>NW_026095978.1:1453892-4100434 GCF_023614345.1 Adelges cooleyi
TGTAAACCTGTGACATCCTCGTCCCCACTTTGCCTAACCCTTCTATACTGGTTTTTTTAAAGGTTTCATTACCTTATTTATGGCTCTACCATACAAATATTTAAATCGCCGCCAATTAGTAACGGAGCCAAGAGAGTCCGAGAATCAAGTGGTCACATTGTCATTACGACGTATATTCCTAATATATCAATTATTAACGAAATTATCATTTAAATATTTTTAAAATAAATTTATATAGAGGGTGATCCAATTAACGTAAGACACTCATTTTCTCTAAAAATATGAATATTTTTAGAATTTTTATGATTTGTAGGTTACTTACTACACTTTTCAATATTTTTAAAAAATTTTTTATTAATCCTTATAAGCCAATAAGAGGTTTTTTTGGTATTTTTAAATGGAAACATATGATTTTAACTACATACATTTGTAGACAAAAAATAAAAAAATGAAATGACATGGGTAGGACCGGTGGGTTAAATAGTGTAGCCAACGTTGCTAAAACCACATGCATTGTTCTGGTCCAGTGACGGTCTTGGAGTAGTAGCTCTTCGTTGACAAGGTTAATTTATTTTTTTAATTAAAAAAAGAAATACACTTATGCTTGCTTTATAAATATTAGCTGGTAGGTGGCCGGGTAGCTCACAGATAGTAGCTTGTAGGTGACCGGACAGGTCACAGATTCTGAGTGGTAGATCAGTGTCTAGCCGTTAGTTTAGCTATCTTTCAGGTCAGAAACCATCTACCTATTAATAAAGTGAGTGTCCGGTGCTATTTACTTTACGGGCTTGGAAGCAATGATTTAAAAAAGAATGAAACGTCTAGAGGTTAGTGTCCAGACCTCCGCCGCCTCGGGCGTATGGGTCACAGATTCCGAGCACTGTATGCTAGTACGATTATTCCGGCACTGCGTTTTAAATTAACGTCGTTGTAATTCATAGTACCTTTATCTAATAATCAGAATTCATACCAAGTTTCGAAAAACTATTTCGCAAGCTAAGTACTGAGTAAGTGTAGTGTCAATCTCGAATCTAGACATCTGTCAGGTCAGAAACCACCTACTAAAAAAGCGAGTTTCTGGTGTTTTTTGCTTAGAGATTAGCGTTACGGATCAGCAGTTTATACATATATATATATATATATATAAATGGTGGGGATTGTCCACCATACGCAAGTGCCACACCGGCACTACATGTTACTCGTGTAAATTGCGTTTCACAATAAACGTCACGAACATTGTTACTTATATAAATCTAATTGTGTTTATATTAAGTGTTTATAGTGTTTATACAATGTAATCTCAATTTTTCACATTTTTTTTTAACTTTTGCAATTTTTAAAACTTGGATGGTAATGTATACATTTTATTAACTTTTTAAATTAAAAGTAATGTACTCAACATTTTGACTGGTCGAAATGGTAATTTTTAAAGTTATACGAGTCTAAAAATTAAGATGGGAAGGGAAGTGCGGTTGAAAAGTGTGCGCAGATAAAAATAACTGTAACTCCAATAACTCCAAAAATAGTTATCAAAGTCGCTATCAACAAACGGTAAGAGGAGGGTGAAAAAAAAAAATAATGAAAAATTGATTTCACATTGTATAAACCCAATATGAAAACAAAAAATTAAATGTTTTATTAAACCCTTTGAGAAATTGAGTGGTTCACGATAAAATGGTCATCCTGTAAATATATGTTGTCAATAAATATGGAACAGGCAAGCCACTTAGAAAAACTGTAATTCTTAAAATAGTGAAAATATGTTTCCACATTAAGTAAGCCCATAACTTGAATTCATCTGAATGCCATGCTAGCTTAAATTGTTAAACACTAAGGTTTTTTCCCAAAGAAACCTAACCATATTGGGAGCGGTTCTATATGTTAACAATTATTGTATAAAAAAACAATTTTGAAAAATATAATAAAGGTAATGAAGAGCAGAAAAAAAAATTCAATTGGGAAAAATTGGTTTCAATTTGGGCAAATCAAAACCCCATCCATACTAAAAACTAATAAACAAAACAATTTTTAAAAAAAATAGTGAGGCTGGAAAACAAGATACAATTATCAGTTATCAAATCAATCCCTTTAAATATGAATATTTTGAAAATTATACTTTTCTTATGCTTGTAGGTACCTACATAAGATAACTTTGAGATAAAACTTTGAACTTTGAACTCGACCCTCATACATAATAAGACTAAAATTTTGTTTTTCCCAATGCAAACACATACATTTAAGTCGATAACTGAGTAGGAAAAATAAAATGTTGAAATGGTCTTTTGAATTTTTAATTGGTTTGTCACTACTCACTTATGGGCATAGTAATTATTTAAATTAAAAATCAATATTTTTCGATTTTTAAAGACAGTAGCTCAACAAGCTCTAATTAAATAAAAAATCTTATTCATCGATTTAAACACAGTGACGGTTTCTAGTCATAGTAATAACGAAAAAATATTGAAAACAGTTTAGAGAAAAATGAAAGTCATTACTAAGTCATATAAAACGAAAATATTAATGGAAATTCAAACGCTAAAATGTATCAAATTCTTTTGTCTATATATTTGTGGAATTTAAACATACGTTCTATTTGAAAAAACAAATTCAATGCCTAATATACGTATAAGGGATGAAGATAAAAATGTTGTAAGTATTGAAAAACATAGTAAAATATGTACCTACAAGCATAGAAGAAAAAAAATGTATACATCATTCATATTTTAAGAAAAATTAGTGTCTTACATCACATGGATCACTCTGTATACAAACACTTATTGAGTTAGTTGTATTTATAGGAATAATTTTTTTTATGAATTACTTTTGATAGACATGGAGACAGACGGCACAAGAAATGAGGGTGCAAGAACTGTACGACAAAAATTTCACCTATAAAGCTATACAAGTTATTTACAAGAAATGTTAACGCCAATCAACGTTTCGAGCATAGGTTGGTTCTTTGAGAAATATGAAAATATTTTTTATTCAAATGAAACCGACAAACGAAAACATAATATTGGTACATAAACCTTATCAGCAATTTTTCAATTCAATACTTTATATATTTAAACTGAATACATATGATTACGCAACTTCAACAGAAAGTTTAGATTAAACAACTTAAGCTCACTTTACTTCATAGCCTGTTTTTAATAATTAACTTAATCATTACCTAGGTATATTTATGCATTTAAATCCTAATATTTCACATATATTTTATTATTAATTTTTTTTAATTTTTTTATCACAAATCCTGTAATTCTCTCTCTATATATATATTATATTATTATTCTTAACAATTATTTTATTCTAATGAATCATATTATTATCAATTAAGTTTTTATTATCTTAACTATTATATTTAGATAATAAAACAATGCGCTACTCGTACATTGAATCTCGAAGGCAAAGATATAGCAGACATATCTATTCCAATTTTGTACATAGTTAAAAATAATAAGCCAAGTCGTTTACATTTAGTAGGAATTCATCAAAGCCAAGTGTAACTAGTTGGGATGACTCGGAAATTATTATTTTCCGAGACAAAGAGTTCTGCTTTACTCTTTCAATTTTAGCATCTCTACCTCTTCTATTTTAATAAACTGTTACGTTGCTTAGTAATAGTTGAACCAAGGAAACCCTCCAAATGTATTCTCGAGTGTACTAATTACCAAAAAGGCTTACATACAACAAAAGTATACGACTTATTGACTAGGTGTGTTAAATGCTCGGGAAACCCTTTCTTATGTCAGAAATCAAAAGAAGTTTCTTTAAATTCGTTAATTGTGAAAACACCCATCCAGCTCCAGATCTCAATAATATTTTTTTATTAAATTAGAACGTCAACGGACTAAAAAAATATAATAAACTGGTATTAAAGGTGTATAATTGAAGTATGGCCCGCTTCCTGTTTGTCAGCATAATAGAGCAACGACGCGACGGTATAAGAAATGTGTAAACCGTGCGGCGTCCTTTCGTCGATTCAACGAAGACCAGGCGGCGGCAACTATGATACTGGACGCCGCGCCGGACGGTGTTATTCGGCCATGAGACCCTGGTACCATTTTCGAGACCCTCGGATAGGACCTACGATGCGTCGAGCATGACCACGACCACGGTTACCTAAATAACCGTGACCACGATGGACGCTGGTATCGTTTCGCCGAAAACACACTGGGATCTAAAACCGAGAAAACCAGAAACCGAAAATTAGTTTTATTTAGATTTTAAGTGAGAAGGCATGAAGATGTCGGTAAGCTCTCGGAATATTATCATACTTTTTATCGACTTTTGATTTAGGCACAACAAATAAACGATTTAATTTTTTTCTCGGAAACGTTTACAGTTAAAAAATATACACATATTGCACGAATAGCGTTAGAAAGAGGTCACGATGATATTATCCTATTCCATTATCACTACCAATACGACTCTTATGAGTTAATTCGGCGTCAAGTAATTTAAATAAATAATACCTATACTTCAAACGGCTAACGTTGTACGCAATTTTTTATTTTTTTTTATAACAAGTAGGTTCATAACTACAATAATATTATAGAATAATAATAATAATAATATTATAGAATAATAATAATAATAATATTAATACATTTTGAATTTAAAAATCGCGCCAATTGTTTGAACCGTTATGAAAACTTCTATCCCGCCGCTATGAGCACGGTTGTCGGACGCCACACCCTATAAAATAATTCCTTTATTTCGAGTGCGATGAATATTCTAACAAAATCGTACCAGGGTCCCATGTTCATTCGGCGTCAGATGTACGCAGCTCGGCTCAATGATAGGATAATTTTAAATTTGTTGGTTTTCAACTACTGAAGGAAAGTTAAAACATACCGTAATTTAAAATAAAAATATATTGTAATCGTATACTTTCCATTATTGGTAAAATAAAAGTTTTTAAGTGACGGTTTAAACGCATGAGAATGGTTGGAATATCAACTTGACAGTGCGCCAAGGTAAATTTCAAGAATACCAGTGTATAAATACCTACATGAACCAATTCATTTGGGTTTTCTCACCCTCATATCTCTGCTTCCTCCTTATATGGACATTTGAAATTTGAAACATACATTTAACTTAAGTACCTTTGGACACTGCACAAATTGAGCCTTTTCAAAGAGGGAGAATATCAAAGTTTACATTTTTGTAAGGTACTTACACACTCATCATCAAAATTATAAGGCACTTACCGTATTGGTAGAAACCTGAAATGTAGCACAAAGGTACATGTTTATACTAAAATTTAATGTCTATACTCTTATGTGCAGTACTACAAGTATTGAGTTAATTTGGTGTCAAGTGATTATAAGAATTTTCAAATTAATGAAATTAACACGATTTTTGAACTTTTTTTATAACAATTAGGTTCATAACTATAGTAATATAGACTATAGTATAACAGTATCAAAACACATTTTATACTTAAAAACGAGCGACATTTATTTAAAAACCCCATAAAATAATTTCTTTGTTTCGAATGCGACGACTATTCTACCAAAATCGTACCAGGGCCTCATGTTCATAGGCTATAGCTCACCGACTTAACCATCCGGCGTCCGATGTATGCAGCTCGGCTCAACGTTAGGATAATATTCAATTTATTGGTGTTCGCTTACTGTAAGTACACTGTAGGAAAGTTAAAATTGTACCGTAATTAAAAATAAAAATATATTGTAATCATATACTTCCCATTGTAGCTAAAAAAAATCGACCCTCTTCACAAAGACTTTTAAATCGCATATTGAACATTCTCGAAGGTCTTTTCACAAGTTTTTAATCGACGGTAGTTAAAATCGTGTCTTTAAAATTCAGAGTTATGCGATATTAGAGAAACCCTATTAAGTCTTGTGTACCCATTTTAATTATTTAAAACTTGTTATCGACCAGTCAAAATGTTCAGTAAATTATTATTTAATAAAATAATCAACTAAATACATATGTTACATATTTATATTTAAAAAGTCAATAAATCTTTGCCGAATACTAAAAAAAAAAAAAGAATACTTTCTAGTTTCTATAGGGTATTTTGTACTCAGTCTGCAGTCAGCTTAACTATAAATATATAATTAATTCGTATTATTAGTTAATACATATAATTACAATTTAGATAATTTAAACCAGTTATTTGATACAAAATAAAAATGGTGCCCCGCAAAAAGTACAACTTATAACTTCATGGTCGAAATGAGATATTTTCATAGGTTAAAGGTGCCTAGAGGCTGTATAAAAATTTAGCGTAAATAGAACATTGGCATTTCCATTATCCTGTGTTCTCATTAAGTCCAATTTCCTTTCTGAAAAATGTTATGAATTCCCCATTAATTATTATCTTTTCTATCGATTGTAGCATATTATTTTCCAATATTTTACAGTACTTTAAAAAAAAAATTAAAACAAATAATAAGAAAAAATAGCCTTTATAGCTTACAAAAATTGAAAAATAATAGAAAAAAAAATGAATATTTATGTTCACAAATTTTATCATAAATGGTTTTAGTGTAAAGTTGCCTATATAATCACCGTCGCGAGGCCTCATAAGAGTTTTTATATGTACCTACTTAATTGCCTAATTTATTAAATATCAATACATTTATAAATAAAATACAATACAAATTCAGTTTTACATCATTTTAAAAATGTGTATGAATTCAAAATAATTGTTTAACCACCAATTCGATTATTATTATTTTTTTTTTTTGTAATTTTTCTCTGGAATATCTGTTGTCTACTTAAATGTATCAAGTACAAAAAGTATTACAATGTTAAGTTACAATTAACGATCAACAAATATTATTTAAGTATAACTATAAGATTTAGACCCTCAAAATTTTAGTTTAGTTGCGCCTAATATATAACTTTACAATTTTTATTTCAACTTAAGTTAAACTTAATAGAACATTTTGAATTAATATTTTGTATTGTCCTAGACTAAAACACTTATACGTTTGTATTCGACTCAATTTGGCCTCAAGATTGTCAAATGAAAAACAATAATACTATACCTACTAAAAAATGACTTGATCATAGTCGTACATAAACATTATTTTTTTTATAGTAAATTAAATTTAATGCCCTTAGGCACTTAAAAAAATTAAAAAAATAGTAAATTAAATAACGCTACTAAAATAATTACTAATTATTTAAAATACTATATAATTACTATAAAGGTAAATGGTAATCCATTAATTGGAATAAACTTTCACTGACATTTTTAATTGTAAACTTTTAGGGCAACTTTCCACATTTTTCTTTCCACTAAATCTTATTTGGACTATTACACAAATTAAAAAAAATGAAACAAATCGATTACGAACAGCATTACATTTTTATTTATATAGAAGATCTTATTATCTTACAATTACTACATCTATGAAAATGAGCAATTTAAATACAAACTTTTTTTTACAAAACTTAATGTAATTTAACAGTTAATGTCAGAGATGATTCATATAATACAAGTACATGACTTAATAATGTTGGGGTGGAAAAATAGTGTAAAGCCGTATCTAGTAATAATGACTGTTCAAAAATCAGTTAAATACTTAATTGTATTAAATTCAACTATAACATTAAAAATAGTTTTGCTTTATTAGAATATATTTTCCCCTTAAAATTTTAAATGGCATATGTTATAAACTTAATACATTATTAAATCGATGGTAACAATGCAAAAGTACAATAATTCTTCAACAGTAAAATAACAATTTTGTTTGTTAGCATAAACGACACGACAAAAATTTAATATTACTTGATAGGTAAAGTTGTTGAAGCAAAATCGAAATTTTAACAGATCATAAAACAAGTTTAGTATACCACGTTGGCTATTACCAGTATATTCAATAACATATTTAACACACAAATAAGTATCTAAAATAAATTGTACATTCATATTAGATTGCCATAAAGGAAATAAGTTTCTGTTAAATAAGAGTTAGGGTCTTAAACAAGTTTAGTTTAAACATTTTTAAAAGATAATTTGTCTAAATGTTTAAAAATACACAACAATTCATCGAAATTGTTAATGCCGTAATGGCGTAATGTATACCAATTAAAATTAATAGTCGGTAATTATCATATTTTATCAATTATCTCTGCGTACAAATGAGATCGATTAACATAGTTGAAAATTGATCGGGGGCGAACTAATAGATCTTCATCAGCACCGACAGATTTATGTACACATTGCATTTAAGGATGATTCTTGTCTCCTAAAAATGAAAAATTTTTATAAATAGTCTTCGTGGACAATATTACATAATCAAATTTCTTTGAATTGAATTAAGTATCCAGTAACAAAATATTAATATTATATCAACTTTCATATAATATTATAGTACTAAAATGTTCACCAATTGAAAGAGAACTCTATAATTTGGGACATATCCATGTCTTTGTATATGACGTTACGGAGCCATTGTAGAGTCCATCTTTAGAGCAATGAAGATAGACTCTGCAACGTCGGTACATACAAAAAGACACAGATACATATAAAAATTATCAATTTAATATTATGTTTTTTAACATTGTGGATTAGTCACATTTGCACAAATTAAATGGCATTTTAAATTATTTCATCGTGTTTAACAAATAAACACGTATCTTTTACGCTTTGCATAATTTGTTGTAGTTGAATAATAACAGTGACACCACTGTTTGTTAATAAATGTTTTCTAAGTCAAAAAAGATATTGGAAATCATACTTGTATACTTTTCCAGGTCGCTCACTTCCAGCTCGTATGGCTCTTTGTCCAACCTATATGAATATAGCCAATGAGTCCAGCCTATATTTGTCCTTTATATAAACTGGAACGGTAGTAAAGTAATCAGCACCGTACGTCAAATTAACCAATCCGCAGTCAATAACTGGATCGTAAAAAAAGTATAAATAAAGCTATTTAAATAATAATCCGAAATTAAATAATAAAATATGATCATTTACTAACCAATAACGATTCCATAAATCATGTTTTAACAGATGTTGGTGAAAAAAATTTACAAGAAATTCTCCGAGCAGGTTAAGTGCACTTATAATCATTCATCTTATTCATCCATGCACCAGAACAGGAAACAGTTTTATCCTAAAATAAAAATGTATGATATTTTATTGGCTTAATCTTATGTTTAAAAATATTCAATTTTTTCAATTTTAATTACAGTTTAGATCGTTTGATAAAATAATTAAGTATTTGGTTCTAAAAAAATGATTAAACAGAAATATCAATACTTCTAAATGTATTTTATTAAAACCACAATATTAAACAGACTCAAAAAGTATCAAGGACATACAACTTATGCAATAATAAATATTAAATACTTGTGTGTTACCTCTCAAGAAAAATTATTTAGTTTGATACAATTTTTTTTGTGATATTGTCATCAGCGGCATCACTCTACTTAAAATTTAAAAAAAATTGAAGTTGTAAAGTGTTCGTTGTTGCAGGCAGTAAACTAGCTGTAATGCTGGCCGTTTCTAAAAAATAAATGATAGATTAAATAAAGAACTAATCAGTTTTCATATAGACTAATTAAATAACATTTCTGTATTATTACTTTTAACTTTTTTTCAAAATACCCATTTAAATACCTGTCAATAAACTTCTCTAGTTTACTTTGCCTAACAGTTGACTAGTAAGAGTAAGAGATTACTTATCGTTTCATTCAACAAAATACCTTATCATATAATAAAAAAAAAGAAAGATGAATAATAACAAATACAATCATTTTGTAGTGCTAACACTTTACCTTAATTTTTGTATTAGGTTCAGAGCAGTTATACAATCTTACTGAACAGCCAACAGTTGATCGAGATGTTTTTTTTGTTTCTGGTGCTTCACAGCTTGTCAAAGTCTTGGCACTCATTTTGGGAAGTACTAATATGGTGATTGCGGCCTCGTATTATAATTAAGCACTATCAGAAAAAAATATTTTTTTTTTTATTAGTTTGTAATTGTATTTTATTATTGATATATTTCCCTCAGAGAAATATTGATCTGATGCTTTGTATTTGCAGATTTCTCGTAGCGGGTTATGTAAAATAAATGCATAATTATTTACTTTGACTACCTGTGATACTCGGGTACTCTTTCTGCTTTCAGTAGATCCCGCAAGTATTGATGTTTGAATTTTCTCATGTAGACATACATTTGGTTACGATACTTTATAATCAGGACCTAATTACTTTGTAAATCCAGTGACGTGAATGGCTTGTAAACAAAAGTTGAATAAAAGGTCAATTCAAAATTTGAATCTTCTACTCCGTACTCAGGTTTTCCATCTGTAATTATTATCAAAAAAATTTAACAAAATGTAAGTATAAATTTAAAAAAAATAAAGCTCAATTGACCACATATATTTGATTACAAACAAATACTAGTTTGTTTACCGTAGACAGATAGTTTTGATTTAAAAAGAATTAAAACGATTTGTTTATACCTTACTGGTAACTTGAGTTATCCTATCGACTAGTGTAAAAATTAGTAGTACTAAATGCAGTATAATATTAACCAACCTTTGTTTTTGAGTCGATATCCAATCATTTGTACACGACACTAATACAATTGATTTACAAAGAAAAGAACTAATAGCAAAAACTGTAGAAGAACTACTGTCTACTGTGTAAGTATGATGAATATTATACATTTAGTCATTTGTTTTCTAAGAATAATTATTACAATACTCGTGAGTGCCTTGTGAAGTTCAATCATACAGTAATATTATAGCTGAATACTGATTATCGATTTGAGATTATTATCAGTCACATCTTATCAAATCTTATCAGTAATAATAACACAGAACAAACCGAAGGGAAACTTAGACCGGGACTGATAAGTTTCTGACATTTTGTTTTTGCTGACAAATTTTGATTTTAAAGGTATTAGGACTTTTATTTTAGTATAATGCATACAATATTATTAATATTAAACAACTGTAATATATGCAGCCTTATTAGAAATTAGAGCAAAAACATTCAACGGAAGTAGTCATAGAGTATAGATGATGAAAAATATTTTTTTAAGTTACTTACCTATTTAGTTTATGGGATTATGAGCTTCTCTAAGAATTCGAAAAAACGTATGATTTCAGGTAATTAAAAAAATAATAAAATATGTATCAATTTTCCCTAATTATAGCTTTTAAATAAAAAACGAGGCCTAAGTTTAATTAAATAAGTAAAATAGGAATATTTCGTTTATGTAATTATATTGTTGTTATTGGTGTATTATGTAAATGTTTTAAAACCGTATGAACTGAATTTTAAATCATAACGTGTATATTTTATTAAATTAATAAAAATTTGATGAACATTTTGACTGGTCGATAACCAGTTTTGGGTAATTAGTTTTCAATTTTAAAAGTTATGACGGGAGGGGAAGGTTGAGTAATGCGCGCAGATAAAAACATCTCTACTCTCTACCCTTCCTCCCGTCCTAAATTTTAAACTTTAATAACTGAAACTAATTATCCAAAACTTGTTATCGACTCAGCAAATAATTCTTAATTCAAAATGTTAATCAAATATATACGTCACTATTTAAAAAACTCAAGTTTAGGTGAAGTCAGGTAACGCTCCCCGTTATATTATAAAGTCCCTTGTTCTGGCGGCGAAACCTATAAGGTAAAGTTGATAAATTAGATAAAGTAATAAGTAATAATAAAATAATAAAAATACGGACAAGTAGATTCGTTCGCCTAAAGAATAAAAATATTATATAGGTACCGTTAAACCTTTTAACTGCCGTTTTCTAAAACCATTACAGCTTACTAAGGTCCAAGCCCATCAATAAACAAATAAATTAAAACTGGTACATTATTGATACAGTGGCCAAAACTGGCACATCTATCCTATTATTTATTTTACATAATAACTATATGTTTTAAAGTTAATACATTATCTATATGTCAGTTCTTTTGTAGGTACTTGCTAGTTGGTGTATACAAGTCGATATCAAAGTGAAGGGTAAAAACAAACTCGGAAAGTATTAATAAAGAAAAAAAAAATTTATTTATCTACCCGTTGCTTAGTGACGACCGCTAGAAATTACATACGTAGATGTTTATTTTATACACGTCAGAATTTAAATCAATCATAATAATTTATTATAACAGTGATGCAACGCCGTCGATTTTATCAGCTCGTTTTCCACTTGTTCGTTTCGGTAGGAACCACCAGACGAGCCGTGGCCGAAAAAGCACAACGCGCTTCTTATCAACAACGGGTACAGGTCATGACTTCCATGACTTCTCCTCTGGCCACGGCGGGATACAAGTAAAACGTCCCGGACCGGGCAAACTTCAACTTACAAAACAGATTGTTCGCTTCATCGTCGGACCAAACCCTAGTTTGATTTATGGGCTTTAAATCGTCCGGAGCACAATTGAACGCCAAAGGTGGTATTGTTTTCAACTGGTAAGGATATTTCCGCATCCGGTCTCGGTTCACCGTTTCCACAAAGCCATAATCAACGCTGTGAACCGTCAGCCACTTCTGTCCGTTTTCTTCGTACCCGTTTACAATCTTACATTGACACCATTGCGTTGGTTCGATGCCAAAACCGAGTAGACTTGGCAATTGTTGTGGCCTATGTTGACGCTGATGTGCTTGGCGTTTGCGTGCTTGGCCAGCTCTTCTTTGATCATCGACAACACATTGCTGTTAGCTTGGAGCTGTACATAGAAGTCGGACAGCGAGTTCACGTCCGTCACTATAACCGGCTCCACAACGTTCCGGGGGTATTGCTTTGACAGCGGTTTTATATTACATCTAAAATATTATATTGTTATTATTGCAATTATTTTTAACCAACAATAATACATGTTGTATATTACATTAGAATTTACACAAATTTATTTATTCGTCTATTATAGGTACAAATGAATTGGAAATAAACAAAACTTAAAATGTAATCTATATTATTTTAATATGTAAAAAAAATTGAAGTTACGAGGTTGGTTCGCATTACCAAAATTTACCACTGCTGTTTTAATTTTGGATAACAGATTTTGAATATAACTTATTACTTTTTGTAGGATTTACTTGAGTAAGTCATGCATTAGGCAGGCTGTTGGATAATGCACACATGACTGAAATTTTGTAGCACACCTCAGCCTGCCGAATGGATTTTAATTTTTCGCTGTAAGACTTAACATCCCTTATATAGAAATATATCTACTTAGGGTTAAGCTCAATGGCAATTAGGGCTTGATCATAAGGAGGATATAAGTATAATACATAATATGGATTATGTATTAGAATATAAAACATAATATAGGTATTTATCTGGAATATGTATAAGGATGGACAATTTTTTTTAAAGCTTTGTTCATGGCCCCTTTATAGTTTTTTATAGTAGATAGTGAGCACCAACGCAATGCCATTTAAATCACCATGAGTCCTCCTTTACATAAGAATTTGGGATGGCTTGAGTTAAAACTGTTGTTATTTTAATATTTTGTTTTTTGTATTTTAAAGATGACATTTAAATTTTGAAGGAATATATTTCCTTTATTGTTTTGTTATCAGCCTAGTATAGGCCGAAAATATTTTTTTATATGTATTTTTTAACCACCTTAAATCAAATAAATCAATATACCTTGCGTTTTATTAAGACAATCTCGCTTTTGGAAAATATATTTTAGAATGAAACTTTTAGTTTTTGTTGTGGATTACTGTTTATCATCACTTGGTTAAAATGATTTATTACATAATTAATTGTAATTTTATTAAATGCAACAATATAATTAACAATAGGGTATGTTAATCGTACCCATCGTACATATAGTATTATTTAAATACAAGCTTTTACATTTTTTTTTTCAAACATAGTTAATCAAAATTTTAAAATATTTATAGAATAACAGCAATAAAATTGAAGAAAATGAAATATTCTTATCCCATAGTGATAGTATAATCAATGTTTATTATTTATATTAAGAAGCAGAAAAGATAAATGGTACATAATAATAGTATCTATAATGTAGAAAATTGGGTAAGAAATTGATGAGAAGTGTTATGGCCGATTGCAAAATATTCCTAATAATTTTATAAATATAAAAAACACATCTTTGTTTCACATATTGATATTGTGATTATGTACCTTAAAGGAAATTACAATAATTATAGAAAGAAATCATTGAAATTATCATTTGTTAGAAATTCGCCAAAAACTGTAGCAGATCTTTTAATGATTTGTAGTTTAACATTAAATAATATGCATTAATCTTGCGTTATACATTTTATTTCAACCTTATGTTTAAACAAAATGTTAACGATTTATTTTCTTACATTATAATATACTGTAACGTCGCTACTTGACTAGCTTACCAAACTAGTCTGAGTGCTCGTCGATAAGGTTAAAGTAGACGGCCCCCGACGGGAAACGGTTGGCTAGTCCGCTTTACGCCTAAGTAACCCTAAAGTCTCCTTTATAAATTTACTATATCGCCCGAGGAGCTTAACGGGCGATCACACTAAAATAACGGTAGTCGACACTCAGGTTATGCAGGCTACAAAGTATTTATTAATAACTAAAAAGCAGTGGCAAATCAATATACAAAATATGCAAATATATATATATTTATACAGTCTGACCTGAATACTGGCTGGTGATGATTGGGATCAGACCGGAGTCGAGCGGTGCGCACACAGAGATGACCGGTGATAACCGTAGGCGAATTAAGGTACACAAATAATAAGTAAGAAGGCTGTATGGATGCGTAGGCGCGTGATGGTAAATCTCGACTGGTTAATTAGATGATACGCGAATGTCATCTCAGTGTGTCAGCGCTCCCTACCTAATTAGGTCATTAGTGATGTGTCCATAGGTTCGGGGCGCGAAGTAACGGTCGGGCGAAATGTGACCGTTACAACTTGCCCCTCCCCCGTTGAGGTCCGACCTCGGACCTTGCCATACAAAATAAGGGGTAGTCAACAAAAAAAGAAAAACTAATAAAATTAAAAATGTTGAACAAAGCTCCTGAAAACAAAGGTATGGATAAAAGGGGAAGGCACACCTATAGCTTGGCGAACTTCTGGCTAGCTTCTGTTGTATTTCCTAACTTCTCGGCCTGTTGAGTCCTTGAGGAAATCCCTCGGTTGAGTCTAGCCCATGGTCGTGTTCCCGTCACATAGGGCTGACTCGCCCTGTCGTTGCTTTCTTGATAAAGCTCGGGGCAAAAATCCTAAATCCATTGGTCTTCTCAAAGTTCCCCTTACTCATAGTGGCCTTTGTATAATATTATTACTTACATTCAAAAAATGAAATTGAGATTAATTTATGTAATTATGGGTCACAACAGGTGTGAGTGTGCGTCCTATGAAAAATGGTGATAAAAAATTAAAATGTCATGGAATCACATATTTACGCATTTAAGTTAACTTAATGGTCGTGGGGAAAAAGCTGCTTAAAAAACCACGCCATATACAAATGTCCTTAAGTTAAAGAACGCACACATCAGGGGTGTTTCTAAATCGTGTGGGAGTCTTGAAAGTTAACATTACAAGTCAAAAAAATAAAAAAATAAAAGAAAATAGCCCAGTATCCAGGTCGTATTAGTTTTTTGTTTTTATCAGAATATTATATAAACATTATGCAAGCGATACAAAAATACAGGATTGTTTCTTGACGTTAGCAGACTTGCGCCGTAGGTATCGCATGCGCCTATCATAATTACTCAAAACGGGAACTATACTATGTGCTTTATACAATACAAATCAAAATAAAAGCATTAATTAGGACAAGCATTGTCCTTAAAAGGACATTTTTAAAATATCATGCTGTGTCATATACCGCTGCTTGGCTCTAAAACTCAAAACAAAATATATATATTTTATGTGTATATGTACCATGCTAAACGTGTTATTACTATAATACTATAAGGCAATGTAATTTCATGCACAGAATTTGCCTTGGAGAAACCGCTATGTTATAATATACATAATATAAAAATCCTATAGATCTATGGACAATATACCCTTTTGTTGTCTGCGCCCACACAGTGCTATGTACTCGCGCGCGTTTGCTTACCTAAGCAAGAATAGACCCTAGCGATGACCGTTATCGTTTCTCCTTTGCTGTGTATATTGCGGCTGTGTAAAGCCAGTCATTTGTGTTTCGTTCGGGGCTTGAATAAGCCGTTGCTATTCCGAGTGAGTGAAAATTTAAGTGTAATTGTAATGCTTTAAATTTTGTAACGTAATTTGTTACTCGATTACCTATAGTGAATTATTCCGAAATAAACTGGAATAAATTAGAATGTCCAAATTTAAAATGAATTATCGTTCGAGAACCGCTCTCGGTAGCATAATTTTTTACTCTAATAACCTCGTGTTCGAAAACGAAATTGTGAAAATTAATAAGTGTACGCGAAGTGTCGTAAATTCGTGACAAAATTGGTAAGTGCCGTTATTAGTACGAGATGCCGTTTTTAATAAATACATCGGTAATTCAATCCGTGATATTCGGAGACAAAAGCCGTAAAAAATTATATAAATCGCCGATTTAATTGTGCCGGTAAAAATAATAAAACAAAAATCCACTGCAAATTTCAGGGATAAAAATGTGCCGTAAATTAATAAATCATCGGTGATCAGCCGGAATAAAATATAACCCACATGTGCAGATGACCGCGCACGAAACTCGAATTAACAATGTTCACCTAAAAATCAGTTCGGTCGAATAAAATAGAGGTTAGCTACGCCTTTCTTTAAACTACCTACACGCCCGATTTTTAAATTTAAAAGTTAAGTGTCAAGTTTTGTGGAAAAATTTGAGGTCCCTTGACCTTAAACAATTCGAATGTTCGGGTGACTACAATTGGCAAACGTGCGACGAACAAAAAATCATGGCATGGCATTCATCAACCTAAAACAAACGACAAGCCGGTAACACTGCTTGGCGGCAACATGGCATCACTGTTGGATGGCAACATGGCAACACTGCAGGACGGCAGAACGGCAAATAATGGCAACTAATGGCCAAACGGCAACATGGTAACACTGCAGGACGGCAACATGGCATCACTGCAGGACGGCAAAACGGCAAATAAAGGCAACTAATGGCCAAACGGCGGCATGGTAACACTGCAAGCCCATAACAAACCGACCGGCGCCCGTAGGCAAGTACTAATATAATACGCACAATACCTGATCAATTTGTAATTTGGTAATTTACCTTGAAATTTGGTTAATAAAGAAATACGACGCGTTTTCACAAAACAAAATAAAATAGTATATTACTATCAATGGTGACTAATTTTATATAAGAAATGGATATATTAAAAAAAACAATTATATAATTCTAGAGGGATTCCGAGACTTGTGAATATTAAGGAATTCCTTGCTTAAGTCATAAAACAAGTCGCCCATGACTGACAGTCTTACGTTGATTCCCCGACTTATCAGTTCCTCCCATATGACTCGGGCTCCAAAAGACGGAGCTATTCGGTCTCGACTCATCCCGATGGCGGGAATTGTCAACCACTTAAAATGATTGGCCGCGAGGTAAGCAGCCAGTTGGCGCACTGCTTCCCTGTACCCCGTTTTAGTTGGTTTTCCATTAAACTTTTCTTTTGTTAATAGGGTGACAACTAATACGGCGCCCCTACGTTGAACACAAAGACGACTGGAGATCCTATCGTGCACTGATGGCTTCCCAAAGCTCGCCGAAAAGAAACGGGCTATGCCTCGTGTCTGACGGCGGCATTCGTCAAAGTCCGACGACGCGCAGTGAGCTAATATCACGCCGGACCCGCGGAAGAAATCCATCAGTGGCGCATTTTCTAGACGAAGAAGGACTCCATCGAAAAGCAAATCTACACTGGTCATCGCTGCAATATAATTAAGAACTAGTTTTATCTTAAGTTAGATTAAGCCTAGACTATAACTAACAATTATTGGGGTCAGTGGGTGTGTTTATAATGGACTATCTGCATAATTAACCCTTCTTCTTCGTAAGCGCGGCTCTATGGCGTTATCGCCTGTTAAACAAAATTCCGTAATTTTGCGCCTAATTATTTGGATTAACCAATGTATAATAATATACCCTAACAATGCTCCCACAAGATAGAACGCGTATCTGTGGTTCGTTATATTGGTATAAACGTTATCAAATTGCTTTGCCGAGTCTATCTGGGTGATCAAATCGTCCAATGATTTCGAAGTTTTCGTTAAATCGGTAAGATCGTTCGCGATAGGAATAAGATGAATTGGCTTCCCTAAAGTCGCGTTTCTAATTTGCTTTAGCTTCTCCGATACTTCGATTGTATTGTTTAAGAAGTCTAAAGTAGGAATAAAATCCGTATGTATGTATCGTCCGCTATTTATTGCGATTGCCCTTAGTATGGTATGAGGGGTATGTACCTCACAATTATTCTTAATCTTTAACAAGCCTGATCCCACCAGTTCTATAGTATACGTATATGGGCTGCAAATTATTGTAATATCTATCGGGTTCAGTGCTAAGTATAACCACGCGTTTCTACTCTGTAATTTAGTGAAAATGGGCAGTGTGACAAAGTTATGTCTTATATCGCAAATCGCAGGAATTTCGGACCTTGTTAAGAAAAATAACGTTTCACACGTTTGTATCGGCCGAATTATTTTTATTTAATAAAGATAAAAATTTAACGGCTTTGTGCCGAACAAAATTAGGGAAGTGCTGAAAGTGAAAATAGAATAATATAAAATTATTAATTTATTAATTTTCCCGAGAGTTGTATGGCTTGATTTGGTCTACATGGACTGGTGCATCCACCAGTTGGCCATGTTTTGGTAACTTAACTAAATAGCTGTAAGGGCCTAACTTCTTCATTACTTCATAGGG
The DNA here is from genome assembly GCF_023614345.1 of Adelges cooleyi. Lineage (NCBI taxonomy): Eukaryota > Metazoa > Arthropoda > Insecta > Hemiptera > Adelgidae > Adelges > Adelges cooleyi. The sequence goes on from NW_026095978.1 coordinate 1,472,735, forward strand.
GCCTTCGTAGCGATTAGAGAACTTATTGTCACGTACAGGGACTTTTACCAAAATTTTTTCACCTATGTTATATGAAATATTATTATCCAAATTAGTTTTCTTCAAATCAGACTTTAACGCTGCGTTTTTTATAATTTCTGGTAATGTTTTCCTAACATGCTTTATCTTATCTATTTCTGATATAATGTTCTCATCGGTGGGTGGTATAAGCGCGATATCGTAAATGCTTTTCGGGTTATACGCGTGCAATAAATAGTGCGGTGTATATTGCGTTATTTCATGCTTGGAAGTGTTATAAGCGAAAACTATATAAGGTAGATAGTCAACCCACTTATTATTTTCTTGTACGTACGGTGCTAACATGTCAATTAGAGTTTGGTTCTGTCTCTCTACTTGTCCTTGCGAAGTCGGTTTGAAAGGTATTCCGAATTTCTTATCAATGTGTAGGGCTTCTAAAAGCTCAACCACTACTTTTGCAGAAAAATGTGTACCGTTGTCACTTCGAACGATTTTCATTGGGCCGTACTTTAAAATGAATTCTAATAGAAATTTAACTGTGGACCTAGCGTTTGCGTGCTGATAAGCTTTGGCTACACAATATTTAGATACGCGATCAGTAGCGACTAAAATGTATTTATTACCCCTTGAACTTTGTAGAGGTCCTACATAATCTAAATAAATTTCTTGCATAACCTCCCCTTTATCCAACGGATAATGCCCTATCTTAGGTGGTTTAGGCTGTTTATGGGGTTTTCGTTTTTGGCACGTGGAACAAGATAAAACATAATTTTTAATGTCTTTGCGCATCTTAGGCCAAAAATATTTTTCTTTTATTTTAGTATAAGTCCTACTAAAACCTAAATGCGCGCTTAGGGGACTATCATGATTCTCCCTAATAATATCATTAACATATTTGCTAGGTAATGCCAATGTTAATTTATTGGAATTTGTATAATTCGACTTATAGTATAAAACGTTGTTATTCTTAAATAAGTAATTCTTAGCTTTACTCAACCATTTTTGATCGCTTAGATCAGGGTACCTAACGGCTGTTATAATATGCTGTAAATATGCATCATTAGCCTGATCAGATTCTATATTTATAGGTTGAACTAAATTAACATCTAAAATGTCGTCAAATTCATTATTGTCTTCTAAACCTAATTTATCGTCGCAAGGATAACGTGAAAGATGATCTGCAGCCCTATTAAAAATGCCTTGTTTATATATAATATTAATGTCATAGCCCATTAATTTTGTTTTTAATCGCTTTACCACATCCGACTCTGTTTTTATCTTAAGTAAACCCGTTAAGTTCTTATGGTCAGTCCAGACCTCGACTTTTCTCCCGTGAACGTACTGGCGAAAAGTTGTAAAAGCAAAGTGTAGCGCTAAAACCTCAATTTCCATGGCGCTATAATTATGTTCTGACGCGCTTAACTTTTTTGAAGCATATGCCACAGGGTGTATTTCATTATTTGAATTCCTTTGGCTTAAGATAGTCCCTAGCCCTAACTTAGAACCATCTGAAATAATAATAGTTTGACAGCTTTCATCGAAATGCGCGAGAACCGGTTTGCTTGTCAATTTATCTTTAAGTTCCTGAAAGGCTAAGTCGTGCTCGTGTTCCCACGCTATAGGCGATTTTTTGTTTTTAAAAGTTCCCTTAGTTAAGTCAGTTAATGGCTTAGCTATCTTACTATAGCTAACCACAAATCTACGAAAAAAGTTGGCGAGGCCCAAAAATGATCTTAGCTGCTTAATTGTGCGCGGGGTGGGAAACTTTCTTATAGACTCTAATCCTTCATCAGTCGGTCTGATACCCCTAGTGTCAATAATATTGCCTAAAATTTTTATTTCTTGATAGCCGAACTTACATTTGGAAGGCTTTAGTTTTAAATTATACTTTAAGAAGCGCTCAAAAGTTAATTCTAACGAAATCAAATGGTCATCAAAAGTTTTCCCGTAGGCGACGGTGTCGTCGATATAATTCACTACATGCTTATACATTAAACCTGCTAGTATTCTACACGCCGCGCCTTGATAGATTTCTACTGCATTACATATTCCCATTGGTAACACGCGAAAAGCGTAATGGCCCGTTGCTGTCGAATATGCGGTAAAAGCTCGCGAGTTTTCGGCCAACGGTATCTGATAATAACCTGCGTTTGCGTCCATACATGAAAAGTATTGGTTTCCGCCTAATGTATCGTAAATATTTTGAATCAGCGGCACTGGAAAACTTTCCTTATAAATAATAGAATTAAGTTGCCTATAGTCTAAAACCATTCGATATTCTCGCGGGATTGACGCATGCTTATTACCTTGGGGCATATTTTTACCTACTAAAAATACAGGATTAGAATATGGACTATTTGATTTTTCAATAATACCGGCTTTTAGTAATTCCTGTGTCTGTCTTTCAACTTCATCTCTTTCGACGCGGCTTAACTTAAAATTAGGGATGTTAATTATCCTATCACTTGATAACTTAAATTCAACGGGTTTAATTCTCACTTCCCCTAAATCATACTTAGATTTAGAAAAAATTGCGCTATATTTGGTTAAAAGGACATGCATTTTTTTATATTGTAAATCGGATAGCGCCGGGTTGATATCAAATTCTATGTTGGGAACACTTTCATCGCGTGGGGCCCGTTCGCGGAATTTATTACTGACCGTTAGCGCCTGCTCTGTGACGCGCGCGTCCTGAGTACAATCGTCGTGTCGAATTTCGTCTGGACCGTTACCGTTTACAATATTGTTCTCACAAGTGTAGTCATGATTTTTAATTCGTTGTTTTAATATTTGCTTTCTGACGGTTAAATCATCGTAATCATTTATTATAGTTATTGTTTGAAATTCATTAATTTTATTAGCGTCGGGTTTGAATATAAGAGGTGTCCAATGACGGTGTGAGAACAATATCATAACGTAATTGCGATTTGGTTTTGAAAAGGCAATGGTACCTTCTTCATATGCCCTATCGGATTTCGATATAACAATTAAGTTATAGTTAAAAAAATCGGCTACTGCAGCGAGATCTTCTGCTTCTAACCACACGGCAGTTTTTTCAAACTGTATTTCCAATAATTCCATAATATCGTGAGAACTAACTTCTACATACTGCTCATTTAATACGCTAACGAGTGCATTGACTCCACAATAACCGTCGCGAGGGATTTGCGCTAATACACAGGCCGATGTTGCCATTTCTTGTATTCTTTCCCTGTCATCGAAATTTGAATTGTTCATCTCATTTACAACGGTTTTAACTGTATTGTCATTACCGCTAAGAAAATTGATTTGTATTTTTTCATTATTGACATTAAGTTCTATTTTAGAATCAGCGAAATTAATAATTCCCTTAAATTTATTTAAAAAGTCCACCCCTAAAAGACTGTTACAATTCAAATTTTGGACGACCGCGCATTGTATTTTTACAAGTATACCGTTGAAATATACTTCTATGACTGTTCTACCAATCAATTGTAATTTTTCTCCATTAGCAGCATATAATTGTGTCGCGCCATAGGATTTAATTACTTGTTCTTTTGGAAGTATCTTATCACTAACAACACTGACGCTCGCTCCACTGTCCAAAACAAACTTATATAATACATTATTTAGACTGCCTATTATTACTGGGTCTTTCCCTATATAATTTACATCATTAAATATACAACTACTTATGCGCTCTATTTGGGGGGGGTTATCTAAAGTTGCTTGATTTACATTAAAGTCAGGTTTTTGAGAATGTTTGGTATCAAAACTCGACCTGGCTTCCGGGTTTTGACCCATTAGTTTTTTGCGTTGCTTTGCTGATCGCCCGAGTTATTATCTCTATCGTCTCTCCTGTCATTGTTCTTAAAACGCGAGTTATAGTTTTTTGAATTGCGCCTATCAAAGTCATCCTCATGACTATCCGAAAAATTTCTGTTTCTACCCCTATCGTCTCCATTATCGCGTCTTGTATCCCTATAATTTTCGTTGTTATTATTACGATTATTGTAATTTCTACCGCCGCTATTACCGCTAGATCTGTTATTATTACCATTATTATTGTTATTGTAGTTACGATTCCGGTTATTATTACCGTTATCGTCATCTCTAGGCCTGTTACTGTTATCTGAATTATTGTTATTGTTAAAATTGCGGTTCCTAAAATTATTACCATTATATCTGTTGTTATTGTTGTAGTTCCTATTTCTGGAATTGTTATCGCTAGCCCTATTATAATTGTTATAATTGCGGTCCCTAGTATTGTTACTATTATTATTAGGATTGCCCCTAAAGTTACCAGTATTATTAGAATTGCCTCTAAAATTATCATTATTTCTAAATGGCCTGTTATTTATGCTTGCTTTGACCCTCTCAAGCTCTTCCTTCAACTGTCTTACCTCATCGCTGCTGTTGCTTTCTCTGCTGACCCTGAGTTTCTCCATTTCCCTTTTTAAAAACTCAATCTCCTTTGCTGGGTTTTTTCGGATCGCATTAGCCACTTCATACGCCTTTACATTCTTCGTTATCTTATCTACTGACGAATTATCCAGTGAATATATTTTCCAGTAGACATCCTCTGGTAGACCTTTCAATATCAGTTTTGTTATCTCCTCTTCAGTCATTTTATCGCTCACTTGACTGCATTCGGTAACCACATTCAGAATGTATTCCTGTAAGCTCTCTTCCTCCTGTTTCTCTCTCTTATTTAAATTTTCTCTCAACAGTATTCGTTGCTCTTCTGAGTTGTAGTATTCTAAAAATTCCTTTTTCAAATCCGCCCATTTCAAATCTGCAGTTTTGGCCTCGATTCTCTTATACAATTTTTTTGCTTGTTCTCTCAAATACAGCGGAAACATTATTAGTCGTTGCGCCTCGCTCCAACCATTTGCGGCTGATATCCTATCATAAGTTTCCAGGTAATCATTAATATCTTCGGTCAGTCGACCGGAAAAACACTGCGGGGTAATACTCATTTTTACTTTGCGTGCGTCGAATACGAATCGTCCTGCCTCAGGACTTCCTTTAACACTATCGGAAAACCTAGACGCTTCCGCTGATGTAGAGGGCTTATCAGTTGCGGGCGCGTCTGTCTTATTATCAGAAGGGATTACAGTATTATCTAAGTCGTCAGACGACGTGGTACTATCAGAAGTGTCAGATATGTAACTATGGGGTTTAGCTTCCAAAACCTTATCTAGATTATCACTATCACTGTCCTCGTCCGAATTATGCGCGTCTACCAAAGGATTTTGCTTAAATGTCTCCCTTAACCTATTTTTTAAGACCCCTATTAGAGAAGATACTGGCGCTTCTTCTCCTAATTGCGCTAATATATTGATAAGATCGTTTTTCGTACAGTACCGATACAAATAACCCTTCTTATCTTGTTTCAGTAAACTAATTTTTTCAGCTAATGACCTATTATGAAATTGTGATAAAGTGTACTTTGCAGTACTAACGGCTTTTAACACAACAAAGTTGTCGTATTTATGAATAGGCACACTAACAAATGGAGTTTTAATATTCCTACAAACTTGTAACGCTTCTAGAGTATTAATTTGTTTTGCCTGTTTAAAATGCTCAACTAAGTCTGATGCCGATATGTCTTGGACATCAACGTTGCGATCAAAACCTAATATTCCCCACGATCGCGAATTTATACGAATCGTTTGATTATTTTCAACCCTTTTAATATAATAATTATACAGCGTCATATGTTACATATTAATCAAAATAATAAAAATGTATATTAAAAATAAAATCGTAAATTGTATTTAAGTGTGTTACTTAATGTCCAATATGACTAATAATTGTATTATAAAATATTTACTGTATTATGTATACAATGACATGAATTTAATAATTAATTTGCTGTATAATATGTCGCCTTATAATTTTTTAATTCTCCAAAGCAATTTGTACCCTAAATTACAAACCTCTACACAACCTGAGGGTAATACGTATATATTTAGTGTAGTTGTTTGGGGATCGTGTCCGTAGTCTCAAAAAATGGGCTCTCCCCTAGAGTAGAAATAAAACTAACGGAAAACGGCGCCTCCACCAAATTGTAACGTCGCTACTTGACTAGCTTACCAAACTAGTCTGAGTGCTCGTCGATAAGGTTAAAGTAGACGGCCCCCGACGGGAAACGGTTGGCTAGTCCGCTTTACGCCTAAGTAACCCTAAAGTCTCCTTTATAAATTTACTATATCGCCCGAGGAGCTTAACGGGCGATCACACTAAAATAACGGTAGTCGACACTCAGGTTATGCAGGCTACAAAGTATTTATTAATAACTAAAAAGCAGTGGCAAATCAATATACAAAATATGCAAATATATATATATTTATACAGTCTGACCTGAATACTGGCTGGTGATGATTGGGATCAGACCGGAGTCGAGCGGTGCGCACACAGAGATGACCGGTGATAACCGTAGGCGAATTAAGGTACACAAATAATAAGTAAGAAGGCTGTATGGATGCGTAGGCGCGTGATGGTAAATCTCGACTGGTTAATTAGATGATACGCGAATGTCATCTCAGTGTGTCAGCGCTCCCTACCTAATTAGGTCATTAGTGATGTGTCCATAGGTTCGGGGCGCGAAGTAACGGTCGGGCGAAATGTGACCGTTACAATACAATATATTTTCAAATATTTCTATAATTTTATACATTTTTTTTTTATAATTTTCTATATTATCTTATAGGAAACAAGTTGTTTTTTATGTTGTAATATAAGTAATTTGCAAACAACTGTAGGTATTATTCATTATTAAGTTTTAACATTATACATTACAAAAACTACTATTACAGAAATATTATATTTCTTTTTCGTAAATAAGTTGGGTTTTAAAAGTATTTTGTTATGTTATTTGTGTTCTTAAATGTTTGAACTATTTATTTTCTTGCATTGTAAAACCTAGTATCGCAGTAAAATACCAAAAAATACAAAGCTAAAATATCATAGCTTCCAATTATATGACAAAAATAATTAAATTTAGTCACATTTTATAATTATTGTGTTCATACATTCAGATTCCCTTACTATCTTATATTTCAGTATAGTTAAGGTTCAAACAAAAAACTTATTTTTCCCAAACAACTGAATAAAATCTATAAAATGTTTTACTGTATAGTGTATACATAACTGTTCTTATAATGTTAAAACTCAAAAATGTATGCCAACAGTTATTAGTCATTTATTTACACTTCAACGGGCATTGTGAAAAATACTGTATTTTATGTAGTTTAATTTATATGATTATTGATTAAACACATAAGAGCATGTAGCTAAAACACTTAAGGGGTGAAATAACACATGTTTATGGCTTTTTTTAAAAAAAATATTAAAATGTTTAATACTAATCAAAGCCACTTTCGAGATAAATTCGAAGAGATAATCTATGCACTTAAAACCGGAGAGTAATTGCAGCAATTTTGTAGTGTCCATATTTTAATTTTTATTTCAACTACCAAAATGTTATAACTACAGTTAGTTGTATATTTCTTTTAGTCATACTATTAAATATTACATATGAAATTAATAGTAATTATTAATTAAAACTGTAATATTATATCAAAATCAGAACAAGTATTCGCTATTACTTGTGTAAAGTAGAGTTCTACTTTGCGTGCTTGTTTGTTAGTATTATCGATATAAAATCAATGTTATTTTATTTATTATATATAAATACATATATATAATTATATTTTAAATCGAAATGTGCTCCACGTGGAATACTAAATAGGGGAGATTTTAACTTTGATTGGTTCAAGGAAGTAGAAAACATTGTTGTGTTAGCTTGAGGTATTACTTATTTTTACTTTTTTTGAAGTATTTTGTCTAGTCATGGTGCACTAAATCAAAATTGTATGCCTATTATTGTATCTGAAATGTAATATTTTAGACCCGTTTCTATATAACTGGTATAGTGAAGTAATTCTACATTATTTTATCGCTCTACCGTTTACATCGAACAATAAAATTTACTGCAAAGATAAAATAATTTCCCAATACGTAGTATTCGTGTGTTGCGATTTCATACAAATTAAACATACCTAATTATAGACGACAAAAGAACCAAACATTTGATCATGTATAGTCTATTTGGTGTAATTTAGTTTTTGGTACCTATAATAATATTTTTTTTTTTACAACATTTTATATCGCTTATCCGTTATTATTTTCGTTATGTTATTTGAATCTTTTCGTTTATCTTTTTTTTGATATGTTTAACGTTTTAATATTTTTCGTTTATCAAAACGTTTTGGTTATTGTTTTATTTTTAGAATAAGCGTTTAATGTTTTTCGTTATGTTTTTGGTTATCCATTTCAATCGTTTTTTGACAAGTTTAAAGTCATAATCATAACGTTATAAAAACGTTTTCGAGCCCTGTGTAAATGGCTATATTACTACCATTTATCCTCAAACTAAATTTATGTTTTTACAATAATTATTTTATAAAAGCTATAATATTATTACATATTAATATTGTTTTTTCCGTAAATGGATATTGCTACATACAGATCTTATTAGTGTTTAATCAGTAGTTTTATATATTCTATTATTTCACAGCGACTGTTACAATGTAAACAAACGACAAAAGTATTTTAGTATCATAAAGTTTCGACATTATTATAGTTCTTTTACGAAAACATGATTTTTTAAACCATATTACTGAAATTATTGTAGTAATGTAAATAAATGGCTAATACCTACCTCATACAATCTTTTAAGTTAACATTTAAAAAACTCATATTTTACTAATATATGTATTTTTATTATTGGTCAAAAACGTTGACAATACATTTATTGTATAATATAGGTGATCAACTTATTGTGAACCACTTAATATCTTAATTAAAAATTTAATTTAATTTTCCATACAGTTTTTACACAATGTTATTCCAACTTTTAAAACTTAAATGGTAATGCATACATTTCATTATCTTTTTTAATTGAGAATTCTGTAGTAAAAATATTAACTGGTCAATATACAGTTTTGAATAAATATTTTTAAAGTTATAAGAGTTTTAAAGTTAGGATAAGAGAGGAAGTGCGGTTGGGAAATGCACACAGATAAAAATAATACTACACTCCACCCTTTCTCTTGCCAGTCAAAATTTGTATTACATTATTCTCAATTAAAAAAGTTAATGAAATATATGCGCTACCATTTAAGTTTCAAAATTTGCTATCAAAAAAACTAAGTTGGGAGGGTTTTTAAAAAAATATAAATAAATAAAAAATTGAGATCCCATTGCATGAAAACACTATGAAAAAAAAAAAAAAATTCTTATTTAACCAAATTAAACAAATAATCTTCAAGAGTTTAAACTATACAAACTGGTACAAACTATAAATCATAAATCCTAATAACACGGTTAAAATTTTACCCCCTTTCAAAGTTCAAGGGATAAAGTGGGATTGTGGTCTAAAAATAGTTTTTTAAAGAGGCATACCCTATTGGGAATAAATGTCCGATAAAAATGTCCACTCAATCAACCATTTTCACGAATTTATAGTAAATAACATTAAAATATGATCATTTTGCAATGGTTTTATTTTTTTATGAATGATTGATACACTTGTTGCTCAAGTGATTGCTGAAAATATAAACAAACCAAAACCCTACTGAACTCAGAGTAAACACTGGTGGGAATAATATTCTTTATGAGAAACTATTGTTTCGAAATCGAGCATTACTGGGTTTATTGATTGTTATAACCGATTTAAAATATAGTAAAGTGTTTTGCACAATAAATTAATTTTCAGAATTTGGTCACACCGTGTTCAGGAGGGTTTTAGTTATTAGTAAATAACGAAGTTCACCATCTGGTTTTATCTAATCTGTGATTCAACATACAGAGACTCAACACATGAGAAGTCAATATTAAGGATTTTGGCCATGCCTTTCTAAAGAATTACCGCAAAACCTTTCTATTTTGTGCTACTCACATAAGCAGACAACCGTTTTGAACCTATTAGGTGAAACACATTAGTGGGCAAAAGATGTGGCTTTGAAATAATATTTAGAGACCCTTCGAATTTACTCATTATCACTCATTTGAAGCAAAAAATTCAGATTTTGTCTGAAATAGTTAAGAACATAATATACATGTTTATATTGACAAAACATTAAACACGCCCAATTAATTAAATGTACGTATCCGAGTGGATAAAATGTAATTATTTATCACATTAAAATTCTTTTCTAACTTGTTAAAAAAAAACTATAATACCCATATAAACTTGATTTTATATTTTTCTCTTGGGTTGAGCGTCGAGGTGGATTCTTTGGTAGGGTCCGAGTCCGAGCTGTGGTAATAAAATTACTTGGGTGGTTGGCTAGTTTACTACTAACTATGGCTAATATAATTTGCAGCAAAAAATTCAGATTTTGTCTGAAATAGTTACGAAATATACATGTTTAATTTTATAACACATTAAACATGCCTAATTAATTAAATCTACGTATCTGAGTGAATACAAGGTAATTAACCACATTAAAATTGCAATGGCTTTTCTAACTTCTTTAAAAAAAAAAACTATTATCCCCATATCAATAAACTTGATTCTGTATTTTTCTCTTGGGTTAACATTCAGTCGAATCTGATAATTTTAATATTGCGTATTCATTGTCGGCGATCGTTTGCACGAATTGCTTTGTAAGTTAAACGTTGTGTACACAGCGCTCCGCTGAGATTCCGCCTTTACTATTACTCAAACTACTTTAATATTAAGTAAATTTAATATTATACTCTACTTGGTATTATGCTTCAGAGTATTGTAAATATGTTATTCATAACGAAAAATGACAAATTTTGCTTATGTTCACAAATTCGTATAAACAATTCTGCAAAATACAACTAGATTTTTATTGTTTCGGTCGGCAATATATAAGCTATTCGATCAGTCGTAAAAAACCATTGAAGCAGCCAGTCTAACTATCATTGCACTTATTTGGTAAGTAATATGCGAAATTGTTTTCTTATATTTACTGGTTTTAAATATTTTCTAAATGTAGAATGTACTATAGAGTTTAATAGAATTATGCAAAACTCTGGTTATAACTACGCATAGCATAGTACTATAGTACTGCAGGCGTTTATTTGAAAGTGATTTTATCCTAGTAAGCCAGTACAGTGAGGTCGAGGCATAATATGATCAGAGCAGTAGGGACGGAGAGGTCACAGGTCTACAGGAATGATTTTTAATAAAAGTGGTAAAACCACTTTCAAATAAACGCTATAAACGATCAAAATACAAAAACAAAACAAAATTGTTCGTAGCAGCTTTGTTTATGTTAAATGTTTTCATCCATACCACACATATTGTAAATATACATCTACATATAATAATATTTTTTTATACTTTATGTTGCTGTCCTAATGCAAGTGGTGTATAACGTAATGATATTGTTGAGTTGTATACCATAGTATACCTATAGTAATATTTTAGCTCCTCCTCCAGACGTAAAAACTCTAATATTATGTTTACATATTGAACACAAAAAAACCATGTATTTTTTAACAAGTATTTTTCACCAACTGAATTATATCACCAGAAATTGTTGGATACTACTCATGTTATTATTATTATTTAAGTACTTAAAAATAAAAATTTTACAACAAGAACAATTTACCAATCAATTGTAGCACATTTTATCTAAGATTTCAGTTACTTTGAAAACAACCGAAAATTAACTACAATTTTAAATAATGTTAAACATCTTTACTTTTTGACTAAAAAGAAAAGCGTGGACCCTATTGTATGATCGTTACACTATCAACTAAGTCCCTAATAATTTTATCAGTTAACATTTCACTGAATGTTTTATATTGTAAGTTTTTTTGTAATTTCAATTTTATTTAATATTAGTGTGTGACATATACATTTCATAATACTTTACTCATTGAATTTAGACTTTTTTGAATTTTAGTAAAATGTTCCCTGCATATGACCTTGTGTACGACGACCTGGACTTCCGAGTCCCTATTTTAATTAGTGATTAGTGTAATTAGTATTGCTTATAAAAAAAATTTTAAAAAAAAGATTGAAAAAAAATATAAGTTTGAACATTTTAAACATGTTTTTATACTGAAATAATATTTAAAAAAAATTTGGAGTAGTTAAATTAATATCCAAGTTAGCCTATTTTATAACATAAATAGAAATACTGAAAATTAAATAATAATTAAAGTGATAAAATATTTAAAAAAAAACACATTTTAATGTTATTGTACAGTAAAAATTTCGGCTCCCTAGGTCTAACTTGAAAAATTTATTTTCGATCGCTGTTTAATTAAATAATTATGTAACTAAATCTAGTTAACTGGACACCCCCTTCTTTCACGTTGTCCTGTCATTGTGTTAAATTTTTTTTTCAAATTTACTTATTGTATCTAATATTACAGATTGTAAATATATTTTTAATAAAAAAAAAATTTGATTTTATAGAAAATTTTTAACGATACTATATTCTTAGGCTACCAGAATGAATACATATAACGTGTAAACAAACAAAATCCGCCTTGACATACGTAAGAGGCCTCTACATCTGTGTAGTTTCCATCGAAAACAACTCTATTTAATTCAACCGTATTCTGAAACGCGCGTAACGACAATAAATTTGTAAGCTAGTAAACATATTTTGTCAATAATTATTATTAAATATTTTCTGTAATCGTATCTCGTGGTTAAGAAATTTATTTATTTATTTATTATTAATGCTACGGGTCAAGCCCAAAATACAAAATGTACATAGTATTTACAATGTTAAACAATATTCTTAATAAGATGAATTAAAATTAATACATTATTTGTTAAATGATTAAGACAAAAAGGAGGGGTCGTTATTTGCGGTCCGCATTAGACGGGTGATGGGGGAGTTTTCAAGGAAATTTGTAGATGAGAGAGGTATGTGGAATGGAGCATGGAAGCGAGTGGATCGAGGTGGAACTTTAAAGCTGACGAGAGATAGAAGAGTAGGAGAATCAATCTTACCGTTAAGTACATTGGATAGGAAAGAAATATTACTCACCTGCCTACGATCCGCAAGGCTTGGAAGGCCCAGAGCTTGTAGGACAGGAGAGTAATCATGGGGAGGACAAGGAATATGAAGTCTGAACGCAACAGCACGGAGAAACCTTCGCTGAACTCTCTCAAGCATAGTACTGGCCGATGCGGGAGCTGGGTCCCACAATACACTACCGTACTCAATGATAGGTCGTACCAGAGCACAGTAGAGGGTTTTGAGAGGCAGGACAAGATGGTATAGTTGAGAGGATCGATAGATGAACCCGAGAATTTTGAGCGCCTTACAACATATCTCTTCTATATGTTTGTTTGGGGAGAGGTTACGGGTGAGTGTGAATCCTAAGTCGCGTATTGAGTCACCAGAAGACATAACAGGAATATTGTGGATGCAGTATGAGAAATGGATAGGTAATCGGAGGCGAGTAAAGGTTATGAAGGAACATTTGGGAATATTAAGAGAGAGACCAATATACTCACCCCAAGCAACCAATCTATCAAGATCATATTGGAGTAAGTGGCAATCACGGATGGAATTTATTTTAAGGAAGATTTTCATATTGTCAGCGAAAATGAGGAGTTTTGCGTGGGAAAGAACTGAAGAAGCAGAATTTACAAATAATCTTTGAATTAATGTAAGACACCATGATTTTTTATCTGCATGTTTATAGCAACGGAAGTTTAAACTTCATATCTGACTAATGTAAATAAGTAAACACAATGAAAAAAAAAATAATATTGCTTAGAGTTAAAAAAAATTACATAGGGAAATCTGAAATAAATGTTTAGATTTTATTGTAAGTCTAAAATAAAACATATTTCAATTTGCATTATTATTTGCAGACAAAAATGAAACTAATCTATGTGTTAATGTACTGTGCTATTTTAAACGTTTTGACAAATGCGGGTATGTAATTCGTTTTTACAAGTAACTACTTAAGGTTTAGGTTTAAAAAAAACTAAACAATATTCAATATTCAACTTTTTTACAGATACAGTAAAAGAAAGAAAGACGCTTCATACTACAAGTCAGTACATTTTTTGTTTACAAAGTATTATTTTAAGTTTTAAGACTTACAGTTCTTATACATAATTTATTACAGACATACTCATCGAAATACATATTGGAAAAGGTAAGATATACAAAAACGTGTCGGCAATCTTCTAAATATGCTATCACCAAATAAATTATATCAATACATTATTATTTTTAATAGTATATAGATATAATTATGATAAATATAGCATATTTTGAACATGGGCGTCATTTTTTGTTTCCATTGTTAAGCGACCCTTCTGCTTTAATCTATTCTGTGGTTAAATGGGCCACGTTTAACTCAAAATGTACTTCTATTCAGAACTTTTTTATACATACTATGTCAAATTGAAATTTTGAAATTTTATTTTATTTATTTCAGTTATTTATTTATTTCAGGGACCATTTGGGACAAAATACAATATTTTGCTTGTCATGATGGTTTCTCAATGGGTAACTATTATTATACAATAAAATCGATTAAGTATGCTAGTAGAAGACATTTTTTGAAAATTATACAATAATTGCAAAAACAATTTATCGATGCAACTTTATGAGTGATATAATTATTAAATTTAAATCTCTCAATATTTATTTGTAAATGTAACTTCATTATTATTAAACATGTAGTTCTACCTTGACTTCCTCAATTTATAATTGAACGTGAAATCAAGTCTAATATCATTTAAAAGTACATTTTTTATAATCATAATTTCAGAGCATCTGGCTTTTATGTTTGCAATACCTGGTAATAATTGAAAATATTTTAATATAGTTGTTGGTTATTCACAAGTATAAAATGTTTTCGTTTTAATTTTAGAACAAGATTTTTTTGACGACCCTGTTCAACGTAATTCATATTTCATATTAGTAATATATTACACACGGCCTTTACATGAGTTTTTAAATTATGAAAAAAATCATATGCATATTAATTTTGTCATAAAAATAGTCATATATAAAAATGCATTTTGTTTTAAATGTTAGAGTATGCATTGGAGCTTCAGCTGCAACAAAAAGTACTCGAAGGCTCAGGTAATTATAAAATTCAACATATTTTTACAAATACTTTACAAAACTGATAGTTAAATTTTAATTGTACTTAAAAACATTCGGTTTGCAATCATAGTTATAAACTAAATATTTTCAGCTTAGTGTTAATGATCATTTGATATCATTCTGTTCATTTCGTTTACTCAAAACAGCTACTAGAAATTATTTCAAGTGTTCTAAATTGAATCGATTGTTTGTGGAAAGGGTTTAAAACAAAACTACGTTACCAATATATATAGTATATATTTATGAGTTTTAACCGTATATAGCCACAGAACATATTTATAAAAAAATATCTAGTTATTTTGTCCACTCCACGGAAAAACATTGAATCGTGGAAATGCTTTAGCATTACGGGTCCGTATAACCATAACGATTGTTTTATTATGAGGTACAATTAATATCACTAAATCTCTATCTTTATGATGATGACGCAAAATCGTAACACGATTTTTCCACGCAGATTTTGGAATGACCACCAGCCCAATATCATATCCATGTTACTTGTAATTTTCAACAAAAATGTGACTAATCATTTTTCATAAATAAATGATTAAGTTAATTAATTGGCCTAAGTAATCTAAGTTATAAATTTACCGTTAAACGTAGTTCTAATAAAATAATTATTTAAAATAACCGTACAATTATTTATTGCATATTTTGATGTTTCTATTACAGGCCTTACTAAAGATGATGTTGCAGTTCAAGGTAATTACGCATTATCCGACAGTTGTAAATAGCGCTTAAAATCTAGATGGTCATTTATCTTAAAATTTATTTTAAGTCAATCCAGATTTCCTTAACGTAATGAGAATAAACTGTTAAAATGAAAACGTTTAATTTACAAGTTTATAGTAAACTTAACATAACATTATACAAATATTTCTTCAACAACTTTACGCTATATATTTTAACGTTCAAAAACCTTTACCTCCAACTTAACACAAAAAATGGTACTTTCATTGAACTTTTAAACATATAATGTTACACGTTTTAACTTCAAATCCTGCTACCCTAAACTGAATCTTAAACGTTTATTTGCACAAATTTAATAAACAAATCATTTTTATACGTTCAGTTCAGTTTAATTATTTTTGAAGTTAAAACGTATGACCATCATAGGTCTTTAAAATCCTTAAAGAAGAAGAATAAAAACTAATATCAGCTAGTAGAATGGCTTGTATTCACTTGTCGAAATTTGTGTGTGATATTTATTTCTATTGACACTTCAATTGTCAGTGAAAAATCATGCAAGTAAGTGTAGTTACCGCACATCTTCTTACCATTATAAAATATCGCACAAAGTAATAATTAAACTACTACTTTTTAAAGTTTCTACTTTTTCTTCACTTTAGTTTTTGGTCATTGTAACTAGATAGATTGTTGTTTTATTATAATAACATACTAGTCGAATAAAATACTATATGGTTGAAAAATAATAGATTTTTCTAATAACAATTTTTTAAATAGACACCATGTAAACGTATAATTCCAATAAAAACATATTTTAACGATTTGTGTAATTGTTGAACGTGTGTTTTTCAAATGATGTAGTTTGTAATTTTGAAATTTCACCGTGTTTACTGAAGTTACAGAATTATTTATACTTTGTTTAACACATTTATTGAATTTATCAGCTCGTAGTGATAAATCTATACAAGGTCTTGGAGATGCACGAAGAAAAATGTTAGACCCAGTTTTAGCATTTTTAATAATCAATATTATGAGCAGTAAGTAATAAACTAATAAAAAAACTACATGTGTCACGGAAAATTGCATAGTCGGACCAACAAACATTACAGTTAACACTTTAAAGTTAAAATAACAACATAAATAAATCGTCTAACTAATTTTCTAGTTAAAGGAACTACAAATTAGTTCAAAAAATTATTTAATACTTATTCCACCGTTACAGTTTTTTATTAGGTTAATTGTCTGTACTTTAGAGCAAAAATGTATTTTGTAAAAAAATTCAATTTTCCTGGTTTTTGATTCACCTAGATTTAAATCGCACGCTCTATTTACTGTCTTGTATGACGTTTTTATGTTCATTTCTTTTAAATAATTAGTAAGCTACTTAGTAATTAGAGGTTTAGAGGTGGACGTTAAGGAAAAAACGAGTGCCAAGGATGTAAGTGAAAGTAATAGAGGAAATGCATGATATAAGAGTGTAGAGTGTGTGTGGAGAAATGGAATATTTTAGTACGAAAGATATTCAGCGGGAGATGCCTTGGTGTATGATGTTTACGGATGGCGTAGCATTAGTGTGGGAAAATCCGAAACAATTGGCTGAGAGACTTGAAAGTTGGAGAGAAGCGCTTAAAGACAAAGGTCTGAGGATTAGCAGGAGTAAAACGGTGACAATAGTGTTTAATTTTGGAGAATGTTATAGGGTAAAACAGGTAAGGCAGTTGGGTGTTGATGAAGTGTGTGAGGTTGTAGGTTTAGGAAAAAAAAGTTTGTTATTATTAATTTATTAATAAATAATTCAATTTTTCTCTTTCCTGTAAAATCAACATTTTGTGACTCAATACTCTTTTGCTCTTGAGTGAGGATATCAGATTAGCCTTAATTTTAATTAGTCCAAATATGTATTATTTTGTCAGTACAGCAAGCTGAATTTGGCTAACTTTTGAAAACTTTATTTTTAGACCCAAGGAGTCACAGAATTGATTTTAAGTACACATGTCGAATCATAGGATTGTTCTGGAGTACAAGAATTCCAGCAAGTTACATAAAAACTGCAATTGTTTTAGACGACGAGACTTGTGTCGTACGCCATGAAAGGGTAGGCAGGAAGTCATTCAAATGCTTTGGGCTTGATATACATTATGTGAACAACATCGACCATAGCGATACAGGATTTAGCATAGTTCGTGATTTCAGGAAATTATGAGCATAAATATTTTCTATTCTCTCAGGTTTAATTTAATAAATGATACATAAATTATAACGTATTCTGTTATTATATTTAAATATTTTTTTGCATGCGTCACTAATATCAAAATTGTTAAATAATTTAACCTACTGCATAATAAAACGTTTTTGCTCGCCTTTATAAACTTTATGATTACTAAGTCATATTTTGTATTGGCTTGATATACAGGCCATTTAAGTCCTTTGTCGGGACCACTATTCGTCTTGGAGTAGTAGCTATTCGTTGACTAGGTTAATTTTGCTATTTGAATAAAAAAAAAAAGAAATACACTTATCCTTGCTTTATAAATATAAGCTGGCAGGCGACCGGATAGCTCACAGATAGTAGCTGGTAGGTGGCCGGATAGGTCACAGATTCCGAGTGGGACACTGATGTCTAGCCATTAGTTTAGCTCTCTGTCAGGTCAGAAACGATCAACATATTAAAAAAGCGAGTTTCTGGTGCTTCTTGCTTGAAGACTAGCGTTACGTATAAGCAGTTCCTATATGTAAATAAATGGTGGGGATTGTCCACCATACGCGAGTGCCACAACGGCACTACATGTTATTCGTGTAAATTGCGTTTCACAATAAACGTCACGAACATTATTACTTATATAAATCTAATTGTGTTTATAGTGTTTATACAATGTAATCTTAATTTTTCACATATTTTTTTTTACCTTTTGCAACTTTTAAAACTTGAATGGTAATTTATACATTTATTAACTTTTTAAATTAAAAATAATGTACTCAACATTTTGACTCGTCGAAATAGTTTTTTCTTAAAGTTATAAGAGTTTAAAAATTAAGATGGGAAGGGAAGTGCGGTTGAAAAGTGTGCGCAGATAAAAATAATTGAAACTTCAGTAACTTCAAAAATAGTTATCAATCTTGCTAACAACGGTAAAAACGGTAAGAGAAGGGTAAAAACAAAAAAATTATGAACAATTAATTTCACATTGTATAAACACAATATGAAAAAAAAAATTAAATGTTTTATTGAACCCTTTGAGATATTGAGTGGTTCACGATAAAATGATCATCCTGTAAATATATGTTGTCGATAAAAATGGAACAGGCGAACCACTTAGAAAAACTGTAATTCTTCAAATAGTGAAAATATGTTTCCACATTTAATAAGCCCATAACTTGAATTTATCGGAATGCCACGCTAGCTTAATTTGTTTAAACACTAAAGTTTTTTCCCAAAGAAACCTAAACCATATTGGGAGCGATTCTATGTGTTAACATTTATTGTATGACAATAATATTGAAAAATATAATAAATGTAATGAAGACAAGGGAAAAGAGTTTAATTGGGCAAAATAGGTTTCAATTTGGGCAAATCAAAACCCTATGCATACTAAAAACTAATAAACATCATCTGCACCTTCTCCGGATGTCCAAACAAGGTAGTCTTAACAAATTGTCACGTAAATTAAAATAATACTCTCCATAAAAACCTCTCAACAGATTCAACGTCACCAAAACTTCTACAAACGATTCTATTTCAAACTATACTATGGCCGCCATCTTCGAACTTCTGTCTTATCCATTCTTTACTATCCCAGGTTACCTTCGAAGTGCTTCTAAATTATTACAAATTTCTCGCGATACCATAGGATTCTATCAATGTGTAATTTTGTTTATCAAAAACCCTGCATTTTTACATGTATTAGTATTTATTTATACTATCGAGCTACCACTAAGTTGATACGTGTGAAAATGTTTTTAATTTTAATTTTGTATTGTATCTTTCATTTGTAGAAATGGAGAAAGGAGAGTCAACTAGAGGAACTGTACGACAAGGAATTTTTAAAATCGTTAACCTTTGTGTCAACTTTGAATAACTTCAAAATTGAACTCGAAGACAATGACATTAATTTGCTTTCATCTGAATGTGAAAATATCTCAAATTTTAAAAACAAAAAAAAGTCCATCGAAAAATATCAAAAAATAATGAAAGCGGTCTTATTTGTTAACCAAGACTAAATAGGCATAATTATGAAAAAACAAAAGCTTTTAAACTAATAAAACCAAACTAGCATCGCCTTGAAGTTAATTTGTGATTTTGGTCTATCAAGCACCCTGCACACTGAAAGATAATAAAAAATACATTTTGAAAAAGTAAATAGATTAATATAAAACATAAAATTAGATATATAGAATATATGTATATATTTGTATATATACTTACTCCATGTTATGGCATGGAGTAAGTTTTAAACATGTTAACGTAATAGGGCAAAAAAGTAAAAAAAACTTATATAAACTACTCTAAACATAGAACTATTGATACATTTTGAGAAACCAAAAAAAATATCATAAGCCTTTCCCCCCAGAGAGGTGGAAATTTATTCTTTATATTACTTTTTTAGTTAATGTTTTACGGTTTAAGGCCTAAAAAAACGACCAAAGGTAGATCTAAAATCTCAAAATTCTATCGTCAAGCTTTTTTTTTTATTAAGGAAAACAAAAAAAGGGGGAAATTGCTCATTAACCGTTAGTTTCTAGTCAACAGGTATTTGAAAATAATTTCATTACATTATTAATCACTTATAGCAACCTAGAAATTGACTACATTCAATGTGTAGTTTTTCCAGTTTTTCCATGTATTTTACAAACATTTTTAATTCTAGCTAAATTGTCTGTTTTGTACAAAAGCCAACGTGTTTAACGTGCAATACGTGTTGTATTCTTTGATAATGTAGAGTGTAGACAAAAGAATAGTTTGTGAATAAGAATAGTAAGAACTTACCATTTGTTTACATTACAATAGTCGCTGTAAAAATTAGCTTGGGTTTGATAAACAATAATCTAATATTGGATTGAAATTTACAGGATAAATGATTTTACAAAAACTCCTTGTAATAAGTTATTATTAAAAAACATTTCCGATTTATGAAAACGCAATACATTAACTGTATATAAATTTAAAAAAATAGGTACTAACCACAGTTATTATAACAATAAGGTTCTATAATACATTCGAATACAAGCATCAAATCAAAATTTGTTACAAAAAAAAGCTCGTATTTTCATTTATTTACACTTCCTCAATCAAAGCAGATAACAATTTACCTTCAATTAAAAAAACTACAATAAAACTATACACATTTTTTTTAATAAAATTTGACAATCATCTTAAAACATATAATATTATAATACAAACCAAATAAACAAATGCTCTAATTAATGTATCTCTAAACTCATTATTAACAATATTCGAGTTATAGTCATAATAATTAAATTCCATGTTGGGATTTATTAACAATTACGTTATTATTAGGTACTAAGAGTAGTTGAAACGCTCAACCAGGTTATCGTTTTATTGCGAGTATACCACATTTTTGCCGATTTGCAGAATAAAAATTTTGATTAGGTATAATTTAAAGCAAAAAATTCAGATTTTGTCCGAAATAATTAAGAACATAGACATGTTTATATTGACAAAACATTTAACACGCCCAATTAATTAAATGTACGTATCAGAGTGGATACAATGTACTTATTAATCACATTAAAATAACAATGGCTTTTCTAACTTTTAAAAAAAAAAAAACTATAATCCCCATATAAGCTCGATTCTATATTTTTGTCTTGGGTAAAGAAACAGTCGAATCTGATATTTTTATTTTTGCGAGTTCGTTGTCGGTTATCGTTTGCACGAATTGTTTTGTAAGTTTAAAATTGTATACATAGCTCTCCGCTGAGATCCCGCCTATAATATTAAGTAAACGTAATATTATACTCTACTTGGTATGCTTCATTGTAATGTAAATATGTTATTCACAACGAAAAATGACAAATGTGGCTTATGTTAACAAATTCGCATAAACAACTCTGCAAAATACATCTAGATTTCATTGTTTCGGTCGGCAATATATAAGCTATTCGGTCTGTCGTAAAAAAAACCATTGAATCAGCCTGTATAACTATCATTGCACTTATTTGGTAAGTATTATATTTATTATTATTGTATACGGGCTGGGCCCTTTTTACATAAATATATATATATATATATACACAATTCAACAGCAAC
Organism: Adelges cooleyi; assembly: GCF_023614345.1. Taxonomy (NCBI): domain Eukaryota; kingdom Metazoa; phylum Arthropoda; class Insecta; order Hemiptera; family Adelgidae; genus Adelges; species Adelges cooleyi. The sequence continues at coordinate 1,494,827 of NW_026095978.1, forward strand.
TTATAAACAAAACTTAACATATTTTACATAAAAAATTAGGCTTAAAAATTAAAATTAAAATTAGGATCCACATTGGCATTTGACATTAGCCGTCGTAATGGTTTATTTGCTAAATAATTAGTGGTGGCACGTGGGACGTAAAAAGGAGCATTAGTTCGAGATGAACGCTGAGGCACTTTAAAACAAAGTAGTGAAACAAGTGCAGACGATTTAACTTTGCCATTTAACAACCCATCAATAAACCTAATACCAGCAGTGCGTCTCCGCTCGGCCAAGGAAGGTAAGCCCAGTATATTAGCTACAGGGCTATAATTGTGTGGCGGACAACGAATTTTAAGCAGGTAACTAGCAAAGCGCAAAAACTTACGCTGGACTCTCTTTAATTGCATCAAATCACCTGCTGTATGGGGTTCCCAGACAACACAACCATACTCCAGTATCGGACGCACAAGAGCGCAAAATAACACTTTAACAGACATACTTAGCCTAAAGTCTTTTGCCAACCTCATAACAAAACCAAGTGTTTTAAATGCCTTACAGCACACATATTCAATATGTGGTCTAGGGTCAAGGTTATAGCGAAAACTTTAAGCCTAAATCCATTACATAATCGGATTCTCGTGTAATTTCGTTTATACTAAGCCTATATGAAAAAACAACTGGAGATAGGATCCTAGAAAATGTAAAAACCTTACACTTTTGTAACGGACATACTTGTCTAGCTGGCTAGACTAGGCAAAGTAGCCGTCGATAAGGCTAAAAAAGACGGATCCCCACGGTAAAACGGTTGGCTAGGTCGCTGTCTACGTCTAATTGGCCTTAAAGTCTCCTTTATTAACTTAATATATCGCCCGAGGAGCTAGAACGGGCGGTGACACTGTTAAATAATCTAACTCTCAGCTGCAGGCTACAAGATGTTTTATTCTAAATTAAGGTAATATAAAAAGGTTAAATAAAATACAAAATTATACAATATATATATATATAGATATATATATACACTCTGACCTGGGTTGGACGATGAAATGGTTGGTCAAAGCGGAGTTGAAACGGACGCACACAAAAGATAGTGACGTGCATTGTCCTGTATATGCGACCGTTCCCCTACCTATAGTCGGGGGTGCTGTGTCAGTAGGTTTGGGACGCGAAGTAACGGTCAGGTGAAATATGATCGTTACACTTTGAAAGATTTAGGGATAAACCCAATGCACTTAACCATTTAGAAAAGTTATCAAAGTCAGCTTGTAATTTAAGACAATCCTCAATATTACATACTCGCAAGTATAATTTGATGTCATCCGGAAAACTAATCGCAGATGTTATAGAAATAATAGAATAATATTTATGTTATATAAAAATAAAGCAAAAACGAAATGTTTTTATTTGTTTTTTCTATGGTATGTTAAGAATTGGGGGGTTTGGCTTGCCAAGAAATATTATCGAATTCATAGTATATTTTACTAATAACGTGTGTAGACGTGTGTACAGTGTTCTGTGTTCTGTGTTTCTGTTGTGTAAAATTAATTTTATTAAAATAATATAATGAAACGAACTCAGTCATTGTTAACTTTTTTTAAAAAATCTAAACAGTCAACCGATCTGGAACGAACTGTTCCATCTTTATCAAATGTTTTCCAAGATGAAGACACTGTGGCATCTGAAGCAAAACAAGCCGCTTCAAGTGTAGAAGTTAGTTCTCCGGTAATTAAACATATTTTAGATTCTAAGTTTGATATAGGAGCTTATGTTGAGTTTAAACAAAATTTAAGTGACGAAGAAAATGTTTCTATTTTACAAAACGTATGGACCCCTGATTGTAAGTTTGATTTTCCATATGATACTACTGGAAAATATAAACGTAAATTTCAAATTAAATGGCTTGACACTTTTAAATGGTTGGCTTATTCAAAATTAAGAGAAGGTTCTTTTTGTAAATACTGTGTATTGTTTTTTAATTCAAGTCAGGCTGGTAAGGGTTCTCATGAGCAGTTAGGCAAACTTGTTTTAAAACCCTTGACGAAATTGAAAGATACATTGGAAGAGTTCAGAAATCACGAAAAAAATAAATATCATAAAAATTCGTTGCTTACCGCTGATAACATAAAGGCTATTTTAGATACAAAACAAGATAATATATTGGTACAATTAAATAATAAACGAAAGGATGAAATTTTAAAAAATCGCGAAAAACTTAAACCAATTATTCAAACAGTTAGATTATGTGGCAGACAGCAAATAGCGTTAAGGGGACATGAGGATTCTGGTCGAATCTCTTTAGAAGAACCAAAAAATAACGATGGTAATTTCCGTTGTTTGCTTCGATATCGCGCAAAAAATGGTGATAACGTATTAAAAGAACATTTAGAAACTAGTGGTGGTAAATCTATGTATACAAGCTCACTTATACAAAATGAAATAATTAATGTGTTTGGGGAATTAATTCAATTAAAAATACTTGAAAAAGTATCAAAAACAAATTTTTATACAATACTAGCAGATGAAACCACTGACATATCTCAAGTTGAACAATTTTCCTTATGTATTCGTTATGTTGACGAGGAAATTTTTTCAATTCGAGAAGATTTTCTCACATTTGTTCCCGTTCATGATTTATCTGGTGAAGGATTGGCCAACACGATTAAAGAAACTTTAAAAAAAAATGGGTTTGATTTAAGCAAAATACGAGGCCAAGGTTATGACGGGGCAGCAGCAATGCGTGGTCGTTTTAGAGGTGTTCAGGCAATCATTAAAGATATGTACCCAAAAGCATTATACACACACTGTGTAGCACATTCATTAAATCTTTGCTTATCAGATGCGTCTAAATCTCTAGATATTCGAAATGCTTTTGGTATAATAAGTGAATGTTGCTCATTTTTTAACTGTTCGGCAAAACGAACTACAGTCCTTAAAAATAAAATACTAGAAATTAAACCAAATTCACAATCCACTAAATTAAAATCTTTATGTGAAACTCGATGGGTATTACGCCATGAAGCAGTTATGCTTTTTAAAGAATTTTTAGAACCCATTCTTGCTGCATTAGAACAACTGCAGAATGAATGTTCTGGAACGGATTCTTCAATAAGGACTAATAGTCTTTTACATTGTATTTGTAATTTTAATTTTTTAATATCTGTTTGCGTATCTAGTAAATTATTAAGTTACACTTATAATTTATCTAAATATTTACAAAGTAAAAATATCGATCTTTTTAACGCTCTTAAACAAGTTACCCAGGTGGTTTCTGTGTTAAATACCATAAGAGAAAACGTTGATTTAAAATTTAACGATTTTTATAAAGACAGCCAAGGTATTGCTATAAAGTTAAATGTTGAACCAAAAATACCTCGAACATGCAGCAATCAAAAAAATAGAAGCAATGTCCCGTTTAATAATATTGAAGATTTTTACAAAAAAACTATTTTTATACCGTATTTGGACGATTTAATAATGGCATTAAATGAAAGATTTTTACCTCATAATGAAACTATAATTTCATTACAATTTGTCTTACCTCGTATCATAGTTGAAAAACCATTCTTTAATTTTAAAAAAAGCTGTCGAATTTTATAAAAGTGATTTACCTGGGCTAAACGACATTATAGAAGCAGAGTATGAAATTTGGCAGGCTAAATGGAAAAATATTGAAGAAAACTTAAGACCTGCAACTGCTATAGAAGCTCTAAGAGCCTGTGATCGTTTAATGTACCCTAACATATTTGAATTACTAAAAATACTAGCTATAATTCCAGTATCCACCGCTACGGCTGAACGCAGCTTTTCTACTCTTAGAAGACTTAAAACATATTTAAGAAATACAACTTCTGAGTCCAGGCTAGTAGGACTAGCACTTTTATCCATTCACCGAGACATTGATGTAAATGATGATATGGTATTAGACAAATTTGCCAACAGTGGTAAAGAGAGAAATTTGAATTTAATATAATTAGTATTAATAAGTATTAATAAGAATTATAATTTCTATTTTATTATATAATATTTTGTAAGACTTGAGATTGTGTAACTAATAATAATTATATCAGAATTATAATATTACAATTTTACACTTAATTTCGAAGTCTTGTTTTTAATAGGTTGAGAAATGGGTAAGTTTGGCCAAATTTTTAAAGTTCATTTCTGGATCAGAATTTAGAAATAACTCTTTACACAGCTCTTTTACTCAATTCCTCAGCCCCCCCCCACCCCAAAAAAAAATATCTAAATACGCCCCTGGGACCGACACTGAAATGAATCATAAATATAATTACAAAACAGTAGATTACTAGTGGTTGTAGAACGACCAGAGCGAAAGCCGTGCTGTTCTTCCATAAGGATACAATTTATAGATGGTTGGATAGCATTTAGTACAAGAGACTCGAATGTTTTAGATAAATGAGATTGGATGGATATTGACCGATAGTTAGAAACAATAGACGGGCAACCGGACTTAGGGACAGGTGTAATTGAGCTAATCTTAAACATTGACGGGAAAATACCTTTATCCAGTGACCGCCTAAATAAAACCCAGAGTGGATACGCCAAGATTGACTTTAGTTCAAATAAAAAAGTACCAGAAAGACCATCAGGTCCAATAGACCCGATACCACGCAAAGCAGATAGGCCACGGAAAACATCATTAACACTAAAAACAATATTATTAGAAAGATCAAAGGTAGATATACCTAGTTCACAGACATCGACATCATTCCGTTCTGAAGAATAAACCGAGGAAAAATAGTCAGAAAACAAGTTATCAGTGCCTTGCTCGTCAGAAGTAGTAATGTCATTAAAAGACATTACCTTTGGTATATTTTTACAAGAACGTTTATTGTTAACAAATTTCCAAAAATCTAAGTGATTATCTTTAAGCGATTTTTCAGCACTTTCAATATAATCACGGTAGCATTTCTTGGATTTATACTTAAATTTTGCGCGGATAAACGAAAATTCCTTATAATCTAAACTATTAGACGATGACTTAAACCTTGCATGAGCTTTCTTCTTAAGAAACAATATAAACATTTATATCATCTTTTGATTGGCATTCAACATTTCTCCGGTATGACACTGATTCGGCTTTTAATATTTTTTACGATGCTTTGCATTAATCAGTTATTGATTTTGTTCCTCAGTGTTATTACAAAGAATCTACATATCCGCCTTGGTTTAATAAGAATCTTAAACGTATATTACATAATTTGCCTTCCGAAAATTGAAAAAAGAACGGCTACGATTATAGCGAAGCAAAGGAATACAAGTAGGGAGTGTAATATTCAATGCTGGATGATACTGATCAATAGGAATAAGTGGTTCAACTACTAATCGTTTATCTGTACAAAATACTAAATCCAAAATAGAGCTATGTGAATTACTAACATTGTTAACTTGAAAAAAACCATAAGTACTAAATGATTTAGGAATACAAGGTTCATGCGGTGATGAGGAATAAGAATATGGTAGGCCATATTCATCATTATTACAAGATACCTCAGGAAGATTATAATCTCCGCAAATACTAAAGGTGTGTTCAGGATACCGCTGGAACAAAATCTCTACAGAACTAATATGGGATTTATAAATATGAAGAGAAGATAGAGGAGGAATGTAGACACCACCAACAATAAAGCTGAAAGTACCAATAAAAAAACGGACAAATATGCTCAACATTTAATTTAGTGATTGGAACAGAGTACACAAGAACATCTTTACGTACGCCAATGAGGACACCGCCGCCACGAAGACAATTACTTGTAAAACTACACCTATCATACCTAAAACTATTAAAACTATCGAGACCAAGTTCAGAATTGGAAAAGTTATCGGTTAACCATGTTTTGGTTAGTACAATAAAATCACAATTTTATTATATGAAATTGTTTTCTTATATTTACTGGTTTTATATATTTCCTAATTATAGAATATATTAAATGTATACGAAATAATACTTTTAAATATAATTACTTTAAAAAACACGTTTTTAAAAAAAAAAATATTTTTTAATTTGTTTTATTATAATATGGGCTTTGACTTCAGGGGTCATTAGCCATAAATTTACAATGTTCTTATTTACATGATTTAGTTAGAACTATAGTATATAATATAAATAATATTGTTTACATTTTATCGTACAGTGGTATGGTTCTAAAAAAATTTTTGTTTTTGCTACATTGTGAGGTTGGTTTCCTAGTGTTTCTTGTAGGGTAATCGGCATTTCCAGTTCCTTTCTTGTTTCGTCATATTTGCGACACTCCAGTATTATGTGCTTAATAGTATTATTGGTACCGCAAGTAACACATGGTTCAGGGTCTTTACCTTGCATTAGGTGGTTATGGGTATACCAAGTGTGGCCTATTCTTAAACGTGTAAGAATTACTTCATCTCTTCTATTGTTAGTTTGGTTGGTCCATAATTTGGTGGTTTGTTTTATTTCTCTCAATTTTGTTTCTCTTGATAGGTTCCATTCAGATTGCCATTTTAATATTATTTTTGAATTTATTTCGTTGATGAGGTCATTTGATTTGTATATTTTGAGGAATTCAGTAGTTGGGTCATTTTCTGTGACTTTTGCTGCAGCGTCTGCTTTTTCATTGCCTATTATCCCTGCGTGTCCTGGGATCCAAGTTAAGTTTATTTGTTTATTGGTCAATCGAAAACAGCTCTATTCAATTCAACCGTATTCCTAAATGCGTGAAACGACAATAAATTTTAAAACAAGTAAACATAATTTGTCAATAATTGTTTTTCAATATTTTCTGTAATCGTAGCTTGAGGTTAAGTAATATTTGAATCAATGTAAGACACCATGATTTTTTATCTTCATGTTTATAGCAACAGTAGTTTAAACTTCATATCTGACTAATGTAAATAAGTAAACACAATGAAAAAAATAATAATATTGCTTAGAGTTAAAAAATTTACCTAGGGAAATCTGCAATAAATATTTAGATTTTATTGTAAGTATACCTCAGTCTAATAAAACATATTTTAATTTTCATTATTATTTGCAGACAAAAATGAAACTAATCTATGTGATAATGTACTGTGCTATTTTAAACGTTTTGACAAATGCGGGTATGTAATTCGTTTTTACAAGTATCTACTTAAGGTACTTAGTTAAGGTTTAAAAAAACTAAACAATATTCAATATTCAAATTTTTTACAGATATAATAGAAGATAGAAAGATGCTCGATACTACAAGTCAGTACGCTTTTGTTTACAAAATATTATTTTAAGTTTTAAGACTTACAGTTCTTATACATAATTTATTACAGACATACTCATAGAAATACATATTGGAAAAGGTATGACATACTTAAAATGATTAATACTATAAATTTAATGGTTTTGTTGTACTTGCCATTTGCCTGACTCTAAGGTAATTTATATTTATGAACAATAATATCTATAAAAAAATGTTTTCATTTATTGGCTTTGGAATATATTTTGGCATATATTTCACACGAAATATATGATTACATTATAATAATTCAGTTTGTACAATATTATTGATAACCTAGGATAGATATTATAAAATAATTGTGTAATAAAATTCCAACACGGTTTAACACTCAAAAGGGTGTACACTAATAAAAATTGGCACGGTAAAGATACACAAAAACGCGTCGGCAATTGTCTAAATATGCTATTCCCAAAAAAATTATATCAATACATTATTATTATTTTTAGTTGTACATAGATATAATTTATGATGATTATAGCATATTTGGAACATGGGCGTTATTTTTGGTTCCATTGTTAAGTGACCCTTCTGCTTTAATCTATTATGTGGTTAAATGGGCCATGTTTAACTCAAAATGTACTTCTACTCACAACATTTTTATACATATTATGTCGAATTAAAATTTCGAAATTTTATTTCAATTATTTATTTATTTCAGGGACCATTTGGGACAAAATACAATATTTTGCTTGTCATGATGGTTTCTCAATGGGTAACTATTATTATACAATAAAATCGATTAAGTATGCTAGTAGAAGAATTTTTTTTGGAAACTATACAATAATTGCAAAAACAATTTATCGATGCAACTTTATGAGTGATATAATTTTTAAATTTAAATCACTCAATATTTATTTGTAAATGTAACTTCCTTACTATTATTAAACATGTATTTCTACCTTGACTTAAAAATACATTTTTTATTATCGTAATTTCAGAGCAATTGGCTTTTATGTTTGCAATACCTGGTAACAATTAAAAATATTTCAATATAGTTGTTGGTTATTCACAAGAATAAAACGATTCGTTTTAATTTCAGATCAAAATTTTGATAGCAACCCTGTTAAACGTAATTCATATTTCATATTAGTAATATATTACACACGGCTTTTACATGAGTTTTTAAATTATGAGAAAAATCATATGCATATTAATTTTGCCATAAAAATAGTCATATATAAAAATGCATTTTGTTTTAAATGTTAGAGTATGCATTGGAGCTTCAACTGCAACAAAAAGTACTCAAAGGCTCAGGTAATTATAAAATTCAACATATTTTTACAAACACTTTACAAAACTGAGAATTAAAATTTAATTGTACTTAAAAACATTCGTTTTGAAATCATAGTCATAAACTAAATAGCTTCAACTTAGTGTTAATGATCATTTGATATCATTCTGTTCATTACTCAAAACAGCTACTAGAAATTATTTCAAGTGTTCTAAATTGAATCGATTGTTTATGGAAGGGGTTTAATCCAAAAAGCTTAACTTCGGGTAATTAAAAATAACTGTTTCATATACAATTTTCATTTAAACAATTAATTTTAAATTCTTATGTGTTATACTTATTTCAACTTGTGAATACCAATTTTTAAATTTACTATTTAACCATCAGTATGAGTTTAATTGAACGAATTTGACCCTTTTCATAAACAATGAGTTACTCGAGTAACATGAGTTACTTAACTCCGTTGATGAATAAAATTACTACATCATAAACAGGATTGTGTGCAATAGAGTGATTTAAACCAAAATTACTTTACCCATTTATATATATATTTATGAGTTTTAACCGTATATAGCCACAGAACATATTTTTAAAAAAATATCTAGTTGTTTTTTCCGCTCCACGGAAAATCATTGAATCGCGGAAATGTTATACGGGTCCGTTTAACCATAACGATTATTATATTATGAGATACAATTAATATCACTAAATCTCTATCTTTATGATGATGACGCGAAATCGTATCACGATTTTTCCACGCAGATTTTGGAATGACCAATGACATAATAATATTAATGTTTCTATTACAGACCTTACTGAAGATGATGTAGCAGCTCAAGGTAATTACTAGGGGTTACGGTTTTGAACGGGTAATAAAAATACACGGGTACTCGTATTTGCTACCCGGGTATTAAGAAATTAAAAACCCGGGTACCCGGGTAATTAAAAAACCGGGTACCTGGGTAATTAAAAATACCCGGGTCTAGATCCGGGTCTCTTATTTACACGGGTACCCGTGTCTTTTAATACCCGTGTACCCGGGTAATAAAAAATCCGGGTTTCCGGGTTCTATTATGTACACGGGTATTTAGCAAATTAATTTACAAATTTAAAAAATTATATTTTGGCGAAATGTACGTTGGATTAATTGACTTATTGGCAAATTATTGTACTTCATAAAATGTTTTTATTAATGAACTGCCCGGATATACCGTACTTTTTATGTCAAACAAAACTTCCATAATTTACTCATTATAGTCATGTTAGTAGTAAAGATTGGCGAAGTTGGGAATTTTTTAATTTTTTGTATACCTAATAGTATATTTAAAAATTACACAATATAAATCTTACATTGTATAAAGTATAAACTAGTATTTACTGAAAACAGATGTTGTTAACTACCAAAGTCTAAATACAATGTAATAAAATAAACATTTAGTTAAGGTAACTTTAATTTTGTTGGACTAACCATAAGATTATTAAAAAAAATATTCAGCATATAAAACAAAATATAAACACTGTTTTTTATGGATGCAACCTAACTAATTAATGCGACAAATTATTGTTTTCCTTGTAAAGTAAGAAGTTAGTGAAGCAGAAACAAGGCAATTTTTAATTTTGAATGTCGATGTCTATACTACTAGGACCCGATTAATATGTTATCAATAGTTAATTTACATTCCTCAGAAATACAAATCTCGACAGCAAAATATATAATTAGTATTAAAATTAAATATACTAGATATTTATGTATATATTTAAAATTTAATATAAATATTATATTTAAAACTTATTGTTAAAATAGTAATATCGTAAACACATTTTAGACGTTGGTCGTTGATTTCGAGGCTTATTATTTAAATGAAAAAAATATATTTCTAAACATAAGTACAACTAATAGAACAAATTTTAGTGAATAACTGGGGTTTTCATACCAAGTTGTCGGGTATTTTAACTACTCAGGTGTCCAGGTAATTAAAATACCCGAGTACACAGGTAGTTAAAATACTTGAGTACACGGGTAGTTAAAATACCCGGGTACACGGGTAGTTAAAATACCCGGGTATACGGGTAGTTTAAATACCTGGGTATACACGGGTAATTAAAAATACCCGGGTCTAGATCCGGGTCTCTTATTTACACGGGTACCCGTGTATTTTAATACCCGTGTAATCGTAAGCTCTAGTAATTACGCATTATCCGACAGTTGTAAATAGCGCTTAAAATCTAGATGGTCGTTTGACATTTATTTTAAGTCAATCCAGTTTTCCGTAACGTAATGAGAATAAACTTTTAAAATGAAAAGGTTTAATTTACAAGTTTATAATAAACTAAACACAACATTAAAAAAATATGTGTTCAACAATCTTACGTTCATTTAAACGCTATATATTTTAACGTTAAAAAACTTTTACCTCCAACTGAACATAAAAAATGGTATTTTCATTGAACTTTTAAACTTATAACGTTACACGTTTTAACTTCAAATCCTGCTACCCTGAACTGAATTTTTAACGTTTATTTGCAAAAATTTAATAATCAAATCATTTTTATACGTTCAGTTCAGTGTAACGGTTTTTGAAGTCAAACGTATGACCGTCATAGGTCTTCAAAATCTCTTTACAAAATGATTTATACTTTGTTTAACACATTTATTGAATTTATCAGCTCGTGGTAATAAATCTATACAAGATCTTGGAGATAAACGAAGAAAAATGTTAGACCCAGTTTTAGCATTGTTAATAATCAATATTATGAGCAGTAAGTAATAAACTAATAAAAAAACTAGTTGTGTCACGGAAAATTGCATATTCGGACCAACAAACATTACAGTTAACACTTTAAAGTTAAAATAACAACATAAATAAATCGTCCAACTAATTTTCTAGTTAAAGGAACTACAAATTAGTTCAAAATTTATTTAAAACTTATTCCACCGTTACAGTTTTTTATAAGGTTAATTGTCTGCACTTTAGAGCAAAAATGTATTTAGTAAAAAATTTCAATTTTCCTGGTTTTTTATTCACCTAGATTTAAATCGCACGCTCTATTTACTGTCCTACATGACGTTTGAACTCTTAGATGAGTCCATCTAAGTTTATTTATTTTAAATAATTAGTAAGTTACTTATTAATTAGAGGTTTAGAGGTGGACGTTAAAGAAAAAACGAGTGCCAAGGATGTAAGTAAAAGTAATAGAGGAAATGCATGATATAAGAGTGAAGAGTGTGTGTGGAGAAATGGAATATTTTAGTACGAAAGATATTCAGCGGGAGGTGCCTTGGTGTATGATGTTTACGGATGACGAAGCATTAGTGTGGGAAAGTCTGAAACAATTGGCTGAGAGACTTGAAAAGTGGAGAGAAGTGCTTGAAGACAGAGGACTGAAGATTAGCAGAAGTAAAACGGTGACAATAGTGTTTAATTTTGGAGAATGTTAAAGGGTAAAACATGTAATGCAGTTGGATGATGATTAAGTGTGTGAAGTTGTAGGTTTAGGAAAAAAAAAGTTTGTTATTATTAATTTATAAATAAATAATTAAATTTTTTTCTCTCCTGTAAAATTAACATTTTGTGACTCAATACTCTTTTTCTCTTGAGTGAGGATATCAGATTAGCCTTAATTTTAATTAGTCCAAATATGTATTATTTTGTCAGTACAGCAAGCTGAATTTGGCTAACTTTTGAAAACTTTTTTTTTAGACCCAAGGAGTCACAGAATTGATTTTAAGTACACATGTCGAATCATAGGATTGTTCTGGAGTACAAGAATTCCAGCAAGTTACATAAAAACTGCAATTGTTTTAGATGACGAGACTTGTGTCGTACGCCATGAAAGGGTAGGCAGGAAGTCATTCAAATGCTTTGGGCTTGATATACATTATGTGAACAACATCGACCATACCGATACAGGAAATAGCATAGTTCCTGATTTAACGATATTATGAGCATAAATATTTTCTATGCTCTCAGGTTTATTTTAATAAATTATAATGCACATCTGTTATTATATTTAAATATTTTTTTGCGTGCCAAACTAATATCAAAATTGTTAAATAATTTAACCTACTGCATAATAAAACGTTTTTACTCGCTATTATTAACTATTAGATTTATTTCAGCCATTGGCTTAATATACAGGCTATTAAGGCCCTTTGTCGGGACCACTAGTCCTCTCCATCCATCCCATCTGTCGACATTGCTTCACAATTATTTAATCTTAGTAATTTTAAGTCCTTACATTTTTTTTTTTAGTATATCCATTTTGTCACTTCTCGGACCATTTGCTTGTTATAACAAAAATTAAAAGAAGTGAGAAAATTAATATCGATATCTGTGGTATGAGGTACATTTGAGTGTATTGATCAGTAATACGTTAAAAGCTTTCATTTGAGTTTTTCCGTTTTGTTTGTTAAATGTTTATTTATTTCATATTTTCTAATTTTATTATTACTCTAATATCATTTCCATTGTTTTAAACACACATCAGTCTACTATATGAATTTTCCAAGAAGAAAGTCAACACTTTTTATGAATCGATAATTTAAATAGGTAACACACTTTATTCATTACAGTACACATATCATTTATTAACACCTCTCGTGTAGAACGCCACAAATGGACTAGCTGGGTCACGACCATAAAATTACAAGGGTAGGACCGGTGGGTCAGATCCAAGTGGGGTGACCGGCTACGCCGGCCACGGTGTTGAGCCAGCGCACTGCATTTTAAATTAACGCCGTTATAATTTATAGTACCTTTATCTTATAATCAGAATTCATACCAAGTTTCGCAAGCTAAGTACGGATTAAGTGTAGTGTCAGTAGACATCTGTCAGGTCAGAAACGACCTACTAAAAAAGCGAGTTTCTGATGCTTCTTGCTTAGAGATTAGCGTTACGTATCAGCAGTTTCTTTATACATATATATATATATATATATATATATATATATATATATATAAATGGTGGGGATTGTCCACCATATGCGAGTGCCATACCGGCACTATACAGGGTGTTCAAAAAGTTCGAAAACGCCCCAGCCTATATTATTGTAAATATGCACTTGACAAATAATAAATTCTATATGCGAATTGAATTAACGCACAAATGAAATTTATATTTTAAATAATTTTATTCTTCGTCGCCTTTTTGTTATACTTAATAGTTAATATAAACACAATTAGACTAATAAGTAATAATGTTCGTGACGTTTATTGTAAAACGCAATTTACACGAATAACATACATAAATTCAGAGAGCCATATTTGTCGTGGCAGTGACAATATATATTATAAATTAACATTCAAAGTAAAGTACGTTGGTCGTCTTCAATGAAAATCTGGCCTTGCCTAAAACGTTGAACCATTCAAGGTTACACAATGACTTAAAAAACATCTCCAAAAATCAACTCAAGTCTCCATAACATTTTTATAGATTTAAAAACATTATCCAATTATCACAAATTATTTTCTATCATAGAATCATGGTTTTGTACAATATTTCTGATTTTGAACTTGCACTATAAATAACTAGTTTGAGATAATGACTTTGGTTATAAAATAAGTACTGAAAATAATCTCTATTAAATTTCTATAAAAATAGTGTGTTTTAACATTAATAGTTTATCGGTAGGAATTTTTAAAAACACCTCATATGTAGAGTATAGTAATTGATTTGTAATACATTACGGTGTTTTAATTTTAAAAAACTAGTAACTACTATAATATTTAAAGATAAATTACACTTGCAAAATATTTATTAAAAATTATTATTCTTTAGATACTGGTATTTCATAAACTATACAAATAGCAATCGTTTTGTTTGTTGTGCGATAGATATAATATACCATGGATGGACATTGTTAATATAATATTGTACCACCCTATTTTTAAAATTTCATAATACATATGATGTCCAAAAATATGTTTAAAATAGTTAGGTGTGCTTTGATGGACGCAACAAATACATGGTTATAATTGAGTAGCTAAAAAAGTGTGGTCCATATCAGTAGTTAAGTACATCATGTAACTAAATGTTAAATTTGTATTTCTAATGTGGTTTTTAGGTAGGACAGTTCTCGTTCAATTCTCTATAATGTAAATAATGCGTCGTAATTAAGGAGGAGATATAATTTTGAGCTATTATTGAAAATCAGCTGCTTTCGTTAATTTTATTGAACTCCTATTAAATGTGTATAACTGTTGTAATATTTCCTACTCTTTGCAAGTATAAATATAAAGACCGTCCGTCGTCGTCGTCAGAACAGCTAATAGTTGATAATTTAATAATATAATATATATTTTATTAAATTTAAATTACACATAATAGGGGTTTTATAGGGAAGATCTTGTAGGGCCAATCACTGGAAACTGTCCCCTATTCTTGGCTGTGGTTTCGCTAGATAGTATATAGGGACAATGGTGTTAAAACAATTATTTGTGGTTAAATTTCAATTATGGCACAAGTAATAATACGATAAATTAACGTAATATATTATGTCAATTTTTAAATAAATTATAAATGCAAAATAAAATCACAAAAAAATTTGGCAGTACTTGGTCAGGCATGTTGAAAGGCACACCGTCCGATGCGCGTTTATTAATTTGCTTGATTTATGTTTTCGCATATAAAAAAGAAGCGTTGTACAGGCTCCATTAAGTTGGCCCCCCCACATCGGAAATTTGAACTTCTTTAAACATCATCGGATTGTGCTACGATAGTGCTGGTTTGTGCCGAAAACCCCATCGTTAGTGCTCCCCCCGTTCCAAAGTTATACCGTTTTCAAAGTGGGGGGCCATCTTAACGATAGCCCCCCACATCGAAAATTTGAATTTCTTTAAACATCATCGGATTGTGCTACGTTAGTGCTGGTTTGTGCCGAAAACCCCATCGTTAGTGCTCCCCCCGTTCCAAAGTTATAACGTTTTCAAAAACACATTGTGAATTACAATTGTTTTCAGTATCGCCGGGTTCTGCATTATAAAGTATATAACATGTAAATAGTATATATAATTTTTTTACGTAGTAGCTACCTAATTGTTTTATTATATTATGTTATTAACTGGTAAGTAAATGAATACATACATAATAGATATTTTTAAGAAAACTTATACATAAATATAAAATTTATAAAGAATGTTTTTATTGCTATAAACATCATATAATATATGAAAAAAATATATTAATATATCGTGGAGATATACTATTATTTTTATATTGGAATAATATTCTTATAACAATTTTATGATATTTTAAATGTTTTATAATTTGTTTGTGTTTTCCGGGATTATTTTATGACATTTATTTAAGCGAATTGAACTTTTCGAAACATCTTTGTATCTTTAATGTGAAATATTATGCCTCTACAAGCTTCTGCAAGTACTTATACGAAAGATAACTATTAATTAGCTGTATCAAATACAAATGAAATTTGAGTTCAAATAATATATTCTTTAAAATATTTAATTATTATATTTCTCTATAAGACACCGTGCATTAGGACACTCAGCGCTACAGTAGGCAACAACAGAAACTATTAATCCCATAAGAATGCATTGCAAAATGTAAAAGTTTAATTATTTGTTATTTTAAAATTGATTTTTGTATAATTGATTGTTTTAATCAAGTTGTTTGATACACAAAAAATGAATAAACTATTCGTTTTTACAACCGTAGAGCTTTTTAAAACGTCTTTATTACACGTATACACAAGTCACCCACATTAAATCGATCGTTATCCACATCAGTTATTATGAAGACATTTTCAAAGATATTAGATAAAAAAATACATAAACTTCTAAATAGGTAAGTAAGCTACATACATAATAGATATTTTTAAGACAACTTTTACTCAAACATAAAATTTTCATACCAATGTGTTAAATGAAAACATTTATCATACTTTAGTACAAATAAAAAAAAACTGATTATGTCATAATATTCACACAATTAAAATAATACTTTAATCAAATAAAAATAGGACTCTTTTATAACCTAAAACTTTTTTTATATCAATTGAATAATTTTTTTGATAACTTTGATAACTAAATTAAAATAAAATTATACATTTGTACAATCTGTTATTTGGAGTACATAATTATATTTACATTAACACGCGTGTTCGATTGCATGTTGACATAAATTTCCCACATATTATTACTCCGTCGGCACATTGCAATATAATGACCAATAGTTGACAATTTTAGATTGTCACCAACCGTAAATATAATACAACCACGTAAATGATAGTCAGTACTCTTTAATTTTATTGATGTAGGAATTTCATGTAGTGGAACTTGCACAAAAGATCCTACATCAGAATTGTAACATTTTGTGAACTCATAATTCGGCATTAATTCAATAAAAAGCTTTTTAGAACGTCTTTATTATACGTATACACAAGTCACCTACATTAAATCGATCGTTATTCACATCAGCGTGTTAAGTTCAATTCGCTTAAATAAATGTCATAAAATAATCCCGGAAAACACAAACAAATTATAAAACATTTAAAATATCATAAAATTGTTATAAGAATATTATTCCAATATAAAAATAATAGTATATCTCCACGATATATTAATATATTTTTTTCATATATTATATGATGTTTATAGCAATAAAAACATTCTTTATAAATTTTATATTTGAATATAAGTTTTCTTAAAAATATCTATTATGTATGTATTCATTTACTTACCAGTTAATAACATAATATAATAAAACAATTAGGTAGCTACTACGTAAAAAAATTATATATACTATTTACATGTTATATACTTTATAATGCAGAACCCGGCGATACTGAAAACAATTGTAATTCACAATGTGTTTTTGAAAACGTTATAACTTTGGAACGGGGGGAGCACTAACGATGGGGTTTTCGGCACAAACCAGCACTAACGTAGCACAATCCGATGATGTTTAAAGAAATTCAAATTTTCGATGTGGGGGGGACAACTTAATGGAGCCCGTTGACACATCTAGCCACGGCGGGATACAAGTAAAACGTCCCAGACCGGGCAAACTTCAACTTGCAAAACAGCTGCTTTCGTTAATTTTATTGAATTTTATTTTAAATGTGCATAACTGTGGAATTGAAGCTTCGCCACCCGATGCTATACTTACAACTACGGTCGTAAGTACCAAAAAATCGTCAAGTTACCCAATAGACATTGTTTTGTTATTAGGAAGATTTGCCATACAAACTCTGACCAGGCCGCCGTCCTATCCATATGGACCAAACGGTATAATCTTTAATAATCAATGTTATACTCTTTCGTCTAACTCGATATCTAAACTCGATTAGGTGTTAGAAAAATTAGTTTTCAAGGAGACAACTTAAAAAATCTAAATAAATCACAATCCATAGGTACATACAATACGTTGAATGTTGTTATGGGAGTACACACGTTAGTTATCGCCGAAACTCTCTCCGCCGACCGTATTGGTAAACCGATTATACATATACGTTTTGTTGAATTATTTCAATGTTATTTTAAGTGTTTATGTTGTATTGTTTGTACTAGTTTGAATAAATTGTCTACTTAATGTAAATAAGTAGACAATGATAAAACTCGATCCCCGACCTGTCACGCGAGAGACCGGGGTTCGATTCCCCGCCGGCGAGCCATGTTTGACGGGGTTTGATGGGGCCGTTGACAAAGTCAGCGGTACCGTGTCCAAATACACGCTAGATAAATATTACTGCTCTCCACCTTTTATCCCGTCATACATTTTTAATTTAAACCATTGAGTGCATATACTCAATGATTAAACCTTTAGAATAATTTAAAACTGGTCGTTTAGTCTAGTCGAGATTTCTTGAAAATTATTCTTAATTTAAAAAGGCAATACCTACATACGCCACCGTTCGAGTTTCAAAAGTTGACAGAATTCTAGAATTTACCAAAATAACCATTTCATTATTGTTAACACTATACAACACCATTAGTTTTAATGTTTTAAAAAAAAAAACTACAAAATTGTTGATTTTTTTAGAGTGGTTTACGTTTGTGGACCACTCTGTACAAAGCATAAACACACAAACATGCACTTGTGATTTTATAACGCCCTGGTATTGTTTTTTTACTTTATAGCTTTAATTTAGTCGGTTCCACATCTGTGCAAACTTGTTTTTAAAATTCTGCAGCAAAAACATCTTGTTATTCTACCATGCAAATGTTTTCATTATTTCGTTGTGCTGAAACGGTTAAAGCAGTCTACATTGCACTCATTTATAAGAGAAAAATGAATTGGAAAATTATGCTTATTTTTGTGATTGCGTGTTATATTGAATCAAGTAATTCAAGAGAAATGGTAAATAACGATTTTATACTAATTAGATAACTTGATCATTTAAAATGATTCATACCTATTCGAAACATGTTAATATAGCTTAACAGATAACGTACCTATATATTAGAATGTGGCTAAAAAACATTTATTTGCTTACCCCACTCGTTCAAAAGTAGCCTATTTAAACAAAAAATTACTACAATTTCAAAATTAAAAAATGTTGATTAGTTTCCAAGTTAGAACTTTGAGAAATGAAAATTCTCTAAGTTAGTTAAATGCAAGACGAACAAAGATTATTATATTAGTGGAAAACAACACTTGAGACTAATAATATTTGTTTAGTAGACTTAAGAATAATTTAGACTTCTTAGTACCAAAAAGCACTATAAATATCATCAAATGGTTGAAATGTATAAAAGGGGAGACAGGAGAATTTTTTTATCAAAATTCCTTTGTACTAACAAATCCTTGATTGACATAAGTTTAATTAATGCTATTTCAAGTGTATCAGCTTTATATTTTATTCATTCAAGTCAGAAGGAAATTAAATAGTTAGAAATAAAATTGTGAGACTGAAATATGAGATAAAATTAGAAATTATTATGTAATGTGTTTTCAAATTATATATTTCCATTAAGTGTCAGCCGACTTTTTAAACTTGACGCTACTTTGGCTACTCAGGAGATTTTGTTTAGCCTAGAACACTTGGATAGTTTAAGAGACGTTTGACGTTTTATTATTTAGGGAAAAAAGTAACACTTGTTTAAAATAAAACAAACACAATATGTTAAGGTACAAAAAACAAAAATAAAATTCACACAAAAACACAAAGTATCACAAATTTGGAACGCATGCAAAAATTTACAATAATACTCACCTAGTGTCGACTGAAAAAAAAAAAAAATTGTAATTTTTATGTTTACTGTATTAACAATAATTGTTGGTTCTGTTTTACCGTATGCCATTTGACCTACATTTATTGCTTGTACACTTTTTAGTATGTTGTATTTATCTGAAAAACAAGCAACAGCCAAGTTGTAAGATAAAACAATAATATATATATATATATATATATTATATATACATGGTGATAATTGAATCGTGAACCACTCAATATCTCAAAGGGTTCAATAAAACAATTAATTTTTTTTTCATATTGTGTTTATACAATGTAATCTCAATTTTTCACATATTTTTTTTTACCTTTTGTAATTTTTAAAACTTGAATGGTAATCAGTAATGTATACATTTTATTAACTTTTTAAATTAAAAATAATGTACTCAACATTTTGACTTGTCGAAATGGTTTTTTTAAAGTTATAAGAGTTAAAAATCTAAGATGGGAAGGGAAGTGTGGTTGAAAAGTGTGCGCAGATAAAAATAATTGAAACTTCAGTAACTTCAAAAATAGTTATCAATGTTGCTAACAACGGTAAAAACGGTAAGAGAAGGGTAAAAACAAAAAAATTATGAAAAATTAATTTCACATTGTATAAACACAATATGAAAAAAAAAAATGTTTTATTGAACCCATTGAGATATTGAGTGGTTCACGATAAAATAATTATCCTGTAAATATATGTTGTCGATAAAAATGGAACAGGCAAGCCACTTAGAAAAACTGTAATTCTTCAAATAGTGAAAATATGTTTCCACATTTAATAAGCCCATAACTTGAATTCATCTGAATGCCATGCTAGCTTAAATTGTTTAAACACTAAGGTTTTTTCCCAAAGAAACCTAAACATATTGGGAGCGGTTCTATGCGCTAACAGTTGTATTGTATGACAATAATTTTGAAAAATATAACAAAGGTAATGAAGAGCGGAAAAAAGAGTTCAATTGGGCAAAATTGGTTTCAATTTGGGCAAATCAAAACCCCATGAATACTAAAAACTAATAAACAAAACAATTTAAAAAAAAAATAGCCAGGCTGGAAAACAAGATACATTTATCAGTCATCAAATCATCCCGTCTTTAATCTACTATTACTTACCCATCTGTCCTGCACAAAATGTTATCTTGGATTTCCTTAGATTATTAGCTGACCAGTTATGAGCAACCGATTCCATCATCTGCACCTTCTCCTGATATCTAAGCAAGTTAGTCTTAACAAATTATCACGTGAATTAAAATAATACTCTCCATAAAAACCTCTCAACGGATTCAACGTCATCAAAACTTCCTACAAGCGATTCTATTTCAAACTATACAATGGCCACCATCTTCGAACTTGTGTCTTATCCGTTTTTTACTATCTCATGTGACCTTCGAAGAGCTTCTAAATTAATACAAATTTCTCGGGATACCATAGGATTCTATCAATGTGTGATTTTGTTTATCAAAAACCCTGCATTTTTACATGTATATAAGTATTTATTTATACTATGGAGCAACCACTAAGTTGATACGTGTGAAAATGTATTTAATTTTAATTTTGTATTGTGTCTTTCATTTGTAGAAATGGAGAAAGGAGAGTCAACTAGAAGAACTGTACGACAAGGAATTTTTAAAATCGTTAACCTTTGTGTCAACTTTGGATAACTTCAAAATTGAACTCGAAGACAATGACATTAAATTGCTTTCATCTGAATGTGAAAATATCTCAAATTTTAATAACAAAAAGAAGTCCATCGAAAAATATCAAAAAATAATGAAAGCGGTCTTATTTGTTAACCAAGAATATATAGGCATAATTATGAAACAATTAATAAAGGTAATCAATAGCAAGGATAAGAGTTCGTTAGAAATGCTAGTAAAGCATTATTTTTTCTATGTAACTCGCATTTTTTCTATGTTACATGTAGCCCAATGGGGACCTCCTAAATGGCTAGTCACATTTTTTTTATTTCTCAATGATCTAGTTACTAAGGATTTACAGTCATTCGAATTTGATGAAGAACTGATTAAGCGATTTGAAGATTTGGATTTTAATCGTTTAGAAAAAATTACAGATGTTACCTGTAATGATAATGACGTTTTGTTGAAAATCGAAGTACTTTACAACAATGATAAGCTACAACAAGCTTATGAGCACGCAGGCTATATGGCTCCACAAAATTTAATGTTGTTTCACTTGTACGAAAGTTATTATAGTTTTACACATAATTCAGAACTAAAAATCGTTTTGGACTGGGAAAGCGTTAATTCAGCATTTTCCCAAATCACCTATTTTAATAAATATAATTTGTTAAATGATCCTTACAATGGAGATTTGGTACACTTTTATGGTACTTATCATACACTGTTATTACAGTGCATTCAAGTAAGAATTCTCTTCTATATGTGGTTTCACGTAAAACTAATCGTCAACATGCTATCAACGTGTTCAAAATGCGATCTTTTCTTAAGCAAATTGTTTCCGTCGAAATTAGAAATACTTCAATACTGGCCTAATCTTGCAGATCCTCTAAAACACATCATGCGAATTTTTTCAATTAAAGACGACGTTTATTGGTTTACACTTCGTAGTATGATAGACAATACAAGACAAATCAAGAAAAAAGAGATTTTAGAATTAGAAATCATGTTAAAAAATGAATTTCTAAGCATGGTGAAAAAATTAGAACTTGGAGAAGAAAAATATATTACCGAGCAATTGGAAACACTGTCCACTATAAGAGACCCGGCAAAAGTGAGCGCTGAAAAAAATCTTAATGACACATTTGAAAAAATCACTGCTAATTCTAAAGACTTAAAAACATATACAAGTCAGTTACAAAAATTGTTAACGCCAGTCGACACTTCGTGTGTTAGTTGGTTCTTTGACAAAACTCGGTCAATTGATTTCCCGAAACAGGATGAAAAAAATTAATTTTTTGATTCATCAACTGGTGAAATTGCCATTTTTTGCAAAATGTTATAAATGACTTTACTAAATAACAATTTATAATTTATAAAGTTCAATAGCTAATATAATTGTTACGATACTTAAGTCTAATTATTACTATAGACCACTAAGATATAATTAAACTTAAGTACCGTAACAATTATAATTCTAATTCACTATTATATTATATTCGCACTAAATCAAAAACCCCGCTACTATGATATTATAGTTTTATTATCTATAATCACATTATTATGTCTGTATTATCCTAAATATTATAAATAATAAAACAACGTGATACTTGTACATTGATTTTGAAGGCACGATATAACGTACACATATTTCAATGCATATACATTTTCTCGTGGGGTTCGCATATTTTGAAACTATACTCAGTTAAATTAAGTAGGAAATCACTATAGACAAACGTAATTAGTCGAGATAACATGTAAAAATCGTATTAAATTGGCTAAATACAAAGACGTAGACCCCACAGTTACAGTATCTTTATCTCCTACTTTAAACATCCGATTAGCAATACGATGCTTCTGTAGCAAGTCATCTCTTTCCCAACTATACTATAAATTTGCATACCGATAATCAAATATACAAGTATCATATTATCTTATATTTTAAAACAAAGTGTTCCTTTATTTATTTTTTATAAATATTATTACATTATTTGACGACCAGTGGACACAGTTTTTGCATACGCCTTTAGTATATAGTCGGCACATTATAATTTATGGTTGCCAACGTGTTTAAACGGATTCTTTGATTTAAACATTTTGCATCCAACCGCTTTTCGCGAAGATATGGCAAATCAAAGTCGAGAATGAAGGGGTTGACTTTTCCTACTTTTGGCCCACCAAAGTACTAGTCGCATACGATTTCATACCAATAAATGTGCTACTCATGTAAATCGGTTCACAGGAAAATAAATGAAAAAATGTTTAATATAACAACATGTTTGCGCCATGAAGTTTTGTGAACTATTACCAGTTATACATGTATTACATATGATTTTATTCCAAAATACTGTCCTTCATAAACATTTTTTTTCAAATACTCTTTTTAGAGTCTTCTCAAATTTTCTAGAATATGTTCGGTTAAAGGATACTTTTATATATTTTTTGGATTGAACAACGTTGCCAATGATGATCATTACTATTTCATAAGTTTCCCGAAAAATTGTCAGATTGTTTCTAAACATGCTTGGGAGATACTGTGTACGCTTAAAGGTCTTTTACACGCTAAAAATAGTCTACTTATGAAAAAGTACATTTATAAATATAATTAGTATATTTTCAAAAATGACTACCTACAATAAAATTATTGATTGCACAAAATGGTCTAATACAAAAAAAGTGTACTACAATAATGTAAACTAAAAAATACCAGTACAGTGGGGTGGGGGCATAGTGGGGACGGAGCATAGTTGGGCCGGGGTATAGTGGAGACGGGGAGGTCTCAGGTTTACGGAAATTTTTGAATCTGAAAGTGATAATGTCACTTTCGAAAAAACGCTTCAATGCAAATCGGTAGTTTTTCAAGCCAGTACAATCCAAACCAAGCACAATATAAACCAGCAAAATAAATGACAACTGTGTAGCTTAGTTCTTTTAAAATTAATTTTAATGTTTTTGTTTTAAAATAAGCCGTTAAAAAAAACAGCCAAACTACATATTTTAAAGTCTAACAAATGCGAAAATATTTTAATATCAAGAAATGTAATTTATAGTTTTACAAGCATAAGTCGCAATGGAGAATAAATAAATTTGCGATGCTCTTTGCAAGATACACGTAAATTAACTTGTATTACAAATTTAAAAAAATTGACAGAGGTAATAATTATTTAGAAGCAACATACTCATTTAGCTAATTGCAACCAGGAAATATCGTAGCAGCTGAACTCCAAGATATTCAGAATAAAAACAGCACTTTAGAATTTACCAACAAATATATCAATTTGGCTATAATGTTAACACTATAAAACACCATTATTTAAAATATCTCATCTATCCCCACCTGTGTAAACTTGTGTTTAAAATTTAACAGTATAAAGCATAAAAACAAGTTAACCTGTTGACTAAGAACATCTTGTTATTCTAACATTTGAGTGTTTTAATATTTCATTGTGTTGAAACATTAAAATCAGACTACGCTACCGCATTTATACCAGAAAAATGAATTGGAAAATTATAAACTTTTTTATGATTGCTTATTATATTGAATTAATATTAACAAGATGCTCAAGTGAACCGCCAGAAAATATGGTAAATAATAACCAGATTAACCATTAGTTTAAATGTCGCAACAAATAAAAGATTCAAAATTGTAATTTGTTAATAGTGTTTTACATTTGCGGATCATCCACAACATAACGATTAAAATCATTTTTTAAATATTATATTCGATTCACCATTATGCTAAGACTTCTTCACTATGCTCGCTTAATTTTTATTTAAAAAAAAAAACAATAATACGTATAAGTTTTAACTTTATTTGCTGTATTTAGTTTCAGAGCATGCTTTTGTTTACAATTTTTGTATCGCACAGCCTGATGTTATTCGCATTATATTCTCCAAGTGATGTTTAACAGCTGCGATATTTGGTTTGCATTATAATGGCGCTACAGGGTGGTCCATTTTACGTTGAAAACTCAACATCTCTTAAAACAACTAAATATAAAATTACTAATAAGTAAATATCTATCTTTTTAGTATTTTACCGAGCTCTATCAACTTTAAAATCATATTATATGTTAACGCGCATTTGATTTATTAATTTAAATGTTAACACTAATCAACAACAGTTAAAATGTCTCAAAAAAAAAAAAAACTACAAAATTGTAATTTTTTTTGTGATTTACGTTTGTAAATCACACAAACATACACTTGTACTTTTATAACCCGTTTTGGTGTGCAATAATGTATATGGGCCAAAGCGCTTAATATGAACAAACGTTTGGACCGACACCCTCCTTCGATTTTTTTTGAAAATTACACTGTATGTCTGTTACAATAAAAAACAATGATTTTCGATTATTTTAGCCATGATTGTAAAAAGTGTTTTGAGTTTTTGTATGAAAGGTACAAAAGCCAACATAGTTAACAAGTTGAAGGTCCGTTACAAGGAAATTAAATAGTTGGAAGTAAAATAGCGACGCTGGAATATGCGATTAAATTAGAAATTATTATGTGTTATCAAATCATTTATTTCCGTTAAGTGTCAGTCGATATTTTAAACTTGATGCGACTTTGGCTATTCAGAAGATTCGTTTTAGCTTAAAACACTTGGATTGTTTGAAAGACTTTTGAAGATAAGTCACTTTATTATTTAGGTAAAAAAGTAACACTTGTTTAAAATAAAACAAACACAATATGTTAAGGTGAACAAAAACAAAGCAAAAGCAAAGTATCACAAATTTGGAACGCATGCAAAAATATACAATAATACACACCTAACGTCAACTGAAAAATATTGTAATTTTTGTGTTTACGACAATTGTTGGTTCTGCTATACTGTTTGCTTATGGCCTATATTTGTTGCTTGGTTTCATAAATATACATTTTCTCGCTCCTACTAAACAGTACATAGGGCATCTCCCTGTCGTAAACCTGAGTTTACTTCAAAGGATGATGGCAATTCTCTCAGAAATTACACTTTAAATTCTGTTTTTTTGTAGCACAGTTTTATCATATTAACGTAATTTTTTGGTATCACGAAATGGATCATTGTGTTCCATAACTCTTCCCTATTTTGTGCTATCATACGCCTGCTCATAGTCGACGAATACCATGTGTAGGTCTTTGTCAAATTCGTAATGTTTCTCCATTACTTGTCTCAGAATAAATATTTGATCCGTCGTTGACCTTCCTTTTCTAAAGCCACATTGGTACCGTCCTATAATCTCTTCGGCGTATGGAGTTATCCTCTCTAAAAGAATTGTTGATAATACTTTATAGCATGTAAATATGAATAAATATATATCTATATATATATATTGTCGATAGAAATGGAGCCGGCTTACCACTTGGAAAAATTGTTCATAAAATGGTAAAATTATGTGTCCACATTGAATGAGTCATTGACTTCCTATCTTTTCTGCAAAAAATGTTATCTATGTTTTCCTTAGACCATTACTTAACTTGGGCACCCCATATCCACATCAATTGCTTTAAACAACCAACCCCATCAACTGCACCTCCTCCTGATATCCAATCAAGTTAGTCTTGTACAAACTTTATTCAAAACCAATTTGATCAACAACAACATGGTGCTAAAGAACTTAGTTATATTATTATTTTATTCATATCCCTTATCCCAATATATTAATTAATGTCGACAACCATTCCATATACTCAAATACTACTTTCGTATGTTGTGTTTGCATATATATAAGTATTCTTTTCCACTAATTTGTTCCGTTGAAAATGTATTTAATTTTAATTTATAATTATGAATATTTGATTTGCAGGAATGGAGACAGGAGAGTCAACAAGAAAAACTGTATGACAAGGGGCTCTTAAAATCGTTAACCTTTGTGACAGCTTTGGACGACCAAGACGTTAGTTTGCTTTCATCTGAATGCCAAAATCGGTTAAATTGGATAAAAAAAAAAGAGTCCATCAAAAAATATCACGATATAATGGAAGGGATCTTGAGCGTTAACAGAGAATATATGGCAATAATGTTGGACAATATAATACATTTAATGAAGAGTGAGGAAAAGAGTTCGTTAGAAATGCTAGTAAAGCAATATTTTTTGCATATAACTCGCATCTTATCGTTGTTACATGTAGCACAATGGGAAGTTCCTATATGGCAAGTTAAATTTTTCATATTTCTTAATGATCTAGTTTCTATGGATTTACAATCCTCCGAATTTAGCAGTGAATTGATAATGAAATTTAGAAGTTTCGAATTTATAATTTTGGGAATATGTATAGGAAATAAAAGAATGAATACACGTGATGTTTATGACATTTTGTGGGAAATCGAAAACCTATACAACAATGATAAGCTACAATGCGCTTACGAGCACGCACACCACATGACTGTACAAAAGTTAATGTTGGTTCACTTGTACGAAAATCATGAAGATTTTACTCAAAACTCAAAGCTAGAAATCGTTTTGGACTGGGAAAGCGTCAATTCAATATTTGCCCTAATAACCTATTTTAATAAATATACTATTTTAAACAAACGTACTTATGGACTTTTACTGCAATACTATATTAGGTATCATACACTGTTATTAAATTGCTTTCAAGTAAGAATGCTCTTTTATACGTGGTTTCACGTAAAATGGTCCATCATCATGCTATCAACGTATACAAATTCAAAACCGCATAATAGCATGGAAATAGTGTTGTTTCCGTCTGAAATTCAAGTACAGCAATACTGGCTTACTCTTGTAGATACTCTAAAACACATCCTGCGGATTTTTTCAATTAAAGACGATATTTATTGGTTCGCACTTCGTAATATGATGAACTATTTCAAGCAAATCGAGAAAATAAAGATTGTCGAATTAGAAATCATGTTGAAAAATGAATTTCTAAGCATGGTGAAAAAATTAGATCTTGGAGAAGAAAAATATATTACCGAACAATTGGAAACACTGTCCACTGTAAAAGACTCGGCCAAATTGACCACTCATCAAATTCTTGATAACACATTTGAGAAAATCACGGCTAATTTAAATGACCTAAAAAGCTATACAAGTCAGTTACAACAAATGTTAACGCCAGTCGACGCTTCGTTTGTTAGTTGGTTCTTTGACAAAACTCGGTCAGTAGATACAACAAAAACCTATAAATAAAAATTTTTTTTTTATTCATAAACCATACAACTTTCCATTTTTTCCAAAATGTTATAAATGACTTTACTAAATAAATAAAATTAATTATTTTTTATTTATTTATTAATTTGTGTATAAAGCCAATCGGCTGTTATAAAGTTCAATAGCTAATATAATTATTACGGTACTTTTGAAAAATATTCAGATTATACAACATAAATAAAAAAAAACCGCTTCTATGATATTATAATTTTACTATCTATAACCACATTATTATGTCTGTATTATCTTAAATATTATATATAATAAAACAACGTGATACTTGTACATTGATTTTCGAAGGCAGGTTATAGCAATACACAT
This sequence comes from Adelges cooleyi, assembly GCF_023614345.1. Taxonomy (NCBI): domain Eukaryota; kingdom Metazoa; phylum Arthropoda; class Insecta; order Hemiptera; family Adelgidae; genus Adelges; species Adelges cooleyi. The sequence goes on from NW_026095978.1 coordinate 1,523,596, forward strand.
ATTTCAATCCACATACATTTTCTCGTGGGGTTCGCATCGTTTGAAACTGTACACGTATTCAGTTAAATTAAATATAAATTAAATAAACGATGCTTCTGTAGCATAAATCATCTCTTTCCCATCAATACTATAAATTTGCATACCGATAATCAAATATACAATTATCATATTATCTTATATTTTAAACCAAAGTATTCCTTCTTTTATTTCTATAAATATTATAACATTATTTGACGATCAGTGAACACAGTTTTTGCACATGTGTTTGGTATATAGTTGGCCCATTTTAATCTATAGTTGTAGTGTATGTTCACATAGGTATGTGATTTGTAAAGCCCATAAATATAGAGCGATATTGCCTACGGGTTCCTAAGTTAAGCATAGCGGCGTTTGTGTACTTGTTGGAGCGAACAAGTACCTAATCCTAGGTTTGGCATTTAAGTATTAAATTATATTAATATCTTACCTACAAAAATTAAATAATTTAAAAAATATAAAAATAATATTGTTTCCAACGAGATCCAATCAAATAAAAATGTGTTATGTAAAAATTTAAGTAAATGTCTAATTTAAGTAATTGTTTCTTTCTTTATTTTTATAAATACCTAGTTAGTAAATTTGGCCCACTAAGTACCAACCGCATACGATTTTGGATCTATAGAGGCGCTACTCAAGTAAATAGGTCCACAGGAAAATAAACTATCGTGACATCATACACAAAAAAAACACATGTTGACAAAACCAGTTATCGAAGCTAAAATATAATTTTGTGACGCATAAAACAAGTATTTTATGAACTGTATCCGTTTGAAAACTGTTTTTGAATTACTCTTTTACAGTACGATTAAAATTAAAACGAGTTATTATCGCCCGAAAATACCCAGATGTGGATAGGTCCTTTAAGTATAAGTAATATTTTAAAAAGAATCCTAAATCTGACTTTGAATTGAAACAATTTTTATAAAAAAATGAACAGAGCAACATGTTTGCGCAATGAGGTTTTATCAACTTTAAGTGCCCTTTTGAGCTTTATATATATAATAAATAATCAGTTGTAGTGTTAATAATGAAAAATGTACAGTCTACAACAAATTATAGTATTTTTAAAATAGAAGCATATATTTTACAAGCACAACTGTGTACAAACAGTACAAATGTATGCCGTGTCTTGCAGTAAACATGACGCACAGCCTGCAATATTTTTTTGAAAACTTACTTCTAGTAACCTCCATAGGTACTCATAACACTATCGTTAGTTGTTAAGTTATGTTAATTTATAAGTTGGTCGATACTGATAATTTCGGCTTATTAATAGTATGTAAGTTACATTGACAGCAATGAAACTTTTCGAAAAATTGTCAGATTGGTTCTGAACATGCTTGGGACATTCTTTATACATAACCACGATAATAAGCTGTACAGTCAAAAGCCAAAGAAATATCATAAACTATTTTTCTCAGATGTGGTTGAATTTTAAATTTTATTCGATATTCTGAGGATAGTTTTAGAACGTTTGATTTGAAAACCAAACTGGTTGTTGTTTCTTGTTTGTACCCACAAAAATACATTTTAACCAATAAAATATAAAAACATTTTTTCAGTTTCCGTTATAATTAATAATATACCTATGACCCATCACGGCAACGCCCAAACTTTTCTATTGTGCTGTCTTAATTTCCATTCAAGGACAGCGAAAACCAATAGCGCATATTATTATAAGTGCTAACAGATTTTATTAGAATCAGTTTTTTTGTATCACAGAGTCGGTTGTTATTCTAGTAATACTCATCAAGTAATCATGAACAGCTGCGACCAGTGATCTCCCGACCATAGTATTCACATTTAGTTTAAAGCTTTGTCTTTTTTGTTGTTCCAATACCTATGTTATTATACATCTGTGTAAATTTGTGCTTGGTCACATAAAAATCAACTTTATTTTTTACCAAAAAAAAAAAAGACTTGTTTTACTAAATCTAAGTATTTTTCTTCTTTTATTGTGTTAAAAACCGTGCAATAGACTAAATTACACGTATTTTTACCAAAAAAAAAAAAATGATTTGGAAAATTATATTTTTTTTTATGATCGTGTATGTTGATACAAAGCTAGTAAGAAATCCGAATACAGAAAAAACGGTAAATTACGCCTTAATGTTATATAAGACAACTAAAAATTAACGTGTATATTATATCCTATTAAAATATAATTAGCTATTTATGTGTGTTTCGCAATTTATAATATATGAATAGATGAAAAATGACTTAAATGTAGACTACAACACTAAGGATACTAGATAAAAGATAGCGATATGGACAAAATAAAAATGGGAAAATGTTTGAGAGGGAAGTCAGAAGGGATTCTTGACCGAAAGTCTAAAAATTAGTTCTTAATTTTAGTAAACTTCTATTAAATTAACGATACTTCTATATTTTTTTCTACTAACAAGCACACACAAAGTTAATATACATACGAATATTTATTACTTTAATTTAATATAGCTATTATTTATAGGAATGGAGTCAGAAGGGCCAAATGGAAGAACTGTACGACGAAGAATTCTTAAAAGCGCTAAGGTTTGTGTCAACTTTGGATCACATCGAAATCGTGCTCACTGACAAGGACATTAGTTTGCTTTCGTCTGAATGCAAAACTTTCAGAAAATGTTCAAAGAAAAAAGTTTCCGCCAAAAAATACCGTGCCATAATGGAAGCGGTCTTAAGCATTAACAGAGCATACATGGCAATCATTTTGGACACTATAATACATTTAATGAAGAGCGGGGAAAAGAGCTCGTTGGACATGCTAGTCAAACACTATTTATCGTATATGCCTCGCATGATATCCATGGCACATGTAGGCCAATGGGAAGCACCTAATTGGCAAATTGGTTTTTTTATGTTTCTCAATGATCTAGTTGCTATAGATTTACAATCATTCGAGTTTACTAGTGAATTTATAAAGAAATTTGAAGATTTATATTCTAAACTTTTGGAAATAACTACAGTAGATCCCCGTGATGATTATGACATTTTATGGATAATCGAAAACCTATACAACAACGATAAGCTACAATGCGCCTACAAGAACGCAAACCACATGACTGTACAAAATTTAATGTTGGTTCACTTGTACGGAAATCATGAAGAATTTACACAAAATTCAAAGCTAGAAATCGTTATGGACTGGGAAAGCGTCAATTCAGTATTCATCCAAATAGCCGATATAAATGACTTTGTGTTAAACGATAAAAGGTGGGGATTGTTTGTCACCGATTTTGTTAGGTATCATACATTGTTTTTAAATTGCGTTCAAGTAAGAATGGTATTCTACGCTTGGTTTCACGTAAATATGTCCTTAAAATTAATACCCAAGTATGCAAGTCCAATGTTTTGTTTTAAAAAACTATCACCAAAATTATATACAATTCGACAGCTCTTGAATGAATTTATAGATCACCTGAAATACATCATGCGGTTGTTTTCAATTAAAGATGGTATCCATTGGTACGCACTCCGTATTATGATGAAAAACACCAGGCGAATCAAGAAGATGGAGATTGTTAAGTTAGAGGTCATATTGAGAAATAAATTTCTAAAGATGGTGAAAAGTTTGGATCTCGGAGAAGAAAAATATATAGTCGAGCAATTGGAAAAATTGTCCGCTCCGAGACATCGCAATGACGTCCATACAACAATCATGAATAATACCTATCACCTAAGTAACTATATAAACGATTTACAAAACTTGTTAACGCCAACTGACACTTGGTTTGTTGGTTGTTTTTTTAAGAAAACTATATATTTTAATTTATCAGAAACAAAGTAGGTATTTGGAAATTTGACAGAAAATTTTACCTTATGGTCTGTAATATTACCTATATCATAATACATTACTAATTAACCGCAGTTATCATAATATTATATCAATAATCATACTTGAATACACGCATTATCTTAATTATTATATTTAACAAAACAATGCGGTACTCGTACATGGAATCTCAAAGGCAACGATATAGCATACACATATCGGTTCTAAAATTTCCCTGCAGGGTGAACACAGTTTAACACAAATATTTAGGCACACTCGTTTAAAAAAAGTGGGAAATCATCAAGTAGGGATCGCAGAGAAAATGTTTATTAAAAGGACAAAACACAAAGGCGCAGATGCCACTCCTTCAGTTACAACATCTCTTTCTCCTAATTTAAATACATGGCCAGCAATACCTACGGTTATTCTGTAGTAAACCATCTTTTTCTCTTCTATACTATAATTTTGCCTAACGATATTCAATCATTCGAGTACCATAACTTATATTTTAAATCAAAGCGTTTCTTTCTTTTATTTTCAAAAATCTTACAACGTAGTCATTATAGCACTTATTATATTTATAGCAAGCAGGCTCTTGCATAATATGTGATTTGTATAGCTCACACAGCTTGAATACTGTTGTCCATGACCAGCATAGAGTGATACATGCGTTACTAATTGCTCCAAGTCTTACGTTTTCTATTTATTCATCGATCTAGCGGTCACGCTTAAGATTTTTTTGTGGCCAAAATACAAAAACATCTTACTTAAATTTTCAGTATACATATAATTGTACCTTATAAAAAAAATCATTGTGGTTATATGGACCATAATACTATAAGTTATAACATATTCATTAATTATTCAACTTATTAATTAGTTAATTTAAAAGTTATGAAATTTAAATAAATTTGAATCAAACAATTTTTCATTTGAAGTTATTTCGTAATTTTATCAAAACTCTTAAGAATTCCTTATAGTTTAAAAATGTTGTAATTTATGTATGGTATTATTATACCGGCTGTCATAGGAAACAGTTTCATATATTAATTATTAACGTGTAAAGTTGTATGGTGTGGCATACAAATATAAATGCTGATGGTCGTTTTTAGATACTCTTCTAACAGAAGTACTATTTTTCTTTCTCTCTATTATGATTATTAAGAACCGAAATCCATTGGATATACTTAATTCTCGTTTTGTTCCTACATCATAACCTCCATCAATGGATTTATTTTATGCAAAGGCTTTTTATTCATGAATAAATCAATTAAAGTTCTACCGGAAACAATAAATATTTAAAATGTATAACCAAAAGTTTACTATTGACAGTTTTTAATTATGATAGAAAAAATTATATGGTTACTCTAAAGTCAGTCAAATTTTAAAGGAAGAAAGATTAGGTAAAATTAGTTTTTTTTTAATCGAATTAATCCATTCGATTAGTTTAAACTTCTAAATTAACTAATTAACTAAATAAAATGTTTAAAACGTTTCAAAACATGAGTAAATAATTACGGTACGTGATGTTCTATATTATTTAAAACATGACGTTATAATAATAATTAAGATTGTATACTAAAAATAAATTTTATTTATTCGTAGAGAAATTAACAATATGTATTAGCAATTATGGAGATAGAAACAACTAGAGTTTATAAAATAAAAACTAGAGAGCAGCGTTACAAACAGTGCTATTCTTTCATAAGATATAATAAGAATTCTAATAATTGTAATAGTAGTATTACGATTTAAATATTTATAGAAAAAAATCATGAGAAAACAACTTTTGTTTAGTGGATTATTTAAATGTAAAAGCCCGCGTGTACGTTTAAAAGAAAGTTTCTTCAAAACGGTCACACTGATTTTTACGGGCCAATCAGAGAGCGGTAATTCAATTACTTTATTCTAGAACAATCTTAAATCTTTTATCATTTAATCTGTGTAACTAAACAGTAAACACTAAACAGTTTCAATTAGATTTTCGTCTTATTTTGAATTTGTTCGTTGGTTCGTTTAATTAACCATTTAAAAAGTTGTAAAAGTGCTTAACTGTTTATAAAAGTGTTAAATTAAAAATTATAAAAAAAATTACACCTTAATAACTAAATAATTTTTGGTAGTTTATTGAAATAATCAACTGTAATAACAGGATTTTGGTTGAAATGTAATAAATACCATGGCCAGCCCGAGATCATTTTTACAAGAATGGTGTTCAAAAAAATCGCATTATGATCTAGTGAGCCAAAAGATTATTAGGTAAACATTGACACATTTCCTTCATTACTATTTTATGACAACAGCTCTCGTAGGCTTTGCTCATAGAGTAATAATATACTTAGTTTAGCTATTATTTGTTAATTTACTTATGTAGAAATTATGTTTTGTTTTAACCATTCTTGTACTTACTTGCCAATAACATTACTAATGATACTATGATAACTTACTATTAATATATAAATAACAAATAAATATATTAACATTTAAATCATGTTAGCCCTAATAGGTTTTTTACAGTTGATGAATGAGCTCGGTTTGATCACGTTAGGACAATAGCAGCTTGCAAAGCAGTATCAGGTTAGCTTTTTTATTCCTTTTAGGTAAAGTATTTATTTCTCTGGAGGTTTGGCGACGTAAGTTTGGTTAGATTTGACGATAGGGTAGCTGCAGGTCACTGCAAGTTGCGACTGAATAGTGAATGAACGCGACCGTTAATGCAACGAGTTTTCAGCTATAACTGAAGCTAAGTATGATCAGAAAAATTTGAAAACACCATCGTCTTCAGCGTAACAAAAACAATTAATATAAAAGAAATAAAAAAACAGTGGTTTAACAAAATTTGTTCCACTTTTTTAAAGTAATTTATTTAATTAAGCTAAAGATTAAAAACGTACACAGATTTTTGTACCAGGGAATGAACTGTCTTCGTCTATCGCTAAATAATATTATCCTTGTATCGATAGACGATGGTCTCAAAATAAATATAAGTAGCCTAATATGTTAGTATAAATACTAATACTAATACTTAGTAAAGGTTATGGTTTTGTTTTAATTACTCTTATAATTACTTCATCTTTTTGGCTTTGTCGCAATAAATATAGACTTCCCTTTCAAGTCTTTCATCACTTTATCTTTGGAATAATAATGAAGTAGTTTCCACATCACAGTATTATACCTATTAAATTCTCTTAAATCTTTGGCCAGAATAGTCTGTTAACAAGCAGATTAAAAAATTGCTTGGATTATGTATCAGAGAAAGATACTACTCAGTCTATCGCTAAGAAATATTATCTTTGTATCGATAGACGAGTTATAAAATAAAAAAAGCTAGTACAGTGGGGTCGGGACATAATGACGACGGAGCATATTGGGGAAGCGAGTTCACATGTTTATATTAATTATTACAATTGATAATGATAAAATAACTTTCAAACAATGATGTAGACTTTTTTTGTTTTTAAATAATATTTTTTTTACGCTACATATTATATACTTATTTAGAATTTATATTGTTTACTTAACTTAATTGGGAAAATATGTTAACTATTTACTTGAATGTCACCTTATTATATATTATCTATACCTATTGAACATTTCAGTTCTTTTCAGACTTTCTGTTCATTAAATAAATTAACGCTTTGATGCGAATCTGTAGAATGTAGTTGGTAAAAATATAAATATCGATAAAAGCATTGTAATGGCAATTATGTGCTTAAAATTGTATTTTTAGTATTAGGGTGGATACGATTATAGTAGGTCGTTAACTTTGTACTAAACCATTCAGAGCAGTAAGTTTTATCCTTAGTATTCAGTTCACCTAATTTTGCTAATTCCCTTAAAATGGTTTGAGAAAGTGGTTTATAGATATATCGGTTGACACAAATGTTGATTATCAATTTTTTCATATTTTGGTGTAATTATTGCTTAACTCAAAACTATTTGTTTCCTCCCCTAAGCTTATAATGTAATTTTTAATTTGGACTAGTGCTTCAATAGCTTGTGTATGAAATAGTTTGTAAACCTGTGCTAAAATAACATCTTTACCTGGAGTTTTAGAGACAAAATTATATTTTTAATTTCCTTAAAATTTGATTTTCTTAAAAATAGTGAATGATTTATGATTTATTATTATTACTATTATTATTATTATTTTATATCATCAGTTATCATGTTAATATATTCAGTAAAATTATATTTTGGCATATACTCTGACAAATAACCGAAAAAAGCGTTATTTACTTAGTGTTACCAAAAAAGCGTGGGAATGGGGAAGGAATAGGGTTTTGATTGAAGATAGGGGTAGGAGATATGAGATAGGGGGCGAAATATATTTGGTACTTCAACGAGACATGAAAATGCTCTTTCGTGGTTGCAGCCTGGCTGAAAAATGTTTTTGATTGACTTCTAAACGATAGGAACTCATGATTTTTTTATAGTATTAATCTGCTTATTTATGTAACTTTTAATAGTTTTTTTTCTATAATAATTAGAAAATTATGAATTGTGCTCTTTTAGGAAATACGCCTACTATTTTGTTGCAAACCTTAACGAGTTAAACACCAGAAAAATCAGTGTATCAGGGTTAGTATGTTAGGTGTAGTGTATAGTGTAGTGTATCTATCGGAAGAAAAGATTCCAAACTTAAAAACATCTGAAGTAACCAAGGTCAAAAGGTTGAATAGGTTAAGTTAGTATGGTGTATTAATTTTGTATCAATAATTGTAACTAGTAATGTAAAATATTTAAATTTCACGGATGCATTACTATAAGTTAATACTTTTTGAATTTTGCAGGAAGTTCAGATGTAAATGCTGTTGTGTTGTACATGAAAATTGATCAATCGATTGGCACAGTTTAATGGGAAAGTATGTAAAAGGAGTTGTAAAGTAGTTGTCTTGCTTCTGGTATATTAAACAACTGTTATGATTTTTGCTAATAATATTATTTTAGTTGTTTCTGAAATGTTAATATATGTGGCTAAACTTTGAAAAAATATGGTATTTTCATAGTCTTAATTATGCTAGACTTTACTGCTCGCACGTGTGGTTGAAAATTGAACCATATTCAATTATTAGGGTAAGATGTTACAAGTATAACAATTATTTATAATTGTTATATTTTGATTTTGTACTCATGTAGCAGGTCTATAGATCAGAAATCGTACTTAATAGGTTCTATATTAGGCTATAAATTTTAAAAAGTTCAACCCTTATCCTTGAAAATTGAGAAAAACACCAATGAAATGTACATATTTTTCAGTTCAAAATTACAGCGCTTTAGGATAATTTTTTAATGGCCAAATTAGCTTTAATTTTTTAGAATATTCTTATAAAGTACTATCGATAAATGTTGATCAACAAGAAAAATATCATAAAGCATTTTCCCTAGAAGAGGTGGAAACTTTTTCTTTATATTAGATTTTTTAGTATAGATTTTTAGTAAAATTAAATTATAGGTAGATTTAGAATGGGGCTATAACTTATAAGGCTTTCTTTGTTTTTTTTTGATAAAGAAGAAACCTACAACTCAATCTATTGCTAAGAAATATTACACTTGTATCGATAGACGAGTTATAAAATTAAAAATAGCCAGTATAGTGGGGTTAAGGCATATTAAGATCATTTACCATCAGTTATTTACAGTTTATAAGTTATTTTTATTTTTGTCGCATTTTTTGTTTAACTATAGAAATATCGACACAACAATAGCAACTTCAAAAAATACATTTATCAATATTATTCTGTCATCTACAGCTTTATATCAAAGTGCTTGTTTGTAAATTATTTTATCACTTTCAGTTATAATAATTCCTAAAAAAACTAATAATCTGGAAATCTCTATTATGTATTATTACAAATATGCTACAATAATGCACCTGAACTAAGAAACGGCTAAAGATCATTTTGAAAACATAAATATTCCTCTTGTGGTCTAAAAAAAACTATTGGAAGAGTGTAACGCGTTACCAGTGTGTGCTAAAAAATACATAATATTGAATACTAAAAAAAAAATTATTTTATCGTTACTATACAAGGAATTACAGGTTGTGGAAGAACTCCCATGTAAAAAATTATTCTGTTATAGGTTCATCACTATGGTATTTTAGAACAAGAGGACCAATCGTCGGTTATACACTCACAGATTTTACACATTGCACTTTGTAAAAGAAACTAAGAGTTGTCAGGGTGCATGTGTAAGTTTGTATGCATGTAACCGAAAAATCATCAAATTCTGTTGCAGACCGCTTGGCTGCTAATAGAATAAACAATTTAAGATATTATTGTATATGGTGTTCTGTAGTCCAGTCAATGACATGTGGCAGATATGGAAAATCTTATTCAGTTTTCACCTTTTTTTTATTAATATTATTACAACTACTAAGACATAAATCGTAATTATTGTATCTATTGAACAGATATGTATATAGCTGTGATCTATTAACAATGATTCATTTTATTCATTATCGTTACAATAAACTGTATGTCTTAACCTTTCCTGTCTAACAGGACTTGATACATAATATACCTTGTCAGACAGGAAAGATTTAATTTGTTGTCCAAAATTACGTATAAGCTGTAAAGTTTATAACAAACATTACATAAAATTTGATATTACGCTTTAATACTGTAATTGTTAGCTGGAATTTTTTGAGCCCATTTGGTGTAGCTTTTTGTGGTTTTTGTTAAATCATAAATAAGTGAAATTATTATCGTTAAGCGTTTTATTTCATACTAGTACTATCTGACAAATTTGAAATAATTTTTTAGCAATATTTTGATAGTACATAATTTTTATAATGTCTAAACCTTAAAGAACCCTAATCATTAAATACATCATGATACTAATTGGCATTTATAAAAACTGTTCCCATATTATTAATAATATTAAATAGCGAGTAATTATTTTATTCGTGTATACATTTTTAAAATTGTAAAGCAACTGTTTGTTATCAATATTCCTTATCTCTCTTAATTGTCTTATCTTTTATCAGTCACAAAATGTCACATGGCCCTTCGCATTATTTAACAACTTAACAATTTTGAGTTTTGACTTTTACAATTTACATTTTTCGAATATTAGTTTATTTATTTGCTCTCGAACCAAAAAAAAAAACGTCAATTTAAAATGTTATGATTTAAATCATTGGTTTTTTTCATTAATACTTAAAACGTAAGCAAACCCTTTTTCTATTGTTCAGTAAACTTTAATCAGAACACGACCTATAAATTAAGTACAATAAAAAATGTTTCCATTAAAATTAATATACCTGTAATTGTGTTGAACTCACTTATAGTTACGATTTCCTATGCTTAATGTCGTTTTAACAAATGTGTTTAATTAAATTCTCCAGGTGGTTTTGGATGTTGTGGTGTCAATTTAAAATCGCCTTGAGAGAAATCGTAAGTGCTTCTACTCTTAAAAGAAGTATGGAAAATCTAGTGAAAAACGCTTTACCGCTCGGTATTAAAGTAAAGCATATCAGTGTGCAGTGCACGATTGTGGCGGCTGAAGCAGATTCCGATAACGCTGCGTGCAATACTTCTTTGGGCGACGACGAAAATAACGACCTTGCAGATTTGTCAACTGGCAAGCGTAAGATTTCCAACTCTCTGGAATCTAGTAAAAAACACAAAAAACCGAAATTAAACCCTAAACAAGCACGACAGGGTATCTTGAATTACAACGAAACGTCATACTACTTTGAAAATGGCCTGAGAAAAGTCTATCCGTACTACTTCACCTTCACCACTCACACTAAAGCCAGATGGGTAGGCAGAACTCTGCTCGAAGTGTTTGGTAACGAATTCCGTGCACATTCTTCCGAAGAGTATGAAGATCACATTAAAAAAGGATCGCTGACCATAAATAACGAACGGGTAAGTACCGATTATGTGTTGAAACACAATGATTTGTTATCCAACATTGTCCATAGGCATGAAGTGCCGGTTACGAGCGATCCAATCGATATAATTTATTTAGATAAAAACATTGTCGTCGTCAACAAACCCGCTAGTGTGCCCGTTCATCCCTGCGGACGTTACAGACACAACACGATGGTATTTTTGCTGGCCAAAGAACACAATTTAAAAGACTTGAAAACCATCCACCGCCTCGACAGGTTGACCAGCGGCGTATTGATGTTTGGCAGAACCCAAAGTATGGCACAAAAACTCGAAGAGCAAATACGCAACAGAGTGGTCGAAAAGCAGTACGTCTGTCGAGTGGAAGGTGAATTTCCCGAATCTGTCGAATGCGAAGAACCCATCGAAGTGGTTAGCTATAAAATTGGCGTGTGCAAAGTGTCTCCAAAGGGAAAAGTTTGTTCCACGTCTTTCAAACTGATTGGCTATAATAAAGAATCCAACACGAGCATTGTAAAGTGTTCGCCGCATTCTGGACGTATGCACCAGATCAGAGTACATTTGCAGTACTTAGGATATCCGATTAAAAACGACCCGTTGTACAACGACACAATATTTGGTCCAGAAAAAGGGCGTGGTGGTGATTTTGGCAAAACCGACGAGCAGCTCATCAAAGAGTTGATATTCACGCACAACGCTGAGAATTGGTCAGAAAACGAGAAGGACTCTCTTTCATTATCTACCAATGACAATTCAATTAAGCCAGACTTGGTTACGTCCAACACCGACAGAAAACAAGAGCTAGACCCGTGTCGCACACGAGACGTATGCACACAGACTGATTATGAACCACCAGATTCGACATTTGATCCGATCAAACTGTCTGTCGATCCGTATTGCAAAGAATGCAAAACCCGCTACCGAGATCCAAAACCCAAAGACCTTATTATGTATTTACACGCTTATCAGTACAGCGGCCCCGACTGGAAATATGAGACGGTAATGCCTGCTTGGGCTGATGTTAACTGGAAGGAACCATGTTAGAAAAAAAAAGTACACTTTTTTGTAATTTTTGTTATTGGTATTTTTTTTTTATTATAATTGTTAACTAGTATAATATTATGACTCCAACGGTTTTTTCTTGCATTCGATTTTAATTATTTAATTTGGTAAACTTGTTTGTACGTTATGTTTGCAATAAGACCCAGTGAAACCTTTGAGGTTGCCTCCGTCTAGAGATATGCCTGTGTTGACAATTTTTTAACTAACCACCGTCTTATTCATATGCTTGTCCGTTGTAAAGATTCTTCGAGACAATAGTTAATAGTAAATAAAAAAAAAAACGATACATTATTCTTTTGCTATGAATGCTAATTATTTTATAGCAATTGAATGGCAGTCAAACACTTGACAAAGCCAGCAGGTATACTCACATTCAAATAAACCCTTTGATAGGGAAATGTAGCCAGCAAAAACTATTTTTTAGACAATAAATATATTAATTACCAGACCTTTTCTTTTTAATTTAAGGTCCAAGTTATGTAACGATAAATCCCTTTAGTGCGATTCATTTTAGTCCTAAATTTTGATTAGTTTGCTGCAGATAGTAAATATTTCACAGAATAGTTTGAGCGATAAATGACTGTTTTTATTAAACATTTCTAATAGTAATAATAATAATAGAGTGGAATTTTTTATAATATACGAAATTTTAAAAATATGTAAAAAAATAATTATACTAGTAATAAAAAAATCATCAAGTCATGATAAAACTAACACATAACAGAAAACATCACATAGAACAAATCTAATTGTAAAATATTTAACTAATATAATTATTGCACTATAATTAATATAATAGAAATAATATACAAATTAGTTATTTAAATTACATTCGCCAACGTATTAAAATTATTACATAAATATAATAACCAAAATTTATGAAGATTTCTTCTTTTTTTTTAACACATAAATAAAAATAACGCACACAACCTTTTTACAATTAAAATTACAAAGAATTTATTACAGTTTTTAAAAGGAATTATCAGTGTTACATTATTATAAAAAAACAAGAACAAAATTTGTTTATTGAGATGACGCTTTATTTAATGACTGATCAATAAATTTCCTAAAACAAAAATACACAATTAATAAGTACAAATAAATTTTAATAATAAATATATATTATAAAAAAAAAGTTTTTGGGGTTTTTAATTAATTAGTTTGAATGTTTTTTTGGAAATTTTGTAAAAAAAAAAAAAATACTGTTTAGTTAACAGATGGCCAATATTATTTAGTTAGAACACCAGATGACAAGAAGAAAATGATTTTACAATTTTTTTTGTGCTCAACAAAAAACTTGAGAGAAAAAGTAATAATAAAATATCCAAAAAGAATAATTAAAAGAAATCATTTAATTGAAATATTATAAATTAATTTTAATTTATTTATTTAATTAAGTTAAATAAATATAAACATTTATTTAACGACTTAATTTTTTAGCAATTTTGTTGTAATAAAAACCAGAACATTATCAAAAGAAGTACCTAAGTAAATTATTTAAGACAGTAAGTAAAATTGTATACTTATGAAAATGCATTTTAATTAATTAATCATTTGTTGTTGTTTAAATACAAGTTGATAAAAAAATTCTTTGGTAACGTATTACCTAAATAAGAATTCAATTACCGAATAGTTTTTAATTTAAATACAAATGGAAATAATTAAAGACCATAACATTAAATGGATTTGAGTAATAAATCAACTTCATTTTTGAAGTTTTATTTTAAAAAGGCAAATGAAAAAGCATAGCGAAGTTTAAAGTAATAAATTATTTCAAATGTAAAAAAAAAAAAAATATATATAGTAATTAAGAATTTTTTTCAATAAGTAATAACTATTTTTTGATGCACTAAATAAAAATGTATTCTAAATAATTCATGATTTGTTAATTATTGTTTGTTATTTAAATAGATATGCCTAGGCTATGTGAAGGCTAAATTTATTTACTTTGAAAAGTTAACGTAACCTAATGTGGGGGCAAAGACCCGAAGGGACTTTTTACCTCCGTACTGTATAGGAAACAACGGGTAATTTTCTTAATTATTTATTTTATTTTAACGACAGATGGAATAAATAAATTATTTTAATTTTCAGTTTTATAACGTACCTGACTTTATTTCCCAAATCTTTATCTCTGCATATGAGCTTGTGTCCAAATTTGAGTTCGGCATCGTATAACTGTAGTTCATTGGTGGCGTTGCTTCTAGATTGCATGAGACTATTGTACAGCTGCAATGCGATCAAACAATTATTGTAATATTTAAATATTACATTTTAATATTTTTTTTTTTGTAGCTTTCAGAAAAAATACCTTTTGCCCTAGTGTGTAAGGTATCACAATATCATCACGTGCGTGCAATATCAGAACAGGCATTTTAGTAGTTTTCAAGTTTTCTTCGTTATCGAACACGATGCCGTTTTCTCCGACAGGATCGATTATGAAAAATTCGAACCACGGTAAGAGACGATGAAACTGTAAACAACAAACAAATTTTAATAACGTCCTATAGGAAAAAAACCAATGTAAGTAATTAGACTCTCACTTTGGTAAGCGGATACTCTCGAATTTCTTCACTTATTTTAGTGAACGGCGCTTCCAATATGAGACCATTCGAATACAACCCTTCTTTCTCTAGCAACGAAAAAGCGTGAGAACTTATGCTACGGAAAGACAAAAAAAAAATAAGTTATTTAAAACGGAACAACTATAAAACAATGTTTAAGTAGAAGCAAAAAACCAGAGCACCTATTTTAATATTATAATATTTATTTATTTATAACAGACTTCAATATAATATGTATATTATAGATTGTATAAAATTGAATAAAATATTATTATCAAAGCGATAAATTTCTAATTTATCCGTTATAACAATAAAATAAACAAGTGAGAAGTGATATTATTTTATTTTTAAAATTAAATATAAAGTAATAGTTTCCGAGACGGCAATTTTTGTTAACTGATTTAAAAACATGTTTTTGAATTTTCAATAAAAAAAATTTACCCAAACACAGGTTTTAGTAATTTTTTTGCTTTTTGTAAAACGTTTAGTTGGTCGTTTTAAAACTGAGTGAAACTTGTTTCAAACATGTCTTACAATGATTAAAAATAATACACAAAATAGGTGCTTTGTTTGATATTTTCTGATATATAAAATTATGTATCTTATCAAAATGTTTACCCAGTGCCTAAGGAATGACCCCAACCAAAAATCGGTGAGCCGTTAGCGCGACTATGAATCCATCTGAATACTTCCATGACGTCGGTAACGACACCGGCTTCACTAATGGTAACGTCAGTGGAATCGGCATAACCTTTAAAAGAAAAACAAACGCAAGCATTAACACAAATTTCAGTGGCTGCTATACCAGTGGGTCACAATACTTCTATAATCTACGGCTATAACGTGGCAGTTGACATTTCTCAGTACACCGTACAGCTGGACCCGATGTTCGTTCGCTCGTGTACCCGAGTTGCCGTGCATGTATAAGATGATCGGTTCACCGTGCCCTAAGAGTTGTTCGTAGCTGTCTTCGTCTTGTTCGTACTTCTCCAACAGTTTCGTGGGCAGCACGTGCCTTAAACAGACCATTTAACAACATTATTGACACCAGTGTTTGGAATTTAAAAATATTAAAACATTTTTTAATTCTCTTTACTCACCAGAGTCCTAAAGTCATGTTATCTGTAGTTTTAATGTAGAAGTTTCGAGTTCCTCGGAGACCGTAGTGCTCGGGATCACTATAGTTGACGTTAGGTGGCAAACGCACTGAAATTCAGGAAAACGTTTATTCAATTGACCATAACATGTATAATAATATTTTCAGTAATACAGTAATAATTATGGTTTACCTCCCGGCAAAGATTTATAATAACGTAACATATATTGAAAACAAATTAATTAGATAGTCAAATATTATTTTTATATATTATATTTGTTCGTATGTTGAATAAAATAAAATATATACAAAATAATTAAATAAATATACACGTGTATGTTGATCAGTGATCTTATTTATTAAACCTAATTTTGTTATTAAATTTTGATTTTTTATAATTCGCATTTAATAGAATGCGAGTTGTAGAATTACTTTTTTTTATTTATATACTTTAAAGGATAATTTTTTAGCATCTAAATTTTTTAATATTGTAAATGATAAAATGTTTATGTTTTTTTTTAAACATAAACTTTATACAGGGTGTTCAAAAAGTTCGAAAACGGTCAATTTTTAGAGGCGTTATTGATTTTTTTTTCAAATTTTGACTTTTGGATGTTGGTAGGTGTTATTATATGCACATTTAAGGCTTAAATCCAAAATCTTACCTTAAGTAGTTTGCGCATGCGTGGTATCAACTTTTGAAATTTAAATCAAATTTTTTTAGATATTCTGTTAGATTATTAATTTTAAATCATAGTTCAGATATTAAATTACACATCTGATACAAGCCACATCAAATTATCTGACTTGTACATACTTTAAAATTCTTTTGAATTGAGCACTAACATGAACTTTAAATAGCAATAACTTTTGAACTGTATGATATTAAAAAGTGTTTTTAACATTTTTTACTTTTAAATATTAATTGCTAACAGAATATTTAAAATATATGGGGGTTCCCATTTAAATTTCAAAAGTTGATGCCACGCATGCGCAAACTACTTAAGGTAAGATTTTGGATTTCTGCCTTAAATGTGCATAAAATAACATCTACCAACATCCAATGGATTCAAAATTTTAAAAAACCAATAACAGCTCTAAAAATTGACCGTTTTTTAACTTTTTGAACACCCTGTATTTAACATTTAAACAAAAACTATAAGAATTAATTTTTTTAATTTTTAACAAAAATGTATACTTAAAAAATCATACAATAGTACAGATTATTGTAAGGTTAAACCAACGCGCGTCATTCTATTTGTCAAATCAACACAACAATCCCCATTTACGTTTTAAAATTATAAAAACATAATTATTGAAAATCAACCAAAATCATTAATGTAATACAACAAGTGTCTTAGCACATAATCTGTAGTGAAACTTTTTTTTTTTTAAAGGAAAAACCCAAAAAAGGGAGGAAATTACTTTTTGGCTGTTGTAAATTTCTAGGTTTCTATATGTGTGTTAAACAAACCTCCTTAAAAACAGACCGCATGCAATCATTTTAATGATAATTAAATAAGTGTTGTGTTGATTTCAGGTGTAACAAATATATAAATCAAGTGTAATAGGCCGCCGTCTTTGATCATCTATCCGGCGGCAGTTTAACTGACTGAATAAGCAACGATAATTTTCAAAAAATTTACCATAATTCAAAAATATCATTCCCCTCTGGAGTGCGGGCGAATAACGGAACACCACTGGTATGACTACAAATATGAGCAGCAGTAGTATGCCCACAAAACTGGTCGTTATGTAGCATGACCTGAGAGCATAAAAAACAAAAATTAATAATCACATTTTAATTTAACACGCGACACGATAATAAAATTATTATTATTATTAAAAATATTACAACACAAATGATTGATGATCGGTTTATGATTAACAAAAAAAACATGTTCATTACACGACGTGCATGGAGGAAAATATGTACAGACATAATGTAAGTGTGTGTTGTAAGTGTCGAAAAACTGGTCCAAATTTTGGGTCAATTTTGATCCAAATCACCAAGTTTTTTGACCCGGTTTTTATACCATCCCCCTCCCCTTTTAAACGAACACACATAGTATATTATAACACTAACGATAATTGATAATGTTAAAAAAACTATACACGACACAGGCGTTTTGTTTAGTGTGTGCTTTGGAGCTAAAAGGAAAAAAAATAATAACCCTATACAAACAGATGACCCGTGTGGACGAATAAATTAAATAATAGATAATTGTCACTGGGTCATTTTTTCTATTCACCATAGACAACAACAAAAGCTACTGGAAACGTTAATCAGCAAAAAAATGTAAAAACGATTTGTCAAAACTACAAAAGTCGTCGATTAATAGGACTTATATTCTGATAGGTTAACCGAGTACAACCAAGTAAACTTGTAGAAAATAACAAAAAAAATATATTAAACACATTTTAATGTCGAGTTATGCGCACTTTTTTACAGATATGAGATATTGTTCCTGGAACTAAATATCATTTAGTTCGTTCCACGAACATATCTTACAATTTTTTTCATGGACTTTTTTAACGAGTTCAAAATCAGTTTAGCCATTCAGAATGCTGTTAATCGTATCAATCAAAAATAGCTTTAATGAAAAAGATTGTAAATTCCGACTTGATACGGTTGTCGTTTGGCGAATAAAATAACATTATAGTTTATTTATTATTTATAAATTCATTCATCATGTTAACCTTACTAACCTTAGGTACCTATATATTTTTTAAGTTTGATAATTTAAAAATTGTATCTATTATTATTATTATTTACTACTTAGACAATTATGCACTTTTTTTAGTTATCGCTTCAGCGATATAAAAACGAGCAGGGAAACAGAGTTTTTTTTGCAAACTATTTTTTTTTTTTTAATTTTTTAGCATCTTAACTACAGTATTCTATTAGGTCCCTTCTCCAATGTATTAACGTTCTGTAAAGGACTAAAAAAAAAATTAACTATGTAAAACCCGACCTACAGGACGTGTAGGTAATAAATTAATTTATTACCATTGTACGAACATTGTCCGGCTACTTCACTAGTAGGTCAATTACCAAGTCAATCTACACTCTAAAAAAAACTACTTTTAGATGTTAAAATATTATCATTAGTTAATTTGTAATCGATTTTATGTACTAAAAATCGACGACTGTCAAACCAGTGAACAAGAATAGATATAAAAATAAGTTAATAAATAGTGTATCGGGCAACAGTTTGAAGCATAATATTGAGTAGTTATTAATTAGATTATTCTTCACTTTATCCAATACAAATGAGTCGACCAGCCGCTATCAATCACCATTTATTTTATTTTTTTGGCAAGCCCCAGCTTCTTCTTCGGTGTACCTATCTTAATTTCCCTTACAAAAATCTATCGCCCCTATTGAATTATTATGGAATCCATTTATGAATCAGACAATTGGTTTTGCACATTTTGAAAAAAAACATGTAGCTTTTTGGTTAGAACTCGTCAAGTTTAAATAACGACTAATTTGATAGATTTGGCCAAACTATAATTAGTCGTGTTAATTATTATTATTATTAAGTTAAATGTTTTATCACACGTAGACCACTACCAACTATTTTGCAAACAATCCCACCATATAGAACGTTTTTTTTTTATGGTTTTGCTAATAATAATAATGACCATGTTTGAAATGTATACTTTTTGGGTCGTGCTGAATAATATCAACAAGTACTTTGAACC
This sequence comes from Adelges cooleyi, assembly GCF_023614345.1. Taxonomy (NCBI): domain Eukaryota; kingdom Metazoa; phylum Arthropoda; class Insecta; order Hemiptera; family Adelgidae; genus Adelges; species Adelges cooleyi. The sequence goes on from NW_026095978.1 coordinate 1,543,696, forward strand.
CGAAAATTTAATATGGTACAATTGCATTTTTGTTTTAATTATGAAGAGATAACGTGTGTCGAGAGTTATGTAATAGTTTTGTTTACAATATTTTGTTTGTACCTAACTAAATAATACCTCAAACATAGTACATTTCACACACAATGTAATATTATGATATATTATTTATCTGCGATTCAATTTAATATCGTGTCCCTATAGTAGTTAGTGACCTCTATAAATGGTAATATTATTTTATGAAATTGCACAAAAAATATAATATTATATACAACCAAACTTGACTACATTAAGCTGAAAGCGTATCGTGCAAATCTAACGTTATTAAGCGCAAGTCATAAAAGTGTTAAAACAAGTACATCGAAAGGGGAGAACCTGGATAGCAAAGCATAAAATAAAAGTAAATTTTGAGCACATTTTTCAACAAAAAAAACATTTGATTTTCAACTATCCAAAAACCATTTTCGACTATGTAAACCAGGTTTCCGCCTTGATAAGCATAACGACAATATGGAACAATACACGCTAAGTGAGAGGCGGATTGAAGCGTCTGGGACTAATATTTATATTACATCCTATTTATATTTACACCTCAAACATTTTTTTATTTGCTCTCAGTCCGCCTCTTGGTTTTTTTTTTATAGACAATACAAACACAAACAAACGGCATTACATAATATTATTATGAACACAAAAACAATGATTTTTTTTTCTCCTATTCCACACGAGCATCGCGTGGGATCCGCCGATAGTGTACACACAGCAGCTGCTTAGCGTTGTTAATTAATTAATAATGATCAGTGAGATGGGCGAGGATGACGTATGACGTGCTGATGGCCATACGTGAAAGGTTTTAATAAATGTTTTAAAGATGGATTACTTACGCAAAATAACAAATTAACGCGATTATCGTCACAGGTTTCAGAAATGAAATCAACAACATGCACGATGCCATTACTCGGATATATGTAGATATATATATATGTAGGTAGGTATGTGTATTTTTTTTTTTCACAGCACGATGAACCTAAAAAAACGGGTGCTTGCAACAATATATTTAGAGTACAACGACAACGACAATCCTGTAACATAATATGGAATTCCATTCCAGTCAAAACGAGTTTCAACAAACAAACAAAATTACAGTCGGCAAGTCTAACAATGTTTTGACTTCGCCACAAGCATGTACAAACATTACTTTCCGTTATTTAAGTATTGTAAATGACACGGTGATATCACGTTTTTGTGAAATAATTTCCAAAATATAGGGTGGTTCAACAATTTTGCAATTTGTTGGTTTTTATTTTTTTAAAACACTGGTTTATGTTTTATTTTACAATAATCTAAAACCACCTTACTATCATCTTTCTAATATTTGCCTTTCTTAGTATTTTCTAGACCCCTGACAGCTTTTATTCTATTGACTTAAATAGCAACGTACGTGATAATATAATTTAATTTTCATATCAGTTAAGAACAATTTTCTGGAGATTTTGACTGTTCTATAACCAGTTGTGGATGATTACTTTTAAAGTTAGTCAAGTTTAAAATTTAGGACAGTATGGCAATTATTTTAAGAGAAAATGAATGTCTTATCATTAACGAATCACGCTATATATTTTGATAATTATAACAAAACAACATAACATCGCTATGTCGTTTACTCAGTGTGAAAATCGTACATACTATTATAATATAATTAAATATTTTTAAAATTATGATAACTACATAAAAAGTTGACATACCGTATATTACGATAGTATTATTGAATTTCGCTTACAGTAAAATAATATTACTTATTTAACTGAAATTACCAAAGTGGTTACAACAAACAACAATTATTCTCATCGTCGTTTCGATTAAGAAACTAATTGGTAAATGGGACGTAACAAGTTAAACGTTTATAGATGCCAATAAAAAAAATGTATAAACAGATGGCAACCGCACAACTGTCTACAATTTTTCATTCTTGACCTTAGTAGTATATACTACTGACCTCCATTTTAGAATATTATTGCATAATAATTTCCACCATTTGACTTCATTTTTACCCATAGACAACTAATGATTTTCTTTTGTATCGCAACGTGTTAATTTATACATAACAAACTACGGTCGGTTATCTCCAAAAAGGAATGTTATAATATTCATAAATAGTAATCCTGATTAACGACCTATTAATACTTGTATACGGTTGAATTTGGCACGGTTTTGGATCAACACAAACCGTAAGATGTTTACCTATGATTGGCAACACTCCACAAAGTTTGTTAACATTTCAGTTATTAATAATAAACGGATAGGTTTAAATTTATTGGCAACTAGAGATTTCAAGTTGATACCTATGCATATTTAAAGGTGATTGTAAAAAATAGGACGGTTTAAATGTGTCGAAAAAATTCTAACATTGTTTTAATTCGACGAAGAAAAAAATTAACAGAAACACCAAAAAATAATAATTTAACTACTATAAATGTAAAATAAATGAGTGACTGTAGAAAAATTACATTTTGAAATGAATGCACATTTTTCTTATTTTATTTTTATTAGAAGTAAACAAGTACCTATTGAAAAATACTGCGAAAATAATCCAATTGTATCGCTAAAAACAAAAAAAATGTCACCATAAAAAAGATTTCTCTGGACTTCTAGGTATAACCGTAATCAATTACTGTTACCTATATTGTTCCCTAATCTATTGATAATAATTTATATTTTATTTTTACAATTTATTAACTAATAAAAACACACCGTATACAAAATAATTATTAAACTTTAATACTTTCCCGAGCTTCTAATGATTTTGGTAAATTTAAACATTTTAATTAAAATCCCAAAATTGTTGGGTAATAATATAAAATTAACGTCATGTCCGGTTAATCAGTTTCACGTATAATACTATCGGTTAAATACATGATTTCTATTTCCTGTCCATCAAGGTTTCGGTCATGACAGATTTTACCGTGAATCATCAATTAAATTATACTGGTTAAAATAAAAATCATAAAAACACCAACAACATTTCCCGAGTAGCGAAGAAATTATTTGAAAAATGTATGTCAAACGTTATATTATGTTGTAGTTGTAAGTCATGTTAAATAAACTATTTTAAAAACAACATTAAATATTTTATGTGTAGGTAACGTTTATAAATACGTTGGTTAATCGGTTAATGCAATCTTTCAATGACATAAAACGTTTTTAAAATAAATTTATAAAAATGTATGCATAAAATATTAAAACATTTTCTTTGCTACTTAGGATGGTAAGAAGAGTACGGTCTGTCTATTGTTTTATTTACAAACAAAAACAACTGTTGCCGTTGTAAATGTGAGCATGTAATATTATCGTTAAAAAAAAAAATATACATACAATACGTGACCCACGCCAAATATTCTGTTAACGTTTATTTAATAAAAATTAGTAAACATTTGCAAAACCACCAAGCACAGCTGTGATTCCCAATTGTGATAAAGAGAGTAATGCAATAATTGTGTTCTTCGACACCGTTTACAATCTTTTAAATATATTATGCAATAGAAAACAAATATTAGTTTACTTGTGTGCTAAACTAAACATAGGCAATGTGTATTATATTATTTATTATCAAGAAAAAAAGTTAGGTACCTATCGTAGTTCGTAACTAAGCAAAGTGAACGTTTTGCTTTTTAACTACAAAGATAATATTATTAATTATAAACACTTATTAAGATGTTTTTATAAAAGTTTAAATACATCTTAAGAACATTTACAATCTATCGTTCGTACTTATTGTTTATAAGGAATTTATATGTTCCTATCTAATATGAAAAAACTGTTTTAAACTTTCAGAAAAACATATTATTTCAGTGACAAAGACAAACTAGGTTTGACTAGGGCTCGGAAGTCGGTAAATTTGATATAGTTTTTTACAAAATTCTAACAAAAACTGGGAGTTGAAGACCAAAAATCCGTTTAAGAGAAAAAAAAAAGATTTTAAAATTGTAGTTTTACATTAAAATCAATACATTCCACATCCGCCACTCCATAACATTTATTCTATTTATTAAAAAAATTTTTAATATTTTTCGACTAAATAAACAAAATATAATTTTCAAATACCATTTTGAAGGTTTTTTGGGACAACAACTTCCGAGTCATAGAATTTTTACCTAAACTCCATCGTGCATAATTTCTGTGCAACTTTTTGTGCCACTGAATAAGTTTTTTGAATAGTTATTCAAAAACTCGTGAACAATAATGGAGAATTAAATTTTAAAAAACCCATATTTTTTTAAGAAAATATTTAATTAGGTCTCACGTGATAGTTTTGATTTAAATATTTTCTTACTCTATTGTGTAAAAATTAGATAAGTGTGTGCTAGTTGTAAAGTTATATCACACTAAAACCTGCTATTTTCTTTTACAAATATTATTAACGAACAATTTTTGTTAAAAATAACTTTAACCTCAAGTTATATAAAACTTTTTCAAGTGGATATATAAATATAAAAACATATTTTAATGCCTTCTGGTTTCGCCTAAGCAGATTTGATATTAACTTGTAACTTCGACCAAAACATTATCATTAGCAATAGACCAAACATTTTTAAAAAAAGTCCCCCAATTTTTTAAGTGAGCAATTATAAATATAAAGAATAAGTATTTTAATAAACCGCGTTTTAAAATTAAGTTCATATAATTATTTTTATGAAAAAACTTTTATGCATATCCGAGTGAAGTTCTAACCGATTAAACTAGAAAACTTGAGTGGGCTTTGACACTTATTTTTAACATTTTTTTAATATAAAATAAACATTTCTGAATTCGATTAAGTCAGAATTTTAATAAATATTTTAGGTAAAAATTAGCCTTGCATTCTAAACTATGTTTAAGGAAAAATAATTTTTTCAAACATTAATAAGAAAAACAATTTTATTTAGTCATGTCACTCGCTACATTTGCTAATCAAAACAATCAACATAAAATATGGCGAAAGCATGCTTTAAGCATACGTATCTACTATATAAATGACACTTTGTCGAGGTCAAAAATAAGAACAAAAAGTAATATAATTACTTGATTAATAGATTAATTGATTAATAGAAATCAATTGTTATTATAAAATTCATAATAATTAAAAACACGTACCGTTTCAAACAGCCTTTACAGGACATCTTCTAAAATATGGGTATCTAAAAAGATCAAAAATAAATAATTAATTACATTATTGGTTACCAAGTTGGGAGGGGGTGGAAACAAAAAAAGTGGTTGAGATCACATTCTATAAAAATAATATTAAAAAAAAAACATTTTAATTTCTTATTAAACCCTATGCTGTACAAGATATTGAGTGGCCCATGTTAAAAAAATCACCCTATATTGTGTACGATTACGGTGTGATCGATTTAACGTAAGCCATTGAGGGTTTCTCTTGGACGACAGATTTGTGTTATTTTCCAAATGTTATTCAATTTTTTGAATTTATGAAAAATACTGAAATCGTTCAATGACCACTTTTGAGTTAATTTAAAAGTTATCAGCGTTGAAAAGTGTAGACGAAGAGATATAGAGGTTGCGCACACCATTTGGCCGTCATACTTTTCTCGCCTTGCCTTTAAAATTCTAATGGTCCTTCTCGCCAGTTTAGTTCAATTATTTAAGTGTAGGCCAACATTTTAGAATAAGCTATAATAAAATCTTTTAAGTCAAACTGATGGGAAAGACCGTTAAGGTAATTTTTCCAAAAACTGGTTACCAACATTATTTTTGGCAGATGATTTTGCTATTTGAATTTGAAAATTGATAAATTATGTTAAATACAAACTTTAAATTATAATTAAAACATTAAGAAAAAAAATTATTGTGAAGAAAATTAGTTTCTTTTGTTCATTACAGTGTACACAGTGAATTATTTTAGCATACATTAATATTTGACCTTCAGGCTTCCGAGTACACAGAAAAATTTGTACAAATGGATTTATATTATATAAAAAAAAATCAGCAGCTAAAATATAATAATTATCTAATTAACATTAAAATATTCTGATAATACTGATATTAAGTTACATAATAACTCTTGTACTCTTTACCGTGTAACCCGTTTTTTTTTTACCTACTAATTATATTGAAACCTATAAATATATAAATTTAGTAAACAGGAAAAATTGTACATAATCATTTTCTATCTTGAACTAACATATGAAATATTTCAGCCCGTAAAAAGTATTAAAAGATTAATTTAGGGCAGACAACTATAGTTCTAAAAAGTTCATATTATGCAAACAGATATGCACTAAAAACAATAACGTTCTTTTTAAACAACAATTACATTTTTAAAAAGCTTTTAAAAAATAAATTCAGAACTTGTATCAGAATTAATGTACTTTCTGTAATTTTTTTTTTTAAACAAAAGAAATTTAGAAAATGCTTATTTTTAAGATCTGTAAGATCGAGCGTAGTAATTGTAAACAAAAAAGCAAAAGGTAAATGCAATCTTTTCAGAGCAGTCGAAAGGGTAACAAATTTATTTAAACTGCCTGAAATTACGTATCCTAAAAGAGACCATTCTAACAAATTATTATCAGTTTTAATAAAACTATACAAAAAGAGCATGTTTATATAAATATAAACAAACCCAATGGCCTTTGTTAAAATTATTTAATAAACTTAATAATAATTGTGTGCAAGATTTATGGAAATATATTTTAAAATGTTAAAAATTATTGTAATACTTTAGCAGGTTTTTTTAAATAGAACTTGTTTTGCCATTACTTTGGGAACAATATCTCAAATACTACAAAACCGATTATTTATTTTATAATTTTTTAGGTTTATTGTACACTAGAAGATTCTATTAACACACCGGTATTCTCTTAAAATTATTGAAGTTTTGTAGTTTTCCTTTTTGAAAATATGTTTGTTTAATATGATATAATACAATATATAGAAATTTACAATTTAAGCTTTATCAGCTTCCAAAACTTAACTTGTAGGATATATATTTTTATTAACTTCTTAACCTTTATCTGCGTGCCTCACTCAACTCCACTTCACCTTCCCGTCCTAAATTTTAAGCTTAAATAACATTAAAAATAATTATTTAAAACTGTTAAAATCAGTAAATTGTTATTAATATAAAAATCAAATTAAATAAATATGCTACCATTTAAGTTTCAAATGTTTTTAAATACTAAAAAGATAAAAATTGGGATATTGTTTAATATTGTAATATTACATAAACAAAATTGTTTTCATTAAGAAAAACTACAAAATTAACTTTCAATTGTATTTTAAGGGTTAACTTATGTAGATGTCATTAAAAGAATCACCTGGTATATGATTGTCTTTGAATAAAAGTTTTATTGTTTTATTAATAATTGTATTTTTATATTAAATTAATCATCATTCTTTAATATTTTAAAATCTTTTGTTCAAGAACTGCTTTTAATAAGTATGTATTATAAGCCTACAAAAGCTTATTGATAATCGTTCAAGCAGTTTTTTGAGATTTTATGGTCACCACAAAATAAATCAATTTTAAAAACAACCAAACGTTTGCAATATAGTGTTTACTCACAACGGGTTTTACTTGTTCGTGATAGTTTAAAATAAAAATATCTCTTATGAAATCAAAAGTGAATGCCTTTTTCTAGGAAATGATGTATCCAATTTTTAATAATAATATTTCCTCCACAATGTCTTAATCTTTAGATTTCATAATAGTTATTTTTGTTTTGTAAACTAACATGGATCCAGTAAAACACAAGCTACGTAACTATGTTACAGTTAAAATGTGAAAAAATCTTGTAAAAAAAATATACTAGCAACAGAAGTCCATTATTTACTGTAGGTACTAATAAATTAATTACACAGTATCTAGTTTAAGTTAAACCTTAAAATTGTTCTAAAAATTATAATAAAAACCATAATAAATCTAATAAATACGTTGAACGTCCTTTTAGGATATTAACTTAAAGAGCTATAAGCACATGGCACAAAAAAGGGAAAGGGGCTACGGGAGGCTGAGCCAAATCGACTTGTCTTCAATCTCCATAGAAAATATTAAAAATTATACCTAGTGATAAATAGTTTTTTATTTACAGCAAAATTTGATCTTTGGAAAAATTAGAAAATAGACGTGATAGAGAAATTTTGAAGCCAGTTATGGGTTTGGTGAAGTCCAAAATAATTTGAATTCAAATTAAAGCGTAATTAATGAATTTAAGTGTGATATTATGTAATAGTACAAAAATTTTCTCTTTAAATTATTAGCCAGATATTAAGCTATCGTGTTATTTTATAAGCTAAATAAACTTTTAAATACTTGGGATACTACATAACTCTTTCAGAACACACTCACTGAATATTATAGTTACCTCAAAGTACCTAAAGTAGTAGTAGATATGATATACAAGAAATAAAATACAAATTTGATTAAAATAATTAACTATTGAACTCTAAATAAAATTTACCTGTCATTACTTTTGTATTAATCTATACATTTTCAAAGTGAATCAAATAAACATTGAAATTAATTCAAGTTTCTTTTTCTGAAATGTTAAAAAAGACAGTAAGAGGCTCCCACCCGAGATTTTTTTCCTGTTTGAGCCACTGCGTTAAGCATTACCCATTAACCTTGAGTTAACATGAATCCAATTGAGTGTCTAGTTAAACTATTGATTTTCATATAAAGTAGCTAACGATATGAGCAAACATCGCAGTAAACTACCGCAATCAGGAGTCTACAAGCCGAGGATTTGTTTGTTTCGGACAAACTTTGGTAATATTATCATTTTTAACTTCGGGACGATAACAACAAAAAAAATAAATAATTCAAAAATATTTACTCACTCGAGAGAAATTGTATAGTCATCGGCTCATGCTGCTGCTTTCTGTACCTGTACTGTTGACAATTAATAATAAAATATAATTATTATTATTATATTATATTATTCTTATTGACGGTGATGATAATATTATATTTGTCCACTGTTGAGCACACTATTTCCGGATTTGTCGTTGCACCGACAATTGTGTTTTTTCCCCAATAACGATAAGTATTAATATTACAAAATTAGATACCTTACTATAATTTGTCGGTTAGAGATATTATAATATTTTTTTAATTTAATTAATTTGATTTTTTTTTTTTTTTTACTTTTACCCAGAGTGCCGACGGTCGACGCTTATCAATGTATGAACGATGATTACGACCGGAGCGGCGGCCAACACTGAATTTTAAACAGGTAAACTCAGTTGCGCCAGCAGCTGCAACTGTGGTTTAACAAACCCACTCTACACAATCAACAATAATAATAATATATATTATTATCACACACACACACGGTCGCCGCCACGCAGATCCCCACTTACAAAACATAAAAACGCTCAAATATAATATTTTTCAAACGTCAATAATTATTAAACATTTCAAATTTCAATTTTCAATGTTACCTTGTCGGGACGGTTCATTGTATTCGTACACGGTCACAGCTGGCGTATAAGACAAAATCCACGATTATGATCAATTATTATAATAATAATATTCGCAGCGATAACATTATTTAACATTCGAATACTATAGAATCTATATAATAAGTATGATATTTGCTAATATTATGATATGGTCATTGGCCAATACTTTTATAGGTAGGTCGGTCCACCTACTTTATCGTTGTCGGTAATAATTTGTACGCCAGAAAAAAAAATTCAACCCGTTTTATTATACGAACGACTGATATAATTATTGCACGGTTGTAGGTAGTTGTAAAAAAAAGTATGAATTTGAAGTACAACTAAGTGCTTCTAAATAAAATAATAATTCATTTAAGATGTTTTTCACTGAACACAAATCTATCAGCATATTACTATAGGTAGGCCGTAGTAGGTAGGTACAGTTATATTTTAAATCGCCTCTACAGTTGTGAACAATTATACCGTTTAATAGTATTTTCAGCGAATTCTGGAAGTTTGAATAATTGTTCTATACTATATTTCAAATAGAACTAATCACAGAATTATTGTAGAATTTTCGTTTATTTTAATAAAATTAAATTTAAAAAATCCTAATTTTTGTTAGTAAACTGTTGACATACCTAACCTAACCTAACCATCTATGGTATAAAAAAAATATCACCTAATTATTAGAAAAATACCTATTCTTAAGCCGAATTCGGCTTCAGCGACAAAGTCTCTAAAAAAAAAATATGAATTTTGGTTCTTATTCCAAAATTTTGTCGTACAACTTATTGTAATCAAGACTTAAAAAAAAAAGTATAACACATATAAATTTCGCATGCATAATAGGTACTATAATTAAAAATATATTAACAAACATTTCATTGTTTTTGCCATTTGAACACTATTGTATTCATAATGTGTTTAATGTAGTAATTAGTAAAAATGCATTAATATAATATTATAATTTGTATTAAATTAAAAAAATTCACATAACATTTCATGTTTTGAACAAGTCTGAGAATATATTAAACAACTATCTAGTGTAAAAAATAATATTTACTTTGTTTTCTGAAAATTAGGGATTTCAGACTTGTGCCCTTTCTCGAGAACACTATCAATGTTAATATTACCTATGTGCATTTTTGTCCTAACATAAGCCTGCATTATTTAGGACACAATAATATTAGCTATTCGTTTGCGTGCTACCTACAATGACCTACTAAATAAATATATACCACTCGTAGGGGTTGACCAACCGTTGACTGCTTGTTTATCGATTATTTGTGAATTGTGACCCATGTTATGAGATCTGGCAAAAGCGATATTATGCCCTGCGATAAGTTAGTTAAATGTCCTCTAGGGCTTAAAAATAAAAAAAATTAAATTGTCCTATGCTATGGAAAACAACCCGGGTTTTCTAAAAAAACGATCAACGTGGTGATTCCCATGACTAACACACGAATAACCTTGGGCATTGATTTTATAATATTGTATAATATAATTATAAAATCAATGCCTTAGGCTATTATAATAAATAGTTTCAAGCTTCTGGTTAGGGTTTTCCGTGTTTTCACAATAGTTACATATAAAATATTTATACATTTAAATACAAAAATTATTAATTGTTAAAACATTTCAATGCGTGTTACCTACTTCTATTGCTTGTCGGCTAAGTTAAGGTTACATAAATTATAAACTTGTAAAGAATATAGTAATAATTTCCAACGATATGTAGGCATATACTATATTTAGATTAGGTTAGGTACAATGCATATTAATTATATTTTATGCGATAAGTAATAATATTATAATTTATACCTACCTATATACCAAGTCGCTGCATTTACATTGCATAAAATATCGTTTTTCATACAGTATTCTTATCAGATAATATGAGAAACTAATAATATGTGTATATTGATTTTTTTAACTTACTACCTATACTTACTCGAGCTATAAATAAATTATAAGAAAACCAAAAAGGTCTAACAGCAAATGTTGTGTGTACTATATTATAACGATTCGAATTACCATTGTAGTTTGGTGACTGGACCAAGTATGGTACTTACCTAATAATGAATTTTTACATCACTATGTAAATATTAGGTATGTCAGTATACTGTCAATACATTTTGATATATCTTGTACACAGATAATGGTAGGTAGGTATATTGTTATAAATAATAAACATAATTACTATATCGAATTACACCGTGGATAATTCTGGCGGTTATGTTAAGTAATAAGTATTTGGTTATCAGCGATTTGTCATATTTTCTATTGAAACACGAAAACTCTACATACTTAATCCGAAGAACGATAATTAAGTATTATTTTCAAGAATGATAAATATTTAATATTATAATAAAATATCATGACTCATATTGTATTTAAAGATTAATCAAAATGAAACGTGCCTAAGGCTCAACAATTATATTCACCAATAATAATATTGTAATTTGTAATATGATGCACAATTTGTTTAAACAACATTTACACTTGATATGAGTACATATAGTCAAGGGACAAAGATAAAAGATTTGCCCTTTTACAGTAGAAAACTTAAAACAACATTGTCTGTGCGGTTATATTTTTTTGTTTTATTTTTAACAACTCGTGTAGGTACATTTGTTTTTTACACAGTACTATATTAGTCGGATTTTTTCCATAAAAATATTTTATTTTCGCTTACAACCTTGTGTGGACTGTAGCAAGGTCTTTGCTCCGTTACCTACGCATTGACGTTTAATATAGTAGGTAAGTAGGAATGTACATTTTTTTTGTTTTACCATACAAAGAGATTGGCTAACTACCTATGGACAGGGACTATCTTAGAAGACATTAGTCTTTATAAAATATCTTATTCTCCATACTTTTATAGAGTTCATTTTTATATTTCTCAAATATATAATTAAAACTCGATTACAGAATAGTCAACATTTTCGGCTAATTATTAAAATAATTAAATTTACCTATATATAGGTACGTTACCATTTAAATTTTTTTTAAATATTCGTATGGTTTTAACTTTTAACACATAAAAGGGTTTTATTGTTGAAAAATATATCTACAAAATGTCGACTAACTTTTAACTAAAATTATAAAAAATAAATTAAAATAAAAAAGTTATTTCTTTTAAGACATTGACTGCGGGTCATAGCTAACCAATCACTATGTATAAATATAACTATATTGCTTTGGGTCTAAGAGAACTAATCGGAAGCTTTTGTCAAAGTGAGTTAAAATAGGTAAATATTACCTATATCAGTGGTCGCATATTAATATGATTATTATTTAAATAATATAAATGAAAATGATTGCTATATCAAAACACATGGATAATTCTGGTGGTTTACATTAATAGTAGCCTTATGTAACCGCTTATGTGAAATGAAACCTTTAAAAGCTTATTTGTCAAACTTTGTAAAATGTGACATTGACCCTTCTTGACCCAAGCCACGGATATATAATATAATTTTTATAGTGACATTATTATAGGTACCATATTATTATTTTGTAGCTCGCACGAACGTGGGAAATTTATAAACCAGTCAAAATGAACAAAAAAAAAAATAAATAATACCTACTACAAATTATAACAATCTATAGTCTTACTGGTTTATGGTATGATACCTATAATTATCCAACACTACCCATTAAAAAACAGTACTTCCCGCGTGGATAACCTTGACTGTTAAACCGCGTTACTTGGGTAAACTTAAATCAATACAAAAAAAAAAGCATAGTACTTACTCGGTTGACAAATGTACTATTAATAGTGGCGTTTTCTCTATTTTATAGGGGAAGGGATAAATTTTTTACAGTTTTGGCCAGTAAAAGTACTTTTAATAGGCCTATTAGGTACGAAAAAAAGGACAACCTTAATATATACATGTATACTAATAAATAAAGTGATATTAAAAAAAATGTATATATTGGACTTTATACTTTGTTTTTTGGAATAATTTTTTAGGAGACGTTATTTGTATAAGGGTCGAAGTATATATACATAGCCCATAGGTACTTATACAGTTATACCTATAAACTAGTCGACTGTTGTTCAGCTCGTGACCTCGGAATACTTATCCAAATGTATCCAAGTTTAACTTATAATATCAACAACCTGGTTAAGTCCTAATGAACTTTTGTGTAAAACGAGACACGTGCACCAATTTCGCACAAGGTCAAATGTGAATTGGTATAACATTGAATTTCAAATTTACTTAGGTTTTATTATGTACTTTTTATTTTAAAAATAATATATATTGTTGTAATAGGTAATAAAAGTCAAACACTGGTTTTTAAGCAGTTAAAATGACACTTGCTAGTTGCTTTTCGCCTATAACAATACAATATTGACTACTTACTTGTATAATCTTATATTAATATCGTTTGGACTAGTCCCAAAGGAACTTGTTATAATTGAGTTATTTAATTGTTTGATTTTAAAAATAATGCATCAATTGTGCTCTTCTTTTTTTTTACTTTGGTTAAATATTTTTACTTTTTTTGTCTAGAAAAATTAACTATACGATTGTTAAATCAATAATTCTAAAACTAAAATGTTAAGTTAAAACAATAAAACTGACTATTTTACTGTAGTCTGAAAACGCGTTAAAGTACATTTAATACATGTAGTTTTTGCCTTTGCTAGTCTAATAACTATAATTGAATATCTAAATTAATTCAAACATTTAACTCAACTCAACAAATGTATACTATTTTCATTGTTAATTTTTATTTTACTTATTTTCCTTTAGCCAGAAATTAATAGTATACATTTTTATTTTAGCTAAATAGAATTTTAAATACTTGGGGGATATGCACTGTATACAAAAACAATTTAAAGTAATTATTAATTGTAATATAATATATAATAGCAATAAAGTGAAATCATGTTGAACTATAATAAAATAGTAAATATAATATGTTACTTTTATCAGATAATGTTGTGGCTAAAAATATTGGATTCAACCAACGTGTAGTTAGTTTTGTAGTCGTAATTTATGTGAATTATATTTTAGTCCAACTGTTTGGTGGTATACTACACAAAAAAGACTCGTTTTACAAGTAATCCAGTAAAACATACATAAAAAGTTTTAAAAATTAGATTTTAGAACAAACGACAAAAATAAGCGGATCTAGCGTCGTTTGATACAATGTTGTTTCATCGAAATACGTGCAGATAGTTGTTGTTTATCGTATAAATATTATTACACTATAAGAATTGTCGTTTTAAATTTATTTACTATTAAGTAAAACGTGTCCTTATTATATATTTTTACCTTTAGACAATATCAGTTGGAAATACATATTAATATTGTTCTTAATACCATAAAAAAACAAAACAAAAAACAAAAAGTTAACAACATTCATAACAACACGTTTTTATTTGGTAAATCAATAACGTACAAGCAATGATAAAAAATTTGGGTAAAAGGTTATAAATTATAATAATACGTATATATTATGTACCTTGACTAATAATAATGATAATAATTTTTGTTTTCGAAAAAATTATAATTGTATAATATACAATAATAATATAAATAAAACTTAGTATAAGTTTAAAAAAAAAGAAGAAATTATATTTATGTACATATATTGTATATAATTCAAAGCATAACGAATAAGTATTAAAAATGATACGACAACAACACGAAACTTCAAAAGGGTAAGTAAACAAAAAAAAAAAAATTTACAAAAATTGTGTATTAACACATCGGTGTGGGTGAGTAAACAAATACGTATCAATCATTATGGTACACTTTGCTATGTACAAAATCAATTTTCTAAATTTGGGGGGCAATCGCAAATTGTATCATACAATAGTTTATTTTTATTTTTTAATGAAAGAAAACCGAAAAGAAATAAAGAAAAACGCAAAGAGTACGATTACAAACCGATAAAAGTATGTAACAACACGACGATAATTATTATTAACTATAAACAAAGGATAATAGGTATATTATATCATGATAATACATAATTACGTAAAAGGTGTAATATATAGGAAAAATTGTTTAGAATAGTAAAATAAAAAAAATAATCTCACACAAAAACAATAATGCACAATAATTGGAATATAGTCTAAATAAAAAAAAAATAATAATAATAGTAAGTCTATGATAAAGAAGATATCGACGTTTTCTTCTTGAGCGGCGGACGGCCTCGCTTTGACGCCGCTACTCGTTTGGCCGCAAGACAAGACATGCAATACCATACGGCGCAGTCGGGCGGGCACTGGATGCCGACACAGACCCTACGGAAAAGAGATAATTATTAATTACCCATGACGTTTTACAATTATTTACAAATTGACTGTAGTGTAATTATTCAATGTTATCACTCACCAATGGTACCAAGCATCACACCCGTCGCATCCTATCATCGGGCTACCGTCATCCCGTTGGGTACACGTAGGACAGATCCACACTTGGTTGCCGGCCTCATCCTGTTGTTAAAAATAAATAAGTATAAAAGTCGAATAAAAAGTTTTCCGAAAAAAAAAACGTGTACAATAATAGGGCGACACAGACAATATCACTCATAATACTGACACTTAAATGTGTATTATATTTTCTTAACATAATTTTGTTCTTCGGACATTTGCTCACTAAACGTCGACGTCATATAAGTATTATTTTTTGGTTTAAATATCGTTTAATGGAAAAATTCAAAAATTAAATACATCTATCTGGTATGTGAATAATACAAATTATAGAAAAGTTGCTTGGGTTATCTTATTTTCTTATCTTGTGGAAACACTCTACCATTATCCTTTTAATAAAACCCAAAAAGCCACCAGACTGTTCTTTCTCATACAGGCCAATCAGCCTCCTACCAATATTCTCTCAAAGTATTCAAAAAACTGTTACTAAAAACGCATCATACCAATAGTAAATATAATTTCTTTTGCCTTCCTCGATATATCTCAAGCCCTCAATAGGGTCTGACACGGAGGTCTAATATACAAATTAAAACTGTTCTTACCTAGTCATTATTTTCTAATCCTTAAATCTTACTTAGATAATCAATTATTTTCTGTACGTGTGGGTTCTGCTATTTCTTCTTCAGAAAAAATAAACGGAAGCGTGCCCCAAAGTGCAGCAACGGCGCCTTTACTCTTCAACTTATTTATCTCAGAATAGCCAACCTCAACTTACATCTCAGTTTATGACTTCTAACGACACAGCTGGTCATAAGGCATACAGTTGTGGGTAGAGGCCAGAATCTCTCCAACGCTAACCGTATTCAATGATTCCAAACCAAAGTCCTATGTACTATTTGTAAAGCCCCAATCTATTAACCAAGACCTAAACATTTCTTAAGTGCCTGAAACTGAAGGCTTGACCTAAGTTTATTATTTTATCTACACTTACATAGTAAAATGCAGCTGGTACGTTCTGTCGGATGGCAGTAGATTTTTTAGAAGTAGATTTTTTGTGAGGTTTTGATTTGTGTGTTTTCGATGACTTAATGTTGACGTTAGTTGGCGAATCCACAGTGACACTCGTTGAAGGAGGCGAACTGATGACTACATCATCTATGCTGTCGTTAACAGGAGGAGTAGTAGCTTTAAAATTGTCTGTGGTAGATGAAACTTTTCTCGATTTGGAAGTCCGACGATCTTTATGGACTTCCACCAATTCTTTGGTCTCCATTGTTAGCACCGGCGGCAAATGGTCGTCTTTAATTGTGTACTTTGGGGACTTAATTATTGTATCGGCATTTCGTTTTTCATTTGGCGATTTCTTTGAGACGATGGGAGACCTTACTTTGTCAGAGATGGGTGGAGATTTACTACTTCTCTTTATTGGCTTGATAACACTGTAAAAAACATTACATTCATTAAAACCCTTCATAATTAGTTTAAATAAACAATTTTTTTGTTTTTTTACAGTTTACGCTGCATTGTACTCGGAGACGTATTGGAGCCGGCGAGTTTGAGTTTAATTTTTGGTACCAGCGACAAATCCACCTCTTTACTGGTTGTAGGTTCCTAAACAAAATAGTAATATATAATATAGTTAATATGTGGTGTTAAAAGTTTTTTTTAAGAGCTTTAAGAAGTTGAAAAATATTTAACTGTTCAACATGATCTGTAACGTACAATTATACTGCTACAATAAATAACTCTACTCCTGTAACGTTGAAAAAAAAACAAATCAATACCTTTAATCAAATTAAAATTCAAACAAAAACTTTGGAGAAACTGCCAACAACAAATCGAATTTTCTAAAAAATTACCAAATAATAATTTTTGTCATCCCGAATGAAGAAATACCACAAAAAAAGTACTTCAAATGATCTTAACAGAAATAGAAAAACTAGTTGAACCCAAAAACATAATTTTTGTGTCAAAAATTTCCAAAAAACGTTTTTGCACTTTTTCTTTTATTCAAAGCACAAAATAATAACTGAAAAACAGCATTATACTAGTACAAGGTGAAATATAAAAACAGCATGTTTACAGCAGAACTGCAGAAGCCCTGGGAATAAAAAGAAAAGCAAAAGCAAATTTAATATATGAACAGATTCTCAGGCATTAAAAATAATAACAGCAGAAATGAAATAACTATTACCATCAAAAGTTTAAATAATCACTTCTTTATTTTTTTTGGTTAATGTTTTATCTATTTTATTAAAAACAATTCAATAAAACCAAAATGTAAAAAATTATTGTCCAATAACTTTAGTAGTAAGGCCTTTTTATATAAAAAAAAAATGCACTAAGTATACTTTTGTTTTATAAAGGCTCTTTTTATAACTTTTGTCATACTAAAAAAAAGAATTACCTTTAACAAACGAAATTAACGGTTTTAATTATTACCTCGGCGACAGCGCTATTAGAATCGTCACGATTGGATTCTCCGCAAGTGGAATCCGATTTTTCTTTGTTGGACTTTCCCAATAACTTTTCCTCCTTCTTTCGTTTACGCTCTCTGCGCTTGTCTTTTTTATCTTTTTTCTTTTTGGACTTCTTTCGTTCTTTTTTCATCTAAAAAATTTATCAGTAGTACAAAACTAAAATTGGTGAAAAATGTATACATAAGTAAAGCAACAATTGTTGACCAACCTCGTCCGACGATTCTTTTTTTTCTTTAACGAGAGTCGGAGGCGACGAACTAACCTCTTCCGGTATTTGGTAGTCGTCTTCACCGGGTAGGGGCGGTAAGTAAGACACAGGAGTTGATTGGCTAGTGGCATTCGGTGATTTTTCAACAGTTTTTGCCGTTAAAATGTTACATGGAGGAATAGTGTACTTGGGGACCAACGGATTCGAGGCGAGTGAAGGTGGTATGGGCGGTGGTAAGTTTCCAAAAAATGAGAATTTTACCGGCGACGGTGGCATTGGGTGCACATCATTTGCTATTTTTGGTTTCTTTTTTACATTATTGATAACTGCAAAATCTGACATAAACAAATCATCCACAGGCATTATTGATTTTTGTTTCTTTTTTCTTTTTTTCGCTACGGGATTAGGCTTTAGCACTTGGTCCTCTTTCGGCTCAGTCTTTAGAGAAGTAATCGTACTAGTAGGAGGTAGTTTTTCATCAGCAACAACTGATCGAACGGGCTCGGGTGTTTTTTCTTTCTTTATTTTCTTGTTGTTATCAATGTTGGAAACATCAGCTGACGTGGTGGCGACAGCAACGCTAGATGCCGTTTGTTCGTGTTGACGCGACAGCGTGTTAATTGTGTTATTGCTAGGAGGTTTTGCAGCCTGTCGTGCCGCTGATGATTTATCTGATTTGGTAGATATTTTCTTAAATATATTCAACTTGCGTTTGTCAGGTTCGGCATTTAATTTCTCACTTTCGTCGTCACTGTGGGAATGGTTGTTTTTCGAACGTTTACTAGAACTTTGTGATGATGACAGTCCACTTTGAGGAGCTGCTGCGGCCGGGGACAATCTATCAAAAATTGCGTTGAGCGCATTAGTTTTCAGTTTGTCTCTATTGCTTTTCGGGGTTTGTTCTTTGCGGTGGTTGCGTTCTCGCTGTATCGCACTAATCTTCTTGGATGGTGTTGGTTTTTTAACACTTGAAAATTCTTCTTTCAAGGGTTTTTTCATAACTGTTTTAATCAAATCGGTCTTATGCCCACCACTGGCTAGAGAGGGTTTTTCTTTGGTAAAAGAACTGCTTAGCGGTGGTATTTTGTTAGGGGGCGGTTTCTTAATATGACGTTGCTGTGGGCGATTTTCAATCTTTATTGCTGTTTTTACAGAAGTCGTTGCTTCTGGAGGATTTGAAATCGGTTTTGAAGACGTAACTGTACTTGTCTTGGTTGACGACGAGCTAGTGGACTGAGGTGGCGGAAGTACCAATCTAGATTCCGGTAGTCTCCCTTCCCGTGAAGGCGACAAATATCCAGATGTCGTCATGACAACGCTTTTTATCTCTCTAAGACGTCTATGCACCGGTGCCATTACTATGTTATTCATTAACGGCCTAGAATAATAAAACAAAAATGTTAATAATGTGTTAAATGTATAGAACTAAACTATTATAATTGTGTTTAACTATTTTAATAAATTAAAAATTGATTTTCTTATAACGTTGTATCTCTCTTTCCGTGATATTTTTATTTATCTCTACTACTCTCTCAGGCTTTCATCAACTTGATACTAAATTTGTTTATTAATTGTAATATTATTTGTATATTTTGATAAAAAAAACAAAAAGTTTATTAGTCTTGTAAAAATATAACAGAAAATATGAATATAGTTTTACTTTAATTATTTTTTTAAGTTACAATTTACATTTTGGATACTATCCTAAAAAATGCTTAAAAAAAGTTAAAATTGTTTATGCTAATATCATTTTTAAGTAATAAGAGTTTTTAATTCAATTTTAGAAATATTCGAATTATGAGAAAAATTTGTCTACATCATAGACGGACAAACAATTCAATTATTTCCTACTTTTTCTTCATTTCACTTTTTTGTCTAATAAATATATTTACTTATTTTTTATTGTATTTGGTATCTTGAAAAATGTCCATATACAATAAAAAAAAAAAAAAAAATTAAAATTAAATATACATTACCTGTCAGCATTTTTATCTGAAGCAGAACTCTTTGGTTGATTATCCTCAATCAAAATATTCCATGGATCGTTAGTTGTTGAATTGTTAGCAGTATTAAAATTTTGATTGGACTTTTCATCTAGTAAAATTAAAAAACAAATGTTTACATTAATATATTATTATTGTTAAAAGCATAGAATTATGTATATTTTTAGTTATTATTTTTTTTTTATGTCAAGATTGGTTTTAGGATAAATGTTTTACTTTTTTTTATTTGAATCAATTACATTGTTTTAATCATTTAATAGATTATACATCAATGGCAAAACTTTTTAAGGGGTACAACTGATGATTATGTTTTCAATAAAAAAGGAGAATATTATTTATATTTTTTTGAATTGATATTTTTATGGTTTTTAAATTTGCAATCAAAAGAGTTTTTTGAGTTATTTTATAATAAGTCAGGTCTACATTAGTTTATTCAAATAAAAAAAAGTAAAACATTTATCCTAAAACCAATCTTGACATAAAAAAAAAAATAATAACTACCAAAAGCATGTACGCGAAATAAAACATTAAAGAATCTGTTTACATATTGCAATCGAGTTAACTGGCATTTGCCTCAATCATTAGATACGATCTTGATGAACTACTCTAGAGTCCAAATTAAAAATTAAATTTAGTATATTTTTTATTTGTACATACATTTATTAACATTTTCAATACTAATAGCATATTTTACATTTCTTAAAATTTGGGTATCTAAAAGTACTAACAAAATAATGACAAGATAAAAGGAAACATTTGTTTGTTTTTGAAAAAATAGAAAACTACAGTATAGATAGCATTTAAATAAATATTATTAAACGAGAAAGAAGAAAAAAGAAAAGTCAACAACTATTTTGTGTAAACAAGTTTTTTTGTAATTTATAAATGAGTATTACACATTTAAATAAACAACTTGGAAGTGCATAATCGGGTATTTCTTTTTTTTTTTTGTATATTTATTATTTTGGTTGTTTTAAGTGACGCTAGGTTATACTACGATATATACCAGACTGCTGTTCAACCGGATACATTGTCGGTAGGTGTTCGTGTACATGAACTGGTCTTGTGACAATTTCTCTACTTCCTGGCTTCATCATGTTCAGGTTGGTGGACTTGGCTGGCACAGGATATGGGGGAATGAGTCTATTTGCACTTGGCAGTTCCGTCTCTATGTTTTGCTGGTGTTTGAGGTATTTTCGAATTTCTGCTAGGCGAATGCGTCGGTCGCGATAAGCCATAACGACGTCTTCAACGCACGGTGATCCACTGCCAATCAGAGTAGAATCCGCTGAAAACAAATTCACAAGGGTTTTCATCAGCAAGAATACATGGTTGGTCAAAAATACTTGACCGATGCTGCGCAAATTAATTTTTAGATTTATAGGTGTATATAAACAAATTTATTTGTAACGCAACTACTAACTAGGTAGCTAACATTTTAAACTAAATAGTTCAAAATTTGATTCCCCAGACCATTTGAAACTTAAATGTTAATGTATAAATGAAGGGTACAGGGAAAAAACCAGCAGTCACTTTTTAAAAATGGCAATTTTTTGTTGTAAAATTAGTTTTGATTCAAAACGAATCTGTTCTTTACTTTTAAGCTTGATTATAAACAAAAATATACAATTTTTTTAAAAGTTTTTTAAGTATTTCTTTAACACTTTAAAATATATTTTAGTATTATTTAAACATGTTTTTCTTAGATTAAAAAAAAATGACTGGTGGTTTTTTCCCTGTACTCTTCAAATGTTTTATGCATTTTTTAAATCAAGAGTAAACCATTAAAAATGTCGACTGGTCGATAAATAGTTTGCTTTGAATAATATAAGTTATTCATCATCATGTAGCTTAACGGGCCTTGAAGACCCAATGCTGCCATCATGAGATGGTTTCTAGACAAATTCCCTATCTGAGATGGATCGTCAGTCCGTCGCCAAAGAGAGGATGGCAACTCCTTTTTGCCAGACAGTATCTTGCCCTGCAAACGGAGCGCCCATGACCGAGTATCGAACCGGCGATAGTGAGCGCCAAACACACTGACGCGGGACGCCTAACCCACTCCTCCATAGATAAAATATGTTATTATATTAAAATTACAAAAAATGAGACGACTAAAGCGAACAATCGATTTTTGCAGCATCGGTCCAGTTTTTTTACCGACCGTCAGTGCAGGGGTAACGGAAACATAAGTACACCGGTGTTTAGGCCGAATGCAAGCGACACCCAACCCACAACGAGCGGATGGATACGGACGGCGAGTAGGGTTTACTTGTCAACGGCACCAAAGCGCGTTTTACTTACTGACTTCGGAGTACTTCTTGACGGCCTTCGCCAGCCCTGAGCAATACTCGTGTAGCACATCAGTCATCGTTCGTATAGCCGACGTTGACGCCGTTTCCCAGCCACTTTGCGTGCACACACGGGCTACTGCGGCCGCCAGCCCTTGCCTGGTGAAGTCGTCGATGGAGGACATAATAATTTATAACGATATAATTATTATAATATCCTCCCTTCGGCTTTTGGGTGGCGGCAACGTTGTCGTTTACAAAACCGTTTTGGCGCTGAGCTGTCGACACCGGATCCGAACGGCAATTTACTGTAAACTGTACGGCCTATAGCTGGTCGCTGGTGTTTACTGTTTATCATCGGCAATGATAATTATTATATATACTATGGGTAATGGGTATCATCGCCACCGCGGCTTTAGCAGCTACAGATAAGGTCGGTTATTGGTTGACTCCGGTCCGCCCCTTCGCGCTCGCCGCCACGACTTGTCCGCTCGCGAAAACGTTTACGGAATTCACCACTTTAAGCATTGAGCGCTACTATAGCCAAACCGTTTTATAGGTTAGGATGTTAATTAAAATCAACAAAATATACCGCCATATACTACGGCTGAAAACCGAGGAATTTTTTTTTTTAATAATAATAATAACGGCTCTGTTTGTAGGTATTTTTTTACAATCCATAAAAAAACAATGTATAATAAGTAAATAAATTGAAAATTCGAATTAACAACGAGTGACACAAATCACGATGGGAAATCTCACAATAGAATCACACGCCTTAAATGGAAACCCAGAATAATTTTAGAGATCTAGAAAGATCTTGGCATTTTATTTTTAAGGTGTCTGGGCCGGTTTACAGGGAAGTTAACTGATACTTAACTGTGTGCTGAGTCGATTGGAGTTTGAGTTTAGTTTTAAGAAGAAGCGGTTCCATTTACTGATTGGATAGTAATGTCACATTTTAATGATTCATTTGTTACAGCTAAGGTGGCAGGCAAATATTTTGAAAGGCTTCAATAGTCCTTATATTTGAGGATTTCGCAAGCCTAAAGCCCCCAAATGCCTATACCATAGGTTCACACTTCACATAGGTCTTAGTAGAGTTTTGTAGAGAATGAGCATGTGTGTAATAATAAAATACTTGATTTTAGCAGAGGTCTCAAGAGACGTACCTAGTCTAGATTAAATTGGCTTATAAGATAAAGCTATGAATATTAATATAAAATTTACTAAAACAATTTAAAAGCAAAATAAATGATCCGATCATCGTTATCTTGTGTAGTATAGTTCTCAGAGACAAATGTATAATAGCGAACAAGCAATTAAATGTAGGCCAAACAATCAAAACAAAACTATATAAAATTATCTACACGGTAAAATTTCCAATCATGTTTATTATTTAAGGCCACCCAAACTACTATGTCGGTACACTCTCCCGTAAGCGACCGTTCTGTTACGAGGAGGGTATTGTCGCGTGCATTATTGTTTTTACGAATATTATAATTGTGTGTGTGCTTATTAACTTATAAGTTGCTTTTCTTTTTACTTAATTTAAAAGTGTTACCTTTTTTCCCGTCGCTTTTAAGGTAATTCGAAACTAAGTGTTCTTTAATAATAAGTGTATTGTGTTAAAGACCGAATCTCTCGAGGAAGCCTAAGTACGGTTAGGTCTTGTTTCTTTGCTAGTGTCAGTACTTGCGTTCAAGCTACCAACCTGTTTATTTTAGTTATAAAGCTAGACAATATAATTGTCCTGAGTCATTATACTATTTATAATCAGAGCCTTGCTCGTTGGATGGAAAATCACCTGAGGCAGAAACAACCCTGAAGTGTGTGTGTGTTTAACGGTTCGTGTACCAAAGTGCGTATACGGCACTTGTCGAAGTGGCTATAATTTATAGCGATTATTTGATACATATGTTTTTAATTTACTACAATTAGTGTACCATATATTTATTTTAAGCAAAAATTTGATAGGGTAAGGGGTTTAGTGTTTACCCCCTCAGACCTCCACTTAATTAATATTATTTACAGTTTTTTTCTCTTTAACTGGAAGGTGACAAAACCATCGCCTTCTTAGTTGTTCATATTTTTTAGGGTTTTACGGAATAGTTATTGATGAGAGGATTAGCATGATGACTTGTTCGGTTTCCAAAGCGTTTGTAGTGTAATTTGACAGTTTCAGGCACAGTAGAAATGCCTTTGTGAATAGAGTCCTTGGAAAGATTGGGGCTTAACAAATAGTTCATAGGGCTTTGGTTTAGAATCTTTGAATACGGCTAGTGTTAGAGATTCTGGCCTTAACAGCAATTTGTAGAGTTATAGGTTGGTCGGTAATTTTATTCTTTGTACCAAGTTTTACTTGTTTTAACCAACATATGAGATTTTAAAATTTCGTTGCAAAAATATTTTCAGTGACTTTTCAAGTAGGGACACGTGGTTATTAATATTATCCGAATTAGTTAATCCGTAATTTAGTAATAATTGTTGTGTTTTATTTAATTTATACATTTTTACATCAATTTATACATTGGTAGGTACAATGTATTTGCTAAATAGGCACTGAATAGATATAAGTACCTAATACAAGTATACAGTGTTATCATATTTTATCAATTAGTATCACAGAATAGATTAAATATTTTATCTATTCTGTGGTAGTATAATCAGTAAATATTTTACATATTTTGGGATGATTTACAAGTTTTCGGTACTCACGTCGTTTCTCTCTCCTAATAAAGTGATAAAATAAAATAGCTACAACGTTAAGCCGGAATACCGAATAAAGCGATTGATGATTTATATTCAAAGTATGCTAATTAAGTTTTAGCAGCAAGTAAAAGTAAGTATATAATTCTAACAGTTAAATGTTGGTGTTGCAGTTCTATCATAAATACTTCTTAAAGTTACACAATATACGTTCATTTGATTTCAAACAAAGTATGTACATTTTATTAACGAACTATTGTAGGGATATGTATACAAAGTAAGGTAACAAACAGTGGATCATGTATTTGAATTAAACTTTTCGAATTTTATATTAAGATAAAATAAGAACACCTTTTTCCGAAATTTTTGTTAATTTGAATAAGTTCATTTTAAAATATAGTGAGTTGCTTAAGAATGTAGTATTCAAAGAATGTCTTCTTTAGTGTTGTAAAATATACCAGAACGTAAGACAAAAAAAAAATTTATATGGTATCACTTATTAATCTGCCTTGTAAACCAATTTTTTTGTAGCTAAATTTGTATCACGTGGATGACTTTCAGATATATCCGTGTCAATAGTTGTTAGCTGATATTTCAGACTTTTTGCAGAGTCCATCTTCAGGGCTGCGATAGTCATGACTGTTCTGCTGCCGTAGCGGTACTGGAACGTCGGCTAACAACTATTGACACAGATATATCTGTTAGTCATCAATGTGATATTTCAACCCGTGAAACCTTCAACACATTCATAAATGCGTATGTTATAAAAAATAATATCCTATAAATACCTTACAGACCGGCAAGGCACGATCGTGTGAGGGTTCAGTTTTTATTTTTTAATAATATTAAAACATTTTTACTTTGTTCAGACCGGTCCGCACAATGTGAAAAAAATATTTTTGGTCTGTAAGGATTATACATGAAAAAAAGGTGATGTAAAAATTAATAAAATAAGTACATTCATACTTTTCTTTCATGTTTTAAAATGCATAAATTCTTTATTTTTGATTTATTATTTTTTAATTTGTTTTTCATATGAAGATCACAACTCAAATTCACTCACACACAAATAAGAGAGCCGTTGTTGAAAAAAATATAAAGCAAAACATGAGTGTTATAAAAAAATTAAAGGCTTGTGAATAGGAAAAAGGTTACTGAGTAGTTCAAATAACGAGAAATTTTACTTGGAATAAAATATTAGTGCCATTCTGATCAGCCAGTTTTTTCACAAAATAAATTTGATACATTTTTATTTTGTTTTTTGCCTATCCCATGATATTATATTAAATTAATCTTGGCTATGACGAGCTATAAGTTGTTTTCAAAAAATTGGCAGCTGACTTTAGGCGGGAGTTATGTGTCCTAATTTCTTTGTTGGTATGTTATCTTTTGGTCCAAAATTGTTGGAACAGAGTATAGGGTTGAAATAAAACATACCACCATAGAAAATACATAGTTTTTTGCATATAACTATTATAATATTTATGTCTGTACCTATGTGCTCTGTATTAATATATTATTAATCATTCATCACATACAAGGCTAGCCGCCGTGTTTGTGAAAGTAACTATTATAATATATATTCTATTTTTTTTTTCAGGTTTTTGAGTAATATGTCAAACCAATACCCACAAAGACCAAAAAACAATTATCAAAAATACACAGACAAAAAATTATTGAAAGACCAGCCATTTTATAGAAGAAATCCTAGAGCATTTGTTATTATCGGAAGTTCACTAGGCCTCTTGATTTTGTTTAGCAGGGGATTGTATGATTTTTTCAGACCTACCACTTTTCAAGATTTTCAGCGGCAATTAGTCAAGGAAAAACAATATCAGTTACATTTACAAGAAACCTTAAAGAAAGAGTAAGCTGTTATCAGTGTCTAGAAAAATAGGTTCTTGGGGTCGGTCGATTACAATTTCAGTGCCACTTTGTGTTTGGAAAATTCCTTTTAATAAATAATGCATTCCCATTCCTTATTTTCATAATGAATACATTCATCAAAAATAAAAAGCATTCAGTTCATTAAAAAAAAAAATTATGTTTAATACTTGATTTTGTGCTATGTACTAAACAGGTATTAAAATATTCTTTATAACCAAATATACAGGTAAACCCTTTAAATTTGATTTGTAAGAATACACCTTTTTACACTGACTAACCAGTACGTTGAAGACACTTAAATTATGGCTAAGACTGGTTAAAAATAATTCTTGTTTTACAAGGGAAATTTTCTTTGTAGAATTCTTTATTTGCATTCATATTCCAATACAAAACGAATACATTCTTATTCTTCATTCTTTAAAATTCAAGATTGCGTTTCCAAACACAGGAAATAATTGTTAACTATGACATGATTTATAAATGTAATTTTTTTGGACGTTTTTATTTGATAAATTTCTTCTTTGGATAATTTAATAGATTTACTAATATTTCAACTCAAAATATTCTGGTCTAGAATAATTAAATAATTCGATGGGTTTTGAATTACACTAGTTTTTGATTGTAAGTTGACAATATATGTGTAGGTATGATATTTTTTTAATCATTTCTTTTGCTTTGTCACAAAGCCTTTGTGTTACATAAGGGCATATTAGTGTACACAATTTCCAATAGCAAATTAAATTTTAAATGTTATATCGGTAGTATTTTTTTTTTTTAGTCTATGACCTGTTGGTCGGTTTGAACAACTCTTGCTCTACTTGAGACAAGGGTTGCCATTCTGGGGAAGTAGTTAAGCGAGTAGTTGTGCGGTAGATTCCTGTTGCGTTCCGCACCAGTCGGTTGGCCATTTCTCTCTCCAGACGGTTGCCCGCCCAGCTCCACGATAACCTTCTTGGCCATGACGCTACGCCACGATCGGTAGTGTGACATAAATAATAATATTGTTTAATGCGTGTAGCTAATATCTCTGCTAAATAATAATAATTAAATTTTGACCAACAGAGTAGCATTGGATACTGAAATTGAGATCAATTAGTTGAAACTTGAGACATTAATATGTCACACAAAGCATAGTTTTTAGGGATGGTTAGCGAATTTTCACATAGTCGATTATCTAAAAAGTAAAAACTGTTTACTATTTTAAATTGTAAATGAATTTGAATGTGACAATTTTTGTAAACACTTTCTTAGCAATTTATTATTTACCTACTATTTATTAAAATAGGCCAAGTAGTATTAATTGATTTTTTAATGTAGTCAATTGCGTAGGCACCCTTGAATCCCCCGTTTTTTCCAATATGAAATACATATTAATGAGACTTAAATGGTTTTTTTTTTCTAGAAAGCAAAAGGATAAGGAAGAATAAAATTATGGATTCTGTGAACAAAGCAAAATTGCGCTTCAAGAAATATCCTGATCTACTATTAGCGTGCCGTGTTGAAGGGATCAAGTATGCTACATGCATCATCCAAAATGAAAAAGATCTTAAATTAGACTCTTGTAAAGATCAGTTTATGTTGTTTCGTCAGTGTTTAATAGCCAATTCATTAAAGCATCGCATCAAAATATAGTCTTGATGTAAACAGAAAAAAAAAAAGAAAAATACCAATAGCTTAGTATAAAAGTAATATAAATTTTATGTGGTAAAATATAGTGTTTGATTTTTTGTAATAAGAACATTGCTAATTGTTTTTGCTCACTGGTTTGTTATTGACGATAATAGTGTACATTATACAGACTTTGATTACAAAGTTTTTACTGATGCAGCGCAACACATGTGGTATGGTGAATCACCTTAGGCTTACATAATAATATACAAGACCAACTTACAGATATACACCACTAATAGCTGCACTTTTAATGCCTAATATATTTTTACATCCTTGTTAAGGAAAGTTATTGTATTCCGTATTCGATTTAGCCATAGCTGCTGTTATATTCCAAATAGTAACAAAATCACATCCTATATATAACGATTGTTGTGCTATACTTGGTTGTACAATCTTTTAAGTATTATAATATAAACTGGAGGAAACAGACTCAATATCATGATATTTTGTTCTTGTGTCGTTAGCACATATTAAAGAGAATTACATGGCTTTCTTTGGTACTTTTTGCTGTCTTTACATGTGAGCATTTACGTATTATATTTGGCTTCTCAATTTATTTATCAATTGAGAATAAGGCCAAGTCAACTCCCGCTTTCAAATAGTCTATAATAGCTTGTTCTCGCTGAAAAAGAGAATTCTGTTTGTATTAGTATTCATCGTATTAGCTCAAATTAGGTAAATTCGTTATGGTGTGTTTTTGTAAGAGGTGTTTTTTATTATAACACAATTGTTTGGCACTTGAAATAATAAGTGTATATAATAAATATAATTATGTTTAATTTGTAGAGGTTGTCAATGTTCTTATCCACTTTAATAGACATAACGGCTCAAAGACAGGCGCGTACGCTTACATGGATAATAACAATATAATTGTTGGATTATGTGGTGTTTTGTTTATAATTTGGCAATAATATTACGTCCAAATGGATAGCTTAAAATTTGAAAAAGAAAAAAATCCACTAGCACATTATGTGTAGGTAAAATTATGACTATGACTTAATTTTTTTTTACATGTAGTTATTGTTTTGTTTTAATTTAAATGAATTATTTTGTTTAAACCTTTTTATGAATCCCATAAAGTGTAAATACTTAGGAAATAGTAATTACAGTAATAGTTTACTTTAATTGGTTTCAATTGATAAGTCGAATGAGAGTGATCTGTAGAGTGAAATAGGTATATCGATCAAGTTATTCCGGTTTACTATTATTTTTTTCATATAATTTTAAAATCTAAGAGTATTAAATATTAATGAATACTAGCTATAGTTTCTGCAGTCTAGTAGTGTGCTGAATAATAGTAATTACATACTAGTACGAAACATTGAGGAGCTAGAATTGGTTTTAGTTTTTACTAAGGTACACAGTAAAGTAATAAATACAAATTTAGTGCTATCAGGCGTGACTTACGTCAACCATACTAGAAATTTTTCCTTTGTACACTTGACGTTTGCATTTTATTATTTACAAAAAAACTGTCTGAAAAAGACCTACCAACGTTTTCCGTGACATAAGAATATAGGGGCCAAAAAAATTCTAAAATATTTGTTTGTGTAAACTGCAATGTTATTTCTGAAATCCAAAATGTAGCGGTAACTTGTAAGTCGTCAGAAATGAAGTTAAATGAGTCCTGAGTTATCAGCTGCTGATTTTGGAATATCCATAGTGATAACAGTAGTTCGCTCTGATAGGCAGTAGTTTGGTAAATTTTTAGTGTGCGGTTTTTAGATTTTCGATGTTGGTCATGCTGATTGAAATGAAAATCAATTGATATTATCATTTGGAAGAACTGTTATCACTTATCAAATTTGGAATAACCACAGAAATTATGGTTTAGGTTATATCCTTGACGTTTTTACTTTTTCTATTGTCTAAACTAGCTTTTGGATATTTTGTTTTATATTTCGCTCAATGGCGGACGAAAAAGTAATTCTTAAAAGTTTCTTGGACACAATAGATACAGACAATTTATGTGGTATAACTCGTTCTATATACCATGGAGGTGGAATTAAAATCAACTCGAGGGAAGGTAATTATGCTGTCTTGAGTGTTCCTAAGCTTTAATAAAACTGTTTTCGAAAAAAATAATTTGTTTAATGATAATATTTCGAAAACACGGCCAATATATTCAGACAATACCTATAGCGATGTACATATTTCATTTGGTTTTCAGAGGCCGAAGCACTGCTTCTCACGCAAGAAAGTTGGCGCATTCTAAGTTGCAAAAAAACATCATTGAAATCTATTTTACTTTTTTTATTTAAACACGGTATAAATGTGCCACCCGATGTAAATAAAATCCAGGCAATAGAATATTTTAAGATGCTCTACAATTCAAATGCGCTACAGGTATGTACTTTTACAGTACAATACTATAATTTGATTGAAAATAAACGGCAACTAGGTTTACATATTTTAGATTTGTGGTTTTGACTTTTACGAGCTATGCACAAACCAATTCGCTTTGAGGGTTAAGAGGCTATTTTGATGTAAGGGACATGAGCTGCATAGAGCTATAAACCTATTATGCTGTGGGCTGTGGCTATGATTCCCAGTTGTATAATATATCCAATAGAAATGTCCATGATACTTAAAAATTTGTGTAATTTTTATGATGTAATCAATTTCCAAATTCACCATAATTATATTTATATTAATATTTAAATATTGCAAATCATTCGATAATTGTCAAATGTATGGGATTTCTGTACATTGTGTAGTACTATAATTTTGTATGTATGTAGATACCATCCTGTACGATTTACAGTACAATTACTATTATACAACACAGCCATAGAATGATATTTTTTATTACGAACAAAATTGTTATCTATTCAAATCGATAGGTGTCCGGTATTGTTTATTGATAACAAAAAAACGGTTTTAATAAATCAAACAGGACAAAAAGACTTAGCTATTCTTGGATTATTGTGATTTTTATTTTATTTTGGGAAGCAAAAATAAAATAAAACTTCTTTGATCAGAGTAACTCATAATTTCATAGGCTTTTATTTTAGACGTGTACAAAAATGTCTGTAAAAGTTATAATGATTGTGTCATATAATTATTTCACTAAAGTAATGGTACCGCCGTAATAAACCCAACTACTTGTTGTGTGGTGAGTTTTGTTAGCGTACATGGGGAAAATTACTTTATTACAAATTGATATGATTATCAGTGCCGAATGTCCCATTGTATGATTATTCGTATTGTTAACTGAATTTCAATTTAATTTAAATTATATGCATACAAAATAAATAGTACTAATGGATTCTCTAGGTATCTAATAACCGCTAGTATTAAGTTTTTAAATTTTATTAATGTGTACAATATTTGTTTATAATATATATTTGTATTGTATTTTAGGTGGCCAATCCGGTTCAACCTGGCATTCTTAAAAACGTAATTGATTTTATAAAATTATTGACATTATTTTTTTCTTAATAATGAGTTATGTAATCATTTGAATTAAGTAAACCTAATAAAATTGTTGTTTCAGATGATGGTACAAGCTCAACCTGCGCCACCAACACAAGATCTCCTTGAAGATTTTATAAAAATGTTTGGCAAACATTTTTATAATCTATTAAATGACAATGCATTAGACGATAGATATTTTTTTGAAAATTCTTCAATGGCTGTAATTATAGCCAGCAACACAGAAGAGATCAAGGAGCAATATCACGATACTGCGTCGGTGATACAAGGCCTGTATAATATAAAGCAACAACATCATATCTTTTTCGCTCCTACATTCGACCAAGTTAAGTGGAAAAAAGAAAGCCATGGGCTTATCAAAGTCCAAATTGGCGGAACGCTCCACCAAGGAGTAGGGCGAATGGTGGGAGTATTTGATCAAGCTTTTGTATTAAGGGAAGATCCTATTGCTCAGAACACATGGAAAATTTTGAGTATAAATTTCTATTTAAAAAGTCTGGTTCAAAGTGGTCCAAGTAATGTATTAAATGGAAATGAAATAAAAAGTATTACTTATTAAAAAACATAATTAGTTTTTCATTGGATCATCAATATGCTTATGGTACCTATATAAGCAGGGCATTTAATAAAGTATAGTCTATTTTTAAGAAACTCGCATCAATGTAACATAGCCTAGCCAACTAAATTGTGTAATGGCGAAATGTAACAATAACGACATCATTGATCTTTCTATCTTTTACTAGTTACATCCTCGAAACCGTTGTGAAGATAGATCGCACCATCAAATTAGTAACATGTTATACCCCTAATAATTTAAACAGATACCAGACACATTAAAATATACACATTATATTGATAATGAGTACTTGTATATAACTTAATTATAGTTATGCAAGTTTTGCAGGATTAAAATATGTTTGTACGCTTACCTATATTATGTGGTTTGACATTACAATATTATGTTTAGTAATATGAAGATATTGTTTGAATAATTATGCATGTTTATGGTATTTATTTGTTTTTTTTTATTATCAATAAACCAACCTACATGGTTCATACACAGTACTTCATTATTTAAAGTAGGTATTTTAATACAGATAATTATTTTTATTAAAAAAACAACAAAACATTAATGAAATAAAATTAGCATTTACTATTGGATTTATTTTTTTGATATTACTTTAAAAAAAAAGTAACAAAACATAAAACAAAAAATTAAGTTTTTATTGATTTAAAAAAATGTGTGATTATTATTTAAGTTTCACAAATCTTAGACAGTATTACAAAAATGAAATGCGCTCTTCCCTGTTTAATGTCAATGAGTAAATTTATTTATATTTACTAGCCTTAATAACATTAAAATATAATGTATAAACTGTTGTGAAATTATGTCGATGATGGTCGGGAAAATTGTGTTGTCAAATTTGCAATACGGTAAAACTATTAAAATCATACAAGTTCATTAGTCATTATACATTTGTAAATTTTATATTTATAAAGCATAATTTTTTTAATTAAAAATTATTTTTATTCAGGTATCACAAAAAAAAAAACAAATCATAATCATAATAAAAAATAATTATAAATTTTCTTTTGCTCTTCTTATATGAGTAATACTAATTATAGCTACATATATTTTATCTTATATTATTATCCAATACATTTTTTTTTGTTTATTGATGATTAAACTTACTATATATATTAAGTATTTTTTTATAGAGCCGTTTAATTATTTTTCAAAACGTTTTAAATTACCCATTTTATAAAATGTAGTGTATTTTGTTTTGTTATTATAACTGAATTCAGAACATGTGTTGATCTTTCAATCAACGTTAAAATGTAGAAGTCACGAAATCCAAAGAATACACATTATACACACAAAAACTCAAGCACTCTATGGCAACATCATCAACGCTTAGACCTTCGATCTAACACAACAAATTTTTTAGCTGTTAATTTTCATGTATTTTTCTACAGTAAAACATTTTATGATTACATTTTTTGTGTGAAATTAAATTTCACAGTTTTGTTGGAAATCAGCTTTTTGGAAACCGCAATTCACAGGTAGGTAACATACTTAATCTGATTTTTTATAACCTAAGCTTTTTATTGTATAAGATTTTACTAACAGTGGAATATTACCAATTTTAGTCTGCTCAGTGAAATTTTAAGAACACAACTTTTATGTATATAATAGGTGAACACTCAAAACAACAAAACGATAACATATTAAACATATTGTAAACATACATGATTAACATAGCTTAAACTGTTATAGAAAAAAAAACATTTTCTTGATAATATTTGTAGTTAGCAGTGTACCTAGCTCTACGGGTACATTATAATATAAATAGTCATACAAATTTTACATAAGTTACTAAATATTATACTATATTTATGTAATTTCAAATAGTACTCATAATATATTAATATATATATTTATGTATTATGTAAACATAATATTATATATTATACACTTCCAATAAACTATAGTAATTAAATAAAAATGTGTTAAAATTAACAATGATTAATTTATATTATATTTATTGTAATACAGTTCATTATTAGATTAAGTTGTAAGAACTTTGTTGTAAACATAAAACAGTGGCGTGGGTATTAAAAGGATGTAAGCAGTGATATTTTTTCAAAAGTCATTAGTAGAGCTCGGAAGTTAATGACCATAAATGTGTTAAAATATGTATTTCTAAATATCAAAATATGCAATAATATGCCTTTATTGAGTTCGACTATAAAAATGTAGCCGACTTGAATATATAAATAATATTTGACATAGGTTAATTAATTAAAAAGGCATTATGCGTATCAGGATAACATTGAATTACTATTATTTTGGTATGTTTTTAAATTTAAAAGAAAAATATTATTATTATAGAAATTTTAGGCAAAATTTATAACCAGAATGTTTTATACCTACTTTTCTCATATGATGTATAATTTTCTTAACCTGGAACATTTTTAATATTTATACCTATAAATAGGCAACTAAATCTAGAAATAATCGTTATAGGCAAATATATGCTCAGAAGTGTCAATAGGCAAATATATGCAATACAAGTTTGCTGATTTGAAATCTATAGATTTAATCTTTTGATATATAGTTTTTTATGAATCAAATTTATATCTTATTTTAGTATAATTCTGATTTCACTGAAAACATATGCAAAGTCATAAACATCTGAGCTTTAGTCATTAGAATATTAATTACAAATTTTGTAAATAACAAATTTCGTTATTTTTATTATTTTTAATGGTTATAACACTATGGGCATGCATATTCTATACATATACAAGGCGATTCTTTTATCATGGGCCACTCAATATCTCGTAGGGTTTAATAAGAAATTACATTTTTTTTTCATATTGTTTTTATACAATGTGATCTTAATTTTTTAAAAAAAATTAGGTTTTTTCCCCGTCCCAACTTAGTTTTCTCGATAGCAACTTGTGAATTTTAAGTGGTAACGCATATATTTCATTAGCTTTTTAAATTGAGAATAATGTAATAAACATTTTTACTGGTGAATAACCAGTTTTGGATAACTAATTTTGAAGTTTCAATTTAGGGTAGGAAGGAAGGTCGAGTGAAGTATTATTTTTATCTGCGCGCACTTCCCCTCCCATCCTAACTTTTAAACTCTTGTAACTTTAAAAATAGTTGTACAAAACCAAATGGTTATCAATCAGTTAAAATGTTTAGTAAATTATTCCCAATTAAAAAGCTAATGAAATATATGCGTTACCATTTAAGTTTGAAAAGTTGCTATCAGAAATCTAAGTTAGGAGGGAGGTAAGAACAAAAAAAAAATATGATAAATGGAGATCACATTATATAAAAACACACAAAATGAAAAGCGTGATAAATAAAGTATAAAAATCACAATTCCATATTTTACAAAAAAAATAAATAAATAAGAAAAGTGATTCATATTGTTGGTGTATAAAAATTTTTGGGCGGGGGATTATAGTCGGCAGCAAACGCCTAAGGACGTATGTTTCAGACGCTAGTAAGAAACAACGACAGGTGAGAAGAATGCGATTTTGACAGTATATTGAGAATAACGCCACATTAACGTTGAATCGGCCGATTCTCGACGGCTTCGCCACAATACGAGTCAACGGTTGAGCCTTATGGCTAGTTTGGTGCTTGCTACCATCGCGCCCCCTGTTCAATAGTGAATAATTTACGCGTATATATACCACGCCAATGTCGCGAAACGAACACATGGTAGTAGCCGTGTTATTTTTGTGTTTCTTTAACAAACCGTAAAACTTGTCTCGAAAAGCAATCGCAATTCGATTAAAACCATTAAAATGCCACACTTGCCGCAAAAAATCGCGATTGATCGTCATCGATTTCATGTGATAAATTTAAAAAACTGTAGTGGTCTCAAACGAGCTCACAGGGAAACCATAAGCAACGAACAGTCGGAGGCGCCGTACAGCCGTATTTGCTTCCATTGCTGTATGCGATTCCACAGACAGTGTAATCAGGTTGTGTGGCGTCCTCTGGCTGACAATATACCCATTACTAAATCACACAAGACTCTGAAATGAGGCGCTGTAGGTAAAATAAAAATGAAATTTCTTGTTAAATCTTATTACATATTGAGTGGCCCATAATAAAAGAATCCTGTATAGCTTATAGTTATTTCCAAATAGTTCACAAAATAAAAAATAATATTAGTAGATAAACTACACACGCTTATCACAAGCCCTAATATAATTTAAACAAAGTAAACTATAAAAACTATAAAAATAGTGGCATAATTTATGTTAGTCAATCAAAAGGGTTTATGTAAATTAAAATCATTACTGTGCAAACATAGTTAGCCAGAACTCTTAATAGTAAAAGACATAAATTAATGTAGATATCTATACGTTATATATTTTCCTGATTAGTCTGGAATATAAATTAATCAAAATAGTTGAATGTGATCAATTCGGGTTCGACGTGACTTAGCAGCAGTTTTTTCATTATGAGTGTAAATAAAAATATATGACCTATGAGAGAAGTCTGCGCAACTTAACCTACTTTAAAAGAGTTATCCTTCTCATATTTTCACGTTAAGATTAAAATAATTTTGTGTCAGAAGGACTTAGAGATGGCAATTTTAATTTGATTTGACAACTTCGTCAAAAAGCAATACATTGTATTAAAGATATCTTTAATCCACTTATTTTCTTGGCAAATAATTATAATTTTATACTACTTTTTAATCAATGATTTTCGGATTT
Source organism: Adelges cooleyi (assembly GCF_023614345.1). Classification (NCBI taxonomy): domain Eukaryota; kingdom Metazoa; phylum Arthropoda; class Insecta; order Hemiptera; family Adelgidae; genus Adelges; species Adelges cooleyi. The sequence continues at coordinate 1,581,465 of NW_026095978.1, forward strand.
CTTATGTTGCCTTCCCAGTGTAATATTATTTTCAATTTGACACATTAACACTGAAAATACATTTTTTAAAAGAGATTAATTTGGCCATCATATTTTAAAATAAAGGTTTTATTTATTTAAATAGGCAGATAACGATCAGTGGTTATTAGTGATTGATTAGTGGTTAATGTGGTTTTATAGCGTGCTACAAACATTGGTAATTCAATTTTATCAGGGTACATTTTTACAATTTTAGGTCAGTTAATTATATTAAACAAAAAATCTAGCTCTATCAACTTTTAAAACTTAAATGGTAAATTATATAATTAAATGTTATTTTCTTACTAAATGAATAATAAAATTTTATCTGCGTAACGTTGTATTCCATTTATTTATTTATTGTATTTTTAAACGGGTAGTGCTCAATTACAAATATGAGAAGAATAGAAAAGTGTATACAAACATAGAATTTACACAAACATTAAATTATAATCTGAAAATAATGAGAAACGAAAAAGCCAACCCAATACTACCCTCTTTGCTTGTATAAACGCAAAAAGAAAATATGTCGGATGTCTTTGAAATATGGACGTTATAATATTCAAAGGAAATTTGCAACAATCCATGGCAGTGCGTAGGACTATCGACCATTTTTTCTGACCATTCAGTTTTATATGTACTTCTGAGATCAAATTTTTTTTTTCGTAGTTCGGCGTTATTAAATCGTAAACATTTTATCGGATCTCCACAGTCAAATATATTTAATAACAGGTAACAATAGATATTAAATATTTCTACTATACAACACCACTAACATTGTGTTTAAAATAAATATTAACAACATTTTGTTAAGATACATTTTTTAAGTGCATAATTAAAATATCGTTCATAGCCCTATGTATAGGGACTATCGACGATATCGACGACCTATTGTAATTTCACATGATTTACCAATTAATATAGTAAGAACTTTTTTAATAACAGTTATATTTACATGATAACTTCTGCTATTATAACGCTATTTGTCGTGTTGTATGTTTACTGCGTGCAGCCATCAAAATATTCTTTTATTTTATTTTAAATGTACTAAAAAATAAAGTAAAAATTAAATTGCTCTCATAACGTGTTTGACCACTTTAGTTATTAGTAGCTAGTAAGTGTAGGTATATGCTAATTGTTAATAGAAGATATACTATAGGATAAGAGAAGATAATATTATAAGAGGATACAAACAAACTATATGTACATTATAACTTAAAATTTACCAATTCTTACGTTTTTATAACAATTTGTTTGTTTGTTTAGCAGCTTAAACAATCAAAATGTATCCTACTAGACCACCGAGAGGACGAGCTCGAGGTCCGGTTAACGATGTACGTCATCCTAGTCCAAGGTATCCACAACAGCCCGGTGTTAATACTAGGATGCGTCCGACGCGACCGACGTCTACATTTTTTACTCCTAGACCACCTGTGTCTGATTCACAAGTAAGCGGAAATTTAAGAATAATAATAAACAAGTTAATCAAATATAGTTTTAGTGGAAGATCACAAAAATGTTTCAAATTATTATTTTTTTTTTAGGTAGAACAGGTAAAAGAAAAAATGAAAAATTTGGTAACAGGTATAATGTAATTATAATTTTTTTGAAAAATGCGTAAAAGTTAAACTGATCTCACCTTATGTGTACCTATAGATGATATGCCAATTCCTCTTGGCCGGGGAAGTGTACGCGGCCGTCGATCAACGACCGAAGTCCAAGAAACATTTTTAGCGCCGCGCCCTGAATCGTCTATGACTCCGACAGGAAAGAGAGGTACATAATGATTAGCTTAGGTATACGTGTAATGCAGATAAAGCCATTTAAAATCCACAAATCTACATGTTATCATGACTGTTAAAAAATATAGTCAAATAACTATAACTACAGGATAAGGTCTAATCTTACATACAATTTGTAGGTGTCTCCGGAGTTGAGGTACAATTGTTGGCAAATTATTTCCCGTTGAAATGTATTGACAAGGACAGAGGATTAATGCAATGGGAGCTATATCAATATCGAGTTGATTTTGATCCGGAAGAAGATCGCATTGCAGTCAAAAGAGGCCTATTGGCTCAGCATCGCAATGTATTTGGCGGTTACTTGTTTGATGGAACTATGTTGTTCACAAGCACCAAGTTAAACCCCGAGGCAAGATATAATGACTAACCCGGTTGTGGTTGTCCGTATTGCCAATAGAATAACTAATTGCGTTATATTGTTTCAGTCATTCGAGCTAACATCCCAAAATCGTAATGACGATAAGATATTTATTATAAAAGTAAAGTTCACTAATGTTTTGAAATCCGGTGATTATGCTTACATTCAAGTATTCAACTTGCTTTTGCGCAACTGTATTCGTCATCTCGGCCTAAAACTTATAGCCAGAAACTTTTATGACCCGGAAGCCAAGGTCAGTATTTATTATGCATTATAAACATTCGGGAATAGGGAGTTATAAAAAAAGGCAATTTTTGAAAATGTATCCATAATACCTCACAAATGTAACGGCTTTATGAATTCAAACCCAAAATAAAAATGACTTAAACAACAACTTTTTTTTAAATATTTCCTTCGCCCTAAGTTGTTTTACGAATAATACAGTCAAATTTAGATTATTAAAAAATTTGTAAAACAAACAAGTTTTACAGGTGGATTTATTTAAAAAAAAGAAATACTCATTATTTTCTTTTAAGATAATTGTAATTGTGCAGTTTTTCTTTTTGTTGATACTTCAGTTTATGCTATTGTACATTAGAATATATTCAGATTTTTATCTCCTTAAATTTTTTTCCAAAGTGCTATTGAGGACTTTAAAACTTAAATAGGAATGTAAATATTTAATTAAATAAATAAAAGCAATTTATTATTTTTTAAAAACCTAGTATTTTTTCTTCTATTTATTATTTTTCTATAATTAAATTTTGATGTAAGATGAGATATTCTTGAGTATATAGAATAACTTATTTTACAAAACAACATAATTTACTTCAAAAACAAATTTTTCTTTAGCTATAATAAAAAAAAATGTTAAAAATAACACGTATATTTTGCAGAGATTACCTATTTAAAATAAGGTATTTCTTTTTTTATTTCTTTAGCTTTGAAACTTTTTGAGTTATGAGGGAAAATTTAAATAATTTTACTAAATATTGATTTTTCAACTTGATGGCGGAGGCAGTTTAAAAAAAAAAAAAACTTTTTTTTCACTACACCTTACTACTTGGTTAGTGTACGTACATACACCCTACATTGGTATTGAATTTTTATTTTTGTATATAATATGTTAGATTGACTTACCAGCACATAAACTCCAACTTTGGCCTGGATACGAAACATCTATCGCCATGCATGAAAACAATACAGTATTAATGTGTGCTGAAATTTCGACTAAAGTAATGCGCCAAGAAACAGTGTTGGATTTCTTACATTCATGTGCCGCCGAAAGGTCTAGGAACCCAGAATGGATGGTAAAACTATATTATTTTTATTGAGGAGATTGATGTATTATTGATATAGTATATGGTATTATTATTTAACATAATAATATGATGTCATACTATTATGTTAGGAGGGCGTCACAAAAATAATTAAAATGCCTAAAACTCGGAAAGTGCTTGGTCTAGAAAATTTATCAGTTACAGCTTTTATTTACATGCTAGCAAAACTGAAGATGTAAAATTTATTTAGATATTTACAATTTTTTTTTTAAATGTAATTAAAACTTTTTAAAAGTACATAATTTAATATTTTCTCAACTAAAAAATTATTGCTTTTTCGCTAAGGTAGGAAAAATCCAAAATAAACATGTAGGTATACTGTTTATCGCTGTGATGAGTATAACAGTTTTAACCAATGTTAAGTTTTATTGAAAAATTACTTTTACAATACATTTTTTTTTTACAATTTTGCTATTAAAATCTACAGTTTAACTATCATCATTTTAGCTCTTCAGTTTATGCCTAGCACTGAAATTTATCAGACAATCTGTAAGCTTCTATACTTTATATAATATGGCTACTTTCTAGTTATCAGTTAATTAGTCTGTAGACTACTATTATACTAAAGCGATTTATAAGATATAATAAGCGTTCGCAAAATAGCCAATAGTAATTTGATATTGGAATTGTTTTGTTGGTGTGCAGTACGTTCAACATTTTTTTAACGCGTTTCGTTTGAACATTAATTTTTGTATAGACCATTTTCAAGAATGGAGTCATTGGAACGACTGTTATGACAGTTTACAATAACGAGACTTACGTTATTGATGATATCGACGAAGCTTCGGATCCTTCGTCAACATTTCCTAAGAAAGATGGCACCAAAATGTCGTACAACCAATACTATAAAGAGGTATTAATAGTAATTGTCACTTAATTTTGTAACTTATATCTATGAAATTAGTCATCTTGAACTCGATATAAATTAGAAATGGAATGTACAAATACGCGGGGGTAGACAACCCATGCTGATATCAAAGAACAAAAAAAAATCTGTGCGACAATTTGGAGTGGAAGAATCTTTGGTGTATTTGGTTCCTGAACTGTGTGTCATGACTGGACTAACTACTCAGATGCGGTAATTATTATACACTATACAATTCTATTACCTATGTAACATGATGTTTATCCCTGATCTGTGAGATTGGTTAGGTTAAAAAAAAATTATTATAATAATGTAGATAAATAAATTGTTTCGGGGATTGACCATGCGAAATGACGCTATATAAACGTACAATTTTCAAATAATAATACATATTTTTATTCGCATTTAATAAATTAAAATTTTTGATGATTAATATTTAAAAAAACGTTGTAGCAGTAATGTATAGTAATAGTATTGGTAATATACTTTTTGTTTTGTTAGGTACTTGATCATACTTTAAACAAAAACGTTTTTATTCAACAAGACCCACTCGATAATATTTTATTTTATATTAAATTGATTTATTTATGTTATAGAAACAATTTCAATCTTATGAAGGACTTGGCGAGCTATACGCGTATAAACCCAGATGAAAGGGTTAAGCGCCTTCGAAATTTCGTAAGACGAGTGTTGTCGTCCAATAACGTAAGGGAAATTAAAATTCGTATAAATAAAATCTTAATTTATAAATAAATACTGTACAATTGTGTGTTAATTATTTGCAGTCTGTAGAAGAGTTTACGAAATGGAACTTAGACTTAAGCAACGACCTTGTTGAAGTGACTGGGCGCGTTTTGAAACCAGAACCGATTTTTGGCAACGTAAAGGATTATACTGGTGGAGACGAAGCTGATTGGACTAAATATTTACGAATGTCACCCATGTACACGAGTGCTGTGATAAAATGTTGGGTCGTTATGGCTCCTGTGCAAAATAAACAGGAGATAATCACTTTTGTCAATACCCTGGCAAAGGCGGCCCGAGGGATGGGATTCACATTACCACAGCCTGTTATGTGAGTATCCATTATTTGATGCAAAAATAAGGTTTGTCACCTACCCGAAACGTTTAAACACCTTTAATTTCATTTACAAGGGTTCCATTGCATGATTTTCGATCGGATACCATTATATGTAGTCTGGAACAAACGGTAAATCAAAACAATCCAAATATGATACTTTGCGCGATTCCGCCGAAAGGACAGTTGTACGCTGTGATTAAACGAAAATTGTGTGTCGACAGGGCAGGTAAAAGTCGTTGGGTATAATTTTGTCGGTTGTAATAGTACATATTAATGTTGTATAAACTGTTCTACATTTCAGTGCCATCTCAAGTGGTACTACTAAAAAATGTTCAAAAAAATAACATGTCGGTTGCAACAAAAATTGCTGTACAAATTAATTGCAAAATTGGAGGTGCACCGTGGCTCGTCAAAATTCCTAAAAAAGTAACTATTTGTACATTTTTTTAACACTGAACATTTGTAGGTCATGTTATACACCATATAAAAAGTTTTTCCTCTGACATATTTTTAGGGTATGATGATAGTAGGTTATGACGTTTACCATACGCAAAAGGGTAAGAAAAAAATGTCATATGGAGCTTTGATTGCAACAATGGGCGACACCCACACTAATATATTTAGTTGTGTTGAGCTCCACGAGGTCGGGGAAGAGTTGTCCAATCATTTCGCAGCTACTATGAGCAGTGAGTAAATCATTTAGTATATGTATGTATGTACATTGTACAGGATTATTTTCTTCAATTATTATTCGTTCTAAAAAAAATATTTTTCCAGAGGCCTTAATAACTTACAAATCGATAAATGGAAATTTGCCAACGTGTATAGTAATATACAGGGACGGTGTCGGTGAAGGGCAGCTTCAATATGTGCACAAAATTGAAATCAAACTGTTTAAAGTAACAATTATTAATTTGTTGTAAAAGTGTGTTTTGAATAGTTTAATGAATTGTAATTTATGATTTTTTTTTTAATATAGGCCGTTGTTAAACAGTTCTATGGTGATGCTAGTGTCCCCATGGCTGTTGTCATTGTAACTAAACGTATAACCACCCGGTTTTTCACAAAACATGGCACACGTAACCCTCAAGCCGGTACAGTTGTAGATAGTGTCGTCACCGACCCCAATAAGTAAGGGATTATAATTATATTATTGTTTATCGTATTAGTATAAGTTAATGATGTAGATTCAAATAAGTAGATATAAAAAATAAAAACCTTTGGGAGATAAGATTCAATGGGTTGGTTGTAGGGGCTGTCAAAAAAAAAAGTTATGAATTAAGTTCATAACTAGCTCGTTTTATTTCGAATTCTTAATAATTTCGTTTTAATTATTTGTAACGTGTTCACCTTTTTAATTTTTATAATATTTTTAATTTTACATGAATAACTTGAATAACATCACGATATTAAAAAAAAAAAGGGACAGACGTACAATGCACACAAATAGGTGTGACTAGATTTTATAATTATTTCGTTGTAAATTGTAATATTTTTTCTTTTACTAAATTTTAGATACGACTTCTATTTAGTATCACAACATTCAAGACAAGGTACAGTGGCGCCCACGCATTATCAGGTTATTGAAGACACTTTAAATCTTCCACCAGATCATATGCAAAAACTTACATTCAAACTGTGTCATATGTACTTTAATTGGTCGGTGAGTAAACACTTTTTTAGATAATTTAAGTCATATAAAAACGCCTGTCGTTGAGCTTGTTTGTTTTTTTTTTATTTCAGGGCACAGTTCGTGTACCCGCCCCTTGTTTATTAGCCCATAAATTGGCATATTTTGCTGGTCAAACTTTATGTGGATCACCGAACGTTGGTTTAGACCGTCTGCCTTATTTTTTGTAATCCTTGTTTCTTTACTACCTGTTTAATATTGTACCATTTGTTTTATTATTATTGAATTTGTCATCGTTTTTTTTTACCCATACAGTTTTTTTTTATTATCTACTGTGCTATTTTGTAAATTATTTATACTATTTATGTGCTATGTTTCAATAAAAATGGTCGAATGTTTAAAATGTGATTTCATAATATTCGTTATTATTGTAATTTTCTATTTGCTCTGTGCTTAATCTTTGTTAAATTTTTGTATGTGCCTACTCATTCCCGAAAAAAATCTTTATTAGTAAATATATTTAATTGAAAATAAATAAATAAATAAGTACATTTAACTATAATGGAAGTAAAATTTTTTGGCTCCAACAAAGAGACGAAATAAAGCTTAGGTTAATTGCTGGAAGTGTTTAGGTACCGAATGTTAGTTTTAGTGATTGTAATGATGTTATATAATAGAACTTGATCTTATGGACTAATACTTATCTATCTTGAATAAACCGTAAATCGGTAAATATATCAATTAAAAAAAAAAACAAATAGTTAATTAAATTATTCAGGTTTGATAACTACTTAGCATTGTTTATGATATAATCAATTTCCAAATTCACTATAATTATATTTATATTAATATTTAAATATTGCAAATCATACGATAATCGTCAAATGTATGGGATTGCTGTACATTGTGTAGTACTATAATTTTGTATGTATGTAGATACCATCCTGTACGATTTACAGTACAATTACTATTATACAACACAGCCATAGAATGATATTTTTTATTACCAAAAAAATTGTTATCTATTCAAATCGATAGGTGTCCGGTATTGTTAATTGATGACCAAAAAACGGTTTTAATAAATCAAACAGGACAAAAAACTTAGCTGTATGAATATTCACAGACAAGGTAATGTATATACCTATAACTAAATTTAAAATTGTTTTGTACTGAGGAAAGTGAAAGAATATACCCATCATGTCTACAGATTTTTTTATTTATCCATGTTAATCTATTAAATATTAAATATAGGTATATAATATATTTAAATATGTAAATACCAAGTAAATTATTTTATAAAAGATTAAGGAACAAATGAACAATAAACAAGGGAAAAAATGTTAAAAAAAAAACTACGGAGTTTGAAGTTCACATCTTTTAGCAGCTTTGGACAACCAAACACTAGACACGGTTTCAATTTCCTTGAGGGTTATCTCATTTTTTGTAGCCGTCTGGATATAGCCTCTAAACATAATAATTTATAATATTTATATAAGTCAAGTTTTTTGAAACATAACTATAAAAACAAAATCATTTAAAATAGTCATTTATGAGCAACGACGACAAAATGGTTTTGTTGAACGCATTTTTGTTATGTTTGTGACCGGTGTAGCTGAACATTTTTGCAAATTCATTTGCTATAAGCTTCCTCAAAATGCGTCTCACCGATTCCTTCACATTGGAACCCCCAATCATGGAAAGCATTTTCACCTAATTTTAAACCAAGTTTATAGGTTATCAATTGGTTTAGTTAATCTTCAATATTAAAAAAAGTTATTATCATTATTCACTTTCTTAGATATCCGCTTTACCCCGGTCTCCCCTATTATATTTTCATTATGGTAACGCCGAAAAAATCATCATTCATCGTTGAGCTCGACAGTCAACAAGATTAGCGTTATTCCTCTATGTTAATATATTTATTTATTTTATATTTTTATTTTATACTTTTACTATGTAAGTTTCGAGTTATTATATATAAAAATAGTTAAAGCTCGAGTCAAGTTGTATACGCTTTTTTTTTCGTATAACGCTTAATGCCATTAGCAATACCCGCGGCGAGTGAAGATTAATAAATGGACACGCTTTCGGTAAGTACAAATATTAGTATTTTGTATAACAAGTTTATTAGAACAAAAGCAAGTGACTTCGCACTTCTCGGGTTTCCCCGAGCATGCATAAAGTCATAAAGCATATTGTATTGTAATAAATGTCATAAAACAGTAATAATCATTGCTGTCAAATAATTAAAAGTTAGGTAGGTAAGTAAAGTTTGTCATTAATTTAAAAATGGCAAATTATATGGTATTTATATGCTACAGAATTATATCCAAGTAATCTACAAAAAAAAACCAGTTTTATTTATTATTACAAAGAACTACAGAGATCTCATATATCTAGTACCTATACAATATTTGTATAACATTAATTTGTCAGATCGTTGCATAGGTCGAACTGTATTCAAGAGCATACAGTTAGTAGGGTTGTCGTTGTCATTTTAATAATAAGCTTAACGTTTTGTTTTTCAGAATAATCTGAACATTTTTTCAATTTTTTTTTCATAGTAAAAAAGATGTCGATAATTTATTTATTATGAAAACCGCCATAAGTATATAATTACATATTTTTCGTCATTATAAATTTGTTTGACTTCTTCGGTAGGAGTAGCGCATTTTAATAAGCGGACAGAATGATCAGTCTATATTGGTTGGTAGTGATAATATTATTATGTCTTTGATTGTGTCGATGTGGTAGTCATGATGACGCGATGGCGTTGCGCTAAACAATTGCACAGGATTTGTGCCGGTCAAATGTAAAATTTCAGTCACTGTCAGTTAATCTTATAAATATTTGTCTTGTCAGCGTTGTGGACATAGCAGAAAACCCTATGGCCTGTCATTGGAATTCGTCGGACATACTCCGTCGCCTGTGAGAGTACCTATATATATATAATAAGTATATTGTTTTCTCGAGACAACCGCAATTTCCTCGTCTCCAACGCTATCCAGATCATCTTTCCGTATAATATATAGTGTCATATTTGGTTTTCTGATTTACTTGCCGAAATTATTGTACAATCGTCGTCGCTTTCGCTATCGATTAGCATAGACATCAATTTCCAGTTGTAAACCACAGAAAACTTATGTAAGTTTATCTGAAAGAAGAAGCGCGTTTTCAAAATTAACCGGCGGAAACAGCTCGCTTGTTTTTTTTTCAAATACAATATCGCCGATCACGTCTTGCGTACCATCAATTGTGTTAATATGTAGATACACATATCATTGTCTTAGAAAAAAACTCACATTACCAGTAACGTTATTTGTTAGCGAACAACTTCTAACATTAATATTAAATAAGTAAGAACCTTGGTCTAACTTACTGTTCAAAAATTAGAGATTATTCAGCAGAGTATATCGATTTTGATCCAAGTCATTACTTTAAATTTGTTTATTCAATTTCCGTTTATATTATTCCTCGCTATAATATATGTAGTAATTAAAAATCCGCCGTCTCTCATGATTACTAATACAACAAATAATAATAATAAAATATAATCGTCAAATCTAAACAATAGCATATTTTGATATTATAGTAAAAAATATCGCACTACCTAAATGTGATAACTTGTATTATTATCAGAACCGTGTCGGTACCGACAATGGAATTATGAAAAAAACAATGAATATTTGAAATTTAAGGTTTTATGTATAATAATAAAATATATACATACAATAAGTAAATTAGCCGATCAAAGTGAACGCCAGTTGTTTATTGTCACTACAAACTCAGAACTTAGTTATTGGGTCATTAAGGACATTTTTGGGGCCTAACTAGAGATGAACATTTATCAAAATCAATATGACTTTGTTGGTATTAAATTTGCACTTATGAGTAGTTTATTGACGAATAGCAGTTCAGAGAATGCAAATCAGTGTACTAGATAATTGGAAGTATTCGAATTTTTAAATAATAATGTTTGGGAGGTTTTCGTAGTAGGTAAAAGCTAGGACAGGTGTTGATGTTGACGTTGGTATACCAGCTGGCCACATTAGTTTATAGTATTGATAATCTATTCACTAAACGAAAAGGCTGTAAGGTATACTTAGCTTGCATTTGTAGAGTCTAATTTACCTAGCCAGATTTTTATTTTTATAGAATACTGTCGATCCAATCAAGTTTTCAACCGAATTGTTTTACTATTATTGTCTTTAGACGGTAATAATTAACTCGACTGTATTTCATAATTAAGACATTCAAAATGCTAAAATTAATAATTAAATACTTTAATCTGTTAGTTAGTTGTATAAATTATTATAATATAATAGATTATATGTAAAAATAGTATTAAAAATTAATTTTGTTCTAACTGTCTACCTCCAACACAAACAATGTTTTATGGTGATAGATTAATCATAAAAAACTGTTTTTAATATGTAATTTGTTTTTGTTTAGTTTGATTAATAAACGAAAAGAAATATAATTGGACAGCGTTTGTAATTTAATTGTTTGTTTTTTTTTTAATTTTAGAGCGATTTTGTTTGGAAAACTAGGAAAGCGACCACGAGTAATGGCCATCCGGTGGTGGTTTTGCCGACCGTGACGGGTTTCTCGTCGCTGTCGGTCAACAAACACAGGCCACCCGAGAAATGCCGCCGGCGCCGTCAACGCGCGCAACACCACAGCGGCAGACCTTGCAAACATCCTTTGGACGTCAGCCGCCAAAAGGTGTTCTTCATGAAGCCCGCCGGCGGAGGATACGTACGGTGTAAGATCGGCAAGCAGATCGATGTCGCTCCGGCAGCGGATGGCAACGACCAAGAGCCGAAGAAGGGCAGGCCCAAAGGATCAAAGAACAAAAACAAGTACGAGCCGCTCGGTCACGGATTCACGGACAAATCGTTCGTGTACACCGTGGACGCGGAGTGTGTGGCGTGCGACCTGTCGCCGGGAAGCGACCTGTTAGCGCACGCCCTGGAACGCCACAAGGACAACTGCCCCACATGCGGTGGATGGTTTGGCGAACAACTTACCGAACACTTTGGAACGCACGCCACCACGAAACAAACCTACCTGACGGTCACGTGCCACGTGTGTTTCAGTTGCGGTGAAAAATACGGCAACTCAGACTTATTACGAGCACACGTGCTGGACGTGCACGTTCGAAAGTCCACGCAATTGAAGTGCTGCATTTGTGGACATTCACCGGCCCAGAACACCGTGATGGCCCTGCGGCAGCACGTGTCCGTTATGCACTCGGACAGTGATCCCGCGACGATGCCGGACACGTGCGGTTACTGTGACCAGCGACCCGGCCGCAACACTCTTGTAACACACTTGTTCGACAAGCACCTTTCCAAGGCCACGGTGAGCCTGGCGTGTTTACTCTGCGAAAAGCAGTGCGAGAATCTCGAGGCAATGGTCGACCACCTGGTCGGCGAGCACTGTACCGTCAAGACGTTCAGACGGCCGGCCGTGTACCGGTGCCAGTCGTGCCACATCGGCTTCAAAACCCAAACCAGCGTACTGAGGCACCCGTGCGGCTTAATAAAAAACCTATACTGTGAAAAGTGCGATAAGATGTTCCCGTCCAAAATGAGGCTCGCTTTCCACCTGCAGTTTCACGACCATCCCGTTTACCCGACCATGCATCTACACTGCGACGTGTGCCTGGTCGAAATGGAAGACGAATGCCATCTGTACGACCACATCCGCTTTCAGCACGAAGTGTGTGAGAAGTCGGTGTGCGAGACGTGCGGCCGGACGTTCAAGACGTCCATGGGCCTTAGCATTCACCGTCGGTATCATGTCGGCGACAGACACTACACGTGCAAGACTTGCGGCAAATCTTTCCTCAACCGATCCACGCTGAAAGAACACGAAATATCGCACATGGACGTCAAACCGTTCCGGTGCCATATATGCAACCAATATTTGAGCCGAGCTTCGCGTCTCCGGTCACACGTCAAGTCGCACAAAGCGGCCGAATCGACTGTGCAGCGTTGCTACTACTGTACGGTTTGCTGTTTTGTAGCGCCCAACTTCAATATGATAACAAGTCACGTGGGCAGAGAACACAACTTCAACGGGCAGGTCACTACCGTAGACTTATCCATGGTCGTCAAATGCGAGTATTGCGATTCCACATACGTGGACTCGTCGTGGCTAAACAAACACCGGGACACGACGCACCCCCAAGACGGAAACCCCGAGGCGTTTGTGTGCGCTCTGTGCTCTTCTACTTTTATCACATATTCCAGGCTGGCCACGCACAAGTTAACCCACGGTATAAACACCGAGTCCACCTTGTTCGAATGTCAGATCGACAACGGCAACAACGTCGACCAGGACCGGTTCTGCATACCTCAGTTTTTCTCGTGCGAGCACTGTAGTAAAACGTGCCTGCATTACACGTACCTGTGCCTGCACCGAAAGCTCAAGCACACCGTGAACACGGGTAAGGTGAAGTGTAACCGGTGTCCACAAGAGTTCAAATCGTCGTGGAAACTGGTGTACCACAAAAAAACCGTTCACGGATTTAGCCTCAACCAGGAAGACCACACGGACGACGTGCACCAGTGTAACTTGTGTTCGCGGAAATTCAACAAAGTTGGCGCGCTCAACTTGCACAAGACTCGCAGTCACATCGACAACGGGGCCACCACTAGTAACGGCGGCGGCGGCGGCGGCAAGTACTTGTGCGACCATTGCGGCAAATCGCAGACCACCGAGCGGTCGTTGAACAGCCATAAGAAAACCCATTGCAATCGGCTGCGCGTGGTCGCCGACAGCCAACAGACGTATCAGAAAATTCCGGCGGCAACGGCGACATCGTCCATGGAAATCGAAACGCCGGCGGCAACACTTACGTCCGACAGATTTGCTTGTACGTTCTGCCAGCTGGTGTTCGACGAAAGGACCGCGTTTGTCGAGCACATCACGGGACATACGGCCGGTCAGGCTGCGGTGTTGTCCGTCGACCACACGGTTTGCAATCTTTGCAACAAGGACCTGTTGGACGTGGCATTTCTCAAGTGTCATCTGGAACAACACGCGCTCATAAACCAGACGCTCACTTGTCACGTGTGTTGCACCGCATTTCTGTCCGTCGATGGGTTCGGTTTACACGTCCGCACCGCGCACCACATGACCGCGGAGGAACCGGCGGATCCCGTCGCCGACGACTTATACGTACCGGAAATAAAGTTTGTGGGCTTGCCGGAAGACCCGATGGAATACAATCCGTTGGTCATAGACTGTTCGAACATGTTCGATCCGTATCAGACGGAACCGCTTGCCGTCAATTCGGTAGACTTCATCAAACAAGAACCCGTGTTCGACGAACTGTTGGAACTGATGCCGCAGTCAAGCTTAGAACCGCAACAGGCCGACCAGCGTTTCCCGGAAACCGATGACGAGCTCTACAACTTGTTGGTCGACCTAACCAGTTGATCACCTCGACATTTTTTAGTCGTTCCTATTATCTTTTTTTAATTGTTGTTATTCTATACAAAACTCGTTTGTACTTCCAAACGCGTTTTATTTGAATTTTGTTCTTTTTTTCATTTTTATTTTGTAAAACCGATGCGTATTTTCCAACCCGATTGCGTTGTTTACACGTTTCGGTTGTCCTTAAAAACTAAATTTGCATTTTATGTTATCTTGTTCACTATGGAGTATCAAAGTATTCAAATCCATTTTTGCTATATTGTTAAAATAATAAAATATATATATTAATAAAATACATTATAAACAATAAACCAGCTATTACATTATGTACATGTTTAATGTAAATAAACTTAGACCTGTTAAAAAAACCGTCGAATTAGTTCCGAATTTGTGTGGAATATTCTTTAGTGCTGCCGATAAGAGTACAATATTGATTATTGCGCGCTAAATAAATAACACTGACAAGTATCACAATTGCTATTGTACGTTTGGTAAAAACTTATTTTATAGAGTATATAGTGAACTGTTTAAAAATATAGTGCGAGATCCTCTTGCGCATCTATTCTCGGCTTTGGTCAGCAAATTTCAAATATAATGTAAGTTTCATTTGTGCTGAAATCATAATTCGTTCCACAAGAGTAGTATACAAATTCAAATAATCTAATTAAAACAAGAAGACACATTTGTAGAAAAACATTTTTGATGTTTATCCAGAGTGACGCGACCCCGGGCGAGATTAATAAAATAAAAATAGTAGTACTATATTAAGGAATTACAACGCTTAATAGTACCACATGTAATTGCTAAGTTATTTCAAGTTATGTTCATGATATAAACGGACATCCTCCCACGAGAGAAATTAAAATTACTTACACATTGGAACATTGGCAATTTGATTATTTCGTGTCGACCCTGATATTATTATACACCGCGGATAACCGATCTCACGATTTTCTCTATCTATTTGCATACCTACATGTGAAATAAAGGCCACTTATCATAATTTCTAAAACAAACAACCCTCGGACTTGCCGAGTATGTCAACGACATCGTGGACACCATTCGAATCTAAATATTTGATTCGACTTGATCTGGCAACAAATGTTTCTTTTATTTCTTACCATATATAGTTGTTATAATTTTTAATGTTCCAAAGGATTATATCTAAAATATCGTTTTATATTTTGCAAGAATTGAGTACTTTTTTTTCAATAATTTTCTTTCGAAAAATATTTACATATTTAAAGATAAACTTGTTTTATGTTGTATGACTTTTGTTGACTAATAACACAACTAATATTATAACATACATATTACCCAAGAAAATGTTTGTAATTCTAATGGTTTTGGCATCAGAGGTCGGACAATTGGTAATAATTTTTAATTCAACAATTAATCATCATTATCAATTGCGAACCAATACAACTAGACGTAGATTTTCACCGAGAATTCCATTCGAATTTTACCAATATGGTTATATTATATTTAGCTAGTTCATTTTAAATAAAGGCGTATATTATTTCAAGTCGAAACTCCCATAACATAACTGACGTGATTTTATACGAGAGGACTAGTACAGTAGAGTATAGGCATAATGGAATCAAAGCAATGAGGAAACGGAGGGTCACAGGTCTACAGGAATTATTATAAATAATAGTGATAAAATTGAATAATATCACTTTCAAATAAACGCTTTGATGCTCATTTGTAAATACAGAACTTTAATTTAAAACTTTCTAACTTTGCTGGTTTATACTGTGCTTGGTTAGGACTGTACTGGCTTGAAAATACTAACTACCGATTTGCATCGAAGAGTTTTTTCGAAAGTGATTTTATCAGAATTATTAGCTTTTCAATTAAATTGAATCACGTTTAATAACACAATAGGAGTGGCCAACAGTGTGTGGAAATTAAAACTTTTTAGTATTACATTGTTATTTAACTAGATTATTTTTTTTAAATATTAACTTTATTTATGCCACAAATATTTTAAATAAGTATTAGAGAACTAGTTCAAATACTAGTATACCTGATCAGTGTTTTAAATATATGTGTTAAAGAATTATTATTTTTACATTAAGTACATCAAAAGAATTAAAAAAAAAAATTATAGCGCTCCGAGTGGTTGTTCTAGTATAATTGGTACAGTTTAAAACGTTTGAAAACATATACATTTAAATAATGTTGTGAAATTGGAGAATTCCGAATTTGTAGAACTTCAAAGTTAAAAAAAATACCTATTCCTTTTCATGACAAATAATAATTCAAATTCATTTTGCGCACGAAGGCGGTTATCGGTAATCGGGTGTTCTTAACAGTGTTATCACTTTTCGATATTACAACCGCATCAACCGTGGTATCGGTATACTGCGTACAATTTGTGCAAAGAGATTATAAATCAAAGCCGGTCAACCAAATCAAATGCGCCCCGCACGTGTTCGTGGGCGACAGCCGGCAGCATTTCTTACCTGAGAACGTTGTGTTATGGTCGTCTTAACTCTAGGTTAGGTGCCGACATATTCCTGTTGTTACCTGTTTATTAAATGCCGTCCGAGATCATTATTGACTATTGTTATTTGTCGTTTGTAAGTATATAACCGACTCGACCGCATCGTCGTCCGTTTCGTTTGATTAAATAACAACAGTACGTTCAACTGGAAACGTCAGTCGAAAGTATAATATATCAATTTAACTTTATTCGAAATCCCGTCGTATTTGTTATAATATTCAGTGCGGTGTAAAAAAATTAGAAAAAATGCTCACGCCCAGTGATGATCTAAAAGTCCGGTTAAATCTTCATTTAACAATTCGTTTTATTCTTCAGTAAGTATTAATGGATGTGTGTATTATTTTCAAATTGTTGAACAATTTCATCTAAAAATAAAAAAAAGTTAAGTAAAAAATTATAATTGGGTATCTACTATCTATATAAAAAATTAATTCAATGTCATCTTTGTTTTCTGATGCATCTAACTCGTCATCACTAATATTTCAATCAAGAAGGTCTAATAATTGTTGTTCTGTAAGTATCATCGTTAAGCCTAACGGGCATTTAAGGCCCAACGCTGCCATCCTGAGATGATGGTTTCTGGAAGGATTCGCTGTCTGGGAAGGGTTGTCTAAACCTAACCTAACTTAGGAGGGTTTTTTTTTCAAACATTTTGTTATTACTTCATTACCTCTCTCCAGACTGTTTATAAAAGGAAAAATTATTTTGCAATTGGGCTACAACGTGATATTGTTTTTAGTAAAATTAGGAATACAAAGATGTTACACCATTAGATTATTCCTGCTCTACTTTTTATTACCTCAGTGTCACCTGTGTTGAGTAATTAAAGCAAAAGCCCATATGATAGAGAACAAATTCAGAAATTTCAAAACTTAGTTAAAGTTCTCGCAACTAAGTGTCTAAATAATACTTGTTTATGCTCATTATTAGCTATTATATTACTGGTTACCGATTATCAAAAATAATTAAAGAAGATCCGAATGAATTACACATTTGTGTTTTGGTCATAAATGTTTCACTTAACTTGCTTTGCTGTTACCCAAATTAAATACCATTATTTCCTTTTTATGATAGTCAATGTTTTAAGTGTAACTATAAAACAAAAATACTTTAAAAATTTATCCAAAATCTAAAATTTGTTGTGTACCTATGTTAAAAAATTGGAATTATAGAATAGTTAGTAAATTACATAGACAATAAATAATCGTATACATATTAAATTTATGTAGTTAAAATTGACAACTAAAAAAAAAAAAACAAGTAAATAACTTTATATTGAAATATAATTTAATGATTAATAGAAAGCTGGAAAGAATACATTTTACTGGTTTTTATTTATTTTATGGTATGAGTAGCATTGTGATTTATTATATCGTGCCTAGACTAACTTGTTAGGAATGTAGGCGGATAAAAAGTCGAATCAAATAAAAAAAATTGTGTATGAAGTAAGGTAGCAATATGCAAAGGTGTGATATAATCGTGTAAGGAATACGCGCTTTCTTGTATGATGTGCTGAATAAGCTAATGATATAAAACAAGAGGGCAGTATTTTTTTAACAAATACCTCTTCATATGCCAAAAAAGTGTAAAATTATGTTACCAATCCACTTGGCGCAAAATAATATTCTTTAAACACGGCCAAAAACAGCTGTGTTAAGAATAAGCGCTAAATAAAATTTGATTTTGGCTATTGGCAGCAATGTTAAAAAAAAAAAGTTGCGCTTAGCCAATGACAGTGTAATAACTTAACATTACATATATCTTGTCTTGAATGGTAAAAAAAATATTAGAAAAAAGTAAAAAAATCGATTAAAAAGGTAAAAAAAATAATAATAAGCATTGAGCTTGGCCAACATTATTACGCTTGAGACACAATTACAACTTCACAACAAATTAAAAATTAAAAATTGTGTAATATTACATGCTATATTGAAAAACATTAAAACGTATTCAAAACTTATTTTATGATAAAAAAATAAGTAAATAAGTAAAAAAAAATGTTATAGATATGAGTGTATTAATTGTATTTTTCAATGTATACGTTTATTATAATAAACAATTACATTCCTAGAAATTATTCTCTAATGACTGCAAATTGAATTACACATTTCAACAAATGTTTAAAGCATGGACTATCTTGTATTTTATTTATTATATTATATTTATTTTATTTTATTATATTATAATGTATTATTAAAACATTTATATGAGCACAACCATTTTATTTATATTATTATTACTATTGGTGTGGCATCACTGTATGGGATAACAACATTAACCTCACTTTATAAGCAGTCGCATTAGCACCACATTATATAATAAAATATAACATATTTAATTTGTAATATGCATATAATTAAAAGAGTGTAAGTAATAAACATAATATAACGTAACATGGTGCAGTCTGTAGGATTTCAAAATTACAGTTTCCTAACATGCAATTTCTAGATTTGCAAGCACATGTTCTATATTTCAGGCACTTTTATGATACCTTATGATTTTTATCTTTCAAATAAACCAAATTCTTGATTGACACTGATAAAAGGAATTCTCTTGAACTAAACAAACATATTGTGAGTGAAAAACTCACAGTATGTTTGTTTAGTTCATTTGGATCAATACAGATTCTGAGTGTTTTATTTGGTTTTTCAATTATTACGATGTTATTATCCCTATTCTAATGGTTCATTTACATGTTGTATAATTCCTTTATGAGTTATTAATTTCAAAGTTTCTTCTAATCAGTTTTTAATGGCTTATGGTTTCTCTACGAGGAGGGTTAGCTACTAGTATTACACCTTAAGTTAATTTAATTTTCATTATATCTGGAAAAGTAATTATACCTTCAAAGATTTCTCAATTTTCTTTTGAAAATCATCTAGTTCAATTGAATAATTTACATTTACTTTTTTAATTAAACCTATAGTTATACAAGTGTTTAAACCTAATATGGGAACACAATTTGGATGATCTAAGATAATAAATTTCACATCAGTCTTAAATTTTTTAATTTTACATTCTTAAACTACAATACTTATTGTTTTCATTTTATAACCACTATAATATGGTTCTATTATATTGTTATATATATATTATTAATATTATAGTTCTATTTTATTTTTTGTTTGTATAATTTCTTTTTTATTTCCAAGCTTTTTATAAAACTAATGGTAATATGTTAGTCTCTGCTCCAGAATCTAATTGGAAATGGTATTTTAACACCATTAACAAGAATATTTTTTTACTATTTGTCCGATAGCAATAATATAGTCTTTGAGTAGTAGACCGTCGACCGGGTGCAGAACAATAGCCTGTTCCCTTTTCAGTGTATTCGAGTTTGCCGTTGGTAGTGCGAAGTTCAATTTATTATTAGTGTCCGTAGATTGTTTATTTTCCGTTGTGAGATTGGTGTTTGTTGTAGAGTGGGAAGTGTGTGCGGCGGTAGGGGAGACGCTAGGTGAGTCTGTAGTGGTGGAGGTGATGTTGGTTGCGTTGTGTAAACCTGTTTTGTTAACGATATGTGTGCGAGATGTTGTTGAAGTCATATTGGGTTTGATAATTGAATTTGTTTTTGGTTGTTCATTAGATGATTTGGAAGTGCGAGCATTTCCTCTGTTAGTGGAATTTAGGGGAGAGATTCTGTTGGAAAGTGATGATTTGGACTGTGAGCCCTGTTTATTAGGATTCATTTCGGTGAGAAGGTTTTATATAAAAATCATACTACCTGTTGATTTCCGAATGACAGTGGTGCTATCGAAAGCTTGGTAAAGGCGATATCGCGATAAGAAAACACATGTTTTGCACTGTCGGATGTGGAATACGTACTATTAACAAGAATAGTTTGAAACCATTTTTGCAAATTATTTTCATCATTTTAAATTTGATAAATTGAAAAAGTATAATTTTCTGTTGTGGCTGTGGTGGATTCCGGTGGCCACAGATTCTTTGAGTAGTCTTACCTTGGATTGAGTTCTTGGCAGGCTGTCCGTGAACCCGTCCATGTGTTCAATATTTTTTGCCATGCATAATGTACCAATAATCCTATATGTATTCATAGTTTTTTAATTTCTACCTCGTCTAATAAAGATTCTGTCATTCATTCAGATTTAGCTTCAGTCTAACTAGCATTACATATTGTCAGAGTTGAACTTGACTAAATTAAAAAGAATACATATTATAGTACCTACTTATGGTGAAATCAGAATAATTAAGTTTTAAACATTAAATTTAAAACACACTATAATATTGAACGCCAACAAAATTATTTATCAATGGACCATTCACATGAGATCTTTTAAGAATTGGTTTTTCATTTAGTTGTTGCACAATTTTATTTTTATTACTATTTTTGTTTATTTCTGAATACTTGTTAATAACCTGGTGTAATAATTTTTTATGTTTTCTTACTAGAGATCTGAGTTCTTTCATGTAGTTTTCAAAAACAAATACACTACACTGAACAAGTGGACCAAATTGCTCATAATCATCACATAAGTGTAGTAATCCGTAGACATTATGTGATACATTAAATTCACCTTACAAGTTTTGAAATTGTTGTTTCACAAAAAAATTGTGTAGGCGCCGTGCATAAATTACCAAATGTTTGTAATTTGGACTAAGGAGTATTATCATTGCAATATTTAGTGACATAAAATTAGAATAACATTCTTCACTTAATTTAGATTTCAAAACAATTGGTCCAGAATAAAGCAAAAAAAAAAACCAAGCTCGACTACTTTCCATCGACCTAGTTCATAAAGACTTCTGTATTTTCTTACAAAATCTGATGGAATATCTGTGTTTAAAGCTTATAATGTTTTGAAAGTTTTTAATATCTCTAGACTGCAAACGCACATTCAAGTAGCAATAATTTTTTCATGACCCCTAAGCATTTAAATGCATGTAATCAAGGGGAAATGACTTAACTATATCAAAATTTGGTAACTGTGATAGAACAGAAAGAGATACTGATGTATGGTAATCTTCATCGATAACATTTAAATAGGAATTATGGTCTCTTCGAGTTGATGTTCTACTAGAATATGGAAAACAGACTCTGTTTTTTTAGATACTCGCCATCAATGAAACATCTTGTATAAGACAAATGCTCGAGCAGATAATTTTCTATCAATATTGTAATTTGTATATGTTTATTCCATTTAACAAAAGATCTTGTGCTTCTATAACAAATTCAGAGAGAAATACATTACTATTTTAGGGTTTACTTTCCCCATAATAAATACCAACTGGAAATACCTTTTTAGGTAAATGGGGTAAACAATGTATGCTAAAATCGGCTAAAATTGATTACTACTGCTTTTGCTTAAGGGCAAACCATAAATTCCTATGGCAATTTTTATCTCTGGTACGTTTCAGGGGCATATTTTTTTATTCCTGGTAATAAACCAAAATGATAATAAATACCGGGTTTTATGTTTATTATATTTTTGGTGATTTGACTTCTGTGTAGGTGCTATGTACGTAGGTACATGTGTTTTAACGCTGTAATATTAGGTGTATAAACGTCCTCTTAAAATGTTAATAATCGGTTACTAAATACGTCAGTATTTTAGTAAACACACACATATATAAAAAATATAAGGCCCCATTTTACGGCCAGGCTATAATAAATATTTTCAACATTTATTTTTAGTCGTTTTGCTCGCAAGTCATAAGCTCTATACACTATTTAATAAGTATTGGATATATCGCAAGTGTTAGGATAAAAAACCGAATTTTTTGCTTCTCACGATACCCATCCGACCCCTCGGTGAATGTGTAAAAACAAAAATAACTGCATTTTACGCTCGCAGCACCTGTTTACTGTATATATCTATACTACTAGTACTGTTATATTACCACTAATAGTATACATAATTAATACACTACTTTACATGTGTATAAGAACTGAAACTGAATGTATTTACATTTGCACACTGCACCAGATTTTTTCTTAAGGGTGAATTTCTTAAGAAGATAATCTTAATGAGTTCACCGTCGAACATTGAAAGCATATATCTAGGCATACACACAAACAAACTACACATTCGCAAACATAACTCATAAACAATATGACTATTTGCTGATTAATTATTTCTATTTTAATTAATTACAGTGGAAATTCAAAAGACCATGGATTTTACGAAAACTTCATCCCTCTGCGGCCAGAGGAACTTAACGAGTGTTCGTGGGGGTCGGAACATTCTGTGATCCATGGCCAATAGAAGGTAGTGATCAAATGGCGACGCTTCGATGGGAGTTGAGGTTCGATGGCTCTCGCGATAGCAATGTCAAAATGGAACAGATTTATACACAGGCGTTTGACATTAACCAATACTCCGAAAAAGCAAGTGAGAGATCAAATACATTTTATAGAAATTTTCAATATGATTCTATCAAGACTATTTTAGGGGGGACTGATAGACATGGGCTTAAAGAGGGGTACTTCGAGCAAACTATTTTTGTTATACCTACTTCGAAGTAATGTGTTGTTTCCGAAATTTGTGGGGGAGAAATTTAATCATTTCAAATTATAAGTGGGGTTGGGTTCGTGGTCGGGATGGGAATAGGGCAGTGAGAAAAAAAATGTATTTCTGCAACACCGATGACTCTGAATGCCATCTACCGACTCTGGAAGATGGTTTTGAAATAGTTTCATGTAAGAGAGAAATGTTTCGAACATAGGATTTAATTTTCGAATTGACCCAGATGAAGAAATGTGAATGTTGTGAAACACGTCTGGAAATTTTGGCTAATTTCGCAGACGTGTTGTCGATAGTACACGAATGGGCTCCGAATAATATCGAGTAATCTCAAAAAATTAAAAAAAAATTTTCTCACTTAAAATCAAATTTCGATTAAATTCGGTTATAAATATTTTTTATTTTAAATTCGGATATAATTCATTTTTTTTCTTTTTCCTTTAATTCAGATATAACTTAGT
Source organism: Adelges cooleyi (assembly GCF_023614345.1). Classification (NCBI taxonomy): domain Eukaryota; kingdom Metazoa; phylum Arthropoda; class Insecta; order Hemiptera; family Adelgidae; genus Adelges; species Adelges cooleyi. The sequence goes on from NW_026095978.1 coordinate 1,605,457, forward strand.
GTCAAACGTCTGGTGTAAATATGTATCTATTATTGTTATTATTATTATTATCTATTATTATTATTATTATTATTACTATTATTACTATTTTGATCGATTTTTATTATAAGCTGAAAATAAAGGTAATATATTTAAATTATTCTTGAATGATTTTAAATTGTCATGATATATAATGTAGTGACCTGGTATAATAATAAAATAATACAAATATTCTAGTATTATTGTAACATAAGTATATTCTTAAAGAAACGTACATTTTTAATATACAACTGAGAAAGAAAATAAAGGTAATACTGTCATATTATTACATTTAAGTATTATTATTATTACAAGTGTTTTTCTCAAAAAATTAGAAATAAAAGATCACTAATATTATACAATATACATATTAGGTAAAATGTAATAAATTCAATTAAAAAAAAAATAAAAGACTCAATATATATTTTCACATAAATTAAATTAAATTCATTTTAGTTTAATATAATAAATATATATATGAAGAGTGAATGTGTCAAACTTTCTATGTGACAAAAACATTTTTGTTCGGGAAACACAAAAAACATTTTTTTTTTGTGATCAACCCTAAGGTTGGTTTTGCAATTTTCCAAAATTTCTCCATTCATCTCTTCATAATTTCGGTTCATATTGCTTACTAGGAGTTCTAATGTGGTGGTATCCTTCTCCTTCCACATCGCAGTTGACAGGCCAGTGTTTGGAATATGCCCAAATTGCCTCTGTCAAATCCTTCCATTGCCGTTAGTTCTGCTGTAAAACTCGCCAATGGTCGGTAGTAGCGGTTACTGCTGCCCTCCGCTACCTCCTTTTAATCGCCTTCTACGATAAGCAGGAGTTACTGTGGGTCTATTCTAATCCCCGACCCCACAGGGAAACACAAAAAACATTACAACACTCAAAATAATCAATAATAAATATGTGTAAAAATATATTTATACTGATGTTCCTTGGCTTTAGTGGTTTGCCCGAAGGGATTCCCTACGACTGCGGACCGACTAGTAGCACTAGGTGCTAATTGCGGGCCGGAGAAGGTGTGTCTCAAGATGAAGTGACCAGTCAGAAGGCCACCTTTCGGAGGGCTCTACGTCACGTTAGTCGCCTTTTACGACAGGAGCGAGGACCTTGGTAGAATTCTTTCTCCCCTAACCACAGGGATAATCACGGCCAGCAAGCTCGATGGACTCGATGTAGGTACACGGCCAGGGTGCGGCTCGTCACCAGCCTGGCGTTCTGTACCTCTTTTTGGGTCGATGTGTTGAAGACAGACGTCTTCCACTATCTATATTTTAAAGTAGTCCTAGCATATTTATCGAGTGCCGTATACAATGCTCTGGTCTTCAGGAGAACTGGTAGATCGCATGGCCAAAGATAACTCGCCCTATGTACGGCTAACTCCAGTCTGGCCCTCGCAAGATTGTGCTTCTGGCAATAAAGGAGAACGTGCTCAACGTTTTCATTAGGAGCGCCACATTCGCATGTGGGTGTTTCCACTAAGGTAAACCCATGTAGCTTGGATCTGAAATTGCCATGTCCGGATAATAGTTGAACTATATAATGATTGAGCCATATGGGCGTATTTATTCTAGTCCTGATGTCAGGAAAGAATTTCTTTGTCCATGCCCCTTTTCCTGTCGCATTCCACCTAAGCTGCCACTCTTCAATTCGCTCATTCCACTCATGATCCGTTCGCCTTTTCCTCTCCTCTGCTTCTAAAGGTCTAAAACTTTCCACGGAAGCCTGGAATTTCGCCATCAGGTCGAGAGGGAGGACTCCAGCGATCACTTGTAGTGCGGGGTTCGATACCGTCCCGTAAGCACTTGTGATGCCAAGTAGCGCTCTTCGCTGGATCTTGTATAGTGTCCGTCTTCCTTGGGCGTTTCAGCTGCGCGAAACCAGAACTTACATCCATACATAACTCTTGGGATAAATACCCTTTTATATATGGCCATATATATATATTTATACTATATTTATAGCCTAGTTAACTTCCATTATTTTATTTGTCATTTCATATTGGTTAAAATTAAATATTTGTTAATGACAGTTTCAAGTGCCAATTCTTATAACATTAATGTTCTAAGTACCAAATGGTGTGATAATTGTTCCAAGTAACAATATTTTATTATACATAACTGAGAATCATTCCTTATTATATTAATCAAACAAAATATCAACTTTAACGTAAAATAAACATATTTTCTTCATTTAAAAATATAATACAAAATAAACAATACCTTTTTTAAATATCACAATAAATTAATAAACCTAATAAAAATAAACTCAAAAAGTTCACGACGTAATATTTTGATAGAAGTTTCTATGCTCTTCAGGTAAAAAAGAAATCATGGCCAACAGATCTTTTTTCTTCTCTAACGAAATTGTGGGTTTCGGCAAAGGTATCAATGCCTGATTTTTAAGTTGGTCTGTAGTTGCATTTTTTTAATAACGTTAAAATCTTTCCAGTGTTCTTTATCAGAAAATGTTGTTCTATAATAGACTTTTTTGGGAGTTATAGATGAAACTTTAATCATCGAGCATGTAGAAATTGGAAACTTGGTTGTATTCAGTAAATTGTTAGCAATATCTTTAAAAGATAAAAAGTTGTTTTCGTCCATTGGGATCACTCGAAATGGATTTGTTAACTTTGCTGTTCTCACCATCTCTTGCAAATCAGAAGGAACAAAATGTTGACAAATTGGTTGACTTTGCCAAATCCCAACACCAACCACCCCCATCGGCAACAACGCTCAGTCGACTTTAATAATAGGGGCGATCAAAATAGATCGCTGTTGGACTTATCTCCACCACCCCTCTCTCGCTCGGTTTTAATACCATTCGACGATCTACGAACCGTTCGTGCATCCCTTTCGGAATACGGGGGGGGGGGAAAGGAGGACCCAAATGGTTTCCTAGTTGAGGCTGAAGATCTTCTTCAGCAGTCGGGCATACACCAATCGGGGTGGGTTAAGGCGATAGCACCCCAATTAAAAAGCGAAGCCAAGAGTTGGTGGGACACCATCCGTCTACTCAACGTGTCATGGGGCGAATTTAGGGATGAACTACTCGAACATTTCGACAACCCTGATATTCAAACCCATTTGGAGTGGGAAATATTATCCGTTAACCAGTCCCCTAGACAGTCATTGACCGACTTTGTTTTACAGAAACATTATCTGTCGCGTAGGGTACGCTCGGGGCTCTCAGAGCAACAATTAGTTCGCCGAATAATCGGGTTAATGCGCCAGGAGTATCAAGGCATTATACGATTGCAATAATGGTACAAAGCACACTATGCTCACTCGTACACCCCACACCACCCACTCTCAACCCCAAAAATTAAACGAAAATGTTCCGTCCAATAGTTCGCAGTCTCAACGTAAATTAGATGTTAAAAAGGGAGACACACACACCCCTATATCTAACGACCTCAGAAAGACACTACATACGTCCCAACAGAGCCACCGGTCGGCACCGCGAACCGTTCACACAAGTTCGGCTAATAACTCGGTTGTCTCAAAGGCTAATGAGTGGTCAAATGTTAGTAAGGGTGCCCTAGATTCTTCCAAGGCACAAAAAAATATAAACCCAAATCGAACGGACGAACTAGTAGGCAATAAAAGGAGGGCATCGACAATCGATTCGGATAATCAGCTCATGGCAATTAGTACTGTTAGCGGAAACACCCCGATCGCGGTTAAGAACCAATTGTCTCTCCCCTACGGAACATCACCCCAATCACCAAACCGGTCACGAACATGTGCGAGGATAACTACTACTACCCCCACCCCAGCAGTGGAGCTAGAGTTTGAGACGGACTTCGTGACTGCGTTACTAGATTCCCAGGCCCAAAAATCGTACGTCACCCCGGGCATAGCGTATAAATACGGACTAGTGACTAAGGGACCCATTGACACGGTAAAAATGGCAGACGGTCACATCACCACGACTAGCGGCTCCGCCATTTTTTTCCGCTAAAATAGCCGACTTAGACGTTCAATTCAACGCCGCTATTTTAGATGATCTGTACTGCGACGTACTTCTGGGGCATGACTTCTTAGTAGCACAAGAAGTCGCCTGGGACTACGCCGCAGCTACTATACACTTAGGCACCCGGAAACGAACAACCACCTGTTGGAAAACCGGTTTTAAACCACCCCCCGAAAAACCAGACTTAACCGCATTAGAAATAGCAGGCGACCCACCCAACCAGACCCAACTAACCGACATCATTTTGAAATACCCACAAGTCTTCGCTGATCCAGTAGGCCGTACCAAACTGATAGAGCACGAAATTCAGCTCAAAAACCCATCCCCCATAGCATTAAAACCATACCCCTACCCGTTACACAAACAAACTGTGATAGACGAAATGATTAAAGATATGGAGGCCCAGGGCCTAGTTGAACCTAGTACATCCCCCTGGTCAGCGCCGGTAGTCCTAGCAAAAAAGAAAGACGGCTCTTTCCGTCTTTGTGTTGACTACAGAAGACTTAACGAAACTACCATCTCCAAAGCCTACCCCATGCCCAATCTCAATGACATGATTAGGAATATGAAAGGGGCAAAAATTTTCACAGTCTTGGACTTAAAGTCAGGATACTGGCAGGTATCCATGAATCCAGACTCACGAAAATATACCGCTTTCCGAACCCGAAGGGGACTCTACTAGTTCAGGGTACTACCCTTCGGCCTCAAAAACTTCCCCATGTCATTTGTGCGCCTCATGAACGAAGTCCTCAGGGGTATTTAGACGATTTTGTGCAAGTCTACCTTGATGACATTGTTATCTATTCAGGGGATCTGGACAGTCACCTAAACCACCTCAGCAAAGTTCTTGAACGGTTACAGTGACACGGCCTCACATGTCACACAAAAAAGTGCAAAGTCGGCTTCCCCGAAATCTCATTCCTTGGGCACTTAGTGAACGCGGAGGGAATCAAGAAACAACCCGAGAAACTTGAGGCTATTCGTAACCACCCCATACCCCGTTAGGTAAAAGACCTCCGTCAATTTTTAGGGGTGTGCAACTGGTACAGTCAATTCGTGAATAATTACGCTGACACGGTTGCACCCCTAACTAACCTCCTTAAAAAGGGGGAAAAATGGTCCTGGTCTGATATCGAACAGAGCTCATTCGAAACTGTCAAGCGAGCCTTGTACGATTCGCCCAAACTATGCCCACCCAACTACAACAAGACCTTTTGCCTCCAAACAGACGCATCCGAGTTAGGGGTAGGCGCCATTCTCTTTCAAAGGGGCGACACCCCTGAGGAAAGAAGGGTCATCGCCTACGCGAGTAAAAAATTGTCAAAAACCCAGAGGAGATACGCGGCGGTGGAAAGGAAATGCCTAGCCATTATCTGGGAAACTGATAAATTCAGACCTTATCTAGAATACCACCCGTTTGAACTCCTAACTGATAATTCAGCCCTTACTTGGTTACACAAGGCCAAGGACAACAACTCGAAACTAACTCGGTGGTCACTCCATCTAGGGAACCTAAACTTCACGACCACACACGTTCCCGGTTCGCAAAATGAAGGCCCAGACATGCTATCGAGACACCCCATAGACGGCCCCCCCAGTAGACGAGGAAGCCCTAGATGACAATCCACAGGGTGTACCAACAACAGACCACGCCTGCAGCGGGAACCCTCAGATTGATAGGGTCTTTGCCACGACCGATCTAAAACCTGAGGGGAACAGCCTACTGTTCACCACATCAGAACTAAAGGAGTGGCAACAGCTAGATCCCAAACTGCGACCACTCCTCGAGATATTTACAAACGACACCCCCGCGCGTAATACTAGGAGCTCAGAAAACCAAGAAGGGGAAGTCCTCTTCTTGGGGGCCTCTTATGTAAACGGGTGGGGACCGTCACACCAGTGATCATTCCCCCAACCATTGCACCGAGAGTGATATGGAAATATCATGACGACAGGTTAGCTAGCCACCCTGGCTGGAAAGAAACGTAAAGGGCAGTTAAACAACGGTTTTTCTGGAAAGGGATGGAAAATTCGATTAGGCTATTTGTGAAATCCTGCCACATCTGTGTGTGCACCAAACCCCTCAATATACGCCCAGAAGACCCGCTAACACCCCGTAAACCAAAACAACCGTGGGAGGTGGTGAGCATAGACCTAATGGGACCATATCCCAGAACCAGCAGGGGTAAAAGCTACATCTTGGTCTCCACCGATTGCTTTAGTCGCTGGACAGAGGCCTACCCGATAGGCTCGGCCACGACTAAGACGATCACCCAAAAACTGGAACGGGAATTCTTTTCCCGCATTGGTTACCCCCGCGTATGCCTCACAGACAACGGCCCACAATTCGTCTCCAATGAAATGCTCGAATCATTAGATAGGTGGGGGCCGAGGGATGGACTACACCAGTATACCACCCACGGGCCAACCCTGTCGAACGGAAAAATCAAGACCTCAAAAAAGGTCTGAGGGCACTTCTGGTAGACGATAGGCATACCTCATGGGACACAAAATTACCTTCCATCCTGTTCGATATAAGGAACCGTCGAAACGAACGAAAAGGTTATCCCCATTCAGTGTTAGTGCTAGGAAGGGAGACCAAACGGCCAGAGGACTGGTCGTTACCACAACCCACCCCGATATCGCCGGAAGCTTTAAATGAAAACCGACCCCAACGCGAGTAAGCTATAAACACTTCTGCCAACACAACCCCAACCCGACAAACATACAAATACTCAGTGGGTGATGTAGTGTATTATAAGGCTCACCACCTATCAAAGGCTAGCAAAGGGTTTCATGCTGGATTTGCCCCTAAGTGGCGGGGACCGGTTAAGTTAAGGGAAAAACTAGGCAAAAGGGTGTTTTTCACGGATCAAGTCCCTCCCCGTAAAGTCCATGTCTCAAGCCTAAAACGGATAGGTGGAGTAAACCCTCAAACCTCCGACCAGAGATAGACAATAAATGTTCACTAACACACAAACACCTGTTTCTGACGTGTTTCAGGATTGACATGGACGGTAATAAGGGAGGAAAAGGGGACTCAGGGACCCAGAAACCCGTCCCCACGCGACCAAACCCCCAGCACGCTCAACTGGCGGAACTCGGGCAACGGGTACGCCTGCTTGAGCGTCGTTTGGGAGTGCACCCGGTGGCGTTGGGGATCCTGGTCGAACCCTGGGAAGTAGACATGGCGGATTTGGACGCCCTCAGGGCGGGAAGACGGGAAATGGCTCCAGTCGATGACCGCGTAAACCGCCCACCCCCTCGACGACAACCAACGTCGAGTGGAGCGCGTAATGAAACCGCGAGACCACATCCCAGAGCCCATCCAACTTCCCCAATCCGCAACCAGCCAACAAACGCCACCAGCACCCCGAGCCGCAACAAACCAACCGCAACAGCCCCACGCTACAGCCCATCTACCACCACAACACCGGTCCGCAAGACGGCACCCACCACCACGAGACCTCGCCCGCTCATGGAGGTCTTAGTACCCAGACCAGCAGTACCGACCACCGGCGCGGGCGGAGGAGCGGCGGGGACGTCCGGACAATCGGGCGCACTCCAAAAGCGGAAACGCCCTTCGCAGCTGAGAAAGGACAGGTTAAAATGGAAAGCCTTCTTACAGAGGAAGAAGGAGGCGAAGGCGAGGAACAGCCAGCAGTGGAGGCTGGAGAAAATCGAAGAGGAGGCGTCACAGATGGATGTGGATGAGGAGGTGTTGACGAGGCCACCGACAAGCCTCCCGGAGGTGGACGACGAGATGTTCCACAAGGCCCCATCCTCCCCCAACCCGACACCTCAAACACCCGAAACTTCCGAACAAAAAACCCCCGCACCAGGGCCCTCAGAGACGAACTATCCTCCGAGAAACCCGCCTCCCTTCAAGGAAGATGGGACCGAGTAGGCTTGCCTATCTCCCTATCATCCCTCAATCCCACCCACTCATCATTAGCGAACAACCCCGCAGGGACAGGTAGTCACCTGAACATCCCAGCGGGGAGAAGAGAAGACTATAAGTAAGCGGCTAAACCACGGCTTAGTCGCACAGGGTGTGTCGACGGCTTGGCGGGGGAGTATGACGCGGCCCCCTCAACCTATCACACAGGTTGGGCCCGCGCTGTACCTCTTCTGTCACCCGTCGACACATTGTGCGACACTCGGTTGTGAACTTACTTTCCCATCGTCCAGTTGGAGAGTGCAAAGTCCACCCCGGGGAAAACGGCCGCGGCCGGCCGCTACTAAGCTTCTAGGTTGTTCGCTCTCTCCGCTCCCCGTCGTCAACGCGAACGCACATAGCTGCCACCGCCTATTTTTACACGACCCGAGCGACACACGTTCATTATAGTTTTTGTCATTTTTCTTTTTTTTAAAGTATCACTCGCTTTTTTGTTTTTTCAGTGTCAAAATAAACGGGCTCTGCCCCCTATTTCGAACACTCACTCATTTGTGTATTTATTTTTTTTATTTTTTTATTTTTCCACCGTCCTCCACCTTCTCGCGGAACGTCGACCGCCGTGTCGTCGCGCCGATTCCGCCCAGTAGCGATACGCCAACCCTCCCCAGTGTCGCGTCAATTGATTGGTGGTATATAGGGAAGCAGATCCATTAAATCTTTTTTTTTTAACACTGTTATTTTGTGGCCTGTTGGATATAATAGATCTAAATCTTCTATGTATTCTTCAAGTTTTGATGTTCTTTTGTCTATGCTTGCAAAGTGAAATTGAACTTCTGGACTGTTTGAAGGTTAGTAATTTATCTGAAATGGTTGTTCTTTTTTAAAATTTAGCCACTGAATCTTGAGCCATTCCACTTTTTCACCATACTCATTTTTCTTTCTATTGACAATTTGTCAATTTGACTATCAACATTTTTTGTATAAACTCTTTTTTTGTTTATTTTTTTGACCAATCCAGCTATAAAACCACTTTGTAAATCATAATATTGAGTATGCAATTGTTTTTGTTTGGCTTCATTAATAAAAATATTGCATTTTTTTAAACAACTACATACATAAGGCTTAAATGTCTTGGCAGGCACACATTTACCTGTAGTTCCAATATAAGACTCACCTCGAGCCCTTTTACTTTTTCTCACTTTTTTTTCCAATTATTTTTATTTATAAGTCTCTTACGTGTTCTTAAATTAGTCGGCCCTGTATTTGTATCTGAAACAGTGTCTTGAGTAATTTCATTGTGGTCAACTTCTTGAATAATTTCATTATTGTCAACTTCTTGAGTAATTTCATTGCTGTCAACTTCGTCACTATGAGATAATCTGTCCGATTCATATGGCAAGTATTCAGAGCCAGAATCTTGAAAACTTTCATCATCAGTATCTAAGACATCAGTAAAATATAATAGTACATTTTATATAATATAATGAACATTTATAATGTGACTTACCATTTTGTAAAAATTCGTTTATTTCATCAGTGTTCATTATAAGAATTAATAAAATAACAACTTACAAATAATTAATAAATAACAACAGAAACGAACTATTTTGTCACGATTAAATGGATAATAATAATATTAACCTCGAAATTTAGTTCGATATTATATTATTATAATATCGAACTAAATTTCAACTTTTGATAAAATGATAACTGCATTTTGGTGGGAAGTATTATCAAATAATATTTTATTCATGGAGAATAAATATTGGCCTAATCCATTATAAGCTATTTTCTTGTAGGAAAAAATGGCCTAATCCACTAGCATAGGGTTGGGCCACTATGGTTCTGAGGCGTTCGGTCATAGGTTCCCATGGTCAGAGGTTCCCAAATGATAACGAGTTATCAAGTTACCACTATGGTTAGTGATAACTTTACATTTTTACCAACTTAAATAATTTGCGAATAAGTGAATAATGATAATTGATAAAAATAAAATTTCAATTTTCAAATTAAATAAACATTTTAAATTCAAATATTATAATTTACAGTAAGTACTTATTGTGACCCTCATGAAACTTATAATCTATTCTTTAATACCCATGTAAGTATTGATGCATAGTTATCGTTTTTCCGCAGAGCACATTTATATTCACATATTATACATACTTTATTACCCAAGTATAATTGCAAAAATTAAATATTAATATTTTAAGTTATTATACTTTTGTTGTTTAATAACATAAATAAAAACCAATACCTAATACATTATCTAATATAATGATGGTTTAGTGGTATTTTTGCAGTGTAAAAAATAATAAATTTGTTGTAAAGTTGAAGAAGAAGAGACAACGGCCAATTAAGCATCATTAACTAAAAAAAAAAAAAATTATAAATTGTATTGAGAAATTTTGCAACTGTAAATATTGTATTATTTAACTATAAAAATTACTGTTAGAACTAGTAAATCTAAAAATAAATAGTCTATTAGGAAATATCACTGGAGAACCCAAGAATGAAAATTGTGCTACATGGAGTCATAATAAATAATATTAATTATAACTTAATCACTATTATTGTTTTTTCGCCATGATTTTTAAAGAATGACAAATGGCTTACTATTTTTTAAAATACTATTATGTATAAAGGGTTTAAAGTTATTTTATGTGTTTATTGTTTGTACCTGCAAGCATTTCATCGATATTAGCTATGTTGACATCATTTTCGTTATAAAAATCTGAATCCTCTTCATGTGCAACTATTAAACAATTTAAACAGATATTAAAGAAATTATTGTAATAAAATATAATTTGTTGTCTTTTGAATGGTTTCACTATTTACCTTCAACAACTTCTTCGATATCTCTACCATCATTGTTAGTTTCTTCCAAAACCGCATTATCTTCATCTGTTAATTAAAAATATTTGCTATTTAGCAATTATAAGTTACTTGCTGATAACATTAAAAAAGAGTAAAAAAAACAAGATTCTGGTTGGTTAGGTTAGGTTGTTTTAGGTTGTTTTAGGCTGTTCTGGCTCTATGCGCCTCATCTATACCTTAGTTCAGAACCATACCGCATTCGACACATGAACAACTACAGTATGTACAGTCTATACAAGGTGTTTTGTTTGAAAATGTATATTTTCATTTACAATTTTTGTAAATTTATATATTCAATATTATTATTGTACATTATAATATAAAGATTATATACTAATCAACCAAATCGTTGGTGATTTTTATACATGTTCCTTCATGACTCCCTGTTGTAATCGTTCCGGAACAAATACCCGGAACTCGTTCCTCAAGATATTCGTTCCTGAGCAAATACTCGGAACTCGTTCCTCGAGATATTCGTTCCGGAGCAAATACCCGGAACTCGTTCCTCAAGATATTCGTTCCGGAACAAATACCCGGAACTCGTTCCTCGAGATATTCGTTCCGGAACTCGTTCCTTGAGATATTCGTTCCGGAGCAAATACTCGGAACTCGTTCCTCGAGATATTCGTTCCGGAACAAATACCGGAACTCGTTCCTTGAGATATTCGTTTCGGAGCAAATACTCGGAACTCGTTCCTTTGATATTTGTTCCGGAACATTATTCTCAATTTAAAAAGTTAATAAAATATATACGTTACCATTTAAGTTTCAAAAGTTGCTATCAAAAAAACTTAGTTGAGAGGAGGGTAAAAACAAAAATAATTGTGAAAAATTGAGATCACATTGTATAAAAACAATATGAAAAAATAAATTTTAATTTCTTATTAAACCCTATGAGATACTGAGTGGTTCATGATAAAATAATCATCCTGTATTACTCTAAGGATAAAAACTATTAGCTAGTTAAAAAGACCTAATAAATAATTAAAATATTCAATAAGGATTGAATAATAAATGTATAAATAATAACTGGATTCATAAATAAAATAAATTAACTACTGTTATAACTTATAACCTATAAACAGTAAGTTGTGAAAATTTGCATAGTAATAACATCATCAAAATGTAATATATCAGGTTGCAACACATCCATTAAAGTAAGTAATATACCTAATAATATCACTTAAAACTTTCATTAAAAAATTTTTAAAAAAAATTAAATTTTTTTATTGTTTAATTGGTTGGTATCTGAGTATAAATTTAAACAGACTTATGTTATTAATTTGTGCTCTTTTTTAGAGTAATCGGGTTGGTAATATGGTCCGGCATCTTAAATGATTACATCGTGATATATATAATGTCGTGACAGATTTCAGTTTTGCGCAAATGCACTTATTGAGTGTTGCGTGGAACGGATTTTCTTCAATATTTCACTATCGTAATTGGTCTTACAGTGTTTTGTACGACAATCAAGATGGCTCAAACGTCACTATTATTAATATGTGTGTAAATCATTACACAAAAATAATAGTGAAACATGTGTACACTCGTTTCCAATCAGAGAACCAACACAAAATAAAAAATGTAAAAAATTCCATAATTGATTGGATATGCCTTCTTTTAATATGAAAAGCATTTCAGAAGTCGAAAAGTGGTTTAGACTGTTCTCGACAGTATTATTATCACCCATTGAAACCCAACAGACGTTAGGCGCTTTATTTGTCTTGGAAAACGGTTGTAACGCAGGCAACCAGTTGTACGAAGAAGTAACAACAGGTGTTAACAAATCCAACACCACAGAAGTGGGCGGTGATCATAATGGCGTTTAAATCCATAAATTATGTTTTATTGTAAAGTCCTAAAAATTACAACAAATATTTCATCCTTTTTAAAACACGGCCGTTGTGATTTGATCGTTAAGGTTATTGGTGATAAAATGGGCCGAGCTAATGGTGCACATATAAAACAAAGAAAAAATTATGCAAATGCTGACCTAGAGTTGAGTGAACCGGCTTATAGTCATTACATTTTAAATGATATTCAAATGTCTTTGATCTTCTACTTCATGTTGTTCTACTTCTTCACATGTTGTTAATCTTTTAGAAGATTAACAATACCAATCAATTGTAGCACATTTTATTTAAAATGTCAATTACTTTGAAAATTAACTACAATTTTATATAACGTTAAACATCTTTAATTTTCGACTGAAAAGAAAAGCGTGGCCCCTATTCAACAAAGCCCAAATTCATTGAGTTAAGTATTATGAAATGTTTGTGTCACACATAAATATTAAACCAAACTTAAATTACAAAAGACCTTATAATATAAAACATTATCTGATAAATTTATTAGGGACTTTGTTGGGCCCACGCTTTTCTTTTTAGTCAAAAATTAAAGATGTTTAACATTATATAAAATTGTAGTTAATTTTCAAAGTAATTGACATTTTAAATAAAATGTGCTACAATTGATTGGTAAATTGTTCTTGTAATAAAATTATTTTTACTTTTTAGTTCACTTTTTACTATTTTTTAGAATAGCATGTTTAAAAAAAAAAAATTTAATAATAAAACAACAACTTTTTGAATACAAAAAAGTACATATAATAATAGTTTCAAGTTGTAATAAAGAAATGTGCCTAATTAACATTACCGTTAACGGATTTTTTTAATCTTCACAAAATGTCTTACACGTCTACCAAACATGATTTTGGTTTTACGTGTATAGAACTTAACCATTCCGTGGCGTTAAAGTAACGTTCAGAAGCTTCGGTCATTGCCAATTCTTCTGATAAACACCACGACGAGAAATAACACACTCCGTCAACAAAAAGCTGCAAAATCAAAATCGCCATTCAATGAATTCGTGGTCAATTATTATTCACATATCTTATAAAAGTATAGATACATAAATAAACATACAGATGCTCTGTAATGTGTCGATTCATTTTTATCATTGCTGTCTGTATGCACCTTTTTTTCCAAATGCCACATTCGCTTGTGATTGGAATTCGAAGCACAGGTTTGGTCAGTCCTTACGCTGACGAAGGGTAGTTTACCTAAAACCAGATTATAATGCTTCTTAATTAGTTCACCGTCATAAATGCAATATTCCACGGTATATGTTTGAAACATTATGATTAAATTCGCTTGACTTTTGGTCGGCTAAAGAACATCACAATCGTGTTTCATTCAAAAAAATCATCACCGCTGTTATATGCTTTCGAAAGAAAGTGTGTATGCACTTTGTTAATAATTGAACAGTTCTTACCCATCTTATCTGCTGTTGATTTTTCACCATTATCCGCCAACGTTGCCGGTTCACTCAACTCTAGGTCAGCATTTGCATAATTTTTTCTTTGTTTTATATGTGCACCATTAGCTCGGCCCATTTTATCACCAATAACCTTAACGATCAAATCACAACGGCCGTGTTTTAAAAAGGATGAAATATATGTTGTGATTTTTAGGACTTTACAATAAAACATAATTTATGGATTTAAACGCCATTATAATTCACCGCCCACCTCTGTGTGTTGGATTTGTTAACGAGAAATTCAATTTTTGTAAACGTTTTAAATTATTAAATAGATAACATATTTTTTTACTTTCGTGGAATGGCTTGCCATCGGTTCACATACAAGTCCTTTGTCGGTTACACGTTCCTTGGTTTGCAACAAGCTTCTGTGTTTAGAATTTGTACTTATAACAATAGGAATCACTGGTTTTGCGCCTAGGCGGTTTGTAAAAAACCTTTCTCCACAGCGTAGTAACGATAAACTTTTATCACAAACCTAATGATGAAATATAAGAAACAAAGTAAAAATCTAAAATTTGTTTATCCAATACCGTATTTGTCGACTTTACAGGAACTTGCGGCAATTTTTTAACTGTAGGACAATGTCCTACAGAATAAGGCACCATCGTTTTTCTTAAACTGGGTATTGACACAGCGTTTGGAAGTATCTATAATAAATGTTGTACATTATAGTATTTTGTCGAAATTAATGATAGTAAACCAGCGTTCCGTTAACCGTTTTTTATTTGTTTTTTTTTAGTGATAAAAATAATGTACTGAAAATGTTGACTGGTCGATAACCAGTTTTAGATCACTTTTTTTGCTAACCTAACCTAACTTAGCAAAATTCGTTTTAACATTCACCAAACATATACTAATATTATGTTATGTTCTGGGAACTTTATTTTGGTAAACGAAATAATTGAGTTTCTAACGTTATATTTCGTTACGTTACGGAACCCTGTAGTACACAAACATCTACAAAGCTTATTGTGTGATTAATTGATGGTTTTATAATATAATACAATATGTTAATCTGTAGGTTAATATCGTATGTATTATGCCTAACATCAAAATATTTACCGTGGCATCACTGGACGATTGAGGGGGACTACTAGCAGTATGTGTGTACATTTTCCACGTCGAACCAAACATCTTTTCTTGGTACGATCTTGGAAATCCGCCAACGGGTTTTTGATGACTTTGGTCTCTAGATCTAAGATGCGGCTGCAGGCTTAACATATTGGCTAGCTGCCGTGTGGATTTAAAATTACATAAGAAAAAAAGGTTCACATAAATTGTTGTGTACGTGTGAATAGTGACGGCTGGTCAAAATTCATACTGATATTATAAGTCTAAGCTTACTTTATTACTCAACGGTAGGGTGGTGTTTCTGGCTTGGTTTTGATAATTATTAAAGTTGCTTAAATACATAACGTGTAAAAAAATACAAATCGTATATGAGAGAGTACAACGCAATGTTGCAAAAACGATTACTATATAAACTATTGATTATAACAAACAAAATATATCATACCTACTATTTACCAAACAAGCCAGAAATTATGTTTAATTTAATCTAATTTCATTGATTGCCGTTAAAGTAAATTCTGTGTCCTGTAGTAGAGGGCTTATAACGTACACTAAGTACTTAATCTTAATTATGACTTAGATAATAGGCTTCAATGTTATCACCTGTTAACTAGCCATCGCCATTAGCGTATAACGACCAATAGAAAGATCAAATATATGATTATCACCAATTTCATGTTTTAACTAATAATATACTAACGAGACAAGTACAAACTATGATTTGGGGCAGACCAGTCAATCAGTTCATCAAATGGGAGTAACCGCAGGATGTGTGTAAATAGTGTAGGTAAACTATGATTTGTAGGAACTTGTACGTCTAATATAGTTGTCACACGCTATAGGATTCGTCTGAAAGAAATTATGTAACGACGGTGTGATATCGAGTTACGTTTATTGCTTATGAAAATATTAGTTTTGTAGTACTACCGCTAACTTGAATTCGTGCCACGCGCAAACGGCGGCTTGTACGTCGTTCTGCAATGAATTCTACTAAACAGCCAGGCAATGTTTACACGGCGCCAAATCAAATTGTTATTGACCAAGCAATTTTAAATGAATTACAAAATGAAAACGAAAATTTAAAAAAAAAACGGTATTAGATCTACAAGCGAATAATCGCACAATTGCAGAGCCAATTGTTAGACTTCCAAGTGAGTAAAATAAATAATACTAATTTATTTATTTATTTTATTTCAATACGGGCCGCAGCCCAAAGTACAGAATATCAAACTATAAACTAATAACTATGAAAAAAGATAATAAGACAAAAAAAATATATATTACAAATTATAACTTACAAAAAATAAATATTGTTTTTGCGTTTGGTTAAAGTTATACTTATATGCTACCTATATATGTATAACGTCGACGGTTAGGACGGTACGGATGGCAATCATCCATAGGGCGGCAAAGGTTGAGGTAGGTTAACGGGTGGTGACCATATTTTTTGTTACACTCGCCCGAAACACAAAAGGATGATTCGCTTACACAATAAGACGAATGACTTACACAAAAGGATGATTCGCTTACACAATAGGAATCATCAATCATCCTTTTGTTCCAGAATGAACGTTACCCTTCTACTTTTATGCATCTCTGGATGATCCTTACCCAATACACTACTATAATCAATAATAATTTTTTTAATATACAATTTTAACATTTTATTAATGACTAAATAGGCTTAAGAAAAAAAATGTAGAGAGATCGGTATGCGACAACCCCAGTATACTTTCGATACGGCGTTACAGAAAATGTATAGAATGTCAAAAGCATTGGCTTTGCTGCCCATTGATAATATACCCGGAGGATTCTGTGCTATCAAATTACAGGGAGAAATATCGCAGAATCGTGATATTGTCCGACGCTACAGACTATTTCGAGTCACAATGGATTCAACGTAAGCAATAAAATTTACTCATTACAAGTTTTAAAATAAGAATTGTACAGCAAAGTATTGCTGTTTTAGACAAAATTAATATATTAAGTATTACTCTTTTTAAACAAAGGCATCTTCTGTAGAATTTTTAAATAAACTTATTTAAACTATTTTATGTTCGAACATTGATCTATAATAGGAGTAGGGCCAGAAAACTTCAGTGTTTATGGAAGTGCGCGGCGTACCAATAATGTCCAAGAAGTTTTTCATAAACTTCCTAATACACAAATTAATGGTCCTAGGCCAGGAATATGGTACTTTACCAGTAAGTGTATTTTACAGTTTCCCATCATTAGCTATGAATATTGAATAATCTTACAAAGAGAATTTAATATAAATAATAATACACAAATTTATACTTACAGAAATCCGTATGAAAATTGATCAATTATTTTCGGCAAAATATGACCGGCAGCAAGTTCATCCAATATTGAGAGCAAGGCGCCGAACGTATGTTCAGCTCGATCGAAAGATTAGTGCTGCCATTGATAAATTGGAGAAGAGTCGGCTAACGATTGTTGAATTTTTGTTCTATACTGGAAATTTAGCGTATAACGCAGGTATATTTACTAAACGTTCTATTAAATCTTTCGACGATGCTTGCTTTCAATGTTGAAAAAGTTGAGTATCGTTTTACTTTATATTTTTCAATTAATTCATCAAACGACTTTGAGTAAAATTCTCCACCTTTATCCACTTGTAAAAGTTTCGGACATTGAATATCAAATATTTTAGCCATTGCTAATGTAACCTCTTTACTGGTTTTTGATTTTAATGGTGCTGTTTATGCATATTTTGTATAACAGTCTAATACTGTTATACCCCTTATTAACCCTGGCATGTTGTACCATTTCACACAAATCTGCTTGAAACAAATAATTTTTACCATATAATGCAACTTCTTATAACAAAATTTCTTCTTGCTGGCTTGTGTAGTTCGTTGGCGATTTCCCGTTTAGACATCTGGAATTCGTTTTATTAATTTATACTCGAGTAGTTCTTGTCAAATTAATGTGATTTCATTCGATACACCCGTATTACCTGCTGCTTGTGAAGCTAATAGTAATTTTAGACATTCGCACAAATTGTTTTGATCTTTCCAAAATATAAGTTCTTTTTTAACGTTTTTTCTTAATGTTAAAGTAAGACCTTCTCCTTTGGAGAATAAGCCAACAATGAGATTATATTTATTCCCACCTTTTCGAATATGCGTTTTGTTTTTGTTTAAGTGAACATTTGATTTTAATAACATATCTTTATAGTTCACCAAATCTGACTCAGTTTAGTTGACAGGGTTTTTAAAAAAAATTAACTGTGTGATACCCATGGTTAATGGGTCCATAAAGTTATAATACTTTGTGCGCAATATAATAAATCCAAATTATTATGTCGACCGTGAGCAAAATATGCACGTATAACACCTTGACTTTCTGTAAAAACGTCATCGAAAATAAATGTGCTTTCGGGTAAAGCTTTCTCAGGTTGAATTACAGTATCACCTTCGTTAAAAGTAAACATCTTCATACCATTAATACCAGATATAATATCCTTTAACATTTTATATTTTGGCTGATCTACAGTTTTCGAGTATAAATAAATGTTTTGAAACTTAATCCCATTAATGTTAGTAAGTAAAAAGTACACCCAGTTGGTTTTTTCCCCACCACTAGGGGCTAAAATTAAGGCGCGGATGGAATGTGGTAATAAATAGCTATTTTTAGAATTAGTCTGATACATCTGCGGAGGATCCGCGTTTAAAACTGAAAGTTTAGTAGCTTGCGATGAAAATATCATAACAATTTAAATATATCTGATTAAACCTTTAATGACGCGCGAGGGGTATTTATTTACCCCAGTCTATTTTTAGAATGCTATAACATATTTGTTGGATTTACCACACTCATGCAGGTCATGCTATCTTATAGTCACTATCTTACAATCATATAAACGAAAGAATCTAGATTATATTAACATTAGTACGTAATTGACCGTTAACTAAAGTGCTTGTCTTTGTAGTTCGGCAAAAATTTACCCCACGTGCGCTTAATTTGTTAAATATTGGTCTTTTTTTTTTGTATTTATGGCCGAATTAGAACGCCGTCGTATTGCATGTCTATTGGACGACATAAGTGATGAGGAATTATTGGGTGGTTCATCTTCTACTGATGATTGTTCACCTGATGAAAATGTCGATTTAGAAAGTTCAAACACTGAACAATCAGGAGAATCGACTGACGATGAGATTCACAATGATATTCAACAAACACTATCAGCAGATTGCGGCAGTTATCATGAATCCGACGATGAAATTTCACTAAGTATGCGCGTAGAGTGTTTTTATGGAAAAGATGGGACAAAATGGAATCGTCGTAAGCCAAATCAGAAAACAAAAAATCCAAGTTACAATAAGATAACTGAAAAACCAGGTGTGACTAATTTGGCAAAAGATGCGAAAACCGAAATTGATGCGTGGTATATTTTTTTTACGGGGCCTATGATAGAACATATCGTTTCCTATACAAATATATACATCGATAAAATAAAGACAAATTTTGCTAGAGAACGAGATGTAGCTCATACAACCGCACGAGAAATAAAAGGTTTACTTGGTTGCATGTACATGATTGGTAAGTAATAAATAATAATATATTTTACACTATAGTTTTTTTGTTATATTTATTATAAATTATTATACGTTACATGTCTTGTTATTATACTAAATACCAATTTATTATCGGGTATATATTTTCGTCAGTCGTCGTCGCTCTTATCGCTATATTTTGTTTGATAAACGTAACTAATATACAGGAGACGACGTATTCATTATATTATATAATAAACACACACACACACATATATATTTATATATAATTTGTACTAGTTCATTTATTTTATCTTATATTTCTGATATTAGGTGCAATAAAATGTGGTCATAGAAATGCTCGGGATATGTGGAAATTAGATGGAGTAGGTGCGGATATTTTATCATGTGTTATGTCAGAAAAAAGGTTTGAATTTTTATTGCGGTATATACGTTTTGATGACATAAGAGGACGCGAAGAAAGAAAAAAATTGATAAATAACTCATGTACGATGGTTATTTGAAAGTTTTAAACTACAGTGTAAACAGTCATATAGTTTATCCGAGTTTGTCACTATAGATGAAAAACTGCAAGCCTTTCATAGTCGTTGTTCTTTTAGGCAATACATTTATACAAACCTAAAAATAACAAAATAGTATTACTACTATCCACAATGCACAATGATAATTCAATTGATAATAGTACAGGGGCAGCAAAAAAACCAAACATGATAACGATGTACAATGCAACGAAAGGCTTTGTGGATACAATGGATAAGAAAACCGAGAATTACACTGTGGCACGGAGGTGTATACGTTGGCTATTAGTAGTTTTTTATACAATGCTAAACATCGGTGGACTAAACGCACAAATAATTTTCCAAGAAAATACTTCAATAAAAAAAACAAGACTTGTATTTTTGAAGACATTAGCTCGTCAACTAATGCAAGAACAAATGGAATATCATTTGACACTGGATTGTTTACCAAAACAAATAAAATTAAGACTAAACGAATACTGCAACATTACAAGGACTAACGTAGGGGAAATGCAACGTATACGAGCTTCTGGAAGATGTACTTTTTGTTACCGCTCAAAGGATCGCAAAGCTACAAAAGTATGCACCAATTGCGCAAGGCTCATATGCAGAGACCTGCCCTGACTGCTTTGAGGCTTCATAGTTTCAATATTTTTAAATATTAAAGAAATAAAAATTGGGTATTTTGTACAACACAGGTTATTATATGTTTTATTTAATTAAAATTTGTAACACACGCATGTAAATTAACTAACATATACTTAAGTAATTTAATAAGAAATATATTTATAATTTTTAATTTAAAATCTACAACAAAAAGTCAATAATAATGAATTATGTAAAGCAAAAAGTATTTTTATATTAACGGAAAATAATTATCCCACGCGCTTAAATATGTGGTCCGATACCACGCGCGTCACTAAAGGTTAAACACGTTAGGGATCATATGATGTCTACACGTCGTAAGAACAACACTAACAAAGGTGGTGGTATACTAAACACTGCTATAAATAATCTTCCATTTGAGTTACATTTACCAGGATATAGGTAATTAAAAAATTAGTCATAAAAATAATGATAAAAACTAATATTTTTTTGAAAAAATTAGATTAGCAGGTCCCTGGACTAAATTAAAAAAACGGATTGCACGAGGTGATAGAGGTGTGAATAAATTGGATGATCTATGTCGAGATCATGATATTGCATACGATAAATCTAACTCTCTGAATGATAGACACGAGGCTGATAGATTATTAGAGGATAATGCATGGGAACTAGTTAAATCTAAAGACGTTGGACTTAAGGAAAAAGCCGCTTCTTGGTTAGTAACTACTGCTATAAAAGCTAAACGAAAGTTAGGTATGGGGGTTCAATTTAAACAGGTTATATCCGCAGCAAAAAAAAGCTGTTAAAAAGAGTACAGAGAAAAATATGACTAAACTGGCTAAAATCGCTATAGTAGCAGCTAAAAAGGTTGCGGGTAAAAATAAAGCAGTACCCAGAATAATAGCTATTCCTCAATCTGGAGGGTTTTTACCCATTTTACCTCTGATTGCTGGTTTAACTGCAGTTGGATCTTTAGCTTCTGGAGCGAGTAATATTGTTAAGACTATTAACGATTTAAGGGCTTCTAAAAATACACCTGTCAAGTTGGGTATAGGTTTGTTTTTAACATCCTATGGTGAAGGAAAATATAAGTTAGGAAAACTGTAAGAATGTAAAAAAAGTATTATATGTAACCCAATAGTAGCAGTGAGGAGTAGTAGTAGTAGTAGTAAGTGAGTAAGTAAGGGAGGTCTAGTGTTCCCAGATAAAAATACAAACATCAATAAAACCATTGTACCTAATTACAATTATGGTTCTTATAAATTAATTTTTAGTATTAGAACGGATACGAATAGGGTTGATCGACTGTCTATTACAATGTATTGCCATAGTTATACATAAATCGTAATTAAAAATATAATGAAAACACTTTCAGTTACCGATTGACTGTTGATTCTCTCAAACAGAGCAACCTGGAAATTGATTAGGATCATAGTTTAATTTTTCCTATTTTTTTAGTCTTTCCTTAATAAAATACCTTAATCCTTAAAACTTCAGCTAAAAAATGGAAATGAAGAAAAAACTTGCACCCCGCCTAGGGTAAAGGGTTTATGTTACTTTTTTGGTTTGTCAACGTTTGGTCGAAGCGTGCAAAAGGCATCAAATGCCTGTATAGCACTAAAATTTAAAGTTAATGTACTTTTTAGAAATAACAATTAAATAGGAGAGTTATAAAAAAATCGCAAAATCTATTTTATAAATAATTTTAGCTTCGATAAGGTAATTAAGCGAAATCAAAATTATGAACTTCAAATTAAAAACTTTTTATTTTATTTAACTGAGAAAAATGCAAATATAGTATATATTAAGTATTTTATTCAGCTTTGATGCGGAGCTAAGGTAATACTGTTTTACACGATGCGTTTTTATAATTTAATTTTTTGTGTGTGTTAAAGCTCATCATTTTTTTGGCGAGGTGATTTTTTTTTATGTAAGAAGTCTAATCAGAAATGGGACCAGGAAAGCACTAAGTTGGACCAAAAATAGTTTAGCCTACTCCTTTCAAATCGAGAAAAATCAATCAATAAATTACATATTTTTAAATTATAAATTCAAAAAGTTAAAATGTATGAAACGTTCTTCAGATAGGCGCAATCGATAAACGTTGGCAATAAATGTGTATACTTTGCAAGGGGTTAAACAATTTTAAAAGCGAGTGTAGTAAGTATTTCTAAAAAATAACAGTAACAGAGCGCGTGTATTAAAATAACAATAAAAACATTTTTCAATATCTGTTGTTCACAGAAAATTGCACGGCTCAATAGTTACAAGCTTGAAACTGTTTTCATTTCTCAAGTTTATTTTCTTATAGAAAGTACTGTGGCCATTCAAAAAGATAACTTTTAATAACACAATATTCCCATTACACTACAAAATCGTCATAGGTACTACATTATCGAATAATTCCAAAACTGATTTTACTCATAAAATAAATAATTAAACATTTTTAAATCCAAATTTATTGTGTGAAAATTTAAAATGTATTCAAAAAACATCATACTGTATTTATGCGTCACATTGTACTTTTTGCAATGTAATTAAGTCCACCGTGTAAGTATAACGAGCACTTATTATTTATGACTAATAGAAAATACTAGTAGTCTAGTTAAACTATGTACAAAATGTAAAATATTGTTAAAAAAATGTATTTAATGTTTTAAGCTTCCTCATTATCGCATCGAAGAGAACTTTAAGTGATATTTTCACTAATAACCAATTATTGATAACAATAATAAAATAGGATTTATTATTGTAATAAACATTTTAATAACTTATTCGTATAACAATAGCAAAAAGTAGAAGATATAGTCAGTGAACATTACGAGTAAGGTAGCTTTGGCTACGAAAACTTCATAAGTGTTACTGACGAAGTAAATATAATGATCATAATTAAATTATTGTACAACGGTAACTATCAGACTTCTTTGAACGGTACTCGTAACCATGCTCGGTTAGGTCGAAGAATGGTCTTATTTAAATTACAGTGTTCGTGTGTTACACATGCAACCGTGTTTGTAGAATTTATAAATCGATATATATATATTTTATATTTTATTTCTTCATTACATTGTCTTACTTATTAATTATTAAAAGAAAAATTGCAGAAAATATTAATAAAGGGATCGTTTCATTTATTGAAAAATAAAATCAAGTCTTATATTATTTTTTATCGGTAGAATAAAATTTAAAAATAATCTCTTCCTTGGTAAATAGTTAGTTAAAAACGCCACTGGCCAAAGGTAGAAATCTCGGAAATCGTTTCAACAACCAGTTCATTATGCGAAAAAACAATCATCAACAACTTTTAATTTGAGTTAAAACACTGCATGTAAACTGAGATGAGATAAAAAGAAATAGGGAATGTGGTCACGTACGGATTCTGTATACATTTTGACGCTCAGACAATTGTTTTATTTTGAAGCATGTGGATTGTATAGGAATGACTTGGTATAGGAATATAAGTTAATTTGTTTTTACTCTAGCCCTGTGTGTAAGAGATATATTTATTTAATATAACAGTGATAATACAATGTATATAATTGTGCAAATGTGAAATTTTGTGTATATGACTTGACAAGATATTTATTATAACCGGAATAGTTTATACTTATGTATAGTTATTTATTTTTATCTTATTTTTTTAGTCATGGTGCCGCAAATCTTCTTTAATTTTTTTTACGTTTTCAAGACATTCTTTGGCGAAGGTAACTACGTCCTTTTCTGTGTGGTTAGCATCGTTTTGTATTTTGTTTACTATTTTCAGATATTCTACAAATAGAGGTACGCATATTTTACCTAAATAAAAAAAAAACATTTTTTAACAAATCGTTAAATATTACAAATTATACATAAAAAAAAACTATAAATTCACACATTGTGACATGTGACGTAAATTTTGTCGCGCTATGACTGAGGGCTCGTTATACAGAGTGGGCAAAAAGTGTAACGTGAAAAATTGGATGTAATAATGGGTCGCAATGTGATTTTTTCCTGACCCGGTATAATACAGGATGATTATTTTAACACGCCACGACACCAGTTTTCTCGGAAATTAATAACCATTTTATAGTTTCTTTTTTTGAAAATGTTTTTTGTGTAATTATGCAATAAAAAAATTACTAAATATTTAGCATTTTTAGTAATTTGACAGTGTTCTACGAGAAAGTGAGTGTCTAACGTTTTATTGCTCTACCCTGTATAGAAAAAAGTTCTCTAACTTTCATAGCAAAATAAAAATTATATTAATATTTGGAACTATCTAATACAACGCAGTTGACTCCAAAAACACCAATCAAGGAATTTAAATATAACATAAATGTAGAAATATCTCATATTATATTAACTTAGAAGGAATATGACGTCAAATAGTTTACATAACATTTAGTAGGTATCTGTCTTAATGGGTATTGTTGAGATATTGCTTTTTTCCAAGATTTTTGAAATATTCTACAATAAAATTATTTTTGTGGTTTTTATCGTAAGTATTTTTTCTCTAAATCTATCACGAAAAAAAAATTAATTTTGTTATTTTAAATTATATTGTGCTAGTTAAAAATACAAGATAGCCTTGATAATAATCTAGATTTTATTATATGTAGATTAAGGTTATAAACTGGACAATTTTAAGAAGCTTTTCTGCAATTAGAACTAGAAATAATCATTTTAACGTTTTTTTTAAAACAAGGGCTTTAACTATATTTACCATATATATTATTATAGTGTTACTATAAAAAATCAAGCAACTTAGAAAAAATTTAACTACATCGAAGTAAAATTATATGTTGATTACACAGAAAAAGTTTCCCATAGGGGGGTTATATTAACTTTTCAATCTACCCCTGACCTTTTATTTTTTTATTTGAAAATTAATATTTTTTATTAACAATATTAGTAAATAAACATAATAAAGCTTTTGTTAAGGATTTTTTAGCTAAAATAATTATTTTAAACATTAAAATTAATTCCACTATACCGTTTGAAAACCGACAATTTACTAGATTATGTTTTTTTAGTTTCTATGCCAAGCTGAAAATTGTATACATGTTAGTTTAAATAAGAATTTTTTTTCTTAACGCCCTAAAACAACTGCTTGACAGCTTCGCTTTGAAGCAAAAACAAATATTATTGAATGATAAATTGAATATAATAATATATTCTTACTTTTAAATTCCGATGTAAAATTCTTTTCACTTTTGTAACTGTCTATAGCATTCAAATTTGTCTTATTGTCACCCACAAATCCGAGAAGCCATTTCTCTTCCATGGTTGTTTTACCAGGTTTAATAAGTGCTAGATAGTCATTGTAAACTGCCTCTAATTCCGGCTAAAATTGGTTTTAGTTATATCATTCAACGAATTAAGATAAAGGCATTATTCGATTAAATACTTATTTGAATATATCACGAATAATAAATTAACTTTTATTCCATTATTTCTTTATTTAAATATAAATTAAGATTAAATTAACTTTTTACCTATGAGTTCGAGTATTGCCCAAGACTTAATTAACCATTTAGGTCGTTAATGTCAATTTTTTATTTTTTTGGTTATTATAAAAAAATGTTTTACATGAGAATTCCCAGTATAAAAAATAGGATACATATTTTAACTTTAATATACGAATATTATTAATTTTTTAATCAGCGTTTATTTTTTTATTAAATAGCTCTACAACTCCCTATAAAATTTTGTTAAAATATTTTAAAAAATAAATTCCATCATTCTCCGTTCAATTATGAATAACCTAATAATTTCATATATTAACATTTGATCAATGAACAAAAACATAATTACACAAATTGCAAAAAAAAATCTGGACAATCAACTTTTTAATTTTTCATTGAAATATATTCAAACTATACTATACTATACAAAATAAATGTAAAACATATTGATTTTTAATAGTGTTTTGTTATTTTCTGTTAAATTATTATCCTTATGGAGTTAAAAGAACAATAATAGATAGGGAAGAGAAAAAGTTGTGGCTTCAGTATAATTTGAATATATTTTCGAGTGAAAATTATGTACCCGAACTTTATTTTAGAGTTTTAGAAGTTTTGTTTAATATTTGGGGGCATAAAACAAATTAACTTATAATGTATTTACTATAGTATTTTTTATAATTTAACGGAGAATATGCTAAGGGTTTTTTATTTAAAAAAATGAAAGTGAGTTTTAGTTTTTGGTTTCTATAAAATTATTATTTAATTTACTTTAACTGTGGTCGTCACGATTATTTTTTCATCTTCTGTTAGAACTCGTTCAGGATTACTGGCAACCAAGGCACACGATACCAACAAAACAGCGAACTTATACATTTTTTTAGTGTTTAACTCGGGAACAAAAAAAATTGAATGAAAATCTCTATCTGCAATTTTCAGTTTTATCAGAATGAAAACAAACAAATGTTCTGAACAAATATGAATTTACAAAATATGATTGTTTATAAAGCAAGCGTACATTTTGACGGTTAATCGTAAACTATGCATACTTTGTGGGTTCAACCCGATTTGAAGCGATGAGAGATATTTTGTTTTCGCCTTAGACACATGTGTTGTTTTTAATACTCCGTTTTTCTACACTGTTTTTTCGACTGAAAAATGTGTCACTTAAAGCGTCGTCGAGTGTAATTTGAAATATCGATATACACCAAAAGTCAAGTACATTTTTCTTTAGGCTTAGGTATTTTAATAACTAATAATTCTGTTCTCTCTCTCTCTCTCTCTCACGTTTAATCTTCCGTTATTTACTCTCATCTATCTTATACCTTACCTAACAGCCACACTTCCATACACACTGACCTCGTTAAAATTGCTCCTTCGTGGCAAACATCACAATAATAACATCTTTGTTGCACTTTCCAGAATATTTTTAGATTTTTTTTTCCCATAATTAATTATTTGTCAATCTTTCCGGAAGACATTATATCACGAGTATGTCTACTTCCCCCATTTTCTCCTACCCTCCTTATTTTCACTAGAGATTAGTGATAAGACGTTATAGTTCGCGAGCTTAGAAACTAAGGGTTAGGTTAGTGATAAGGCGTATTGAAACACTAGTTTTTTAGCAGAACTATAGTTATTCACCCGTTCAAACTAATCAAGCTATAAATACTCCTAGAGATTCATAAATTATACAATTGTTGTTCTACACAACAGATATTTATATACAGGGAGATTCATTTTGGGTAAGACACTCATTTTCTCGAAATATATTAATATTTTGAACAATATTTTTTTCCAATATTTTGAGGCACAGATTGTACTATATTTTTCAATATTTTGAAATTTTTTATCACCAATCCTTATAAGCCAAAAAGGGGGATTTTTGTTTTTTTTTAAATGGCCACATATGTTTTTAACTTAAATTTTAAATTTTTAACTAAATTTGTAGACAAAAATTAAAAAATACATTAGCCTTTGAATTTTTTACTAAGGTAGATCAAAAATGTAACATAGTATTCAATTATCTCTAAAAAATCTGAAGTCCAAGTTTTTTTTTATTAGAGAATACCCCCTCCCCCATCCCAAAAAAAAGGGAAAAATAACACTTTGACCGTAGTCAGTTTCCAGGTTGGCATGTATGAAGATATTTTCATTATATTGTTGTATCTATGACAATCATATGACAAATAAAATATGACATTTTTTTGACAGAAGATCAATCTTAATTGTATCCGCCCTAATACTAAAATTAATTTTTAAGCACATAATTGTCATTAGGCAACAACGCTTTTATCGATATTTGTATCTTTTTATCTGTGAACACTAGACCTCCCTAACTTACTTACTACTAACTCTACCCACTTACGTATAACACTTTCTTACGGTGCTTGGTTTGGACTGTACTGGTTTAAACCTGTACTATTCACAGATTCGCATCGAAGCGTTTATTTAAAAGTGATTTTATCACTTTCAGTTATAATAATATCTATTACTTCTGTAGAACTATGACCTCCATCTCTCCACTATACCCCAACCCTACTATACTGGCTTTTTTTTTTTTGCTCTTTAATCGGAGGCTTAAATTTGGGTTTACAGTCGATTGTGTATTAAGTCTTATTTTTTACACCGAATTTTCGTTGTACGAAATGTGCTAGTATATTATAACAAACGGCAAAGTGTATAAGCAACACACGCGACGGTAGGTAATATTTTTTTTTGTGTCTTATTTACCTTAAATTCGTATCGTAGTGAATAACAAAATATGAGTAATAGCCCACACATAAATGACACACACATACACATACTTAATAATGGTCTATGTACCCAGTTTTTTCGTACTTACATGCATATAAAGAAGACCTAGTAGATTTATATGTAAAATCACACAATTGTTTTTGTTGTTTTAAGCGTTTTATTTTACTTAGTTTTCTATCGCTGTGAATAACAAAATATGAATAATAGCCCACCCAAAAACCCTTATCTGTTATTGGACTTATACGTGAATTAATTTCAGACCCTTAGTAATTAATAAATAATACTGGTCGTCAACTACTTTGGATAAATATAGTGTGTACCAAATTAAAAAAAATTGTTGTCGATACTTATTTTTATGAAAAATTATGTAAACTAATTAATTAATGATTATTATAATAGAGAAAATTATTGTTTTTGTGATAATATATTTAATTTTTGGCCATCTTGTAAATATATGAAAATTATAAAATATTACTACACTGCATGACAAAACGATAAAGGCGGAGAATTTATGTATATTTTTCTTAAGGTATTAGACATTAGTACAAATACCCCATATCTAATCATAATTTTTTATTTAATAATTATAATATTCCAATTTAATATACAAAAAGTTATTATTCAATCAATTTTATTTATTTAGAATTTATGAAAAAACAATTTTTCCGTGACAAAAAAAGTGAAAGGCAATTATTATGATAATTCCTATGATTATCCTATTTGAGTAACAAATTTTTGTACAGTTATTAGTACTTAGAAAGTTGAACCTCCATTATTATTTATGACTGCAAATATTCTGCTGGGTATAGTTTTGTAACATTTTTTTTTTACGATTTTTGCAGAATACTATCACAAGATTCTTGAATTGCTTTTCTCAATTCGTTTGTGTTGTTGACAATTTTAAAAACGCAGCTAATAAGAGGCACTTGTACTTTTTGATATTTTACACAGTTGACGCTTAACCCATTATTTTTATTCGTTATTAGATTATTGTCGGTAGTTATAACAATAAAAAAGATTAATTATTGGTGCCTTCACCTAATACAAAAAAAAAATTGATATAATTAAAATAGTTTAAAATAATTTTAAGTAGTTAACTTACCATTAGGCATTTTATCATTTTTGAATAAATAAATCAAACTTCTTTATTCCGAAAAGTTTAAATGTGATTCACGAAACGAATGCCGAAATTTTCTTATAAGTATTATGTTTTTTCAAACAACTATAAAGACAATCATTTTTAGTTTTAGAATACCATTTTACAATGGAATTAAACGCAAATATATTTAAAATTAACATTAAACGTTATGTGTTAGTGTTAATATAAACAGCACATCGTTGTACGGTTATTGACTATAAAGATTGAAGTATTTCATTAGAACGGCAATTTTTAGGTTACATCATAATATCAGTAACAAAATGTACAAACTGCTCACTACTGTTACTAAAACGATACGTGGTCACTTAGTCAGACTGGTCATGACATTGATAGCTAAAATATTTAACGCGTTTTACTAGTGGATAATAAAAGATAAGAATTTAAAGTAATATTATAGCAGGTATAATTTATACTACAGCTGAATTATCAAAACAAGCGTCGTGTATTAAACTTGTTATCAGTTGACAGTTTCATATCATCAAAATATTCTTATTGGAACTTGAATGTACAGCAGCCATCCGAGCATTGACTTTAGCGTCTCTTAAATATTGCTGAAAGACCGAAAAAATATTTTACCCACTACGCCGCACGTCTATTACTTCTAATGCTAATAAGTAATAACTTTAAAACTTATAGTTGGAACTAAACTTGCAATATGTAATTTTTTTAAAAATAATATTATCTATCTAGAAACAAAATTATTTATAGGGGTTACCATTTGAAAATTAAAAGTTGGTGTCGAGTTTTTGAGGAAGGGGGAAGATACAAAAAAAGTGTTATATAAAAAGTTAGTATTTTATACACAAACAAATTATTAAACATTTTTTTTTGTAAATATCTAAATAGTTTTTGGGTAGGTAAAGTAGTGTAAGGCGCTAAAAGAATCACCTGTATAAGGAACAGAACTAGTTTCATACCATGATTTTCATAATTCGAGCAGTGTGAATCGGGGTATTGTCCTATTGAAAGACAAAATTTGACTTGGATATGTGTTGAAAAATTTATATTTGAGAAGTTAAAGGTAATTTTATTTGTTAGCAAATTTTACTCGGCCATCTAAAAATAACATTTCTCTTCTTCCATTATACCTATAGTGATAGATGTACTCTTTTTTGAAGGACTGAACTTTTTTTTGATGCACTGTCCTATTGTCATTAACATTAGTATTAAGTACATGAAACATTACTCTTTTTTTGAAAATATTAAGGGCTTCGACGTTGTTTTCAATTTTTATAATTTCATAGTTCATTTATATTTTATAGTTCGACATAATGCATAATAACACAATATAAATTAATAATATTTTGCCTTTTTAGTATCAACTACGACTAAGTATAATAGAATTGTTGCATCAATCAACAATTAAAATATAATTGAGTACCTCATAGCTAATAAAATTTCAAATGTTTATAAAGTTAAACATGTAGGAAACAAGTTATTTTTTTAACATTTAAATTGTATGTTTTTTATTATGAAATTTCAAATGTTATTGAAGTTAAATACGTAGGAAACATATTAATAAAGTTTGTTATTTTATTATTTCATTACATTTAAAAATAATTTAAAATTTGTATACTTTTCAATAATTATAATTTAGAATATTTCTTATATTTTAAATGTATTTCATCATAAAGACACACACCTAATAAGTTGACATTATAATGAAATTATAATTTCAATAATCAGGTTTTATAGTTGATAAAAGAAACCGAAATAATAGAGTAATCAGATAAAATAAAAGCAATCTATATAGATGGAGATGGCTTATGGGCAAAATGGGTACAATAGTATACACATAGACCAGTTATGATAGAGGAAAAGCTGAGTTTTAAAATGTACTTTTTTGGGATTTTTTTTTTGGTCACCACATTTATACCCAATAGCGCTTCATACCATAACGGAACCTCCACCAATTTGACGTTTTGAAATTATTGTTTCTTCTTTTTTTTAATCATCATATTAATAAGAACAACCGTCAGGACCATCTAATTAAATTTTTTTTCATCCGCAAGAATCGCCCTTTTTTACTTATTTGTCCAATTCATGGTATTTTTTGCAAAATTTAATCTTGCATTTTTATCGCGTTCACTCACTTTCTTAAAATTTGTTTTCAAATAAGTGTCGTTAAGCGTATGTTTCAACAGTCTCTGTACGTTACGATTATTATTTTCCACTACAGATTGCTCCTAAATACCACGAACACTAGTCACCACCTAAAACAGAAATTGACGGAGCTTTTAAAATTACTCTAATATCACGATCTGGAGGTCGTCCAGTAGATTTGTTGGTACCAAGTTTAACAAAATTGTCAAAAAATGTTGAACTTCTATTAAGTCGTCGTGAAATTTCCCAGTTGGAGGCCCAATTTCCTTAAAACCTATAATTTTACCACTTTCTTCATATGTTAGTGGTTTTCTTAGACCCATAGTAATTTTTTCACAAGCAAATTATTATAATATTATATTTTTAAAAAGTTAATGACTAAAAAATTATTTTGCAAAAAATATATTCAGTTTTTAATTAATAGCTAATAATGCATTTATTGTAGTTCAATAGTGTTGTTAAGATTTTAATGTATAAGGTAAGATAAATCCCGTAGATAAATTGTATAATAATATCAATAGGTTACATAAGTTATGTATAGACATATTTTAACAAAACACTCTGTCCTTATCTTTTTTTTATGCACTCATGCTAATGAAATTATTGGTCTCTGAACACCTACTAGTTACCACTTTCGGTCATGAATAAGTTAACTGTTTTATTTTTTATATCTTTTAAAACTATTTTCTCGGTTTTATCTTTGTTATTACTTTTTTGTTGTTATTTATTGAAATAAGGTAAAAACACAATTTGATGTATTTAAACAAGCATAGAAAACTGCTTGTTCAAACAGTTACCTTTTAGTCATATACCAATGAGCAAAAAACAAGAAATATATATCCTAAATGAAAACAACATTGACCTAGTTATTTATTTATTTCTACTTGATATACATTATATACCTAATAAATATCGAAAAAAACTTAAAACGATAGTGTGTTAGTTTTTATTTTATATTATAATAAAGAATTATTTCTTAATAAATAACACCATAAGTTGGTCAAGTTTTTTCTGGTATTTATTTTATACATTGAATTTCCGTTGGTAATATAGTTTATTGCGTTATATTTACACCTGAAATTCGTATCGATGCGAAATACAATTTTGAATATTACAAATACTTAACAATACGGTCTATGTACCCAGATTTTTCATTCTATGAATGCGCCAGTATATAAAAGACCTTAAAGCATTGTGTGTAAATTACACACGATTATTTATCATTGTTTTTAGCGTTTTATTTTTCTCGGTTTCATATCGTAGTAAATAACAAAATATGAGTAATAGCCCACACAAAAAACAGTTCTCTAAATCAACACACAAGCGCATAAACAATTTTACAAATTTAGAATTTAGCACACAGTAACACTCTGAAAAATACTTTGAAAACAACATACTTTTCAACTTAAAATATGTGGGATTAATTTTTGTACCCTGAACTGTTCTTATATACATCGTATTAATAAGCCAATCCACTTCCAATGTGGTTGGTCACTGGTCTGCCAGGATATTTTTTCCACAACTCTCGCTTTCTCACTGTATATAAAATAAAATATCCTACACTATTTGATTTAGTCACTCCACATTAGAATCCCATTTACCTTTAACACTTAATTTCCATGTATAATAATATAATAGTTATTAAGATTATTATTAGGATTATATATATTTAAAATAAAAACTATGAACCTGTCACCAGCGTTTGCATAGACATATTTTAATAAAGGCAGAAATAAGGAAGAGGAGAATTTAGAAGTAGAAATAAATAAACTAGATGAAAATATACAACTTTACTTATTCGGTAATTATTTATTTTATTGGTAGACACATTGGTCATAACACAGTACTAGATATAAAATGTCTACGATACTTGTCTTTTTTTGGATATTTCTACAATCGATGAAGATAGAAAAATGCTAATGCAATACAAACAACATAAGCAGAATGTTAACAATTTCCAGAATAATAAACAATAGCCAATAAAATACCTACTGTTAGAATGCGAAATCACACTTTCTAGAAACGCCACCATCCAATAAACATCGGAAAGACTATACTGTAGGAAATGTTAGCAAGGCTCTATTAAAGGTTTTCACGGTATAAATCTACTTTACCGGACACCTTTTTTTTTTTGATTCGATAGTATTTTTCAAGCTGATTACGAATATTCAAAAATTTTGCGCCGCTCGCACTTACAATTAGTTTAGAAGTTACAGACTTTTAAAGTTCGCCGATATCAACATACGCGCGCGCCCGGCACCGCACGTTTACCCGCAGCCGCTGGGTACTTTATTACAAAGATCGCGCGTTATACTAATAACAAGAGATACTGCAGTCGCCCCAGCGTCATGCCTCGCCTTTCGGGGTCCTTTTTTTTTTGTCCATAACTACTTATCTTTAAACCTCCTCTTAGACTGTAGCCTGAAAAACCTAGGACATTATTCCGGTTAGGTCTAGGATAGTTTTAGGACGGTGTATGTAGAGTGTAGATCTAGTCTTTAAGTGTCCCCACAGAAAAAAATCGCAGGGGGCCAAATCGGGGGACCTTAGGGGCCAATTGATGTCCCATCTGTGGGAGATGACTATGGCCGGGAAGAGATCACGCACCAATCCCATTGATCAAATGGCTTTTAGGCCGTAGCGCCGTCTATAAACAAACAGTTAACAAAATATAAACTATAAATAAATGATTTAATATTTTTAGTATTTAACATACTTAAAAAAATGTATCATTATTTAATTAAAAATTCTGTAATAAAGATAATTTATCTTTATTTTTTTTTGTTTTCATGTTTCTAGAGAGAATGTTAAAATCTCTTAATAAACGGCAATGTAATAAATGTACAGCGATGAAAAATAAATGACTGGCAACTATTTTCAATATTTAATGAAGGATTTAATAATTTCATTTCAATTTCTTTTAAAATAGTTGAACATAATTTTTTTTTTGAGGATTTTTATCAATTAGTTTTTTTATAAATTTGTCGCTACAATTCAACAAAATGAACAAATTCATTTGTCGGTAACATTAATTTTGTTGGGAGATAATCTTTATTTTCATATGTTTTAAATTTAAGTAAAAGCTAATAATAGTTTTCAAAATATTGATCTTTTTTAAGAAATTTATACTTACATAAGGTACAGTTAAATTGATTAATATATTTAAAACCTAAATAACCAGCAAAATATGTGTTGGAGCAATCTTCTAAAGAAATAGGATTTAAATTATTTGTTGCGAGAACTGTTGTTAAAGTGGGAGAATGAGAATTTAACGATGAGGTGGAGGTATTGCTATTAGAATCATAATTTAAATTACTCGTGGTCTCTAGAATAGAAGTTGAAAAATCAGTTAAAATATTTTTATCATTATCTGCTTCTCAATTACTAAAATTAGAAGGTTTTATTAAATTGATTTTTGAATTTATGTGGAATGTTGTTCTAAATGTTCTTGATGTAGGGTTTCTATTTTACCCGCTTCTCTGTCTATATACCGAAAAAGTATTTTCAAGAAAATCCTGATTTAACCTAGCAGTTATAAGGTACTCAAACCAAAGTTTTTTTCGATCCTCATATTAATTTATTAAGGCTGTTATGGTCCGAACCATGCTGTTAAAACAAGGAGGACAAGTGTTACCTTTACTTGTTATTTTTTGCAAATTAAGGTTCCATTCTTTAGCTAAATTTAAAAATTCCAACACCTTTTTTTCCGACAAAGCGCTTTTTAGTGAATTTCTATCAAATAAAGAATTACTGTTTAAAGTGTCTAATAAATCATTCATATATTTTACAAATATTGCAGTGTCTTTTGCGGTGTTGAATTGCAGCTCTCCTGTAGCCATACAAGTGTGAATTGTGGAGGCTACAGAATTGCTAAAAATTTGAAATGCTAATTTGCAATTAATTTTTTGGAATAGACGTGGTTTTATATGAGAATCCGTTAATTTTGTTAATGCTTTACTTGTGTTACTATTTTTATTTATTTCATAAGTTTTAATTCCTTTCAGAGGAGATTCCTTTTAATATAAGAATGAACCCAATGCTTCATTAGCGTCTTTTTTTTTAAATTTCTGTACAAGTAGTACATAGCAATGTCCTCTTCATCACTAGAACTCGACATTTACAGTCATATGTAGAAAGTATGGACCTGAACATGGACACAGGGACGTCGACTTCAACAACTATGACCATGGCTAATATACAGACATTAGAACAAGAAATAGTTCGAATGAATTTTGTAGTCAACAAACTTACTTTAGAAGTAAATTATTTAAATTTAAGTAAAAAGTCATTTAGTAATCGTCCTAAAATGTTAGCATTTTATACTGGCTTAGAAAATATTGATCTTTTTTTTATTCATTTTAGAGGAATTTAAACCTGCACTAACTTCTAGCAACCAAAGGTTAGCTGAATTTCAAAAATTATTGTTATGTCTTATGAAGTTAAGGTTAAACATGCCATTTGTTGATTTAAGTTATAGGTTTAATATCACGTGTGGTACTGCATCAATCATTTTTCGTAAAGTTATATTTCTTTTAGAACATGCATTGAAAAAACTAATTTACTGGCCAGACAGGGAAGCATTACGCTGTTTAATGCCACGTTTATTTTTTAATGCTTTTGGTAACTCAGTTGCGGTTATCATTGATTGCTTTGAAATCGGAATTGAAAAA
Source organism: Adelges cooleyi (assembly GCF_023614345.1). NCBI lineage: Eukaryota > Metazoa > Arthropoda > Insecta > Hemiptera > Adelgidae > Adelges > Adelges cooleyi. The sequence goes on from NW_026095978.1 coordinate 1,642,421, forward strand.
CCCAGTTATTTAAAAGCTAAAGCACAAACTTGGTCTTAAAAAACCAAAAATATTGTTAAATATTTGATAGCTATTACACCTCAAGGGGTAGTATCATTTATATCTGAAGGATGGGGTGATAGGGTAAGTAACAAACACATAACAGAAAACTACGTTATTGAATAATTTATTACCAGGGGATGTAGTACTAGCAGATAGGGGATTCGCTATAAGTGAGAGTGTAGGTTTTTATTTTGCTACTTTAAAAACACCTGCCTTTACAAGGGGTCTTCCTCAATTACATACATATTCTATTGAACAAACAAGGAAAATAGCATCAGTTAGAATACATGTAGAACGTATAATAGGACTCACCAGATCCAAGTATAAAATTATTTATGGACATGTGCAAATTACAACTCTTAAATACCAAGATGACAACTCATGTTTGTTGGATTCAATAGTAATAGTTTGTTGTGCTCTCATTAATATGTGCAGTTCCATTGTTCCATTAGATTAAAAAATGTATGTATATATAATAATGTTGAATTATTTTTAAATCTATTTTATTTATTATTTACAGTTTGTACATTTCCATTTTTTTGTTGTTGGCCTGCGTTTGATGTCAATGCAATTATAATGGTTCCACAAGTTAGCACATCCTTCTTGAGTACACATAATAATTTTCCCTCCTGTATCATTTTTGCATGTACAGTATAGATATGGATCATTTTTGTTTACCAGATATTCTTTTAGATTACTTTTTCCAACAGATTGATGTTGATTATTAGTATAAAAACGACCAAGCAATTCAAGCAGAATAACTTCATTAACCCACTTTGATTTGTTTGAAATTTCATTGCATATTTCATTATCAATAATAACACATTCTATGTAATAATTATTTGGTGACTATATAATAAAATCTTCATACTTAAATCCACCTAAAAACATTTTTGTTTGTATCTGATAATGGTATTGGTGAAATACTATATGGACATTTTATTTCCAAGACACCAGTTCCACAACAGTCACAATGAATTATACCACCCGGACTTGCACTGATAAATGGAAAACAGGGATTTATAATAAGTCCACTATTTATAACAGACAAATTTATATGGTCACTTTTTAATTTGTTAATATAAAAATCTTTAGCTTAATTTTCATGTGTAGTTCCCCATACAGTAGCTTGATTTTTAAAAGTGTTTTCTAATGGGTAACATATTGTCTTAAGAAGGCTCTTCTCTTCTAACCAAGTCTTCCTTTTCTGGAGTTGCAGTAAGAACTTTAGATAAGCTAGTTTTTTTACCTCTTTTACCTATTTTTAAAATTTTCATATTTAATGGTGAAATCTGTTTAATAGATATTTTTATTGAAGATAGATGAGCATTTTTATTTGTAGAAGTTACATTAGTTTTTGATGTATTTGCTTCATCACACAATGTTATTTTTGTATTAGCAGTGGTTAAGTTTGCATCTTTTCCTACTTCAGACCCTCAACTACTGATGGTTCCATTATTGAGGCAGGCAAGAAATCTTTTTCAACAAATATATTTGGATTAAATGGAACAATCCCACTTATTAAATCCATTTTCTGCTTTCCCTATTGTTGCAATGTGGACAAAAGCATTTTTAAATATTCCTGCAACGTCATAAGGTGTAATTTTTTCATGCCCGTTATTTCTTAGAAATAAATCACATTGATTGGCATATGATTTTTTTAGTGGACCATAAACTGTTAAGTCTAATGGTTGTAGCTTATGGGATGTATGAGGAGGAAAAGATAGCATTATCACACCATTTTCTCGACAAAAATTATAACTTGACAAAGTAGTGTGGCTGTTATGGTTATCTAACATAAAAGTAAAGGATTGTCTTTAGAAGCAGAAGTTATTTTAACAAAATGTTTCAACCACACCAAAAATAACTCTTCATTTATCCACCCTTTTTTTGAACATTCATATACAGCACCAGTAGGACTATTTTTACATAACTGGTCGGACATCCGCTCACGAGGAAAAATGAACATTGGTGGTATATTGTGTCCAGTAGCACTTACTGCACAAACGACCGTTATATTTTTACCCCTTTCCCAGCTTACAGCTTTGCCAAGTTGTTTCACTCCTTTTGGACCTACAATTGTATATGGAGTAGGATCAGTAGAGATGCCTGTCTCGTCCACATTTAAATTCGATGAGGCTGAAATCTATGTTTCACAAAAACACCATTTAAATTTTCAAAAAATGCAGCTACAGAGCAGTTTTATTAAACGCTGCAATTTTTACCTAAACTGGTAGCTTCTGGTTTACGTATACTCAGTTTAGGGTGACGTTGCAAAAACGACCGAAACCAATCTGGTCCAGCACTTTCTTTTTCTTTATTAAATACATTTTGTATATGGTTTTGTTGAGCAAATTCATAGGCTATTTTACGTAGGTTTCAGGCGCGGATCCAGCTTGTGTTAAATAATAATTTATCTCGTTTAAATAATATTCTTAATAATAATTTTGGAAATGTTAAGTTTACATGAATAGAAAACCTATTCGTTATAGAATATAAATTATTTTTTTATGGACTGTTTGGAGAGTTCTAGTGACCATTTTTTATTTTATATTTCACGTACACAATTAAGCTATTTTTTTAGTAATTTAAACGGCTCGTATTTTGTAAATATCATACCAATTTTCAAAATTATTTTCTCCCATCTTTTATGAAAAAAACAATCTCTATAAAAAGGCTGTTGTAATATATTTAAAAATTAATTTTTTGGGGAAAAAACCCATTGCTCTCACATTGAGTTAATGTTTTGTTGTTTATAACAATTTATTGGAAAAAGTGGTAATTGATAAAAGTTGTAGCAACCCCGCCCGTAGCCCAAATCGTCGAACTGCTGATAAGGGACACACGTATTGACAACGAAATTCTCGGACCTCCGTTTGTTAAATTTTTATCCGTTTACATCTTTGTACCTACGAATGTTGACGTCTAGTCTATACCGTGTTTCTTCTAATTTCTGCGTTGTTCGATGTGAATTATAATTATTGCGATCATGGTCTTTCTTTTTGTTGGAAATCATTCGGTAGATCGTTGTGTGTACATGGCGGCTCCGAACTCGGCTACAGCCAGCGTATTATTATACTTTTTCAAAACAATCATAACACCTATCCTACTCGCGTTAATAACGTTTGGTTTGCATATTACATATAACGATGTTTACAATGGGCTATAAAATGTTAGACGTACACGAAAAATAATGGACGTCAATTTATGAAAAAATGCACGTCGAATAGTTCTTGGAAACGGTTTGACGTTAACATGTATGTCATTTTATTCTTTAAAATAACACAACACAGTGGTAGTATGTAAATTCATCATAATACCTATAACATTTATCTGCATATAAACGTTTGACTTGTGTATGTGGTGTTTTTTGAGCTACAATTCATGTAAAAAAAAAACAACTCGATATTGTACAGTGTACTGTCTGCCATTTGTAGTAAAAAAAAAAACGATATTATGAATTTATAATGGGTGAAATAACTTGGTCACATAATAAACACCGCATTGGTGAATTGTACTTGAAATATGTATCAATATTTTAAGTGTACGTTCAATGTTCGTTAACTATAAAATTGGACTAGCCGACATTATTGAATCTAAACAAAATTTCTACCATATTGATGTATTATTTATTTGTTGAATTTATAATGTCGTTTACAGTGTAAATGTGGGTAGTATGTACATGTTTATGACTACAATTCAGAGGTGCTGAAAAAAAAGCTTGAATAGTGGTAATGATGTACATTGTAAATTATGATTATAATATAGATTATTAAATTTAAGTGCCCTATAACACCAAAATTACTTAATGATAATGTACTATTTCCATCCAATAGTACATTTTAACATAACCGTAACGTTAAAATAATTTTGAACAAATTTATTTAAAATGCACTTATTCCACCTTTCCACCAGATAGTAAATACTATGATTTAAATGTAATTGTATGGTCAAAATAGAATTGATGTATGACTAGCGATGTTGACTTTAGTTTGTTTTATTACATATTGCCTAAAAAATTATTATACAGTTTTCGGTTAACATGCTTATCATACTTGTAGCATAAATAACAATGTTTTTTATTATACAATGTGAATTTGAATACAACAAAAATAAAACTGAATAGTGTAGTATAGTAAGATAAATACGGTGAATATTGGTAAAAGGAACTACAGCCAATGCTATTTTTTTTTTATTTTGCCTAAAAAATACTATTAACAAGCATTCTAATACCATTATTGGTTGTTGTCAGACAACTAAGTGTTATGTAATTATGTACAGTTGGTATATTTTGTATTATATTGACTCTTAAAATATATAGATAATAGTTTGGCCCAAGCAAAAACTTTTCATACAAAAATCAACGTTACTAATGATACAAGTGTATACATTAGATGCGCTTACGGTATCAACAGTTGGAAATATAATGTGTATGAATGATGATTAGCAGGTCACATGATCTTGCCATCGGGCGAATGACAGTAATCGCAAGCAGGGTATCTAGCTACGCCGGGTTTGGAGTGACTTATGTTAACTTAGATTTTTGAACAGGTATTACAATGTAACGTTGTGAATTAACAGTTTATCCCAAGCGGGAGACTTAATCTTTAATATGATACCACATAGTCGATTTTAGTTAAGTATAAAGGGTGAAAAAGAGTTTGAAACAAAAAGACCTTTATATGTATCGTTTGTTGTAAAAGTGAAGTATCTCCTTGTAGTTTAATTTTAAAATAATGATGACCTTTTTGTTAAATAGTGAATAGGAAAACAAATACAATTATTAATTCAGTGATTTCGATTATTTTTTTTGCATTTATTTATTGCTTCTCTTTTATTATGAAAGATATGACTAAATATGACTCTATTAAGTAAAAATATGGATATTTTAAAGATTTGAATTTACCCCACTTTTACAATAAACGTCCCATATATGTATATTATGGCTTTTTAAAAATTAATTATAACATTATAAGTAAAATCGTTTTTATATTTAGTCCGAAATTAGGAAATCTTAAGATATTTAGATACATTTAGCACAAACCAATTACAACGCACCAATTATTATTTTTTTTAAATAATTTAGTATACTTAATTACTTAAAAATTTAATTTTATCGTACTTGTACACATGATTACATTAAACATTTTGTGATTGCTGCAAACGTGGTGACAAGACACGAGGTGTTCAAGTTACGAGGGCTGGGCTCGTTTAATTGTGTGAAATAATTGCTCAATGTGCTCAATCTTTTCCATAAAATCCTATTCCTCGATTTACAAAGTGTTATGCTAGCTTTAGAAAACAGTCTTTCCGAAGGTTACAGATGTACCCATAATATATAAATATTTTCTAGCAAGTGGATATAAATCCGGAAAAACTGTTTTCATATATTCCATGGGTTATTCTTTTAAAGATAATATAGGCTGGGCTAGGTAGGCATTGTCTATAGTCGGTTCTGTGGAATCTCTTGATTGTTTTTTTTTATACTTGTGCACCAACTTTTAATGGTGCTCCCATAAATCGTAGCTGTCTTGTAATACATCTTCATCTACACTTGAACAATCAGTTGAACTAGTTTTTTGTATTGAATTTTTGGCAGGCTAGTGGATCTCTAAAATGTAATTTCTTAAACCGAGGGTCTAAAATTGTAGCTATTGGAAACTTATAATTCAAGTCCAATTTCTAAGTTCGGTTCTAATGATTCAATTTCAATAGTGTCACAATTCAACAATGACATTATCTTACTAACAACAACATATTTTTCACCAGACTTTCTAATGTAAGCTTCTCAAACGGCCGTAATATATTTTAATATTGTTTCCCGTAATTGTTTGAGTTCTCTGGCTGTGAGCATTTCTGGACCGGATGGTGTTTGGAAAAGTACATCAGAAATAAGTTTTGACAGGATTAAAAACCTGTCAATCATGTAAAATGTACTGTTCCATCTTGTCTTGACTCCGCTCAAGCATGCGCACTCGATGCTCAAGTGCGGCCCCTAGGCTTAATTGAAGATTCGGTTGCGTTGAGGCGGGCCGACGCGACCCAGAACCATCCCTGTCGCTCCTATCGTCTCCGGTGTTGTTGTTATTTGAGTAATTGATGAATTTGGTTTCTCAACAAAACATTGTGGTTTTTCTTCTTTCTCGGGTGACAGATATCTCGTACATTTTTTATTTTGCTGGCAGACCCCACACCATATAGTTCTATCCAAGTGCTAATGTATTTTTGGGCACTTTGGTACAGAGAATCCTTTTTTTTATGTTTTACTTTTTTCTATTCTGTTCCAGGCTCACTTTTTCAGTTTTAGGCATTTCTTCAACAGATGTATTTGCCAGTCGTATTTCCCATGGGTAATATTATACATATTGGGTAATACTTACTTGTAATATTGGCTGAGCTGGTCCTGTTTTAATTGTTACTATGTCTGATGGTAGTGATGGACTAAATTAACTAAAAGATTTTCCTTCGTCTATTGGTAAACTATCAGGAACTGAGGGTCCAGGGACTAATAAGTTGGAATCGGGTTGACTGCTATCTGACCCACTAGGAATACCAAATCAAATGATTTAAATTTAAATTAAAGTTTAGTAATTGCTTTTATGCAATTCAGTACTTATGAACTGTAATAAATAATAACTAGTGACTTTGAATACCAAAAAATGTTACCTTGCTTCTTTTTTATATTAAAAATACTTAATATATTTTTCTCAATTTGAACAATATTTGAAATATTTATGTTATATTATATATTATATATTATATAATATATATATATATATATATATTCCTGCTCTATGGGCCATTAAGGCCTTTTGCAGCTTCTACTAAGCCCCTCCACCTGTCACGGTCAATAGCAGTCTCGAAGCTTGCTGCTCCGTCCACCATTCTCACATCTGCATTGACTCTATCCCGCCATCGTTGCCGAGGTCTTCCCCTAGGGCGCTTACCAGTTGGGTTATTAATCAGTACTTTGCGAATTAAGCTTCCCTCGGCTCGTCACACATGACCCACCCATTCTAGGCGCCTGGCTTTTGGTATTTTTTCTCCTCTCATAATCTCCAGTTAATTCATTTCTCACCGGTCCGTATATTTTCCTCAGCACCTTCCTCTCGAAGATGAGAAGATTCTCCTGATCTCCTTGAGTTGTCGACCACGTCTCACAGGCATATGTCACTATTGGGCGTAAGTAAGCTAAATATATTTTTTCCTTTGCCGCCCATGATAGCATTCTTGAACTTAACAGTTTATTCAGTGAGAAATATGCACGATTCGCCGAGTTTATCCTAAGTTTAACTTCATTGTGCATATCGTTTTTATGATTGATGTTCACTCCTAAATATTTAAAGTCATCGACCTGTTCAAAGGTGTATGGTCCCACCACCAAATCGTTCTTAATAGGCGTGTGGCGTGCCATTAGCATGTATTTTGTTTTTGCTTCGTTAATTATAAGGCCCATATTCCGACTGGATGCAATTAATTTTTCCAAGGTGTGTACAACCTCCTGGCGACTATTTCCTAATATGACAACGTCATCCGCATACGCCAACATTATCATATTTTCATTAAGCTCCATTACTCGGTCTTCCCCTACATCTCTAACGACTTTTTCAAGAGCGAGGTTAAACAATTATATAATAATAATTAATATCATATAAATAATAAATTACTATATAAACCACACACACCATTTTATATATATGTAGATATATATACACTTATACAGGGTGGCCCACAAAGAGTTGACAAATTAAATAACTTTTGTTCTAGTGAATATTTTTGAGATTTTTTTTTAAATAAGATACTCATTTGTGCTATAAGCACCACCTTGTTATTGCACTTACCTGTTTTACTTTTTTAATAATATTTTTATTTTTTTTTCAAGATAGCCATTTTATTCAAAATAATTGGTAAAAAAAATTTGTATTTTTATTCATCCGTTCAAAAGTTATACTCATTTTAAAGTGAGGATGACTGATGACGGGAGGTGGAGTGTGGTAGAGTAAACCGCGTAGGGTTATTTTTATCTGCGCGCGTCCTTTTTCTTACTCCTGATATTTAAGGAAGGTAAACGTCACCGTCTAATAAAAGCGTAACGCTCCAACATACATTAGCCAAGGCTCAAGTCTGCTAGGACTGTTAAAAACGGACGCTAATACTTGATAATAATCAGTGTGTGTGTGTGTAACAGAATTTTCTCCAAAGCATTAATATCTGCACCTGAAAAATATTCAATAGTAATTTACAAATCTATCGATCTAAACTACAAAACCAAAACTACGAATTACATATCAGTTTTTTCTGGAAACATTGATAAATTCCAATAGTTGTGCCGAACACATAAGTAGTCGCGGCGGTACATCTATGGAAATAAGCCACTTTTATGTCGTTTCCACCAAAAGTTTCAAATCTGTACAATTAGAATATGTACACATAAATAACATACTTATTATTTTTAAGCAAAAATTACTTTACAAAAATTACGGATAACTTTTCAAATAACATACATTAGCCAAGGCCCAAGTCTGTTAGAACTGTTAAAAACAGACGCTAATACTTAATAATGTACATGACCAGTGCGTGTGTGACGGAATTTTAAACTATTCGGTATTTACTTGTCTAGAACAACTAGTTATCACCCACAATCAAACGGTCTTGTTGAACGTTAGCACGGCTCTTTTAAAACTGCCATTATGTGCCACGGAGATTCTACTTGGTCAGACGCATTACCATTAGTACTCCTTAGTCTACTCACTGCCTGGAAAGCTGATCTCCAATCTTCAGTCTTCAGTTGCAGAGCTAGTGTACGGAGAGACATTGCAAGTTCCTGGTAAGTTATCTCCTGTCAATCTCTCCTAAACCTTCAGACTTTGTGGCAAATCTCCGAACCGTAATTTCCAAACTCCGTCTTGTCCCAGCATCACGTCACTCGAAAAGTCGCATATTTGTTCATCAGGATCTAGAAATATGCACTTGTCATGCTACGCACCGATCTGGTTCGAACTCCTTTTCAGCCACCTTACACTGGACCTCATCCTGTTCTAAACCGTGGTGATAAGACTTTCGTAATTTAGGTTAAGGACAAGAAGTCGACCGTATCCATTGACCGCCTTAAACAGCGCGCACACCAAGTACGTTCCGTTACGTCACGTCACTATACGTCTTGGAGACGGTTTGGAACGTGACGTGACGGAACAGTGCAAAGTCGCACACTAGATGCGTCTCCTTCCGTCTGGTTTGTGTTGCCTTCCCAGAGAATCGTCATTCTACGTTTGAATTTGTTGCTGTGCGATGTGTGTTTTGTTAATTATAATATAGTTTTTAAAGTGAATTTCGTTATTTAAACTTTACCATGGACATTTCTTCCGACGAGGAACTTATTGTAATGGCGTGTATTGCAGAAGAGGAAGAGAAAGGTATGGGTCCATAACATAAATTTAAAAAGAAATGAGCACGGAGAATTCCATACTCTATTTCCAGACCTTCTTCAGGATGAAGCAAAATTTTTTAAGTACTTCCGGATGAGTTCGCAAAAGTTTTTTGAATTGCTTAACATGCTGCCGCAACTACAAAACCAAGATACAAACTTCAGACTCTGTATTCCACCGGATGAAAGACAGACTATCACCCTAAAGTAAGTTAAAATAATAAAAGAGTATAAATAAAAACGAAAAAATATAATACATAAGTAATGTATAATATACCAAACATATTATTACTGCTTACTAAGCAGTGCTAAGCACTAAAGCATTAAAATAACTGATAAGTGTTTAAAACTTAAACTTTTTTGTAATAATACCTAATTTTTTAATTTTTTAGAATTTAGAATAGTGTAAAAATTAATAATAGTGAAGAATTAAAAATAAATTAAGAATAGGATAAATATTATTTAAAAATAGTGTAAATTTTAATTCACTATTAGCCGGAGAAACAGTTTGAGCATGCGTCATAATTGTTATTTCATCGAGAGAGTTGTTATGTGGCGAAGTAAAAGAAGTATTTTGCTCGCTAGACAAATACGCCCTCATCTCCAAATCAGAAAGCAATGCAGCTATCTTAGCTTTTGCTTCAATTTGGAGGATGGGTGGTAGTCTCTTAGTCGTTGCCTCCATAGCAACAAAAAATGACCCAATATGGTCAAGAGGCGCTTCTACCTTGGCTTTTTTTGAAGCAAGATAGGTTGTAGAACTTGGGCAGTCGTTGGTTGTTGAGAACGCTTATGAAATTTCTTATCTGAGTTGTTTTCTTGATTAACGGCAATAATAGAAGTTGGCGAAGAAGGAGAACTTGTAGAAGGAGTTGGCGAGGGAAATGTGATTGCACATGATGAACATGGAAAAAGTAGTTCATCCGAATCTTCAAAAACTGGACTATTTTCAACAATATGCGCATCGTTGTTGTCGGGAGCTAGGTTTGATTTTTGTGTCCTTTCCTTCATATGAGGTAATAAAAAAGCCCAAGTGCCCTCATATCTCCATTTGCACCGATTTTCTGCACCCTGACCACTAACAGTTTTTTTTTTAAATTACGTTTCGCCGAAACTGGTCGCGAAGACTGGTCCAACGTTTTTTGCATTCTATGACTGAAAAGTCACATATTGAAAATAAATATACGTATTATAAATATATGTAGTATTTATATACTTAATTATTTAAAATTAAAAAATAATTCATAAAAAAAAAATAAGAATTAACTATACAAATTTTTTTTAATTGATAAATTGATCAAAATATGTTTTGTTGCTTGATATATTAGTTAAACTGGTTTTTTTATTTTAAAATTTCCTTCTTAAGTTAATTAATTTTTTTCAGATTTTTGGGTTATGGAGACTATTTCAACTATTTCATTTAGCTATCGGATTGGCGAATCTACGGTTCGCAAAATAATTTATGAAACATGCGAAGTCCTATGGCTTACCTTATTACAAGCCCATTCAATTCAACTAAATGCATCCCAGCAAAACCAGCTAAAGAAGAATTTCCTAGATCGTTCATTGACGATCGGTAACAACTTGCTCAGGTCGTCGTGTCCGTTTTACCAAGTTCTTTCAAGCATAGCAACTCGAAAAAAAAACTCCAAGAAAACCGTTAATAAGGACCATAAAATTAAATTTAAATCATAGTATTTACTATCTGGTGGAAAGGTGGAATAAGTGCATTTGAAATAAATTTGTTCAAAATTATTTTAATGTTACGGTTATGTCAAAATGTATTATTGGATGGAAATAGTACATTATCCTTAAGTAATCTTGGTTATATGGCACTTCAATTTATAATCTTTGTAATCATAATTGATTATGTACATATTACCGCTATTTAAGCGTTTTTCCAGTACCGCTGTATTGTTGTTATAAACATCTACATACTACCCAAATTTACACTGTAAACGACATTATGGATTCAACAAATAAATAATACATCAATAAGGTACAATCAAGTACAATTCACCAATGCGGTGTTTATTGTGTGACCAAGTTATTTCACCCATTATAAATTCATAATATCGTTTTTTTTATACTACAAATGAAAAAAACAGTACAGTACAATATCGTGTTGTTTTTTTTTAAACATGAATTGTAGCTCAAAAAACACCACATGCACAAGTCGAACGTTTATATGCAGATAAATCCGAAAGTATTTTCTATCGTTCTTCTTGCTCTGCTTAACCTAAATAATCATTGATTAAATACTTAAACTGCAATATGGCTTAAAAATGTCATCTCAAACTTATAATTGATATTAAATAAATTGTAGTTTTTACCTGTAATTGAACACTTCTTCATTTTTTAGCAAAATGGACTTACCCCTACCAGAATAAGGCCTTATCAAATTTTCCAAAAGAGGGAACGCTTCATCGCCAACAACATAAAACGGTAGGCGTCCATTTACACGGTCCAACCATTCTGGATCAGGTAAGTCCATTAAATTTTGCGTTATTGCTTTGCCAATATTGCTGTTCCTAAAAACACCACCATCGCTACATCTTCTTGGTGCACCAATATCAACCAACAGGAAGTTGTAATTGGCATCGCACAATGCCAGGAAAATTATACTATGCGACCCTTTGTAATTGAAATTTATAGAGCCACTATTTCGAAAAGCCTAAAACATAATTAGTTATGGTAAGTGAAAAGTAAGTATCTAGTTATAGCATATTATTATTAAACATTTAACTATTTCAAGTGACTTATTTAATATGTTCTGGAAGTAATTTGAAATTAAAATAGTATGTTTCAATTGAAAAACTGGTTGAATAAGTAATAACCCAATTATTTATACAGAATTCAATATTTATAGAGATGTTATCAAAGAAAACATTGCGAGTTGATGTAATACATTTTTGTCAGTAGTAACATTATTATTATTCTGTAGGGGAGGATGGTGGTAGCCTGCACGTGGCCCTCCCTGCATGCGTTAGTCTTATATTTACCGAGATTTGAGGATTTCAGTATTTGACTAACGTATCAATACCACCATCAGGCGCTACACTAATGAAATAAATAAATAAATTGGCCATACATGTTTTAATTTAAATTATAGGACTTTGTTATGAATAGAATAAAATTTACTTGATGTATTATATGTTTCCCGTCAATAGCAGCAAGGCAATGGGGTAGGTTCCATTTATCTTTGAACTCTATTGCACTTTTTTTCTAACTCATCTTGGATGGAGTAAATAAAACCTTTAAATATTTATTATACTACAACGTTTACACTAAAATAATCACATTCAAGTATATAAAATATATTCTATCATTAACTAAATTCTAACCTTCTTTTTGAGAACTGTCCAAAGTACGTTGCAACATTCTGGTATAATCTTTGAAATAGTACTCTGACCAATTCTAAAAGAATATACTAGTGACATCATACTATCACCTGAAGCCAAGTATCTAAATAATAGTAATTTTAGATTATGAATTAATTTCTGTATCCTTAGTGTATGTATAATTTTTATTTAACTTAAGCCTATATTTAATACTAAATTAACTAAATTTATTATAATTAAATTTGTAGACCATGTTTACACTTTTAACGCACCCCAAGGTACATGTTGAAATTTCCCCAACAGAAAGAGTGTCCTTCCGAAAATATGGCAGTCTTTGTAGATGAGGACCTACAATACACACAAGCTCTTCTAATGTTGTGGAATTCATGCGAAGAAAGTTGTGGTAATGTGCTGAACTGGATAGCTGTTGTTCGGCTATGCAATATTCTGTTATCTCCTTAAGATGGATGTTCTTTCAATAATGGTCGAACATGCCATCTCCTTTTCGAACTGAGTATAATTATATTAAATTGTTAATTAATGCACTATGAGGTTTATTGTTAACTTTAAGATCTTATATTATGTACAATATTACTTGGTTTCTTTTTTAGTCGAATTCCATAAGTACAATAGTACTATTTTACGTCTATATAAACTTAAATCGTAATTGTACTTTTCGACTTCGTGTTGACGTCTCATTTTTAATTCTAAGAAAAAATCTCACTAGTACAACAACTCACAATAAGTACAAATTAATTGTATTATTCATTTTTAGTCGTTAAAAATAATGTATTAATAATGGACAAACAACACAAACTTAAATTGAATTTCTAATACTAATTTATGATATATCATCAATAAAAGAAAATTTTGTTAACATAATTTTGAGTAGTTATTTTATCAAATTTAAATTTCGCGGGTTTGCCTCTATGGTATTCCCTGATTAAGTAACCACGATTAGTGATTACCAAGGTGGTATTGAACAGTTACCATTAGTAACCATTAGTGGCCACGCCCACTTCTTAAATCGCACGACACGTCAGACGACGGAGCTGTGATACCGGCTTAAAACAAAAATGTTATCACGTGGTCAACAAACCCTGGGCGGTCAAACAGATGCGGTTTGCCAAAGACGACTGTCAACGGTTTTGTTTCCCTGGCATCGAATCGCATATGAATGCAAGACAGCGTGTAAGCAATTTTTTATTCATTCTAACAAACATTCATCACTGACAAACGAACAAAATTCTACTGGAAGACTTGGCCATGGCAGTTTTGTTCCGGTTTGATGGCAAACATTCCATTTGAGATAAACGGGTAAGTCGCTTGTTGAGTTGGCATTCAAGTATAAGTTTAAGTTTGCAACCAAAAATTAAATTACCTAACTAAATAAATTACATGGAATGCTGTTGTACAGGGTCAACTTGTCTGGCTCGTGGGAGTGGACTGCGTTTCGGTTAATTGCCGAAGCATGTCCTTTGCTGTTTGCCAAATGGCCCATGGTGCGGTATGGTGGCATAGCCATGGTGGCCACGGCGACAGGCGTGACGGCTGCCTTAGACCAACTAGTATCGATAGCGGTGAACCAGACGGCCAAAAGAGAACTGGAAGCTGACAGCTATGACCAGGAGCCAATAGCGGCCAGTTGGGTGGACCATAATCAGGCGATCGATGTGTTGGTTAAATTATCGGAGGACGAGTCGATGTTTAATCCGTTCTTATGGCGGATGTACCCGCATCCACCAAGTTACATCTGCTGCATGCACTTTCTCAAACACAAGGCACATGTTGATCTGATCAGTAAAGCCAACAACTGCGATGTCAGAAAGAAAAAATCAAAATTAAAGCACACTATGCAATGTTCAACTATGATAGTAAATTTCCATAAAAAAAAACATTTTTCAGCCGAGTCTGCAACCACGAAAGAGCATTTTAAACTAACTAAACTAAGAAATTAATAAAATAAATTTAAAAAAAAATCATTATTATTATTAAGATGTTGTTATAACAATAAAAAAATGTAACTATGAAAATCTATATTTATTTATTTATTTGGGTAAACGCCCAAGAGGGCTCAAGTACAATAATAATCTTAGCTTAAATCATCATCATCATCAAGCTTAACGGACCTTTAAGGCCCAACGCTGCCATCATGAGATGGTTTCTTGACGAACAATTAATCTTAGCTTAAATACAAGATAATAATTTAAAAACAAGATGTGAATTGGAATTTAAGTATAATAAAAAGAAAAAAATATAATAAGAAACTAATAAAAAGACCTAGATAACACTAACTGGCTGAAAAACAATTTTTTGTAGAATACAAATCTCTAATATTAAATAAATCAAAATTTTTCATCACGTTACATTCTCTAGCTATACGGTCAAGGGGATTATTGGAACCATATGATGTACGATGGAAAAGAATTTCAAAGCTATATATAAAATAAAAAAAAAGTCACTTATTTGTGAGAGTAGTGTAATCAAAAAATCTCTAATTTCGGAACATTTAATTTTAATTTATTTTTTCTTTAAATAAAATATATGACTTTCCCGAGGAAATTTACTAGCAGCTAAAATATAAATGAAAAAAATTGTATCAAAGATCATTTTTTTGGCTGCCAGAGAAACGTGTGAGATATGATTATGTTGAGTATACGCACCAACGACCGATTGCTTCATTAGTAATGATTAAAATCATAATGTGCCAGAGCTAAGACATGATAATGTCAAAAAGGGCTTCCTTATCTACTTGACTATAATCAATTTCAGCAGAATTTAATGTGCGTGAAGCAAATACAATTAGATGCTCTTAGTTGTTTTCAACGGTTTAGGATAATATGGACCCTATACCATATTAAGATGCATCATTAGTTAAAATTGTAGGTCTATTAGGATAAAAATGTTTCAGAACCCTATCTGATATACATTTTTTTTTGATTCTAAGAAATAGATCTTCACATTCTTTATTAAAATTAAATTTAACAACTTTTTTAAAATATTTGAAAGTGGAGCCTGAATAGTTGCCAGAATAGGTATTAATTTCCTAATAATTATTAATTAGTCTGAGAAATGCCTGTAATTGAGTTTTATTTTCAGAATATTTAATTTTAACAATTGCTTTTATTTTCTCAGGATTTTGTTTACACCCATCTTTATTAATAATATAACACAAATATTTAATTTGATCTTTAAATAATAAACATTTAAATTTTTTTACAGTTGAACCTAATTCTTTAATTAAATTTAAAACTTCAAACAAAGTCTTTAGGTGTTCCTCCTCATGGTTTCCAAACACTAAAATCTCATTAAAATACACTTATATTTTTATTTGTTTAACCTTTTCTGCAGTTGTTCTGTATTCTCTGATTACTTTAATATGCCTTTAATGATGAGGTTAAGAATTATAGGACATGAGTAACTTATTGAACACTTAGTATTATATTACTTTTTCTAACACTTTAAAAGTAACAACACAACAAAACAAATGATCTTATCGAAAACATAACATAATATAATATAACAGTGCGGCCAACAGTACTACGGTGTCACTACGGCGAACGCCAGGAGTTCCATCCCCTGTGGCATAGGAGTCCGCAGGAGCCCATCGTATAGGCAATTCCATAGGTCGGGCCCGAGTTCGGCCCTCGTGGCACTCCGCAAGTCCTTGTCCTTATTTCCCCCGACGCCTTTCCGTATCGCAACTTCCTACTCTCCAGGTATTCTTCGATTTGAGCTTGTCGCATTCGTAAACGTCGCACAGTGGGCCAAATTACAAATTTAGGCGGACAAAATTTTTTTTTATTTTTACTTTAATTAATATAGGTAAAAATACCTTTGCCTTGCACTACTTTATCTACCTTTATTCCTAATTTTTCCCATAACTCTTTCTGTATTGTCTTTTTTTGGAGAGCTATTTCTTTTTTTTGTTCGATACTCGCTCTTTTGTTTGACTCTAATATACCTTTCTTATAAGCAATATGAAGCATACATTCCAAACATTTGATCCAAGCATGTAGTGGCGATAATCCATATTTTAAATTATCTTCATTGCATTTTAAATTATTTATTTTTTCTTGGTCGTTCATGTCTTTAGGGGTGCATTTACAAATATAGCAGGTTTGACTTGATGAATTACATAATGTATTAATTACTTTAATGTTCATACTGCTTAAACATATTGTTTAAATACGTTTTTCTTTCGAGTTTTCATTTAAAAGAGATTTCACTTTCCGTCTTTTTGACCTATCACAACTACTGTCAAATGGTTTAAGTGGTCTTCCAACGCTGACCTTAGCTGCTGAAGATACAGTCATTTTTGAAGTTGACGCGGTACAAGAATGTTCATTCAGTGGTAAACAAATATTAAAATTTAAATCTAACCAATTTTCATTATACTTTCTAAAAACGTTTAACGTTCGATTTGCAGATATCCATTTTTTATTTAAAGTGCTATAGTAACCAGATATTTTGTTTTCCAAAAACGTATCGTATTCATCTAACGTGTCGCAGTTCGGTATTTTAGATTTTATAAAATTAAAAACCATTGATTTTGAAGCCGCTGAAGGGGGTTGAAATATTTTACTATTGCTTCGTAACACATTGAACAAATCTTTATTTTTCAATGTGGTTGCTAAAAATAAAACGTTTATTTTTTATACATCGGCGTTTTTTGGCAGTTGAAAATTACTTAATTATCTTAAGGGTATATATAGGTATAAGTTTAGGGGAAAATTAGCCTCCCCTTACCCCCCCCCCTTTTTTTTGCCACACCATTCAATAAAATAAATATCTTTATTTTCCAACTATATTTAATTGTTTATTTGTTTTAATATGTTACTACGGTACACATAGCTATAAATATACTATGTATAATTTTATATAAATATCCATTCCTTACCTTGTGCATTGATGTTATTCATTTTGGTTAAAAATATAACTATAAATTACCATAAACAATTTTTTTAAACCTCTTCAAACGGTAAATTTATAATTACAAAATATGTCACGTCGCGCGATGGCCAAGCGGTTAATGACCTATATCGGACCCCCAAACACCATTTTGGTTATGTCTAACGCTGATATTCTTATCATATATATTATTAGAATGTACAAAGTTCAAAAACTTGTAGGTTTTAATAACATTGAATTATTTTAGTTTTGTCCACTTAAATTTGTAACTTAGCCCACTGTGCGTCGTATTCGTATCGCGTTAGATCTCAACAATAGGAACCGTACCTAACCTAACCGGTAAGTTCATCCGGGCGATCGGACTTTGCACCCAGGTGCTCGGGTCGGCCTAGTGGGGCCAACTGCAAGTGAGGCCTGACGGACCAAACCAACAATTTCTCCAAGAGCTCTCCTCTAATCTCTAATGGCTCTAGAAAATTTTGCAAAAAAATTATAATTTTTTTCATTGATTAATACGCAAAGAGTATACAAACTGTCAACATATAAAGTGCATATAATATGTACGGTTGTCACGATGAAGGATCCTGGCCTCACGTCGTCTTTCAACGATTAACGACCCACCGCGCAGCCCATTCGTACACAAGAAACTTAATACCGACTATTTGCAATTGTTTCGCGACACTCATTTTTCCGACAGCACATCACAACACCATCAACTTAAGAAACTTATACAGTGTAAAATATAATTCTGATCCCAATCAAACTTGGTAGACAGGTGGAACACAGCTTTGGTCTTGTGAAAAGCTCATTTTAACGGCATCAGTGTTACCACATGACGCGCTCTAACAAAATTTTCGTTTTTAATTGCTATACCTCGTATATGTTATTACTTTTTTTTTATAATTCATTTATATAACTGTGCAAGCGCGTGAGATCTCGACCACTGGAGGTTTGTTCATCCAGGCGAGCAATTGTCTGGGGGAAGAAATGGCCACCTGACCTCTTTCTGAGGACAACTTGTTTGGTAGCGTTAGGTCGGCAGCCAGCTATAAGCCCAAAAATGCCAAATCTAAACCGTCCAAGTCTCGATCGGTGGGATTAACGGACGTTAAACGTAAGAGAGAGATAATTCATTAATAATAACTACTATAATTTATAATTTAACGATTATTTTTTTAAAATGTAGTATGCTCTTTAGATTCAAAGTTAAATCCCATACCTCTCGCTTTTATGTTGACTGAATTCTACGATACATGTCGTGGATGTCATAATGGGATATCGGTTCTTTACATACATAAGCTAAATCATTAGATTACAAAGTATTATGGGTTCCCTACACAGAATTTGGACCTCGTGATAACTTAAATAGCGATAAATATCCAATTGTTAATTAATGAACATTAGTGTTAATAGTTTAGAGTTTTGCGCTTTGTATGTTTTTATTGTATTCTGTCTTGAATAAACCAATATTGAAATTTATTAAACACCAATTGAATTACGTTTCCCACATTTGTAATACAAAAAACTAAGCTCATATGCATCGGGTTTAGATCCAATTGAGCTGCACAACATATCGGTATACCACAAACATAGACTTTCTAATTTTGATATTCGAACTTGTGACATCATTGCTCCATACGGTGAATGTTGGTGGGAATCTATAAGCAGTACCTGAAAAATAATTTATAGAGAAAAATCAAATGAAGAATAAATGATACGGTTTGTATATACTCGTATGAGTACTATATAATTCATTTATTGTGGCGGTAGATAAAATTTTAAAAGTGCATCATACTTCGTTAAATAAAATGAATAGAAAAAACTGAATAGAATATATTTTGTAATATCACCTATTAAAAATATTATAGATAGTTGATCATTTTATAAAATATATAAATGTACATTTTGCGGATTAACTAAGTATTATAACTAAAAATTACTAAACGTTTTGTTTCATAAAGTACTTTTGCTTCATCATTATTGCTCACTTACACAGTTCATGTCCAACTGCAACACAAATAATACTGATTTACTGTGAGCAATTAGTACCATATAAAGGCTGTTTTTGTTACAGCATGGAGGATTTTTAAACCACTCCAATATGTGGTAGTCCATTTCCTTGTATAAGTTTTTCATTATGTCGTTAAAATAAACTGAACTCTTCTAAAATATAGTACACATGGTTCAGTTATAAACAAATGCCTGTACTATAATATAATATGCATCAAAAATTAAATTTTGTACCCATTCAGTCATAGATCCTAGTGATGATTTACTGGCTGCCATTGCTTCTGGCACAGTGAGATTCACGTTTCTCAATAATCCTGCCTTAAAAAGATTCCTATGTATCGAATTTCCTTCCAAAATTGCATCTGAGAATAATTTAACTAGAGTTTCTTTTGTAGGTGAGCTGAACAAGCACTGGACGCGAGTATTTGAGTTCCTTATTTTCGTTGCAATGAGCAGTACGATTATAGTGCAAGCGTTGCTTCCTTCTATAATTAAACAGCAAATAACTAGCGAATATATAAATGTAATTCAAAAATGAGATTATTTTTGCACTGAAATACATAATTCCAAAGTGCACAACGCACTTATACTTTTTATGTTATAAAAAAAAACTTAAAATTCGATTTTTTTCATTTTTACATTTAAAAAACCTTAAGAAAAGAATATATCCAATACTTTATCAGTACCTACCTGCGTTTTCGTTTCCTAGTTTTGATTGTGAAAATGCCGAAGGATACCACATAATGTGTATGTCACCCTCGCTTACGAATTTAAAACTCTCTAAGCTTCGAGAGTTGCAGTGGCATGCATCACATTTCATTTTACTTAGGTTCAAGTTTAATTTTGATTTTTTTCTTAATATTTAGATTATTATTTTTGATACATATACATATATATATATATGTATACGTAGATGTATTTATTATTTATATTTTATTGTAGTTGTTAACCACGTTATAGATATACAGCCAATAAACGTACTGTAATATGTATTGTTATATATATTTTGAGAAAAACAACTGTATTTAATATTACTTTATTTAACACATTTTAACAATGTAGCCCGCCAGTTGAGTTTCTTGTCCAGATTTACATCTTAGTATTTTACTTCTGGCTTGAAATTTATTTCTTGTCCACTAAGTTTAAGGATTTTGGTATTGTCAAATCCCAATATTTTCTTAGTAAACTTAACTATCTCTGCTTTGCTTGGATTTATAGCCAAACCATATTTACTGCACTACCTATGCATTGTATTCATAGACTACTGAGACTGGTCCAGAATGTTATCTAGGAATTTACCCACTACCACTATAGCCAAGTCATCCGCATATGTTTGAACATAACACTTTTCGTTAACTTTGCTAATGTAATTGATGCATTGTAAATGTCAGTAAACTTTTTTTTTGTTTTTAATTGTTTAATTATTCTATTTACAAAGAATTATAGATAAGCTTTTTCTATCATGTAGTATGGGTTGAAAATGAATGCGAATAAAACGAAATTCATGATAATAACCAAAGATAGGACAGATACCCAACATGATAATAAAACCTGACCTTAAACATTACAGCAGTAGAAAGAGTGTATTCCTACAAATACTTGGGAACATGGATAAACAGTAATGGTGACGCTTCTAAAGAAATAAGGTGCAGGGTAGAGATTGCCAGAACAGGATTCTTTAAAATAAGAAAAATCTTCTCAAATTGCGACCTTTCACTAGAATTGAGAATGAGTATGTTAAAGTTCTATGTGCTTTCAATATTACTCTATAGAGTGGAGGCCTGGACTTTAAAGGAAGCTGATTTGAAGAAGATAGAAGCATTCCAGATGTGGTGCTAGGAAGAATCTTAAATATATCATGGGTAGATCGCGTTACAAATTTGGAAGTGCTGAGGAGAATAGGAGAAGATAAGGAAATAGTAAAGACAGTTAAAACAAGAAAGTTGCGATATTTTGGGCACATGATGAGGGGACAGAAATATCAAATTCTGCATAGTTCTAATAATATCCGCGGAGAGAGCGAACAACCGAGAAGCTTAGTAGCGGCCGGCCGCGGCCGTTTTCCCCGGTGTGGACTTTGCACTCTCCAACTGGATGGTGGGAGAGTAAGCTCACAACCGAGTGTCGCACAATGTGTCGACGGGTGACAGAAGAGGTACAGCGCGGGCCCAACCTGTGTGATAGGTTGAGGGGGATACTCCCCCGTCAATCCGTCGACACACCCCGTGCGACTAAGCCGTGGTTTAGCCGCTTACTTATAGTCTTCTCTTCTCCCCGCTGGGATGTTCAGGTGACTACCTGTCCCTGCGGGGTTGTTCGCTAATGATGCGTGGGTGGGATTGAGGGATGATAGGGAGATAGGCAAGCCTACTCGGTCCCATCTTCCTTGAAGGGAGGCGGGTTTCTCGGAGGATTGTTCGTCTCTGAGGGCCCTGGTGCGGGGGTTTGTTGGTCGGAGGTTTCGGGTGTTTGAGATGTCGGGTTGGGGGAGGATGGGGCCGTGTGGAACATCTCGTCGTCCACCTCCGGGAGGCTTGTCGGTGGCCTCGTCAACACCTCATCCACATCCATCGGTGACGCCTCCTCTTCGATTTTCTCCAGCCTCCACTGCTGGCTGTTCCTCGCCTTCGCCTCCTTCTTCCTCTGTGAGAAGGCTTTCCATTTTAACCTGTCCTTTCTCAGCTGCGAAGGGCGTTTCCGCTTTTGGAATGCGCCCGATTGTCCGGACGTCCCCGCCGCTCCTCCGTCCCCGCCGGTGGTCGGTACTGCCGGTTTGGGTACTAAGACCTCCATGAGCGGGCGGGGTCTCGTGGTGGTGGGTGCCGTGTTTCGGACCGGTGTTGTGTTGGTAGATGGGCTGTGGCTTGGGGCTGTTGCGGTTGGTTTGTTGCGGTTCGGAGTGCTGGTGGCGTTTGTTGGCTGGTTGCGGATTGGGGGAGTTGGATAGGCTCTGGGATGTGGTCTCGCGGTTTCATTACGCGCTCCACTCGACGTTGGTTGTCGTCGAGGGGGTGGGGGGTTTACGCGGTCATCGACTGGAGCCATTTCCCGTCTTCCCGCCCTGAGGCCCCGCTGGTACCGACTGACACCGACACCGGATATCATAACGAAAAATAACAGTTGATTTATCTGATAAGGGAGATAAGGGAAGGAGATAGGGGTTTCGGTTAACTTTTACTTGTAATTTAGACTAATATACCTTTTCTTCAGATTCAACTACTAAATCGTCAATTTTGTAGCCGTACCATTATAATTTTTAGTCGGGGTGGTGTGGCGCAGTGGACACCTCTGCTGCCGCATGGCACTTGAGGTCAAGCTGCGGCCGTTGCTGCTTGAACCCGGATGGGTGACCAACCGGATTCCTAGCGGCGACCCACACCATCAACCCCCGATAAGCATGGCAGAAATGCCATGCGCTTCTGGCGTCCGAACTGGCATAAGATAGCTATAGCCCTCCCGGTCAAATACGCCATACGAATATTATATTATTATTAATTGTTAGTGATCCAATATATACTTATATATTATACATCGAGCGTTATATAATTTTTAATTTACAGCTACTTGTAAAATTTAAATACTGAGAATAGTGAACAACAAAACTAATCATATAATTTATATTTATACACAACTGACTAAAATGAAGACACACCCGTATCGTTTTGGAGTTTAAGACCCGCTAAAAACACATAATTCATTGAAAACCCGGTTGATGAGGCGGCACTCGCATCAAATACTACACGTAATATTTTTGCCATCGCGTTTAACTACTGCGTGATGCGGTATGTAATAGTAGCCCGGTTGGGTGGCTGGTATCATATGACCAAGGGCGGCGTATTCGGCCATAAATGCGCAATATTCGGCGTAAAACCTCAGGGTCTTTAATTAAACGCGTTTCTAAATTATAAAACCGTTTTAGCACCACCGCGCGTGAATTACCGAGGCCATTATATGCACCCGGCGTCGCGCGGTCTAATACCACATGAAACCGTATTGTGTGATATTCATAGAGAGGGGCCAACGTTCTTACAATTACCTACCGAATAATAATTATTCGGTATAATTATTATATGCATAAAAATAATGCAATTTCATAATTAACCCTACGCTGGGCGCGTGGGGGACAATTGTCAACCATCACTAAATTATTGATTAAATGTAAAAATATTCATCATTTTTTACTTTTTTAATTATTAAAAGTCAATAGCTACATTATAATTTATTATTGAACCTCAATGTATATGCATTATTAATTTATTCGTTATAAAATATATAACTAGAATGATATAAAATATATTTTATACAGCTTTTTTTTTATAATACACAATTTTTACAAATGTCGTTTAAATGATCACCTCACACCACAACTTACACTTATAACACCATCTTCTAGTTGTTTTGTCACGTACTCGTCCACAATCATAACATCGACCTCTGGATCCTTCTGGTCTTTCTGTCTCTGTAACTGCCGTATCCTTTCTCCCAACAAATGTTTAGCACGTCTTCGAAGTTCAACTGGAAGGTTTTCTATTGTAGATCTTAATTGAATTTGTGGCTTTATTAGTTCCCATGACAAGTTTTGTAAAAAGTCGACCCTTTTTACTTTTGTATTTTCGGTGTGATTAGCTCTATAAATACATAGTGCATTTATGGCAGCAACGTTTAAAAGATTATAAAATACAACCATTGGCCAACGTTTTGTCAAAGTTGATCAATTAAATCAACACCAATTTTAGTCCTATTATAGAATGTAATTATATCTGATTTTTTTTTGTCACCTGTTTCTTCATCTATTTCATCGTCATGGTGCATAGATGAAATTGCCAACACAGTTTTATTTTTTTTCGGACAATATGAAACTAATGTACTGTTATTTTGAAATCCAAACACTGAAGATGTTTCAACTCGTTGTTTGTTTGGTAAAAATTCTTTTGGAATCTCTCGTTTATTTTTACGAATTGTACCTACATATGTTAGTTTTTTTTCTTTCAAATTGGTAATCAAGGGTATACTTGTAAAACAGTTATCTCCCGTAATGTTTCTATTTGTTCCAAATATCAACTAATCGCAAAACTACATCTTGAGAAGCATTACTAATTTTATATGGTCCTTCGAGTTGTATACCAATATATGTCTCTAAATCTAAAGTGTAGGCGGTTCTAGAATCAACTAAAGCAAATGTTTTTATCCCATACTTGGCAGGTTTACTTGGAATATACTGCCTAAATGAACATTTCCCCCGAAATGCTAAAAGCTGCTCATCGATAGTCACATATTCACTCGGGCAGTAATATTTTTGAAAATTATCAACCATCAATGTAAATATATCTCTAATAGGAACTAATTTGTCAAATTGTTTACGAGCCGCTCGATCTCGTACATCGTCAAACCGTAAACATCTTACAAGAAAACGAAACCTCTTTTCACTCATAGTCAAGTAACATGACTCCAATCCATTTCTTTTCGAATTATCCCACAGTTGATGTATATTTTTACGATAGCACCTAAAGGATCCTATTTGATATAACAGTCCTATAAAGGCTCTAATTTCTGTAATGTTTGTAAGTCTTGCATCTCTGCTTCGCTGAAATTTCCCACTGATTGATTCAATATAAATATTTGTACAGTGTGTTATAATTCTAATAATGTTGTCATCAATAAATAAATTTAAAATTCCAATTTGTGATTTAGTTCCA
This sequence comes from Adelges cooleyi, assembly GCF_023614345.1. Lineage (NCBI taxonomy): Eukaryota > Metazoa > Arthropoda > Insecta > Hemiptera > Adelgidae > Adelges > Adelges cooleyi. Next base: position 1,667,845 of record NW_026095978.1, read on the forward strand.
CGTGCTTCTCTTCTAGGACCAGGAAGATGGGTAATAATATTGTGTGCACGTGTTCGAACATTTACAGGAGGTTTTATTTTACACCACTTTGTTTTTCCATCCTTTCCTATAAAAAAATTATCTGCATTTTCGCTTGCCTCATCAATCTCAGAATCAGTTGTCTCTTCCTCAGCATTGGTATCGTGATCACTTCTAAATACAATATCCTCTCCAAAAGATTCTTCGTCACTACTACTAATATTTTCGAACCAATTTCGTATGGTATTTTCGTTTACAGTCCTCTCAAGTCTCAGTCTTTTATTATCTGACATTTTAAACTAAATAAATAAAAATGTGAACAAAATATTACCTAATTATTGCTTATATATTATTAATTATATTTTTTTACCTGATAAATTATGAATATTTTAAAGCAAAGAGAGTCGCGTGGTGGACACTTGTCACCCAGTAAGATAAATAAATATATACATCCGTTCTGAACTACAGCACTTTGGTAAATAAGCTAGATAACCTTTTAGGTAGGTCTAAACGAGAGGTACTAGAGATAACGACGACGTTAATTGCATTCGGTAAGAGTTATGTAATTTTAAAATATACTGGGTGACAGTCGTCAACCACGCGCCTAACGTAGGGTTAAAAACATATTTATTTTGTGATATTTTATATTACATACATTATATTATCATACATTTCTTCGGAAAAAACCAAGGGGGGCAACTGCCTACTTGCCCCTCCCTGCGACACCATTAAGATGTGCACTTTTTTAGTTTTCAACATGTAACGGTCTCCGTTTTCTGTGATCCTAAGCTTAGTCTGTTTTTGCAGATCCAATAAGATTTCTGCGTTGATTATCTGCTTATCGAGTGCTGCAGGATACTGCCGTTTTTGGCTATGCCTACAATCACAATCTTTTTTTTTTTTTGTTATCTAAATATTCACGAGACTAGTTACGAGTTTTCAGGTTAGTAGTTTTTTCTTAAATATCTTGCCAATATTTTCAACTCGACTTATAATAAATAATATCTGGTTGATGAGGAAACGGTGAATGACGACCTAAACGCAATTATTATTTTCCGAAAAATTGTACAATTAAACGTCGAGAGTAAATAACCCCAGATTTGGTGACAAACGTACCAAGTAAACAAAAATTAACAATTTTATATATTATAGACTCATTCATTTGATTCGTATCTAAGACTCCTTTCCGTTATTATTAGTCATCAGTATCGAGGACCAAGAAGATTCGAACAATATAAAGGTATGACGTCAGACTTGGTGGATAACCAAACAAACGCAATTACACTGAACATTGTTGTAGGTTACAAGTCGTTTCTCTAGTCACAAGCACATAATATTTGCTTACAATTTTTATATTGGTAGGACAGATAAATCCTAAAACTATCAGTGCATATTTTTCATTGCTAGTAAATCAATTTGATGCGAATTTCAATATTTTATTCGTTCTTTGGGTTTTTAGCTTCAAATTGGTGAATTGTTACTATTATTTTGCTTTTTAAAGTTTCCACTGGGTAATGTAAATCCAATTATATGCCAAGTGCGCTGAAATTAAAACGAATACACGCGTTAAAATTATTCTATTATAGTAAAACTGAATGTAAAAATAGATAACAATTAATTGTTACATCCATGTTTTTCGTTAAATATGATAATGATCGCTGTTGATTTAATAAAAATCTTTATCAATATGTATTTTCAAACAAATATTTATTGACTAAAAAATATGACATTTTTAATTTATCTAATAGATTAACAAAATGCCTTATTGGTTTCTTAGAATCTATTGTAGATTTTTTTAATTTTAGTCAATGTTGAAGTATTTTATTTACAAATCGTTTTAATAATTGAAGAAATTTAGTAGTATGCCACATCCTCAGATAAAAATTGTTATTTGTAGTACAGTATAGAATAATTTAAAAAATGGACATGACATGACCTCCGCTGCACGGATGTTCATAGGAACATGGATATGTCTTAATATACACATAAGGACCCTGGTACTTTTTAGTACTTTCTAATATGGAATGTTTTATCATTAATCTTTTATTTTTTGCTCATCTCCAGCATTCAACTGGGCCTTCACTTAACACTTATCACTTATCACTTATCTCTATTCTCTTTTCTCTAATCCGTTATCTATATATTTTTATATCTTATCTATAATCTCTTACCTCTTCTTCTGCAGTATTCAATCTAATGATTGCTTTTCAGTAACTTCCATGTTTCTCTATCACTAGCCTTCTTCTTAGTAACTCTTGATATGAATTACATCTTGGTCTTCCTCTATAATTTTTTCCATCGATTATTCCTTCTAAGATTAGTAAGGAATAATCAATACCTCTAAATATTCAAAATTATTTATCAGCTGTTTCATTCACAAAACAACCGCTAAATCACGCCACACGCCCAGACTTTTTGATTGACCCCCGCCAAATAACATATCCATGTTAAAATAATTTAAATTTAAAACAAATATTTCACAAATCGTGTTAAAATCAAAATTTTATATTAAAAAAACGTACTATGTCTGTTTCTTGTATTTTGTAATTTAATAAGAAATCTACGTTTGAAAAAGTCGTAGGGTTGATATCATGATGGTTCAGTTGCTTATCAATTAACTAACTTTACTTTGTCATTTATATGTTATATAAATAAATAAATTAACTAACCCGTACACAATACTTCTTTTATAGTTGGTTTTCTTTCACAGTTGAAATAATCATAAATTATTAAAATGATCTCGAGGCACAGGCGAGTGACTATGACCAGTTGCCAAGGTTGCGTCAGTTGCGGCACGTTCTAAATAAATACAGAGTTAATGAAACAAACAATGAAGTAAAATACAGGGTGTCTGACATCGAATTATACAAATATATCAGTGGGGTATTAAAAAAACCCCTCTTTGTCCGTTTTTGTATCTAAAATATTAAAGACAATGAAAAAATTAAAAAATCAAATATCGTAAGTTCAAATATAATACATTTGAAAAAAATTCAAGTTGCTAACCTGCGCAGAATCCTTCAAAAGGATCACATAATTTTCAACCCTTTTCTTCTCCTAACTTAAAGAATGAAGTGACTTAATTTTTTTTAAAAAACTGAACACCGATTGCTAATTAAAAAAAATTTTAGTTTGTAATTATATATTTTTACATACTTGGATTGTAATAGATTAATTATTTATAATGCATCAGTTAAGTTTAGTGTGTTCATTCAGTTTTTTTAGCTGTTTATCTTATTAATAATCCCTTATCCCTTCCAAAACTGTTCTCAAACACATTACCATCCAAATCCCCTTCCTAGAAGGACGACACTTGTCTCTTTACGACAATAAATATGTACAAAATAAAAATACATTAAGTGGGAAATCATTTGTACGTTTTTAAAATATGCAATAACTTGTTATGTAGTACTTAGTGGTTATTATTTATTACTGAGGTTTAGTAACTTTTGGCCATGTTGTTTTGAAATTATTTTTTTGCGACATACGATCTATAAGGCTCGTTGTAATTTAAAAATAATAACTACCCGTTCAACGTTAATCATGATACGTTATATTAAATATTAATTATTATTATTCAGTCAATCGTTGGCTAATAGTTTTAGTACCTACTTACATAATAAACTGCTGCCAGCACTAAGAGGTTACAAGTAACCGATGTCAATTGCAACAAAAATGACCAATTTTCTAAACAATTCCGTTCGACTAAATAAACAAAACAAACCTATTATTTTATCAACGTTTATCAAAAACTATCCTCTTTTTTTTACGAACGAATAGCATCGAATCTTTTTTTTGTCCTGGGCATATACGAAATTATAACTGGCCATTGTTCGCCTCCGTGGCATTCGTTTTTATTGTTCATGTAAATCACCAGTTCTTCCAGCTAAAAATTAATAGAAAAAAAAAATAATATATTTCATATCATAAATTCTTATTTGATCGTTTATATTATATACAATTTTATAATAATAGTAACACTTATTTTAAGGTTAACCTATTGTCTGTATTTATTAGGATACAGTAATGTTATTCCTTATTGCATTTTGTAATCAGACAACGTTCTTGACCCGTTGAAAAAAATTAAAAAACATTGATAAATACCGAAAGACCTGCAGATTTAAAAAAAAAATATCAAACAAAATTATAATTATAAGTACGCATAATGTAATTTAGTAATTTATTAACTTCCTTTCATAAAGTTGAAAAAAGTGTCGCGATGTATCATGTATAAAAATTAGTTTTTAACTTTTTTCATTGTAAACATTAAAAAACATATTATGATGTATAGGTACTCTCCAAAAAAAAAGTCATTCTCTATTGATTTCATATTAAGTGTTTTTGCTCTAAAACTGACATAGACCACATTCTTACAAGTCGGGCTTTTTTCTTAGTCAAGTGCTCGTGGTGTATATTATGGTTTTGAAAACTAACACAAATTAAAACTAATTAGAAAATACACAAACCAGCAACGTTATTGTAGTAATGACAATGTACCAATCGATCGATGATTGAGATCTCATTATGCTGTATTTTATCTGAGGTGAATAAAAATAACACATGTTAATTGGAATCCAAATGGAATTTAAAAACGATAAAAATAATTTGTAAAACTTACAAACAATAATTGTATGTAAAATATCAGCCTTTTACACTCAATTTGTAGCAATTCAATTATGGATTTAAGGTATACAACAGATCGATTAAATGCACAGGTACAATGCATGATAACTGAAATTTATATTTTTCTTTTGTCATATTATGTAACTTAGTATAAAAAGCATCACATCTAAATTGTGTAGTTATCCATTGTACTATCGTTGCTATAGAAATACCAACCGAACGTTAGCCAATATTATGTATTGTGTATGTTGTTATGAACCCCTGAATATTATAAAATGTTTTGTTATATATGTGTAAATAATTGTATAGATTAAGAGCATCAGGAATTGGTGTTGGCCACGACCGAGTTGAATTGAATTAGCTGACTTAGGGATTTTGCTCTAGTCAGACAGCTCGGCTGTGTCCCACCACCAACGGGCAGTTATGTCGTGTTATGGCAGAGCATCAGTCTTGTCTTATTGAGCATCTATGTATTTTTCAGAGTATCAAATAAGTTATTTGTAAATTATGTACATTAACTATTCTTTTTTGTTTATTTGTGTTGATTTATAATGCAAATCAAAAAATCCGTCGAAAATTTGCGTTCAAATTACTGAATTAACCCTAAATCTTGTCCTCAACCCGTTGCTCACGTTACACAATATATATAATATATTATTTAGTATAAAATATATAGTAAATTATATATATATGCCTGATTAATGGTATTCCTTTCTAACGTAGATCTAGCTTCATCAGACATAACTAATGACTCGATAAAAGCGATTTTTTTACTCTTATTGAAAAAGAATATTTACTTTTGATTTTATTCACACCGCTATCACTCTGTGATTTCCTGTATTGGATGGCCATAGTTATTGCTGTTTGAAATGTATTTCTTTTTTCGAATTGGTTCAATGAGTTCCGTAAGCAAATTAGGTATTTATTTATTTTTTTATTTGTATTTTTTTCTCGCTCGCATATTACACAATAACGGTTGCTTATTCCAATAAACAATATATTTAGATAAAAAAATATCTAAATAATGACTAACTCTGAATGTAACTAATACCTAAAATTCATATTTACTAAAAAGACGGGAAGAGCTACAGTACCGTCAGTCCTTCCTTTCCTTAAACATACCATTGTTTTTTTTTTTTCAATATTATTAGGTTTGGGTAATTATTAATAGAAAATTAAATTGTCTTACTTATTTCTTCTTTTTCGTTTTCTGTAAGATTATTCCATTCCAAAATACATACAGCTTCAGCAACTTTCTTTCAAGATGAGTGCTTTAGCTCCCTATTCATGTGTTCACTGGAGGCCATATCCCAAATACATGGGTGAATTTGCACTTCAGAAATAAGTTTTTCGGTTAAATACATTTCAACCAAAATATTATATTAAATTTACTTTAAAAACGGCAACCGAAAAACGTACAACGTAGACGGCTTAATACACCAGCCATACTCAACTTTTATTTTATTTGGGCCACATAAAATATTTTAAAATATTACGCGGACCGCAAGTCAAAATTAACGGGAAGGGGATTCAAAAAAAAAAATGAAATACATTTATATATTATGTATAACATTTGATAATTTATTAAAAAACATTTAAATATTTATTTTAAATTAGTGTGATTTTTGATAATGGGAAATTTTTTTCACTATTTTGGATATGTCAGGTCTATAGTTGCTGATTCTTAAGGCTACTCTTAACAAGTCGTCAAGATGTGAATCAGTAAGCCAATTTCTGTACACATTCTTTGCATATTTCATTTTTGAATATGAAGTGTTTGAGGTCATCGTTTTGTAGGAACGAATTATGCATAGATAAACCACGATGAGAACAATTTATTATTATTATTATTGTTATTATTATTATTAACGGCTATCTTACATAGTTTACAAATATGGTAATAGGTGTACGTGATCGTATAGTTACATAATTATAAAATTAAGATATTAAATTCGTATTTAGATAGCAATAATTCAGTATACATAGTATCAGTATGGTTAGTAGTATTTTAGTAAAAGTAAAGTAGAAATAGTGACCTAAGAACTATTGGTTGTTTGCAGCTCTAAGCATGCGATGTAGAGTATGATTGTGCCCATAAGAGGTCTTGTGAGTTGGGACATTATTAAAACGGGATTGGTTTCTGGAAGAATGAGAAGGAACTCTGAAAGGAATGGCAGCAAGGAGATCAGGAACGTCCAGAGAACCATTTAAAATTGAGTTTAAAAAGTCAAGGTCTGCTTTATCACGGCGAGAGGCAAGAGTAGGGATATTTAAAACTTGTCTTATGTTAGAGTAATCATGAGGTTCGTGGTGAATGTTCATTTTGAAGGCAATAAAGTTTAAAAATTTATTTTGGACACGTTAAAGTCGCAGCTGGTCATTGGCTAGATACGGATGCCAAACCACGGATCCATATTCAAGAAGAGAACGTGTAAGGACATAGTGTAAAGTACAAAGGCATCCGACTGACTTAAATAATTTAGTATTGCGTATGATGAACCCTAAGTGCTCTATTAACTATCGCATTTATGTGAGGGCTAAAACATAGATTAGGTGAGTAGATAATACCAAGATCGTTAATGGAGGAAACTCGTTCAAGTTCAGTTCCATTAAGATAGTAGGAGGTTAAAGTTGGAGATAAAGATCTGGAGAAGGAAATAGCATTACACTTAGAAAGGTTTAAGGATAGACCTAAGTGAGAAACCCAGTCTGTAAAAATGTCTAATTGACTCTGGAGTAGGACGGAATCTGTAGGAGATCTTATTTTACGAAATATCTTTAAATCATCCGCATACAACAAAAATTTTACTTGGTTAAGCCTTGTGTAAATAGAGTTAACAAAAAGTGAGAATAGTAATGAATTCAATATTTAAATAAAATCAATTAAAAATGTTTAATACAAAAATTTCGTTATCGGGTATTATCCATAGACATAACAAGAATAGACCTATTCTTAATAGGTCTATGGTATTATCATATTGCTATTTTTCCATGATATTATTTCTAACAACTCTCTCTGTCTCTATTTAACGATATCCATCCTCGGACATCTCTCCGATGTTTAATACGGACAAACACTCTTATTTGTTTACCGTCTTGAGTTCGACCACGGCTATAAGGCGCGATTTTTGACGTTATAGGTCTATGCGTCGTACCCAAAGCATGCAACGCACAAGAGATGGCGTTATTTTCCATCTCGACCGGGCGGCCGTGGCTTATAGCCGCTCCCATACGAGTGCTGCGTCGCCGCACGTTATTGTCAGAACGGAGCTGCACATTTTTCTTTCACGAAATAGTTTTTTAAAACATACTTATTTATGCTATATAATTTTATTACAAGACATAATTTTTAACTCAACTTAATTCTTACACAAAAATGTTATAAATATAATATAATATTAATTTACAAACAGACTCAGTCAAAATTAAACTAAATAACGATTATAGAAATGAGCAATTTTAAAACAATATAATATATACATAACAAGATGTCAAAACTTTTTTTTTCTCTGCGTTTTTTATTTTGCTTCCAAAATGTCTGATTTTAATAATCTTTGCCATAACGTGGCTCAATTATTTCTGATAGCAGACACAGCATAAAATCTTAGAATAATAATTTTGTAAAATGTATGAAAAATATAAATATTAAATAAATATCAATAAATAGTTCAAAGTTCTTACCGGAATAGTAAAAACTTTGAAAGCGTAAACAGCATAACTTGATTTTTGTTTTGTCCACCGAATCCATCTGAAAACAGTCGAATAGTGTGGATGTTTGTTAAATCACTGAATTTAAACGATGAGAAACAAATAATGTGATTTCATTAGATCTTTTTTTTTATTTTTTATTTTCTAAAAATATATTTACAATCTATACAGTGAGTACATTAAGCAAATTTGATGAAAGATATTATATACATGACAATGAAAAATTAACAGTTATGGGAAGACACTCAGCAGCGTCACCCGGCTAGGAAGTAAAAAAAAAAATTATTTATTATTATTTATTGTAGTTATTGTAGTAGATCTCTAGGCCATCTTCTCTTTAATCTTTTGGGAGCATTATCGGGAAGGGAGGCCAGATCCTTTATTATGTTCTGTTTCCAACTAAATGTACATAAATGTGTTTGCTTTTACCTGCTTCCTGACTCACTGTCCCTGTCTATGCTTGACATAGACATTTCCGTACTACTAATACTGTGTAATACGAGTAATAATGTTTAAATCTGCTCCAACTCCTAGAATAACGATTTTGGTTGCCAAAAACTCTAACTCAGTTACAAGGAACTGAGGTGAATACAAACAATCCGCGCAGAAAAAACTTCGAAAAAGCAACTCCTTCTCTGACTGAACTTACCCGTTGCCACGTGGTGACCACGCGTTAACAACAGAAATCAACAATCTAACTACGGCTATTTTTCTACAGCAAATTCCCAAATTCGGGTGTTTTCCCAATATCTCGGCCGCTACAGCGGGCGGACAGGCGCAAGGAAGCGCAAGAGTCACCTCTACCCAACAAGAGTTGTTTAAGTTTTTCTAGTCTTAGTAAATTATTTACCTAATTAAAAGAAATGTCGAATTTCATTGTTAATTTCCTCAGATAAATAATCCGATAATACATTAAAAACTTGTGGTAATTTTTTCACATGACAAAATTCATTAACTGGAATTGGCTTATGATTATCTTTACTAGCAGAGAGACTAAGTTTTCCCCACTTTTGAGGGAGATCAGTACAGCTTAATGTTCCTAGTCCTTAATCAAAATATTTTTAACAAGATAAGAAAAATTATGTATTTATTTAGTATTATAATATAAATATTATTTAAAAGTGCACTGTAGTTACTTTTGAAGTATAAGCACAAAGCCAATGACATGCTTGCATTTTCCGGAATTTTTTGGATTAAAATGAATATTACTACCTATTATTTAAGTGTTACGTTTTAATATAGTCTCTTACCCGGTGAGGTTTACCATTTAAGTCGCTAGTTTTCAAGCACAGTGCAACAAACTGTAATGAATCATCTTTGTGTAGGCATATTCGATAATATGATTGCATTTCATAATTTGTGTTCCTTCCACAAAAGGCCGTTTAAAATCGCCAACATAATTATATCTGATATATCAATTATTGAATCAAACATGGTAAACAATATTCAAGTGCCTGCTCTAGGTATTGCGGGGCCCTGGACATATGCTCCCAGAGGGGGGGGGGTGGTGGCAAAATCCGTGCCCCTAGCATTTTTTAATTTCAGGCTCTTAACAAAAAATTCTGTTTTTTATCGAATTTTAATCATTAAAAATAATAATAATATTAGTGTACCCTTTTATTATAATAATGTGTTAACACAAAATTATTTACAAATTATAAAATCTTGACCAGCCATAATAATCTGTTTTTTTTATTAAAAAAAAACTATATTAATAAATTTTGAAAATTATTCATGTTTAAAAACAATATAATATGTACCTAGTTATATCAAGTATATAGCCACTATATTAAGAACGAGCCTGCCTAGGTGACTTAGTTGTTCAACTGTCTAGCTGTAAAACTAGAGGGTTAGGGGTTCAAAACCCAATAAAATATATCGGATATACTTTGTAATTCGGGAAAACGTCCATATTATTAGTAGCTAAAGATGTTTAAGGGGAAACACTTTTTTAAATACTCCTATGACGGGCCGCCACTGAAAATAATAAATAGTAAAACTAACCCTGATACGCACGCAGTACTTATACTATAAACTAAATGTTAGTAATTTTTTCATAAAATGAAAACTTACTTACTAAATCGCCGAAGAAACCTTTTTAACACGTTCAAATGTGAAAAATAATAACAGATAATCAAACAAATATTTTAAGAATATAGCTCTTGCCCCTTTTATAATACGGCTATACGCGGAATTAGCGGATAGTGTTCCCAAATAAAGAACAGGGATAACAATAACATAATATTTTTTATAGTATATTCCTACTCGGCGTGTATTGCCAAAATATAACTCTCTTGAATCATCGTAACAACGATTTATTTTGTACTATGTCTAAATTTAGATATCGTTTTCTAAATAACTGGTTATAGCATTGCGCGTCTATCTAATTGTGTGTACATAATATTTTGTCATAAGTCATAACACTTCATAAAAATCATTGAATCACATTAATATTATACAATAATAGTATAGAATAATAGAACTATAGATTTATAGTTTTTATTTAATGTCAATGTGTTTCACGGTATTAAGATGTTAATTATAAACCGCGGGGCCCTGCCCCCTGCACATAATATGTCCCATTTGTCCTCCCCTAGCGCCGGCACTGACTCAATACTTAATATTAAAACATAGTATGTATGTAAATTAATTTTTTATAATAAGTAAAATTTTTCATTTGTCTACCTGTAAATATTATCACAGTACGCCCTTTTCAGCTTATCAGACTATAGCGGTCCTACAGTTGCTTTTGTTCGTGATATTCGACCGTGGTAACTCTTGTACGTAACGTTGCGGTTACAGAATTCGACCGATGCATTTAACCAAATAGCGCGTTGCTCTTTGCCTTATCACATGCCCGTAAGTCTAATTATTTAACCTAAAATACATGAAGCGTCACGTTTCTGATTTATTTTAACTATTGTGCTTTCGTAAGACTGTTGTGCGTTGTCGTCTGCGGTCTGTGTGAAAAACGAAGTGTGTTTGACAATTCACCATTTGTTCGATTAAATCTGTAGAATAGACAATCTGATAAAAAAGTGTTCGTTGGTTATGACGTCGATGGCTGCAGCGCATTTTGATATGTTTTGTCATTTACATACTTAAGCCTGGCCAAATCGTTCATTAATTATGAGTACACGCCATTTATAGTACACAATAATTGTTGTACCGCTAAATGCTAATGGTTTATTGTAAAGCTCCGATTAACTGACTGTCTTGGTTCACTCTGTTTGATATACATAATGAACCTATTACATAATGGTAAACTCGACTAGGACAAAATATTCGATATCTGTCAATTGGAGTTATCGAATGTCGATATTTATAAAATATGCTATTGACTTGGTCTGTAATTACAAAAATACGAGTAATTATATAAAGTAACGTGTTACTTAGTTGGTCATGTTTTAACAAAATACAGATTAAAACGAACTTGTTTAAACGATAAAAAAATATTGCTGACAACAAATACAATATTATATCTGACCCTATTATGTATGTCGCCGTAATATTTTTGATCGAGTAAAAAAGAGAATCTCTTCGATATGTAATACCAAATTGGTACTGGTCAACAATTTTATTGATTAAGTTGTGTGCTTTTTAAAAATATAATACATTACTTCATTGGGGAGCGGTAAATGTTTGTGTATTTCCTGGCGATTGGCAAAACTCACAATGTTGCCACAGTCTTACGATAATATTATTTACATTCAAAGCTCTACATGTGTTTAAAAATGTTTTGTTATTAAAAGTAATGGCGCTAAAACAATTACTATACAAGTAAGGTACCGTTATACAAAATTTAAAGTAAATGAGTACCTTAGAGAATATTAAAATACATTCATATAAACAATACTGCCATTAGATTTCACTTACTATATTAGTGTTTGTAACAACGCTTTGAATGCTACGGTTGTTTTTAATATCGTAGACTTGAAATAACAAACTTGATTCAAAAATACAATATTTTTAATGAAATACATTAATTCTGTGTTCCATGGCTAATTTATAAATATTCAATTAGTATTTAGTAGCCACTCTTCTAAACACTACGCTCTATCGTTGTCAAACCGCATACTGACCGCAGGTCAACCAAACTGTGAGATTAAAAGTTGTAACATGTCATATTGAATGAACGTAATTACTCTATCGCTGACATCAGATATTGCGAAGACTGGACATATATATGATTAATTGTAAGTTATATCAAGGCAAAGTAATGTCATATATTAAAAATTTTCAAAATAATTAAAACAAAAATGTGCTAGCTTCCCCTTTTGAATAATTCATGGTTGAAAATATTTAATACACATCAGCTGAAAATAATATAGCAATTGGTATCTCCATTGTTCAATGTATGTGAATTGAATAAAACGGACTAAGCGTATGTCTATACGTTCTTAATGGCTACAAAAACAATGATAACATGCTCGTTGATATGTAGAACTCTCAGTTCATACGGGTTTTCCCTATTCCGGTACTATTTTTATCTGTTATTCATACACATTGATAAATGTACGGAGACTTTTTTGCTGTTATTTTCCAAAGTTGTTATACATATATACATGTATAAAATAAACTAATTAATATATATGCTCTATTTTTCTAAAAACAAATATTAATATGTTTCTGAATAGATGTGTGTCAAAATATGAAGTTAATCAAGTTTTGAATTATCATTTTATGTTTTTGAAAAAATTTGACAACAGTGTACGGAGACTTTTTTTACCCACTGTATATAATTCGAAAATGATTTCTTCGTTGTTTCTTTGAATTTTACGCTTAGGACACGTTTTTCCTGATTGTATTAGGAATAACTAGTATTATTTTATCAATAATATTCTAAGATTATAACACCTGACACCACGGCTATAAACAAGATTTATAGATAATAATGTGTCGTGGCCGTGACAATATCCAATGACTAAGGTAAGGTACTGATAGTCATAATAATAATGGTTTTATTAGTATGCCATTTAGTAAAACAAGGAAGTCTTGCCACAACATATGTTGGCTTGACATTAATTTCACATCATAAAAGTAATGCCCTTACAACCTGGATTCTTACATCTTGTCCTCTTTTCATTTTCAACTGTGATCTGTTGTATCAGTTCTTATTTCTTTAGGTGGTTCATGTCTTAGTACCCATTTTAACTTTTTTTATAATACTTTATGTATGTCAATAGAAGTATAAATTTTACACAGAGTAGAACAAGCTGCTCTCTAAAGTTTACCAATGACATCACATTGTTGTCTTTTTTTGGTTTTGAATTCTTAAAATAATATTTAAAACCCTTTTAACCATAAAATAATACATTCTCCGCGTATACGTATTTTGGCAACAATAGTGTCATCTTCAGCGCTAACGACAGACTCTCGAGTTGAATTCGTATATGAAGAAGCCAAGAATTTACTATTGTCACATCCAATTAGTGATGGAAAACCCTCAAATACCATTTCTACTTGTCATTTTAATCTTAAGACGCCTAAGCAAACCATCTAATAAGTCTACACCATCCATATGCCTATTAAAAACTTTTATTATGTTTGGACAATCAACCTCTCTCTTTTTTGTTTTCTATCAAACCTACTAACTTTAACTACCGGGCCCACTGCAGCAAATTTTGATAGCAAACTAATAGTTTTGGTGTCTTTCCATGTGACAGCAACAATGTCGGTACCTCTCATTTTTGTCACACAAGAATCAGTCGTGCCTCTTGGTTTTTTCATAAGAACAGAATCATCTGGCAACTTAACATTTCTCAATTTATTTCTCCTTACAGTACCTAGGGGTAGTATGTTTCTTTTGATTTAGATACTCTTAAAAGTGGTAAAGTATAATAGCTGTCAAAATATAATTTGTGTTTTAGATTTACAGTCATAACTCTTGCTAGACGCACATTTGCACTACCACCAATGTCTGGTTCACTTGTTTTTCTAATTTCAAAAATTGGTGTTAATATTTTATGGGTCTGTCCAGTTTGTTTATTATTTGGTATGGAGACTGGTTCAGTAGAAGTTGTGAGTGATGATATAATTATAATCGAACTATTATCTAGTTCAGGTTCTAAAACAGGAAATTCAATAACTATCGAAAGACCCTGATGGTGTGTTTAATAAATGAGCTATGTCACTATTATCTAATTTATTTTTCATATTTAATGTGCTTTTAAATTAGTTAAGTCTAAAAAATCTGACAAGAAACAACTAATACGTTTTATTTAAAAAAATATATACATTTACGATTGCACATGAAATATTGGCAATCTATCAGTATCACAGGTTTATATAGTGATCACATATCGGGAAAGCATGGTGTTGCTCACGTGCAACAAATTAATAATCGTACAATTGCAGTAGTACGACGAATCGACAAAAGGTCAACTATTCTATATAGTCCAATCGACAGGTAGTTTCAGTTTTATCCTATTTTTTTATATTCAAAAAATACTGTTACTAAAGTACTGATACTCGTTACTGTTGTTTTTGAACTATTTAGTAGAGTCAAAGCTCTCAGTCACGGATGGGTTACCTCAGATTTTAATATATACTAGAATGCCGAAAATAGTAGAGGCCTATAAGTTTCAATCGAGTTTTTCGTTTAGAAGACACGAGTACATTAGAAACAGTTATTGTTGTAATTTCTCGAAATAGAAAATATTGACGATATAATCAAGTATTCACTCAAAATAAGATTATTAAACCGATAACAATTTCTTTACGGGACGGTAGTAACAAATCCTACTATCATGTGGTCCAGTGACGCTGTTAATAACATCAATTCTGAAGTCAATATAAAGCATAATAAACAATTGAGTTGGCAAAAACCATTGATTTTTCTTAACTGCGTGTAATCCAAAGCTAAAATCCATTTACAAAAGGTTACATTGAATTATTTTGTACACTTAATTGTCAGTTGTCGTGTTGGTGGCAGTGTCATTTTGTGGGGCGATCGCTCTACTGGTCGTCTCCATTAACAAAGTCGGTTGTTTGTCTTCACTAGAGACCACGTGCAACTCTTTACACGCTTTTATCACCGCGGCAGCCTTGATCGGATCGACCGACAA
This sequence comes from Adelges cooleyi, assembly GCF_023614345.1. Taxonomy (NCBI): domain Eukaryota; kingdom Metazoa; phylum Arthropoda; class Insecta; order Hemiptera; family Adelgidae; genus Adelges; species Adelges cooleyi. The sequence goes on from NW_026095978.1 coordinate 1,683,261, forward strand.
TCGTTTCACCGTCGGTATATCAGGTCGAGGTTTCTGAGGAGAAGTAGCCGGCCGAGAATCCATTTGGACTGTAAAAATTAAACCAGGCAACATAAGTGCTAACTAAAATTATGGCGCCAAAATTATGTTTATGGTTTTGTACCACGACTACAGGCAAAACAGGACAAAATGACTAATAACAATGAAAAAAAAACGTTGAAAACTGACGCCATATGAAAGTCTGATAAATAAAATTTACTACCCACAGATAACTGTACTAACTAAAGTGAAATTGAGTTTTTATTTTATACAAAAATGTTTAAAACAGAGGGCGTGGCATCCTCAAGTCAGTCGCACGATCAATCGCTATAAATATATTATTTAAATAACTTTATTCGTTATAAATACAGTGTACTATTCACTACACGAGTGCTCAGATGACACAGTTTACCCCTCAGCATTTTTATACAGAGCTATTTGTTAACAATAGTAATGATAAAATTAGATTGAAAATAGGTACGTACGCAAGTTCGACTAAAAAGGTAGGTATTAACTTTTAGTTAATTTTAAGCATATAAGTGATAATTATATTACGCAGTGTGTCTTATAATACCGACAGTCGTATTTTCACCGAATCGGTTAGGATTATTTAAATTAAATTTTTATTTGGTAAAAGCTTGACATTTTTTTGCTTTATTTAAAAATATTATTCAGTACCATCCTTAATTTCTTATGGTTTTTTTAAAACACTGTCTTCCTTTGTTTAGAATACAATAATTTATTAGATCATTTATAAACATTATTTAAAAAGGATTTCTAACTACAGTGGGATCAATACGATATGACCTTTACTTGGAACAATTAGTGGTAGTAAAAAACAATTGTTAATCCCTTTTTCTCTTAAAATGAATTTTAGTTGTCCCGATAACAATTCGGACAACGAAAATAGTTTTAAATCATCCTCTACCGTGAAATAATTGATGTTATACAGATTATGATTGTCTTCAAACGGTTTCGATACAGATTGTTTTTTAACAAATTTAGACTTCCACTCTTCAAAATTAGAATTTACAAATATTCATAGATTATTACGCTTCTTTAGATAAATAAATAGAAGTTGTTCGTAGTATCTAATCATATTCAGATGTTCAAAGGTGTTCATATCAAAATTCCATCATCGGATTCATTGATATGATGGAATGAAAATTATAATTTGTTTATCAAACTTTCGCCATAATTCAAAGAAAAATAACTAAAAAAAAATAATATTTGTTTACCTTAAAATTATTCGGCATATTATTATAAATGGATAATAGATACATTTTTGTTAAATATTGTCTATTCTTTTGTCCATAATAAATAGCTGTTTTGAATCCCCTTAACAATAATCAAAAAAACCTCACCATTTACGAAGTTATGTGGTATGACGTCTTGGCTGCTTTGCTGTCGGCCCAGCCTACCACGTTGACAACATAAGACATTCATGCACGAATCGTAAGCTCTGCGCAAGTGGACCGAACACCATTCCATTCGAAAGGGTTACAAAAAACCTAATACGATCCAAGTAAACATTAGGCATGAATCTAAAGGTTGTTCGACAGTCGCGTTAATAACATTTAAATGTTGAATTGTCTTGACAACGGCGACGTATAAATGATAGTAATATAGAATACTAATATGTTTATCTAGAGCCAGTGGTCGACACGCGTTTTAAACGTGCGCAGCTAACAGAGCATTAAAGCAATAACCATTTTTGGAAAATTTGACAACGCGAGACCTGATACGTATGTTATAAGGCACAATATTCAACATGGAAGAAAATCAAATTAATACAAACTACGCACTTTTGAGTTAACAATTAAAAAAAAAAATCGTGTTTAAGATTTGACATTGTCTGTTCGGGTGGCGTTGAGAACATTAAACTAAAAGCCAGTACAGTGGGTCGTCGTCGGGACTAGTGAGGACAAATCATATTTTGGCGGGGAAGGTCACACAGGTCTATGAATTATTATAACTGAAAGTAAAGTAAATCACTTTAAAATAAACACTTCGATGCGAATCTGCTTTGCACTGTGATGAATAAACGATGTTGGTGTCCAAAGTAAGAGGGCGGGGCCCGTTTATTGTATGAGACACAGAAAAACAACGAGGAAAAACAAAAAAAATATAATGTTAATTGGTAGTTAAGACTTCGGGTCGTACAAGTAAGCGGTGGCAGCGTGGTGCGTTCATGTTGACGACGGAGAGCGGAGAGAGAGTTGGCAAGAATACGGCTTGATGGTGGTTGACGGATGGACCGTTTCTCGATATGAACTTCATACCCTCCGAATGGACGGTGGGGAGTTCAGTATCGGGTGTTGCACAGTTTGTCGACGGATGACAGACAGCTACAGCGTGGGCCTCAACATGCATAGCATATTGAGGGTACCGCGTCATACTCTTCCACCAAGTCATGTGCGACCTGGTCGTAGCCGACTCGCCCACCGTTGGAGTGATCAGGAAGGATTCCTGTTCCTGCGGGGTTGTCAGACATGGTGTAAGGAATGGAGGATTGATGTGAGTTGGGCTGACCTACTCGGTCCCATCTTCCTTAAAGGGTGGAGGATTAGAAGGAGGTGGTGGTGTCTGCGGTGGCTCAGGAGTAGGAAGCGGTTGGCCTGGACTTTCGGAAGCGGGGTTAGGGGATGAGGGAGCCTTGTGGAAAATGTGTGGTTCTTCTTTCGGTAGAGCCATTGGTGGTGCCGTCAGTACCGCCTCATCCACGTCCTTAGGAGACCCCTCTTTTTTTGGTTCCTCCAGTCTGACCACGCCTTTGCCTTCTTCTTCTTCTTTCTTTTGGCGAACGCCTTCCATTTTAGACTGTCCTTTCCGTTGTTAGGACGGTCGTTTATGCCTGATGGGCCCGTTCAATTGTCCCGACGTCCCTGCCGATTATCCATCAGCGCCGGCGGTCGGAAGTTGTGGTCTGGGCACCTTGATTTCCATCAGTGAGCGAGGTCTGGGGGAATTGGCTGTGGTCGATGAGTTCGCTGTCTGATTGCGGATTGGGGTGGGTGGATGGGCTCTGGGGTATTGTTTCCCAGCTTCAGGTCGCGCTCCTCCTCTCGGCGTTGGTTGTCGTCGAGGGGGGGGGTTCACGCAATCCGTGACTGGGGCCAGTTCCCTTCTGCCCGCTCTGAGTCCCCGCTGGTAGGCAGCCCACAGCATATTGTCTGCCCTGAGGGCATCCAATTCCGCCATGTCCACCTCCCAGGGTTCGATCAGGACCCCAAACGACGTTCAAGCAAGCGTACCCGTTGCTCGAGTTCCGCCAGTTGAACGTGCTAGGGGTTTGGTAGTGTGGGGACGGGTTTTTGAGTTGAATTTCGTGCTCTATCAGTTTGGTACGGTCTACTTAGTCAGCGAAGACTTGTGAATTTTTCATAATGATGTCGGTTAGTTAGATCTGGGTGGGTGGGTCGCCTGCTATTTCTAATTCGGACTAGTCTGGTTTTTCGGTGGGGGGTTTAAAACCGGCTTTCCACCAGGCAGTTGCCCTTTTGTGAGTGCCCAGATATATTGTGGCTGCGGCACAGTCCCAGGCGACTTCCTGTGCTATTAGGAGAAGTCATGCCCCAAAAGTACATCGCAGTACAGGTTGTCTAAAATAGTGGCCGTGAACTGAACGTCAAGGTCGGCTATTTTAGCGGAAAAAATGGAACCGCTAGTCGTGGTGGTGTGACCGTCTGCCATTTGTATTGTCTCAATAGGTCCCTTAGTCACTAGTCCGTATTTATACGCTATGCCCGGTGTGACGTACGATTTTTGGGCCTGGGAATCAAAGTCACGAAGTCCGTCTCAAACTCTAGCTCCACTGCTGGAGTAGGGGTAGTCGTAGTTATCATCGCACATGTTCGTGACCGGCCTAGTGATTGGGGCGATGTTCTATAGGGAGGGGACAATTGGTTCTTAACCGCGATCGGAGTATTTCCGCTAACAGTACTAACTGCCATGAGCTGATTATCCGAATCGATTGTCGATGCCCTCCTTCCATTGCCTACTGGTTTGTCCGTTCGTCTTTCGATATCATATTTTTGTGCCCGGGAAGAACCCTGGGCACCCCTACCAACATTTGACACCCCATTAGCATTTAATGTAACTGCGGCAGCGTTACCCAGAGTTTCGCTTTTGGTTTGCGGTGTCGATGAGTGGTTCTGTTAGAGCGTATGTGGTGCTTTTATGGTGTCGTTAGGTTTAGGGGTGCGCCTGTTTCCCTTGTTGGCTTTCGATTTAATTTGATATTGCGAACGTTTGGACGAAACCTTATTAGGTGGGTGTTGTACGTACGGGTGGGCATAGTATGGTTTATACCTATCTCGGGTGATATGTCGTGCATGCTCGGACTCGTATCGATACATAGCGTGTTAAATAATTAACGGTTCGCGATTTCTTGCAATCCGGAGGAGGTACGCGACCAGGAATCGGCTCGTCTCTTACCTGGTGTTCAGTACCACTCACCCGTTTTGCTTCAGGTAGAGCGCTCGTTTACAAAACTCCTCAAATGCCTTGTATTAGTCTCTGGCGGGTACAAGCGTAGATTGGGTCGCGCGGCCAAAGGTGACCGGCTCGATGCACCTCGAGTCCGAGCCTGGCACGATACTCGCCATGTTTTCGACACTGAAACAAGACATGCTCGCCTGTCTCTTCTGGATGGCCACACTCATAATCGGGAATGTCCACCAAGTTAAAAGAATTGCATTGAAGTCCCCATGACCCAGTATAAACTGATTAGTATAGTGCGAGCTCCAGATCGGTGTAGCCAATCTTCTGCTCACCGAAGGAAAGAATTTGTGAGTCCACCTGCCATTTATCGAGATGTCTCATCTATGCTGTCACGATCGCATTTGTCGGTCCCATTATTCCCTCAGTTCTTCAGATCTTCGGTCAGGCTCTAGTCCTCGGGTCGTCTCCCACAGTTCAGCTCGTCTGACTCGCTCCCGTATACCCAGTCCCCCTCCTTAAAAGAACGACCTTTCGTGGGTTTATTTCGAGCAAACTCTTGGAGTAGTCCATCCTTCAGTACCCCACTTCTCCAGTGCTTTCTCCATTTGTCTGGATACAAACTGGGGACCATTGTCCGACAGAAGTGCTCGAGAAGCGTGGGATAAACTCCCTATCCAGCGTGTTGGTGATGGTCTTGGTGGTCGCTTGACCTAGTGGATACGACTCCACCCACCGACTATAGCAATCTGTGGCAACTAGTATGCACGTATTGCTACGCTGTGTCCTTGGGTACGGACCCATTAAGTCACTACTGATAACCTCCCATGCTTGACGAGGTTGTCTTGATCGCATCGGATCTTCCGGTTTCCGATTAAGATGTTTTACACATGCGCATATGTGACATCTCGCAACGTACTGACGCACTGTATCCCGTATGTTGGACCAATAGAAACGTTTGCCCAACGCTCTTTCCAACCCGGGTGTCAAGGAATTTTTTTTTTCCCGGGCACAACATTGTATTTTCATAATTTTCAAAAAAAACATCTTTTTCAACTTTTTCAGAATTTTTTTTTTTATTCTAAGGCTCTTAAGTGAATCATTAGTGAGTATATTCCTAAAAAATGTTCTGGAAATTATTTGCACTTGAGGAATAAGACTGTATTTGTTAAGAAGTTAATCCTGATAGATAATCCAATGGTTAAAACCTGTTTGCGCCACGCAATCGACTAGCGTGTAAAACAAGTGGACTGCATAAATTCAAAAAAAATCGGTAGCTACACTTTTTAATGATAATAACAAATAATTGTTTTTTAATTAAATATAATTAATTTATTATTCATGAACACAATCACAATATTAATATTTGGCAACGCGCCTACTACGTACGACCACGGTCTTATATAAGACCGTGCGTACGACCGAGTTGGGGGTAGTTCTTCCAAAAAATGATAACGCGTGATAAGAAAAAAATGTTACATAACCTATAAAATGTGTAATACTACAGATAGTACCAACATCGATTTTACCAAAAACCCGCCAAGAGAAATTTCGTATTTTAATATCAAAAACATTGCCTTTAGTTAGTTTCTTATCTTTATTGCAAATTGTAGTTAGATCTTTATCAATTATCTAATTTAAATCGTATACACTATACACGTAAAATTCATAATAAATTACATTATATTATAGTATATACCTATCATATAAGTATATGTTATAATTTAATATTATTTGGTATAAAATAATAATAATTTTATTAAAATTTCCCTCAAATTGTTTATATTACTATTTAAATAAAACATTATTTTTACTTTTTACCTAAATTAGTTAACGATTTCAGAATTTGGCTGTCAAGTATAAATTAGTTTTACCACATCTTACATATGTATTCTGTAGTTAAAGAATACAGGTTGGAGCTTATAAGCTTTGTCTTCAATCTTGTCTTTTAGAAGATATATTATTAACAAAATTTGGTACCTAAAGGATATATTAGAGCAAGATAACGGAACATATGACACTTGTAGTTTAAATACCTTACATGAATAACTAGAACCAAACACATATTTCATTTTCAAGTTTCCACATAAATCAATATATACATTATAAGGTTATAGTCCAAAGTGAACCTTTTGCCAGATAAAGACTCGTGAAGAGAAAAAAATTGTTGTACGGCCCCTTTTGCATGGGATAATAGGTAGATAATACGAATATGGCATAATATAAAATTACTGTAAACTAGATTTAACAATTCTGTTGTATTAATAAAAATGATCAAACTTGGGTCGTAATCGTATAAACGTCATACTCAATAAATATATAATGTAATTTAATAAAAACTTGCTTTTATGTTGGTGAGATTATCAAATCAGACTGAGCGGTATTAAAATACTTTGCAAGACTGAATGTTATTTATAATCAATTAGTAGGTTTTTAAAATAATTATTATTCACTTAATATTTTACAGAAATTAGTTTATATTAAGCTACTCTGGGTATATATTTTTATTATATAAACCAAACTAAACAATATGAATTTGTTCTGAAATAGTTATTCATATGATTTAAAAATATGATACAATTTTTGGTCAATATAAATTTGCAAATTTACAATTATCTCTTGATTTGAAAATGTCCTTGTTTGTTAGAAGATTGCATAGCCCATATTTTATTAATCTATGTACTTATTCATTTAATATGGCCATTTACTTAGTGAATAGTTAAATTAATAATTTATGAATAATTACACCAGAAATCGCATAATATGACAATTGATACACATTAATGCGAGCGTATCAAATACTCATCACATAAATGTTGATCTACCCTTGGTATGGTACAAAGATCTTAATTAAATAACTGCAAAACTTCTTCAAACGATTGTACTGTTCCATCCTTTATAAATTAGGTATGGTACCCTCGTGTTTAATATATATTTTTCTGTTCTAGGAACTTGCTTTCTGTTGTAGTTAAATAATTTTTGGATTAAGTCCTGCCGTTTTACGGTGGACAATATTGACATAAAGCTTTTTTTTATTTATTTTAATTAATACTCTGATAATCAGATAGTATAAAAATCTATTAGAAATTAGAATACCTACTTAGGTATATCCATATTTCATTTAGATCTTTTAAAATTATATTTTCATAGATCCATAGATTTATAAGAATTTTTGATAATGCACATTTCCAAACATAAGTAGAATTAAATGTCTAAAGTGATGCTGTAAGATACTAGTGAAAAGTAATAAAATATTTTTGTACAAGCCTGGCAAAGACTTGGCTAATTATCTTTTACCTCGATTGCCTTTATAGAAATACAATTATTATCAATTAGATTTGTTTCTTATAGAAGTGATATTATAACTTTTCTGTTATTAATTCTGCCTACATTCCATTTATTAAGAAATGTATACTTTTCTTATATTATAAAAAAAATAGAAATAATACATATTATAAAATAAATAAATACAATTGCAAGTTGCAGCATCTCATCATATTTATTTATCTCTTATCTCGTTCTCATCGAGATCTGCTGTTAAAGCTCTTTTTGCCCACAATAAGTTAAATAAGTTATAATAAGACTGATTTAAGTATGTTAATATTTACTTAAGATTGGTGAAGTTGTGAAAATTTAAATGATATAAACGTAGCTATGGACATATTTAATGTGAAAACTAATGAGGCTATTTCCAATTCCACTAATATGTATATAATAAAATTGTCAAATCAGAAATTAAAAAAATGAATATCAAGCGGTCAGGTTAACTCTATTTTAACTAAGTGAACATTTAAAAACAGATTAGATAATCCCATTTTTATTTAACATTAATTAAAAATGGTATAATTGTGTTAGGAATATCTTATACCCCCATAATTTTGGTTAGAAATACTAGATTAAACTAGTAGAAGATAAAACTAACTTTATACTGTTAAACAGTTGTACTTAACTAAATTGTAGTTAACAATGAAAAGTATAAAAGTTGTAGGTATTTAATTTACCATTATTTTCAGGTAAGTGCCCCAATAGTTTTAACAAATGTGTCTTCATTCCTTTACACAAAACAGGAAATAAATAATTGTTCAGTAGTTATTATCTATTATTTCAGTCGGTAATTTTAATTACTAGGGCTCTAGTTATAATTACTAGACTGTAGCCATTATAAACCAATATCGTTATCACTGTCTCTATCAAAAATATTTGAAAATCATTAAATCCCAAATAATGAAGTAATATAATACTTAGTTATTAAAACAGATTTACATGGTTTTACGAGTTTTTATAGTTGAATTTGAATAAAACTGAACATATGGTTTTCAATATTCAAAACTATTTTAATATAGATAACTTAAAGTTTAGAGGTCAAAACTGTGTAGAGCTACAAAATTGTGTTTCATGAATTATGATTGATATAAGATGTAACTGCGTTACTATTAAAAATAAAATAGTTGTATACTTTGATTCATTGATAACTGACTAAAATGAAAATATCAAAAATATTGAATATGTTATAAAACTATTCAATTATTATCAAGACATTATTTATATATATCTATAGTTATTAGATAATAGCAGGTATTGTTAAGGGTTAAACTTACTAAAGCTAATTTATTATTTAAATGTTGAATCTATAATTATTTACTACATTATACTATGCATATAAATAAAGATAACGGTATCTGGACTTTATAATACAATTTATATCGAACACATCATTGTATACTCAAAGAGAGTATTCAATATGTTAAACATCCTTCGTTTTAACGTATTATATAATATCACTTAATACAATACACAGATACAAATCACTCGTTATCGAGAGTAAACGTGTCTATGAGAACAGATTTAGAAAAAATACATTTGGTTTACTTTTACTTTATTGTGTCAAAAACTACATCTAAAAACTAATGCATTTCTAAATAATAAAATTATAAACAAATATATACTATATACTAAATACGCTTTGTTTTTTTATCATAATTAAATATTATTTAATTAAAAATTATCAAAAAAGTAAGTGGTTATTAAAACATGTTTTCAGTTGTAAAATAACACAAACAAAAATGTTTTGAAAAATAATTTTACCTAATTGAAATTATTATGAGAGAAAATTAGTCAATCACACTATATAATTAAGCTAACCAAGAAAAAACAACTTTTATTTCTAAAAAACAATATAGACTTCCTGTCTATCAGGCTACCTATAGTAACACAGTATACATTTCAGACCAATTTTATAATTTATAAAGTACAATTCATAAAGTTAGATAAGTCATTTAAATAAATAATAAATAATAATAATAGAAATAATAAATGTAATAGTTTAAAACACATAAAATAATCTGGTAAAAAGTATAAATAGTATAAAATGATACTTAAGTAAAGATATTTTTTAACTAAAAATGTATATATTATAAACTAAACATCAAAATTTACAAATGTATAATTACTTGGTTTAGCAAAAAAAAATTGTACCGTTTTTTTTTTTTAATCTAGGTATTCAAAATTTTGACTATACAATTTTTCCTAACAACATCAACATAATTTCATAACAGTTTACAAATTTTCAATCTTTCAGTTAGGTCAAGATATTTTTACAATAAATTAATATTTTAATGTTATTAAGGTAAGTAAATATTAATAAATAAGCAAATACAGAAGCTACATTTATAATTTATTTGGTAGGCTAATAATTATGTTTGTCAAAATTGTAATAGTAATATACTGTTAGTATCGTTAAACTAAAGATACTTGTATTGACACTTAAAGTGTAAAAATATTCAAACAATAATACAAGTATTCAAAAAAAAAAAAATTTAAACAATCTTAATTTTGTTTTAATGTAGTTGAAAATTAAAAGTATTTAGCCAAATGAGATATCAGTGTAGTGGTCATAAATACAGTACAGTTTATATGGACGTTGAAGACAGGATAATAAGTTATTCAATAAATAAACAACTGAATTACAGTTGATTAATAATAAATTATAATGAGACTTTTTTAAATAAAATTAAACAAAATATAAAGAGATTGGAGATGATACTACGATGTTTAACAGCAGGTAAACTGAAATACTGGGTGGCGTTTATACTGTTAGTCTGATACAGAATATTCTTCCAGGGGTTTTGCACAAAATCCAATTAACTTCAACAACAAATATTCAAATATAGTGTCAAAAATCCATCATGGATTACAGTGTCCATGGAGAAATATATGATATGTCCATTTAATCTTCCTCTGGTCACATTCTAGCTGAAAAAACAACAAATGGTTAAATAATATTAATAATAATTATAATATAAAACCAATTTTAAATTAATTACTAATGTTAACGTTTGTTAATTGTGAAGTTAAAATTAAATATAACGAAAATTGATAATGACATTTTTTTATACCATTCAACTTAAATTATCTATCAATAACACTTGGAAGAGTGATTTCATGAATAGACTATATTTGTGACCGGTATATATCAAGTAGACCTAGTTTGTTATCTCATACCAATGAAACGTAAGATCTACAAGTAAATGCAATTTTTCTTGTACAAAAACTAACAATGTTAGAAAATAGTAAATTAAATTATTAAAAAGAAAGATAATTTACATTTGATTTCTTTTTTTTTAAATACCCTATATTAGGGTGTTTTAGATTGATATTAAACTAATTTTGTATCAATATTTGTATTAATACTACAAATCTAGAATGTTTTCCTTACCTAGTCTATTTAGACAAATGATAAAACAATTATTTCTTCCAGTTAGTGTCGAAGGAGAACTGTTCAACCAGAATCTTTGACTCATCTTAAAACTGAAAGATATATTATTAATAAATAAGTTAAAAGTTGAAATGTTAATTATTAAAATAATAGAGATTAAATCAATTAAAACAATTTTACAAAAAATAACTCCATACCTGTTACCACACTTAATCAGACTAGAGATAGTTTCAGGAATCGAACCGCTCTAATGAATAAGCATACCGATAAGCTTTTTATGACTTCAGACAACTACCATCATACTGTAAAACATAATTTACTTGTATTAATAGTTTTATTTAAATAGGATGTAATAATATTGTCACACAAATTAGTACAATATAGTGTATGTATGAACTTTGTCGCTAGGTACTATAATTGATAAATATATTATGTTATTCATATTAAATATTGCAAGTTTATATAATGTGAAAATAAGAGTTTTGAATTATGAATTAAAAAAAAATTCTAATAAAAATATTCATTTAATATTAATAAGAAACGAAAGTAAATTTTATTTACCAATAATTACCGTTGTCGTCATATGAACTAGTTGGTTTTTTGTCATTATAAATGTATCGTAAAAATGTGTACTATTTAAGAAAATATAATATATTTTAACACGGTTATTTTTTTTTATCATTTGAATTATTGCCGTTTAGTTCTAGAGATAACAGTTAACTCTGATAAACGTTAGTTATATTTTAGTTACTTTTATTCTAATAGAATTGGCAGACTGATAGAATGTGATTTTATATTTTGGTGTTTCTGGGTTGGTCACGCTGATAAAATAAAAATTGTGTTATCTTTTGGAAGAACTCTTATCTCTTATCATTTTTTGGAAGAACTGCCCTGTACACCGTACGACCATCGAGCGGTCACTGGTGGCGAATTGTGACCCCTTATCACATACTACTATTAAACAGCTGCTTGTGCCTCAACAAAACCATTAAACAAGAAAGATGTCATTATGTTATATAACACTCATACTTAAGCGAAATAACCACTGCATGTAATCGGTGGTAAAACGACATGGCTATAGCATAGATTAAATAAAACCAGACAGTGCACTTCATAGTAAAAACATAGATTGTTAAATAACGATTTTTAAATGGTTTAAACTTAATGCAGTAGGGCCAAATTACAATGCCGAAAATATTGTACACGCTATTTACAATAATAACGTAAACTGATAAGAAATACTTCAAAGGGGCCTAAAGGAGTTGTCACTGTCGCCTTAGGGATGTCCTTCTTGGCAATAAAATAGTAAAATAACTATTTTTTAAATTTGTACCTGTCATGGACTTAAGTGGAAGTGCACTTGCGTCTCACAATAACACAATTCACACTTAATGTTTTGCTCTAAACGGCACATTTTTTCTGAAGAGTGGTGTATGTCACTCTTTGACTAAAAAAAATTGCTCTTTAAGAAAATATGTTTTCGTTTTTTACTAGACATTAAGAGGATACACCACCAGGGTTTTGGCATTCAAACTCGCTGTGCAAGGGACAAGGTTTATTTTAAATATTTAAGATTATCATTTTGTTGGTTTGTTTATTAAAAATTAATGATTAATGAAAAATTAATGATAAGAAATGAATAAGTACACACAGTATACATTTTACACAATAATATATTTTTACACGATAATATAACATTTTACATAATAATAATATTTTTACATTTGTTTTTCAACAATTATACATTTTTCCATGAATATTATTACATTTCACATCTAAGATTAATTTTTAACAATTGGTAAACACAGTCAATAATAAAATAATAAAGACAGATAATAATAAAATAATATTACAAACATACAATATACACAGTGTAACAGTACAGGATGTTTGAGTAGTGGAAAACAGTGGTGAAGAGTACGCCACAGATGCGTTTTGACATAATTGGAAGCATTGAAATTTATAATTTGAAACAAAGATTCAAGTAGAGTAGTCCAACCCAAGACATTTTTCGTAAAATTTCAATACAATTTGCGGGCTTAACACTTTCACTCCTCGGGCAGGAACAAAATTGATATAATCTGCATGTTTCCATTGCAACAAGTACATTAGGCCTTCGTTAGAATCGTTTTACATTCCGAATATCGCCTCTGGTTTAAGTCCAACGTAGCTATCAGCGGTTTCTTCCTCCTTATTTTCGGTGCTACTGAAACGTTATGGTACTATTTAGGTAGTATTTTTTAAAGTTTATGTATGATATTAATTAAAATGTTGATAAAAACAAAATGTACGCATTTTTAGTTTACGCAGAGCGAATAAAGTAGTTACTGACTCGTTTGTGGTTTCGTCGCTGCAGTCATCACACAGTTTTTTGAACTACTATCATTGTCATCAGCTGTGTCTGATGGCCGGTGATTAGAGGAGTCGGCTTTCTCAAAATCAAACGAGTCGGTTCTAAAAAGTGAATTATAGATGTAGATCATTGATAATAACTAATACAACCATGTTATTATACAGTACAGCCATTTGGGTAAGTCGAGACGATGAAAATTGATTTGTTATAATTTTCAAGCATTAATAACGATATTGGATTAACGTTACCAAGACACGAATATCAAAATAAATGTCGTTTTATTATTAACAGGTCAACCATTTGGACACTTTTCATTTGTTTTTATGGTCTAATGTGATAACTGTCAAAAATCATATAGTTTTTTTTTCTCCATAAATAGTCCAGTCAATGAAGGTTTTTATGTGGAAAAAAATAAGAACATACTTTTTTAATTATTTTCTTTTACAATAGATAGGATTTTGGGTTAATTAAGTTCTATTCGTAATAAACTAGTAAATTATTTTGAATAATAACTATTACAAAACATTTTAATACATTAAATAATACTCAAACTACAATTACAAGACTTAATTATACATATTTTAAACTATTGATTTATTTTTATAATCTAATTACGACGTTTTGGGTGATTGTGTATTTCATTTACATCTTCTAAGTGTAAGTTGTCTTCATCCGAATCACATTCTTCAATATATGAACTCGGGCAATTCGTGCATGAAAGGCCGTAGCATGTTTTGCACGCGATCGAACACTTAAACCCCTGTTTTCGACAGCTGCATGCTGGTCCACATGTTTTCATGCACGCGCATGATGTTTTTTCCAAAATGCAGTTTGCAGCTGGCTTATTCTTAGAAAATATTGGTTGCAATCCATTTGTAGTAATTTGCCACCCCCAATCTTCGGCATTTTTTCATTTCCGTACCACATTTGAACCTGATGGTATGTCCGGTATAAATGTTGTCTTAAAGCCTCTTTTGAAGGAGGCAAGCTTGCCAAGTTAACATTTTTTTTAGATGTACTTCGAACAAAAGAAAGATATCTGTAGTCATTGATTTGAGTTTGTTTATCTGGTGCACCATATAATTTGAATACAAACCGGCTTTAAAAATATTTTCTGGTAAAGAATCTGGTCTATTGAAGACATCGATTACTTCTTGGAGATCAGGGTATTTTTGAAGAAGTTTGAAGTGTTTTACTTTACTAATATGGAAAAAGCATGAAACCGTGTCACATCCACTAATAGCGTGTAAAAATAAAATAGACCAAAAAACGGACGAGCAGATCGTAGCTGGTTTTTAATGGGTGATTTAATCGGCGCATCTCGATTTGTAACGTCCGGCTTTATTCGGTCGATCCTCGCGTACCGTTTCATGCAGCTAATGTGTACTTTGACTGAATCGCGGTTTTGCAACATAAAATCGTTGTGACAAATAAAACAAACTTTTTCCGACATTATTGTAAACTCAGTTAAGTTTTCCACTAAATTCTAAAAGTATTTTAATATTAAAAGTATTATTAAACAATATTAAAAAAAAATCAGCTTTTAAGAAACACAAACAACGGAGCACTCAAACGATATATACATGATATGCCATCAATGCGATTACCAGTGTGCTAATAATTGTATTGCATTATTCAAGTTGTAAACATTGATACCAAATCGGGTAAAATGAGACGTTGTCATATTGTGATCTCTTTCCAATTTTTTTAAAAAATTTGTTTTACCTAAACGCCCAATGCACTCGGCTCGGCGCGACGCGGTTTTCTACTCGACGCAACTACATCACTATAAGCACAATGAGATATCGACGTGTTTTAAACGCCCTGCAATTATTCAATTTTTTTATGGCAAATGTTGAGCACATTACACGATATTTTCACCTGTTTCATTTAATTTATTTCAAATAGAAATTATTGAACACCAATAAATAAAAATAACTATTTTATATTATAATCGACAATTTCGTGTTTAACTGATGAACGAATATTTAATTTTGTTGGTTCGTCGACTAAAAAATGACTTTTTTATGTTTATTATAGAGCGGTAAAAATATTTTTTCTTCCTTATGGATAATACCTGTTTTAATCTTGTAAATAGGTTTCAAATAAGTAAAACGGAAGTATTCAATTTTTTTGATATTTTAATTTGGAATCTTTCGTTGTCTGTTTATATTTTTCTATAAAAATACCTATTGTATGTAGGTATGATAACTTATTTAATATAATTTGTAATACAGAAAAACGTTTCATAAACCTTCCCCGTGGGCTATTTATAGTGTTATATAAATATGTGTGGCAATTTGCACAGTGGACTAGATTACAAACATAGCCGGTAAAATTTATTTTTACTTCTATAAATTATATTGTCTGTGAAAAAATAGCTTCCCCTTACCTTCAACGTTTTTTTTGAGAGACTAATTTAAGATGACGATTATAATGTATAATATAATATACAATTATGTAATATAACATGCCGATGGCTCAGCTGTTGTGGACCTATATCTCGGACCTTAAGACCGTAATAATTGTTGTCCTTTTCACCGGACGATTGCTCACCCCGCCACCTTACCCACTAGGCCACTCCTCCTCCTCCTTTTTGTGATACCGAATTTAGATAGTTTTGCTAGCTAAAATTCATATTTGTCCCACAGTGTATCGCTCCCCAACCATAATTAATATTCAGGGACTCCCTTGACCATTTACTGGTAATAATATAATATAAAACGCTTTGTACAAAACACGCAAACGTATACACCAAATTTTTTTGTGATTTAATAAAATAAAATTTGTTTTTAAAAATATTTACGCAAATTGCAGTTATATTAATGACCATATCAGATGGACTCTTTAATCCCGCTTCTGAATGCCAGTCTATGTGATTGTATGTTTTAAAAACTAAAAAACTGCTTTGACATTGCTCGCAATTTATTTTTTTTTAAGCAATGCATAGCCAAATACCCAGCAAAATATACAAGTGAACAATGTTTTAAACTTTCAGTCTCTACGTGGCGAGATAGTGGGATTTCGTTATCCGAATCGAAATCTTCGTGCGCTTCTTGAACGGCGGCGGTAAACAACGGTAACGAATTAGTATCAACATTTTCTTTTACGGAATCAACATTAAATTCAGCAGATAAAAATTTTGTCCTCGTCGGCTTCGCAGTTTGATTTTTCGGAATCCGAGTTGATTAAATTAAATGAACAAACACTAGCAAATGCACACCGAAAAGCTTTGCAAGTGGGATTACGATTATAACCACATTTATGCCGAAGTATAGAAAAAAGATTTTCAATGGGATCTTTGCATAATCGATTCTTCATTAAGAAATAAGGTTCATTTATTAGTTTCTATTTCTTTTTTCTCTGATTCATACAACCTAAGTATGGACACCTTTAACACCGGTACTACTTAAAAAAAATGTGAAAAGGGCCAGCTCAAATAATAGTATATCTATCTAACACATTATAAAAAATAACCAAACAGTTTTATGTTTTTATAAAAAAAAAACTGTACATTTATGTTAGTTTAACTACTTAAGGGCTATTTAGTTAAATATCACCAGTGAAAAATAAATTTTACTTACTTTGTAGTGACTCAATAGGTTACCAGTTGAATTCGAATAAGCCATTATTTTCTTTGCGCAAATTTGACAATTAACAGTAATTTTTGATCCGTCAACCGACAGTATTTTGTAATAGTTGCCATCCAATAGATAATTTTGATTTTTATCGATAGCATTTGTAGGCTCTGCTGGTTGTGACCCACCAAGATTGTTAATTTGGTATTGATCACCCTCGTGACTTCGTTTAGAACAAACAGAATTTTCCAAATATTTATCCATTTTATTATTAAAAACAATAAATAATAATTATTATTCGAATAAAAAATAACACAACACTGCCATAAAGTTATAAGTTATAACAGACATAAGAAAAACACTCGCGAAAACGTGAACTGACAACTGTGAACACGTCTGTGTTCTTTACAAAGCTGAAAGACATAAGGGTTTGCTCCGATAACGAATTATCGTTGAAAAATATAAACAATAATATTGCACCGAATCAGTGTAACACTGACAGTGTTCCCCGAATACGTGGACCCATTATAGCTTTTTATAGAATTATTACTGTATTACTCTATAGGCTAACAAAGTATTTTCACAGATTACAGAATAATTTAATAACCAATAAGACGTAGATACTAAAAAAAAGGACAGTTACGTCAAAGAGCAAATTTTCCTTATATTAGATTTCGCGATTTATGGCTACTCTGTTCATTTGTCATTTATTATTTTCATGCACTCTGTTTATGTCATCTTTTATGTAGGCAACAGAAATAGTATAAATAGGTATAAAAAGTAAATACGAGTTTATCAAACTCGATAATCGATGACGGGACATTTCGTTATCGGTTGAAACTATTTATAAACATATTGTTCTTTTTTGAGGCTTAACTATCGTTTTGGCCACATACGGTCTACGGACTACGGAGAGCCCACATTATTTTTAAAATGTTTATTACATGGTTTTGTTATTTTATTTTGATTGAAAATACAAATAACTTTTCGGAAACGGCTCATTGTTTATTGGACTTGTATTACTATTTACTATTTTACTTTTATAGTCTTTACTCTTTACCCTATATGTAGTTACTGATACAGGACTCGCCTGACATGTATATATATTTGTAAAATATAATTTATAACCATTCTGCTCAAATAAACACCTGCACTTTCGACCATTTTTTTTTGTTGGGATTTTGGTCAATGTTAATCTTGAAATTATTATCGTGAAAATTCTTATAAACACGTTTTATATAGCACTAGTAATTATTTCGAGAGTACTGGGAAAAAAATTATCAATATTAAATAAAAACTGAGCACTGTAGTCGAGAACTACGAATATAAATAATAAATTATACGATAATACATATACAAATATAACTCTTATCTACTTCTACCTATTAAAAATAGGTAAAAGACGTTTTGTATAATCGACTAAAATACATTGGATTACAATGGAATATTGGACTTGTCTAACAAGCCAACCCCAATGTATTAATAATATATTCTTATATCACTATTCATTAGGACCTAGGTATATTAATATTTTTAGGCTAGGACTACATTATGCGTTTCGTCGGATCCCGAAACCTATTTTTGTAAAACCCATGAATAAATAACTTAAAAAATAGTTACAATTTCTATCTAGATAAATAGCCTCAGATAACCGATTTGCTTATCTAAATAAGATAATAAGATGATTTAATTTTTTTTACCTAGATAAGATGATAATTACAATTTTTTATCTAGATAATTCCCAACACTGGTTATTATGGACATAACATCTACAGTCACCCAAAAGTGTCTGGAATATGTAAGACGATGAAACATTTTAACACATATTTATTTTTTATTCAATGTTTTAAGTTATTTACACATATTTTTGTGTTGTGTTGGTGGTTTTTTACGTATTACCGGAAATATTTCAAAAGCTTAGAAAACCATCTTCCAGAACCGCGGTTGTGATAAAAAAATTATTATTTAGGGCGATCAACCTAAAAGTTGGTTGTTTTAAAAACGTCGTAAATCGTTTATTTAGTCGCCATAAAAATTTGAATAACAATATTATAATTGTCTTAATTGGACGCTATACCGTTCGGTGAAATAAAAATAAACTAATACTAAATAACTGTCCTATTTTTTCCTGTAGTGGTCGTACATTTTTAACGTTTTGATAGAATTTATAAAGAAATATTGTACAATGTACATCGTCGGTTTTTTTGTACTTTAGTTTAACCAACCTCACTTAATTCAAACGTTGATATTTATATTAAAAAAAAAAAACTTAATAATTAAAAGTAGTCGTTAAAATGCATTAGGATAGTGTTAGAAATCGAATTGCTTAAAAGAAAATTTCAAAAAACTAAGGATCTTTTTTTTTATTGGTGTTATACATTTTAAAGTTCAATAAAATTCTGCTTTATCAAAAAAATGAATACCGTATAATATCATGTTAAACCAATAGTACATTTTTTTCAAATAGGCTCTTGTCTGTGCAGTGAAATACAGTGTCAATTTCTTGGACAAAATTAAATGAGATAATAAATATTATTTTACAACAGATTACTAAAAAATCTAGCCAACGTTCAGCCTAAGAATGTTTTATTAGGTGGTAGATTTCATTTTGTCAAAGTGTTTTAAGCGATGTTAATCTTTAACGATACGAAACCGCACAAATTCAAAATTGATAACGCCAAAGAATGTAATTTTATTTTATTTTGTGTATTACATTGCAACAGTCAATTCTATGGATGCTGGGGTAATTATAATTTGTTCAACAATAACTTATGATTAATTCTAAATTATTATTTTTATTATAATTAAGTTGTTTTTACGTGTTAGTCAATAATATAGATAAAGAAATTGTATACCTGTTATGAGTATAGAAGAAATCCGTATTTTTCAGACAAAATAGATAAATATATTAATGAAGCGCTAATCTTCATTTTTATAGACTTGTTAGCAAACAAAATGGAATTTTGTACTTGGGGTCAACTGTCAATATATTGTTTTAAGTTGTAAGAAGTAATTAAGAGTGTTCTTCCATAATGGTGCAAGTCAAATTAATCTTAATTAGAGAAAAATACATGTAAGAAAACTCTTGTATTATAAGCATGTAGTGTCGAGTGTGCTGCCATATGGGGGTTACGAATTACTTCACTTTGCTTTTCGATCAATTTACTTTTAAAGATATGCCTATGGTTTTAACCCTTTCAATTTATAATTAATAAATAAAAATGAGGCGAGTACAGTGGTATCGAGACATAGTGGGGACGAAGCATAGTATATACGGAGAGGTCGTGGGTCTTTAAGAACTACTATAACCGAGAGAGGTACGGCTATTCTTCAGAGTAGTTCAATGGTGGTGGGGCTGGTTGATATGTTGATCCAGATGAGCTTGATGACAGTTGTGGTGATATTATTGTTTGATTTGTAGATCTTTCTATATTCTGGCATTGCGTGTTAAATCTGCTACGATTGTGATTATCCAGTGAAATATTTTGCTCATTCAATATGCTTCCTGATAAATTGATAACTCCCACTTTAAAACGCTTTTTCTGGTCAGAAGTCATACATTTCATATCGGGCAACAGACTTTTAAGAAAACATAAATCTAAATTTTCTACAACTGGTTTTGTTTTTTTCTTTTGTAAAAAAAATTCATGAGCTGCTTTATTCACATCATCCAAACCAATACGTTTCCTTTTAAATGTTGGTGCAGTAATACATAATTTTGGGCTTGAATAACTTTTTAATTTCACCCGCATGATCTTCAGCAACTTCGGTTGATTTTTTAACAACAAACGCAGCGTTTCTTAACCCAGAAGAATGTAAACTTAAACGTGTAGCTAGAGCAAGTTTTTGAGACGTATGCGTTTTTAAAAGATTTTGTACTTTTCTTTTTTTAGTTTTATCGCTACTTAGTTCAAGAGATTTTTTTGGACGGCCTCTAGGTTTGTTTGGATTTGTGTTAGGATTAGAATTTTCTTTTGGTACTAAATAAGCGAAATTAATATCAAGCCACGACGAATGTTTTGTACACAACTTATTTGTATTCCGTCCACACGCTTGCCATAATTTATGAAGATGGGAGCAAAAAGTAAAAATGGCAAAGGAAATATTATCGTGAACACTTGCTGAGGCTTTGGACTTGGACACTATTTTTTTTTATAGTAAGTTACAAGATTGGGCTTCTAAAGGTTTTTTACTTCCATTTTTCTTTAAAATCTCGAGAAGCTAAGGCGTAATACCTAATAAAAACCAAAATATATTGAAAATCCGCAATTCAACCCAATTGATATTTATCAAATTATAATCCTAATGAGTTGTAGAAATCAAAAACATAATACTTAAAAAAGTCAATTTTGACTATTTTTAAATAACTCCATACAAAGCGTTTAAACCTACCAAATCATACATAAATTAATTGTAATATCCTATAAAATAGGTTGGTTATCAACAAAAATGAAATCATTTTGTTAACATTTATAAAATTTAATAGTAGCATGAATCTGGAATCTTGTAAAATAATTTACTAAAATAGGGTATATATCGATTGTTCGCTGTTTAGCTGATAGCCTTATGTTAATATACTGTTGTTTTGACAGGTCGTGATCTAAAATAAAAGCTAAAGCTTCGTCTGGTGAATATGGAATAGGAGATTCGTACTCGGGTTTTTTGTTTATTTTTTTAATATTAGAGGGCTCAGTAGAATTGTTTGTGTCTTTTAAAATTTTAGCTTCTATCCTTTTACCAGTTGCTTGTAATTTATTCTGTGCAGCAAAAGTAAGCTCCGAAGTACTATAATTAGCACATAACTGTTAATACCTTACGTTTTTTACTTTTGTCTGAACAGTCAATAAATGATTTTGATGGTTTACCGGCAGATTTGTTGTCACTCACTTCGTCAATAAAACCGGACCATAAACTGAATTCATTATTTAGCCAGTCATAATTGGTTTCCAAAAATCTTAAAATTAAATATTAGTTTTAAAAAAATGTTTTATATAGTATGGTGAGAAATGGGATACACCTACCTATCATATTTACGACAACATTTTCCCCATTTCCTTGCAAGAACAATTGTGAAATTTTTTATATTACCCATAACATTTTCTTCAAATTTAGAGTTTCAATTTATGCCATTATACCGGGTTTTAATTACAGACATTAAATACATTATTGAATATTTATGAGTAGAATTTGATATTGAACCTCTAGCTTTTAACAAATCTTTATAGCTGAATGTAGCAGTAGCGTCATTCTCTATGCTAGAAGTTGCTATAAAAAAAGCAAAAAGATAAGTGTAAGTATATCTTATTCGAACTACTCTGATTTTATATATATGTACGATAGATATTTGAATTAATGTAATTTTAATATGTATATTTCAAAACTTACCTTCGTTGTATGCATCCATGATTATTTTGAAAAATATGTTAAGCGTGTGTATGTACTATTACAGCGTCTTATTGCATCAAGTGCAAGTTCGATAATGATAATGATATTAAGGTTTGCTTTACTAATCACAAGTTTTAAAATTATCACATTTTATAGCTTCGTTACTGTCATTTAAGCTTAAAAATAATGTTACGGCTGCTGGAGTTATTATTTTTAAGTACAATATAGTTAATAAATATTTCTTATCGCGTACAAAGTTCAACTGTCGCGTTGTATCAATCTACAGAAATATTAATTTTAAAAAAAGGCGCAAACCGCCGCAGGCGATTTTTTTTTAAAGATAATGTTCTACTATAAGATGTGTATAGTCGGTAAGAGTAACTATGAGTAACTACAGAGGTAAGGTCCATTTATTTCAAAAAACCAATACAATTTTATTAACTGTTTCAATTCAACCACATACAATACATTTTAAAAAATAGTAAAATAAAAAACAAAAATATCTAACTAGTAGTACTTTTTCTATACTAAATAATGAAAAAACAATCAAGCTTCTGCGATCATTCAATGATGAGATATAGTCAGTTGTATTTATATACATTTGTGCAATAATCAACCAAAAATACGTTTGTTTTGTACGCTTTTATTTTTTTTATAACTTTGTAATTCACGCAAATATTAACGAAAACATTTTTTTTTTTAACTTTTATGTTCCTTAGGTAGTATAAAATAGCATTGAGTTTATTTTGGATTTTTTAAAAATAGTTCAAAAATTGTATTTTATCCAGCTAAATTTGCGTTTTGGACCACTGTGGCGTCCATAGCTAATGTTATATTATTTGATTAATAGCGTGACATGGCACATTCGGGGGGAAAAAGAAATAACCACAATATTTATATAATCGTAATTAAAGTAGGTATTTTTTTTTTTAACAAAACTACCACAGTGTCTACGGCCTACGATAAAAAATATATAGACTAGTATTATATAATAACAAGTAACAATCATAAACAATAGAATAATAAGTTTCTCAGGGACAAAATCGAAAGATGAGTACAGATTTTTGGGTCGCAATTTTTGGCTGTTTGTTCCTATCATTCTTGGAACTAGTAAATATGTAAATATACGTACAAAGTGAAACTATTATAATTTGGTATCAACCTAATATTTATTGAGCGACAACTAGAACGCAATAGGTACATCATATTCATATACTAGTAGACATTTGTTTGTCTCAGTACAGATATGAAGCTTAAACATAGGAACATTTTAATTATTTCGAATACATTAATAGTTGTACATTTACTATTGTATGGTCGTGAGATACAATTACCTTGTCCTTTGTATCATCATAAAGTTGCCATATATTAATAGGGTGTCTATATGTGTGAGCATGGTAATGTCCAACATTAATAAATGGATTTGTAGTTTGCTGTTCATTAGGTGTTGTTATGGCGCGTCGTAAATAAAATTCAATTTCGCTTGCTTTAAATACTTTCGGAATATGGTTCAAAATTTTAGTTTTGTGTCGGTAAATTCTTCGGTGGTTGTATTATTTAAACTTATTTTTTTTTTTTTTATTGAAATATTAGTACAAACTATTTATTTCTACAATTATATGCTAATAAATGTACGAATTGATGCTAAAAATTAATGTGTACAAACTGGACGATATTTACAAAGACGAGCAACTTAAAAAACAATTATTTACAGAAATTACAAGGCAAAGCCGGCGGACTCAACAACGAAGAGAAGAACGGATTTAATGATGGGAATGACTGAGGAATTGAAAATTGAATAAGTATCAAAATGGTTGATATTGTAGAATGATAGGGTGGTGAAGAGAGGAGTGCGAAGTTGAGACAAAGCAGGACATCATAGCAGACGGGGAAGTCGCAAGGAAATTCATCGTCGTGACGAGGACAGAATGGGGAATCGTTAAGGGAGAGTTTAAAGGCGTGGTATGTGAGTAGATTGTGACCGGATCTTAAGCGGGAAAAGGAGATTATTTCTCTCCTAGACAAAGGGAGGAAATAAAACCACGGGAGTTTGTTGGGCGAGGAAGTGATGGTTTTATAAAATTGGGCGTAATTAGGGGGAGAATTCTTCCATAGCGAGGACCAGGAGACACGCAGGGCCTTGCGTATGGGAGGAACGAAATCGGTCCATTTTTATATAGGTGGAATTTAAACTTATTATATTAAAAAATAACATCATCAAATGTTAATGATAATTCAATTATCCCAGAACACAGGTCTTCACACTTGTTGAATTATCACAAGAAAAGGCGCTGTCTTGTTTTTCATTGTTTAATAAAAAATTATGTCATAACTTGCGTGTAACTTCTTTATTTAAAATATTAAGTTTAAACAATAATAAAGTCACTTAGACTTAATATATGTTGTTCGATGTACTAACAATATATTAAAACAGTTACATCATTAAATATAATAAGAAGAACCGTAGATTTCTCAAGGACTACCCACTCATGCTCATTAATATAATTTATTTAATTTTGGTTTAAGATGGCCAATGTTGCAACAATTGAATCATTAACACATCATACGTAGAGTTCCAACGCATTGGACAATCTTGTTATAATTGAACTGTTTTTGTAACTCCTGCAATATTTTTAATTTTGGTTGTAATTGAATAAATGTTGTCTAACCCAGAATATACAAATTAATTTATTGATTGCGCAAAACATGATAAATGCCTCCATTTGCATTTCTCAATAGCGGATTTCATGTTATTTGCATTTTCTGTAACTGCAGCAGACATGCGGTCAACCAATCCCCAATCCCTATTCGTTTACAATATCATTTAGAAATGATGAAATATTATCGGATGTATAGTCCATTGGAAATGCATTACTACCTAACAAAACTGCTGATAGTTCATTATCTTTTAAAGGGGCTAATAAAGTGAGTATTATTATAAAAATGTCGAAAATACATTTTAAGGTGTATAAAATATTGGTAAATAAAATTACTCGAAACACAAACATTATGCTATAAAAATTTCTGTAGCCTGTAGCTCATTTAGTTTTAAACATTATATTTTTGTTTTAGAATCAATTTTTTTATGATTTTATTTTACAATGTTTAAAATTAATATTTGCTTTTGAACGTATTTTATTTTATCTTTTAAACTTTTAATGGTTACATATTAGATGTTACTCCGTTCTTATTTGAATGTGTTAGATTGAAAAAAATATAATAAATAGACAATATTCATCCCTGTAAAAGTTAAATTTTCGTCGTAATAAAAAGGCTAATATGTGTACAAAAAAAAAAACAATTTTTTATTAATTAATTACCATAGAATTTAATATAATAATATTTGTTGTTACAGATAAGATTAATATTATTATTATTCAATTATTGTTATTTGGTAATAAGCAAAAATAACGTACAAGTTATAAAGAAACGCTATTTTATTATTATTTACTTTTATATATATTTGTTTTTCTTGTTCGTAAAAGTTTGCAGTCTATTTATTTATAATAATAATAATAATACTACAAAACAAAAAGCCGTTTTTTTTTTTAACATTTTGACCAATTTTACTTTTGGGCGGTTTTCTTGATTACATAACTCGAACGAGTGGCGCCGCCGTGTCCGTATTTTGCATATGCCGAGTTCAAAGCTTGCAAAATAGGTCCCACGTACTCGATTGACCTGGAAACAAATAAGTGAATACATAAAAACGTTTAACTCCTTACCGATGATAGGATTGATGATAATTTGCAAAAAGGAATTTTCAATTTTAAGTAGAAAAAAATTTACATTAGGCGTTTTTTCATTGTTTTAGGCTATTTTCAAAAATTTGAAGCGTGCCATTATTTGTAATTATATAAGGTGATTTGTAGGTGTTTTTCATGATTTTTAGGAGAAAGGGATACTTTTTTTCAACAAATAAAATAATACTAATTGAATTAACATTCATCATATGAACTGGAAATTGAAATTTTGCGAAGACTAAAATATTGTAGTATTAAACATAAAAAATAAAAATGTATATATATTAGTTTATAATAATTAAACGAACGAAAATCCCAAATTACAGGATGTAATGTATATTATAAAGAAAAAATTACAATTGCTCAACAATAAAGTTCAGTAATTAGATATACCAGAAGAAGAGGAGGTGTCTAAAGTGACCTGTCTCGTATCTGTATTACACAAAGTAACGGAGAATATTACGGCGGGTAGGACGAGCAGGAACATTAAAATTATTATTATAATATTATCAATGATGTTAGTATATCAATATTGTATCGAACAAAAATATAATTTTCTCGAGTATTCAAGCAATAAGTTAGTAAGTCAAGTGTATTCATGCCAAAATGTTTATTAAGGAAACGCGTGATCACCTCTTCTGGTAGGGCGAGTACAGCGAGGCGGAGGCGTAGTCCGAGTACCCGTCGCTGTTGAAGGATTGAGCGGCAACCACGTCGCAGGTGTTGAAAATCTGACAGAGCCTGTAACCGAACAGTGGACCGATCACTGCGGCGATAGCCAGCAGGACGACCACACCAACCGCCACTGCACCGCCTGTGACCGCGGCGCTTCCATAACCGTTCGGCACGACAGACCATTTGCTTGCATCGTCTTCAACATAACCGTAAACAGTTTATCATCAATATTAATTAAGATCAATTGAACATAGACACATAACCAGTCGATATCATACAAAATAATAGACTTTTTTTAATTATTCTTTTACATCATTTTAAAGTTACCACAAGTTTGACATAATTTTCCACAACATAACCCCATGTCTTGTGTGTTAGTATCTTAAGAACCTGGAGTTTTTGAAATTCTAATGTATATTATTTTATTAACTTCTTAAAATGTTGATCGGTCGATAACCAGTGCAGAGTTATTATTACCTACTTTTATAGTTATTAAAGTAGAAAAGTAGCGACGGGAGGGAAAGTGCGGTTGAGTAAGGCGTACGTATAAAAATAAAAATACACTCCATCTTTTCTAAAAGCTTAAAAACAATTATCTAAGACCACTGATAACGACTGATTATCGACCAGTCGAAAATTTCAGAAAGTTTTTCTCAATAATTAAAAAGTTAAAAAATATCTAACGTTACCACTTAAAAAGTTTCATGAGTTCATTTGATTTTAATTTATTAATTATTATATTGTATTGTATCTTAAAAAAAAAATATATATATAAAATATGACCTGAAAAAATTCTTTCCTGTATTCCTGCTCACAAAAAATTGTTCTTAATATTATATTCTGATACTGAAAAAACAATATTAAATTTACTAGAAAACAACTTCCGGTTATTAGTGATTATACAGAACAAACTGTACTTAGATGCCCTACTAAAAATCGATAAAGAACAAATCATAGTAGCTAAGTGGCAAATTACTTGCATAACTGTATCAGGTTACAAAAAATAATATTAAAAATATATTCCCGGTTATTTATTTTTGAGACTACAGTAAATTGCTTTAAGTGCACAAATATAGAATATTTACTAAAAATGAAAATTTTAAAATGAAGATTATCTTCTTTTGAGTTGTGGCTAATATTTTATTGGTATTTGATGATTGGCTGGTAAATAATTTAATAAGAGAACTTCCGAAATAAACATATCTACATTATGTTATTACTTTAGTATTTGAATATTTGAAATACTCAAAATGTAAGTACGAAATATGTACATGTTTGTCCTACGCCCAAAATAAATAACAGTATGATATTATTATAAACTTACTGTCGCTTAGGACATTCTTTTTCACTATGCTTGTTACACGATCAATGGCAGACGTTGAAGGACTTGGAGTGACTACTTTGATATCTTCGGCGCAGGCGAGCAGAGCTAAGGTGGCCAAGAAAGTGCAGACTAAGAAGGAATTCATGATTTTGGTAGATGATGAATTGCTGTTAAACAAAATTTTAGTCTAACCATTATACAATTATAATATAGTTCTTATTGCAACCAAAAAAAAAAGTAAATAAAATAAAAAGGTTTGTACATTTTTATTAACTATTTGAATTTGAATATTAGAATACTTGACAAAAAATGTGATTTCTTTTAACCGTTTTTATAAAAAAAAAAGTATCACTAAAAACAATTATTTGCTTAACTATTTTACTGCAATAATTTATTTTCATTACAAATTATTCAATTTTTGAAAATTCCACTAGCTGTGAAATATTAAAAAATTTTTTTAATGGAACATTTGTAATTGAGCACTTGAACTGAACTGCCTTAGAACATAGACCGATTGAACCGTATTTTAGACAAATCCATTAAAAAAATACTCTTACCAAATAATTGAAATTTTAATGTTTTTCACGTCATTAGTAACTGAAAATGTTACCAATCCAAAACTTACGTTTATTTGTTATAACTTGAATACGATTATTTTCAAGAACTTTATCTTCGACGTAGAAACTATTATGCTTTGAAGAAGTTGAATAAAAATAATTAAATATCAAATTTATAGATAATTTTTTTCTGTGTTACTATAGTATACGAATTTTGGCTTAATAGTAAAATTCAATGAAATATTGCCATACAATATGCCCTAATAAATACTAGTTCTACACTACCGCCTTTATAACATTATAACTCGGTCATTCTTTTAGTATAATTTATAAAAATAATTTTTAGTATAGAAACTCATTTAAATTTAATTTTAAAAATAAAAATAAATGTTGTTATAATATAGCTTAAAAACTAATTTTTTTGAAAACAATTTGAAAAATTAACTAAATTTTAATTTTTTTCTCAAAAAATAATATTTTTTCATTGTGTTTGAGATTCTGGCGAAAACAAAACTTAACTACTAGACATTTAACTAATAATTTCAGATTAAATAATGACTAGTAGTTTGACAATCGATTTTAAAATGATTTAATGAAAAATAGCTAAGTGTAAAAGAAAAATTAAAAAAAAGACAAACCTATTGAATAATATCGTTCAGTCCATAAAAAAACATTTAGAATTATTATTATTATTATTTTTACAGAACCTAATTAGAAAGAATGAACCATTTTTATTAAAATATTGAATAAAGAATTGAAACTAGTTCCTTTTATTTCACAGAACCCATGAAGAGAAGTAATGCTTTAAAAACGGACTATTCAAGGCTAAAAATGTGAAATAGTAGTTAAAAAATAATATTGTTGAGAATAGTAGTAACTATGAATTAAATAAAAAAATTACTCCATGAAAAATATAAACTAATTTACACTAACTTCGATGAAAAAAGTACAAAAATATTTTAAGCTTCATACAAACATAAAAATATTGTTTTGGGGTAATTTTGTACACATAAATAGTGACTTATAATATTTATAATTTTTTTATTTGAGCTATAATTATTTTAAAAAAATACTTAACTAGGTTATTTTCTTATTTTTAATCTCAAAACCTAGCTAGATCAATTCTGAATTAACTTATTTAATTACTTTTTTAAACTAATTAATTAATTTAAAATCAATCAGTTATTTGCTGCCTTTTCGTTTATAGTTTTGTAAGTTAAGTAGAAAATAATCACGAAGCGGATAATAAAAAAAAAACAAAATTACTTACCAGGAACTTCAGCGGTAGTTGTTGTGCCTTCAAACTGCGCTTACTTAGTGTGCTAACAGGATTGTCATGTAGCCCTTATATGTATGATAGCTGTAAGGGTAGGACGTGACCGGTTGTTTGCATTATCGCCGAAAACACCCTCTCGTAATGGGTTGACCTGTACTAATATGGCCGAAAACATCATGTTTAGTGACGATTGTATTAACCCTTACTGTATATAAAATCACAGGTATAATATTATGCATTTTCTTGCATATATACACAGATGCTAAAAATTAATTACCGAGCGAGCAAAGTGAGCCAATGCCAAAATATTCAGTTAAGACAATATTAATTGTTTATTACTGTAATTATTATTAAAATAGAAGTATTAATTAGTTATTAAAAAATAATATCCTCATCTGATGTTTCTGCTAAATCATCATCGCTCACGGTATCCAAGATACCACCCGGTCCGTCGTTTTCGTTGTTATCCGGATTATAGAGTACACCGGCATACTTAAAAAATCGATCATAGGGTCGATACTAAATGACCGGCATTTTTTCATGTACATATATTTTTCCAATAAACCCGGAAAAAATTGTTTTCGACGATTATAGCCGGGCATAGTCGATTTTTGTTTATGTTCCAAAACAAATCAAATTTTGTTGTTTTGGATGATATGTCTTTAGTATGTACCAAAAAACAAAACAATAATTAGGTATAAGATAGTAAAGCCGTAACCTCTACTTAATTATTAAGTACTCAATATCTATGAAAAATAAAAGTAGAATAATTTAATTACAATACTAATTTTAGTTTTTTAACTATAAGACCTTGAGCCGAATATGTATTGTAGTGTATCGTATACCTAAATTATTTACATTTGAAATGTGTACATTTACTGCTAAATCCAGTATTGCAATGCTTTGGTTTAGCCATCCATATATTTTTTGTATTGTACGGACTATATCATTTTATTTAATACATTATTATTTTGTTTATTTAGGTAAAGCACTTGGGTGACATCATAAAATTCCATAAGTGGTCGAATACTACTGCTGTCTAGACGATGGCGAATATTGATAGTGTTTACCGGTGTATCGGATGGACTGCAGCTGAATGATTTGGTGTATAGGTATAGTTGTTTTAAGAAAACTAACGTAATTATCGTTTAAAAATGTAATTTCAAATCCCTCGGTATATGTATGTGAAGGTTAATAAAAAACACCGTAAAGATTATTGTATTGAGATAAAAAAAAACACAACGATAACGTTATAACTATAATAACCGAACTAAAACTGAAAAAATGATATTATAATAATTAGACTAACAAAGATTGAATATTCTGAAAGAAGGTTCTATTTTTACACATAACCACTATGCATATGTAAGTCTTATTTCTACACGCCAAATCACATGACATTAAACATAACGTAAACATAATTGTTGTTAAAAATTAAATAAAACAAATAACATCAATAAAGTTGTTTTAACGAACATGATAATTTAGTACACGAATATCACATTATACCGTCTTTTCAATGATTGTATAAAAACCGACTTTTTCGAGGGAAATTCATTGAGGTCTATGGACAATAATGTTTTAACCTTCTTTCCATAAATTACCAACCGGCAACCACACAATAACTAGACACACTGTCAAAATATTTTTACAAACAGAAAATAATAAAAACTTTTTACTTTCTTTATACTTGTATGTCTTAATAAAAACCTAAGCAAATAAACATTTTTGATTTTTAATAAAAAAAACTAAAAACATGTTCTTCTTTGTTTTGTTGTTTTTAGGTCGTCAAAGAACTCTTGGATGTTACTTATATTTTTTATCCGTGGTTTGATGTGTAATAATATGTCCTTGAATAATATGTGTTTTTGTGATTAATACAATTATCCGACTAGCAAGTCGATCAAGTTCTATTAAAGAAGGACACTCGATTAACATATTTTCAACTAAATTGACTACGGCGAGTCACACACAGCCAACGTAGTATCATATTGCAAATTTTGCAATGATGGTTTCATTAAATGTAATATAAGGTTAGGCTGGTTGGTATACGTCGAAGATGATACCCCGTGCTGTACTGTTTTGGAGATAAATCTAAGAAAAACACGTTTATCTTTATTATTTACTTCAATCAGGGCCGGCGCTAAGAAATATTTAAGGAGGGGTGTCAAAATGGAGATGTCGACTTTAAAATTTAAATTGCTGACAACAAGTCACAACTTTTTTACTAGAATTAATGGGAATTAGGAAATGTTGAAAAAAAGATTTTACTAAAAATGTAGTAATTAATATTGTTCAAGTATTATTTTTTAAACTATAAATTAATACAAACAAATTTAAATAGTTCAACAGTAAAAAATTAAACTTTAATACGGCGTTCTTTTAATGTGAACTGTTTCTTTATTATTTCTTCCAAATCAATTATACCGACAATATCTCTGGCAGAATTAAAAATCATGAGGTCGTTTAGTCTATTAGCCGTCATACGAACGTTCATTAGATGCCGTCGTTACAGGAGACGTATAAGCCAATCGACAAAAATAATTAGCCAAAGGTATAAGACATTTTAATGATTCAGAAATATGCATTAGTTTTTTATATATTATTAATACATTATTTTATTGTAATCACTAAAAATAATTTAAAATACATAAATCGAATTATATATGAATATTTAAAAACAATTATACATCAACATTTATGATAGGGGTTTTGTTCAAAATGTAGGTAATTCTTATGAGAAAAGAAACTGTTTACTGAAAAAAAATATATAAAAAGTATTTTCTAATTCAGATGCATTATACTTTTATAAATTTGTTAATAACGGCACCACAGTATTAAATACAAACAAAATAGATACTGCACTTCAGTAAATATTCTTCAAGGATCTATAATTGTTTTATTAAAATAGGTCATTGCATAAAAATTAAAAATGTAAACACAATTATAATTAGCAATTATATTATTAGTTTATTATTATAATTTTATTATCATCAATAATTTAAAATAAACCATTCAATTATTTAAATAAATAAATAATTTAAAGTCGGTATTTTATTTTGTACGTCTTAAGCTTTAAAAACATAATAATTAGGACAGAAATATTCATTGAAGAAAAAAATACATGGTTAAACACAGATATACCTATATATAATAAACTAGATTGCCAACTGTACATTTCACCGGGATGCAGGCCATCAAAAAATATATATTTTCCTATCTAACGTGTACTAAAAAGCTGTTTTTTAAACCAATAAAGATAGTGTTATACAAGTCTACAAGAACAATATAATGCATGAATTTTATGTATTTTTTTGTCCATAAAACGATGGTGTAGTCATAATACTGCTGTTACGCATAATTTTTTCATTATAACGGTTAAGAAAATACCGATTAAAAAAAAAATGTAATTGGCTAAAACCGTGGTAATTAATACCACATTATTCATAAACGGTATTATATAAGAACGGAATTGTTTTGTCCTAAAAACGATATTATGATTATAATATTTATAAAATGGAAAAATAAAATATATGATATAATAGTATAAACACTCAGGTTAACTAACCCCGTTTACAGCTTTTGGTAACCAATACTTTTTTTTTTATATTTTCAAGTAAACTATACATTTTATTTTAATTAATTCGAATTCTTTTTTCAGATGGGATATTTATAAAAATTATTTTTTAAAAAAAACGTAATACATTATGAAAGGTTTATGAATAATGTGGTAATTATTACCATGGTTTTAGCTAATTACATTTTTTTTAATCGGTATTTTCTTAACCGTTATAATGAAAAAACTATGCGTAACAGAAGTATTATGACTACACCATCGTTTTAAGGGCAAAAAAAATACATCATATTCATGTATTATATTGTTCTTGTAGATTTGTATAATACTATCTTTATTGGTTTAAAAAACAGCTTTTTAGTACACGTTTTATTGTTTAACTATCGGTTCGATTTCTTACATCTTTAAAATTTACCTGATAGTAAGTTGACAACTAAAATTTATTAATGTGATAACTGATCATTTTTAGCATGGAACTTAATTTTTAATAATTACACATGATTATTAGTGAGACAGGCCTATGGCCACTCTAGAATATTACCTTAACAGCTGCGTAGAAAAAATACCTGTTAACATTTTAAAATACATTTATTAATACTATTGGTTTTGAAATAAATCATTAAGTTGTGACGATATAATTTGTATTGATATACAATTTTATAAATCGGTATGATAGCGGCTTCTTTGTCTATTATATTTAAAAATGTCATCGCATGCGATATTGCAGGTCTACGCGGATAACGTGTAGGTCTAAGTTATCAAACGGAACAATTTATGTCATCGTGATTGTTAAAATTAAATCTACAAACAATGCGTTAGTTTTTCTGCATATTTATGTAATGTATGTATATAGTTTAATTAATTACCTATAGATATTCTTGTTGTACAATATTTATAATTTAAATTTGAATACTCTAAAAGAATATCATTGGGTCTCAGCTAAATTAAATAATGACAAATAAATAATTATAATTTTGTTTTTAGATTATAATGATTTAATTATTGAAGAAACAGTAGATGGTGAGAACAAAATCAATGAACTATCGAATATTGCTTCAAAGCCTAGTAATATTTTTAATTATTCTAAGTATAGGAAGTGTAAAAAACATATATTATAATGTTAATATTGATATATTATAGCGGTCAATGAGAATGAAGATATTGAACAACCATTGATGATTTCTCCTAAAATAGTAATTATATTTTCAAAAAAATAAAATGTTGAATAAAACAATAATTTACTTAAATGTTGAAATTATTATATTACAGCTACAAATGAGAATTCCTGAAAAACCATCAACTTCATATGTCACTCATAAACCATCTACTACATACGTCACTCATAAACCAATTTATTGTCTATTTAGCACTTACCTATACTTACAAACTATAATCCATAATGTTAAAAATATGTAAGGGAATTTAGAAATAGTAAATTATTATTTACAATCAAAATTATATATTATAAGATGTCTTATTTATTTTGCAAAACAAGCAAAAGTGTAAAAATTTAGGACAATAAACCATGCATCACCTCAAATTTTAAATTGTACATCTAAAAAGAAATATAACCACTGCGGGAAAATTAAGTGAAAGCAGCTCAGCTGCCATTCGTCTTGGTGATATTGCAGAGAGAAAATGCAAAATAAAAGAGAATTATTATAACAAAAAAATTAAACTTTTGGATGAGAAAAATGACATACTGAGAAATTTAGGACCATCACTCTCTAAATTTATAAATGAAAAGTCAATACCAAATAACTACTTAAGAGACTGAATTACTTAAAATAATTATTTTGTTACTACAAAATTAGGTATAAATATATACTAATTTTCTACTATTCGTTTTTAAGTCAGTTTTTTAATTTGTAAGTCATTTCTAGTACTGAATGTTGTTTTATTGAACTTATTTATTTTATATTAACCAAATGTTATTCACTTATACTATTATATAAACAAAAAAGTATACTACTACTAGTTATAAAAGTTCCATCTTATTACCCATGGACTTTTATTTTATACTTATTATTTACCATATGTTGTTACTACTTAAGTAATACAATTTATTTTGTTGATTATTTTTTGTTTTAGTCATAATTTAATAAAGAGGAAAAATATACAAACCCATGGATTTTTATTTTAATAATATAAATAATGTACAAAAACTTATAAATAAATAAATAAATATATATATACATATATAACTCATACCAACTATTTATACACCATTTCTTTGAAATAAATATCTAACAACTTTATTTATCTGTTGTCTCCCCAGATTTAAATCTATGTTTCCATTATTTATATTATCAGCTAAAATGTCTTCAATAATACCCAAATTGTCAAATTTTTCAATGTTATTTTCATGCATAGGAATGTTGTAAGTGATACACATATTATGTAGAACAACACATGCATTTATTATGGCTGTTGTTTTCTCAGGTTTGTAGTGCAATGTTCTATCTTTTATTAAACACCTGATAAAAATTATTTTTATATGGATATACATGTACTTATATGTTATTATTAGTTAAAAATTAAATTGCCGAGAGATCTTACCTAAACCGCATTTTTAGCACACCATTACAGCGTTCTATAAAGCTCCTAGTTGACATTTGTTTATAGTTATAATATTCTTCGGAATCTGTAGCAGGATTAGCTATAAGTGTTAATAGCCATGGACGCAGAGGATATCCAGAATCTCCTAGTTTTTTTGTAAAACATGTTACATTAATAAAGGTACAACAGATTTAAAGATAAAGCAAAATAAAATATATTTTATGTATTTATATATCTTTTAAGATGTTAAAAGAGTAGTTATGTTATTTTACCTAATAAATAAAAATTATTATAATTTCGTCTGTGAAGTTCTTGTAGTAATGGCAAAACAAAACTATTATTCCATACGTGAGTATCATGAGTACTGCCAGGGAATAATGCGTTAACATTCAATATTTTCAATTTTGAGTCGGAAATCTAAAGTTGAAAGTGTTTATATTAATTGTAATTTACATTACATAAAGTATTAGCCTTATAATTAGTATTAGGGCAGAGACAATTTTAAATACATCATTGAAATTAAGATTTGAAAGCTTACCAATTGAACATTGATTACATTATATCCTTTACGATTCACATATATATATACTCAGGGTTTTGGTTTTCATTTAAATTCAAATTGGTAGAAGGAGGTACGATTGCCACATGAGTACAATCAATGCAACCAATAACGCCTGGAAACCCAGTTTCTCTGTAAAACCTTGATTATTTAAAATATTAAAAAATTATTAGAAATTTCTAATTAATAAATAGGTAATTAAAAACAATGATTTACTCATTACGGATTTCGGTGAGCTCATTTATATTTTGCGGAAACTTAACCCAATCATTGAATATTTCCGGCTTGTTTAGTGCAGCCACAACCTCACTTATGCAACGGGATACTGAAGGTTGTGACAAAGCTGTAAATTTACTGTTATCAAGAGGCGACTGATATGACCCAGTAGCCAAAAAATTCAATTATAAAAATCTGAACAAAAAAGACAATGTGTTTATTAATAGTTAATAATATATTAAATAACAAACAAAAATAGTCAACTAAATGCCAAAGAGGATATTATACTTACTTTTGTATTCAAATCAATCGCGGACGAACGACTGTTAGTAACTATATGAGGTCTTAATAGCTCAATCAAATATTTAACAATGCCTTTAGTAAGTCTAAAGTTTGTAACAAATAGTCTGTCTGACAATAAAAATGGATTCGAAATAATTTCTCGTCTTTGGATTTGCCTAATATTTATATTATTTTCGTGATTTTCAACGTCATTAATACCAAATAACATAGCCATTTCATCAAAATTAGCCATTGTAGTTAGTACATAGTATTAATATAACACAGGGTTATGTAAATACTAAAAATGTATACGAGAAAATAACACACTTTGCATTGATTAAAAATCATAGTTTAATATATTATTTTATTATCAACAGCAATATCAACTGTTTCATATCAAATTTCATAAATTATCATGCGATAAAGGTTTGTCACCGACAAAGTCGGTGACAAACCAACAAGTCAACAAATAGTCGAAGGTATTTTATTCGACTAAATTTTGTCACTTTTCAAGAATAGCTTTTTTTAATTCGTGCGACAAACGTGTTTATCGCATACGACAAACAGTAGAATGATTTCAAGAATAGGCCCCCTGGACTTATAATACTAAAAATTGCGAATTTAATTTATTTAATTACATGAAACTAAAGTGTTTCAATGAAAATCGGTTTCTTACATAACATAGTAAAGTAGCCAAAGAGCTCAAATCTCTTTACAGAATTGAAATGGGACAATCCTAAGTAAAAAAAAGATGTCCGGTAAAGTGAATTTATACTAATACCTAAATGGTTTATTAAAATACGTCATTGTATAAAAATAAAAATTTGAACACAATTTTATTAGAATTTTTTATATTAGTTTTAAGCGGGTCTCATCAATATTTTACAATAAACCATTCAATTATTAAAATAAATAAATAATTTAAAGTCGGTAATAATTTGTCTTGTATAAGTTTAAAAAGATAATAATTCTGTGGTGTTCGGGCAAAGGGGGATAAGTGTAAAATCGCAACTTTTGGAGTCACTGAAACTAAATCACTTCAGTTACATTTAATCCCATTAAAATATTCTTTACGTTTGGGCATAACAGGATAAGTCATAGGATGATATTTTAATTTTAGTATTCACGCGTGAAAAATGGGATTATATAATCTATAAACCTTGATTAAATGTTACTAAAGTGATTTAGTTTCAGTGATTCCAAAAGTTGCGATTTTACACTTATCCCCCTTTGCCCGAACACCACAGAATTATTATCTTTTTAAACTTATACAAGATTGGACAGGGACTCTGGGACAGAAATATTCATGGAAGTAAAAATACATGGTTAAAATGACATGACGGTGTTTTGCGGGCAGCGTCTGTTGAACGCAACGGCTCATGAGCGGTAACGGAATAACAGATAACAGAATCATATTTTTACGTGTAGGAAATAATTTTTTTGTTCGCAGTCATTTTTCACAGACCAAAGACGAATGCCGTTTACGGTTCACCGTAACAAAGTAGTCGCCTTGCTTTTTCTGCATAGCTGTATTGTCATAAAACCGATTTCGACAAATCCGAGCAGTCGTCTTATAATAATAATTACGACTTTTACATTACATCCATTAATTTGTACTTAATATGATTAACTATCGGCTCGACTTTTTACATTATTGAAAATCATTATAATCGTCGACCAACAGATACATCCGTTTAGTATACTTTCATAACGCGCTTACGAGGTCGACCGTTTTTTTTTTCGATAACAGTGAATTTGTGGTTACTAGTACTATGTATATTAGGCACATAGTTTGATGAGAAAAATCATTTGGTCGTTTACCAAAATTGTGTATATACAAACATTAAACTGTACTTGAGAGTAATATTGTGTACTACCTTTTTATTTTGTTAAAATAAAGACATTTACAATTTGTATACAAAATAATAATACAATAAGTAAATTGACTGAATATAAAAACTAAATATGCCTACGTGTAGGAAGGGAGTGTCCATGAACACTACTTCCAAATGTGAATTTAAAGGCTTAGTTTAAGAGTTATTACTGTTAATGTAACATGTAATTGGTATGATATAATTAAAGTGACCAGATCAAAATTCTATAAAAGGTATCCCTCCTCATAAAATAGTACTCGTAGGATTTAATCTCCCTTAATAATTGGTTTTGGGTACACCTTTATTTCTTCATGCTAAAATTAGACAGTGCAAAAAAAAATCATAATCAAATTAGGATAAAAATCAAAATTTAAATCAATTTTTCATTGAACATAAAATATTTATTTTATTTATACCTTAATAAAATTAAGTATATTATATACTTAACAAAAAAATTATAAAAACTAAATGTAACTTTAAAAAACAAGTATTAAATATTATAACAAGTAAACTTATAATTATAATCAAAGTAGGATAAAAGCCAAATTTAAATATACTTAATACAAATTTATAAAATATTTAATACAGATAAAAAAATTATTAATACTTAGTATTTATCATTTGATGCAATAGATTTGAGCAATAAAGGAGATTTTTTATCAGTTGTAACCATAGATATATAAAGAAATTTTTATAGGTCTATGGTTGTAACCACTTGGGTTTTATTTCTAAAACCGTGGTTACCTATAGCCGATTGAGAGTCCAGATCATAACGTGATAAAAACCAATGTCTAGGTATCTATGATAATAAGTGATATCACAGTATAGATTATAGAAACTGTACAAAATAAACTGATGTGATCTGATGGAACACAAAATATACACACCATAAGTGAAAATAAGAAAAAATAACTATTGTTTGAAATCGGGACAAAAGCGGGACGTCGATTAAAAGTCGGTACATTTTACTATTTCGATTTGATCACCATATTTAGCGGGACAACTGCTTGAATATCGGTACTCTCCCGCCAAAATCGGGACGTCTGGTCACACTAGATATAATGTTTCAAATATTTGACAAAACGAAAGGCATACTTGTACAAAATTAAATTCCAGAATTAATCGGCTTGTAAACTTAAAGCGTAGTGCCGCATTGGAATTTATTATGGTTGACCAACCACTGTTAGTGTTTAATATAGTTATAATAAATATGTTAAAATAATAATGTATCAACTAATAACTTAATAATCTAGTTTATTTTATCTAAATTATGAACTATGAGTTTTGTGATTTTGCAATAAACATAAGTGCTAAAAACAATGCATAGTCTCTATTTTATTATTTATGTGCTTGTGAGGTACAGGAAAATCTTATAAGTCGATCAAGTTTTATTAAAGAAGGACACTCGATTAACATCTTTTCAACTACATTGACTACGGTTGAGTCAAGCACAGCCAACGTAGTAAGTATCATATTGCAAATATTGCAATGATGGTTTCATTAAATTTAATATTAGGTAAGCTGGTTGGTATACGTTGAAGATGAACCCTCTGCTGTACTGTTTTGGAGATAAATCTAAGAAAATCACGTTTATCTTTATTGTTTACTTCAGTCAGGGTGGGTGATGAGAAATATTCAAGGAGGGGTGTCAAAATGGAGATGTCGACTTTAAAATTTAATTTGCTTATTAAAATGTTATGGGTACTTTTATAAATATATTATACTTTATATCACAAGTCACTTTTTTATTAAAATTAATGGGAATTAATAATTGTTGAAAAAAAATTAATGAGAAATTTAGTAATTAAAATGTTTTGTTTATTATTTCTTAAACTTTATATATTAATACAAACAAATTTAGATAGTACAAGTAAAAAAAAACCAAACAAAAATTAAATTTTTATATGATGTTCTTGTAATGCGTACCATTTCTTTGTTATTTCTTCCAAATTAATTATATCGAGAATATGTAGCAGAGTTTAAAAAAATCAATAGGTCATTTAGTCTATTCGCTGTCATGGTTGTACGCATGCGTTTTTAATTTTTTTAACTCGCTAAACGAACGTTCATTAGATGTTGTCGTTAAAGGAGATATATAAGCCAATCGATAAAGATTAAAGACCTTAATAATTCAGAAATATGCATTACCTCATCTAGGGAATTATTGTTTTCAGTTTTATCACGGAAGTATATTTATTTGACATAATATAGCATCGTAATCGGTAACCATTGAAGAATGATAAGCGGGTGTAAATAATGCACAAGCTTTTTAATTATTTCAGTAGTAGTATCACATTTTATTGGCACATTTAGTATTTTAAATATTGGTTCAACTGTTTTAAAATAATCGCTTAAATTATTAGTAGTTTCATTAATTCAGCGTATCCAATAATACTTTAAATTCTTTCGATAGAATGTTTGTAAAATCTGCTTGCGTAGAAATATAATACTATCAATTATTTTGGCAACAGCCGTTTCCTATGAAATTTGTTAAAATCAGTAGGAGTATCAATGTCAAGGTTTTGAGCAGTATAGCATAGTTCAGCAGTAGTAATAATATTGTTTATTTGTATCATGTTCATTTATTAATACTTGTTTATTTATTTATACTTGTTTGGAAATCTTCCAAAGTGTTAGACTGTGGGATTTCTTTGGTTTTTTTGTATTCGGGCTGTGTATGGAATGAGAAGTTCCTTTCTTCTTAAATCTGGAGGGGGGGCTCTGCTGCTAGGTTTCTGAAGCTCTCAATTGGACTTGAGTGGAAGGCTCCGGTGGCTAATCTTAAACTTGTATTGATTGTACTTTCTAGTAATGTGAGGTGTCGTCACTTTTTTGTTTACATTGAAAGTGACCCTTCTGCTTTTATCTATTCTGTGATTTTACTTTGTAGTTTTATTATTTGCTTTGTGTTGGAGTACTATAAAGCCTAAAGCTAAGGCCCCAATGAGAGCGATTTCCGTTTTTGCGATAGCGTGTAGCGTGATGGCGATTTAACGATTTTATCAACAGTATAAAAATAAATATGTAGTGTTCCCACTGACCGCGTGTAGCGTTATACGACTTTAGCTACACGCGCGAGAATCGTTGAAAAAACAAAATTGTTTAATTTTCGGCGATTAATCGCTGTTAAAATGGCATCGGTTCTGTCAGAACAAATTGCTGCTGCTGTATACCTACAAGAACCCATATTTAATTGTAATGTATATAAACTTATTTTCCATGAGTATAATATATTATTCACTTAATTACATTTCTTTGTAAATCATACCTCAATGTAAGAAATAGCCTTTCTTCTACAGGTATTGCTTTTCGGAAGTTGGTGTCTGCTTTTTCAATTTTGCTCCTTATAGCTTCCAAAATTATAAAAAAAAGTGAGTTAACTCATGCGACAATACTCAAAAAACTTGACTGGATGTTTTCTTAATTTATTGAACAGTGTATGAAATTCACCTTCAGACAGCCTATTTTGGTTAATTTCGTGTACCCATAAACGGTTCTTAACCAAATTCTATTTAATTTCAGTGGAAGCAGCACTTTCAGCCAGCAACATTTTTCGGGATGTCATCTTGCGAGGTCAACAACCGAATGAATGTAGAAATGAACACGCGCGACATAAATAAAACGTGTCCCCACCAAAATCGCTGGTGGACATCTGGGGGTCTATTCTTGAAACCATTCGAAAATTATTCGTATACGACCGATTCGTATACGAAATGTTCGTATGCGAATGTCAAGAATACCATTTAAAGCAGTGTTATATGACTATTCATACACGAATAATTTTCTACTGCGGTCACTCAAAGCACTCGAATAACATTCTATTACGGGTCCAATTCGTATACGTTGCAACTACTGGGGTATAGGCAGTAGAATCTATGATTCGCGTACGAATAACGATTACTTATACTCATACTTATACTTATACGAGTACTTTAATCCATAATAACAATAATAATAATTTAATCTGCATTATTTATAGTAAATAATATGTGTACTACATAAAATATATATTTAGAGTATAAATGAAATTTACTATGCTATATTATTATTATAGATTAACATAAACGTTTAGTATCAATATGACGTGAAATACTTATATTTGATAATGACAAATTATTATCTTTAAAATTATAATAATTATAAAAATCAAACAATAGTTTCACGTTATGACAATAAAAACTCAATTCATCGTTATATTACTTACATATCTAATATTATATTTATATTTGTTACATATTTATTAGTTATTAAATATGGTATCAAAACATATTTAATAGAATATATAGTCCGCGGGCATATGTAGTACGCCAAAAAATAATAATTGGATGCAACAAATGCATGGTTAGGGTTAATGGTATTACATTGGATTTTATTGTACCTATGTATATTGTATAACTTTCTATTATACCGACGTGACACATATATTGTCCGCCGTAATGATCACATAATTTTCGTATTTTATGCGGTATTGTTTACAATAGAAAGATTTCATAAAAATTATTTATCTAGTCTCTCTAGTTAATCCATGAGATATATTATTGTACATATAATACTATTTGCGGTGTTTGTACTTTGTT
The DNA here is from genome assembly GCF_023614345.1 of Adelges cooleyi. NCBI lineage: Eukaryota > Metazoa > Arthropoda > Insecta > Hemiptera > Adelgidae > Adelges > Adelges cooleyi. The sequence goes on from NW_026095978.1 coordinate 1,726,966, forward strand.
AACTACGGTGTCATAATTTATGAGAATGTACTACAATCAAAAACTTTAACTTAATCTTAAAAGTCGAAATTACCAATAGTTGTCAATTTGTATTGTATAGTCAACAGTGTCGACTGTGTAATGTGTTTTACTGAATTTACCGTAAATTATTTTAAATAATGTGTCACCTCTATTGTTGACTACGTTTGTCGATATCCATTTATCGTTTAGTGATTACTGCCGGTGTCTGAACATTTCGGCAAGATTATTACTAAAGACCGAGAACCCATGAGATAAGTAAGGTCTGCCTTGTCTAACTATAGGTTTTAAAAAAGCTAAGTATTGTCATTACTGCATAACTTTTTTTTTTAAATGGATGATGATAATGATTTAATAATGCAATTATTTGCTATCGAAGAGTTGGAACAAAGAGAACTTGACGGAGAAGTAACTAGGCGAACTTATGAGCCTATTGATCCTTTTGAATGTAAGTACACAGATTTAATATTTTATGTTACTATTAAAATAGTTATTATATTACTAAAATGAAATATGTCTATATAATATAATATATTATATATTTTAACAATTTGCTGTCATTACTACATACCCATAATTATTAGCATGCAAGACTGTTTGGAGAAGAATAAAAAAATACAAATTAATTCGAAAATTTCTAATCTATAAATACTAATATTTAGTAAGTACAACTTTCTAAGTTAGTTCTTCCTACCAATAATTTTCATAATAGTAATAAAGTCTTAGATAATTATAATTTTGTATTATTATTATATATTGTAATTAATTATCAACTAAAAAATATTTTCAATACAATATAATGAACATAAATCAGAACCAACCAACCAAATAAATGATTTATTAAAATTTAAACATTACATTAGTGTACTATAGAATGTTGATAAAGTGCATTTTGTACTAAATACCACCTACTAAATATATAGACTATATTTTATAAAGTATACATTTAACTAAATTTAATTTTACTATTTAGAGTAATCATAAATATTTAGAATTATTAAATAGTAAACCAATTGTATATTTAAATATTTGACAAGATTTTAGACTAGATAATATAATAATTCAGGTAATATAACGTAATTCGTATACGAATGCCTAGTAGAATAGAAAGAGTAATAGAAAACGCAATTTCAAGAATACAGTTTTAAAAAACCAGTAGAAAGTCACATTTCGTATACGAAATGGTAGTAGAAAATTTTCAAGAATAGACCCCTGGCGTGTAAAATCGCGAAATTGCTTCCAGTGGGGCCTTAGCTTAAGGGGGTGGGAGAGGATGTTCTAAACTTGTGAACATATTTGTTTTTTAAATAATATAGTATTATTTAAAGTAAAAGTAACTGCGGTTGCCAGACGTGACGGATTTTAAATATAACAACCAGATTAATTTTTATTTTTTTATCAGCTCGTCGTATGACACTAAAACAAATCTCAAATTGAATTTAGATACATTTGTGTTTGGCTACAAACGGATAATTGTACAATACCCAGCCTGGGGTTTTTTTTAACGGTAAAAAAAACTTTCTAAACTCCTCGCTATGTACCTGACGTCGGTTAGAGCCGACCGTGCTACGTTTCTGTCAACGTACAAACCGACGGCAACGAATTCCTTCGTTGTCTTTCTTCAGGTTAATTAATTTTTCGTTTATCCTTGCATACTATAATATAATACACACCTCGGGGATCCGCCTTCCATCTTCCACACACATACCAACGCTGTTGTCGTTTGTGCTTGGAAGCCATCCGCCATCTTATGCGATTTTAGTTTGTTGATTTTTAAAAAAACCCAGCAAGAACGGTAATTTAAATTAAAAAAAGAAAAATGTGATGTTGATAACTTTAATTTTACAATTAAAAAAATTGATTTTCTTGAGCCACGCAGATCTCTGAACCGATAAACGGATTTTGTCATCTAGGTTCTTATTACTAGACCGCGGATTTTATGCACTTTGAAATATTTGTTATTTTTAACAAACAAATCATACTGTAAATCTTTAAAAAAAATAAGAAATCGAATGAGCCCTGCATATCGAACTTGCATACTTATGCGCTTAATATGCAAATAAAATATTATGCTAATATGTAAACTGCATATGCAATTTGCCTATTTCTAAAAAAAGATAAAATTACGCGTATTGGATATGAAAATAAGTGATCTAAACAATAAATAAGGATCTTATAAAATAATAGCATGTCCTGATTGGCTTTCTAGGTCGCACGTGAATGACAAAACGGCTTTAATGTCGTTTTCAGAAAAACATAATTTTAATAATATGTATACTACAAAACTGTTCAAAATTATCATAATTTATTTTTTATCCACTAGCTAATAAATCTGAAATATTTGCAAAGCGATAAATTAAATCTAAGTCTACCCTAGTTACTTCAGGTGCTAAAAGTGGGTCACTGAAATGTCGTCTTACAGTATTTCCGTCATTACTGTTTCCAAATCCTTATTTTGGAATAGGTATCTAATAATAATCCAGTTCTTTCACAAAATTCTTGTTGATTTCTTTCTTTTTGTTCTTCCATTTTCTCCTTATCACTATTTTTTGCAGACATTCTCCATTTCTCTAATGTCTAAACGGGGTGCGTAATATGTAAAATGCACTCCATTCATTTTATTCGACATTGAAGAGGACTCAAAACAAAACGAAATGCATTTTCATCTTCAGGTATTTCTTTTCTTTGTTTTATATCACTCATTTCGGAAATTTTTGAATAGCAAATAAAACACTGAAAATATGAGTATGTTAAGGCATTGCAGATCTAAAAAAAATGATTAATTAGTATAAACTAACATAAATAGTATTTTATAATATTGTATTAATACAATTAAAAATGTAATATGTAAATTACCTTTCCACCAACCATTTTCATTTGTAGTTTGTAATTTATGATGATATTCTTACACACAAATTCATTAAGTAGATTTATTTCCTCCGCTACATTATTTTCTTGTTCTTTCTATTAGTGTCTGTTGTTTCTTTAGTCCGTAGTAAGTAGCTTGATAGGTCGACAAAAACTTCTAATGGATGGCTTAAGATTTTTTCATACAACTGCACCTGATAGGTCGCTAGCCATCCATACCTTATTTACAAAAAAGAAACTGCCACCCTCGGGCGTATTAGTAATATTAATCAATACCCTTCTGATGTTCCGTGTAGTGGTTGGGTAAATTTCTTTTTTTGCTACTAATATTTTATTATATAAAGGAAAAAGACAATGACCGATTTTTTTTTTTAGCTATTTCACGTGTTTTATTATAGGTATCTCAAGATAAATTACATTCCGTGATAAGGCTAAAGCTTCTTCATGTGACATTTCAGTTCGATTAATATCCGATCGTTTCCATCTATTTAAAGTTTTGTAGTTCTAGAAGGCGAACTTAACTATTCTTTCGCTAATGTACCAGACGAAATATTACCTTCATTAAAAAAAGCTAGAAGATGCAGCATGCAATATTTGTTCTGGTGGTACATTCGATCTCAGCTCTATGGTTTTCCTTCTTTTAGACCGTTCAGAACACATATTAATATCTTTATTTGGCCTACCACTAAAACACTAAACACGTCGTAAGATGTGATGTTAGAAAAATAGTTTTTATTTTATGAAACAAATATGGTAAACAGACATTTTACGTAAATTATTACAAATTACTTTTGACGAATGAAATATAATGGTAGTCCTCATTCGTTTTATAGCACTTTTTGCTGGTTTGTGACTTGTGTACTCTATTGTTTAGTTGTGCTAATTAGGCTTATTGTTCCAGTAGTTTTTTTTAAATCAAATACTCTCCTACCCCTGACCTTTTACTACCTAAAACCTTTTTTAATTCGTCCCAAGTCGAGATTGAGGGTCTTCGGTCAGACGTCAAAGCAAAAAATCTTAAAATTTCTTTGACGTGAAAGAAAATAACTTATTAGATCCAAGACTGGAAATTATAATAATTTGATTTAAATTCAAATTTTTAACTTGATTACTAATGGCTACAGCAGTGAGCAGACAACTACTGTTGCCTATTTACTGATTACTTTTACAGTGTTATTGTTATTTGGTTGGACTACAGAATAATAATAAGATATCACTTATTTCATTCCGTTTGGCTAATGTTATTAATGATAAGAATTGTAATTTAAATTTGTTTTAAAAAAATGTATTTTTATTTAAATAATGCACAGTAGTAATGATAATAGACTAAGACAAACTGATTTAACAACTGAAAGAGGTTTGGTAGTTAAAAGTACAATGTTTCCGCATACAATGATACATAAAGGAACTTGGAGATCGTTAACGGAAATTCTATAAACTAAATTGATCATGTATTAATAAATTTGAGATTCAGCAACTGTATTCAAGATGTTCGGACTCTAGAAGGGGCAGATAGTGACTCTGATCCCATTCGATCTACAAGAACTATGTTGGATAGATATGATGAGGCCGAAGAAAAGAGTTTGTTTTTTAAAAGCAGTTAAAAATGAACAGTTAAAAATCGTACGATTAGGTAGTAGGGTGTCAATTGACGAAAAATGGAAAAAAGTAAAAGGCTCAATAAAGTCAGTATCATAAACAGTTTTGGGTAAACAGAAGAAAACAAAGAAACGATGGTTTAATGAGACATTGGGGCGAGGATGGGTTTGGGTTTGGTCCACTTGCTGATCAGTCAACATATCCTTATTTCCTCCCGTGGTTGCGGACTCGTACGCAATATGAAATTTTAAGTTAGGTATAGAGAATGTAGCGTCTGTGTAGCACAGACCAATGAAACTAGTTACGTTCGATGGCTTTATGGTAGGTTGCTTGAAGTCCATCATGAAACACAACGAGAGTCACCTGAAAATTAAATTTGATTATAATTAAAATTTACTATCAACACCTATATTCATAGAAACATTGTTATAAATTCAAAGTTAATTAATTACCTTACGATTGAATGTTTTTTCTGTTTTTGCACCTAGATTTAATAGATAATCTTGAATAACATTTGTAACTCTCCGCCTGTTGTTTAATTTACAGTCAATAAATACTGCAATACCTAAAAAAATAAATTTTTTGTTTACTGCTATTATTTTATCAACTGCTTGTTAAAATAATTTAAACTTTATTTAAATAATCAGTATACGTTATCTTACTGAACAAAGTACCTACATGGCATGAAAGTCTATGAAATAATTGACGTTATAACTTGTAAATTGTATGATGATTCATGAAAACGTATCAAACAAATTACATCCTAAAAATGTAGAATATGTTATTTTTTTACATAGTAATTCCGTTTTAATGAATTAAGTTTATTTTAACATGAATGTATTATTATTTATATTAATGTTTTTTGCGCAAAAAAAGGTAATAACTCATAAAATTTCTTAGTTTTCTCGATGGTCTTATTATTTTTAGAACATTCATCAAGTTTAGAATCAATTATTTTAAGTAAATTTTCTAAAACGGAATATGCGTGAATGGTTTGAGACTTAATTTGGCTTGTGAAAATTTCTTTAAAACAAACTCTAAATAAAACAGACTTTTTTTTTAGTACGTTAGATGATTTTAAAACATTTATTGGACGACCTTTTTTTGCGACGCCGTTAACCGCTACATGGTGCCTGTCGGGCCCAGGGCGAACAGTGTTTGGCCGCTTACTGGGTCACCAATTGCTCTAACTTACCGGTTAGTCTGTGTGTGTGTAATTAGTGTACTATGTGGGTGTGTAATGGTTACTAAAACTAAATAAATAAATAAATGGAACTCAAATTTTGATAGCAATAATAATAATATTCAATAACAAAAAACAAATAGCCCTTTTGGCTAAACAACAATTAATAATTGAATATTGCTTGTGAATAATAATTCACAAACACAAAAACAGTTAAATAAATATTGAATTGGAATAAAATAATATAATACAATTTCACAGATTACAAATATTGTAGAGCTGCTGGCCAACACTGCTACCTTAGCCTAAAATAAAACTAAAACACATATAAACAACAATAATGGGTAATAAAAATGTAACAACTTTTTGTACAATAATTTGACTAGGAACTATGTGCTGTAGATTTTTATCACTGTAGACTTTAAAGTTAATTAGTAACAATAAATGCCTAGTATCCTACTGCAATTAGTGCAATTGACACTGAATAAAAAAACAAGGCAAAATTAGTTTGCAACTTTATTTTAAATGTAACGGACGAATACCGAACGACAACAAAAAAACTATATTAATACGGACGTGGCACATTTGACACAAACAAAGTTAACGAAATATAATGTTTCTTACTTAGTTAAGTGTTAAAAACATTGCTTGAATTTTAAGAAAAATTGGTTAAGAACCAAATACACCTTATGAAATAATCAATGATACCGAAAACCCGACGTTTGAAAAATTTAATTTGGTAATCATTAAGTACTTCTAGTTCTGATACTAAACTCAGTAGGAACGTTTTAAGTCCCGGCTGCTTATCATTTTTTTGAGAGCTACACTCTACCTGGTTCGCTTTTAATCTCGTTTTTTTTGCTCTAAGTGTTCAGCTACACACTGATCTGAGTGCTGCTGATTTATTTTTTACTGTCAACTTTTTCTTAAATTGTCTAGATGACGAAAACTCTTCTGGTCGGTCACTTGTTTGTTGAGACAGCTATGAAAGTACTGAAGAATTGGAGGTTGGTGGTTGTGTAGGACACTATCCTCACATGTTTTTCAGTAAGTTTTTCATCACCAGTTGAGCTCAGTGATACTGGCGGCACATTTTCGGATAAAGGAAGAGCCGATGTTTTTATAAATGGTTAACCGAATTGCATGGCATTTTCTAAATAGTATGCTTTTTTTTGCGACAGCTCTACTAGGTGGAGGTTTCATTTTACGCATAAACACTGTACGTAGATTACGCCACTTCTTTGCATTCAGCAGCTGAAATCCAACAAAATTAATAATTGTGGACGTATGTGAACTTGGCGGTCATCTTGTAACAGATGTCAACCAAAAGTATTCAACAATTTTGTTAGTCATTATCGACCGTTTAAAAAATTTGCCGGACGTTCGTTACAGTGTTATAAGCTTTTTCGAAAAGCGTCGCTAGATTCACGCTTACGGCGTCAAATTACTATAACACTCTAAAAAGTCATCAACAATGTTCGTATACATTAGTTGGAAATTTTAGTTTAGTTTTTAACTTTATACATGGTTTCGCCTTGTTCTTTAGTTATGATCCCATTCGTCGTACTATTCGTTCACTTAAGCGGAATGCCCGTTATCCGCAATGCACCACAAACGATTGCTTGCAGGATTTTGGTAAGATCGATCATACGAGGTGTTAATTTGATAAAACAAATGTTGTATAAATAACCAAAACATTGCTGATGACACCAGGTATTCCAAATTAAATAAATGCATTATCTTAACCCTTTATAGGGCAAAACAAAAAATAATATCGGATAATTCTGAAAATCGATACACATATATTATGCAGTACATGGATTTTGGGGAAAATATCAAAAAAATTATAATTTGCTTTGTATAGTTGGAAAAGTGGTGAGAAAATAATTTTCCTTTGCTCCTTTATAACAAAGACATTTACATAAAGGGCAATGGTAATATATTTCCCACTTACATAATAATAAATAATTGTATATTAAACTCACAAAAACTTGTACAAATATATATTAATTATGTAAATAATATAATAATATCACAATTTAATAAAAAAAAAAAACAATAAATGTCTAACAAAATAAAAAAATAAAAACATAGTAATTTAGTTTAGTTGATTGCTTTGGTAGGGTTCAAAATACTTATTGTACAGTGTTACTTCACATAATGTACATTTTAAATTTAGGAACTCTATAATTGTTAATTCTTATATTTTATATAAAAACAATTGCAGCAATCACAAAAAAAATATATAACCCATTTAGAGTTCAGATCAAGACTAACAGATAAACTTATTGGCAATTTCACTTGCAGAAACTTATAATTATATATTTTAAACTATTCAAATATAATAGTACAGGATGGGCCACGGGAATTGGGACAAAAATAGATGGGGTTTTCTCAACACTGAATGGGAGTAGATCTAGGTCTAGATAAGCTCATTCGATCCGTCAGATAATGCCATTTAGTTATCACTATGGCGCAGTGGAGTGTTGTTCACCGTGTGTTTGCGTACGACGCGGTTGTGAAAAACAATGAATCGATAGTTAAGATGCAACGTGCATTAAGACTTTACTTCAACGTCGGACTTGTTTCATGCTATAAAGAAGATGGCCATCATATGTCTGATATAATTTAAAAAAAATGAAATGACACTCATTTACATACCATAAAATATTAATAAGATGTTTGTACATCTAAAATATACTGAGTTATGTCTATCTATTCTTGACCCTATTCGTTGGTAGCGGACACGCTGCGCCTTAACTATCGATTCATTGTTTTTCACAACCGCGTAGTACGCAAACACACGGTAAACGACACTCCACTGCGCCATAGTGATATAGCTATACTAAATGGCATTATCTGACGGATCGAATGAGCTTATCTAGACCTGCCTACTACCATTCAGTGTTGAGAAACACCCATCTATTTTTGCCCTTATTCCCGTGGCCCATCCTGTATAATTAGTATAATAGTAATAAAATATAACCAGTCTTGTCTTAGATGGGTTTGTGGTAGGGTTCAAAACATTTTTTGCACAGTATTACTTCACATAAAGAGCACATTATATTTGATCTTTTTTCTTTAGCCTTTGCGCTACACATTTTACATCTTCTATACTTTTCAATGAATTTTGGCATGTGGTCAATACCAGTGAAAGTATTGTTGGTAGAAAGTTTTAATTTTTTTTTATTTCTTTGTTCAAGGAGAGAATTGGAGCCTTTTTTATGCAGGTGAAATTGCCAATAAGTTCATCTGTTAGTCTTGATCTGAACTCAAATTGGGTCAAAATATGTTCTATTCCAAGTATTGTTTCATAGCACCAGCTCTCCAACTTAGTTTCTTATTAAAAGTGAAAAATCCTTAATATTTGCTGCTCCCTGTAAGAAGTTCCCTATTACAATTATGTTTAAAAAAATATTTTGTGTCTGTACTAAGGACTACCAAAATAACTTTTAACTACATGACCTATTTCTTTATGTAGCCAGATTATAGATTACAAACCATACACCAAACGTATTTCAAACACAAAAACTTGATCAAAATGGTCACGCTTTTTTATTAAAAAAAAAAAAAAAGAGTAACTTTTCAATGTTAATAAACAAAACGCACTTTTCTGAAAGTAACCAAATTAGTTCTATGTAGAAAGAAGTAAGAAGTAGAAAACCTTTTATTTGCGGAAATCGGATCTCTGGTACACAGCGTTTGATTTTGACTCTGTGCAATATGTTCCTAGATTTTGTAAACAATTATAAACGATCAATATTCATGTATTTATTTTATAATAAAAATATCGGTTTAGAGGCTAACACACGTCTAATTAGACTTAAAAATGTACTTTATTCAGTTTTTAATTACTTAAATAAAAAAAATTAAGACGCTTCTAATACAGCGTATTATTATTACATTATTGTAGTATAATGCAGTATTATGATTTTAAATAAATTGTATAATTTCGACGGTTGAAGTTGATACATGCACTTTGATTCGAGATATTTAAAAAATTGTACTCACTATAACAATGCCATAGCTTCTAATATTCTAGAAAACAAAATTATATAGTTGTAATAGTCATTTCAATTATTAGTCTTTATACTCAGTAATTTAATCGAGATTATAATTTATAGATTAATTGATTGAAACATAATAGATATTGTCACAATTAGTTGGAATTATTCGAAAATCATCCGGTTGAGATAGAGTCGAATCTATATTGTTATTTATGTTATCTATGTTCGTTAGGCTTTAAAAAACAGATTACCATACAGCTATAACTATATTACCAAGACATCATCATAGTAAACATATTGTTTTTCTTTTTAACTAATTGCGAATTTCGAAACCTATTGCCAGTGTTTACGGTAGAAAAATGTCTACAGGAAGGTGTTTTGATTCTCTTTTGAAGTTTGTCCACGACCTTGCTGTTGTTGATCACGAAGGAGTCAGAATCGGTGCTCTACATAAGGCGTTATGCAGGAGTTATGGGCAAAATCATTTCACAGTCAAAAAGAACATGGATTTGTTAACGGACGTTCTCGAATATTTGTATTATACTAGACGCGTTACACTGTATTTACCCCCACAGACACAATAATGGATACGCTGAGAGTTTGAATTCAATATTAATATGAAATTAGTGGTAAATTAACACGATTAAACAACAACTGATACAAATAAATGTTTTATGTCAAACTGATTATCTTATTTTTTATACACATAATTATAATCCTAAACGCAAAGTAACTAAATAAAAGGAGTCAAGTGTACATATATATTAATATCGTATAGCTCTTTGATCGGGAGAAGTGCTTGAAAGACTTAATGTCTCCTCTTAGTGTACATAATATATTATTATAATGAGTTATTTCCGAATTTGTAAATACTGCACCTCCATACTATATTGTATAGTAATCCGTTCTTTGGTGACGACCGCTATAAATTATATATCTAGATATTATACATTTGAATTTATATTAAATACAATTTATTAAAACAGTGATGGTTTATTTGTGTTATTGGCCTTCCATCCACGGAAAAATGACTGCTCGGCTTTGCTCGTCCGAATACTACAGTTTTACATATTCTATAGTCCAAAACTCTATGGTCAACCTAATATGAAAACTATTTGATAAATAATTCTTAAAATTATTCCTTTCTAAAAATGCTGCATGTTCATTTAACCGTGTTATTGTTTGTCTACTAGGTGCAGTGTACTCGAAAATATCTAATTATAATTATTTTTTCTTTATTACTGTGTAGGGGTAACATCCGTTATGTCAATAAATGAATAACTAAATAATATTTTGTTATACCTGTATTAATAAGCAGCTTATACCACAGACTATATGAACATATTTCCTTATAGTCTATGCTTATACTAAGCTATAACCTACTTACCTAATTGATTACAGACGTGCAAACGTCCAGGTAAATATACCTTTTTACACGATGTACAGACTTCAACTCTAACAGCCATAATTTTAATAAAAAATAAAACAAATAAGAAAATACCTAAAACTGGAAAAAATGTGTATGAATCGTAAAATACATTGTAATCACTCGTATATTGCCGAATGCCGATTTATGACAAACCATTATTTATTGCAGATAGTGATAAGAATAATCAAACTGATAATTGGTAAAAATCAATTGACCATGGCTACCACACTTTAACCGTCTATACCACACGACTCAAAAGTTGAGTTTAGCCAAATTCTAGCAATAATCCGGTAGGTCATGGTTACTCAAAGATACCATGATTACATCGGCCAATCAGAAGACGGTATGAGGCACACGACACGACAGACGACGGAGCTGTGATACCGGCTTTAGATAAAAAACCTTAGATACATAAAAATGTATCCCGTGGTATTGCGGACTCGTACGCAAGCTGTTAAAATTTCATATGTAATATCTATGTAAAAACCTTTAATAGAGCCTTGCAAACATTCTCCATTTGTTTTCATATTGTTTTTTTTTATTCCTCATATAGTATCTCTTATATTTCTCCAGCGCGTTTTACAATCTTTAGCTATAATATTAGTATATAAGTTTATTATTTTTAATTTTAAATAACATTTTTTTTTTGTTTTTATATCTTGTACTTATATGTACTTACTAATTTCCCCAACAATTGAAGAAATATTATTCCAGATGACGTCTTAAAAATTTATGTTTTTCATTTGAACTGTCAAATAACACATGGTTTTTACCTACTTCTGCAATTAACAGTTCATCCTTAGTATTGGTGAACTGAGTTTTCGACATTGTAATTTAAAATATTAAACACAAGTTATAATTATGACGACACTTCAATAATTATTTTTAATAATATTTTTTTAATAATTAGGTATTAAATTTACAACCTATAAAATGTATGAACCTATAAACAATAAACTCGGTATTTTTATTCTCCTTCCAAAGAACTGATAGTTTTTCAGTAAGGGTTGCTACTACTAAGTAGTGGTCGGTATCTACGTCTGCTCATCTGTAGTTCCGAACGTTCTTGAACCATGAACGATTAAATCTAGTCATGATAAAAAGTATTAGCACCCGAAGTCCGAGGAACTAGGCATCCAGTCCATGGGTTCGACATCATGAATGAATGATGTTGACATCCAGTCCATTAGCTCTTCGTCCATTGTTTCAACAACATAAATTAATGTAGATTGCATCCAGTCCATTGCCCCTTGGTCCGAATTCATCATTCATGATTTTTAATTATTATTAAAAACATTTTAGTATTAACAATAATATTAATATGAAATTTTAACGTGAACCAATGTATAATAGTTATATCATCATTTGAATCACAGCAGATTAGTACTGATGGTCGACCGTCTAAAATGTAAACTTAAAATAAAAAATAGATTTACCAAAGTTAATGCAAAATTAAGTTATTACAGCGCGAGCATAAAATATAGTTTTTTAGATGAAAAGAAAAAATACCCAAAGATACGAATAAATTTCTACTTCTAATATTTTGATTCTTGGTCACCACCATGGTACATACGCTAAGGTTGGACTGATCGGCCGTCCACTTGGACCTCTCTTAGAGAGTGAACATGTATTCTTTGACCACCTATGTCAAAAAGCTGTCACGATCGGCTGTCCGCGCTCAAAATAGGGTTTTAAGCGTTACTTTATTATATTCATATTCTGTGAATGTTTTTTTAAATTTTAATTCAAATTTGATAAATATTTTTTTATTAATAGATATTGATTTATATTATATGTTTCAACATTCAATAACCTAGCTACTATAAGTTATTTAATTTATTTAACCGTGATAAAAATGTGTTACATCTTAAGTATGATTTCAATCATCTAAAATTGTTAATTATCTGTTGCAACCTATGATCTCCATTCCCTAATGGAAAATTTTGTAATTTTCTGTCTGGTTCATCATCATTTAATTCATCATTGCTACTGTTATTTTCATATTCCTCCAACATAATATCTTCATCGCTATTCCTAGCTAAATTACATAAGACAGCACATGCTTGAAATATATTGCAGGTTAATTCTGGTCCAAGTAGTCTCATGTAATTTAGGCATGCAAACTTTTCTTTTAAAATTCCAAACGCATTTTCAATTATTTGTCTTGTTTTTTTATGACGTCGAACAAATGACATTTCTGCTGCATCGTTTGGGTTTCTTATAGTAGGTGGTATTAGCCAATCTCTTAAAGGATATGCAATATCGCCAAGTATAATACCATTTTTAATTGGTCTCCAACCTGATTCAATTTCATTCCATAATAAACTATTGCGTAAGACAAGACGCTAGCGCCATGTACTGAGCCTGGCCAGTTTGCATGTACATAATAAAATTGCATAGTTGGTCCACAAACTGCTCTACACGTAACAGAATGATTGCCATGCCTATCAACAAACACCGGTTCATTTATCGATGGTGCATCAATTTTTATTAAAGTCCCATCAACACAACCTACGACTAAGGGTATTGAAGTGAATACTATGGAAACGTTGAACAACAGTTACCATATCATTAGGCCATCGAACCAATTGTGCAAAAAGTACCTCATTTATAGCTTTTGCCACATTTCTTACTACACGACAAACAGTAGATTTTGATACACCATGCATGTCACCAATAGAATGACACACTGAGTACCACTTCCCAAAAAGTGAAAGCATAAATGTACTTGTTGAATCGGCATCGGAGAATGTTGTTTTCTTCATTTGCACGAATCATCAGCCGATATGTGTAGAAGTTCATCGCGCTAACTTTCTTATTAAGTTCTGCACCTGTAAAATAAAAATAGAAATAAGATACGATGAATTAATTGTACGAAACAATAAAAATAAAATAGAATAGGTACAAAATAGGCAAAATTATAAAAACATTTTTGTAAGACTGGTAACAGTATACCATATGACGAACAACAATACTGCCGACCCTAGTCGACCTGGTTCATATTCAGTCATGGCACAAATTGCTCTTTTTACCATGATGTGATACGTAAATTTTACTGCTAAAAGACAGGTTTTGGTTAAATAGTTTTCGCATTTGTAGATTTCCGCCCTTTTTTAATATGATCTTCCCAAGTCTACACAATATCGCCCAAAACGCACAAAACGCGTTGTCTAAAGTTTCGTTTGCGTACGTTCGAATGGCTCCAAGTTTCTCCATTAAACCGTAAGCCAGACTTCTCCAAATTTTTCCATCATTAAAACAAAGAAAAAAAAAATTAATTAGAATTCAAAAATAAAATGGTATACTTTCAGAAGTTTTATAATTATTATTTTATAATAACAGTGGTAGCCTAATGATACTAATTATGCGTACAGCACACACCGTGCTGCCTTTGGGACATCCCAATCGGAACTAGGTCAATGACACCGACAGCAGTGCACGGGTTGCAGTTATTAATGCATTTGGATGATAGCAACAGCATACACATTAACGCTGATTACAGCTCGCGACGTGGTAGTGGCAGCAGATATCCACTGCGCCTGCAGCAGACAGCTTGTGGCGGCAACAGACATTAAATCTACATACATCATGTTACACATTGCCTGTGCTATCAGCTCAGAACGACTTTTAGATACGGGCAGTGGCGTGGCGTGGGTATTAAAAGGATGTAAGCAGTGATATTTTTTTAAAAGTCATTAGAATAATAATTATCAATGCTGTAAAAAACAAATTTCGTCCCTTTATTATTTTTAATAGTTATAACATTAGAAAATTTGATTACAAATATAAATTATGTTTAACTAAACCACGTTTAAATATTGTGAAACTTTATTTAATACAATTCCTTTTAAAACTCCAATCTATTCTTCTGGGTTTTTTTTTTCTTATCTTCAATAACGTCATCATAAAAATTGTTTTGATTTTGAGTTTGGGTCGGTAATTTTTTTTCAATCGATAAGATCGACAACACTGAAAGTCTATTTTGCAACTGGGAGTTTTCTTAAATATGTGTGTATTCTTTTCAATGCAGAAAACGTTTAGCACCTGCACTTGTTGCTGGAGTTGTTAAAACTAAAGATCCTAATTTTGTAACTTGTGATAAACTTCAGTAAGACCAGTTGATTTGAGATGAAAAGTTAGTAAATATTTACTTTATAACATTCAGTTGATAAGTACACTATTGTTTATTTATTTATTTGTTTATATATATTTACGGGCAAAGCCCTTTACAACAATTTAATACAGGACAATACAAATTCAGATACTATATAAGTTTAAACATGATAATAATTCAATAATAGTAATAATAATAATAATAGGTAATATAAATTAGTAATAGTAAAGTGGACAAAAAAATAATATTAAAATAATATATTATGGCAAATGGTACTCTCATTGACCTGCCGCATCATGCGATCAATAGGATTATTTTTGCCATAATTTGTAGTGTGCGTAGAAACTAAGAATGGGACATGGTGTCGAATAGTGCGGGAAGGGACCTTGAAATTGACCAATACTAGAAGTGAGGGAGCATCAAAGCGACCATCCACAAGTTTTTCAAAAACTCTACGTTGGTGTTAACTCTCCTGTCTGCTAATGAGACGAGACCTAATTCCTGCATAACTATAGAGTAGTCGTGGGGAGGATGTTTTATTTTTAATGTAAAAGCTGCGCAAGATAGGAATCGTCTCTGAACACGTTCTAATTGACAGGAGTCCGCTAACGTATAAGGGTCCCATAGGACAGATGCATAATCTAATAAGGAACGGACCAAGGAGCAATAGATTGTTTTCAGAGAATAATATAAATTAAACTCTTTCAAAATACGTATTACGAACCCAAGCGTTTTTATAGCTTTGCAACATAACATTTCAATATGAGAGTGAAAATTCAGGTCAGTATTAAAAATAATACCTAAATCTTTCTTACTACTGACAGATGTCACATTAGAACCGTTGATTGCATACGTATAACTAATAGAGGAGCGGTGTTTAAAAAATGACATGGAATGGCATTTATTCACATTAAACTGCAAACCAATAGTATTAAACCATGCAACCATGTTGTTTAGGTCCTCCTGGAGCGCAGAGCAGTCAGATAAGTTTTCAATTTTCCTAAAAAGTTTTAAGTCATCAGCAAACATGAGAAATTCACAATTTTTGATAACCCCTTTGATGCCATTTACATACAGTGAAAACAAGATCGGGGATAGATGTCCTCCCTGAGGAACTCCAGAAGAGACTTTAGAGATGGAAGATTTACAGCCGAATACTTTAACCCATTGAACTCGGTCGGATAGATAGGACTTGAACCACGACAGCAGTGGTTCGCCAAACCCGGACTTGAATAGAGCATCAATTAGGTAGCCATGGTCAACTCTATCAAAGGCTTTTGCAAAGTCTGTGTAAATAACGTCTACTTGGATGTGCTTTTCAACAGCCTCCATAAAAAAGTTGTTAAATACCATTAAATTCATAGTGGCCGAGCGACCAGGTCTGAACCCATACTGCTCGTCGATTAGAATTGAATTAACAGAAGATTGAATATTTCTCAATACCAGTTGTTCGAAAAGTTTGGATATGTGGCACAAAATTGAAACTGGTCTATAGTTTTTGACATCGTTTTTATCACCCGATTTAAATATAGGAGTGACAGAGCTAATCTTAAGGATAGATGGGAAAACTCCACAATAGTTAGCTTATAATAGTTAGCTCACTTTTAAGTACAGAAAAATCAAAATATTCACCATATGAATCTTTCAACGAATTTATAGAACTCGTTGAAAACTGATTATCAAACTTCTAAAATTTAAAAAAATCCAATAGTGAAAAAAATTTTAATTTCGGAAAATCTTTCATTAGTTTTTGATATCAGTACATCAATGATTTCTAAATAAAGCTTTCGATACTTGATTTTTTGTCTTCGGGAACTTCAGTTATTCTTTGTCTTTTAAATCTTAATGTTATTTCGGTATTTAATATTGTTCAGACTTGGACCAAATTTTATCAAAATTATTCTTCATAAAATAATAATACAAACCCTTAACCATAAAAATTATATACTCTCCGCGCGAAAGAGTATATAATTTTTATGGTTAAAGGTTTTTATTATTATTTTATTACATATAACCATAAATGCTTAAGTTTTTTCCAGATTATTCCTCATACATTTCAAGTAATTAATAAAATCTAAAATTGTTGTATTACATTAAGTCACATCAAATATTTTTGTTTGCATTATATTAAAAAGAATTGTTGCTTGAGGTAAAATATTACTAAATATTAAAAGAAAAAAGTTGAAATCAAAATCTTGAATTGTTTGAAAAAATTTTCTTGTTACTTATTACTTACTCTTATTACTTCTTGTTCAAGTGCATGAATTCTTTTTGTAGATTTTGAAAAAAAAGATGAAAGTGTGAGAAAGTATACAGGAAAAGTCACGGTGAAACGAATATTCGTATTGGTTACATCATTATAAATACAACGATATATCACAATTTACATTGTATATTTGTTGTGATTTTCAAAAAAAAAATATTTGAAATAATATTATGTGTATTTTTAAGAAATTATTTTAAACATCTTATTTGTCAGTTTAAATCAAAATAATTTTAGTAATTTTTATTTGTTTGCAAACGCAATTTTGCTGTTTGGTTGCTGAAATATTATAATGAGCAACATTTACTCGCAAACTTGATTGCCGTTCGATTATTTTTTTTGATTGTTCTATTTTATTTAAATGGTATCAAAATTTCAAAATATTTGTAAGTAAATTAATACCTGTAAATATGACAGAGACCTATTGCCGATATACGATAAGTTTACTATTATGTATTGGTACACAAACTAATAAACAGTGAATACTCGACCGAATATATTATGTACTAACTGTGTAATATATTACTATGTAATATATGTTTTATAAACAACATTTTTTAATAAGCCAATTTTTATAATGCTACGGCAGTTAGTTGCACTCATTGGTTGTATAATATTTTACATATTTTGTATTAATTTCTCAATCGTGACTGTGTTGTATGTGCGAAAACTCTTTTTCGTTGGCCACAGAGACTTCTTCTTCGCCGTGGTCGCCTAACGGGGGAAGGGAGTAACCTTTTTTCGCGAACAAATCCCTCAGAGTTTTGTTCTCTTTGGCCAAGAACTCCTTGAACGACTTGGCCTCTTCTAGGGCGGGCCGCAGTTTTTTCATTTCCTCTTCGTCCGGATTAACGTCCACCAGACTTTTTCTCACGTACCTGTTAAAAAAAATATATCGTCACTATAACAGACTAACGTACCTACCGGTAGATCAATTAAGTATACTCCTTCGTCGGGAACTTCAAATCGGGATTTTCGTAAAGGTCTATCATGAGTTCGGTCAGTCTGTTTAGCACTCCCGTTTTGTCCAGATATCTGCGAAACTCGGCCCTTCTGTTCAGGTGTCCTTTCTGTCAACACACACAAAGGCGTTACAATCAGGGGTGGTCACAAGGGGGAGAGGGTTATGGGGACCAAAAGCCCCTCACTTAGTGCGTAAGTACTAAGTGCGTATACAATATGTACTTCAATTGTATTTACTATGTAAGCTTTAAAATAACTCTATGACTATTGCTTATATTATGTATATTTGAAGTGATTTTTTTCCTAGCCCCCCCCTCACCCTTTTTTATCCCAAGATATTGCACTACACCGACGGTTCTCGCGGAAACTCGTTTGCTTACCTGGTCCGAATACGATTTGCCCGAGTTGAGATAGAAATCCTTGTCTTTCACCGGCGAATTGTTCATTGTGAAAAAACAGAGTGTATAATACAATATAATATTATTTGTTATCTAACTGTGCGGTAGTCAGGCGGTAGGGCTTGTTTATACGCCAACACTTAAACGAATCAAAGCGACCACCGCAGTTATTTTTTATTTTATTTTCCTCCATGAAGATGTTAATATACCTAGTTCATATAGCTTATGCAAAAATCGGGCTCGTTAATTGCAAAACCGATAACCCGTTCGTTTACAAAAAGTACCGGATGTCCTTTATAAAATATGTAGGTACTATGTATACTCAACAAAGGCGTTGCTTAATTTAAACTGTTTTAAGTCGGCGAGAAGTAAACGTGGGAGAAAACGCAAAACCAATTTAACTTTTCTTAAAGCGTCCGAACAAGTGCTAGAAGCAACTAGTTTCTCTTACTCTTCCACGCCTCGGGTGGCCAACTACGTACGTAACGCCAAAGTAATTGATGACTGGCTCGAGCTCGTGAGGCACGTCATCCTTGAGTAAATTAAATCGGAGAGAAGATCGGAAGGATCCACATACATTTGATATGTAAACGTATACATTCAACGTGTATTGGAACCGGGTGCCACGAAAGTCTCTCGACATCCATGGCCTAGCTTGAGTCTCGTCCTACGTGCCTCGGTCGTAATTATGCCTTATGTGTTCTCCTTCTTCGTCGTTGAACTTCAGAGGTGACCACCTTCTACACTCTTCATAGTAATTCCTACAGAGCACCAGTTTGAAAATTTCACTGCACTTTGCACCCATCTCTCTCTTGCCTGGTTTCATGACCGTTCCCTTTTCTAACCATGATGTTATGCTGGCCTTCATATCGATTATAGGGTGTCCGAACATTTTTCCTAGTCCGCTTAATTTCAGTTGCCTTTTGACCTATAGGAACTTTCTAACGAGAGTTAAGTGACACAACTAATAGAAATAATACTTGGGTAGCTGCTTTTAGACCTGGACCAGATGATTGTGAGTCTTTTCCGACACTACTGAATCCATGGCAGTATTTTCCATCCCACTCAACTAATTTCTTCAAATGAATCTCGTCTAAAGTCAAACTACAATAAAGTTGTTTCCCATTATTTTTGTAATCATCACACTTAAGTTTTAATGATTTGAATGATGCATCCGTAAACCCTTCTTCAACTTGAACTTCGTGGTACCAAGTTTTTAATGTAGATGAATGAGGTAAATTTTTTCCAAACACATTTTTTATAAAGCCTTAGGGGAATAAAAATTGAGTGTTAAAACAAATGCCCTTAAATCTGGTGTATATTGCCTTTTGCTACTTTTTTCAACTTATAAATTATTTGAGACATAGCCTGAGGGAATGTTTTCTTCATGTCAGAGGCCAACTTTTCTTGAAGTCCACATTTATGTTTAAGGTCTCTCAAGAATAATTCGATCTATTTAATTAGCTTTACTAAGTTAAGTTTAATTAGCTTTACTAAGTCTTGGGAAAGACATAGGTAACACTCATAGTGTTAAACCTACACAGGATTTTCTGTGAACAAAATAAAATGCATATAAATGAATAGTAGTTCGCGTCCCTTTTCGTACCGATGATAATGTTGTCTATTGTCTTTTAATATATTACTATTCAAAACATAACCGTAATAAATAATACAGAGCTAAAACTCCAATTAATAAGTATTGATTCATATTCTTTTATAAGTTTTATGTTGTTTACCTCATGTTCTTTTACTATAATATTGAAAAGTTCATTACGGTTTTCCATCTCATGAGTATTTATTTCGTTGTTTCGGATTATTTCCTTTATACGCTCCCAGTGTTGGCGCTCTTTATCGTCCCTATATTGCTGCTCATCCACACTATCAACGAAGGCGCCCACACAAGCAGCGCCTAAATATTTCATGGCGTTCCAAACAAATTGTTTTGCCATTTTTGGTGAAACAAGCCCAACTGAAAAACAAGCTCTAACCAGGGGTTCGTAATTCGTTCCTATTGACTCATTTCTCTTTTATGTTCCGGAGCAAATACCCGGAACTCATTCCTCGAGATATTCGTTCCGGAACAAATACCCGGAACTCGCTCCTCGAGATATTCGTTCCGGAACAAATACTCGGAACTCGTTCCTCGAGATATTCGGTCCGAACCAAGTACCCGGAACTCGTTCCTTTGATATTTGTTCCGGAACAAATAAAATGTAATTGTTCCTTGTCATTATTAATAATTTATTTATGTAGCAAAATGTATTTGTTCTACGTATTATGTTGTTTCGTTCGAGTTTATTGAGGGTGCACATTTTTTTTGTTACTTTAGCCTTTGTGTGTGGTATTTTAGAAACAATAGCCACATTAATGTAAGTTAAATAATAATTAATTTAAGTTAAATGTTAATTAATTTACCAAAAGTTTATAGTTAATGCATTTAATATAACAATTAATGTTATTTTCAGTGTACATAAATGTATATAGTATATACATGGTGAAAGTTAACAGAGTTATTATAATATATTTTTACATACTAAGAAAAATTTATGCAACTTGAACGGGCCGGGGGCGGACAATAATAGGCCACTTACCGGTTACCAATTGCTTTACACTTACCGATCAGTGCTGTGTGGGTAGTGGGGTAAATAGTCTCACTGGAAGTGTGAGGGATCGCCTACGCAAGACCAGTGAGCTATGTGGTGCAAAAGTGTGTTTAGTGTGTATAGTGTGGATGTGTAGGAAACTTAAAACTATAACTAAAAACTAAATAAATAAAACTCAACTCGATGATAATAATAATAATAATAATATTCAATAAAATGCTATAATAAATGGTAATAAATAAATAATTAGCCCTTTTGGCTCAAGATACAATTGTGAATAAAATTCACAAACACAAATAAATAATTAGTATAAAAAAAAGATTGGTAAACTAAAAGGAATTAATTGCCCTTTTGGCACAATAATAAATTAATCTGGTCTGTGAATAATAATTCACAAACACAAATAAATAATTAATATAGTAATGACTAGATTAAAAGGTAAAGTTAAGTGAGAGCTTAAAGCTTATGACGTTAAAAGTATTTTGATAACTAAGGTGGTTATTAGAACAACAAAAATTATTCACAAATACAAATATTGATTATTGACTAGATTGAACTCTTATGGCTAACTAGCAATATAGATGGTACGATTAACCTTATGTCTATCGCCCTAACTCGTATTTAGTAAATGAGATCAAAATATGTTCTAATAATTCACAGTAGTTAACTAAAATACAAATAAAACAAACTCAATAAAATATGGTATAAATAAAAAGTACTCACAAACCGAAGAACTGCAAACCGCTGGCCAGGGCTGCTACCTAAACCTAAATAATACTAGACACAAAGTAAAGTGAACAACAAAAAAAAAATATTAAAATAGTTTTTTGTCCTTATGACAACTCAATAATGCCCTTATGGCTTAAAAATACAATAATAAACAATCTTTTGTCCTTAAGACAATGATAATAAAAAATCACAGTGCCCTTATGGCTTAAAAATACTATAATAACACTTAAAACTAAAAAACACTGAAGAAAAACACACAAAAAAGTCTAGATTAATATTATATACTTCAAATTCACAAGAATGCAACAAGTGCACTACTAACACTGATAATACGGGCGTGGCACATTTGTTTACATAGTATAACCCGGTGCGTATATGTGTGTGTGTGTGTGTGTGTGTGTGTGTGTGTGAACAGCTGACCGGTAGTATTGCCAGTATAGATCGTGCGGAGTAGGGCGGAGTGGTGTGGACAGCCGCGACAACCAAGATAAGAGGGCATCTGTATCATTGGCGATAACCGGCATAGAATTGCGCTCCATTACCTGTTATAGCCTCAACACAACTAATCCATCAAAACCATCAGTCCTTTAATCATAAATTAAACTTGCAAAGTTAAAAAACACTTCATTTATATTAATTTAATATTTTTTTGGCTAATTATTTATGATTAATTTTCAGTGTATTTTTTTACACAGCATATACAGGGTGATTCTTTTATCATGAACCACTCAATATCTCATAGGGTTTAATAGGAAATTAAAATATTTTTTTTTTCATATTGTTGTTTTACAATGTGAAAAATTGAAATCACATTGTAAAACAACAATATGAAAAAAAAATATTTTAATTTCCTATTAAACCCTATGAGATATTGAGTGGTTCATGATAAAAGAATCACCCTGTATATGCTGTGTAAAAAAATACACTGAAAATTAATCATAAATAATTAGCCAAAAAAATATTAAATTAATATAAATGAAGTGTTTTTTAACTTTGCAAGTTTAATTTATGATTAAAGGACTGATGGTTTTGATGGATTAGTTGCATACATTTTTCTTAGTGTTTGAAACAATATATTCCAGTTAACATTATCAAACGCTTCAAGGTATTCTTTCCATCTATTTGTTGCCATCTTTGTTCTTTATAGTTTTATCAGCTTATTTGTTATTTTCCACTACATTTAGAATTTTACGATAGGCTTGATCTATTTTGTCCCTCTTAAAAAGTGCCTCAATTTCCTCACATTGCTCTTCTAACCAAGTTTCTTTCGCTTTCCTAACATCTCTATTTACTTGATTTCTTAATTGCCTATACCTTTGTCACCCATCTATAGTCTTGTCGTTTTTATATTTTCTTCTTTCTTCTATACTTTGAATAACTTCCATATTCATCCAGCTTTTCTTTGTCTCTTTCTTGTCTTTACTTAATAATGTAGCATCTGCTGCACTTCTAATTGCGGTTTTAAATTAATACCCTAATAAATAATCATGTTAGACCTAAAATACAAACTTTATTCGAGTGTGTGCATCGTGCGTATATTGGACCGAGACCGTATACGCAATATACGAGTATATATATGTAATATATATTTATAAAGTAATAGCCATTTCAATTATTAGTCTTTTTACTCAGTAATTTACTCCTGGTTATAATTTATAGATTAATTGAATGAAAAATAATAGATATTGTCACAATTACTAGGAAATATTCTAAAATCATTCGGTGGAGACAAAGTTGAATATAGGTTTGTTAGGCTTTAAAAAAAACATATTACCATAAAGCTATAACTATATCACCAAGACATCATCGTAGTAAACATATTGTTTTTTTTATTTTTACTAATAGCGAATTTTGAAACCTATTGCCAGTATTTACGGCATTTAGTAAAATGTCTACAGGAAGGTGTTTTGATTCTCTTTTAAAGTTTGTCCACGACCTTGCTGTTGTTGATCACGAAGGAGTCAGAATCGGTGCTCTACATAAGGCGTTATGCAGGAGTTATGGGCAAAATCATTTCACAGTCAAAAAGAACATGGATTTGTTAACGGACGTTCTCGAATATTTGTATTATACTAGACGCGTTACACTGTATTTACCCCACAGACACAATAATGGATATGCTGGAAGTCTGAATTCAATATTAATATGAAATGAGTGGTAAATTAACACGGTTATACAACAACTGATACAAATAAATGTTTTATATCAAAGTGAATAATCTTATTTAAATATACACATAAAAATAAAACCTAAAACCCAAAGTAGTTAAAAAAAAAAAGTCAAGTGTACAGAATTATTAATATCATATTGCTTCTTTTGATCAGAAGTAGTGCTTGAAAGACTTAATGTCTCATTTTAGTGTACAAAATATATTATTATAATGAGTTTCCGCGTTATTATTACAAATATAGTCAAATTATTAAGTCAAATATATTTACCGAATATATAACGTTACTTAACTAATTATACAATAATTTATTTATCTATCAACAGATTTAATTACATTTTATTCTCGCTAAGCGTTATCGTAACCGTATAACAAAGTTTACATAAGTTATAACAAAATAAACTGCATTAAATGTAGCTTATATTTATGGTATACCTATACAATCAGTAAGCCAATTTTATACAAGGATCATTTTATCGAATCTGTATCCATAGCAATTCATGAGTCATTATCATCTTTTTTGGCACGTCTCAAAAATGATCCATACATTGTATGAAAAATCTGAGTGTAAATAGACGGGGTGTCGAGGAAGAAAATTCTATTAAAAATACTAAAAATCTGTCAGACCATTCAAAATTATTATTATTATTATTATTATTACTATTACTATTACTATTACTATAACTATTACTATTACTATTATTATTCTTATTGTTATTATTATTATTAGTGTACTATTATTGACTATTAATTATCGTATTTATCACCAATATTATTTAATAAGTTTTCATCAGAATGTACGGGATCTATTATATTGTTTTCTGATTTTGAATTAATGAAGGTGTCAGTAAAAAAATATGGATCTGTAGCAGGTTTTTATAAAGGAAATGAGTTTGATTGGGAAGAGGGTAGATAAAGAGATAAGATAAGAGGGTGTAAAGGAGTTAACGGAAAGTATGAAGTTGTAGGAAAAGGAGCATTTGTCAAGGATTGTGGGGAAAGATATATGAGGGATGCACGGAAGGGTCTTTTTTTAGAATTGGTGTATTAGAATCGAATTTACGATTAGGTTCGTATTTTTCGTTAAAAATGAATGAATCAATACTGTAAATTAAAACAGCCCTTTTTTCGTCGAATGATCTCAGCTTAACAGCTAGGATACGCCTGATCACAACGACCTTTTAACATTTCGATGTGGCTCGTTTTGGACTTCTTACCTACATTTAGCTTTGGATGTTTCAAGGGCCGTTTAAAATAATTCGATTGTTTAGAAGTTCCTTCGCCTATCTCCATATCAATTCTTAACTCATTACTGTCGTTCTCCCTTTGTTAATCAAAGTCAACATTTTGTAAAAAATGAGTTAAATACACCGAACATTGTATTATTTAATGAAAACTAAAGGAGTGTTTGTTGAGCTAAGTGACTATTTTTCTCATTTTAGTTATTTTGTGAAGTATAAAAAGTATGAAATGTATTAAAATGTAAAATGTATGGTCACATTTACAGAACTATCGCTGAATGGTTTATTCACTAGCTGTTAAAGGAGTATTATGTAAATATTGTGTTTTAATTTTGTCCAAAATTGAAGCGTGGAATATTTGATTCATTTATTAAAACGGCATTAAAAAAATATTATCAAATACATGATGAGGCTAAAAAGCATTTATCTTTCAGATGGCACACCGAAGCTACAACTGTAGCTAAGTTTTTTGAGGATACTATTACTTTAAAAAAAAACCTCTTTGAACTAATTTGTTCAGTGTCGTCAGTGTAATTTACACTGCCGCACACAAAATTAATGCTAACTGCCATGTCTCGCTGGCAGTCACTGCGAGCCCGTTCGTTGAAAAACCGTTGGAGACAGTCCAGGTGCCCGTGGACGGCAAAAAGCGGGACACTAAGAAAGTGAAGAAGAAAAGAAAGGGAAAGAAGAAAAAAGACAGCAAAATCCGGTGACAAGACGCAAACTTCCACCTCCTCGATCACAAGGGATTGTCATCTCTAAGGCTGGTGACGGCGTAAGCTATGCTGACATAACCCACTAACGTAAACTCAAGGATAACATCGATCTAGGAGAACTCAGCGTGTCGATTGAGGCAATTATACGGGGAACCAGGGAAGGCCACTTGGCCATCTCAGTGGCCAAAGGAACGGAGGCAAGTCAGGCCGTAATGAAGCTAAAGAACGCGGCGCAAGAGGTGCATCCTCGAACCTGCAGCTCGTCGAAATAAGAGACATAAGCGCGGACGACGAAGCCGGCGACATTTATGCTGGCATATGTCGAGTAGGAGCCAATATTGCAGACGTCATTGTCCAGAAGCTCACCCCCTCATATGGGGGTATGCAGAGGGCATTGGTTATGGTGCCTGTTGTAGTAGTGACAGACATATGTAAGAAGGGTAGGATTAAAGTCGGATGGGTATCGTGCAGTGTCCGTCTGGCAGAACGTCGCCTGGACCGATGTTTCCGCTGTCATGGCTACGGCCACAAAGCGGCCGGTTGCAAGAGTAGTACGGACAGAAGCAAGCTCTATATGTCATGTGGGGGATCGGACCATTTCGCTAGAGGTTGGGGGCACCGAAACACTGCGTACTATGCGAGGAGCTTACTAAGAAAAGTGACCACTATCCGGGTAGCAGCGCCTGCGAAGCGTTCCGGAAGGCCAAGGCTGGAAGGTAGCATCAACAGTAGCCCTACCATGAAGCTGACGACGACCATACAGACAACGACGGGTGGTAAAGCTCGTCTGCGTCTGTGACGCGGGGCAGAAGTCCCAGACGAGATGAAAGCATATTTATTTTATATATAATATGAATTGTGTTTTCTTATAATTTATATTTTGCATGTTGTATTGTATTTTATGTTGTAATTTTCCACAATAAACGATGTGGGCGGCCCTGTAGTAATGCCTTATGGTTAAGTCCCGGGGCTGTCTACAATTCTGACTTGAAAAAAAAAAGGGTTCCGTTAACCGTTATTTATTTGTTCAGTTCAAAATTATGTTCATGAACGTAAACTAGAAATTTTTAATTTTTTTTAAACAATTTTTTGAAATGTCTTTATTATATTAAATTTACATCTATACAAAATATATGCACAACAGTAAATGGGTAAACAGTAAAAAAAGAAAATTTATAATATAGCTTGAATAACATGCAGTAGGGGGGCACCCAATGGAGCTACCTACTTTGAAAAACTAGGAATAACGTTATAATTTTTTTTTTTACCCGGAGAACGTTATAACGAAAAACTTTATAATTTTTTTTACCCCTAGAAGCAAAATTAGTGATAAAGAATAATGTACTAAAAATGTTGATTGGTCGATAACCAGTTTTGGATCACTATTTTTGCTAACCTAACCTAACTTGGCAAAATTTGTTTCAACATTCCTGGGGTAATACAAATTATAACGTTATTCGGTATAACGTTCTCGGAGCAAATCAATTTAAATCATTTTTCGTTATAACGATCTCAGAACAAATAAACTAAAATCGTTATTCGGTATAACGTTCTCGGGGTAAAAAAAATGTAAAACGTTATTCATTCTAACATTCACCAAACATGTACTAATATTATGTTATGTTCTGGTAACTTTATTTTGGTGAACGAAATAACTGATTTTATAACGTTATATTTCGATACGTTACGGAATCCTATTTTTAAATCAACGGACATAATAGTCCACATCCATAGTTATTACTTATTTTCAACGGACGACAAACAAAATCTAATAGCCGTACACTAAAATGACTTAAAATATTATATTTTGTATTTACGCAAATTTTAGCTACTACGAAGCAAACTGTGAAAATCCCATTATTCAATTATGTGGATTTAATCTAAAATCGTTAGATGCATAGTTAAGTTTAATATTTTAAAAAAGATAATTAACTTATTTTATTATAAATTTAGAATTATAAAAAATATTATCAGTAACTAGTAAGTAAGTTAGAACCTTTAGCAAAATCTATTTGTTCTGGTGTTGTTGAGGGGCTACAATCCCGTAATTGATGGGATATTGTTGCCACCCGTAAATATGCCGGCTATGTAGCCGCTCAAGAGAAGAGGATAGGATGGATAGAACAGGGTAGACTAAAAGAGAAAATAAGAATAGAAAAAAAATAGAAGATTTTGTATAGTGGTTGATAGTGGTCTATATGGTTGATTTGTTATGGTTTTTTGTTTTCTATAGCACATAGAATCAACGGTAATGTAGTACAAAACCATAGCAAATAATCGAATTTTTGCTGTTTTGGATTTTTTTATCTACATTAATCTGACATGATCCTAATGCGTTTCGGCTTGGCTTTGACGACCGACGGGATCCGTTCGTCATCTAACTCCACGGTGGTGACCGTTTGCTGTTCTGCGACAGATTTTTCTTCCGGTTTCGAACCGCCGTCGTCGTCGTCGCCGTTCAGGAATTGTTCGATTTGATTTGCGGTGGCCGCCACCACGTTGTCGTCCACGTTTTCCGTGTTGATCGTCATCCCACCTTCATGCCACACGATCAATGGCCGTTTGCCTTTCCACCAACCAAACATCTCGGACAAGTTGAAGTGGTTGTCGCGGACAGTATGGAAATTGGCCGTCAAAAATGAATTGGCGCGACAAGCGGCCGCGTGCATGTCGATGGCCAACATGTCGTCGGCGTCGAACTGTTGCCGGCCTATGCCTTTGGCCAGGAGGGCG
This sequence comes from Adelges cooleyi, assembly GCF_023614345.1. Classification (NCBI taxonomy): domain Eukaryota; kingdom Metazoa; phylum Arthropoda; class Insecta; order Hemiptera; family Adelgidae; genus Adelges; species Adelges cooleyi. The sequence goes on from NW_026095978.1 coordinate 1,756,000, forward strand.
TGCGCCAGGGACAGATTGAAAAACGCCTTGTCTTCCTGGCCCATCTTGATCGACACCCTACCGATTTCCACTATGGCCGCCACGAGTATTGCCGCGTTCCGTCTGATCCTGGACTTTTCGACCAGCGATTCCAGCAGCTCGTACGCCTCTTGTTGCCGGCCAGTCTGGTGGAATATCTTACCGGCTTCGAGCAGCGCTCTCAGATCCAAGTCTGGGTCTGACTTGTATACGCCCCCCTTGCAGGCGGCCGCACAATCTAGCAACGTCTCCGTCGCTTTGACCGACATACCGATCGCGTGGTAACATTTGCCTAGCTCGAAAGCGATCGGATACCGGTGACTTTGCGGGCCGCTGATCGTGACCAGCTGCAGAGCCGTTTCGACGGCTCGCAAAACTCCGGTCGGCGTCAGGAACGAGGTCAGAGCCATCAACGTACTGTACTCGTTGTAGCACGCTGCCGCCCATAGAGGACCGTCGGCAATCTCGGGGTCGACGTCGTCTTCGTCGAAAATTTGCCGGATTTCCTCGGGCAAGTGCCAGTCTTTGTTCCAGGCCAAGTTGCGCGAACGGTTGAAGTAACGCGCCGCGTCCAACCACGGTTCATCCACGGTTTTCATAAAAAACCAACCGGTGACGAACAGCACGTAAGCATCCAACGGTTCGCCCGTGCCGTTTGCAAACGTCGACGCTATCAACAGACAATGTTCGGCTATCCACCGCCAATCCGTCGACTGGCCGGCCAACTTCACCGCTAACCGGAGGAGAGCCAGCACTTTCTGCGACTTATCGCTTTCCGGATGGTCGACCTCCTTCAACCGGTCGCCCAAGTAGATCAGCATATTGTCGTTGGACCGCAAAGCCGGTGCCAAACGCGCGTCGGTCGTTCTTTGGGTGTCGATGACCATCAGATGTTCCAACACCGACGCGGCGAAATACTGTCCGTCTTCGACCATTTCCAAGTACATGTACCCCTGAATGGGCAGCAGCTTGCGACGCGCGCTCCTGAGATCGTAGTGCAACGTCAGCTTGGCCATTGCCGTCTTCAGAGTGGGCACGCCGTACTTGAGCACAATGCTTCGCTGGGGATCGTTCTTGTCCAGTACGACTACGTTGCTCTCGTCGAATTTCACGTCGTCGGCACCGATTTTGTGATAGGCCCGACTTTGTATCGTACCGGCTTTTGGCTCAGCATAACGGCTTTTCACGTTTTTGTGCTGCTGGGTTGTGTACGATTTCAGCGGGCAATCGGCCCACTGGTCGAACTTGGCCGCTCCGGGAGGTCCCATTTTCGTGTTGGCGTATATTTTATCTTCCATCGGTTTTCAAATGTCTTACATTCAAGAACACCGTAGTGTGTAAACAAGAAAATAGAGAATTGACGCCGACGAGAATGACGTTGAAATCAACGGTTGTTATTGTAGTTGAGAATGAATAGCAATGTTATCAAAACAAAAATATAAATCCAAATAGCGGTATTTATTTATATGTGGTCGTCAAGGTTAAAACCTGGGCCGGGTGCCTCTTCTTGTTGTGCTTTGTCGTTGGCGTACATGCTGAACGAGGCAGAAGCCTGCAGCAGGTATTTCAGGTGGTCCGAACTCACCGGTAACGTGGCGTGTCTTATAAGATAATTAGCCTCAATTTTTATATATAAATATTATACCAAACAATGTCCATGGAGAGTAATATATGAGGCGTATAGTTTCAAAACCAGCCATAATCACATTTTGAAATTTTTCAGGAACAACAAAAAACGAAAAAGACCTTAACATTTTACTCTATGATTTTGTAATAAATATGAAATCATAGGTTTAGAATGTATACATATCACTAAGGTAAACCTTGTGACGATAGGCGAGAGTCAACATATTATAATATAAACATTAAAATATAATTCAAATATAACATAAGAAATTGTATAAATAGTATAGTTATCTATTAGAGACTGAGTGAGTGCATAATAAGTATTTTTTAGCCAATGTATATTTAAAAATTGTTTAGCCATATTGTAAAAGGTATATAATTTACGTAATTTTAGAGCTAAATGAGAGATGTGGAAATTCCAACGTAAATGTTGGTCAAATAATACCCCTAAATATTTAGTGGATGATTCTCTTTTTATTAGTGAACAATTACAATGAGTTGTAAATTGGCAATTTGTGGTATGGGCTACTAGGTTCTTAATATCTGGAGTTGAATTAATTGAGTTTGAGAATGTTAAGAAGACTGCTTTGTTTTTGGAACAAATTTACGGAGATGGTGAGATCTTGGACAGAGTTATCTGCATTTGCATTTTTACCAGACTTATTGGTAGGATCCCGGCTTTTTTTACATAAATTGCAAACCCACTTACTTTTTGTGTTTTTCGATAGTTTTTTGTAAGATGTTTCGTTGAAACCATCACAGTAATAGTGATAATCTTTATCACATTGAGTACAGCTAATTTCATCTTCCTTTATAATGTTTTCATTACATTTAGAACAGTTTGCCATATTCGTACTTGGGAAATAAATTTATTATACTATTTGTTTAAAATATTAATTTTATTATTAAAATGTTGTTCACTTAGTAGGAATTTACAAATTTATGTAATATTTAAGTTTATTTATGTATGTGCAATATAAAAGAAGTGACATATTTCTTTATTTTATTGGCATTTCATCATCATCATGTAGCTTAACGGGCCATGAAGGCCCAACGCTGCCATTATAAGATGGTTTCTTGACGAATTCGCTTCCGGGACGGGTCGTCAATCCGTCGCCGGAGACGATTTTATTGGCATTTAATTGATAAAAAATATTTTTAAAAAAAGTGTTATTTACTGGGTTTTCTTAGTGTCATACACTAGAAAATTGTGTTTTTACACTATAGTACGGCCAACGAAAAGTGAGCCGCGATCGTCACGCAACTAGTGGCCGTTTTTTGCTAGGGTTTCTCCGCCTATTTCCCGCGTAAAATAATTTGAAAACATCTATTTTAAATTATTATTTTTTATATTAAAATAATTGATGGTTAATTAACTGATTATAATTGATTAACTAATTTTACTTAATCATCTTAATAATTAAACACAAATTATTCCTATAACTAAAAAAAATATATATAAAATGTATAAAAATAAATCTAATTAAATTGATAAAAAAATATGATGTTTCGTTTTAATACCGATATAAATATTATTTTATTTCTAAAAAATTTCATCACCCTCATCATCTTCATCACTAGAACTACTTTCGTGGGGATTTATTGTAATGATTATGGGTTCTAAAATATCATCACGTAGCCCCTCTTTTAAGAAATCGCCTTCTTGCAATTTAACACAGTGTTCACCGCATTTCGCCCAATCATTCACCGTCACCTCGTTCAAAGCATTGTTAACTAACATTTCAACGTCCGCCATCTTAAAGCTGTTGTTTTTAGCAGCAACTTGCCCCTTCACTTGCGCCCAAATCAACTCTATAGGGTTGTACTGACAATGGTAAGGCGGAAGCCTTACCACTTCATGCCCCATTTGGAGAGCAAGCTCATCAAGTTTGTACTTTTTTTGCTTCGGTAAAGCCAACCTAACCTTTTCTCGTAATTCTATTACTCTATCTAGAGGAGAAAAAGCTATAGATTTTTTTTAACCACGCTTGTAACTCTGCCTTACTAGAATATGATTTAGGGTAGTCTTCCATTAAAACCGAGTGATACGACGCGTTGTCCATTACTATTATACAAGGCTCTTCCAAATGACCTAGCATAACTTTAAACCACTTCTCAAATATTATTGCATTAATTTGAGAATGGTAATCTTCCTTTCTACCGGATTTACATCGAAATACCAATTTCGAGTCTTTAACAAAACCAAACGAAGGCGACCCGGCGTGACAAATAATAAGACGATGGCCCTTTCCTATAGGCACTTTTAAACCCTCGGTATTTTCGGAATTTTGCCATATTTGCACCCTCGTATGGTTTTGATTTACCCAGGTCTCATCTAGGTAAACCACTGGTCTGGTGTCATTATTACGGCGAAACTCGTTCATTTTCCGTAAAAATTTTACCCGTGCTAAAACGATATCATGACGTTCCATTAGAAATTTGCGCCCGTCATTGCATTTTTTGTACTTAAAATTTAATTTTTTTAAAGCGTTTTTACTGACGATTTCGACCAGGAACAATTAATTTTATCACGCATAGCAGATAGTATTTTAGCGCTTGTTGGGAATTCGCCATTATCATAGAAACTATGGACCGTTCTTCGAACTACCTCGTTGTCGAAATCATCAAGACCAATTGCATACTTTCCACGACTATATGATTTTCTTGGTGACTTAAAAGAAATGGCACTGGACGGTCTAGGACCAAGCTCTCTCTCTCTTTGGGAAGTTTTTTTGCCCTCTGCACCCGTTTTACACACGCAAGACTCACCCCACACATTTCAGCAGTTACTTCGCGTGTTTGCCGGAAAAAGTTTGATAGCTCTGGTTTATTTTTGTCACCAGCTAAAATTTTTAAATGTGAATGTACACTAAAGATTACCTTCTTAGTCTGTGAATGGATGTCTTGGTAAGAAGCCATTTTTAAATATATAAAAAAAAAACACTATAACTCAAATTTAAAATTAAAAAAGGGCGCAACAGTAATACAAAAAAGGCGTTATAAAACAAATTTGAAAATGATAAGAGTACGTACAATCAACGCATAATCAAGGTCAGCATTGTGAACTTTTCGCTATATTGAGTATTGTACATATAAATATTATGTTCTATTCGTACAACCAGATTATAACCGGGTGTTGCTTATCGCTGTGAGGCTTCACAGCTTTGTACATATTTATTTTTAGAGTAGTATCGAAGTGAACGCCGTCCGTACCATAAGTACCAAGTAACAAAATAAAAAGTTATTACCATCCTATAAAAACTATCGTTTACAGTCCACTTTTTACATATCGTTGAATAATAAATAATAATTACCATTCTGCTTTTTTTTTTGCTGGTATTTATATTATTTTACAAAGGCAGACAATATTACATTTTTTATCTTTAATCTTTTTAAATTCCAAAGTTCAATTAAATTTTGAAATTTAAAAATACAATTTTTTTTAAATAAGAATAACAATCTAAAAGTTATCGACCAATCAACATTTTCAGCAAATTATTCTTATTTTAAAAACTTAGTTAAATATGTATGTCATATTTTAATTTCAAAGTTAAAATAAAAATAAAATAGATACTCAAACTTGCGTGTATAAAACAAACTATATATTATTATATATTGTGCTAAACAACTGTCAATTTTAAAAAAGCGCGCCACCTGTTCTACCGCTCTCGGATTTCGAACCCCTGAATAAGGAAAAAACGGCCACTAGTTGCGTGACGATCGCGGCTCACTTTTCGTTGGCCGTACTATAGGTCTATAAGAAAACTAATTGAACAATTATTTTTGCTATTAAAATGAATGAAAACAACTCCGATTTTAGAGTTCTATTGAAGTACAGAAGTTGTACGACAGTTTAATGTAAAGTGAACAGTAAAAATTCTTATCTGATTGGTATTTAAAAATGTGTTCTCTTATCAGACATTTTTTCTGTCATTCACTGGTGTCATTACCCTATAATGAATAATGACTATTGACTGATACATTATACCAGCAGCAACATTACTATAATTACAGTCAAGTAAGAATATTTTACAATAAATTCGTAGTACTTATCATTTACCGTTTTAGCTTCGATGTAAAGCGAGAAGGTATTGATTTTACTCTGATGTGGGCTTTTTTTTAGCTGTATACACTGTAACTTTTTTAATACTAGACCAATTCCTTCGAATAGCAACTCTATAAATCACAAATTTTATCTAGTTTGTACTTTGGGGGGGTAAAAGTTGAAAAAGTTTTTTTCTTCACAGACGAAAGTTGAAAACAAAAAAAAAACGTACGAGTTTTTAAGTTAGAACTTTTACTGGCTATAATTTCGAGAAAAAGAGTCGGATCGAGTTGAAATGTTTAAGAAATAATTATTTGGTATGCCTGCACACGTCAATTGTGTTAAATTTAAACTATACCCATTTCCCACCCCCCCTAGGGGGTACAGGTTTTTTTGTTTTTCAGGGTTTTTAGCCGTAATTTTAAAACTTTTGGTTTGAAAATTTGCCAGTAGTTGGAACTCATATGTACCCATAACATGTTAAACATATATAACATATATTTTAACATATATCTAACATTTTACATAACTATATCAAGGATAATGTATTAATGGCTCAAAATTTAGACCCTGTCGAAAGAGAACCTAACTGGACAAATCTGCCAAAGCAACAAGGAAATGCCCATAATTCTGCATTTCATGTACGTGAAACATACAAAACTTTTTTAAATTCTAATTGTGGTTCATTACCATGGCAAAGTGACAAGTTTGTTATTTTATTAAATATATTAATAATATTAATTATTTTTTTTAAATATATTGTAAAAAATATATTCTATACATTTTTTTCATTGTAAATACGTAAGTTTATAAATTATAATTTTGAATACATTTTGACTTTTGAATGGTGTTAGTATTCAATGAAAAATATTGAAATTGAATAATGAAAAAAATAAAATTAGTATTTATACTACGTATTATTATTTAAGTTACACTTTTGTGTTCAATTCTTTACTGATTTTTGACCATATTATGTTGCTTTTATCGAAAATCGAAACTAAAATTCAAAGGCAAAACACTACATTTAGAGAAGCAATTAGTACTAAAGAAAAACTTATGGTCTGCTTAAGTTAAGTAATAAAATTAATATTAGACATTTATTATTTTAACAATATTTAGTACTTAATTATAATTTTTATAAAAATTAATATTTAAACAAAATGTATGTTTATTAATAAAACAGTTTTTATTTAATTATATTCTGGAACGAATTTTTCATAATAGAGTTGTGTAGATGTCCTTTGAGTGTTTGGCGATGGTGTTGGAGTTGGGCAATACAATATTGAATCATCCGGACTCGATGCCGATTTATCAGATGTAATTATTGGCTGAAGCACATTTTTTTGCGGCATAACATATAGTTGAGTAACTTTGGTTTGAAGTATTGTTATTGTAGGTATATTTGTTTTGTGTTATGGTGTTGAAGAATTGTCCGGAACTTGTAATTTTGAGTTTTTAATTTTTAACTGTTGCCATTCTAGTTCGGATATTACAGTGAAAAGTTTGGATTTAGCTAAATGTTGATATTCAGGTGAAAACGTTTCAACAGTAGCGGCTAGACCATTAAAAAACAAATCAATTGGATCATTTTGAGTCGCCTTTATCGCTTTCGACTAAATATTTCATTAGAATAGAGGAAGTTGGTTCTGTTTTGTCTATTTTTCAGTTGCTAGCATCAACGTATTTTTTCTTGGTCGGATGTGGTTCGTTGCCTGCTACCAAGAATTCATAATACACGTCACGTTCTGTCTGGACTTTTTTGAGCTCGATTATAAGCTTCCAAGTTGTCGGGTTGGTCATGCACAGCTGCGCCTGGAGCCTTCGGTGAGCAGCTTCCGAAATGTTATTAGTTTTCTAAAAAAAAGGTAAGAAATCGATAAAAATTTATATGAGGCTGGAATTTAATTATTTAAATTTTCAAATGACTTAGGGCCGACCCCATGTAGTTGGGAGTGTAAAGCAAAGATAAAGAAGAAGAAGAGATGACTGCTTAAGAAGATAACGTTGGAAACAGATGAGGCAGCCTAGGTATATTCATTGCTGTTTTTTACAAAGAAGGTTCCCTGACTGATTCCCTATCAGGGATAGGATGCCATTCAAGAAACAGGACCAGATTAATTGGAATGGAAAGTAAAACCGACAGGAAGAAATACAGCAGTTCATACTAAACAATAATTGGTAAAGTATTTTACCACTCACCATTTGATGAGCTAAAACTCTATTATAGAGATTCCAAGTTGGAATTGGAAAAATTGGTGATCTCCTGACTCCTTCTCGCCTGAATACACCGATATAATACATCTCCAACCAATCAAAAATGAGCTGGAGTGCGGGGCACACTCCGTCCAACACAACACTCAACTCTTCAAAGCGAGTAGCTACTTCATCTGGTGGAACAAATGCCAATGCTGTCACCATCCGTGCATACATTGCGAAGTCGACATTATTTCTATAATCTCTAAAGGATAATCAATATTAGATATGCAAGTTTATAAACATATTATTTTAACATACGCCATTAATTATGCAGTTCCAATTTGTTTTTTCAATTTTTTTAATAAATGAAAAAAACAGCCACGGATTTCTACATTTTGAAATTCATTTCTGAATGCGTTATGGATAGCAATTTCAAAATCCACTGAAATGCTACCTGCATCGATGCCCGGAACCAAACGCTTCAACTCTCTTAAAAGTGTTATGGATGTACCCTGCTCCTTATTAGATAGTAGTGCGTACATGCACGGGTGGACACCACCATTACGACATCCCAAGATGACAAAAACTCGTTTAAAAAGGTTTGGACTTATACTAAATGTGCCATCAACAAACCACTCCTCAGATCTTCTCTATACAATTATTTGTACTGTTTTCTTAAAAGTATTTTTTGAGTGAATTTAAATTCGAATTAAAAAAAATATATGGTATATTTTTTGAATTAATTATTAACAAATCATATTTCTGAATTATTGCATCTACCCATTCATCGATTTCTTCCCAGCTTAATTTTTCTTCTTCTTCTTCTTCTTCATCCTCTTTCTGATCCAATAAATCTTTTCTATACCTATAATATTTTAATATATGGTTTAAAAATAGAAGATGTTTTACATTTTTTTATATTACCAATAATCAATTTGTTCATCTTCTTCAACATCATCCTTATCTTCTATCTTCAACTCCTTAAAATATTCTTTAATCAGCTCGATTTTCTCTTTATGTTTTAAATGGTCCGGAATCCAAGGAACATAATAATCACAACATGACATATTTTCCAAGTTGTAATTATAAATTGTTTGTTCTATAAATTTTCTGTCATTAATGCAAATCATTATGAACTGTAAAATAATGTAATAAAAATTAAGGTGATAGAAAAAAAATGATTTCAACTAGTTTACATATTAATCTATTATGACTTCTTTAAGAGATATAGCCAACGAATTACATAGACCAGCTAGAAAAATATTTCCAAGACGTAAAGTTATTACAAGGTTCATGGATGAACTTTGGCAAATTGATTTAATGGATATGCAGGCGCATTCGAGGAAAAATAGTGGTTTCAAATATATTTTAGTTGTTATTGATACGTTTCCTAAATACGTATGGTTAGAACCTTTAAAAAATAAATCAGCAATTACTATAAAAGATGCGATGATGAAAATATTAAAAACTCATCAGCCTAAATTTATTCAATCGGATTTTGGATCAGAATTTCATAATGAGAAATTTCAAAATATTATGAAAAAATATAACATTAAACATTATTCAACTTATAGTAGTATCAAGGCGGGGATGGTAGAACGAGTGTTTAGAACTTTAAAAAATTATATTTATACAAATTTTACAGCTCAAGGCAGTTGGGACTGGATAAAAGCATTACCAAAACTAGTAAACAGATATAATAATAGTAGACACAGAACAATTAGTTGTACTCCACAAGAAGCCAGATTAACTCCTCATTCTGTTACACATAAAAGTTATTCTAGCAAAAGTTTAGAGAAAAAACCAAAATTTAAGTTAAATGAAAAGGTTAGAATATCAAAATATAAACACATTTTTAATAAATCTTACACGCCAAGTTGGACTACGGAAATTTTTACTATTAGCAACATTTTAGATACTAATCCTATAACCTACAAATTGTCTGATGAGAAAGGTGAGCTAATTTTAGAATGTTTTTTTATTTTTATCAACAATGGTACTATATGTATTTTTAGTTTTTTTCTTTACTTTTTTTTGTTATTGTATTTTTATAATATCTTTGGCAATAAAAAAAATGTACTAAAAATTTTCTTGTAATGTAAAATAATTTCAGCTTTCTCAAAAAAAATATTTATTGTTTTCTTCGCGTAACATAAAGTTATTATAAGATATTTTTCCTAATATTATTATTCAGAATTCCGTCAGATTGTTACATAAAATATGTAAATTTAAAACTATAATGATCTCCATAAAAAAGTTTTAAAAAAGAGGTAAAAATTCATAGAAAAAACGGGAAAAAACAACCACAGTAATCAAAATAGTTAAAATAATTATGTGAAAAAATAAGATGGTTTCTTTTTTTTTTTGTACATTTTTACCACTTTTTTTTGGTTTTTCAAAATGTTTTTATGGAGATTCTAATTTGAAATTTACACATTTTATGTAAATTTTTCTCAGCTTTCTGAAACAAATTTTGGAAACAAGAAAAACCAAATTTTTAAGTTATTAACTCAATTTCTTAATTTTCTATTACTGGAAAAAATAAGTAATTTATTTTCAGAAAACAGATTACTTTACATAAGGAACTAATTTTTAATAATTGTTTTTATGACCGAAGGTAATATAAAAAAAACAATAAAAAAGAAGAGTAAAGAGAAAATACTAAAAATAATTTAGAAGATTATGGCTACAATAAAAATGTCCATTTATTAATTAATTATAAATAATTATACACATTTTATAATTATAGTTATTCGAATGTAACCCAAATACCATCTTTCTCGGGAAATCTGCCTTCTCTTCAAAAAAAGTAAAGAGAGTTTATATAATATTTTTATTTTTAAACATTGATCTCTGAATTTTATTTAAAAAATCATGTTGGTTTAGTGATCAAAAGTATGTTGGTCCGTTTGCCACTACAGATCCAATTATTGCAGTCTCTGTTGTAAATAAGCTTGTAGCTAATGATTTGTCATGGAATCAATCGAGGTAAATGTGCAAAACTATAAAAATATAAATCTTAAAAGTTTAAAAATAAAATAAATTCAGTACGTGTTTGACCTCCGTTCAATACACACGCGTGTTTCGTATTTCTTAGCTACCGATAGCAGTATTCATATACAACAATAATCTTCGAACAGGTATGTGATTCTTTTATCTCTCTTCGAACCATAATAATAAATTACACCTGCCGTCGTTACACCGCGGCACAACCTAACCGATTAGATTGCCACGGCAATTTTATCAACATGGAAAACCACAACTCTACACAATCTTCATCAACCCACAATACTAATGAAAATGCAAAATCGTTCGCTGAAACAACAGCCAATATAAAATTCCCTAAAAAAGAACAAGCCATCGTTTTAAATACGATAAACGAAATTCCCCAAATCGAATATATAAAAGCATTCAGTAAAATCACTTCACCAAAAAACATCTCCTTTGCCTCCCGTATCTCCAACAACCGTTTTTGTATTTACTTTACCGATAAACATATAGTAGACGAACTAACACAAAATTACTCGTCCATAACAGTAAATGAACAACAAATTCCTTTTCGCCGACTAGTGAACTTAGCCAAAAGATTCATAATATCAAACGCACACCCAATTATTCCACACGATATAATCAATGAAAATCTAATTTTAGAAGGCATTAGAATAGTATCGCTAATATCATTTATGAAAGCCGGTTTTCAAGACGAACTAGCACATATTAGTAGTTTTCGACGTCAAGTGTATATACACCCTGATGACATTGCAAACGTACCCGGCTCCCTACTAATTAAATACGACAACACGGACTTTAGAATCTTTTTAACGGACGACACGATGACCTGTTTTATATGTAAACAAACGGGCCACACATCTAATTTCTGCAAAAAAGAGTTGAAAACTACTAACACTATCAACCCCAATACAACAATAATAGAGGAAAATATAATACCCAATGATACAAAAAGTACACAAGTTTCAATCGATAAGCAAAACATTAGCTCCAACCCAAGCCAATACCAACCCTCTATTAACATAAATATACCAAATACACAAACCAAAAGACCTCCACCATCATCAAGTTGCCCCTCATCGCCAACATTTTCGTCACATACGGATGTACAACATGACGACCGAAAACCCATACAGCCCAAAAACATTAGAACAAAACTGGTAGAATCAAATAAAGCAAACGATAAATCTCTAGGCCAAAAAAAACTTAAAAAAGCAATTCTCTAGAAAATGTCCCACATAAACTTGATGACACCCTAAGACCTGCGGAAGGCGTTTTCTCAGACAATAAAGAAACTCCTATCTCACTCACACAATTCAAGTACATAGTTGAGAATTTCGCAAATAAATCTATCAGCATCCATTCTCTCTGCAACGAAATCAACGTAGACATACCCACATTGACGACAATTATTGACAAGGTCAGACCACATATAAACGATCGTTCTATGAAGATGAAACTAACTAAACTGTCTAATCTTCTTTTTCAATCTTCAACGTTCTAAATAATTTTAACCCTCAAATGAAAAACCACAATATCTGTCGCACAAATAATAACAAACAATAATAAAATCACATTTACCTACAAATGAATAACTCACATCTCAACAAATCGTCTCAAATGCCTTTTCAATAACGAAATGATAACCGAATCCAACGTTGAAATATACTAAATATAAAATAAAACTCATATAAGCAATTACTGTACACTAACCCAATAGAAAAGAAAAAACAAATAATAATAAACAATATGACTCATAATAAAATATTACAATGGAATCTTAATGGATTCTTCTCAAAATTAAATGAATTGAAACTTCTAATATTTAAATACAGCCCTAACATTATATGCCTTCAAGAGACAAACTTCAGCAAAAACAATGTCGGAATTCTAAAAAATTACGTAGAATATACCAAAGAAAGAAGTATATGTAATAGGGCCAGTGGAGGGGTGTCGATTTACATAAACTCCGCATTCCCTAGCGAGCAAATTCAAATTAAATCCGACTTAAAGGTAGTAGCAGCAAAAATAAAAAGCAAACAACCATTAACAATATGTAATATCTATATTCCCAACCAAAAATTATTCTCGTGCATCGACATTGAAAATATTATACAGCAACTACCCTCTCCTTACATTATTGTGGGCGACTTCAATAGCCATCACACCTCTTGGGGCTCATATAAAATTGACGAAAGGGGTAATGAGATAGAGAAACTACTAGATAATGAGAATATAGTTATTTTAAATAATGGCGAACCCACTCGCATTAACCCTAATAACGGTAATCTATCTGCAATTGACTTAGCCTTCTCAAACGCAGCTTTAGCAAACAGTATAGAATGGAATACACTTCCAGACATATATAGTAGCGACCATATCCCTATATTAATCACCTGTCTACCCCGGAAAAATAACCAACAATCTAAATCTACCAGATGGAATCTTAAAAAAGCCAACAACTGGGAACTATTCACAGCTTTAATCGAAGATGAAGTAAACACAACCGAACCCATTGAAGATCTTACAAATACAATAGAAAAATTTACCAACACTATCATTAATATAGCTGATAAAACCATTGGAAGAGCATCCATTTTTTCAGAGAAGCCCCGGGTACCTTGGTGGGATGATGAAATAAAACAAATAAAAATAAAAAACACAGCGTTCAATAAATTTAGAAAACATCCCTCCCAGGAAAACTTTATTGAATTTAAAAGACTTAGAGCAAAATCTAAATTTACGATTAAAAATAAAAATAAACTCTCATGGCAAAACTTTACATCAACTATAAACTCATATACAGACTCTAAAATAATATGGAATAAAATAAAACACTTAAGACAAACTTTCAAATTGGACACTTAACTCAGGATTTCAATTCTCCCCTGAAAAATCAAAATGTATCAATTTTACTATGAAACGCAAAACCGAAAACCTTTCATTAAAAATGGCCAACAAAGAGATTGAACAAGTCACAGTCATAAAAATATTAGGTCTAACCTACGACCAAAAAAATACATGGGTACCCCATATAAATCAGCTAAATATGTCTTTAAATCGAAACTTAAATTTAATCAAAATGATATCGAACACTTCTTGGGGTGCAGACACCTTAACTCTACTGAGAATATACAGAGCCATTATTAGGTCAAAAATTGACTATGGATCTATAATATACAATAATGCATCTACCAACACTCTTAAAAAAATAGAAATCAAACACAATAATGGGATACGTCTTGCCCTAGGGGCATTTAGAACCAGTCCCATAAATAGTATGCTAAATATTGCAGGAGAACTTCCCTTATATTTACGTCGTTTAAAATTATCTCTTCTTTACATAGCTAAATTAATAAGAACGAATAACCCAGCAATAAACCACAACAAATCAAGAATCGACCAAGCCAAACTTAAAGGAATAAATCCTGAAAGTATCACTCAAATAGAACAACACCAAATTATACCCTGGACAACCAAACAAACAATATCCGAATACTACAGTACAACAACAACATTACCACACAACATAAAAAGAATAATACAAGAAAAAATAGAAATAGAATGGCAAAACATCTGGCAACAATCAAACACAATGCTAAACGAAATAAAAAACAGTATAAAAAGATGGCCTAAAAACAGCATACGTAGTAGGAAAATTGAAGTCATATTAAACAGACTAAGAATTGGACACACAAAACTTACTCATATGTACTTACTAAAAAAAGAAAACAAGCCAGTATGTCAAACCTGCGGCACCTCTCTCACGGTCAAACATGTATTAGTTGAATGTAAAAAATACGAAGACCTCAGAAAAATCAACCAACTGCCTGACGATCTATGGGAAGCTCTGGGTCCATATTCCGACGTCTCCAAAACTGTTAATTTTATCTCTCAATCTGACTTGTATGTACTCGTATAAATAGTATTTATTGTATATATCAAAAGTTATAAAATAAGATAATTGTATTGTATAGCCAATGGTCATTGTAACCGAGGCTTTTGATTAATAAAAAAAAAAAAAATTGTATTTAATATATATAATGTATATATTAAGCGATCTTGGAGTATCAACTCACAATTTATTAGTGGAAACCGAAGAAATAAATACATCAAATGATTCAAAAGAGTAAGTTTTTAAAAATCTGTTGGTTAATTATGCAAATAATTAAAAAAATTAATATGTATTCTTAATATAGTGATATCAGTTTATTCATAAATTTAATTTTTATTGTAATTTGTTATATAATAAAAATAAATGACAACCTTTACAGAACTATTTCTGGTCGACGGATAATCGACATATCTTCTTTCTAAAACAAATTCAAGTTAGGCACTATGTAGGACTAGATTTTTCTTTTATTGATATGGTCTTTCAATCAGAAGTGATTCGAGGATTTCAGTCAATATTTTGTTTTAAGTGTAGAGTTTGTGGTATAAAGACAAACATATACTCGGAAAAAGATACTGAAGCTAGTATACCAGTAAATAAAGCCCTTGTAAATGCTTGTCAATCTATAGGTAAAATATAATAAATTAAATTTATTAAAATTATAATATAATCAGTGGGAAAAAATGATTAAAACAGTAATCGGACATACCCAACTCACTGAGTTCGTAGCTTTTCTTGATATGCCTTCCCTCTCCTGCGATAAGTATATTGCAATACAAAAACATGTTGCTAATATAATTCATGAGTCAGCATGGGAGGAAATATAGATAGCTGGTGAAGAAGAAAAACGTTTGGCAATTGAATGTGGTGATGTCGATTTTGATGGAACGCTGATGTGTACAATTGTTGCGGATGGACAATGGTCCAAACGAAGTTACGGAAAGAAATATGATGCACTATCGGGTGTGGTAAGATATCTAGTTGTTAACCTAATGTATGTATATTTTCAACTTAAAATTTCGCGCACACTATAGCTCTTTTAAAAATAGTCGAATAAATTCAAAATTTGTATGGAATAATAGTAGATAACACAGTAGGCACTACCGATAAACATTGACAAACCAAAATATATCATAAAACCATTCCTCTAGGAGTATACACTTTTTCTTTATTTCTCATTTTCGAGCAATATTTTGGGTCTTAAAGTTTCAAAAAACACACTTAAGGAGGATTTAGGGCTAAGCTACAACATGTTATACAATTTTCTCAAAAATCTATAGTCAAACTTTTTTATTATTAAGAAAACAACAAAAAAAGGGGGAAGTCACATATTGAACGGTAAACAGGTATCCAAAATATTGTTTCATTATGTTGTTATTTACAATACATGGGTAACAATGGTACCCATTTATTATAGTTAGACGACCAACCTAGTCGTATCCACCTTTAAGCACATTATTGACAATGATTTTATAATATCTACTTTCAGTTTAAACAATTCCTATAAACCTGTCACCTCTCCCGTTCCAGTTTACTCCGTTACCACAAAGCGCGGACCCCACTGTACTGGCTATATTATTTGTATGTTTATTAATGATAATAAATATATTTTAGGCTAGTATAATTGGATATAAAACTCAAAAAGTTTTATTTATTGGTGTAAGAAATAAATATTGTGTCGTTTGCCAAAGATCGACTATAGATAAGAATGATACTCCGGATCATGAATGTTTTATGAACTGGAATAAAGCTTCAACCAGCATGAAGGCTGATGGAGTAGTAAAGGTTTTGCGAGCAGTGTACAGATGCATAGACTCAAGTTTAATTGTTTAATAGGTAAGAAAAAACGACTGTATATTTCTAAAACAAATTGTATATACTTAAGTAACTTAAAATAAATTATAATGCATATGTATACTATTTTTAGGAGACGGAGATAGTAGCGTAACTAAACGTTTGAATGATCGAATGCCATATGGTCCGAACTTTCCTATAAGGAAAATTGAGTGTTGCAATCACTTGCTAAGAAACTACGCTACAAAACTTTCTTTATTAGCTAAAAACACCAATTATGCACTGCGTGTAAGAAAATTTATTTTAGCTAATATTATTAGATTTCGCGGTGATGTAACCAAGGCTACGACGCACTGGAGGGAAGCAGTCGATATAGTAAAATCAGAAAAAATAAAAGGTAATAATAAGTATAATAATATGTAATTAATATTAAGGAAACTAAATATTTATTTTAAAAAAATGTTTTATTTTATTATAGGCCTACGAGAAGACTTGACAAATGCACCATTTCATCGTCTAGGTCAGCATACTGGATGTGACCCTTATTTTTGCAAGCAAATTTTTAATGATCCAAACGGCAGTTGTTTAAATTTAGTACCAGAAGCACATCGTTGTGGCATCATGCAAGAGCTGGAAAACTGTGTGTCACGCTTAGTAAACAATGCGGAAAGTTTATTAGAAAATAAAGTCAGCAATGTATGTGAGCAATTGAATGTAATAATTAACAAACACATTGCTGGCAAACGAATAAACTTTTCTGGCAGGAGTTATAACACAAGAGTCGAAGCTGCCGTTATAGCATTTAACTCAAAGCAATTAGTTAGAAAAGTTAATAAAAAAATGACGAATAATTTCAGTCCAGGTACACCATAATTTGTTTTTTATCGTTATTTTAAAAAAATATTTTTTTCAATCAACAGGAAAATACGGAAACCTAGTGTCAATAATGGACCTGATGCAGACTATGGTATTTTCACAACGCTTTTTAATAAAAACGTTATATAATCAGTGGCGTAGTTACGGGGGGGGGGGATAAGGGTGTCGTATCCCCCCCCCCCATGACCTTTTTTTTTACTGGCCATAGACTCAACAAAATATTTATGTACTTATTTAACATTACTATAGTAAAAACCCGAATCTCCTATGTACCTATATAGTTTATAAATATAACTAAGATAATAGCGATCGGTTGAGTCTTTTTTATTGCGAAGCGACGGTGCACATCAACAATGTCGTCGTATAATGTACATCAATAATCTAACAATATCATACTTGTGCTCTAAAAATAACTGATGGATTTATACACGTTATCGGAATTTTCTTAACAACTTTTTGTCTCATTCGGTAAACGGTATGTGGGCATTAAGATTAAGCATGTGGTCAATGGTAACAAATTACAATCAGCAATGTGAGCAACTGGATAATAACAACAGTTTTCACTGTATTATGTGTATACTGTATAGTGTATTAAAACATAGTTGTGAATTGTGATACGTGAATCATAAACGACAACTGACAAGTCGACTAGGTACACGAGTTTAGACTTTAGTTATTTTATTATTTAGTCGTTTCATAGAGAAGACAATTTTTTTTACAAATCTTAAAAATGGAAGGAAAAAGAAAAAAATGTGAAAATACTAAAAATACACTTTTTTTTATATTTTTCAAAAAAAAATCGTTCTATTGAAAATAAAGAAGATTGTAATAAGGTAAGTATCTTTATCGTTTTATATTTTGTTTCATACTCCAATTTTAGGTAATTTGGTTTATTTTGTAAAACATAACGGTTCACTTTAATCAAACTGAAATTAGTGACCCAGATCGGGACCTAAAGACACAGAGAATTGTATTGTCAAAAGATCAGCCCTCATGTTTAAAATTCAAACAGGTAGATAATAATAAATATTATCTAGAAGTTACTTAGCTTTTACTTGTCTCATCAGTGGCGTACACATGAGGGAGGGGGGGGGGGTTGGGTGTTCAAGCCCCCCTTGGTATTTTTTCACTATACGTATTACGTAAAAATATACAAAAATGAATAAAATTTAAAAATTGTTGATAATTGTGTTTCAACTATTTTATTTTTGTATTTTATAAAAAAAATACAAAAATTAAAGATAAACAAATTGCAGTGTTCTACCACCATTCAGTTTATACCTAACCACAGAAGTTATTATTTGATATCGGGTATTCCAAATTATATTATTACATGGCACGTCAATAACAATATGATATAATTGGAAATTCCAATTTGATTTCGACATAGTATTAGTAATATATAAAATGGAATATCGTGTTTTTCTGGTCTGCACGACAGTAGAGTCTTATCGTTGATTTTTATGTGATCGTCTGGCGTCTACTATTGTTTTTTATCGAGAATTTAGATACATATACACGACGTGTCGGACACCACCGCGCACCGTGCACCTAATAAAATTTGAAAATCACGCGTTCATTCATTATTGTATTACAGAGTACAGACTACAGTAATACAGAATACTTATTAATGAATAAATCCTCTTTATTTTGTGGTGATTTCATTTTGAGACATATTAAAACGATGTGAAAACGATTGATAAAAGATTTGTTTACACCTAAAAAAATTATAAAAACTTTAGGTTCCACAGAATCTTATGATGCAATTAAAGATATTGAAAATCCCTCTTCTATTAAAGATAAAACATATTTTAGATAATCTACTTTAAAATATTTTATAATTTATAAATTATATTATTTGTTATTATAATTTTTATTTTAGATAACTTACTAAAGAACGAGAACCCAGTTACATTGGCTAGTTCATCGAAAAAAGGTAAAGAAAAACGATTATATAACACTAAATGGGAAAAAGATTATCCTTGGCTTTATTTTGATAATCAACGTGATGGTGCTTTTTGTAAACTATGTAAAAAACATGTATTTAACGATTCAGCTTTATTTGCTAGCTCGGGAGGAATGTTTGTGAAAACACCATTTCAAAACTACAAAAAAGCCTCAGGGAAAGATAGTAAATTAAATGAACATAATTATTCTGCAAAATTTCGGACAGTAGATGAAGTTTTTAAAAAAAAGTTTCAATTACAAATTATTTAAAAACCACTTTTTGGGTTATAAAAACAACTTTAATTAAAACAAAAACAACTTTAATAAAAACATAGAAGAAATAGTAATAAAAACATTAAAATTCGTTAACAACAAAGAAGATTCTTGCTGCTAGATACAAAAATGTTCAATGTTTATACGTTGTCATTTTAAAATATTCTATTTATTATTTTTCCTCAGGATGAAATTGTTTGTAATGAATTGGAAACTATTTTAAATCAAATGATATAGGGCTTTTTCCTAATTGTTCCCAGACTGACGCTGATAAAAAGCTTGTAAGTTAAACAGTAATGCAAGCTGCTATAACTGCTGTAAACTATTTTGCATAATAATTAATCTATTATTTTACTTATTTCTCTAGCAGTTAACTAACATAATTAAAAGATGGTAAAATTTGATTATTTGCTTTATAATTATTATATTATAGGTGCTTAGAGATTTATGGGTACTACATATAAGCTATGAGTTTCCATTATTGGAAAAATATAAAGCAAGAGGTCTGAACTTTCAATATAAATGGTTTGCAGAATTTAATTGGCTTGCTTACTCGGAGATTAAACAAGGAGTTTTTTGCAAGTACTGTTTGCTATTTGCTAAACATGGTGGAGTAGGAAGTCAGCCTCTGGGGCAACTTGTTTCAACTGCTTTCACAAATTGGAAAAAAGCAAAAGAGGTGTTAAATTATTTAACTATTACAATAATTATAACAGAAAATGGTTTAGTAAAAAAATAAAATAAACACATGCATTAAGTTTTATAACTAAAACTTCTAACTTATAACTTGTACTTAACATATTACCTAGTTCATAGGTATATTTTTTTACTAAGTTATTTTCTATGTAATTACCTAACCATTTTTAAAATGATTATATTTTCTGTAACTAACAGTAGAATAACATATTCTTTTTAACTTTAGACGTTTCGAAATCATTCCCAATTGAAGTATCATCTATCTTCTATACTAGATGCTGACCATTTTTTGTCAATACTTGACCATAAACAAGTTTCTATAGTTGAGAAAATAGAAACAAATAGGACAGCACAAGTTAAATTGAATAGGAGTCGTTTAATTCCAATAATTGAATGTATTCTCTTATGTGGTCGCCAAGAAATTGCTCTAAGAGGTCATAGGGATTCTGGAAATATTTTCAGTTAGTATTTTAATTATTATTATTGTTGAGTTTGTTCTATAAATATAAACAGTATACCTCGTATCTCAATTTTATATTACAGCTCAAGAAATATCGAACCAAGGCAATTTCAGGTCAATTTTATTATATAGATGTAAAGGCGATGATTATTTAACAAATATATTAAAATCAGAGAGTCGTAATAGATATATAACACCACAAATTCAAAATGAGATTATTTCATCATGTGGAAATTTAATCTTACAAACAATTGTAAAAAAAGTAAACGATTCTCAGTGTTTCACTGTTTTAGCCGATGAAACTACTGACATATCTGTTACTGGACAACTCGCTCTTTGTGTAAGATTTATTGATGAACAAAACAATGTTAATGAGTGCTTTCTTAAATTTATGGAAATACATAGTTTAACAGGAAAAAACTTGGCTGATTCGATTTTAAATGGTAAATTTACTAAAGAATAAATCTATTTATATTTGTTTATTAATATTGAGTTAATTATTTGTTTATCTTTTTATAGGTCTAATGAGTTGTGGAATTGATTGTACATTTTTGTATGGGCAGGGATATGATGGGGCAAGTAATATGTCGGGCCAATTTCAAGGCGTGCAGATTAGCCGTATCTACTGCAAGCAATATAAAAGCAATACAAAATTGTTTAGGTATTGTTGAAAAATTATACAATTTTTTCAATACTCCCAAACGAAATCATGTGTTATTATCTACTATCGAAAACAGTAATTTTGATCAAAAAATAAAAACATTAAAAAGGCTATGTGCAACTCGATGGGTGCAAAGATACGATTACAAAAGTACTTACACAACATTAGCCAATAACATGATACAACAATATGATCGCAATAGGAGGCTTAATTTTTCTAGGATACCGGCATATGGTAAATTTGGTACTGACCCCCAAACATATGAAGTAGTAATGGATTAGAAAAAAATATAAAATGTAATTAAAATTAACTGCAGTTTAAAGTTAATAAAGTTAAATACTTAGGACACATTTTTTTCTCAGCTGTCTCAGAGTAAAGACAGTCTATGAATATAAAATTCCAAAAAGTGCTGATGATTTGCAAAGATTTTTAGGTTTAGTCAATATGTAGGTAATTTTATACCAAACTTATCAAATGTGACAAAATCACTCAGGGACTTATTAAATAATAGTGAATTTGTCTGGGGCATACCGCAGGATGAAGCTATTCAAAAGCTGAAATTTTTAATCGCTGGTCCCTCAGTATTACCCAAGTTTGATAGTGCAAAAGAGATCATAATTCAGTAAATATGCAATAAGTTGTGTGTTACTACAAAACAATAAACCAGTATGATTCAAACCTAAGAGTTTATCAAAAAAAGAAATAGATTATGGTCAAATTGACAAAGAGTTCATAGCAATTTTGTTTGTCTGTAAAATATTTCACAACTACATTTATGGTAGGCGTATCACGGTTGAGACAGATCATCTACAATTGATCAAATTGATGAAGAGGAAAATTGTTTGACCTTACAAGTTATGATTATACATAACTTGGTAAATATTAACTTTAAAACTTAAATTTTCTATTTAACTTCCCTTAAAAACTTGACACAACTAGTTAAAGGTCAAAGAATTCGTTTTTATTTAAATGTAGTCAAATGTTACTTTAAAATTTTTCATTTTGAAAATATAGTAATGTATGTACTATACATTATTAAAATAATAACCAGTAAAATATATTCTTTTCAGCTTACAAACGAATATTAAATTAAATTTCGATTAAAATTCAATTAAGTTTTACTATATAAATGTAATATTTATACGATTATATTTTATTGTTTGTTATTTCTAAACAACTATTCTAAATGTTTTTAACATACACAACATATGTTGTGTACAACATAAGTTACATTTATCATGTATTAAACGTTCATATTATGTTGATGTGCATATCCAAGTAAGTAAAGCAAGAATAATCAAATATGATATATTTTGAGTCATAACTTTATTTAAAAGAACACTTGTTTATTTACATACAAACACTTTTATTTATAATGGTAATTGCAGAAATTAAGTAACAAATTGTGTTATACCATCTTTTTCACATTCTTGGCAAACAAAATTATTATAATAGTAAATTGTTTTATGTGTATTTGTGGTATTTGTCTTTTTAGACAAATACAAGAAGGTATGATTCTTATAAAGAACTTAATTAGTCGTAGAAATAATTATTAATTACATGGATGATTAGTAAAAAAAATATCAAATCTGACAAAGATTTATGCCAAGTAGAATTTTTGGGTAGAAAATTAAAGCTATTAGTTGAAATGCCTTTTGAAATAATAATAAAATATAATGGAAAAATATTACGAATACAACAAAGATTTTAACTTTTAGGCAAACAGACTACAAGCAGTCCTACAATAGTATCAATAGAAATCAACTCTAAACAACATTGGAAGCTTCTGTATTCCGAATAAATTAGACAAATTAATTGAAATCTGTAACTCAAGACACTTCTTAAACATGGTTGTGATGATAATGTAGTGATAATGCTCATATCAGTTCCTAACCTATATTGTATATTATATCTGTGGTCAGTTAAACATGTGAATTAAAGCCTAGAAGTATAAAAAGGTCTTTAACTTATTACAATGGTAATGTCTCAACACCCAGCGGACATGACGAATTTAATATGTAAAATAATTTGTGTTTGAACGTTTAGAAGATTTTAAAGTATTTAGGAGTAAATGTAACTGAAAATCATAAAAATAAATATCATGCAAAACAACAATGTAAGATAGAGAATAAACGTGGCCAATAAAGCATATTATTTCATAAATAATAAAATGCTTATCTCCAAAACGTTGTCATGGAAAATAAAAATAAAATCTGTACACTTGCTAACTTATGGTCAACCCACAATAGACGACAGAGAGAAATTAATCACCTTTTGAAAGGAAAGTACTAAGAAAAATGTATGGACTTAACAAAAACGCAACTGCAGGAGCTATAGTGGAAGCTGCTAATAGCCTTAAAGACTTGTGAAGCTTAAAAAAAAAAAAGTATATGTTTAACCTTGAAAAGTTGTACAAAATTTAGTTATATTCGTTGGAGACTTCCGCTATTTGTGACCAGAAGGACATCAACGATTTTAATTTTTACTAACAACAATCTACCATGTAAGAACATAAGAAAATAAAGGCAACCCCAAACTGGGTTTATAACAATATACAAACGTACCTCACAAATATTAGTAATGTGATGCACAGCGTCGCATTTTCTGTTGACACATACTTTGGTTTGTTTCTTCGATGTTGACCAACTTATTGTAACATATAAAACATCAACTGGAGTAGCTGCTCAGTCCCGGCATTTCTTCGAACTGTGAAGCGATTATCTCCACTCCAAATCAATACCTACAAACAAGAAATAGAAACATAAGGGGTGAATTCAAAAATAATTTAAGAAGGTGTAACTATGAAACAGTTTATATTTTAGTGCTTATTAACGTCTTTGACTTTGTTAAGGCAATTGCTGCAGAAATGTTTATGATACAACTTCTTATAAGCGGCTACTACGAGATTATTGTTTTTTGACAACTAGGGACTGACTGAGAAAAAATATCGGATTGCACAAAAAATCAGATTCCTCAGTTAGTTCACATGGAAATAATTGATCAACAAGATGAAGTAACCTAAAACCTCACAGGTCATGTGAGCGATTACCGTCTTGCCATTCACCCCGGACCGCCACACTTTACAACCTGTAAACTATGACTTAACATTAAGTATAGTCTTTTTTTTTCATTCGACACAATTAAAATTGTAACAAGTTGCTTTTAAAACATATTGATAAATATTTAAACAGACTAATAAAAAAAACGATTAATGAAACTCTATGAGCGATGCAGAATTAGTAGGTATTACCGTAACGATCATTCTGTCCAAAAACCGATTGATATCAAACTGAATGTACAACTCAAAGAAAAAAATTGAAATGATTTTTATAATCACTAATGATTTTTCTTAAACCGATCATAACCTACTACACTGAAACCATATATTCCGTAACAATATTGTATTGTGGAAAACGATTTGTACCGAATGAAATCGCAAATTAGTTACACATTAGACAAGACGATCAAGATTATACGTCAATGTAGTTTACGTGATTATTTTGTAAATATGTTATTAACCACCGAGGGTAATTTTATTTTAAACAAACTCTAATCGGTCATTAAGCCAATCATTAATTTACGGCCGTTTATGTACACATTGAGATCATTTTTAAGGGGAAAAAAACAATACAAATCTTTGCTTAGAATAACGAGCGAGAATAAATAAACTTGTATGATAGAAGACAGCATACCTTGTATTATTAAACTTGAACTACATAACGTAACTACATAACTTACATCATTCAGACGACCCGAAGCCGACACCGTGGTCTGACACAGTCGAAAAGCGACGGTAATATGGCGCAGCCACCGCGTTTCAAGTCACAAAGGCTGGAATCTCGATCAAAATCCAAATTATCGATTAATAATGATTTTTTTTTTCTAAGACAAAATCACAGATTACATGAAAACAGATTGTTCACTCTCGATGTAAACAAAAAATGAGCTGATGGCCACTCCGCCGAAACCAGTGTGACCATGTCAGCCGGAACGAAATTATTGAACTTGTATTTACCACAAATTATATGATTATTTCATAATATAATCTGTGTATTTACCATATTAAATGTTAAAAAAATAATAAATGTTATATAGGTAATAATATTGACCCCGTCGATAACACTCTATCATTATCTCAAAAACATTTCATTATTAAACATTGATATATATATATCAGTGTTGGAAAGAATGCATTTATTGGATTTCATTCCTTTTTAGAGTGCAATCAAATGCATTACATTTAGTTTTAAGGAATAAGGAATGGGAATTAGTTAATTTTATGTCGGAATGTGAATGAATTCTAAAAAAAAAACACTTCATGGCTAATTAGTAATTTTTAATTGACTGTAATTTACTAATTTATATTTAATTTATGATATATTTTATACATTTTTCATAGCAAATTAACAGATTGATGAACACTAAATAATCAAATACTAACATTTTTTAAACAGTTTTATAGGAATTAATTTTCTGAGAAAATGAATATCTTACATCAGATGAATAATCCTGTAGTTTATACAAGGTGATCTTTTGGTTGACATTATTATTCTGACCAAAAAAAATTAAAATTATTAAAACATATTTTTATATTTAAATTTGTATGCTAGCTTGCTTCGAAATAATCAAATAATTTTGATTTTTATGTGCCTTTTACAAACGTTGTTAAAAAACATCAAAATATGTAGATAAAGGAAAATACTTTTATTTTATATTATTAACTTTCTTTTGTATTTTCCGGAGCTCTATCAACTTTTGAAACTAATAACCAAACTAGTTTACTGGCGCTTCTTCTATTGTAACACATTTAGCTATGATATAATAGACACTTCACATTACTCGTGCGGAATCTAGGGTACATAAAAAATAATTTATCTTCACCTGTGGTAGGGATGGTACTCTGTGATAAAATATACAGCTTTATCGTTTTTTGTTTTAAGACGACGCACCGTTGACGGTTGTCTGTAATCTTGTTATCATTCACCGATAACGGTTGGTGGTGCCCGTGGAGGTAAATCGCGGTTGTATGGCGTTTGAAATAAATAATAATATTGTAATTTATTGATAAGTTCAAACGGCAAACTTCAAACTGTTATTTGTAAAGTATTGACGTCTGGCGTTTGTTTTACGCGTGTCGATGGCCGATTAAAGTTCGTCGATGTTGACTCGTTTAAAGTTCACCCATTAGGTTTATTATTTTCGAAAGAAAATGTATTTGGTATGAGGTGTGTTCGGTGTACAATAATATGACGACTATTCTGTTAAGCGGTATATTAAATCTCTAGAAGACGTTTATCCTAGCAAATGTTTGTTGACCGTTTGTGGCTGTATAGAAAAAGGTTCGTTTAAAACCTCTCATTCACAAAAACGTAGCACCTGTCAGCAGCAACTTGGCCGAATTAGCTGCAACCCACAAACCAAGCTAAGTAAGAAACGTTGTCATGTACATAACCGCTACATCGTACTTCAACGGAGATATGATGAAATTCTTGATCAATGAGATGTTTGACCGTAAAGATAACTCGTCCGTCGAGCAATACTACACAGCATTAGACCAAAATCTTAGATTGCATCCACCTTGTGCTTCGTATATGACTTCAGAATATAAACATCTTTTCCTCAAACTGTACAGGAAATGTTTTCGAGAAATGACACAGTGGGAATATTTAATGGAACCTTTTTAATCAAATAATAAGTGGTTCACTATCATTAGGAGAAGGAAACGCATTTGATTTAGCATTAAAAAGATGTTTGAGTTTCTGTGTGAAAATACTGCAGATCGACTTTGAAGTATGTAAAACAACTGGTTCTAGAGCGTTAATTATGAAATGCTTAAATTACAAACTCGAGAGAAGGACTAGGATGCATGATATATGTAAAATTTTAGATGGCCTATTTTTTACCGGGTATGATATTCAAATGCCAATTATAAACCTTGCGCTACGCGTAAACCAAATGATGGCCATGTAAATGAATTATAATAATTTATTTCTAATCATGTACCTTATTATTTAATTGTTTTTTTTATCAAGTTGTTTATAATTAAAGTGTAAAATTTTAATTTTTTGTGTAATTTTAAGAGCATAGTATTGTTTTAAAGTTGTTTATACTTAAAAAAAAAACCAAATTATGTCTGAATTTTTTTAATTTTTAGTTTTAATAACCAATTAAAATAAATACATACATCATGCACTGTGTATCTTGAACCTTTTGTAGATAAATAAATAAACAAATTAATTTCAATAACATAATTTATAAAAACACAAAAGCCAGTTATATATGAGCTATAATATGTAAAACAATAATAAAATAGTATGTTAGTCTTCAGGTACAGGCTTATTTTTAATATAATATTATTTATCAACAATGTTTTTTATATTTCAAATATATAATAATACTTTAGTTTTTAACACAATTAAATCATACACCTTTGCTTATTCATATTTAAAAAAAAAATTTAATACTTCTGTCTAGGCACCGTGTGTGATTTTATTCAGTTAAAATAAAAAATTATGTACTCTGTTTTTATTAGAGTACATTCGTGAAGTTTAAAATGTAAATATATAGTTTTGATAAAGCTTTACAAAAATCACTTTTAAAAAATAAGAATGAAAGGCTAAATTAATAACTACATTTTTTTACATAGTTTTATCTTTAGTTGTGTCTGTAACAGGTTCAGTGACTTCAACATCTTCATCTAATCGATTGAGGTCCACCGGATAAAGCCTAGAAATATAAAAAAAATAATAAGTAACTAGACTTACAAAACGCAAACGATTGAAAATTACCATCTTTGGTAAATATAAATAAGAAACACTATGTCATCCCTAAAACACGCTAATCGATGAGCAGTTGGCATAGGAATGATAAAAGCAAATAAGTCATCAATGAAGGTGTTGAATGCCTGAAAAATTATAAAACAAAAATAAGAAATAAATATTTATTAAGTGACAGATTTTGTGTTAAATTCCGTTTTTTTTGTACCTTGTACATAAATGTTTTCCATGGCAAATGGGCTACAGATTTCAGTCTGTAGTTAATAAAAAGCTGAGGCAGCATAAACAGGAAACCGAATGCATAAACTCCATTTACGAGGCTCTTAATACACCACGAATAAAAGCTAAAAACATAATAAATTAAAAACTGTTTTTATTTTATTTAAAATGTATAACCCCAATCAATTTTACGTTAGACACTAAAAAAAAGTTGCAATATTGTAGTTTTCCTATTAAAAATATTTTTGTTTATATTGTATAATACATTTTTTAAATAACTTATTTTACAATATTAAAGAATTTTCAATTATTTACCTTTTTTAGTATATTCTTATATACCAAATATTCTCGTTAAACTTTTAGACTGTTATTATGACTTTTGACACGGTAATGTAGTTATTTTATTATATTTTAAACTCATAAAATAATTTACTGAATATTTTCACCAGTTGATAACCAGTTTAGAACAATTGTTCTTACAATTATAAACGTTAAAGAGTTGAACGGAAAGTGTAGTGCAGTGAATTTTTTTTTTATACTTGCGCTTCTTACTCAACCATTGTAACAAGTATAGTTTAACATATAGACTTCTTTTCGAATCCTATGTAATTTTTATTGAAAGAACAAATTATCAAAGTGGTAATTTCACTGTTGAAAATAACGTAAGTAACATTTTTTTTATATATTTAAAACTTGGCCTTGTTATAATGAATAATTTGAATTGGGGAAGATTTGAATGTTAATAAAATTACCAACCCGCGACAAACGACAATTGTTTTCAAAAATATAAACAAGATAAAATATATATTAGAGCAGCAGATCACCCACCATTTTAATAATTTGAATTTCTCATATTTGTTTTTACCTTTTTTGTGGTTCATAAACTAAAGAGTAAACAGCTGCACCAATACAGAGTGGATATAAAACATACAATAAATATTTCATTGATTCCGCATCAAATTTCCTAGTGTCTTCTTCAGCACGATTAAGAGTGACTTGTTTTAATCTCAGTCTTTTCCAGTCGACCGGAATAATTTTAAATACTTTCCAAATCTAGAAAAAAAAAATATTAGATTAGGTTATAATTTGCTAATTCAATGTAGTTTTTGTTGAGGTTTTATACATTTATTTTAGTTTAGCAAATTAAAACAATATTGGAATATTTTTAATTTGTTTCATTACTTCTATGACTGAACTGATTACAGTAGGACCAATAATCAACATAGAAGCTTTTTCTTCTATTAAATATAAAAGTACAATGGTTTGACTAAATGCACGCCATAAAACAAGGCGAGAAGATAATCCGGCCATGGTTTTTCTTGATCTCCAGAATGATATGTCATTTTTAAATGCGAGAAAGTCAAATAATAACTGAAAAAAAAGATTATAGTTAAGAAATGCAAGTAAAGGTAATTTATAATAGGAAAGTTGCGTAGAATGTAATATAACATTTTTAACAATACAGTATTAAGTAAAACTAAGCTTGTACTGAATTTATAAAGATTTTTTCATTTTGTTATACATTGTTGGCAACTTTTTATAGCAGATATGCTAAAGGAAATAAGCTTTGACTAATATCGCAAAGCTATTAAAAAAAACAATATTTATATTTTTTTTTATGCAACTCCTATTATTTCTAAGGTGACCTAAGGTGATGGTACAATTTTTGTCTTACATGTACGAATGCAACAAGAATCGAAACTAACAACAAATAATGATTGGTATCAAAAATAGCTTTAATCTCATCTATATCCTTGTCTTTAAATCCAAATTGTTTCATAGTGCCCATTGCCAATTGTGTTTGTGTTAATATTCTAAAATATAAATATCATATAAATAATAAATCAAATTAAATTATCTTAAAGTATACAAATAATTGGAAAACTGAATAGATTCCTCATAGGATCCATTAATGTTTGTTAGAAGAGCTACTTCATTAAGTATTTACTTAATTAAAAGAATGTATTATTTTATAATTGTAAAACATTTGAAAACTAAAATTTAATTTTTTTTAAACATTTTCCAAGACTTGTTTATTTACCTTAATTCTGCATAACTTATAGGTAGATAACGTAACAATACTGGAACCGAAGAGTTTTTTCTATCAATGTTTGTTACGTTGTATGATCGATCTTGAAGACAATTATGTAAAAATATTGGTAAATATTCTTGACGTTGACGATAGCGCCTATAACAAAGATAAAAAAAAACATCAGAACATGCAATATAACTACTTTTTTTAAAAATATTTTAAGCAGTTTTAAAAAAAAGAAATTTCAACTTGAATTTGTTATTAAAATAGGCCTGTACCTTATGTGTTGATAAATATCACTAGGCGTATGAACCTGAGACAACATTAGCGGTTCAGACATCATGCTTACAGGCATTACGGCCTTAATGTGAGTCACTGGTTTTTCTAAACGTTTTTGGTTATTTTCATCATTGTTGAGCAATTGAAAAACTTTATACTTAGAAATTTTGTACACCGACATTGGCACTACTGTGTAGACTGTTTCGTGATTGGATAAGAAATGTGACCATAAGTCTCCTGAAAACGGAGCATCTTTGGTATTGCTTAGAAATACATGTGCATATAATGTGCCATTTTTTGTAGTCGATTTTGGAAGTTTAACATCAATCTTTCTATTATTCCATAAAATAAAACGTGCAGTTTTATTATTCAGTTATGTGTAATATATTAGAGTCAAAAATATGTTAATCAACTACTTACCTTTCATAGGGCTCATCATAATTCAGTATAGGATAACTATTTAGATATATCACTTCGGATCCATGTGGATTTGATCGAGATGAAACAAATATATGTAACTAAGAGCAAAAATCAATTAAAAAAGAAAAAATATTTTTAACTGAAACTTTGACCATAGTACAAACTTCTAAATTAGGTTTTCGCAACAAAAATGACTTCAAACATAAACCTTCTTCTGTACATCTAGGTGGTTGTACCATTATCCATATTGAATAGAAGAGATTACATAAATACACCAAGAAGAGTACTGTGACAATTGTACCGAATGAAGGAATTTTCATGATTTAGCTAAAAGTAATGTTTGTGTTAGTTATAATAGAGATGTTATATTTTATACACAGACAAATCCTGATATTTGGGAAACCATCAAATTTACTAGTTATTGTTCGAAACAATATGTAACAGTTAATTTATTGAGCTCTTTTTTTATTAAAATTAAAGATGTTATTTATTTGCGTATACGGTATAAAATTATTTTAATCTGAAAAAAGTACTTACTAGTAAAGTTTAGGTTTTTATTATACATCAGGGAATTTATATTATAGTATTTGTCAAATCGTAAGACATTACTAAGAAAACACTTTGATATTTGAATGCATATTTAAAATCGCTCTAAAACATTCTATGAAAGATCATTAAAAATAAACATTATTTAGGTACTTACTTTTGGTGTTTCTAAATGTACCTAATACATATTATTGGTATTGTTATAAACGTTTATTTTGTACTTTAATTGTTAATTTGAATAAGTATTACCATAATAATGTGAATGATTGTGTTAGTAAGTCTAAAACAAAATTAATCGTCCATCATAACGATTTTTTATCTTCGGAAACAGACACCGAATACGTATTTGAAAAAATATACCTACTACCTAACTTCAATATTTACAGAATTACAGTATTTGTTATCAGAGCTGGGTAGGAATCAGGGGCAGTTTTTCCAAAAAATGATAAGAGATAAGAGTTCTTCCAAAAGATAACACAATTTTTATTTTATCGTCAGTACCTCCGGCCGAGGTTACCACGGGACGACCGTTGGGAACCATTGCGGTAACAAATTTCTTATCAATGGTTACGGGGCTGATAACTTTTAGGGCTATCTCCACACAAACATTATTTACTCGAGTCGATGTAAGAAAACTGTTGAAAAAGTTAAGTGTGTAGTCAGTAGTCACATTCTTAAACCTACAGTTAAACCTATTTCATAAATATGAGCCGGAAAGAAGCCCTGACAGCTTTTATTCAGCAAATTCACGGTCGACCAGTCGTCGTTAAACTCAACAGCGGAGTTGATTACAGAGGTATTTTAACGGATTCAATGAATTCACGTTTTACGATATTAAACTTATAAAAAAATATAGATAATCTATTGTAAGATAATAGATTTATGTAAATCTACCTAAAACAAATGTTGACAGACAAAAATTTTACAATCATCAAACTCATAACCAATGTACACAAAAAACAAATATAATTTTAGTATTTTTCTGTGGAATTTTTAAAAAAGATTACTTATTAGTATTTTTTAACTGTGTCTAGGTGTGATGGCTTGCATCGATGGTTACATGAATATTGCACTAGAACAGACTGAAGAATACGTCAACGGCGAGCTTAAAAATAAATTTGGCGATTCCTTCATCCGAGGCAATAATGTGTTATATATAAGCACCCAAAAAAGAAAACTGTAATATATTTAAGTTATTTATGTAATATATAAATATAAGCAATCACCAATTGCCACTCTCTCTTTACACATTTTCAACCCTATAAAACTGTTTATTGACAGCTTTTGACGTGCAAAATTTCCACCTATTCCCTCTGGTTTCCTATAAGTATGTACCATTTACTCCTGTATAAATTATAATATGAAAAAATATTAAGTATAGCTCTACACTTAATTTTCAAAAACACAATTTACGTTCACACACTGTTAGGTTGCTTAATGTACACTTATATATTGTATCCTAACAAACTGTACGTTTTAAATCTGATTTAAAATCTAAAAAAAAAAATTGAATTTAGCGCTCATATACCCTCAACACTAGATCTACCTTAAGTCTAATTTTCAGATCTCAAGTTCTATAACTACACCTGAAAAAGTATATTATGTATGTACGTATGTGAATCAAACGGATGTGTACATATTAAACCAAAATTCCATTATATGACTGTAACTGACAAAAGAACAATATTTTACTTCCGAAAAACTCGACCAAATAGATTGTATCGTGAATTTAAATTATGCCCAAAAATGTATCATTATACTAATGCAAACAAATTGTTCATAACGTAAATCTATAGGCTTAGCCTTAAACACAGGTAACAGGAATATCAACTTGTAGGGAGTAGGTACAGTGACAACAATGTGTTAGTACCTGGTAAAATAGATATATCTGACTTTATAGCAAACGCAACAATACCAGAAAGAAGACATTTAACTTAAAAATTAACAGATTACTTTCTAAACTCATTAATTCTCAAAGTAACACAATAATCTAATTAAAAAACAATGGGAAAACATTAACTCAACTTCAGTATACAAAAGACTTATTCAAAACACTACCAGAACATGATAATTATGAATATGTACTCTGTGTAATTAGTGCCCATAGCAAACTTAATAGTAATAATTATTATTGTGTTATATATAAACGACCATTTGCAATATTATCGCCTTTGTAGAGTTAGAACTATTAGAACGATGTCGCCCAATGATCAATCATGTCAAAACAACGTGGATGTCGCTTTGTAAGCAATTATTAATAAACCTATTCTATATTATTATAATAATATATAAGTAATTATTAGTTATAATATAGAAATAAGAATATTTTATTAAGTCAAACGTGTAGGTATATATAATATATTAGAGTTCCAACATCTAAGTCTGAAAATAGGTCTAACATATACGGACCAAAACTGTACCTTTCTCTTTTCCACCGATTTACTTTTTTGCCAAAAAAGACTATGTTCAAAATTTGAAAACTTTAAGCCAAGTGGAAATAATAATATAAAGTATAAAAATATAACAATTAAAAATAATTCAATGTTATACCTGTAGTTGTTTTAAACATTTTTAAACAATTTATTTAACAATTCTTATTTTCCCAAAAATTTCAAAAAGTGTTGATAAATAGTTTTGGAAAAGGCTACTTATACTTAATTGCACTTAATGAATTGACTAATTTGAATTAGATTTTATTTTTTGTGTAAAAGGGAAAGGTACGATCTGGCCGAAAAACGGCCATGCCTACATATAAGTCACCTTATAACGTTAAAAAAACACTCAAAAAGGGACAAACATTATAAATGTGAAATTTGAAGACTGTTATGGGCTTACAAACTTAAAAATTAGTATATGATCTGTTAAAGGAACACAAATTAAGTGTACCAAATAAGGAAAACAATTTTAAGATTTTGAAAAAAAATTGTAAATTACATCCACATCTTCTGAGCCCCTAATCTCAACATCTAAAATGGAAAACCGATGTCAAATTTGAACATAGCGACTCCAATACCATTTAATTTGACCTATTTTAAAGCCTGCAAAGTAAAATCCCGACTTCTTTTTTTTGAAAAAAAATTCATTTCGATGCAGGTGCTATAACAGTTCAAATTAAATCTTCACTACATTATTCTGAAAACTATAGTTCGTAACGCCCAAAAGGTTAAGGCCAACGAATGTTCTACTCTAGTTTTTTTTTTATAATTCCTATAAAAAAATTAATATTTACGTTTAGTCGTCAGTGTATCTTCATGATTTCTGTCATGAACTATGCAAACAATACAATTATTTTCTTCGCATTTTATGCCAACCACGTGGAAACGAGCTAGAAGATTTATAAGCCGAGGACTGAGAGCATTTGGTAAATGTTTGTGTTGCTGTTTGTTGATATGACAACATCGGGATAACATTGGATCGAGACAGTGAAACAGTTGCCTCGCGACTGCAATTATTGACTAGCAAATACTTTACTAGCCAATACCAGATGGCGACCGTGTTTACTATCTCTTCCTTATGTGAAATGACGTAGACTAAGGAATTACCCTGGTATCAAACGTAAATTCAATTTTTACTAGCTAATATTTTCGTACAAATAACCATATTATAATATGTGCTATAATACGATTTTCTGTAGTCAAACTTCACTTTTACAAAGGAAAATAAAAAAAGGGAAAATTTAGCGTCCAGAGAGACGGTAGAGAGAGCCCATAAACTCGCCAGAAAAAAAAAAAGGGAAAAAGCCTTTAAAAAGTTTTTGTTTTAAATTCAAACTGTGTAAGAACCTTTATTACGGTAAACTGAAACCTGGAGACGAATATTACCTATCGTAGATTTTTTTTTTTAATTTCGGCTACTATTAGCCGTTCATCGATTTTGTTGTTTTTTATTGGATTTATTGGAGTTAAAACTTTAATTCAAATCTCCCATGTGACCAAAGGCTAGACTTGGCTTGCTATAAGTAAGGTTACAAATTATATAATCCTTACCGTGTGCAAGCACTACGTACCCGTAAGAGTACGCGGACATTTTTATACTTATATAATAAATGTTTTTATTTATAAAAATGTATTGTTAAAACGCTGAAAAATAAAAATGTTTAATTGTCGGTGCATTTATCTATTATTTCAGTCAATACCCACGGCAATGCAAACAATAATCAAGTATGTAATTAACTGCATGGAGGTCACTGATACTAACCACCATTTTTTTACAAATTAAAAAAAAATAAGTGAATTAAAATGAAATCTTCTTGTTTCTATATTTAAAACTATAGTATATGAAATTTTGATAGAAAAAAACAACATTTAATTTTCAAAGTTGGTCGGTGCAACAAAAGGGTAAGTTTCACGCGCCGCCCTGCAGACAAATTGGTACTGATGGGTGATGATTTAATCCTGCTGCTTGACAAATTACCCCTAAGAACATCTAATTATAGTTAAAAAATACATGTACTTATACTATAATATTTAAATGCGTCTCTTTAAAATTTGGATTTTTCCTTACTTTAAGCTTATCTTGGTTATTTTCCCTATAAGTAGGTACCTACTTATAATTCCAGCAAGAACATAAATAATCAGAAAGGTCAAGAGTAGATTGGGTAGTCACTCTCAAACCACACACAGTGTTGTTAGTTGAAAACTCAGACCTTTTTCTTATTTTTAGAGCCACCAACCACTTCTTTCTTAAGGTTTTGTCATTGGGTATAGAAAATACAAATAATTTTGTATGCTTATTATAACAAAAAACAATTTTTTTTTTTGTCATTTTAAAAACTGTTTAATACAGACATGTAATAGAGCACATGTGCATAATAAATAATAACACCGAGAGGTGAGAAGTAGTATAATAATTTCAATATGGCGTAGTTATTGATTCGTCTACGTATCGTTTGTCTACTAGGAATTTTATTTTTTATTTTTGTTATCGTGTAAAAAGTAAGGTACCAAATCATCGATATCACTAATAATTTTACATCAAAAATATGAAAATAAAGAAAAATTAGAATCAATTTACCATTGAATGACAAACTCTATACTCGAATACCAGATTTTATTGAAAGATTAATGATGGTTTTGGTTAACTCAACTTGAATATTGGCATGTGATTTTGTCTGTAAAAAAATACTTTATTGACCATTTTCACTTATCATTGACTGTTACTAACATAAATATTAGTGCTTCTGTAGCTAAAATATCTACATTTTGTATTATTTTTCCAAAATCGCAATACCCATCAAATAAATTATTCATCTTTTGAATCCCAAAGGGTTTGTTTCCTAATTAACATCCCAACGAGTACAAAATTACATTCTTTGTCCTGTAAAGGAAAATAATGAAGAGCCTAATCAACTTCTTTAAAAACCCAGGTTAGGTTCACTGTATATATTGAATTAGAAATTCATGACGGATGTGATAATGTCGTAAAACTTCTAAAACATAAATAATAAGAAATAGTTTAAGAATAGTTTTACAATTATAATTCAATTATTTTAAGAACTTAAAAATTTTAATGGATTTATTTTCATCTATTTAATACTTATTATAAAAAGAAAAACTAATAATAAGAAATATTTTATCGGTTTTTTTTTGCCAATACACCTGTACTACTTAGAAAATATATAAATATATATCCAGTCCACCAAGGCATAGTTGTTACAACACTTTCAGTTTACGCCTCAGAGCAATAACAGTGTGATGTAAGAAGACTATCTTCAGTTTTGACACTATGATCAATTTTTAGATTTTGATTTTCTAAATACTTTTGTTGTCGTTCTCATCTGAGAATACTTTCAATACTCAAAGAAGCGACTTCTTGTGTACGTTAAAGGGTTCTTCAAGGGTTTTTAGTTATTGTTTGTTAATATAATGGCATAGTAGGGAATACAGTTTTATAGCCAATAAGTATTATTTCCCACTATTTTCGGAGGGTTTTTACTTAGTACAAAAAAAATGTTTGACTACAGAACTTTTAATAAAATTGTAATTTGTATATGTTGAAGCTCCAACATTAGATCTAACTTTTTAGTTTAATTTTTTAGGGCTTAAGTATTAAAAGCTTTGTGGAAACAGAGAAATAAGCAAAAAATGTCTACCTTTTTCTGGGGAAAAGTTTTTTTTTTAATTTTTCAAATTAGGTATGTTGGTTGTTGTTTAACATCTTTAGACTCTGGCCAATTGACACGCCGGTCAATGACGTTGTGGTTAGTATATGTTGGTTACAATTGTGTAAACAATCGGTTATTAGTAGTCTACAACTGCTGCTGGTCTGTCATTCGTTTCAGCAAAAATAGCGGGTCTTCCCGCTGTTACTGTTAAGTACACCCAGTACTATGTCGGACGCCGGGATTAGTTCCGGCAGACGCAAGTCCAGCCCAATATTTTCCGGCCGGCGGTTCTGTAAGATGGGCACGGGCAGCCCTATATTTTTCGGCCAGCGCTGTGTGGTCGGTGACGTGCTCGTCGCGCAGATCGAGTCGGTCTTGCGGACGACGATCATGCGGCCGGACTCGCCGCATGTGGACAACGACAACGACAACGGTGGCGGTGAGAGACACGCGGACGACCGCTGTTCCGTCGACCAGCCGGGTCCGAACACGCCACCATCGGCAACGGCCCACGGCCCGACATCTCCGGTCGACGGTGGCGACGGCCGCAGCTCGGGCGACAACACGGCGGACACGCGGACAACGAATCCGGCGGTGACCGCGCCGTCTGGTGGCCTGTCGCCTTTATCGTCCACCGGCGACAGGGCGACGACTGCTCTCCGCGGACCCAGTGACATCAAGTTCGCTTTCGTGCCACTCACCTACGACCGGGACTTGGCCGAAAGTTTCCAAGTGGTGGTCGAACCGCCGATGTGCGACAGCGGTTACATGGAACACTTGGACGTGGTGATTTCCTCGTCCTGCGAATCGTTCAGTTCGTATCAATGCTCGTGCTCGGAATGCGACACCGAGGATGGACCATCGACGAAATTGTCGACGCGCACCACCGCCACAAAACGGTCGCGTTCTTCGAATAGAAAGCGCAAGAGAAAGGCGAAGAAGTGCAATACAAGAAGTGGCCGAGGCAAGTCGAAACCGAACAAACGAAGAAAAAAATGACTAAAAAAGTATTGATAAAAGTTTTAAGTTTTTAAAGTTTTAAAAATTATTAAAATGTTACTAAGTTTTTATTTATGTAACTTGCTGCAACCGTTGTTAGTAAATACATGTACACAATAATGAATAATTTTTC
Source organism: Adelges cooleyi (assembly GCF_023614345.1). Classification (NCBI taxonomy): domain Eukaryota; kingdom Metazoa; phylum Arthropoda; class Insecta; order Hemiptera; family Adelgidae; genus Adelges; species Adelges cooleyi. Next base: position 1,795,000 of record NW_026095978.1, read on the forward strand.
TACTGTGCCAATTTGTTATGGATACGCATATAGCATTAAACACAATAATATATTTATTATTTATCAAGAAAATACTACTTACGAAGTGAAAACAATAGATGCAGAACGTTTACACAATTATTCTGAGTAGGCATATTTTTAGGTTTAAATTAGTTTCTTGTAGCAAGAAAATTTTAGTCGTAGAAAAATTTCTAATTTATATATTTTTTAATATTATTTTTTCAGTAGTAAAATATATATATATATAACGGTTTTATGATACTTGTTCACGCTAGAGGGGAGGGGGAGGTGCTCTGAAGTATTTTGAAAAATAAACAACTGGGACTCTATCTTCTCTTAGTTTAGAGACCTAGTTACACCTATGACAATAATACTCTAATATTATTACTTTCGTCCAAAATGTAATTATATAATAAATAGAAAACAAAAACAAACCGTACTACGTATTAATTAAATTGAGTATTATTATTTTATTTTTGGAAAACAATTAAACGAATATACATAATTCATAAATATATCTTTCTATTTCAAGTTTCAACTAGGTTTGATTCGATTAGAGGTTTCTTATGAGATTATGCTCCATTGTAGCTCCATCAGTTGCGAAGGTATTTTATTCATATGTTCTTACTATCTACTATTGATGTTAGTTGTGAATTTTATCACGTTAGCTGTGACACTGCAAGGTGAGTAAAATAAGTTTTGTTTTATTTACTACTCGTTTATTGATTGAAAACACCGGAAAATAACAAATATGATTATTATTTATTTATTCAAAACAATATACAAAATATTTATTAACAATTTATAAATAACAAAAGTACTGATAATATTTTAAGTTGCTTTATGTGACATCTTACAATATAAACTCGTTAAGTGAAAAAATTGGCCTCAGGGTCGAAAAATCAATTGTGGTGTTAAGGTATAAAGTAGATTGGGTTGGTTTCCATAGGTCGATTCAACATTACAATGGAATTTGAACTGGTGGGATACCCAAAATTTTGATAGTACTGGAAGTTTTGCGGGGGCAAAACGCAAATTTGGGGTTGTGTTGATGTCGCAGGCTGAGGATCTGAAGGAGGGTTAGAGCATCTTCGTCTTTGTTCATGTATTTGTGTGATTTGATGTAACACCCCTGTTTGGAACTTCAGGACTTCGTGTTCATCAAACTTTTCCAACGTTGGCATCACACTGTTCATGAAATATGAGATTCTGTTTCGCTGAGCATCTTCTGTGGCTTTCAACGCCTTCAGCTCTGATGTCTCGGACTTCTGACGTTTTTTGGTAGGACAACCCAAATTCTGGCCAGCACTTCTGGTTTGAGCCTTTGTTGCGATCTGTGTGTCAATGTCACCTTCGGTTTCCGACCTATCTTTTTCCCTATCTTCGTCTTTTGCAATATTTGCTTCTACATCCCTTGAAGTGTATAATTTTTTCCTGTCTTCGTCTTTTGCAATATTTGTCTCTACATCCCTTGAAGTGTATACTTTTTCCCTACCTCCGTCTTTTGCAATATTATCTTCTAGATCCCTTGAAGTGAAAAATGTTTTCAAAAACTTCAGTTGATCGCCGTAAACGTACTTCCTTTTTATAGAACCCCCAGCATAATTTTGTTTGTTTTCATTTTCTTTTTTACAAAATTGTAAAAAGTTGTCTCGTACGCTGCTCCATTTTTTCATTACTTCTTTAACTGCAATGACAAAAAACAAAAAATCTAATTTCATAATACTTTAACTATTATGAGTTTGGTAGTTTCCTCTTTTTTCAAACACATTCATTGGCACATTCAAGTGGATGCTATTTTACGTTCGTATATGTCATCATAGGAAGTTAAGGAAAATATTGCAATTCTTCTACAAATTAAATTGAATTTGTTTTTTATTATTTAAAAAAAACCAGATCTTTAACAAAACGATACCTTCTCTGTTATGCATCTAAGCTAGAAATAATTCCAATTATTTATTTACTATGGATAGGTAAGTAAACAAAGAAAACTATAAAAAAAAACCTTTGAGGTACTAAAATCGAATGGCGACAATCCGCGTCCGTGTGTTACCATACTCGCTAATACCTACGTTACCGTTTTAATTGAAGATTTAAAAGTTAAGAGCTAAAAGTGGAATATTATATCATGTTGTATTAAACCAATGTATCTTCAAAAAGAAAAACTACAAAATTACAATTATTTTAAAAGAGAATGAGTGCCTTATATTTTTTCGAATCACTCCGTATTCGAAATTATAATTAAATTCAATATAACTTACTAAATCTATTTTTGTCTTCATCTTGTAATTTCGCAAAATCCGAATTCAACTCTGTACAGACTTCTCTCCAGGCTTTCTTTGCTCCTGTTTTATCTTTATAAAAGATATGGGCCTTGTCCCATAAGATAGGTCTATATTCTACTAGAGAAATTAACAATTCCGTGTTAAATTCGGCGTTCATAATGGTGCATTAACAACGTGAGTTACGAATGTGTAAAAGAACAATGTTAATTTCAGCGAACGAATGCCAATACAAACTGTACAAAAAAAGTGCAAATTCAAAGTATAAATTAACTTACAACAACGAATATGTTATACTGATCATATATGTTTGTTTATTGATTAAAGGTTGGTATGTGAATAAATCAACACAACGGTCGTAGTTAAGGAGTTATTTTCATTCGAACCAATATTTAGACAACATACAATATATATACAATCAAAACAATATTTTTCCTAACATTTGTTTAGGCGCAATTTTAAGATTTAAGAGCTGAAAATTAGACTGAATATGGGTCTAATCCATATCTATTATATGTAAAAAAAAGTTGTAATAAAAATTATTTTTTATTAGGTATGGTAAAACTCAAGTAGTAGTGAAGTATGGATTTTGAAGACAATTTTGCTTACTATATAAACATAATAAGCCTTAAAAAAAATTAAAAAAATTAATAATTGTATACTCGCTATGTCTCTCTAAATAAAATAAAATGGAATTTATTTGAAAAAATCGTTTTACGAGTACTTCAAATTAAATGCACACACACATATATAATATATATGTGCAAGAGCAAGTGTTTTTTTTTTAAATTTTATATTCTTACTTTTCATTAAGTACGTTTATATTTTTATTGGTTAGGTTAGGTTGGGATAACATATTAATCGGACTAATGCTTTTGGTGACAAACTGTTATTAGTACTAGTATTGTTTAATATTAATTTTACTGGTGGCAATATTTTTTATCAAATATTTTGTGGGACAAATGACCTCCCGAAAATCTCTGTACCTCTGTTACAATTAAAATGTGAAAAAAAAGGGAAATTTTATTGTAACGCTCATAAATGAATATTTAATAAGGGATCATTTTGTATGGTGTTTACGATAACATCAAATAGGTACCTATAGTACATGGACAAAAAATGCAAACTTCGCTCATAGTTATTATTATTATTATTTTATTTTTTTTTAATTTCTTCCAATTTTTGTTTTCAGTTTTACATTTTTTGTTCATTAAGAAAATTGTAATACTTTAAGAAACAATATTTTATACTGTATTATTACTGTTTTTTGCTACGTGATGATGAAGGCTATGAAGCTTTAATGGATCTTTTGGCGTCGACTCCCATTCAAAATTGCTTAAAATGAAAACCATTATACAATAATAAAAATAACAAATATTTTTTTAATGACAGTTTTATACAAAAATTAATATCAATCATACTAACTCATTAGTTAAACAGTCAGATATTTATGTGTTAAAAAAACAGTTGTTTTTTAGCTTTACATCAAAGCTAATATATTATTATAACTTACATATCACTGTTGTATTTTTAATCAACTTCTGTAGTAATATGATGCACCAAATAGTAACATATTTTTATTAAAAACCCATAACTGATTTGTTTTTCTGTTAAAAAAGATTTTTCCAAAAACTCGGACATTGTATTACTGTATTACGGTATATTGAATTTTATCTTTTTTTTTTAAATATTTTATCGTTTAAATTACATTAGTATTAATAATATGTAAACCAAATATTAAAATGAGTAAATTAAATACATATATTTTTTATTACATTTTATCTAAAAATTAGTTTAAAGTAAAAGTTTAAGCATTTTTTTCAAAATTGTACTTAGAATTATTTGAACAGTTAAATATTTTAAACAAATGCTTGTTGAATATATATTTTTATCTTGACATTAAATGTTCAATACAATTTTTATAATAATGTACTTTTTTTTATAAAGTACTTTTGCTAGACGCGAAGTTAAGAAGATCATAGACACCACAAATTAGGTACTTATATTTTTTAAAATCTGAAATAATTATAATTAAAATCTAAAGTTTTTTATGACTTTTATCCATTTTTAGCTAAAATTACCTTACAATAATTAATAATACAATGGTTTAATATGTGGTCCGTAACAATTCTAAATTCCTTTTATATTAATTTAATTTTTTTTTTATCATATGTTACAACCCACCAAAAACCTTATAATTTAATGATCTCTTTAATTAAGTAGACGAATTGAGTCTCCTTTAAACCTCTGCACAATTACTATCAATATTATATGTACATCCCAAATAAATAGTTTATTCTATGAGTTCCCAAGGAGCTAATCGTTGGAATGTAGGTAGGTATCTGGAGGGGACAGTCGAAGACTGTACAAATAGAAGCCCGTTGGATAAAACTACCTTCCAAAAAGGAATCTGCAGGTGTTCGCAAAGGATACTTTGTGCGCTGTAGCCTGTATAGGATCTCATGCTTCATGAATGAATGAATTTGAAAGATTGATATTTTTAAATACTTAAAAGAAAAATGTATACAAATTAAAAAAAGAAAAACTCACAATAGCTCAAAATTTGTTATACAATGTACAGAAAAATAACTAAATTCATTATTCTTAAGCATCATCGTTAGTTTAATAATAAATGGTAATTTTTAGGACAACTAAATGGGTAACTAACTGCAATAATCGTAGTTTTCGATTGACACGTCGGCAGTTTCATACTAAGTACATCACTTCCACTGAAAGCAATCGCAAATTTAATAGTTAATGAATTTCTAAAAGAATAAAAAACCGTCTGTTTAGTTTTTGCTCCCAAATACTATTTCTCGTACATTTTAATGCCAAATATGGATTTTTCTAAAAAAAAATTGTCTTCAAATGAGTCATAGCAAGTAATAAACAACTCATATTTTACAAAAAAAAACAATAATGTAACAAAATATAAAGAATGAAATCAAACACAACATTGTAAAAACAATACCTTCTCTACACCGCATCGAAGCTAACTGGTTTAATGTACCCAACACTTTTAAATATGTAAAATCTTTTATTTTAATTACACTTTAAATGTGTATAATAATATTTACAGTAAATCTTTAGCAGGCTTTATGGTCAGGATTTTTTCCAACTGCACGTCTATATTTTAACATAGGCCGAATAGGAAGAGGCTCCGCACTATTTCCTACTCTTTTTAATATTTTAATATTATAACTACCTAGTTTTCAAATTACAGTATTAATTCAATATAATATATTTAGCGTTTATCTGACTGTTTATTTAAAACAATTATTTGACTATCATAAAACAACGATCTGGACAAAAATCAACAGAATACCTATGAAAAAATGTTATTATGTTATTTCTAGAAATCCATATAAGAAATGTTTTGAATGTTATTGAACCAAATGTATAATTAATCCAGTTTCCAGATTACTTGAGAGAAAAATTAAAATTGGCCCTATATAAAATTGATAAATATCTTAATATAAACCTACTCATTTCTCAAGTGTAAATATTCGTAAGGTCCACTGCACATTTTAAACAGGGCCTGATCTTTGGGACCCCTTTCCTTTAAATTAGCAACTACTACTTGATTGAGTAATATTGTTGAAAAATTGTTTTATGGAAGAGCAGCTGCCAAAAAAAATAATAATTACTTTTTACAATCACGGCTGACCCATAAAGTTTATACTCCATTTCAAATTTCAATTCGAAAAAGCACACAGCAACCCCAGAAAGCGAATTAACAAGTTGACTACCATGTCATCATGTTTAACTCTTGCCTTAACTTGCCATTTCGTTTTGTGAAACTTTAAGTTTCGTGTACTAAAATTCACTCACAAATAGCTAGTAATTAAAGCTAGTAATTAATTGAAAAAATAATTTCATTATAATGCTAACTTATTAGGTGTATGACTTTATGATGAAAATACTTTGTAACTTAATGGATTGAAAATATAAGAAATATTCTTGTATATAATTTTTTAAAAGTATGTATATATATATTTAAATTAATTTTTAAAGGTAAAAATACCAAGTATAAAATTTAAATTATAAGTACAAAACTTCATTAATATGCTTCCTACGTGTTTAACTTTAATAACATATGCAATTTCATAATATAAAAACATAACATTTAAATTTAACAAAAATAACATGCTTCCTTCATGATCAAAATGTAATTCTAATTGTATTTTTAATTTAAACATAATAAAAAAGTCAAATATATTTTTGAGATCTATTAATTGCTTTTAGTAACTTAGTATGTTAAAGTTCTAAAGATTTTATTTCAATTTTCATCAGAGTTTGTAAAAACCAGCATTATATATTAATATGCATTAGATCGAATCATAAAATATAAACGAATAATCATCAAATTATAAAAAATCATAAACATGTATTAAACCGTAATCGTTTTAAAAAAAAAGTAAAATTTCATATACTTGACACTATTGTTAAATACACTAGGACAATGCATCAAACAGGAGTACGTCTGGTTACTATAGAATATGATATAGTCCTTAACCCCCAATGTTCAATATTACAGATATAGCCACTAATCCACCTTTGATCATAGTTAAATATAGTCCATACTATTGACTAATGACCCTATTAGGAGATACTGGCTGGTTATCAAGTAGTCATTTTATAGTGTGGGTCAGTCCAGTGGCTGTGGCAAAGTCCCAAAAGGATTAGGAATGTACTGGCCATTGGCTTTGTCTGTTTAGTGTGTCCCACGTCGGCTAGTTAGAGCGAATCGACAACTTCATACGAGTATTAGGTATAATTTGTGTGTTACCATTTACGGCAAAAATATATTTGTCAACTATACTAATTCTCACTAGCCATAAGAGTTTTTTGTGCGGGCACAATGTACTTGCACATGGTGCGTTTGAAATTCCACGAACATGTGGTGGGTACCTATTATATTTTTCTTATTGTGTTCCGGTGTGCAAGGGTCCGGGCTGAACGCAGGTACTAGATGCCGGATGGTTTTTTTTTGGTAGCCATGAATTGTCCCGTCGGACAACTGGCCAACTGTGTGTGGCGTATGCGCTTGGCGGCGGCTGACACTAATATTTTATTCACATTTCTCCATTGTGCTTCGGCGACGCGAAACATCTGCTACGCTCCCCACTTTTCGTTTATTTTTAATTATTCTATTAAATCATTACAAACGTCGGCATCGCAGTGGCTGTGGCATATTTTGGCAAGCGCCTATGAGTTTGCCTCGAGTTGACATTTCATTTCGTTCCTGCGGTTTTGTGGCAGGACAACGTAGTATGCCGACGTCGGGATGCTGCTGCTGCTGCTGCCGCCTTGAACGCTACCGTCGTTTGGTGTGTACAACAACCGCTCTACAGCGTAATAGGTAATTGTTAATATTTTAAACGGTATATTGTTTTAAGCGACAACTGCAATACTTATTTCATGTTATAAAACATAATATTAATATTAACGTTTGATTGGTTCGCTTTTAAATATTTAAGATGTTTTTTTCACCCAGTAATTTAATATTCATTCGTCACCGTCGCATAGGTTGTCTCAAAGTCATCGCGTTAAAAATAAAACGCGTCGTTTCGAGTTGTAGTCGCTGTTAAATTATTATTTTTTAAATATATTTTCTCAGGTATATTATTATTATTTAACAGTTATTTAAACGTGAAAATCGTCGTTGCTTTTTTTTTTTTTATAAAATTCCAGTTTATCCGTGTTGTAAGTTGGTCGCCTAAACTATCAAACGCGATAATAACTTTTTCCGACACTTTTAAATAAAACAAAAAAAGTACAAGGTATAAAATATGCACTTTACTGGACACCCTTTTTTTACAAATTTGTTTTGTCATATTAGTGTTTTTTTTCGCTGATTACGAATCTGAAGTCGGAATTAGGCGGACTCATCTAGTTCTAAAGTTATAGCTACTTGCAAAATTTGCATATTTCCGTGTGTATAACAATAGGTGGTGGGTGGCAATGCTATAATGTTATTAGTTAAATATTTATATTTATTATTATTATTGATTATTATAACATTTTTAATTATAAAATATCAATATTAGGTATATTGAACAAAAGTATAATTTTCTTAAATATTAAAGGCTAAAGTTAGTAAATCTTTCACCGTATAAAACAACTCCCTATGCCCGCCAGTTTATAGTTAAATATTTCCTAACTTAAAGCTTTAATACTTAAGAGGGTGTCGCACCGCCCTATTTTAAGGAGTAAAGTATAGGCAATTTTTTTACAAAATCTTAATTTAAAGGTTAAACTGTGTGATGTGTAATTATTAGTTTAATAACTAGAACTTTATTTTGGTAGTTAATTTAATTTTTGGACTACCACAGCATCCTTGAAAGCGATTTAAAAATGTTTTTCATCTCTACATGTTTAAGCAGACTGAAAATAACTCGCTCAGTTGTGGTAGTATTTAACTAATAAAATGGCTGGTAACAAATCCGGCGAACCTTTTCTAACCATTTACGTTTTATTGTCGTCCATTTACAAATACACACCACCGACGGTGTGTTGACCAAAACGTTTATTGCATCCGTCTTGTTGACGACGAGTTTTAAATTTCCCGCTCTTTAACCGATTACCGCCGCCACGTTATTGGAATCTCCTTGGGCGTCGCCGCATTGTTCGAACCTCCCTGCCGCCGCTCGCACACGCCTTATCAGTTATCGCTCGTCGCACACACACACACACACTCACACACAGCTCAGTACTCACAAAACAGTAAACACACTACCGGCTACCTACTATAGTTAAGGGACACACCATTGTTAGTTGTTTTGTCGGATCGTTTAGATTTGTAAACTTTAGTTTTCAGCGTGTGCACGTTTTACGTTTGTCACGAGGCCAGTTTGTAATATTATTCTAGTGTTTAATTAGAGTCAAGTTATATAATTCGTGTCTCACATAGTCTTAGTGCGTTTATTATTATTATTATTTTTTTGTTAAAGGATTTGGGTAGCAGCCATGACCAGCCACTTCAATTTTGCTGTTCTGCGGCGTGTGAGTATTGTTATTTACTATCATTATTATTATTGTGTGATGTTATTTACCGAAAGATCAACAAGCCAACAATTAAAACTTTAAAACGGATATTGTTGTGATATTATTATTTGGTACACAATAACTGTTAATAACTGCGGTCGCATCTATCTGGCGACGACTGTACAGCCGTTAAAACAATACGTCAAGTAGTCTGTAAGATTAATTGGGCTAGGGTCTTTACTACAAGCTTAAACAGTCCTTAAGTCAACTGTACAAAAAAGGAATTTTTTCTAATATTGTTTGTTTTTGAATTTGTATTCACACTTCATATTTTCATATTAAATTATTATTTTGTTAGCTTAATATGCTATTGTCGTAGCTTTGTAATGACTACTTTCCTGAAGACAAAAATAATATTCAAATTTTTTTTTTATTTATAATTAATTAACACGTTCGCTGCGTATCATATTTCAGTAGCACCTACTGCGGTGCGTACGCAATCTTCAAAATAAAATTTACAACGACGCCAATTGGCGATAACTATTTTTTTTGTACAAATGTTCAAATAAACAAACAATTTAAAACTTTAATTTCTTCACTATAATTTGGTAAACAATTTAATACACTTTCTCTATTTAAAGGATTAATACCACATTTTTGGATATTATTACTTTGATTTTCTTTTATACTATTCATTGACTGTAATGGAAGTTTTGGAAATTCTGCCTTGAGGACTATTTTAAGAAGCCAATCTTCGAAACAAATCGAATCAAACTCCCCAGACTTACTTCTATTATATCTGGAATTTTTGGGATCACCAACAACCCAAGGTGTATACATTTGTTATGCTTTATATACTGTGTACGGAGGTAGTAGTTCTCCATCACCCGAATAAGAAAATATTACAGAAGTACATGATTTACTATGATTCATCACCCTTTCGGGATATTTGCAACCACGTTAAGAAATGACTTAATAAACTTATTTATTTTTATTAACTATTAATAATCTTTAAATGTTCTTACCTTGAGTGGTTATCTGATTCTGACAAATTGAACTTAGTTGTTCTACAAAATTGTTAGGGAGGGCAACTAAACTGTAGTTTGGGGGGTTTATTCATAACTTGTTATTGATGGTCCACAAACCTATAGCCTATAGGAAAACTTTTGTGTGTGATATGCAATTCGCCTGTTGGAAGTAAATGAAATGTTACATACATCGCAAACACATTTTTTGTATTAACATCTTTTACCATTTGTGATTATTTCTGAAAATGTTTTTCGAGGACTATTGAGTTGTACAGTGAATTTATGCATTTTTTGTGCGTGATATGCCAGCAGTACTGAGGTTTGAATAACAGTAGATAAATTCCAAGTAGAGTTAAATACAGAGTTTATATTTGAAACACAATGTAAGTTTAACATAATAAAAATAATGAGGATGGATTACTTGATGTAACAGTCTAAGAATCAAGCATAAACTTGTAACAAGGTAACTGTACAGCAACTAAGAGCCATCTGAACTGTAATTCAGCATGGTGCCTTATATATGGTTAGTAGTGATACAGAGGTGAACTGAAAAAGCTTATTCAAGTTTTTGCACACAGATGATTGATGTCAGTTGAGTCCGTGTTTACAACAAGAAAGAATGCAAAAAACGGTAGTTAAAATAACATTTCATTACGTCGTGATTTTATGTTAAAAAAATGTGCAGTAATATATATTTTTTTGCAAGCGTTTCGTTTCCCAAAAAGCTTTTAAGAAAGTTGTTGCCTTGACTAAAAAACCTATTTTTACGTATTTTATTACTATACATTTGATTTTTGACTTTATTCTACTAATGTATGTATATTTTTGTGTATGCTTATGTTGTTTACTTAAAAGTAATTCAAAATAAAAGTTTGAATTTTGGCAAATATTTTATTCTACAAACATAAATACAATTTGTTTATGCATATATAGCAAAGGTATAAAATTACTCTCTCTCTCTCTCTCTCTCTCAAAACACTTTTTTTTCAATTACACTAAATTATCAAATTTTACTTCTGACATACTACAATTGAGCTTGTTTAATTACTGATATGGGTTTGTTACCTGCTATTGTTATTTATCATCATATTAAAATTTCCAAAGGCGGGTAGTACTTGGTCGGATTGGTTCTAAGACTTGCCTTCCAGTACACGCTTAACAAATACACACAAGCGGTCTGTATTCGGCCAAGTATGTTGACAGATATACTGCCGGGAAGTGCTAATAAAAAATTACTAAAAGATAACATTTAACGGTTCCTGGTTGATTAATCCACTAACATTACGTCAATTGATACGTATTAGCAAAATATAAGTTTCGTATGAGCATACGTGTAATTTGTACAATGTTATTTAGAAAATAAACAAATGTTGAAAAAAAGTTTTTTGGTGAAAATGATAAATAATTATATAAGTTAAATATAAATAATAAAAGTTGAAGCTCATGAAATGTCAGTCAGAAGTAAGATGTAAAATGAATTATATATCACTATAATCAAATAGAGTGGTTTTAGTTGTCATACCTATTGCTAGCTTGCATATGACTAAAAGTACAATTGAGTTTCATTATATATTGTAGAATAAAATCATAAGTCAAAAGATACTTTCACATAAAACCATTATTTCAAGGTTTTTTAGTAATGGTATGGAACAATTACACAATGAGCTTGTTTCATTTTAATATCTTGTTTTTTATGTTAATTTATAGCACATTTTTTTAGCTTATCTACCACGACTATGATAAAATGATAATATGATATTTTACATTTTATTGTTCGTTCTTTAATCATATTCAAAATTAATCTGCACTGTATGTTTCATTACTTTAAAACTATAGCAACGGTATTATGTATATGCAATGTATGTATAAGGTTTATATGGTTTTTAATGGTTTTATCAAAGTTTTAAAATTTTGTGATACATTTGTTATTGAAGTATGGAGTCAAAACCTGAAGGTACTAAGCAAGAAGAACATTTATTGTGTTCATTCGTTTTGCCTATGAAAGATACTGAAAAAGGTTTTTTGAAAGCTATTAGAGCGATAAAAAATGATTGCAGTGGGGAATCAGTAAAAGGTAAATTGTATATTTTCAACTCGCCTTTGAGTGTTGTTCTTCTGAATAAACAACCACAATTAAAAATGATGCAATAAAAGTGTTTTATTTCAAGTTGTATATTAGCTGCTTGGCTATATATATAAATATTTTCAGAACTTTCTGTAGTTTTAAAATTACCAGTCGATTACAACCGAGATGATTTCGATTGCGAAATAACATTCGATGTGTACAAAATGAGAAACGAACAATGTTCTTTTAAATCGCTTACGAATGATAATAATCATGAGATAATGTCGGATGATATGGGCAACGATACAATATCAGTCAATACAGAATTAAATAATCCAAAAGTACTACAGACATTATGTGAATCCGAACCGGCAATTGATGTCTCTGAAAAATATACGGAAGTTGTATATTTTTATTAGCTTCAATCACTTGGGATGGACTAAATGGACTAGTCACAATAAATAGTAATTTACAATAATTCCTATCAATATGGTAGTATCGAATAGTTTTAATCTTGTTTTAGAAAACAAACAATAAATTATTTTCAAATTTAAATCTGTGTTTAAAAATGGTCTTATTATCGTTGACACAATTAGGTTATTAATAGACCTTAAAGTACTAAACCAAAATAACATCATACAATTATTTTATTCTTTATTTATTCCCATAACTTGTCTGTTGTTTCTGTACATTGAGCTGGGATTGAACGGGGATTTCAACGGTGTTATGGACATTAATTTGTCGTAATGAAATGGTATTGTAAAATTAATTACTCTATTGAACTGTTGGAATATATTCTGCTCCTCGCGATTCCAAACTCCTTCATTTAGAAGATCACTGTTGTATCAGTAATCAATTGTGATTAATATTTTTTAAAACGATAATAAAAAACGGTTTATAATATTAAATGTTCCAGGCTTAATAATTTAATTAAAAATTTGTTATCCGTAGAACAGGAACTTGTGTGTAAATGTAATATTCAAGTAATTGAAATACGTCTTGTTTCAGTAAGATATAGAGGTACAAAAGGAAAATCACTGTCAACAAATTACCCAGATAGCAATTAAATATTGTGAACACGTTTTAAATATATTGCTTTAAATATCATTATATTGTGTAAATATGGTCAAAAAGTTATTTTTTTTTTAAATATTTCAAAAAGATTGTGACAAAAACCCATGGCAGCAAATAAAATATTGACACAATATGGTTTTGAAATAATTCTACAATATGTTCCATAATATTTCAAAAATATTGCTTCTACATTTTAATATAATGTATTACAAATATTTTATAATTATTATTGTGTCAATGTGTGTTGTGATGCTTGGTGATATAAATATCAAAAGTATCGAGTTGTTCAAGTTGAAACCAATTCAGGAAGATTGATTTAAAATAATTTAAGACTTTTTTCAAAATTATAAGTATAAATTTATTGTACAGTAAAAGTGCGTAGACAAACTGCTACATAGGTGTATTTAACTTGAGTGTAATAATTCGTCTAGAATAGCCTTAGATCCTACTCCTATTTATATGGTTATGCTAATCTGTGTAATGTGTTTATTGTGTAAGTTGTGTTGACTTGATGGGCGGACGCTACAGCAGACGCACATCGTATGATTATTTTAATTGGTATTATTTTGGCAATCTAATATTATAAAATGGCAATAACATGTTTTTCCCAAATAGCTCATCAGAGCGGAACGGACTCTAAGTAGTTTTGATATATCTATATTTGTAATATAATTTAATCACTACGCCAGATAATCATGCAGGTGCGCTCTGTAATGACCATTAGTCATCTTTCGTATAAGTATGCCAATGCATGACTCAGAGTGCTATTATAATATGAGTAATATTATGCTTAGTGTAGTTGTGTGGTTTGTGTGAAAGGTGTGTGAAGGTTATATCGTAACACCTCCCCCAAAAAACGCAAGTTAGGCTTTCAAAGACTAACTTCGAACTAGACCAGAGAATTTTACAAATATTGCTAAAAATTTGAAAAAATACATGTTAGTTAATCATTACATAGATAGCAAAAATAATTAAAAATTTCATAAATAAACAATAATATGTGAATACAAAGAATGACAAATATGTAATGGTCATCTAATTTTACAATTGTAACAATATAAATATAGTAAATTGAATAATAAAGTTCATTAATATTTTTGTGCAATTATTACATAATGTAATTGTGCTTACAATAAAATATGGTTATTTAGTATAACAAAAGAATACAAAACATAGTTATAATATGACAATATCAGAATCATGACATAATTCATTATTTTTTTTTTTTGAAACATTGTAAGAAATTTAAATGTACATAATATAATGTTTGTAAGTTACATATCGCAAAAGATAATTAAAGTTATACAAAAAAAAATAATTAATTAATACGTGTTAGTATAAGTATTGTAAATAAACAATAGGTATTAAAGTTAGTTTGATATAGATATATTGAGTTTGATAACTAATAAGTATTAATATTCATATAAACCGAATACTCTTGTAGGGTAATTTGGATAATACAATAAATGGACAGGTATATCTGTGTTCATAGCTAATACAACTAAACTCATACATTCATCTTTTGTGTTAAGACACCCTGCTAATTGTCGGGTGGCTAACCTCAAGCTTATTTCTATTTCACTTAATTCCTCTGTGCTAAATAATTCACTACCTGTTTGATGTAACATTTCATTAGCATCTTCTACTAACATTGATAAAGTTTTGTAAGTTTTAGTAATGTTATTTCTTAAGTTATATTTATGAGTAGGAACTGATATATAGATATCCTGATGGGTTAACTGTATAAAATTATTAAAATAAATATCATCTCTTTTCGTGACATCAGGTGATGTAGGAAAAGAAGGTCTATTGCAAATTCCTGACATTATGAAATCCTCCGAGTAGGTACTGGTCAAAGTGTATGTGCCAGCCAACAGTGGCACGGCCGTTAAATAAAAAAAAATATTTGTATTAATACACAAAGTTGCCGTTTATAGAAAACATCTCCACTTGGTATTTGTGGTAATGGCATATTCTGTTGGAAATCAAATGCTAATACTTCACATTTGCTATTTGTAATCTTAGATTCTTTAGTTCTTTCTTTCAAGTCAGTATAAAATACTTCTGCATTAGAAAGGTGAACGGGCCGGGGGCGGACAATCTTAGGCCACTTACCCGGTTACCAATTGCTTTACACTTACCGATCAGTGCTGTGTGGGTAGTGGGGTAAATAGTCTCACTGGAAGTGTGAGGGATCGCCTACGCAAGACCAGTGAGCTATGTGGTGCAAAAGTGTGTTTAGTGTGTATAGTGTGGATGTGTAGGAAACTTAAAACTATAACTAAAAACTAAATAAATAAAACTCAAACTCGATGATAATAATAATAATAATAATATTCAATAAAATGCTATAATAAATGGTAATAAATAAATAATTAGCCCTTTTGGCTCAAGATACAGTTGTGAATAAAATTCACAAACACAAATAAATAATTAATATAGTAATGACTAGATTAAAAGGTAAAGTTAAGTGAGTGCTTAAAGCTTATGACGTTAAAAGTATTTTGATAACTAAGGTGGTTATTAGAACAACAAAAATTATTCACAAATACAAATATTGATTATTGACTAGATTGAACCCTTATGGCTAACTAGCAATATAGATGGTATGATTAACCTTATGTCTATCGCCCTAACTCGTATTTAGTAAATGAGATCAAAATATGTTCTAATAATTCACAGTAGTTAACTAAAATACAAATAAAACAAACTCAATAAAATAGGGTATAAATAAAAAGTACTCACAAACCGAAGAACTGCAAACCGCTGGCCAGGACTGCTACCTAAACCTAAATAATACTAGACACAAAGTAAAGTGAACAACAAAAAAAAATATTAAAATAGTTTTTTGTCCTTATGACAACTCAATAATGCCCTTATGGCTTAAAAATACAATAATAAACAATCTTTTGTCCTTAAGACAATAATAATAAAAAATCACAGTGCCCTTATGGCTTAAAAATACTATAATAACACTTAAAACTAAAAAACACTATGTCAGGTCATATATAAAGATAGGATTCATCATAATCGTTACCGTTAAAAATCCTTGGATTGGTGCCTATGTAGAGCAAACGACATTAGTGGCACAGGTTTTACCAACACTAATTTGACTCAGTTTGAGAGCCATCTGGTATCGGCGACCCAGTTTTTGGTAAATTGTGAGGACCGGAGGAATGTTCCTTTTGCTCTTTTGTCTTTAGCACCAGGGATAAGCAATCCACATGCGTTATTGCTTTTCCCTCAGGTGCCAATAAAGTACCAGCAGCTCACCTAGGTCACCATCCATTTTATCTGCACCTGACTTGATAGCACCTAAACCCATTGGAGTAGTAAAAGGGTTCCGTAGGAAACAGTAGAAAAACATTTTATTCATATAACTTATATTAACTTATAATAAATTTAGTATTTTCACATTTTTTTCACTACATTTAAGTAACGTAGTCTAAACAAAAAAAAAAAAAAGTTATAAGATATAATAAAAAAAAAAAAAAATATATATATATTTTATTTTTATAGTTTACATACTCAATTAGCTTATTTATTAACTAGAGTTAGGTAAATTTTTACTTTTAATTATCATATTTTTGCACTATATGTACGCACTAATTCATTTTTATTATTAAAAACTGTATTATAATAACTTCTTAATTAATCAATAATATTTAGATAACTCAAATCAATGTATTACACTGAAGAATTCGTAATGCTCTTTGCACGATTCCATAAGGTCGATTCGGCAGCGAAGATCGTCTATAGCCCTACAGAATATAGATTAAGTTACCTTTTTTACAATCTATGCCAGGTGATTTATCGTGATAGAATTAACCAACAAAGAAGGCATCATAAATCTTTAATATGGTGCCTATGTAAGGCGAATGACATAGGTAGCACTTGGTTTAACAAAACTGATTTGTTACACTTCGAAAATCATTTAATATCAGCGGCTGTTTGCATATATTTTTTTTCTTTTTTTACTTTAACAATAATAAATAGAATGAAAAAAAAAGTATAATTAATTTTTGTTCTAGGTCAAAAATAAAATTTATAGTAGCGGATTTCGAATTTACAAATGTTAACGGAAAAGACATTTTGTTGGTATCCTCTTTTAAAAGAACTTAAGGAAAGTGTATTTAACAAAGGAAAAAACACCCTGTCAACAGTGTTTATCCAAAATTATCTACACAAAGGCAATCGACCACCCATTTTGGTTTTTTGGAACGGCAGTAACGATCTAAATATAATGAAAGGACTAAGGTTACCAGGGATAAAACTCATGCTTAATATTACGGCATACGATGAGGAAAATAATGGGAATTTCTACCTAAAGTTAACAAATCTTTCTAAGGAAAACAAGGTAGTTTTAACGAGTAAACCAATAGGAAAACACGAAAAAAACGGAAGAATGTTGAACCTAGTAGAAGGTCACGAGATTATGTGCGAAATTGATCATGGAAACTGGGAACACCATAATCCGGTTGGAGACGTTTTGTTAACAAAATGTTTGCTTAACACAATTATAAAAAACATAAAACCAAGGAGTTCGGAATACGGTTTCTAAAGGGAAAAATAAAAATGTATTGTTTATATTATATAACTTATTAGAATAGTTGTAAAATTTAAGAAAAATTTTAATTTTTGTAAACATTTTTATCTTGTAGAGGGAGGGATGTAATAATCTCAATACTATTGTTTGTTATTATTAGTCTTATTATTATTGTCATGTAGATGTTGTAATACTTTTACTTGTTTGTAGCCGCGCGTGTTGGCCAATAGCCCTATCACGCGTTATTATTATTGAGTTGTAGTAAGACTAACCATTGTTTAGTTTAATATAAAAGGGCACTAGTTATTAAGCTAGACACCGCAGTACTTAATTAGTATACTCAGTGATCTAATTGATACTTTGTGTCACTATTATAAGTATTGTCTTGAATTATTATTGTGTTTAAAAGTGTTAATTAAACATTACAATAAACTTGTTTATTTTCTGTCTGAATTACCTTTCTAATATCTTCTAAGTCTTATAAGTGCTGCTTAAATCTCTTGGTACAGTACACCGGTGTCAAGAGAAGTATAAGGTGTTTCATAAACACGGAAAATTGTATAAAACATTTTTTTACAAAACTTTTTGCATCAAGTACAAGCTGATATCCTCCCATTTACGTAAGACTACATCAGGCATATAGGCACCACGATTTCGGCGACAGGCGTTTACACATTCAAGGAAGTTAATGATGACTCGCCCACAGGTAGCCTCATCAAGTTCAGCTAGTTTGTACCGAATTTCCTCCTTCAATTCTATAATCGTCCGAGGCTTATTCTCATACACCTTAGCTTTGATGTCACCCCAAAGAAAGAAGTTTAGTGGTCACAAGACCTGGGTGGCCAGTTTTGGTCATCGTTCCGCGAGAGAATGCGGTCACGAAATGTGTCTCTCAACAAGGTCAGGGTATCACTGGCAGGGATAGCGCCATCCTGTTAGAACCACATTTCTTGGATATCAATGTTATTCAATTCAGGCCACAAAGTATGGATATTTCAAATGGGAGTGATTGTAGATGATATAAATGATAACATCAATGCTGGCAACAAAATACAAAAAAATGGCGCGCGATTCAAATTTTCCCATGTTTATGAAACACACTATATATTTTTGTATTGTAACGTAGTCTTGTCACCAATAATCGGTGCCGGGAACACAAGGGAAGTAATACTGAAAGGTAGTCAGTATGTAGAGCTGGAATTAGTCTATACATTTTGACATTTTCATGTCTTAGCTCTGGCACATAACCAAAAAAAGCGTTACCTAAAGAGCGTAACGAAAAAAGCGAAAGGGTTGAAGATGAGGTGGGTATGGGAAAGGGATGAAATTAGCTATGGCAAATAACCGAAAAAAAGCGTTACCACACGAAGATGGGTTGGAGGTGGAAATAGGGGTAAGAGATATGGGGTGGGGGTGGAAATAGGGGTAAGAGATAAGGGATGGGGGTGGGATAGGGGACAGGAGATAGGGGTAAGTGATAGAGGTGGGATATAGGGGTAGGGGATAGGGGTAAGATATAGGAGATAAGAGATATGATGTACGTTCAACGTTCAAATTAGAACTAAATAATTAACTCAAAACAGTTTAATTCTCTGTATATTAAACTATGTTAAGTTACTTTTGGCCAGATAATAAACACTACAATTTTAGCCAGAAACATGATTGTACATAATTTTTTAATCTCTTTGGCTTATGCTGTAACTGGAAGCTCCATGTAATTTTTTTTTTTTTAATTATAATTCCACAACTAATCTATATTTATTCGGTACTTCAACGGGACATGAAAATGCTCTTTCGTGGTTGCAGACTCGGCTGAAAAATTTTATGAAAGCATTTCTTGTAAGTAAATATGAATAGTAATATAAATTACAGCAGACCATTGATTTAGGCTTTTTCCTTGCATGGGCAGATAACTACTGGAGGAAGAAGAACAGGTATATCAGTATTTGGAGCTGTATGTAGGTTCGTTCTCTCTAAATTAAACAATTATTTAGGTTATATTACGTTATATAGTTTCAATTAATAAACAACTTACATATTACTTTTTAACAATTTGTATTACATTAATTGTATTCTTTATTTGTGACGACCGTGGTATTATTATGTAGTGTACTATAAGGAATTTTGAATTTTACTGAAGCTTTAAGTATGGTCAAAAGTCCTGCAATTTGAAGGATGGCTTCATTTAATGACGCAACAGTGTAGTTCACATATTGTCTCGCTCCAAGATTTAGTAGATAATATGATAACAATTTGTTTGAACAACATGATAGTAGGAACGGTATATTGTTTGCACAAATAACCAACAACCAACACTACCACAGTAATGGTTACATAGATATGATGTGTTATCAAAAATATGTGAAAAATCAAAGTTACCCTGCGATATGTTGCCCCATTTTACGGTACACTTAATTGTCTATTAATTTTTTTATTTTGTTAAAGATAATTTAAACATTCTTTTAAAATGTTTTTAGTTGTTTAATAACTAATCAGCTCAATTAAAAAAAAAATCAACTTTTGTTATAATATAATATTAAGTCAATCTTATATTACAAATAAAATATTTATCAAGCTTAAATCTCACTCTACATGTTTGATATCTATTTATTAATTTTTTCAATTATTATATAACTTATGATATTTTTTTTTGTATACTTAAATTGCGTGGTAAAACGCATAATAACAATGTTTTATACTTATTATTGTGTATGCTACCATGTATTGATAAATGAAATCTAAGTCAAAAATAGCTTAAATTATTTTTGTAAATAAGTACACAAAGTAATAACCGTCAAATTAGAGTTGAATATCTATGTACTTTTTTCACTATTAATCATTGTTTTTTATGTATACAAATATATTGTATACTTATAATAATAATGTTGACTGTTGAATCTCATATTTTACAGATGTTACATACAAAGTGCTGTGTATACTGTATTTATTTAAAAGAGAAATAAATAAATAATATTATTGCATTATTATGTATTTCAAAATCTTGAAGTCATCTGTAGTTACAGTATAACATCTTTACAGATGTTACATGTAAACTTCATCATACATATTTTTAGTTGTAAAATATCACAGATTTGTCTTTGGAAAGTCTTTAAAAAAATGTATTGTCGATGTATTAATTTTAGAATAATTGATTTGTTTGAAAAATAATCTAAACATTTTTTAATTTTTTCTACTTTTTAATGTTACTAATTTACTTTAAAAAAGTTAAAATAATGAAAAAAAAATGCCTTCTAAGGAATGTACCTACATGAGTATTTAGTGCCATGTTTGAATGTAATTATTCTAATAGAGACAACATGTATATAATTATGTAAAAAGTAGTTTTATTAAATCGTCGTTAGATACAAATAGCCAATATGGCATTGTATTGTTGTTTCAATTTTGAAATCAACTTTTTAAAATAAGTTAGTTTTATTACTTTAACAAATAACTTCTGTTTGCTTCATTCATTGGTATTGTAATCGAAAACGACTTCCTTGTTTTGTTACAGTAGTCTGCTATGTGTGAAATAGTGCATACACTTTATCATTGGCCCTATTGCTTTGCGAGCTAGAACACTGTAGGATTAAAAACCATCAATTTGTGTGTCCTAGATAATTGTAAATTATACCATCAGTCATACCCGATTTCCATTATGTTCTTATAATTTTCCAAGGTGACTTTAGTCGTCCACAGTGTTATTTTGGATCCGGCAATCCTTACATGCACACCTACGCCGTTAATATTGGCTGCCACTTCTGAAAACTCATCTCCGACAACTTTTAATACCTGCATAAAGTCGAAACATGTTTTATATTCAATTATGAACTAATTACCTACAAAAGTTGTACATATTGTAATGTTATGCAGTTTTTCCGGGGCAAGTGGGCGAATTAAATGTAATAAAGTTCGGTATTGTATTTGTTACTATGTTATAGCGAAAATCATGAATGTGGAACAATTAATATGTTTTATAGTACTTATGTAGGCTTTGGATATTTTCGAAAAGCACTGACCAAATTATTCCATATCTCCGGCAAATTATCGTTGTGGTTCAATATTATTATCCATCTTCCAGCGTTCATATTGGTTTCATGTTCCCACACGGGCATGCTTTTTCCATCAAATACATACAAACTAATGTTCGGATACTCAATCGACGGTTGAATTATATGGTTTAAGATCCTATACAGTAATCACGTAGGAAATCATTAGGTTTTTTTTTAAGAATTTATTTAACAATAATATAGCCTGAAAAAGATGAGATTATTATAAGAAGACAAAAGTTACTGAATTCTATAAATACCACTCATTGAATTCGTACGTTTATTTAAATACATTTTGTGTTATTAAGATTAAATTTTATTTATGAGAAATTAATTAAGTACAAATTCAAATATGTATTAATATAAATAACGAATAATTTCGCTTTGAACGGCATATTTCATAAGTCAATTTTAATTCTCAACTACACGGAAAACATAAAATCATGTTTTTAGGCTCAGATGACGATATTATAACCAAAAACCATATTGATTGAATTTTAAAAATATTTCCACCTATCGTCCAAGCCCAAAACCATAAATCAACGTTAAAAATCGCAGGTACGTCTACTTGGACGTTTAAATCTGTTCGAAAAACAAATAAAGGTAACTGACTTTCATAGATGTGTGACATCACGGACGGTATCTATTTTGACGAGATTCTCTTCCCAAGGAAGCTCTGGATTGAATGCCGTACCATTTTTGTACCAGAATGTCCACGGTCTTATTGGATACGTTATTGAAACATTCGGATGCAGCATCGAATACGACTTGGTAGTATCGTATAACTGCCTAAGCTCTTTGATTGTATAAGGATTCATTATTACCTCATTTCAAATTAGTTATTCGGATGATTATTATAATTTCAGGTAGGTACTGAGAATTTTAAATGTAAAATACTTTATCGATCACCTTAATTACCTTTCCATAAATATATTGATAGAAATAGTAGGTACTTACATAAAGTAGATTGTACACTATTTTTTTATAGACAGTTTTCATATGAAAATTAATTAGCTATCTAAATATAAGCATAATATAAAATTATAAACAATAATATTGACATGTGTTTCGTTGTCTAGACAACACAGTAGTACATAAGTATATATGTATTTTGCCAAAGGGAACCAACTTAAATTCAGAAGGCAAAGAAACCACAAATGGCTCTAAAGCAGACTTTATATTATTTATATCGTCAGTAACCCGAACAGATACAATTGCAGAAGAGGACTCAGGTACACCATAGGCAATAAGATAAGGTCCACATCGCTCACCGTTCTTGGATAATTTTAGGCACGACCGTCATTTGATCGTTTGAAGGAGAAGTTCCAAGAGTTTCACTTTATCCTTTAAAGTCGAAATCTCAACACACAAATTAGCATTTTCAGTCTTAAGCTTTGAAATTTAGGAAGATAATAAAGATCGGCTAGCATTAATCTCATTGAATTGAACAATTTGGACTTCAGCGTTTGACTTGCTTTGAGCAAGCATTTGGTCTTGTTTTTTCTGTAAAGAATTTATGGCTTTAAGTAAACCGTCGTTTGACATTTACATTAATGGAGATCCAGATTTTGCTTTTAATAAACGGTTAGACTGTGAGTTCTAAATAGGATTATCATATTCGGGTTTTGATGTACAATGATCACCGGCGTTAACACGTTGACGGACATGAATGCTATAGCAGTTATGCGCATGACTGTAATATGAGCGACACTCATATCTCAATAACTATTATAGTTATGACAAAATATGTAAGAGCTTTTCTGTTACAAATTGTGATCTAAATATATAAAAATATATAACTGCTATAGCAGTTAAAGTTCCATAAAAACTTTTTTGCTTAATATATGGTCATATGACTGATATAGCAGTTACATAAATATTTTACCTATAATGATGGTTTTTCATTTTTTTCATGGCACATAATCAATGAAATAAATTATAATTAACAACAAATGAGTAAAAATGTTAGACTTTATTTTTGACTATTTAACTATTAAATTGTCATAAATTATTACACTTTATAATACAATTAAAAAAAAAATACTTAAATCATTACATTTTATAAGTTATGATGATTTGCAAAACACGGCCCTGGGCACAGAGGAGGTTTTGAACTGCAATCTTTGCACCTCCAAGACGTATTTTTCTAATTTTTTTTTGTAACACTCACGGCAGCTTAAAAAAAATGTTTTCTTGGCCATCCTAAAATAAAATAAATAATATGCAATTTAAAATTTAGAATTAATATTATAAGTTATAAAGAAGTAGTATTACTTTCTGGTAATGGTATCTTTTCTTGTGTATGTGCAGTGCTTGGATTTGTGCTTCTTTTTGTAAGTTTGTTGACCAATTGGTTTCCACTTGTTATATTTGTTGGTAAATCAATAAGGCGATAGTCTATGTAATGTACATTATGATGAGGAAATCTTTTCTTGTACAAATAAAATGAGTTCCACATGGTTATATCAAGAAGATGAAACATGACTTTCTTATACCATTTGATAGTTTTTCTTGGACTCGAATAGTATGATAACATTTGGTCACACCTATCTATGTCAGACATGTATTTGTTGTACTCAATAACTGGAATTGGTTTTTCAATTTCCACACCACGTCTATTTTTGATTTTGGTCATTTGAGGGTGAAAACCAGTTGTGATTGTAAAGACATCCCTTTTGTCTTTCCATCTGCTCACGTAAATAGATCCTTTTCGAGCAAACCGGTGTTCTCCTTTCTTAAATTTAATAGTTTTCCTTGTTATGTGGGTAGGGTTCAGTTTTCTATTTTACCTTAATGTTCCTGTGGTATGAGTTCTTTTTTCCAATAATATATTACTTAATCCAACACTACTATAAAAATTGTCCATGAAAAGATGGTGGCCTTTATACAAATATAGTCTCATTAGCCTCAAAACTAAATCGTTTATTTTGGATGTTGAAGTATTTTCGACATTTTTCCCTTTATAAATTTCTGCTGAAAGTACATATCCATCAGAAGTATAGAGCTCATAAAATGTTATTCCATACTTATGTCTCTTGTTTTTTATGTACTGATGGAAAACTAAACGACCTCTTCAGAGCCTCATCGATTCATCAGGAGACAAATTAGAAGATGGGAAATATGAAGTTTGAAATTTTTTAATTAACATCAAATAATGTAGATATTTTTACAAGTCTGTCATTTATTTGAACTTGAACATCCTCAGAACAGTTTAAAGCTCTTAATATTTGTTCAAATCTCCTACCACTCATTGTAAATGGAAAAATTGGATGATAATTCAATGGGTCTGTCCCAAAACATTGTCTCAGTACAGGTATACCAAGTTCTGCTCTCAACAAGCACAGTCCAAAAATTGTTTTTAATTCAAGCATTGAAATTTTGTTGAAATTTTGTACGCGACTATGTTTGGTATGGGGCTGTTTTAAATTTTGTTGCTTTTCAGCATATTTGTTAGATGATTGCAAAATCAGTTGCATTACCTCATTATCTCAGAGCTTAATAAAGACTTCATATCGTGTAGCTTCATCAGGTATATCTATTTGCACACCAACATTACTTTCATCAAATTCAAGATCTTTGAATATCCTGAAAATCGTCTTCCCAATCACTAGTTGTGTCATTGAAATCTGTGGATACATTATCAATATGTACGATATTTTGGAGCTGACCTTCTTCGTCGCTACTTGATAAATAGTCCGTCATTTGAAGAACAATCTTTATCTAATCTAAAAGTTGGATCAACATCTCAGCCAACTGATTCTTCGAATGAGTCTATATAAAAAAGAAAAATTACTATACTTAACCATAGCAACACATACTTAGGAAATAAAAAAAATTGTTTTGTTTATTTTCAATATATTGTAAAAACGTTTTAATAATTACCTGAATCAGAATAATCACTGCTTGATTCATCTAACAATTGACACATTGCATCTTCTGGTTTTTTATTTCGCCCACTCATAATAAAATTCACAATATTCAATTGAATAAACAGTATTACACGTTGCTCCAGTCACTATTTAGTTTGTAAACACACTAATCGGCAGGCGGTCATCACTTGAAATTTATCAAAACTGGTTGTGTTTTGACAAACAGATAAGATTGTGAATCCACAAGAGGCCATACAAAATAATATTAATAAAAACTATTTTTAGAAAATTTGACAAACATTTGCCCGACCTTTTGTTAAGTTACAATTGGACAATGCTTAATTCCCGACACAGTGAAACCATAACAACAGCCACTGCTATAACAGCTATGCCACTTTAAGACTTTCAAAAATATAACTGTTATAGCAGTCATCAACGTATCGCGACTTAAAAGAGTATGACTGTTATAGCAGTGATTGTCCGTCAACGTGTTAAAGACTCCAAGAATAATGTGTATGAAGTTAGCAACAAAGTAAAACAGCACCGAGCAGTAGTGATGGTAACTTGTTATCAATTATGATAACTGTTATTAACTGTTACTGTTACTATCAAAATAACAGTTTCTGTTATTTTTCAATATTAGGTACATAAGTATTCTATGATAATACCAAGAGATATTTTTTATATAACATCTCTTTTCTTTGTAAATAACATATTATAAATATTACTGAAAATGAAATGTTCCGAAATTAGTAAAAAACTACTTGACAGTAAACTGAAAATAAAAATATTCTAATACAAAATAATGATAGTAACATGTTTTAATTTATCTTATATTTAGTAAATAATCGTGTTAAAATACAATATACTACTAATTACTAGAGTATTAAATATTACACACATACACCTAAATACTAATTCAAAATGTATGTAAATCTGTATTAGTTTGATGATTAATAAAATAAGACAATTAATATACCAAATATTTAATACATTATGTTGCATTGTTTTATACTATAATATTGTATTACATTATCACCATATATATATATATATAAATATGACATTAATTAAAAAAATTAATAAGTTCTATATTTATACTCAATTATCTCTGGAGTTTTAGAATAACTTATAATAATATGCTAATATCTTTACTTTTTTTTATTGAAATATCAGCATCTACTATTTATTTCGAGTTTCGACAGTATACTAACATCTTATAACATGTATTTACATGTTAGGTATTGCAATACATCAGCAACTCTTTTACCCATAAAACAAATAATAGCAACCATTAATCTTTTAGTGTTTGGAGAATCAAGTACCTACTATTATAATTGATTTTAATAAACACATTGTGTTTAAAGTTTTATACTTATATTTAACTAAATTTATTTGTAAAAATAATAGTCATGGATAGGAGAAGTAGCTCAGTGTGGTCTTATTTTACAATTAAAGACAACATTATTGCTAAATGTGATATATGTCATAAAGATTATTCTTATAAGTCGTCATTAACTTATCTTAAAAAACACCTATCTAGTCGTCATTTTATATTCTTAAAACAGAGACAAAGTATAAATGATGTAAGTAAAGTTACAAATTAATATTATATTAAAACAACTTAATTTTTAATTAAATTAATAATTTCTAATATTATAAAAAATAGAATCCACCCAGAATTGATACAGATATTGATGAACCTAGTAGTACACATCATATAAACAAGAATTCGGTAAACTCTACTTCCACATTATTACCATCGACTAGCTCTGTACCTAGTACTTCTCATCAAACTACAGTATTAGACCCAGCTCCAACAAATGTAAGTGCCTTTTCTCAAATCCTAACTGGCCAATCCCAAATGCAACCCGAAAATAATGCAAAAGCTTATAAGCGTAAGCAATTGTCCATAGCTACTTATATTCCTAAAAAAATGACAATTAATATGAAAAAAGATATAGATCAATCGCTTTTAAATTTATTTACAAAAGATTACCAACCTTTTAAAATAGTCGAGGACAAGGGCTTTAAAGACTTCGTTAAAATTTTGAACCCTAGTTACACATTACCAAATCGCCATTCGATTTCAAAAGAGTATATCCCAGCCATATATGAAAAATGCATGAGAGAAATGAAAGAATTAGTATTAAAAGAAGCAGAACATGTTTGTCTAACTACTGACTGTTGGACATCTCGTAATAATGAAAGTTTTATGGCCATCACCATACATTTTGTTGACTCAAATTTTTTACTTAAGTCAGTTCTTATAAGTTGTTCTGCATTTAATGAAAAACATACCGTAATAAATTTGAGTGAACAAATAAAAAAAACTATAGATGAATGGCACCTTGAAGGTAAATTAGAATTGGCAGTTTCTGATAATGCTAATAATATAAAAAATGCATTAGGTTTATTAAAATTAAAACACATGAGATGCTTTGCCCATACTCTAAATCTTGTTGTTCAATCGGCTTTTATTTTAGAAAACAATCTTATTGATAAAGTAAAGACAATTGTCACTCATTTTCGAAAAAGTACAGTAGCTAATAACAAACTCATTACTTATCAAATAAATAATGGCATAGATAAACCAAAAATGTTGATTCAAGATGTACAGACTAGGTGGAGTGCCACATATTATATGTTAAATCGTTTTATAGAATTAGAAAATTCTATAAGAGGGACATTGGGTTTGCTTGATAAAGCACCTCAGTGTATACAGCCGCGATAACATATATTTTTTTTTTTTTAATATCCAGTAAACAGGTGCTGCGAGCGTAATAAGTTCATATTTTTGTTTTCCAATAAGTCCTCTTATATTTTACCCCCACCGGTCACATAAAATTAAACATTTTTATGACACTTTTGTTATAAAAACAGATACTACCAGCAGCGAAGAAGTAAACTGTTACACGTTCAGTCTTCTATCTGCCTTCAATCTTTAAACAAGTTTTTCTTCTGCTTCATATATATATATTTATTATATCGTGTAGTTTATAAAATAAAACAATTATGTTCTCGTGCAATCAATGTCAAAAAGTGTATACGTCGGTTAAAAATGTAGTGCGACACAAGAAAGCAGTACATTACGGTATAAGACATACGTGCCGGATATGCTTAGCGTCGTTTATCAGAACAGATGATTTATCCAACCATGTACAGAAAATACACCGTAAGTACCGACAGTTTAATATTCTATGTATTTCTTTACTTTTTCATTTAAATTACTAAGTGCTATATTAAATAAATATTGTTTTCGATATTTTTAAACTAGACCTAGTCAAGTATGGTATTGACTATAATGAGGCAATAGGATCTTTAGTCGGCGTAGGCGTTCATAACATTCCTCAGGCAATGAATGGTACATTTTTAAAATTTTTAAACCGTGTATATTTAAATTTATATTTAAAGGTACTTATTATTTTTAGTTAGTGCTGCAGGACCGTCTTCGTCAGCAAACAAAAGACCTATTACTACTATTAATGCCCCTACTAATAGTAGCAATAACGATAACTCTATAAAAAGCAAGCGTATGAAAATATCACGGTTAAGGAGCATAAAAGAGGTTGGGTTTGTGGAGACGGGCTCATCCCTTAAAAGCAACATTCGATGGTTTTATAGAAAAAACATAGAACAAATGGACGGATACCATATGTTTTTAAATTTGATTAGGGATGAGTTGGCCTCAACGCTCAGGAATTGTGTTCTGGAATCTCCTATTAAATTCAATCTGAAGTTGGAGGCGACCTATAATATTCCACACCAGGAGAATAGTGAAGAAAATAGGTCGTTTAAAACTGGAGCAAAGGAGATATTCCAGGACACAAATATTGAGGAGGAAATTAATAACGCATTTCGAACATTACTCACCGAGGAAGAAGAGTACACGGGACGGGGTAATGGTTTTTCCCTGTTAAACATCGATGGACTCCTTCTAGGGGTATACAAATATACTCCGTTAGGGGGTTCATCGTATATAACCCTGCCAGCAGATATTCGAAACAGGTGGGCAATAGTTAACCCACAAAATATTGATGAAAAATGTTTCTAATGGGCGATACTGGCAAAAAGGGTTACAGGGGTACACAGAGATCGTATAGGAGCCAATTATGCACGAGTAGATGGACTATACGACTTCTCTGGTATAACCTACCCTACTCCGCTTAAAGATATCAGATTATTTGAAAAAAATAATCCTTCTACTTCGGTGAATGTGTTCGGATTGAAGGAAAAAAAAGAAGCTGGAGGAGTAATAAAACATGTAGTACTCCCGTTGCGGGTAGTTGATGATGAGAAAGAGGACCATCACGACCTTCTGCTTATTACAAACAAAGCTCAAGTCAGCCACTATACGCACATAACCAATTTTGCTCGTTTGGTTCAGTGCCAGCAGACCAAAAACACATCGAAAATGATTTATTGCAAACGGTGCTTTACAGGTTTCAACTTTATACCCAAATTAAACAAGCCGCACAGGCGAGAAGCACTCCTACAGCATTAGAAAATCTGTGGTGAGTACAAGCCTGTATTACCAATAATGCCAGAGGAGGGTACAAAGTTGAAATTCGAAGCATGGCAAAAAACCCAAAAAGTTCCGTTTGCAATTTATGCTGATTTTAAGAGCTTGCTGGTGAAGTCCGACAAAACTATAGGTACCAAATCAGAGGTACTTCATGAACATGTCGCAATGAGCTATGCGTTCATCGTGAAAGTATCAGATGAGGTACCTCAAGAACTGTTGGATATGTGCAACATTCGGAGGTCAATAGTTTTGCACAGATGCAGCAGGTTATCGGAACCCGACGAAGTGGCGAAACGATTTGTGACTGACATAAGCGAGGAGGCAACGAAAATCAGTGAGCTTTTAAAAAATACTAATGTACCTATAATAATGAGTGAACAAGAGGCTGCTGCTCATACTGCGAACATAGCATGTGAGTTTTGCAAGACGCAGTATTCAGAAAACAACCTTAAAACATCCGACCACGACCATCTGACAGGAAAATTTAGACGAACCCTATGCAAGAAATGCAACTTAAAGCTTGTGACAACAAAGTTTGTGCCGTGTTTTTTGCATAACATGAATAGTTATGACGCCCATTATATCATCCGCCAATTAGGAAACGATAGCAAACACGGTGATACCAAACACGGAGGAGAAGTATATTTCTTTCTCAAAGTTCGTTACAAACACTTTCTCCGTTCGTTTTGTCGATACTTTCCGTTTTATGACCGCAAGTTTAGCCTCCCTCTCGGATAATTTGCGCACATCAAACATAGGGTTGTTCCATGAGACATCAAAAGAGTTTGCTGGCTTCGATATTAATTTGGTGACACGAAAAGGCGTTTATCCATACTCTTATACTTCTGATTGGGATAAGTTGGAAGAAAGGAAACTCCCGGACAAAAAAGAGTTCTTTAATGATCTCAGCGAATCCCACATCAGTCAAGAAGACTATGATCACGCATTAAGAGTATGGAAGCAGTTTCGTTGTCAAACAATGGGCGAGTATTCGGATGTCTACTTAAAAATAGACACCCTAATGCTCTGTGATGTATTCGAAGCGTTTAGGAACCTTTGTATGCGTACATACAACTTAGATGCCGCTCACTACTTTACAAGCCCAGGTCTGAGCTTCGATGCCATGCTACTCTGCACAGGTGTCTCGTTGGAATTACTCAGTGATTATGAGATGAACCTTATGTTTGAACGTGGTATCCGCGGTGGATTAACCCAGTCTACATTAAAATATGCGAAAGCTAATAACCCGAAAGCACCTAATTAAGCACCTAAGGACCTGAAGCTCCCTGACACATGGATAATGTACCAAGATGTTAACAACTTGTATGGGTGGGCTTTATCTCAATTCATGCCATTTGGAGGCTTTAAATGGGTGACAGAAGATCCTAATGAGACTCTTCAAAGACTAGATGGTATGGATGAGCATTCCTCAACAGGACTAGTGTTTGAGGTTGACATCTCATACCCGGAGAGTCTCCACGATGCCCATAACGAGCTTCCATTTTTGCCAGAAACTAAATGCCCACCCAATTCAAGAGTAAAAAAGTTGTTAACAATTTTTTTTATGTTTTCTCTTTATTTTCAAGGAAAAATGATGGAGCGTATGCGGTTGAGGACGAATATAGAACTCGTAAATACTCCGAAACGTGCGAGCAAACTAATAAAAAAACACAATTTTAAATACTGCACGACGTATAGTGAGAACTTATCTGCATTCACACTGGAAAACAAAATATTTGATTTTTGTAAGCCAATTTATGTTGGGTTCTGTGTGTTGGAGATAAGTAAAACCCTCATGAATGACTTTCATTATAATGTGATGTAACGACATTTTAAGGACCGTGTTGAAATTATGGATGGAGACACAGGTAATAAAAAAAACATAGAGAAAGAGAGAGAGAGAGCAATATGAATGAAGTTTACCATTATATATGTATGTAAATAATATTTAATTATTAATTTTAGATGTTCTTGTTTATTTGGTGAAAATTAAAGATTTCTACGCTGAGGTGACCGCACATCCTGAGATGTTAAAATGGTTTGATACTTCAAATCTACCCTCTGATCACCCTGCTTACTCTGTAGCAAAAAAGAAAATCCCAGGGCTTTTTTCTGATGAGACGAACGGTCTTACGGTTTATGAATTTATCAGCCTTAGACCAAAGTCGTATGCTTTCGAGAAAGAGACTTTAGAAACATCAGTGTCCTCGGAAAAAATTAGAGCCAAGAGGATTAGAGGGCATGTAGTAAAAAACCATTTAACCGTCTCAGATTTCAAAAGCTGTCTGTTCGCCGTCACTGAATCATCTGTCGCTGATGGCAAAGCTTTAGCGGTGACAAATGGAAAAACGGTGACCGCAAACATTCACTTGAGGGCAATCGACTCAACCGTTAAGAAAATAAATTATACATCATATACTCCATATAGGGAGAACATTTCAATTCGATCATATAAGCACGAAATTAAAACGATTAAAAACATGAAGATTACGCTAAACTGGCATGATGATAAGCTAGTCATTCTACCAGACCGCATACATATATTGGCAATCGGTCATTACAAGTTAATGTAAGTTAAAATAATATTTTAGTTTTAACTACACAAATATTAACCCGATGTATTGTATTTTTCTAGTGAACTTCAACAACAGCAACAACTTCAACAAAATCATATGCAACCTGATAATGAGAAGGAGGAGGAGGACATAGCTAATTAAGAGAAAGAAAAACTAAAAGGAATAATCCATGAGAAAAAACAAAAAATAAATAATAATTTAAATAGTTTATTGTGTATATTTTCTAGTCAATTTTAAATAAAATAGAAAAATAAATGTACATAAATTGTAAGTAGTAAAAATATAGAATATATAATTTCTTAATGTATGTATGTTTGTATAAAAAAAAAAAGGAAAATAAAATTAGTTAACTACTCATAAAAATGCTTGCATGTAATGAAAGAAAATATAATATTAATCTCATACAATTTGTAAAAAAAAGTGATATATATATATTTAAAATTTAAACAATTACATTATACAAATTAAATTAAAAGAGTAAACCATACACTGTGTATTTTAAAGCTAGTTAAATATATATAGATCGTTTTTTCTCATAGTAATTTTTTTGAAAATTGACATAGTTTTGATAAAACTGCGTGACTAATCCTCTACTAAAGTCCTCATTACCATTCTCGTATGGGTATTCAGCTAAGTTTAAATGCACTTTGAGATTGGTGATGAGTAGAAGGGAAACGTACATTGTGGAACAAAAGGACGATTGATGATCGATGATTCCATTGTTAGGTCCTAATTGAATCATCTCTTTGTGTTTCGGGACTAGTGCAACAAAAAAAAAATGCGATCACCACCGTTAACCTACCTCAACCTTTGCCGCTCTATAGATGATTGCCACCCGTACCGTCCTAACCGTAGACGTTATACATATATAGGTAGCATATAAATATAATGTTAACCAAACGCAAAAACAATATTTATTTTCAGGTCTATATTGAATGGGCATAAACGAACATTTTCTTAATAAAATTGTATACACGTTTGGGTAACATTATATTTATATGCTACCTATATATGTATAACGTCCACGGTTCGGTTGGCGTGTGCATGTTAAAATGTGTACAATAAATTTAACGTTTTCAACACAATTTTAATGGTGTATAAATCCTGGTTACTTAGCCGATGTTACAAAAATATGTATTAGGACCACACACATCGGCACACGCATGGCAGGAGGTTTTTTTGCGGGGCAAAACAAACATTCCCCCCGAAACCTTACCGAGCCTACATACCTAAAAATTATGGAGTCACGACAAATAATATTCGGTGATAGGCATTTCAGTGAACGGTCAGACATTTTACTTGCTAAAATATTAACAAAAAAAAATATCGCAATGCAAATTCTAAATTACCAACTTGCTTACGGAGTGACATGTTAAGTTCGCGATTTAATTTTGATCATGTGTCTAAGTACCCGTTAAAATACGGGGTAAATCAGGTTCGAAAATATTCTAGTGCTTTTAAGGAGTGGAATGTTGCATATAGTTGTAAACGTTTCAATAATTGTGATTACGTTTGCAACTCATATGTTTGTTGGAGCAATTTTGAAGGCGTAGAGAGGCAGCCCGAGTTCGGGATAAGAACTTTTGCAATCAAAGACATCAATGCATTTTTCGCAATTATGCGTTTAATGCATTGTAAAAAATGCAGACAACCACTGCACCGATGGTACACGATTGACCCATCAATTGCGAGAAATTGGAGTTTACTCACGCATGACAAGTTTGTAAACTATGTTGATTTAGACATTGAATATATTAACTTGTAATTTTTTTTACTAATATTAGATTTAAGAAAACAGTGATAGTTAGTGTAATTTTTTTACTAATATTAGAATTAAGATTAGGATTGTAAAATAAATAGTTCTACTTAAAATAAACTTATTTTTTAGTTTAAAAAAACCAATGCCTCATTTTATTATTTAATATAACGTAAATTATAATTTACTTAAAACTTCATTTTTGGTTAACTATATAACAACAAGCGGCTCAACTGATTATTGCAAGTGTAGTCTAAAAAACTATATTAAAAAATTTAAATTTAAGAAAAAAGTATAATATAATAACTTGCAATATATATTTATATATATATATATATATACTATTAGATAGACTATAATATAAATTTTCGGTATGTAGGTTTAAATCGACGCGTCAGTCTGACGCCGAAAAAATCGTTATTAGAATTGGCATATATAACATGAATATGAACCATAAAATATAACAAAAGGGACAAAAAAAATAGTCGTTAGAAATCTTTGACAATACCTTTGATAATATATAATATAGACCGACCGTATGGTGGCGCCAAGCAAGATGGGTTTATCAGATCTCTGTACACCATATGAACTCTTAGCGTGTATTATACAGGTGCAAATAATTTGGCCGTAACAGATGACACCTGCGTTTTAAGATTACATTTTTTGGTTAGCGCTAATTGCGAGAAAATAACGCCTACATTTTTGGGGGTGGCTTATGAATGCAGAGGAAGGGATTTTTTTTTTTTTTTGGAAGGAGTTTGCAGTGATCAGCATGATCAATTATTATACTGTGTACAACCGTCAGATGTAATTTTGCTAACCTACCGTCAACAGTGTCTTGTCAACAGTAGTTTTTGCTCAGCAGTTTACATTAATTTTCACTGTTTAATTTTATATATATCGATTTTGTGTTTTTTTTTAGAACAAAGTATCGTATTGTAATCTTAATATTATTGTATTACCGCATATAACATATTAACGCATTTAATCTAGTAGCTTAAATAACATATTAACACATACTAACGCACTTAACACATTTTTTAAGCTTTTTAACCTATTAGCATAATATTACATATTTTTAGCATATTATTATTATTATTTTAGTAAACTTATTAAATTCTTAAACATGTATAAGTGTAGTTTGTGTGGTAAATCATTCTCTACAAGCTCTAATCTTAATAGACATTTAAAAGTCCACCAAGGTATTAGGTTTGCATGCGAAGAATGTGATTATGACTTCAAGTATCAAGGGAATCTATCCAGACACTGCATTGCCAAATACAGTAAGAAAATATTTTTTTTGTTTATACTTAAAAAAAAATGTGATTTAATTTAATAAAATATAACATTTATTCAGCTGGTGCGAGGCGAAACAGGCGTCCAGGAAATCCTCTTCAACAAAGGGCATCGGTTATTCAGCACACATCACACATGCCTTCAACATCTGGTTTAGGTTAGTAAATGAATTATTTTTTACAAGTATATAGTGATTTTTTTTATAAGAGAAACTTGAAACACATCACCAATATTAAATTAAAATATATTTACTTACACAATGAAAAGAAAAAAAAATAGCTTATAAACAAATATATTCACAATATATCATTGAATAGACCTTTAAATTTAATTTAAAAAAAATTATATAGCCATTCATATATTTTATAGTTATAAGCTATTTTTTCCTTTTAATGATTCAATCCGTTCAACAATCTTTAACATTTAATCTATACTGAAAAAATATTTTTTCCAATACAGGTCGACAGGCAGAACAACAGTTTTGGGGAAGCGCAGACGACGAAACATTTGTCCAAGCCGAAAATAATATGGCGTCAACTTCAAGAGTTGCTACAGGTTAGTGAAAAATATGTATACCGCATTAATTTTTTATACGTTAGGTTAGGGTAGGTTACCGTAGTAGGTTTTTTTATATGTAACATTCACTATAAATTATTTAGTAAAAAATATATATAGTTATGACTTTAATATATTGTTTAGAGTAAATATTATACATTTCACCCTACCGTCCTGGCCAATTTTTTTTCAATTTATTAACACTTAGACACATTTTCACGGTTTATATTAAGTAAGGCCATTATTATATTATTAGGTGTAGATAAAAGATCGTTGGAAGAACTGTGTGACAGCGAAGGCGATGAGGCATGCTTGCAGGCTCTTGATAGTATAACGGGCAACAGAGAAAACAACGCAAATAATAAACGGTTGAAAAGTCACCGTTTAGCTGCAGTAACGAGAGAAGGATTCGTTTTGACCACCACAGGGTTTAGAGGTTTATGTAAAGCCTATTATAAGAAAAAATTTAATCAATTAGCGGACTATGAATCTTTCTTGGCTGAAACCAAACCTCAACTAATCGAACTTCTTACAACACTCGTTGCTGAAAATGCCATCAAATATACGTTGAAACTTGAGTCGACGTACAAAATCCCATCCACCGAGGTTCTTGAAAACCGGGCTTTCAAGACGTGTGCGAGGACATTGCTACCTGAGACCATCATTGAAGACCAAATAACTGATGACTTTAACAAGTTATTAGTTGAAGAAGAAGACATGGCTGGCAAAGGATCTGGGTTTTCTCTGGAAAAGATTGATGGTATATTAGTAGATGTGTTTCAATATTCGCCTTTCGGTGGCTCATCGTATATACCACTCCCGGAAGCCATTGAAAATAGGAAAGCAACAGTCAATGTACAAAACACGGATCAGCAATGTTTTCGATACAGTATATTGGCAAAACACGTGACTACAGCTAACCCGCACAGAGTAACACACTATGAAGGTATGACAGACCGGTACAACTTTGCCGGAATTAGTTTCCCCACTCCGTTGTCCGAAGCAAAGAAATTTGAGAAGAATAATAAAGAAGTGTCCATCAATGTTTATGGTTTCAAGAAAGGTAATCGTACGTATAAAAACAAGGCGAAGAACAACATTCCTAACCATAACAATGAAAAAAAAGATTACATTATTATTCCATACCGAGTATGCACCATTGAGCAACCGAATCATTTCGATCTGTTATACTTCGATGATGGGAAAGGCAACTTTCATTATTGCTATATCAGAAACCTGACACGACTGGTCGGTCAGCAAATGTCAAAAAATAACAAAGAAAAGGCCATATGCAGACGATGTTTCAAGACTTATGTGGATGAAGCAGGAAAAGCCCAAAAGGAATCCAGACTGGACGAGCATAGAAGAATATGCAACAAAAATGAATCTGTAACGCCAATTCTACCCCCACCAAAAACTTATATGAAATTTGAAAATTATGGTAATACTCAAAAACATGATTTGTGATTTATGCGGATTTTGAGTGTTTGTTGAAGAAACCAGCTGCAGATAGTCATTTTGGGAAAACTACTGTTACCCAAGACCACGTGCCCATGAGTTATGTGTACTTAGTCAAGCCTAGCGAGGATGTCCCAAAAGAGTTGTTAGATCGATTCAACATACCACAAACTCCGGTTGTTTACAGCGGCAATAAAAACAGCGAATTAAATGATGTGCCAAAACATTTTATTCAAAGTATAACCGATGTAGCACGGAATATCGAGCAGCTTTTAAACGTTAATACCCCTATACGCATGTCGACACAGGACGATAGCAACCATAAGGCTGTCGTGAACGGCGGTCAATGCCCTCTCTGTAATTGCAAATTTTCAATATTAAATCATCCGGTACGCGATCACCACCATTTAAGCGGTAGATACAGAAAAACCGTTTGTAATAGGTGCAATTTAAAAATGCAAAGTCCAAAGTTTGTAAGTTGCATTTTCCACAATTTATCGTCTTATGACTCGCATATAATCGTTACTGAATTAGGCCATGATCCACACACAATTAACGTTATTCCTAATAGCGAGGAAAAATTCATTTCGTTTTCTAAATTTATTTCGAATAAATTTTCAGTCCGATTTTTGGATAGTTATCGCTTTATGGCCAGTAGTCTTGACAAATTAACAAATAACCTTGCCCGTTCTGAAAATCAAATAACTGTTTACTTTTTTCAGTAGAAGGGGAGGAAGCGTTCTATTACTATAATATATGTCAAGCTAATTTTTACGGTTTCCCAAAATATTAAGAATGTCTATGATCGTTTTATTAGTTGAATACTTAAAAATTTCATTATCCTTAATTAATGATGTTATATTAGTTTCAAGAGATTTAATTTTGTTAAGGTTATCGGATGCTACTTCTTGCGTCTCACGCAGCTGTTTTGTAATACTTGAAGTTAATGTTTCTATATTAGTTACTATATAATTAATTTTGGAAAGGTTATCAGATGCTAATTCATGTGTCTCACGCAATTGTTTTGTTATACTTGAAATTTGAAGGACGTTATTTCTAATGAGTTTATTATTGCCGTCGTGTGATGAAACTAGAGTGTTTATAAATGTATCAAAAGTCTCTCCAAACACGTTCATACATATAATTTAGATTCTTTTGTTCGCACAATTTTTTCTACTAAGTAGTCGTGGGGGTAATTTGTTTTGGACAATTCTTCTGTGTAGAAACAACCCAGTATAGGGTTATTTTTATAATCTTTAAGTAAATAAGTGGGGGGCTCTGTTTTGTTGACTTTAGTAATGCAAAACACCTCCGTCGATCAGTTCTGAAGGTATTTTTTATCAAGGAAACTTTTAAAAATTGATATTCTAACGTTATCACCAATTTTAAATCTGACTTTTTTATAAGGAATCACACGTTCGCGTAATTTAACTAGTGAGGGGTTTGCATTAGCTTGTGCAGGTGTTAACCCTATAGAACTGTGTATAGTATGATTATATTTTTCAGTTATTGATGGTAGAATATCTATCCAATTATGTGAACCTCTAGCCGTGAACTCTCTATACATAAGAGTTTAAAGCGTTCTATTAAATCTTTCGACGATGCTTGCTTTCAATGTTGAAAAAGTTGAGTACCGTTTTACTTAATATTTTTCAATTAATTCATCAAACAACTTTGAGTAAAACTCCCCACCTTTATCCACTTGCAAAAGTTTAGGACACTGAGTATCAAATATTTTAGCCATTGCTAATGTAACCTCTTTACTGGTTTTTGATTTTAATGGTGCTGTGTATGCATATTTTGTATAACAGTCTAATACTGTGAGTAAATATTTATACCCCTTATTAACCCTGGCATGTTGTACCATTTCACACAAATCTGCTTGAAACAAATCATTTTTACCATATAATACAACTCTTCTTCTAACAAAGTTTATTCTTGCTGGTTTGTGTAGTTCGTTGGCGATTTCCCGTTTAGACATAGGGAATTCGTTTTATTAATTTATACTCGAGTAGTTCTTGCCAAATTAATGTGATTTCATTCGATACACCCGTATTACCTGCTGCTTGTGAAGCTAATAGTAATTTTAGACGTTCACACAATTCGTTTGGATCTTTCCAAAATATAAGCTCTTTTTTAACGTTTTTTCTTAATGTTAAAGTAAGACCGTCTCCTTTGAGGAATAAGTCTACAATGAGATTATATTTATTCCCACCTTTTCGAATATGCGTTTTGTTTTTGTTTAAGTGAACATTTGATTTTAATAACATATCTTTATAGCTCACCAAATCGGACTCAGTATAGTTGACTGGGTTTTTTGAAAAAATTAACTGAATGATACCCATGGTTAATGGGTATGACGTGTTATCTAAATAAACTACATTTTCTTTAGCCTCGAACACTAACGCACACCCCCCATGAGTAATTTGCCCAGTTTTTTTATCGTGTTTAGGTCCATAAAGTTTATCCAAATTATTAGACTTTAACAATGTTTTTATGCGCGTGTTAATAAAGTCTTCTAAATCGGCCACATCATGGCTTTGATCTTGTGTCTGTACGGCAATATCTGTACTCGTTTGTACAGATTCATTTACCGGTTTTTCTTTTGATTTATTTTTAGTTAATTTTATATCCGTTAGTTTTTGGAGAGGTTCAATTATAGGATTTAGATTTTGTCTTATGGCATGTTCGGTTTTCGCGTTATTTTGTTTAAGATCTTTAAATTTTTGTTTAATATTTTCTCTAGCTTGTATTAATTCCTTCATTAATGTGTAACTTTCCTCCGTCATGTTTGATCGATAAATGACTAAATCGCTATGTGAGTTAGACTCTATATAGTAACAAACGTGTCGAAATTGAGCCTATAACGGCCGTTATCTCTCTCATCGTCTTTGCTAATAACTATAAAATTATATTTTTCACGATTCCAACAGGTTGTACAAAACTCGTTAAATTGATTATAGGACATGTCAGAAGCTACATGATCATTGTAAATATGTTTTAAGTTGGTCTGATCCATTTTGAACACCACAAGAAAGTTTGCGTTATCGCGTAGAATTCTTTTATCTAAATATGAATAACTTTGTGCACAATATAATAAATCCAAATTATTATGCCGACCACGAGCAAAATATGCACGTATAACACCTTGACTTTCTGTTAAAACGTCATCGAAAATAAATGTGCTTTCGGGTAAAGCTTTCTCAGGTGGAATTACAGTATCACTTTCGTTGAAAGTAAACATCTTCATACCATCAATACCAGATATAATATCCTTTAACATTTTATATTTCGGTTGATCTACAGTTTTCGAGTATAAATAAATGTTTTGAAACTTAATCCCATTAATGTTAGTAAGTAAAGAGTACACGCAGTTGGTTTTCCCCCCTCCACTAGGGGCTAAAATTAAGGCGCGGATTGAATGTGGTAGTAAATAGCCATTTTTAGACTTAGTCTGATACATCTGCGGAGGATCCGCGTTTAAAACTGAAAGTTTAGTATCTTGTGGTAAAAATATCATAACGGTATAAATATATCTGATTAAAAACGTTAGGGATCATAGGGTCGCAAGAGATTGCGACATAGTGTATTATTTCCGTCTACAATAAGATCTTTGGTAGTCGAATTATCTGGCTGTGGAAAAACAAATCTAATCTATTCTTTGCTCACGGATCTCAATGGGCTTAAGTTTGAAAACGTATACATCTACTCGAAGACGCTTGATC
Source organism: Adelges cooleyi (assembly GCF_023614345.1). Taxonomy (NCBI): domain Eukaryota; kingdom Metazoa; phylum Arthropoda; class Insecta; order Hemiptera; family Adelgidae; genus Adelges; species Adelges cooleyi. The sequence continues at coordinate 1,836,788 of NW_026095978.1, forward strand.
AACCAAAGTACATACTTTTGAAACGAATTTTAAACAATTTACCCGGGGTGCGCTTGTTTACTTTTTATGAAAATGAGCAAGTCATAACTCCTGAAAAGGTTCTCAAAAATAGTATTCTGGTGTTTGATGATATAATTTGTGAAAATCAAAACATCGTTAGATCGTTTTTTTCTCGCGGGTGGCATAACAGTACAGACTGTTTTTATCTCGGACAATCTTACTCAAGAATCCCGAAACTTTTGATCAGGGATAATTCAAATTTTATAATACTCTTTAAACAAGACGAGTTGAACTTAAAGCATGTGTACAATGATCATTGTTCAGGTGATATGAGCTTTGCGATTTTCAAGGAGTTTTGCATGACTTGTTGGAATAGAGAAAAATTCGGTTTTGTGGTGATCAGCAAAGAAGATAATAGAGACGAAGGACGATATCGCTGTGGTTTCGATTGCTTTGTGATTATATAAAAGATATGGAGAGTCGATTTCACAGCATTCGTATTGAAACGGTTATCATGACACAATGGACGATGCAAAGCTTGTACTCCCCGAACTCATACGAGCTAGAGAAAATATTAAACAGAAATATAACGCTTTAAAACAGGGTTTGGCGGACAACAATGCTTTGATAACGTCTACACTTAAACCTATAAATTCACCGCTCGAGCGTTTATCTGCAGATCGATCAGTTTATGACAATGGCAAAAGTTATGTGGCGGATAATAAAGTCATTAGCGAGACGGACGAAGGCTCGCATATGTCATTGGTTGAGGATGGTGTTTCTTCAAGAGTGGGAAAACTTGATAACTTCAACATTAACAGTTGGCTGAAATCTAAGAATAGAGACAGAGTGTATGGTGTTAAGCAAGATTCCAAAGGTCAATTATCTCTTGGTGAATCCAACAATGTCGTGTTCGATGAAAAAACATCAACATTGTTTATCGATAACACACCTTTCCCACTAACTCAAGGACTACTTCAACTATTGTTTATCAAGGATCCTAAGAAATACACTAAAGATGATTTAAAAAATTATAAACAAGTACTAGTCGCTACTTCTGCTCATTTAACTAAAAACAAAAATAAAATCAAAGTTGGTGGTAAGAAATACGAGAATATCATAAGTGGTTTATTTTCTACGAGTGGAGCGGGTCTTTCTAAGTCGCTTCAGAAAGGGTATAAAGAGACTTATATATTTTGGAATGATCCAAATGAATTAGTTGAGAGACTCAAGTTATTACTCTCGTCTCAAGCAGCCGGCAACACGGGTGTGTCCAACGAAATACTCTCAATTTGAGAGGAGCTTTTCGAGGCGGGTATTATTCAACGTATGCCAAAGTATGTTTAAGTCAGACATTGCACAAGAATTGCATAGACCAGCTAGGAAAAACTTTGTTAGAAGACATGTTGTCGTTAAAGGAAAAAACGATCTCTGGGAATGTGACCTGCTTGAAGTTATTCCATTCTCCAAAGTCAACAAAGGATATAAATACATAATGGTAGTCATCGATTGTTTCACAAAGTTTGCTTGGGCCATACCGCTAAAAACTAAAACCGGTATTGCTGTTGCTGAGGCTATGGCAGGTATTTTTATCAATCGTCATCCAAGCTTTCTTCACACAGAGGAAAAGAGTTTTATTGTACTCATTTCGCTAAACTCATGGAAAAGTATGATGTTAAACATTACTCAACTTTCAGCACAGTTAAATTTTTATTTGCGGAACGTTTTATACGTACAATTAAGACGAATATTTACCGTGAGTTTACAGCTAGAGGTAATCGCAAATGGTTTTTATTTTTGGATGAAATAATGAAAAAATACAATAACTCCATTCACTCGTCTATTTCTATGACACCTACGCAAGCTGATGAAATCCCCTCAGCAGTTAAAATTAAGCATAGAAAACGTTCTGTTAAACCCAAAATTAAATTCAAAGTATGACAAAAAGTGAAAATTTCGGGTTTCAAGAGTATTTTTACCAAGGGTTACATTGAAAGTTGGACCTGTGAACTTTTTACTATTGTAAAAGTCAACAACACGACACCTGTGACTTACTTACTTGAAGACTGTACCGGCGCTCCGATTTTGGGGGGATTTTACCAAGATGAATTACAATTAACAAGATATCCGGATAGTTATCTTATTGAAAAAGTGATAAAAAGAAAAAAGACCCAAATGTATGTTAAATGGTATGGGTTCGATAACTCCCACAATTCATGGATATCTTCTAAAGACGTTGAAGGATAATAAATCGTCAGTCAACGAGAGATTGTGTTCCGTGTTCGACGTACAACGCGACCGTGTGTGTGTGTGTGTGTATTTTATATATGGATGTGTTTGGAAATACGGTCGGTGGTAAACGCGACCGAATTTTATCACAAATACAATCCGAAAACAAATTACTCTCAAGAAATGTATTAGCCATCAGTTTATTGATTGAAAAATTGGAAAATAAACTAGACAATAAATTATTACTCGGTGGAGAAAGGGTGGAACATTTTGAAAGCAGACTTAACAATTTGATTGAAGGATTGACTAGCAATGAAATTAAGGTATTGAAAATCCATAAAGATCAGCTGGCTTTGTTTAAACAAGAAATCAGTTTAAAATTAGTACTATTGACCGACTATCTGGAGAACATTGTTGATATAGCCAATCGCGTTGAAGAAAAAGCTAACGTTTTGATTGGAAGTGGAAACGAAATTTATGATAATACCATACGTCTTGAACAAAAAATTAATGGTGTAATTAAAAATGTGAGTGTTATGAGTGGAGAAATAATCGAATCAATCAACAAAAGACAGTAGTCTATATTGGATACAAAGCGTATATGCACACACACACACACACACATACACACACAAATATAATGACTTCAGGTATAATTGATATACAATGTATTGTTGGAGCACAGAACAAGTACATAATAAAAGAATTGTCTGTGATTGATATTGAACAATGGGCTGAACAAACATGGATATTCAAATTTAACAATTTCACTGATAATTATCAAAATTCCAAGTCGAAAGCCGTTAACAGATGGTTAGAAAACCATTATCACAGAATTCCAATGGAGTACGGCGATGTTGATTATAAAAAAATGACCCGAATTTTAAACTCTTTAAAATATAAAATTATTTATGTAAAAGGACTACAAAAACAACAGTTGCTCTCAGAATTTATGCCTAACATCTGTATAAAAAATTTGGAGAGTTATGGCTGCCCAAGTTTATCTAAACTTTACAATACCAGCGCCTCATCGTCGTCGTTTACCTGTTGTATTTTTCATAAAAATAACAGCCCGGGCCATTGTACGCTTGTTAGAGGAAACAAGTTACGACTATGGTATTTGGATTATTTAAAATGGAAATAAATTTAAAACCATTTTAAAATATGTTAAAGAAAGAAATATGTATATTTTTTCTTCTGTATAACAGTGTTTACATTAAGTAGTTATTTTATATAATAAAATACAGTTATATATTATGTTTAAAAACAGATTATGTTGTTGTAAACATAATTATAATGTAAATAAACTTGATTATTAATAAATTACCAAAAACATTATATTTTTTAAATTGTATTTTATTTATTTTTAAAACAAAAACTAAGTAAACTCTTGTGTACGATAAAAATTATCTATTTACATTTGAGGTGAAGTAGATGAGTGAAATTGGTTGAACAACTGAGAATAGTTATCTGCATGACGTGTATCGTATATAGATGGGCCATCGTTACAATCAAATACCTATGATTGTATAAAATAAATTTAGTTTATACAAATACCATAATAAGTTGATACATTTTATCATCACCTGTTTATTAACATTGTCATCAGTTTTCGGTGGCCGGTGAGAAATACTTTCTTTACAGTTATCGAATACATTCGTCATGCTGTTTGTAGATAATACTTGAGTATCAGGCTTAATATTAAACGCATACGCCTGAAGGAAACAATAGGGTTAAACTAATAATAATATTGCATTTAGCAAAGAAGAAAAAAAATGAAATGAATAACAATTACCTTGTTGTCTATAATATTTTGTGACCTTCTTTTTAACCAACTTTCGCATATGTATTTTTGAGCAAACATTTTAAGCTCGCTGGAAAAGTTGAAGTCGTTTTTCGATATAATTTTGTAAATTTCGGAAGTAGGCATCGTTTTTAAAAGCTTCATGATATTTTGATATTCATTTGAATCTTGTGCGTCAACAGTAACGGACTCAATGTTATTATCATAATTACTTATGAAATAATCGACAAATTCTTCAACTTGATCAATCATGCGTGAGCGCTCAATTGTTTTCTTTCGCTGGATTGTTTCGGATATAACCCATTCAAGTTCCATCAACGTTATTAAATTTAATCGGGTCAATAACAACTTACATTTAACATTTTTTTTAGATTTAATCAAAATCAAATTTGTATTCCGATTAACTCGTTTTGAAATAACAATGTTTTCATCTTCGAGCAAATTAATATGTTCATTTTTAATCGGAGCTTTTGTCATTAAAGATAAAATATTACCCATTAACGAATAAAAACGTTTTAGACCGGTTACTGTTAACGAAACAATGCAAGATGGAGAAATTAAATTCAGTTTTAGGTCGAGTTTGTCATCACCGTCCAGCGCGATTATTAAAAATATTCGTTTTTCAAAGTCAATGTTGTACATTGTTACACCCATCAAACTATTAAATCCAGAACTGGGTACATTTTTTTTAATTTTAATTTTTTTACCGTTTTTATTATTACTTTTTACTTTAGCCATTTTTTAATTCACAATAAAAACACAAGCAAAATGAGACTGTATGCCTTGTTAGCTTAACACTGACTGAACGAAAGACAAGATATGTTAAAGCTAAATTATTCCTCATTAATTCTAGTCTTTTTAGAATAAGTTTTCAGTTGTACCAACTTTAAATGCATCATAAATTTAATATTTTGAATGATTGTGTTTATTACAATATTTTATAGTTATTATTATTATATTTTTTTTCTCGTTGCACACTGAAACAGGTATTTTACTCTGAGAATGGACGGTACTTTATAGTACACACACACACACACACAGTCAAAATATGTACTAATATACGTAGCTATAAGCTCTATACACTATTTAATAATAAGTATTGGATATATCGCAAGTGAAAGGATAACAAATAGAATTTTTTGCTTCTCACGATGGTCACCCAACCCCTCGGTGAATGTGTATAAAACCATAAACAACCGCTTTTTTTACGCTCGCAGAACCTATTTACACTGCACCAGATTTTTTCTTAAGGGTGAATTCCTTAAGAAGGTAATCTTAATGAGTTCACCGTCGAACATTGAAAGCATATATCTAGGCATACACACAGACAAACTACACATTCGCATACTGCAACAGATTTTTTCTTATGGTGAGGGTATTTTTTGGTATATTATGTATTTAGGCTACCGTCAATCTTTTTTGAAGGTTTCAGTAACATTTTATTTCTCGTACCGTTACAACCTCGTTTTTCGTCTTTTAACTGTTCCATCATTTAACATACAATAAAAAAAATGCAACCAAAAGAGTTTAAAAATAAAATTGCGAACATCAATCTAACCGAGGATGATGAGCCGACGGAGCCTCGCGAAATGTTCATTGCCCAATTCGGTATACCGACCCCTGTTTTTACGCGTCAAGAGAGAGAATTTGACGCGTTTGCTTCATCAGAGGAGGAAGAAGAGGAGAGCGAAGAAGAAGAAACCTTTAGCGAATCTTCTTCTTCTTCTGACAACGATGAGGAGGGTCTCAATCCAGGGGCGTATTTAGATATTTTTTTTTGGGGGGGGGGGGGCTGAGGCATTGAGTAAAAGAGCTGTGTAAAGAGTTATTTCTAAATTCTGATCCAGAAATAAACTTTAAAAATTTGGCCTAACTTACCCATTTCTCAACCTATGAAAAACAAGACTTCGAAATTAAGTGTAAAATTGTAATATTATAATTCTGATATAATTATTATAAGTTACACAATCTCAAGTCTTACAAAATATTATATAATAAAATAGAAATTATAATTCTTATTAATACTTATTAATACTAATTATAATAATAGTAAAACAAATTATGTTAAATTCAAATTTCTCTCTTTACCACTGTTGGCAAATTTGTCTAATACCATATCATCATTTACATCAATGTCTCGGTGAATGGATAAAAGTGCTAGTCCTACTAGCCTGGACTCAGAAGTTGTATTTCTTAAATATGTTTTAAGTCTTCTAAGAGTAGAAAAGCTGCGTTCAGCCGTAGCGGTGGATACTGGAATTATAGCTAGTATTTTTAGTAATTCAAATATGTTAGGGTACATTAAACGATCACAGGCTCTTAGAGCTTCTATAGCAGTTGCAGGTCTTAAGTTTTCTTCAATATTTTTCCATTTAGCCTGCCAAATTTCATACTCTGCTTCTATAATGTCGTTTAGCCCAGGTAAATCACTTTTAAAAAATTCGACAGCTTTTTTTAAATTATAAAATGGTTTTTCAACTATGATACGAGGTAAGACAAATTGTAATGAAATTATAGTTTCATTATGAGGTAAAAATCTTTCATTTAATGCCATTATTAAATCGTCCAAATACGGTATAAAAATAGTTTTTTTGTAAAAATCTTCAATATTATTAAACGGGACATTGCTTCTATTTTTTTGATTGCTGCATGTTCGAGGTATTTTTGGTTCAACATTTAACTTTATAGCAATACCTTGGGCGTCTTTATAAATATCGTTAAATTTTAAATCAACGTTTTCTCTTATGGTATTTAACACAGAAACCACCTGGGTAACTTGTTTAAGAGCGTTAAAAAGATCGATATTTTTACTTTGTAAATATTTAGATAAATTATAAGTATAACTTAATAATTTACTAGATACGCAAACAGATATTAAAAAATTAAAATTACAAATACAATGTAAAAGACTATTAGTCCTTATTGAAGAATCCGTTCCAGAACATTCATTCTGCAGTTGTTCTAATGCAGCAAGAATGGGTTCTAAAAATTCTTTAAAAAGTTTAACTGCTTTATGGCGTAATACCCATCGAGTTTCACATAAAGATTTTAATTTAGTGGATTGTGAATTTGGTTTAATTTCTAGTATTTTATTTTTAAGGACTGTAGTTCGTTTTGCCGAACAGTTAAAAAATGAGCAACATTCACTTATTATACCAAAAGCATTTCGAATACCTAGAGATTTAGACGCATCTGATAAGCAAAGATTTAATGAATGTGCTATACAGTGTGTGTATAATGCTTTTGGGTACATATCTTTAATGATTGCCTGAACACCTCTAAAACGACCACGCATTGCTGCTGCCCCGTCATAACCTTGGCCTCGTATTTTGCTTAAATCAAACCCATTTTTTTTTTAAAGTTTCTTTAATCGTGTTGGCCAATCCTTCACCAGATAAATCATGAACGGGAACAAATGTGAGAAAATCTTCTCGAATTGAAAAAATTTCCTCGTCAACATAACGAATACATAAGGAAAATTGTTCAACTTGAGATATGTCAGTGGTTTCATCTGCTAGTATTGTATAAAAATTTGTTTTTGATACTTTTTCAAGTATTTTTAATTGAATTAATTCCCCAAACACATTAATTATTTCATTTTGTATAAGTGAGCTTGTATACATAGATTTACCACCACTAGTTTCTAAATGTTCTTTTAATACGTTATCACCATTTTTTGCGCGATATTGAAGCAAACAACGGAAATTACCATCGTTATTTTTTGGTTCTTCTAAAGAGATTCGACCAGAATCCTCATGTCCCCTTAACGCTATTTGCTGTCTGCCACATAATTTAACTGTTTGAATAATTGGTTTAAGTTTTTCGCGATTTTTTAAAATTTCATCCTTTCGTTTATTATTTAATTGTACCCATATATTATCTTGTTTTTTCTCTAAAATAGCCTTTATGTTATCAGCGGTAAGCAACGAATTTTTATGATATTTATTTTTTTCGTGATTTCTGAACTCTTCCAATGCATCTTTCAATTTCGTCAAGGGTTTTATTAAAACAAGTTTGCCTAACTGCTCATGAGAACCCTTACCAGCCTGACTTGAATTAAAAACAATACACAGTATTTACAAAAAGAACCTTCTCTTAATTTTGAATAAGCCAACCATTTAAAAGTGTCAAGCCATTTAATTTGAAATTTACGTTTATATTTTCCAGTAGTATCATATGGAAAATCAAACTTACAATCAGGGGTCCATACGTTTTGTAAAATAGAAACCTTTTCTTCGTCACTTAAATTTTGTTTAAACTCAACATAAGCTCCTATATCAAACTTAGAATCTAAAATATGTTTAATTACCGGAGTACTAACTTCTACACTTGAAGCGGCTTGTTTTGTTTCAGATGCCACAGTGTCTTCATCTTGGAAAACATTTGATAAAGATGGAACAGTTCGTTCCAGATCGGTTGACTGTTTAGATTTTTTAAAAAAAGTTAACAATGACTGAGTTCGTTTCATTATATTATTTTAATAAAATTAATTTTACACAACAGAAACACAGAACACAGAACACTGTACACACGTCTACACACGTTATTAGTAAAATATACTATGAATTCGATAATATTTCTTGGCAAGCCAAACCCCCCAATTCTTAACATACCATACAAAAAACAAATAAAAACATTTCGTTTTTGCTTTATTTTTATATAACATAAATATTATTCTATTATTTCTATAACATCTGCGATTAGTTCGATTTGTTATTGATATAAGTAGGTATATATGTATACAGGCTATAGCAATCTTTTTTTTATCGTTGACATTTTTTCCCCAATATAAAATATACTACTGATGTTTAATTGTTTGTATTTATTTATAATAGCTCTACAATAGTAGTGTACACTGCATGTATCGCGAAATAAACCGAAATAATATGACGATGATCACTCCTATCCCTACGCTTTGCCACAAGACTGAAGACAATTGGCGCCCGTAAATCAGCCGCCCAAAATATAATAATAACAACATCAGTCGTTGTGTTATAAAAATAAAATCATAAATAGCAATTTATTATTTTTAAAACGACTATACTGAACTTCTACAATATTTATATCCTATAGATAAGCTCATGCCGCTTAGGCAGACTTAAAAAAAATTTCCTGGAATTTCGGGGGGGGGGGGGGGGCTGAAGCCCCCTCAGCCCCCCATAAATACGCCCCTGTCTCAATCTATCTGATAACGAAAGTAATTATCCTTACAAATATTATTTATAAATTTTAAAATATATATTATATATTTTTACCGCTGGGTTTAGAAAAAAACATAACTCATAAACAATATGACTATCTGCTGATTAATTATTTCTATTTTAATTAATTACAGTGGAAATTCAAAAGACCATGGATTTCACAGAAAACTTCACCCCTCTGCGGCCAGAGTGTTCGTGGGGGGGTCGGAACATTCTGTGATCCATGGCCGATAGAAGGTAGCGAACAAATGGCGACGCTTCGGTGGGAGTTGAGGTTCAATGGCTCTCGCGATAGCAATGTCAGAATGGAACGGATTTATACACAGGCGTTTGACATTAACCAATACTCCGAAAAAGCAAGTGAGAGATCAAATACATTTTATAGAAATTTTCAATATGATTCTATTAAGACTATTTTGGGAGGGGCTGATATCATGGGCTTATAGGAGGGGTACTTCGAGCAAACTATTTTTGCTATACCTACTTCGAAGTAATGTGTTGTTTCCGAAATTTGTGGGGGAGAAATTTAATCATTTAAAATTATAAGTGGGGTTGGGTTCGTGGTCGGGATGGGAATAGGGCAGTGAGAAAAAAAATGTATTTCTGCAACACTGATGAATCGGAATGCCATCTACCGACTCTGGAAGATGGTTTTGAAATAGTGTCATGTAGAAGAGAAATGTTTCGATCATTGGATTTAATTTTCGAATTGACCCAGATGAAGAAATGTGAATGTGGTGAAACACGTCTGGAAATTTCGACTAATTTCGACTGGGTTCCGAATAATATCGAGCATCGATTATCCGAAAATCAAATTTCGGTTATAAATATTTTAAATTCGGATATAATTCATTTTTTTTTCTTTTTCCTTTTTGCTTTAATTCAGCTATAAGTTAGTGTCAAACGTCTGGTGTAAATATGTATCTGTTATTGTTAATATTATTATTATTTTTTTTTTTTAATTAATTCTATTATTATATAATAATAAAATAATACAAATATTCTAGTATTGTTGTAACATGAGTATATTCTTAAAGAAACGTACATTTTTAATATACAACTGAGAAAGAAAATAAAGGTAATACTGTCATATTATTACATTTAAGTATTATTATTATTACAAGTGTTTTTCTCAAAAAAAATTGAAAATAAAAGAGCACTACTAATATTATACAATATACATATCAGGTAAAATGTAATAAATTCAATAAAAAAAAAAAATAAATAAATAAATCAAATAAAAGACTTAAAATATATTTTCACAAAAATTAAATTAAATTCATTTTAATTAGTTTAATATATATATAAATCTTATATTACTATCAAACCTAAATAAAATTCATTTAAAATTAAGCAATTTTAGTTTTTATTTTTTTTTATTCAAACTTTAAAACATAAGAATTATTATTTTTACCTTTGTATACAAGATTAATTTTGTTGGTCTCTATATTTTCGTTGTAATTTTGGATCTCTTCAAATGACATTTGAATTGATTTTGGTAAATATGTCACCAAACGAGAGGCTCCTCCGTCGTCCATTAGCCATGCAACACATGACTCTACGAAACGACTGTCAACTTTTTTCCCCATTTTCATGATTGGGTACAGAAAATCTTTTTTTAAATCACCGATTTGGATATATTTGGTCGATGCCTGGGCGTTTAGGTTATTGTTCAAGGAATCCATTCTAAAATATAAATAAAATTTAAAAAAAAAATTTTTAAATTAAATAAAAAAAAACTGCTATTTTTTTTATTACGAATAAATAAAAATAAAAAATAATGAAATGGGGGAAACATTACGTATATTAATTAAATGTATGGTAAAGTATCTGGTATAAAAAAAAAAAAAAATATATTATACACATACTTTGATTGGTAGTGATGAAATGTTTTCTACTATAATCTATATAATTACTGAAGAAGAAGAAAAAGATGACGGAGCTGTGAAAAAAACTTGTTCAAAGATCGAAGGCGAACATAGGACTGATCGTGTAGCAGGCTACTTCTAAGCTGATGCTGTTAGTAACATTAAAAAAAAAAATTAAAAAAAAACAGAATTGTTTGTTTTATAACCAAAATGTCATAAATTTTTTTAATAATTGATCATTTTGATCAATTATTAAAAAAATATGTTATCGGGGCTGTATACACACGCTTGCACCTGTTTACTGTAGTAAGTATGGGTTAAATTGCATGTGTTAGGATAAAAAAAAAAAAGAGAAGAGTTTGCTTCTCACGATGCTCGCCCAACCCTCTCGGTGAATGTGTATAAAAACAAAAACATCTGTTTTTTAAGCTCGCTGCACCTGTTTACTGTATAGTAAAATATGATACCACAGGACACAGACGTGTCTACACCTGTCGAGGACATCTGGATGCTGTGGTGGTGGTGGCGGTGGACAACACTTGGAGGGGCGGACTTACTAACAAGGGGAGGTCATAGTGATGGCGTGACGGATTTTCTTCAAATTGCGAATAAATGTTATTTATGAGAAATAAAAAGATTCTTATTTGAGCGTTTGTGCCAATGCGTCCTAATTCTTGAGATAATCAACTTTGAAATTTACATATTTTTTGGTATATCTTAAATAGACCTATTTTACCGATGGGTAAAAACTAAATGTGGTGCGGTCGAGCGTGATCGGTGCTCGGGGTGCGTAGTACCGAGTTCAACCCTGGCTACCGCTGCAGCGCTTTTTGCATTTTTTTACAACTTTTTTTTAACTTTTTTTTTTTTTTTTTTTTTTTTTATTTATAAAAATATATTTACAATCTGTAATATTAGTTACAATAAGTAAATTTGAAAAAAAAATATGATACAATGACAGGACAACGTGAAAGAAGAGGGTGTCCAGTAACACTACTTCAACTAGATTTAATTACATAATTATAACTGTTTTGAATTCCTTAAAAAATTTGTTGATTATTTTTTTTTTTAGTTATTGAGAAGGTCGCGAGACCAATTTCGTTTTAATCGACGAGGAGGATTGTTTGGAAGAGTAAGAGAAGAAATATTGGATATCAGTGGATTCGGGTGATTTATAGTGGTAGAGTGGAATTTTTTATAATGAGTGGATGCAAGAACAGGAATCGTAGGAATACTGAGGTCGTGATGGAGTGTACGATTACTTACATACCAAGGCGAGTTAGTTAGGAGACGGAGGTTAATTGATTGAAATGATTGAAATAAATTTAGATTTGAGGTTTTTGTCGATCCCCAAATTTGGATGCCGTAGGTCATTGCAGGACGAATAAGTTGTTTGTATAGGAGGATTTTATTATTAAGAGAAATGTTTGAACGGAGAAGATGTCTTAAGCTATGGAGTTTTAATTTAAGAGATAGTTTTTTAGTTTTGATGTGAGTAGCCCAAGTTAATCGCTTGTCAAGATGAATGCCTAAGTATTTAACAGAGTTTTCTATTGGGATTATATTATTGTTAAGAGTTAATGGAGGACTAACTTTGAGTCCTAAAGTGAATGTAATATGTGATGATTTATTTTCATTTACTTTAATTTTCCACTGATTAAACCAGGTTTCTAGCTCGTTAAGATGCATTTGCAGTTTATTAATGGCTGAATTAATATCTGGGTCGGAAGAAGTTATGCAGGTGTCATCTGCAAAAGTGGCTAAGTTAGTGATGTTTGAATGAGGTATGTCGGCAGTAAATAGATTATAAAGGGTAGGCGCGAGAATGCTACCTTGTGGAACACCAGCTTTTATAGGAAAAGTATTTGAAAGCTCATCATCGCATCGCACTTGGAAAGTACGGTGTGAGAGGAAAGATTTTAAGGTAAGATATAGAGGAGTGGGAAGGAAACGAATTTTGTAGAGCAGGCCTTTGTGCCATACGCGATCAAACGCCTGTGCTACGTCAAGGAATACGGCTGAACAAAAATGTTTTTTTTCTAGAGAAGAGGCAATGTTGTCTACAATTCTGTGTACTTGGTGAAGGGCTGAATGATTATTTCTAAAACCAAATTGGGTATCTGGAATAATTTTTTTTTCGGTTATAATTGGATAGATTCTTTTGATTATGATTTTTTCTAGGATTTTAGAGAAGGAGGGGAGTAGGCTAATTGGTCTATACGACGAAGGGAGATGCGAGGGTTTCCCAGGCTTATGAATTAGAATAATGACCGAGTGTTTCCAAGAAGAGGGGATGTATGATAAACGGAGGATAGAGTTAAAGATGTGTGAGAGGTGGATAATAGCTTTTTTTGGTAATTTTTTAATGATTTGATTTGTTATTAGATCATGGCCGGGGGCTTTGTTGTTGGGAAGATTCTTAATGATATAATGGACTTCGGATGGAGAGGTATGTTTAGTTGGTAATGACATAGGGAGAATTTGGGAAAGAGTGGATTCTACGTGACTAACGTGATCATTGTCAGGCATGTCAGGATGAGGAGTGAATCTCATTTCTAGATCGGTTGCAAATAAGTTTGCCTTATCTAGATTAGATGTGGCTAAGGAGTGGTCAGGATGGCGTAGAGGAGGGATTTTATTTTTTTGTTTAAGGATATTTTTAGTAGCTTTCCATAATGAATTATTGGATAAGTTGAGTGAGTTTATATAATGTTGATATTTTTCTGAATTGTGTTTGCGCAGAATATTTTTTAAGGAAGATGTAAGCATATTGTAATTTCTTTTATCACTGGGCAAGTGTGACCTCTGCCATCTAGAGCGGGCTCGTCTTTTTTCAATTATTAGTTGAGAAATATGAGGGGGTAGGTGATAACTAGAGTTTTGAGTAGAATTAATAGGAATGGAAGAGTCGAGTACTGCTTTTTGAATAATGGAAGTAAGAGATAGGACTGCAGAGTCAATGTGTGAAGGAGTTTTTAAAGGAATGTTAAGGAGAATTTGATTTTCAATAATACTGTGGAATTTTGGCCATATGGTTTTACCAGGCGTAATTGTAGGGTAGGATTTAGTTGTGTAAGAGAGATCATTTAAAGTTAATAAGACAGGTGTGTGATCGGAAGAGAGGTCTGAAGAATTAGTTATATTGTAAGAAATGTGATTTGGGAGAGTAGTTATAAAAAATTCAAGAATGTCAGGTTGTCTGTTTATGTGCGTGGGCCAGTAGGTGGGATTGGGAGGGGCAATTATTTTTAGATTTTTTGTTGTTGTAAAATTAATTAATGAGCGCCCTCTGGTGTTGACGATTCTAGAGCCCCAAGCGTGGTGTTTAGAATTAAAGTCACCACCAGCAATATAATTGTTACCTAGAGAAAGAAAGTACTGTTCAAAATCAGATGTTTTTATGTTAGGACGGTTTCTCTTTGGGGGTGGACAGTAAACTGAGGAAATGGTAGTAGGAATGTTATTTAGAATTAAGGTAATATTCGTGGCTTGGATGATATTGCTTTGGTAGGGAGGAAGAGTTGAATGTTTAATATTTGATTTAATTAGTAGCGCAGAGCCCGCGTGAGCTGTGCCATCAGGATGGTCGCAATGGTAAGTTATATAACCGGGAATTTTAAAAAAGGAATTTGATGTCAAGTGGGCTTCGCTTACTAATAGGACATCTATAGGAGTATTTATAAGAAAAGCTTGTAATTCGGTTTTTTGGTTTATAAGACCATTAGAGTTCCAAAGAAGGATTTTTATTGGGTGATGATTATTAGTGTTACTATTTATCATTGTTGGAAATAAGAAGTTTATTGATGACGGTTGTTAGGAGGGAAATTAAGGGATTAATTAGGGATTTAAAATCGTCAAGAAAGGAGGAGAGTTTTAATGTCAATGGGTCTGAGTCAACGGCGAAAGGAATATTAGTTTGATTAAATTGGCTGTTGGAATTTTTATCAACGGCATGAGAATATGATTTAGAGAGGGGGATAATTTGATTTGAAGTAGTGCTTACAGTGTTGGGCTTTACATTATTATTTGGGTGGACATTGTTAATACGACCTTGGTAGTTTTTTTTGAGGTGTTGATTGGATTGGTGTTCTTTATGGATTGGACAACCTCTGTAGTTTGCAGGATGATCACCTCCACAAAGGGCACATTTGGCAGGGAGGCTTGAAGATTTTTGGCAGGTCGATGAAAGATGGCTGTCTCCGCAACGAACACATTTAGGAGGGTGATTACAATAGGATTTGGTATGACCAAAACCTTGACAGCGAAGACATTGAATTGTTTGATGGTTTAAGCGTGGCTCTTCGATTTTAATTTTTGTGTAGTGTAAAAACTCAATTTTAAAGATATCTTTATTATTGAGGGCAGGCTCCAAATCGACAAAGAAAAGTGGAAGTGGAAGCTTTGTAGACCGTTGAATAACATTTGTTATGTTTCTTGGAGTATGACCAAGGGATAATAATTCTTTTTTAATTTCTTCGGGTGATGTTGTGTGATGGAGGTTTCTGATTACCACTCTGAACGGTCTATCTTTTTTTAGCTGGTAAGTATGGAAATCTGCTTTATTTGATAGAAGAAATTTAATAACCGAACGGTAGGAATCAGCTGAGCTGGTAGAGAGTTTCAAACCATTGGTTGTGCTTTTACAAGAGAACTGTTCACCTTTGGTGACTTCTTTAATTTCTGAGCAAAATGAATTGAAGTCATTGACAACACGGATAAAAATTGGAGGAGGAGGTTTGGTTTCAATGGTGGGAGACTCAGTGTGCTCTGTAACAATATCCATATTGTCGGCTTGAAGTACAGGTTCCTCGGTATCGTTTGCGGCAAAAAGTGAGAAACGATTTTGTGAAACGTATGTTGTATGTTTTTTGTGTTGTGTATTATTTGGTGAGTGGGCTGGAGAAGGGAGTCGTTTAGAACTTTTTGGTGTGGTAAAGCCGTCATTGGGGGAAAAATTAGCTGGAGAGATTAATGGTTGATTTGGCACGCTCTGTATGCGTGACTTTTGTATTATTAGTGGTGAGACAGTTTTTGATTTATCGGTATTCGATGTGAACGACATGACGGTGTGAGCTTATCGCGAGCGATATCGGCAATTTGCGGGCCGTCCGAAGCGGGCCGCCGTAGATAATAGAATTTAGATAATTAAAATTATTACCAAAATGCAGATGGAGTAGCTCTGGATCCTCAGAGAGATATGGTGAATAGCTCAATGGATAACTGGTACTTTTTGATACCAGGACGTTTTTGAAATAAAAAAAATAGTATAGAACTTAATTTTATACTTGAGAAAACGGAATGTAATCGTATATTACGATGTTTCATTGTCGACACTACATGCGCGACTTTTTTAACTTTTATGGTAATTTATATTGCAAGAAGTCTAAAAACTTATAAAACATGTATATTTCATTACTACAGAATACATGTTTACCCTTAAAAGTACTTGATAACCTATATTCCATTCGGGTTTTCATCATTTATTATACTTCTCGTACTGATGAATGAATAACAATTTTTTTTGTATAATTTTTATGATGCATATCATCCTAAAAGTTGTACAGAAAATTGTAATAATATGTTAATAGTGTATATGTGTTATAATGTAATATAACACATAACTCGTTTTATCTACTAATAAATAATAATAAAATGTATAATTAATTAGAAAGTATTTATTTTTAATATAACAATAATAATATTATTATTATTATTATAAAACTTTTAAGGGTAAACATGTATTCTGTAGTAATAAAATATAAATGTTTTATAAGTTTTTAGACTTCTTGCAATATAAATTACCATAAAAGTTAAAAAAAAGTTGTAAAAAAATGCAAAAAGCGCTGCAGCGGTAGCCAGGGTTGAACTCGGTACTACGCACCCCGAGCACCGATCACGCTCGACCGCACCACATTTAGATTTTACCCATCGGTAAAATAGGTCTATTTAAGATATACCAAAAAATATGTAAATTTCAAAGTTGATTATCTCTGGAATTAGGACGCATTGGCACAAACGCTCAAATAAGAATCTTTTTATTTCTCATAAATAACATTTATTCGCAATTTGAAGAAAATCCATCACGCCATCACTGTGACCTCCCTTTGTAAGCAGAGGGTACAAGACGGGGTCAAGGGGACTGGGCAGGGCTTAACTACAGTAGGGCGCGGACAGGGCGCGGGGTACAACTATGGTCGGGGGTTGCACCGGTTCTTACGGGGGGTGGAACACTATAGACGGGGATGGGTGGGGAGGGGGGATCACTATAGACGGAGATGGGGGGGGGAGACCTATGGGTGGGTAACCGGATCCCCGGATCTGCGGGGGTCCCAGCTCAGACAAAATATATCTACTGATATTATTATTAATATTATTTTTATTTTGAAAAATAACAAATAACATAATTTATAATATAAATTTATTTTGTTGGTGGCCAAGACGACAG
Source organism: Adelges cooleyi (assembly GCF_023614345.1). Classification (NCBI taxonomy): domain Eukaryota; kingdom Metazoa; phylum Arthropoda; class Insecta; order Hemiptera; family Adelgidae; genus Adelges; species Adelges cooleyi. Next base: position 1,854,335 of record NW_026095978.1, read on the forward strand.
GGGGTGCCCGAGCACCCATAGCCCCCCCTGAATCCGCGCCTGGTAGGAGGTGCAACGAGGGATGAACTGTGTGCATATCGTTGCAGTTGTATAAAGTGAAAATGTAATATTAGGTTCTTTTTTATGTGGATTATATTTTATACACGTTGATAAAATATCAATATAATATAAAATAATCAAATGTTAAAATTTTACTCATGTTTTGTTGATTATTCACAATCTTACGTTAACATTAAATTCGAAATTGGCAGGTAGTTTATTAACAGTTTAAAATAGTTGAATGATTTACATTTATTAAAGAAAAAAAATGTTTACCTAATCTTTAACCGTTACCTTTTAAAGTATTATTTCTACATAAAAAGCTTAAAACTTATTTGAATCATTAAATTGTAGTTACCCTGTATATAAATAATATTCCAAGAGTATTTGCAAAAAAATTGTGAGTATATTTTATTGAATATTACAATACTCTTTATGTATTATGATAATATATATGACAAATTTAAGTCATAAGCATAGTACAAAACCCGTTATTACAAAAAGAATAAAATATATTTCATATTTTACAAAAAATTCATATTGTTGGTTAACAAAAAAAGGTTTGGCCGGGGGATTACAGACGGCAGCAAACGCCTAAATCGTATGTATCACAAGGCCCATGCCATGTGGCTAGTCGGTGTTAACTGCCATCGCGCCCCCTGGCCAATACTGAATGCGAACTCGTATATATACCTTGCCAATGTCGAGAAACGAACACACGGTAGAAGTTGTCATAATTTTGTCATAGTTTTGCGTTTCTTTAATAAACCGTAAAACTTGGCTTGAAAAGAAATCGCAATTAGATTGAAACCATTAAAATGCTACACTTGCCGCAAAAAAACACGATTGACCATCGCCGCTTTTATGTGATAAATTTGAAAAACTGTAGTGGTCTCGAACGAGCTCATAGGAAAACCCCAAGCGACGCATTATGAGAGGCTCCGAAACAGCAGTATTTTTCCATTGCTGTACGCAATTCTATAAACAGTAAAAGTAAATTGTGTGGCGTCCTCTGGTTGACAATATATGTATTACTAAATCACACGAGACACTGAAATGCGGCGCTGCAAGTAACGAAAATGGCCAAAACCAAACTGTTTTTACAAACAACGTCCGACTACTAATTTAAGCTGTTTGCTAGATATTTTAGCTCGTGATGTAATAATATTATTATCTGTTCCAAAACGAACATACCGCTTTTGTGTATCACGACTATGCTCTCATGATAGTACTATCAAGTCGCCCTTGATAGTGTGATAGCACAGTGTGATACCTGTAATACCACAATATCTGGTAAAGAAATGTTTACATTAAAAATTATTTAATTAATTGTTATTTAAATATCTAATTTTAATTTTTTTCATAATGGTGTAATAATGCATAATTGAAATTAGTTTATGTATTCGTGCATGTTGTATTGTTTCTTAAAAAGGGAAAACTTGTACATTTCATAACCAATGCACTAAGGCTTAGAATATTTTTTAATTAACTGTGTGACCTGTCTCCTGTGTTAGTTTCTTTCATTTAATTATCTTATATTTAAATTACTTTTACTTATAATAATATTAATTTTAATATCCAACACAAAAATTGTAAGACTACTATCAAATATAATGACTAATCAGATATTCCCGATATAACGGCCGTATATCATAGATCTATAAAGAAATATAACATTATAATATTTAAGTACGTTGTTGGATTATTTTCAAATTTAGCATTACAAAATACATTTTTGAGTGTTTTTTTATTTAAGTTATACCCAAATTAGTTTTTACTATTGAAATTTATAAAAAAAAAACTAAAAAGTCTGGTTAAGTTAGGCCTTATCTTGTCCTTGGATTCCCTCTCGCTCATTCTCAGCTCTGGAATTTGCCTAGCTATCATTAATCGCAAGGAGATTAAAGATCAGTAATAAATATCAACAAAAAAAATGTTCAATATTTTTTTTATGTTTAAAGTATTTAAAAACCATAAAGTAATTAACTTTGAAAATGTTAATTTTAAAGTATTTTGCCGTCTAGAAAGGGTACTAGAGATTATATAGCGTGAATTTCCTTGTGAAAGGTTTCTGTTTGAGCAGCCTTCCAACATTGGAGTTGCGTCTGCCAAGCGTGTGTGGACTATGGTTTGTTATGTTTTAATGTCGATACATGCTGCAATTGCTATTTCAGAGACATCACAAAACCCATGATATCCATAGCTATGTGACGAACTAGGTGCGAATATTTTGTAAATGTGCTAACTCATTAATTATGTGTCCCATTAATATTTTCATAACCATGACTGTTGAATAAATATTTTACTTTTTATGAGCACTGGACTTAAAAACCCGAGTGGATCGAATATTTTGTTGAATTCTGGCAGCAGAATTCGCTTAGTAACCATTGTTAGCACAGGTGGTTTTGTATACCTGAATATAAAGTTGTCTTCCTACGGTTTCCAAAGTAGTCCAAGCGTTTTGACAGCATCGCTATGGACGATTACAAAATATTGTTAAGATTACAAAATTGTCAAGTGCAGAAAATTGGCCGTTATGGAAATTCCAAATGAAGGCAATTCTTTTAAATTACTCGGTATAGATATAGGAAGTTGGACTACGCCTAGTTCAACTATCACAAAGAATACAGGAGAAAAATTACATTTAAATATATATTTATACTTAAAATGAAACCAACTTGTATTTCAAATCTAAAGCTGTAATATTGTTACTGGCTGACCCATCCATGCCTTTTAAATAACTATACATATTTTCCACTACATCTTGGTTTAATTTCCGTGTAAGAATATATGAAATATTATAGTTCGTTTTTAAATTTTCATATAATTGTATTAAGGATGTATTTGAAACAATGATTCCTAAAATTGAACATGTATAATATTGCTTCTACATTATTTGTATTTTGAAAGATATATTTAATTTGCAAAAATAAAAATAGTTTTCTTATAATAAAATATCTTTTTGAAAAAGCAAAAGACTGGTTTTTCCATGTACCCTAGTACTGTTTATAAAGTGAAACATTAATTTTAAAAGTTCACGTTGATTTGATAAATCTAAGCCATAGCTTCCAATACATTTATCATATTTTAACTGGATGTTGAACAAACCGAACCAGTTATTAAATAATTCCATCATTTTAAAAGCCTGTTAATGAAATTATTTGTAGACAGCTGTAACAACTGTTATTAATAACCAAAATTAGAAAAATCTTACCTCTTTCCAATTATATGAATCTCAATAACCATTTTAACTCAAAAAAGCAATTGATTTAGATACAGAGTTAGAGAAAATTTGAGTTGCTAATTTGACATTCATTCTACCGGTGCCTTCTACAAGTAGAGATGTCTTTCACTTAATTTATGAGCAAGTTTATAATTGCTGCCTGACCACTTATTAATCAATTCTTGTAAAATGTTTTTATTTATCAATTTATAATCTGGCAAAACAAATCCACTGAAAAAATAACCGAGTTTCTATTTCTATTTTGATTTTATAATTAGCAAATGCTTTCATTTTATATCTTACTGATCTAGTAAATTGTTTCTAGCTAATTATATTAGATGAGGCATATCTGCAAAAACATTAATTTGATTTTGGGTTTCAGGTTGGCAAAATGATGTGTTTGAAATTGTAATATTCAATTTGTCCATAATCTCATATTGCTAGGGCCTATATCGGACACAGTTGCAACAACATTGAAATTAATAGTGTGTAAAGCCCTAATGGTTTGATGTAGCAACTCTAGTGTCATATTTTTATCAGAGTTAAAATACACAGGCTGTTTCCAGTTTTCAAACAATTCTTAATTTGTCAACAAATATACTATGATTATTTATTTTTTTACTTTCATTAATTATACAAACACAATTGTACACAAATAATTTAAATATTTTTACCTCTAACGACAACAGTTTGCACACATTTGTATGGACCTAGAACTAGTTCATTCTTTTTATCATAACAAATACGTTTTGATATATATGTATAGTCCATGTCTCAAGCCTAAAACGGATAGGTGGAGTAAACCCTCAAACCCCCGACCAGAGATAGAAAATAAATGTTCACAAACACCTGTTTCTGACGTGTTTCAGGACTGGCATGGACGGTAATAAGGGAGGAAAGGCGGACTCAGGGACCCAGAAACCCGTCCCCACGCCACCAAACCCCCAGCACGCTCAACTGGCGGAACTCGAGCAACGGGTACGCCTGCTTGAGCGTCGTTTGGGAGTGGACCCGGTGGCTTTGGGGATCCTGATCGAACCCTGGGAGGTAGACATGGCGGATTTGGATGTTCTCAGGGCAGACAACTGCTGTGGGCTGCCTACCAACGGGGCCTCAGGGCGGGTAGAAGGAAAATGGCTCCAGTCGCGGACCGCGTAAACCCCCCTCCCCCCCTCGACGACAACCAACGTCGAGAGGAGCGCGTACTGAAACCGGAAGATCATACCCCAGAGCCCATCTAACCCCCCCAATCCGCAACCAGACAACAAACTCCACCAGCACCCCGAGCCGCAACCAACCAACCGCAACAGCCCCACGCCGCAGCCTATCTTCCACCACAACACCGGTCCGCAACATGGCACCCACCACCACTGGACCTCGCCCCTTCATGGAGGTCTTAGTATCCAGACCGGCAGTACCGACCACTGGCGCGGACGGTGGAGCGGCGGGGACGTCCGGACACTCGGGCACACTCCAAAAGCGAAAACGTCCTTCGCAGCTGAGAAAGGACAAGCTAAAATGGAAAGCCTTCTCGAAGAGGAAGAAGAGGAGGCGAAGGCGAGGAACAGCCAGCATTGGAGGCTGGAGAAGATCGAAGAGGAGGCGTCACTGATGGATGTGGATGAGGAGGTGTTGACGACACCACCGACAAGCCTCCCAGAGGTGGACGACGAGATGTTCCACACGGCGCTATCCTGCCCCAACCCGACACCTCAAACACCCGACACCCCCGACCAACAAATCCCCGCACCGAGGCCTTCAGATACGCCCAATCCTCCGAGAAACCCGCCTCCCTTCAAGGAAGATGGGACCGAGTAAGCTTGCAGGGACAGGTCACCTGAACATCCCAGCTGGGAGAAGAGAAGACTATAAGTAAGTGGCTAGACCACGGCTTAGTCACACAGGGTGTGTCGACGGCTTGGCGGGGGAGTATGACGCGGCCCCCTCAACCTATCACACAGGTTGGGCCCGCGCTGTACCTCTTCTGTCACCCGTTGACACATTGTGCGACACTCGGTTGTGAACTTACTCTCCCACCGTCCAGTTGGAGAGTGCAAAGTCCACACCGGGGAAAACGGCCGCGGCCGGCCGCTACTAAGCTTCCCGGTCGTTCGCTCTCTCCGCTCCCCGTCGTCAACGCGAACGCACCCAGCTGCCACCGCCGATCTCGTACGACCCGAGCGTCACATACGGTTAAATACCAAATTTTGTTTTTTTTTTGCTTAGTGTTTTAAGTAAACGGGCCCTGCCCCCTTATTTTAAACACACCGACTTGTTATTTATTTATTTATTTATTTTTTTATCATCCACCATTTTCACCTTCACGCGGAACGCCGACCGTTAACTCGTCGCGCCCATTCCGCCCATTAACGAGACGCCGACCCTCCCTAGTGTCGCGTCAGCCGTTGTAGTAGCTAAATAGTGTCAGCCTGATCATGGTCAATAATAATAATGATAATATAATTTTATTTTGTGTTTGGAAGAAACAATTAATTTTTTTATGTATAAAACTTGGGAAAATATTTTTTTTTTATAAAAACCTTAATTAAAAATTGGAAAATAGGCAATAACAATTAGGTATCTGTACAATTCTTAATATATGTATAATACAAAACAAATTTAATAAGGTTAGGCCTTGGTAATTATTTAAAAACATATTATATAATGAATTTATAATGCACAAAAACAAATTATAACATTTTTTTTATATATGATGTTGTTAAGACTGTAACGGACCTACTTGTCTAGCTGGCTAGACTAGGCAAAGTGGCCGTCGATAAGGCTAAAATAGACGGATCCCCACGGGAAAACGGTTGGTTAGGCCGCAGTCTACGTCTAATTGGTCTTAAAGTCTCCCTTATTAACTTAATATATCGCCCGAGGAGTTAGAACGGGCGGTCACACTGTTAAATAATCTAACTCTCAGCTGCAGACTACAAGGTCTTTTTTAAGGTTACTAAATAAAATAGAATTATATTACATGCATAAAATATTTACACTCTGACCTGGGTTGGACGATGAAATGGTTGGTCGAAGTGGAGTTGAAACGGACGCACACAAAAGATAGTCGGATGGGCGGCTTGTAGCAAAACGGCAAAATATAGGGCGCAAGGTCGAGGGTATTGGCGGTCCGTGATGGTAAAGTCAATTACTTAATTAGGTGCTACGCGGCGTGCCTTGTCCTGTGTGTGCGACCGTTTTCTTACTTATAGTCGGGGGTGCTGTGTCAGTAATTTTGTTCTATACATTTATAAAACTAAATCCGGAATACTGACAATTGCCCTACAATTTTAATTACTCAAGTAGAAAATTATTGGACCCAAAATATAATAATTATCAACATTGTTGATAAAATTTGAAACTGTATAAAATGTTCAAACGTGTTTTATGCGTATTAGGAATAAGATATCAAAAAAGTACGCTGTCCGATCTCAAGTTAACTTCATGACAAATTCAAATGTGTTTTCAGATTAATTATCGGATCACTGGCTCAGTATGTGCAATGGACAAAAAATGTACTATTATATTAACTAAAATAGCTTTTACTTATAGAAAAAATTATTTAAATTAAAAATAGTACCATGAAGCTCATATAAATAAACTGGTTAATTATTTAACATGGTCGCAATTTATTAAAACCACTTTTTTGGGCTCTCCACATGTACAGGCTGGACTCGCACGAGTGTAAAGGAGTGAAGTTTGCCTTGGAAATTACCGTGGCCAGACAAAAACTGTACAATGTTGTGAGTGAGCCATATTGGGGTGTCAAGGCGCCGTCTGACGTTCGGGAAAAACTTGAAAGTCCAGCGGCCCTTGGCTGATGCATCCCATCTAGATTGCCACACATCTATCAGACTGTTCCACTTTTCAGACAGCAATATGACTTTTCCCTCACGTTCTAGTAGCCTGGTAGTAGCTATGGTTGAGTAATATTGCACCAACAAGTCAAGTGGTAGTGAGGCAGAAATGACTTGTAGGGCCACTGTAGAAGTCGTACTATAGGCGGAAGTTACACCCAGTAGAGGGGTCCTCTGAAGGGTGTGCAACCTTCTACTGCCGTAACTGCTCAAAGCGGCATGCGCCCAGTATTTGGCTCCATACATAATTTTGGGAATGAATACGGAGTCATATAAGATCCGCAGCGTGGCTCTATATACTCCCCAGTGTTGTCCATAAACTCCTCTGAGCCTGGAGAATAGGCCGTAATCTTTGTTAAGAACCATTGTAATGTGCTCCTTGAAGCGTCTGCCGTTATCCAGTATGATTCCGAGATAACGTGCACTGGCCATTGATCTGATTCTCTTGTCACCGAATGCCATTGTGAAACCGGGGACTAAATAGCTTTTAAGCACAACGGCAGCGGCCTTTTGAGGCGAGAAGCTCAAACCTCGGTGGTCGCCCCAACGCTTCACAATACGCATGATGTCCTCCACTCTTGATACGAGTTCCCTCCTGGTGTTGGCAGCGACGGAGACAGCGATGTCGTTTTATTTTCATTATCCAGTTTACATAGCCAATTGACCTAGCCATATCTAGTCGATAAAAGGGTAGCCAGTAATTTTCATAAGCAAACTTCCAGACTTATTTTCATAACAACAATCGGAAGTATTACGTTTTGACAAATTATAATACGATTTAATAATGGAACATGATGAAGTTTGAAATATTGTTTGAATATTGTGAAATACGAGTTCCCTCCTGGTGTTGGCAGCGACGGAGACAGCGATGTCGTCTGCATATGCCGGGATACGAACGTACTCCGGAATTGGTTGAAGTAATAGGTCCTTCATGGAGACGCTCCATAAGACCGGGCCGAATAGAGAACCTTGCGGGCACCCCTTCGTAAGTTTAACGGTTTTTCTCACTCCTCCCATGAAGATTGTAGCTGCTCTTTTGGATATGTAGCTGAAAGTGAGCGCCCTGGTATTGAGGGAACAACCTAATTGAAGCATGTCATCCATTAGCGATGTCTATCTCAGGTTGTCAAAGGCTCCGGAAATGTCCAGGAAGACGGAGATCACGTATTTCTCGCCCCTTCCGTCTATCTGTCCGAACATTCCGTCTATTGCGCTTTCGGTGGAGAGACCACGGGTGAACCCGTACTGCAGTCCACTGATGTGGGGCCTAGTTTCCTCACGAATCCTCTCACATATGAGGTATTCTATCGCCTTGGAGATCGTGGGCAGTAGGCTGATAGGCCTGTATGAGTTTGGCAGAGTAGGGTCCTTGTCCTTGCCCTTACGAATGACCACGATCCTAGCCTCCTTCCATGAATTAGGAAATGTAGAGGTGTCTAGGATTTCTCTAGCAATAATCATTAAGTTGTTAGAAATGAACCTCCATGCTGCCCTGACCACTTTTGCCGTGATTCCGTCAATGCCAGGGGCTTTATTAGTTGCCAGTCTCCACACTGCACGTTTAAGTTCCTCTTCAGTAAAGATATATGGAGCCAGGGGTCCATCGGCGATCGGGGGAATCTCTTGCTGGACCTCGTGCGGGATTAGTGTGTCGAGTAAAAGCGACACCGTTTCTTCTGGCGAACTTGTAAAAGTCCCGTCTGGTCGTTTTAGTGTTCTCAACAGGCTGATCTCCTTCGAACCCTTCTTCAGCCACTTGTAGACTTTGCCTCAAGGATTACGGCCGTCATTTCCACAGAAATTTCTACAGGAGGAGACTTTGGCTTTTCTAAGGGCAGCAGTGTAGGAATTCCTTAACCTGCGATAGGTCACAAGATGCTCCTCGGTCCTATGTCTGGTAACGGCGGCCGAGGCTCTTTTTAGAGTCCTTCTTATCTCAGAAAGTTCATCTGTCCACCACGGAGGCGTAGCTTTGTTACGTACGCGTTTAGACTTGAACTCTTTCCTGGCCGTATTAAATAGAGCATCATTCAGACATTTTGCTTTACAATCCAAGTCTCCATCGGCAAAGATGTGGGCGCATTCGTTTAGTCTATTAGTTAAATAAATCGAGAATCGATCCCAATCGATCCTTTCTGCGAAAAGGCGATCTGGAATCTTGACGGTGGACACCAGATCCGTGCTGAGACTGAAGTATGCGGTGATCACTGGTGGTTCCGTCCGGCAATACATTCCAGTTGGATATGTCACTATAAACATCAGCCGTGGTGACGGTAATGTCTATATTAGACGACCCGTTGTTGTTGCGGAAAGTAGTATAATCAGAGGGCTGATTAACTAATGTGAGGCCATTAAGTTGTAGAAATTGTTCGACTAAAATTCCCTTTTGATCTGTCTGAGGGCAATACCATCTTCTAGAGTGAGCATTAACATCGGCCGCGGTGATCATTCTGCCTTTTATCTGTTCAATAGTGTGTTGTAGTTGCTGTATGATCACACCCGTGGGCACCTGATACTTGAAGTATGCTGAGATGAAAGTAATAGATCCCACGTGTGTTTGGACCGAAACCACGGCGAAGTACTCGGTGCATAGGTCTTCCCTCGTTATACTAATCACTCTAGGATTGATGATGGCGATGGCTGTGCCATGAAAGGTTCTCTGTACACCCGCTCGGAGGTGGCACTTACTTAGTGTAATCCTGAGAGGATCCGTCATCCATCCCGTCAGCCTATTGTTGAAGGTGTACGGTTCCTGGAGTAGAGTGATATCAATCCCATTAGTGCTGCAGTAATGATAGAGCTGATCATTTACCGCAACGCCTCCACCGAGATTATGTTGTGCAACTTTAATGGTGCTCAGGTTATCTTCACTGTTCTCTGTGCTCTGAGCGTTGCTGATGGAAGAAGCCATCAGTGAGTCGTGGTATATGTGGTTCTCCGGAAAACATTGGCTAGAGCGTTGATCCTAGCCGAGCATGTTCTCTCCATGGCAGAGTGAGCTCCTCTGCAGTTAACACATTTGGGCTGCGCATTCTTCTTGGGACATTCTGGTGATTTGTGACCCCTGGCGGCACAATGAGCACAAACCTGAGCTTCAGCAGAGCACTTGCCACCAGTGTGGGCAAATCCTAAGCATTTATAACATTGTGTTATCTCTTCAAACTTGCCAGTGCGGCATCTCACAAGTCCAATGTATAAAGGGTTCCTGATTAAAAGCTCATAGAATGTAGGATCCACCTCTGTGATCCAGCTAATTTGCTCACCTCTGCCTCGCTTGAAAATAGGCTTAATGAGTTCCCTCGCTTGTTCAGGAGTAATACCACGGTCCTCATTTTGTTTTGCTATTCTTTCCAGGAGCTGGTCCGTGGTAGTATTCTCCTGTACACCTCTAATAATGGCCCTTGGCCATCTAGTGGGCTGCTCCTTCAGAGCGGTAGTACCGGAGTTGATAATTTATCTGAGCGCAATGTTTGTATCAGTGTCATTACTTCTAATGATAAGGGCGCCGCTTTTTGTAGACACCAAGCTTAGCTTTAGTTTGGAAGCCTTGCTTACCACCTCGGTCCACAAGGTTTCCTTTATCTTCTCCTTCTCACCGGGTTCACATATAAGGATATAGGAAGGCTGTGGAGAAGCGTCCCTGTTTATATCCAGCTTCCGTTTCCTGGATTTGGATCGGGCCAGGCTCTTCTTCTGAGCATTGCTCATGTTCCTTCTAGCACTTTTAGACCTGTTTCTGGCTTTTGTACTATTCTTTCTGCTAGTCCTTGTTGGAGTATCTACCATCATCTCATCTGACTCCTGCTCCTGCCTTACAGCTTCGGCCGCTTCATTTTTCCGAAGTTGTTCCATGAGTAACTCAATCTCGGCCTCCTGGTTGTTTTCCTCAAGTTGGCGTTTGAGGCTCTCAATTTGAATTTGTTTATCACATAGAGCATTATTAAATTCCATCACTAGATTTTTAACCACTGCCTCGCCTAACTCCTTGTTTTCATGTTTGGCTCTTATTGCGAGTGACTCGGCTATCTTCCTCTATTGTGCTTTGGCCAGAGTCTCTATATGAACTAATTTTAGAGTAAAATCTTTGAGTGTCTCCTTTTTAAATTTACTCGAGTTTTCTTCCGAGGTAACAGTGGTCTTCAGCCAACCAACAGTGTTCATTAACAATTAGAAATTGTCGCTGGAGGGGGAGGCGGGCTTCGTGGATTTTCTGGACGCGGATAGTTTGTGTATCTTAGTAGACGGCTCACTGGTTATAGGCGATGTCGGTTAATTAATACCCGGGTTCGAGCTCGTTGACCTTTTCCTGTCTGAGGTAGACATTTTGCAGGTAGGATGCTTTTATACTACTTGTGAGTATTTTGATTTTCGCGTGTGTTAGGATAACTCCTTACTCCATGCGTCAAAGAGGGCAAGGTTTGGTAACCTTCGCCGGTATAGCGTGCCAGAAAGGTAGATAAGTTTGACAAGTTGTGTCTATACGGAATATGTTTAACATAATAAAACTCCAAGGCCTTTTATATACTAACGCATTTAATAGTGCGAAAAATCTGAGTACATCTACCATTAAGAAGCTTTTTTATGTGTATTATTATGACTCGTATGTTTTTTCATACCGATACGAATTTAAGGTAACTAAAAAATATTACTAACCGTGTGTTGTTTACGCATTTATAACATACAAAGAAAATTTAGAGTATAAAATAAAACCTTACATATTATGGTTTGGAAACCCAAATTTGGGCCTCAAAGAGCAATCCAGTGATCACAGATAAAAAAAACAAATATCGATAAGAGCATTGTACCTAATGAAAATTATGTGCTTATAAATTAATTTTAGTTTAAGGGTGGATATGATTTGGGTTACATTTTTGTTTTAAAAGTATTCACTTTTTGTTATCTTTGGTGAAACCAGTTGACATTGACTATTTAATATAAAATTTCAGTTAAACAATTTTTAATCGTTAGATAAAACCACACTTTTATATTGGAATCTATAATGTAAAATTCATTTATGGTTATATATCAACGAAAAACAAGTGAATGCCCTCAGTTTGTAAGTTGTACAATCACTATTTTGCTTGTAGCTAAAAAAGTATTCAACCAATCAATATGTTAATTTGCTCGATTCCATCTCCACAACTTTTTCAATCTACTAATATCTCATATGTTCATTTCTGTCCAGCTGTTTGCCCACAAAATCATTGCGAAATTTATGTTAAAATTTATTAACCAGAAAAAACTTCATTATTCCAGAATTTCAACTTATTTGGTACTTACGCCTTTTTTTAGGATTTCTGATATTAATAATCCATAGTTTTAAAAAGTCTAACTTTGACTACAATTCATTAAATTGAGTTAAAACATATTTGACATGCGTTGTTTTTACAGGGAATAGAAATTGATCATATAAAAATTAGATCAAGGGATAAAATAAAATAAATGAACACAAAAAAGTTTTTTATATTACTGCACAAACTGGTATAATTTTTTATAATAAAATAAATGTAGTTTTTACACAGAATTCGTATATTATAATTATGAATGTTGACAAAAAAGTTCTTTTTAAAAAAATCGGTAACTTATGTCGTTTTTGAAATGACCTATTCAATTGTTTTTTTTTAGAGTAAGCGTGCTCTAGTCTGTAGTAACAGTAGGTTAGTACTTAATACATTTGGGTAATTGACATTGATTAGTTAATTGTTTAACAGGGCCAAAATCAGCAGAATCCGCTTCAGAAAAAAGGTCGTTCTAAGTCTTTTTGAAGTAACAACGAACGCGACACAATAGGTAAGGAAATGGCATAACATTAAATATTGCGCTTGATTATTTTTCTAAAATAAAACGTTGTAGTACCGGTTTTGAGCCGGTAAGTGATATGAAGACTAATTTGTTTTGTGGCTTTTGCAAATCACAATAAACAAAATCGAAAAATCCTATGAGAATGTCATCGGTTTCGCGATTAAGTCATTTGTCACCTTAATGACTATGTTAACTATTTATGTTAAGTAACGCACAACGAAAAGATTTGAATACATTTTTTTAAACACAATAATAATTACATGAACATAGAACAGGTCAACCCTAACTGTCTCCGTTGCAGGCCACCAACCAACTAACTAACTCTAACCTATTATACACAATCATTAGATATACATGATATGAGATAACAACGATAACTCATATAAACGGACAATAGCAGCACATAATGTATCTCTGCAAGTTTCTATATTTTTCTATTCATTTTATATTATAAAAATTAACCAACTGCTGTTATTTAATAACCAAGAAAAGAACAAATTAGAAAATGTTTGGCACGAGATGAAATGTGATTTGTGAAGATTTTTAGAGAAACGAAAGCAAGCTGGGGTTGCATAGTGGAAATTGAAGGACATGCAAATAGAGAACCATAAAAGTATCAGGGAGCAAGTTAAGGCGTTGGACTACTATAAAACGCAAAACTGATAAGATGATTGGAATTATTATTATACTTGCTAGAATTCGGGGAATAACATATTATGCAAACGCCTTTTTACGATATTCACATGTATATATCGAGTGTTTTTATAATGTATGCTACCGAAATATTGACACATTATCTAGCGCGGCATAATATGCCTTAGGTATAATACATAGTACAGTTTATAAGACACATTTTAAAATGGCTAACGTCGTGTAGACTTTGTCAGGAATTGAAAACAACCGAGGGCCTCTAAAACAGACATAGTAAATAAATAGTAGTAAAGTAGAAAAACAATATGCAGTAAAATGTTATAATTTTATTTTGTTATGGTATAACATTTATTATTAATACGTTAACGACCATGTGCATATCATACAGGCAGTTAAATTGGTCGTTAACGTGTTAGGTATAATAATAACAAATCTTAACGGATACTTATCCAAAACTATTGTACTTACTTAATAACTAAACATTTGTGTACCTATTTGTATATCCTGGTGTAAACTTTAGGTACAAAGTTGACTACATTGGGCACCAACGATAAACCACACAGACTATAATTATAATTGAGGTGACTAGTGTAATTGGTGCTTATTTTACTAAAAGTGGTAGATTTATATAATCAACCAATAATTGTAATTAGTTAGAATTTCAGGCTATAGGCTATACGTAAATCTTTTGTTTTAGTATTCACCTTTATACCAAATTCGAAAACTTATATTTTCAATACACATTTTCTTACAAAGATTAACTCGTTGTAATATTTTTAAATCTAATTTAATTAATGTATACATTTTTTCCTCTAATTAATCATTAGCTTATAGACTACAAAAATGTATAAAGCTTTTGTTAGGTATTAATAATTATCACAACAAAATAGAGAGATCAGCCTGTGAATTGAGATGGAAAATTCCGAGGGACAGAGGCCTCTCAGTCCAAGTATAATCTAAGTTGTAGTACACAAGAAGAACAAATATTGTGCACCTATATTGTTCAAATAATGACATGTTTTATATTGAACTAAAAAAATATGAAGGTTAATAATTTTATGGGCTTTGGGAATCTATTAAAATGAAGCATATAATCACAACAGATCTAAACCTGCAATTTATAAAATGTTTAATCATCTTAACAATAAGATTTTATACTAAAATAATTAGTGTTAATAAACAGTGTTCAAAACGATTGTCGCTTTTCGCGTTTCAGTGTACGGTTAAACATAGAAAAAGTTGTTTTCGATACAGTATTCACATTTATAGAGGCCTCTCAATAACGTCAAGGTGGATTTTGTTTATCTTGTTCATTTGTCAAACGTTCACTTCCATACGAAACAATTTTTTTTTTTATTATACGCCTCGAGGGTAATATTAGAGGAAAATATACAAAATACAGTGATAATACTAATATAGTATAAAGTAATTATACAACAATTAAAAATAACAATAAAACATAATACAAGTCAATAATGAACTAAAATATCGGAAAAATAAAAATAAAATGTTAAATGTTATAAAAGCTATCATTTTGCAAGTGAAGTGAAGTAAAAAATAAAGAATGGATCCTAGAATTATAAGATGGCAGCGTGATTGATATCTCTCTCCATAATTCCATAAAACTATTCACTAACTTATAAATAAAAGAGCTATCCAAATATTTGTGCCTGTGATCTAGCTATGGAGACCTAGATGGTATCCTAATGAACAATGAGACTGGTTTACGTAATTAAATGTACGTTAGAGTACCTAAAAAAGATATTTGAAAAACGAATTATAGTTATGATTGGCCCTGTTGAACTTTGAGTTGTTGATAAAATTTGGGCTCTATTCAGAGCGATATTCACCGTTTCATAAGATATGAAGGGGGAGATTGAATATTTTTAATGTTTAGTCTAATTAAGTACCTTACAAGTAAGATTTCTGACCTACAAAATCGATACACGAATAAATCGTTTCGGTGGTTTAAAAGATGCCGTAGTCCCATGCACAAAAATATTAATTATTAAATAAAAGTCAAAACAATATTGGAAGCCAGTTATAGTTATAGCTAGTTATAGTATTAGATGGAACAGAAAATATTAAATACACCCATCGGTACAGCATATACATATTCTAATTATTTACAAGAAAATCCTGAAGACGCACATACTCACCTGTGCATTATGATATCTACATATTTATAAGACCTAAATACAATAAATATACAACTGATTAAAATTTAAATAGATATTTGGAATAAAGCCACAGCTTAATTCGTTTATAGCAAAGAAATGTGATATTTGTTGAATGCTTGTCATTTTTTTTCAATTCTCATACTAAACGGCAATTATAGAGTCTACAAATTAATCGTTTTATCGCTCAGTTGATGTTTAGTGTAAAAGTAGTTATGTACAATGGTTTTCAAATTTACTTTTTTATTACTGCCTTTTATCATAATCAATAATTCTATTTCGCCAACTACTGATTATAATGAAGTAATATTTTATATCATATTTAAATTATATTTTTTAAATTCCATCAAAATCTTAAAACTGTACAACCACTGACAGGAAAAATAGGACAGTTGTTTAGTAGTAGTTTTATTTATTCCGTCCAACGGCAGTGTCTAATGAAGCCATATAATAATTATTATATTGTTTTTCATTTTTATTGCAACTAAATATTTTATGTTATTTTTTAATATAAATTGACAAATTTGATCGAAGCTGAAATGTTTTACTTCTTAGCGGTTTTCGTATTTCAAAAAAAAAGGGTTATTATACAAATAGATATTTTGAAGTGAAAATAATAAATTGACAATCTTGATTGAACGTGTATTGGGGATAGCATGCTTACTTATTAGATATTGAAGAAAAGCTCTGAAGTCAGAATTTATGGTAGCCAAAAACTGTTGTAAAAATTATAAGTTTGATTCCAGTAAATAGGTTTTGACCCATCTAATGGGGGTTTAAGTGACCTGTTTGTTGGACATTTTAGGCCTAAAGCCTGACATAATTACACCAACTCAGGATGGTTAGATTTAAATTCTGAAAAAATATTTGAATTAAATAAAATAACTTTTCTAGGTTAATGTTGAAATCGACTAATGATATTTCATTTAATATTGTGTTTAAATCCTATTTTATTTGCTCAAATTTGTATTTGTGATGTAAATGAAACAGTTATTCAACAATCGACTTCCATAATATAACAGCATTCATGCGTTCAACACTTTCAAGGTATTCGTTGAGCAATTGATATTTCCTAATTTGTATAAAATGCCTAATTCAACATGTATGTTATATCACAATTTTTGTAAAATCCACATTATTATCCAAACATTTATATAAAACTAAATTCGGAATACTGACAATTGCCCTACAATTTTAACTACTCAAGTAAAAAATACATGGACCCAAAATATAATAATAATCAAAACCGTTTTAACGTTGGAGACTTCAAATAATATAACTAGGTCGATGATAAAATATATTGTTTTTGTTTTCGAATATTTTTTTATTTAGGACATAGGTGTATCTGTTTGAACAAGCATACCAAACATAAAATCGAAACAAATAGTCTTCTTATTTTAAATAAATAATACAACTTAAAACGCGTTTTCAATACGTTTTCCCGTTTAAGAAAGTGTATATACAATTATTTAGAAAACTAATGATAAAGGTTTTAAATTTTGAATATAAAAATAATATAGTAACATTATTCATGACCGGATGTAGACATTTTTAGGTGTTCTAAGACCAATTCTAGGAATATGGATAATAATAAAATACAATACAATACAATACAAATATATATGTATTCATAATAATTAAAATTTTTTTTTATTATTATATAAAAAATAGTATATTATAAATGTATTTACAATTTTCTCATTTCTGTAAATTCTACATTTGTGTCTATATCGAGTAGGTTTAACATAATGAAACTCCAATTTCTTTTATATACTAACGAATTTAATAGTACGAAAATCTGAGTACATCTACCATTAAGTAGCTTTATATGTGTATTAATATGACTCATATGTTCTTTCATACCGATACGAATTTAAGGTAAATAAAAAAAAAATGTATATTACTAACCGTGTAATGTTTACGCATTTATAACATAAAACGAAAATTCAGAGCATATTATGGTTTAGAAACCCAAATTTGGGCCTCAAAGAGCAATCCAGTGATCACAGATAAAAATACAAATATCGATAAGAGCATTGTACCTAATAACAATTATGTGCTTGAAAATTAATGATTAGTTTAAGGGAGGGTATGATTATTGTTACATTTGTTACATTTTTGTTCTAAATGTATTCACTTTTTGTAATCTCTGGTGGAACCAGTTGACATTGACTATTTGATAAAACATTTCAATTAAACAATTTTTAGTCGTTAGATAAAACTTCTCTTCTATATTGGAATTTATAATGTAAGAGTGACTAAAGAATTAAATGCTCGCAATTTGTTAGTTGTACATTCACTGATACACATACTTAACATACTACAATACATTTAAATGACAATTACACTCGAGGCTTTACACATTAAAGGAATTGCTTCCACAAGGAGTTGAACAAAAGTAAAAAAGAAAGCAGAGATTAAACATTATGTTTTCTTTATAAATTAGTCACTAATATAAAATAGGTTTTCTCTATATAAATGTATTGTTATAATAACCCATATATCGTTGTTAACAATATAATGAAATATTTTCACTGTCTATTTACTCACTCACACATAGCAACCTGGAAATTGACTACGGTAAAAGTGTAATTTACCCCTTTTTGGGGGGATTTTCCTTAATATAAAAAAAGTTTGATCACAGTTTTTTTTTGAGAAAATTGTATATGTTATAGTTCCATTCTAGATAATATAACTTCGGTCTAATTTTCCCGACCTAAATTCCTAAAACTTTGCTTCGAAAAGTGAAATAAAGAAAAAAATTCTATCTTTTCTATTGGACAAATTTGGAATTAATTTGACTTGTTGGTTGTTAAATCTTAAAATTGCGCCAAACAAGTTGTAAAAACATTCAGCCTTTTTCCCAGGAGGAGAGAGGGTTGTTGAAATTTCGGGTTTTCTTGTGTGTAATATTGTTGATAAAACTGTTTATACTAAAA
Organism: Adelges cooleyi; assembly: GCF_023614345.1. Classification (NCBI taxonomy): domain Eukaryota; kingdom Metazoa; phylum Arthropoda; class Insecta; order Hemiptera; family Adelgidae; genus Adelges; species Adelges cooleyi. The sequence continues at coordinate 1,873,023 of NW_026095978.1, forward strand.
ATGCTAAGGTTATAATAAATCGAAAATATTTTCGAAAAGCATACAATTTCGGCACTTGTGCACACAAGAGAATTTTTTAGTCATTTTTTTTTTGCCATCCTTAAATGTTTATAAATTTTAAGCAGAAAAATACATCGATCGAACGAAAAAAACAATACATAAAATTGTCGATGATCGAATAACAAATTTTTTTTTTTGTGCACATCTTAGTGTTACTTTTTACGTCGAAAATTCGAATGTCATAGCAAATAGTCAAAACTTGAAAATGTTATCTAATCAGATATACTATTTTCATACGATTTGCGCACATAAATATTTTATTAATTTACAACTATTGCCTTTAATAGTCCGTAAAACAAATAGTAGCCTAACCTTAAGTAGGCTATCAACGGATATTCTCAAAGGAAAAATCCATTACAATTCGAATTGCACCGAGCCGACTGAATATGATAAATATGGAAATGCTCTTATTCTTCTCTACATATATCTTTATTTGTAGTTTTAGGAATTACAATTATACTTTAAGTAGAGGTTACCAAGGTATACTGTATTGTGTAAATCTATTTGATCTATGAAATTTGCTTTTATATGTATTCGAACAGAAAAATAATATGCAGGGACAAAAAATACTGTGGAATATTAAAAACAACAATCCGCATAAAGTTATAAAAACTAATAGTACCGACCTAGATATGTAACAAAAAAAATAAGTTGTTTTTCAGTGAAGTATTTTCGCATATGAAACATTTGCACAAATAAGAACAGTTACAACGACAACAACAGCAGAAAACACAATAACAATTTCGTTTTAACATTAAATGAATAGATTTTCAATTGAAACTCTCGATAAAATATCTGTTTATATTTTACATTGCCAATTGAGAACAATTTAAAAAACAACCGGCTAGGTTAGGTTAGGGGCTGATGCAATGGTTGAAATTATTATTATACTTGATGGAATTCGAAAAGAACATACTATGCAAAAGCCTTTTTACGATATTCATATGTATATATATATAAAAATAAAATCGCCGTAAAAAGAAAATATTGGTTGCATCTGCACACCTCGTGTCAATAAAATAAATTCGTTAAAATCGGATTTAATGTGAACATACTGAAAAACAGTTAATCGAAAACGAAACGCCGTGTAAAATATCAGTCATTATTTCATTAACTAATCCGAAATTATTTTATCAAGCCGAAAAATTAATACGCCGCACAATGTGTGTCAACTCGTGACCTGACATAATAGTCGTCCATTGATGTTGATAAAAATAATAAAATATTATTCAACAAGTAAAATAAGTCAATCTGAGATCGTCAGAGACAGTGCCGTGTAAAAAACATGTCGACGGTAAAACCGGACGGTCACCGGGGGTTAGCCGGGACAATATTTGCCAAAATAATAATATAACAGTCAATCTGATCAAACGCAGAGACAAACAGCCGTACAAATAAAATATAAAAAGCTCAACGGTAACCAACCGGAAATATGTATATACCACTACCAAAATCGCTGATGACATTCGCGTAATAACAACAAAAAAATTTAAAATTCAAACAACCGATCCGGACGAATAAAATAAAGGTTAGCTACTCCTCTCTCTTAAACTACCCATATGATCAACATTCGAAATTCAAAGACATGTGTTATGTGGTGTGATAAAAATTTTGGTCTCCAGACCGCAACGGCAAAATAAATCAATAAAATATTGAACTTTGCGGTTAAAGTGCGGCACTAGGCGGCAATATCGGCAACAATAGATCTGCGTCAATTTAAAATTGCGGTGATCTATGGCAATCGGCAAATAAAAATTTATAAATTCAAATTGATTATCGTAAAAGCGGCAACGAGCGGCCAAATATGCCTCCTATGGCTGCGGGCGACAACGTGCGGCTAATGATGAAACAAACGGCAAATAGGTACTATTAAGTACGCGTCGGCAAAAACGATGATGTAAATAAAATCGGCAAATAATTCGGTAGTATTGATGACTTAGCAACTAAAATGGACCATAAAATTACCTACTTCTGGAAATTACAGTAATACATAAATGACGTTCCGATCCTAATTGCTTGTTTATATTTTCGGGGCAAAATATAAAGATAATTATTCTTACGCGTATGCATAATTGCATGGCACAGACCGATAATATTTACTCGTTTTTATTTTGATAATATATAGGTTTACTTTGTATTGGGGAAAAAATCGCTTATTTATTTACTATTTTGAGAAAAAAAAATATTAAAACCTTCTAATGTAATAATATTATAATTAAAATTGTCCCAGAAATTATAGCATCAGCAAAACATCGCGATCACCGGCACACACGCTGCGTGTGTGTCATAGTTACTAGCATCGTCTCGGGTACCGTCTGAGATTGTACATACTACATTATTGTTGTCCGTTAAAATTATGATCATCACTTTGAATACGTTGTTGTATCATTTCTGTTCTAACGAATGTTAAAGAATCGTATTAAAATATTTTATAGTCGTGTCAAATTCAAATAATAATATGAAGTGCGAGTCGGGAATTGGTGTCCAAAGATGGTCAGGCAACGCAATAACAGAAAAAGGCATTGCCTTACAAACGAACGTTTATAATTCCGAGATAACGGTTAGATTTAAATTATAAAATCTGCAACGGCAATTGTCTGCCTCCAAGGAAATATGTGTTTTTTTTTTTGCTAGATGTATTCCTAGTAATCTTTTACACCGTGAGAATTGAGAATTATAATTTATATTTTTAAAAGATGCTACCTAACAAAAGTTAATGATTAATATGATTCGCGCATAATATGTATAATTCCCCACCAAAAAAAAAATATATACTTTTACAAAAGAAAAATAGAAATTTAGTTTTCCTTTGTCTTATACTGTCTCTTGGAATTTCCATCAAGAGACAGAGGAAAACAGAGGAATTGTAGTTTAGATATAATTTTGAGTTCCTAGGTTATAGTCTAAGTTCCCTATGTTATGTTGCTGGTTAGTGATAAATAGTCTGCTAGTATAATTGGGTCTCTGTCTATTGCTAACACCCTTTCTAGATTGATCGTTAAAAGCACTAAAAGTAGACCTATTACAATTATATTCAAATTTCCTTTTTCTGGTTCCATTATAATAATTTTGCGTTGTCCTATTTTTCCCATTGAATACAGCCCTAGAATGATTATTATTTAACCCACGGGGGTGTCTATAATATTTATATTATTTTATTAGTTCAGATTCTTATTAGCCCTATAGTAACTATTGTTGTTATTATCTTCAACCCTATTTATATTAATTCCATTATTATCATTTTTAAAAAAAATCAATATGTATTTTCTCATTATTCATATTGAGTTGTATTTTTGACTTAGCAAAGTTAACTACGCCCTTATATTTAATTAGAAAATCAACTCCAAGAAGACTATTACAATTCAAATTTCGTACGACCGCGCATTGTATTTCTACAGGAATATTATTAAAATATACTTTAATAGTTGACCTACCAACTAAATCTTCCTCACTACTACTATAATCAGAATTACTCCTAGGTCTATTTCGTCCATATCTGCTATCGGATGCGGCGTCGTCATTATGATAACTTCTATTCCTATAATCATTATTATTATCGCGATTGTTATAATGTTTACCTTTACCGTTACCATTAAATCTACTGCCATTATTTCTATAATTATTAAAATTTCTTCTAAAATTACCATTACTTTTAAACGGTTTATTATTCATGTTAGCTTTAAGTTCCTCTTAAACGTCTTACTTCATCACTAATATCGTTATATTTGCTAACTTTAAGTACCTCAATCTCTCTTTTCAAAAATTAAATCTCCTTTGCAGGGTTCTTACGAATCGCCTTAGCAACTTCATACGCCTTTACATTTTTCGTTATTTTCTCTACTGACGAATTATCTAATGTATATATTTTCCAATAAACATCCTCTAGTAATTCCTTCAATACTAATTTCGTAATCTCTTCTTCACTCATTGTATCGTTCACTCGACTGCATTCGGTAACTACATTCAGAATATACTCCTGTAAACTTTTTTCCCCCTGTTTTTCTCTCTTATTCAAATTTTCTCTCAAAAGTATACGTTGCTCCTCTGTATTATAATACACTAAACATTCCTTTTTCAAATCTGCCCATTTTAAATCTGTGCTTTTAGATTCTATTATTTTTTTACAACTTTTTCGCTTGTTCTCTTAAATATAGCGGAAACATTATTAGCCTTTGCGCCTCACTCCAGTCGTTTGCAGCCGATATCCTATCGTAAGTTTCTAGGTAATCATTAATATCTTCGGTCAATCGACCGGAAAAGCATTGCGGAGTGATATTCATAATTAATTTTTAATTGAATAAAAAAAATAACGTATTTTAAGTTAAATAAAATATACTTTAAAATTCCAGAGCAATTTGTACCGTAAAATAAAACACCTTAACACAAACTGAGAGTGAATAAATTAATCAGTGCAGTTATATGGGGTCGTGGCCGTAGCTTATTCCCTTGCAAAATGGGTTCTTCCTCCAGAGTAAAAATAAAACTAACGACAATCGGCGCCTCCACCAAGTTGTAACGGACCTACTTGTCTAGCTGGCTAGACTAGGCAAAGTTGCCGTCGATAAGGCTAAAATAGACGGATTCCCACGGAAAAACGGTTGGCTAGGCCCCTACGTCTACGTCTAATTGGCCTTAAAGTCTCCCTTATTAACTTAATATATCGCCCGAGGAGCTAGAACGGGCGGTCACACTGTTAACTAATCTAACTCTCAGCTGCAGGCTACAAGATATTTTATTCTAAATTAAGGTAGTATAAAAAAGCTAAATAAAATACAAAATTATACAATATATATACACTCTGACCTGGGTTGGACGATGAAATGGTTGGTCAAAGCGGAGTTTGAAACGGACGCACACAAAAGATAGTCGGATGGGCGGCTTGTAGTAAAACAATAGAGCGCAAGGTCGAGGATATTGGCGGTCCGTGATGGTAAAATAAACTGGTTAATTAGATGATACGCGACGTGCACTTTCCCGTGTGTGCGACCGCTCCCCTACCTATAGTCGGGGGTGTTGTGTCAGCAGGTTTGGGAAGAGGAGTAACGGTCAGGTGAAATATGATCGTTACACCATCTTAAGGGGGTTGAAGTGGCCTGTTTGTTGGACATTTTAGGCCAACTCAAGATGGTTAGATATAAATTATGTAAAAATATTTGTCTAAATCGGCCACTTTTCTAGGCTACTTTAGAAATTGACTAATAATATCTCATTTAAAATTGTGTTTAAGTCCTATTTTATTTGCTCAAATTTGCCTTTTCGAAGTAAATGAATCAGTTATTCAACAATCGACTTCCATAATAACATGCATTCCTGCATTCAATCCCTTTAGTGTAATCGTTTAGCAATTGATTTATTTATTGTATTTTTAAACGAGTTAATACCCAATTACAAATAAGAGAAGAACAGGAACATAAACATACACATCCAGTTTTCGTCACAAGTTTTTAGGTTTTGTGCCTGAGCTAAGACATGAAAATGTCAAAAATTTATAATATAATTGTATAGTTATATAAAGTGAACAAAACATTTATAACATTGGGATTTAGTTTGCCAGGGCTGAGGAAAATAATTCCCGTGGTACCATGGTTACAGACCAAGTGTTTATTTTGGGTTATCAACGAAAAATATTTCGTATTTAAAGTACAAATTTCGTGTTTGAGGCCACCCTTAGGGGTCGAATTTTCGAAAAGTACTATGCCAGTTATCTTCGCGGGAATGTACTCAACAACTTCCCAAAGTTTCATGGCGATCGGATGGATGGTGTACTAATGCATAAAGGACAGACAGACAGACATACATTGATTTTTATATGTATAGAAGATTTAAGTATAAGTACTGGAACACAAATTTATAACTTTGAAAGTGTTCATAATATATATTTATCTTTACTTAATTATGAGATAAATCTGTTTAGCGAATAGTTGTTTAACTTGGTTAATGCTTAATAAGTCAATACTACTAGAAATTGTCTATTTTCATTTGTTTAAAATTAATATTAGTGAAATCAATTTTGAGATTTTAGATTGTATTTCAATATTTACACAATACCTCAATCTAAATCTACTGACTTCCCAAGGGCCAAAGCCTCAGTAAAAGTTGGAAAGTCACAAGTAACTCTTCTTTTATTTCAAACATGAAACATACACTTGACCGACACCCTTTTTTTTGCCATATTATAGTGTTTTTTTACGCTCATTACGAATCTGAAGTCAGAATTAGGCGGACTCCGTTAGTTTAAAAGTTATAGCTAGTCGAAATTTGCATATTTCGCCTATGTAACAGTACGCGGAGGCGCCTTTCCTCTCGCTCCTAGTAGAGTGTTCTAGCCGAACAAGTCACGCAGTAACAACACTATAAATGACAAATTTCATCTAGTTGGTACTTTAGGGGAGGGGTAAAAGACGAAGAATTTCACTTCTGTCGATTAGACATATTTATATAACTATGTGTAGTCTAAAGTGTTTTACATTTTCATAGGTGCACAGAGTTGATACGAAAAACGTTAAATTAAAAAAAAGACAACCTGTAAAAGTGACCATGTAACACCATAATCATTTTCTGTACATTTTTCACTGGATTTATGAAAAGTTTAATACATTTTGTTTTGTAAATGATCAAATGATATAGCGCAGTAGAAATAAAAACATTTGACGCACATTTGTCAATCTGTGTACACGAATCCTAAAGCAAACTAGACATGACTTTGTCAATAAATTGAAGTAGAGCAACTACATTTTGTCTTATGAACACTATAGTTACACACAGTACGATATTACAGTCGAACTAAGCAGTACATTATAACAGTTGAATATTTTACCTGTACGATACGAAAAATGATGAATATCAAGATTATTCTTTTACTTAGTCTAGCAGCGTATGCTTTGTAAGTATTTTTTAAACATTAGTTATAGTTTAAAATTTGTAATAAAAATGTAATCAAGCCTAGACTTTTTGTGTGTAAACTATACATTGAAAAAATAACTCTTACTTTTTAGGTGTGGCGATAATCAATTACCGGAAAATGGTAATTAAATATAATTTAGTTGTTGGTTAGAAAAAAAACCTTTACAAAATACTCAACAGATTTGTTACCTGAAACAGACCTGGACTGTATTAAATAACATTGCATTAGATATCATATACATTTTACATGTTTCTACAATTATTTAAAGAAAACATTTTTCAGAAATATTATTTTTTAAGATTTTTGTCTTTTTATGAAAAATTTTTAAAATCTTGACATATGGTATTTATTGTTTCTGTATCTGGTATTAAGCGGTTCATATGCAGTTTTTTTTACAGATTAATATTTAATATATTTTTTTTTTAATTCGTGTACTTTCTGCGGTAAAAAAAGACGGCAAAATTTATATGTAGTTGTCAGCGCAAAAAGTATGTGCACAAATAAAAAAAAAAAAGATAGAGAAATATATCTGACATTTAAACTGGATTTACGGACAAGGGCATCCTAATAAATACCCGATAAAATGTTTTACTCGATCCTACCGTTTTTCGCTGAGTTATAGCTAAATTATTAAGTATAATAATACAATTATTAAGTTAAATAATTGTATTATACACGTGATACACAGTAGTGGTATGGTCAAAAACAAATAATGCTATGACATTAAATTATGTACTAATTTTAATAGGTGCACACTGCACATAGTTGATACAACATTTTAAAAAAAAAAACGTGTTTTTTATATGGGATTTATGAAAAGTTAAATATATTTTGTTTGGTGAATATTCCAATGATATAGCACTGTAAAAAGAAACATATATTGACATATCTGCGTATACAAATCCAAAAAATGTAATAATAATTAATAATTAATGGTTTTATTTGTTAACTAAATTTAAAAAATTGAAGCTTCAGGTTCAGGTTCAGGTTCACCGCGACAGAATACTTTCCAGGAAATATTTCAGAATGCTGACGCTAAGGTAATTTAAGCTAGTATTTTAAAACTTTTAGTTTTTTTTCAATATTTTGCTAAATTATTTATAATATAAAAGTTAAAGCTTTCCTAAATAGCTATTCTTATTTAGAAAACAATGTTTATTTAGGAAACAATTATTATTTAAGCTTAAAGACTTACAAATAGAATTATTGCCATAATCATTTATAATCAAAACAAGTTTTTAATATTGATTGTTAAAAATTGTGATGATATTGTTATAATAGATAAAAGCTTGAATCATAACATAAACATTTTAGTTAAATTCATTCATTATAATAAATGTTTTACCTAAAACATTTTTTAGCCCAAACAATGTATTTAATTTTACTACGCTGTAAATTATTAAATATTACATTTTATCACTCTTTGATTTATTAATTAAATGTTGGTATTAGTAAACCGAACGTAATGAACAATGTTTTCTAAATAACTTTTTTTTTAATCAGTTCGGCAAAATGTTGTAAAGACTTTGCATAAGTGTTTGACCAAAGTATTTTTATAAAATTTATTAATTTGGTTACTAAAACGTCAATAGCTTCTAATAATAATTTATTTTCAAAATTTTTAGTATATTTGTATTATATAGTAGCAACCAATAAAATAATGTTTAAAATCATTTTTATTTTTTGGTTTGGGTAATAAAACATTAAAGATATTATAATGCGTTATGTACTTTGGCATACCTACCTGCTTCTATAATTAAAACACTTTTTAAACTAATTTTAAAAAATTACTGCCATTTTATAGGTTTAAAATCGAGTAATAAATATTTTATTTTTAGTAAAAAATTACAAAATTAAAAAAAATTACATTTTCTCCATAAGAAAAAAAATGGTACATATTAAATGCAATTTATACTTTTATTTATAATAAAGTAATAAAAAATATATTTTTTTTTTTTGGCCTGTTAATTAGCACGCAAGTTATACGTATATTTAAGTATATACGTGTTTAAATTTAATAATAGAAATTTTTATGAAATTAAACTTTGTATTGCTAAAACAATTTCAGGCTATGAAAGATGCGTTCGATGAAGCTTTATCATTTCTCAAAATTAACAAAATTGAAAACAATCCTAGTGAAATTTCGTTGAATAATTTCTTAGTGTTTGCAATTCAGGCCGATAAAGATGTTTACAAAATCATGAAAGGATTATGGGAAAAAAACCAAAAACCAGAAGAATATTATAGTAAGTATTAATTAAATATACGTTATGTATCATTCCACACATTTTTTTTTATCTTTGAAGCGAAACTTTAAAGTAGTTGGTTTTGATAAGTATTCTCATTGGCATTTATATAAATAAAAGTGCTTAAGTATATTTTGTTATCAAACAGCGTAGATATGCGTCTAAAAAGTGTTTAGCAATTGACGACCGAAAAATGTAAAAATTTACGCTCAAAGAGGTAAAAAAAAAATATTTTCTGCTACTAGTCCGGATACAAATTTAAACAATTAAAAACACATAATTGTAAAACTAATAGATTTCATTTAAAATAAACTGTTTCATCGACAACTAAGGTTCCAAGACCACTCAACCACACTATGCCCCTCGTAATAGGTAACATAATATATTATTTGTATTTGAATTGAAATGTTCGATTTTTTTTGTTTTAGATAGTTTAAATTTTGAAAAATTTGAAGAAGTTGTTAAACACATTTGCGAAGTAAAAAAAATAACCGTAGAAGAATTCGCTGGAGATAGAAAAAAGGAAGGGGATGGAAGGAGAAACATTTTATCTATGCGTTTGAACCAATGGAGCGATGGCGATTGATGACTTCTTATCTTGCTAGTATAATAATAATAAGTTTAAATTTTGGTTAAGCATATCAACGTTAATACGCCTTATACGGAGCCAGTTACGACATAGAAGACTTTTTATCTGATTTGTATAATGTTTGATTATTATACCTAATATGTTTAAATTTTTCTAAAAACGTTTCAAAATACAATACTTCTAATCAACCTTTATGACTCCAAAAAAACTTTTTCTTTTCAAATAAACACCAATTTCTTAAATTTTGTGCTATTTTATTAATTTTTTTTTTATAAAAAAAAAACGAAAAAATACCATAAAAACAAACAATTAAACATCTTTTTAACCAGGCATAAGTGTAAAAAATAAAATGTTTAACATTAATATGTGTGTGTATATAAAAAAAACAACTTTGTTAATGATCAACTTTTCCTTGACATTCCACTACGTATTTAGGTATATTATAATGATTAACAACATATAACTATGACTAATATAACCTGTTATATAAAATATTATTCTAACAAAGAGCACGTTATAATACCCCCTAAGTGTTAAGAGATCGGCGCACAGTGGTCTGAAACGCAATTTTAGGTGGAAAAAACTTATATTGATCAAATTTTCCTCAGATTTTGTCCAAAAAATTATAAAAAAGTGGTGCTTAATGTTTTTGGGGTCAAAGAGTTCAAAATTTATATCAATTTTTAAATTCACGTATAATTGTAAGATGCAAGTAAACATAATATTTTGTTTTTAAATTGAAATTTAACTTTCGTAAACTTCTTCATAAGTTTCATAACTTAAATTTAATAATGATTTTACGTCATTGTCCAATTCATTTTTTTTTTTTTTGGTATGTTGCAAATTGAGGAAATATATGGATCTGAAGTGACAAGTAATAAGTGTAGAACGTCTTCATTTTGAGCTACTCTACTAATTTTTCGCGAGTAATGTTCGCGATAATTTTTATAGTCTTTATTTCGAGCTTCCTGTGCTTCCTCGGAAAGTTGTCCTTAAAAATGTTCATATTACATTAGTTAATTATAATAAAGTTTATAATGGCTTTTACGCCAAAGTCTTTGTAAAACCAAAGTAAACTTTAAAATTGAATGGTTGACTAACTTAATGTGTATTGCGGTTCCCATTTTACATTTTCATACCGTGCCCTCAAAATTTCAAATAAATAGTTTCTCGATTTTAAAAAATGGGGATTTAGTGGACCTCTATTTTTTAATAGCTGATAAAAATCATTATAAGAATAATACCGAGAATCAGTGTTATTCCAATCCAAATTGTCGTCAATTTCAGAATCATTTATTCCAACACTGCCGCTAGAGCTACCTACAAAAAAAATTATTAAAAATACAGATGCAAATGGATGCAAACCAAATTTTGGGATCTGGTACTGAAGAACAAGTACTATGTTGTATATATATTGAATAACGATTATTATGGGTTATTTTTTAGTTATACGCTTTGAAATATCAATATTAACATTTGTTTACTACTTTTTTAACTTTGTTTTAATAGTAAAATAATAAATATTTATAATATTAATATGAAACACTTACCTAAGTTTTCGAATTCATTACTTATATGAAACTAATTAAAAAAAAAAAAAGTTTACCTGTGTATAATATACTAAAATAATGTAATGTACAATCGGTGAACGATTCGACGTTTGTGAGCGCGTTATTATGTTTTACTTATCGCTTGCGCCGCTTGGTAATGTTAATATTTTCTGAAATTCTATTTTTTTGTTATATAGAACTTATATATAATGGGTTAATAACATAAAATACCTATTTTTATGAATTTTAATAATTGACTTTATTCCACCTAAATTAGCTTTTAGACCACTGTGCGGCGTAGACAATTCTTTTTTAACAGTTTTTAATGAAATCTAGCACTATTATTGGGGTGTTCCACTCCAAATCGACCAGGACATGTAAATCAAGTCACTTATATTACACTTAAATAATATTTTTTTAGGCTGTCATTTAACATTAATTCATTTCATTGAAAATACTAACAACAAAACGTAATACTATAAAACAAAAAAAAAAACCGTATAAAATGATTTTATATCACAAAATACTATACACGAAAGTCTCTAATCTTGTGGGTTGTGTATAAAATATAAATCAACATAATAAGAGGTTAGTATTGGTATTGAGTTGGACTACCATTAGAGACCATCTGGTTCAGAAGTATAAATACCATTTGAAGATAATAAGAAAACTGGCAGTCGTTACCTACCACATAAAAATAAATTATTTCGCGACTCTGTAAATTATAAGACAACTGCCTCTAATAATATAACTAACAAAGTAACATTCAATAAACTAAGATGAAAATAGTCAGTAAATGCGAATTTTATCCATAGGAGCTAAACTGTTCGTCCCAAAAATAGCTACTCAACACGCTCTCCTATTAAACTAGGTGTCCCACAAGGAAGTGACATAGCTCCCTTTCTGTACTCCGTGTTTACCCACGACATACCAAAGACACCCTACACGTCATTCCTTGGCACAAATGCGGACGATACACTAACTTCAGCATCACACCACGATTCTCAAATTGCCAATCAGATGCTCCAAAACCATCTCAATGTATGATTAATTTATAGTGCAACAAAAATAATCTTCAAGTTAAAACATAATTCACTTAAATGGTATGTAAGATGGCTTTTGTGGCCATCAACAAACAAAAAAACAGGCAATTTTATTCCATTTTCAATTATATAGGTAAGGATGAAAAATATTAGCGATATATTCATAGAAGACCTCGGACTTCATCCAACCTGAGTCAGAATGACCGATTCCCCACTGAGAAGGAACAGACTTTATAATATCTTGAGGGATTCTTTGGTACTTATATACAATCATAGGATGGCACATAGAGCCTGCGGCATTGAAGGTAAACATAACAGTAATGTTGTCTTTAGAATTACCTAATGCAACCTCGTATACGTCTTTAGATCCCCTTGGAGCTAAAACAGTCTTGGTTTTGGGACATAGTGAAAAGCCTGTCTCATCTCCATTAAGCATCCGAGTAGGATCTTGTAGAATATCATCTAAACAATTTTCTAATAGATATTGATGAATGTCAGAAAACCACTTTTTGATGTCTATTTCACTGACACACGCACTAGCTGAGGTGACATGTTCGCTAGAACGCACCGAAATTAGTGGGTGTCTTCGCATAAATGCTTTGTATCATCCACAACCTGACAAAAAACCAAATACAAAATGTTAAAAATATGAGAGCCTATATATTTGAAAAATATATTTAATACCTGGTAAATTATTTTTAAAAGGATTTGGTCTTTCATTAGTTACTAGAAAATGTTGTACACTGAGAAGTAGATCTTCTTTTCGTCTTGGAAAACCTTTCCTGCTACTTTCCATTACCCAAGTTTGTGATAATTCCTCTTCCTCTTGTGTTAATACTGTTGATGGTCCACATGTTGTTTTTCCATTTGGATTTTTCAGTCTATACTGCAAAGTTGATCGTGATATCCCAAACTTTTTAGCAGCTGCCAATTTACTTAAGCCTTCATTCGAAAACGAATGAATTGCAGCAACAATATTTTCTTGAGAAAAGTTTACTCTTTTTCTAGGCATTTTATCGGCATTGGCTAAAATAAAATATACATAATCTATAGTAGGTATCTAATATACAATAGTACAATTGCGATAAAATAATTAATAGCAATTTAAGTTCAAATATTTAAGTATTTATGTAGGTACTTTGAAGTTTTACCTTAATACATTTAAAAAAAATTTCGAAGTGCCAATAACTGAAATTTGAAATAATAACACATAATCAATTATTGGCATAAGGTGCTAATAACTAAAAAACGCTAAATATTTATTTTAGTTATTAGCACACACTTTAATAAATACATAAAAAAAAATTTGATCAAATACTACTTTTTTTTTAGTTTAAAATGTTCTTACGAACTAAAAAAACTTCAGTGTAACAAAATAGTAATGAACTGTAAAGAATAAAAGCTTATTTTTTAAAGCGTACATAGTACTAAAACATAGACATTTTTACCTGTTATTGTGGCAAGTCGAGGTGACTGTATGCGGTTTGATGTGTTTATCCACAACAAAACACGAATGACTGATAACAAATAGGAGCCAAATGATTACCAGTGTGACCATTTATTGATACAAAAAATAACTTTATAGCACAATCACATCACTATTTATTATAAAAACAAAATTGATATGCCAATAACTGTACCACTGCCAATAATAGTACACTTTACCCTATAAATATTAATTTTAATATTTACAGTACAACATTTGAGAAGCAATTTCTTTAGTGCGTTTGATAAATTTGCAATAGTATTTATTAGTTTTAACTAAAAAAACCTTTTTCAGTCGAGTCTGCAACCACGAAAGGGTATTTTCCTGTATCTAAGGTGGCTAGTAAACACATCAAGTTTCAGGCTAATATTTTAGTGTTTAATATCTGGCTTAAAACAATTCATAGAGATTTTGGGCCCTTTAATTATTTTGCTGTATTTATAATTCTTTTGTAATCACTATGACAACAGCTTTTAGCTAAAACAAATGTATTTAAACGCAAAAACAAATTTTGTTCTAAATCTGTTGACCTAACTGATCATTTTTAAAATCAAATGGCAAATTCCACGAATAGTGAAGAAAACAGTTTTAACGTTCTGGGCGGTATAGATGATGGCGGGTCTGACTCTGTCTCGTCTCCGGGTAGCGAAAGTAGTCGGGAAATACAGAATTGGCTAACAGCTGAACAAAATCAGAGGGAGTTTGTCGCCGCTCTGGATGGCCTTATAAAGAGTCAAAAGTCTCTAAGCAAATACAACACTAAACCTTTTCGCAATAGAGATATTTTTGTCACACAAAATATTTACTGAACCACTGAACTGATTTTTTTCATGTAGCAAGTCTATAGATCACAAAATACTCTCTAAAAGGTGTTTAATCGGGCCAAAAATGAAAAAAGGCCCCCGTTCGAACACAGATCTACCGATAAAGGTTGTCAAGTCAAAAATGATCATAAACCCTTCCCCCCAAGTGAGGTGGATACTTTCTCATTAGATTCTAGAACACTACACCCCGCCATTCGTCCAATCTAAGGCTATACACTTAGAAAATATACTGTTTTTGTGTACTGTTATTTACACTGATGTTGTTGTTGTTTTTTGCTTTATATTTTTCAATCCGCCATTCTTGTCCTACTGCGTGTGTTTATTATAAACACCATATAACGTAATGAATAATATTTGATAAATTATTTCACCCAATAGAGTACCTCTGCCAGTTGGAAAAAAGAAATTCATATGGGTGTGAATAATTTTAAAAAGTAGGTAACAATAATATGTTAGACAGCGTCCAATGATATCTCGGTTCGTTGAAATTTAGGTACTACGCATTAGGACCTGCATACTGTCCGAAGCATTATTTTCATTGCTGCGTCACAAGTAAAATTTAACATTTGTGCAAATATACCAAAAACCCGTAAAATAAAAAAAATATTTGTTTATGTGAAACTCATTAATTATTTATGTAAGACTTAACAAACAAAGAAACTTGTTTTGGTTGCATTTAACCTCGTGCCGAATTGAGTTATTTGGGTATATAAGCAACCGAGTTGAACACCTAATCCATACTAGTCTTTTTACTTTGGGCACAGTGAGTGTTTGAATTTTGACCAACCCGAAATTTCAGTTCATACATAATATTCTATTATGTCGATCCGTTTGTTCGACATGTTCTTGGCGACACTATTAATATTATTCGTTACGTACAAAACTTAATAACTTTGCAAAAAAAATGTATTGTTATTTAAAATTTATCTATAATTAATTTTTCTTGAAATTGTTTTTTACAAGTATTAATTGACAGTATAAACTGCGGTGGTGACGATGATAATCCACAGGTAAAGTTTAATTAAAATGAAAATTTTTTTTTAAAAATAATAAGTATTATTTTTAAGAAAATATATAAATTAATTTAAGATGATGTTATAATACCCCCTATTTGTTAAAGAGTTAAGGTATAGGCAGTTATTTTGTAAAATCGTAATTTAAAGGCTAAACTGTGATGTTTAATTATTTGTTAAGTAATCTTGACTCTTTTTTGGTAGTTTATTTATTTTTCGAAATGCCACAGCATATCCTTGACAGCGGTTAAAAAAAAAATTCATCTAAACTGGCTAAGCGCATATTCTCTCTTATCAACTAAATAACAATCGTTGACAATTTTTTTTTACATATTTAAAAAAATAAGAACTTTATCCAGGTTCTCTAGTCGGCTTTTTTTGGTATAATTAACCCAACATTCACAATTTATATTTTAATTTTGACAATTTTTTAACTTTTTTAAGTGCTTGTATTTAAGGTAAAATTAAAGTTTTCCATAAAAACCGACGAGATAACCTAGTTAAAGTTCTCTTTTTAACGGTACCAACATTTTTATTATATGACCAATTTGCTTTGACCTACATGCTTTACCGTAAACCCCTTTTTTTACGATTATTTTTAAAGTGTATAACGTCCTCTTAACAATTAATAATAAGCAAACAAAAAATATATATATATATAAATATATTTATGAAAACCATCTTATTCAGTCGTTAATAAAATATGTATATGTCTTAACAAAAAATAGTTTAACAATAAAATTGTTCATGATTAAAAATGTTAGCTAATTTTAGTTAATATAATTATTTGTGAAGATCAAGCTAACATTAGCTCATACCCTTAAATCAAATAAAAGTTTAGCTCAATGACTCATTTTTATTAAATGTTGACTAAAAATGGGATTGTTGTGTAATTAAAAATCATATACATGTTATACATGTGTAAAGATATATTTTCAGTAAAATATTTCAGCATAAAGAATATTTTTTTAGACAAAACAGAAAAATTACTTTTTAAATATTAACATCCATATTAGAAATTATAGTTTGATAAGGGAACCATAACCAACCTAAACACATCATAATTCATATTTTGCCACTTTGTACAACACCTACTTATTTGAAGGCGCCAACTATGATCATGAGATGGCTTACAACAAACATAGTGTATCTACATACAATTACAAAATATTAATTAAATTTTGTTGTTTTGTTTATAAACTAGTATGACCCCAGAACGAAACGTCCTCAGGTGACTGCCGACCAGCCAGTAAACATTGTACGTATACTACTTGGTTAATTTTACTAAAAAAATTTCGAATAATAAAAGTATGATTTAAGAATAAATATAAAACGTCTAAATGTATGTTTTTTCAACGGTCATTCTGCACCACTATCTCATAACCGTGCCTGGTAAGTGGTAACAGCTAGTAACATAGAAGCCATTTTTTACCAAAATGGCGTCCACCGGTGTGCATCGATGTTTTTTGTGTGTAAAACATGGTGGAGTTACCAGACCTGGTTCTGATAAGATAACTGGTTCTGTACCGAATATTGGTTATCAAATGATAACACTATCAAATGGATAATGATAAAGTCAGAAATGTCAGAAATTTTCGCCAAAATACAATTTGAACAAATAAGATTTTTCTTTTTGTAAAAAAAATGTAAATTAATTACAATCTCCAATTGACAAAATAATAGTTACTCCTCATTTTAAATCGTTTCGAGTATCACGGGACTATTTGGAGGACAGTGTATTTCTTTGAACGTCTAAACATTTCGAATAATTGATTTGTTTATTATAGTTTTACAGGCCACGCCACATTATAATCATGGGTATGACTATACCCAGGATAGTTCATACTATGGCAACAATAGCGGCTTTGCTTACGGCGTTCATCAACCATATTATCCTCAACAGACTGGTGACTATAACACATACGGTTCACAATAGTACGATGATTAATACAATAAAATTATATTATTATTTTATTGTGTGTGCGTTTTAATCATGTAACGATTTATTCAATAAATTATTATCATAAACCTATAAAACACTAAAATGTTTTTATTAATATAACATTGTAAAAAAAATCCCAGTGGTTTCCGTTGACTCTTGACACAAAAGTACCTAAAATAATTATTATGGTTTCTGCTCAAAATCCTCTGCCGGTATATAGATCTTTATTATCAAAAATGTAGGTACATTGTGCGTAGGTATAAAAATAAAAAAAGCTGTTAGAAACATATACGAATTATGCAAACGATGATAAAAAAAAAACAACGAACAACATAGTTCCATGTGAAGTATAACTTGGATCGATTGCTCAATAATGACATGTTTAGATTAACTTATAACGTAGAAACATTATAAAAATGTAACAAAACAAATTTAATAATAAAAAGTTTGCTATGGATTTAACTACTAAAATTAAGATTTCAAAAAAAATATAAGCTGTTCAGGACTGTGATCTTCGTCTGTAAGTACATTTACTTCAGGAAGTTCTATAAAAATATCTTCTACGTGGGCCTGACGTTCATCATCAGCTTCAAATATTATCTTGAGGGCTTCTTGAAGAGTTAACTCATTGCTCCAAAAAAGAAATGAAAGAATAATATATTATTACGCTTGTTGCACACGGAGAGTCCTGCCGTTACCATACGGTAACGCTGTGAAAAAAGCTTATGTACGCTTATATGAAAAAAAAAATTCTGAAAAATTGTATCCAATATATTCCCAAACACACTAAGAAAATATTTTCATAGCTGACTAGAAAAAAAATTAAGTAAAAATATAATAAATAAACTTACTTTCCGCAAAAATCCATGCCGATTCAAACCAAATAAAACCACAAACTTCAAACATGTGTAAATCGCAACTGAGTAAGGTTATCATGTTCCGATAAATAATTTATATATTTATATAATGTCATTAAGGCGTACACGTTGGGAATATGGTCTATTATTAGAAAAAATGTTTTGCGTTACCACATGGGTACGCGAGGACATAATGGGTTAATTTGATAAAAAAAAAAGGTTTCACCGGATTATTCGAAATAATTTTACAATCGAGAACTCGGATGGGGTTTGTTGGGGGACTCTTATTAATAATAAATCGATTAATCTCGATTTCAAATGAAACAAATGTCTTCGCAAACAAATCGTCTTGGCGGTTATTAGTAAAAAAAGCTATCGTCTCGTGCGGCTTGTTTCCACGACTTAAGCCACTGCTTCGGTATGTCGTCCACCCTGTATCTGGTATTAAACCACGGTTCGGTCACGTCTAGATGTATGCGTTCGGCCATGCGACGCGACTGTACTGTGACGGATACTCGATCGGCTTTCATGTGATCAATGTACCTTGTAATCGTCTTGAAATCGGGTAACACCTGGCCGAACTGCTCGAGATAATCACGCGGCCGGTAGTATTGCATGTGTTTTGCGATGCGAATTACAGCGTTAAGAGGCGGTACCAGATGGATGGGATAGGAATCCATATCGGCCATCACTTCACGGTAAACGTACGGCGATTGTGCCACTGTCGCCCGAATGGTCGCCAAGTAGTCGAACACCCGGCGAACAATGTCTGGCAATTTCTCGTCGGTCGTCGTGTCTAGATACTTGAGTTGCACCGTGAAAATGGCATACCACGTGTTGGACCGAAACTGCTGTGGCCCCACGCCAGCCCACACGTTCACCGCCGACCATCCGCGGTCAATGAAATCCCGGCGCAGAGCATACAAGTATTGTAAATCCAACAGCCGACCGACAAACTCGAGAGGGCGGCTTTTGTAGTGAGGATAAACGGACGGCACCAGCCAATTCAAGTGTACGGCGTTTAAATTCTCATCCTCGGGCAAAATCGTAAACATCCTTTGGAACCTAAGATAAATACAAAAAAGGTAAACGTAAAACATCATGTTTTTAATCAAATTCGTCGGTGGGCGACTAATACCTCGTATTTCAAAAAAGTAAAATGATTAGGAGAGACTAAAACGTGTTTATAAAATCAAGTTTTATCGATAAATTTTTAGCATATTAACATATTTAACAAGAAGTTGACTGTTGACATACCATTTTATTAAAACGTATTATTATTTTAAATTGTACACAATGAGATACAATATATTTCGCGCCCAAAAAGTTGATAACCGAGTTACGTCAAATTTACTTTTTAGTCTCTAATCTCATTGGAAATAACAAGTTAATAAGACATTATTTTATCAAAACATGTGTTTTTTCCCCGCTTTTTTTTATGTATAAATCGCAAAATTGATATTTTTTTGAGATAGAGGTATTGGTATAGCCCATCGACGCAATGCTGAATTTATTTAAAAAAACCAAATGACATCCGCTCCGGTTACATAGTAGGCGTTTTGCCTCAAAACATCATAAACTGAGTAGCTGTCTTAACAAGAAAAAAAATAATGAAAACGTTGTCGAGATGCTGTATTAAATGTGGATTCCGAATTTTCCAAACTGTATATAAGAACTTTTTTTTAACCTAGACTAAGTAATAAAACTACTGTTACAAAACATGTATCTTTATATCAAAGTCTTCAAAAGGGTTTTTAGAGCCCTATAAATAGGTTTTCAATTGTAAGAAAAAACTTAATTTCCTATTTTTTTAATGTAGCAACATTGCTTTTGGTTCCATCACACGAACGGATTTAAATACAAATCTCAACAAGACAACAGAGTAATTTTTTATTATTCTTTTGAACCTATTTCTATGTGATCCAACATAAATCCCAAAACAGCGAAACGTCAGCTAACTAATGACAACATGGATAAATCCGAGAAAATGATCAAACTAATTTATATTTTGAATCACAAATTGCAGAAAAATGACAACCTTATAAAATCAAAATTTACAGGTGATACAAATAAATGTCTTGGCAAGTCGGGCAAGAAGTTTGTTTTAAGAATGACTTTATTATGCACCTTACTTCAAAAAATAATCCTCTCCATATTTTTCAAAGGTTAATATGGATACTCTTTTTTTCATATTTCTTTCTACCAAACCCATTATGTCAACTATTTTTATTTCGTATGGAATGTCATTCAGTTGAATATTATGACTTTTATACTTTCTATTGTCTATAGTCAAACCATTGTTAAGTTCAATTATTTTTTATTTAATTATTACTGTTATAGATGATATATTATAAATCAATTGTAGTGTAGTGTCATACTTATTATAATAAAAACATTTCAATTAAACTTGTTTAAATCAATAAACAACAACTTATTGTCATCGTACTTAACGTGTCGACTACATATATATTACAATTCCTAACAACCTGAGGTTACATTGTTACAAATACAAGCACGTGGACGGTTCACGGATAGCCTGCCGATAAACTCGACCAAGGTAAGACTACCCAAAGAATCCGTGGCCACCTGAATAAACCGCGGCCACAACATTAATACCGAACTATAGAGGAACATTGCTTTTCGGGACTTTACACTGGGGTGTTATTGTAGGTATAAATGTATATATATATATATATAGAGAGAGAGAGGGATATTATATTGGATGTGTGAGCTGTTGAAAAGTTTTGACCTTTTATATGTGCTAAATAATTATTTAATAAGATTTACAATTAGGCTCATAGACCTTTTCATTTACCTTTTAGAATCAAAGGCGGTTTTGCTAAACGAAATATCTGTATTTTTTCTCTTCGATCGTAACCCAGAAAAAGCTTCGATAGCCATTGTAGTTATGTCGTCTATACTTTCAGACGAATGAACTGCTAATGTCATTCTATCAGCCGTATAGAATTTGTCTATAAATTTAACAACAGCTGATTCACTATCCGATCCAATCGGTATAGATTTCCAGTTGCCCCATGTAAACTTCCCTGCTGGATGTTTTCGTGACGCTGTTGTAGCAAGTACTTGTTCGGCTCTTAGTTGGTCCGACGAAAGAACACTCCCGAATTCTTCGTCCACCCTCTTAAAATGAAATTGTCATTTAAATTGGTGTTACTTACTATTATTAAATAATTATTACTCATATTAATTACCTAAAATAATACATTACTTATTTGCTATAAGTTATTACAAATATAGTGGAATTGGTCATCGTTAAGTCAATCTACACAATATTTACTGGTTAGTAAATATTGATGGCCAAACAACTACCTATTTTATTGTAAAAGTACCTAATCGAGATTCGATCGGACGTTATTATAAGCAAACCTACTATAAAATGATATTTAGCATCGCGGTTACTTTTCTTTCGAAATCCAAACCCTTAGAATTGATGATCGGATCGATAAACATGTGTGCGAACTGGTCGAGGAATTCTCGTATTCGGTCGGTCGGCAATTGCATGTAATAACTAACGTGCTCGGCATCTGTGGTCGCGTTACAGCAGCCCCCGACCCTCGTCAGCTCGTCCAACAGACCGTAAGGGTTGGGGTATTTGTGAGATCCTTGGAAGAGAAGGTGTTCGACGTAGTGCGATAGGCCGGGTATGCGATCCGGTTCGAAGAAGCTGCCGGCTCGCACGCAGAGCGAACAAGCGGAAAAACTTGTACTTTCCGCGGTGGATACGATGCACATCCGCAGTCCATTAGCCAATTGTAAGTTCACATAGTTGTTGGGGTCCGACCGGTGTTTGGCCGGTGGGTCTATAAATTTGTATGCCACTGAGAAGCAACGTTTTGTAAGAAAATTTTTCAACATTTACGATATGTAATTTTTTGTTGTGAACGTATCATAGGTAACAAAAAAATACACCATTGATTTTATTACGTTATAATATTATTATTATTAAACAAAAACCAATGCGTGTTACGAGTACGCGCGGATGAAGTAAAACTTCTTCAGAGTCATTCAACTAATGCTTCATGTATCAGTTAGTATTAAACTAGCCATATCATATTATTGGCCAGACTGTAATTTTTAATCACATAAAATGAATTCCAATAAGAGTTTCCAAAATGTATTCAATTTTTTATTGATTGGGTAATCTGGTAAAAATGTTCTACGTATATTTTGTTATTTCATTCTTTTTACTATGAAGTTCATTAAAAATAAGTTGGTAATACACCTTGTTTGAACGATTTAATAAAATTAAATTTAAAAAATGCAATTGAGCAACCATTTTTTAAAGAGGGCTAGAAAAAAACCTTAATATTTAATTCAAAACCTATTCTTCAGTAAAGCAATCAGATTAAATTAGATGGTTTTCGCACAATCTCCATTTTGTTAATTTTACTTTCTATTCAAATTCGATACCAAAGTTAATATGACTATTTGGTCATTTCAATTTCCACGAAAAGCCAACATAGCATATTTTATTTACATTTGTAATTTGTACAATTTTCAATGTTCTTTAAAAACACCAGGAAATAAATAATATATTAGTAAATGTACGTGTGTAATTAGTATATGCTAAATTGACTGCTTATCATAACTACGGTACAATTATTATGGTACACATTTTCAGTTTAAAATAAACCTTAAGATAATGAGTTCAATTTAAATATCAACGTAACGTTGTTAAATATATTTTCCCACTCTTAATTTACAATAAATTATTTTAATACAGAATTTAAAAAAAAAACTCTCGCACACTAGTGCATTTGGGCAAACATTTTTAGCTTCGATGCAAAGCGAGAAGTTATTGGTTTTACTCTGATGTTTTTTTTTTTTACTTAAAACACGGTGTACCAGATGTGAGAAACGAACAGGCGCTAAAAACTGTCAGTTGGTAACGTCTACCCGTGTTAGGTTAAGTTAGGACCCAATGGTCGGTATCATAATATTGTGTTTATTACATGATATCACAGACGACTAAATCGTGTAACTGATAATAGTAGATACACGATTTATTGAGAAAAAACCGATCCGTGTACTTATTGAGACACTTAATGATTCTGACATGACAAAACCACTGTTGTTATCTCGTTATTTTATTGCCCACGTTATATTACCGTACAGTGATAAAATCATCTTCGAAAAAACGCTTCGATGCAAATCGGTAGTTAGTATTTTCAAGCCAGTACAATCCAAACCAAGCACATTATAAACCAGTAAAGTTGGAAAGTTTAAAATTGAGGTTCTGCATTTACAAATAAGCATCAAAGCGTTTATTTGAAAGTGATTTTATCCAAAAGGACTAGTACAGTAGAGTATTGGCATAATGGAATCAAAGCAATGAGGAAACGGAGAGGTCACAGGTCTACAAGAATTATTATAAATAAAAGTGATAAAATTGAATAAAATCGCTTTCAAATAAACGCTTTGATGCTAATTTGTAAATACAGAACCTTCATTTAAAACTTTCTAACTATGCTGGTTTATACTGTGCTTGGTTTGGACTGTACTGGCTTGAAAATACTAATTACCGATTTGCATCGAAGCGTTTTTTCGAAAGTGATTTTATCACTTTCAGATTTAAAAATTCCTGTAAATCTGTAACCTCTCCGTCCTCACTATGCCCCGATCCAACTATGCTCCGTCCCCACTATGCCCCGACCCCACTGTACTGGTTTTTTTAAAAATAATTTTTATATTTTAATGATAATATTTTAAACCGGAGAACATGCATATTTTTTCCCGTTTATACGTATTGAAAGAAGTAATAATTTATAATTTCTTAATTCATATATTTAAATTTTCAAGTTCTTTCTCGCAGTTTAGGAAAAATATCAAAATAGTCTCCCTAATTATGGCTTTATTATTTTAAAAGGTACTTCGTCGACGGAACTCGACTCACGAGATTGGTTAATAGTAGATGGATAATGCATCACTCGGATCCCCAGTTTTCAGGACGTAGACGGGAGCTCCACAATTTTGTTAGTGAATTTTAAATGTTCAGAAGTATTTAAGAAGTTTTTCTTCTGAGCACGCACCCATTGGCTTTTCCGATCAGATCGCTCATCGTCGCGTGAGCTTTCAAGTTTTTGATGCGGACATCGCTCAGCGGATGCGTGGCCATCCACCAAAAGAACTGACTGAGGTCAGTATCATACTTGGACATTTTGGCCCAGAAATTGACGGCCTGGCTGTACGTGTCCGCTTCCAGTTTTATGCGCCTGCTGCGGGCCAGCTCAGCCACCAGATAGTATACTATCTTGTACAGCACCTCGGACGCGTACACCTCGTAGTTGTTGAACGCTAAAAAGTAGGCCACGGTCAACGGCAACAGTTGTACAGCCGCCGATGGCTCATCATCTCGGTGGAGTGCCGGAGAAAGCAGTGGGCCATCTCGTGAGCCACGTACATGGTCCACGTTGGTGAAGTCCAACTGGCCGCGGTAAAAGAACATCGAACCGTAGGGCAGCGCAAATGCGTTCACCTCGGACTCGTGCAAAGCGATTTTATGCACTATCCCGGCCACTTGCCTGTGCCTGGCGCTGTCCTTGGGGTAGACCAACACGCAGAACCGGGCCAACATGTGGACCATTCGTCGATTTCCGACATCTCGCGGTCGGAGTACAGACTGAGGGTTGCGCTTCCCGTGTAAGGGTTAACGACGGTGTGACACCGGTAAAAGTCGGTAAACAAGGTCAACGCGACGGCGGCGGCGAAGACAATCGACGCCTTCGAGCTCTTCAAAGTCTGTTCGGCCTCCGTTAACCATTTCTACCACCATTGCAGTCCCCATCCCACCAGCATCGATGTCATGTGCATCGATATCGATATGAGTTCATCGCGGAAAACGGCGGCCGACAACTCGAACATCGCCGAACAGAAGCCGTCAGTCGCGAATACCGCCATCAGGCCCGTGCCCGTGGCCACCGTCGCCATGCCACCGTATCGTATCACAGGCCATTTGGCCAACAGCGAAGTCATCCCTGGCTGAACAACCGGAACGTAACCCACTACCACTGGCCGGTCACGTCGATCCTGCAAACAATTCGCAGTGGTTGACAAAGTTTTGGTGGTCAACGCTTAAGCTATTTACCCATTTATTTCGAATAGACTTTCCTATTAACGTCATGCCCTTCGCTAAAATTTCGTCAACGGTCGATTTTTGGCCGTTTTGTTATCGATATGTTATCTGATCGATTAGTTATTTATTCGCCATGCTCACGCCCGTATGCGGTTTGTAGCCAGGGAATCTCAAAACAACAATTTTCAGTTTCGTGAGATAGCTGCTTGTGTGGATTTGACAGTGATGCGGTCGTTTTTCGGGCTAAAACAACAGTCAACGGCTCGGTTTTTACAGTACACATTCCAAAAATCCAACGCCAGAAGCTGGAGAAGAACGTGGCACAGGCTGTTCTGATCAGTTACGTCAACTGCTGTAGAATCTGAACAGTAGAAACTTCATAGGCATATTTTATTTGACCTACAATAATGGCCAACGAGTTAAAATCAGCACTAGTTACTTTGAAGCTTCGCCCTCAGAACTTTCCCTTCATCAGATCAAATGAATCCTGTATCCCCCACTATACAGAAGCTACCTTGCATAGCAGAATATACCTTGGCTTAACACTAGACAAGCGTTTAAAAAATTGACTGGATTGAGTACCATACTCAACTTTCAAATCCCAAAACTATCTATACTTGTTTGGCTAAAGATTGTTACACTTGCGTTTACTTCCATTTGGATATCTTGACTGTTTGAAATGGGAGTAACCGCAATACGTGTAAATATAATACCCCATTCAAACGTCGCTTTGAAAACGATATTTATAATCAAAACTAATAATAATATAATGATATAATAAATGAAAGCTATCAAATTTTCAAAATGTTTTTGAAGACCAAAAATCTAAAATTTACACAATATTGACTAAATTGTACTATGTAAAATGTTTGAAAAAAATTCATAATTTTTTTTTTTTTTTTTTTTTGAGTTCAAATCTGGGATTTTAAAATGGCCTCTTAAATTGTAAAAACACACAGTTTAGTAGTATTTTCTGCGCCAACAAGTAACATTTTCTTCTCTTATTGTTTGCTAAATTCAAAATCGGTCATAAAATTACTAATATAGATTTTTTAAGTTTTTTTTTTATAAAAATATTTAAGAAAACGGAATATTTCTTATTTATATTTTGTATGTTGTTTAAATTTTTAGTTTATGTGAATTAAAAAAAGATTTAATTACTTTAAAGTCGATGCTGGTGGGATGAGGGCTGCGGTAGTGGTGGAAACGGTTTACGGAGGCCGAACGGTCTGGGCACGTGGAGACTGAAGAACTCGAAGGTGTCGCTTGACTTCGCCGCGGCCGTCGCGTAGGCCTTGTTTACCGACTTTTACCGGTGTCACACCGTCGTTAACCCTTACACGGGACGCGCAACCCTCAGTCTGTACTCCGACCGCGAGATGTCGGAAATCGACGAATGGTCCACATGTTGGCCCGGTTCTGCGTGTTGGTCTACCCCAAGGACAGCGCCAGGCACAGGCAAGTGGCCGGGATAGTGCATAAAATCGCTTTGGACGAGTCCGAGGTGAACGCGTTTGCGCTTTCTCCGGCACTCCACCGAGTTGATGAGTCATCGGCGGCTGTACAACGTGGCTGAACTGATGCCGTTGACCGTGGCCTACTTTTTAGCGTCCAACAACTACGAGGTGTACGCGTCCGAGGTGCTGTACAAGATAGTATACTATCTGGTGGCTGAGCTGGCCCGCAGCAGGCGCATAAAACTGGAAGCGGACACGTACAGCCAGGCCGTCAATTTCTGGGCCAATATGTCCAAGTATGAGACTGACCTCAGTCGGTTCTTTTGGTGGATGGCCACGCATCCGCTGAGCGATGTCCGCATCAAAAACTTGAAAGCTCACGCGACGATAGGCGATCTGATCGGAAAAGCCAATGGGTGCGTGTTCAGAAGAAAAACTTCTTAAATACTTCTTAATCTTGTGAGACGAGTTCCGTCGATGTAGTAACTTTTAAAATCATAATAAACATACCGTTTAGATGGGTTAATAAAAAAACATTTAATTAAACTAACAAAAAAAAACCCAGCAACTGACGGCTGCAACATTCAATTTCGATATTATAAAATATTTTAAAGAAATTCAAGTGTATTGGCCAACTTTTTATTTTTGAAATGAATCTTCTTTACAGAGGTACAAAAATAAATCTAAGGCAATTTTTGGATCGAGCGAAAATAAATCCTAAAAAATGTATATTATATACAATTTGTATTAATTATTTATTATATCAATCGCATAAATTGGTTCTACGATATTGGTGAAATTAATGGATGGAAAAAAACTACTAAGATGATTATTATCCGGGTGCTGAAATAATGCATTTAAACACAATTAGTCTTTATTATCCGTAATTTATGGTTTGTGACTAACGGTATTGTCTTTAGAATATGCCATACAACTTTTGAACTAACTCGTTAGTTGAATAAAATAGGATGGTACTTAAAAAGTTTATTTTAGAATTTTTACCTCGACGTCACCTTAAAAGTTTCTAAATTCAATAAAATAAGATCAATAAAAAAAATTGAAAAATATTAATTTTGACCCGTCCTCCTCACTATACAGAAGCTATATACCTTGGCTTAACATTAGATAGGCTTTTTAGACAGCGTAAACAAAACTAAATCCCAAAACTATTTATACTTGTTTGGCTAAAGTTTGTTACACTATTTACACGCCTTGCGGTTACTCCCATTTGGATATCTTGATCATTCTAAGTGGGATTTATCGTAAGATGTGTAAATAGTGTTATTATAATACCCTATTCAAGTTTTAATAATTTTTTAAAGTTTGTTACTTTTACATTTGTAAGTAAGTGTGTTGATCGTACTGTATTTCTAGCTTTCTAAGTTATGTAAGTGTATGGACAGTCAACAGCTGGTGTTGAATATATTTTCATTATATTTTTAATTACAATGAAGATCTACCCTATTCGTATTGACCCTTATAATAAAAATTTAGCATTTTATTTATTTATTTTTTTATTAGATAAATATATTTACAATCTATACAGTATGTATATTAAGCAAATGTGATGAATGTTATATACATGACATTGAAATTATCTTCAAATGACACTGAAAAAATTGTGATACAATTATTTAGTGTTACATACAATTATTTAACTCGCTGGGAAAATAGTTAATATTAAATTTTAATATAAATATTTCACTCTTTACTCCGCTCATCCCATATGTTATCAACCAAGGTGGATTCCACCTTGTTATCAACCTACTGTAATCATAAGCATTCGCTACAGTGAGATTGATAACAGCATAGTATTCTATGATAGCAAATAATACAAATGGTGATTAAAGAGGTACATCTTCTTTACAATACAGTTTTTTAAAGTGATGCGCGATAATATATTTTTTTTTCGTACCCTCTATAAAGAATTTCACTTAAAAAATACACCATTGATTTTATTACGTTATAATATTATTATTATTAAACAATAAAAAGAAGTATAGTTATTTGTTTAATTTTTAGAACTGTTGAGCTTATTGAAATAAAGAAGGTTACATTTGGGTGGTTGGTTTTAAAATGCCAAAAGACATACATACTCGTATATATTTATGTATGTCGACGGGTAGTCAAAAGTAATTTTAATTCAATTACCGCAAATTAATTTATAATTAGTCGACGTACTCTAAAGCAAACAGATATATTAAGGCCTGGCGTGTACATATCTCGTTTGTTAGTTGACAGCAGAATCAATTATTGAAAAACGGCGGAATACGATTGAGCACGGTGCCGGAATAACAAAGAACACGGTTTTGACCCTTCAAA
Organism: Adelges cooleyi; assembly: GCF_023614345.1. Lineage (NCBI taxonomy): Eukaryota > Metazoa > Arthropoda > Insecta > Hemiptera > Adelgidae > Adelges > Adelges cooleyi. The sequence continues at coordinate 1,902,409 of NW_026095978.1, forward strand.
GGCGTACGATTGCGCGTGAAATTGGATGCGACGTTGCCGGTAATGGTTACATAGACGGATAAATAGAATAATTAAAAAAATTTCGTTAAAAAAGTTAAGTTTATTATTTTATATTTTATATCAATTATATTAAATTTTAATGCCTCGATACCTATTTCCCACTGTTGGCAAGTACTAAAGTAAATTTTCTGACGTTTTATTTTGTTCATACTCTTCATGTTTTTTTTTTTTTTTAAATTCAATTTTCTCTAATTCTTGCTTCGATATTGGCTTCACTATTCCTTTGGAAATGGTTGATAGTTTGGTTGATGAGCACTGTCAAACTGTGGTTGTATGTACTATGGAAATTTTGAGCCCCGTTTGTAGTTCTGAAAACGTATGACATACTATAGTAAACATTTTTATTTTTATTTTTAAGACTTTTGTTAGTAAATATTTACCTAGGATTTGGTGATGGTGTCTCAGCCCATAAAATAGGTGGAAATAAACAGCTAGGTTCAATATACTTCTCCAAAACATGATCAGAAAATATTTATCCAACTGCAATATTTGGACACGCACTTATAAGTTCTACAAAAACATCCTCAACGTCATTTGGAGCGATGAAAGAAAGTCCAAAAAATAATTTAAGCCATATTTGTAAAAGGTTATTTTTATCGTTATATGCTATTCTTAATTTTGTAACGCTATTAATCTTAAAATTGATTTTGATTATTATTTTTAAAAATATTCTTATGTGTTTCAACTTACTTTGCACCACCAAGCTTGTCCCAAGAGAAAACGGCATTTTTTAATTTGGACAGCCGGAAAAACTTCTTTCGTTGCTTCAATAGCACAAATTTCAAAACCAATGTGCAAAATTTAATTTTAAAAAGTAGTGATTGCTTTTCGCATATACTAATAAAATATTTCGATACATTTATGTAAGTATTTTTAAATTTATCCTTTAAAAAAAATATATCAAAAATACGTAAATGCCGTTTTTATAACCATGAATGGTGTAAAATTGCAAAAAAAATGTTGGAGCATATTCGAATGTTCCGTCCGTAAATACAACTGTGCAACTTGTCAAGCATTGAAGATTCTCTTTAGTTGTTATGCAAATAAAAGTGCAATTATCGAGTAAATGTATACATTTTTTCCCTCTAAACATTAAAAAATCTTCATTTTGTAATTCCTTTAATTGCGTAATAGCATCTTCTAAAGATATGGGGTAAGGAGGGAAGTTTTTTCTTCGTTCAATATACATAGTCTTTCTAACTGATTTTATGTTCTAATGCGGTACTTACGCTATTCATAAGTTCACTTCTAATTAACTTTATTGACCTAGTAGGTATGGAACTTGTAGCTTATCTTTTGCAACTTTCCCGTAAAACTTGCCTATCGAGTTTTTGAATTGAATCTACAGAGTGGTTATGCTCACCAGCATTTTCTAAAATTGAATCCTCAGTTGTCATTAATACTGTAGACGTACACTATTTTTTACAGCACCTCCATCTGACAAATCCATCAGCCCGCTGTCTGATGTATAGAAATTTGTGCCCATTCACTACTAACAAATCACTCCCTCTTTCCGAAGTAATACGGCGAATTTCATTTTCCATTTTAAAATAAAATAAATATAAAATGTCAAATATCAAAAATATGTTTTCACTATTACTAATTGGAACAAATTTTTATTTATGAATTATTACGTTTCTTAGTTTTCATCGTATATTTTAGAGCAATCAAAAAATGTAGTCACTGTTAGGAAATTTATAAACACAATTGACAATATTTCAATGTATTAACAAAACGGCACAGGACTTTTCCGGTTTCTGAATACACGATGCAAGTCACGTTGCACCCACTTCTTTTTGGCATGATAATATTATAATGTCATAATGATACCGTCAAAAATATGGAAAGGTTAGATTATAAAAGAATTTCGTCGAAAGTGTTGTTTACTGATAAAATATGACGTAAATAGGTAAATAACCGCTTCTCCATCTATCGGTTGACAATCGGTTACCTCTGTAAATTCCCAATAAAAAAGGACGAAACCGTGACAGCGTCCACACAATGGCATGTAGCTCGAGACGACTAGAATGGTACATCTTCTTGTTACAGCGTAAACCAGATGCAACTCCTCATTTTTACCTTCAAGTAGCATTCCTGACGTGGCATTCCTGGCGTGGACTTGAGTTATATCAGCGGTGGAGCTAAACATTTTCAGCGCCGGTTTTTCACACAGGAACGACTTCAACCTGTCGAATGCCTCCAGCTGCTCTGAACCCCATTTGAATGGTTCCTCCTTCTTGGTTAACTTGGTGAGTGCAACTGCCTCTTTGGCATACCGAACAATAAAACGTCTGATGAAGCCCGCTAAACCAAGGAATCGTCTTACCTCGTGAACGTCTTTCCGACACCGGAAAATGAGCAATGGTTTCGGTTTTCTTACTGGGTTCTACCTTCCCTTCCGAAATGCTAAAGCCTAGGAGATCAAGCTCATTCGCTCTGACTATACAATTTGCCGGTTTTAAGGATCAAATGACGTACAAAAACAAACATACAAATACAAGTGCGGGCAAAAATTTAAATAAAAAAGAAGAATATATTATGCCTTACAAATTTTGTGACAAAGTAGAAGAAAACCATTTCGATATTTTATACTTTAATGACGGAAAAGGGAAGTCACACTATTTTTTTATTAAGCAATTGTCGCGGTTAGTGGGATCTTTAAAGTCTAGAAAATGCAAATAAAAGGCAATTTGCAAGCGTTGCTTCTATGTGTATGTAGATATACCAAAATAAGTAAACAAAGTGATAAGTTTGAGAGACCACACAAAAAAATGTATTTTGAATTCACCAATTATACCCATTCTACCAGAATCGAAAACATATCTAAAATTTATGAACTGGGGCAATACTCCAAAAACATGAATTTGCCATTTAAGTAGATTTCTAATCACTTTTAATCAAAAACGATAATAATGAATCAAATTTGAAAACTCGGATAACTTACGATCATGTTCCCATGAGTTTTGCATAATTAGCGAAGCCAAATGTAAACGTTCCCGCTAAACTACTTCGACAATATAGAATTCCTCAGGAAACCGTTATTTATTGTGGTGACAATAACAGTAGCAAGACAGATGTTGCAAAAAATGTTGTTGAATCTATTGTGGAAGTAGCAAGAAAAATAGTAGAAGTGATTTTTATTTGGAAATCTAATTTGATTACAATGTACTCTCCTCATCCCATTATAAACTTTAATCACATATATAAATTTACTCAGCCTTTTTACAACTGTTGCAGGTAACCAAACCATTTAATAAACTCTTAATAATGATCTCTATACATTAATTTCTCCCCTTCTTTATAAGTAACAAATAGTTGTTCTTTGTAATATATATTTTTTTTAAATTTAAATGTAACCTTTTTATTTTTATAATTTACTCACTATACAAAACTTTTTTATTCAATAAATTTGTACTGGTTTTGGGTTTATATGAAAATAACATCTCAAAGGGTAATTTTAAAGTTACCGGTCACGGTACATTATTGTAACTACTAATAAATCTTAAAATGTTTTCTTCTATTTTAAAACTATTGTATTTAATAAATATTTTATAAGATATTTTTTAACTGTTTGCACTCCTCTTTCTGCCAGCCCATTAGATTGGCTATGAAAGGGGGTGACTTAGTTATTTTAATTTTGGATTCTAAACCAAATTTCTTAAACTCCCAAAAATTAAATGGTGGGCCATTGTCTGAAACAATTTCTTCTGCAAAACCAAAATACACAAAACTCTCTTGTAACGCCTTAATTACTTTTACACAACTTGTACCTTTCATCTTCTTAACATCTATAAACTTACTGTAAGCATCTACAATTAATAAAAATATATGATTACTAAAATGAAAAAAATCTATATGAATTCTTCCAAACGGCCTACTTGTCTGACTACTTCTTTATCCACATTTTTTGTTTAATCACACAGTTTACAACCTTTGGCATAAACCTCCTTCCTCCTCCCCTAGCCCCTCTTCAACTTTCATAGTTACTTTTCTCTCCCCTTCAGCTTCCATGACTTCTCCCCTCAATTGCTCAATTGCAACTTAGAGGTCAGCCGAAATTTTGTGTCATGACATTGAACTAACTAATACCCAATCTAACCTAGCTGAATTTAACCAAACCAGAATTTGTGACATCAAGAGAAGAGTGAAGGAAAAGTGAAGAGAGGGCAGGGGAGAAAAAGAGAGGAGAAGGGAGGAAAAGGAAAGGAGATGAGATGACAAGAAATAGAGAGGAAGGGAAAAAGAAAAGTGAGGAAGAAATGAGAGAAGAAAAAAAAGGATGAGAGGGGAAAGGAAATAATAAGAGGGGTGGAAATGGAATGTGAGGGGAGGAATAGAGTGGGTAGATTTTTAAATAAAGGTATATGGATAAAAGGAATGTTTTCAAAAGGATTATTTCAAGTTGATGATTAATGCAGTTTTTGGTAAGTAAATAATACTATTTGTACAATTAATAATGTAATTATTATTTCAACAGGTAAAACTATAGAAAAATAAAAGGAAGCGATTGAAGATGTCACTCGTATGCAGCTCGTATGAATAATGATGAATTAAAATTTGACAAGCTTATTTATGTCAGATATTCAGTTTCGGAAATTTTGAAAACGCATTGTAAAATTTTCATTATATCGTTACAGTAATTATCTAATTTTATAAAAAAATTATATTTAATATATATATTTTTTTTTCAGATTCTCTGATGTATCTTATGAAACTGAAAACTTCTACAATGACGTGTTCGCCATACAAGGGTTCCTTGAAAAATTGCATTTACCTAATTTTCATCTCTACTATCCGTGATTAGGGTCGAAGAAAAAAGGCCCAGGAACTTTCACTGGTTAGTTATATAATATATTAATATTTAAAAAAAATGTATATATATATATATATATAATTTAAATGTTTTAGATCAGACCAGTGTGTCAAGACAAATATAAAACAAGACTTCGGGTAAAATTTCAAGACTATATACAAATTGTAGATACGCATAACAAGGCCAAGGAAGTGGCATACCATATGACAATCGAGGATCATAAAGATTGTTTATTTCAAGAAATGAACTCTAAAGATGCTGCCAATTTCAACGCCTATCGCAAGACGAATTCATTCAGACTCTCCAAGCTTGCATTGAGTCGACACGATAACAAGCAGATTGTAATACGATATCGAATTCATACTCTACTTGATAGCCACTATAAACTTAAGTAAGTTATAATATCATCATTATGTAGGTACATGTAATACATTTTGTTATTTAAACAATTTCTTTGTTTGCAGGGAGATGGCTTAACCAGAAGAGAAGGATAGATTGTGAAATTGTATTTTAGTATTAAATTTATAGTGTGATTAAATTTCGTTTTTTTTTATATTGTATTTAATGTCTGAAATTTGTAAAAATATTTTTATTTAAAATATTTATTAATTGAAACTCTTAATTTGAATTGCACATTTTATAAATTCTATGTTACAATACTTGTAAAGTGTACAGTTATTGGAACCTTTTGGAAAATGTAAATTTTATATCACTGTTAAGTTAGTTCTAAATATTGTTATCTTGCTTACTATAGAATCATTATTTATAACCATCAAATATTATTTTTAATGTATTCTTAATTATAAAATGACAGAAAAATACAGTTATTAGAACCTAAAATTGAGTCATTAGTTTTATAATTGCTGTTATATTGGTATCTCCTTAAACTGTTAACATAATTTAATATTTTTACCATTGATATTAAACTATTAAATAGGTACCTATAATACTATACCCATAGACATAACGATACTATGGTATAATATATAATAATTAAAAAACACATCATATAAGCAATATACCATAATAATTAAAAAGTTTAAACTTAATAGATTAGAGAAAAACAAATAAATTAAGTGATTCTAAACAAAATAACTAATGAATTAATTAATTTGGTAATAAATAAGTAGCTATAATTTATTATTTAATCTTGATGTAAGTACTCCAATCTAAAAAATGAATCCATTTTACTTAATCACAATAAAACTTGACGCTGTTGGAAGTCAAATATTATAATATAGTTATTTAAAACGAGTAGGTACTTGACTTTAAATAAACATAAATAATATAATTCAATTATAGCGGCTTTTTAGCTCCCATAGAAAAGATGTTCACCTATATAACGATAAAAAAATGCTGAAATCAGTTCGGTAGACACCTCGGAAAGTTACTTCGCGTTTTAGTCTAATTTTAAGTTTAATTTTTTTGAACAGATAAACGTTAAAAACTAGCATTTTCAAACATTCAAGATAGGTAATTTGATTGTTAGATAAACAATACTGGTCGTCTTCTGTAAATTTACCTTCTAGGTTTTTGCCAAAATATGTTTTGTCAAAATTAATATAATTTGGATATTGGAGGGAGAGTCCACAAGCCGTAATAATTGTAATTGTAACCTGGATTTAATGGGTTCAACATTGACTTCGTTGTGATTTACATTTTAATTTATACAACATAATAAATCAGGTTTTAAATTCACTTTTATTACAATAAGTAGGTATAATATGATATATACCTACTATATATAACAGTATATCATGATAAGAAAAATTTATAACAATTATTATAACAGTAATAATTGTTTTTATCAAATGTGTGAGTGGCCAAGAATACATTAGTAACACTATAATATTAGCAGACTAATATCTACTTATATCATTCGAAGGCTGAAAAAAATAAAGAAAGAGGAGGTTCAGAATTTAATCGATTTTTTTTTTATTTCATTGGCCACTATCGTTTTGAATAGCGGTTGCCTGACTACATTTACTATAAAACAATTTTTTTTGTTGGTTTTTTTTTTTTGTATATAACTTACACTTTTTAAATACCTCGTGTGATTCACTTGTTCCTCCCTTTGGCCATCTGTAAAATATGTAGTTTATTGTTTAAATATCGTATCGCCAATAAAGGGTTTACACTTAAAAATTTGTGTAAAGTAAGGTATAATATATTGAATTAATTTTGTTTAAACTCGTTGAAAAAAATCGAATTTTTGGTTGCAGTTAATCGAAAATGAGTGATAAAAGTGACGAAACACCAAATTGTGCTTTAAAAGGCTACTACGGTAACAAATTAATTAAAACTAATAGTTATATTGAAAATCGATTATCGTCTCACAGGATAGGTAAGATTTTTTGGTGACCGTAATTATTACTTCTTCATTTTTTTTGTTATAAAATAAACATTAAAGGAACATTTGTTTAGGAAATTGCGATGCAAGTCTTATCAGAGCGTTACCGAGAATGCCGAATTTAGCTCCAAAAAGTGTCTTTGGACAAACCGATAAAACTGGACTTTGCAGTTTCGATCATGATGATGTAAGCTTGTCTTTTATAAGTAGCTATATACTCTTATATGATACGTGATTTGACAATTGCAAATAACAATGTTATTGTTAGTAAAAAGTGTCGTTTAAAGTAAAATGAAAAATGTATAACACTTAAACCATGAACTAAATGTTACAATCATAAAATACATTTATTTATTTAAATAATAATTATAGAAAAAATTAACTAAAGCTGTTTTGGCTAATCATTTGTTGTTTATTTTACAATAAAAACACTGTTTACTAATTTCGGGTGATTTTGATTTTTCGAATAGTTTTTTTGTTTTAAGTTGTGTATCTGATACCACGAATGAAAACAATATACCTTGTGTTTTTTGGCTAAATACAAAATAATTTATAAATGTTAATAAATATTTTTTATTAACACATGTTAATACAAATATAAATAATACCTAGTAAATTCCAGTCAGAATATAACACTCGTTTAGAAAAGGCATTTTTTTGTTTTACATAACTTAATTTCATGCTAAATTACGGATACTTTATTTTTTGCAAGTCTCACTATTTTAATAAAGAATTTCTAAAAAAACGGTCCCTTGCTTTTTCAAAAACTCAAGTAGAAAATAATTATCAAGTTTTTTAAAAATTTGATAAAACTGTAGTTACCTCCTCGAAGAGTTATGCATTAATAATTTTAAAATCGATTTAAGTTGTTTTAAATTTCGTATACATAAAAAAAAAATAGTCAAACAATATGAGTCATAATATCAATATCCATTTGAATTGTCTCTAATCTCTTTTTTGTCTTATCAGCTGATCCCTTTTTCTAACAAAAAGTCCTCTCTGATTTGTCAATAGAATATTCTTTGTTAGCTTATGTTACAACTATATACACACAAAAATACAATGTATAGTAAAAAATAATCAAGCCTAAAAGTTTTTACCACTTTTTTCAAGTTTCCAACTAGACTTTGCTAATGACTACTCTTATCCTATCGTACTCCGACATCCCTCTGTCCTTTTTAAACATGCTAAACATTCTTACAAACAAAATATGTATTTTAATAACCGCCCAACCGACTGCGGATTCCGATACTGAATTAGGTTTACCGACTAATTTAAAATTAGCTTTTTTTAAACCGGTTTGCTACACTCAATTGATTCGTACTTTGGCTTTGTGAACGTAGTTGGTGCAGCCGATTTCCAAATCTATATTCAACCCTAAAGTGCAAATGCCCAGCGAAACGCTACCGGGTACGCTGCCGAAAACCATCTATGCGGAACGGTTGAAAAAGTTGTACTCTTCGTTTTCGTTGCCGAATTTGTTGCAAAACGCCGGCGTGACGGCCGATCAATTGGTGTTCACCGACGTCGATCGTGATGGATATTTCAAATTAAAAACCATGAAGAGCGGAAAACTGACGCCGTTGTGGTACCACGACAACACCGAGTTCGACGTGCGCAACTCGGACGAATGGATAAAATTAGCCTATTCCAACGGGATCCAATGGCCGGTGCCTTGTGACGTTTATTTGCCCGGCAAATCCGACAAAAGTGGTGGTCCCGGATGTTACGCGTGGGTCAACGCCAACGCCATTGCCTATGATCCCGCGTCGAGGACATACTCGGTGATGTTGCCACACGAGACCGACAACGTGATCACGAACGTCCCGAGAATCCACGTTTACTTCAAAGGCGAAGACCCGAGGGTGCTCGTGGAGAGAATAAAGAACGCAATCGCTAGACGCGAATGTCGTGAAAAATGTTTGATGTGAGTGTGCCCTAAACAAATATAATACTTACATCCACATGTGACTTACGCACAGAGTTGGGCATTCCGGTAAATTTTCGTTTAAATACAAATTTACTGATATTCATTGTTCGAAGAAATCGAGTGTGTCACACAGAGAAACGAAACTTTTCCAACAAGTACAGGTTTGAGAGCTGATAAGAGATAATCATAGGGAGATGAGCGAAATTAACTGATAGTAGATACTGTTCCAAAAAGCTTTCCCTTATCAGTAATCTATAATTGGATACATATTATCAGTACCTAATCCCATATCATCTTTGTTGTAACGTCCAGCTTAGACCAGCACAATTTTCAATGTTGTTTGTTTATTCGAAAACATTTCGTTGACTCTAAGTGAACTTAAATTAGTATTTGACTGCACTTTGTTTAAGTATCCAATTATTAAAAAAAAAAATACTGTTTACAAAAGATGAATATTTATGTAAGTCCCTAAATAGTCAATATGAGCTATTTTGCTAGACAGAAGTTTATTAATCTAATTTTTAACAACAATGAAATAGTTCTTATTAATGTTGAAAAATAATTTATCAAAATAATAAGTACTACAACAAATTATTTTGTTTTTTTATGTTTTTTATTACGAACTTTGGGTTTTGAAAATAGATTACGCGTGTTAGCTTTATTTTTAAAACATTTTAACTAATCAACATCAACGGATTAAGTGCAACTTACTCTGGAAATATATAATGCTACTTCCACCACCTGATCACTGGTCAAGTCACTTGTGAGTAAGTTTAGTAGGTGGAATGTAATAACTAGATTTAGATGGCATTCAATAATTTTTTATTAATAAAAAATATAAAAAATTAATTAATAAATTGTTAATTTGTGTGTTTAATTTTTATTCGTAAAATGTTACTTTGTTAGATATTTAAAACCTAATTATAATAAATTACTCTTTACTGCTATGATAATATTTAAAACACCTATTAGGGAATTTAAGGTAATAAGGTATTTTATATTGCAATTATATTTTGAAAATATTACCGAATAAAATATTGTATTTAAAATAAAATGTATTTTGTTAGATTTGTTTAAAAATTGTTTTTCGTTGAGTTATACCCAACACTGTAGCCAGTTACTTACCTCTAAAAACCAAAACATTAACATTTTTTTTTTCAACTAGATGGTATATGTATGTTGATAAAATGAACGTAGACCACCTTGACGAGGTACCAGAGAAACAATTAATGAATATTATAAAAAAAGTTTTTTCTAATAAGAAATTGCCAATAAGCTTTAAGATGCAGCGTATAGTAAGTGGTGGATGATGATTTAAAATCAATTTGTAATGTATAAACTTAAAAAAAATTAACGTTTGAAAGGTAACTGAAGATATCATGGATTGCTATAGGCGATCGCAGAGTTCGATTATGGTCCAAAATAAGTTTATAAAAAGCGCCGAACAAGATCATCACATAGAACTACCCTGTTTTGATAATGGATGCATAAATAAAAAACTAGGTAATAAATACTAAAACCCTTGTATCTTTGTAATAAAACAATGATCAATTATATTATCAATAGCTGTTACAAGTATAAAGTTTTGCATAATACACAAAATTATGAGGTACATTTTCCAATTAGGTGCACATAAAGGGTGACTACGAAAACACTTTACATTTTCAAAAAGGCAAAATAATATTAATTTTTCAAAACATTTTTTTTTTTATTTATGTAATATAGTTGTTGGTGTATGCCATTTATTTTACGGCAATTTTCGAAAAAAAAATGTTTTTAACTTGATATTATGTTTGTGGATGTAATCCACAAGTGTACGGCAATTTTCTTTGGATGATTTGAAAGCGGCAATTCGTACAGAGGTGGCACTAATCACGAGGGAGACACTAGAACGAGTGTGGAAGAACTTTCTTGAAAGAATTGAAAATTGCCTCATGGAAGACGGACATCATCTTCCTGGACTCATTTTTACTACTTAAAGTAAATGGCATACACCCACAAACATTCTACATAAGTTAAAAAAAATGTTTTTTGAAAAATTTATATTATTTCGCCTTTTTGAAAATTTAAAGTGTTTTCGTGATCACCCTGTATTTTAATTAACATTAAAATTGATGAATAGAAATACATATTGAAATTTCGAGACGTGAGTTAAAATTATGCTGTTGAGACCATATTATAGGTCATTATGTTTTTTAAATTTACCAAATTTCACAGCACGAACAAATAAAGTGATGCACACTTATACGGAAACAAGCGTACAGTTCTTCAGAGAGACCTTGTTGGTTTTACCAGAAGTCTTTTTGGCAGAATGGCTATCTAATTTAGAATGTTTGCTAATGAAACATAAACGGTTTTTTATGACGAAATTTTCGAAAGTAGTAACGCTTAAGGAGTTCGAAGAATTACAGTCGACGTATTTTGTAGAGGTATTATCCAAAATTATTATAAAAACGCAACAAAAAATGTTTAAACATCGTATAAGATACTTAAATATTAATTTGAAAATTGTCATTATATGGAAAAATATTTTGAGCTCTTGATTTCCACCTCGATTCATTTGACAGATTATAAGCAAACAGTTTGTTTAAAATACAAAAATTAACCAAATATCGTTGTTGATGGTGTTTTCTTACATGTAGACTATCAATTGGCTAAAGGATTTTTGGGTAAGAGGAGTTGTCAGCAAATGTAGTTTTGCTTTTTCCGATGTCAAAAGCGGATGGTTTGATATTTCTCAAACGAGTTTCGACGTTTACAATGGTTCGAAACTGAAAAAATTAATGAGACTGCTTCAATTTCTAATGCAAGTATGTAATTTACGATAAAATGTTCACGGTAAGTGGTAAAAAGCTTGATTTTTCTCAAGTTATTATTTTTGAAATATTAGTGTTGTTTACATAATTATGTGCATTAATACACAATTGTAAAATTATAAAACTTAGAATATGCTGTATTGCTTTTTCGATGAAAGTCTTACAGCCTTTTTACCTATTAAAAACAGATCTATTATTATAAGAAACTAACCAGAGCTTTGATTGTTATTATTATTTCAATCATTATCTGTTTATAATTTAATTACCTACTCTGCTTCCTAACTGGTCTTATATACATTTTATTTTCTGAATTTCCAATCTTTCAATATTTACTTTTATCACTTTATACAGCTATTTTTTAGTCAATTTATTTCCTCTTCGATAAATCTACTTCTCCTTCTTTTGACATTACTAAACAATCTCAATGTTATTCTCATTTAATTTTTCCATCACTTAAATTTCTTTTTCATCGATTTTATTCCATTTCACTTCCATACTTCACCGATGGCCGAACTACACCTCTCACTCTAAACATGGTACATATTGGTCACCTAAGAGGTGAACTCTTCTATTGACACATTCTCCTATATGTCCACTTATGTTCTTCGATTCCTACACAACTCCATTCCGTTGCACAACTGATCTTAAATACAAACATTTCTCAATTTTATTTACTCCTGTTGTACTGATCGTTTCCAGAGCTACTTGCGGGAAATCGTGTTGAAATCGGCCACGAGTTATGCACGTTTAATCGAACAACCGTGTGTAAAAATTAAAGGGATAAGCGATGATTTCATCTGGGGAAGCGATTTAATTAACTCGCCGTTCGATTGGAAAGGTGATCCGATATTTTATCTGTTAATAAACATGAACGAGAACGAACCGTTCTATTCGACCGATCCGGACAGATTTGAGGTATGTATTTTCCAAATAGAACTTCGTGTTTGTACATAATTATGTGATTTGAATTTGAATTTACAGCCAATCGTTGTAAATATGTTCAGAACCGGAATAATCCAAAGTCACAACGTGCCGTTGTTTTACCCAATTTTGCTGCCTAAAATAACGTTCTTCAACAAACCCAATTTAACGTCAATTGGTCTGCTGGAAAAAGAAATTGCAAAACAACAGAAAAAAATTGAAACGTGTATACGTTCGGCTATAATTCCGTTAAAAGCGTATTGTAAAGAATTCTCCGTTTACTTGCCATTATTCAACACCAACGTCGATTCGTATGTTCAGTAAGTAAAAATAAAAACACCATATTTTAGATCACATGTTACACTGTTTTACGAGTAGTAGGTTTAGCTTTGATGCCTAGCTGATAAGGCATTGTTTTTACAGTAATTATTTACTTGTTTCCTTTATGTAACAAGTCTATAAAACAATAGATTATTTGCATAAGATAAACAAGAAATGCCAAAAAATATTACATATTTTCAACTTAAAACAAATAATCATTAAATAAATGCGTTTATTTGAAAGTGATTTTGTCACTTTAAGTTATAACAACCACTGTAGGCCTGACATCCGCCACTATGACCCCAACAAATTTTATTGGCTTTTTGTTTGAAATAATAGCTTGCGAAACGTTATAGGAAATTTTTCGACGGTAGTCCGTTTCCCAGTCAAGTGAAAGAGGAGGTACAAATGCATTTGAAGATGAAAGCAAATATCAAGAAAGTACTTCCATCGAATATAGCTATAGGTCCGTTTTTTATAAATGTCGAGTCGTTAAAACAAATATTGATGGATAAATGTAGACAATTGGCTAACTCGATAATGAAAAAGTACGCCGCTATGACGACGGAAAAATTGGAAATATGCAGCGAAGAGTATAAAGGCATATTTCTAAGGCTTGGCGACAATCCAGTATCCATCGAACAAGTATTCGAAATAAAAGAATGGATCGAGACGATACCGTTTTTGGTGAAAACCCAATCCGACATTGTGCAACGATTAGTGATGGTAATTACTACAAGAGTTCGGTTAAGACTGAGCCAGTACCTTCAGTTAGCGTTTCGTTGTACTCAAAAGACTTATTGCATCTTAGGAAATTGAAATATTAGATGCGTTTTGGTGGGTTCTAGACAAAGAACAATCCGACATCAAATGGGAAGCTATAATTTTTCCATACAATCTCGAAGCCAAGATCGAGGAGACCCTACAAAACTTAGCTCTAGAAACTGAGAAATTCGAAAAAATACAATTCGAAGACGAGCTGACATTACAAAATAAAGTGGAGTACATCACCGGCAATATACTAAAACTGACGCTCGAGGACAGCTTGTCGAGAGTTTTCGAGGTCGCCGTGGACGTTGCCAAAAATTGGAGTATGATCAAAGAACTTCAAAAGTTTGGTCAAACTCTAAACCAGAGGCAGAGACTTTTCGGTCATCAAGTGAGTATTCGCTTTGACCGTATTGTGCTTGTCCGTATATGTTAAATGTATACTATCGAAACGAAACAGTTCTTGACTAATTATTACACTGTACAAGACAATTTTGAACGAACCAAATTACATAAGTTTTATTTTTTTTCGGATTCAAATACGTCTTATTTTTCAAATTTTTTTAGTCAACTTAAGTCGATTAAACCAATGTGTGTTTCTTTACAGGTTACACCATTCGACAACGTTAGAAAATTGGTCAAAGAATTCGAACCGTATCGAGATTTATGGATAAACGCAGCAGATTTTCTTAAAATGCAAACTGCGTGGACACAAAATCCTTTATCGAATATCGTCGGTGATAGTATAGAACCTATGTGGAGCGATTTCCTAAAGGTTATAACTAAATGCACAAAACTGTTTGCTGAAATTCCAGGTGCGCCAAGAGATACAAGATATTATTCACCTTGTATAGTTTTTACTTCTAAAAGCGACGGTCTATCATTTTTTAGGCGCCCTGAGCGTTGCTAATGAAATTAAAGAAAAAATTGAAGATTTCAAACCAAAAGTGCAATTATTAAAAGACGTGTTAAACCCCGGAATGAAACAAAGGCACTGGGACGCGTTTGCCCAACAAACCGGTTGGTGTCTAACCGTAACAGTATATAAACTTGTAGGTGTTTTTCTAACGTTATGATTGATAGGAGTCGAAATTTCAATGTCTCCATTATTGAATTTCGACAAATGTTGGACCTTGGGGGTTGGAGAGTTCAGTGAAGAGTTAAAGCAGATTTCCGACAACGCTTCAAAGGAGTTCACCATCGAAGGAGCTTTGGAAAAAATGAAAAAAGAATGGGAACACGTTAAGTTACAGATGCAATTGTACAAAGATACGGGCACGCACATCATAAAAATATCCGACGAAGAACTACAAATGCTCGACGACCATATACTGCTTACCCAACAGTTATCGTTTAGTCCGTTCAAAGGAGTGTTTGAAGAGGAGCTGAATAAATGGGAAGAGGATTTACGACTGTCTAGGGAAGTCATCGAAGCTTGGAGCGAATGCCAAAAGTATTGTAACATTTAGTTAATGAATAATTCGATAAGTAATACCGAATTTTTACTTACCGAGACGTATTTGTCCACAGGCAATGGATGTACTTGCAACCAATATTTATTAGTCCGGATATCAAAGAACAGTTACCAGTGGAAGAAAAAAAATTTAGCCGATTTGAACGGACTTGGAAACGAATCATAAAATCGGCAATGGAGAGAGCTTTCGTATGTTAATTACTTTTTTGACAAACATAATTAAAAGGAACGGGAAGAGCCCAATTTTATGCAAATAGTGAATAAATGGCAAAGCCATTTTCTAAGGTGCCTACCAAACCAATTTCAATACATACTTAATTAAATCTAACCTAACTTAACCTGATATGTTTATAAAATGATTTTAGTAAACTCTAAAAATAATAATTGGTTTGGTCGGAATCATTTATAACTTTTTAAATACATATACAATTCTAAACAAACTCGGACTTGCATTATTAGTATGTACAATGATTTTTTTTGTTTTTTAGCTTCAACACGGAGCTGAGAAGGTATTATGATTTTTAATTTATAATTTTTATTAAATATTTTAGCTGATGACTATATGTCCGGATAGAAGATTGCTCGACATTTTGGTCGACGGCAACATCCAGCTGAACATAGTCCAGAAAGGACTTGCAGATTATTTGGAAACGAAAAGATCTGTTTTTCCGAGATTTTATTTTCTCAGCGACGATGAACTATTAGAAATACTGTCTCACGCCAAAAACCCGCTAGCAGTCCAACCGTTTTTAAAAAAATGTTTCGAAAGTATTTTCAAGGTAAGTACTTGGATATTTCCATATTGAAATTATTAATACTTACATAAACAGGTTTTCGATTATTTATAGCTTGACTTCGAAGCAGATCTAAAAATCATAGCCATGTATTCCGGAGAAGGAGAACGAGTTAAATTAAATCCAGCCATTTACCCGAGAGGTACCGTCGAATATTGGTTGTTAGAAGTCGAGAACACAATGCGAGCAACTCTGAAAGAATCGTTCAGAGGATCTTTGGCCAAAGTGGAAATTACGCCTAGAAATAAATGGGTTTTCGAATGGCCAGGTCAAGTAGTAATAGGTGTATCACAGACTTCTTGGACTGCACACGTCGAGCACGGCATCATGACGAATACCTTGAAAAATTACTACGAAATCATGTTGTCTCAAGTACGATTGTACTTATTAAGTTTCCGTGTACTAAAATTTGTTTTTAATTGTTTTAATCGTTTTTACATAGTTGACCGGATTAAGAACATTAGTCGTCAGTCCACTAAAACCCTTAGAACGTCAAGTTTTGTCCGCTCTGATAGTTATCGAAGTTCACGCAAGAGACGTGCTGTCGAACTTGGTAACGCTAAAAATTAAAAATGTCAATGATTTTGACTGGATTAGTCAATTGAGGTAATTACTTGTAATTTATTGTGTTAATTTTATGGAATATACTTTGTTAGCCACTAGTATTAACACAAAGAATTGGCATAGATACTACTGGCTGAGTGATATAGGAGAAGTGGTCAGAGCCGTCAACGCTCAGTTTCCGTATGGATTTGAATACCTAGGAAATTCTGATCGTTTGGTTATAACACCATTGACTGATCGCTGTTATCTTACATTAACCGGAGCGTTACATTTAAAATTTGGAGGCGCTCCTGCAGGACCAGCTGGTACAGGAAAAACGGAAACGACCAAAGTATATTATTAGTTATTTATTCAGCCAATATTTCATTAAGTGAAAGTAAAGAGCTTAATTAAGGATAGACGATTTTAGTATTTGTAAAAGTTTATTTTTATTAATCATCGATAATTTTTTTTAATTGTGAACAGAAAGATTCATAATTATTAACGATTGAAAATTTCACTTTTAGTTTTAAATAAAATAATTAGTAATTGAAAATTCAACGTTTTAGCAAAATACAAACTTAAAAGCCTATAACTTTACTTGACTTTAGGCTTATTATTTTGGAAAAATATAGTGGATCCACTTAAATCTATTTATCTTTATGTAAATAAGGCTTTTTATAAGTTACATTGTACATGAGAAAAAGTAGGGCATTGGATTGACTTAGGATTTTTATTGTTCCCGTTACTCATTAGGTGCATTTTTATGATTAATCAAAAGTGAATAGTTAACTCAGTCATAGATAAATAGTTAAGTTCATCTTTAACGAATGAATATTGGAAAAATGTTTCATTTGTGAAAGCTACGTTTTTGAGTTCTGAATTCATTTTTTTCTTCGATTTATAGGATTTAGCTAAAGCGTTGGCGATTCAATGCGTCGTGTTTAATTGTTCAGATCAGTTGGATTTCAGGGCGATGGGTAAATTTTTCAAAGGATTGGCAAGGTAAAATTTCCATCCTGCTATGCATACAAATTTACCTAATTTAACCTATCGTTGTTAGTTCTGGAGCGTGGGCTTGTTTTGATGAATTCAACCGGATAGATATCGAAGTACTTTCCGTCATTGCGCAACAAGTAATGACTATTCAAAAAGCGTTAATGGGCAGATTGGAAAGGTTTGTTGTTGTTGAAAAAACTTCTGCCCTAAGAATAAAACGTCTATTTGATTATATTTTTTTGTAGATTCATGTTTGAAGGAGTGGAGATTTCGCTAAGACAATCGTGTTCCGTGTTCATAACAATGAATCCAGGATATGCAGGAAGAACTGAACTGCCCGATAACCTGAAGGCACTGTTTCGTCCTGTCGCGATGATGGTACCGGATTATACGTTGATCGCTGAAATATACCTGTTTTCGTATGGATTCAACGACGCCAAACAATTAGGCGGTAAAATCACAACAACGTTTAAGCTCAGCTCTGAACAACTCAGCAGTCAAGTGAGTGACGACGAACACATAAAATGTACCTGTTAGTTTAATTAAATTGTACGGTACAGGATCATTACGACTTTGGTATGCGTGCTGTGAAAACGGTGATAATCGTTGCTGGAAATTTAAAAAGAGTTAACCCCGACATGAACGAGCAGCAAATCGTTCTCAGAGCTTTGAGAGATGTAAACGTACCGAAATTTTTGAAAGACGATCTTAAGTTGTTCAACGGTACCGTATGGTATAATATTGAAAGTTCACTTGACTGAAAATAAATATATTTTTTCTCTTTCGTTTAAGGTATTGCGTCTGATCTATTTCCACAAATGACACAACAAGGTATCGACTACGGATCTTTAGAAAAATCTATTAGAAATGTTATTTTGAGTTTCGGACTTGAAGATGTCGACGGTGAGTAAAATCTTTCCCGTCGATAATTATTAACTGTAACGAGTTTACATCATATGTTAATACTGCGAACAAACGGTGTTGTAGATTATGTAAGAAAAGTAATCCAACTGTACGAAACGACAGTAGTAAGGCACGGGTTAATGTTGATCGGGCCAACTGGATCGGGAAAAACAAAGGTCTCTTTAAAAATCAGTATTAGTATTTTTTTTTTTTTTTTGGTACCTTCTTCATTAAATTTAGACGACATGTATCAGAAGTGTACAAGTTTACAACTGCAATTTGAACTAAGTAAATTGAAGTCAAAATTGAATCTGTAGAAATACAGTAGCTACATTTAGATTTACAATAATGATTCAACTTTGACTTCAATTAATTTGGTTGTTGCATGTCTACTGGTTCACTTCTGATAAATGCCATCCAATTGTTCTCTACATCTTCATCAAACTGATATTAGTTCGTTTCGTTTACTTATTTAGTGTTACGAGATATTAAAGGAAGCATTGACTAGTCTTAAAGGAACACCTTCGCCAAGTGGAGCTTTGTACGTGACCGTACATACGTTTGTACTTAATCCAAAATCAATTACAATGGGCCAACTGTACGGAGAATTCGACATGCTCACCCACGAGTGGTAAATTTTTTTGAAATTCTTAATGCAAAATCTTCGGTGTGATGACTAATGTTCGATAATATTGATTTTGTTGTCAGGACTGATGGTATTCTATCGTTTCTGGTTCGCCTAGGCATTTCAGCGGAAGACTCGGACAAGCGTTGGTACGTGTTCGATGGGCCCGTCGATGCGGTATGGATTGAAAACATGAACTCCGTGTTGGACGACAACAAAAAATTATGTCTGAGCAGCGGAGAAATAATGAAAGTCACTGACAATCAGCTGATGGCATTTGAAGTCGAAGATCTGGCAGTCGCTAGTCCGGCCACGGTTTCTCGATGTGGAATGGTTTACTTGGAGCCGGCCGTGTTAGGGCTAAATCCATTTATAAACTGTTGGATAAAAAAGTTGCCAAAAGTATGTACGACGATTTTTTATTTTATTTTTTTTTTTTCCTAACAATATGCTATCGTATTTTCAGCCGGCATTACATCTAAAAGACGATATTCTAAAGCTAATAGACTTCTACGTGATCCCTGCGATAGAACTCAACCGTCAGAAGCTCAGAGAGATAATTACATCCGTTCAATCGGCGTTGCTTATGTCATGTTTGAACATGATTACTATCATGTTGAGACCCGTATCCAACGCTGACGGCAAACCAGTGCCTCCAGCACCGATTTTGGCGTTGATGCCAAATTTATTACCGTGCTGGGTAGTTTTTGCTGTCATTTGGAGTATAGGAGCCACATGTGATCAAAAATCTCGTTTGGTCTTTTCCAGTTGGCTAAGGAAACGGATGATTGCCGGCGAACATCCGTATAAATTCCCCAACGAAGGAGTGGTACACGATTATAAGTTTGTCGCTCGAGTTTTTTTAAGACGTACCTCGTAGGTATTCTCTATTTATTTTCAACATGCGTGTGTGTTTTTATTTATTCAAGATTACACGACGGTGGATTCACGATGCCGACCGATGACGGAGAACCATCTGCTCCGAAATGGATTAACTGGATGACTAATGTCGAAAAATTTGAATTCACCGAAGAAACCACTTATTCGGGTAAAGTAGCCTTTGATCAATAACGAACACTAAAAATATATTATTTTAATTCCAATAGAAATCGAAATACCGACAATAGACAACGTTCGATCATCATTTATAATAGAAATGCTATTGACAACTGACCATAACGTCTTGAACATTGGTCCTACTGGTACAGGCAAAACACTGACCATCATGTCTAAGCTCTCGCGAAACATGCCCAAAAAATATCTGGCGGACTTTTTGAATTTTTCTGCACGCACGTCAGCCAATCAAACTCAAGACGTCATTGATTCAAAGCTCGACAGACGAAAAAAAGGGGTGTTTGGACCTCCGATATTAAAAAGACTTATACTATTCATAGATGACTTTAATATGCCAGCACTCGAAACGTACGGAGCTCAACCGCCCATCGAGCTCATTAGACAGTGGATGGACTTTGGTGGTGAGCGATTACTTCCAAGTTATAATTATTAGCGTATATCAAACTACCGCGTCCAGTACTAACTTGAACTATTTTCAGGGTGGTATGACAGAAGAAATATTGGCGAGTGGAAAACAATAATTGATGTGAACTTCATCGCAGCCATGGGGCCGCCCGGAGGAGGCCGTAATAACATAACACCAAGACTTCTAAGGCATTTCCATTATTTAGCCTTTACGGAAATGGAAGAAAGCAGTCAAGTGAGAGCGTAGATGATTTTAGTTGATCACGTTTACATTTGATTATATTTAGTTTTATGATTATTAGTCGAACATTTTTGGTCAAATTATACAATCGTGGACGAAAAGAAACGACAATTTAAACACATTATGGAAGCCAATCCTTCAAATGTCATTGGACGTTTATAAAACAATTTCATCCGACTTGTTACCAACACCGGCAAAAACCCATTACACGTTTAACTTAAGAGACTTAAGCAAAGTATTCCAAGGGATCTTGATGTCGAATCCTGACGTGATTGCCGTGAGTTTCGATAATGAATCTCGATGATTTCCGCTTGCATTAACTGTTTATGCAACTTACTAATACTACTTTTAGACTCGAGAAGAATTGATAAGGCTTTGGTACCATGAAAATTGTCGTGTGTATCAAGATAGGTTGATCAACGACGAAGACAGAAATTGGTTTGTCAAGTTGCTGCACAACAAAATCACTGATAAATTTGGAAACGATTTTGTGTCACTGGTCACTGATCAAATAATATTTTGTGATTTTATGGACCAGTCCTTAGGAATTAAATCGTACCAAAGAGTCACGAATTTTACAGAGGTAAAATTTCTAACAAAAATATTAACGAATATTTACAAACATTTTGATCTCATTATCATTTAGTCTTATTTCCTACACTATTGCTTCTTCCTATTTCCTGCTTCTATTTTATTTCAGCTTTTAAATGTGATCCATAGCCAATTAGAAGAATACAATTTCCAAACTACGTCGATACTCAATTTAGTTCTTTTCGTGGACGCCGTGGCTCATATTTGTAGAGTATCTCGCATAATTAGACAACAGCACGGTAACGCACTGTTATTAGGAATGGGCGGTTCAGGTAAGAAGATAAATTTCGATAGTAAATTAAAATATTATAGTAAAATGCATTAATGTTAAAACATCATCAACGGTACAGGCCGTCAAAGTTTAACGAAACTTGCTACGTTTATTGCAAAACTTCACATCTTTCAAATACAGCTAACGAAAACCTACGGAAATATCGAGTTTAGAGATGACATAAAGATATTAATGCTCAGAGCCGGATTATACAGAGTAGAAAGTGTATTTTTGTTTAGCGACACGCAAGTGAGTGTTTTAAATAGATTTATAACACACATTCAAGGCTAGTATACATTTTATCTATAAGTGTTACACCCAATAAACTTGCTTCTTATATTATATTAATTAGCATTGTCTACTAATTTTGGACAAAGCACTTCCAAAACATAAGCTTGTATACGAGGTTATAAAATATTTTTGTCAAATGGGTTTCCTCACAATTGTCATTCATTCATTACATGCCCCTTTCCCATAATTCTCAATAACATGTCTAATCACCTTTATTAATCCTTTTTCGTCTTCTCTGCTACAAAAATATGTTCTTATGCTTTTAGTATACTCGTCCTAGTTACCCTACACAATCGCTTTCACATTACTATCTCTGTGACACTCGTTTTCAGTTCTAGTTGCTTATATCCTGACAATATTCCAATACCACACCAAAATTTCTGTTAGTAATCTCCACTTTGTCATTCCACACTTTATCCTAATCACTTTTTACAGATTAAGTCCGAATCGTTTTTAGAAGATATCAATAACATGTTGAGCTCCGGTGACGTTCCCAATATTTATCAAGGAGACGAATTGGATAAAATTATGCAAAACATGAAAGGTCCGGCCACCGAGATAGGGTTGCTGCCCACTAAATCTAACCTGTTTAGCTTGTATTTAAAACAAGTCAAAAATAATCTACACTGTGTCCTTACAATGAGGTGAACATTGTATTATAATAAAATTCATAAAAAACACATTTCTGAATATGCTCTATGAATTTTTTTCAGCCCTTTAGGTGAAGTTTTCCGAGCTCGAGTACGCCAGTTTCCCGCTCTGGTCAACAACTGCACTATTGATTGGTTCAGCGATTGGCCAGAAAGTGCACTAAAAGTAAACATTTTATTTATTAAACAAATATTAACATAACATTTAACAAACTAATGAAATTATCAGAGTGTCGCACATCACTTTTTATCCGAAGTCGATGACTTGAAAAAAAGTCCAAAACTATTCGATGGTGTAGTAGATATATTTCAATACATGCAACAGAGTGTAATGGACGAGAGTATTTTGTATCTACAAGTATGCACTATTAATATTATTTTTGTTTTAATTGATTAATTAGAGGCAAAAAAATATGTATATACGTACATATATTTTACATTAGGAATTAAACAGGCACATATACGTAACGCCCACTTCGTATCTGGAACTTCTTAGATGCTACATAGACATGCTGCAAGAGAAGAAACAAGAAATCACGGACTCGATGAACAAGCTACAAACCGGGATGGATAAATTGCTCACTACTACTGAAGATATAAAAATTATGCAAATCGAATTAATTGAAATAAAGCCAATTATCGAAGCTTCTCGAGTGGAAGTTGGGAAAATGGTTGTAAACATAGAAGCGGACAGGGTAAGTTAACTCTTTCTGGAAAAATCAGATTTATACAAAAAGACATCATATGTTATTATAAATTCGATGTGAAATATGAAAGAAAAATAAAATGCTTTTTTTTTTACAAGGAAATTGCTGGAGCTAAAAAATTAGAGGTCGCTCAAGTGGAAGAAGTCGCGACCAGAATAGCAGAAGAAACCCAAGAACTGGCCAGGGACGCTCAAAGAGACTTAAGTACGATCTATTCGCAAATCTCAAAAGCTTTTTTACAACATTTATTTATTTTTCTTTTGGTCTTTTTCTATATCTTTCTTAGCCTTTTTACTATGTAATTTTCCTACCTACTTCCAACTTTATCAATACCATCTTAATCTTTTTCTGGTTATTGATGCAATTTTCGAACTATCTATTATAATACCATTTCTTCACTTTATCTTGACTAGTAATTCCATACATTTATCTCAGCGTTTTCTTGTCAACTCTCAGCTTAGACTTTCATACATCAAATTTTACTAAGTAGTAGCTTACCTTTTACTCTAAACGACTACTTTCTACAACATAACACTTTTGATTCCTCTTTCTACCTAACCCAACTACCCTTTCTACTGTATCTCCACTTATCTAGTTTAATTCTTATAACACATATGTACCTTAATAAAAAATAATATACACCAAGGTGCATCAGCTTGTTCGTGTTATGTTCATCTGTTACTAGAGAAGTAATGAGTATTCTTCTGTTTCGCTACAAACCCTCTTTACAATTTTTGGGACACTTTTATTATTCAGAACTTTCCACAATATCTATTTGGCTCCTAGTCTATAAACACCTTACTTAAATTGTTCATCCTTATTTGTCTAATGAAGTTTATTTCTCATGAAGTATTGCCATTTTACAGACAAAGCACTGCCGATGTTGTTGGCGGCTGAAGAAAGTCTTAAGTCGTTGAACAAAAATGACATATCAGAAGTGAAAGTTCTCAAGAGACCACCGGCTGGCGTGGTCTTGGTGTTAGAGACTATATGTATTATGAAAGATATTAAACCCCTTAAAGTAGCAGGTGGTGCTTTGGGTAAAAAAGTGTTGGATTATTGGGAGCCGAGTCGCAACATGATGGCTGATCCGGCGGCTTTTTTGAATTCGTTACTGAATTACGACAAAGAAAACATGACCGAAGCTCTCATTCAAAAACTGGAACCTTACATCGAGAATCCGAATTTCCGTCCTGAAAAAATTATTACAGTAATCCTCATAAATGAAAAAAAACACAGTTACGATAAAAAATGATTTTCAGGTTTCCAAAGCGTGTACTTCTCTTTGCTCTTGGGTGCACGCTATTTATAAATATTATTTCGTGAACAAAGAAGTCAAACCGAAAAAGGAAGCGTTGGCGGCGGCTAATTTACGACTTAAAGCGGCCGAAGACGAGCTGAACGGAGCTCAAATGCAAATGAAAGAAGTCATGGACGGACTTGAGTTGTTGCAAAAAAACTTAAATGACGCAATGGACAAAAAAAATAAATTAGAAGCAAAAAGCAAGCTTTGCGAGGATCGGATGGATCGAGCTTTGAGACTAATCGATGGCCTCGCTAACGAACGAGAACGTTGGATACAGCTTATAGCCAACTATAAGGTAAACAAATGACATTGAATTTTTATAAATTTGAACACCTAAATACTTTTTTTTTTTACCACGAACTATCAAGGTG
The DNA here is from genome assembly GCF_023614345.1 of Adelges cooleyi. Lineage (NCBI taxonomy): Eukaryota > Metazoa > Arthropoda > Insecta > Hemiptera > Adelgidae > Adelges > Adelges cooleyi. The sequence goes on from NW_026095978.1 coordinate 1,927,633, forward strand.
TTTTTGGTGAACATCATTGGTGACATATTAATTTGTGCCGGTTCGATCGCATACTTGACGCCATTCACGGACAAGTACAGGAAATCGCTGCAAGACCGTTGGATGGATATGATGGAAGACCGTCAAATACCTCGTTCGGCGAACAGTAATATTATTTCTATACTGGGAGAACCCGTCACCATCAGACATTGGCAGATGGCTGGTTTGCCCAGAGATGATTTTAGCGTGGAAAACGCCATTTTAATGTTCAACTCCAAACGGTGGCCGCTCATAATCGACCCACAAGGACAGGCGAATAAATGGATTAAAAATTTAGTAAGCTCATTTGTATATAGAATTTTATGATTCTATAATAGCTGTCTTAATTCTCAACATTATTTCTAAATACAAATAAAACTGTTTAGGGCAAAACCCTGATGAACGGTATATCGGTGTGCAAGCTCTCCGATAAAAGTCTATTGCAAGAACTGCAGACCGCAGTGAGGTAATAACCCAGCTCGTCGTTACGTTTGAAACAATATAAGCACCGGGAATCCTAGCGATATCCCCAAGGACTCCTATACAGGATTGACAAATAGTAAATACCCAATAATATAAACTCAATAATCGTCATGCAGACTTTCTGCACATAGAATTGCTTTAAGAGGGCCCAACATAAGTTATCTTTTCTATTCAAGTATTTCACGAAAAAATCCAAGAACTGTAGGAATAAAGTCTTTTTTTACAAAATCCCTATTCAGGCAAATAACCCTATAAGACTTCCGGTGTTGATAGGAAAAACAAAACACTTTTTAGTTGTCTACATACAAATTTCCCGAACGTTTAGGAGTGGCAAAACGTGTTTAATCGAAAACATTGGCACCGAATTGGATCCTGCGATGGATTCACTGTTCTCGAGATCGGTCTTTATACAGGGCGGTGTCCAAGTCATTAAGATCGGCGAATCCATAGTACCGTACCACAAAGACTTCCAACTGTTCATAACCACTAAATTGCCGAACCCTCATTACTTGCCTGAAGTTTCGGTAAAAGTCATAATCGTCAACTTCACTCTGGTGGCCAGTGGTCTGTTGGACCAACTTTTGGCTATCGTCGTCATGCAGGAGAGACCGGACCTGGAAGAAATGAGATCGGCCATTGTGGTCGGAGTCGCTCAGATGAAATCCGAGCTTAAGGAAACGCAGGATAGGATATTAAAGAGGTTAACGGCCGCCGAAGGGTCTCCAGTAGACGACCTTGGACTGATAATGATGTTGGAGTCTTCCAAGTTGAAAAGCGACGAAATTATGGTAAACATAAATCAATATATATGCAAATAACGAACGTTTCCAATATTGTCTTCGGTATTTAGCAAAAAGTTAGAGCGGCCGAAAAAACCCAAATCGATATCGACGAAACGCGTGCCTTATATATCCCGGTTGCAAATCGAGGTCAACTACTCTACTTTTGTTTAGCCGAACTTCCCGTGGTGGACCCAATGTACCAATACTCGTTGAATTGGTTCATAGGACTTTTCATATCCAGCATTCAAGAAACTGATAAATCAGGTAAACTTTACATTTTTCGACGTCCGCCCACCCAGCAATTTCGGATTCCCAACGCTAATAGCAATAGAATATTTTTGTTATAGAAAATATCGAAGAACGTGTTAGTACTATTAACAACCACTTTACGTTTAATCTTTACTGTAACGTATGCCGATCGCTGTTTGAACGTAACAAAATGCAATTTGCCGTATTATTGTGTGTTCGAATCATGATTGAAGCCGGTACAATAAACTTCAACGAATGGACATTTTTTTTGGCCGGCGGTGCTCCCTTAACGGTATTTAATTTTTGCTAAATACATTTAAGTCTATATTGGTATACCGTAAACTTTTAGTAAAATTTGTTTTCAAATCAAAATATTTGCAGGAAGAACCTAATCCGGCGCCTAGTTGGCTTCCCGATAGAGCGTGGAAAGAGATACAATCGTTGGCTAATTTACCAGTTTTCGTAAAATTTGTAGAGAATTTTGCCGTACAGTCACCTCTGTACAAAAAAATAATCGACTCACCGGAACCACATAGGTTTGTACTAATTCAAATCTCAATAAATACACCATAGATGTGACTATGAGTGATTTTCTCTTATTAGCGGGTTCAGGAGCTCCAGGAATGATATCTTAAGAACCTTTTTAATTTATACAAATGGGGTCGATTAACCTAACCTCAATTCACTATTCGCTAATCTCTGTTCATCATCATTTATTTTTTTGCTTCACACGTGTGTACTTCCATCACTAAATCCATCTACTTTTCTATGTTTCAAAATACTCAAAACATCTTGGTCTAATAATTTATCTTATCATTTCTACTATTGGTGTAATCCCAAAAAACGTCTTTAATTATCTTCCCTAACTCTCTCCAACATAGTCACTTCACACATCAATCTCTTCTTCTTCATTGGCTCCGGCCTTTAAGGCCATGCCGCTAAACACAAATCTTGCCATCTGTCAAGCCTCTCTCCTTTTAATTTATGGTCATATCGTTTTTATATCCTTCTTTACGCAGTCTTTTCACTTTAACCTGGACCTCCCAAAAGGTTTTTTCGTTATAGGATCCTCTTTTATCACATGCTTAACAAGGGATCATTGCTTGTTTCACTACCGTCGTATACAATTACATTTTCACTCTAAATGTTACCCTACTGTAAAGAATCACCTTTGCTGCCTCTTTCAACCTCACTTGACCACAATTTTTTGAACACACGAGACAACCATATGCCTATTTTAATATTAATTTTAGAAAGTGTGTACCCTTAAACATTATTGTGCACGTCATTGCTTTAATGATCATTCAGTTATATTTAGGTTCTGTGAAAAATAAATTTATATAAGCGTTGACTGAATTTTAAAGATTATCACCTGATACCAAATCGCTTGAAAAAAATACTAACATTATGTCTATTGTTGTTATTTTTAGGGAAACTTTACCGCCTCCTTGGGATAAACAGTTTGATTATTTTCAATTTGTAATGATACTAAAGTGCTTGAGACCCGACAAAGTGTTAAACGGATTACAGGACTTTTTGATAAGAAATATCGGAGCACGTTTTGTCGAACCACAATCGTCCGATCTCGGCGAAATGTACAAAGATTCGACGCCGACGGTGCCCCTAATATTTATTCTCTCTGTCGGCACGGATCCGGCCAGCGGGCTGTACAAGTTGGCCGACAAAGTAATTTGTTTTGTCCACCAAAATTTCGACCACCATTGTAAATACGATTTCGTTTTAGATGAAAATGACCAAGCGGTTCTTTTCGATATCGCTAGGTCAGGGCCAAGGACCTCTTGCCGAAAGTCTTTACGACGAGGCCATCACGGCCGGCAATTGGATTTTCTTTCAGGTAATTGTTTTTTTTGTTGGGTAACAAACGACAAGTTTTCATGGCCTGTTTTCGATTTGCAGAACTGTCATTTGTCGCCTAGCTGGATGCCGCGATTGGAGTATCTGGTGGAATCCATATCGCCGGACCATGTGCACAAAGATTTCCGTATCTGGTTGACATCCAGTCCGTCGCCGTCGTTCCCTGTGTCCATATTGCAGAACGGTTCGAAAATGACTATCGAACCACCTCGCGGAGTCAAGGCTAACTTGCTGCGAGCTTTTACCGGACCCATCGCAGAGTACGCGACCTACATGTCGTCCGAAGAGGAGAAGACGAAAAACTTCAAATGGCTCCTATTCTCGTTGTGCTTATTTCACGGCGTGTGCTTGGAACGACGCAAGTTTGGCTCTCTGGGTTTCAACATAGCCTACGAATTCACGGACGGAGACCTGCGGATATGCATCAACCAGCTGTTCATGTTTCTCAACGAGTACGACACCGTTCCTTACGAAGTGCTCAAGTACACCGCGGGCCAGATTAATTACGGCGGCCGAGTCACCGACGACTGGGACAGACGGTGTGTGATGAACGTCTTGCAGGATTTCTACGACCCGGCCGTCCTCAGTACGACACACGCGTTCGACGCTGAAACCTATTACTATCAGCAGTCGCCCGAAGCGGACTACGACGATTACTTGGCTTACATCAAAACGCTGCCCGTCAACGACGACCCGGCACTTTTCGGATTGCACTCCAACGCCGACATCACTTTTGCTCAGTCAGAAACTTACAGGTAAGTACTGCACACCACCACCGAGTAGGAAAAATGCAAGCAAGGCTGGCTCGAAGGCTTTAATCTTGCAAAAAGCTTTGTGCCTCTAGGAACCTCACGTCTGAACCCCTAACCTAACCTTACATTTTTTTTTACCATCAAACCGTCTCTTTTCCCTAGGTCGGTTTAGTTGTCGTTCAAGCCTCACAACCATGGGTGAAAATTGGTCTTATAATAGCCACATACATATTATTTTAGACCTTAAGAACTTCATCAATGTGTAAAACGCTTTTTTGGATTTACTTAATCTAATACTTATTTCCGTTGACCTATTATTATTAGTGCTTACAGTTGTTACCAAATAGAGATTTAAAATCAATAACTTTTTCATAAATTAAACCTTTCCAACTCATTGAGGTCTTCTCTGCTCTTAATGAGTCTCATTATCTTCGTTTTATCAGGTCTGTAAATAATCCACCAAGTATATTTAAATTGTCTACAAAACCTTGAAACATATAAATATCGTATACAGATTGACTGATAACTACATTCGCTGGGTCATAGATAATTTTTATTTTCTACAGAACTCTTGGTATTTTGCTGTCCTTACAACCGCGTACGACGTTGGCTAGTTCTTCAGACGGGGAGGACGTACTAAACAACATGGCACAATCACTTTTGCGAGACATACCAGATCCGTGGCCGTCTCTAGGTTTGATACTAGAAAAATACCCAGTAATGTACGAAGAGTCGTTGAACACAGTGCTCATGCAGGAGCTGGTCAGGTTCAACCGGCTGCTGTCGATAGTCCAGGATACGCTCAAGAGTCTTTTGAAAGCTCTCAAAGGTTTGGTAGTGATGACCGACTCTCTGGAACAAATGATGAAAAGTGTAATGACCAATCAAATACCTTTGATGTGGGCCAAACGAGGGTATCCTTCTCTGAAGCCTTTAGGTAAGCATGTATTGAGTGGGCTCGACAGCTCTTTTTATGCACTGTAGATATCCCATGCAAGAGAAATTGTCGGTGCAACTATAAGGAGAAGTTCAAATCATTTTAACTCCATTTGGCAGGTGCGTGGGTGGTCGATCTGCGAGCTCGCGTGGAGTTCTTGAACAAATGGATCGACAACGGAATCCCATCGAGCTTTTGGATATCCGGATTCTTTTTCCCGCAAGCCTTTCTGACCGGTTGTTTGCAGAACTATGCTCGCAAGAACGTCTTGTCCATCGACGCCATTCAATACTCATTCACGGTGTTGGACAGTGCCCCTGACAAACGACCCGAAAACGGATGTGTGATATACGGTTTGTTTTTGGAAGGCTGCCGGTGGAACGAACAGCTCCGCACATTGGATGAATCCAGGCCTAAAGAACTTTACACGGGTATTTCCGAATTTTATCATTTTTGATTTTACATTCTACAGATGTCACATGTCTTCTGTCTACCAAAATTCAGTAGCCCATAAAATTCATATTTATGATCACATTGTCCGATAGGCTCGATAGCACCGATAACCAGACACGATGAAATGTTTTGAGATAATGATAGACAAGTGGTCAATGTTTACCTATTAAAACACAGTAACAGATACTGGGGGTTTTTATATACTGGTTTTGAAAAATCATAAACAATATACAATAAGATACAACAAAATATGTTGTAACAGATTCTGCTAAAAATATGTTTGAATAATCTAGCAATACAATTTAAATATTTAAATTAGTTACTTTTTTATGTAAATGAGATAACAATTAGGTATAATATACATAAAAAACTTAAAACAATATCTCTCGTGATTTTGTAACTCCTTCGTAACAATATAGTCAGTCTTTCAGTCCTTAGTTGTAGATGTAAAAGTAATTTCTATTAAAAAAATTATTACTTATCGGTGTTAGTTGTGTATTTTTTGTTTTTCTTTGTAGAAATGCCTCCCATTTGGCTGATACCGGAACAAGGTCACAAACTCAAAAGCGGATTTTACGTTTGTCCCATTTACAAAACACTGACCAGAGCCGGTACTCTGTCGACGACTGGCCATTCGACCAATTTCGTGCTGTCAATAGAAGTGCCCAGCAATCAACCGCAGAGCCATTGGGTGAAAAGGGGCGTAGCTCTTATTTGCGCTTTGAATTATTAATTTTTGTACTGTTATCGACACGAGTTTTTTTTTCTATTTTGTTATTTAAAGTTGTATTTGATTTCAATTGATTAAAACAAACAAAAAACATCTCGCAAAGTGTATTTTTAGTGGTGGTACCAAGTTGAAAAAAAAGAAAGAAACCCTTCAAAATTACCAAGCCATATACTAATTTAACTATTATAAATACTGTTGTTAACTATATCAAACGGGTCAAGTTTAAAAAGTTCACCACGATGCCTTCAAATTTAAGAAATAACACCCTAAAAAATGTACAGAGAAAGTGAACGAGGGAACCCAGGCGAAAGGAGAAGCAGAAGGCTAAGGCAAAGGACGACGTATTTCACGATAGTGAAGAGGAGGACACGATAGAAGTCGAGAGAAGAAAATAACAAAACAAAGACAAATTAGAGAAGAGTTGCAATAACAATCGACCGTTATCTTGAGAATGAACGAAGACCTAATCGACTAACTTATGAAAAAAAAAAAGAACGTGAACGAGAGGATAATCCAAAATGGCTTGCGTACAAATTCAATCCGGACTTGCTGGTCATGCCAAAAGATTGTAAAATGCCTTTCGAATACTAGTAGACACCAAACGAAATTAAAGATCAAGGTTTTGACTACGAAAAGAAAGATAATTAGCATTCATTCGAGACAAGTTGTAATAAGGTACAATTAATTTATAATATCCATTTGGTCGAAGTTGATGTGTGCATGTTTTTGTGTATCCTACAAAACTCACCAGGGTTCCTAACGCTACTTAAAGGTACTGTTCAAAAACCAAACGTAACATTCGGACTTAAGTATTTAACTATAATAATTAAATTGTATCCCTCGGCTCGAAATGTAACAAAACATTATTACAACTTGAATGGGGTATTATATTTACACTATTTACACACCTTGCGGTTACTCCCATTTTGATACCAGTAAAGATATCCAAATGGGAGTAACCGCAAGGCGGGTAAATAGTGTAAATATAACAAAACAGTTACACTAAATTAATTCATTAACAATTAACTATTGATGTTGTGCTTTTCACCGTAACGCTAAACAAATTTTTAGATTTTAGCTTCGATGCAAAGCGGAGAAAGTATTGGTTTAACAATGATGTGAGCTTTTTTTTTTTCTGTATACACTGTAACTTTTTTAATACTAGATCAATTCCTTCGAGTAGTAACTCTATAAATCACAAATTTCATCTAGTTGGTGCTTAGAGGAGGGGTAAAAGTTGATTAAGTTTACTTCTTCACAGTTAAAATTTGAAAAAAAAAAACCAAACAAGTTTTAAATTGGAATTTTTACTGGCTATAATTTTGAGAAAAAGAGTCAGATCAAGTTGCAATTTATAAGGAACATTTATTTAGTAAGCCCGTTTAGTTTTTAGACCTTTAAGTTGAAAATGTCGTATATTTTTACAAAAAAAAACCTAAAATATTAAAAAAAATTATCAAATGATTACAACAATTTTATGTAGAGCTATGCAGGATATGATACTATTACGTTTTGATACTAAAGTATCACTTTTAGTTTTAAATTACATTTTTTTTTTTTTTACTTAAGTTTTTTTTGGCTGAGTGATTTTATCCGAGAGGACTAGTACAGTAGAGTATAGGCATAATGGAATCAAAGCATAGAGGGGGACGGAGATGTCACAGGCCTACAGGAATTATTATAAATAAAAGTGATAAAATTGAATAAAATCACTTTCAAATAAACGCTTTGATGCTTATTTGTAAATACAGCACCTCAATTTAATACTCTCTAACTTTGCTGGTTTACACTGTGCTCGGTTTGGACTGTACTGGCTTGAAAATACTAACCACTGATTTACATCGAAGCGTTTGTTCGAGTGATTTTATCACTTTCACATTTGAAAATTCCTGTAAACCTGTGACCTCTCCGTCCGGTCCCCACTATGCCCCGACCCCACTGTACTGGTTTTTAGGTAAACACGTTTATGTGGAAGTTTACAATCGAATTTGACCGAATCGACTTAATGGATCATAAAAACAAATAAAACTATACACAATAATATTATAAGCAGCCGATATTATTACAATATCAACATTAACTATGATAATAATTATTATATATTATTTTAAACAAAACACACGTCGTTACATTTTTTATTTTTTATTTAAATAATATATTTCTATGAATAATAACGCGTAAAATGCAAAAATAACTTCTAGCCTTTTGTTTTTGTTGCTGAATTTATTTCTAAATGTAATACTTATTTAAAATTCAAATTACAAAAAAAAAGAAACATCGTACAATTATTACTTGTTTTACAGTATTTTTACTGAAAAAAACACTAGGAACCTTAATTTGTATTTAAAAAACAAAAAATTAACAGTTAACATTTGTTTGTTTGCATAATATATGTATATATAAAATAATATAATACACACCATAACCGTTTAATCATTTTTTTTTTTAATTGTATTCAATATAATATTGTAATATTAAACAAAAAAAATTACCAATATCATTTGCCTTAAAAAATAAATATATTTAATAAACGTAACGTTATTCCTATCAGCTAATAAAACATTATATTATATAATAGTTATTTTATTTTATTTTTACAATCGTAAAATAATAGTTAAAGCTTTATTATTATATTTCATAATTTGTTATAAGCTACTTTTTTTTTTACAAAAAATTGACTACGAAAAAAATATAAACCGAACAAAATACAATAGAAAACCGATCTAAATAAATTATTGAATTAATTTATTTAATACAAAAAAAAAAATGTCTGTGATGTATTCTTTTGTAAAAAATAATTATTACAACAACAAAACGATCAAATAATACAATTATGGTTCTCTTAATTTTTTTTTTTTCAGGAATAACGTACAAACTACGAGTCAAAAAACCTTCCGAACAAATATTCAATGAATATTTAATAATTATACAATTATTATAGCATTATCGTAGACAAGATCAAAAGTATAATGTATATATATTTTTTTTGAAGCGCTTTGATAGTTAACCGCAGTGTTTGTTAACAGGTTTAATTTTATCGTATGTGATGTGTACAATGTGTATTACTTGTTAACCTCATTACGCACTACTTGTTTTTCTTTCGATAAAACAAACTAAACTACCTAATAAAATATAATTTAATTAATAAAATACATATCATTTGTTTTTAAATAAAATATTTTGTTTTAAAAAAATATATATATTTAAATATAATAGTAATAATTCACTTACAAAACAAAATGTATATCCTCAGAATTTAACATATAAATAAATATTAATAAAATGTAAGTAATACCTAACCTTAGTTTATATAAAAATAATTAAAAATATATAATTTATGTATAAATATTTAATAGCAATAGTAATAATAATATGATGATCATCGACCGATAAAGGTTTTAAAAATAATTTCACCAGATCAATTTACACACAACACATTTGAGTAAAAATAAAATAATTCAAAAGAAAAAAAAAACATTTATCTTGTCACACGTCAATTATGTTACGTTTAATTCCCCATCAGCGTTCCGCTCGATGAATACAAAAATTATGTGGCCACTTGCGTGTCGTGCGACGATTCGAGCACTTCCATTAGGAATGTGTCGAGCGGTGAATCTCCGATCAGTTTGTAGAAGAAGAGATGTTCCAGGCATTTGAGGCCGATCGAACGCAACGAAGGTAAACGCAAAAGGAGTTTGGCGAAGCGTCCCGGTTCTTCTGGATGGGTCGTACGGCAATACTCTTCCAGAGCGATATAGACCTTGTCGCGTAGTATTTCCACTTCGTTGACAGACTGCAAACCTTTGGAACCTACAAAGTAATGGTAGATGGAACGTTAATATAATATTATCAATTCTGGCAGTATACAAAATTTGAACACAACACACGGCGGCTACTTACCAGGATTAAACAGGATGATCGTGCGCAAACAACCAAGCTCCGTTCTGTCCATGCCCATGTCTCTCATTTTGGCGACAAGCTCGGTGAGGACGCGGTCGAATATGGCTTCGACACCAGCTTGATGAGCCGAATCTCTGTAAACGGTCAGTCCGGTGGCCAACACTATGCCGTCCTTCACGCTAATGGATCGGTGCGAAAACGCTGCAATCATCAGCTCGTTCCAACCTGAAAACATATTAGTTATTCCTAAATAAAAAAAAAAATTTTGACAGCAGATTTTTTATGCAAATGTTTAATTTACAAGTATAAAACATTATCGTGTTTTAAAAAGCACAAGGGATGGTCTGAAAATTGCATCGCATTGAAGCAATATTTAACAAATGCCGTACGTAGTCTTTAGACGACAAATTTTGCCATGTGATGTACATTTTATAAAACCGATAAACATAATATTTTGTTAAACTGACCTGCTCTCAACAGCAAGACTTGATCGCCTAATGGTAAACTTTTAAAATGTGGTATGTGTTTTGCCCATTCGACAAGTTGTATCAACTGTTTGTCCGTCGCTTGACAGATGGAGCCGACGGTATGTTGAGGATGCTGAAATAAAGAAAATTAAACAAAACGGGTAAGTATAATAATTTAAGTTTGTCATTCAATAATCACTCGACTCACTTGTTGCTCAATGTGTGGTTGTTCAGTCTTTATTGCGTCGGCTTTGTTTTCAGCTTTCAAAATCAGTTCGACCGGCATGTCCGTGTTGGAACTGCTCGTCGGTTCGATCTCCATGTGATCTCGTTCTTTGGTGCGCTGTCTCTCCTCCTGAATGATAAAAAAATGAATGTTTACATTTGAACCGACCAATTAGTAGGTACTTGAACAATCGATAGATACCTGGACGGCTTCTCGTTTCATGCCCATCGTCAGACATTTTTGATACCGGCAATACTGACATCTGTTCCGTTGGCGCTTGTCAATAATGCATTTGTTGTCTTCACGACACGCGTACGACAAATTCTTTCTGACCGTCCGTTTGAAAAATCCTTTGCATCCTTCACAACTACAATCACAATTACAATTATTTCAATTGTATCGTCGAACCGTACCGTTGTTACGAGTGACGACTGACACTTTACGTATCCAACGTCTTAACCACCGATAGCAAAATATTATGTACTTTTATTATTATAATCTATTCAGGAAGAAAATTTCATAATATCGGATATACCTACTAGAGCGTAAGACGTGGATGGTAATGTTACGATACGCTATAATACTATTTTTTACCTGTAAACTCCATAATGTTTACCGCTGGCACGGTCACCACAAATGGAGCACAAGTGTTTCGATCCACTCAACGGATGATTAGGAGGGTAGTTCGGTGAATCTTGGCTATTACACGAATTAGTGTTCATCATATTATTCCGGTCGACGTTGTACATTCTGCAAACAAATATTTAAAAAAAAACAATTAGAAAGTACTAAAATAAAAATATATTATAATTAATCCAACGTCAAATACCACTGGCCTAGGCTGTTAAAAAACTAAACTGACAAAAAAAAACATTTTGAATACCTTGTATGGTATATAAATAAAAAAAAAATAAAAAATGCTTATACATTATAAGATTGACAGACAATAATTAAATTTGTCTGATACATGAAGGAATTGCAAAAAAAGCATATTTTTAAGATAAAAAAAAAACTATATTTAACATTTTAAATTTGTTCACAACATAATTTACCAGTTAAAAATCATTAGTAATATGATATTAAAATTGAAATCGATTTGTAACGAAAAATTTAGACTTATGACTTAAAAATGGAGTTGTTATTGTTGGAGACAAAATTAATTCCCCTCTTAAACCAATGAATAGTTTTTTTTATTAGCTAATAATAGTTTTATAATAATTATATTATATATCTTCGGTGTAGTTGACATTTAGTCAGCTCAATTTTCAGACAACATTGATAATGAAGTATATAAGTTTTTTTTTCTATTGGTAAAGTTACCACACAAATTTATACTGAAGTTGTTATACTGAAGATGTTAAAGAAGGCCTAATCTATCCTTTGAATTCGTTTGATTATTATATTATTACTATTTATTTTAAGTAGTTTTTTTATTTGGTCGAATATTCTCAGTTCTGGTATAATAGTCTTACACCGACGTGCAAACGCTTTATTATTTTTTAATAGCCCACATTCCAACGGAGTCCATTGTCAGCCAAACATTAATTGGTTTGGCCTTTATGACAGAAGTGTTGTAGACAGAAGATAAGACGGAATATTCATCAACATATGTTATGACTAGTGTCGACTACCGGATAATATCGTATAATGCACTTATTGCTATTATTTGAAGGTACTGAGCCGATAATAACAAAAATAATAAATAAAACAATTTTTATGCATGCTTTCCGTTTCCCCACATTAACTAGGTGTGTCATCCTCATGACATTACATCATCGTCGAGACAGCTCAACAAGTGTTTAGGAAATTCTAAACAAAATTGTATTCTTAATTGGGCAGCAAACATTCAAATAAATGAGTGTTTATCTACTTCAAACAAATTGAATTTTCCTCAATTATACACGGATTTTTCCAAAATAATTTATTATTTTACTATTTTTAAAACCAAAAATTTGCTAGGGTTTTTTTTAGCTATTGTGTAAACAAATATTTAAACAACAAATTAGTTGAACCATTTAAATAGACATTATATTATAAAATAAAAATGAATTTTAAAAGACTTTTTTCTTTAAATTATTATTTGTTATTCGAAAAAATAATTATTTAAAAAAACTTAAATGACGAGGTACTGAGTAATTTTAGCCAAAAGTACATCTACATACAACCTCAATGATCAAAGATTTTTCTAAACTTTTACTTGGGTGACTTTTTGGACATTTAATTATACTACACGTTTTTTATAGGTTTATGAAAAAGTACAAGTTGATGATATTTTAGTACTTTTTTTTAATGAATATCGATGGTTTTGTATCTGCAATACATCCCATCCAGAATGTTTAATAAGAAATAACACTATTTATTACAACATTATGTATTTTCAATACAAATTTAAGGTTAATTTGTTTTCTATAGAATACAATTTTTTAGATTCGGTCGCATACAATAATTGTCCTTTATTCATTACTTACAAATCGTATTATTCCCTTCACTTGGATGAACACAATAAATGAATTCGACACCAAGGCCTCGATGATAGACGTCGCCGGTCAAACTTAAAGGCGATTTAATTTAAAATAATGTTCTAATTAGTATGTTACACAGAACACAAGGATACCGCTTGCTGGATGCATTTTTGTTTTTTATGATTAACAATACAAAAATTTTCCTACGGTAAAGCGATTTATTATTTATTATAATATATACCCATACATATATATATTTTTTAAAAATTTGTATTATGGTTTAATTAGATATCTAGCGGAAATTTACTAGAGCGAATTTCCACTCCTCTTGATTGGGGTAGTGTTACCGAAGTTACCCGATGTGGTTACCAAGTTGTTACCACGGTTACCGCTAGCAAAGATGGCGCGTTTTCATAAAATTACATTTTGTTATATTTTTACCTGTCGCTGGTGTACATTGTGTAGTAATTGGAGTACATCTTTGTGCAGTTATTTGAAACTTTTCGGTTAAAAAGTGAGCTAATCGAGACGACGACAGACGGTAGGTAATGTATTACACAATGATATTGATATAACTAATAAAAACAAATAATGTTCAAAAACCCGGCGTTAGTATTTTTATCGTACTACTCTAATAATTGGTGAACGACACACGACAAAATTACACCTATCCGTGGATGTGTGCCACTGTCGTCGACAACGACTAAAACTAAAAATGAATTAAGAAAAAAAAAATGTAACGTCACTGCGGTGTTTGTGATTTTTTTGCTGAACACAATAATAATAATATACATATATAATGATGCACTGTAATATTGTCCTAATTTCGATGCAAACGGATTACACACACACACACACACACGCTAAGTACGGCTGTAAAAAAAAAAAGATTGTGAAACGCGAAGAGACGGAACAAAACCGACTGCGACAATAAATAATTATTGATAAAAAAAAAATGCATACGTATAAATAAATTTAAAACATATACCTAAAGAAATAAAAATAATAACAAAAAAACATTCAAAAATGTTTCATATATAATTCTCGTTTAGGTCGCGGTCGACGTTAGTTATTATTCGCTCGAAAATTGTCTGGGTCTTGACTATAATAATTATATTTTATCATCATATATTATAATATACAAATTATATAGGTTTTTTTTCAAGTATATACTGACACACGCTAAACAAACAAACTAGAAACGCGCGATAAAGCCGAATAGATTGTGTTTTAAATGTATAATAGAAAAAAAATTAATGAAAACCTAACAAAAAAACCATAATGGCCATTGATAAACAGAGTTGATATAATATTTGTTCATTATTAATTATTATCGTCATTTGAATAGCGTAAATTATACCCTTTTAAGTTTCAACGGGTTACAATGGTCAACCATTGTGTGTTATTGATGCTCACATTACTGACATTTACTTTTAAGTTTTTTTTTTTTTTTTTAATTGAAGGGTAAAGCACTTAGCCTTTGTGAAAACGGTAAACCATAAATGTTAAAGAAGTAAATATTGAACAAAAATCGACGGGATAGCAGGTACGTGCGTCATACTTGTATGAGTGACCAGTTTGTACACCAGTTTGTATAGTCATACATATCTCATTAATTTTTTTATCGAGTTAAGACAGGCTTAACGTCTAGGTTATTAGCCTATGTGTAAGATAAATTGTATAAATAGAAAGAAAAAATAAAATGTTCGAACATCAAGAAATGTGGTCGATTTTACATTAACTTGTACAGTTTAATACATTTCAAAAATGTTATTAGTTTCTTCAAAAGCATCTTTTATTGTAGTTGGGATGTCATGTTGATTTCTGGTAGATGAGTATTGCGGGCAGTCTACTATTATATGATTAATGATCAGGTGACATTGCACAAGTTTGATAGAGGGGTCAGAGGGGATATTTGTTTGTATTGAAACCATATTGGATGATTTTTCTTTTTTTTTAGAAATGGGTTAAGTTAGCATGGATCAAGTATGCTTGTGAGCACTGGGTTTGACACTTGGTTGGTTTATTGATGCAGTATTTAATAATGCTGAAGGTTCTTCTTATTTCAAGGGGTGGTTCGCCTGTTTCGCGTAAGATGCTTTCTGTTGGATTTGTCCAATATGCCCCCAAAGCCAGTTTCATTCCCTTTTTCTGTATGGGATTGATCATTTAGATTACAGATGAGTTGGCCGAGTTATAAATGACGTCGCCGTAGTCAAGTGTAAATTTTACCAATGATCTATAACCATTGATGATATTTTGATCGGCACCCCATTTATGGTTAGATATAATTTTTATTACATTACATTAACTATTGCTTTGATTTCATAGAGGTATTTTTTCCAAGTAAGTTTGTGGTCGAATTGAGGCCTAAAATGTTAGTGGTGTCAGGGAGAGGTACACCGGTTCTGAGTCCATCGGTGAGTTCCCACAAAAAATTTAATAAAACAGTTTGACCAACTTGCTTTGTTATTTTAGAATTTAAAACACTAAATTAAAATACAATTTCAATACGCGTTATACTTATGAAGTGTTTGTCTTAATGAAAATATGACTCTGAATATTAATATACTATTGATACAAAATTAATTAGAAGAAAAACTAATAAAAAATTAATGGGAAAAACGTTAAAAACCCAAATGAAAATTCAGCCATTTATGACCAATAGAGATGATGTTGAACTTTATAACATAAACATTATATTTAATAATATAGGTATACTAAAGTCGGTTTGGTAAAAATCTTGTAAAGTTTCAAAAGTAATTGAATTTAGAAAATTCAAGATCAATGCCGATTATAGGATTGTTATGATACATAAGTGGATGTAGGAAGCGCATGGAAGTATGTGTTGTAAAAATTGTGAAGGACAAAGAACGTGGCCGGCTGATCAAAATTTTAACGGTATAAGGTTAAGAAGATAGCCTAAACAAATTAAAAAGGTCTACTAACTCAACTTATTTGATTCCTAAGCTAAAGGGTTTTTTGTAAAACGTTAAATTGTATTATACTTTAAAATACTCACCCTGGACTTAAGGGATCTCCCGGAGGACTGTAATTGGCCATTAAAGTAGCTGTGTCAGGTTTCAAATCTAGAGGCGACTGCGGACCCATTGAACTCAACGATAGATTATTGTCCAATCGTAAACCTGCAATAAAAAAAAAACAACAACGCTTAGTTAATAAATAATAATACAAGACTAAACTGAAAACTGTATAAATGACAATCGAAGATGAGTCATATATAGAGCGCCAAGAGCTTTTACAGTAAATACTTGGATAATGTGAAAAAAAATGTTTACAATACATTTTCTGTCAAAATATGTTTACAATAATATGCAAGTTTCAACATAAAAAAAAAAAATACTGGCCTAATTGAAAATTGTATCAATTATTAGTTTGGCACAAGTGTAAACCACATATTTAATAAAACTTTAATAATCTGGCATTATTCTGTGCATGTTTAAATTAATTTATCATGCAGATTCGCATCATAGCGTTTTACAGCGACTTAATAATTTTAAAATTTAGCAACCACTCGGCTTACTTTTTGCTGTGCTAGTTTATATTTTTAACACAATTCGAGTACTGACGAGTTTGGCTCCATATATCTACCAATAGCCAAGAACAGAACTGCTATAAGCATGCCACAATTGTTTCATAACTAACTGTCGTTGTGCATGATTTTTATCCTAATTCGACAGTTCCTAGCATTATGGTAAAACCACAGCTGTTATGGTAACATGTGATGAATTTCAGTAAATTACCCTTTTCATACTTAAATTTAAAAATCCTATCAACATAAATAATACACATTCTTGTTCCTCGTCAAGAATATAGTATTCTTGATTATTTGGTTTTAAAAAATTCTACTTTGAACTATAAGTTACAAGTACACAAACTCCTGTTGTAAAACTTGTTTTAAACCATTCTGTTGTTAATTAGTATTTCATATTAGCTCAACCATTAAGCAAAAAAATAACAGTTAAACATTACATTTTTTAAACTATCTTCTATTATTCTTATTAAATTAAATAAAGTTAGGCTAATAGCTAATTATAACGTTATGTATTACATTTTTTTCAAAATTTGTATGATTATAAAGTTAAACGACAGACTGAAGTAACTTTTTTGTAAGATATTGTAACTATAAATTATAATGTATTATTTACTTATGTTTTTTAACATTTTACTATACTAAAAATATAACGCAATGGTAACGTTTTATAAAAATCCATTATAGCAAAAAAAACTAGCTAAGCAAAAAGTAGACAAATCAGTTAAATGTAATTATAAGTGTAATTAAATTAAAAAAAAACAAATTTCCCAACACTGCCACTAGTTAAAGTCATGATTAGTCGTTACACTTAAATTGCACAACTTGGCAATGCAGTTCAGTTGTTTATTCTATGAAAAAAAAATTCTCAAAAATGAATTAATTTTGGTTTATTTTTAACAAAAAAAATTCAAATTTTGCTGTAAACAGAAATTATTACTATATCCGCAGTTTGTCTGAAAGGACCGCTAAACGATAAAAAAGTCAGGAGTAAAAAGGTCTAGTTGGTAAATCAAAAGTAAGACAAAAGGTCCGGATGTAAAAATCGGATATTTTTTCATCTCTAGTTAAAAACCGCTTTTATTTTTGCACAGGTTATCTTTTTTACTTTAGTTTTAAGCACACCATGTGTACTGTAGATTTAAAGAAAAAAGATATGCTTAATACTTATTCTTACATTATACAAAAAAAACCTGTTTCTTCCATCTAATGAAAATGTTCACAAAGTTTTTTTTAAAAAAAGGCCCAGCTTTTTAAATAACATCGACTGATAAGTTTAAACTAAACACATTTTTAATTAAAAAAAATACATACCGGATGATTCTTTTAATGTACTACAACAGTTTTCTTTCAAAATAATTGATGTTTAGTAGTTTCGTTTTTAAAACATATTTGTTTATGTCATTGTAAAATATTTTAAAATAAAAAAATTTTCATATTTTTAAGTATTTGCTAGAGCTTAATCAATTTATGAAACATAAAAATTTGAATATTGTTATATACAACACAAATAAAAATGTTTTCAAAAAGAAATACTACAAAATTGCAATTATTTCAAGAATGAACTGTAAACGGTATAAAAATATAATTGTATAATCCAATAGATTTAAAAGATCCACATGTCGAAAAAGACATTTTTAATTAGACTGTAATTTATAAATTATTATTTTTTTTTTGTAAAACATATTATACATAGTCGGACTTTTTCAAAACGGGTCTTTCGTCTAGGGATCCATTTTTCCAGGAACTTTTGTCCTGGTACATGTTTGCGCCACTAGATAAAAGCCAAAAATCATTTTGCAGACCTCGTGTCCATAACCTTACCGGGCCGGGGGACTTGATGATTAATTAATTGATTAAAACAATATAATAGCAGGTATATGTGTGTGTGTGTGATACGGTTAAGCGTTATTTAATGGTCACGCGGGTTAGCCCATTATATCATGTACATTGTTCACACACACACACAGCAGCAGCGGACTTTTCGCCATAAATTTCCATTTGTTCTAATTCTATTGTTTTGCTTTGTATTTGAACTTTATTTTATTTCGTGAACACCACGGCGTTGTTAATGTGTTATTATTATTATTATTTTCAGCTATCGAAATTGAACGGCAAAACTCTTCGCGTACAGCCTTCACCTCTACCGCGCACGAACACATGCATGTGTGTACACAAACGAAACATAGACACAGAAGTAGGTACCTATGCACGAATAAAAAACATAATAATAATAATAATCGTAAGAGACCTTGAGAACACATCCATTAGTCGGTATTGTATATTATGTCGGACGTATCCTCTTTATTTTTTTTTTCGACCGTCGCGCCCTTGATTCGGTGCACTCGACAATAGGCGTAAACTGAACAGGAAAAAAAAACATTATGTATAAATAAATTTAAAAAAAAAAAAAAAAAGAGAAGAAAATCATAATACCTATTAATAATACAAACTCGACCACTCCTCTTCTCGCCTTCCCCTAACCAACACCAAACGGGGTGTTCCTCCCCTTTGACTCACGACAACTCGAGAATCGATGGCCTAATAAGCACTCGTGTACGACCGAAGAAGGGGTGGTGGTGGTGGTGGTGGTGGAGGAATACAAATAACCCCATTGTGTACTATATTATTTATGTTATGCTCTTGGGTTGTGTGGCTATACTTTGGGGAAGCCGTTTAAATAAATTACTCAAAAAATGCCATGTAGAGACCTTCGAAACTTTCAAAAAAAAAAAGACCCACGAGCAAGCAAAAGGTTTTGCATCATCACTCGGTAGGCGTTTATGTACAAAGTTATTTAAAATGCTTTAAACAAAAATCACCAACGACTCGGTTAGCTGTCTGTCTTTTTCGCGTGCCCATTACCTTGGCGAAGAATAGTAGGAGAAAAAAAAACGACCTTGACTGGGCGCGTACCTACGGTATGTATTACAATAATAATGATATGTTCTAAATATAATAGTAATAATAATAATATCATTACCATACATCATGACGAGAGTTCATCATTCAGACGGACACTATAGGCACACTTTAGACTACATTAAAAAAAAATATGTATATATGTTTAAAATAAAAACTCCTACACCGCAATGTGTAGCAGTATATGTAATACATCATAATAAGACGGCGGTCAGAGTTGGGCAACGTTTAAATGAAATATAAATACTTGACAATATTTAATTCGAACAAGCGCATTTGTAATTTATAAAATATTAATAAATACAAATTTATTCGAAAAAAAGTGCTATAAATAGAATAACGAATAATTGAACGTGCCTAATATATGTTATGTATAATATATAAATATCAGCATAATAGCTTAATTACAATATACCAACTCATAACCGTAAAAATTAAAAACAACATTATTCGAATGAAAACTCCTTTACTACAGTTTTCATTAAAATAATGTTATTTTTTATTTTTTAATTTCGCGATTTTTAAGTATACAAATTTTATCTTATGTTATATTTTGCTATTCTAATAAAAACATTTTTTTATTCGAATAATATTTTCCAATAGAAATTCGTAATACATAATTATTAATACAAATAATTGTAGTACATAATTGTTCGAATATTGAACAACTATGATGAGTTGGAGAGTAAAGATAATAATTACTATATTAATATATACGGTAGATTTTTTTTTTTAATTAAAATATACAGAAGTAAGAAAGGTGTAAAATTTCTATCACAAAATGCTGCCAAACGAGCTCAATATAGTAAATATGTAAGTAAATTCTTGGACCAGTCCAGTCGTTAATTTTATGTATTTTTAATGATGCATGATGTACAATTACATAATAACAAAACACAAAGTTAATATCATGGAATTAAAATAAAAAATTGTCAACTATTTGATTGAAAAAATCACATTAACATTTGCTCCATTTGTAAACACTTACCCACTTGATCCTAAAAGATGTTTTTTTTTTAATTAGCAGATATATAATGTTTTATACAAACCGCCGCAATTCATTTTGATACAAATAATTTACAATTTTGCAAAACTATTTTGGAGCGAGGTTACCGCTGAATTTATGCAATTAAATATTAAGTTGACGGATCTTCATTGAATAATGTTTAGTCCAAAACTAGGACTACCAGTTTAAAAACGTAATTGATTTCAAAAAGATAAAAGTTTAAAATTTTGTAAATTTAATACTTCCTTATTGATTTTTGTTTTACACTGACAAGACTAATATAAACAACTAGACAAAATAATAAACTAAAATCATCAGCGCTACCTACTAATAAAACAAAAATGAATATTTTCCAAATCGCAAAAAAAATTCTAAACGATGTTAATGTAAAAAAAAACCCTTTTCCGCTACTTAAACAATAAAAAAGATATATGTAGGGTTTTTTTTTTTTTTTTAATTGGGACTATTCGAAAGAATTCGGTATCGTGAAAGTCTGAAGACCTGTCCGTACATAATAATACACATGGTGTAATAGACACATAGATGATGATAATGATGATGTGTAGTACCTACTCCTTTTCCGCATAACCCGTTCACACACGTGCGCAGTTTAATAATAAAAAAATATATATATTATTCTCAAGGTTATCGCCGCCCACGAACAGCATGTGTGTATTATAATAGTGGTGTGTATAATGTGTGTACATGCAACGTCGCTGGTTGAATTACTAACAACAAAACGTCAATATTGGCAAACGGACAGGGCGTGCGATTTGTGTGTGTAAAAGCGGTTTTAAAAAAAAAAAATATTTTTCGCAACAAAAAAAAAAATTAAGTAATAATAATTGATTAGCCAACGGATGTTTTACCAGAGAAGAGTAAAGTCAACATTGGTGATCGCCGAGTGAGAGAGAGCAAAACGATAAGGCAATACGTCCTGAGACGTTAAACCACAGAATAGATTCAATATAAATAGATAAAATAAATAGATTTAACCTATTATGCGGTTATTCTAATATTGGATCACTATAGATATCATTCTACTGGAAAAAATACTCTAACCTGCTTCCTATTTGACCACCGTGGCTATATAAGCAAGGCTTACTTCATAGAAGCAACTCTCGTTGAACTATTAGTAATAACTCCAAGGAAACAGTAACTGATCAGTTTCGACTTTCAAGTATTTTAAGACTCTAAGATTCTAAGACTCAAATAAAAAGTACTTGGGATTTTTTTTTTATCAAGTAAACTTTTAAATAAATATGATTATGTAAGTTCTTTTTAAACACCTACTGTAAGTCCTTGCAGTTTTAAAAAAAAACCGTTAGATATATTCGTAAAGGTTCGTTAACCAATTTCTTAGTTGAAGGTTTTGTACTGCCGGCCATTAACGTTCCAAGTATAATATTATTATGGTTACAGCAATTATAAGGAGGACTTATGTACGCAACAGAAATTCAGGGTCATGAGTCATGACTGTTTCCGCTTTGAACTTCACGGGCAAGTATGTTGGTCAATCCTGCATAGGTCTTTTTGCCAACGTTTGCGGATTTTGTTTTTGAGGGCACAGTACATAAAACGATAAAGCTCGGGAAAAATGTTCCTATTAAGCAACACACACTTAGGTCAGCCAATATGTTGGTCGACAGAGATTATATTAGGTAAGTTTCTAGATTATTACTTAATACAATATCGGGTTAACCAAAATAAATAACAACCAACACAATTAAAATTCTATTGATTAGGGGTGACAGAGGGATGCACAATAATGTTGTTAAAGCCAACTACCAACATTTCTGGTTGCCAAGCGACACACGGAATAAAGATCAAACATAAAATAACATAGTTTAAAATTACCTATTTAAAACTAGAAAAAAATTACAAGTATACTGCAAACAATAAACGGAAGACAATACATTAAATTTAAGGTGCAAGGCTAAGATATTTGTTTGGTTTTTTTTCAAGTTATGTATAACTAATATCATTTCTATTAATTTTGGAAATAGATACAATTATGACCATTCACCTTATAATTGTAAAAGAAAATTACAGAATTAACACTAAAATACTGAAAAATGTGATTAAAATAAAACACTAATCAATTACTGAAATTACCTAATTAAGTCGATAAAAATTAGCTAGTAAAAGTCGACAACAAATGCCAATAGTTAAGCATAATGAAATTCGCCCATACTTTATTAACAAAAACAATTTTTATTAAAAAACTATAAAATTGTAATTACTAAAACGAGAGTATAAGTATTGCCTTTAAATTATTTTATCTATATTTTACATATCATTTTCAATGTATGAAAATGTGCAATTAATATTTTTTTTTATGTTTTCTATTATAGTAAACTACATTATTAAAAAAAAAAAACGCTTCATTATTTTACTTTATTTTACGAATAAGTATTATTTTAACTAAATATGTTTTGTTTGTTGAATTTATTTTTAATTTTAGGTCTTTTTGATTATATTTTATGAAATTTAGAATAAACATTTAACTGTAAACTCAATTTAAGTTTATTTCGTTCATGTTTCAATCAGGTTTAATGTCTTTTCTCAAAGATAAAAGTTGAATGATTTTTTTTTTTTTTTGTTTAATTTACCTTTGCCAAGTTTATATTGGTAATATTTCTCCGTTTAACGAGCGCCTAGATTTGTCAATCTTGCAAGAAATATTTATAATGCTAGATTTTTTTTTTTTACAGTGAACGAAATCTGTACTTAACCGATGGTTTAGACTCAATAAGTGTGTTTTTTTTTTTCATTTTATTCGTGTTGTCTTCTTCCGAAAAACCCGGTATAGTGAATTTCACGGGCACAGTGAACATTTCACACGACAGTTTTATATTATTATTATTATACAACATAATATTCTCAACAGTAATGGTTATTATTATTATGGTCAGTGGTGGTGTTCAGTGCGCAAAAGTATTGCGTCGATACGGTTGATCTCCGATCGACTGAAAACCTTGAGCTGTTGCTGCGGCTGAGGCAGAGCACCTGATGTTTTGTGAATTTATTTCTATTGATAAAAATAAAATATAAAAATCTACACCACATCATCAAACGCCACACAATATGGAAATCAATACGGACGAGTTTAGAAAAAGACGGATCGAAAAGTCAAAGATCAAAGTCATTACAATAATACTGGCGACAAAAAAAAAAAATAAATAAACTATAGTCCGTCTCACGACAACAAGTCGGTTTGATAATAATTGGTAAAAACTATTTAGAGTTAATTTTTTCTTTTTGAAAATTTAACAGACCTTGGAGCCCAAATAAAATGTCAAATGCAAATTTGTGGAAAGCACACTGTAATTCTAAAAGAGAACTTTAAAATAGGTCATTCTAAGCTATAAAAGCTAAATCAAAAATTTTGAGTAGGTAATTCGAACGGCACCAATTTCATGTGTTAAGTTTTTGATAGCAACTTTTGAAACTTAAATGGTAACGTATATATTTTGTATACACCATTACACCATTTTCATACACCTTAAAAATTCAGAAAAAATATCTTGTATACTCTTGATGACTAATTTTGGAATGACATATTATATTTTAATTTAATGGCAAAAAACTAGTCTATTCTAATAATCAAATAAGCTAGTTGGCTAAAAAAAATTGGCTAACATCTATTTTTCAAATAAAACTTCCAATTTACTTTTATTTTCTATTAAAGTATTTTTTTTTCAACGTTTTAAAATTTTTTACCGGTTATGTCACATTTAAAAACATAAGGCGATTTTAAAGGAGGAAAAAAAAAAGAGTTATTTATATCTTTAAGAAAATAATATAATAACGAGTGAACTAGGCGTAGTACATGCAAAAATGCACTTCGGTGCCAAAATTGTGTCAATTATATTTTTTTATAATTTATAATTAACATAATTTCACGTAGATTATCCATAGAAAAAAAATTCCGAATCATGTTTATTATAGGTCATAAAATGTTTAGGTCAAAACATTTTTATTGTAATTTATCAAGTATTTAATTATGCACATAAAAATGCACAAGATGAAAAACGCCAAAAAAAAAGTTCTATAATAAGTTAAGGTTTTTTTTCACACCACTGTCAACCTAACCAAGTTATATTTCTTAATGCAATCATTAATTCAACCGTACATTTAGCTAATTCTACTGCTATGAGGGTTGAGAATTTAGTGAAGAAATAATTTCATTTTAATAAATTAAACAGTGTAGTTGTCTCGTGTTTAGCTAGGTTTTAAATATATTTTTTTTCAATTTATATACTTGTTTACATATTGGAGTAGCCAACTTCCAGTCTTGATAATGTACGATAAAAATCAACATTGATAATATGATTTTTAAATATTTATCTTCAATCGGATTCGGCGACAATATATTTCTTTAACTGGTTACTATGTAGGTACACTTTTAATTCCAAACTGCACATTTATTAACTGCAGTGTTTTGGATAAGAGAGCAGGATTATTTATAAGACCGCGTTAATAAAAAAACTATTGTCTAACCTCTACTATTATTATCGATGATGTAAATATAAATTAACTTCAAATGAAGAGAGCTATTAGTAAGTCAATGGCCTAGACGAGAACGTCTGTACAAAATCTCAATACAAGATAAATCTAGATAAGGTTTTTTTACAATAATAGTGTTGGCATTTTCAAGCGGTGTTTGTATAAAGAAAACAATCGTCTTGTTCTTAAATAAGTTACCGCCTGATAAGATTTTAAGCAAAAGAAATTGTTTTGAAAATTCGAAAATTAAGAAATTATTGGAATGGGCTAAAACACTTTTTGAGGGCCCCGAGTTCCTCCAAAAGTGGCGCCATTGCGGTAGCTGTTGTCGACGGGCCTCTTGAGGGGGGCGGCGCGCTTTCCGCCGGATCGTGGCCGACCTTCAGGTGCGAAATAGGAAGCTCGGCGGGCCACGGCGGCAACGGCGATGACGCAGCTGCGGCCTTGAAGACGGTAACCGACACACTGCGCACCGCCGTCTACGCTGACGGGCGACGTCGTCAGACGTTCACACCGCCGCAGCCGGTGGT
The DNA here is from genome assembly GCF_023614345.1 of Adelges cooleyi. Taxonomy (NCBI): domain Eukaryota; kingdom Metazoa; phylum Arthropoda; class Insecta; order Hemiptera; family Adelgidae; genus Adelges; species Adelges cooleyi. Next base: position 1,953,487 of record NW_026095978.1, read on the forward strand.
CACCGGATTCTTGGCCGCAGCCTCGACCACAACAACGTAAACACTCCCAGGAAAGTTGGGTTTATAATATTATTACAATTATATATCATTGACCCATAATTATTGCGTTGCGCAATTGCATTGCACCACTGGTGGACACGTGGAATTAATCAATTTATTTAAGTTAATATAACAAACTGCCTACAAAACAAAAAACGAAATCCATAAAGTTAAAGAAGTTAAAGTTTCTATAATAACATTCGTTTTATTTTTTGTGTAAAGTTGATAAAGAAATATTACCAAAAATAGTAATAATAATTCTCATTAAATTAATTGATAAAAATTATTTTATTATTAGTTTTATTTCACCCTTAATTTAGTTTATTCGAAGTGGTCATTGGTCAGTGTTTTTTTAACTGCTGTCCTAAAAACTTAAGCTATAAATTCACCCCAAAAAAAAAAAAGGAGTATAACACAATTTAAAAAATTCACATGGCGAATAATTTATAATTGTATTAGATTAATAAATAATTTATAAAACTATCGTACCAATTACCATAAGTAGTACCTAACACAACCAAATAAAATATGCGTTTTCAGAATTATCATTTCTAACTATTGTAATATAATATTCTTATTTGCTAAGTAAAAATTTAAAAAAATGTATAATCATTATCCCATAAACATTTAATAAAGATATTATACAATTCGTACTCCAGTATATCCAGTATATTGTAAAATTTATCACGTATCATACAAAACCAAAAAAATGTATCGAAATGTTAATTATTTTCATTATTTTGATTGGTATCAGATTACCTATATTAGTGAAAAAACATGGGTTTTTCATTAATTGTATATTTTGATGATAATTTAAAACATTTCTGTACTAATTGTATGTTATTTTCGTGCAGTTATTCTTTAGGCATTTTTAACGAACACCATATTTTGTGAGAGCTGTCGATATTCAAAAACAAAATTGACCAGTCATGATAAACAGCTAGCCTTGACGATTAAGTAATTGAAAGAAATAATGTCGAAAAAAACTCAAACAAATATTTCCCAATTTTTTAACATTTTACGTTAGTTATTTAATGATTTTGTTAAATTTTCTTAATATATCCAGTATAAAATACAGCTATTATCACATTGTATTTAAAATTAAAAAAAATCCAGTGCTTTATATTTTTAAATCTGACAATATAAGAGACAATTATTATTGTTCATACGTAAAATAATTGTTTAACTATTAAGCTTTTGGAAATACTCAAACATAATTATATTGAAATCGGAGAATTTGATCAAAGATTAGTCAGTAAAATATTATTTCAGCTATATCCGGAAAATCAGTAAAAAACAGGCGCTACTATAACATATACCTATGTATTAATGACATAATATTAAAGTCATGCCAAACATACGAACAAATAAAATTGTATTAATGGGTTGAAAAAATAATATATAAAATGGTTGATTTATTTCAAGACACACGTTGTTTACAAAAATTGAAAAACCATAATAGCACTCATAATTTCAACGTCGATAGAGGGCATGGCATTTTGAAAATATTTTCAATATATTTTTGATAATTTATTCATAGGTACAAAGCCAAAATGACATTTTTGTTGATTTATCATTAACCGCGTGCATAATTAATGAGTTATTTTTTAACACGAATGACGTTAAATATATAAAGCTAAATTTTCCCGTTTCAACTTGAATTTAATTAAAAGAGAATAATAATTGTTCTCCGTTTATAATACTTTACTTTAATAATGATTGAAACGGAAGTAATCTAAGTTGATTTTGTGCTTTAGTGATAGTATAAAATACAAAATACTTTTAGAATTGTATCTAAAATAAAAAAAATAAAAAGTAAGTCAAATTAGTTAATACAAAAGTCAAAAGCTTCGGATTTTCCCGAACTTCTAAAGTGATTTGCATTACTTTTGAACGTATAAAGTAGAATAATTACTCTTCTTAAAACTTTTTCAAAAAACTAATTTAAAAAAAAAAAGTATTTTTTAAAGAATTCTAAGTAAAGTAGTTTTGAATATTTAAGTTTTTTAAACTAAAAAAATATGTTTAGTTAAGTTTTATTGTGTTTATAAAGTATAATTTGAGGACAAAAACATTGCATTCTAAACGGTATCTGGGGAAAAAACCTAAAAGGAAGTAAATTATTGAAAAAAAGATTAATTTTATGTAATAATAATGTTCAAACCATTATGTCGATTTTATTGAAGTTTCAGTATAAAACAGTAATTTATTCTTATCGATTCGTTATTAAACACTGTTTAGGAAGTAATAATGGTATACATTTTTTTTTTTTTTTTGATAGTATGGAGCTACATTATACTTATGAATAATGAATTCTAAAGAGCATTTTTAAGCACCATATGTACGGGAAAAAAAAGGTGCAAACAAATGCATTTTGGATTTATTTCAAAAACTGCAAGTGCATATTTTAAGGGGTTATTTTTAGTGCACACAAATCCGGATTTTACCGTGTGGATAATAATGTAAGCAAGCCGGCAATCTGCTTGTTTTTGTTTTCACGTGGACTCAACGTGAATGATAATAGAACAGACACAGTAAGCACACACGAGATATTATTAAGTTAATAATAACGTTGTACAGGTGGGCGACTGGCCGTATATAACAGAAACGTATCAACCGCTGTGTATATAAATGAATTTGTTCCATTTGAAATTGAAATTTGCATTCCGTATATGATATTCGGGGGTACCCGCAGAACTCGAAAAACAATATTCAAATCCCATGTGTTGTAAACACAGCCGTTACCTACTTACTTATTGTCCTGTGTGATACTTACAAAACAGGTGCATACAGACATCCGATACAATCTATAATCGCGATAACTGTGAAAACTGAATAGTATATTCCTTTAATATTGAAATATTATTATCTTGTAATGCCACAATCGTTAACAAACAGTGGTGTTCGGCGTTTTGTAAAAACACATTGTTCCCTTTTCAAATGTGCAAACATAATGTAGAAAAATAAGTAGATATATATTTACCATTGGGTCTATAACGTAGCGCCAATAATGTCGACACTTGGGCTTGACAATAATGTACATTAGAGTAAATACATTTTTTTTTTTGTATCTCGTATAAAAACCAAACAAACCGGGATGAAAATTGAAAAACACCTGTAAACGAACCCTGATGGAAAACGCCACTTGTCTTTTGCAATATTAGGATTTTGCTAAATTTTTACCAATAGTTTTAAAGCTTCCTCGAGTGTTTTCAAACCCGTTCACGAAGGGCTGGACACAAAAAATTTGATGTCGCCATTTTCATGTTAAACTTTCACTTTCGGATAGAGATAACAGATTAGTGATAAGAGATAAGAGATAAAATACACGGAGCGGAGAAAATATCTAGGCTTTTTTTCTATTGAATAACAACAAAAAAACAAAGAGCCAAAACGCTAATATGTTCTTTTAAAGACATTTTTTAACTAAAAACAATAATAATAATATTTAGAATAGTGTTTTTTTTCTCGATTTTTCTAGTTTTTTCTAATATATTTTTAGTATTTACTCGTTAAACATTATTATTTTAGTGCTAGTCCGATGGTCGACAAACATATTTATCTGGTCTCTTTTTAGTTTTTATTTTTGTTTTCTTTAACACTGAAAAACCAAAAACAGTGGCTCATTTACATTTTTTACCCGCCTAATGTAGTATAAAATAACCTAACCTATTCCGTACTTCCTGGTCTAATTTTTAATTCGGAGGTCACAATCATACTTGCTTATCGTAGTGTGCCTATTGGGAAGGAAATAACCTCTTATTATTATAACGTTGTTAAATAATACAATCATAATTATTATGATAATTATCATCATAATAATATGTTTATTATTACCTAGGCCTTGTGCATGTTTTTTCTTTAAATGGCGATCGCAATCGGACAATAAGAAATTATTTCCACTAGAATCACGCAAGAGAAAAAGGAATTCTTAAAAATATACTTGACCTTAAAATTTAAAAAAAAATACCCAATAGCGTTTATTACTGAAATTTTCGCAGAAAATATTTTATGTAAAAAAAAATGACATTTTTATTGAAAATACTACCTAAATATATCCAGTTTGTAACGGATGAACGTAGAATTTGTTAAAAAGTATACATTATGTTAATTTTGGGCAAAAGCGATGGTTAAATGTAAATTATTTCAAAAACTGATCTTTGATGAAGCAATGGACCAAAAAAAAAAACAAATACAAAGTTAAAAAAAATCACTTGGTTTTTATAAAAATTGTACTAGATAAAATATTATTATATAAAAGTTATTTTTATACATTTGCATGATAAAGCAGTGACCTGGCAACTAAACAATGCACCAGTGACTAATTGCCATAATATTACTAATACTTGTGGGAAAAAAAGAAGAACATTAATTATTTCCCAGTATTCTATTACCACGTAGGTAGTATGCAATGTCAAGTTCATCTAAAACGATTATATTTTTAATTACAAATGTTAAAATAACATGTTAGCTTTTAAAATGGACGAACAAAAATATTACTTAAGTCAATATACAAACGTACAATTTGCGTTTTATGTTAACTTTAATAATTTTCATAAATTTGCTTTGGAAGTTGAGACAGTTTCTTTTAGTTTTTAATGTCTGCTACACATTTAACGGGTTTATTTTTAGATTTTAAATCCGAAAAGTGGCAAAAAGAAAATCAAATGAACTCTACACCAATACATATATACTGTTATTACAAAGACACATTTAATGTTTTAACTTACATTCAGCAAACGTTTATAATATTTTAAATAAGAAATATAATACAAAAAGACTTTTGGTATTATTTGTCACGAATAACTTTTAGTTTGGAACATTTCATAATAATTGTGAGCCTTTTTATTATCATAATATGGAGCTGATGATTTTTTTTAACTTAATACTATATTGTTTGATACAAGTCAAAGTTTAAGCAATTTAAAGTCATCCGTGTATTCCATTGGTAATGAAAAAAACCTGATAAATAGGTCAAGTGCTATTAATCAAACCTTCTCAGCTTTTCAATATCAAAATATATTTTTTATATTATTAAACTTAAAACATTTTTTTCAAGAGGCGTTTACATTACTTTCGACGAAATAGGTAAAGTAACTCAATTTAATATAATATTTTGCACTCATAATACACATTCATTACAGCATAAACTTTTTTACAATTACTAATAATTATCGAACAGCGCAGCGACACAAATCCTCTATACATTCTATTTATAATATTATTTTGAGAAGGGTTTTATAATATCAAGATAAATACAGGGGACCCGAATCACTCAAGCATAGTATATTATAATAAATGTGAGATTATTTTACCGTGTTTAAATTGCTAATGAATGGGAGACTAATTATTATTACAAGTTGTATGGCATAATACCGTGACAGCTAATATATTATTATTGATACAAGACCTTATTACTATTAAGACCTTATAATAATAATGATATAACATCACGGTCGCGGTTCGATAAACCGATAATTATTAATATTTTTTTTTATTATTACTTATAAGCCGTAGATAAACCAGATTTAGAATGTCGGTTTGGTGAGTACACTCGTTGCAAGGTTATGATAATAGGTGTAAACGATTTGTTTACAGTAGTTAAACGAAATCAACACATGATCTATTTTGCACTGTATTCAGTGCAGTAAGTTTATCGGTAGATCGAAAAAAAAAGGTGCACGATGATAATATTACATTTATAATTTTTTAAAACCTAATGGTATAAAATATGCAAAGAATTCCAATGACTGTAAAGCAATAAGAGGACAACGTGTCACGATTTTCATATATTCCTAAACGGTCATGGGTATTATTTTTATAAAAACAAAGTAAGTATTTCTTTAAGTTTTCATATAATGTATACATTATATTTAAAAACAAAACAACAGCGACGTAAAGTGAAATTTTCCAATCGAAATCCATATTTTTTTTTTTATTGCAAAAAATAATTGATTAAAGGCGTTTTTTTATATTTTGTTCGTGTTACTAATGAAAATCCATAGAAACGAAGGGAAAAAAAGAAAATATACCACTGAGAAGCCCCAACCGGAGTATAATTTTTTTACATTTTTTTTTTACAAACAATAAACGTCACGAGAACGATTGATGAGAAAAAAAATGTTATTATAAATTGGCAAAAAAACAGAATTTAATTTAAAAAGGAACCACCCAATTAAGTTTTTGTTTAAGTAAACATAAATAAAATAACAATAATATCCATATATTTCGGTTAAACGCCAACAATTTGTAAGCCAATTTTTTTTTTTATAATTTTTTTTCCCGCAAATCGGCAGTTTTATAGGTTTTTTTTATTTATTTAACACAAAAAAGTTTAATAATATAAACGAAAATATGTAACAAGAGCAACAAACATTATTTTACCTTTAAGTTATTATATTCCTTCTAAAACACATCAGAGCTTAAAATTCAATGTAATTATACGCGGGTAACCTTTTCCAGAACTGACAATTTACCAAAGAATTAAAAGTATGATTTTTAAGTTTTATAAAATATATATGCTAATTTTATTGTGAAACAAACTTCTAAAAGTTGTCCTGTTAAAAATAACACATTTTAAATGTGATCTTATTTCGATAGTTTGCCAGTTCTATCCGATTTGGCGTCACAATTTCCTATACAGCATTTTATCAACACAACGGTTCAAGTGTTTTAATTTCAAACGTGTTATAGTTACCGTTAACGGTCACATTAACAGAATGATAAGCTAAAACCAATTAAAAAAAGTCGGTTGTCATAAGGAAAAACGGCAATACGAAATATTACAAATTAAATTTTATTTTTATTCGGAAACAACCGACTTAATTACAATGATTATCATTTACACCTAATTATTACAAAACTGACCCACTGAAATGGGCTTTTCTTAAATATTTCCAGTCGGTTTGGTGTTTAAAAGAGGAGGTCTGTTTTGGGTTAGTTCGGGTCGCCGGCCTGTGTTTTGGGTATGGTAATTTTTCAATAGGTATCTCTACTACTCACTGTCGGATATCAACGTCCTGCCCCAATGATGGGCCGCCCTGCTCTGTATGATGGCCGACACGGACATCATGGGTTTTTCTTTTTTGAACATTTCGGCCGATTACACAGACGGACGGACGGACAAAATAACGACGGTACAAAAAATTAAAAATTAAATAAAATTCGAAAAAAAAATTGTATTATTATTATTTCACACTCAAAGCACACACAACACCGTGTAAAACCGAGAAAAAAAAAATAACCTACACCGACGGCGGCACCGTTTTTCGAATCGCTGAAAAAGGCGCGAGCGCGCGCTTTTTCGCACAGTATGACCCACTGATCTTGTTGGCCGGCGGACGCCCAGTGACACAGTTTTGCCGCGTCGCGCGCACAAACACGGACACCGGCGCCCGTGCAAACGCCGCGCCGACGGCAACCAAATACGCACGGGTATTATTATTGTCGCCCACCGACACCCGCCGCCGCCACCGCCCGCCCTCCTCCCTCCCCTTGTACCGCGCCTGATGCGCGCTCCCCTCCACGCCGCCGATCCGACCGCCGCGGATCGGTTTCCTCGCTCGTTCCGCGGTGCGGTAGAAAATCCCCCTAATCAGGACGTGATACCCCCCTATTTCTTGAGGAGTCGGGGGTGTAGGCAATAGGTTTGCAAAATCTTTATTCAAAGCTCAAGGCCTCTACAATTGTAGCATTTATTAAGGCGAATTGTATGGACAATTGTTTCGCTAAAACTCAACATTAAGATAAAGGTTGTTAAACATATTATATAATATATTACCATAGGGAAGAGGATCTATTTTCATATTTAATTTATTTATTTTTTTATTTCTATAACGCATATGTAGGATATATTTTGGTACAAAAACATATTATGTTTCTATTTGAAACATACTGTTAATAATTTAACAAAAAATAATTTAAAAACTATGCCACGATCGAATTCTTAAAAATGTTATGAAGAATTCAAAGATTTGTTCAAAATTTAAATCGGAGTAATCTTGGAACGTTTGAAGTGGTATGAATTGTTTTTAACCAAAAATACACAGGTTCTACAGGCCTCTACAGTCCCTTATACTGTAATGTGTAATTTAACTTTAGTGATCAGAACTCTTATTTTAGTAGTTCATTTATTTTTTGGACCATCACAGACATCTTTGTTGGCGATTTTCATCTAAATGCAGCGACGCAAAATGCGTCTTGGAATTAAGTCCAAGGATGGTTTTTAAGCAAAAACACCAATTATTATGAAATCGAATGATAACAATATTTTAGAGGCAATGTCATATTTGCATATTTGATTAAAAAAAAGTGAAAAAAGTTATAGCTGTTTTAAAAAAAAATGTGACTTTGAATGTTAAGTATTAATTCTATCAAAAAAAGGATACATGACATTGTCTACAAAAATCTTTATATTTTGGGATAGATATTTTTGAAAAATAGCAAAATAGCAAAATAGCTAGAACTAGTGTAAAAGAAACTGTAAGTTGTAAATTATACTTTGTAGGTAAAAATAAACTGACATAATTAAAAATGCAAAATGTTTACCAGCATTTGTTCAGAAACTATAAGATCATTATATAGTTTGTTTAAAAATTAAAAGGTATTGGATTACATTTTAATTTGTTATTAAAAAAATAATATTAACTAATATATTTGGAATTTGGTTTCAAATTATTATTTACATCTTAATTACGATTATGCATTATCAAAATACAAGTTCTATTATTTATCTGTTAAACCTTTTTTTGGCGATATAAACAATGCTACAAACTATTAATATTCTAGTTGTTTAATTTTTATTTACAAGTTTTTATTTATTGGTAAAATTAATGTCAATAAAAATTAAAAATTATTTTAGAAAAGAAAAGTTCATTTGAAAATACAAATAACTATAACTAACTCAGTTATAAGAATTTTATGAATACAATATATTTCATTATTATACAAAAAAATAATTTAAAAGTTGAAGCGACGAGAAAGACTTTATCAAACATATTTACAACAAAATTAATGAAATTATATGACATAAATATCTTTTATTACAAAAAAATAAATATTCTGGGCAAAAACACCAAAGATATAAATAAATTATAGCTATTAGGAAATAACTATAGTTTAGCCTGAATTTACCCTTTATAAAAATGTATCCTCAATTTTCGTTCTCTTTGAGTACAATGGATTAAAATAATAAGTCTATATAATATACAAAAAGAACCCCATAATTGCGTTCAAAGCACAATCTAATTATTTTGTACCCAAACTTTAAATGTATGTAACAAAAAAAGTAATTCTTAAAAAAGGTCAATTATTTTTTGGTTTTCTATGTTAGGTACTTCTGTTGAAAGTGTTTTATGCATATTATCCCTTTCAAATTAATTATTTTATGAACAATATAAGCATATTTTTAATATTTACACTCTGCTTTAACGAATGGACGGTTATCAACATTAAAACTTTACATACTTGCCTAAAGTCCATCTAACCTTTACGGATTAACCTTGATTTGAACCGTGAAACCAGCCACATTTTAGTTTTACAACTATGTTTACACTATTTCTCTAATTATTACCGCATAAGTCCTTAGATATAATTATTCAGTCGGTCTTTAACATTATAATGACAATAATGTGCTTAAAAATGTTTTTTAGTATTAGGATAGATACAATAAGGGTTGATAAAAGTTAAGTTAAAGAAAAAGTTTCACCTCTTCTAGATAAAAAGGCTTCTGATATTTGTTTTGGTTTGTCAACGTTTATCGGTGGTACTATCTATAAAAAATGTTCCATACAATTTAGAAACTAATTTGACTATTTTTAAAAAAGTTATAGTGCGCTGTTATTTTAAATAGAAAAACATGTAAAATGTTTTTGGTGTTTTTCTTAAATTTGAAAGGATGAATCTCTGAAATGTTTGGGTCAATTTAAGTACTAGAGTTCAGGTACGTTTTCTGATCTTGTAACATGAATGAATTGGTTCAGCGGTTTAAAAGATATATCGATGGTCAAGACTCCAAAAAAAAAAAATAGAAAATAAAAACAAACTAATGTAAAAACATACCTATTCAAGTCTGCATCAAAGCCCAACATAAAGCAACCAAAATTGTCAAGTCTTTGATACTTTTTGTATTAAATATTAATTTCAAAACAATTCTAAATATTATTTATACTAGATATCATGTTAGCAGAAATTGGTTTGGAGACTGTACGAACATTGCATCAGTTGTTTTCAATGAAACGTAACCAAATGTAATCGGAACATTTCACAGTTACCTACTTAATAAATTTGGTTAAATTGCCATAATATACACATGCAAATCGTTTATTTCTGAAAGATGTTAAGTAAAATTTTTGGCCAAATTTGTTTAATAATAAAAACCTGTTTAGTGAAAATAATAAGCAACACCAGATGTTTAAAATAAAGCTTAACAATTGGAAAAACCTTCCACTCTAACAGTTGATCATTCTACATTTTTTTCAGAAAGGAATTTTGTCATCTTAATTTTTGTTTTGTAACGTATGACTAAGAAAGTAGATAATAAACCTATAGGTTGTATGTTTTGTAATTAACAAGTGAAAATTTGTAATTGTTTAGTTTGTCAATTTTAATTTATTTCAATTTTCGATAAGGAACAATTCAGGCAAACATGCGGTACAAAGTTTTAGCATGTTTAAAAGTCGACGATAACAGTATTATAACTTGTAAACTTGTGTCCGTTGGAAAACTCTACGATATCGAACATACAAACTATAGTATTACATACAAATCAAGATGTCTGTACCTCTTTATTTTGTATAGATTCGGTCGGAAGTTTCCTAAGAATGTTACAAGCGTCAAGCGATCCTCGGCCGTATGGCGTACGAGTACCACGCTAATATCGCTGTAAGCGTGCCCGTACCGTTCGTGAAGATCGTAGCATAAGAGTAGTACGTGAATGAACATTTACCTCGTTCAGAACCGTCCATTGGTACGATGATCAAAGTGTCCACCGTGTCCAATGGCCGTATGCTTGCGTGCTTGTGCTGGGCCGATGAGGGTCCGTCAGAACTCCACAGAGAAAAACAACCCACTTGCTGTTGTCAAAAAACCGTCGAAAACCGAACTGGAACGGCGATTAGAACGTCAAGGTTGACGAACTAGGTCATTGAATCGTTTCGGTGTTGTTGTTTTTTTTTTGTTATCATAAACGTCGCCCGGGCCGTTCCGTGTACCACCTATTATTCCTTTGCGACGGCCGACGCGATACACCTGTTGTAAACGAATTTCGATGAGAATACTCAGTAGGTAGTAATTTCACTAGACGTGGCGGGAAAATAAAAAGGTAAATCGCAAAAAAACGACGTTACCGGACAACAACACTGAAAGAAATTAATAACATTAGAGACACTGGACGAGCCAAATTGATACCGAGACGCGAGCGGGAGGAGGAGGAGGAGGAGGAGGCGGCGGCGAAGGGAGTGGAGGGCGGTGCGGGACGGCGCTCGGTTATCAGTTCGGCGTCTACGGCGGCGGCCGTTGGTGGCACGGCGCGGAGGGGTGGAGGGGTGCGTGTTGTCGCAGCCGCCGCCGCCGTCCCGCTGTTACCAACACGGTCGGTAGACGGCGCTGACCTCGTTTTTCACAATAATAATACCTAATATTTTATAATACTAATATTATCATATTTTATTATTTAGGTATATATATGCCAATAATATAGGTTAATTATTATAATTATAATATTATGCTTAGACCTTACCGGGTCTTATGTATTTTTTTTAAGGTGCGGTTCGACCTGGTCCGAATAAAATGTACGGTAAAAGTGTAAAACAATAAGAATTATTGTGCAACATAAACAATAAATGGTACTGTAAACGAGCAAAATATTATTATGATTTATGAGAACAAATCCCGTCGGGTTCAATTACTTACATTATTGTATATTTGATTAGGAATTAAAAAATTTTAAATCCAGAAACGAATTTAATTCAAGTATGTAATTAATAATTACCTACCGATCGCATCTGAATAACGTGTACAACAAAATTTGAGTTTGATCACAAAACGTTAGAAAAACAATAAATTATTAATTTTGCAACGATTTCTATAATATTATTATACACCAAATGTTTTTTAAGGTTAAAAATTGTATACATTTTATTTTCATAAAATATGTCAATGCTTTTTATTAAATATATATTTTAAAATACTTAGTAAAAAAATAATTAAAACGAGTTTCCAACAACGATCGTCGTCTATGATCATTTTTTTTTATTATCAATTAGTAACTCTACTGATTAGGTAACAGACATGTTACATAATCAATGGTAACACTAGGTACAAACAAGAAATAATTAAATTACAGAATTAAAATAGTAAATATTGCTAAAAAAAAAAGATATCCTTTAAGTATAGGTCATTAAAAAAGTTGTTTCATAGCTCATTTTTTTTTTTTATAAATCTATTTAAATGGAAATTTTTAAAAATTACAATTGAGTATCAAAATTATACCAGAATATTGAAATAAAATTACCGATCACAGCTAATAACAGTCTAGGAATAAAATTTGAGTTTTTTATTGTATCTATCAAGATTTGTTTGGGATTTTTTTTTGCTTCTAAACTTGGCACATTCAATTTGTAATTTAAAATCACTTCCAAAATTGTAAAACTAAGATTAGATTTTCCTATGGAAATCTAAAAGCGAAAAACTGCTACATTAGCTATTTGAGATCCGAATTTAGCACATAAAATAGAAGAAAAAATGAAAAAATGTTTTGAAATACATTAAATTAAAAAAAATACAATTCAAACAAGGTTTTTTACATCTGGCGGTGTTTTATATATAATCCAGAACAAACCCCTTCGGGTTTATTTCAATAATTTTTAAATAAAAACTCAAATTATAAAAACTAAATAAAATTTTAAAAAAAACTTTTTAAAAACATGCTTTTCTAAAAAAAATAGTAAACAAGTGAACTAAAAAGTAAAAAATAATTTTACCACAAGAACAATTTACCAATCAATTGTAGCACATTTTTTTAAAATGTCAATTACTTTAAAAACAACCGAAAATTAACTACAATTTTAAATAATATTTAACATCTTTAATTTTTACTAATAAAAAAAGCGTGGGCCCTATTCATCAATGTTCTTCATAAATTTATCATATACAATTTCAGATAATGTTTTATATTATAAGTTTTTTTGTAATTTAAATTTGGTTCAATATTAGTGTGTGACACATACATTCAATAATACTTAACTCAGTGTAATTTATTCCTTAATAAAAAAAATGTTTGATTACAGATTTTTGAGGAAATTGTAGAATAATTTGTTATAGCCCCATTCTAGATCTACCTTTGGTCTAATTTTCACACATAAACCCCTAAAATTTTGCAGTAGTTCAGTTTTATTTATGCGATATAATATTTTTTCTTACCAAAACAAATAAAATATAGTACCGTTATTACATAGTTTATTTTCATTGTAGTAAAAACCAACGGGATATGACTTTTTTTTTTTACCGATTTTTAAGTCTAAATTATCTTTAATAGCGGTTACATTGAACCGGATATGCTCTACTTGAATAGGAAGTGGTTGTGATATACCTAATGAACAGTATCTCTTCGTCGTTAGTAATAATAAGTATACATTATGCATTATAGTAAATGTAATAACATTTTACTGTGTTATTTCTTTACTATATACAAGTTTTTTCTAGTTTATGCGCTATACCTATCTAGTTATAAAAACTAGTAACTGGGTACTTTAAATTGAAATTAAAAAAAATGTCTTTATCTTCTTGACGAAAAGGTGGTTTGAAGTTCTCTTAACTTTTTAAATGTTTCTTTTTTTGTTTATCAGTTGACGGCTTACGCAAAAATATCTATAAAAACATATTAAAATGCATACAAACAAAAGTTCTAAAGCGAACTATAAACAAGTGAAGCTAATATAAGCGTGTTAAAAATCATTTTATTGTGTAAATACAAAAATTTGGTACAGCTGGTTTTTTTTTTACTCATCATTTCAAGACTTCTTCAGGGTCAGTTTAAGTAAATTATGTTCTTAGAACACAATTAAGGATACAACGGAAATCATTTTTTTTTTTAATCGTGATGGGTTCAAAGGTGGTATGTAAAAAATAAAACGCTAATTAGTCGAGTTAAAAAAAAAAAGCTTTATTACACAAACAATATGTTAGAAAATTATGTATCTAACGTGTATAAAACATTGTTGAGCAAACCCTTGTACTTGACTACAAATATTTGTGTTGAAAATACAATCTAAATATTACATAAAATGACTTGAGGTTTTTTTTTTAAACCAGACATAAAAACTTGACTAGATATTCGTTTTTAATTATCTTAAAACTAAAATCTAAGTTAGTTCATAGTATTAATTAATAGTTTCCATAAAAATGTGTACTCAAGTTTCAAAATACACGAGTTTGTTGAAAGTAGTAATGATACAATAATTATAATAATGTTAAAAATGTCATATAAGTTTTTTCAACCAATGGTGGAAGAAAAAAAACAGTAACTATTAAAAATGATTAGGAAAACCGTTTTAACTTTTAAGTATACACGCATTTTCATGTTCAATCGTTAAAAATATTTAAAATAACATTAAACGATTAATTTAAAAAAAATCAGCTAAAAACAAAATAAAACAGAATGCGTTACGTTGTTATTTTCAAACTACTACAATGACGGTCATGAAAGACCTTAATTTTAACATAAAAACAGTTGTCTAATAATTAATAAAAACCTAACGAAAGAAACAGAAATTTTAAAAGAAGTTTAAGAAGATAACTACAACAAAGTAATTGATAAAAATCTCAAAATGGTGTGGATAAAAAAATAATAATAAAATAGTAAAATAATTAAAAACAATTATTCGACTACGTCACTGAACGACACAGTTTTTGTTTTGTTGAGAAAACCCAGATCTGTTGAGTTCAAGTACTATCTTGTCATCTTCTTCAATTCTAAAAAAAAACCAGTAATTAGTAACAAACGTAACACTATTTCTGCTGGTCACGTGTATTTGATGCTTACGCTCTTTCTTGAGAATCTAAATGATGGACAAGTTCGTCGCGTTTGTTTACGATACTGACTAATTCGGCCAGTAACAACGTCTCGCGGCGTTTTTGTTCTTCGGTCTTTTGCCAATCTAGAAATTAAATTACAAAACGTATTATAAAAATAATGCTATCACAGAGGTCACAAGTATTTGGAAAATCTTTGATTACTGAAAGTGATAACGCTATTTTCGAACAAA
This sequence comes from Adelges cooleyi, assembly GCF_023614345.1. NCBI lineage: Eukaryota > Metazoa > Arthropoda > Insecta > Hemiptera > Adelgidae > Adelges > Adelges cooleyi. The sequence goes on from NW_026095978.1 coordinate 1,968,789, forward strand.
CGCTTCGATGCCAAACTTTAGACGGTAAAAACTATTAAATATAAATCATTGTGTATCACACGTTATTTATTTTTTTACTAATAAAATTATTTTTCTACCTTATTAGCCTAATATATATAGTTTTACAATATGGTACTCGCTTTTGGTAAATTACAATAAAAACAATTTAAAAAAAATAATATACCAACCTTCAATTGCAATAATGCTTCTTAGTTCTCTGATGAGCAATTGATATCTCCTCTCTAAATCGTCTTCTTTTTCTCTGTAAATAAAAAAAGTTAATATTATTATCAATAAGAAAAGTCGTTTCACTAAACATTGATAGTACTTACAAGATATTCAATTGCATTTGTCGACGTATCAAGGCATTTTTTTTGTTGACTAGCGTAAACCATTCGGTCATGAGGAATTCTTCCCGTTCACGATCGTGCCCTGAACAATAAAAATTTAACTTTAAAAAATGACCATCGTTGCAAGTGTTAAAAATTAAATTTCTTATTTACCCGAGTCCATGACTTTTCTGAGTTCAACTTCCAATTCGTCGGCTTGACGGTCAATTTGTTTTTGTTCGCGTTCCAGTGATTCGACTTCATTTTGTATGTAATTAATTTCACTTCTCGTGGACTGTAGGTAAATAAAATAAATTCATATTATAATACAACAAACATATTTAAAAATTTTAAAGAAATACAATTTTTTTTTAAATTAAATCTTATTTGCAATGACAACAAAATAACAAATTCTTACGTCTTTTAACACGGAATCGGCTTCCAATAAAGACGTAAATGATTGTAATTTCTGCGGACTACCCGTATCCAACGCCACAGTACTGCTATTTCTACTAGAATCGTAAGACTGTAAAAACAAATATATATATTAAATGTTAATTATTCATAGTGTTAAAATATCATAATATACTTAAATTTTTATGAATACAAAATCAAATAACCTATTTTTTTCAAAATTATTATTAAACATGTTTTGAACAAATTTCGTTAGTTCACCGAGATCAGTAATCTTATTCAAGTGGTTCAATAATAATAAGTCGTTCTGATTAACTATAATTAGAGAAAAATTATGTCATGAAATATAAGTTTTTTAATTATAATATATTTTAAGGGAATTTTTTTAGCCTGGAATACTCGAATTCCCCAAATTATATGAAGACTTTATTTATTATAGTGTTACTAAACAAATAGGTATTTCAAAATCGACAAGTCACCATTTTTGCATAGATTACTACTTGTCAAATTTAATACTAAGTATTTTTTTTTTCACTCAAATTTTTAAAGTTAAATTGCTTGCAAAACCCACAAAAATCATATTAATATTTTTTGTTTTATTGATCTATTGAAATATATATGTTAAAACTATAAGCTATGAATAACAGATGCTAAAAATAAATTTATAAACTGGTGAAAGTGCAAAATAAATCAAACATCTAAAGTAATAAAGTTATTTGTGGTCAGAGTAAAATTAAAATTTTATGTCATGTTGATTTTGAAATAACCTATTCAGTTAATAAAAACCATCATATTAATATTTATTTTCAACAATTCATAAGAATGATAAAAAATATTTAACGACATTTTTTGTATGAAATTTCGAAATCATTATATTATCAGTTACGATATCAAAAAAAAAAAACAAATGTTCTAACGTTATAACTTGTCTAAATATAATTTGTTGGTTTGTTTATTAAAAAAAAACATTATCTACATTAATTTTAATGTTATATTATACTATTGTAGCATAACATGCAAAGTACTTTTTCAAACTATTTTGAAAGATACAACTCAAAACCAGAGTTGAATCAAACAATGATTAATTTTTAATCAAAATACTTATTTTTTATTATTCGATCAAACAATAATATATTTATTAAGAAAAATTTGTTATGTGTGTATATTAATCTGCGTCAAAATGACGCAGTTTGATTGCTCGACCTTTTTTAATTTAACATTTTAATTAAAAAGTCCTCCAGTCGGTTAATTTAAACCCATTGAAATTTGTTTTAGACATGTCTAATAATATTGTAAATTTTCTTTTTAATAATTAGTACTTTAATCTTTTATTAAAAGTTCCTTCTTTGAGTATACATTTAAATGTGTTCAATTAACCGTAGTCATAATTTACATTCTTCAGTTTATTTTTTTTTTCTATTATTATACCTTTTCGTTGTTAGTAATGCTCGTTTGAGATTTAACAGATACAGGGGATACAGAACTTCTGGCACTTCCGTTGTTGAAGCTCATCACCGGAGTAGTTGGAGCTGAAACGTTAATATTTTTACGGGCTTCCGCTATCAACTTCCTAGCGCGGTCTCTGAGTTGTTGTTGTCTCTCTTCTTCGTTCTAACAACGACAAAAATAATTAATCCCAACAAATAATAATATTGAGGCGACAAAATTATTAGTAAGTTGTAAGTTGTACAAACATGATAAAAAAAAAAAAAAAAAACAGTATTAAGGGTTAATTGCGCTCACTTGATTAGGTGTCTGTGGTAACGATCGTCTGGCAGCTTCTCGTCGAGCCTGCTCCACCAATTGACGAGCCCTTTCTCTGAGCTCGATATGGCGATTAGCTGTTACTTTCTACACGCATAAAAAACAAGCCATGCCAATTAAAAAATTAATGTTAATAATACACACAAAAATTTAAATGAACGCTAACCGTCAAATAAAATTAAAACATGGGCCTGCGGTTGATGCGTATCACAAAGGGGTAGGCAATAATAGTTTTGTTTATTAACATTTATTAAGTTGTCAAATGTTTGTTTCAAATGTGTACCTAAATATTGGTTGGTTTGAAAATTATCAACAATCATTCTTCTTTATAATAAGACGATGATAAACAATTTTCTTTTTTTTACATTATTCAAACCAATATTTTCTCCTTGACTACTAATAGTTTAAGCCTAATCGGTTAGCAGTTAGTGCCGCCGAGTTAACCTGTTAACTTGAATTTTTTTTTTTGCTACTTTAAAGTCAGTAATTTAATACGAGATTACTTTTTTGCTATTACTGCGTAGATACACTGCAAAGAACAAAGTTAGTCACTATAAAAGGCTAGAGTAACACTGACTTACTCAATTAAACACACAGTCTAGTCAAAGTTTTAAATAAATATTATATAAACCCAAAAATTGTTAGCCGTTTTATAGAACATAGTATATACCTTTTTATCGGGTATGTGAGTTTTATTATACGACTCTTGTAATGATTTTGTTTCGTTCAGTTTATCTCCAGAAGTCGAACACTTTAAATTCTAAAGGAAAAAAATGTATATATAGATATTTTGCATTTAAATACAAGCATAACTTAAAAATATATACCTCACTAGTAGATTGAGACCTTGTTAATTTATTGCTCTTTTCACTTGCCACTTGGGACATGCTGAAATCAAACCAATCAATCGTTACAAAACAAACATTTTTTTTATATAAGAATTTTTTATTTTGCATACATGTCTTCGTCAGAAGTAATCGGATCCGTAAAATGTCTTTTCGATAACATTGCCGATCTTCCCTGTAAATAACAAAATTATCAATAGAATAATCAAAAAAGTGTGTATTTTTTATTTGAAAGACTTACTTTCTCTTTGAAAAAAGACAACTTTTCTTTCGATGGTGACAATACTTTATCGAAAATACTTTTGGACCCGTTCACCAATTTGTCGGCAAATCCATCCTTCGGCACTGGAGAATATTCCTTCGTTGCGTTACCACTATTGATATCGTTTTGACTGGAAATAATATTATTCAATAAAAAAACGAATGGGTTTATATTGTTAAAATAGAACTGTAAAGCCACAAAAACATGTTATTCGGCTTTGATAGTTATAAGCAGCGTTAAGCAAGAATTAATTTGAATAATAATTTATTTTTCATACCGTTTATACTGCAAAAATAATTTGTTATTTGATTAAATTATTTATAAAATTGTTTTTAGATAAGTAATAAAACAAATAATCTGTTAGTTTATTATTTATAAAAACAGTGTTATCTTAGTTAATTATATTTTTTGAATTTCTTTTTTTTCTTGTTTTTCTTGTATTTAAAAATGTTTTAAGAGGCGTAGAGATTAAAAATTAAAAATCGGCTTTTAAAAGGACCACTCTAATATATTTATAAATGGAATGACCGATTATTATTACCTATTAGAGTTATTCAGTTTTTCATTCGAAAGGTTGTTGATTTCTTTCTCGAACAGACGAAGCGATACCTCTCTGTCAGGATTATTGAACCGACCAATCATGTAAGAAGATTCGTCCGAGGTCTTGCCGATCTGCTGGACTTCCAGTTCGTGCCCTATGAAGGGTGAAAGATTAAAAAAAAATACTTATTGTGCACTAAGGAAAAAACAAAAGAGAAGTGATAAATAATCAGACGAGCAGTTTTTTCTTACCAGTAAAATGCGCCCTCAACTGGTACAAATATGTCATAACGGCCAATTTATCAGGAACTGTAAGTACGCCCATGTCAGACGGCTCGATAACTCTTGAAATTCCAAGTATTTCACCAGCATCAAACGCAGTCTTGCAGTTACCTCGAATATCGTGTGGTTTTAACGAATCGAAATTGCTAAGCAAGAATATTAACAGAACTCACATTTCAGACACGTTCTCATTGAAATTGTTGCATTGTTTTAAAAAAAAACTTACATAAGATCAGGACGGAAATTATGAATAACCGCACAAAATGCAAGGCCGTTCCTCCAAGAAGTGGTCAGATTAGTAACTTTGACACCAGCATAGCCTTTGGTGATGTCTTTACACCACTCGAGTAAATCTTGTCCGGGTGTTGTAGTTTCAAAGCCTTTTGATGTGTCTGAATTTGGCTAAAAAAAAAAATATTTTCGTTAGTTTAATTAGGTAATTTAAAAAAAAATTTTTCATTTAATATTGATATTATTTTGTTGCTTAAACTTTTTTTTTTTTAATACGAGTTATTTTTATTTAAATTAAAAATGTATTTAATTATAAATAATGTTATTTGCCATTTTAATTAGTTTAATTTATGTACAATTATTTTATTATTTGAGTTTTCATTTAAATACATTTTTATTTGAGTTTTAACAGGGTGGACCATAAGGAACTGATGTTTTTGAAATGCGTAGTACTCTGAAAGGGAGGCATTTGACTTTATGTTGTATTCACTACATCGCATCTTGTACAATAGTTTTAAGTTCAACATTATAATTGTTCGACAGTTGCTTCCTGGTGATTTAGACAAACACAGATCTTTTTTTAAAAGAATACTTGAAATTTGTGCTTCCGGCAACGTGTTGCCGATAATGAGTAATGAAGGTACATTTTGTTTTAGACGGATACGTCTAAATAAACAAAACTGTCGCTTTTGGACATAAGAGAACCCACAAGAGTTTGTTTTTTAATAATTTATTAAACAAACTAATTGAAAGAATATCTTATCAAGTTGCTCTAATTTTGGTAAAATATTAATCTGCTGGTTAAAATTGTTAATTGGCAGATGAAGTACAAGATGAGCTTATTCGTAGGCTAATCTATATATTTTGTGTATTGATAAACGGTACAACAGGGAGTTTATTTTAATTGTCAGGTAAATCAGTTTAACCTTAATTGCATTTAACTGATAAATTGGGCCTAAAGAGCAAACAGTGGCTTTTCTTTTACAAATTATTGTGTATCGTTTATAGTTTGAACAAGTGCCTAATTTGAGGAACTTTTAGATCCCGTTGTTATACTTTTAATGTAATAAGATTGTGCCAAATTACATGTTTTTTATTTTATGTTAAATTAACATAAAAAAAATTCATACTTCTTTCAAATTCAATGGTTTTAACGACGCCCGAGAGGTTCGTACATTGTCTTCGTTCGGTCTAGAAGTCCTGAAACAAGTAAGTATAGTTATAATTCGTTTATTATATTCATACGCACAAACAGTTGTGTCTGCGTACATGTATGAAGGATCTGAAGAACCGTTTTCAAAATGCGTAGCTATCAAGTCCGCTATTAAAGATCCCGATTTATTGGGAGAACTATTAAAATCTTCTTCTTTGTGAAATGGTTTAGCGATTTCTAAAACATTTAGGAACGTATTAACGATGACAAATTTACGTTAATTTTTGTCTCTTTAAACAAATAATTTACGCTTACTGTCGTTAGGAGTTTTGTCAAAATCAGGATCGCTTAAACTGTTGGTTAAAAGTTCGATTTTATTTGTCATTTGCGTTAAATTGGCATTCAAGTTGCTCACATTTTGGTCAAATGTCGAATCATCTAAAATAGAAATTTTTGTCAATGAGTACACCAATATTGGGTTTCATAGAAAAAATATTGTCTATATTATATACTACCTTCAACGTCCTCTTCGTCAAAATCTTCAAGAGGTGCGATATCGCTATTGTTTGTACTTAAAAGACTGGCCATACTCATCATGTCTTCGTCGCTAAAATAAAATAAAATTTAAGCGATGCGTTGGCTTCATAAAATTTAGTACAATGAAACAACAATTTTTTTTTAATTTTATGGACACAAAATATTGACAAGCAGACACTTACGTAGCTTTTCCTTCCCTCAAAAATACACAAGACAGTGTCATTTCAAGCGAAGCGTTGGTAATTTTTTTAGATGTAGGTTTGAAGTCCAAAGTGATTTGATGTTGTGTTGAATCGACGCTAGCATATTTTTTCATGTTTAAAATTGCACACGCTATTTGTCTGTGCTTTCCCAAATGATTGACCTGTAACAAAAATTAAACATAAAACATTTAAAATTCAAATGTACATCACTTAGTAATTTAACTTTGCCGTGCAAGTATTAATTATTACTACTTACGTCTTCAATGGTCAGATTCCACTCTTTGTCTTCGTGCTCGTTGGTCCGCGGATCTTTGAACAAAGTAATTGATAGTTGTTTATTTTCTGGAATAGGCCAAATCACCACTCCTCTGAGTGGATCTTTCATTGTAGGCTCCCAAGGTAGTATTTCGCTAACGAAACGGCGACTTCTGCGACTCAATACTACCACTAATTTGTTGGGTGTCCTAAAAATAATTATAAAAAGAATTTTGTTTAGTTTTTCAGTTGAACGCTAAATTAAACACAATACTCACCATTTGGACGTAGTTTCACATATGATCTGATGGTACGATAAGGTGAACTGGAATTTTGTTGCTCTTTTGTTCACTCTTTGCAGTCGTTTCCACACTGAGGCCATGTTTACTGACACATTAGCTAGTCTTTTCTTAAGCTTGAATTTTGGCATTTTAATAAAAAAATACAATTAGTTAATTCATAAATAAATAATTACAAGACGTAAAATAATAAATGATTAATTCAATCAATATTTTGATAATACAAGCAATCTGTTTGGTCGCCTTGGTTTTAACGTTTAACATTGATGTGAAATTCATAAATAAATAAATTAAAAAAAGTCTAGCTAATGTTATTATCTTGTTTGAACTTTGCTCTTTTTTTTTTTTTTTATCACCACCATTGTTTATTGTAAAAAACCCACTATACTTTTTCTTTGTAGACCACATATTGTAGAGATAAATATACTATGTACATTGATACTCATTATACACAATGTAAAACCAATAACTATAAACCTACGTACTTAGTATATCAAAGGAAGTACCTTTGGATAACTAGTGCACTCATTCTATCTGTCCATCTCTCTACTACCACACACTCTTAATGAATTTATGTATTATCATATAGAAATATTCGTCAGAAAACCCACCACGTGAACATTATTATTTTTTTTAGTTATTTTTATAGAGGACAACATCTATCTCACGTATGTTATTTTTCAGCAAACAATTTTTCCCTATAAAATAACTTCAAGGTGGGTTTTCTGACAACGCGTCACATGTTAAAAATAAAAATTAAGTACTTAAAACATGTTTTAATCGTAAAAAATATAACGAGGACTCGGCTTTTTGGCACAAAAATAAGTTGTAAAAAATAACATTTACAGTGCAGCGATATTATTACTAATTGCGTGTTATTCGTAATGTTTTTAATGCTCATTAATTCAGTTAAACTTAGAAATCTGCATATTGGTCATTCAAATGGTAAGCTAGCATGAATAATTCAATAAATTATAGCGTTCATAAATAAAAATGTACAAAACATCTTTGATATATTAATTAAGACAGTCATTGAATAATAACATTATTATTTAGAAGCTTAAAACATCCTATCCCTCATTATTCTAAAAAAATTCTACCTATTACATACTCAATAATTGTTGAATAAGAATTTTCAGGTGAGTACCTAAATTTTTAGGTAATAAAAACTCGGAATGTAAACTCATTAAAGCCAAAGCTAAGTTTGTTGAGAATTTATTTTGCCTCACTATAATATCAAGAATAAATTTTAGTTTTTAAGGAAAAAGGGAAATGTTATATTTTTTAATAACTGATACCAAAAATGGAACAAATGCATTTTACCGGAAACCCTTTTTTTCCCCGCCATATTATAGTGTTTTTTACGCTGATTACGAATCTGAAGTCAAAATTAGGCGGACTCGGTTAGTTTAAAAGTTATAGCTAGTTGAACTTTGCATATTTCCCCTATGTAACAGTGCTATAACTTTAGAACTAATGGAGTTCGCCTAATTCTGACTTCAGATTCGTAATTACCGTAAAAAAACACTTTAACATGGCAAAAAAAAAGGGTTTCCGATAAAGTGCATTTATACTCCAAAAATTAACAGCACACAATTCGGATGCATTGAGTTTACTAGACATAAAAATAAGAATACTATAATAAGCTTATTCCTTTTAATGTAATAAATAGCAGTTACCAAATAAATACTTTCACAGACAGTCATTTAAATTTTACTATTTTAGCGTTAGTAAAAAATTAAAAACAAAATTCATCAACAAATTATTACTTTGATCTCTGTATATTTTTTACAATCAAACATGAATGTAAATCATTTCATAAACATGACGTTATCCTAACAAAAATTACATCATAATATAATTATTATTATGTATTAGCATTAGCTTGACCAAGACGACATCATCATTAGGTATTTAATTACGACAAAATGAAGACTCGTGATAATATTATGCTTAACCCCCACTTAGAATAAATCAAGGTTGAAATAGATTAGTTTTACAATTTTACACAATCCCGTCATGATAATTATTTGGACGATACTAATTCTTTGGGACAATTTGTTTTTAGTAAGTTTTGAAAACTTGATAGGATTTGTGACCAAGAACATTATTATTTGTTAATACTTAACCTTGGAGGGTTTAGAGAAAAAATGAGTTTTTATGTTTAACACTGTAAAAGATAATAATTAAAAGGATGAAGCGATTTTGGGATTAAATTTTTGGAAAACAACCCGTGAAATTATAATATGTTAAACCGAAAACGACACTAGTTTTTATAATATGATTGCTTTTTTTTGTACTTACCCGACAGACAGTCTATTGTTGCTCCCTGTTGTAAGTTATATAACAATCCGTGATCGCTTCAGACAATCACAATTACAGTACGGAACGGCATATTATTATTATATGCTGTATCTAAATATTGTATAACTTAATATCATTGAACATATAGGTATTACACGATTGACCAGTATCGGTAATTTTGTTTAACGAACGACGGTTTAGTTTTATTGCGAGGTGAGTGTATCTTATTAAATTTTTTCTTTCTCTTTGTTTTTGGTTTCTAAAAGTGTTATTGATAATATTGTTGCAATAATTTATATTTTATGATATTAAATTTTTAAAGACACATTTCTACCACTGATAAGGCGACGAAATTTATTGACGGTAAAAATCACACACACACACACACCGTCGAACAAATGAATATTACCTTTTCAGTCGAGCGGTCGCCGACGTTTCACCTAACGTCGACTACTACCACGAGCGGTCTGCCAAACGTTTAAGCCCGTTTTGGCGCGAAACGTTATAATGTTTCAAAAATGTTAGAATATTACATCATAATATGGTAATTGAATATAATATTGTATATTATTATTAATATATAACATTTAAATCATAATATATCGTTTAGCAACACAGACATCAATTAACATTGTCAACACATTTCAGCAATATGTTTTTTGTAGTTCACTGTACATCAAAATCGCTCTATAGTACCTATATAGTTTACTTAGTGGTTTACCTAGTACCATTAGTCATTGCACATAAACACATCTAACCTCTATTTTCCCTTTTCGGGCATTTGTTCAATATGCACTGCTACCAGGGATGGGCAGTATCTAAAATACGTATTTCAAATTAAATATATTATTATTATATTTTATTTCATTCAGCTATAATACTTGAACTTGTATTTTGTACTCAATTTAAATACATTGGCCTTTGTCTCGCGCCAAAAAACCAACACAGGACAGAGCTGCTGCTGAAAGACGTATAGCTTCGATGCAAAGCAGATGTGCTATTGGTTTAACAATGATGTGGGCTTTTTTTTTTGTCTATATACACTGTAAATTTTTAAATACTGGACCCATTTCTTCGAGTAGCAACTCTATAAATCGCAAATTTCATCTAGTTGGTACTTTGGGGGGTAAAAGTTGAAAAAGTTTACTTCTTTATAGTAAAAATTTAAAAAAAAAACCATACAAGTTTTTAAATTAGAACTTTTGCTGGCTATAATTTCGAGAAAAAGAGTCGGACCGAGTTGAAATTTATAAGAAATATTTATTTGGTATGCCCGCACACGTCAGTTGTATCAAATTTTAATTATACCCATATAATATAATATTCTCATAGCACAATGTAATAACATAGAATGGTTTCAAAAGTTTTTTTGTATTCTCCCTTTCAAAACAATTACTGATGTGTACAATAAAAATGATTCAAATTCAGTGGCCTAGAAAAAATCCAAATCCTCTAAACTTCGAGGTAACCTACTTAATTCGGTAGGAAAATATAAGGTCTTATATCAATCAGTCGAGAAGACATTTTTTTTTAATGTCAGCATTTTCAAATCTAACCGTTTTTTTCTTTATACAAAAAGTTAGTAAACGCTTCACAACCCATAGACAAACATTGTGCATACAAACATATTTTTTGGAATTGTATCTACAATGACAAAATATACATGTGTATACAAAAATAATAGTCATTATCAGTGTCGTGACAACGACGCCACACCGTAATCGTTTCCTGGAAAGATATTGCCATATCGGTTATTTCTTCCTCGAATGGTATAACTGCTATTCTTACTGTTTTTTTTTTTAGGCTCAGAATAACAAAAAAGGGCAGAGTTCGTTGCTGGTGCAGTATGATGTGTAAATACATGTTCTTTAGATTTGTTTTAAGACTTTATTTATTATCATCACATAGACGATAATAATTAATATGTGACATGTGATTAAGTGAAGTAAATTTAATTAGACCTACACAATTACATTTCAAGTGAACCGTGTCATTTTTTTTTAATATAAAATTATGAATACAATTTTTCATTATTTGATTATGTGATCCATTCACAAAACCATACAAACTGTAAAGTCATGTAGAAATTCTTATTATGCCATCTATTCTTAAAGGTTTTTTTCAGGCTTAGAATAACAAAAAAGGGCAGAGTTCGATGCTGTTCTACTTTAGCTCAGGCCCAGCAAGCAAAAAGAAACGGTTAGAAGATGAACCGCCAGAAAGAGTTGCTTTGGAACATGAACCAAAACCAGATGTAGAAGTGTGTTAGGCTCGTCATCCGTTCAGTCAACCACAACTACAAAAGACAATACTCCTACAGATGAAGTGCAGCAGCCCAGCTGTTCCTCTAGTTCAACTGACCAATTGAAAGTTGGTCAAAAAACAATATAGAAGATGTATTTACACTCAGTGGGTTTTCCAAATGGAAGAATAATGTTAGAGTGTTTGAGAAACATAAGAAGAGTAACTCGCATCGAAGTATTAATACTAAACTCAATTCTCTAAAAGAAGAAGACAAAAGTGGCACTTTTATTGAAAAATCAAATCAAAAGTATTCAGAGGAAGTACAAGAAAACAGATTTTACTTAGTAGCTTTGTGTGAATCGTTCATATTTAGTGGCAGGCAATGTATTGCTCTAAAAGGCCACGAGGAATCTACAGATTCAAAGAACAGAGAAAACTTTTTGGAGCTGACAAAGGTTCGTTCCAAAGACAATAGTTTAATAAGTTGTGAAATCTGTAAAAAACAGCACACTTGAAGTATTGAAATCCTTCAAAACAGATGAGTTTTTCACAAAGTTGTTCAACCACTGCACGGAAATCGCTGACAAGTGCGGGTTTAGGGTCGCCCAGCTGCCAAGAAAGGGCACAATTCCCTCAAAAATTGGGGGAGGGAGTAAAGCTTCTGAGCAGATTTGAATCTGTAGAGCAGTAATACAAAGTTTCAATCCTCTGACCATTTATATTAATTGTTTTATTGTTTATTGTTATTACTTTGTTGGAGATTTATTTTTGTATTCATGTATTTACATTAATTATTAAGAACTTAACATTTTTTGAAACTAATGCTTGAAAACTTCTACATTTGTTCATTAAATAGATTGCCGATAGGTGTCGAGTATTGCTATAACATATAATATAAGTTTGCCATAGGTATATACAAATGTACCTATATAAAATACATAATACTGTTGTTGCTAATTTTATCGACTTTAGTACATCAACAAGATTTCTGCACATATCCCAATCATCTTCTAATAGTTTCAATTCTCTTGCTAGTTTTCTAGAAAAATATATAATATATCGGCTACAATTGAAACAATACATGGACGTCAATCTAATTGGTTGAGCTGTTCATTTTGCTTTCGTTGGATTGCACAAACATGTATTTTTAGATATATTAACGAGAAAACAATAGTCGATTACAACGATATTGTACTTAATTGCTTGCTGCTTCATATATAATATAATTAATGAAATAATTTAATATTCTAATAATAGAACATAATATTATAATTGAAATAAAAAGTTTGATGAATAAAAGTCGCCTTATAAAATGTTTAATTGGTTCCTATTGACTTTTGGGTTTTTAATATAATTAATGCTAATTTCCAATTTGCCCGTAACAATAATTAATGTCAAAATATGTACGGTACCACACCATTTATATTCATAATTATATTATGATTGCCATTTGTCGCTAATAAGTGTCAACTGTGTTATCATTTCACAGATAACACTATTATTATTAAAAAAATATGTTCTATTTTTATGCCTAAATGACAGTCCGAAGTCTGCACAAGTGGGACGGCTTAAAAGTGTGTTTTTACTTTTCATTTAATTGTTACTCAATCTAAATTGACATTTACCTTGTTAGATGTTTTCAGGTAATGTCATTAGTTCTTAAAAACTTTAAAAAACAATTTTCTTGTCATATTGATTGTTTGATATTAGAATTTCAAGTTTATTTAGCCATTCGTAATGGGTCAAAATCAAAACAATATGAGAATAACGGTAACTGATGATCATGATTAATTGACTATTTACAGTCTATTAGCATTTTGCGAACTAACTTGAACAGGTAATTATAATAAAATATACTCAATTTTCTGTTATTCTGTATCAGTTTTTACAAACAAATCATTATATGGTTTCATTTAAAACATGTTAACGGCTTGGAATGCTATTATTATTTTCTAATCGCTAATATTTTTTTGAAGTTTGTTTTTACAAATATGTATTCTAAAAATGTATTGTTAATTTTATTTCGGATTTTTTATAATTGTTGAAGTCAAAGCCGTCACGAACTGATGAAGATGTTTATTATCAACTGTTGTAATGGTTACCGTGTGTTGTTTTAGAGATACTAAAATAATGATACTAATTACTATTCTATTTTGTTATGTAAGCATCAAATAGTATTGATGGAATAGTTATAGTGGTACAGAGAGATTCACAAGAAGTATACATATTTTGGTTTTAAATTAAAATCAATTAATTCAATTTGAAAATCGTTTTTATAAACTTATACGATTTTTTTTTAGAATAGTTTTCAATTTAATAACAATAAAGACAATTGCGTTACTATCTCTTTTTGTTTATTACAAAACAGAAAAATGTAGAGGTCATAAATTTAAAAAAAGAAATACTTCCTTAAAACCTCTTAAACATAAATGAGTATTTATTTACTGTTTTGAGGTTAAATAAGTTTTTAAAAATATTGCAAGTTCTGATTGTACATTTATTGTTTACAACATTTTTAAATAAATTACTTTAAATACAGTCTACCCAAAATGATGATACTGGATAATATGTTTTATGTTTATAGAAAGAGTTGTTAGCTAATACAATATATTATGTATGTTTTTAGTACGTTGTTGTCATAGGTGCAAATAGTCCACATTTTTTGGGAGGACTTAAGTTATTTAAGTCTCCCCAAAAAATACTTATGATCCTTGATGTGATTTCGGGGAACTTTATTAAGTTTTAGGGGCCTAAGTACCCCCAATTTGAGCCAATGGTTGTTGTGTATACAGATATCAAGAGTAAATTATGAATATTAGTATTGAAATTCTATTTTCTATGTAATTTTTTTCAGCTGTTTGTTTTTGTTCAAATTGTGGTTTCAAGTCATCGCCAAAGGAAACATATTTATACAAGTCTTTTATATTATTTACGCTTTATCAAATCAACAAAGATGTGTTTGCTTGAATTTAAATAACTGACTTTTTGTAAATTTTTCGTCACATACAAAAAAAATATTCATTATTATTACTAGTGTTATTATACTATTTTTTATTACTACACAAGACTTGTAACAGAAAATTTGAATAAGTAGAATTAGCATACTAATTACCTCTATCTGTCAATTTACTTCTATGAATTGGATTATTAGTAGATAACAATAGATGTATTTATAAGAAATAATTTACTAAATTATTATCAAGTTGTATGCAAGTAAATAGCTAAACTTTTGGGAAAATCTAATAAAATATATACAAATTTATTCATGTTTAAATCAAATATATTGGGTTAAATGAAAATTGTATATATGCTTTTAAAACAATTTATATGATTAATTAATAGTCGTTATTCGTTCTCAATACTTTTTTTTATTAATAATATGTTGTTATAATTATAATACTCCGTATTAGTTGAATGGGTAGGCAGCACAACATACACCAATGCCATGACAGTAAAATAAATAAATATTCTAATAAATATTATATTGTATTATATATTATTAGAATATAATTTTCTAATTTATTTTCTTTCTAAAAAATAAAGAAGTCATAAGCAAGTGATTTATATCTGAAAATAGAATGTATTATGTATACAAAGAAAAATTGTTAAAAATCGACCATAATACAATGAAACTGTGCTAGATATGTAAAAAATCATATTAATAATTAATAATTAGTGATAAATAATAAAAATAAATAATAAAAAGTATGAAGTAAAATAAACTCAAATTTCTTAAATAATAAGTTATTGCATAGATTTGTTGTCTAACATATAGATATTGAATCTTAATAAACTACTACAGTATTAATGTATCTTATAATAAGATTATGAATTAGTCAAATGTTTAATTTTTCTAAAAAACTAGTTTACAGTTTATGATTTTATCACTTTAAAGTAAATAATAAATTTCGATACATGAAATACGAGAGATGTAAACAGCACTGTTTTTCATTTGTACTTAACAATTAACAATATTAATCATTAACTCATTTTAACTCATCTTTTAAAAACATTCGACAAACTCATTTCCAGTATATAATATATTTTAAATATTGATTGTGTACTATTTTAAGTTTTTAAATTTCACATGATTAACTCTTAATTTTTATGCATTAAAGGTTAAGTTCTGAAATAATCAGCAGTATAAAAAAAAAAAATTTTAATACTTAGGTTTCTTATCAGAAATTTATATGGTTTTCTATCATTTATAAATTAAGGCTCAGTTTGAATTAAAAAAAAAATAAGCATTGATGTAGGTACAAGGGAAGTCGATATTATGTATTTAATGCTAATAAAATATTGTATATTTTTGGAGTGTCCTGAGGATAATATTTTAATGTTTTTCCAATTATTCAAAAAACCTTTGATGTAGATTCAGAAGTAATTCAGAAAGCTATATTTTATTTGCAATAGGTACTAGCCTCACTATAGTGGTACTTCTTAAATAGGGTTTTCAACTCTTTGATGTAGAAAAGGAACGCTATCCGGATGCTGTTGTATCTGACAGAGTTATTAATTTGATAGCTTAAAATAATAGTGAATACATCAAAAACTTTTTATTAAATTATGATGATTTAAAAATCTATCACGCAAAAATAGGTAATCTGTAGTAAATGTCTGCTGTAGTTTCACCAGTAATATTTAATTTATCTAAATATTTAATTTTTGAAATATTGATAATTTTTTAAAATCTTTATCTTCTAGTTCTTAATTGTTATACTATAATATCATAATAGTTAAAAATGTACAATAACATGTCACTGTACTGTAAATCTACCAAAGCCAGCTACCAGCTCGATTTCTATAAAATATTTTTTATATTACAGTTTACAACGCACCTAAAGATAGGACAAAATCGGAATGCAACAATTAAATTAAAAATACAATTTGGCGATGAGTGATGAAATAATATCTTGACTGTTAGTTAAATATCTCTGATGATTATAGGCTTTGATTTGTAGGTACTTATTATTGTAGCATTCTCTTACTATCGGGTGTTATATCTATCAGATTGATCTATAGTGGAGTAATAACATTTTTTTAATATTAATAATATATAATAATTTTTTTTTCAAATACCATTAAGTAGAATTTTTTTTATTAAGGAAAGCCCAGAAGAGGAGGAAATAACACTTTGTCTAAATATAATATTTCAACTTAATACATTTTTTTGAATTGGAGCTATAAGCGGGTAAGTAGATTTGTACTGTTATATTGTGTATACGGTCTTTAAATTGTGGGTCAAATGAAAATAACAAAAAAAAAAATCCTAAACTACCGCTATGTTGTTTTTTTCATGTTATTTAACGTTGACAATCAGTGTTAATCAAAATTACGAACAAGTATAAAAAAAATTATATAAATACTATAAACATAAAAAATTATTTTAGAAAAATTTTCTATTCTTAGCAGTTGTGCATCAACATGTTGTCTTTGAGACTCATGCGGTTAAACAAGTAAGACTTCCATTCGGTTTTTGTATGGAAATTAATTTCAATACATTTTAAACTTAGACAAAGTAAATTTTGTTTGTATCTACTTACAATAAGTAGATATTAACAACGTTGACTATTATCTTAGCGGATAAAAAACATTTTAATACAAAAAAAAAATATTTTATAATCGATTTTTGGCCAAAGTTTCAATGTCTATTAAAATATTATTGAATTTTTAACTGGCGTAGTCTGGCAAATAATTTCGCACTTGCCAGTCTTGGTAATGCTCGACACATGTCGAGAAGAAGCACAAAGGGCACAAAATCTGTGGCAAAACAGCAGCCACAGACGGTTGCATCGCCACCTCCTCAAGCACATCCCAAACCACCCGGATTTTGGCGAACGGTCATGCAAGACGCGACATCTTATGCGATAGTAAATATTATGAAATTAACGGTCTACAAACTGTGCAATGTACGTATAAGTAAAATCGAATTCACCATTTACTGTTGTACAGGGCACCGCGATGGGTAGAGTTATGTACAACGGTATATCTGCGTTGTTTGGACTCCCTAGATATGGCTCAAGGAACGTGGAAAACCACGAAGACTCACTCAAAAAAGATTCAACTGATAATAAAGAAAACGAGGAAGACACGGAAAACAAAGACGAGACACAAACTGAAGACCAACCCCAGGAAGAAACTGGAGACGAAGACGATGACGGTTCCAGTCCCGATCAATAACACTACTATGAATAATAATAATTTGTACATATATATATATACAGAGTGGCCCACAAAATTAAATAACTTTTGTTCTGGTGAATTTTTTTCTAGATTTTTTTTTTTAATAAGTTATACTTAATTGCGCTATAAGCACCACGGTTTTTATTTAACTTACCTGTTTCACTTTTTTAAATATTTCTTTAATTTTTTTTTTTTTTTTTCAAGATTATTTTATTCAAAATAATTTTTAAAAAATAATTGGTGAAAAAAATGTGTATTTTTATTCATCCGTTCAAAAGTTAATATATTCATTTGAAAGCGAGGATGACTGATGACAGGCGGTGGGGTGTGGTAGAGTATCCGCGTAGAGTTGTTTTGATCTGCGCGCGTTACCTACCGCACTCCACCTCCCGTCATAAGTCATCCTCACTTTCAAATGAATATATAATTTTTGAACGGATGAATAAAAATTAAAATTTTTTCACCAATTATTTTGAATAAAATGGCTAGGTATGTTGCAAAAAAAATAAAAAAAATGTAATAAAAAAAATTAATTAAAAAAAGTAAAACAGGTAAGCGCAATAAGAACCGTGGTGCTTATAGCGCAAATGAGTATAACTTATTAAAAAAAAAAATCTCAAAAATATTCGCTAGAACAAAAGTTATTTAATTTGTCAAATCTTTGTTGGCCATCCTGTGTATAGATAGGTCACCGATCTATATAAATTTTTAAATTATTAAACTGTTATAATGTTATAATATTATTAAATCACTTTTGAATAAACGCTACGATGCGGTTCTGTAACGGTAGACATACGAATATCGAAAAAACCATCGTATTACCTAATGACAATAATGATGTGCATAAAGATAAATTTGTAGTATTGCTACTATATATCTACTCACACACAGCAACAGCAAATTAATTATAATATTAGGTAGGTAGGTTGGTAGACCATAAATAATTTTTTTATTACAGTGACCTTGAGACCTCGTTAAACACTCAAATAATTTTATTCAACAACAACACCAAATTGCATGTAGAACTTTTTGTTTTTAATGAAATAATTGTTGACACGGGTAAAACTTTTTTGATCTAAAAGTAAATAGATAATTAAGAGTTCTGCTGTGTTCAAATATAGATTTAAAAAACAAACAGAACAAAAACTCCGTGTTGAAAAATCAAAACTGTAAAAAAACATTTTTCCGCACTGAATCGATAAAAAACCACAACAAATAATGAACAAAATGCGAACATTATTTTTGTGTTTTCAACCATCTATACTGAAAAAATCGTTTAAAAAATATGTGTGTTTTGTATACTTGATTGTATCTACTTCTACTTGTCTGCTTGAAATAAATGATAATACATTCGTTTAACTCCCTATCCATTTAATTTGTACCAATGTTAAATATCATACCGGATTCTTTAAGCGCATTATATAATGTTTTATATTTATTTTTGTAGTTTAGGTCGTTTGCATTTCATAATATTGGAGTTCCGTGGTACACTTAATCAATCTAATTATATATACGTATCATCAATAGACCATTTTTTCTTTGGCTCATTTTAGGAAAAAGAGAAAAAAATTCCTAACAAAAAAAACTAAAGTGAATTTTCCAGGGAACTTTACAAAAAATAATTAGCTTTTGGAATTTGGATAAGCGAATACTATAATTTATAAATATGAATGATAATTTTTAGCGTTTAACAGGTACACATCATATTTTACATAGGTACAACAATAGATTACAAAGTAAATAGGATACAAGTAGGTACACAATTGTGTCAACGCGTGATCAGGACATAATTCTGTTGATGCTAATTTTATCGGCTTTAGTACGTCCACACGATTTGTGCACATATACCAATCATCTTCTAATAGTTTCATTGCTCTTGCTAGTTTTCTAGGATAATATGATATAACGGCTAGTACTGAAATAATACCTGGACGTCAATCTAATTGGCTGAGCTGTTCATCTTGTTTTTGTTGAATTGCACAAACATGTATTTTTAGATATAATAACGAGAAAACAATAGTCGATTACAACGATATTTTATTTAATTGCTTACTACTTCATTTATAATATAATTGCAATAATTTAATATTTTAATAATTGAACATCATTTTATAATATCTTAATTGAAATAAAAAGATTGGTGATAAAAGATCGCCTTAGAAAATGTTAAATTGGTACCTATTGACTTTTGGATTTTTAATATAATTAATGCTAATTTCCAATTTGTCAGTAACAATAATTCATTAGAAGGACACATAATTATACAAGTCTTTTATATATTTTACGCTTTATCAAATCTGACAGCTGATCATATTTATTTATACGTTCTGGCCAACAAAGACATAGTTTCACATTTCATAGTTTACATAGTTGCCCGTTTTAGACTATTTTTTTTATAATATTAAAATTTATTTTTGGATAATTTTCTATTCTTAGCAGTTGTCCATTAAAATGTTAACGTTGAGATTCATGCGGTTCAACAAGTAAGACTTACATTTGGTTTTTGTATGCAAATCATTTTCAATGTATTTTAAACTTGAACAAAGCGAGTAGAGATAAATTTAGTTTGTATTTACTTACAATAAGACATTAACAAAGTTGACTATTATCTTAGCGGATAAAAAACATTTTAATACAAAAAAAAAAATACTTTATAATCGATTTTTGGCCAAAGTTTCAATGTGTATTAAGATATTATTTAATATTTATTTGGCATAGTCTGGCAAATAATTTCGCACTTGCCAGTCTTGGTAATGCTCGACACATGTCGAGAAGAAGCACAAAGGGCACAAAATCTGTGGCAAAACAGCAGCCACAGACGGTTGCATCGCCACCTCCTCAAGCACATCCCAAACCATCCGGATTTTGGCGAACGGTCATGCAAGACGCGACATCTTATGCGATAGTAAATATTATAAAATTAACGGTCTACAAACTGTGCAATGTATATAAGTAAAATCGAATTCACCATTTACTGTTGTACAGGGCACCGCGGTGGGTAGAGTTATATACAACGGTGTATCTGAGTTGTTTGGAGGCCGCCCTAGTAATGACTCAACAGACATTACAAACAAGAAAACTGAAGACGGAGTTGGAGGTGGTTCCAGTTTGGAATGAATTAATTACTATAGATAATTAAAAAATATACCTATATATTGTACACGGTTTAGAAGGTATAGAATCCAGACTCACATACAAAAAAAAAATAATAATAATAATAATAAATCAGTACGGTGGGCATCGAGGCATATGGAGACGGATCATATGTATTTGGACAGGGGAGGACACTGATCTAATAAATTATTAAATCATTTTCGAATAAACGCTTCGATGCGATTCTGTGATGGTAGACACAGGAATATCGAAAAAAGCGTCGTATTACCTATTGACAATAATGTGCATAAAGATAAATTTGTAGTATTACGGTGGGTACTATGGGGTAGATCGTCTGTAGAAATTTATTGCTATATCTACCAATGCACATTGTAATTCAAATTAAAATATTTCCAAATAACTATTGTTGATTCACTCGCACATAGCAACCAATAAATTGACTACAATCAAAGTGTAATTGTTCCTTTTGTTTTGGTTTTTTTAATTAACTACAGATTTTTAAGGAAAACAGTCCATGTTGGGCGCATACTAGTTGCATCTGGGAAACTACGAGTTGCATGTGATCCTTATTACTAAACTAAAAAGGTTAACCTACAGTCAGTGCTTGATTTGGGGGGGGGGGGTTTGAGTACCTCAACTAATTTTTTTTAATATTCTAGCGTACCCCTCTACTTCTTTTTCAAAGGAGAACGAACGCATGGAACGGGTTGTTTTTTAAGCTTACCTATTTTTATAAAATTGCTCAACTTGACCTAAAATTGAACAATTTTTAAATATTTTTTTAACACTTAAAAACATTTTTTTTTTAAATTATCTAACGATGTTTATGGTAATTATAATGGCGTAGTATTGATATTTACATATTACATTAATATGTATTTAAACTATATTTAATCGAGTGTTATCTCCTTAAAACTAGCGACCTATAATTTAGCTAAAAATGAAAAACCCTGAAGTTTTGACCCTTGAATGAAAAACAATGAATCATGAATATGTTTTCTACTACCAGTAGGAATTTTAATAGTACAGATAATCCGCGCCCTGTCACATCAACTATCACATTATAATATTTTTCACTATTATTATTTTGCTTTTTCCCCCATTCTTCTTTTAATATCGAAATTCAGGTTTGGTTAGGTTAGATGTTGATTAGATGATAGGTACTCATGAAGCCAATTTATGACAGCTATAAGACATATTTAATATTTATGTCAAATTCTTAATATCATGAGTGGAGGCTTTATACCTTTTTAGTTTATTTAAACAATTTTCTTATTAAATTAATAGGTAATATACTTCTATGTAGGTACAAGGTTATTCTATTTGTTGGTTGTACATTGTTTAAATTACCAATCTTTGTAGTTAATTTTGATATTTTTGATAATTTATTACTCAAACAATTAATATTTCAGGTCCCTTGGTCTAGTATATGGCGACAATATTCTTATGCAGAAATTGAATTTTGTAATAATTATTCTATACTGTAAATAAATTTAGTATATTGTTCAAAGTATTACTGAAATGTTTTTTAAATATAATTTATCCAATTAACAAAATGTTTCATAAATATGCCAAATTAAAATTTAAGCAATAATATTTTCAACAACTTGAAAACTTAAAAATTGTCTACGGTATTGCTTGATTTTAATTTATACTTGTGTATTTTAATAACTAGTTAACTACCAAAGTAAGTACATAGATTTGCTGTTTTGGAAAAATCTATATTTTACACTAACTAAAAAACATTTAGTTTTTGTTAAAAGTTTTTTTCAGTGGATTTCGGATGTCATTTTATTTGCAATTTAAAAATGTAATAAACATATTTATTTATTCATTTGGTACAGGTATGAGGTATTGATTTAACTCTAGACCAATGAGAAACTATTAATTTTTTTTTATATGTTATTTGTTAAAATAACATAAATAAGAGAAGCCAACAGAAAAATGTGGCTTCATAAGACTAAAACAAATAATTTTAAAGTATGTTCTCGATTCTTGTTTGAATTTAGTGTTTCTTGTAGTTTTGTTTTTTAAGTATAATCATTTGAATAAAATTTTATCTAATACTATTACAATATGCTCTAAAAAAAATGTATGAACTAGTACAGTTTTTGTCATCTAGCTAGTTTAGCTAAACAGTAAGTCTATTTATTTAGTTTTATTTCTACTATAAATTTATTGTGTCCCTGTTTTAACCAACGATATTATATAACTGTTACAACTACACATTTTTTTCTTCGTGCAGTCGCACATTTTATGTGGTATTTTGCGTACAATTAAAAAATTAAGGACCTTTCCAATTTAAATTTAGGTACCTATATCAGAAGTTATACTTCAATAAACAGTTAATTGATAACTTGGTAATTAAATAATATTGATAAAACTAAACTTGTTAGAGATAGAACCTTTTAGTACAAAAACTAAAATTCAAATATTAGATACTTAAGCTTTTGAAAAAAATAAATTTTAATATTAGGTAGGTAGATTGTTAGACCACAAATAATTTTGTTTATAGTGCTAATAACAATCTAACATACAAAATAATGTATATTGACCCCGTTAAACACTCAAATAACTTTATTCAAAAACAACACCAAATTGCTTGGAGAACTTTTTGATCAAAAAGTAAATAGATTATTAAAAGTTGTATCGGGTTCAAAGAAAAATTAAAAAAAAAACAAAACAAAAACTTTTTCCGTGTAGAAAAAACAAAACTGTCAAACATTTTTCCGCACTGAATTGACAAAAAAACCACAACAAATCATTAAGAAAATGAAAACAATATTTATTTGTTTTCAACTATCCATACTGAAAAAATCGTTTTAAAAATGTGTGCGTTTTGTATACCTGTATCTACAGACTACATCTACTTGTCTGCTTGAAATAAATAATAATACATTGGTTGGCTATCCATTTCATTTGTATCAGTGTTAAATATCATGTTGAATTCTTTGAGCGCGTTATATTATGTTTTAAATGTATTTTTATGGTTTAGGTCGTTCGCATTTCTTAATATTGGAGCTTTGTGATACACTCAATCAATATATATCATCAGTAGGCTATATAGTAGGCTCACCGCTCATTTGAAGTATACAAGTTACAACAGTCAACACTATCGGCATAACATTGATAATAAGAAACATCACTGGGTCGTTTGTGGCCAACTTCATGGCTGTCGGAAACGATCCGAACTTCTGTTCGGTACATATTTTAACGCTATTGAATAGTCGAAAAATTGTTAACAGTTGACACATTACACGGTAATAATAATTATTACATCTACAAACTTTCGTACTATTTTATAGCCGCTACAGGACATAGTAAATTTGACAAGTTCGATTAAAATTTAAAAGCCAATAACGTCTCTTAACTCGTTCGCATTGCAAGTTTTCATAACCGTGACGAAATGCAATTAAAAGGTTTATCGAAATCCAACGACAACGCGCTGTTTTTTTACCTTATTATGTTTGTATATTTGCATAAATTAAACATGCAAACGGCGTGTTATTATTATTACTATTACTCAGTATTGTGTCGTTATAGTGGTATTGTAGTTTTTCCACGGGTACCTCCGACGTTCACAGCACTTATTCACAATAAATACTCAAAATGCACTTACCTGCATAAAATGATAAGACGAAGTTTTGGAACTCTTTCATCAGCAAGCGGACTCCGACCGTGTCTTGCCTCGTTGCCACTAGGAAACGACCGAACGCAACACCGGCAATCGTGGCCACAATGACTATCAACCCTCTGTGCTCCAACAACTATGCACACATATTTGCCGTTGTCGTAGTATACTGGTAAGTCGTGCAGATTCGTGCACAAAACCTTGACATTCCGATCTAGCGTTGCATACCCCGCTGTTCTGCTACGGATTAGTTATACAAGCAAATTTTGCCGTTACAGGATCGTTTCCATTGTCGTGGTGTTCATCAATAAGGCTTTGTTGAGTTCCCAAGAGTTTGACATCAACGTGCCACTATTCATCGCTTGGTTCCAATGTTTGGTTTCGGCGTTAATATGTTTTACGTTCAGCATACTGTCAATTGTGTTTCCAAAAATAATTCGGTTTCCCAGAGGAAATCCATTGCAATGGCAGACCATTAAAAAAGTAAGATTGTTATTCTTGTAGATAAAGCATAATACCTTACATTGTAAGGCTTACAATGACTCATATTCAAATGTCTTGATTTATTATTTTGTACTAGTCAAAGATGTACCTAGTGTAATCTACTAACTTTTACAAAACGGTTCTCCAATAAAAATTAATTAAAATTTTTTTCCATAATTAAAGTTAATGCCATTTTTATTATTAACATTAAAAAAAAAAAATTGCCCTGTATGCTTGTTTATTTATACAAACAAATTTATTGATTTCAGGTGACGCCATTAACAATATTATTTATATTAATGCTTTCGACAAACAACTATTGCCTGAAATTTTTAGGCGTCACGTTTTATTACGTTGGAAGATCCCTTACAACAGTATTTAACGTCATACTATCTTATTTAATTTTAGGTAAAGAGTAATACATTATCATTGTAATTTTAATCGTTTTATAATTATATTCGTCACCACGTGCGATTAATATTTTTAATTTTCATTGTTTCAGGTGAAAAAACGTCCATGAGCTGCCTTGTTTGTTGTTTCGTAATAACGAGTGGGTTTATTTTGGGTATTGATCAAGAAAATCTCGCAGGTAATAATTAGCAATCACAAATAACTAGCGCCTGGCATTTTACTATTCTTCTTAACCTCATTCCAAATATTGTCGCTGGCCTATGCTGCAGTTTACCCCAATGTCCAAAATTAAATTATTATTTAATTTAACCAATGAATTAAGACGTTGTTTAAAATTTTAACTTCCATCGAACTATTACTATGCTTTTCTTTTTAGCTTTCCACGTTAGATTTAAGCTATGACAGTCATAATTTTTCATGAACTTATTTGGTAAAAAAGAACTCGTTCCATAAACACGTTCATTTTTTACGCATTCTTTCCAAGCACTGATTTCTAATCATCTTTTTTTATTAACATGAGACAGAAACAAATAATATTCATATATTTTTTTTTTTAAACTTTTTTTTATTAATTTTGCTTTTTGCCACAAACTTATGTATTAATAATTGTACCGATTTGCAGATCAATTCCGGTTTTATTTCTAATGCTTAAGTTAATAATTTTTTAATTGTTTTAGGTTCGTTTTCGGCAGTCGGAACAGTATTTGGCGTTCTAAGTTCCTTTTCGATGGCTTGTTATTCCATACAAATAAACAGATTATTGCCCGACTTGAACAACCAAATTTGGTTACTTACCTACTACAACAATGTGTATGCCACCGTGTTGTTTTTACCGTTATTAACGCTCGAAGCCAAGGAAATCAGCGACTACAGTAAACTGATGAGCCGTAACTTTGTGCTGTTGATGATTGTCGGTGGAGTGTGTGCTCTATTGGTCAGCTATGTAACAGCTCTTCAAGTGCAAGTGAGTGTGTGATTTACTCATTAATTATTCGTGAAAGTAATGTGCTATTATTTTTTTTTGTGAATTTCCTACAAGGTGACATCGCCATTGACGCACAATATTTCGGGTACAGCCAAAGCGTGTTTCCAGACTGTGTTGGCTTCGTATGTGTACCACGAATGGAAGTCCACTCTGTGGTGGTTGTCGAACATTATCGTGCTCGGAGGAAGTGCCGCATACACTGTGGTGCGCAATCTAGAAATGGGACAGAATCAATAATTTTTGTCTTAATGGTTTTACTGGTTGTGTATAAAAAAACTTCCAAGCTATCGACATTTTTTATTTTAACATGGCAATATATTATATGTATATATTGTTTCTTCACTACGTGTGTTTTAAAAATTACTTGGAAAAAATAATAATCAAATTCTGATGAAATGTTTTAATGTATTTGGAAGTTATGTAATTGACCATATACTAAAACTATATTAGATTAGCCTTAAATATCTACAATTTAGTAGTTAGAGGCAATTTTTTTTTAAAGAGGCTTGCCTAATAAATAAATTATGAAACTATGTAAAAATATCCAGAGCAAAAATTGTTCTAGGAAAAATATGTCCCAAATATTTTAAACGTAAACGTATGTGGATCCTTTGAGCGTTATACTCGAAGAGGACGACTTTTAGTTCGTTAACGCTGAAGATCCAGAAAACTGGGTTTTAAAATTAAAGATTCTTTTAAGTACTTTTATGTACTATTCTTTTTATGTACTTCTTGTTATTATACAACTTAATAAAATAAATATATTGTAATACGATATGTACAACATATCAAATTTCTGGATATTATTTTAGTGTTTTCATAATATCTGGCCTAAAACAATTCATAGGAATATGACCTCTTAAATTATTGAATATATTATTCAGTTCTAGTTTGAACGTTGTGAACATATATGCCCCCAACCCCTCCCTCACACCCATCCTTTAAAAAAATGTATTTATGTGGTTTGTGCAATCAGCGATTTATTTATGCTATATACCTACTTTTGTTTGAAATAAAGATATGGAGATAATTGTATTAAAACTTAAGTAAATAGGTGTACAAGATAGAGAGCATTGAAAGCATTTATTCAGGATAATTTGGTTGGCAAGTCTAATAATGAATCATATTTTCTTTAACAGCTGGGCCTGTGCACAATACCATCTTTCTTAACATATCTTAACTGAACCACAAAGCATATAATTTCCCCTTGAGCCACAAATATAACATAGTTTAATTGCCTGTGGTCCACTAAAAGACAAATTAATAGTAAAGAATAAGCGTGTAAAATTATGTTACTTATCTAGTTGGAATTTTCTTTTATGATAATTTGGACAAAAATAAATTTTAGCATTACAATCAGAATGTCGTTCTAATAATTCAGCAGCATAAACGTTTGGGTCATTTTCCCATTAAGCATCTTCGTGACTATATTTTTTCAGAATAAGGTTCTCTCCATTGTATTTTTTTCCTCGCGATTTAAGAGTATTTTTTTATTCTCAAAAGATAAATATAATTTTATTACTTAAATATATTTTTGATTTTATGCTTATAAAAATAAAAACTATGAAGTATATTTTGTTTTAAACCCCTTCACTTTAAATCTTCTCAAATAACTAGGTCGTATAAGCGGTAAATTAATAATAGAAATGATTTTGAAAGAAAAATTAAAAAAGTAAGCGGAACAGGTCTAAAAAACAAATTGATTGGCCTAATATGAAACCTAACAAATAAAACATGCAGTTTCACTTTGAATTATCACCCATCACACATTTTATTTAAACTTTTTTTTTATAACTGTTATATACCCAAAACCAACACTTTACACTGAAGAATACGTAATAAAGGTCGAAGATTTCATAATGTCAGGAATTTGCAATAGGCCATCTTTTCTGACTTTACCTAATGTCACAAATTGCCCGTGCATTTATTATATTATCCTAAATACCCCATGAAAGTACTTGGCATTAATCTTTAACGATAATTCTAATTTTTATCTATTAACTAACCATACATTTATAAGTCTTAAATTTAATCTTTGTACAGTTAACGTTTCAATTAAGGAAATTCATCCAGTACAATTATGGAACATCAATTACTTTCAAAGTACAAAGTGGTAGGCCCAGCTACAAAAATTCGTTGATAGGATGCACAGGGTCAACTAAGTCGTTTATTTTTTCATTTTTGTAAAGTCTTATCATCAGGACCGAAATAATTATAACTGTATGGACCCGAGAAAACGTAGACGGGAATTTAAATCTATCCAATGGTTGCATTATGCATAGCAAACGAACAAATTGTTTGTCGCTTTAGCTTGACGGACTTAGGAAATTTCGAAACTCACCTATTGTCAGCAGCGCACTTTTTGGTAAATCCAGATAGCGCCTCTTTAGCGATACTATCTTTGGCAACTGGTATGAGTAATCCACACGCATTATTAAAATTTCCTAGTATACCAATCAAATTTAAACCCCTAGACATTACCTACACCGCAAACAACTAGGTACCATCCGACATCCAGTGAATAAAGCCTAGACCAATAGGTGTGGTGCGACCAACACTTAGAAGTTCAATCACTTTAGGAGTAAAAGCAGTTAATAACCATTAACTGAAATAAAACTAAAAAATAAAAAAAACAAATTAGCCTTAGGTACATGCTCAATTCTTTGCTAATCAACCAAACTTCTAATGGAACATTTTTTTTTCTATACTTTAGTTTTTAGTTTTTTTTTATTAACCCTGTATGTAATCGCTAACTTATTATAATATTATGTTATACTATATCAGTCTTATATATCTGTAAAATGTTTATTATAATTTCATGTATATTCATATTATATGTATAATTTTACCATGTTTTAGAATATACCATATTTGTTGGAGTGGATTTAGACAAAATAAGAATTAATACAAGTTGTTGTATAGTAATAATGATAAAGTAATATTTCACTACGACTAATACAATAAAATAATAAATAAAGACTTGTTATACACAGTTAGCTTACACGAATATTATGTGAAAAAGTCAGTGAATGAGATATCCCACGACCGAAGCAGCTAAGTACTCCGATTCTGCGGTTGAAAAGGCTACCGTTTATTGTCTATATAATGTCTATTACATAATCAACGCTTAGACATAATTTACATAAGATTTTCTCACATTTACGAAAAAAACTATTAATTGCAAGAATGATGAATTTTTATATTCAAAATTAGATTTTTACCATTTTTGACAGGTGTATCTTATTTAATTTGTGGTTCCACTGTATTACAAGGTTTGCACTTTCGCCCGGGACTTGGCACGAAATTGGCTTTAGTTTGAATATGATAATTAAACATACTATAAGGTACACAATATTTTCTAAATAACCGTTTTCATAATTACTATTATTATTTTTTGGCTGTTAATGTGGACAGGCTATACAGATTTAGCTCTCTTAACTAAATTTCAAGTAATAGTCCCAGTCTTAACCTTATATCCTTTAAAATCGATGAATTTACTTATGTTTCATCTTAACTTACGGAGTGCTGTCACTTTTTTTTAAACAGTCAAATTAGTTCCAATTTGTATGAAATAGTGTTTAGCTAGAGTATTATCAATAATGCAGTGAAAATAAAGAAACAAAAATAAAATCAACCCCATTTTCTAAGTGAGGTAGAAAGTTTTCCTTTTTATAAGATTAGTTTTTGGACATAAGGTCTGCAAATTAGACTGGAGATTAATCTGTAGCGTGGCTATGATAAACTTATTTAGTTTTCTTGGATATCTATAGTCAAAACTTTTTTATTTATTAAAGAAGATCCCAAAAAAGAAAGAAATCGCACTCGGGCCGTATTAAGATTTATTGTTTATTATATCCACGTATTAGTGAGATGTTGTATAGTCTGTCAACCCTTCCCAATAAACAGCTCAACTAGCATCTAACCATCTAGGTAACATATTTTTCTTAACTATATAATGTGGTTAATGTGTAAAAAATGGTATGTATTTTAATTCTATGTAAAATAATAACTAATGTTATAAATGTATTTTTTTATTAATAATACAAAACAAATAACATATTTCAGTACAATAATAATACATGCAATTCATGTATATATTGTGACACAACATTAATGGCATAGTTATTAAACATTAATAAAGAACAAAGGAGTGATAATTAATACAACAACGGTTGGAATTTTCACAAAACAATAACACGGGCGCAATTAAAAAATAAATACAAAAAGAAATTTGGTAACACACATTTTGATCTTTTATCAATACATTTTGTGATCGTAAGCATAAGTCCCGTTCGGGCTAAAGCTGTCGTAAGTTTTGATCTAAAAAACAAATTAATTATTAGTTGCCCGTGTTTTAACAGTAGAATTTTTTTTTTAATTAGTTCACATTAGTTTACACTATAGCTGCCTACTTACTTTAGTTGATAATGTTTATTAAATTCATCTTGGATATCTATTTTAACAATGCTCTGCTCGTTCAATAGGTAATCCTTATACATTTTACCAGTGGAATCGCGAGTTCTCATGCACATTGAAAGTGTGTCTATTGTTATTTTTTCTTCTTGCATTTTACATTTAAACCTACGGTTATTACAAGAATAGAATTAAGTATAATATGTAATTTTATTAGTCTTGAAAATCAT
Organism: Adelges cooleyi; assembly: GCF_023614345.1. Taxonomy (NCBI): domain Eukaryota; kingdom Metazoa; phylum Arthropoda; class Insecta; order Hemiptera; family Adelgidae; genus Adelges; species Adelges cooleyi. The sequence goes on from NW_026095978.1 coordinate 1,999,901, forward strand.
ACATTACTATAATATGTGACGCGCGCTAAAAAAAAAGACACAATAATCTTTTTCTAACACTCAAAAGTAGTTTTTAATTATATTTATTTAATCATTCAAAATAAAGAAGACGAGATACCTCCTTCCTGTTTATTGAGGAATTAGGAGTAGGCAATTAAACAAAAAAAATGAATTTAAAGCTTAAACTGTAATAATCAGTTATCAGTACATAACAGTGGTGTCTCTACATTTTCTTCTTTTACCTGACTCCATTATATAAATATTACCCTTATGGCCGGACTAAAAAAGCTGTTTCCAAAATGTGGGAAAGATAGAAGAAAAACTATTCGATCAATCGATTTGCTTTGGTATTTTTTAAAAACAGTATAAATAAATGCACCATACGAACTACTGTTTTATAAAAAAAAAAAAACATACATTTTCCCTTGTCAAATGTACTTAATTTTTTACAATTTCTGTTTCAGTTATCTAATACCGATTGCTTAGCTTTTTATATTATGTTTAATAAAAAAATTAATGCTTAACAACTTTTACGGTTGGCTTAATCGTTGACGGAGCAATAATGTTAATATAGATAGGTACCAACAACTCTGACAAAAGCGATTGTTTTTTCAAACAATTTTTCTATTATCTATTTTGTGCGCACAATTTCTCAAAATTATATAAGTATTTTTCTTAAAGATTCCTACTCCAGGATTCTCTGTTAAACTGGTTTAATTTGTTAGGTATAAAGATACAATAATTATAGCTTCGTCATTTGTTTGAGTGTAGTGTTTTTTTGTGAAAAGAAAGCTTCACTCTAGGCCTTTTCTTTGCACGCGTCACGTCACTTCATACATACTTATTATGAAGGTAATGTGATAACATAGTAAGATATTACATACTTTTCATATTGTTTTTGGCCCATAGTAAATTTATACTGATGTGTTGATATATTTTCACGTAAACTTGAATTATATTTCTCGAAAAAGTCAATTTTTTTATTAAGTTCGTTAATGGCGTCAACTCTTAGTATCTAAAACATGAACCATTTAACATTAAAAAACAGGCTTTTGAGAATGACATGAATAATTAATGTACTGAGAATTGCTAATAGAATTATAACGTGTTCGTGTGCAATTCAATTATTATTATGAACTAGTGTTATAAAATCTAATTTATGAATTGCAGATTATACCTCATATGTTTTATAGTAAAGTACTGTTGTTAAGGTGAGTTAATTAAAAGGACAACACTTTTAAACTTTTAACAAAATAATTGTACTTAATTTATTACTTTTATCGTGTTCTGTGTGTCAAGGTCTTGAACAGCTGATGTTTCATTGGTAACAAATTGAATGCGATATTCTAAATGCTTGTTTGATGTGCATAACTCGTCTAACTCCTGAAAGATTGTTAATAAATAAAATGCATTTGAATTCAGGAAAAAGGTTTTGTATAAATGACAATAGTTGAGATTTGAAGTAGAAGACCCAAAAAAATACCGTTAAATGTTAATCGTTATTTAAAAGAGGCAAATGTATAGGGTAACATTTGCTACTATTTGTCCTGTACCTACGAGGTATGGATACATTTAAATTAGTGTCAGATCAAGATTAGGCAAATGAACTTACCTTTTTTACATTTCTCAAATCGCTGCAGACTGTCTCGAATGTATTTTGTAGATTTTTATTTTCTAAGACTAATGCGTTCAAACGTTGTTCGTCGTTTTCTCTTAAAACTTTCAATGCGTTCAACTTTAGTTTAAGATTTTTCTAAAACAAAATTTATCATAATTATGAACCCATATTCTCATATGGGCAGGTCGAATCTTTATTAAACATTTTTTTTTTAAATACTGTTTTTCAATATAATAAAATAGGTACTTACTTACTTATACGATGTAATATTAAGACAATTTTGTTATCACTTTATTTTACTTTTTTATTATTTTTTGAACATTGATAATACAGGGTGTTTCAAAAAGAACGGTGGGGTTTCAAACGGCTGTAGGTTGTGAAGTATTGGATTGACTGCCAGTAGAGCAGCGCTGTAGGTCAAATACTTCACAACCTACAGCCGTTTGAAAAGCCACCAATCTTATTGATGAAACAGCCTGTATAGTAAAAAAAAAAAATAATGTATACCTATACGATAATTATATTTGATGAAATTACCTCTTCGTCCTGATTACAACATTGTTGGAAAGTCTGCATTAACGGGCGCATTAGATTTTGATCACGTTCTTCGGCGTTCATCGATTTCCTTCGTGCGCAATGCGATTTTCCAGAAGTGTTAGGGCGAGATGATTTAAATGGCGACGAATTAGTTCTAAACAAAGGTCAAAATTAAACCAAAAGGGTTTTCTTTGAAAAATAATATTGCCTAATTTAAATGGCAGTGTAAACAAACTATCAGGTAACCGGTAATTTTTTTATTTAATTAATATTATAGTTGCTATATGTTATACTACATAGGTACCATGACTTGAAGTAGGTATTGTTTGTGTCGGGTATGCTTTTTTATTAAAGGTTTAACAAAACGATGAAGCCAGAATTTCTACTTTTAATTTTTGTCTACCATTTCATAATTTACTTAAATACGTGTAACCTAAGATGGCTTATGAGCTATACAGTGAATATGTACCTAGGTATTATGATCATATTATTTATTAGGTAAACGAGTATTGAATTTATGGTTAGTATACATAACTTTTTAGTCGAAATATTAAGTTTTTCTAGTTTTACTTACGCTTGTACGATACTTGACGAGATATTTTCCAAACCGGCTTTTGAATATTCTTGTTGCCAAAATATCTGATCAATTTTCACTGGACAACCAACACTGTATGATCGTCTGTGTTTCGGTTTTCTTGTAACCATACTTGCATCCGAATCTAAATCCATTCCGGCGTGACTGAATTTTTACTAAGCGTAGGCAAAAAAATATTTTCAAATCGTTTGGACAAATAACAAAATCAATTAACACGAAAGACTTAGAAATTGTCTGCATGTAACTAATGGATTGAAAAAAACCATAGAAACAGCTGCCAGCATCATAGATACGTAGGAACTGTTAATATATGTATCATTCACCATGGTTACACTGTAGGCGAGTATAAAATAATATCATAGATTAAATATACAATCTATGGTTGTATGGTATATTTAACCTAGTATGGTTCTACTAAAAAATCAAAGGAAAATCCAAAATTGTGTTCTTTAATTTTATACAGATAGGAAGTATAAATAATTTGTATGTTTTGCATAATATAATAGCCAAACAAAACATATTCTAACGACTTAAACATATATTACAATATAGTTGTAGCTTATAATATTATGTGTTGTAAAACATTGTACATATACAAAATCCCTTAAACATAAACCACAACAAGCCATTGATTGATCTATAACTATTTGTTTAGTATCATTTAAGTTACATATAACAATCGGCAAAGCTAACTGATAATTTTTGGTTTTTGATTAAAAAAAATTGATGTTTTCAGAGAATCTTACTTGATAACTTATTTTTGTCCATCTTCAGAACGACAGCACCGTTCCACTGTCGTCACTTTGCTTATGACGATTATTTTAATATTGCATTGGTCTCACTTAAAATTTAAACTATATGGTATTATTATTGTTTGTTGATGTACATCAAAGTTCGTTTAAAGGTATTTATGCAATTTACACAAATTGCAAATACCCATCTTCTAGTAATACTTCCTTAAATGTTCATTCATCTTATGAATATTATAAATATACTGGATTAAATGCAGGTCTATTATTAAAATCTTGATTTTCTAATACTCATTATTCTGTTTGAAACAAAGTGTGGGTTCATATTCATCTATAATGGTAGTAGGTATACAATAGGTTGTAAAAAGTAATTTTGTCATATAGTCAGATAGGTAGCTGTTAATATAATGAATAAATCCAAATTAGTTTAATAGGCACCTACCTATCAGCAGTTTCTGGTTTTAATGTCTTGGTGATTTCAATAATAAAACGTCTATGATGGTTTTACAAAAATCTTTTATATTTTGTATAATATATTATAGATGATTAAAAGAAAATGGTTGGGATTATATTCAAGCTGTTAACTCGGACCAAGTGTATTCCACTTAAGACTTTTATTCGTTAATACATTTAAACATATTATTTACAAGAATTCCAATAAAATACACTTTTCTTTTAAAACAATAACAATACATTTAGAAACCTTTATGCCAAAATAGGTTATACATAAAAATCAGAAATTGATAATGTAACCTAATAGAAAATAAACATATAATTAAAAATTAAATCAACCACTCGTTTGTTATTCCTATCTGGAATATAATAAAAATAAAGTATCTTAATAATTGAGACGTCCAGATTACAAAAAAAAAAAACCACTTATTGTTGAGTTTTGTAATCGCTTACAATCGGACACACAACAATAAATAACAAATTTAGTCCGCTCCAAGCTTCTCCATGTCGTCGACGTTTTCAGTATTCAAGCACACAATTGGTTTTGAGAAGTGGGCTTCTATTCGTTTCATTATGATCAAGTCGTTACCTCCGTTCAATAGATTAATCGCAATGCCTCTCTTGCCGAAACGACCAGTACGACCGATTCTGTGCAAGTATGTGTCGTAATCCGGTTCACGGTCAACATTCATGGGCAAGTCGAAATTAATAACAATTGTCACTTGTTCAATATCAATTCCTGAACACAAATGTGATTATGAAAAGCGGCAATATATTTTTTAAAAATAATTTACATGAAAAATGTTTACCTCTAGACATTACGTTGGTAGTGATTAGAACTTTCTGTTTGCCTTCGCGGAAGTCATCCAGCACGACAATTCTTTCTTGCACAGTGAGTTCCCCGGTCAATAACGTTACAGCGTGTCCTTGGTCGGTCATTTGTTTCGCTAGCCACAAAGCCATTTTTTTTGTCTGCAAAAAAAAATAAAAATTTTTTATTACTCTATGTTCATTTTGATATGCATAGCTGACAATAAATTAGTATGATAATTTATTTATTTATTTATTATTACAATCCTAGCTGGATTAAGAGGTGGCTAAGAGGGATATAAGGCTTCTAAAGGAAATGGGGCCCCAGAAAAATGTTGGAACTGTAATTTTTTTAAATTACAAAGATATAATTTAAGGGTCAAACTGGGCGGTTTTGTCATTTGGAATTTGTAAGAGCATTATTTATCAATAATGGCAATAATATTCTTAGTTGGTTGGAAAACATTAACAATGGTATATCGAAGGAATTTTTTAATTAAAAATAATTTGCTGAATGTTTTGACAGGTCGATAATGGTTTTGAATAAACTGTTTTAAGTTCAAAATTAAAGAAGGGTCGGAGTGTAGAGTATTTTTATCTTTGCACATACTCAACAGCACTCCTACCTTCCGTCTTAAACTTTGAACTTTTATAACTTTTTATACATTTTTTTAAAACTATTGATTTAAAATCGGTTATCGAGAAGTCAAAATAAGTTTAAAAATTAGTATGAATTTAGATCTAGATAGGAATAATTATAACACATATTATTTCATATTTCCTAAAACTCTGCAGACAACCTGTTCTAACGAACAGAAAATAAAGCGAATTACAATTCTAAGCCCATTTTCGACTTTACATCGATATTTAACACATAACATCCATAGATTCAAACAAATTACAAAATAGTTTCATTATCATAGACTAAGACAGGCCAACCACCCTAGACGTATACACTCCCATTATATAATTTTATGCGCTTAAAATATAGATTATATACAGCTAGATAAGTACTTTTATATTTTTGTACTTTTTTAATACTTTTATAGATTTTTGTAATTTTACCATTTACAGATTTACACCAAACAGTTAATTTAAAAGTTATTTTATAATTTTCAGTTAACTAGACACTACTGTTTTGCTTTTTTTTTTTTATTAAAAGAGAAATAATTTAATATTTTTAATATTCAGTAAGTGAGTCAAGTGAAACAATAAATATTTGAATGTTGCAGTAATCAATTAAAGACTCTAGGCTACAACAGCATAACACAGGAAATGTTAGTAATAATACAGAGCAATCGGAGGCGTTTAAAGTTTAGAATCACAAGAAAATTCTAATAAAGTTGATCAAAAAGGTAATGAAAAACCAGGTAAATGTTTCCATGGTGATTTACAAGGTCACTGCAAAAAGTATTCCCTGTTTAATAAGTATTTGTAATTTTTTATTTTATTTTGTTTTGCATTCATAATCTTATCTGTGTTTTATAAAGGGGTGCAATTAATTAAGTATGTAAATATTTCTTAAATGTGAAAAAAAAACAAACATAAACTAAGAGATACTCTTTGAAAACACTATTTAATAAAAATTATATTCATTGAATTTTAAATGAAGCTGATATAGTAGATTGTATAGTAATGTATTTTTAGAGTCACCTATCATATGTTGCTTATGATGGATACAGATTAGAAAGAATGTTTTTTTAATCAAGATTAGTGTATTAAAAAAAAAAACCATTTTTTTCAAAATAATTTTTATAACAAGTAGGTATTATTTTCTCGTTCGTTGAGAATAATAATATTATGACTGTCAAATTTGCATTAACAAATAATAAATGTTATTATGAAAATAGATAAGAAATTAATAACAGAGAAAAACTGTTGAAAATACTTAACACAAATTTTCATCGACAGACACCTTAATAATTTTAAAAGTGAGTCAACCTATTAGTCTATTGTTCCTAAATGAAATACAGGATAACGGAAAAAAAAAATTAGATGAATTTAAAGTAAATTCAATAATACAACTATAGTTACTAGGTAACCAGTCATCAATGTTTCATTTCTTTTATATTTGAGTGTTTTTGATTAAACTCTAATGCTCCAATAGAATCTCTTTAGGTACAAACTAGTAGAATTCAAAAACTGTGGTCATTTTAGACTGTGCAGGTAATGTTATGTTATTATGTTATTATATTATTATTATTATGTTATTATGTTGTTATATCTAGGAGTTAATTTACCAAATATTGCTAATAATTAATCGACTACGACTTACTTGGCAAAATATCATGGCTTGTCCTATGGTTACCCCACCATAAATGTTTACTAATGCATTATATTTATCTTCCTTACTGTTACAGATGACATAATATTGTCTGATATTTTCTAACGTTTCTTCTTCCCTTCTCAATCTTATAATGACCGACATCGGAGCAATAGCATTAGCAAATCTCATGACATCATCAGTATATGTAGCCGAGAAGAACATCATTTGACAAGTTTTTGGCAAAATTCTGAAGCAACATATTAAAAAAACCAATATTAAATATTAATCTCCAAATTTCAAGATTGTTGTTGTCACCATTACTTTCTAATGCGGAAACTTTGATCCTGATGTCCTTGAGTGTCTACCATAATATCAGCTTCGTCCAAAACAAATACTTTTATTTGCGCCGGATCGAAAAACTTGTATTTCGTAACCCAATCTAATACTTTTCCAGGTGTACCAACAACAATTTGCTCAGTTAATTTTGAACCCCTTTTAACTGAAAATTGTTTTATTCAAAATTACAGGTATACCATAGAATAATCATAAAAAAAAAATTTACTTTCTTCGCCCCGAACAGCATATCTCAGTCTTATATTTGGACAATAAGTGGACATCTTCGCTGCAACTTCACCAGTTTGGATTGCCAACTCATAAGTGGGAGATAGACAAATCACCTAGTGCAAGTTAATTGAGCATCATAAATAATATTAAGGGTATTGAAAACGGTTATTTACTGTATACGTCTGCACTTATACACAACATAGAAATTTAAAGTTCTCTTTAGTTGAATGTGCCGATAAAGCATTTTAAAAATGGATTTGAATTTCTCTCATCATCCTTATTGGAAAATGACTTTACCACTATGTTTTCATTCGTTAAATTTATATTCAAAAAGAGATGACGAGGAATCGAAACAGTTTTTATCGTAGCAGTAAATTTTAAATGATCATAAAATTACTAGATCGATCACTTTGTTAAAAAAAAAGACAGAAATTGACTTTCTCAAACTAAAGAACTAAAAATACGACAACTATAAAAATCTACTACTCAAATGAGTCCTAAATATTCGCAACTGCAATTTAATGTGTGAAAATAAAGTACATCAACTATTACAATAACTAGTCATGTGGTATTATATTATAAAGTATGAATTACTTGAGGATGTTGATTATCTGGATCCACTCTACTCAACATGGCTAGTACAAACGCTGCTGTTTTACCGGTACCAGATTGTGACTGGGCAATTAAATTTTGAGGCCTAATAAAATATTATAATTATTAAAACTTAGGTTTAATAAAATTAAAATACTTTACCACTTGTTTAGCATTAACATATTTTAAATTAATAATATTTAAATAAGTATTGTAAAAAAAATACAAACAACCAATCAATTAATTTATGTGTAAGAAAATACAAATGGTTTTTATTTTCTTAAAAAAAAAAAAAATGTACATAACTAATATATTTTAGGTTTTTCAAATTTAAGGACCACCCTAATAAGTATATATATATATATATATATATATTTTAAATCTATTGATTAAAAAACCTAAAATATCGCATTTAATCATTTAAATCCGGGCTTAAATTTAACAGTTAAATTATATTTTTAAAAATAAGTTATTCTTAATGTTTTTTATTTTAAAACAGTTTCATTTACTTATATATAAAAATATTTTGTTAATAACTTTTGAAATTTAAATTTTTATATAAACATTATTAAATATATTTGTTATAATATAATGTAACTTAAAAGAAAAATTTCAACTGTTCCATGACCCTCCAATTCTAATAAATATAGGTATTTTTTTAATTTAACACAAAAATGAATATACTATTTATCTGATTACAATATTATTTATAAACTAATTTATTTACGGATTTGCCAAAAGCAGAGGTAGTGCTGTTTCTTGTATCTTGGATGGAGCATTGTATCCCATTTCATAAACTCCTTTTAACAGACTTGGATGACTGAAAAACACAAAAATATGTGTGTTAATAATATATTGATCAGGATTGTACCATAAAACAAATTATAAAAAAGCAAAATGTTTTTTTTTTTAATAAGTAATTAATGATTTTTAATATAAACTTACTAATGTATTTTTTTTTAAAAACAAAACTGTGTTTGTCACAGAGTACTTGGATTCCGGATGTCGATCCGTGTGCTTTGTTACAATATTATGTATAAATTACTAATTGCATACAAGAATTATGACAATAAAACTAAATTTTTTAGGAGATTAGTAATAGAAACAGTCTAGACAATACTGGAAAAGAGCTAGTTACAAAAATAAATGACAAGTCCTGTTTTTTTACTCAGGTCATACTGCATTTAAGGTAGAGAAACAGAATTTGGTATTAATTTAATTTAATCAATAATTGGACATGTACCAACATAATATATTGTATCTTTCTATTCCATACAATCTTGGCTTATTCAACCTAAATATTAATAGACATTTAGGAATTGAGAATTTCATTAACTAAATAACAGCCTTTGAGATAGCTATAATGCTCATGCGTGGGGACTTAGCTGGGTTTGAAAAATAAAAGAATACGATTGTTAGAGATATTGTTGATGGTTAGATACATAGACATTTCGAACAAATTAAGTTGTCCCAAACTAGTACAGTACGGTGTCACATACCACTGCATATTTTGTATCATATCTTATACAATATTGATAATATAATTTGGAAGTAAAGTATAGTTCTCTATGGAGGTATTATTCATAAAATAAAATAGGTTTTTGAGTTTATATTCCTTATCATAACGTGTTTTTGTTGATTTAAAATTTTTTGCTGTATATCACACTCACTGTTCCATGTGCGTAACTTTTTTTCTTATAGATAAATTTAAATTGTATTATCTAAAAAATGCAAATTTAAATTTTTTAAATTTAGTTCTACGTTATGTCTTTAACTATTATGTATAGGTTTGAATATAAACAAGTTAGTCCGCTAAATGAAAACATTAAAACATTCTTTATATACTGTAATAAAATTGATACTCTTGAGACCAAAAATTAAATAACAAATTTAGTTTTGTTAAAAATTAACATGACTTAAATAAAATAAAAACTCATCTTATGAAAGTTACAAAAAGTGAGATTAGCCCTTTTAGACTCCAGCCACAGAATTTTATTGATATAATAATTATTGTGTAAAAAAGAAGGTTTAGAATGATTTGTCTATAATTGTAATATGTATGCATGGCATTATTTAAATACCGGATCTAAAACGGTCGAAATATCGTCATCAAATGAAGCGATGTGTCAAACCGCGTTGTACCGGTAATGTTTTTTTTTTTTTCACTGTACCAGTTACGGGTTATATTAAGTGTTCTAATAATCTAATTTGTTATAAAAAAAAAGTTACTTTTTTTTATAAATAAGTCGAGTAACCTACTTTGAGTACTCGGGGGGGCAACGATAACCGACAAAGTTCAACAAGCGAGAGAGAGCAAACGTACGGGGGAAGTAACGACAAAAACAGTTAGATTTTTACCGTAAAACTAAACGGCGCGATAATATTTATTTCAATGATAATATCTTACAGTTTGAGAAGTTCGAAAGACTTGACGGAGTACAATGGTGAATTGGGATCGCGCCTTTGTATTTCGATATCATGTTTGGACGTGACAAGGCCGGTGCGCACAATCTTTTGTAACAGCGACTTTTCGGCGGCCGGTAGATCCCATTCTTCGTTGTTGTTGAGCGATTTCCTGCTGCTGCTGTAGACAGTATTATACTCCATCGCAATGGGACACATAGCGAACACAGCACAGAAGAGGAGTAAACGCGAGAATATATATTTTTTTTAATTATATAATAAGTAGATAATAAAACAGCACTTTTATCGTTTGACAAACGACCGGCGACACTTCGGAGTTCGGACACTTTGTCGGGGAAATTGACCACGGAGCCATCCGGCCGTTCTCATTGGTCGCTGGTAATTTTGATTTTCGAATAATAACGGGGGACCGCCGATAAGTATAATTATCCATAACTGACACCGTGTGGCTAACCGCGCTCCAAGCGGACAACGCGCTCACTACAACAGGGCTACTAAAATATTCTACATTTTTTGATACCAATTATTGATTGAAAATTGAACGCGCTTTATTTGTATTTTTTACAATAGTTCTTTAAATCTCAAGTTAATTTATTTTCTTGTGATACCGACGTTTACAGTGAATACTTTGACGTACAATGTTATTAAAAGTAAAACATATTTATTTTGCTCTCCTGAACAATTTCAATTTTGTGATTTAAAAAACAAGTGAGCATACAAAGAAATCGATTTATCGTGTATTAATAATTTAATACAAGTAAATAATATTGTAGAATTTATTGTGATTATTCGACGCAGGTCCCGATTTAGACATTTTGAACTTCAACATTTTTCTATATTTACTATTTTATTACCACTACTAGGAACCACTCAAAAGTGTAATAATATCGAATTGTTATGAAAGGATAGCTAAAGACATATTATTAAGAGGAACGGAAAGCGTCAAATTTGTTTACAAACAAAGACTGAAACGCAAAGTCACTTTCTGAAGTGTCTACCGAACCGATTTTAACAATTTGTTATTATTAAATAGTTTAACATCTCCTCTATGGAATGTTAGAAGGTTGATTTTTTATTTTTGTTTTGAAACCAATTTTTGTAAGCATATATATTTTAACTTCCTTATAGTTTTTCCTAATAAATCTAACTAGTTTTCTAATTGCTAATACAAAAATCGGCCTTTTAGTCCTCATAGAAAAAATAGTAAACTTCACATAAACCAAAAAATTGAAATCCGTCCATTAGACACCTAAGCCAGTAAAAGAGGCTAGACTTCACAAAAATCATTTTTTATAAAACTTTCGGCATAACTTGGAGAAAAATAACTTTTAATTATTATAACTAGGAAAACTTACCTATATTTTTTCACATTAATATTAGCCGGCATATTAAAAATGGCTACTAGATTAATTTTTTGTCAAATATTGCCTATCCTTTGTCGCTTATAAATAGCGCTTTTTGTTCCTTTAAATTATTACCTTAACGGTACTTACTATACTTAAATTTTAATCCCAATTTTTAAAAAAAATTATAAAGCCACCCAGAAAGCGTATTAAAAAAACACCTGTGTGTTTTTTATATGTGAAATATCTTCTTAGCCTAATTTATAAACGCTGTTACTTTCTATAGCTATAAATCGTCCGACTTTTCACCCCTTTATACTTAGGACATTAGCCTCGTGTAATAATATCGATATTTTTCGCACAACTTTTACAATAATATAATTATAGATATCCCTCTAACATTCTACGTTTATAGTTTTTAACTGTATTTACACTGTTGTTATTTATTAAAACGAGTGTAATGCGGACTTTTATGCCTAATAGGAAATATACCCCCATTTATTAAGCAGTTATATACTAAATAACTAAGTGTAACTAGTATAGGCAATGAGTATTATGTTTTGGCCGTATGTCCTCCTGTTATCACTTCTCCTCCTATTGTTATCACTGATAAGAGAAGACCGTTTGTTTTCATAAAATATTATCACTAAAATCAAGGTGGATTTATAAATCCACCTTGACTAAAACACAGATTATATGAAAACAGATTGTTCACTCGGGCCTTTAACAATAGGATTGCAAATAAGGCTCTATGATTGGCCCGCCAAAATCAGTATGACCGACTGAAGGGAATTTGTTTTTAAACGTGTTCGCGGGCTTTCGCATTTGTTAAATAATTGAGTTAAACAGAATGTTTCTCTTGTATTTACCAAACATTTTATAAATATTAATAACCATAATGATAATAATAATAATTTAATAATATTATTCTTACAATTACAGTTGTTTTATATTATCTTACGCACTATATAGTATGACTTATCCAAGGGCAATAATTTTAATTTCAATAATAAATTACAGTTAATAAATAATAATACATTTAATAATAAGACATTTTAAAATTCCCAATAAGTAAAAATATAATGCGTTATAAACAATAAACATAACATATCCATACTTATTAATATACAATTTTAATTATTTCTAACATAGAGAAATAGTAAGCTGTCCACCATAGGGCATGACAACTGACAGAGCATTAATCAACTATGAATAGTATTGACACGCAGTATTTAATTACATTGTTATTGTAAAAATAATATCAATTCAAAAATAATAAACAAAAAATAATTATAAATAAAATAATACAAATTATTATAAAAAAGTATTAAACAAATAAAAGTATTGCATATTTATATACCTAGTTATACGTGTTTTAATATAACCAATTTTTTATTTACTCTAATTCTATAGGCTACTCAGATAAAAGTCGTGCCTTTAAAAGTATATTTGGCGTACAAAATGCGCATACGCGCCTGCTAATAGGTTAAAATAAATAAAAAATAATGAACATGAAATATATAGTAAAAATTAATAAATCACAAAGTTCACATAAATAAAATAGTATAATTGTTAGTAAAATAGTATAAAAAACTAAAGTGCCGAATTGTTTTCCGTTTAACATGTTACGGATACATATGAGTTCTAACAACTGACAAATTTTCAACTTAAAGGTCCCAAAATGATGGCTTAAAAACAAAAAAAACTTGTAACCATCCTAGGAGGTGGGAAATGGGAGTAATATAAATCCGACACCAGTCCATTTTTGGTCGTTTAAAAAAAATGTTTTGCCAGAACCATTTCCATTATTCTGAAAATGCAAACTGTATAAAAGACTTAGATGCTATTTTAAGTATTATGAATGAAAACAAATTTAAATATAAAAATATGTTTTAATAATTTTAATTTTTTTTGGTCAGAATAATAATGTCAACCAAAAGATCACCTTGTATAAACTACAGGTGATTCATCTGATGTAAGACATTCGTTTTTTCAGAAAATTAATTCCCTTAAAACTGTTTAAAAAATGTTAGTAATTGATTATTTATTGTTCATCAATCTGTTCATTTGCTATGAAAAAATGTATAAAATATATCATAAATTAAATATAAATTAGTAAATTACAGTCAATTAAAAATTACTAAATTGCCATGAAGTGTTTCTTTTTTTAGAATTCATTCACATTCCGACATAAGGTTAATTAATTCCCATTCCTCATTCCTTAAAACTAAATGTAATACATTCATGATTGCATTCCTCTAAAAAGGAATGAAATCCAATAAATGCAATCTTTCCAACACTGATATATATATATCAGTGTTAGTAATGAAATGTCTTTGAGATAATGATAGAGTGTTATCGACGGGATCAATATTATTACCGATATAACATTTATTATTTTTTTAACATTTAATATGATAAATACACAGATTATATGAAATAATCATATAATTTGTGATTATATGAAATTATATGAGATTATATGAAATAATCATATAATTTGTGGTAAATACAAGTTCGATAATTTAGTTCCGGCTGACATGGTCACACTGGTTTCGGCGGAGTGCTTATCAGCTCATTTTTTGTTTACATCGAGAGTGAACAATCTGTTTTCATATAATCTGTGACTAAAATGACTTCTTATCACTAAGATAACGCGTTATCTACACCGATAAGCTTCTCTAATCACTGATAAAGTACTCTTATCACGGTTGGGTGACCCACGAGGTTCAAGATGAGCGATGAGAAACTCAAAAAACCGGTGGATCCTAGCCTGACGATGATGTAGGTATAAAAGCAAAAAAATGGATCGAACGTGCATGATGTAGTATTTTCATAATATTCGATGTGAGTAAGATAGTCATTTGACAGAAAAAAACTTTTTTTTGTTTACAATAGTTGATAATTAATTACATTTTATTTTTATTGCTTACGTTCACATTGCAACTATTAAGACGATTCCAGCTTTTTGCTTTCCTACTCAATCATTTTTTTTCTATTAATAATTATCATTGACCGGGTGTAGACTTAAGTTCGGTCCTCTAGGGGCACAGAGGAAGATTATTTTGTTTTTAACCTAGTATCGAATTTATTTATTGATTTGTCCATAAAAATAACACAATTAATTTAAATTAAAAAAAAAATATTTGTAACAAGGAAGATCACCTAAAAAGGATCAAATAGTTAAACAATATTACCTCATTTTAATGATATGATTATATTAGATTAATTTAATAACACTAGTACGGCTAGAGCCTCAGCTATTTTCATAGTTTTAAAGGAATAAGTAAATAGTTTTGTTTGTCATTACTTTACACATTTACACGAAAGTCAAGACTGCTATAAAAAAAGTTGCTTTTGTGACTATATATTTTTTAGTTATTATTTTATTAAAATTGGCTAAATCTGGATTACATAAATAGGTACAATATGGGTATTTGTATAAAATTTACAATTAAGCTTCATCTCAGTAAAAAAAAAATCCATTTTCTTGCAAGCATGTGTTAATTCATTAAATTGTATATTTCTTTAAAATAACTCAGTACATAAAAAAATCGATGTTTTACCTAACCGGATATGACGTTAATAGTACAGCTACAGTGTCTCAAAAACAACAAATTGAAGGTAATTACATTTTTTAATTTATATAATGTAAATAAGTCAATAATAAAAATACTAAAATGATATGAGGGGCTGGGTGCAAGAAGGGCATTTTCTAGAAAAACGTATTTTGAGATAAACTAAGTTAAAGTTTCAAATGTATGACACTCTTTTGGATCTGCTCACATGGTTATACAATTTGTGTCATATGAAAGATCGAATCTTAAAGAAAATAATTATGTTTTTTTTTCTGTGTCCACTAAGTTTTAAATAAAAGAGATATTTAATCACGAAAATGCCCTTCTTGCATCAAACAGTAATTACCTATTCTATTTCAATTAAAATGATTAAAGAACTTGAATTTTATTAATTTATTCATAACTTTTGAATAATATGAACATAATATTAAATAAACAAATAAATAATAATAATTAAAAGTATACAAATAAAATTACAAATACAAATTTTACGTTTTATTACTTTTAATTTTAAATATTATGTTATTTCCTTAATGCTTAGTTTTCGAAATAAAATTTTCCGTGAAAATGACTTTCTTGCACCCAGCCCCTCGTATGTTACTTGGATAACATAACCCAAAAAATATTGTTATGTTATACATATTATAACGTTGAAAATTATATTATTTTAGATATTTTAACTTTACAAAATAAAACGAACAAAAGAAATTACTAAATTTGTTAGGATAATGTATCGTTTAAAACAATTGAAAACGAAGGATTTTTGCATATTCTAAAAACTATATGTCCACTATACAGGGTGTTCCAGCATGAAAGGTAAGTAATAGGTGATTGGACATCTGGGGGACCTCCAAATAAACCCTCCGTTTTCCATTTTTTCGATAAGTCAAAAATTGAAGATTACGACAGTTAAGTAAAAAAATAATGACTTAAAAAAAAAAAAAGATGCCCTGTTATTTAGTGCAAAAAGCTGACCTTAAAAGAGGAGTCACATTATTTTCAGTCCCTTTCGGCCCCTAACTCAAAAAATGATAAGACAAAAATGATTAGAGACCGGAGATAAAGGATAAGTGATAAAAGATAAATGCTAAGACATAATTGATTAGAGATAAAAGAAAAGGGATAATTGGTAAGAGATAAATAAGGAGAGATTAGAGAGAAATAATAAGAGATATGGGCTAAATGATAAGAGATTAGAGATACATAATTAGAAACAAGAGATAAGAAATAAATGATAAGATATTAGTGATAAGAGAAGAGTTAGGGCCTGAAAAAGACTGAAAATGATTCCTCTTTTAAGGTGAGCATTTTGCACTGAATAACATGGAATATATTTTTGTTTTTAGGTCATTATTTTTTTACATTTTAGTTTTTTTAGAATTCAACTATATAGGATGTTCACAAAGATTATATTTAATGTTGAAAAAATTGTTATCTCCGCAAATTGTTTCCAAGTATCTTTCTAGTTCTGCAATAACAATAGCATTATACTGTACTATTTCCTTGTTGAAGGAATTCTCCAAGTTCTGTCGTTTGGTCAAATAAAATATTCTAGTTTTCTTAGAACGTCAACTGAAAGTGTTTTTTTTTGCGATCAAACATTGATATTTGCACAAGTGCATTAGTTTTTGCTCTGATGTGGAACTAACAGGGTATTGTTTTTCACAGTGTTTGTGTGTTAAAAATTGCAAACATTCTTCATAATCGATAAAAATGACCCAATAATAATAGTGGCGTTAATCGCTTTCCGAAAAATAATTTTTAGAGGTATTCTTTAGTATAATAAATTTTTAGATAAGAATACTTAAATGTATTTGGAATTATTATTTTCATACCGAGGTTTGGAAAATTATCAAGGAAACCGTAGCTTTCTATTTGAAAAAGCATAGCCTTTTTTGGATGGTGATTATTACATTGAAATACATATATAGACTTGTGTAAGGTGTCTTTATTGAAAAGTGTAACTTTTTGTGGTGAAAAGTATTTTATTTACTTTCATGTTCCACAAATGTTTTTCTGGTTTTTAAAAACAATAATCCATTTAATATAGGGCACTAATTTTCTCGGAAAATAATTAAAATTTTTTATTTAGAATTTTGCGCAATATCACACAGTTTGTTTTGAACAAATTTTACATAATCTGTTTTTTTCCCATTCGTGATATAATAGTTAAACATTAAAAACAACTATTATTGTTAAAGTAAAATAACACCTAAAAGATACAATATCAAGTACAGAAACTCTATTTAAACAGCCGCAATCGTACGAAACCATTTTTATATTTTGTTTTGATCAACTATAACATATAGATCGGTCTGTTGTTTTCTTTCTGTGCATACCTAAATCGTTCATACTTGCATTTTATGCTTACTTCGTATCGAACACTATACCAGGTTTTTTAAAATTATATTATTATTTGTATCTATTAAGCATTTACCAAAACATATTTTATTAATCATGGACGGAAAAAGAACAGACGTTGTCGGTAAGAATATTTAAAAAATCAATAAATGTAAAAATATTTATAAAATGATAAAGAAATATAATGATTTTTTTAAAATATGTTTTTTTGGCTTAGAATTTTTTGAAATAAAAAAAGAAATCTACCAAGATGAATCATGCCCACAACTATTCAGGTAACAGTTTTATAATATTTTATAACGCAGCAATACAGTTTTATAAAATCTATATATATATATTTTTAATAATATACAAAACATTGCTGAAAATATGATACAATTGACTAATATATTGCTTGATTGTATGAGCTACGATATGAAATCGAAAATATGTTATAGTATTAGAGAATAAATTAATTATTGTATCAATTGTTATATTAATTATATTGGGCTTTAATAGAAAATACAATAACTAGTTATTATACACAGTAGTATAGGTACATAACATTACCCAATAGAGGACTTGCAAATAATATAACTTAATTGACGGATAATAGAATTATTATTACATTTGTTACTTTTACTGACAGTAACCAGTCTAAATTTACTGCTGATTTAAATATCACCACTGGTACGATTATAAAGATTTTAGTTTAGTGAAAAATAAGTGAAAACCAAGTGGTTATGCTATAATAAATGTAGTTTAAATCTACTACTATGAGACTAGATTTTATCAACATGAACTATGTGTATGTTAAGTAAAAAAAAGAGCCGATAATAGATTTTTGGGTATATTTTGATATTTTAAGACCTAATCATAAAATAATAGTTTTAATTTTAAAAGTTTTAAAAATGCTAAATAAGAAATATAAAATTATTAAAATTTAAAAGATAAACAAAATTGAATTTATGAATGTCTTAAAGCATTCATAGATTGAAATATTATGTAAATAATTTTGTTTTGTATTGAAACTTACTATGGTGTCACATTGTGTATGCGTTAGTTTTATATAAAAAATTATGGTGACATTACAATTTAAATTAATTTTCGCTTTCAATGTACTACTTTATCTATGATTAAATGAATAATTATAATTATTATTATTATAATACGATTGCAATAATTGTATTATTCTGTGCATACAGTTTTATAAACTACTATGATAAATAAGTTTAAGATTTAAGTACTACATATTTTTTACATACATACTTACTTCTCATTTAATAAGTAAATCGTAATTACAACTTACTTGTCTATATTTATCTTAGAAGTTAAGAAATAATAACTGACTCCATTAACACATATTCTGGGAGACATGTATTATTTACACAACGTATTATTTTGTTGTTGTTAGAAAATCCGCAATTAAATTGGAAGTCGGCGAAGTCGATAAAGATCATTTTTTCAAATCTGAGATAAAAACAGAAGAAAATGAAGATTTATCAGTTGTAAAAGAAGAATTTTTGGACCTTCATTATACTGAGTGAGTCCATAATTTTGATAGTGAAATTATTACCTTAATTTGTTTAACCATTTAAAAGGTAAACTTTCCGTATACTTAATTGTGTCCATTAGTTTTAAGAGAAACTGTGTGTTCTTTAGACAGAATCCGATATTTTCCCATATACTTATTGTTTATTATATATTGTTGTATATTATTGTTTATTTATTATTATTATTTTTATTTAATTATTGTTTATTTATTCTATTCACAATATGCTTGTCTACCTTAAGGTCTTAAGAAATTGAGGATACGGTTATGTAACATGTATGATCACTAACTAAATTTTTGTTTTGTTTAAGTTTTGTCGAATCAAACTTCGATGCAAAAAATATTAAGATTGAAAACACTGAAGCCGTGAATAGTTCTGACTTGGTATTTTTAGTTCCAGAACCGCTATTTACTGGGTAAGTAATTTTTTTTTAAATTTAATATTACACCTCTTATCTTCTATCTATTCACTGAGGTCGGCCATATACATATTGTATATTCCACGCACACCTTGGTTATCTTTACATCTTCTTCTTCTTTTATCTCATTCGAAAGGGTCAACCAGCCAAATCTAATAGAAACCCAGCAGAAACAAATTGTTGCTCATCATTGCTCTTGTAGGTATCATATGATACCAAAACGTAATTATAGTGTATTAATAAGCTACACAATATTTTTTTTTGGCCCTTAACTGCATAAAAGTACCGTTTGTGTACATTTTATAAAAATCATATTACTTTATTCATTAGTAGGTTCACATATAAGAAATAAAACCGATCCAAATGTAATTAGCTATTAATAAAAATGTACATGAATAGGTTAAAAATAATTACTACTATTTGAATTTTCATAGTTAAAAATATCCTTGTGGTGTCGTACATTCAATCATCAAAATACCCCCAAAAAAATATCATCACAAGACTTTTAATATGAAATGCATTAAGTATTGGTTATTTTGTATACCTATAAAAATAAAAATTATTAAACAATGATCACTATGAGTACAGTTGTGATGTATATTTTCAACTCCAAAGATTCTGACTCGTGTGTGATTTTTAAAAAAAATATTTTGTTTTATTTTCTTAAAAAAATTATGTTTTTTATTTTGTTTTAAACTTCAAACTTTAAGTTTAAACATACACAATTCACTACCATAATAAATTGTAAATTATGTTGTTTTAGCGATACATTCAATACAATAAAACATGACCGATTTTTTACTGAAGAAGAGCCATCCACGCAGGAAGAACTGATAATGTCTAACGAGAAACTAATTCAACGTACCTTATGCTCAAGAACATTCGCACAACCCAAAAAACATGAAAACCTATTTCAATGCGAAGTGTTCTCACAACAAGCAGCACTCTCACAATCTGGTAATCTCAAAACGCACACGGGCTATACACCTTTGCAATGTTCAGTATGCTTGAAGAAATTTTCACAGTATGGAAGTCTAAAAATGCACAATAGAACACACACGGGCGAGAAGCCTTTTCAGTGTGAAGTATGCTTAAAGACATTCTCACAGTCTGGAAATCTTAAAACACACAAAAGGACCCACACGGGCGAGAGGCCTTTTCAGTGTGAAATATGTTTGGAGACATTTTCATATTCTGGATATCTTAAAACGCACAAAAGGTCACACACGGGCGAGAGGCCTTTTCAGTGTGAAATATGCTTGGAGACATTTTCACAACATGAAAATCTTAAACTGCACAAACGGACACATGCGGGCGAGAAGCCTTTCAATTGTGAATTATGTTTCAAGGCGTTTTCAGTATCTAGTTATCTTAACAAACATAGAATGACTCACACTGGTGAGAGATCTTTTCAGTGTAAAGTATGCCTAAAGGCTTTCTCACAACCGGGTCATCTCATAATGCATAAAAGGACACACTGGGTCGAAAAAGTGTAAAAATTGAGAAAAAAAATGATTCTAAACTAAGTTTATAAACATTTTTTTTTTTAGTTTATTGTATATATTATGTACTGCACAACACGTTTTGTAGAATACTTTGGAATAGAAACATATGTTATTGTACAAAAATAGAGCCTGTAACCGTTATTGATGTAGAAATAAAAATCTTAAAAAAATGTATCAAATCATTAAAACAATTTTATGTATACTTATGCAGAATGATACTTTTAAGTTTTGTGCTCAAGTACCACTTTTGACTTTAAGTTTACACAAATTCAATTTTTTTTAGCTAAGTAAATTTAAAAACTGATATTGAATTCGTAATCACCGACCCCAAAAACATATAATTTGAAGCCTTTTACTTAAAAATTCAGAAAAATGTGTTAGCTTTGATGCAGAGCGGCGAAGGTATTGGTTTTATTCTGATGTGAGCTTTTTTTTATCTGTATACACTGTAACTTTTTTAATACTGGACCAATTACAAACACGGTGTACCAGATGTGAGAAACGAAGAGACGCTAAAAACTGTCGGTTGGTAACGTTGACCCGTGTTAGGTTAGGTTAGGACCAGTGGTCGGTATCATAATATTATGTTTATTACATGATATCACAGACGATTAAATCGTGTTACTGATTATAGTAGATACACGATTTGTTGGGAAAAAACCGATCCGTGTACTTATTAAGACACTTAATGGTTCTGACACGACAAAACCACTGTTGTTATCTCGTTATTCTCCATCACAGTACCAGTATACGATTTAATTTTATTTAAATGTTAGAAACTCAATTTTTCTTTAGAAATAACATAAATTAATATACAGGGTGGGGCAGTAAAACCGGCGATTTCCCAATATATTTAAATGGGAAAACTCGTTTCACTACCCCAACCTTTACATTTTATGGATCTATGAAAAGGTTTTTAGTTGCATTTTGTTTTGTAACATGAATCGTCACCATCCCAACTAAATATAACAAGACATTATATATGTGTTAGTTGGTCCACTACGTTTTTGCAAAAAAAAAACCAGTACAGTAAGGTTGAGGCATAGTGGGGACGGGGAGGTCACAGGTTTACAAGAATTTTTAAATCTGAAAGTGATAAAATCACTTTCGAAAAAACGCTTCGATGCAAATCGGTAGTTTGTATTTTCAAGTCAGTACAGTCCATACCAAGCACAGTATAAACCAGTAAAGTTAGAAAGTATTAAATTGAGGTTCTGTATTTACAAATAAATGCTTATACTATATCCTTTGTCTCAGTAATAGCTCTCAGCAAAAATGATGAATATTTTTTATATAGTTAACGGAAACCCAACCCAAAATTACAAAAAAATGTACAAAGCCGAGTCTGCAACCACGAAAGAGCACTTTTATGTCTCGTTGAAGTACCGAATAAATTTAGAGTAGTGGTGGAATTATAGAAAATGATATAGTATATTAACAAGCGGTAACAAGCTAGTATATTAAAACGTCAAGTTTGTGGCTAAAATTGTAGGGTTTATTATCTGGTCAAAAGTAACTTAACATCGAGAATTAAACTACTTTGAATTTATTATTTAGTTCTAATTTGAACGTTGAACGTACAACATATCTTTTATCTCATATCAGATAACAGCGTAACGCTTATTTTTGGAACAATTTTTTCGTTTTGCTTTTCGGTTATTTGCCACAGTTAATTCCCACCCCTAACCTCTTCTTCATCCCCATTTCTTTTTGGGTAACGCTTTTTTCGTTATAATTTTTTCAGTTATGTGCCAGAGCAAAGATATGAAAATGTCAAATTGTAAAGTCTTAGTCTTTTCATTGTATACAATAATATAATTTTAAATTTACATGTTTACTGCTATTGATAATGATAATTTTTACCAAAAAAGTCTATTGGTTTATTTTGAAATAGTGTCACTTAAATTGCATACCAACAAAATAATATGGACAAAATTTCATGAAAATGGCAAAAACTTGGGAAAATTTGTTTGAATTTTACTTAGAGTGTTTTCGTTTTAAGAAAAGCTAGATTGTAATAAGCAATGTGTACTTAAGATTCTATGTAGAGCTTAAGAGGTTCTTAATTTCATTGATGCGATATTTCCTTTTATGGTTTTTGGTTTTCTTCAAATACACAGACTATTGGACTTAATTAGAAATTAGCATAACAAAAGTGTGTTTAAAAATTTCACGAAGCTTACAAATTCGAAATGTTACTTGAATTGGTATTAATGTTTAAATATTATTTTTACAGTATAAAAAGTGACTGGTTACAAAACAAAGTCACTGGTTTTGTTTACGGGTTTGAACCGTGGACTGATCTGCTGGGATTCGGTAATAATACAATAAATAGTAACGAAATATAAGAGCAAAATAGTATATTAATCAATCAAATTTACATTTGTATGTGAATATGTGAAATATTACATACATGCAGTAATTCGAGAACAGTTAACAACTAAAAAAAAAAATTTCGAATGATGAGTTTTTCAGCTGTTTTAGCTGTGAATTCTCCATCTGAAAGTATAAAATATGAATTATTATACATTATGTAAACAAACATATCAGGCCAATTGAGTTGAAAATAACAATGTTACACTAAAAAAAACGTCTTTGTTTCAAATAATCGTACGAGTTGAATAATGTAATATCACGTATCTCACGCTAATTCTTTTTTTGTACATCAAAAAAGTTTTTTAATTTGTTAGTTATTTTCGAGTTTTAATATTAAGTTAAAAAAAAAAAATGACAAATTTTATTATCATAATGTTTTTGCAATAGTTTTTGAACGTTTTACTCGACACATTTATTGAATACTACTCTATTGTTATATTACTTTTCCATGTCTCTATGAATTGCTCATATGTGGGTATTTCCATGGGTACATGCGCTTTAGCTTTTACTTCCATGCATATTGCTATAATGTCTTCATAATATTTGAATAGACAACCATCACGACGCTGGATCTCTTTTTTTATTATTGCCTATTATTATAAGAGTATTAATTAGAAATTAAATAGTGTATTACAAGTTACAAATAAAACTGATTTCTCTTTAGCGAAATAAAAACTGCTATCTACAACACACAAAATAAGTTTTTATATGCAAAAAAAAAACATCAATTTTATAGTAGTTAACGTATTGATTTCATATTTTGTAAAAAATGGGAGAAGATATTATATTTAAATTCTCTCTTACTGTATCAATAATTGGAAAAATTCGTTCGAAAATGGTTCTTCTATTAAATACCTTTTTATATGTAAATAATGAGTGGAAAAATCATTTACTATGAAAATCCTACTGTTTTAGTATTGGGAAGTACGTACATATTTTTTAGGTTTAAGAGAAAGACAATATCTATCGAATCCAGAAAAGAAAAAATGGCAGATGTTTAACTTTTTTGAAAGTTTGAATATTTTGAATATCTCACAAAACCAACCTAACAAGCCTTTTATCTGTAATATAGTATTATGGTTTATATTTACACGTATTCCAGGTTCTTTTGTAGCAGCAAACGCTAGGGCATAGGTCATAACTTCATCCTTCCCAAACATACGGTCTGAAAGTACAAAATATTATATATTTTTTAAATAAACGAATTCAAATGAGTTGAGAATAACTATGTGGTATACTAGAAAAACATCAATATTTAGTATCAATATTTAAAATAATAGTAGTTTTTAGAATAGTAATGTAATAAAAATAAGGTCCCAATTTTTTCAATTATTTATTAGGTTTTATTTATTACTAACTCTTAGTTTAAAAAAAAATACTTTTTTATAGTTATTACACTTAATTGTTAATGATGATATCTTTTCAATGGTTTTTGATCATTTTACTCAACATATTTATTGAATATTTTTATACATTTTTAATTACTTGATTGTAATTCTAGCCTTTCAAACACATCCATACTGGCGAAGTCTGTGGTTGTTATGTCAGCTTCCTTAGCTACTTTGGCACATATGGCTTTTATTTTATCAAACTTTACGTAGTCATCTTGCTTCATAATTTGCTCGACTATGTCACTAACCAATCTCTATAATTTATAGAATAAGAATTTAATTTTAAAATGTATTTT
This sequence comes from Adelges cooleyi, assembly GCF_023614345.1. Lineage (NCBI taxonomy): Eukaryota > Metazoa > Arthropoda > Insecta > Hemiptera > Adelgidae > Adelges > Adelges cooleyi. Next base: position 2,025,308 of record NW_026095978.1, read on the forward strand.
ATAATTAACTCAAAAACTAATCCTGCTTTAGCGAACCAAAACGTTAAACTATGAACAAACCTTTGGTGAAAACCCCCTCCCCGCGGAACTTTTTGAAGCGTACCCAGCATTTTAATTTTTCATTTCTGTTTAAAACAATGGAAGAAATCTTTTTGTAAGCTTCTTATATTTATTTAGTTTTTTATGTAAGAAATCAGTAACAAAATCATTTTATGGTTTGAGAAAAAAAACGTTATAATTCGAGAAGCTAAGAATTTTTATACTAATAATAAAAACCTATACTTTTTAGAGTTATAAGTGTTAACCCTATTTTAAATGGGAGAATTAAAAGTTTGAATATTTCGAATATCTCAACACAAATAAACGAACGAGCTTTTTATCTGTAATATAGTTTTATAGTTTTTATTTACATTTAATCTTGGTGTTCCTTTAGTTGTGTACGATAGGATGGCGATTTCAACTTGGTCATTTGTATAAAGGAAACCTGAAAGTACATAGTATAAATTTAAATAACCAAATTTAACAGCAAGGGAATCGAGAATAGTATCGTGCTAAAATTACAAAACATTTGTTTTTTATGTTAATGTAATTTTAGAATAATAAAGTCAATTCACATTATATATTTATAGTGATATTGGTTAATGACTTATCACATTTTATAATTTGTTTTGTACATCATCAAAATGTACCCGTTTTTTAAACTTTTTATTTGGTTTAAGAGTTATGATTTTTTGGTTAAAATTTTTTTATAATTTTTAGCTATATAAAGAACAAAATTGATTATTAAATGGTTTTGTCAACATTTTTCTAATATCTATTACCGAAATCCATATCCTCTGCATCATAATTTTTGTCGATTGTTTGTCCTATTTCGAGTAATACTTTACTTAATTGAGTAAAGTCCATTTTGCCATCATCCCCCACTTTTGACGCGATTTTTTCTTTAATCATAGTCTGTAATTTTCAGAATAAGTGTTAAAGTATGTTCAGTATAAGTGAAAAATATTTTTTTAAGAGTAACTGGCGATTGTAAGAACATTAAATACATTTTTTAAACAATATATCGCTTCTCCAGTGGAACAATGGTGTAAGTGCAAATTTTTTAATTTTTTGATTTAAGTACGAAAACAGTATGATAACATTTAATTTTATCGAGTAAAACCAAGGCATGAGTGTAATACCTATTATTGACCCCTAGAGAGCAGTTTTGTCGATTACCATCGTGTACGGTTACCATTACACTAAAATTATAATTCACGTTTTCTGATGAACAGTAAAATTTGCACTTACACAGGCGCGTAACTAGGAATTTTTTTTTGGTTGGCCCATTTTAAACTATTGATAAACAAAGTTATTAATAATTATTCTTATTAATAATTAATTTTTTTCCCTATATATGGGGCATTCTGAGTCAAATCACGCGGTCATTGGCCTGACCTCAATTTTTTTTTTTAAAACTTCTTTTAATTTAATAGAATTTTTTATCACTATTTTTTGCCCCAAAAATAGAGGTTTTGTACGTAACTTTTTAAAAAAAATCGATTTCGACCAGTTTAAAATTTTTGACATTTTTATCATAAAATCAGAGACTTAAATCAAATCTTTTCGACTAATAACGAGTGTAGGCCGAGATTTATTTCTATTTTTTTTTTAATAATGACAATTTTTCCGGGTGGTCACCCATCCTGGATCAAGCAGCAACGGACATAGCTTAACCTCAGATGCCGCGTGGCAGCTCAGGTCTCCACTGCGCCCACACTATGCCCCTCCCTATTATTTTTAATGTTATTCGTAAGGAAAATTTTTCACTTTATACTCCTAAAATATGCAAAAAATCAAAATTTACCAAGAAAATTTTAATTTTAAAATTTTTTTTGACATTTTCATGTCTTAGGTTCTGGCACATAACCCTGGCGAATAACCGAAAAAAAGTGTTACCAAAAAAAGCGTTACGCTGTTACGCTGTTACGCGCCCAAAGTTACCAAAGGGATTCATTTCGAATGTTAATCTGTTACGTTGTTATCTGATATGAGATAAGAGATATGTCGTACGTTCAACGTTCAAATTAGAACTAATTGATAAATTCAAAATAGTTTAATTCTCTATGTTAAGTTATTTTTGGCCAGATAATAAACACTACATTTTTAGCCAGAAACATGATTGTTCATAATTTTTTAATCTCCTTGGCTTATGCTGTAACTGGAAGCTCCATGTAATTTTCTTTTTTAAATTATAATTCCACCACTACTCTAAATTTATTCGGTACTTCAACAAGACATGAAAATGCTCTTTCGTGGTTGCTGACTCGACTGAAAAACTTTTTTTAATAAAAAAACTGAAATTAAAAAATTTTTCCTTTTTTAATAACTTGAAAAAACTCTATTTTTGGGGCAAAAATTAGTGATAAAAAATACCAAAAAATTATGTTAAACTAAAAGAAGTTTTTAAAAAAAAAATTGAGGAGGTCAGGCCGATGACCGCGTGATTTGACTCAGAATGCCCCATATATAAAAAATGTTGGGTAGGCTCGGGCCTGTATTTGGCATATATTCAGAGTCAATCTTTCGAAAAAATTATTCATCGGTCATTCTAATAAAAAAATGATTTAAATAAATATTTTGGTAAACAATTTTCTCAATAATGTCCATCTCTGTATAACGCTGAACGAGCACTTATTATTAATTTTTAATAATAAGTGCTTGTTTACTTACAAGCTGTTCTTCAGTTGGGGGGACACCTTGACATTGGAAAAAGAATGACGCCACGCAGAAAAACAGTATACTTTTCAAATACATGTTAATTTATCAAAAAAATAAACTCGGATTCAGAATGTTAAATTATAAGTTTAGGAAATAAAAACTGTTTTGAAACTATTCGATACTTATGAAGATTTTATAATGTAATTTGAGTATTGTATTATTGATTGGTGACTGTGATTCAAATAGTATGAATTAGCGCAGTACCTACTATAAGGACATATACTCCAGGACTGAAAACAATTTTTAAATTTGTAACTATCAAGTTTTGCCGATTAAAGTAAACAAAGAAACTCAAGAACGTTTTTATTTGCATTGTATGCCATTTTTCATACACGCACTCTCTCGGTGTTATTTTTAGAAGAACTTAGTAAATTTACTTGTAAAACTGTTTACTCACGTGCAAAACATATGCATATATTGCCAACGATTTTCGATAGGTTTTGTCTAAAGAATATTTTATTTAATTTAATTTTTTTATACTAAAATTTTTAAATATGTAATATTTTTGTTAGTACTTCTCGGTTTGAAAGGGGAAAGGATAAAATATTTTTGGCCAATTAAGTTACTTTAAGTTATTACTTATTGGTTAAAAACAATTATGAGTTACAACGTACACGAAAACAAATTAAATGATAAAACCCACCGTGTATAAACAATACTTTCTCAGCTCCGCATCGTAGCTGAGCATAATATACAATATTTACAATTTTCTCAATTGAATCAAAGAAATCGTTTCAAATTGAAGTTAATAATTAAAAATTGTTTTCGCTTAGTTATCTAATCAATGCTAAAAACACAAGTAGAAAATTCAAACTTAGGTATGGTCTATGTGAGAAATAATGAGTTTTCCTCGACGCCAATTTGTTTTACCTTAGTACGAAAGTAAAACATAATTATATTAATGTAAATAACAATATTCGCTGATGTTTATTATGAAACCCAAATTACACGATAAACAAGTTGTGCCGGAGTAGCAATCGCGTATGGTGGACAATCTCCACCATATATATTTAAATAAACTGCTGATACGTAACACTAAATATTAAAAATGTAGAAAAATATGTACCTACAAGGTTGGGGGAAAAAACCATTTCAATAATAAAAGTAAATGTTTAAAACTGTTATACCAATATGTCAAGGTAAGTATATCCGAAACATTTATCCTGCGCTGTTTCGCCTATGTTGTGGGTCATGTTTTTAGAATTTTATATATATTTTTTTTATGTTATGTTACTGGTTTTTCTCGTATTACCGAATATATTTCAAACGTTTCTGAAAAACCCATAACACATTGATGATCTTTTAGAACCGCGGTTGTGTTAAAAAGGTCATGAAGAAATCATTGGCAAAGTTGACAATTTATATTAAAGAATAACATAAATTATTTAGACGCCATAAAAATGAAAAACAGTAAAATAATTATTTTAAGGCTTCATTAGACACTGCCGTTGAACGGAATAAATAAAACTAATAGTGGTTGTACAGTTTTAAGATTTTAATATATTAATTCAACAGTGGATATTTGTATAAAAATTATAATAACCCTGTTTATCTAACTAAATGATTTAAAGACTTTCAAATGCTTTACGGTTATTGTAGAAATCTCATTTTTTTAAAAATATTTCATAAGGCTACGGATCTTTCGATTGACGTTATAAGCTTAAAAGTTCAGTCAAATTCTCTTTTACCAAAAAAATCGCTTAACAAGCATAACTAAATTAATATACAGATTGCTATAAGAGATTTCAAAATCACCGCTCCCTAAATCCTGTTACCCAAGGGCGGAAAAATCACAATAACCTTGAAATATCATTGTATGGTAAAAAATAAAAAATGATTCACGTAGGTGGTTTTATAATAACTATAAGCAAGTCGTCAACAAGTCATGTTGGCCTTGAATTTCTAAGGACCATGAGTATTTGTCGTACACCGTTATTAAAATGCAAGTTTAACATGGGTATCTAAAAAATAGACACAGTTTTTTGGCTTTGTATAATACTTTTAACACAAACGCGCACTGTATTTCATGTGTGCAAACAGTGTAAAATTTAAACGCACATCGAATCACACAAGTGTTTTTTTAATGAAGTAGAATTATGTTTTCGAGTAAACGCTTAGGCAAGAATTCAGTAAAAAATAATTTAATAAAAAAATCTAATACACATGGATAAAGAGAAACTTCTTTCAGAGTCATTTAACTGATACATTAATCTAGCGATATCATATTATTGGTCAGACTGTAATTTTTAATCACATATAATGAATTCCAATAAGAGTTTCCAAAAATTGTTCAATTTTTTATTGATTGGGTAATCTAGTAAAAATGTCTAATGTATTTTTTGTTATTCAATTCTTTATACCAAGGAGTTCATTAAAAATGTATCGATAACACCCCTTGTTTGAACAATTTAATCTAATTAAATTTAAAAATGCAATTGATCATCAATAGTTTGAATAAAAATCTACCGTCAGTTGTTCCCATAAGTTAGCCGAACTCAATAAACACAAAATTACAATTGAAAACGCGATATCTATATATAGTCGGTAATGTTCAGCGTTCGCACAGGTTTTCCAATTGACCCCCAGCCCAATGACATATCCATGTTAAAAAAATTAGGGGCCTCATTTTAGGTCAAGATGAACCAACAAGTCCACTAATCAACGAAATCTCGCAAAAGCCTGTTGTATGTTTATATCTGTAACAGGGTGATACATTAATGATAATACGCTTATTTGTATTTTGAAAATATTTTTTTTACACAAACTGAAGTGTCCAATTACCAAAACTACAAGAATCACAGGTTTTAGTAGCAAATTTGAAGGTACTTGTATATTATTGTAAGGTGTATGTTTTACAACGATATATTATTTTGTTTTCATTATCGATGAACAAAAAGTAGTCAAAGTAAACGAATGTAGCCATATAACGGCTGAAAACGTTTAGTAGTTTTTCTGGGGGTCAAAAAAAAAGTGGACTTTTTAAACTTAAATTCAAACTTATACGCTTGACTTTTTTTTTAAAATAAAAAATATTTTGCCGAAAATACAGAGCAACTTTTAGCAGTTTATATTTTAATAATTTTTTTATGCTAGCTACTAAAAGTAACGATAATTATGAAAAATATTGAAATTTATCATAAACAGTCGAACGGTGGCCTTAGTTGACAGTTGTTAAAGTATACTTATGACGTGAGTCATCTTTTTTTTTTGCGATTCAGCTGCTACGGCTGACGATACACAAATACAAATTTATACGTCTTGGGACAAAATATATGTTATAGGCAAATTGTGAAATGTAGTACCTACATTTTTTTTATGTATCTTACTAAAAGTTGGAACAGTAAATTATTAAAAAGCTCTTTGTATTGTAATTTAATACATAAAAAAAAGGTAAAGGAAATAAGTAAAAAAATTCAAAATTATGGAAAAATGCAAAAAAACTAAAAATTGTCATTAGTAGTTACAATTTATAAAATTGTTTAAATATAATTTGATCATCTCCAGGAAACATTTATATCAACTGATTGTACAACGATATGAACGCAGAACATTGTTGTGTCGCTTTTGACTTATTGACTTCGAATAATAATTTCTGAAAACCCCTAAGAGATTAAACTATCCTTATTATCATCATACTGGTTAAATTTGATTTGCCAATTTTCTATAACATCCTCGCTCGCTATATTAATATAATATTAAGTTATAATTTAAATTTTATAATAACTAGTACCGTCATTTGGGTAAAGGTGGTGTAGGCATAAATAGCTATCACCTAAAATTCTGGTGTCTGGCTGAGATTTAACTAAGTAGCTTAAAATTAAAACAACAGACATCAGGTAGCAATAATAATTGCAAAGTATTAAAATTAAACATTTAGGAGCAGGTTTAATCTTTAAATTGAATTTCCTCAAAAACATGATTCGTACTAGTTGTATGCAATAATTATAGGCTAATTTTAAGTACATTATTTCCTTCACAGTGCTTTTATCAATACCTATTTCATATATCTACTAAATAAAATATACTATCGCCGGCAATGTGACATTTACAATTTTATGCCTTTTTTATGAAAATTAATTTACAACAATTAGCAATTGTTTTCGTCTTAACTTCTTCTGTTTATCTTTCCTTTAATCCTAATTATTTTTATTACAATTTTCGCTGTTTAAATACTTTTTTATAACACTATCGACATTTAAAAATTAACAGTATTTGCTTCGTTCGATTGTCAAACCGCACAATAATACAATATTTATGTGCGCATATTGTATGTTAGAATGTACTCAGACATCCTCATGTGTGCACAAATGCCGAAATGTTATATTTTTTTGAAAATATTTTCAATTTATTATAACCTTAGCATTTTCAATATAAAATGTGCTATCAACAAAATCGCCCATGGAAAAACCGAAATGTTGACTACCCCCCACCCCACTGCGAGAAAGGTTGACATATTTTTGGCGCATTTTTAAGATTTAAGAACTGATAATTAGTATGAAGATAGGTCTAACAAACAACATGAAACATCAGTGTAATGTATTTATGAATAGGACGTTTACTTTTTTTTAAATTCTGTAATTCGATTTAAAGTTTTTTTTTTGTAGATCAAAGTAGGACAACGAATAATACAAATTTTGGTTATATATTTTATTAAATCACATATCCATCTTAAGTAAGAGGAGTCCAATCATAGTCATCGTGTTGATGATAAAGAATATTGTCAGTCGTATGGTGTCAAAATAATATTTATCGAAAAATATAAGAAAAACAGTAAACTCAGACTCACACTTTGGTCATACAATTGTAATTACAGCTATACGTTTTTGGGTAAAATTTTGAAAACGTTTACTCGTTTTTGTTATTATACCATCTAGTACGTAGTAGTAATGTTTATAACGTTTTTTTCTCATTTAATATTATTTGTGTAGCAAACAGGTATGAAAATTGTGCTAAAAAAATTGTGTTCTCCTGTAAACGCTTAGGCGAGAATTCGACAAACAACACTTCAAATCGTATTTTTCAATATTCGTTTACTTTTGAACTCGGTGTCACTATTAAATCACGTGCACTGATTTGTGAAAATATACAACAACTTTTCTAACATTAAATTGAAATAATTTATAAATCGCATTGGCCTAAAATAAAACCACTGATTTGTTGAAAATTTACCACAAACTTTTGGTGTCACCGCAATAATAAATATTTAACATTGAGTAGAATACAAAGCAATGAGTGTTTTTAAAATTGATAGATCTATTTTATAACTTCGATGTGGAGCAGCGATGCTAATGGTTTTTGCAATGATGTGAGCTTTTTTATGTGTCTGTATACATTGTAACTTTTTTAATACTGGACCAATTCTTTTGAGTGGCAACTATATAAATCACAGCATTTATCTACTTGGTATTAAGTGGAATCGATTTGAACTTAAAGTTTCAACATTTACTGGCTCTAATTTTTATTTTTATTTAATAAATAAAAGATCTAGATATGGTATATTATTCTTGAAAATTAATTTGTCCAAAACATTTTTGCATTTTTTTATATATTCTACAGCTGTATTTTTTTTTTTGGTTACATCGAGATGCAAATGACAAACTACGGTAGCATATCACATGTGTTTTGCGTGTATTTGATTAAGCCAAGTTTAGACGACAAAAGGTGTTAACACCAACGGTAAAAAAAAATATAATAGATAGAAAACCTATGTAAAAAAATGTTTTACATTAAAATACTTCAAATATTATAATATTTGCAAAACATCCATGATGTTCAACCTATTTGATCTTACTTCCATTTAATGTATTAACCACGATTTCTCGAAAAATAAAATGCATATTGACCGTTATAACAATTTATTAAAACTCATTTTCTTCATAGCAATAGTATAGGTGATTTATTAATTAAATAAGGTATTGGTTTTACTCTGGTGTGGGCTTTTTGTTTATCAAAAAGGAGTCGGATCGAATTGCAATTTATAAGGAATATTTATTTGGTATGCCCAAACTTATTTCCCATCCCCCTAGAAGGGATTCAAGTTTTTCTGTTTTTTTAGTTTTTTAGCCTTATTTTTAGGATCTTTAAGCTGAAAATTGATCAATAGTTAGAACTCATATGTATTCAAAACATATTAAACGGAAAACAAATTCGGCACTACAGTTTTTCTTTAATTTCCGGAAAACTGTTATTTCGCAGATTGCGTACATTTTAACAAAAATCAGCCATTTTTCAGCCGAGTCTGCAACTACGATAGAACATTTTCATGTCTCGTTGAAGTACCGAATAAATTTAGATTAGTTGTGGAATTATAATTAAAAAAAAAAAAATGACATGGAACTTCCAGTTACAGCATAAGCCAAGGAGATTAAAAAATGATGTACAATTTTGGCTAAAATTGTAGTGTTTATTATCTGGCCAAAAGTAACTTAACATAGAGAATTGAACTATTTTGAATTTATTATTTAGTTCTAATTTGAACGTTGAACGTACAACATATCTCTTATCTCTTATCTTCTATATCTTACTCCTATCCCCTACCCACTATCTTCCATCCCTATCACGCACCCCTATCTCCCACCCCTATCACGCACCCCTTTCTCCCACCCTATCTTTCACCCTATCCCCCGCCCTTATCACTCATACCTATCGCTTACCCCTATCCACCACCCCTATCACTCACCCCCATCTCTTATCTCATATCAGATAACAGCGTAACGCTTTTTTCGGTTATGTGCCAGAGCTAATTCCCACCCTCAACCCCATTCTTACCCCCATCTCATCGTCATCCCCATTTATTTTTTGGTAACCCATTTTTCGTTACAATATTTTCGTTATAATATTTTCGGTTATGTGCCAGAGCTAAGACATGAAAATGTCAAAAACCCCTAAAATCTTAAAAAAAAATGTATCAAATCTTAAAAACAATTTGATGTATATCTATGCGGAATAACACTATTAAGGTTTATGCTCAAGTACTACTTTTGACTTTTAGTTAACACTCATAGTCAAAACCAAGCACAGTATAAACCAGCAAAGTTAGAAAGTTTTAAATTAAGGTTCTGTATTTACAAATGAGCATCAAAGCGTTTATTTGAAAGTGATTTTATTCAATTTTATCACTTTTATTTATAATAATTCCTGTAGACCTGTGACCTCTTCGTCCCCTCGTTGCATTGATTCTATTATGCCTATACTTTACTGTACTAGTCGTCTCGGATAAAATCACTTACAAATAAACGCTTTGGTGCTCATTTGTAAATATAAAACCTTCATTGAAAACTTTCTAACTTTGCTGGTTAATACTGTGCTTGGTTTGGATTATTTTACTGGCTTGAAAATACTAACTACCGATCTGCGTCGAAGCGATTTTTCGAAAGTAATTTATCACTTTCAGATTTAATAATTCCTGTAAACCTGTGACCTCCCCGTCTCCTCTACGCTCTGTCCCCGCTATGCCTCGACCCCTTCTGTACTGGTTTTTTTTCATCTCTATATGTTTAAGCAGACTGGAAATAACTGCCTTAATTTTGGTTTTAGAGTAAAAGCACCCTTTATAAAATTAAAAGAATGTAAATTTAAAATCATATTATTGTACACAATGAAAAGACTAAGACTTTACAATTTGACATTTTCATATCTTTGCTCTGGCACATAACCGAAAAAATTATAACGAAAAAAGCGTTACCCAAAAAGAAATAGGGATGAAGAAGAGGTTGGGGGTGGGAATGGGGTTGGGATGGGAATTAGCTGTGGCAAATATTCGAAAAAAGCAAAACGAAAAAATTGTTCCAAAAAAAAGCGTTACGCTGTTATCTGATATGAGATAAGAGATATGTTGTACGTTCAACGTTCAAATTAGAACTAAATAATAAATTCAAAGTAGTTTAATTCTCGATGTTAAGTTACTTTTGGCCAGATAATAAACCCTACAATTTTAGCCACAAACTTGACGTTTTAATATACTAGCTTGTTACCGCTTGTTAATATACTACATCATTTTCCATAATTTCACCACTACTCTAAATTTATTCGGTACTTCAACGAGACATGAAAATGCTCTTTCGTAGTTGCTGACTCGGCTATGTACATTTTTTTGTAATTTTGGGTTGGGTTTCCGTTAACTATATAAAATATTCATGATTTTTGCTGAGAGCTATTACTGAGACAAAGGATATTTAAACGTTGAAAAACATTATAGTCAATTAAAGGGATACAATGGATGAAAATAAACGTGTCATCTACCATGACCACGTATAAGGTAGATATATGAATTAATTTTCATACAGAGAACTCTTCTAGTTAACTTTTGGCTGGTTGACAATTTAAAAAAAAACGGTATCGTATTAAGTTGTAATAACTATGATGTAGATTGTAGATGATGTCTTTAATAATGTTAGAAAGTATTAAATTGAGGTTCTGTATTAATTATTCTTATTTTCTTATTTCCAAATAAGCATTTATTTGTAAATACAGAACCTCAATTTAATACTTTCTACTAACTTTGCTGGTTTATACTGCGCTTGGTTTGGTAAGTACTGACTTGAAAATACTAACTACCGATTTGCATCAAAGCGTTTTTTCAAAAGTGATTTTATAACTTTCAGATTTAAAAATTTTTGTAAACCTGTGACCTCCCCGTCCCCAATATGCCCCGACTCAACTATGCTCCGTCCCCACTATGCCCCGTCACCACTGTACTGGTTTTTTTTAATTAAATCTGTTATGTATTTGGTTTTATAATTATAACGTGTACCTATTGAAATTAAAAACAAATTGACTATTCATTGATGTAATTTTTTATCTGTTTGATAACAAAAATCATGTCGAAAAAAGTTTTAATAAAATCCCTTACAGATTGTACATTTGTAAAAAACTTGAAACCATTGATGGTAAAAATGGTAATTTAATTGTAATAACTAAAATTAAATATAAACAGTCCAATACAGGATATAGTGGGGAAGGAACATATTGAGACGGGGAAGGTTTCAGTACTATATGAATTTTCACAAAATAAGTGTTAAAATAAACATTCGGTTCGGTATACCTAATACCAACAATTGTATCTTCATAGATTTTTCAATAAATAAAATCAATGCCCTCATAATTATTTTAACATGAAAATTCCAAGTCAATAATTTTCTTTCATCACGAACAAAATCACATTTGTCTCTGCCATTGCGAAGCTCCACGCAAAATTTCTTACAAACTTTTTAACTTCCTATAAATATTCCATGGCAATTTTCTCTTTCATCACAAACAAAAATACTTTTGGCTCTGCCACAGCGAAGCTGCACGAAAAATATTTCAATGAATATTAAGAAAATATTGATAAATAATTATTTTAAGGTAATTGTTTATCTTTTAGTACCTCCAAAATCCCTGTTTCTTTTCAAATAAACACTTATAACTTACTATTTGTGCAATATTATTTTAATTTATAAGAAAAAAGAACAAAAACTAAATTTAGTAGGATAAATTCCTACTAAATTGTAGGGGACAAATTTGTACTAAATTTCAATAGGTTTAGACATTATTAAGTACATCATCTACATCATAGTTATTACAACTTATTACGATTGTTGCGGCCTAGTTGACAAAAACGTTATCAGAGGGTCGGCCAAGCACGGCCACTGATAACGCTACTACATGATGTTGTCAACTGGTTCATGTTGCGGTTAACATAGTTTTAAGGTTATCGGCCCGTCGGTCGTATCCCGTTCGCGTGCGGTGCACATGTAAAAACAAGAGAAAAATTTCGAGCTTTTTTACTAATATTGTGGCCGTCAAGACAAATTTCCATATTCATTAGCTTAGTGTTTTAGTGTTGTCAACCAGACAAAATCCAGTCGTCAAGACGCGTTGTTCTAGTTAATAGTTTTAGTGTGCCATCGAGGCAAGGTCATTCTCGAGACATTCGTATTTAACCGAGTTTCTGTGTATTTTTCTTGGAGAAAAATTGCCGTCTTCAAAGATCACATTGTTTTGTTTTTGGTGATCGAACTTGTGTCAATCAGCTCATCACAACACAACGGATCATAACCAGCTACAACAACTCAGCAAAGTGCGGTATCGTTCAATTTTATATGTATTTAAGTAATTACTTGTTCTTAGTTATTAAGCATACAACATGTTAGATTCTGGCCAGATATAAGTTATTATGTGAATTTTTATATTTTATCTCAATAGTGAAGTAGTTTTTAAAGTATAAAATCAAACCGGCGGTTTTTCCTTCACAAATAGGTACCTTATTACTTTATACAGTCCACTAAATTTAAGAGAAAAAGGTGTCAGGTAAAATAGATTTTTACCATACCGCGTCTAGAACTATGCGCGGCGGTTCTACTGAGTGAGATGTTAAGTGAGATACTCGAAGAGCTCAGACACCTTCAGCTATGTATTGGAGAGGAAGACATAGTACTTTGGACCGACTCAACTGAAGTTTTATCGTGGATAAAAACTGACTTACCACTCAAATCATATGTGTCTAATCGAGTAATGCAAGTTCGAGAAGTATCGCAGTCAAGTCAATGGAACCATGTACCAACACAAGATAACCCAGCAGATTTGATTTCAAGAGGTGTCGCAGCAGATGAGATGGAAGACAGTTCTTTGTGGTGGCATGGGCCAAGTTGGATCCAGTCGTCACAGGATTCATGGCCGTCCCAAGAGATTAACAACTCTGAAATACCAGAAGTCCGTGCGGTGAAGTTAGTGTTGATCGCACAACCTCAGTTACCTTGTTTGTTGGACAAGTGTTCACAATGGACAAATCTCATTCGAGTAACGGCGTGGCTCCTGCGATTCAAAAACAACTGCATTAGTAAACTACAACGCACAACAGGACATTTAACGGTAGACGAATTGCATTCGGCAGAACGAATGTGGCTGCATCAAGCTCAGTCTAGTGCATTCGGTCGTGAGCAGCTAGATTTACAAAGAAAAAATGCTATTCATAGCAAGAGTAGACTCCGGTGCCTCAATCCATTCATTGATGACCACGGGTTGATTCGAGTTGGCGGGAGGTTGAGTAACATAGCAGCATGAGATTCCAGAAAATTTCCTATTGTTCTTCCTTCCACACACAAGGTAACCGGACTTATTTTTGAGCACGAACATAGACGATTGCTCCATGTTGGACCACAAGCGTTATTAGCAAATGTACAACTTAAATACTGGCCATTACGAGGACGTAATAGTGCGCGCTCTACGGTGCACAAATGTGTAACATGTTTTCGGGCATCACCAAAGATATCAGTACCATTTATGGCAGCTTTACCTAGAGCGCGTGTCACCATTGCGCGTCCATTTTCCCGCTGTGGAATTGATTTCTGCGGCCCCATCGAAATCAGAAGTGGCATCTGAAGAGTATCATCTGTCAAAGCGTACATTGCAGTCTTTGTGTGTTTGACCACACGAGCAATTCATCTGGAATTAGTGACCAACCTCAGCACAGAAGCTTTCATGGCGTCACTGGATCGGTTCATATCAAGAAGAGGAAAATGCAGTGATATTTATAGTGACAATGGTACAAACCTTGTAGGAGCTCAGAAGGTTCTGAAAACTTTCCTAGGTGATAAAGCTGTGCCAGATCAACTGGCAAATAAAGAAATTAATTGGCATTTTATACCTCCAGCAGCTCCACACTTTGGCGGCCTGTGGGAAGCCGCTGTAAAGTCCGCCAAAACCCATTTGACGAAGCTCGCGGCCAATGCGTTATTAACCTTTGAGGAGGCTTCAACGTTGCTGTGCCGAATTGAGGCAGTGTTGAATTAAGGCCGTTAACAGCATTATCGACAGAGCCGTCAGATTTTTCCACGTTAACGCCAGTACACTTTCTTGTAGGAAGGCCACTCACTGGATCCCCTGAGCCTGAGGAACCGCAACCTCATAGAAATTTATCCAAACGATGGAATATCGTCAAAGGAATGGCGCAACTATTTTGGAAAAGGTGGAGCCTAGAATATTTGCCGCAGTTACATCGCCGAAGCAAGTGGGTGACACCTAGTCGTCCAGTCACTGTTGGGGAGCTAGGTCTCCTGAAAGAAGAAAACTTGGCAACAATGAAGTGGAAGTTGACCCGGGTAGAGGCAGTCCATCCAGGAGCGGACAATGTGGTGCGCGTCATAACTCTCCGCACAAGCGATGGCACATTGTTAAAGCGCCCAGTGGCAAAATTTGCTGTTCTGCCAAGGGAAACGGAAGAAGAGGCCAATGGTCTTTAATTAGCCATGTCCATTGTTTGTTGTTTTATTGTAAAATATTGGTGTACATATTACATTCATAAATGGTTGAAGGCCAGAGCCTTCAACTCGGGGGAGGAAATGTTGCGGCCTAGTTGACAAAAACGTTATCAGAGGGTCGGCCAAGCACGGCCACTGATAACGCTACTACATGATGTTGTCAACTGGTTCATGTTGCGGTTAACATAGTTTTAAGGTTATCGGCCCGTCGGTCGTATCCCGTTCGCGTGCGGTGCACATGTAAAAACAAGAGAAAAATTTCGAGCTTTTTTACTAATATTGTGGCCGTCAAGACAAATTTCCATATTCATTAGCTTAGTGTTTTAGTGTTGTCAACCAGACAAAATCCAGTCGTCAAGACGCGTTGTTCTAGTTAATAGTTTTAGTGTGCCATCAAGGTAACGCAGCTTAGTGTTTTAGTATTGTCAACCAGACAAAATCCAGTCGTCAAGACGCGTTGTTCTAATTAATAGTTTTAGTGTGCCATCGAGGCAAGGTCATTCTCGAGACATTCGTATTTAACCGAGTTTCTGTGTATTTTTCTTGGAGAAAAATTGCCGTCTTCAAAGATCACATTGTTTTGTTTTTGGTGATCGAACTTGTGTCAAGCAGCTCATCACAACACAACGGATCATAACCAGCTACAACAACCCAGCAAAGTGCGGTATCGTTAAATTTTATATGTATTTAAGTAATTACTTGTTCTTAGTTATTAAGCATACAACATGTTAGATTCTGGCCAGATATAAGTTATTATGTGAATTTTTATATTTTATCTCAATAGTGAAGTAGTTTTTAAAGTATAAAATCAAACCGGCGGTTTTTCCTTCACAAATAGGTACCTTATTACTTTATACAGTCCACTAAATTTAAGAGAAAAAGGTGTCAGGTAAAATAGATTTTTAATAATTTGTTTATACAGTTAACGGAAACCCAACCCAAAAATTATAAAGTCTTAGTATTTTCATTATGTACAATAATTTGATTTTAAATTTACATGTTTACTGCTATTGATAATGATAATTTTTACCAAAAAGTCTATTGGTTTATTTTGAAATAGTGTCACATAAATTGTTAACCGCCAAAATAATATGGACAAAATTTCATGAAAATGGCAAAAACTTGAGAAAATTTGTTTGAATTTTAATTAGAGTGTTTTCGTTTTAAGAAAAGCTAGATTGTAATGAGCAATGTGTACTTTAGATTCCATGTAGAGCTTCTTAATTTCATTGATGCGATATTTCCTTTCATGGTTTTTGGTTTTCTTCAAATACACAGACTATTGGACTTCATTAGAAATTAGCATACCAACAGAGTGTTTAAAAATTTCACGAAGCTTACAAACTCGAAATGGTACTTGAATTGGTATTAATGTTTAAATATTATTTTTACATTATAAAAAGTGACTAGTTACAAAACAAAGTCACTGGTTTTGTTTACGGGTTTGAACCGTGGACTGATCTGCTGGGATTCGGTAATAATACAATAAATAGAAACGAAATATAAGAGCAAAATAGTATATTAATCAATCAAATTTACATTTGTATGTGAATATGTGAAATATTACATACAAGCAGTAATTCGAGAACAGTTAATGTTATAATCAAACTATGAACGAAAAAAACTTCGATAGATGATATTTTCAACTGTTTCCGCTTTGAATTTCCCATCTGAAATTATAAAATATTAATTATTATACATTTTATAAGCAAACAAATCAGGCCAATTGAGTTGAGAATAACAATGTTACATTAAAAAAACGTCTTTGTTTCAAATAATCGTACGAGTAGAATAATGTAATATCACGTATCTCACGTTTTGCTAATTCTTTTTTTGTACATCAAAGAAGGTTTTTTAATTTGTTAGTTATTTTTCAAGTTTTAATATTTAGTTTAAAAAAAAAAAAATTTACATCTATACAAATGACAAATTTTTTTATCATAATGTTTTTGCAATAGTTTTTGAACATTTTACTCGACACATTTATTGAATATTATTCTATTGTTTTATTACATTTCCATGGCATTAAAAAATCGTCAATTGTAGGTGCTCCTATGGTTACTTGCGGCGCTTTATGTGCTAATATTATGCATATTGCTATGATATCTGGATAACTTTTCAAATCACCGGTGGTGCGTCGTACCTCTCTTTTTACTATTTTCTATTATTATAAAAGTAATAATTAGAAATTAAATAGTGTATTACAAGTTACAAATAAAACTGATTCCTCTTTAGCGTAATAAAAACTGCTATCTACAAGACACAAAATAGGCCATGAGGTTTTTATATGCAAAAGAACATCAATTTTACAGTAGTTAACGTATTGATTTCATATTATGTAGAACATGGGAGAAGATATTATATTTAAATTCTCTCTAACTGTATCAATAATTGGAAAAATTCGTTCGAAAATAGTTTTTCTATTAAATATTTTTTTAATGTAAAGAATAAGTGGAAAAATCATTTACTATAAAAATCCTACCGTTTTACTATTGGGAAGTACGTACATATATTTTTGGTTAAAGAGAAAGACAATATCTATCGAATCCAGAAAAGAAAAAAATGGCAGATGTCTAACTTTTTTGAAAGTTTGAATATTTTGAATATCTCACAAAACCAACCTAATAATCCTTTTATCTGAAATATAGTATTATGGTTGTTATTTACCTTTACTTCCGGTTCTTTTGTAGCAGCAAACGCTAGGGCATAGCATATAGCATGATCTTTATGATACCTACGGTCTGAAAGTTCAAAATATTATACATTTTTTAAAAAAATGAATCAGGTCAAATGAGTTGAGAATAACTATGCGGTATACTAGTAAAATAATAGTAGTTTTTAGAATAGTAATGTAATAATAATATGGTCTCAATTTTCTCAATTTTTTTATTAGGTTTTATTTGTTACTAACTCTTAGTTTAAAAAAATACTTTTTTTTAGTTATTACATTTGATTGTTAATGATGATGTCTCTTCAATGGTTTTTGACCATTTTACTCAACATATTTATTGAATATTTTTATAAATCGTTTAATTACCTGATTGTGATTCTAGGCTTTCAAATATATCCATATTGGCTTCTGGTATGTCAGCATCCTTAGCTATTTTGGCACATATAGCTTTTATTCTTTCAAATTTTACGACGCGATCTTGCCCCATAATTTGCTGGACTCTGTCTCTAACAAAGCTCTATAATTTTCAGAATAAGAATTTAATTTTAAAATGTATTTTATAATTAACAAAAAAACTAATCCTTATTTAGCGAACCAAAACGCCAAACTATGAACAAACGTTTGGAGAAACCCCCCTCCCCGCGGAACTTTTTGAAGCGTACCCAGCTTGTATGTTACGATAAAAATAATGTTCTTAAATTGTTTTGGTATTTTTTCAAATATTCAGCCAAAAAAAAACATGAGAAAAAAAATCATAAAACATTTTTAATCATCTTTTTATATTAACAGACATGCAGCATAAGTTTTATTTTTAGAATTTTTTTTAAATTTTAATTCTTCATTTCTGTTTAAAAAATGGAAGAAATCTTTTTGTAAGCTTATATTTATTTATTTTTTATGTAAGAAACCAGTAACAAAATCATTTTATGGTTTGAGAGAAAAACATTATCATTCGAGAAACTGAACATTTTTATACTAATAATAAAAACCAATACTTTTTAGAGTTATAAGTGTTAAACCTATATTAAATGGAAGAATTAAAAGTTTGAATATTTTGAATATCTTAACACAAACAAACTAACGAGCTTTTAATCTGTAATATAGTTTTATAGTTTTTATTTACAATTAAACTTGGATTTGTGTTAGCTGTATACGACAGAATGGCGATTACAGCTTGGTCATTTGTGTATCGAAAAGCTGAAAATACATAATAATATTTATTAATAAAATAACCAAATTTAACAGCAAGGGAATCGAGAATATTATCGTGTTACAATAAATTGCAAAACATTTGTTTTTTATGTTATTGTAATTTAAGAATAATAAAGTCATCACATTATAATATATTCATAGTGATATTGGTTAATGAACTTATCACATAATAATTATCACATTTTATCATTTGTTTTGTACATCATCAAAATGTACCCGTTTTTTAAACTTTTTATTTGGTTTAAGAGTGATGATTTTTTGGATAAAATTTTTTTTTAATTTTCAACTATATAAATAACAAAATTGATTATTAAATGGTTTTGTTAACATTTTTCTAATATCTATTACCGGAATCCATATTTTTTTCTTCATAATTTTTGTCGATTGTATGTCCTATTTCGTTTATTACATTTTTTAATTGAGTAAAGTCCATTTTGCCATCATCCCCCACTTTTGACGCGATTTTTTCTTTAATCATAGTCTGTAATTTTCAGAATAAGTGTAAAAGTATGTTTAGTATAAGTGAAAAATATTTTTTTAAGCGTAACTGGCGATTGTAAGAACATTAAATACATTTTTTAAACAATATATTTCTTCTCCAGTGGAACAATGGTGTAAGTGCAAATTTTTTATTTTTTGACTTGAGTACGAAAACAGTATGAAAACATTTCATTTTATCGAGTAAAAAAACCATGGCATAAGTGTAATATCTATTATTGACCGCTAGAGAGCAGTTTTGTCGTTTACCAATCGTGTACGGTTACCATTGCACTAAAATTTTAAATCACGTTTTCTGATGAACAGTTATATTTGTACTTACACCATTGTTTCACCGGATAAGCGATATTACGTTTGGCATATGGTCAGAGTTTTGTCTTTTTTATTCGAATTATCTTTTTATTCAAAATTATTTAAGACTATTTATTCCAATACTTTTTTTATTCTACAAAATCTAAGATGCTTTCCAATATTTTTTATATGAAAAATTGCAATAACATTTTTTTTTAAATATGTCAACAATTATTAAACTAAATAAATCATGTAGTCTAAGGTTTTTATTCTATTTGAATAATAGTTCAATAATAGTGAATAATAATTTCAGTGTTACATCTCGATCATAATTAATAATAAGTGCTCGTTTACTTACAATCTCTTCTTGAGTTGGGGGGACACCTTGACATTGGAAAAAGAATGACGTCACGCAAAAAAACAGTATACTTTTCAAATACATGTTAATTTATCAAAAAAATAAACTCGGATTCAGAATGTTAAATTATTAGTTTATGAAATTAAAACTGTTTTGAAACTATTCGATACTTATGAAGATTTTATAATGTAATTTGAGTATTGTATTGATTGGTGACTGTGATTCAAATAGTATAAATTAGCGCAGTACCTACTATAAGAACATATACTTCAGGACTGTACACTGTTTCAAATTTGTTACTATTGTGTTGTGCCTTTGAAGTAAACAGTAGATATTCAAGAACATTGTTTGTTCCACTGTTTACTCATGTGCAAACCATATGCATATATTGCCAACGTTTTTCGATAGTGCTCAGTCTGAAGAATATTTCATACAATTTAACTTTTTTATACTAACATTTTTAAATATGTAATATTTTTGTTAGTACTTCTCGGTTTGAAAGGGGAATGGATAAACTATTTTTGGCCAATTAAGTTACTTTAAGTTTTTACTTATTGGTTAAAAACAATTAGGAGTTTCAACATACACGAAAACAAATTAAATGATAAATAATTTTGACTTTGTTATAAAAAATGTATCTTGGTTAATGTCATGCTAACTTACAATAGATGGTCGATGCCATGTTATTTCAACATCATAACCACTGCATCAATAATAAAAAAAATTTCGATTACAAAAATAATATTGTTTTAACATAGTTCATTCTAATAATAATAATAATATACACAACACATATTGTATAAAGGCCAATCAGGCGAATTAGGTATATCGTAAACATATGTGGAAAATAATAAAAAATCGTAGAAATATAAGAAACATATTTTCCTTTTCCACGTGTAAAAGGCTGTATTGTAAAAATATGTTATAACAAAATATAAAGCAAATACTTAATTTTAAACAATATCATATCGTGCAGAAAACAAAATAATTCGACTCTCATGATTAAATTTGACTTAATATCATATGAGAAGAGTTATTCAATTTGGCGAGAATGGCTAATAATTTTGTAGTTTTGAAATATGTTTAAACATTGTACTGCTGATAAAGATTGAAGAACCAACAAAATTATAAACCCTTTCCCCTAGAAGGGATAGAATTTTTTTTCTATATTTTATTTTTTCAATCAAAGTTTTAGGGTTTGAAAGGTAATCTAATATGAAAACCCCTAAAAAAGGGAAAAATTACAGTTTGACTAAAGTAAATGTCTAGGTTGCTACGTTTTAGTGAATGAATAATAAAAATAAAGATAAAGAATAATAATAAAATTGTTTAAATGTTTAAATCCTATATTAATATCTTAAATTTCTCAAATTTGTAGTATTCACTTCCTTGTCTTTTTAAGTAAATGAATTGGTTCTTCAAAAATTTACATCCACAATAATCTGAAAAAAAGCGGATAAGCTTCAATATTTTTTTGAAAAAAATTAAAATCCGATCATCCGAAGTAGGCGTAATTATGTCAAGTCTTTAAGTCTAAATTGGTTTCATGTACTACCAAAATGACTTTAAGCCGTAGAAAAAATTGTATACGTTAAAACTAGTACTAGAGGCGTATACAAATTACAAATAAACCTAAAGACAAATTGATATGGTCCAAATTTATTAAAACCCTAAATATTACCTATATAATACTGATGATTAAATCCCGCCCGTTTTCAATCTCCATAATATTAGCTGGTTATTATTTTATTAGATGTATTTTTTATGTGGAAAAAGAAAACCTTTTCGGTTGCACATCTAGCATGAACGTAGAAAATACATGTATTTTCAAGAAAGGGCGGCTAAAAAAAATTCTGTGGGGGGCTATTGTCCCTTTGACAAAGCTAGACAAAATTGTTGTCTAAATAAAAAGCGGCTCTTGTATCGTTACAATGATTTATTAAGTTGTGTTTTTCGATTTATCAGGCTATCTGATAATAAACAAGGCCAATTTCGAGGGACAGAGGCCTATCGGCCTAAGTACAATCTAGGTTGTAATACACGAGCAGATAAGTATTGTACATGTGTATCGTTCAAATAATAACATGTTTTCGTGTTAAACTAAAAATATATGTAGGTTTAGTGTGTACGAATTTATCGGTTTGAAAAAAACAACAGATATCATGTAACCAGGACACATTTTATAAAAGCGATACCGAATTATCCGATTTAATATACTATACTATAATATGCTTCTTGATGGGGTACTATCAAATAAACTTGTTTGTCTTGTTTACTGCTTTTGTCCTTGTAAAATAAAACTCAATTAAAAACATGACAAATTTAAGTTACGCCTATATAAACAGGAACGGACCGTTTAAAACGTCCCGAAAGGCCTAACTCATAGCTTTTGATACTTTTTTTTTTACCTTTGACGTTCGGAGTTAACTCACAAACAAGATAACACCACCCCCCCCCCCACAAAAATCTATACGATATAAAAATTTAAAAGGGTAGAATACACGAGTAACAGAAAAAGAATGGAACTCATCCCGATTTTGAAGAATTTATATCTTTACAATACGATTTAAAACTAAAATTAAAAACGTACTACAAACTATGCATCGAACAAGTATTGAAAAAAGTCTACCAGTTTTCAAAATAATTGTAGTTTTACGCATTAGTTCATTTTAATCATATTTCATATTGCATATAACAGAAAACAGTTAGACTTAAATGTTTTAATACTTTATATTAGGTAATTATTAGCGTCTTGAATGGTTTATTCATACATTATCAGAGCATTTTTCAAAACCCCATCTACTTTTATACGTTGTCCATTAAAAATGTACTTGTAATGTTTAAAAATACAAAAAATTAATCAATTGATCAACGATTACATTAAAGGGATTGAATGCAGGAATGCATGTTATTATGGAAGTCGATTGTTGAATAACTGATTCATTTACTTCAAAAAGATGAATTTCAGCAAATAAAATAGGACTTAAACACAATTTTAAATGAAATATCTTTAGTCGATTTTTACATTAACCTAGAAAAGTGGCCGATTTAGTCAAATATTTTTACATAATTGATATCTAACCATCCTGAGTTGGCCTAAAATGTCCAACAAACAGGCTACTTCAACCCCCTTAAAATATTCACTGGAATCAAACTTACAAATTTTACAACAGTTTTTGGCTACAATAAATTCTGACTTAAAGCATTTTCTTCAATGTCTAATAAGTAAGCATGCTGTTCCCAATACACGTTCAATCAAGATTGTCAATGTTTTATTTTCACTTTAAAATATCTATTTGTATCATAACCCTTTTTTGTGACTTACGAAAACCCTTAAAAAGTAAAACTTTTTTTTTTATATTAACTTTGAAATTTATAGAATATACGTGACATTTTGTATGTAGCCTTTGAGCTACTAGAGAGGGTATTCTAGAGATGGGCTCTCCCTCCTTTAATTACACCTATGGATTTATATGGGAAAAATCGCCTTCGATGATGTATCAAACCTATGTTTTCAAACAGGGATTTGAACCCAATTTGTATTTGAATTCCGCAGTAATAATTTTCAAAACCTATTATGAGTCGATTGAACAATTCACCAACACGACCGTAACCGCTTTAAAATGTGCATGTATATAATGTGTCAATATTTTTGAAATCTTCAGTATAAAAACTCTCATATATACATATACATATGAATATCGTAAAAAGGCCTTTGCATAGTATGTTCTTTTTCGATTCCAGCAAGTATAATAATAATTTCAACCATTGCATCAGCCCCTAACCTAACCTAGCCGGTTGTTTTTTAAATTGTTCTCAATTAGCAATGTAAAGTATAAACAGATATTTTATCGAGCGTTTCAATTGAAAATCTATTCATTTGCTCCTAAAACGAAATTGTTATTGTGTTTTCTGCTGTTGTTGTCGTTGTAACCGTTCTTATTTGTGCACATGTTTCATATGCGAAAATATTTCACTAAAAAACAACTTTATTTGTTTGTTCCATATAGGTCGGTACTATTAGTTTTTATAACTTTATGCGAATTGTTGTTTTCAATATTCCACAGTATTTTTTGTCCCTTCATATTATTTTTCTGTTTGAATATTTATAAAAGCCATTTTCATTGATCAAATAGATTTACACATTACAGTATACCTTGGAAACCTCTACTTTAAGTATAATTTTAATTCCTAAAACTACAAATAAAGAAAAAAAGATTAATGAATCCCCCTATGTTTCAAAACAAATATGCTTTGCTTAAAAGTTAATTTAATATAATACAAGACAAAACTTGTCATTATATTGTTAATTACGATAGTTACTATTACTACTAATAGAGTTACTATGGCAATACATGTATATAGATAGACGATCAACCTTAATCGTATCCTTAGTATTAAAAATGGATTTTTAAGCACATAATTATTGTCATTAGGTACAATACTTTTATCGATATTTGTATTTTTACCTGTGAATACTGAACTTCCCTTGCTTACTCACTTACTACTACTACTCTAAAAATAGTACACATAGGCCCAACATATAAAAATAATAATATTAATACTAATAAATAAACCATGAATAACACAGGCTACATAATATTGATACCGATAAAATTACAGTCAATATATAATTATATAAATATAGCAATGAACTTAAAAAGAATAGATTTTCAATCAATATTAAAATTGCATAAAACATTAGATATATAAATAAATATGACAATGATTAAAAGCAACAAAATGATAATATTCGTCAAGCAAAATATATATTATGAATATATTTATGATAAATATTATAAAAACAATGATATAACAGAATAACATTTGGTATAAAAGCATCACCCTTTTATAATTTTAATAATGCAGTAAAAAAATCCAATACAAATATACAACAAATAATGCGTATAAAAATAACTAGTATAATTTCCTAACAATTACCAGATCTCCACATAACACATAAAAAAATATAGAATTTTTGCAGACAATCCTTATACACAATATTACAGTATTACACGATATCTACTGCAATCCACACCTAGTTACTTTGAAAATATTACTTTAGCCCACTCAAGCGAAGCTTCAGGCCGTAATTAAAAAAAAATATCCAGCCAGTGTCACATATTTTAAAATCATACTATTTTATATTATATGATATAGTACAAGTCCGTCAATCATTAGCTATACAGTCTGTACATTGTACGCGTATAATATTTCTTTGTCAATCCAAAAATGTATTCCATGTGGTTGTGTACAATTTTGAATAACCTTTCCGCTCAAGGCAATTAATTGTCACATTCGGGCACCCAACAATATGACATTAGTTTTACTACAAATACAATTTTAAGCTCATTTTTGTCATGATAGTGCTTCTGTCGATATATTTCGTGTTCCTACGGATTATTGTTATATATATATATATATATAAATAAATAAATATTCATTATAACCATATAAGATTATAATTGTGGTGTAAAAAATAAAATACTATAACATTTCAGTTACAAAAGTTGAACGTTTACAAAAATGTTTTCTATAAAATACGATCTAATACAAATACTAATATTATAATATTGGTACCGTTGTACCGTAGTCCCTCTGTTTCTTTGAAAATTCATATAAAATATTTTTTTATCATAGTTTCATTTTGCCAAATAATAAACGCATATTTGTTTTCTTACACGAAAACATAATATTCACGGCACTTTGTTAGTGGCGCCATTATTTGTACAAATGCGATTCACGTAATGAACACTTGATTACACAAAGTATTTTGTGAACAGTTACATGTTAACCATACATGTAAGCAAGCTATACAAAATACATACTAAAACCACAGTTTTGGAGAACTATTTCTAAAGTTATTGAAGTTTTAAGTTTGGGACGGGAGGAAAAGTGAAGTGTAATGTATTATTTCTGTCTTCGCGCACTTGCCAACCACACTTCCCCACCTGACATACTTTTTAAACTCTTATAACTTAAAAAATAGTTGGTCAAAACTGGTTCATCAACCAGTCGACGTTTTTAGTAATATATTCTTAATTTAATAAGCTAATACAATACCATATAAATTTTAAAATTTTATATAAAAATATTTAGTTTAGGAGGGGAGTAAAAACAAAAAAAAAATGAGATCACATTGTATAAAAATGATATTATGAAAAAAATTAAATTTCAATCAAAAGATTGTTAAAATGGTTATTACCATACTTTTATTTTAAAAAACTACAATTTAATAAAATTAATATAATAATGAAATGTAAATTAAGAGAGCGTCGCAACGGTGATTTTCAGTGGTAAAAACATGTTTACGCCAACTGAAAATGCCTCGCTTAATTTTGGTTTTAGAGTAAAAGCACATAGTATAAAATTAAAAAAAACAATATTCCAAAGGCCAAGATGGTGCGATTTTTTTAAAAGATTAACTTTTTAAAAAGTTAGAGTCATTTAAAAATGTAAAATAGTCATTACTTCTAAACTATGTATTGAGCGTTATACTTGGAATAATGAAAAATGCGCACCGTTTTGCTCTTCGGAATATTATTCTCTTTTATAAAGGGTGCTTTCACTCTAAAACCAAAATTAAGCGAGTTATTTTCAGTCTGCTTAAACATGTAGAAATGTAAAAAAAACAGTACAGGGGAGTCGAGGCATAGCGGGGACGGAGCATAGAAGAGACGGGGAGGTCACAGGTTTACAGGAATTTTTAAATCTGAAAGTGATATAATCACTTTCGAAAAATCGCTTCGGTGCAAATCGGTAGTTAGTATTTTCAAGCCAGTCAAACAGTCCAAACCAAGCACATTATAAACCAGCAAAGTTAAAAAGTATTAAATTGAGGTTCTGTATTTACTATTAAGCATCAAAGCGTTAATTTGAAAGTTATTTAATCCGAGACGACTAGTACAGTAAAGTATAGGCATAATGGAATCAAAGCAACGAGGGGACGAAGAGGTCACAGGTCTACAGAAATTATTATAAATAAAAGTGATAAAATTTAATAAAATCCCTTTTAAATAACGCTTTGATACTTAATTGTAAATACAGAACCTCAATTTATTATTTTTAACTTTGCTGGTTTATACTGTGCTTGGTTTGGTGTCACCGCATAAATAAATATTTTAACATTGAGTAGAATACAAAGCAATGAGCGTTTTTAAAATTGATAGATCTATTTTATAACTTCGATGTGGAGCAGCGATGCTACTGGTTTTTGCAATGATGTGAGCTTTTTATTGTGTCTGTATACATTGTAACTTTTTTAATACTGGACCAATTCTTTTGAGTGGCAACTATATAAATCACAACATTTATCTATTTGGTATTAAGTGGGATCGATTTGAACTTAAAGTTTTAATGTTTACTGGCTCTAATTTTTATTTTTATTAAATAAATAAAAGATCTGGGTATGGTATATTATTCTTGAAAACTAATTTGTCCAAAACATTATTGCATTTTATTATATATTCTACGGCTGTATTTTTTTTTTTGGTTACATCGAGATGCAAATGTCAAACTACGGTAGCATACCACATGTGTTTTGCGTATATTTGATTAAGCTAAGGTTAGACGACAAAAGGTGTTAACACCAACGGTAAAAAAAAATATAGTAGATAGAAAACCTATGTAAAAAAATGTTTTACATTAAAATACTGAAATGCATATTGACCGTTTTAACAATTTATTAAAACTCATTTTCTTCATAGCATGAGTATAGGTGATTTATTATTTAACTAAGGTATTGGTTTTACTCTGATGTGGGCTTCTTTTTTTTATCGAAAAGGAGACGGGTCGAATTGCAATTTATAAGGAATATTTATTTGTTATGCCCGCACACATTTCCCATCCCCCTAGAAGGGGTTCAAGTTCTTCTGTTTTTTTAGTTTTTTATCCTTATTTTTAGAACCTTTAAGTTGAAAATTTATCATTAGTTAGAACTCATATGTATTCAAAACATATTAAACGGAAAACAAATTCGGCACTACAGTTTTTCTTTAAATTCCGGAAAACAGTGTTTTCGCAGATAGCGTACATTTTAACAAAAACCCCTAAAATCAAAAAAAAAAAAAAAATGTATCAAATCTTAAAAACAATTTGATGTATATTTATGCGGAATAATACTATTAAGGTTCGTGCTCAAGTACTACTTTTGACTTTTAGTTAACACTCACAGTCAAAACCAAGCACAATATAAACCAGCAAAGTTAGAAAGTATTAAATTAAGGTTCTGTACTTACAAATGAGCATCAAAGCGTTTTTTTGAAAGTGATTTTATTAAATTTTATCACTTTTATTTATAATAATTCCTGTAGACCTGTGACCTCTTCGTCCCCTCGTTGCTTTGATTCCATTATGTCTAGTACAGTAAAGTACTGTACTAGTCCTCTGATAAAATCACTTTCAAATTAGCGCTTGGATGCTCATTTGTAAATACATAACCTTCATTTAAAACTTTCTAACTTTGCTGGTTTCTACTGTGCTTGGTTTGGACTGTACTGGCTTGAAAATACTAACTACCGATTTGCATCGAAGCGTTTTTTCGAAAGTGATTTTATAACTTTCAGATTTAAAAATTCCTGTAAACCCAACTATGCTCCGTCCTCACTATGCCCCGACCCTACTGTACTGTTTTTTTTGCAAAAACGTAGTGGACCAAATAACACATATACAATGTTTTGTTATATTTTGTTGGAATGGTCGACGATTCATGTTTCAATCGTTTGTACTCCATAGTTTAAATTATAATCGCTTATTCTCAACAAAATTAAAATGTATGTATTTTATATTTCCATTAGAGGAATCTCACACTAACTATTTATACTTTATATATTATATAACTTCAAAGCTCTATTTTACTTCTATTTTACTAGATTGACAATGTACAAAATCGACGGGGTGCGAAATAAACCGGTTTTCCGTCAAGATTAAAACTAGAGCAATATTTAGTTGAATAATAAGTAATAACAAATGATACAATTTTTTTTAAACAGTGCTCTACACTTTAACGTATTGCTTTTAATAAAATCTTTCAACTTTCCTCATATATTTTAATAGCTTTAAAAACAAAATATATAGTAAAAAATCACTATTTATAATATAATATTAAATATTAAAATATATTTATAACTTCTGAATAATTATGACAAAATAAATTTGTTATTGTTATTATAATAAAAATATTTTAATGGTAATATGAATAATAAAAAATATATTTAAAAATGCTGTAATATTCTTAACTTTTGATTTGGATTCTGCGATATCATTTTTAGCTTCGATGCAAAGCGAGAAGGTATTGGTTTTACTCTGATGTGGGCTTTTTTTTTCGCTGTATACACTGTAACTTTTTTAATACTAGACCAATTCCTTCGAATAGCAACTCTATAAATCACAAATTTTGTCTAGTTTGTACTTTGGGGGGGTAAAAGTTGAAAAAGTTTAAGTCTTCATAGACGAAAGTTTAAAAAACAAAAAAAAAAACCGTACGAGTTTTTAAGTTAGAACTTTTACTGGCTATAGCATCGAGAAAAAGAGTCGGATCGAGTTGAAATATATAAGAAATATTTATTTGGTATGCCCGCGCACGTCAGTTTTGTCAAATTCAAAATATACCCATTTCCCGCCCCCCTAGGGGGGATACAAGTTTTTTTGTTTTTCGGGGTTTTAAGCCGTAATTTTAAAACTTTTGGGTTGAAAATTTGCCCTAAAAACCCAGTGTACCAGATGTGAGAAACGAACAGACACTAAAAACTGGTAACGTCTATCCGTGTTAGATTAGGTTAGGGCCCAATGATCGGTATCATAATATTGTGTTTATTACATGATATCACAGGCGACTAAATCGTGTGACTGATTATAGTAGACACTCGATTTATTGGGAAAAAAACCTGTCCGTGTACTTATTAAGACACTTAATGATTCTGATACGACAAAACCACTGTCGTTATCTCGTTATTTTATAACCTGCGTTATATAACCTTACCGAAGGTTAACTATGAGTACATGAGGTCCAACTACCTGCAAATAATGAAGAGGACTGTTGTTTTTTGGATTCAGATTAAGTGTTGGTTTTTATGCAGTATACCGCCTCAAAATGTTTTTTTTATTACACAATTTTTTTAAAGGAAAACTAATGTTTTGTGTATTGTTATACTGGTATTCATTTAAAGAGATTCACGCTTGATTGTTTAAATTGTCTAATATTAGATAATCTGCTTCGTGCTAATTTTATTTTTTTAGTTTATCAACTTGTAGCTCTAATTTTGTAAAAAATATTTCATTATTTTATTACTATGTACTATTACTATTAAGATAATTTTTAATAATAATTAAGTCATAAATGATAATACTTTATTTTATGACTAGATTAAATCTCGTGAACATTTAACATCATGATACTGCTCCTATGCTATTATTAAAAAAACACAATTTTTAAAATCTCCATAAAAGGTTATTGTTAAATAACAGGCAACAGCCGACTGCAAGTGGCTATACACGTTAGTAATATTTAACTAATAAGTAATAAATGTAGGTAAAATTTATTGTTTTCTCCATCACAGTACCAGTATACGATTTATTTTAATTTAAATGTAAGAAAATCGATTTTTCTTTAGAAAATAACAAGAAATTAATATACAGGATGAGGCAGTAAAACGGCGATTTTCTAATGTATTTAAATGGTAAAACCCGTTTCACTATCCCACCCTTTACATTTTAAGGATCTATGAAAAGGTTTTTTTAGTTGCATTTTATTTTGTACATTGTCAATCTAGTAAAATAGAAGTATAATATAGCTTTGAAATAATATAATCTGTGAAGTATAAATAGTTTGTGTGAGATTGCTTTAATGGAAGTATATAATACATAAATATTAATTTTATTGAGAATAAGCGATTATAATTTAAACTATGGAATACAAACGATTGAAACATGAATCGTCGACCATTCCAACAAAATATAACAAGACATTGTATATGTGTTATTTGGTCCACTAAGTTTTTGCAAAAAAAAAAAAACCAGTACAGTGGGTCGGGGCATAGTGGGGACGGAGCATAGTTGGGTCGGGGCATATTGGGGACGGGGAGGTCACAGGTTTACAGGAATTTTTAAATCTGAAAGTGATGAAATCACTTTCGAAAAAACGCTTTGATGCAAATCGGTAGTTAGTATTTTCAAGCCAGTACAGTACAAACCAAGCACAGTTTAAACCAGCAAAGTTAGAAAGTTTTAAATGAAGGTTCTGTATTTACAAATGAGCATCAAAGCGTTTATTTGAAAGCGATTTTATTCAATTTTATCACTTTTATTTATAATAATTCTTGTAGACCTGTGACCTCTCCGTTTCCTCATTGCTTTGATTACATTATGCCAATACTCTACTGTACTAGTCCTCTCGGATAAAATCGCTTTCAAATAAACGCTTTGATGCTCATTTGTAAATACAGAACCTTCATTTAAAACTTTCTAACTTTGCTGGTTTATACTGTGCTTGGTTTGTACTGTACTGGCTTGAAAATACTAACTACCGATTTGCATCGAAGCATTTTTTCGAAAGTGATTTTATCACTTTCAGATTTAAAAATTCCTGTAAACCTGTGACCTCCCCATCCCCAATATGCCCCGACCCAACTATGCTCCGTCCCCACTATGCCCCGACCCCACTGTACTGGTTTTTTTTGAGTTCAGATTTTTTAGAAGACCATTTACATTCCTTAAAAATGTTGACTGTAAAAAACAATTTCATTATATACTCATAATGTTTAGCCCATCCTTGTGGCACAATATTTTTGGGTATATTATGATTTTCTCGACTCATTAATTGATGAACTATTTGTTTTTCACTTTTTATGTTGTTGAAATTTTGTACAAAAACATTTAAGCATATTTTTGTGAAAAGCTTTAGATTTTCAGACGGGACCTTTAAACTAAAATTAGAATTTAGTTCAGTTTGTTTAAATGTTTTATGTACAATTAATAGTTCGTTTTTATCGTCTAATTCCTTATTTGACTTTAATAAAAAATTTTTACACTCTTCACATTTAAATTTATCTAAACATCGTTCAAGAACTCATCTTCATCCGATTCGCAGTTGCATTCTTCTGAAGCTCTCATCAAAGAAAATGAACAAATACTAGTAAAACTACTACGAAACATCCTTGCTGTGGGATTTCTCGTGTAACCATTTTTTTGTCTTATTATTGAGAACATATTTTCCAGCGGGTCTTGGTTCAATCTATTGCAAAATAAAAAAAATTCTTGATTTTGAGGTAAAAAATGTGTCATATCTAGCGGTTCGGATTCATACAAATGCAATATCGCTGTTAATGACCATTCCATACCAGTAAAACATGGCGGGACTGAAATTTTTTTATCTTTATGGCTAATTTTTTTTGCATTTTTAAATGTATTTACTGTTTTATTTAAAATATTAAAAATATGTTGATTACTTTCACTTAACGGTCTTCGATTCGGATTTTTATCATAAAGATGTTTACTGTTACACGTGTCAAATGTATCATTTATTTCTAATAAAAAGTCTGCAGTATCATTTGCCGTTTTTGTTATTAATTGTCCCGTTTGTATGCATGTTTTGATGGCTGCAGCTACACTATTGCTAAATATTTGTACAGCTAGTCTGCATGACATTTTTTGAAAGGGGTTTGGACTAAGGTGCTCAGGTGTTATTTTGCACATTGCTCGAGCTTTAACACTTTTAGAATCAATTTCATAAGCTTTTATTATATCTTGAAAGCTAATGATTTTATTTTGAACTTGTATATCTCCCGTCAATAAATTGTTTCTTAAACTTTTAATAAGATGTGGGATATCATAAATTAAATATATTTTTTCGCTATGTATGGTTGTTATTGGATTTGAAGCAGTTCCTCCAAGAAGGGAAAATAACTTTTGATTTTGTGTCCCCTGATCACAAACAATGGCCTTTGGTAATAACCCAATGTTTAAAATATGTTCAACGCTTTTTTTCATCAGAATATTTAAATCATTTCCACTAACACCGTTATTTGGCAAAAAATAGCACAACGGAAACTTCCAGTTTTTATAAAGCCCTCTCACCATAACTACTAAAGCGTGTTTAGCATATTTACATGAACGACCAAGTGGTCCTAAATCTTCAAATCCCTCGATCATATCAAGGGCTTTATTATACTCAGTTAACTTCATGATAGACACTTCGTCATGTAGTATGATACATTTTCTATCGCTATAAGACATCGAAGACACTTTAAGTTTAATTTGTTGTAAGTATCCTCTAACAAACCCAGGGAGGTATTCAATTGATTTCAACCAACGTCGGATTGTACTTTCCGCGGGTAATATGATACCATTTTTTCTCAAATATTTATAAGCCGAAGGTGACTTATAATACAATGATAACGCGAGTTTTTTTTCTGTTATTGACCAAGGTTTGCGCTTTTTGTGCAAAATTTTCATAGACGCAAGAGCCTTAGAATTGGTTGTTAAAAATTGGACTTGGTTGAAAAATTGTTGGACATTTTTTTTTTTAACTCTTGTTTTTTCATTACATTTTTTTTTTAATAATGTAATTATAGCACGTTTTTGCTTCGATAATTTTTTTTAAGTGCACAATTTCTTTTGGTCACATGATTAGGGCTATGTACTTGGCATTTGTATTAGTTCCGATACCCAAGATTTAGTTTTAGGTGAAATCGATAAAGTAGGACTATTACTGAAAAACAAATTTCTCGGTGATGTTGTTGTAATATTATTGTATTTTTTCTTTGGTGTCAACACTTTTAAGTCTCCAGATGAATGTATATTAGACGGAGTGGGAAATTCTAAAAAAAATCAAAAATAAAAAACATTTTAGGATTTATGCCAGTTGTTATGGGGACGTGATATATTAACAACAGTGGTAATTTTTAACTAGTGAACAATATAATAAAAACAGTCTATAATAAGTCAATATACAAATCATACCTATTAGCTTAAAAACCCAAATACTTAGTAGATGAACTACTGTAATTTTAAAATTAGAAATTTTGTTATTTATTAAGGTAGTGATCAGGCGTGGTTTTTATATAACTCTTAAGTATGAATCTTTAACGACGGTAGGCGATAAGGCATTCCATTAGAGTATGAATATATTATTGTATTTATTAATCGATCGCGATCCGGCGATGGTGAGGTTTCAACTAACTGGACATCAGGGCCCCTGGCTTGGTGACCCGTGTACCGCTGTTTTCTACCCTATTGCCTCATTGACTAGTGATTAATAAGTATGTTTTGGGCAAGTGGTAACGACGGTTGGCCGAATGTACTCGTTACACATGTTATAGAGATAATAATTTTTTTTACATGTACGAAACGAGCGGCTAGAGGCTTTCCGAGTATACAGTATTAAACTGATAAAAAAATTATTATAATTGATTATAATCAGTATTATCTTAAATAGTTATTTAAGAAGCTGATATATTTTAGAAGTATTTATTTTTTTATTGAGCCCTTGGCTCAATTAAAAAAGCCTGGGTTTGTGTGTTTTGCACACTTAATACACTTGGTTAATGCGGCTCTGCCCGCCATGGGGATTGTCTAATCTGTCCCCCCGCAAATAACGCCACTCAACTAAATTTGACCCTACTCTGCAACTTCAATTAGTACTACAAGTAGTGCATTTGTAATCCTTTAATAATTAAGAGCTTTTATTTAATTTCAATACCTCACATACCTTCAGTCACTCTTATTTTTTTTTGACATTTTGTCGGAGTAGTGTTCAATATTTTACTCACGTTGGCATTTTCTCCTAAATTCATACAAGAGATAATGTTATAGTGAGACAAATTTAAATAGGCTAAAATGTAATTAGTGTTCTATTATCACTAAAAAGTCCAGGGACGGAATTAGGACGTGAATATGGAAGACTATTCTAGTGGTGTCCACCAATAATTGTTTTTTATTATATGTCATTTAAGGTATCGCAGAAACATTTAAGGAAACAACTATTTTTTTGTTAAGAAAATTAACATAATTAATAATGGTGTTTAGATTTATTTCATTATTTAAAAATTCTATAGGCTATAGGCGCAGTAAAATGTGTTTTATTTAGGTTGTTAATGAATCTTATAATTCAATATCTAATTTCTCGATGTTTTTAGTTTTTACAATAATGTGTTTTTTGTGTGTATGTCCATATTGACTTTTCTTTAGACCGATATTTTTCTTATTTATTTGTTAATGACGTTTATTCGTCTTCATTAAGAAAATACTATTAAGCTGCATCCACACTATGCCGCTGAATGCCATTTGGCAAAGCCAATAGCAATACCATTGTCCACATAAGTGTTTGCCGACACTCGAACAATAGTTTTTGGATGCTTCAATCTACTTCTAACCAGCTTAGTAGTTTTAAATACCGATATATTTATTTAAAAAAAAATATTAAATTACTCTTAAAAAGTGAAATAGGATAGTAGATTTATTAACATTGGACTTTTAATAATATTTACCTTCAATAAAATCTGTACATATGACTTTCCATGTCCAAGACCTAGGAGATGACTGTAATGAGCATTCTGAAGATTTCAAATTAGGAGTACCATTATTTTTTTCATCTAAAACAAAATAATATTGTGATAAAACATATTAATTTTATGAAAATATAGTTATCAGTTAAAATATACCAGTACAATATTTTTTCGGAATAGCGTTAGCGTTAAGACGTGACTTCAAATCAGAAGGATTATTGTACTGGTCGTACTGAAAATGATCAGAACAAATCAACTTCTTTTTCAATTGTTTTGAGCTTAAGTCATCCAATCCAATATTTCTTGACAAACAAAATAATACATTTTAAGTAACATACCTCAATATATTGTTAATATCTGCAAGTTACAACCGTAATTTTAATATTATTAATAACAATCCTCTGAATAATAATATTATTATTATCTCAGATCATAATTAAAAAAAACGTATTAAATTATTAAATTTTGCCTTAAAGATATAAATTAAGAAAAAATTGCCTTACCAGAATGAATGATCCACTTTTTAGATAATTCAGTATTTGAAGGAAATACATGGAATCGTTTTATGCTATTCCTTCGAACATTTAAACAACCAAAATACGAACATATATCGCCTGACATTGTAACTTAAAAGTATTTTACGAACTATTTAATAACAATATTGTATGCTTAAAAATATGAATATCACTTGGTCACGTCACCACATTCAACTGGTAGTCAGTAAATAATAGCAGCAATATTGGATTAAGTTAATATAGATTAAGGTATTCTAAGAAATACATAAAATTGAAAATAGGAAATTGTACACAAATAACCAGGGATCGGACTAGGCCCGGACACATTATTTTTTACATACTTGATAAAGTATTATGCTGGATCATACTATGCGATTTGTCGGTTCCCGATTAATCGCAGCACCCAAAATAAACATTATTGAATGTTGACATTCTTTTTTTGGGATATAATGTGCAAGCACTTCTAAATTCTAGTTATTCATTAATTAATTTTAGAATCTGGTACCTGATCAACTCAGTGGCGTAACTCGAAATTCTAATTCCCGTGGCAATATAATCTTGCGGGCATTTAGCTTTACAAATTTGGGGAAAGGGGGCATTAAAGACGTACACCCGCCCAAAACAATAATTTCTATATCTGTCCCTGTTAATAGCTTCTAAATAATTAAAATCATGTTTGGTATACAATTATGTATATGGTCAATTTTTATTTAACATTGTTTTTGGTTTAAATAACATAAACAAAACCACAATAAAAATAAAATAAAAAATATTAAATAAAGTTATGTCCGGTCTGTTTTACCAAAATTTCTTCTTTCTTGCTTTTGCTTCAGCAAACTTATGGATTAAATCCTTGAAGTTAACCTCTCGAGCAGTTTCTTGTTCGATTTTAAAGTTTACTTGTTACATTTTTAAGCGTTGAACTTACAGCTAAAATTTCAATTGTAAATGTTTTTAGTATGACTTTATTGTCTTTGTTTACCAACTTCGTAGCTTCGTTTAAAAGTTCAACAGGTAAAATTTAGCATTAATACATGAAAACTTGGAAAACGTTTATTAACTTGATTTATTAATCAAGAACCAACGTTCGATAAAAAATAGTCGCATGAAATAAACTTTTTCACATGTTTACGACGTTTGTTTTTAAATTCTGTGAATTTATTTTATTTTAAAGCAATTTAATTTTACTAGAATATTAATATGTCTTAAATATCATCGTATTTTTTAATTTTGTATTAATGGTGATCTGTTTTTTGTATTCTCGACATTTCTCGATGAGCCCTCTAGAGTCATAGGTCCGTCGCTCATTGCCCATCATGCCACCCTATTGGTACCTATGCCACTGGACCAACTTTTTTTTTGATAAGTCACAGACTAAAATTATTGTCATTACATTTTAAAAACATTTTTTTAAGCTTAAGTATGCTATATGTAGGTATTTACAATTAAAAAATTTAACTCAGCGTTTATAACGAGGAGAAATAGTAGTTAACTTTTAATTTTTTATTTCCAACAAATTAAGACAAAGTAAGACTACTCATTAGACAATTTTAACTTTGCCATTTACAATACTTTTCTTAAAAAAATCGAAATTGTTATCTTCACACAGCTATTGTTCTTCTTTATGTATTAAATATGTAGGTACATAAATATATTATGTTTATTATTAGTAGCTCAAATATGGAAAACAAGAAAAGTGTATGCTCTTTTGCCGAAGTTACTTCATATAATCTGCCTTTTTTTACACAAAATACGTATTTTATTATTTAACTTTTCTTAAATAACTATACTTCGAGATAGTGTAAAATGTAAGTTTAAAATTTAAGTAGGTGTTCTGCAAAAAAAAAAGGAACAGGTAACTAGAACAATACTACACACATTTTCAAAAAAAAAAAAAAATTTTTATACGAAATTATTAATTTAAAATGTAAATTAATAATTATCATATTAATTGTAATCTGTGTAAAATTCCAAGCAAAAATGATACGTCACTAGGATGTTAAATTTTTTTATTCTGTAATGAGAGACAGTTGGCAGTAAGTCGGACACTGTCCGCTGACCGCTCAACGGTGCGTAGCCATATTTCTAAGAAATTGTAACAGCAGTTACGAGTTATGACGAAAAATGCCCTGCCGCTAGACAGTTGTGTAAAAAATGGTATTGCGCATGCGTCAAGTAGAGCGGTTGTCAGCGCTCACAACGTTACCCGCCAATACTAAAATACAACCGTAGCGCTACCTAACGATTCCCGACATTTACTGTGCCATCAAAATCAATGCTAATACCAACAATTGTGTCTTCATAGATTTTTCAATACATAAAATCAATGCCCTCATAATTATTTTAACATGAAAATTCCAAGTCAATAATTTTCTTTCATCACGAACAAAATCATATTTGGCTCTGCCATTGCGAAGCTCCACGCAAAATTTCTTAGAAACTTTTTAACTTCCTATAAATATTCCGTGGCAATTTTTTCTTTCATCACAAACACAAATACTTTTGGCTCTGCCACAGCGTAGCTCCACGAAAAAAAATTTCAATAAATATTAAGAAAATATTGATAAATAATTATTTTAAGGTAATTGTTTATCTTTAGTACCTCCAAAATCCCTGTTTCTTTTCAAATAAACATTTATAACTTACTATTTGTGCAATATTATTTTAATTTATAAAAAAAAAGAACAAAAACTAAAATTTAGTAGGATGAATTCCTACTAAATTGTAGGGGACAAATTTGTACTAAATTTCAATAGGTTTAGACATTATTAAGTACATCATCTACATCATAGTTATTACAACTCATTACGATATCGTTTTTTTTTTTAATTGGTCAACCAGCCAAAAAATGGATGCATCTCTGTAGCTCTGCTTCAACATTTACGGAATAAAATGTACTCATTTCCAAATGATATGCGCAAATCCTATTACCTATTGGTTCAAATTTTCCGTTCCGACTAGAGGAGTTCTCTATATGAAAAGTAATTTATATTTTTACCATATAAGTGGATTATGGTAGATGAGACGTTTATTTTCATCCATTGTATCCCTTTATTCGACTACAATTTTTTTTTAACCTTTAAATATTATTCCCTTTGTCTCAGTAATAGCTTTCAGCAAAAATCATGAATATTTTATTCAGTTAACGGAAACCCAACCCAAAAATTGTAAAGTCTTAGTATTTTCACTATGTACGATAATTTGATTTTAAATTTACATGTTTACTGCTATTGATAATGATAATTTTTACCAAAAAAGTCTATTGTTTTATTTTGAAATAGTGTCACTTAAATTATAAACCGCCAAAATAATATGGACAAAATTTCATGAAAATGGCAAAAACTTGAGAAAATTTGTTTGAATTTTATTTAGAGTATTTTCGATTTAAGAAAAGCTAGATTGTAATGAGCAATGTGTACTTTAGATTCCATGTAGAGCTTCTTAATTTCATTGATGCGATATTTCCTTTCATGGTTTTTGATTTTCTTCAAATACACAGACTATTGGACTTCATTAGAAATTAGCATACCAACAGTGTGTTTGAAAATTTCACGAAGCTTACAAATTCGAAATGGTACTTGAATTGGTATAACTGTTTACATATTATTTTTATATTATAAAAAGTGACTAGTTACAAAACAAAAGTCACCTGTTTTGTATACGGGTTTGAACCGTGGATTGATCAGCTGGGATTCAGTAATAATACAATAAATAGTAACGAAATGTAAGAGCAAAATAGTATATTAATCAATAAAATCTACATTTTTATGTGAACATGTGAAAAATTACATACATGCAGTAATTCAAGAACAGTTAATGTTATAATCAAACTATGAAGGAAAAAAATTTCGAATGATGATATTTTCAACTGTTTCTGCTTTGAATTTGCCATCTGAAAGTATAACATATTAATTATTATACATTTTATAAACAAACAAATCAGGCCAATTATGTTGAGAATAACAATGTTACATTTAAAAAAACGTCTTTGTTTCAAATAATCGTACGAGTAGAATAATGTAATATCACGTATCTCACGTTTTGCTAATTCTTTTTTTGTACATTAAAAAATGTTTTTTAATTTGTTAGTTATTTTTCGAGTTTTGATATTTAGTTTGAAAAAAAAAAAATTTACATCTAAAAAAATGACAAATTTTTTTATCATTATGTTTTTGCATTAGTTTTTGAACATTTTACTCGACACATTTATTGAATATTATTCTATTGTTTAATTACATTTTCAATGGGCCAAGAATTGCTCTTTTTCTGGTGCTCCTATGGATACTTGCGGCGCTTTATCTGCTACAGTTTGGCATATTTCTTTGATATCTGAATAATTTTTCAAATCACCGGTCTTGCATCGTACCTCTCTTTTTACTATTTCCTATTATTATAAAAGTAATAATTAGAAATTAAATAGTGTATTACAAGTTACAAATAAAACTGATTCCTCTTTAGCGAAATAAAAACTGCTATCTACAAGACACAAAATAGGCCATGAGGTTTTTATATGCAAAAAAACATCAATTTTATAGTAGTTAACGTATTGATTTCATATTATGTAAAAAATGGGAGAAGATATGATATTTAAATTCTCTCTTAACGTATCAATCATTGGAAAAAATCGTTCGAAAATGGTTCTTCTATTATATATCTTTTTATATGTAAAGAATGAGTGGAAAAATCATTTACTATAAAAATCCTTCCGTTTTACTATTGGGAAGTACGTACATATATTTTAGGTTTAAGAGAAAGACAATATCTATCGAGACCAGAAAAGAAAAAATGGCAGATGTCTAACTTTTTTGAAAGTTTGAATATTTTGAATATTTCACAAAACCAACCTAATAATCCTTTTATCTGAAATATAGTATTATGGTTGTTATTTACCTTTAATTCTGGTTTTTTTGTAGCAGCAAACGCTAGGGCATAGGTCATAACATCATCTTTATGAAACCTACGGTCTGAAAGTTCAAAATATTATACATTTTAAAAAAAAACGAATCAGGTCAAATGAGTTGAGAATAAATATGCGGTATACTAGTAAAATAATAGTAGTTTTTAGAATAGTAATGTAGTAATAATATGGTCCCAATTTTCTCAATTTTTTATAAGGTTTTATTTGTTACTAACTCTTAGTTTAAAAAAAATACTTTTTTTTAGTTATTACATTTGATTGTTAATGATGATGTCTTTTAATGGTTTTTGACTATTTTACTCAACATATTTATTGAATATTTTTATAAATCGTTTAATTACCTGATTGTGATTCTAGGCTTTCAAATATATCCATATTGGCTTCTGGGATGTTAGCAACCTTAGCTACTTTGGCACATAAAGCTTTTATTTTATCAAATTTTACGTCGCGATCTTGCTTCATAATTTGCTCGAATATGCCTCTAACAAAGCTCTATAATTTTCAGAATAAGAATTTAATTTTAAAATGTATTTTATAATTAACTCAAAAACTAATCCTTCTTTAGCGAACCAAAACGCCAAACTATGAACAAACGTTTGGAGAAACGCCCCTCCCCGCGGAACTTTTTGATGCGTACCCAGCATGCATGTTACGATAAAAATAATGTTCTTAAAATGTTTGTATTTTTTCGAGTATTTTGGCCAAAAAAAACATGAGAAAAAAAATCATAAAACATTTTTAAATAATCTTTTTAACGTAACAGACATGCAGCATAAGTTTTATTTTTAGAATTTTTTTTAAATTTTAATTCTTCATTTCTGTTTAAAAAATGGAAGAAATCTTTTTGTAAGCTTATATTTATTAATTTTTTATGTAAGAAACCAGTAACAAAATCATTTTATGGTTTGAGAGAAAAAAATATCATTCGAAAAGCTGAGAATTTTTATATTAATAATAAAAACCTATACTTTTTAAAGTTATAAGTTGTTAAGTGTTAATTAAGTGTATGAGTTTTAAATGGGAAAATTAAAAGTTTGAATATTTTGAATATCCTAACACAAACAAACTAACGAGCTTTTAATCTGTAATATAGTTTTATAGTTTTTATTTACAAGTAAACTTGGATTTGTTTTAGCTGTATACGACAGGATGGCGATTACAGCTTGGTCATTTGTATATCGAAAACCTGAAAGTTCATAATAATATTTATTATTAAAATAATCAAATTTAACAGCAAGGGAATCGAGAATAGTATCGTGTTACAGTTGCAAAACATTTGTTTTTTATGTTAATGTAATTTTAGAATAATAAAGTCAATTCACATTATATATTTATAGTGATATTGGTTAATGAACTTATCACATTTTATAATTTGTTTTGTACATCATCAAAATGTACCCGTTTTTTAAACTTTTTATTTGGTTTAAGAGTTATGATTTTTTGGTTAACATTTTTTTTTAATTTTCAACTATATAAATAACAAAATCGATTATTAAATTGTTTTGTCAACATTTTTCTAATATCTATTACCGAAATCCATATTGTTTGCAACATAGTTTTTGCCGATTGTATGTCCTACTTCGTTTATTACATTTTTTAATTGAGTAAAGTCCATTTTGCCATCATTCCCCACTTTTGACGCGATTTTTTCTTTAATCATAGTCTGTAATTTTCAAAATAAGTGTAAAAGTATGTTCAGTATAAGTGAAAAATATTTTTTTAAGCGTAACTGGCGATTGTAAGAACATTAAATACATTTTTTAATCGATAGTCTTTTTTATTCGAATTATCTTTTTATTCAAAATTATTTAAGACTATTTATTCCAATACTTTTTTTATTCTACAAAATCTAAGATGCTTTCCAATATTTTTTATATGAAAAATTGCAATAACATTTTTTTTTAAATATGTCAACAATTAAAAAACTAAATAAATCATGTAGTCTAAGCTTTTTATTCTATTTGAATAATAGTTATCCAAATTAATAATTTTACGTCAATCTTTCGAAAAATTATTCGTCGGTCATTCAAATAAAAAAAATGATTTTAATAAATATTTAGGTAAACAATTTTTTAAATAATGTCCATCTCTGTATAAAGTTAAACAAAACTTTTAGTGTTATATCTCGATCATAATTAATAATAAGTGCTCGTTTACTTACTTTCTGTACTTGAGTTGGGGGGACACCTTGACATTGGAAAAAGAATGACGTCACGGAAAAAAACAGTATACTTTTCAAATACATGTTAATTTATCAAAAAAATAAACTCGGATTTAGAATGTTAAATATTAGTTTATGAAATTAAAACTGTTTTGAAATTATTCGATACTTATGAAGATTTTATAATGTAATTTGAGTATTGTATTGATTGGTGACTGTGATTCAAATAGTATAAATTAGCGCAGTACCTACTATAAGAACATATACTTCAGGACTGTACACTGTTTCAAATTTGTTACTATTGTGTTGTGCCTTTGAAGTAAATAGTAGATATTCAAGAACATTGTTTGTTGCACGGTATACTCAAGTGCAAAACATATGCATATACTGCCAACGTTTTTCGTTAGTACTCAGTCTGAAGAATATTTCATACAATTTAACTTTTTTATACTAACATTTTTAAATATGTAATATTTTTGTTAGTACTTCTCGGTTTGAAAGGGGAATGGATAAACTATTTTTGGCCAATTAAGTTACTTTAAGTTTTTACTTATTGGTTAAAAACAATTAGGAGTTTCAACATACACGAAAACAAATTAAATGATAAATAATTTTCACTTTGTTATAAAAAATGTATCTTGGTTAATGTCATGCTAACTTACAATAGATGGCCGATGCCATATTATTTCAACATCATAACCACTGCATCAATAATAAAAAAAATTTCGATTACAAAAATAATATTGTTTTAATATAGTTCATTCTAATAATAATAATAGTATACCCAACACATATTGTATAAAGGCCAATCAGGCGAATTAGGTATATCGTAAATATATGTGTAAAATAATAAAAAATCGTAGAAATATAAGAAACATATTTTCCTTTTCCACGTGTAAAAGGCTGTAATGTAAAAATATGTTATAACAAAATATAAAGCAAATACTTAATTTTAAACAATATGATATCGTGCAGAAAACAAAATAATTCGACTCTCATGATTAAATTTGACTTAATATCATATGAAAAGAGTTATTCAATTTGGCGAGAATGGCTAATAATTTTGTAGTATAAAATATGTTTAAACATTGTACTGCTGATAAAGATTGAAGAACCAACAAAATTATAAACCCTTTCCCCTAGAAGGGATAGAATTTTTTTTCTATATTTTATTTTTGCAATCAAAGTTTTAGGGTTTGAAAGGTAATCTAATATGGGGCTCTAGCACATACCAATTTCTCAAAAACCTGTAGTCAAACTTTCTTTTAAAAATGAAAACCCCTAAAAAAGGGAAAAATTACAGTTTGACTAAAGTAAATGTCTAGGTTGCTACGTTTTAGTGAATGAATAATAAAAATAAAGATAAAGAATAATAATAAAATTTTTTAAATGTTTAAATCCTATATTAATATCTCAAATTTCTCAAATTTGTAGTATTCACTTCCTTGTCTTTTTAAGTAAATGAATTGGTTCTTCAAAAATTTACATCCACAATAACCTGAAAAAAAAGCTGATAAGATTCAATATTTTTTTGAAGAAAATTA
The DNA here is from genome assembly GCF_023614345.1 of Adelges cooleyi. Taxonomy (NCBI): domain Eukaryota; kingdom Metazoa; phylum Arthropoda; class Insecta; order Hemiptera; family Adelgidae; genus Adelges; species Adelges cooleyi. Next base: position 2,069,975 of record NW_026095978.1, read on the forward strand.
AAATCCGATCATCCGAAGTAGGCGTAATTATGTCAAGTCTTTAAGTCTAAATTGGTTTCATGTACTACCAAAATGACTTTAAGCCGTAGAAAAAATTGTATACGTTAAAACTAGTACTAGAGGTGTATACAAATTACAAATGAACCTGAAGACAAATTGATATGGTCGAAATGTATTAAAACCCTTTTTTTTATTAAATATTACCTGTATAATACTGATGATTAAAACCCGCCCGTTTTCAATCTCCATAATATTAGCTGGTTATTATTTTATTAGATGTATTTTTTATGTGGAAAAAGAAAACCTTTTCGGTTGCACATCTAGCATGAACGTAGAAAATACATGTATTTTCAAGAGAAGGCGGCTAAAAAAAATTCTGTGGGAGGCTATTGTCCCTTTGACAAAGCTAGACAAAATTGTTGTCTAAATAAATAGCGGCTCTTGTATCGTTACAATGATTTATTAAGTTGTGTTTTTCGATTTATCAGGCTATCTGATAATAAATAAGGCCAATTTCGAGGGACAGAGGCCTATCGGCCTAAGTACAATCTAGGTTGTAATACACGAGCAGAAAAATATTGTACTTGTGTACCGTTCAAAAAATAACATGTTTTCGTGTTAAACTAAAAATATATGTAGGTTTACTGTGTACGAATTTATCGGTTTGAAAAAAACAACAGATATCATGTAACCAGAACACATTTTATAAAAGCGATACCGAATTATCCGATTTAATATACTATACTATAATATGCTTCTTGATGGGGTACTATCAAATAAACTTGTTTGTCTTGTTTACTGCTTTTGTCCTTGTAAAATAAAACTCAATTAAAAACATGACAAATTTAAGTTACGCTTATATAAACAGGAACGGACCGTTTAAAACGTCCCGAAATGCCTAACTCAAAGCTTTTGATACATTTTTTTTTACCTTTGACGTTCGGAGTTAACTCACAAACAAGAATACACCCCCCCCCCCCCACAAAAATCTATGCGATATAAAAATTTAAAAGGGTAGAATACACGAGTAACAGAAAAAGATTGGAACTCATCCCGATTTTGAAGAATTTATATCTTTACAATACGATTTAAAACTAAAATTAAAAACGTACTACAAACTATGCTTCGAACAAGTATTGAAAAAAGTCTACCAGTTTTCAAAATAATTGTAGTTTTACGCATTAGTTCATTTTAATCATATTTTATATTGCATATAACAGAAAACAGTTAGACTTAAATGTTTTAATACTTTATATTAGGTAATTATTAGCGTCTTGAATGGTTTATTCATACATTATCAGAGCATTTTTCAAAACCCCATCTACTTTTATACGTTGTTCATTAAAAATGTACTTGTAATGTTTAAAAATACATTAAATAAATCAATTGCTCAACGATTACATTAGAAGGATTGCAGGAATGCATGTTATTATGGAAGTCGATTGTTAAATAAATGATTCATTTACTTCAAAAAGATAAATTTGAGCAAATAAAAAAGGACTTAAACACAATTTTAAATGAAATATCATTAGTCGACTTTTACATTAACCTAGAAAAGTGGCCGATTTAGTCAAATATTTATACATAATTGATATCTAACCATCTTGAGTTGGCCTAAAATGTCCAACAAACAGGCCACTTCAACCCCCTTAAAATATTCACTGGAATCAAACTTATAATTTTTACAACAGTTTTTGGCTACAATAAATTCTGACTTAATGCATTTTCTTCAATGTCTAATAAGTAAGCATGCTGTTCCCAATACACGTTCAATCAAGATTGTCAATGTATTATTTTCACTTTAAAATATCTATTTGTATCATAAACCTTTTTTGTGACTTACGAAAACCCTTAAAAAGTAAAATTTTTTTTTTTTATAGTAACTTTGAAATGTATAGAATATACGTGACATTTTTTATGTAGCCTTTGAGCTACTAGAGAGGGTATTCTAGAGATAGGCTCTCCCTCCTTTAATTACACCTATGGATTTGTATGGGAAAAATCGCCTTCGATGATGTATCTAACCTATGTTTTCAAACAGGGATTTGAACCCAATTTGTATTTGAATTTCACAGTAATAATTTTCAAAACCGATTATGAGTCGATTGAACTATTTACCAACACGACGTTAACCGCTTTAAAATGTGCATGTATATAATGTGTCAATATTTTTGAAATCTTCAGTATAAAAACTCTCATATATACATATGCATATGAATATCGTAAAAAGGCCTTTGCATAGTATGTTCTTTTTCGATTCCAGCAAGTATAATAATAATTTCAACCATTGCATCAGCCCCTAACCTAACCTAGCCGGTTGTTTTTTAAATTGTTCTCAATTAGCAATGTAAAGTATAAACAGATATTTTATCGAGCGTTTCAATGGAAAATCTATTCATTTTCTGCTAAAACGAAATTGTTATTGTGTTTTCTGCTGTTGTTGTCGTTGTAACCGTTCTTATTTGTGCACATGTTTCATATGCGAAAATATTTCACTGAAAACTACTTATTTTTTTTATTCCATATAGGTCGGTACTATTAGTTTTTATAACATTATGCGAATTGTTGTTTTCATTATTCCACAGTATTTTTTGTCCCTGCATATTATTTTTCTGTTCGAATATTTACAAAAGCAATATTCATAGATCAAATAGATTTACACAACACAATACAGTATACCTTGGTAACCTCTTTTTTAAGTATAATTTTAATTCCTAAAACTATAAATTAAGAAAAAAGATTAATTAATCCCACTATGTTTAAAAACAAATATGCTTTGCTTAAAAGTTAATTTAATACAATACAAGACAAAACTTGTCATTATATTGTTAACTACGATAGTTACTATTACTACTAATAGAGTTACTATGGCAATACATTTATATAGATAGACGATCAACCTTAATCGTATCCTTAGTATTAAAAATGGATTTTTAAGCACATAATTATTGTCATTAGGTACAATGCTTTTATCGATATTTGTATTTTTATCTGTGAATACTGAACTTCCCTTGCTTACTCACTTACTACTACTACTCTAAAAATAATACACATAGACCCAACATATAAAAATAATAATATTAATACTAATAAATAAACCATGAATAACACAGGTTAAAAATTCATTACAAATATACAACAAATAATGCGTATAATAATAACTAGTGTAATTTCCTAACAATTACCAGATTTCCACATAACACATAAAAAAATATAGAATTTTTGCAGACAATCCTTATACACAATACTACAGTATTACACGATATCTACTGCAATCCACACCTAGTTACTTTAAAAATATTACTTTAGCCCGCTCAAGCGAAGCTTCAGGCCGTAATTAAAAAAAAATATCCAGCCAGTGTCACATATTTTAAAATCATATAATTTTCTATTTTATGATATAGTACAACGTACAAGTCCGTCAATCATTAGCTATACAGTCTGTACATTGTACGCGTATAATATTTCTTTGTCAATTCAAAAATGTATTCCATGTGGTTGTGTACAATTTTGAATAACCTTTCCGCTCAAGGCAATTAATTGTCACACTCGGGCACCCAACAATATGACATTAGTTTTACTACAAATACAATTTTAAGCTCATTTTTGTCACGATAGTGCTTCTGTCGATAAATTTCGTGTTCCTACGGATTATTGTTATATATATATATATATATATATATATAAATAAATATTCATTAAATGATTGTGTATTGATTTTCTTATACGGGAACGTATTATGATCACGCAGTAGTAATAGCTGTGTAATTTATTTTTCTTGTGTTTTTATAACTTTTTAATTAGAAATAAGGGAAATCCAATTGGGGATTTGATGTTTTATATATCTATTCAAACAGCTATACATGCAAAAAAAAAAAATATATATATATATATACCCGATAACCACATATTTCAGACCATATAAGATTATAATTGTGGTGTAAAAAATAAAATACAATAACATTTCAGTTACAAAAGTTGAACGTTTACAAAAATGTTTTCTACAAAATACGATCTAATACAAATACCAATATTATAATATTGGTACCGTTGTACCGTAGTCCCTTTGTTTCTTTGAAAATTCATATAAAACATTTTTTTATCATAGTTTCATTTTGCCAAACAATAAACGCATATTTGTTTTCTTACACGAAAACATAATATTCACGGCACTTTGTTAGTGGCGCCATTATTTGTACAAACGCGTTTCACGTAATGAACACTTGATTACACAAAGTATTTTGTGAACAGTTACATGATAGCCATACATGTAAGCAAGCTATACAAAATACATACTAAAACCACAGTTTTGGAGAACTATTTCTAAAGTTATTGAAGTTTTAAGTTTGGGACGGGAGGAAAAGTGAAGTGTAATGTATTATTTCTGTCTTCGCGCACTTCCCAACCGCACTTCCCAACCGCACTTCCCCACCTGACATACTTTTAAAACTCTTATAACTTAAAAAATAGTTGGTCAAAACTGGTTCATCAACCATTCGACGTTTTTAGTAATATATTCTTAATTTAATAAGCTAATACAAACCATATAAATTTTAAAATTTTATATAAAAATATTTAGTTTAGGAGGGGAGTAAAAACAAAAAAAAAATGAGATCACATTGTATAAAAATGATATTATGAAAAAAATTAAATTCCAATCAAAAGATTGTTAAAATGTTTATTACCATACTTTTATTTTTAAAAACTACAATTTAATAAAATTAATATAATAATGAAATGTAAATTAAGAGGGCGTCGCACCGGTGATTTTCAGTGGTAAAAACATGTTTACGCCAACTGAAAATACCTCGCTTAATTTTGGTTTTAGAGTAAAAGCACACATTATAAAATTAAAAGAAAACAATATTTCGAAGGGCAAGATGGTACGATTTTTTTAAAAGATTAACTTTTTAAAAAGTTAGATTCATTAAAAAATGTTAAAATAGTCATTACTTCTAAACTATGTATTGAGCGTTATACTTGGAATAATGAAAAAAGCGCACCGTTTTGCTCTTCGGAATATTATTCTCTTTTATAAAGAGTGCTTTCACTCTAAAACCAAAATTAAGCGAGTTATTTTCAGTCTGCTTAAACATGTAGACATGAAAAAAAACAGTACAGGGGAGTCGAGGCATAGCGGGGACGGAGCATAGAGGAGACGGAGAGGTCACAGGTTTACAGGAATTTTTAAATCTGAAAGTGATAAAATCACTTTCGAAAAATCGCTTCGTGCCAATCGGTAGTTAGTATTTTCAAGCCAGTCAAACAGTCCAAACCAAGCATATTATAAACCAGCAAAAAGTATTAAATTGAGGTTCTGTATTTACAATTAAGCATCAAAGCGTTAATTTGAAAGTGATTTTATCCGAGACGACTAGTACAGTAAAGTATAGGCATAATGGAATCAAAGCAACGAGGGGACGAAGAGGTCACGGGTCTACAGGAATTATTATAAATAAAAGTGATAAAATTGAATAAAATCCCTTTCAAATAACGCTTTGATGCTTAATTGTAAATACAGAACCTCAATTTATTATTTTTAACTTTGCTGGTTTATACTGTGCTTGGTTTGGTGTCACCGCATAAATAAATATTTTAACATTGAGTAGAATACAAAGCAATGAGCGTTTTTAAAATTGATAGATATATTTTATAACTTCGATGTGGAGCAGCGATGCTACTGGTTTTTGCAATGATGTGAGCTTTTTTTTGTGTCTGTATACATTGTAACTTTTTTAATACTGGACTAATTCTTTTGAGTGGCAACTATATAAATGACAACATTTATCTACTTGGTATTAAGTGGGATCGATTTGAACTTAAAGTTTTAATATTTACTGGCTCTAATTTTTATTTTTATTAAATAAATAAATGATCTGGGTATGGTATAATATTCTTGAAAACTAATTTGTCCAAAACATTATTGCATTTTATTATATATTCTACGGCTGTATTTTTTTTTTTTTTGGTTACATCGAGATGCAAATGTCAAACTACGGTAGCATACCACATGTGTTTTGCGTATATTTGATTAAGCCAAGGTTAGACGACAAAAGGTGTTAACACCAACGGTAAAAAAAAATATAGTAGATAGAAAACCTATGTAAAAAAATGTTTTACATTAAAATACTTCAAATATTATAATATTTGCAAAACATCTATGATGTTCAACCTATTTCATCTTACTTCCATTTAATGTATTAACCACGATTTCTCGAAAAATAAAATGCATATTGACCGTTATAACAATTTATTAAAACTCATTTTCTTCATAGCAATAGTATAGGTGATTTATTTTTTAAATAAGGTATTGGTTTTACTCTGATGTGGGCTTTTTTTTTTTATCGAAAAGGAGACGGATCGAATTGCAATTTATAAGGAATATTTATTTGGTATGCTCGCACACATTTCTCATCCCCCTAGAAGGGGTTCAAGTTTTTCTGTTTTTTTAGTTTTTCATCCTTATTTTTAGAACCTTTAAGTTGAAAATTTATCATTAGTTAGAACTCATATGTATTCAAAACATATTAAACGGAAAACAAACTCGGCAATACAGTTTTTCTTTAAATTTCGGAAAACAGTGTTTTCGCAGATAGCGTACATTTTAACAAAAACCCCTAAAATAAAAAAAAAATAAAAAATGTATCAAATCTTAAAAACAATTTGATGTATATCTATGCGGAATAATACTATTAAGGTTTGTGCTCAAGTACTACTTTTGACTTTTAGTTAACACTCACAGTCAAAACCAAGCACAATATAAACCAGCAAAGTTAGAAAGTATTAAATTAAGGTTCTGTATTTACAAATGAGCATCAAAGCGTTTATTTGAAAGTGATTTTATTCAATTTTATCTCTTTATTTATAATAATTCCTGTAGACCTGTGACCTCTTCGTCCCCTCGTTGCTTTGAATCCATTATGCCTAGTACAGTAAAGTACTGTACTAGTCCTCTGATAAAATCACTTTCAAATTAGCGCTTGGATGCTCATTTGTAAATACATAACCTTCATTTAAAACTTTCCAACTTTGCTGGTTTCTACTGTGCTTGGTTTGGATTGTGCTGGCTTGAAAATACTAACTATACCGATTTGCATCGAAGCGTTTTTTCGAAAGTGATTTTATAACTTTCAGATTTAAAAATTCCTGTAAACCCAACTATGCTCTGTCCTCATTATGCCCCGACCCTACTGTACTGTTTTTTTTTGCAAAAACGTAGTGGACCAAATAACACATATACAATGTTTTGTTATATTTTGTTGGAATGGTCGACGATTCATGTTTCAATCGTTTGTACTCCATAGTTTAAATTATAATCGCTTATTCTCAATAAAATTAAAATTTATGTATTATATATTTCCATTAGAGGAATCTCACTCTAACTATTTATACTTTATATATTATATAACTTCTAAGCTCTATTTTACTTCTATTTTACTAGATTGACAATGTACAAAATCGACGGGGTGCGAAATAAACCGGTTTTCCGTCAAGATTAAAACTAGAGCAATATTTAGTTGAATAATAAGTAATAACAAATGATACAATTTTTTTTAAACAGTGCTCTACACTTTAACGTATTTCTTTTAATAAAATCTTTCAACTTTCCTCATATATTTTAATAGCTTTAAAAACAAATTATATAGTAAAAAATCACTATTTATAATATAATATTAAATATTAAAATATATTTATAACTTCTGAATAATTATGACAAAATAAATTTGTTATTGTTATTATAATAAAAATATTTTAATGGTAATATGAATAATAAAAAATATATTTAAAAATGCTGTAATATTCTTAACTTTTGATTTGGATTCTGCGATATCATTTTTTTGAGTTCAGATTTTTTAGAAGACCATTTACATTCCTTAAAAATGTTGACTGTAAAAAACAATTTCATTATATACTCATAATGTTTAGCCCATCCTTGTGGCACAATATTTTTGGGTATATTATGATTTTCTCGACTCATTAATTGATGAACTATTTGTTTTTCACTTTTTATGTTGTTGAAATTTTGTACAAAAACATTTAAGCATATTTTTGTGAAAAGCTTTAGATTTTCAGACGGGACCTTTAAACTAAAATTAGAATTTAGTTCAATTTGTTTAAATATTTTATGTACAATTAATAGTTCGTTTTTATCGTCTAATTCCTTATTTGACTTTAATAAAACATTTTTACACTCTTCACATTTAAATTTATCTAAACATCGTTTAGCTAAGTATCCTGCAAAGTAAGGATGGAACACTCTTCCAAAGACGACGTCTGATTTTCGTCAACGGGTGATTCTATCAATGAAGAACTTGTATACGTTGTAGAATGGTTCGAAAAGTTATCTGACAAGTCTATATTGTTATTATCATAAGAGTTATTATCATCTGGTGTTACCGCGGCTGTATTTTTTATATTTTGCTCTAATACATCTAAGTTCAAGAACTCATCTTCATCCGATTCGCAGTTGCATTCTGAAGCTCTCATCAAAGAAAATGAACAAATACTAGTAAAACTACTACGAAACATCCTTGCTGTGGGATTTCTCGTGTAACCATTTTTTTGTCTCATTATTGAGAACATATTTTCCAGCGGGTCTTGGTTCAATCTATTGCAAAATAAAAAAAATTCTTGATTTTGAGGTAAAAAATTTGTCATATCTAGCGGTTCGGATTCATATAAATGCAATATCGCTGTTAATGACCATTCCATACCAGTAAAACATGGCGGGACTGAAATTTTTTTACCTAGATGTTTACTGTTACACGTGTCAAATGTATCATTTATTTCTAATAAAAAGTCTGCAGTATCATTTGCCGTTTTTGTTATTAATTGTCCCGTTTGTATGCATGTTTTGATGGCTGCAGCTACACTATTGCTAAATATTTGTACAGCTAGTCTGCATGACATTTTTTGAAAGGGGTTTGGACTAAGGTGCTCAGGTGTTATTTTGCACATTGCTCGAGCTTTAACACTTTTAGAATCAATTTCATAAGCTTTTATTATATCTTGAAAGCTAATGATTTTATTTTGAACTTGTATATCTCCCGTCAATAAATTGTTTCTTAAACTTTTAATAAGATGTGGGATATCATAAATTAAATATATTTTTTCGCTATGTATGGTTGTTATTGGATTTGAAGCAGTTCCTCCAAGAAGGGAAAATAACTTTTGATTTTGTGTCCCCTGATCACAAACAATGGCCTTTGGTAATAACCCAATGTTTAAAATATGTTCAACGCTTTTTTTCATCAGAATATTTAAATCATTTCCACTAACACCGTTATTTGGCAAAAAATAGCACAACGGAAACTTCCAGTTTTTATAAAGCCCTCTCACCATAACTACTAAAGCGTGTTTAGCATATTTACATGAACGACCAAGTGGTCCTAAATCTTCAAATCCCTCGATCATATCAAGGGCTTTATTATACTCAGTTAACTTCATGATAGACACTTCGTCATGTAGTATGATACATTTTCTATCGCTATAAGACATCGAAGACACTTTAAGTTTAATTTGTTGTAAGTATCCTCTAACAAACCCAGGGAGGTATTCAATTGATTTCAACCAACGTCGGATTGTACTTTCCGCGGGTAATATGATACCATTTTTTCTCATATATTTATAAGCCGAAGGTGACTTATAATACAATGATAACGCGAGTTTTTTTTCTGTTATTGACCAAGGTTTGCGCTTTTTGTGCAAAATTTGCATAGACGCAAGAGCCTTAGAATTGGTTGTTAAAAATTGGTCTTGGTTGAAAAATTGTTGGACATTTTTTTTTTAATAATGTAATTATAGCACGTTTTTGCTTCAATAATTTTTTTTAAGTGCACAATTTCTTTTGGTCACATGATTAGGGCTATTGTTTATAACATAAAGTTTTTTCTGAGGACTTGGCATTTGTATTAGTTCCGATACCCAAGATTTAGTTTTAGGTGAAATCGATAAAGTAGGACTATTACTGAAAAACAAATTTCTCGGTGATGTTGTTATAATATTATTGTATTTTTTCTTTGGTGTCAACACTTTTAAGTCTCCAGATGAATGTATATTAGATGGAGTGGGAAATTCTAAAAAAAGTCAATAATAATAAACATTTTAGGATTTATGCCAGTTGTTATGGGGACGTGCTTTATTAACAACAGTGGTAAATTTTAACTAGTGAACAATATAATAAAAACAGTCTATAATAAGTCAATATACAAATCATACCTATTAGCTTAAAAACCCAAATACTTAGTAGATGAACTACTGTAATTTTAAAATTAGAAATTTTGTTATTTATTAAGGTAGTGATCAGGCGTGATTTGTATATAACTCTTAAGTATGAATCTTTAACGACGGTAGGCGATAAGGCATTCCATTAGAGTATGAATATATTATTGTATTTATTAATCGATCGCGATCCGGCGATGGTGAGGTTTCAACTAACTGGACATCAGGGCCCCTGGCTTGGTGACCCGTGTACCGCTGTTTTCTACCCTATTGCCTCATTGACTAGTGATTAATAAGTATGTTTTGGGCAAGTGGTAACGACGGTTGGCCGAATGTACTCGTTACACATGTTATAGAGATAATAATTTTTTTTACATGTACGAAACGAGCGGCTAGAGGCTTTCCGAGTATACAGTATTAAACTGATAAAAAAATTATTATAATTGATTATAATCAGTATTATCTTAAATAGTTATTTAAGAAGCTGATATATTTTAGAAGTATTTATTTATTTATTGAGCCCTTGGCTCAGTTAAAAAAGCCTGGGTTTGTGTGTTTTGCACACTTAATACACTTGCTTAATGCGGCTCTGCCCGCCATGGGGATTGTCTAATCTGTCCCCCCGCAAATGACGCCACTAAACTAAATTTGACCCTACTCTGCAACTTCAATTAGTACTACAAGTAGTGCATTTGTAATCCTTTAATAATTAAGAGCTATTATTTAATTTCAATACCTCACATACCTTCAGTCACTCTTATTTTTTTTTGACATTTTGTCGGAGTAGTGTTCAATATTTTACTCACGTTGGCATTTTCTCCTAAATTCATACAAGAGATAATGTTATAGTGAGACAAATTTAAATAGGCTAAAATGTAATTAGTGTTCTATTATCACTAAAAAGTCCAGGGACGGAATTAGGACGTGAATATGGAAGACTATTCTAGTGGTGTCCACCAATAATTGTTTTTTATTATATGTCATTTAAGGTATCGCAGAAACATTTAAGGAAACAACTATTTTTTTGTTAAGAAAATTAACATAATTAATAATGGTGTTTAGATTTATTTCATTATTTAAAAATTCTATAGGCTATAGGCGCAGTAAAATGTGTTTTATTTAGGTTGTTAATGAATCTTATAATTCAATATCTAATTTCTCGATGTTTTTAGTTTTTACAATAATGTGTTTTTTGTGTGTATGTCCATATTGACTTTTCTTTAGACCGATATTTTTCTTATTTATTTGTTAATGACGTTTATTCGTCTTCATTAAGAAAATACTATTAAGCTGCATCCACACTATGCCGCTGAATGCCATTTGGCAAAGCCAATAGCAATACCATTGTCCACATAAGTGTTTGCCGACACTCGAACAATAGTTTTTGGATGCTTCAATCTACTTCTAACCAGCTTAGTAGTTTTAAATACCGATATATTTATTTTAAAAAAAATATTAAATTACTCTTAAAAAGTGAAATAGGATAATAGATTTATTAACATTGGACTTTTAATAATATTTACCTTCAATAAAATCTGTACATATGACTTTCCATGTCCAAGACCTAGGAGATGACTGTAATGAGCATTCTGAAGATTTCAAATTTGGAGTACCATTATTTTTTTCATCTAAAACAAAATAATATTGTGATAAAACGTATTAATTTTATGAAAATATAGTCATCAGTTAAAATATACCAGTACAATATTTTTTCGGAATAGCGTTAGCGTTAAGACGTGACTTCAAATCAGAAGGATTATTGTACTGGTCGTACTGAAAATGATCAGAACAAATCAACTTCTTTTTCAATTGTTTTGGGCTTAAGTCATCCAATCGAATATTTCTTGACAAACAAAATAATACATTTTAAGTAACATACCTCAATATATTGTTAATATCTGCAAGTTACAACCGTAATTTTAATATTATTAATAACAATCCTCTGAATAATAATATTATTATTATCTCAGATCATAATTTAAAAAAACGTATTAAATTATTACATTTTGCCTTAAAGATATAAATTAAGAAAAAATTGCCTTACCAGAATGAATGATCCACTTTTTAGATAATTCAGTATTTGAAGGAAATACATGGAATCGTTTTATGCTTTTCCTTCGAACATTTAAACAACCAAAATACGAACATATATCGCCTGACATTGTAACTTAAAAGTATTTTACGAACTATTTAATAACAATATTGTATGCTTAAAAATATGAATATCACTTGGTCACGTCACCACATTCAACTGGTAGTCAGTAAATAATAGCAGCAATATTGGATTAAGTTAATATAGATTAAGGTATTCTAAGAAATACATAAAATTGAAAATAGGAAATTGTACACAAATAACCAGGGATCGGACTAGGCCCGGACACATTATTTTTTACATACTTGATAAAGTATTATGCTGGATCATACTATGCGATTTGTCGGTTCCCGATTAATCGCAGCAACCAAAATAAACATTATTGAATGTTGACATTCTTTTTTTGGGATATAATGTGCAAGCACTTCTAAATTCTAGTTATTCATTAATTAATTTTAGAATCTGGTACCTGATCAACTCAGTGGCGTAACTCGAAATTCTAATTCCCGTGGCAATATAATCTTGCGGGCATTTAGCTTTACAAATTTGGGGAAAGGGGGCATTAAAGACGTACACCCGCCCAAAACAATAATTTCTATATCTGTCCCTGTTAATAGCTTCTAAATAATTAAAATCATGTTTGGTATACAATTATGTATATGGTCAATTTTTATTTAACATTGTTTTTGGTTTAAATAACATAAACAAAACCACAATAAAAATAAAATAAAAAATATTAAATAAAGTTATGTCCGGTCTGTTTTACCAAAATTTCTTCTTTCTTGCTTTTGCTTCAGCAAACTTATGGATTAAATCCTTGAAGTTAACCTCTCGAGCAGTTTCTTGTTCGATTTAAAAGTTTACTTGTTACATTTTTAAGCGTTGAACTTACAGCTAAAATTTCAATTGTAAATGTTTTTAGTATGACTTTATTGTCTTTGTTTAGCAACTTCGTAGCTTCGTTTAAAAGTTCTAAAAATGTTAATAAGGTAAGAAAAGATGGTTGTAAACATGTAAAATTTAGCATTAATACATGAAAACTTGAAAAACGTTTATTAACTTGATTTATTAATCAAGAACCAACGTTCGATAAAAAATAGTTGCATGAAATAAACTTTTTCACATCTTTACGACGTTTGTTTTTAAATTCTGCGAATTTATTTTATTTTAAAGCAATTTAATTTTACTAGAATATTAATATGTCTTAAATATCATCGTTTTTTTTAATTTTGTATTAATGGTGATCTGTTTTTTGTATTCTCGACATTTCTCGATGAGCCCTCTAGAGTCATAGGTCCGTCGCTCATTGCCCATCATGCCACCCTATTGGTACCTATGCCACTGGACCAACTTTTTTTTGATAAGTCACAGACTAAAATTATTGTCATTACATTTTAAAAACATTTTTTTAAGCTTAAGTATGCTATATGTAGGTATTTACAATTAAAAAAATTAACTCAGCGTTTATAACGAGGAGAAATACTAGTTAACTTTTAATTTTTTATTTCCGACAAATTAAGACAAAGTAAGACTACTCATTAGACAATTTTAACTTTGCCATTTACAATACTTTTCTTAAAAAAATCGAAATTGTTATCTTCACACAGCTATTGTTCTTCTTTATGTATTAAATATGTAGGTACATAAATATATTATGTTTATTATTAGTAGCTCAAATATGGAAAACAAGAAAAGTGTATGCTCTTTTGCCGAAGTTACTTCATATAATCTGCCTTTTTTACACAAAATACGTATTTTACTATTTAACTTTTCTTAAATAACTATACTTGGAGATAGTGTTAAATGTAAGTTTAAAATTTAAGTAGGTGTTCTGCAAAAAAAAAAGGAATAGGTAACTAGAACAATACTACACACATTTAATAAAAAAAAAAATATTTTTATACAAAATTATTAATTTAAAATGTAAATTAATAATTATCATATTAATTGTAATCTGTGTAAAATTCCAAGCAAAAATGATACGTCACTAGGATGTTAAATTTTTTTATTCTGTAATGAGAGACAGTTGGCAGTAAGTCGGACACTGTCCGCTGACCGCTCAACGGTGCGTAGCCATATTTCTAAGAAATTGTAACAGCAGTTACGAGTTATGACGAAAAATGCCCTGCCGCTAGACAGTTGTGTAAAAAATGGTATTGCGCATGCGTCAAGTAGAGCGGTTGTCAGCGCTCACAACGTTACCCGCCAATACTAAAATACAACCGTAGCGCTACTAGTGATGGGAAAAATCCGGATTTACCGAAGTTCGGAAATCCGGATTTTCGGAATCCGAAATCCGAATTTCGGAATTTGAAATTCGAAATCCGAAAATCCAAAATCCGGATTTCCAAATCCGAAAATCCAAAATTCGGATTTTAAAATCCGAAAATCCGAATTTTTAGTTTTACAATGCTTATTTCTGTTTTTTAAACCTGAAAGTCAAATTTTAGGTTCTTATCTAAATTGAAATATATATATATTAATCAAATAATTTTTACTTCTAAATTCTAAGATACTGTGTTTTTATTTTAAAATGTATTTGTATAATTGATTTATTTAGTGTAGCTATTTCCGATAACGACCGATTATAATTTTTATACATATAATTACTTAGATTTAATATAGGATAACATAAAAACCGGCTTATTAGTAAACTAAGCATTAGGACTTTTCTGGGTTTTGGAATCCGAAACCAGAAATTTGTTTTAATTCCGGATTTCAGATTTTCTCAATGAAAACGTTGTAATTTTATAAAATGTATAATAATATAAAGCAAAATGTTTTTTAAATAATAAACGATACAATTTCACGAATTTTACAAGAACATGAGTGTCATATAATTGATTAACCACCCTGTATATAAATTTCTTACACTACTATCGGATAAGAAAACCAGCTTATTGGTAAATAAAGCATGGGTAATTTACTAAGTTGTTCTTAAAATCGACTTTGGCGATAACATACTAAACAATACACATTGTACCTACATGCTATACATGCACAATGCACAGTGCACAAATTACACATCTATCCTACGTGACAAATATTTTACAATAAAAGTTTACTAGTGTATTATTTTTTTAATTATCAAGTATTATTTATAAATAACACTCTTTAAAAATAATTTATTATAAAAATGTATTTATCTTTTTAATTAATTAGTTAAAAATAATGTTTGAGTAAAAAAAAATAGAAATATTAGGCAAAATACGAAAAAAATAGGGTTGACTGCCTATCTTTAATAATTTATTGCCGAATTATTTTCAATACCTACCTGTTGACTGTTGATGCACTCACACATAGCAACCTAGAGATTGACTATAGTGAAAGAGTATTTTTCTCTTTATAAAAAAAAAATTGAGTTCAGATTTTCAAATAAAATTGAGTAGGTATTTCATGGACCCATTTTATCGGTACCTTCTGACTAATTTTTAGACCTCAATCCCTAAAAGCGATATAAAGAAAAAAGTTTCATCCCTTCTGGCGGAAAAGGTTTATGATATTTGTTTTGATTTTAACGTTTATCGATAATAATATATTAATAACACTGGCCCAACACACATTTTGGTGCGTAAGATTTTCCTGCTGGTTTTAATAGTATTTTATATGCTGATTTCAAATATGTCATCAGATTTTTCTTGTCAGCTCTACTTTTTTAGATATAGGTACGCTAAATCTCAAAAAATGCCTAAATATGACAAATATTGCCTATCCTTTGCCTCTTAATAAATAGCGCTTACCGTTCCGTCACACCGCCCCATTTTTAAGGGTAAAGTATAGGCATTTTTCTTACAAAATCTTAATTTAAAGGTTAAACTGTGATGTGTAATTATTAGTTTAATAATTAGGACTCTATTTTGGTAGTTAATTTATTTTTCGGACTATGATAGCATCTTTGAAAGCGATTAAAAAATGTTTTTTCATCTCGACAGCATTATGAGAGACAACTTAATGTATTAGCATGAAAGCTTAGGTTTTAATATCTAAGTAGAAAGATGCGCCCCAGGTTTTTCTAGTTCACCTATTCTATTTGGTTATCAAGACGCTCGGAAGGTTATTTTATCCTTTTTAAGGCGCATAAAAACGTTATTTTTGGATTAATTTTTTAATCTACTTTTTTTTATTTTATAATGGATGCTTTTATATTTTAAACACTTACTGTCCTTACACTACATATATAAATACTACATCTCTGTCATATATTATATTATTGTAAATTGGAATATATTTCCCTCAATAAAGATTATTATTATAATTTAAATCCAAAATTAAGTGACTTATTTTCAGTCTGCGTAAATAAGTTTTTACCTATGAAAATCACCGGTGTAACGCCCTCTTAAGACCTAAATACAAAGATATCCAAAAAATATCGATGCTATTATTATTTAAGCAGAACATAATGAGGTATTGGTAAGTATTGAAAATACAGGCGACCCATAAACATTCGACAAATAAAATAACCTTTGCTCTAAGGAACATTTTTAAGTTTATTTTTAAAAATTGATTTATAATCATTTGCGCAATAAACACTACGGTTTAATTGCAATTAACTATTTTACTGTCTGAAATAATTTCTTTTAATATTTAAGTTAAGATAGCCATTGTCGTTATGGCTATTTTTGTTGTTTTTTTATTAATGTCTATTTATGATTAAGTTCAGTAATTGTTAAAATGTATTTAATTTATCACAAATGAATTTTTGTTAAAACAGTTTTATTACAATAAATGCTTGAACAAATAAAAAATCAGAGTTTCAAAATCTGAAATCCGGAATTTCAATAAATGCCTGATTTCGGATTCCAAAACCCAGGAAAGTCTTAATGCTTGGTTTACTAATAGCCGGTTTTTACATTATCCTTTATCAGATCTAAGTAAATATATATATATATATATATATATATATATATATATTATATATATATATAATCGGTAGTTATCGGAAATAGCTACACTAAATAAATCAATTATACAAATACATTTTAAAATAAAAACACAGTATCTTAGACTTTAGAAGTGAAAATGATTTGATTTACATATTTCAATTTAGATAAGAACCTAAAATTTGACTTTCAGGTTTAAAAAAACAGAAATAAGCATTGTAAAACTAAAAGTCCGAAATCCGGAATCCGGATTTGTCGGATTTTCGAAGAATCCGGATTTAGTTCACATCACTAAGCGCTACCTAATGATTCCCGACATTTACTGTGCCATCAAAATCAATGCTAATACCAACAATTGTGTCTTAACAGATTTTTCAATATATAAAATCAATGCCCTCATAATTATTTCAACATGAAAATTCCAAGTCAATAATTTTCTTTCATCACGAACAAAATCATATTTGGCTCCGACATTGCGAAGCTCCACGCAAAATTTCTTACAAACTTTTTAACTTTTTAACTTTTAAAAAATATAATGTACTCATTTCCAAATGATATGCGCAAATCCTATTACCTATTGGTTCAAATTTTCCGTTCCGACTAGAGGAGTTCTCTATATGAAAAGTAATTCATATTTTTACCATATAAGTGGATTATGGTAGATGAGACGTTTATTTTCATCCATTGTATCCCTTTATTCGACTACAATTTTTTTTAACCTTTAAATATTATTCCCTTTGTCTCAGTAATAGCTTTCAGCAAAAATCATGAATATTTTATTCAGTTAACGGAAACCCAACCCAAAAATTGTAAAGTCTGTAAATTTGTTTGAATTTTATTTAGAGTGTTTTCGATTTAAGAAAAGCTAGATTGTAATGAGCAATGTGTACTTTAGATTCCATGTAGAGCTTCTTAATTTCATTGATGCGATATTTCCTTTCATGGTTTTTGGTTTTCTTCAAATACACAGACTATTGGACTTCATTAGAAATTAGCATACCAACAGTGTGTTTGAAAATTTCACGAAGCTTACAAATTCGAAATGGTACTTGAATTGGTATAACTGTTTAAATATTATTTTTACATTATAAAAAGTGACTAGTTACAAAACAAAAGTCACCTGTTTTGTATACGGGTTTGAACCGTGGATTGATCAGCTGGGATTCAGTAATAATACAATAAATAGTAACGAAATATAAGAGCAAAATAGTATATTAATCAATAAAATCTACATTTTTATGTGAATATGTGAAAAATTACATACATGCAGTAATTCAAGAACAGTTAATGTTATAATCAAACTATGAAGGAAAAAAACCTCGATAGATCATATTTTCAACTGTTTCCGCTGTGAATGTCCCATCTGAAAGTATAAAATATTAATTATTATACATTTTATCAGCAAACAAATCAGGGCAATTGAGTTGAGAATAACAATGTTACATTAAAAAAACGTCTTTGTTTCAAATAATCGTACGAGTAGAATAATGTAATATCAAGTATCTCACGTTTTGCTATTTCTTTTTTTGTACATTAAAAAATGTTTTTTAATTTGTTAGTTATTTTTCGAGTTTTAATATTTAGTTTGAAAAAAAAAAATATTTACATCTAAAAAAATGACAAATTTTTTTATCATTATGTTTTTGCTTAGTTTTTGAACATTTTACTCGACACATTTATTGAATATTATTCTATTGTTTTATTACTTTTCCAATGGGCCAAGAATTGCCCTTTTTTTGGTGCTCCTATGGTTACTTGCGGCGCTTTATCTGCTACAGTTTGGCATATTTCTTTGATATCTGAATAATTTTTCAAATCACCGGTCTTGCATCGTACCTCTCTTTTTACTATTTTCTATTATTATAAAAGTAATAATTAGAAATTAAATAGTGTATTACAAGTTACAAATAAATCTGATTCCTCTTTAGCGTAATAAAAACTGCTATCTACAAGACACAAAATAGGCCATGAGGTTTTTTATGCAAAAAAACATCAATTTTATAGTAGTTAACGTATTGATTTCATATTATGTAAAAAATGGGAGAAGATATTATATTTAAATTCTCTCTTACTGTATCAATCATTGGAAAAATTCGTTCGAAAATGGTTCTTCTATTAAATATCTTTTTATATGTAAAGAATGAGTGGAAAAATCATTAACTATAAAAATCCTTCCGTTTTACTATTGAAAGTACGTATATATTTTAGGTTTAAGAGAAAGACAATACCTATCGAGACCAGAAAAGAAAAAATGGCAGATGTCTAACTTTTTTGAAAGTTTGAATATTTTGAATATCTCACAAAACCAACCTAATAATCCTTTTATCTGAAATATAGTATTATGGTTGTTATTTACCTTTAATTCTGGTTTTTTTGTAGCAGCAAACGCTAGGGCATAGGTCATAACATCATCTTTATGAAACCTACGGTCTGAAAGTTCAAAATATTATACATTTTTTAAAAAAATGAATCAGGTCAAATGAGTTGAGAATAACTATGCGGTATACTAGTAAAATAATAGTAGTTTTTAGAATAGTAATGTAATAAAATATGGTCCCAATTTCCTAATTTTTTATTAGGTTTTATTTGTTACTAACTCTTAGTTTAAAAAAATACTTTTTTATAGTTATTACATTTGATTATTAATGATGATGTCTTTTCAATGGTTTTTGACCATTTTACTCAACATATTTATTGAATATTTTTATAAATCGTTTAATTACCCGATTGTGATTCTAGGCTTTCAAATATATCCATATTAGCTTCTGGTATGTCAGCATCCTTAGCTACTTTGGCACATATAGCTTTTATTCTATCAAATTTTACGACGCGATCTTGCCCCATTATTTGCTCGAATATGCCTCTAACTAATGTCTATAATTTTCAGCATAAGAATTTAATTTTAAAATGTATTTTATAATTAACACAAAAACTAATTCTTCTTTAGCGAACCAAAACGCCAAACTATGAACAAACGTTTGGAGAACCGCCCCTCCCCGCGGAACTTTTTGATGCGTACCCAGCATGCATGTTACGATAAAAATAATGTTCTTAAAATGTTTGTATTTTTTCGATTATTTTGGCCAAAAAAAACAAGAGAAAAAAAATCATAAAAATTTTTAAATAATCTTTTTAACGTAACAGACATGCAGCATAAGTTTTATTTTTAGAATTTTTTTTAAATTTTAATTCTTCATTTCTGTTTAAAAAATGGAAGAAATCTTTTTGTAAGCTTATATTTATTAATTTTTTATGTAAGAAACCAGTAACAAAATCATTTTATGGTTTGAGAGAAAAAAATATCATTCGAAAAGCTGAGAATTTTTATATTAATAATAAAAACCTATACTTTTTAAAGTTATAAGTTGTTAAGTGTTAATTAAGTGTATGAGTTTTAAATGGGAAAATTAAAAGTTTGAATATTTTGAATATCCTAACACAAACAAACTAACGAGCTTTTAATCTGTAATATAGTTTTATAGTTTTTATTTACAAGTAAACTTGGATTTGTTTTAGCTGTATACGACAGGATGGCGATTACAGCTTGGTCATTTGTGTATCGAAAACCTGAAAGTTCATAGTAATATTTATTATTAAAATAACCAAATTAACAGCAAAGGAATCGAGAATAGTATCGTGTTACAGTTGCAAAATATTTGTTTTTTATGTTAATGTAATTTTAGAATAATAAAGTCAATTCACATTTTATATGTATAGTGATATTGGTTAATGAACTTATCACATTTTATAATTTGTTTTGTACATCATCAAAATGTACCCGTTTTTTAAACTTTTTATTTGGTTTAAGAGTTATGATTTTTTGGTTAAAATTTTTTTTTAATTTTCAACTATATAAATAACAAAATTGATTATTAAATTGTTTTGTCAACATTTTTCTAATATCTATTACCGAAATCCATATTGTTTACATCATAGTTTTTGACGATTGTATGTGCTACTTCGTTTATTACATTTAATAATTGAGTAAAGTCCATTTTGCCATCATTCCCCACTTTTGACGCGATTTTTTCTTTAATCATAGTCTGTAATTTTCAGAATAAGTGTAAAAGTATGTTCAGTATAAGTGAAAAATATTTTTTTAAGCGTAACTGGCGATTGTAAGAATATTAAATACATTTTTTAAACAATATATCTCTTCTCCAGTGGAACAATGGTGTAAGTGCAAATTTTTGACTTTTTGACTTGAGTATGAAAACAGTATGAAAACATTTCATTTTATCGAGTAAAAAAACCATGACATAAGTGTAATATCTATTATTGACCGCTAGAGAGCAGTTTTGTCGTTTACCAATCGTGTACGGTTACCATTGCACTAAAATTTTAAATCACGTTTTCTGATGAACAGTTAAATTTGCACTTACACCATTGTTTCACCGGATAAGCGATATTACGTTTGGCATATGGTCAGAGTTTTGTCTTTTTTATTCGAATTATCTTTTTATTCAAAATTATTTAATACTATTTATTCCAATACTTTTTTTATTCTACAAAATCTAAGATGCTTTCCAATATTTTTTATATGAAAAATTGCAATAACATTTTTTTTTAAATATGTCAACAATTAAAAAACTAAATAAATCATGTAGTCTAAGCTTTTTATTCTATTTGAATAATAGTTATCCAAATTAATAATTTTACGTCAATCTTTCGAAAAATTATTCGTCGGTCATTCAAATAAAAAAAATGATTTAAAGAAATATTTAGGTAAACAATTTTTTAAATAATGTCCATCTCTGTATAAAGTAAAACAAAACTTTTAGTGTTATATCTCGATCATAATTAATAATAAGTGCTCGTTTACTTACTTTCTGTTCTTGAGTTGGGGGGACACCTTGACATTGGAAAAAGAATGACGTCACGCAAAAAAACAGTATACTTTTCAAATACATGTTAATTTATCAAAAAAATAAACTCGGATTTAGAATGTTAAATTATTAGTTTATGAAATTAAAACTGTTTTGAAACTATTCGATACTTATGAAGATTTTATAATGTAATTTGAGTATTGTATTGATTGGTGACTGTGATTCAAATAGTATAAATTAGCGCAGTACCTACTATAAGAACATATACTTCAGGACTGTACACTGTTTCAAATTTGTTACTATTGTGTTGTGCCTTTGAAGTAAACAGTAGATATTCAAGAACATTGTTTGTTGCACGGTATACTCAAGTGCAAAACATATGCATATACTGCCAACGTTTTTCGTTTGTACTCAGTCTGAAGAATATATTTCATACAATTTAACTTATTTATACTAACATTTTTAAATATGTAATATTTTTGTTAGTACTTCACGGTTTGAAATGGGAATGGATAAACTGTTTTTGGCCAATTAAGTTACTTTAAGTTTCTACTTATTGGTTAAAAACAATTAGGAGTTTCAACATACACGAAAACAAATTAAATGATAAATAATTTTGACTTTGTTATAAAAAATGTATCTTGGTTAATGTCATGCTAACTTACAATAGATGGCCGATGCCATATTATTTCAACATCATAACCACTGCATCAATAATAAAAAAAATTTCGATTACAAAAATAATATTGTTCTAACATAGTTTATTCTAATAATAATAATAATATACACAACACATATTGTATAAAGGCCAATCAGGCGAATTTGGTATATCGTAAATATATGTGTAAAATAATAAAAAATCGTAGAAATATAAGAAACATATTTTCCTTTTCCATGTGTAAAAGGCTGTAATGTAAAAATATGTTATAACAAAATATAAGGCAAATACTTAATTTTAAACAATATCGTATTGTGCAGAAAACAACATAATTCGATTCTCATGATTAAATTTGACTTAATATCATATGAAAAGAGTTATTCAATTTGGCGAGAATGGCTAATAATTTTGTAGTATGAAATATGTTTAAACATTGTACTGCTGATAAAGATTGAAGAACCAACAAAATTATAAACCCTTTCCCCTAGAAGGGATAGAATTTTTTTTCTATATTTTATTTTTTCAATCAAAGTTTTAGGGTTTGAAAGGTAATCTAATATGAAAACCCCTAAAAAAGGGAAAAATTACAGTTTGACTAAAGTAAATGTCTAGGTTGCTACGTTTTAGTGAATGAATAATAAAAATAAAGATAAAGAATAATAATAAAATTGTTTAAATGTTTAAATCCTATATTAATATCTTAAATTTCTCAAATTTGTAGTATTCACTTCCTTGTCTTTTTAAGTAAATGAATTGGTTCTTCAAAAATTTACATCCACAATAATCTGAAAAAAAAGCGGATAAGCTTCAATATTTTTTTGAAAAAAATTAAAATCCGATCATCCGAAGTAGGCGTAATTATGTCAAGTCTTTAAGTCTAAATTGGTTTCATGTACTACCAAAATGACTTTAAGCCGTAGAAAAAATTGTATACGTTAAAACTAGTACTAGAGGCGTATACAAATTACAAATAAACCTAAAGACAAATTGATATGGTCCAAATTTATTAAAACCCTAAATATTACCTATATAATACTGATGATTAAATCCCGCCCGTTTTCAATCTCCATAATATTAGCTGGTTATTATTTTATTAGATGTATTTTTTATGTGGAAAAAGAAAACCTTTTCGGTTGCACATCTAGCATGAACGTAGAAAATACATGTACTTTCAAGAGGGGGCGGCTAAAAAAAATTCTGTGGGAGGCTATTGTCCCTTTGACAAAGCTAGACAAAATTGTTGTCTAAATAAATAGCGGCTCTTGTATCGTTACAATGATTTATTAAGTTGTGTTTTTTCGATTTATTAGGCCTATCGGCCTAAGTACAATCTAGGTTGTAATACACGAGCAGATAAATATTGTACATGTGTATCGTTCAAAAAATAACATGTTTTCGTGTTAAACTAAAAATATATGTAGGTTTACTGTGTACGAATTTATCGGTTTGAAAAAAACAACAGATATCATGTAACCAGAACACATTTTATAAAAGCGATACCGAATTATCCGATTTAATATACTATACTATAATATGCTTCTTGATGGGGTACTATCAAATAAACTTGTTTGTCTTGTTTACTGCTTTTGTCCTTGTAAAATAAAACTCAATTAAAAACATGACAAATTTAAGTTACGCCTATATAAACAGGAACGAATAGTTTAAAACGTCCCGAAAGGCCTAACTCATAGCTTTTGATACTTTTTTTTTTACCTTTGACGTTCGGAGTTAACTCACAAATAAGATTACACCCACCCCCCCCCACAAAAATCTATACGATATAAAAATTTAAAAGGGTAGAATACACGAGTAACAGAAAAAGAATGGAACTCATCCCGATTTTGAAGAATTTATATCCTTTCAATACGATTTAAAACTAAAATTAAAAACGTACTACAAACTATGCATCGAACAAGTATTGAAAAAAGTCTACCAGTTTTCAAAATAATTGTAGTTTTACGCATTAGTTCATTTTAATCATATTTCATATTGCATATAACAGAAAACAGTTAGACTTAAATGTTTTAATACTTTATATTAGGTAATTATTAGCGTCTTGAATGGTTTATTCATACATTATCAGAGCATTTTTCAAAACCCCATCTACTATTATACGTTGTCCATTAAAAATGTACTTGTAATGTTTAAAAATACAAAAAATTAATCAATTGATCAACGATTACATTAAAGGGATTGAATGCAGGAATGCATGTTATTATGGAAGTCGATTGTTGAATAACTGATTCATTTACTTCAAAAAGATGAATTTCAGCAAATAAAATAGGACTTAAACACAATTTTAAATGAAATATCATTAGTCGATTTTTACATTAACCTAGAAAAGTGGCCGATTTAGTCAAATATTTTTACATAATTGATATCTAACCATCCTGAGTTGGCCTAAAATGTCCAACAAACAGGCTACTTCAACCCCCTTAAAATATTCACTGGAATCAAACTTACAAATTTTACAACAGTTTTTGGCTACAATAAATTCTGACTTAAAGCATTTTCTTCAATGTCTAATAAGTAAGCATGCTGTTCCCAATACACGTTCAATCAAGATTGTCAATGTTTTATTTTCACTTTAAAATATCTATTTGTATCATAACCCTTTTTTGTGACTTACGAAAACCCTTAAAAAGTAAAACTTTTTTTTTTATATTAACTTTGAAATTTATAGAATATACGTGACATTTTGTATGTAGCCTTTGAGCTACTAGAGATGGGCTCTCCCTCCTTTAATTACACCTATGGATTTGTATGGGAAAAATCGCCTTCGATGATGTATCAAACCTATGTTTTCAAACAGGGTTTTGAACCCAATTTGTATTTGAATTT
Source organism: Adelges cooleyi (assembly GCF_023614345.1). NCBI lineage: Eukaryota > Metazoa > Arthropoda > Insecta > Hemiptera > Adelgidae > Adelges > Adelges cooleyi. The sequence goes on from NW_026095978.1 coordinate 2,095,493, forward strand.
CACAGTAGTAATTTTCAAACCGATTATGAGTCGATTGAACTATTTACCAACACGACGTTAACCGCTTTAAAATGTGCATGTATATAATGTGTCAATATTTTTGAAATCTTCAGTATAAAAACTCTCATATATACATATACATATGAATATCGTAAAAAGGCCTTTGCATAGTATGTTCTTTTTCGATTCCAGCAAGTATAATAATAATTTCAACCATTGCATCAGCCCCTAACCTAACCTAGCCGGTTGTTTTTTAAATTGTTCTCAATTAGCAATGTAAAGTATAAACAGATATTTTATCGAGCGTTTCAATTGAAAATCTATTCATTTGCTCCTAAAACGAAATTGTTATTGTGTTTTCTGCTGTTGTTGTCGTTGTAACCGTTCTTATTTGTGCACATGTTTCATATGCGAAAATATTTCACTAAAAAACAACTTTATTTTTTTGTTCCATATAGGTCGGTACTATTAGTTTTTATAACTTTATGCGAATTGTTGTTTTCAATATTCCACAGTATTTTTTGTCCCTTCATATTATTTTTCTGTTTGAATATTTATAAAAGCCATTTTCATTGATCAAATAGATTTACACATTACAGTATACCTTGGAAACCTCTACTTTAAGTATAATTTTAATTCCTAAAACTACAAATAAAGAAAAAAAGATTAATGAATCCCCCTATGTTTCAAAACAAATATGCTTTGCTTAAAAGTTAATTTAATATAATACAAGACAAAACTTGTCATTATATTGTTAATTACGATAGTTACTATTACTACTAATAGAGTTACTATGGCAATACATGTATATAGATAGACGATCAACCTTAATCGTATCCTTAGTATTAAAAATGGATTTTTAAGCACATAATTATTGTCATTAGGTACAATGCTTTTATCGATATTTGTATTTTTACCTGTGAATACTGAACTTCCCTTGCTTACTCACTTACTACTACTACTCTAAAAATAGTACACATAGGCCCAACATATAAAAATAATAATATTAATACTAATAAATAAACCATGAATAACACAGGCTACATAATATTGATACCGATAAAATTACAGTCAATATATAATTATATAAATATAGCAATGAACTTAAAAAGAATATTAATCAATATTAAAATTGCATAAAACATTAGATATATAAATAAATATGACAATGATTAAAAGCAACAAAATGATAATATTCGTCAAGCAAAATATATATTATGAATATATTTATGATAAATATTATAAAAACAATGATATAACAAAATAACATTTGGTATAAAAGCATCACCCTTTTATAGTTTTAATAATGCAGTAAAAAAATCCATTACAAATATACAACAAATAATGCGTATAATAATAACTAGTATAATTTCCTAACAATTACCAAATTTCCACATAACATATAAACAAATATAGAATTTTTGCAGACAATCCTTATACACAATATTACAGTATTACACGATATCTACTGCAATCCACACCTAGTTACTTTAAAAATATTACTTTAGCCCGCTCAAGCGAAGCTTCAGGCCGTAATTAAAAAAAAATATCCAGCCAGTGTCACATATTTTAAAATCATACTATTTTATATTATATGATATAGTACAAGTCCGTCAATCATTAGCTATACAGTCTGTACATTGTACGCGTATAATATTTCTTTGTCAATCCAAAAATGTATTCCATGTGGTTGTGTACAATTTTGAATAACCTTTCCGCTCAAGGCAATTAATTGTCACATTCGGGCACCCAACAATATGACATTAGTTTTACTACAAATACAATTTTAAGCTCATTTTTGTCATGATAGTGCTTCTGTCGATATATTTCGTGTTCCTACGGATTATTGTTATATATATATATATATATATATATATATATACATATAAAAATATATTTATTAAATGATTGAGTATTCATTTTCTTACACGGGAACGTAACATGATCACGCAGTAGTATTAGCTGTGTAATTTATTTTTCTTGTGTTTTTATAACTTTTTAATTAGAAATAAGGGAAAACCAAGTTGGGATTTGATGTTTTATATATTTCTTCAAACAGTTATATATGCAAAAAAAAAAAATATATATATACCCGATAACCACATATTTCAGACCATATAAGATTATAATTGTGGTGTAAAAAATTAAAATACAATAACATTTCAGTTACAAAAGTTGAACGTTTACAAAAATGTTTTCTACAAAATACGATCTAATACAAATACCAATATTATAATATTGGTACCGTTAGTACTGTTTCTTTGAAAATTCATATGAAATATTTTTTTATCATAGTTTCATTTTGCCAAATAATAAATGCATATTTGTTTTCTTACACGAAAACATAATATTCACGGCACTTTGTTAGTGGCGCCATTATTTGTACAAATGCGATTCACGTAATGAACACTTGATTACACAAAGTATTTTGTGAACAGTTACATGTTAACCATACATGTAAGCAAGCTATACAAAATACATACTAAAACCACAGTTTTGGAGAACTATTTCTAAAGTTATTGAAGTTTTAAGTTTGGGACGGGAGGAAAAGTGAAGTGTAATGTATTATTTCTGTCTTCGCGCACTTCCCAACCGCACTTCCCCACCTGTCATAACTTTTAAACTCTTATAACTTAAAAAATAGTTGGTCAAAACTGGTTCATCAACCAGTCGACGTTTTTAGTAATAAATTCTTAATTTAATAAGCTAATACAATACCATATAAATTTTAAAATTTTATATAAAAATATTTAGTTTAGGAGGGGAGTAAAAACAAAAAAAAAATGAGACCACATTGTATAAAAATGATATTATGAAAAAAATTAAATTTCAATCAAAAGATTGTTAAAATGTTTATTACCATACTTTTATTTTTGAAAACTACAATTTAATAAAATTAATATAATAATGAAATGTAAATTAAGAGGGCGTCGCACCGGTGATTTTCAATGGTAAAAACATGTTTATGCCAACTGAAAATGCCTCGCTTAATTTTGGTTTTAGAGTAAAAGCACATATTATAAAATTAAAAAAAACAATATTCCGAAGGGCAAGATGGTGCGATTTTTTTAAAAGATTAACTTTTTTAAAAGTTAGAGTCATTTAAAAATGTTAAAAAAGTCATTATTTCTAAGCTATGTATTGAGCGTTATACTTGGAATAATGAAAAAAGCGCACCGTTTTGCTCTTCGGAATATTATTCTCTTTTATAAAGGGTGCTTTCACTCTAAAACCAAAATTAAGCGAGTTATTTTCAGTCTGCTTAAACATGTAGACATGAAAAAAAACAGTACAGGGGAGTCGAGGCATAGCGGGGACGGAGCATAGAGGAGACGGAGAGGTCACAGGTTTACAGGAATTTTTAAATCTGAAAGTGATAAAATCACTTTCGAAAAATCGCTTCGTGCCAATCGGTAGTTAGTATTTTCAAGCCAGTCAAACAGTCCAAACCAAGCATATTATAAACCAGCAAAAAGTATTAAATTGAGGTTCTGTATTTACAATTAAGCATCAAAGCGTTAATTTGAAAGTGATTTTATCCGAGACGACTAGTACAGTAAAGTATAGGCATAATGGAATCAAAGCAACGAGGGGACGAAGAGGTCACGGGTCTACAGGAATTATTATAAATAAAAGTGATAAAATTGAATAAAATCCCTTTCAAATAACGCTTTGATGCTTAATTGTAAATACAGAACCTCAATTTATTATTTTTAACTTTGCTGGTTTATACTGTGCTTGGTTTGGTGTCACCGCATAAATAAATATTTTAACATTGAGTAGAATACAAAGCAATGAGCGTTTTTAAAATTGATAGATATATTTTATAACTTCGATGTGGAGCAGCGATGCTACTGGTTTTTGCAATGATGTGAGCTTTTTTTTGTGTCTGTATACATTGTAACTTTTTTAATACTGGACCAATTCTTTTGAGTGGCAACTATATAAATGACAACATTTATCTACTTGGTATTAAGTGGGATCGATTTGAACTTAAAGTTTTAATATTTACTGGCTCTAATTTTTATTTTTATTAAATAAATAAATGATCTGGGTATGGTATAATATTCTTGAAAACTAATTTGTCCAAAACATTATTGCATTTTATTATATATTCTACGGCTGTATTTTTTTTTTTTTTGGTTACATCGAGATGCAAATGTCAAACTACGGTAGCATACCACATGTGTTTTGCGTATATTTGATTAAGCCAAGGTTAGACGACAAAAGGTGTTAACACCAACGGTAAAAAAAAATATAGTAGATAGAAAACCTATGTAAAAAAATGTTTTACATTAAAATACTTCAAATATTATAATATTTGCAAAACATCTATGATGTTCAACCTATTTCATCTTACTTCCATTTAATGTATTAACCACGATTTCTCGAAAAATAAAATGCATATTGACCGTTATAACAATTTATTAAAACTCATTTTCTTCATAGCAATAGTATAGGTGATTTATTTTTTAAATAAGGTATTGGTTTTACTCTGATGTGGGCTTTTTTTTTTTATCGAAAAGGAGACGGATCGAATTGCAATTTATAAGGAATATTTATTTGGTATGCCCGCACACATTTCTCATCCCCCTAGAAGGGGTTCAAGTTTTTCTGTTTTTTTAGTTTTTCATCCTTATTTTTAGAACCTTTAAGTTGAAAATTTATCATTAGTTAGAACTCATATGTATTCAAAACATATTAAACGGAAAACAAACTCGGCAATACAGTTTTTCTTTAAATTTCGGAAAACAGTGTTTTCGCAGATAGCGTACATTTTAACAAAAACCCCTAAAATAAAAAAAAAATAAAAAATGTATCAAATCTTAAAAACAATTTGATGTATATCTATGCGGAATAATACTATTAAGGTTTGTGCTCAAGTACTACTTTTGACTTTTAGTTAACACTCACAGTCAAAACCAAGCACAATATTAACCAGCAAAGTTAGAAAGTATTAAATTAAGGTTCTGTATTTACAAATGAGCATCAAAGCGTTTATTTGAAAGTGATTTTATTCAATTTTATCTCTTTATTTATAATAATTCCTGTAGACCTGTGACCTCTTCGTCCCCTCGTTGCTTTGATTCCATTATGCCTAGTACAGTAAAGTACTGTACTAGTCCTCTGATAAAATCACTTTCAAATTAGCGCTTGGATGCTCATTTGTAAATACATAACCTTCATTTAAAACTTTCCAACTTTGCTGGTTTCTACTGTGCTTGGTTTGGATTGTGCTGGCTTGAAAATACTAACTATACCGATTTGCATCGAAGCGTTTTTTCGAAAGTGATTTTATAACTTTCAGATTTAAAAATTCCTGTAAACCCAACTATGCTCTGTCCTCACTATGCCCCGACCCTACTGTACTGTTTTTTTTTGCAAAAACGTAGTGGACCAAATAACACATATACAATGTTTTGTTATATTTTGTTGGAATGGTCGACGATTCATGTTTCAATCGTTTGTACTCCATAGTTTATATTATAATCGCTTATTCTCAATAAAATTAAAATTTATGTATTATATATTTCCATTAGAGGAATCTCACACTAACTATTTATACTTTATATATTATATAACTTCTATGCTCTATTTTACTTCTATTTTACTAGATTGACAATGTACAAAATCGACGGGGTGCGAAATAAACCGGTTTTCCGTCATGATTAAAACTAGAGCAATATTTAGTTGAATAATAAGTAATAACAAATGATACAATTTTTTTTAAACAGTGCTCTACATTTTAACGTATTTCTTTTAATAAAATCTTTCAACTTTCCTCATATATTTTAATAGCTTTAAAAAACAAAATATATATTAAAAAAACACTATTTATAATATAATATTAAATATTAAAATATATTTATAACTTCTGAATAATTATGACAAAATAAATTTGTTATTGTTATTATAATAAAAATATTTTAATGGTAATATGAATAATAAAAAATATATTTAAAAATGCTGTAATATTCTTAACTTTTGATTTGGTTTCTGCGATATCATTTTTTTGAGTTCAGATTTTTTAGAAGACCATTTACATTCCTTAAAAATGTTGACTGTAAAAAACAATTTCATTATATACTCATAATGTTTAGCCCATCCTTGTGGCACAATATTTTTGGGTATATTATGATTTTCTCGACTCATTAATTGATGAACTATTTGTTTTTCACTTTTTATGTTGTTGAAATTTTGTACAAAAACATTTAAGCATATTTTTGTGAAAAGCTTTAGATTTTCAGACGGGACCTTTAAACTAAAATTAGAATTTAGTTCAATTTGTTTAAATATTTTATGTACAATTAATAGTTCGTTTTTATCGTCTAATTCCTTATTTGACTTTTATAAAACATTTTTACACTCTTCACATTTAAATTTATCTAAACATCGTTTAGCTAAGTATCCTGCAAAGTAAGGATAGAACACTCTTCCAAAGACGACGTCTGATTTTCGTCAACGGGTGATTCTATCAATGAAGAACTTGTATACGTTGTAGAATGGTTCGAAAAGTTATCTGACAAGTCTATATTGTTATTATCATAAGAGTTATTATCATCTGGTGTTACCGCGGCTGTATTTTTTATATTTTGCTCTAATACATCTAAGTTCAAGAACTCATCTTCATCCGATTCGCAGTTGCATTCTGAAGCTCTCATCAAAGAAAATGAACAAATACTAGTAAAACTACTACGAAACATCCTTGCTGTGGGATTTCTCGTGTAACCATTTTTTTGTCTCATTATTGAGAACATATTTTCCAGCGGGTCTTGGTTCAATCTATTGCAAAATAAAAAAAATTCTTGATTTTGAGGTAAAAAATTTGTCATATCTAGCGGTTCGGATTCATATAAATGCAATATCGCTGTTAATGACCATTCCATACCAGTAAAACATGGCGGGACTGAAATTTTTTTACCTAGATGTTTACTGTTACACGTGTCAAATGTATCATTTATTTCTAATAAAAAGTCTGCAGTATCATTTGCCGTTTTTGTTATTAATTGTCCCGTTTGTATGCATGTTTTGATGGCTGCAGCTACACTATTGCTAAATATTTGTACAGCTAGTCTGCATGACATTTTTTGAAAGGGGTTTGGACTAAGGTGCTCAGGTGTTATTTTGCACATTGCTCGAGCTTTAACACTTTTAGAATCAATTTCATAAGCTTTTATTATATCTTGAAAGCTAATGATTTTATTTTGAACTTGTATATCTCCCGTCAAGAAATTGTTTCTTAAACTTTTAATAAGATGTGGGATATCATAAATTAAATATATTTTTTCGCTATGTATGGTTGTTATTGGATTTGAAGCAGTTCCTCCAAGAAGGGAAAATAACTTTTGATTTTGTGTCCCCTGATCACAAACAATGGCCTTTGGTAATAACCCAATGTTTAAAATATGTTCAACGATTTTTTTAATCAGAATATTTAAATAATTTCCACTAACACCGTTATTTGGCAAAAAATAGCACAACGGAAACTTCCAGTTTTTATAAAGCCCTCTCACCATAACTACTAAAGCGTGTTTAGCATATTTACATGAACGACCAAGTGGTCCTAAATCTTCAAATCCCTCGATCATATCAAGGGCTTTATTATACTCAGTTAACTTCATGATAGACACTTCGTCATGTAGTATGATACATTTTCTATCGCTATAAGACATCGAAGACACTTTAAGTTTAATTTGTTGTAAGTATCCTCTAACAAACCCAGGGAGGTATTCAATTGATTTCAACCAACGTCGGATTGTACTTTCCGCGGGTAATATGATACCATTTTTTCTCATATATTTATAAGCCGAAGGTGACTTATAATACAATGATAACGCGAGTTTTTTTTCTGTTATTGACCAAGGTTTGCGCTTTTTGTGCAAAATTTGCATAGACGCAAGAGCCTTAGAATTGATTGTTAAAAATTGGACTTGGTTGAAAAATTGTTGGACATTTTTTTTTTAATAATGTAATTATAGCACGTTTTTGCTTCAATAATTTTTTTTAAGTGCACAATTTCTTTTGGTCACATGATTAGGGCTATTGTTTATAACATAAAGTTTTTTCTGAGGACTTGGCATTTGTATTAGTTCCGATACCCAAGATTTAGTTTTAGGTGAAATCGATAAAGTAGGACTATTACTGAAAAACAAATTTCTCGGTGATGTTGTTATAATATTATTGTATTTTTTCTTTGGTGTCGACACTTTTAAGTCTCCAGATGAATGTATATTAGATGGAGTGGGAAATTCTAAAAAAAGTCAATAATAATAAACATTTTAGGATTTATGCCAGTTGTTATGGGGACGTGCTTTATTAACAACAGTGGTAAATTTTAACTAGTGAACAATATAATAAAAACAGTCTATAATAAGTCAATATACAAATCATACCTATTAGCTTAAAAACCCAAATACTTAGTAGATGAACTACTGTAATTTTAAAATTAGAAATTTTGTTATTTATTAAGGTAGTGATCAGGCGTGATTTGTATATAACTCTTAAGTATGAATCTTTAACGACGGTAGGCGATAAGGCATTCCATTAGAGTATGAATATATTATTGTATTTATTAATCGATCGCGATCCGGCGATGGTGAGGTTTCAACTAACTGGACATCAGGGCCCCTGGCTTGGTGACCCGTGTACCGCTGTTTTCTACCCTATTGCCTCATTGACTAGTGATTAATAAGTATGTTTTGGGCAAGTGGTAACGACGGTTGGCCGAATGTACTCGTTACACATGTTATAGAGATAATAATTTTTTTTACATGTACGAAACGAGCGGCTAGAGGCTTTCCAAGTATACAGTATTAAACTGATAAAAAAATTATTATAATTGATTATAATCAGTATTATCTTAAATAGTTATTTAAGAAGCTGATATATTTTAGAAGTATTTATTTATTTATTGAGCCCTTGGCTCAGTTAAAAAAGCCTAGGTTTGTGTGTTTTGCACACTTAATACACTTGGTTAATGCGGCTCTGCCCGCCATGGGGATTGTCTAATCTGTCCCCCCGCAAATGACGCCACTAAACTAAATTTGACCCTACTCTGCAACTTCAATTAGTACTACAAGTAGTGCATTTGTAATCCTTTAATAATTAAGAGCTATTATTTAATTTCAATACCTCACATACCTTCAGTCACTCTTATTTTTTTTTGACATTTTGTCGGAGTAGTGTTCAATATTTTACTCACGTTGGCATTTTCTCCTAAATTCATACAAGAGATAATGTTATAGTGAGACAAATTTAAATAGGCTAAAATGTAATTAGTGTTCTATTATCACTAAAAAGTCCAGGGACGGAATTAGGACGTGAATATGGAAGACTATTCTAGTGGTGTCCACCAATAATTGTTTTTTATTATATGTCATTTAAGGTATCGCAGAAACATTTAAGGAAACAACTATTTTTTTTGTTAAGAAAATTAACATATTTAATAATGGTGTTTAGATTTATTTCATTATTTAAAAATTCTATAGGCTATAGGCGCAGTAAAATGTGTTTTATTTAGGTTGTTAATGAATCTTATAATTCAATATCTAATTTCTCGATGTTTTTAGTTTTTAGCAATGTGTACTTTAGATTCCATGTAGAGCTTCTTAATTTCATTGATGCGATATTTCCTTTCATGGTTTTTGGTTTTCTTCAAATACACAGACTATTGGACTTCATTAGAAATTAGCATACCAACAGTGTGTTTGAAAATTTCACGAAGCTTACAAATTCGAAATGGTACTTGAATTGGTATAACTGTTTAAATATTATTTTTACATTATAAAAAGTGACTAGTTACAAAACAAAAGTCACCTGTTTTGTATACGGGTTTGAACCGTGGATTGATCAGCTGGGATTCAGTAATAATACAATAAATAGTAACGAAATATAAGAGCAAAATAGTATATTAATCAATAAAATCTACATTTTTATGTGAATATGTGAAAAATTACATACATGCAGTAATTCAAGAACAGTTAATGTTATAATCAAACTATGAAGGAAAAAAACCTCGATAGATCATATTTTCAACTGTTTCCGCTGTGAATGTCCCATCTGAAAGTATAAAATATTAATTATTATACATTTTATCAGCAAACAAATCAGGGCAATTGAGTTGAGAATAACAATGTTACATTAAAAAAACGTCTTTGTTTCAAATAATCGTACGAATAGAATAATGTAATATCAAGTATCTCACGTTTTGCTATTTCTTTTTTTGTACATTAAAAAAGGTTTTTTGATTTGTTAGTTATTTTTCGAGTTTTAATATTTAGTTTGAAAAAAAAAAAATATTTACATCTAAAAAAATGACAAATTTTTTTATCATTATGTTTTTGCATTAGTTTTTGAACATTTTACTCGACACATTTATTGAATATTATTCTATTGTTTTATTACATTTCCAATGGGCCAAGAATTCCTCTTTGTCTGGTGCTCCTATGGTTACTTGCGGCGCTTTATCTGCTACTGTTTGGCATAATGCTTTGATATCTGTATAATTTTTTAAATCACCGGTCTTGCGTCGTACCTCTCTTTTTACTATTTCCTATTATTATAAAAGTAATAATTAGAAATTAAATAGTGTATTACAAGTTACAAATAAAACTGATTCCTCTTTAGCGAAATAAAAACTGCTATCTACAAGACACAAAATAGGCCATGAGGTTTTTATATGCAAAAAAAACATCAATTTTATAGTAGTTAACGTATTGATTTCATATTATGTAAAAAATGAGAGAAGATATTATATTTAAATTCTCTCTTACTGTATCAATAATTGGAAAAATTCGTTCAAAAATGGTTCTTCTATTAAATATCTTTTTATATGTAAAGAATGAGTGGAAAAATCATTTATTATAAAAATCCTGTCCGTTTTACTATTGGGAAGTACGTATATATTTTAGGTTTAAGAGAAAGATAATATCTATCGAGACCAGAAAAGAAAAAATGGCAGATGTCTAACTTTTTTGAAAGTTTGAATATCTCACAAAACCAACTTAATAATCCTTTTATCTGAAATATAGTATTATGGTTGTTATTTACCTTTAATTCTGGTTCTTTTGTAGCAGCAAACGCTAGGGCATAGGTCATAACATCATATTTATGAAACCTACGGTCTGAAAGTTCAAAATATTATACATTTTTTAAAAAAATGAATCAGGTCAAATGAGTTGAGAATAACTATGCGGTATACTAGTAAAATAATAGTAGTTTTTAGAATAGTAATGTAATAATAATATGGTCTCAATTTTCTTAATTTTTTATTAGGTTTTATTTGTTACTAACTCTTAGTTTAAAAAAAATACTTTTTTTTACTTATTACACTTGATTGTTAATGATGATGTCTTTTCAATGGTTTTTGACCATTTTACTCAACATATTTATTGAATATTTTTATAAATCGTTTAATTACCTGATTGTGATTCTAGGCTTTCAAATATATCCATATTGGCTTCTGGTATGTCAGCATCCTTAGCTACTTTGACACATATAGCTTTTATTCTATCAAATTTTACGACGCGATCTTGCTTCATAATTTGCTCGAATATACCTCTAACTAATCTCTATAATTTTCAGAATAAGAATTTAATTTTAAAATTTATTTTATAATTAACACAAAAACTAATCCTTCTTTAGCGAACCAAAACGCCAAACTATGAACAAACGTTTGGAGAAACCCCCCTTCCCCAGAAACTTTTTGAAGCGTACCCAGCATGCATGTTACGATAAAAATAATGTTCTTAAATTATTTTGGCCAAAAAAAACAAGAGAAAAAAAAATCATAAAAAATTGCAGACATGCAGCATATTAGGTTTTATTATAGGAAATTTTTTTTATTTAAATTTTTCATTTCTGTTAAAAAAAATGGAAGAAATCTTTTTGTAAGCTTATATTTATTTATTTTGTATGTAAGAAACCAGTAACAAAATCATTTTATGGTTTGAGAGAAAAAAATATCATTCGAAAAGCTGAGAATTTTTATATTAATAATAAAAACCTATACTTTTGAAAGTTATATGTTGTTATGTGTTAATTAAGTGTATGAGTTTTAAATGGGAAAATTAAAAGTTTGAATATTTTGAATATCCTAACACAAACAAACTAACGAGCTTTTAATCTGTAATATAGTTTTATAGTTTTTATTTACAAGTAAACTTGGATTTGTTTTAGCTGTATACGACAGGATGGCGATTACAGCTTGGTCATTTGTATATCGAAAACCTGAAAGTTCATAATAATATTTATTATTAAAATAACCAATTTAACAGCAAGGGAATCGAGAATAGTATCGTGTTACAGTTACAAAACATTTGTTTTTTATGTTAATGTAATTTTAGAATAATAAAGTCAATTCACATTATATATTTATAGTGATATTGGTTAATGAACTTATCACATGATAATTATCACATTTTATAATTTGTTTTGTACATCATCAAAATGTACCCGTTTTTTAAACTTTTTATTTGGTTTAAGAGTTATGATTTTTTGGTAAAAATTTTTTTTTAATTTTCAACTATATAAATAACAAAATTGATTATTAAATTGTTTTGTCAACATTTTTCTAATATCTATTACCGAAATCCATATTGTTTACATCAAGGTTTTTGACTATTGTATGTCCTACTTCGTTTATTACATTTTTTAATTGAGTAAAGTCCATTTTGCCATCATCTCCCACTTTTGACGCGATTTTTTCTTTAATCATAGTCTGTAATTTTCAGAATAAGTGTAAAAGTATGTTCAGTATAAGTGAAAAAAATTTTTTTAAGCGTAACTGGTGATTGTAAGAACATTAAATACATTTTTTAAACAATATATTTCTTCTCCAGTGAAACAATGGTGTAAGTGCAAATTTTTGACTTTTTGACTAGAGTACGAAAACAGTATGATAACATTTCATTTTATCGAGTAAAAAAACCATGGCATAAGTGTAATATCTATTATTGACCGCTAGAGAGCAGTTTTGTCGTTTACCAATCGTGTACGGTTACCATTGCACTAAAATTTTAAATCACGTTTTCTGATGAACAGTTAAATTTGCACTTGCACCATTGTTTCACCGGATAAGCGATATTACGTTTGGCATATGTTCAGAGTTTTGTCTTTTTTATTCGAATTATCTTTTTATTCAAAATTATTTAAGACTATTTATTCCAATACTTTTTTTAATCTACAAAATCTAAGATGCTTTTCAATATTTTTTATATGAAAAATTGCAATAAATTTTTTTTTAAATATGTCAACAATTATTAAACTAAATAAATCATGTAGTCTAAGCTTTTTATTCTATTTGAATAATAGTTATTCAAATTAATAATTATACGTCAATCTTTCGAAAAATTATTCGTCGGTCATTCGAATAAAAAAAATGATTTAAATAAATATTTAGGTAAACAATTTTTTAAATAATGTCCATCTCTGTATAAAGTTAAACAAAACTTTTAGTGTTATATCTCGATCATAATTAATAATAAGTGCTCGTTTACTTACTTTCTGTTCTTGAGTTGGGGGGACACCTTGACATTGGAAAAAGAATGACGTCACGGAAAAAAACAGTATACTTTTCAAATACATGTTAATTTATCAAAAAAATAAACTCGGATTTAGAATGTTAAATTAGTTTATGAAATTAAAACTGTTTTGAAACTATTCGATACTTATGAAGATTTTATAATGTAATTTGAGTATTGTATTGATTGGTGACTGTGATTCAAATAGTATAAATTAGCGCAGTACCTACTATAAGAACATATACTTCAGAACTGAACACAATTTCAAATTTGTTACAATTGTGTTGTGCCTTTGAAGTAAACAGTAAATATTCAAGAACATTGTTTGTTGCACTGTTTACTCATGTGCAAAACATATGCATATATTGCCAACGTTTTTCGATAGTGCTCAGTCTAAAGAATATTTCATACAATTCAACTTTTTTATACTAACATTTTTAAATATGTAATATTTTTGTTAGTACTTCTCGGTTTGAAAGGGGAATGGATAAACTATTTTTGGCCAATTAAGTTACTTTAAGTTTTTACTTATTGGTTAAAAACAATTAGGAGTTTCAACATACACGAAAACAAATTAAATGATAAATATATTTGATTTTGTTATAAAAAATGTATCTTGGTTAATGTCATGCTAACTTACAATAGATGGCATCAATAATAAAAAAAAATTTGAATACAAAAATAATATTGTTCTAACATAGTTCATTCTAATAATAATAATAATATACACAACACTTATAGTATAAAGGCCAATCAGGCGAATTAGGTTAGGTCAGTGGCGGTTCTGGCATTAAATTTTTGAGGAGGCAACAACTTTGTACCCTCATTGATAAAAAAAGCGCAAAACCCTAACACCTAAAATTTCTTCATACTGGTATACTTCCCTTTTTAACTATAACAGAAGACTTTTGCTTATTATCCTAGTTATTAGTTATAATCGCATTACCGGTCATCTAATAAAATAATTATCTATAAAATGTACGAACTTAAGATAAATGTATAATCATAAAAACATATGTAAATACAATTTACAAAAGATGAAATTGTAATCGCAAACGATTTTCTGTATGGATGTTGCTTCATAACCACTATACTGTCATATACAGGATTCATTTTGAAAAAAAATAATAAAGCTAATAAGTATAATAATATATTAACTAATAACTTAAGAAAACTAAATAAAACGCCATATAGTAAACCGGTATCAGAATTAAGTAAAAAATATAGCGATATCAAATTGCTACTGCAGATAAATGATTTAGTGATAACGGAAATGGCGTTTTGTTGTTGGCAGTGTCGGTGCTAATGTACATGCTGAATGTCTATGCCCCATTTCTTCCCCAAGATAAGAACGATCATCGGTCAGTTGCCCACAAAGGCAATATTTTTGTGTCGCCTCTCGCAGAGAATTGCGCATGCGCTATTCGTATTATTTTATGTATGTGTGTGTGTGTATGTTGTGAACACAACAACATAACGTGAGATATTAGCGGCAGCCGCCTCCGCCGGCTACCCTTATGCTACGTGTGTAACAACAGGCAGCGGCCGGCGGACGGCGGCCGTTGCATCCAGACGGTCACCGCTGATACGGAGAGACGTTATTTCAAATTCTTAAATTTTTTTTTCGCTTTCAAAATTAATTATTGTTCATATACATTTTTCGATTGAAAATATTTATTGTAAACCAAAATATCTCATCATAATAACAATATTAAGTACATAGTTTCATTAATTTTTAAGGGAGGCCTTCCCTTGCCTCCCCGGGAAAACCGCCACTGGGTTAGGTATATCGTAAATATATGTGTAAAATAATAAAAAATCGTAGAAATATAAGAAACATATTTTCCTTTTCCAAGTGTAAAAGGCTGTAATGTAAAAATATGTTATAACAAAATATAAAGCAAATGCTTAATTTTAAACAATATCGTATTGTGCAGAAAACAACATAATTCGACTCTCATGATTAAATTTTACTTAATATCATATGAAAAGAGTTATTCAATTTGGCGAGAATGGCTAATAATTTTGTAGTTTTGAAATATGTTTAAACATTGTACTGCTGATAGAGATTGAAGAACCAACAAAATTATAAACCCTTTCCCCTAGAAGGGATAGAATTTATTTTCTATATTTTATTTTTTCAATCAAAGTTTTAGGGTTTGAAAGGTAATCTAATATGGGGCTCTAGCACATACCAATTTCTCAAAAACCTGTAGTCAAACTTTCTTTTAAAAATGAAAACCCCTAAAAAAGGGAAAAATTACAGTTTGACTAAAGAAAATGTCCAGGTTGCTTCGTGTTAGTGAATGAATAATAAAAATAAAGATAAAGAATAATAATAAAATTGTTTAAATGTTTAAATCCTATATTAATATCTCAAATTTCTCAAATTTGTAGTATTCACTTCCTTGTCTTTTTAAGTAAATGAATTGGTTCTTCAAAAATTTACATCCACAATAACCTGAAAAAAAGCGGATAAGCTTCAATATTTTTTTGAAGAAAATTAAAATCCGATCATCCGAAGTAGGCGTAATTATGTCAAGTCTTTAAGTCTAAATTGGTTTCATGTACTACCAAAATGACTTTAAGCCGTAGAAAAAATTGTATACGTTAAAACTAGTACTAGAGGCGTATACAAATTTCAAATAAACCTAAAGACAAATTGATATGGTCCAAATTTATTAAAACCCTAAATATTACCTATATAATACTGATGATTAAATCCCGCCCGTTTTCAATCTCCATAATATTAGCTGGTTATTATTTTATTAGATGTATTTTTTATGTGGAAAAAGAAAACCTTTTCGGTTGCACATCTAGCATGAACGTAGAAAATACATGTATTTTCAAGAAAGGGCGGCTAAAAAAAATTCTGTGGGGGGCTATTGTCCCTTTGACAAAGCTAGACAAAATTGTTGTCTAAATAAATAGCGGCTCTTGTATCGTTACAATGATTTATTAAGTTGTGTTTTTCGATTTATCAGGCTATCTGATAATAAACAAGGCCAATTTCGAGGGACAGAGGCCTATCGGCCTAAGTACAATCTAGGTTGTAATACACGAGCAGATAAATATTGTACATGTGTATCGTTCAAAAAATAACATGTTTTCGTGTTAAACTAAAAATATATGTAGGTTTACTGTGTACGAATTTATCGGTTTGAAAAAAACAACAGATATCATTTAGCCAGGACACATTTTCTAAAAGCGATACCGAATTATCCGATTTAATATACTATACTATAATATGCTTCTTGATGGGGTACTATCAAATAAACTTGTTTGTCTTGTTTACTGCTTTTGTCCTTGTAAAATAAAACTCAATTAAAAACATGACAAATTTAAGTTACGCCTATATAAACAGGAACGGACCGTTTAAAACGTTCCGAAAGGCCTAACTCATAGCTTTTGATACTTTTTTTTTTACCTTTGACGTTCGGAGTTAACTCACAAATAAGATTACACCCCCCCCCCCCCACAAAAATCTATACGATATAAAAATTTAAAAGGGTAGAATACACGAGTAACAGAAAAAGAATGGAACTCATCCCGATTTTGAAGAATTTATATCCTTTCAATACGATTTAAAACTAAAATTAAAAACGTACTACAAACTATGCATCGAACAAGTATTGAAAAAAGTCTACCAGTTTTCAAAATAATTGTAGTTTTTCGCATTAGTTCATTTTAATCATATTTCATATTGCATATAACAGAAAACAGTTAGACTTAAATGTTTTAATACTTTATATTAGGTAATTATTAGCGTCTTGAATGGTTTATTCATACATTATCAGAGCATTTTTGAAAACCCCATCTACTTTTATACGTTGTTCATTAAAAATGTACTTGTAATGTTTAAAAATACAAAAAATTAATCAATTGATCAACGATTACATTAAAGGGATTGAATGCAGGAATGCATGTTATTATGGAAGTCGATTGTTGAATAACTGATTCATTTACTTCAAAAAGATGAATTTCAGCAAATAAAATAGGACTTAAACACAATTTTAAATGAAATATCATTAGTCGATTTTTACATTAACCTAGAAAAGTGGCCGATTTAGTCAAATATTTTTACATAATTGATATCTAACCATCCTGAGTTGGCCTAAAATGTCCAACAAACAGGCTACTTCAACCCCCTTAAAATATTCACTGGAATCAAACTTACAAATTTTACAACAGTTTTTGGCTACAATAAATTCTGACTTAAAGCATTTTCTTCAATGTCTAATAAGTAAGCATGCTGTTCCCAATACACGTTCAATCAAGATTGTCAATGTTTTATTTTCACTTTAAAATATCTATTTGTATCATAACCCTTTTTTGTGACTTACGAAAACCCTTAAAAAGTAAAACTTTTTTTTTTATATTAACTTTGAAATTTATAGAATATACGTGACATTTTGTATGTAGCCTTTGAGCTACTAGAGATGGGCTCTCCCTCCTTTAATTACACCTATGGATTTGTATGGGAAAAATCGCCTTCGATGATGTATCAAACCTATGTTTTCAAACAGGGTTTTGAACCCAATTTGTATTTGAATTTCACAGTAGTAATTTTCAAAACCGATTATGAGTCGATTGAACTATTTACCAACACGACGTTAACCGCTTTAAAATGTGCATGTATATAATGTGTCAATATTTTTGAAATCTTCAGTATAAAAACTCTCATATATACATATACATATGAATATCGTAAAAAGGCCTTTGCATAGTATGTTCTTTTTCGATTCCAGCAAGTATAATAATAATTTCAACCATTGCATCAGCCCCTAACCTAACCTAGCCGGTTGTTTTTTAAATTGTTCTCAATTAGCAATGTAAAGTATAAACAGATATTTTATCGAGCGTTTCAATTGAAAATCTATTCATTTGCTCCTAAAACGAAATTGTTATTGTGTTTTCTGCTGTTGTTGTCGTTGTAACCGTTCTTATTTGTGCACATGTTTCATATGCGAAAATATTTCACTAAAAAACCACTATATTTTTTTGTTCCATATAGGTCGGTACTATTAGTTTTTATAACTTTATGCGAATTGTTGTTTTCAATATTCCACAGTATTTTTTGTCCCTTCATATTATTTTTCTGTTCGAATATTTATAAAAGCCATTTTCATAGATCAAATAGATTTACACAATACAGTATACCTTGGTAACCTCTACTTTAAGTATAATTTTAATTCCTAAAACTACAAATAAAGAAAATAAGATTAATGAATCCCCCTATGTTTCAAAACAAATATGCTTTGCTTAAAAGTTAATTTAATATAATACAAGACAAAACTTGTCATTATATTGTTAATTACGATAGTTACTATTACTACTAATAGAGTTACTATGGCAATACATGTATATAGATAGACGATCAACCTTAATCGTATCCTTAGTATTAAAAATGGATTTTTAAGCACATAATTATTGTCATTAGGTACAATGCTTTTATCGATATTTGTATTTTTACCTGTGAATACTGAACTTCCCTTGCTTACTCACTTACTACTACTACTCTAAAAATAGTACACATAGGCCCAACATATAAAAATAATAATATTAATACTAATAAATAAACCATGAATAACACAGGTTAAAAATCCATTACAAATATACAACAAATAATGCGTATAATAATAACTAGTATAATTTCCTAACAATTACCAGATTTCCACATAACACATAAAAAAATATAGAATTTTTGCAGACAATCCTTATACACAATACTACAGTATTACACGATATCTACTGCAATCCACACCTAGTTACTTTAAAAATATTACTTTAGCCCGCTCAAGCGAAGCTTCAGGCCGTAATTAAAAAAAAATATCCAGCCAGTGTCACATATTTTAAAATCATATAATTTTCTATTATATGATATAGTACAACGTACAAGTCCGTCAATCATTAGCTATACAGTCTGTACATTGTACGCGTATAATATTTCTTTGTCAATTCAAAAATGTATTCCATGTGGTTGTGTACAATTTTGAATAACCTTTCCGCTCAAGGCAATTAATTGTCACACTCGGGCACCCAACAATATGACATTAGTTTTACTACAAATACAATTTTAAGCTCATTTTTGTCATGATAGTGCTTCTGTCGATAAATTTCGTGTTCCTACGGATTATTGTTATATATATATATATATATATATATATATATATATATATAAATAAATATTCATTAAATGATTGTGTATTGATTTTCTTATACGGGAACATATTATGATCACGCAGTAGTAATAGCTGTGTAATTTATTTTTCTTGTGTTTTTATAACTTTTTAATTAGAAATAAGGGAAATCCAATTGGGGATTTGATGTTTTATATATTTATTCAAACAGCTATACATGCAAAAAAAATATATATATATATAATATACCCGATAACCACATATTTCAGACCATATAAGGTTATAACTGTAGTGGAAAAATAAAATACAATAACATTTCAGTTACAAAAGTTGAACAAACAGTTATACATGCAACAAATATATATATATATACCCGATAACCACATATTTCAGACCATATAAGATTATAATTGTGGTGTAAAAAATTAAAATACAATAACATTTCAGTTACAAAAGTTGAACGTTTACAAAAATGTTTTCTACAAAATACGATCTAATACAAATACCAATATTATAATATTGGTACCGTTGTACCGTAGTCCCTTTGTTTCTTTGAAAATTCATATAAAACATTTTTTTATCATAGTTTCATTTTGCCAAACAATAAACGCATATTGGTTTTCTTACACGAAAACATAATATTCACGGCACTTTTTTAGTGGCGCCATTATTTGTACAAACGCGTTTCACGTAATGAACACTTGATTACACAAAGTATTTTGTGAACAGTTACATGTTAGCCGCTATACAAAACACATACTAAAACCACAGTTTTGAAGAACTATTTCTAAAGTTATTGAAGTTTTAAGTTTAGGACGGGAGGAAAAGTGAAGTGTAATGTATTATTTCTGTCTTCGCGCACTTCCCAACCGCACTTCCCCACCTGACATAACTTTTAAACTCTTATAACTTAAAAAATAGTTGGTCGAAATTGGTTCATCAACCAGTCGGCGTTTTTAGTAATATATTCTCAATTTAATAAGCTAATACAATACCATATAAATTCTAAAATTTTGTATAAAAATATTTAGTTTAGGAGGGGAGTAAAAACAAAATGAGATCACATTGTATAAAAATGATTTATTATGAAAAAAATTAAATTTCAATCAAAAGATTGTTAAAATGGTTATTACCATACTTTTATTTTTAAAAACTATAATTTAATAAAATTAATATAATAATGAAATGTAAATTAAGAAGGCGTCGCACCGGTGATTTTCAGTGGTAATGACATGTTTACGCCAACTGAAAATAACTCGGTTAATTTTGGTTTTAGAGTAAAATCTCACATTATAAAATTAAAAGAAAACAATATTCTGAAAGGCAAGATGGTGCGATGTTTTAAAAAGATTAACTTTTTAAAAAGTTAGAGTCATTTTAAAATGTTAAAAAAGTCATTATTTCTAAGCTATGTATTGAGCGTTATACTTGGAATAATGAAAAAAACGCACCGGTTTGCCCTCCGGAATATTATTCTCTTTTAATTTTATTAAGGGTGCTTTTACTCTAAAACCAAAATTAAGCGAGTTATCTCCAGTCTGCTTAAACATGTAGAGATGAAAAAAAACAGTACAGAGGGGTCAAGGCATAGCGGGGACGGAGCATAGAGGAGACGGGGAGGTCACAGGAATTTTTAAGTATGAAAGTGCTAAAATCACTTTCGAAAAATCGCTTCGATGTAAATCGGTAGTTAGTATTTTCAAGCCAGTCAAACAATCCAAACCAAGCACAGTATAAACCAGCAAAGTTAGAAAGTATTAAATTGATTTTATCCGAGACGACTAGTACAGTAAAGTATAGGCACAATGGAATCAAAGCAATGAGGGGACGAAGAGGTCACAGGTCTACAGGAATTATTATAAATAAAAGAGATAAAATTGAATAAAATCACTTTCAAATAAACGCTTTGATGCTTAATTGTAAATAAAGAACCTCAATTTAATACTTTCTAACTTTGCTGGTTTATACTGTGCTTGGTTTTGACTGTGAGTGTTAACTAAAAGTCAAAAGTAGTACTTGAGCACAAAACCTAATAGTATTATTCCGCATAGATATACATCAAATTGTTTTTAAGATTTGATACATTATTTTAAAGATTTTTAGGGGTTTTTGTTCAAATGTACGGAATCTGCGAAAACACAGTTTTCCGGAAATTAAAGAAAAACTGTAGTGCCGAAATTGTTTTCCGTTTAATATGTTTTGAATACATATGAGTTTTAACTATTGATACATTTTCAACTTAAAGATCCTAAAAATAAGGCTAAAACACTAAAAAAAACAGAAAAACTTGAACCCCTTCTAGGGGGATGAGAAATGTGTGCGGGCATACTAAATAAATATTCCTTATAAATTGCAATTCGATCCGACTCCTTTTCGATAAAAAAAAAAAGCCCACATCAGAGTAAAACCAATACCTTATTTAATTAATAAATCACCTATACTATTGCTATGAAGAAAATGAGTTTTAATAAATTGTTATAACGGTCAATATGCATTTTATTTTTCGAGAAATCGTGGTTAAAACATTAAATAGAAGTAACACCTTTTGTCGTCTAACCTTGGCTTAATCAAATAAACGCAAAACATATGTGATATGCTACCGTAGTTTGACATTTGCATCTCGATGTAACCAAAAAAAGAAAAAAATACAGCCGTAGAATATATTATAAAATTCAATAATGTTTTGGACAAATTAGTTTTCAAGAATAATATACCATACCCAGATCTTTTAATACACGATGTATGACAACATACAATGTAATACACAAGCAGAAAAATATTGTTCACGTGTATCGTTCAAATAATAACATGTTTTCGTGTTAAACTAAAAATATATGTAGGTTTACTGTGTACGAATTTATCGGTTTGAAAAAAAACAACAGATATCATGTAACCAGGACACATTTTATAAAAGCGATACCGAATTATCCGGTTTAATATACTAAACTATAATATGCTTCTTGACGGGGTACTATCGAATAAACTTGTTTTTACTTAACACCAAAAATTATATTTCTGATGGCTAAGGCTTTACTGCTTTTGTCCTTGTAAAATAAAACTCAATTAAAACCTGACAAATTTTTTAGCCTTATTTTTAGGACTTTTAAGTTGAAAATTTATCAATAGTTAAAACTCATATATATTCAAAACATATTAAACAGAAAACAAATTTGGCACTACAGTTTTTCTTTAATTTCGGAAAACTGTGCTTTCACAGATTGCGTACATTTGAACAAAAACCCCTAAAATCTTTAAAAAAATGTATCAAATCTAAAAACAATTTGATGTATATTTATGCGTAATAATACTATTAAGTTTTGTGCTCAAGTACTATTTTTGACTTTTAGTTTACACTTACAATCAAAACCAAGCACAGTATCAACTAGCAAAGTTAGAAAGTTTTTAATTAAGGTTCTGTATTTACAAATGAGCATCAAAGCGTTTATTTGGAAGTGATTTTGTTCAATTTTATCACTTTTATTTATAATAATTCCTGTAGACCTGTGACCTCTCCGTTTCCTCATTACTTTGATTACATTATGCCAATACTCTACTATACTAGTCCTCTCGGATAAAATCACCCCTTCAAATTAACGCTTTTATGTTATTTGTAAATAAAGAACCTCAATTTAATACTTTCTGACTTTGCTGGTTTGGACTGTACTGGCTTGAAAATACTAACTACCGATTTACATCGAAGCGATTTTTCGAAAGTGATAAAATCACTTTCAGATTTAAAAATTCCTTTAAACCTGTGACCTCCCCGTCCCCAATATGCCTCGACCCAACTATGCTCCGTCCCCACTATGCCCCGACCCAACTGTACTGGTTTTTTTTTTTTAATTAAATCTTATACTGGTACTGTGATGGAGAAAACAATAAATTTTACTTACATATATTACTTACATATTAGTTTAATATTACTAACATTTTATTACTAGCTGTCGGCTGTTGCCTGTTATTTAACAATAACCTTTTATGGAGAATTTAAAAATTGTGTTTTTTTAATAATAGTATAGGAGTAGTATCACTAAGTTAAATGTTCACGAGTTTTGATCTAGTCATCAAATAAAGTATTATTCATGACTTTTAATTATTATTAAAATATATCTTAATTTGAACATAGTAATAAAATAATGAAATATTTTGTACAAAATCAGAGCTACAAGTTGATAAACTAAAAAATTAAAATTAGCACGAAGCAGATTATCTAATATTAGATAATTTAAACAACCAAGCGTGAATCTCTTTAAATGAATTTGCCGTGTCAGAACGATGAAGTGTCTTAATAAGTAAACGGATCGATTTTTTCCCCAATAAATCGTATATCTACTGTAATCAGTTACACGATTTAGTCGTCTGTGATATCATGTAATAAACACAATATTATGATACCGGCCGTTGGGTCCTAACCTAACCTAAGTAGTCTATAAAATGCCGGTTCTGGCCCACAATAGAATGACGTCACTATTGTTATACTACAATGTCAAGGTCAGTGACGTAAACAAGTGTATAATTTTATCGACACCTATTGTTAATCATATAAAAAATGTGCAAGTTCAGCATTTTTCTAGCTCTCAAAGGATGCCGCTACATATTATTATAATTAAAATTCCTTTGTTATCATGGGCAAACTATCATATCTATTGTCGTAGGTCAGTAATCTGTACATAAAAAATTTGTGACGTCATTTTTATACTCCTATACCCGCACCTTTTGTCATCACATTGAATGGAACAACAAATGATGTCTCACGAGTGCACGGTCAGTTACGTAAACAAGTGTATAATTTTTAAAATTTCTATTGCACGATAAACGAGCATGCAAGAGTATCCGAAAATGTGACCGTTACACACGTGGGGCGAGTTCGACGTAGACGCTAGTGTGTGTAAGCTTACATTAATCGGCAGCGGTTGCGGAGGTGTTGCCACTAAAATGTACATCAAATACGATACACTAAATGTATATCATATACAGTACTCTATCGTTTGAACACTGCGGTTGCGATAACTGTTTATAATAATATGATAACACAAGAACCGTTGATAAAACGTATATGGTCGTCATCATAAAAGATATCTGATGCCCTAAATAATTTTTGTTTGTAAACAATCAAACAAGGAATTCTGCATTCAAAAGAAAAGTGTAAAAAAAATTGTACAGAGTAATATTTAATGAGATGAATATAGTGTATTATTCAGTATTGGTATACTACAACATACTGTATATTTGGCGGTGTCAAACGATATGTAAAATTATTATAGTTTAAGCATAGCTCATCAACTGCATTGTACTAAACAATTAAATATTATGTGCTGAATTATCAACTTGAAATAAGGTTTTGCATGCAAAAATGGGTCAACATAAAAAAAAAATGTACAGTATAATATTTACTGAGATGTATATTGTACTGCAGTATTAGTATACTACAATTTAGCATCACCCTATATAATTGGAGGTGTCAAACGATATTCAAAATTATAGTTTAAGCATAGATTATCATTTTGTATCTAACTGCAGTTTAGTCAACTTTGATGAGTTTAGCAAAAAATAATATATAAATATAGCCAGGACCAAGCTTTTTGATCATTCGTTCACCGGATTTCAGTTAAGTACATGTCTCTGTCCGATTACTATACGTTTTTATTTTTCACAAGTCACCGAACGATTATCATACAAAGTTTTTATTTTTTACACTTACAGTAAGTGAAACATTATTTACATACAAATATACAATTTAACTAATATAACTTATTAAGCAATATATGTATTTCGAATTATTTCAACAGCAAACTACAGCGATTGTCAGTACCATAAGCCATACAAATCATACTCGTCAAATCATACAAAAAATAAAAAAACGTATGTATACAATTATTATATTATACTTTCATAGTTTATTAATTAATATGAAAAAAATATAATTAAATAAATTTATTTTAAATTCAATTGCTAATCGAAATATAAAACAGAGTGATTCTTTTATCATTTATTTTTTTGATAACAACTTTTGAATATTAAATGGTATCGTATATATTTTTACTAACTTTTTAAATTGAGAATAATGTACGATAAAATTTGTTTGGTCGATAACCAGTTTCGGATGAATATTTTTGAAGATATTGAATCTTCAATATCTTAGAAGAAAAGGTGGATTGTATTTTTATTTGCACATATTCCCCAACAACACTTCCCCTCCCATCCGTAAACCCATCGCACCTACACTGTTGTGTATGCAATCAACAGTTGTTTGTATGGTCAGTGGAAGGAGAGTAAAAAAATGTTATTTAATGTATTTATTTTTATATTTTATTTACAATAAATATATATATATATAGTTTGTACTATAATATTTTCTATGTGTAACCTATCATAGTCTAACATATCCTAATTACATCACACCTGAAATCTAGTACAATCATACTTGTATTGATGAAACAGCACATGTTATCTCAATAGTATCTAATCTATGATAAAAAATAAAATAGCTTCATTCAATATATTTGTTTATTTACTTTAATAATAATAAGACAAAAAAAAAATATGAAATGTACCTAACAATATTGTTATGGAATGTTATTAAGTAAAAAATTATATTATTTATATATATATATATATATATATATATAAGTATACAATGATGCAGAATGTTCAGGAAGAGATTGATTTAAGTATAAATTAAATCATTAGAATACTTTATTATATGATTATTGTTGATATATATTTAAATATTTAGAATGTTTTTAAATTTGAGCTTATACATTTTTTTCCCGAATGAAATTCATTGAAATTTACATTTGAAGGAGATTATGATAAGTATGTGTAATATGATTAATTTTAAACTAAATTTTTTTTATAAAGAAATATAATATCATACCTGTAGGTATCCAATGGATCATGCTCGGTGCAGTTCATGCCATTGGTATACTTGTCTGCACATGCCAGATCAATTCCGCATTATTTGAATTAAAAAAAAAACTTACTGTTCTGATATTTAAATATACTGTCAATCTAAAAGAACTTGTACAGCTCAATATGAACGCCAAACGAACACTAAATTTCTTTAAATCATATTTTATATGTCAAGGTTTATAAACTTACTTTATATAATCAATATGCAATGGCTCCGTCCGGCAACAATTTTTAAAAGTTAGGTATTTGGATGCATAATAGAGAACAAACACAAAACGTAGTATTTAGTAATCAGTTGATATTACATTTATCATGGAAAAAAAAAATATGATCGATTGCATACAATTGTATGAAATAAACAATATGTCTACAGATGTACTGTACAACTAGTTGATAATGTACATGTAAGATACATTATAATTCGTTATATTTAAAAAAATATTGATTAGTTTTGTACGGTAAAAAATTTGTTTTATTAAAATATTATTTTTATGATATAAAACATATAATTTCTAAAAAATTCGATTTTCATAATATTATTTGTACACCTTAAATTGTGTATGCATACTACACAAAATACAGTTTGTGAGTGCCGGTATTTCAATAGAAGTTAGGAGTTATTTAAAAATCACAAATGCTTAATGTAATATTATTTGTATATGTAATTCTGTTTCTTAGAAGTCAGATAATAAACTGATTGATTTTACTACAAAATAAATCTTTATTAATATTTACATAACACAAAATTTATAATGACAAATAACAAATACATACCTACAAAATAAAATCAATTTCTTATAGCTTATTATCTAAAATTTGTTTTTTATTGAATATTATTATTATTATTATTGCTATCAAATTTTGAGTTTCATTTATTTATTTATTTCGTTTTAGTGACCCTTACACACCCACATAGTACACACATAACACACTAATTCACCACATAGCTCTCTGGTTTTATGTAAGCAACTCTTCCCACTTCTAGTAGAGCTATTTACATCACGACACACACACAGACTGACCGGTAAGTTAGAGCAATTGGTGACACAGTAAAAAAACGTTTACCCCCCCCTGGGGGAGGGGGTGGGAAATTAGTTTAATTTAAATTTGATACAGCTGACGTGTGCGGGCATACCAGATATATAATCCTTAAAAATTTCAACTCGATCCCACTCTTTTTTTTCGAAATTATAGCCAATAAAATGTCTAACTTAAAAACTCGTACGGTTCATCGTAAGATCATTTTAGTAGGAACTGGATTATAGAAGAGTTATTTGGCATAAACACCGTCGGTTATTAATTACCCATTATCCATAACACTTACCTTTTCCCTATAACATTGTCATTTAATTTTTCTTTTACATTATTGTGTGGAAAATGTTTAAAGGCAAAACAATAGGCTTAACCCGTAAAACGAGGGTTCTCAAATTCGTATTTTATTTTTTTACTTTGAGATTTGCCTTGATTCCTCCGTCGCCTCGTTGCCTATATTCTACTGTACTAGTCACTTTCAACTTAACGCTTTGATGCTTATTTGTTATTGCAAAATATCAGGAGTGGCCGTTAAAGTATTCGCTGAACACAAGGAAACCACAACGAAAAAAAGGACGTAAATGGAAACGTATTAGATCCTTTGATTTTTGAAAATGAGCTAGCCGGAGACATCATGTCTGAGTAATCCAATAATATAATAATATATCTAATTAGGTAATAATATAATTTTTTTTTAAATTTCTCTTAAAATGTTATTAAACAAATGTTTCAAAATACAATACGTCATAACGACTTATATAACTACAAATTCCTTGTTTCTTTTCAAATAAATACTTAAAACTTACTATTTGTACAATATTATTTTAATTTATAAGAAAAAAGAAAAATTACTACAATTTAGTAAGAATTTAAAAGGGGACAAATTTGTACTAAATTTCAATAGGTATGGACATTATTAAGTACATCATCTACATCATAGTTATTACAACTTATTACGATACCGTTTTTTTTTAAATTCCAATATTTTTAACTAGCCAAAAATTGGATTCATCTCTATAGCTCTGCTTCAACATTTATGGAATAAAATGTACTCATTTCCATATGATATGCGCAAATCCTACTACCTACTGGTTCAAATTTTCTGTTCCGACTAGAAAAGTTCTCTATATGAAAAGTAATTCATATTTTTACCATATAAACAGTCATGGTAGATGAGACGTTTATTTTCATCCATTGTAACCCTTTAATCGACTATAATGTTTTTCAACCTTTAAATATTATTCCCTTTGTTTTAGTAATAGCTCTTAGCAAAAATCATGAATATTTTATACAGTTAACGGAAACCCAACCCAAACATTGTAAAGTCTTAGTCTTTTCATTGTGTACAATAATATGATTTTAATTTTACATGTTTACTGCTATTGATAATGATAATTTTTACCAAAAAAGTCCATTGGTTTATTTTAAAATAGTGTCACTTAAATTTCATACCGCCAAAATAATATGGACAAAATTTCTTCAAAAGTACAAAAACTTGGGAAAAACGGTTCGAATTTTACTTAGAGGGTTTTCGTTTTAAGATAAGCTAGATTGTAATAAGCAATATGTACTTTAGATTCCATGTAGAGCTTAAGAGGTTCTTGATTTCATTGATGCGGTATTTCCTTTTATGGTTTTTGGTTTTCTTCAAATACACAGACTACTGGACTTCATTAGAAATTAGCATACCAACAGAGTGTTTGAAAATTTCACGAAGCTTACAAATTCGAAATGTTACTTAAATTGATATAACTGTTTAAATATAATTTTTACATTATAAAAAGTAAAAATAATATTTAAACAGTTATAAAAAGTGACTAGTTACAAAACAAAAGTCACTGGTTTTGTTTACGGGTTTAAACCGTGGACTGATCTGCTGGGATTCGGTAATAATACAATAAATAGTAACGAAATATAAGAGCAAAATAGTATATTAATCAATCAAATTTACATTTGTATGCGAATATGTGAAATATTACATACAAGCAGTAATTCGAGAACAGTTAATGTTATAATCAAACTATCAACGAAAAAAACTTCGATAGATGATATTTTCAACTGTTTCCGCTTTGAATATCCCATCTAAAAGTAAAATTATTAATTATTATACATTTTATAAACAAACAAATCAGGGCAATTGAGTTGAGAATAACAATGTTACATTAAAAAAAAACGTCTTTGTTTCAAATAATCGTACGAGTAGAATAATGTAATATCACGTATCTCACGTTTTGCTAATTCTTTTTTTGTACATTAAAAAAGGTTTTTTAATTTGTTAGTTTTTTTTCGAGTTTTAATATTTAGTTTGAAAAAAAAAATTTACATCTATAAAAATGACAAATTTTTTTATCATTATGTTTTTGCATTAGTTTTTGAACATTTTACTCGACACATTTATTGAATATTATTCTATTGTTTTATTACATTTCCAATGGTAGATGAATTTCTCATATTTGGGTGCTCCTATGGTTAATTCTGGCTTTATATTTACTATTCTCCTGCATATTGCGATAATATCATCATAGCTTTTCCAATTAGTATTATTATAATCCTGGACCACTCTTTTTACTATTTCCTATTATTATAAGAGTAATAATTAGAAATTAAATAGTGTATTACAAGTTACAAATAAAACTGATTCCTCTTTAGCGTAATAAAAACTGCTATCTACAAGACACAAAATAGGCCATGAGGCCATGCAAAAAAACATCAATTTTATAGTAGTTAACGTATTGATTTCATATTATGTAAAAAATGAGAGAAGATATTATATTTAAATTCTCTCTTACTGTATCAATAATTGGAAAAATTCGTTCGAAAATGGTTCTTCTATTAAATATCTTTTTATATGTAAAGAATGAGTGGAAAAATCATTTACTATAAAAATCCTGTCGTTTTATTATTGGGAAGTACGTATATAATTTAGGTTTAAGAGAAAGCTAATATCTATCGAGACCAGAAAAGAAAATATGGCAGATGTCTAACTTTTTTGAAAGTTTGAATATTTTGAATATCTCACAAAACCAACCTAATAATCCTTTTATCTGAAATATAGTATTATGGTTGTTATTTACCTTTAATTCTGGTTCTTTTGTAGCAGCAAACGCTAGGGCATAGGTCATAACATCATACTTATAATACTTACGGTCTGAAAGTACAAAATATTATACATTTAAAAAAAAAACGAATCAGGGAAAATGAGTTGAGAATAACTATACCGGTATACTAGAAAACCATCAATATTTACTATCAATATTTAAAATAATAGTAGTTTTTAGAATAGTAATTTTTATAAATATATGGTCCCAATTTTCTCAATTTTTATTAGGTTTTATTTGTTACTAACTCTTAGTTTAAAAAAAAATACTTTTTTATAGTTATTACACTTGATTGTTAATGATGGTCTTTTCAATGGTTTTTGATCATTTTACTAAACATTTTTATAAATCGTTTAATTACCGGATTGTGATTCTAGGCTTTCAAATATATCCATATTTTCATCTGTCATCTTAGATTTATTAGCTACTTGGTAACATATAGCTTTTATTCTATCAAATTTTACGACGTGATCTTGCTTCATAATTTGCTCGAATATACCTTTAACTAATGTCTATAATTTTCAGAATAAGAATTTAATTTTAAAATTTATTTTATAATTAACACAAAAACTAAACCTTTTTTTAGCGAACCAAAACGCCAAACTATGAACAAACGTTTGGAGAAACCCCCCTCTCCGCAGAACTTTTTGAAGCGTACCCAGCATGTATGTTACGATAAAAAACAATGTTCTTAAATTATTTTGGCCAAAAAAAACAAGAGAATAAAAAAACATAAAAAATTGCAGACATGCAGCATATTAGGTTTTATTATAGGAAATTTTTTTTATTTAAATTTTTCATTTCTGTTAAAAAAATGGAAGAAATCTTTTTGTAAGCTTATATTTATTTATTTTTTATGTAAGAAACCAGTAACAAAATGATTTTATGGTTTGAGAGAAAAACAGTATCATTCGAAAAGCTGAAAATTTTTATACTTATAATAAAAACCTATACTTTTTAGAATTATAAGTGTTAAACCTGTTTTAAATGGGACAATTAAAAGTTTGAATATTTTGAATATCTTAACACAAACAATCTAAAGAGCTTTTAATCTGTAATATAGTTTTATAGTTTTTATTTACAAGTAAACTTGGATTTGTTTTAGCTGTATACGATAGGATGGCGATTACAGCTTGGTCATTTGAATAAAGAAGACCTGAAAGTACATAGTAATATTTATTATTAAAATAACCAAATTTAACAGCAAGGGAATCCAGAATAGTATCGTGTTCCAATTGCAAAACATTTGTTTTTTATGTTATTGTAATTTAAGAATAATAAAGTCAAATCAGATTATATCTTCATAGTGATATTGGTTAACGAATATACTTTTAATAAACCAAATAAACTTTTTATTTGGTTTAAGAGTTATGATTTTTTGGTTAACAATTTTTTAAAATTTTCAACTATATAAATAACAAAATCGATTATTTAATTGTTTTGTTAACATTTTTCTAATATCTATTACCGATTTTTTCATCGCTTGCATCATAATTTTTGACGATTGTATGGCCTATTTCGTGTACTACTTTTTTTAATTCAGTAAAGTCCATTTTGCCATCATCCCCCACTTTTGACGCGATTTTTTCTTTAATCATAGTCTGTAATTTTCAGAATAAGTGAAAAATATTTTTTTAAGCGTAACTGGCGATTGTAAGAACATTAAATACATTTTTTAAACAATATATCGCTTCTCCAGTGGATCAATGGTGTGAGTGCAAATTTTTGACTTTTTGATTTAAATACGAAAAAAGTATGATAACATTGAATTTTATCGAGTAAAACCATGGCGTAAGTGTAATACCTATTATTGACCGCTAAAGAGCAGTTTTGTCGTTTACCATCGCGTACGGTTACCATTGCACTAAAATTTTAAATCAAGTTTTCTGTTGAACAGTTAAATTTGCACCTACACAGGGGCGTAGCTATGAATTTTTTTTGGGGTAGGCCCACTATAAACCATTGATAAACAAAGTTATTAATGATTATTCTTATTAATAATTAATTTTTTTTCTATACATTCTGAGTCAAGTCACGCGGTCATCGGCCTGACCTCAAATTTTTTTGAAATTTTTTTTTTTAAACTTCTTTTAGTCTAATATAGTACTTTCGTTTTTTGGAAATTTTTATCACTAATTTTAGCCCCAAAAATAGAGGTTTTTTTAGGTTATTTCTTAAAAAAATCGATTTCAACCAGTTTAAAATTTTTTAAATTTTTATCATAAAATCAGAGAATTAAATCAAATCTTTTCGTAAAATAACGAGAGTGAGCCGAGATTTATTTCTATTTTTTTTTTAATAATAAAAATTTTCCCGGTTGGTCTCCCATCCTGGATCAAGCAGCAATGGACACAGCTTAACCTCAGATGCCGCGTGGCAGCTCAGGTATCCACTGCGCCCACACTATGCCACTGCGTATTATTTTTAATGTTATTCATAAGGAACATTTTTCACTTTTTACTCCTAAAATATGAAAAAAATCAAAATTTACCAAGACATGTTTTATTTTTTTTTAATAAGAAAACTGAAATAAAAAATGTTTTCTCAGATTTTAAAAAATAGACATTTTTCTTTATTACAAAAAAAAAATAGAAATAAATGTTGGCCCATACTTGTTATTAGACGAAAAGATTTGATTTAAGTCTCTCATTATATGATAAAAATTTTAAAAATTTAAAACTGGTCGAAATCGATTTTTTAATCAAAAAAAATTTGAGGAGGTCCGGCCGATGACCGCGTGATTTGACTCTGAGTGCCCCATATATAGAAAATTTTGGGTAGGCCCGGGTCACCTATTGGCTACGCTCCTGCACCTAAACCATTTTTCCACCGGAGAAGCGATATTACGTTTGGCATATCGTCTGAGTTTAGGGACAAGTGGGGTAAATGTAAACGAACGGGGCAAATGTAAATGCATTTTTTTTTCTTAGAAAGAACAAACAGTGTTCGTATTTTAACATCTGTAACTATAAGATGTTAGTATACCATAAAAAATATGTAATCAAATACAAACAATGTTTGTTCTTTCTAAAAAAAAAAAAATACATTTACATTTGCCCCGTTCGTTTACATTTACCCCACTTGACCCTAGTCTTTTTTATTCGAATAATCTTTTTATTCAATATTATTTAAGACTATTTATTCCAATACATTTTTTATTCTACAAAATCTAAGTTGCTTTCTAACATTTTTATACGAAAAATTGCAATACATTTTTTTTTAAATATGTCAACAATTAAAAAAAAATTACCAAAGAAAAAATAAATATCTAAAAAAAAAACTGAATAAATCATATAGTCTAAGATTTTTATTCTATTTGTATAATAATTATCCAAATTAAAAACAATACGTCAATCTTTCGAAAAATTATTCCTCGGTGATTCGAATAAAAAAATGATTTAAATAAATATTTAGGGAAACAATTTTCTAAATAATGTCCTTCTCTGTATAAAGTTAAACAATTATATCTCGGTCATAATTAATAATAAGTGCTGGTTCACTTACAATCTGTTCTTCAGTTGGGGGGACACCTTGACACTGGAAAAAGAATGACGCCACGCAGAAAAACAGTATACTTTTCAAATACATGTTAATTTATCAAAAAAATAAACTCGGATTCAGAATGTTAAATTAATAGTTTGGGAAATAAAAACTTTTTTGAAACTATTCGATACTTATGAAGATTTTATAATGTAATTTGAGTATTGTATTATTGATTGGTGACTGTGATTCAAATAGTATGAATTAGCGCAGTACCTACTATA
This sequence comes from Adelges cooleyi, assembly GCF_023614345.1. NCBI lineage: Eukaryota > Metazoa > Arthropoda > Insecta > Hemiptera > Adelgidae > Adelges > Adelges cooleyi. Next base: position 2,129,959 of record NW_026095978.1, read on the forward strand.
AGAACATATACTTCAGAACTGAACACAATTTCAAATTTGTAACTATCAAGTTGTGCCGTTTAAAGTAAAAAAAGATATTCATGAACGTTCTTATTTGCATTGTATGCCATTTTTCATACACGCACTCTCTCGGTGTTATTTTTTAGAAGAACTTACTACATTTACTTGTGAAACTGTTTACTCTTGTGCAAAATAAATGCATATATTGCCAACGTTTTTCGATAGTGCTCTGTCTAAAAAATATTTCATACAATTTAACTTCTTTATACTAACATTTTTAAATATGTAATATTTTTGTTAGTACTTCTCGGTTTGAAAGGGTAAAAGATAAACTATTTTTGGCCAATTAGGTTACTTTAAGTATTTATTCAATGGTTAAAAACCATTATGAGTTTCAATATACACGAAAAAAGATTAAATGATAAAAATCCAGAGTGTATAAACAATACTTTCTCTTAAAGCTACGATGCTCTCTTACTTTTTTTAAAATAGTCGAAAAAGTTCCAAATTTATATGAATTGTTCTTCAAACATAGTACTATTGATAAACATAAACAAACCAAAAAAAAAATCATAAACCCTTTCCCCTAGAAGAGATAGATATTTTTTCTTTATTCCACTTTTTTAGCAAAGTTTTATAGATTTAGATCTGAATTTAGACTGAAGATATAACTAAAATGAAATTATAACATATACAATTTTCTCAAAAATCTGTTGTCAAATTTTTTTAGCTTCGATGCAAAGCGAGAAGGTATTGGTTTTACTCTGATGTGGGCTTTTTTTTTCGCTGTATACACTGTAACTTTTTTAATACTAGACCAATTCCTTCGAATAGCAACTCTATAAATCACAAATGTTGTCTAATTTAACTAAAAACCTGGTGTACCAGATGGGAGAAACGAACAGACACTAAAAACTATCAGTTGGTAACGTCTATCCGTGTTAGATTAGGTTAGGGCCCAATGATCGGTATCATAATATTGTGTTTATTACATGATATCATAGACGACTAAATCGTGTAACTGATTATAGTAGACACTCGATTTACTGGGAAAAAAACCCATCCTTGTACTTATTAAGACACTTAATGATTCTTATACGACAAAACCACTGTCGTTATCTCGTTATTTTATAACCTGCGTTACATAACCTTACCGAAGGACAACCAAGAGTATTATAAGGTCCAACTACCTGCAAATTATGTAGAGGACTGTTGTTTTTTAGATTCAGATTAAGTGTTGGGTTTTATGCAGTATACCGCCTCAAAATGTATTTTTTATTACACAATTTTTTTAAAGGAAAACTAATGTTTTGCATATTGTTATACTGTTATTCATTTAAAGAGATTCACGCTTGATTGTTTAAATTGTCTAATATTAGATAATCTGCTTCGTGCTAATTTTAATTTTTTAGTTTATAACTTGTAGTTCTAATTTTGTTAAAATATTTCATTATTTTATTACTATGTACAAATTAAGATAAATTTGAATAATAATTAAGTCATAAATGATAATACTTTATTTTATGACTAGATCAAATCTCGTGAACATTTAACATCATGATACTGCTCCTATGCTTTTATTAAAATAACACAATTTTTAAAATCTCCATAAAAGGTTATTGTTAAATAACAGGCAACAGCCGACCGCTAGTGGCTATACACGTTAGTAATATTTAACTAATAAGTAATATATGTAGCTAAAATGTATTGTTTTCTCCATCACAGTACCAGTATACGATTTATTTTAATTTAAATGTAAGAAAATCAATTTTTCTTTAGAAAATAACAAGAAATTAATATACAAGATGAGGCAATAAAACGGCAATTTCCTAATGTATTTAAATGGGAAAACCCGTTTCACTATCCCACCCTTTACATTTTAGGGATCTATGAAAAGGTTTTTTTAGTTGCATTTTATTTTGTACATTGTCAATCTAGTAAAATAGAAGTATAATATAGCTTTGAAATAAAATAATCTATGAAATATAAATAGTTTGTGTGAGATTGCTCTAATGGAAGTATATAATATATATTATATATAGTATATAAGTATATAGTAAAAATATTAACTTTATTGAGAATAAGCGATTATAATTTAAACTATGGAGTACAAACGATTGAAACATGCATCGTCGACCATTCCAACAAAATATAACAAGACATCGTAGATGTCTTATTTGGTCCACTACGTTTTTGCAAAAAAAAAAAACCAGTACGGTGGGGTCGGGACATAGTCGGGAAGGAGCATAGTTGGGTCGGGGCATAGTGGTGATGGGGAGGTCACAGGTTTACAGGAATTTTTAAATCTGAAAGTGATAAAATCACTTTCGAAAAAACGCTTCGATGCAAATCGGTAGTTAGTATTTTCAAGTCAGTACAGTCCAAACCAAGCACAGTATAAACCAGCAAAGTTAGAAAGTTTTAAATGAAGGTTCTGTATTTACAAATGAGCATCAAAGCGTTAATTTGAAAGTGATTTTATCCGAGAGGACTAGTACAGTAGAGTATTGGCATAATGTAATCAAAGCAATGAGGAAACGGAGAGGTCGCAGGTCTACAAGAATTATTATAAATAAAAGTGCTAAAATGTAATAAAAGCGGTAATCGGTTTCTTGGTTGCTATATGTGAGTGCATCAACAGTCAACAGGTAATAAAAATATTTTTTTATTATATTGTTAATTACGGTGTATGGGTGGGTAACTATGACAGTACATTTTTATAGACAGACGATCAACGCTTATCGTATCCACCCTGCACAAGACTAAATATTAAATTTTAAGTACATTATTGCTGTTCCCACGATATCTTCTAAATCGTGACACGGCCTTGATACATATTACTAATAGGACGCCGCGCACTGCGGCGTACTATTAGTGATATACCGCGGGCCGCGACACTTTACCGCCATAATCCGTCTGGCAGATACGAACTGGCCGGCTGACCACCACTCTCTACCTAGGGTGCAAAGTCCAGTTCGGACGCCGGCATAGCGCGGTGAATATAATGGGTAGCTAATTACTTCCTGATACGACGCGCGACCGACGGCTTACCGTTTTCCCAACGTATTCCGTCCGCCCTCGTATCACCTAGAGTTAATTCGACGCCTTATTCTGACTTCACTTCTAGCGACATCCCCACGACTAGCCCGCTAGCTCGATCATTCCGGATCCGTCCGCGTTTTGTAAATCTGAACTTTAACTTATATTATATATTGCGTGGTCGAATAATATATTGTGTTTCCGCCGCAACCCCGTGTTGAGCTTATTTATTTAACCCTAACCCGTGAGTTGCGTTCACAGTACGACCGCGTCTATAACTGGCTCCCCGGTGGGGAATCGAACCCCGGTCTCCCGCGTGACAGGCGGTGATACTTACCACTATACTACCCTCCCCCGCCATGCCGTCAATCCGTCGGCTAGTGGTGTAGCTAACAGGGCCGAGAAGGATTAGTCCCTTATCAAATCGCCCTCAGGACCTATTGTAAGGTACCGATGGCGGACTACGGTATGGCGGATCGCCCTACAGTGGCTTGTCGATAGGACTAGTAGGACAGGACTGGAAGTTGTCTTCTGGTCCGGTGTCCGTCTTCGTCCAGTCCATTTCGGCCATCTCCTCAAGTTCCTGCTCCAGCGATGGGTTTTCCTCTTCCGCTGAGGCAGAGGGTGGCGGGCCGACGGCGGCCTCCACCGGGGTGACTTCGGGGTGGGTCGGGTCGTTCATCGGCTGATCCTGTGCGTGCACGTCCCTGGATGGCCCGGCGTCCTCATGGTCCAGTTTCACCAGTCGAAACTGTTGGGAGGTAGATGGCGTCCTTGGCTCCTGGGGTTGAGCTGTCTTTTCCTGCTTTGCCTTGCGGAATGCCCGGAGACGGAGAGCGGACTTTCGTTTCGCCGAAGGGGTTCTTGGTTTTTTCGGGGCGGTCCCCTTTGCCCTGGGAGGACCCGCTGTCGCTGACTTTTCGCCTGCGCTGCTGACAAAACGTACCGTCTTTCCCACCTGGACGGTCGTCGGTCGATGGAACGGGCGTACCGGAGGAGTTGGCGTCCTGGACGTCACCTGCGGTGCTGCCGACCGTGGTGGTAGCTGGTGGGGAGGAGCGGTAAACCTGCGCTGTGGTGCCCTAGGTTGCCCGTAGGTGGGCCCGGCTTGGAGTTGCCGATGTGGCACCGTTGTCGCCGGCGGACCGACCGATATCTGACTACCGATGGGGGTCGTGGCCAGAAGGGCAATACAGTCACGCCAGCCACGTGAGTAGAGGGCCCATGCGACTGGGTCTCTCCGAATGATGTCGGGGAGGCGTTATTGGCCTCATAAACGGTGTTGAACGCGTGGCTGGGGAAGCGCACACCTCTACTGCTCAGCATCCGCTGCATCGCCAATTTATTTATTTAACCCCAACCCGTGAGTTGCGTCCACAGTACGATCGCGTCAATCGCTATAACTGGTTTGAGTATACTATCTGCAGATTCGCATCGAAGAGTTTATTTAAAAGTGAATTTATTACTTTTAGTTATAATATAATCTGTAGACCTGTAACCTCTCTGTCTACACTATGCTCCGACCCCACTGTACTGGCTTTTACGAAGTTCATTATCGCGGATTGGCGAGGGGACCTAGCCTCAGAAAAAATGTAATGCGTTATGAAAATGAGTTATGAAAAAGCGTTATGAAAACTATATGTGGTGCGGCCGAGCGTGATCGGTTCCCGGGAGTGAGTGGTACCGGGATCAAATCCGGCTCCCTCTCAACATTTTTTGGATTTTTTTACATATTTTTGAACTTTAATTGTAATTTATAATGCAAGAAGTCTAAAAACTTTTAAAATATTCATATTTTATTACTACAGAATACAATTTTACCCTTAAAAATACTTGATAACCTACATTGCATTAGGTTTTTCGTCATTTATTGTACTTCTCGTACTGATGATTGAATAACAATTTTTTTTGTATAATTGCACTATTTTAGAATTCAACCTGTAAAGCTGTAGGACTAAAAAAATACTGAAATATAATGTAAATTAATTTTTCATGATACTTATTATAATTTGGTTTGAGAAAATTATGAAAATGAATAATTATCATTGATATACGTCTAAAATATGTTACCTCATTACGTTTCATTGTTATGTTAATAACCGTTTATACCAAAGTAACTATGAGTAATATTGTACGAAATCAAAATAAGTAATACAACATTTCTTGTATGATTAACACAATCTTTCAAAAACAAATAAATAATTATATATATTGCAAATAAATTTATGAATATAGTTTTTTATTGCATCAGTAATCAAAAATAAAGAGAGGGGTGGGTAGAGAGAATGAGAGCCTGGCACGTTAATGATTAATTATGCCAAACCTGCATACGAAAGAGACTTCGTTCCAAACGCGTGTCCCGCGACACGAACCAGTTTTTTTTGTTGTAATTCTTTATGAAATCTGAAAATTAGATTGATAATATTCTTGCACAGATATCACTTTTAGAATTTTTACACGCATATATTTCAATACATTTTTCAACGTTTTTTTTTTAGTTTTTAAGCCGTAATTTTAAGACCTTTAAGTTGAAAATTTGTCAGTAGTTAGAACTCATATGCATCCATAACATATTAAACGGAAAACGAATTCGGTTTTACTCTGATGTGGGTTTTTTTTTATCTGTATACGCTGTTACTTATTCAGTACTGGACCAATTACAAACATGGTGTACCAGATGTGAGAAACGAACGCTAATAACAGTCGGTTGGTAACATCGACCTGTGTTAGGTTAGGTTAGGACCCAACGGTCGGTATCATAATATTGTGTTTACTAGTAGGAAGGTTGTAAACGAGTTGGTTCGAATGATCATTGAGTTTATAGTGGAACCTTGAATAGTAGATTATGGCAGTTTAGTGAGCTGTTTTGGCGTTTAAGTCTGAACAATTACTTTGATTAATACAAACGCGACTATTTATGTATTATTAAAATAAAAATAATAATAATCGAACTTATTAAAAGACTACGGCTCTTTTAAATTATATTATAAACTTCAAAGTCCAATCAAATTCTATGTTAAATAGATTAACATAAATGTCTAAATGTATTATTCATACAAATTGCTATAAGATATTGCAAAATCACCCCTCCCTAAAATCCTCCTAACGAAGGGGGGAAAATTACAATGACCTTGAAATAACATTGTATTACAAAAAAAAACCAAATTTACGTAAATTGCTTTTTTTATTATTCTAGAAAATTGTCAATAAGTCGGGTTGGCCATGAATTTCTTAAGACCTTGAATTTGTCAATTCGTATATTTCAATTTATGTAAACAGTGGAAATGGAAAAGCACATCGAACAACCCAAGTGTTTTCCTAAAGCAAAAAAATTGTGTTTTCGAGTTTATGCTTAGGCGAGAATTCGATTTATAATACTTCCATAGAAAATCATACATAAAAATCTTTGTTTACTTTTGAACTAGGTGTAACTTTTGAAACACATGCGCCAATGTGCGAAATTATACAAATTCCTCACTCTGTAACAATTATTAAAATAATTTATACACCTATGCAATGGGCTTATCATTAATGACTTATTGGTTCGTGTTGGCCTAAAACGGAACCACTAATTTGTTGAAAATTGTCCACCATCTTTTATGGTCTCTGCCGTTTTAAATATTTTCAAATTGAGCGGAACACAAAGTAGCAATGGGTATTTTAAAAATTGATAAAAAAAATTTTATTGAACTCAAACCGAATGTTTTCGTCATGGTTTGAAGATGGAATAAGAGAGTTACTCAACATTAAAAATTAGAACGGGAGGATGGGTGGAGTGAAATATTATTTTTTCTGTTGACACTACGCTTCTGTAAAAATACTGAGATGTGAAAAAAAAATAGAAAAGGTAAATGTTTAGTAATAGTTTTATAATATTGTAAAATAAAACTAACTTAAGTGTCTCCAATTATTATAAAAGCTACAAAAATGATATTATTTTAAGAGAAAAACTAGTGTCCTGTCATTAATGAATTAATCAATTTTCTAGTGTATTTTGATTTATCGAAAATAGTAAAATAACATGTTTTTGTAATATACTCAAAGGCACACGTGTATTAGTATTGAGTGTTTGCTTTACAACGATTTATCATTTTGCTTTATTATCGATGCGCAAAATGTAGTCATAAGAAACGAATTTAGCAAAATAACGACCGAAAAGGCGTAAAACTTTTCCTAAGGGTCTAAAAAGTTCTATTAGTTCCTAGCGTGCAAATTGTAAAATATATTACCTATATTTTCTTTTTTTATGTAATGGTATATAAGATCAAAATTGTCTTTATCATAATTTAATAGGTAGATGAAAAAAAAGGGTTTAGGAAACAAATTCCCTCGTGTCCGCTCAGACATGAATAGACGTTTAACACAACCAACGTTTCTGTAACAAAATTCTTGGCTTTTTCGGTTAAAAAAAATATAATACTGCTACAGTTTTTTATACTTTAACATAATAAATCAAGACTGTCTCATTTCGATTTGAGGTGTTTTAACTTTCAACTTGATAATAACTCTTAACCAGATGACACTGGTGAAATAATAACAAACTGCCACATTTGATAACTCGTACGGATTTTTTTTTGTTTTTTCAAATTTCGTCTGTGAAGAAGTAAACTTTTTCAACTTTTACCCCTCCCCAAAGTACAATCTAGATAAAATTTGTGATTTATAGAGTTGCTATTCGAAGGAATTGGTCTAATATTAAAAAAGTTACAGTGTGTACAGATAAAAAAAAAGCCCACATCAGAGTAAAACTAATACTTTCGCCGCTCTGCATCGAAGCTAAAATATTTTACTTTTTAGCGGATTTCATATGACACAAAAAAAGGTTATGACACAAATAGATATTTTGAAGTGAAAATAATATATTGACAATCTTGATTGAACTTGTATTGGGAACAGCATGCTTCCTTATTAGATATTGAAGAAAATGCTCATGAATTTATGGTAGCCAAAAACTGTTGTAAAAATTATAAGTTTGATTCCAGTGAATAGGTTTTGACCCATCTTATGGGGGTTGAAGTGACCTGTTTGTTGGACATTTTAGGCCTAAAAGCCTGACATAATTACACCAACTCAGGTTGGTTAGATTTAAATTCTGAAAAAATATTTGAATTAATTGGCCACTTTTCTAGGTTAATGTAGAAATCGACTAATGATTTATTAAATGATATTTCATTTAATATTGTGTTTAAATCCTATTTTTTTTGCTCAAGTTTGTCTTTGTGATGTAAATGAAACCGTTATTCAACAATCGACTTCCATAATATAATATGCATTCATGCTATTATATACATTCAAGGCAGTCGTTGAGCAATTGATACTTCCTAATTTGTATAAAATGCTTAATTTAGCATGTATGTTATATCACAATATTTGTATAATCCACATTATTATTCAAACATTTATATTCATTTATAAATATCCATAAGAGATGGAATGTATTCTGTAAGAATTAAAATATAATGTTTTTCTATACATTTATAAAACTAAATTCGGAATACTGACAATTGCCCTACAATTTTAATTACTCAAGTAAAAAATGCATGGACCCAAAATATAATAATAATCAAAACCGTTTTAACGTTGGAGACTACATATAATATAACTAGGTCGATGATAAAATATGTTGTTTTTGTTTTCGAATATTTTCTTATTTAGGACATAGGTGTATGACTGTAACTGTTTGAACAAGCATACAAAACAACAAATCAAAACAAGTAGTCGTCTTATTTTAAATAAATAATACAGCTTAAAACGTGTTTTCAATACGTTTTCTCGTTTAAGAGAGTGAATATACAATTATTCCCATCTTCTGTTAGTGAATCAATTATTATAGAGATGTGTCTTACACTAAAAAATGAAGGATTTGAAGACCCTTCAAACCCTTATGTAAATATTGCTCTGTGGATGTATCAATGATGTCCCGTATCAAACTGCTCTTCATAGCGATCATTTAGTGCATTAAATAAACAGTATCGTTATATTAAATATTGAATGCACATCACAAAAAGTTTAGAGTATGATGACATATTAATCGATGAGTATAGTTCCCAATACACGTTCAATCAAGTTTGTCAATATATTATTTTCACTTCAAAGTATCTATTTGTGTCATAACCCTTTTTTGTGACATACGAAACCCGCTAAAAAGTAAAACATTTTAGCTTCGATGCAGAGCGGCGAACTATTTTTAAAACGTTTAGTCGGATTGAGTTGAAATTTATAAGGCATATTTACTTGGTATGCCCGCACACATCAGTTGTATCAAATTTAAATTAAACCCATTTCCCACCTCCCTAGAGGGGGTTCAAGTTTTTCTGTTATTTTAGTTTTTTAGCCTTATTTTTAGGACCTTTAAGTTGAAAATTTGTTAGAAGGCATATGTATTTATAACTAATTGCCGGAAAACTGTATTTTCACAGATTGTGTATATTTTAACAAAAAATACCTAAAATCTTAAAAAAAAATTTATCGAATGATTAAAACAATTTTATGTAGATCTATGCAGAATGATACTATTAAGTTTTGTGCTCAAGTGCCACTTTTGAGTTTTAGTTTACACACATTTTTTTTTTTTTTTACTTAAATATTTTCTGGCTAAATAAAATTGAGAACTGATATTAAATTCGTAATTGTTATACCTTAGTATGAAAGTAAAACACAATTAGATTAATGTGAATAATAATATTCGCTGATGTCTATTATGAAACCCAAATTACACGGAAGACAAGTTGTGCCAGTGTAGCACTCGCGTATGGAGGACAATTCCCACCATATATATTTAGATAAACTGCTGATACGTAACACTAAATACTGGAAAATGTAGAAAAATATGTACCTACAAGTATGGGGAAAAAACCATTTCAATAATAAAAGTAAATGTTTAAAACTATTATACCAATATTTCAAGGTGGAAATCAATATCCCAAACATTTATCCTGCGCTGTTTCGCCTATGTTGTGGGTCATGTTTTTAGAAGTTTAAATATATTTTTTTTATGTTATGTTGGTGGTTTTTCTCGTATTACCGAATATATTTTAAATATTTCTGAAAACCCCATAAGCATTGATGATCTAATACTAAACAACTATCCTATTTTTTCCTTCAGTGGTTGTACAGTTTTAAGATATTGATGGAATTAAAAAAATGTATTATACGATGTACATCTTTTTTTTTATATTTTAGTAAATTAAAACGAGAAAAAAAATTAGTTTTAAACAATTATTAAAAACGAAGCTAACGACAAACCGACGTTCAACCAAAACCTATTAATTCAACAGAGGATATTTTTATAAAAATTATAATAACCCAATTTATCTAACTAATTGATTTAAAGTCTTTCAAATGCTTTACGGTTATTGTAGAAATCTTATTTTTAAAAAGTATTTTAAAAGGTTACGGATTTTTTGATTGACGTTATTAACTTCAAAGTTCAGTCAAATTCTCTTTTACTAAAAAAATAGCTTAACAAACATAACTAAATTAATATAAAGGTTGCTATAAGAGATTCCAAAATCACCCCTCCCTAAATCCTGTTACCCAAGGGCGGAAAAATTATAATGACTTTGAAATATCATTGTATGATGAAAATAAAAAATTATTCACATAGGTGGTTTTATAAAAACTTTTAAAAAATCGTCAACAATTCATGTTGGCTTTGAAATTCTAAAGACCATGAGTATTTGTCGTACACCGTTATTAAAATGCAAGTTTAACATGGGTATCTAAAAAATAGACACAGTCTTTTGGCTTTGTACAATATTTTTAACACAAACGAGCACTGTATTTCATTTATGCAAACAGTGCAAAATTTAAACGCACATCGAGTCACACAAATTTTTTTCTAAAGTAAAAGAATTATGTTTTCGAGTAAACGTTTAGGCAAGAATTCAGTAAACAATAATTGAATAAAAAAAAACAGTACACATGGATGAAGAGAAACTTCTTTCAGAGTCATTCAACAGATACATTAATCTAGCGATATCATATTATTGGCCAGACTGTAATTTTTAATCACATATAATGAATTCCAATAAGAGTTTCCAAAAATTGTTCAATTTTTTATTGATTGGGTAATCTGGTAAAAATGTCTAATGTATTTTTTGTTATTCCATTCTTTATACCAAGGAGTTCATTAAAAATGTGTCGATAACACCCCTTGTTTGAACAATTTAATCTAATTAAATTTAAAAATGCAATTGATCACCAATAATTTGAACAAAAATCTACCGTCAGTTGTTCCCATAAGTTAGCTGAACTCAATAAACACAAAATTACAGTTGAAAACGCGATATCTATATATATATAGCCGGTAACGTTCAGCGTTCGCACAGATTTTCCAATTGACCCCCAGCCAAATGACATATCCATGTTAAAAAAATTAGGGGCCTCATTTTAGGTCAAGATGAACCAATAAGTCCACTGATCAACGGAATCTCGCAAAAGCCTGTTATATGTTTATATATGTATACAGGGTGATACATTAATGATAATACGCTTATTTTTATTTTGAAAACATTCTTTTACACAAACTGAAGTGTCTCCAATTACCAAAACTACAAGAATTACAGGATAATATATTATTTTGTTTTCATTACCGATGAGCAAAAAGTAGTCAAAGTAAATAAATGTAGCCAAATAACGGCTGAAAACATTTAGTAGTTTTTCTGGGGGTCTAAAAAAGGTGGACTTTTTAAACTTAAATGCAAACTTATACGCTTGATTTTCTTTTTAAATAAAGAATATTTTGCCATAAATACAGAGCAATTTTTAGCAATTACTATTTTGATTATTTTTTTATGCTAACTACTTAAAGTAGCGATAATTATGCAAAATATTGAAATTTGTCATAAACAGTCGAACGGTGGCCTTAGTTGACAGTTGTTAAAGTATACTTATGATGTGAGTCTTTTTTTTTTTTTTGCGATTCAGCTGCTACGGCTGACGATACACAAATACAAATTTTTACGTCTTGGGACAAAATATATGTTATAGGCAAATTGTCAAATGTAGTACCTACATTTTTTGTATGTAACTTACTAAAAGTTGTAACAGTAAATCATTCAAAAGCTCTCTTTATTGTAATTTAATACATAAAAAACAAGGTAAAATGAATAACTAAAAAAATTCAAAATTATGGAAAATTGCAAAAAAATTAAAAATCGTCATTAGCCGTTACAATTTACTCGTATTAAATTGTTTAAATATAATTTGATCATCTCCAGAAAACATTTATGTCAACTGATTGTATAATAATATGAACGCAGAACATTGATGTGTCGCTTTTGACTTATTGACTTCGAATAATAATTTCTGAAAACCCCTTTGAGATTAAACTATCCTTATTAACGTCATACTTATTAAATTTGATTAGCCAATTTTCTATAACATCCTCACTCGCTACATTAATATAATATTAAGTTATAATTTAGATTTTATGATAACTAGTACCTATCATCTAAAATTCTGGTGTCTGGCTGAGATTTAACTAAGTAGCTTAAAATTAAAACAACAAGCATCTGGTAGCAAAAATAATTACAAAGTATTAAAAGTAATCATTTAGGAGCAGGTTTAATCTTTAAGTTGCATTTCCTCAAAAACATGATTCGTACTAATTGTATGCAATAATTATAGGCTAATTTTAAGTACATTATTGCCTTCACAGTGCTTTTATCAATTCCTATTTCATATTATTGCGTTGTACGCTTGTATAACTTGGTGGAGCTTAGTATTTAAGTAGAAATAAAACACAACACTAATATGATTGAACACAATACTATTAAACATAAAAACACACAGTATAAATATAAAGAATAGTATATAGAACGTACGTTACAGTTATAACAACTTCCGTAATAGTGTGATATCCAACACCTTAATACTATGGCGTATATATGATGTAATCTAGGTCATAAATTAAATTGGTCCTTGTATCAAACGACTTTTACATAATGATTTCTATAATGTTGGCATATACTACCATATAAGGTTATACTATATTTATTACTTATAACATACTTATATTCCATGACCCAAATACACAATAATAATTATATTCAATACAAATTTCTACAAAAAAAAAAATATACTATCGGCGGCAATGTCACATTCACAATTTTATGCCTTTTTTATGAACATTATTTTATCAACCAGCAATTCTTTTCGTCTTAACTTCTTCCGTTTATCTATCCTTTAATCCTACTTATTTTTATTAAAATTTTCACTGCTTAGATACTTTTTTAAAACACTATCGACATTTTAAAATTAACAGTATTTGCTTCGTTTGATTGTCAAACCGCAAAAACCTTCATCACACATCCTAATTCAAGACAAAGTGATAGTTTTTATAAATTGTTTTTCCAATATGTACTGTTTTTTTTTAATTAGTATAACTCAGTACATTTTTAAGACAAGCGGTTCTAACTATTGGCGTTTAGAATAATATGAAAAGACTTTCGAGATCGATTATAGCTATAGTAAAGTTTTTACTTATTAAAAAAAAAAAAGCTGTATTTACTTAGTATACCATAAGTTTTTTTCTAGAATGGGGCACAGAAAATATACTTAAAAATCTGTAGTGAAGCTTTGTTTTATTAGGAATAAACCAAACTAAAGGGGGGAATAACGATGTTACGGTAATAGGTTTGTAGGTTGCAATGAGTAAGGGTGAATTAACAGTCAATAGCTGGTATCTGAAATATATTTGCATTAAGGTGTAGGTTTTTTTTTGTCTGTATAGACTGCTCATTTTTTAGGTGTGCAAAGTTTTTTTGTGTTTTAGCCGTAATTTTAAGACCTATTAGTTGAAAACATTTTTCAGGAGTCAGAACTCATAATATTATGTATCCATAACATATTAGACGAATACAAAAATTCGGGAGTACATTTTTTTTTAATTGCCGGAAAACTCTTTTTCGCAGATGTTAAATGTTTAAAAAAAAAATTATGAAATCACGTCAATATTTTAACGGATACTATTAAGAGTGGTCCCGGTAAGTTTTGAGTGCCTAAGCATAAGTTTTAGGTTTTAATGACATTTTTTAAAAGTGATGTTATCACACTCAGTCAGTTCGGTTCAACCTAAGTCCCAACCCCAATTTTAATGGCTTTTTCCCTTGTGAATATTCGTCGATAGCCATACTTAAGGTTAGGTTACTGTTTGTTTTACGGACTATTACAGGCAGTAGTCGTACTATAATACAATATCTATGTGCCCAAATTGTATGTTAGAATGTACTCAGACATTCTCATGTGTGCACAAGTGGCGAAGTTTTATGTTTTTTTGAAAATATTTTCGATTTATCTACAAAATTTATCTACTTGGTATTGAGTCGGGTCGATTCGAAATTAAAGTTTCAACATTTACTGGCTCTAATTTTAATTTTAATTTAATAAATAAAAGATCAGGGTATGGTAAATTATTCTTGAAAACTAATTTGTCCAAAACATTATTGCATTTTTTTATATATTCTACGGCTTTTTTTTTGGTTACATCGAGATGCAAAAATCAAACTACGGTAGCATATTAAGTTTTTTGCGTATATTTGATTAAGCCAAGGTTAGACGACAAGTGGTGTTAACACCAACGGTAAAAAAAATTATAACCTATGTAAAAAAACGTTTTACAGAAAAATACTTCAAATATTATAATATTTGCAAAACATCCATGATGTTCAACCTATTTCATCTTACTTCCATTTAACGTATTAACCACGTTTTCTCGAAAAATAAAATGCACATTAACCATTATAACAATTTATTAAAACTCATTTTCTTCATAGCAATAGTATAAGTGATTTATTAATTAAATGAGGTATTGGTTTTACTCTGATGTGGGCTTTTTTTTTATCTGTACACACTATAACTTTTTTAATACCGAACCAATTCCTTCAAGTAGCAAATCTGAAAATTACAAATTTCATCTAATTGTCACATCTATATTACAGACATTTGGGATACAATACCAGAGAAGTGTTGGCTATTGGAACAAAACGGACGGGTGGAACGTAACAACCGTACTATTGTCGAGGGTGTAAGGACATTAATTCATTCCAATAATTTGGATGTGTCATTATGGGCAGAAAGTGTCAACAAAGTGGTATACACTCTAAACTAAACAGGTACGAGTTTAATTAAAGATAAAACGCCACATGCGTTATATTTAAATAAACGTTTTTGGAGTTGAAAGAGTTTTTGGTACACAAGATTTTGTACATATACCAAAACAGAAAAGGCAAAAATGGGACGCTAAAAGTAAACTTGGCCGATGAGCTCAAATATTTGTACAGAACTAAAATCCAATTATTTTAATTGTAAGTAGGCGTAGTTTTGTCAGGCTTTTAGGTCTAGTTTGATTTCTTGTAGAAACAAAATGGCTTTTTTATAGAAAAAATTGTATAAGTTAAAAATAGTGTTTCGAGGCTTATACAAAATAACGGGAAAAGAAATTGACGTGGTTAAAAATGATTAAAACCACTTATTACTTAAATAATGCCTTTACCTCTTCCTTTCCAACTTCCTAAATTTTATCTCCTTAAAGATATCGTTAAGCAATTAATATTTCCTAATTTGTATAAAATGTCTAATTTAGCTTTCTCTATACCAATTTTAATTGTATATTATAAAAGGTCCTATTCAGTAAATCGTTGCATCCGTAGCTAAATTCCCTTAGTGATGTCACAAGTATTATACTATTACTTATTTTATTTTGCCTACACGAGGGGGAGGGGCAGGGAAGTGATTGAAAGTATTTTGAAAAAAAAACAGCTGGGGTTGTAGCCGATGCTACAACGGTGTTGTTATAAATTATTTCAGGACAATCATTTTGACGAAGGGTGAAAATGATGAGGGTAGATTTCAGTTAATTTATTTTTATTTTCCAGGTAATACACTACTTAGATAGCATGTTGAGATGAGTTTGGAGAAGTTGACTGCAAATAAGTGGATCTGGATCAGCAGCTAATGTCATCTGCGTAGGTTCCGATGAGGGTGTTTTCGGTACGTGGTATGTTAGCTGAGAAGATAATGTACAATAATGACAATGTCGCTTCCCTGGGGGACACCGGCTAGTATGTCATGATAATCGGATAAAGCAGAATCAAGTTTGACTCTGAAAGACCTGTTTTCAAGATATAATTTGCGTAAAAGATATTAAGGCGCAGGAAATATTTTTTTAAATTTATATAGTAAGCCAGTGTGCCAGACTGTGTCAAACGCCTGTGCATCGTCAAGAAATAATGCTGAGCATTTTTTTCTGGTTTCGAGGTAGCAATAAGATCTACTACTCTGTGGAGTTGATGAAAAGTAGCATGTTTTGGACGAAACCGAAATAAAATTCAGGTATGGCGTTTTCCCCTTGAGCTATTGTACGTTATATCTTAAACTTTAGAAGTCGTTTGTTAATTAGTTAAACATTTTTGTATATTTACTATCATGTATTTTTTTAAAATTATTTATTAATTATTGTATATGAATTATTAATATCAAATTTTAAATAAATATTGTTTACATAATATATCGAACTCATTTAAGCTAATGTTTGTGATGGAGTCAGAGAGTAATATTAAAACAAATATAATTGCAAGTTTAAAGAATAAATTTCATTGAAATTCCAAAAGAAAAATGTTAATATTGGTCCAAGATGTTATCAATTATGTACTATTCGACCATTGATTTTTTTATACAGGGTGATTCTTTTATCACGAACCAGTCACTATCTCACTGAGTTTAATTAAAAATTGACATTTTTTTTTTTAAATGTTTTATAAAACGTGATCTCAATTTTTTATAATTTCTTTTTGTTTTTACCCTCCTTGCAATATAGTTTTTTGATAGCAACTTTTGAAACTTAAACACGCACAAAAGACTGGAGCTTCACTCAAATACAGCTGTCATACAACTCCTCGACAACTCACAAGACATCAGACGACTCAAACGAATGAAGCCATTCGACTTAGTTCAATTATTAGATTAAGAATGGGACTACTTCACTGGAAGTAGAACCCCACACATGTTTTGTATATGTATATATATAGTTTACTCATATGTATGTATAAATACTCTTTTGATTTATACTTATAAAGATTTTTAATCGTTTAAATAAAAATGCCCTTTGGCACTTAAAAAAAAAAAAAAAATTGGTAATGTATTTTCTTAATTTTTTAAACTGAGAATAATGTACTAAAAATGTTGACTGGTCGATTACCAGTTTCGGATAAATATTTTTCAAGTTATTGAAGTTTCATGTTTAGGGCAGGAGGAAAGGTGGAGTGTATTTTTATATTTATCTGCGCGCATTTCCCAGCCGCACTTTCCCTCCCATCCTAACTTTAAACTCCTATAACTTTATAAATTTAAAAAGTTAATAAAATATATACGTTACCGTTTAAGTTTCAAAAGTTACTATCAAAAAAACTAAGTTGGGAGGGGGTAAAAACAAAAAAAATTGTGAAAACCTAACCCAGTGAGATATTGACTGGTTCATGATAAAAGAATCACCCTGCATATAAAAAAAAAATGAGGTTTTTTTTTATGTGATATCACAATTTTTGTATAATCCATCAATATCCAAACATTTATATTAATTTATAAATATTCCACAAGAGATGGAATACATTCTGAAAATCTTAAAATATTTTTTCTATACTTTTATAAAACTTAATTCGGAATACTAACAATTGTCCTAGAATTTGAATTACTCAAGTAAAATATAAATGGACCCAAAATACAATAATAATCAAAATCGTTTTAACGTTGGAGACTTCAAATGAAATAACTAGGTCGATTTTAAAGATTTTGTTTTTGTTTTTAAATAGTTGGTTATTTAGTAGGTACATTGGTATATGACTGTAACTTTTTGAACAAGCATACAAAACAACACATTTCAATAAATAAGCCCACTTAAAGCGTGTTTTCAATACGTTGCCAATGTTCTCAATCAATGTTTTCATAATAATTTATAGTTTTTTTATTATTACATAAATAATAATTTTGTGTATTATATACGTATTTAAAATGTTCTCATTTCTGTAATTCTGCCTTAAGGTATTCAACACATTTGTGTCTTTATCGAATGTGTTTTTTATAATACAACTTTAAGGTCTTTAATATACTAACGCATTTAATAGTTCGTAAAATATGTGCACATCTACAACCATGAACCTTTTTAATGTGTATTACTATTTGAGTACATCGGTGTTTTCATACCGATACGAATTTAAGGTAAATAAGACAACAACAAAAATATAACTAACTGTGTATTATTTATTGTTTTTATAATACACTTCGCATTTCATACGACGAAAATTCAGAGCATAAAATAAAACCTTACACATTATGGAAACGTTTGGAAATCCAAATTTGGGCCTCTGGTTAAAAAAATCTGTACAAGTTAATAAATAATCGTTCCACTCGTTAAAATGTTTCAAAAAATCAAAGCCAATAGAATTAGGTTGAAGAATAGTGGGGAAGGGAGGTCACAGGTATCAGAAATTATTATAACTGAAAGTGATAAAATAATTTTTAAATTAACGGACACTCAATGGACTATCGGTTCTTACGGGTACAGTCCCAAACTAAGCATAGTAAGAAAATATCATGTGTAAGTAGTAAGTGAGTAGTAGTAAGTCGTAGTAGGTAGTAGTTGTAGTATGTGAGTAAGTAACAGAGGTTCACAGATAAAAATACAAATATCGAGAAATGAATAATACCTAATGACAATTATTTACTTAAAAATTAATTTTTAGTTTAATGGTTGATACGATTAGGGTTGAGCATCTGTCTATATAAATGTATTGCTAGTAACCCATATATCGTTGTTAAAAATATAATAAAATATTTCTATTATCTGTTTACTCACTCACACAATATAGCAAATGTGTGAGTAGTCATGGAAATTGACTACGGTCAAAGTGTAATTTCTCCCTTATTTTGGGATTTTCCTTAATAACGAAAATGTTTGATCACAGATTTGTATTAAAAAAATGTTATATGTTATAGTTCCATTCTAGATAATAATATACCTTCGGTCTAATTATACCGACCTAAATGTCTAAAACTTTGCTTCAAAAAGTGAAATAAAGAAAAAAATCTATATTTTTTATTTGTTTAAATTCCACACAGATTTGGAATTAATTCGACTATATTTTAAGAAGAACGCCAAAATTACTAAATTAAATTTTAAAAAAAAATTTTAAAAACCTTTTAAATGAAATTATTTACAAATAAAAAATAATAATCCAGTTGATCTAATTAGCCATTAAAAAAAAGTCGTTTAGATGCTTTACAATTATTGTAGAAATTGTATTTAAAAAAAAAAGTTCAAAGGCCACGACTCTTTTAATTGATAATATTATAAATTTCAAATTCTATTTTACTAAAAAAAAACATGCATATCTAAATGTATATGTATATTTTATGCATATCTATATTATACCGGTTGCTATAAGAGATTTCACAATCACCCCTTCCTAAATCCTCTTACCGAAGGGGAAAATTTACATTGACTTGAAATAAAATTGTAAAATAAAAAACCGGTACTTGAGTATCAAAACCTAATAGTATCAGTCTGAATAGATGTCCATATTAATTTTTTAATGTTTTTAAAAATTTTTTTTTTAAGATTAAAGGTGTTTATGTTAAAATATATAATCTGCGAAAAACACAGTTTTCCGGCAATTAAAGAAAAACTGTAGTTCCGAATTTTTTCTTCGTTTAATACATTTTGGATACATATGAGTTCTAATTCTTGACAAATTTTCAACTTGAAAGTCCTTAAATTATGACTAAAAAACCCAAAAAACTTGCACCACCTTAGGGGCTTGGGACTTGAGTATGATTCAAATTGGAAACTATCAACGCGTGGGGGCATATCAAATAAATATGCATCTCCAACGGGCGAGGAGAAGAATGAGTGCCGAAGCCTGTCAACAACCGGAGAATGGCATGAAGGCAGCTTGCAAGGCGCTTCGTATAGAAGTCAGGCGAAGCCAAGACGTATCTTTGGCTGGTCATTAAGCGGCTTCGCGGACAGGGAATCACCCCAGGCCTTATGACACCAGAAAGAATTGAGACCATCGTAGATAGACTTTTTCCGGTTCATCCGCCGATGACGAGCGTTCCAATACTCGTAAGAGAGCAAGATATAATTCCACTGACACAACGGGAGTTAACGGTGGCAAGTAGGAGGATGCCTTCCGTCAAGGCGCCGGGTCCTGATCGCGTGATGAACGAGGTCATTCGGGTTAGGGTTAGGGTAAGAAGCCATCGACGTTGTTGCAGGTATACAAAAATTGCTTGAGATATGGAGTTTACCCAAGTCGGGAAAAACCTCTGGACGCTCCATCGTCTTACTGGCCAATATGCCTTCTGAAAACGGAAACTATGTGTCCTGGGTTCTTTAGACGTCGCGAATGCGCTTGTCTTGGCCGGTGTGTACCCTGCTGACCTCCTAGCAGGAATTCAGTCCGGCAAAAGGGGTTTCCACGGACAGGGTATGGATCCGGCTCAGATAACACTTATTCGAGGAAGAAGATTAAACGAAGAATGGCAGATCAGGTGGAGCATGGGAACTGACAGGACGTGGACGAGGAGGCTTATACCTCTAAGTACAAGCTATATAAATGTGCACGCCAAATACTCAGCGCTTAATCATCGTAATGGATAATACGCGATAATTACGAAGCGATTTAAAATTAAATATATATTTTTTATTAATTGAATACAGGGTTTTTCACCATTTTGTTTGTTTTGTTAAACCCCCCTCCAAAACTAATTTTTTTTATATACATTTATATAACTTAAATGGTAAAACATATATCACTAATTTTTAAATGAAGGATATTATACTAAAAAAGTATTTTTCAGCCGAGTCTGCAACCACGAAAGAGCATTTTCATGTTTTATTATATTTTCATATTTATCACATTTAGTCGGCTCGGTGCAACTTGAATCCCAATCCAAATTATTATGGATTTTGACATTTTCATGTCGTAGCTCTGGCACTTAACCGAAAAAAGTGTTACCAAATATTAATAAAAAGTTAGGACACGGAGATGGGGATGGGGGTGGGAATGGGGTTTGGTGTAGAAATGGGGTTGGGGTTGGGGGTAGGGGTAAGAGATACGAGATAAGGGTAAGAGATATGAGAAAGGATAAGAGATAGGGGGCAAAATTTATTCGGTAATTCAACAAGACATGAAAATGCACTTTCGTGGTTGCAAAACCAGCTGAAAATCTTTTTCCTTTGAGAATATCCGTCGGTAGCCATACTTAAGTTTATGCATTCCCCAAAAAAACTTGACCGGGGTAGGGTTTTTATAACAAAAAAATATCTTGTTGTTGCTCAATTTTTTTTTACAAATTTCAGAAAAATAAATATATTATTAGGTGTATTATGCAAATATTAGAAATTGAGAAGCATCCGTGGGAAAGCCAAAAACTATATTAAATATAATATAAAAAAAAAATTACCCCTTCTCCTTTAAAATCAACGCCAAAAATTTTACAAATTTCTCAACTTAATGTTATATAGCTTCTTTCTTATAAAAGATATGGTGCCATCTTGAGCATTTCATAACAATAGAATTTTTGTCCATAAGGGCAAAACTAAAATTGGCTACGTTGTGTAAAAATGACTTCAATGTTATAACACATGTTTAATACGATATAAAGTTAACAATTTTTTTGTGTTAGGACTTTGTTGATATAAGTACTAAGTAAAGTGGAAAAACGTTTTGTTTTTTACTTGGAATGTTACATAAAAATAAACATAAATATTATGTACAAACAATAACTGTGAACCAATAATTATTGGTTGTTCCGCTACATTTTTACTTGTTTAAGCTGTGCATCAGAAAAAGTATATGGCTATAATATATTATATTGTCTATGATAATCGTTATAGTTCAATGAAAATTTCATTAAGGTCTTTTTTATAAAAAAAACCTTGTTGAATAATGTAAATTGTTTAAATTCATAATATTAGAACTAAAATTAATTAAGAAAGAAACCCAAAAAACATCATTAATGCCTTGTGGTTTATATTACTCATTTTTTAAATTATAGTTATTTGATCTGTAAATATACATAACTGTATAATTATATTTTTCAATTCTTAATTAAATACAAAAAAAAACCTAATCATAAAGTAAAAGATTAAATTTATGGAAATTTTAAAAGATTATAAGTAATAAATATTTTTAGAAAAAACATACCTACAATTTTTTTTAACATGTACAAAACAACATAAGTAGGTATAGTGGATATGATTTTGTAAAAGTTCCCATAGCCTATTATACAGCTTAATATTTTATTACAGCTGTTTATTATATTAGCAGTTATTTTATACGTTCTATTGAAGTATTTTGTTTTTGTTCATTAAGTAATCTTTTAATTGAACTTATTTCCCTTCCCCATAAATACTGTGCAACCCCACTCCTTCCCAGCTACAAAACTGAAACCCGTTTACTTATTACAAGTAGTAATGTAATTATATGGATTTTCCAATAATGTTCACCATGTTTAATTTGCTGTCTGGGTATGATTTATCATAATTATGGTTGTATGGTATAATTCATCTTTTTTTTTTGTGAATTTTTCCTTTAATAGATTTGTCAGTGCTACGCGGTTTACCTACTGCGAAATTCGTTAACGGTACGTGTCAGACTCATTTTTTTGTATTTTTTATTACTTTTTAACAAGTGTTCACTGAAAAACAAACGACGACAACGCCTACATAGCCAAGAGCTCAATACATCTGCTGAGTAAGCACACATGCTGTTCGATTGCAAAAACACCGAAGTGGCTTCTTCGTTTTATTGACTTAGTCGTTTCGCGAATTCGGCCGCGTTCTATGGCCTAAGTACAAAAATACAAAAAAATGAGTCTGACACGTAGACTCATTTTTTTGTATTTTTTATTACTTTTTAACAAGTGTTCACTGAAAAACAAACGACGACAACGCCTACATAGCCAAGAGCTCAATACATCTGCTGAGTAAGCACACATGCTGTTCGATTGCAAAAACACCGAAGTGGCTTCTTCGTTTTATTGACTTAGTCGTTTCGCGAATTCGGATGCGTTGTATGGCTTAAGTTCGAGCTTAAATTTATTCATTGCTGCCTACAGTTCTAGTCGTGCAGACCTAGTGGAATATCCGTCTTTCAAAAATGCACAACATCTCTAAGGGAATGGTAGTGGTGGCCGTGGTCGCCTGGTGCTCATTTGCCGGTCAGTGTTCGTTTATAGAGAGGTTCATGAAGAACAACGCCACAGGCAAAGAGACCCTGAAGAAGTTGACCAGCGTGGACCAAGCATTTATGAGATTGGAAATGAGAGCCGGCACCGTGTACGATTACTTGACAGGCTCGCCCCAGTGCAATGACGAAACTGTCTATCACGGAACGAGTTGTCTTTTGCTAGTACACCGTTTCGTTATTGACAAGCAAACCCTGGGCAGTGTGTTGGCACACTTGGAGGCCTATCCGGAACTACCGCCGGACCAAGACGACCCGTACTCTTATGAAGCCGTCGTCAGGGCGTTGAATGTGGTGGAAAGCGTGGGCGTGACGATTATGTGTCGTTTCGCCCACTTGAGCCAGACGATGTTGGCCAAACCGTCATACTCGCCCTGTGAACATTTCCAACTGTTGAAGCAAGTGTTGTACGCTATCCACTGCAAGTTCGAAGAGCACCATATACCCTTGACGCCCGTGGAAAATCTCATTGCAATTTTCGACAACTACTGTAGAGTAAAAAATCCGGACATTAATTACAACAACGCTATCAAAGAAATATTCAAAACCTTCTTGGTAAATTTCGGTCATCTGTCGGGATTCACAGACCTGAGCAAATACGAATCGGGCGGCTACAACAACGAAGCTCCTACCTTGGGGCCACTACTGAAGCAGAATATGGGCCACGCCTTGTTTTTCTTCGAGCAACCCCAAAGCAGCAACGCACCACCCGGCAGCAGTATGCAGGGATAGCCATTAATATAATGGTAAATAAAAAAAAAAACGTATACAACAGATTAGGGCATGTCTTAATTTGTATATTTCACCCATTTGTATATGTGAATTATAAATAAAATTTTAAAAAAGGAACCAATTTTTTGTTTTTTTCCCGGCAACGTACCGGTGAATTTATTTTTTTAAATTTATAAATCTTGGAAAATTGTTTACAAAATCATATCCACTATACCTACGTAAGTTGTTTTGTACTTAGGCCATACAACGCGGCCGAATTCGCGAAACGACTAAGTCAATAAAACGAAGAAGCCACTTCGCTGTTTTTGCAATCGAACAGCATGTGTGCTTACTCAGCAGATGTATTGAGCTCTTGGCTATGTAGAGCGTTGTCGTCGTTTGTTTTTCAGTGAACACTTGTTAAAAAGTAATAAAAAATACAAAAAAATGAGTCTGACACGTACCGTTAACGAATTTCGCAATAGGTAAACCGCGTAGCACTGACAAATTTATTAAAGGAAAAATTCACAAAAGAAAAAGATGAATTATACCATACAACCATAAATATGATAAATCATACCCAGACAGCAAATTAAACATGGTGAACATTATTGGAAAATCCGTATAATTACAATACTACTTGTAATAAGTAAACGGGTTTCAGTTTTGTAGCTAGGAGGGGGTGGGGTTGCACAGAATTTATGGAGAAGGGAAATAAGTTCAGTTAAAAGATTACTTAATGAACAAAAACAAAATACTTCATTAGAACGTATAAAATAACTGTTAATATAATTAACAGCTGTAATAAAATATTAAGTTGTATTATAGGCTATGGGAACTTTTACCAAATCATATCCACTATACATACATATGTTGTTTTGTACATGTTCATAAAAATTATAGGTATGTTTTTTCTAAAAATATTTATTACTTAATTTCCTTTAAAATTTCCATAAATTTAATCTTTTACTTTATGACTAGGTTTTTTTTTGTATTTAATTAAGAATTGAAAATATAATTATACAGTTATGTATATTTACAGATCAAATTACTATAATTTAAAAAATGAGTAATATAAACCACAAGGCATTAATGATGTTTTTTGGGTTTCTTTCTTAATTAATTTTAGTTCTAATATTATGAATTTAAACAATTTACATTATTCAACAAGGTTTTTTTTATAAAAAAGACCTTAATGAAATTTTCATTGAACTATAACGATTATCATAGACAATATAATATATTATAGCCATATACTTTTTCTGGTGCACAGCTTAAACAAGTAAAAATGTAGCGGAACAACCAATAATTATTGGTTCACAGTTATTGTTTGTACATAATATTTATGTTTATTTTTATGTAACATTCCAAGTAAAAAACAAAACGTTTTTCCACTTTACTTAGTACTTATATCAACAAAGTCCTAACACAAAAAAATTGTTAACTTTATATCGTATTAAACATGTGTTATAACATTGAAGTCATTTTTACACAACGTAGCCAATTTTAGTTTTGCCCTTATGGACAAAAATTCTATTGTTATGAAAAGCTCAAGATGGTACCATATCTTTTATAAGAAAGAAGCTATATAACATTAAGTTGAGAAATTTGTAAAATTTTTGGCGTTGATTTTAAAGGAGAAGGGGTAATTTTTTTTTATATTTTGGCCTAAAAAAGTACCCTTCAGGTATAATATTTTGGTTATAGAGTTGAGAAATCGGTCCAGTGAGGTTTAACCCTTTAAAGCCTCATGTAACAATTCTCTAACAAACCTGGAAAAACCCGCCAGACGACGCCCTAAGTATAATATTTGGTTCATTCAAATCGAAGTAACCCACTTTTGAACAAATTGGTATGTACGTTAAATCCTAGATGGCGTAACATATGGACTTATGTCACTATTTATTATTCGAGTTATTTGGCTAGTTTACTATTTTTTAAATATAACACCAGAACTAATACCCAATTTGTTTTACATAAAAAATTGCAAAAAATCAAAAACTTGTTGCCTACATACAACCTAGTTAAGTTGCCAAAGGACTCGTATGTCTTTTTAGAATTGAAATCGGATAATCCTAAGTAGTCGAAATTTTGTCTGGCTTTTTTAGTCTAAAACGTCAAAAAACAGACCTCATGCAATCCTTAAGATTCAATACTTGTACCTTTTTGCCGGTAAATTTGTGGATAATCTCAATTATCTTAATATATCATTGTAGGGTGAAAACCAAAAATGATTCACATAGGTGTTTTTTTCATCAATTTAGAAAATCGTCAAGAAGTCGGGTGGACTATGAAATTCAAAAGACCCTGTATTAGTCGATGTTAGGTGTACAATATTATAATGCAAGCTCAATATGTAAGCAAGTTATAGCAATAGCCTTTACATTTGAAATATTGATAAACAAACATTTATATTTCATTTTACATATATCAATTAGAAATGAATTGCTCTGACTAGTTATACTTACATAGAATTCACCAATTACATTTGAATTTATTGGGTAGTCAAAAAATGGTAATGAATTAAACTTAACTACTTCTAAATATACATTTCCAACAGCCTTTTTAATAATGTCATTACTTTCTGACAAAAAAACATATCTTTATCATTAACAGTACTTAATACTTATATTCCATTTTTCTAATTGTATGTGTTCGTATTGGGTATCACTAGGATCTTGGTACAACAAAGGGTCATAAGTTATTTCTTTTTAAAAATTGGGTATTCAACAAAAGAATTACTTTCAATATTATTTTGTTCTACAATTCTATTATATACATCTTAAAGAGGAAATCTTGCATTTTTTAAAGTATTTTTAATATTTTGTAAATAATTTTCAAATTTGAAAGCGCTAAATGTGTCCAATGAACCATGTATTTTAACAAAATGAGATACATGAATTAACCCATGAACGTTGTATGTGATGTATTCCTCACCATAACGTTCTGCATATTCTATCACAAACTGTCTTAGTAAAGTATTGGCCAACTCATTATAAGTAATACATGTTTCGTTGGACACGAGTAGTCGAATTGCACAATGCAACAACATAAAATGTTTATAAAATGTCTTTTGTAATTTCCCCTTTAAAACAATAGGGCCTGAATACAGCAAAAAGGAACGGAATTCTACCGCCTTCCAATACTCGAGTTCTTCTAAAGAACGAGGTAGTCTGTTAAATTCTTTGGGGAAATATGATTTTAAATGTTCGAGTTCTGAAGATATTTCATTCGTTACATTATCATTAATTAAACGGACGGACTTTTTGCCCTTTTTCCAAAATGATATTAATCGTTTCATGACACCAAGGCATACATCATGCATGTATTCTAAAACCACGCAATCTGTAATATTTAAATCATGAAACAATTCTAATCGACTAAGGCCTTTATGATAATCTTCGTCTGTTTTAGAACGGAATGACACATTCGTACGCAATGAGGCATTAATACCTAAATATGACATACGATTATTTATAAAAGTGCCTTCTTCAACACATGAATTACAACTATGATAAGCATTATGTTGTTTAACATTAAGTATAAAGACCTTAGCAGGACTATCACAAATAACTTGGCTAATATTAAAATGGAATACTTTGTCTTTAATACTTATACCATTAGTCATTATTAACTGCATTTCAGAAATAAACGGATTTAAAAATTTAAATACTGAAGTAGGTTTTCTATGTTTACCATGGTATATTCCAACACATAAACATTTTTGTGCCAAAAGTGGGACATTAACAAATGAAATTAAAATAGGCCAAAAATTTGATTTTGAACTATTTGTTAAAGGGAGACCATCAATGTTTTAAGGCTTAATTTAAATAAAGAAATATTATTTAACTTGTCGTAATACTCTTTTAAGATAGGTGTTATCAAAAATTCAATGCCAATATGAATGTATGATCCAGGATGTATATTAATAATTTCATGAGATTGAGGAGTCTTTAAGAGAGTTCTTACATCTTCAGGCAATTTGAGACCTTCACATCTTAATATAATCAAAAGTTCATTTACAAAATTATGAGAAACATGGTATTTGGATATTAATAATCTCAATTTATCTTCTAATGAAATATTATTTTTACTGTTTAAGGAACTAGACGAACACATACATGAAGTATTAAAATTAAAAAGAGGCTCATCAGAAGTTACATTGGGTAGACTTGGATGTTCAAAATCTGGAAGTGTAGTTAAATTATTGAAAATAATATTATGACCATCAGACATTTTAGGTGTAGACTCTATGACTTGGATAGTTTCCTGAATATCATGGAATCTTGTTTTAGGTACTACCACTTCTTTGGCTGGTAAAATTGAGCGCTTTTCAATTATTACCCGTTCAAATTGTCTTCTTGACATTGATCACAATGATTTCCTTTTCTTTAACTGCAATCAATTTGATTTTTTTTTTACATTAAGGCGGATATCAAAATATGATTATAAAAACAAAATTTTAACAGGTTTTCTCTCATCACTACCTTAAAAAAATATAGACACATATCTAAAGAATTCCTCTCTAATATTAGAAATGATTGATTTAACTCTGAACCTAATTACGCTTTGATGCTTCTATATTGTAATTTTTTTTCGTTTAATATGTTATGAATACATATGAGTCTAACTCTTGACAAATTTTCAACTTAAAGGTCCTAAAATTACAGCTAAAAAACCAAAAAAACAAAAATTTTGCCTCCCCCCCCAGGGGAGTGGGAAATGGGTATATTTAAAATTTTTAAGAAGTGTAAAAACAGCAACCGGTATAAAGTTAGAATACTACGCAGTGATAGTGGACTTGAGTTCGTAAATAAAGATGTCACATCGTATATTACAGACATTTGGGATACAATACCAGAGAAGTGTTGGCTATGGAACAAAACGGACGGGTGGAACGTAACAACCGTACTATCGTCGAGGGCGCAAGGACATTAATTTATTCCAAAAATTTGGATGTGTCATATGGGCAGAAAATGTCAACACAGTGGTAGACACTCTATACTAAACGGGTACGAGTTCAATTAAAGATAAAACGCCACAGTTATATTTAAATAATACACCAAAAATTAATCATTTAAGAGTTTTTGGTACACAAGTTTTTGTCCATATACCAAAACAGAAAAGGCGAAATGGGACGCTAAAAGTAAACTTGGCCGATGAGCTCAAATATTTGTACAGGACTAAAATCCAATTATTTTAATTGTAAGTAGGCATAGTTTTGTCAGGCTTTTAGGTCTAGATTGGTTTCTTGTAGAAACAAAATGGCATTTTTTATAGAAAAAATTGTATAAGTTAAAAATAGTTTCTTGAGGCTTATACAAAATAACGGGAAAAGAAATTGACGTAGCTGAAAATGATTAAAACCACTTATTACTTAAATAATGCCTATATAGAACCTATTCCTTTCCAACTTCCTGAATTTTATCTCTTTAAGGATATCGTTGAGCAATCGATATTTCCTAATTTGTATAAAATGCCTAATTTAGCATTCTCTATACCAATTAGAATTGTATATTGTAAAAGGTTCTATTCAGTAAAGCTTTGCATCCATAGCTAAATTCACTTAGTGATGTCACAAGTATTATACTATTACTTATTTTATTTTGACTACACGAGGGGAGAGGGGCAGGGGAGTGATTGAAAGTATTTTGGAAAAAAACAGCTGGGACTGTAGCCGATGCTGTGTGAGATATATTTCAAACATAACACTATAAAAATAGCCTGAAAAACTATGTAATTACTAATCTTTTTTTTTTTTTTTTTATGAACGTTTATTATTATAATATTTACAATCTATACTATATTATGTACAATAAGTAAATTTACTGGAAGAACAATGACAATGACAGGGCGGCGAGGAGGAGGCTTACATTAGAACCACCTGTACATACAAATTTAAATTACGTTAATTAATTTACATTGAGTAGGTCCCTTGACCAATAGTGTTTGAGGCGTCTGTTTGGATTACCCGGAAGTGTTTTTGAATGCAGATGGGTGACAAGTCGGTTTGGATGGCATTGCATTTTGGAGTGTAGACTTAGGTAGAATATAGATGCTGTCTTTTTGACTGTTGCGATTTTGAGGTCTTCGTGAAGAGAGTTGTTTGTGACGTACCACGTGCCTTTTCTGACCAAGAGGAGACATATGGACTGGAACGGATGAATTGTCCTGATGTTTGAGTATTTTGCGGTACCCCAAAGAGCAATGCCATAAGACCATATTGGTAGAAGGAGGGTTTTCTATAAAAGTTAAACGGTTAGAAATATTCAGATTGGACTGAATGACTAGTATTTAAATTTATATAGTAAGCCAGTGTCAAACGCCTGCGCATCGTCAAGGAATAATGCTGAGCAGTATTTTCTGGTTTCGAGGGAGGTAGCAATAAGATCTACTACTCTGTGGAATTGATCAAAAGTAGCATGTTTTGGACGAAACCGAAATGAAATTCAGGTATGGCGTTTTCCCCTTTAGCTATTGTACGTTATATCATAAACTTTAGAAGTCGTTCGTTAGATGGTTAAACATTTTTGTATATTTAATATGATGTTTTATTATATATAAACAATACATACAATTTGAAATAAATATTTTTTACATAATATATCTATTTAAGCTAATGTTTGTGATGGAGTCAGAGAGTAATATTAAAACAAATATAATTGCAAGTTTAAAGAATAAATTTCATTGAAATTCCAGATGAAAAATGTTAAAATTAGTCTAAGATGTTATAAATTATGTACTAGTCGACCAAGGATTTTTTTATACAGGGTGATTTAATAGTTATTTATAATAGTAATTTCATATTGACTGGTTCATGATAAAAGAATAGCCCTGCATATAAAAAAAAATGAGTTTTTTTTTTTATGTGATAATCCAATGTTTGTATAATCCATCTTAACATCCAAACATTTATATTAATTTATAAATATTCCACAAGAGATGGGATATATTCTGAAAATCTTAAAATATTTTTTTTTCTAGACATTTATAAAACTTCATTCGGAATACTAACAATTGTCCTAGAATTTGAATTACTCAAGTAAAATATAAATGGACCCAAAATACAATAATAATCAAAATCGTTTTAACGTTGGAGACTACAAATAATATAACTAGGTCGATGATAAAAGATGTTGTTTTTGTTTTTGAATAGTTGGTAATTTAGTACATTGGTGTATGACTGTAACTGTTTGGACAAGCATACAAAACAACACATTTCAATAAATAACACCACCTAAAGCGTGTTTTCAATACGTTGCCGTTTATGAAAATATTGATAAAGCCATTTAAGATTTTTTTAAAGGTTTGTACATGTGAATATAAAAGTAATATAGTAACATTATTCACGACCGGATGTAGACATTTTTAGGTGCCATAAGACCAATTGTAGGAATATGGATAAAAATAAAATACAATACAGAAAAAATAATCAATGTTTTCATAATAACTTATAGTTTTTTTATTATTATATAAATAATAATTTTATGTATTATATACGTATTTAAAATGTTCTCATTTCTGTAATTCTGCCTAAAGGTATACAACACATTTGTGTCTATATCGAATGTGTTTTTTATAATAAAACTTTAAGGTCTTTTATATACTTACGCATTTAATAGTTCAAAAAATATGTTCGTTTCTACAACCATGGAGCTTTTTAATGTGTATTATTATTTGAGTACATCGGTGTTTTCATACCGATACGAA
This sequence comes from Adelges cooleyi, assembly GCF_023614345.1. Lineage (NCBI taxonomy): Eukaryota > Metazoa > Arthropoda > Insecta > Hemiptera > Adelgidae > Adelges > Adelges cooleyi. Next base: position 2,161,668 of record NW_026095978.1, read on the forward strand.
TTTAAGGTAAATAAGACAAAAAAAAAATATTACTAACTGTGTGTTATTTGTTGTTTTTATAATACACTTCGCATTTCATACGACAAAAAATCAGAGCATAAAATAAAACCTATAACATTATGGAAACGTTTGGAAACCCAAATTTGGGTCTCTGGTTAAAGAAATCTGTACAAGTTAGAAAATAATCGTTTCACTCGTTAGAATGTTTCAAAAAATCAAACCCAATAGAATTAGGTTGAGTAATAGTGGGGAAGGGAGGTCATGGGTATCAGAAATTATTATAGCTGAAAGTGATAAAATAGTTTTTAAATAAACACTTCGATGCGAATCAATGGACTACCGGTTCAAACCGGTACAGTCCAAACTAAGCATAGTAAGAAAATATCATATGTAAGTAAGTGAATAGTAGTAAGTAGTAGTAGGTAGTAGTAGTAGTATGTGAGTAAGTAAGAGGGGTTAACAGATAAAAATAAAAATATCGAGAAATGAATTATACCTAATGACAATTATTTGCTTAAAAATTAATTTTTAGTTTAAGGGTTGATACGATTAGAGGTGATCATCTGTCTATAGAAATGTATTGCTATAGTAACCCATATATCGTTGTTAAAATATAATAAAATATTTCCATTGCCTGTTTACTCATTCACACAATATAGCAAGTGTGTGAGTAGTCATGGAAATTGGCTACGGTTAAAGTGTAATTCTCCCTTATTTTGGGATTTTCCTTAATAACGAAAAAGTTTGATCACAGATTTTTATTAAAAAATGTTATATGTTATAGTTCCATGCTAGATAATAATATGCCTTCGGTCTAATTATACCAACCTAAAACTTTACTTCAAAAAGTGAAATAAAGAAAACAAATTTTTATTTTTTATTGGAAACAGTTTAAACTCCACACAAATTTGGAATTAATTCGACTATATTTTAAGAAGAACGCATAAATTACTTAATTGCATAAAAAAAAATAATTTAGTCGCCATTAAAATATGAAAAATAATATTATTGTCTTAATTGGACACTGCCGTTCGATGCAATAAAAATAAACTAATACTTAATAAGTGTCCTATAGCCCTTGTAGTAGTCGTATAGTTTTAACATTTTAATGGAATTTAAAAAAATATATTTTGTACGACGTACATTATCGGTTTTGTTTTATGTTTTAGCTAAATAAGTTCATATTTAAGTAAATAAATCAGAAAAAGTGAAATTTGAACAGTTAACAAAAACGAAACTATTAGAGATATTAACAAAACCGACGTTTAACCAAAACCGTTTTAAACGAGAATATTTACAAATAAAAAATAATAATCCAATTTATCTAATTAGAAAATAAAAAATGTCGTTTAAATGCTTTACAATTATTGTAGAAATTGCATTAAAAAAGAAGTTCAAAGGCTACGGCTCTTTTAATTGATATTATAAACTTCAAAGTTCAATCAAATTCTATTTTACTAAAAAAAAACATGCATATCTAAATGTATGTGTATATTATATGCATATCTATATTATACCGGTTGCTATAAGAGATTTCACAATCACCCTTTCCTAAATCCTCTTACCGAAGGGGAAAAATTACAATGACCTTGAAATAAAATTGTATAATTAAAAACTGGTACTTGAGTATCAAAACTTAATAGTATCATTCTGAATAGATGTCCATATAAATTTTTTAATGATTTGATCCCTTTTTTTTAAGATTAAAGGTATTTTTGTTAAAATATATAAAATCTACAAAAAACACATTTTTCCGGCAATTAAAGAAAAAATGTAGTTTAACTCCGCATCGTGGCGCCTAATAGATCTGACACTAGTGAGAAAGGGTGTCCCCGCATATCTCATAAGAATAATTCGACACTACCTTTCGAACAGGAGCATGGAATATGGAGAGCTAGACCAGGGGGTCTATTCCTGAAAATTTTCTACTACCATTTCGTATACGAAATGTGACTTTCTACTGGTTTTTTAAAACTGTATTCTTGAAATTGCGTTTTCTATTACTCTTTCTATTCTACTACGCTTTCGTATACGAATTACGTTATATTACCTGAATTATTATATTATCTAGTCTAAAATCTTGTCAAATATTTAAATATACAATTGGTTTACTATTTATATTATTTCTAAATATTTATGATTACTCTAAATAGTAAAATTAAATTTAGTTAAATGTATACTTTATAAAATATAGTCTATATATTTAGTAGGTGGTATTTAGTACAAAATGCACTTTATCAACATTCTATAGTACACTAATGTAATGTTTAAATTTTAATAAATCATTTATTTGGTTGGTTGGTTCTGATTTATGTTCATTATATTGTATTGAAAATATTTTTTAGTTGATAATTAATTACAATATATAATAATAATACAAAATTATAATTATCTAAGACTTTATTACTATTATGAAAATTATTGGTAGGAAGAACTAACTTAGAAAGTTGTACTTACTAAATATTAGTATTTATAGATTAGAAGTTTTCGAATTAATTTGTATTTTTTTATTCTTCTCCAAACAGTCTTGCTAGCTAATAATTATGGGTATGTAGTAATGACAGCAAATTGTTAAAATATATATATAGACATATTCTATTTCAGTAATATAATAACTATTTTAATAGTAACATAAAATATTAAATCTGTGTACTTACATTCAAAAGGATCAATAGGCTCATAAGTTCGCCTAGTTACTTCTCCGTCAAGTTCTCTTTGTTCCAACTCTTCGATAGCAAATAATTGCATTATTAAATCATTATCATCATCCATTTAAAAAAAAAAGTTATGCAGTGATGACAATACTTAGCTTTTTTAAAACCTATAGTTAGATAAGGCAGACCTTACTTATCTCGTGGGTTTTCGGTCTTTAGTAATAATCTTGTCGAAACGTTCAGACACCGGCAGTAATCACTAAACGATAAATGGATATCGACAAACGTAGTCAACAATAGAGGTGACACATTATTTAAAATAATTTACGGTAAATTCAGTAAAACACATTACACAGTCGACACTGTTGACTATACAATACAAATTGACAACTATTGGTAATTTCGACTTTTAAGATTAAGTTAAAGTTTTTGATTATAGTGCATTCTCATAAATTATGACACCGTAGTTAACAAAGTACAAACACCGCAAATAGTATTATATGTACAATAATATATCTTATGGATTAACTAGAGAGACTAGATAAATAGTTTTTATGAAATCTTTCTATTGTAAACAATATCGCATAAAATACGAAAATTATGTGATCATTACGGCGGACAATATATGTGTCACATCGGTATAATAGAAAGTTATACAATATACATAGGTACAATAAAATCCAATGTAATACCATTAACCCTAACCATGCATTTGTTGCATCCAATTATTATTTTTTGGCGTACTACATATGCCCGCGGACTATATATTCTATTAAATATGTTTTGATACCATATTTAATAAATAATAAATATGTAACAAATATAAATATAATATTAGATATGTAAGTAATATAACGATGAATTGAGTTTTTATTATCATAATGTGAAACTATTGTTTGATTTTTATAATTATTATCATTTTAAAGATAATAATTTGTCATTATTAAATATAAGTATTTCACGTCATATTGATACTAAACATTTATGTTAATCTATAATAATAATATAGCATAGTAAATTTCAGTTATACTCTAAATATATATTTTATGTAGTACACATATTATTTACTAAAAATAAAGATATAGATTAAATTATTTTTATTGTTATTATGGATTAAAGTAATCATATAAGTATAAGTATGAGTATAAGTAATCGTTATTCGTACGCGAATCATAGATTCTACTGCCTATAGCCCAGTAGTTGCAACGTATACGAATTGGACCCGTAATAGAATGTTATTCGAGTGCTTTGAAAATTATTAGAAAATTATAGAAAATTATTCGTGTACGAATAGTCATATAACAATGCTTTAAATGGTATTCTTGACATTCGCATACGAATCGGTCGTATACGAATAATTTTCGAATGGTTTCAAGAATAGACCCCCAGGAGAGGAGTATCTCAAGTGAGGTTCGGTAGGGTTCAGTCCTTAGACCAACACTGTGGAATCTCATGTACGATAGTCTCCTAGAGGAGGACTACGGTATGATCTAAGTTTGGGGGAAACCACCAGTATTTTAGAGATGGTGGTCAATCCAGCACTAGAAAGAATAGGCCAGTTGTTCAGCGTAATCCCAAAAGGCGGCGCTTGTCTTGGCCGGTGTGTACCCTGCTGACCTATCAGGAATTCAGTCCAGCAAAAAGGGTTTCCACAGACAGGATATGAATCCTTCTGAGCCGGATATGTAACACTTATTCTAGGAAGAAGATTAAACGAAGAATGGCAGATCAGATGCAGCATGGGAACTGACGGGTCGTGGACGAGGAGGCTGATACCTCTAGGCACAAACTATATAAATGTGCGCGCCAAATACTATCGGTGATGACTGACCGCTGGTTGGCGGGTCAGTCGTCGTTGATATTATCACGAGGCACCCCCACGCCGCCTCCTTGGAATGTATTTTTTTATGTTACGGCAAATATCCACAAAATGATATGTGTCTAGAATTTTGTTATTATTATCAATATTACTGTTTTATGAAATTTATTAATTTTTAAATATAATATGTATGTGCGTATTTGTGAAAATGTCTGTAATTTTTTTTTCACTAGTTTAAAATAAAATATTCGCCGCAATAAAATTTGTGATTTATAGAATTGCTATGCGAAGGAATTGGTCTAGTATTAAAAAAGTTACATTGTTTACAGACAAAAAAAAGCCCACGTCATTGTAAAGCCAATAGTGTCGCTGCTACGCATTGAAGCTAAAAACCAAAAATGATTCACATGAATTGTAATTTTTTTATTTTTCCAGAAAATCGTCAATAAGTCGGGTTGGCCATGTATTCCTTAAGAACTTGAATTTGTTATCGTCTTTTAAACGTGTAAAATATTTTCATTTATGTAAACAGTGGGAATGGAAACGCATACCAAATCACCCAAGTGTTTTTCTAAAGTAAAAAAATTGTGTTTTCGAGTTAACGCTTAGGCGAAAATTCGATAAATATTACTTGCATAGAAAATCATGTTTTAGCTTCGATGCAAAGCGAGAAGGTATTGGTTTTACTCTGATGTGGGCTTTTTTTTTCGCTGTATACACTGTAACTTTTTTAATACTAGACCAATTCCTTCGAATAGCAACTCTATAAATCACAAATTTTGTCTAGTTTGTACTTTGGGGGGGGGGGGGGGGTAAAAGTTGAAAAAGTCTAATTCTTCACAGACGAAAGTTGAAAAAACAAAAAAAAATCGTACGAGTTTTTAAGTTAGATGAAAAAAGGGATTGAATGCAGGAATGCATGTTATTATGAAAGTCGATTGTTGAATAACTGATTCATTTAGGTACTTCAAAAAGATAAATTTGAGCAAATAAAATAGGACTTAAACACCATTTTAAATGAAATATTATTAGTCGATTTTTACATTAACCTAGAAAATTGGCCGATTTGTCAAATATTTTTACATAATTGATATCTAACCATCCTGAGTTGGCCTAAAATGTCCAACAAACAGGCCACTTCAACCCCCTTAAGATAGGACAAAACATATTCACTGGAATCAATCTTATAAATTTTACAATAGTTTTTGGCTATAATAAATACTGACTTAGAGCAGTTTCTTCAATGTCTAATAAGTAAGCATACTGTTCCCAATACACGTTCAATCAAGATTGTCAATGTATTGTTTTCACTTTAAAATATCTATTTGTATCATAACCCTTTTTTGTGACCTACGAAAACCTTTAAAAAGTAAAACTTTTTTTTTTATATTAACTTTGAAATTTATAGAATATACATGATATACCCTAGAGAGGGTATTCTAGAGATGGTCTCTCCCTCCTTTAATTTAAACACCTATGGATTTGTATGGGAAAAATCGCATTCATGATGTAACTAACCTATGTTTTCAAACAGGGTTTTGAATCCAATTTGTATTTGAATTTCACAGTAATAATTTTCAAAACCGATTATGAGTCGATTGAACTATTTACCAACACGACGTTAACCGCTTTAAAATGTGCGTGTGTATAATGTGTCAATATTTTTGTAATCTTCAGTATAAAAACTCTCATATATACATAAGCATATGAATATCGTAAAAAGGCCTTTGCATAGTATGTTCTTTTTCGATTCCAGCAAGTATAATAATAATTTCAACCATTGCATCAGCCCCTACCCTAATCTAGTCGGTTGTTTTTTAAATTGTTCTCAATTAGCAATGTAAAGTATAAATAGATATTTTATCAAGCGTTTCAATTGAAAATCTATTCATTTTCTGTTAAAACGAAATTGTTATTGTGTTTTCTGCTGTTGTTGTCGTTGTAGCTGTTCTTATTTGTGCACATGTTTCATATGCGAAAATATTTCACTGAAAAACAACTTATTTTTTTTGTTCCATATAGGTCGGTACTATTAGTTTTTATAACTTTATGCGAATTGTTGTTTTCAATATTCCACAGTTTATTTTGTCCCTTCATATTATTTTTCTGTTCGAATATATGTATAAAAGCAATTTTCATAGATCAAATAGATTTACACAATACAGTATACCTTGGTAACCTCTACTTTAAGTATAATTTTATTTCCTAAAACTACAAATAAAGAAAAAAGATTAATTAATCCCACTATTTTTCAAAATAAATATGCTTTGCTTAAAAGTTAATTTAATACAATACAAGACAAAACTTGTCATTATATTGTTAACTACGATAGTTACTACTACTACCAATAGAGTTACTTTGGCAATACATTTATAAGGATAGACGATCAACCTTAATCATATCCTTAGTATTAAAAATGGATTTTTAAGCACATAATTATTGTCATTAGGTACAATGCTTTTATCGATATTTGTATTTTTATCTGTGAATACTGAACTTCCCTTGCTTACTCATTTACTACTACTACTCTAAAAATAATACACATAGGCCCAACATATAAAAATAATAATATTAATACTAATAAATAAACCATATGCATATTATTCGATATTATAACAAATCTAAACATTGATCTTATATTTTATTGTTATTTTACATAAGTCAAGAGAAAAAATATCACATTTATACTCGCTTACAAATAACAATCAACTCTTTGACTAAGTGTAATTGTTTTTAGCTCTACCTTTTTATAACATATAATTTTTTATTTTTAAACAATATTTTTTACACAATTAGTAAAGTTAATATTTAAAATTTAACCTTAAATGTTCAATAATTTGATCGACAAATATTTTTTTTTTTCATTAGCCAACTGTACATTTTTTGAATTCTAAAATAGATTTAAATTAAAGAGTTTTAAGGCATACCTCATGTAAAACAATATTTTATTTAATGACTCATACAAATATGCATAACTTTGTGCAGTAAAATATTTAAAATTAGGTATTATTGTTGTTGAAACTCTAGTAACAATTATGATTGATCTAATCCTATCTAAAAATAGTATTTAAAAAAGTACTCATATTGCATAATACACATTAGTTATCCATGATTTTATTTTAAATCAGATACCTATTTTAAATACGTAGGTATATAGGTATGTAATATAATAAAATATAATTTTCAAATTTATAATTTTAGAGTATAACTTAATAAATTTTATATTCTAATTTTTTAATTAGAATAAAATGAAAATAAAATAACTATATGTCATAATATTATATTTTTCTTATCGTCTTATCAAGTCAAATTGAGTATCGTAGATGGATAAAAAAAATTCTCCAGGCATAATAGTATTATATTTAATATAATATGTAAACAATATATTATTTGGTTCATTAAAGAAATAAAAGTAAATAAGTTAATTGTTGTTTATTAAAAAAATAGAATAGAATAGATTGAAATAAGAAATTTAGGGTACTATTTATTAGAAAACAAAAATAACCTATTATTCCTAGGTAATCAAAATTAAAAATATTTTGTAAAGAAAAAATCACGAGCAATGTACCCAACCGACTGTAAAAATTGTTTTTTTAAAATAGGATAATATAAAATTATAATAAATGTATATTTACTAACAAACTACTAAGAATTAATACGACTCAATCGGTTAATGAATATAGCTATTTAAGCATAATAATTCAATTGTTAAATTTGAATATTACGTAAGTTTTATATTTTAAAGAAGTATAAAATTAGTCTATAAAGTTATAATAGTTATTCAAATTTTAGTACAGTAACTATTTTCATCAGTTTCTTGATTTCTTTATTGTAATTAATTAATGAATATTGCATATAGTTCAAAAACAAATGTATTAGGTACAACGTTATAAAATATTATGTTGTTGACACTAAATTTTACATACTTTATTTTTATTAAAAAAATATTGAACATAGAAAAATACTATTACTTTGTATTAATGTATATAAAAGAAATCACATATTTTTTTAACATTTTATTTGTTTTTAATATGATTTTGAAAATACAAGTTAAGCTAGTGAACACAATTTTTTTTTTTAAGAAATTTTAAAATAAAACATTAATTTTATACCCGTTAAATACTGTATTAGGAAATGTGTCTATAGTGTTATCTAGAATTAAGAAGAAGTATAGATCGTAGTAGTTTAACACCGTTTAACCGAAATATCCGTAGTGCATAAATAAATATAAAGGAGTTAGGTATTGGTTTTTAACATTAGCTTTAATCTTAACCCATATGATGTTTTTAACACGCTTATATTAGCTTCACTTGTGTGTTTGTATGTAATAACTATGTAACTATTAAAAGAGATAGAAAACCGAACGTACATGCGTGTATTCATTGTTGTTTACCTGAAGTTTTCAAGTAATAGAGACACGTATGTACTAGAATTAAAAAAAACACGATTTTAAAGCACATCGAACTAAAAAGTGGAAAATAAATATAGTTAAAAAAAACTAAAAAACACGCTTAAATAGTAAAATAAACTAAAAAGTAGAAAATAATTTTCAATATAGAAATCAATTAATAAAAAATAAATAGTATTATTGTGAATAAATAGTATTATTGTGAAAAAAGCGCGGGGTGCTACATATATCAGTTCTTGAAAAGCACCCCACACTTTTTTCACAATAATACTATTTATTTTTTATTTATTAAGTACTATTAATAGTAACTATATTTAAGTATACCTAATAATCAGCACAGTCAATTTTAAGTATGTCTACTAATTCTAAAATCACTATTCTAAAGGAAAAATAAAAAATCGTTTGCAGTTGCAGTTGTCCGTTCAGCGTTCTGACAGTAGTATAAAGGATTGCGTTCAAACTTTTTTCGGATAACACTGACTAGAGTCTAGAGATTAGGTACCTCCGACACTTCAAATAACAAAATATTTATTTATATTAAGGTTATAACATTGTAATTTAAGTAGTTAAATACATTATTTTATTTTACCTATTACTTTCTTAGTTTTCATATTAAAGTAGGTTTTATGTAAAGATTCATATCATTCTACATCATAGGTCAAACAAAAGATTTCAAAATAACTTGTCACCAAATATAACATGTTCCAAGATAATTTGATTGATGTATCGGAAAGAGTATGAAAAAGAGTAATTATCGGTGCCTTCATCTAATACAAAGAAAAAAAATTGTTATATTTATAACAGTTTAAAATAATTTTAAGTAGTTAACTTACTATTAAGCATTTCATCATATTTGAATAAACAAATCAAACTTCTTTAATCCAAAAAGTTTAAATGTGATTCAGGAAACGAATGCCGAAATTTTCTTATAAACATTATGTTTTTTAAAACAACTTTAAAGATAAGCATTTTTTTAGTTTTAGAATACTATTTTCCAATGGAATTAAACGCAAATATATTAAAAAAATTAACGTTATGTGTTAGTGTTAATATAAACAGCACATCGCTGTACGGTTATTGACTATAAAGATTTAAGTATTTCATTAGAACGGCAATTTTTAGGTTACATCATAATAACAGCAACAAAATGTACAAACTACTCACTACTGTTACTAAAACGATTCGTGGTCACTTGGTCAGACTTGTCTTGATATTGATAGGTAAAATGTTTAACGCGTTTGTATTAGTGGATAATAAAAGATAAGAATTTATAGTAATATTATAGCAGGTATAATTTACACAACTGAATTATCAAAACAAGCGTCGTATATTATCTTGTTATCTGTTGACAGTTTCAAATATTTTTATTGGAACTTGGATGTAAAGCAGCTATCGGAGCATTGACTTAAGCGTCTCTTAAATATTGCTGAAAGACCGAAACAATATTATACCCCCTACCCCGCACGTCTATTACTTCTAATGCCAATAACTTTAAAACTAATAGTTGGAACTAAGCTTGCAATATGTCATTTTTTAAAAAATAATATTATCTATCTAGAAACAAAATTATTTATAGGGGTTACCATTTGAAAATCAAAAGTTGGTGTCGAGTTTTTGAGGAAGAGGGGGATACAAAAAAAAAAAGTATTGTATAACAAGTAAGTATTTTATACACAAACAAATTATTAAAAATTTTTTTTGTAAAAATCTAAGTAGTTTTTGAGTAAAGTAGTGTAGGGTGCTAAAAGAATCACCCTGTATAAATAAATATGACAATCATAATAACATAATGATAATATTCGCCAAGCAAAATATATATTATGAATATTTATGATAAATATTAAAAAAAAAATGATATAACAAAATAAAATTTGGTATAAACGCATCGCCCTTTTATAATTTTAATAATGCAGTAAAAATATCTATTACAAATATTATACAACAAATAATGCGTATAATAGTAACTAGTATAATATATATATAAAGTATATATTTAAATAAAGTTTTTTATTATTTTGTTTTTTTAATTTTTAGTGGTAGGAAAATAAAATTAACGACAATAACCGAGCCTGCCTATTTTGTTGATTACAGTAATTATCATTGATATATTATATTAATACTATAATTGTAATTAGGTAATACAATTTTACAATATAATTAATTGTCGGCTGTACAGCACATGATTTTTCCTCTTGCCAGTTGTCAACGCAACACCGCCTTAACCAAACATCGCCGAGTTTAAAAACACACATTTTAAACAACAAAATATATAAAACTAAAAAACTTAAGATAAAACAGAAAACTACAACACAATAACTCAAAGCGGATCATGTCAGCCAAAAATTGCAACAACAGCAACAACGTAGTCGTTCAGGTGGTCGGCCCAAACGTACATTATTCGAACGACTACATTGAGTCTACTATCGACTATCCGATTAACTATGCCATGGAAAAGGGCAACACCGTTTCGGTAATATTCTATTTGTTTTTGTCATCAATTTTTACCAGTAGAATCTTGGATGAATTTTAAATGGTATCATTTTCATCGGTTTTGGTATTTCGTTAATAGTACCTACACTTCCTTGCTAATTGTCTGACCATGTTCTAAAACTCATCGTACTATTCCTATTTGACTCTTGATTCCACGTAATAAATAATACTATAGTGTCTCTCGACCAAGGTGGACCGAGCGTATTGGTACCATCGGTCAAGAGACACGGCCTCAAGCACGTGAGACGTATAAATAGCGGTAGAGAACGAGCGAGACGATCAGTATAGCCACGGCAACGGTATAGTCGTGACTAACTATAATAGCCCTGATGATAGACTCTGCAGCAAATAACCTATAAGTCAACATAATCTTTCTACATTTTTCTAAGTCATTAGACCTTATGTAATAGTAACTGTTTTTTTCCATAGGTCAAACCGACCACGACAAAACTTCGTATTCGTACCAAGAAAACAGTGCCCAAGACGGGACTCATGATGGTTGGCTTAGGTGGCAATAACGCTACTACGTTAGCAGCAGGCATACTAGCTAATAAATATGGCTATACCTGGGAATCGAAAACGGGCGTAATGACCCCAAATTGGTATGGGTCCATTTCGCAGTCTTCCACCTTACGCATTGGTATGGATGCGACTGGCAAAGATGTGTACGTGCCGTTGAAAAGTTTAGTCCCCATGATCAACCCGAACGATTTGGAAATCGACGGCTGGGACATATCATCGCTTGACCTCGGTCAGGCTATGCAAAGGGCTCAGGTGAGAAAAGCGCACTGCTCTAATTTAGTACCCATCAAATGACCATAATTTTTCCAGGTTTTAGATGTCGAGTTGCAAAAAAAACTGATGAACCACATGAGCAAGATTAAACCGAGACCGTCGATTTACATACCCGATTTCATTGCGGCCAATCAATCTGACCGTGCTGACAACGTGATCAAAGGCAATAGCAAATCTGGAGCAGTCGATCAGGTCAGGGCGGACATCAGGGATTTTAAAGAGAAAAAAGGCCTAGATCAAGTCATCGTACTATGGACGGCCAATACAGAACGGTTCAGTAACGAAGAACCTGGCCTCAACGATACGGCGGAAAATTTAATGAGGTCAATATGTAAAAATGCTTCAGAAATTTCACCCTCGACCCTGTTTGCTGTCGCTTCCATACTAGAAGGGGTAAGTGTAATTCAAATTGTTTTTTTGGACTAAAGTTGTCATATTTTTTTTACCATTTACCTACTGTTATTCATCCTATAGTGTACGTACATCAATGGATCTCCGTCAAACACGTTTGTAAAAGGCGTCATCGAGCTGGCCGAACAATATGATGTTCACATAGCCGGCGATGACTTTAAGTCCGGTCAAACTAAACTCAAGTCAGTGCTCGTTGACTTCCTCGTCGGCGCCGGGATCAAACCCGTTTCCATTGTGAGCTACAACCATTTGGGCAACAATGACGGTTACAATTTGTCGGCGCCTCAACAATTTCGGTCTAAAGAAATTTCCAAAAGCAACGTCGTCGACGACATTGTACAATCAAACAACATATTGTATAAGCCCAACGAAAAGCCCGACCACTGTGTCGTCATTAAGTATGTTCCGTACGTCGGAGATTCTAAGAGGGCAATGGACGAATACTCCTCAGAGATATTTTTGAACGGAAAAAACACCATGATTATACATAACACGTGTGAAGACTCGTTACTGGCGTCTCCGATTATACTGGACTTGGTCGTGTTGGCTGACGTTTTTAGCCGAATCGAAGTTGGGTCGGACAGTTCTGCCTACACACCTTTGTATCCCGTCTTGTCGGTGTTATCGTACATGCTAAAAGCACCAGTAGTTCCAAGAGGTAAGATAAAGTCTTATAGTTTCCATGTAGTCCAATCGATTTCCTTTTTAATAGCTGATATTTTAATCGAAATCACTTGAATACTTATTTTACAGGCGCTCCGGTCGTGAATTCTCTTTTCCGACAAAAAACATGTATAGAAAACATTCTTAGAGCGTGTTTGGGGTTGCCAGCTGAAGGCAACATGCTTTTGGAATACATGCTACCGGCCAATGTGTTTGTGAGTCCTTCTTCCAATTGCAACAACCGTGCCGACTAGACAAGTCCAAAATTCCTACAGTGATTGCAGAGCTTTAACAAAATATGTGTATTTTATACAAACTAAAAATTGTTTCAGTTATTATAAATAGTCAAAAATACATTTATGAAAATTGAATTTTTATTAGGAAAACCCCAAACTAAAGGGTAATATTACACTTTGGCGGTTGTAAGGTTGCAATGAGTAAGTGTGAATAAACAGACAAAGGCATTAGTTATAAAGTAAAATAACTATGTGCGCAAATCTGATGTAAATAGTATATCTGACTCGATAAAATCTTTTAATAATTTGTTATAATCTTCGAATTTTTAATATAAAAACAACACTAAAAAGTGCACAAAAAATAAAAAATAAAAATGGGAAATTCGAACATTGACAATCTTGTATATTATTTTATCGTTAGATCGAAGTATTTTCCTGATTAAAATTGAATACTTGATTTATGAATATCTATCTATGGCAGTTGAATAAAGACAGGGGTCGGAGGCATAGTGGTAATGGAGCATAGTTAGGACGGAGAGTTTACAGGTCTACAGGAGTTATTATCGCTAAAAATCGAAAAAATCACTTCCAATTAAACTCAATATGTGGACACTGGATCTTACATTCTTACCGCGTTGATTTTTATGTTTATGTGGTCTATTTTTTTATGTAACTTAATACAATTTGTAATAGTAAATTATTTCAAAATGATCTTTGTTGTAATTTAATAGATAAAAAAAAAAATAAAGAAACAAGCCTGTATTGTAGAAATTACTATATGAAACGCTTTTCGAGAGGGATTAAGTAAAAAAATTCTAGAATGAAGGAATAACACAAAAAACTGCTTTCAAAATAGCTATTAGCGGGGTTCTATTTTGTTAAACTGTTTTATGTATAATTTGCCGTCTTCAGATCAATATTTTTGTCAATAGATTGTATAACGCTACTGATGCAGAATATTGTTTTCCCGATTTAACAAGAATAAAATATTACATTAGTGTGTTTGGCAAATCCGATGATTTTATCACTCAGCCTTAATTTTGTGATTGGTTTGCACTAAATTTTGGATTTAGACTTGTGAATGGGCTTGGTCAATGTGACTGTATTAATGCTCACAATGTTCATAATCATCCACACGATAACTTTCTTTATTAACTTTTATGTGCATTTGCACTATATGCATAATGCATTTAATGCTATAAACATTGTTTTTATAATTTACATTCGACAATGCCCTCTTTACCAAACAACTTAATTGATTTTTATCTATCTTTTTTTTGTATTTTTACCATGCAAGTCAAGAATACTTAGACGTGGGGTCATCTTTCTAAAATAATATTTTGTTTGAGTATTTGTTTTTATTATTTTGTACAACAAAACCGCAGTTTTGATTCCAATTTACATTGCAACAAGTAAAAACAAAAAGAACTAATTAAACCAACTGAGGGGCATAGTAGGGTCGGGGAGGTTACAGGTCTACAGGAATTTTTATAACTCTGAACGTGATAAAATTCCATATTGTATTGAGTTCAGTGCCTTTCATCCTGCTGGTTACTACGATTATTTCGGTGACCGTTAGCGACGTTAACAGTTTGGTTATGAAACATTGGTGGTATTCAATCGATTTGTGTACAAATGTCGAACAGTAGTATAAGAAAACAATCTTAAATGTCATAACACCGTAACATGCGTCTTCTGAAATCGCAACAAGGTGGACCAACGTGTGATGTTATTAACGAAGCTGGCCTGCTGTTGTTGTTGGCACTGTTGTTCGGTCGTTCCGCGGTCGCCGCGTCGTCGTTGAGCAACACCGACAACAACTTGGAAAACACCGACTTCAACAACATCCTGTACAAGTTCAACGAGCTGCTCGGCTCGACGGCGGCCGTGGCCGCGGCCGCGTTCACAAGACAGTTCGGCGTGACGTTGTCCACCCCGTCCACACCGGTGGTGGCTATCAAAGATCTGGCGGGCACACCCGTTCCGGTGGAATTCGCCCACAGCGAATTGCCGGAAAACTCGGCTTGCCTTTCCGTCGACGGTGTCTGGCGTTCCATCAACTTGTACAGGGATTTAGAGGTGAAATCGTCGACCACGGTCAACTACCGGTTGGACATCCGGGTTGCAGATTCAGGGTGGACGGGAACCGGCGAGGAGCTGTTCGGCGACCGCGGCCCGATATCGGCGTTTATCAGCGACCCGGAGTCCAGAGCGGCCGCCACGTTCGTCGGCAATTGTCGAGTCGTCGGTGGCGTGGACACGATAATCGGTGGGTAACAGCCAGTTTTCCCAAGGCGTGCAAGCGTTTTTCATATACCAAACGATAAAACTGTCGGATTGGTTTAAGTTATTTTAGGCAGTGTCCGACGAAATCAAAACCGACCCAAGTAAAGTACCTAATATCCCATATTCGTCCACACCGAGTCCCATTCGAGACACGGCTCACTTTCGGTGCATAAAAAGAAACGTTTAGCCCAGTAACATATTATTTTATAATATTAGAAAACAACAATGTTTCTCCCAACATCACACAACTCGATAAAATGCATTACCATAGAAATAAAACAAAACTAACGATTATCCCCACTACTAAGACCCTGGAACTTTTTGGTACTTTTCTCATATTTAATCTCTAATCTCTTACCTCATATCTGTTATATTTTATCTCTAATCTGGTATTTCTAATATCTTATCTCTAATACATTATCTTTACTCACATTTCTCTTATCTCTCACATCTTATCTCTATTCCTATATCTCTATTTTTTTATCTCTAATCTCTCCTCTCCTTCCTTCGCCGCCGCCGAGTGTGACGTCAGATTGTGACATATCCATGTTAATTTACTAATATGTTAATTTACTGATTTCAGCGTTAATATTAAATGTGATGGCCGGTATTGTGGTATATTAGATTGTTGGGAGGCATAGCACATACTTAGGATGATGCAATAGTCGTTTTATATTAGCAATTTTAATGTTATACTTTGCACCAAATCAGTTCCGCGCTATTAGGTTTGTACCCGAATAGCCACATCAAAACATGTTCCGCTACTAATTATTAACCTAATGATTGATTATGATATGCCTTTAATTTGTAAAAAAAAAAAGAAACCTTCTCTTACGATACTATTTACTGTGATGCTACAAGTGGCTTTAGGAAACCTCTATATTTTCATAATAATTACAACTGCAAAGAAAATAAACATTTTATGTACCTATGGCATTCATAATGAAAATTATTGCTTTTGAGTATACTTACTGGCTCATATATTTTATGTGATTCAAGCGGCGTGTACTTGGGTTAGTCGCAGAGGCAAAGCCAGGATTTTATTTCGATTAGGGCTCTATAGTCTTAAAAAGTACACTGTAATTAATGACTAATACTTGCTGAAATTTATGAAAGGACTGCAGCCCCCTAAGTCCCTTCCTTCAAAATACCTTTCTGGTTAGGGGTTTTTTACGCTTTTGTTTTTATAGTTTATCTTCAACACGAGAGAGAACGACGAAATAAATATATTATTTAATCATGAATAAAAAATACCAATCTAATTCAAATCTACCACGTCCACGTTTTTTAAAACCACAAGTCAAGTTGGAAACATTATTTTCCATTTTTCTTTTTCATTTCCCCCCTCCCATTTGTTGTCGCTTGGCTATAAGTTATTGATTTTTAAGCTGTGAATAATATCGATTGTTTGGATAACGGCTAAACAGGGGTTTGGGTGTTCGCATTGCCCTATAAGAATCACATGGACCGACACTTGGGCACACAGCCGATACCCGACACGTTGCACAGACTCAGCGTGGCCGCCTGAAGACCAAGAGTACCGTAGTGTTGTTTTGCTAACAAAATTGCGCACTTTCGTATAGTCTCCTAACGAGGGAAGACTTATCGTCAACTAACGGAGAAAATTTACACGTATAATCATGTCCCTAAGACGGAATTAATTTGTATATTTTAATAAAAATGTCGTTAATTTTGGATCACGGAACCTATTAGTCTTACAATAATGTGTGATTGTTTTATGTTTGTATCTGTGTCACGATTTAGTAGAGTAGCACAATAGTCCATCGCATTTTATAGACTTCTTAGCACCTCTAAAGATCTGAAACATTGTATAATAATATTATGCGATTGGTACTTTGGCGGGTCGAAAGTTGAAAATGTCACGTTAATATTTTTTCGTTTTCAACTTTGATTTGCTATTATTTGAAGAAAAATAATCGATTCTAGTTGGTGTGTCCCTGCAGGGTAATTCGTTAAGGATAAGACACTAATTTTTTTCCAATACTTTTAGGTCATATTGTACTATATATTTATATATTTTAAACATTTTTAAAATATATCCCTTAGCCGTAAAAAATATATTAAAATATTTTTTTTAAATTGGAACACTTTTTTTTTTGTTCCATAAATTAGTAGGGAAAAAATAAAATAACATATTAGCGTTTAAGTTAGTCATTTTCATTTATCTGTTGGTTTTCTACGACTTAGTAAAGGTATTACATTTCTTTTAATAATTGCAATACTTCTGTAGTGTTTCAAAAGCCAGTAGCAGTTAATACAATGATATTTAGTACGCCTCGTCACATAAAACCGATAACCAGACAATACAAAGTATATTATGGTATCTTCACTCGCGATGCAAAGGCTGTATAAATTTCGTATCTATTAATTTCCACACAGTTTATACCTAACCTTACGTACACGTCTTGATTTGTGTTTATGTGTAGTACTGTAATATTAAAAAATTAAATATGTGGATTGTTAATACATATTACATTTTAGTATTAAGTTCTAAAATGTCTAAGTATCGCTAGGAACTTATATTTTATACTGTGGACTACAATTTACTATATATGTATTTTTTTTAGCAGGTGTTTTTTTTTTTAAAGAAAATTATTGTAAAGATATCAATGTTGTAATATCATTATGTGAAATTTGTCAGTGATATTATTATAGCATTGGTTAGCCCAAACACAATACGACGGTAATATGTTTATGATAATTCAGAGTTATGTTTAAACCTATAGTACGTACTTTGCTATATTTCGCATAGAAAAACAGTAATATTATGAGATTATGAAATTATTGTTTTGTATTTTTTCGGTTGTCTTCATTTAGACATATGAGTGGTGAATATAACAGAAAGCACATGAAATAATAGTAATATTGTTTAGGTATTTTGTATTGGAAATTAATTTTTTATATAGCCTATAGAAAAACGGGTTTTCGCAGTTTTTGTTTTTTACTCCAGCTTTCTCCTCGAGTAGCTACAGATGTGCATTTTTGCACCTTATAAGCCTCGATATACGCCTGCTATAACACTCATTATTTCCTTAATCACTGAGGCTGGCTTTTTAGTTTAAACTGTTTCACATCCCTATTTCATATGTTTTTATACGTTCTAATCCATTTTCATTTTTAATATGAATCTGTAACGAATATTTCTATAATATTAACACCTATATTTACATATTGGCTTTGCCAACGATTTGAAAGCTTTTATCTTTAATCTTCAGGACTTAATAGAATTCGTATATAATGTCGCCAAAGAGGTTTTAAATAGAAACACTATACATGTCATGATTGAAAAAAAAATTTTGATAATATTGTCGTTTGCCTAACGACAATATTATGTTTGTCTAATCTGTTTTACAACATATACCATAGTAGATATCAAAATGCACTTGTAGGAAAATAACATTCCACGATTTCTATAAAATTGTAACTTCGTTTGTTCTACAATAGTGTTGTTAAAGATATATATGTTGAGTTTTTTTTTTGTAATAATCGTCAAATTTACGTGTAATAATGGACGACCGAGGTTACCTGGGAACTATTAAAACTAAAACTGAACAAATAAACAGCAAAATCATGATAAACATTCTCGAAGGGAGCCATTATGTAAAAAGTAACGTGCAAACATATGTCGAAGTCGAAATACCCTCATATTTTGCAGAAGTATCACCGCCAAGTAAAATGCCACCGTCGTATAACAAAGTACCTACTTGTTCCTAAAATATTTCCGAGTATATATTTTGTTAATGACCAAAAAAAACGTTATTAAAATTATTAAAAGATTAAAATGGGGAATATGTTTTTTTTAGACTTTCACTATTGATCTTCCACCAATGCTTCTGGAAGACTTACTTTGTAAGCTAATAAATATTACCGTAAGTGATAAAATAGGCTGTTAAAAATAAAAATATTGTATTTATCAAACTGTTTAGTGCCGTTATTTCAAAAAGTATTTCATCTTTTAGTAGGTATACCAAAAATCAAAAATACCGTTTTTAACAAAAAATACACTAGGGCGTGCGACTATCCAGATCGCCACAATATGGTCAGAACCTGGTAAATATGTATTTTTCTACATTTCTTAGATATATTAGTCGTTGAGTGCGCATAGTTTTGTCTTAGCGCTCATTAGAAAGTCAATACCAAGATAGGGGAATTTAATAAATTTATATACCCAGCGTATTGTAATTGTATTTCAATTTGTGTATTGGTTATTTTGAAGATACCTCAATATATTGAAGAATATCAAAACGGTTTTCATATTTTTGATGACAATAATATTGATCAATAATATTGATCGTGTATGGGGGCCTCTAGAAAAGTACTTAAAAGTACCAGGGTCCAATACTTGTATATTAAGACTTATAGGAGGGGGTCATGTCCACTATATTCATCCTATCCACCTAGAAATGGAGCCGATGATTTCAGAGATTATCTAGGACATAACATTGGATTCGAAACAAATATCGGTCGTTTTCGATTATTTTTACTTTTCCATCCAGCTTAGTGACCCTAAAAACTATAAATTTGACGACACTAATAAAGGTCATTTACCGAAGGGGACTAGGGGTTTCTTATCCCCGTAGGGTTATATATATATATATATATATATACAGAGTGATTCTTTTATCATAGACCACTCAATGTATCATAGGGTTTAATAAGAAATCAAGTGTTTTTGTTTCACAATGTTTTTATACAATGTGATCTCAATTTAAAAAGTTAATAAAATATATGCGTTACCATTTAAGTTTCAAAAGTTGCTATCAAAAAAACTATGTTGGGAGGAGGGTAAAAGCAAAAAAAAATGTGTGAAATTGAGATCACATTGTATAAAACCATGAAAAAAAACACTTTAATTTCTTATTAAACCCTATGAGATATTGAGTGACCCTTGATAAAAGAATCGCCCTGTTTATGTAGATAAAACAAGTGCATAGGTCCTTAGTATTTTATGAACAAAATAATTGCTAAGCCCACCATTATTACTGTCGCTTCTTCTCTTAACTAAATGGGGTCGGTCATCCATCGCTATCCTTACAGCTTCCCTCCCTATTTCTCTGACTCTCTCTCTCTCTGGTTTCTCTTGTTAACATAACAAAACTGCTTTGAAACGACTAGTTGACGATTTTCAGGTAAAATTTTTCAATCCAAATGGTTGCCTTTAATCAATCGCGATCACCACGATGTAGGCCTTAAAGGCTATGTAAAATGCGATATTCTTTTGTTTTGTGGCAACGAACCCGTTGACGAATATCGATATTTGCCGAGGAAAACTGATAAGACGTTTAGCAAAAAAGACATAAACCAGAAGTATGTGTAGCGTACTTAGTCTCTACTGCGTCAGGCTAAATGACATGTTTTATAATATTATGTACTTCTTACAGTAACGCATTGATTCCCAACGGATTTAAAATGGCTCCAACTCATATAGCGAAATATTCGATTCGATTTCACAGAGGAGACATGCCGCTGTTTCTCTACAGAAAAGGACCGAAATGGTTATCAGTTCATTTTGGAGAGGCACCAGAAGTATGTCGCATTTCAACAATATTATCGTGTTATATTAGTAATGTATATTAGACACTGAATGTTTTTTTCCATGTAGTCGACAATTGTCATTAATCTTAAAAACGACACGACTCAAAATTGGGATACAGAATATTCAACGATTAACGTATATCCTCCGCTGTGTCCCACGATTGTTATTAAACTGTTACTGTCTGGTGACGTGGTTGCAATCAAAACACTGTCCATGCATAACTTCACGGCTATAGGTAAAAACGCACACATTTGTTGTTTCGACTGCCAATAAAACTATATTCTATTCGACAGACGGTTTACCTTGTTTCGGTCCGGCTTTTATACATTTGACATCTTTGGAAGACAACAAGTACATAGGAAAAATTCTCATTTCGGTAGAGACCGAACTGGTGCCTTCCGAAATTGAAAATATTACAACACTTTTGGACAACGAGGACATACCACCTATACCTAACAAAGTAAGAAACATGACACAGACATTTTGTAAGATAAAACGTTCCACGTTGTGTACATAATTTATTTGCAACGAACAACCCGTTTCAGGTGTTTGTGGAATCGAAAATATTGATATTCGGAATAATCTATAACGTCGATCAGATACCAAAATCTATAACCAAAACAAATACAACAAGCTTGTCGTTGAACTTTGGTGAATATAATTCAAATACGAACCACACCAAACGTTTGGGTTAGTATAACTTGTTATGTAGGAAAGCCAACGTTGTTAAAAAACTAAAGTCAGACCTCTTAACAGATCTCATTAACACTTGGACACCGGAATACGAGGCTGACGTTTTGGAAAACGGCTTATACAATTTTCGAATTCCAAACGATATTAAACCATGTGTGTTTTTGGTCACTAAACTGTCGGACGCAGAATATAAAACTATGTTAGCAGTGAATACGTTTTGTAACATTATTGCCAAAATGGTAGTTATTCTTTTAGTTTCCTTTCAAATCACTCATTAACAAAACATTGTACACGTCTTAATAGAAATCGTGCATATCCAAATGCAACAGCCGCGAACATTATTATGAAAGCTCAATGGAAATTACGAAAAAAACTTTAACGGACTTATCGTTGTATTGCCTGGAAATAAAAAAAACCCACAAAGAAGATTTGACGTTTCACGCGAATATACACGAGTCTTTCATTAATTTCATGGTATTAAACAACTTTTATTAAATGGTTTAAGTAAAAGTCAATCGATACAAACGATCAAATTTAGGTATAACAGTTAATACAAAATATGCTAATAATTATTAACGAAAATTTATTCCATACGTATTTACAATATTAACAAAAACTCTTACTACCTTATGTTACATTAAATTACATAGTTTTAAAAATTAAAAATGAATTGTTTATTCTGTAATGGCTAATGGGGGATAATGTTTTAGAAATCCATTTATGACAATTGCTTGCAACAAAAAAATAACCTAACGACAATATCTCACAGCGACACAATTGTTTCGACAAACAACGAAATTTTGGACGAAATAAGAAATAAGATAGAAAGCATACAGGACAGTTTAATTCAGGCAAGCACTCAAAATCATAATTATTCATTCAGTCATTAATAAATGAACTAATGAATAATTTCATCCACGAAGTTGCAATATAATTATTATTTTTTTTTTTTTTAGAAAATTATCCAAACTAGTTAAAATTTTGTTTAAAAATTTTACTATATTTTAAGAATGTAAATATTTTATATACTCATCATTATCTATAAGTTTAGTCGTATAACGGACCACCAGATATTATACTGAACTTGTGGAACGACAAAAAAATAGTATCAACATGTCAAATGGAGTTAAGACATTTTCTACATTCAAGCGAGATAAAAGAAAGAGGTCTATATTGTGGAGAAATGCAATCCTGGTTGTTTGTAAGTAATGTATTTCGGATAACTTTTTTAATTGCATCATCAATTAATACATATTATAATGTCAATGCACACTAATATGATTATTGTGATTTTTGTTGCGTTTGAATTACCTACATTAGACAGCCACTGACAATACAGAGAACGCATTCGACGGCAGAGTCAAAACAGTTTTTTGGGTTGGCCCTTACAACGACTTTGACGAATGTTTGGAAAACATTCCTGGTATAATTTCGGCAAACACAAGTCGTCTTAGCAAACAATATCGATTTGAAATCAAAGAAACTGTAAGTGTTAATGTGTGATCCGTTTATAATATAAACAATATAATTAAATAATCAAAAACTATATTTCCTATACTTTACTTGTAGTTGATTCAATGTAAAGTCCATATAAGTCAAGCTGCACTAACCGAAGTGTGCTATAAACGTTACGGGCAACTAAGTCTAAAGATACGAGTTACAGTAGCCGGATATTCGATGCAAACACATGTTCTTGGACTTTCATTTCAACTTGATTTTTTTCTGCAGGATGATCATTTTATCGTGAACTACTCAATACCTCATTGAGTTTAATAAGATACAATGTGATCTCAATTTTTTAAAAAAAATGTGTTTTTACACCCTTCTCAACTTTTGAAACTTAAATGCCATCGCACACAATTAAGAATATTGCACTAAAAACTTTGACTGGTTGATAACCAGTTTTGAACAACTATTTTTGAAGTTATAATAGTTTAAAAGTGAGGATGGGATGGAATGTGTACACGGATAAAAATAATACTACACTCCACCTTTCCTTCTGCCCTAAACTTGAAGCTTCAATAACTTCAAAACTAATTGTCCCAAAACTGGTTATCGACAATTCAAAATGTTTAGTACATTATTCTCAATTGAAAAAGTTAACGAAATGTATGCATTACCATTTAAATTTCAAAAAACCTAAGTTGGGAGGGGGTAAAAACAAAAACAAAATGTGAAAAATTGAGATCACGTTGTAGAAAAACATTATGGAAAAAAAACACTTCAAATTTCTTATTAAACCCTGTGAGATATTGAGTGGTTTAAGATAAAATGATCATCTTGTATTGTACCGAAATATAATTATGTGTCCGTTTTTAGGTTATCAATTCAAGTTTATCTCCGTTTTGGAATGTTACGTTGATGTCAAAATCATTTTTGTATTATAGTTATGGGAAAGCACCAATTTATGCGATTTTCCAATTATGTGATGTTCAAATTTCGAAACAGAAGACCGATGTTGAAGTGTGTATTTCGATTTGGTTTTTGTATTCTATATTGTTAGAAGTTTTGGTCTAAACTACAAATAAGTTAATACAAAACAAACACACTAATTATGTAAATAATAATTAACTTTCTTTACTAAGCACTGTTAGGCCGCCACACGGGCACCACGCCACTAATGTCTAGCTCACATACAGTATTTCATTATTTTAACTTTTACCATGAACGATTTTTAGAAAATAATTGGGTTTTCGGTGCTGAAAATGAATACTTCCGAACTGAACAAAGAACAAAAATTAAACTGGTTCGATGTGTTCGATAGGACGAACAAAATAGGAGAACTTTTCGCTTCTGTGGAGGTTACGAAATCCGAGTCTGCGGAAAATGATAACACACAAGTAGTTCCTATGCCAAAAGAAGTTCTACCTAATTGTCGTGCGTACCGGTTAGAAAAACAGATTTTACCTAAGTAGCTAAACCTAATATATTTTAATCCATGTAACTAATTTTTAATGGCAAACAAAAAAAGGTTTTACATTTAAAGTAGATTTTGTTTGAAGTGCCAAGTAATTAATGTTATTTAATACAAAATATAGGCGTCTTATTTACTTTTGTATACTCTAAAGGTATTTTATTTAAGAATAGTTGAAAAAATTAACTTTGGTTTTGGTAGGTTACACGTGTTGTTTTGGGGTATGCGAAATTTTAAATCGTACTTCCACGAACTTTTCGTTCGGATGTCATGTTCCGAATTTCAAGTAAACTCAGACGTGATAAAAAGAATTGCTATATTCCCCAACTTTCCGAATTCGGTGAATGCGAAATTCTCAATAGATGTCGTATGTGTACATTTCCAATGGACTTAAACGGTTACTTTTAATTTATGTTAAACATGTTTCTACTCTAGGAACTACCCGAAAATCCGTACATCATTCCTCCGGTAACGTTCCGACTGTTCAGTAAGCTCAAACTCAAAAAGAGTTACCACCAAATTGGCATGTGCGCACCGCAACCGGCGCATCGGTTTTTGACACCTTCGATTTCTGAAGCGGAATGGAGCATTTTGCAAAAGGAGCGACCGATAAACACGGGTATTTTGAATTGACACTATAATAAAAATCGAAATTGTATATTATATTATAATAGTTGTTTTATAGTAATAAATGTAGAAGAGGACGAAAGTTCGACAACGGATGATGAGGACGAAGATAATGAAAACCAAACCACCAAAATAACAGAGGTGTTATTTCACAATTAATTTTAGAATTTCTATTACATGCTCGTGTCAATTTTTCAGGTTAGTACTAACATCAAATACAGTTGCAGCCGATCGCTAAAAAAATGCATCAAGAGACTGACTCCTTCGTGTTTTAAATGGCTAACAAATACAATGGCATCCATTATGCTGTTTATATACAGTGTGTTTTCTTGTCTGTGCCCATGCATTCCTAATTATTTTAAATTGTTAAAAAACAAATGCGTCCGCTTCTTTGCTGGTTTTCAAAACAAATATGAAAAGTTGCCGGAAGAATCCGACGACGACGAAAGCGAATACAATTGGTGGAGCAAGTACTATGCGTCTAAGATAAAGGAGGTACCATAGTATGCATAGCTTAAGGATCATCGCCATATTACCTACAATTAACTTAATTAAGTGCTAAATATTTGTGCAAAACTTTGTTTGATTATCGTAACGGGCCGAGCTGTCGCAACACACATCATGTAAAACAATTTTTAACAGCAGGTATAAGAATTTAATATAGGTTTATATTTGAGGTTTCCATCGTTTAATTATTACTACGTAATGTAACAGCTCTATTTAAAGAATATAACTCAGTTGATGTTTTAGAGAGTAGGAAAGCAATAACAAACTGTATTTGGCTTTTGAATAGGTTTTGTAAGTCGTGTCACTGCTTCAATTTCAAATTATTGTTCTGTAAGCTCCTTAAAAATATTTTTTTTCATTAGAGTAATTTAAAGATTCCTGATAATTACTTATAAATGTCTGTCTGCAGGAAATAGGAATTTGATATGTATGAGATTCTGTTTCAGATTCATCTAAAGTCTAAACGGTTTGTTATTGATCTATAATCTTTAACTGAAGTTAAATTTAACTTTATAGAATTTTGTGTGTGTGATTTAAGAGTCATCAAAGGTTTGATTAGATAATTAATTGTGGAAGCATTCACAATTAAAAATATTAACTACATACATTTATCGCATTTTAGGTTATGTATCCTAGGTGCTGTCGTTTGGTGGAATAAGTGAAGTAGCGATCTGGTAGGTTTCGATTTTGGGGTTAGTTACTTCCTTTATTCGGAGACATTTAGATGTTAAAAGAAAAAATAAAGAAAACCATTAAATAATCACAGCGCAGTGGACAACTTGTTGCACGACTACTGATAACTAATAGAACATATTTAAGGAATCATTGTCCCAGATCTGAATGTGCAGCCTAAGAAAGTAGGACATCCCATCTAATTCCAGAGAAAAATCCTTTTCATTTTTGCACAAATTTGTTTTCGGTTTTCAAGTAGATGAAACGTCAATTATTTAGCAATCCTTCATCGTACATCGATATATACATAGGTAGTGGGTTCTAGTGTTGAACTATTGTTGGGAAATATGTCAATCCACTTTTCCCTGAAAACAACATTAAATTGATTATATTATACTCAAAATATTCGACTTTTATATTTTTAATTTACTTGATACCTATTAGGCATATCAGGGTCGATCAAAGTTCTTGTTTTAACGTGTTCCGGTATCAAGTGATAACCGAACACGGGTAATTTATGCCAGTTATTAAGCGCTTGCAAAGCCATTTCCTTAGTCTAAGAACCTTAGAGACGATCTTGTGGACGTCTAGCGAAATTGTTGTAATTTGTAGGTACTGTTTAATTTATAACTGTTTTTTTGTTATTTCTCTAACAACTTATCGCAAAACAATGTTTTTTCAAACAGCATAATATTTAATTTTATCCTATTACAGTACAGTCAGAGGAAACCTGAAACTAAAAACTTAACGACGAAGATATCATGTAAAATGCTTCCGTTTTTAAAACGTTGTAAACAAAAAGACATACAGATGCAGTATTCGAAAATAAAATCCCTTATGGTATGTATATGTTGGTGCGTCTTCTTAGCAATAATATTACAACGAAAACAATAGTCCTTAGACGATCAAAAATATCAAATTTTTGTGACATTTAATAATTGATAAACAAACAATATTTTTAATTATTAAACATAAATATTACATTTTATGTATGTATTGAAATTGTATTAAGTTTACTATTTAAAAATATTATCTCGCGTTTAAATATGCTAAGAAAATCATACTATTACCAGTATTAATGTACTTTAGTTGTACGACAAAGAGCTAGAAAATATTCCAGAATTTGGAGGATTCGAAGACAACTTTAGAAAATTCAATATTTACGGACATCATGAAAATGATAACAGACAATCAGTAATTGCGATATTAAAAGTACCCATCAACTACAAATCACAATTTAGCAGTACCTTTTGATTGTGGTTACTTTTTTTTTTGAAAATTAGGCGAACTTGCGCTTACAGCCAAAACCACTCAGTAGGGATGAGTTGAGAAAAACAAGAATCAAAGAACTATTCTCGACTACCGTAGAACGTCAGAACTGGCCAGGGTTATCATCTAACGCGAAATGCAAAGTGCTCGTTCGTGTGTACGTCCTCAGAGCGTACAACTTGCATCCAACTGATACCGGTGGATCATCGGATCCTTACATAGAGATCTCATTCGGCCATACACGTCGCATTTCAGACCGCAAGAATTACGTTCCTAACACGCTGAATCCAATTTTTGGGCGGTAAAACTTTTTATAATAATTTGAACTACACACGCTCACTGAACTGTTGTATTTACTTCCCAACAATATGCTTGATTTCATTTCAACTGAGCTTCTAAAATTTATTTTTTCCATCAATTAGATATTTTGAAAAACTTATATCGTTCCCAAAGTGCTCCACTGTAACAGTGAGGATTATGGACCACGACATGATTGGAAAAGACGATTTAATTGGGGAAACCACAATCGATATCGAGTCAAGATTTTATAGTAAACACAGAGCACAATGCGGATTGTCAAGTCATTACAATAGGTAAAAACCATAACATATGTTATCGGATTATTATTTATGTTGATAGTTATACAAGCATATATATAAAATAAATTCGTTGAAGATAATTTTTAATGTTTATTATAACTTATTTAATTTATTGAAGTGATATAACAAGCATTTAACTACTCATTGCAAAGTAACATAATAGTATTATGGTAAACAAGGATTCATGATAAACTATAAGACTGGTAGAATAAGTTTTAGACATGTTGGTCATTATATTTGCTAAATTATCATATTATTTTAGGTATTGCTTTAATGTATTGAGCCTAATTTTGTTGACCATATATACTGTATATTATAGATCACAAAGAACTTCAATTAAAATAAATTGTACATTTTGTTGTAGGACCGGTTACAATCGGTGGCGAGACTTTGAAACGCCTTCGAAAATTCTACATCGCTTGTGCGAGTGCAATGCACTGAAGCCTCCGGTGTACACGGCGAACGGGGTTTTAATCGGTCCTAAAAAGTTTTTCGTTACCGACAAGAACGCATCTAAGGACAGGCAATCGTTGGCTTTGCACGCGCTTAAGAACTGGCATGAACTACCCGTGTACGGCCATCACTTGGTACCGGAACACGTAGAAACGAGAACTCTGATCAACCCCGATATGCCTAACATGCATCAAGTATATTAAAAATGTAAAAATCTAATATTTCGAGTATAACATGATAAGTTTTTTTTTCAGGGAAAGGTGGAAATGTGGATTGACATGTTTCCCAAAAGCGGTTCGATACCAGAACCTGTCAACGTGAAACCTCCCGTTGCCGAAACTCTCGAGCTCCGTGTGATCGTTTGGTCAGTCGCCGACGTGCAGTTGGTCGACGACAATTTCTTCACCGGCGAAAAATCCAGCGATATTTACATTAAAGGGTTGTGTTTTATAAAAAACGAGGCCATCTGTAATGATATGATGATTGGAATTTATTAATCATGATTTTCAGATGGATGCCGGGCGTAGAAGAGCAGTCGACCGACATCCACTATAGGTCGATAAACGGCGAAGGATTCTTCAACTGGCGGTTCAAATTTCCATTCGTCTACTTTAAAAGCGAAAATAGAATCGTGCAAAAATCAAAAGGATTTTTCTCTCTAGAACTTGAGGAGAGGTCGTACTTGCCAAGCCTGCACCTTCAGATCTGGGACAACGATCACTTGTCGACAGACTCTTATATAGGTCAGTCCCAATAGATTAGGTCGAGGGTGGGGTTAGGTGATCTATACGGATTATTGGCTTTCGTGTCAAGAATCTTAAGTCGTACACTTATAAACATTCATATAAGATAACGGATTTTGCAGGTTATCTAACCTTGGACTTGTGGAATATGCCTAGGGGCACGAAGACGCCAGTGAGGTGTACCGTGATAGATGACCAAGTGCCCCGAATTAATTTATTTAAAATGAAAAAAACTAGAGGGTGGTGGCCTTTTGTAAATTTGGAAAAGAACAGCCATACTCTTGTGGTGAGTCCATAAATGATAGTTCTATTTGGTTTGATTAAATTGGTTATCATCATCGTTCATATTCGATGATTCTGCAATTACTTCCAATTATTCGACTCTAGACCCTTTTCTCTCAATCCTTCTCAACCTCAAGAGTTTTAACTCTCTAGATATCACTACACATCTACTGCATGACATAATCTAAGCATTGTAAATACTTTGTTTGATCATTATTTTAGGGAAAGATTGACGCTGAACTTCAAATATTGACCAAGCAAGAAGCCGACAGATCACCGGCAGGTTTCGGTAGAGACGCACCGCAACCTTTGCCCGAGCCGAAGTAAAATTTACATCTTTAATATTACTATTTATCATTAACCTTTTGATTTTTTTCCCTTTTTAGGAGACCGACTTATAACTATTTCAATTTGTTTTTTGATCCGTGCACGTTCTTATTAAAACGTGTGTTCAATAACAACAAAACAAAGTTCTGCAGTACTCTAATGTGTATTGGAATTGTATTGTTCATGATCTTGTTTGTGTATGCCTTTCCCGGATGGGTAGCAAAAAAGATATTAGACGCCTAATGTCATTTATATTGTGGTATATAATATATTATACATATTTTTTGAAACGAATAAAATTAAAATTGTTTTGATAAAAGTAAGGAACACAGTAAGCACAGTGACTATTTTTAAAACAAAACCATTTGAACTTACTAATTTGCAAGCTTTTACTTCCATTAGGGTATGCTTGGGCTTAATCTGTGCTACGAGAGTACAGACGATATAACCTAATATATAATAAATAAATTATGGTATGTACATGAAAACAATTTTATTTTGGTGCTGATGGTTTGTTAATTGAAAAAACCTAATTATAATTACACACAAATATACGTGACAAACTTACCGGCGAGCACGGCAATTCGCTTTCCACACCGTGTTATTGATATACATCATACTGGTCACAAATTGTAACTCACAATATAATTGATATACAACTCTGTCAGTAAAACATAAATAATTAAATAAAACAAATTCTGTAACGTGACAAATTTCTATATTGGTGTTTAAAATAAAATTAGGACCCGGGGTTTGAAGTGCCAACGATTAAAATAGAAAGAGATCAAATGGATGATTGTTACTACGCGGTGAGCTCACGCACGTTTTTATCTGTTACTTAAGTCTTAGTTCTAAATACTAAGACTCAAAATGACTAAACCATCGGCGAAAAAATCGAATTAACCATGTTAACCATTAACCATTAACTCAATTGAAAAACTTTACAGTGGTCGTAGCCGAGTTTAATTCTCGCAGCAGCAAAAATGTCGTAGTTACGCATAGTTGTATATTTTCAAATAAATAAACTAGACTCAAACAGTAAAACGTTGTACTTGGTTATTTTATTAATGCGTTATCACCATCGAAACCACCGGATCAAACAACATGTACTTGCTTAACATTTCGTTTGTAAGCATTCAAAGTGATCCAAAATCATAAAAACCGTTATCATTAAACTATGGTGTCCGTATAAAAGATGGCGGCGATCGCTCCGACCAAGAGAACGATGCCGGCGCCTAGAAAGGTGCCGGGTTTCTGCGTGCAGGCGTACCAAAAGAACACGGTGACCGCGGGCCCGCCGAAAACTAAAAAAAAGCCTGTCGGCTCGACCGCAGTCCGAACCGAGTTTTCCATACTCTACGGTTCGCCCGGTTTCCCTTTGGCGGTGGGCAGTGCAGGCCGAGTCCGTTGGCTCATACCGGTGGCGTCTGTCGACTACAACGTGTACCTGCCGCTGCTGTTCTTAGGACTCCGGGAACCGGCACACCCGTACGGGACGTGCGCCGCTCTGGCGCTCCGGGACATGCTCGACGAACCCGATTGCGGGTGTCGCGTGCTGGAAGCCTTGCCCAAAATAGTGTTCCCCATCAGGCAGGCGCTGGACACGGGCCATTGGCCGATTGTAGTGCGCACGCTCAAGTCCCTACAGAAATGTGCCACGTCCGATCAGATGGTCGGCAAAGCCTTGGTGCCGTATTACAGGCAATTGTTGCCGCCCATCAATAAGTATCTATCCATCGACGAGGAAGTCAGTGACGGCCTGGAAGCCAACTCCCGTGTCAACGTCATGGATCTTTGTGCCGAAACTCTGGCTGTACTGGAACGTACCGGAGGTTCTTGTGCTTACATTAACATGAAGTATGTCATTCCGACTTACGAGAGAGCCGGCGGTGTACCTCGGAATTCTTGTCCATAGATAACACCTTGTATATGTAAAATAAAAATAAGTATCAATATAATCCGGAAAGCTAAATATGAAAATGCAGCTCTTCATTCTAATGCACTACGTGTAAGACAGGACAAAAAGAGGAATTAGATATAATCAGAATAGTTGGAAAAATCAAGGGGACGACAAAAAGTAGGGTGGCTTTAGTTAAGCGAGAAGGATCCCTTTAAGTAACTTGAGTCAATCACTATTAAAGGTCTAGCTCGCCAGACAGGATTTTAGAGAGAAAATTAAGATTAGCAGACTGTAGATATTATTATTCTATACTACTATAGTCAGCATTACCAAAAACTCATGAAACATTCTAAAAATAATTGTGGTACTAAAAATATGATTTTATCCTCTAACTCAACAAAATAATTTAAAAAGATATTTAAACTGAAGAATAAGCAATGATGTCTGAAACTAACCTAACTAGAACAGAAATACCGCGTAACTGTCAATCGAGGTAACGATTCATGCAAAGACCCTCCGAAACAAACATGTTGGGCAAACACCAGCTATAGATCAACAGAAC
This sequence comes from Adelges cooleyi, assembly GCF_023614345.1. Taxonomy (NCBI): domain Eukaryota; kingdom Metazoa; phylum Arthropoda; class Insecta; order Hemiptera; family Adelgidae; genus Adelges; species Adelges cooleyi. The sequence goes on from NW_026095978.1 coordinate 2,194,535, forward strand.
ATAGTAGCTTTGATTCCTTTTCTTGTTTTTATTTTCTCAATTTTTTTTTATGGACTTACACGTTTTTACTGTTATCGGCAATATAACGATGGAAAAATAAATGCCTTCAAGACAGTGCCGTAACAAGGGGGTGGGCGAGAGGGGCAGCTGCCTAGGGTGATGCCTTACGAGGAGTACCGTTATAGTTATTTTCTTTAGGTTGTATTAAAACTATAATTTTACATTATCCTTCAAAGTTTTTACGTTGACATTCATTCTACTATAACTAATTGCCAGTACCTATTAGAATAATAAACTAATATCGAAGCTTATTATACGGGATTTAAGTAGTTAAATAAAATCTATATTATCATTAAAATTCTCAATCAAATTTTTGATAGTAGGTATAAGTTACAGTTTTGTTTTGTTGGATAAAATACAAACAAAACTCTTAGAAACAATATTCTGTTGAATAAAATGCATTAAAAATAATAAGAAAAATAAACATAATTTATTATTCGACAACAATCCTAATGGTTGTGGGAAGTCGACGTCTGATAAATATTGTTCGAATGAATTACATATTATATTGAACGGTTTTATGCAACATGGATAGCTTCATGAAGTATTTTAATCGAGATTCGAGTGACGATGAAGCCAATCAGAGTACCGTCGATGGCTTAAAGGAATACCATGACAAAAATGAGGTAATCCGCCAACATTATTTTGCAAATTCCTACTTAAGTTTCATATGTAATAGGATGAACTCGGCGACGTTTCACTTTTGAAGTCTGTGGATTCTCTTAGTCCCGAAGAACTGAACAGACATTTGATACATAAAATTCAGGTGTGTCTGTCGTTGCGTTGGTTGGACTCCGTGTAATTGCACAATTAAATATAATTGTATAATGTTAATTAAATGTATAATTTTCGGTCTATACCGGTCTGGCGTGTAGAGCTTGGAAGAGGAAAACGGCCGGTTGGCGGTGTCTGGCTGTTGTGAATGCGGTAAACCGGAAAACGGCAAGAAAAAGGCGACAGACTTTGGTGCCAGAAAGATATCGCAACTAACGGAGAAAGTGCGTGAGTTGTCGTCCGAATTGCAAGCAGTTAAGTCGTTGTGTGCAAACAATGCGCCCAAAAACACTGTGGACGAGTTAGACGTGCAGAGGTTGAGGGAACAGTTGAACATTTCTAATCAAAAGACGTGCAACTACCGTGATCAAGTGTCTCGACTGAAAAAGGATTTGGAAATCGTCAAGACGGTAAAGAATTTTAATATACTCTGATGGATTTTCAATGTAATTTCGATAAATGTTTTCGTAGGCGTTGTCGAACGAGACCGGTGATTCGACTTTGCGGCAGACAATCTTGACCAGTACGGGCTCTTGTGATCGCAGGGGACGAGCTCAGTATATTATGCTGTTACAGAAAAAAAACAGTGAACTCCAAGCTAAACTAAATTTAGGTGGTGGTGGCGGCGTGAACGGCGAGAGTGTTGATAATTTATTGAGTATTGATCACTTTTTATTAATGATGAGAACTCGAAAATCAGTGTTTTCATAAAAGAAAAAAAACGCTATTTTAGTCATTTTAAAATGTGTGAATACTAAATAGTTACACAACATCAAGCTGTGTATCTAAGTAAAATGTGAAAAAAAAAACTTTCTTTATTTTTTGACATCTTAATGGTTTTTCTGATGTGTTTAATTCCTGATAGGTTTTAACGGTTTTTAATAACTGTTATGATTAATGTTAAGTACGTGCTCAGCAACTGGTGACTTACTTTCTTCTTGATTTTTAATGTTTCTTAAATTGTCTTTAAACCGTACACCAATATTTCGCCTGGTTTGTCTTACATAACATTTAGAACCATCTTCACATTTAATTCGTTATATCCCCGATTTTTCTTGTTCACTTATTTTGTCTTTTGTATTTCCCAAAAGATCTTGTAAATTGTTTTTCTTTGATAAAACTAACTGAATGCCGTATTTTTTAAAAATATTTGATAACTTATGTGAAATTCCTGGGAAATATAACATTGCTGATCTCTCTGTATTTTGTTTGTATTCCCTTTCTAAAGTGCTGATTGTTCAGATTTTCTTTACCGTTTGTGTTTGTTGATTAATTTTGAAACGAAGTTTTTAGCCGTTAAATATGGCTGTTTCTTTAATAATATTTAATTCATTTTTGAAATCAGTAGCATCCATAGGTGAATTTGCTTTCGGAAAATCATACTGTTTTAATCAGCACTTTGTGCTGCCAGGTGTGGTTTGATCTATTTGGTACATACCCGAAGGTGTGTGTCTCTTTTCTGTAAATTTCATATTTTATTCTATTATCTACTCTTTTAATAAACAGGCCCAAAAATGGTAGTTTCCCATTTCATATGTAAATTTGATTGAAGAGTATTGAGAATTTAATTTGTCAATAAAGTTTGGCACATCAAAATCTTCAGGCATTATTGCTGGAACATCATCGACATATCTTATCCATATTTTTGGGAATTCGGTTGTTTTCCCTTTATCTAATTGTAGTGCGCTTAGCCATTCTGTCAAATATTGTAATGTCACTTTTATGGGTATACTCAGAAAAAGTGCTACTACATCAAAATATATTAGTCTACTTTTTGTCTGGAGTTGAAAAGCTGACAAATTCTTAAATTGACTTTGGATTTCGATTTTGTTGGGATCCGAATTTCGAAAACGAAACTCACAGTCAAAGTTAAGTATTTTTCTTTTTTTAATTATCATCAAAAACAGTTTACTTAGGTACACAACTAAATTCTGTTTTAATATTAGGCATTTATACAATTATTCAATAGCTAATATTGCTTTTATTTTTTTGTGAAAATCCAGATTTTTGAATTCCCATTACTATATTTTATATCGATAAAAAAATTGGCGGGCACCTTATATTTTTGATGTTTGTTTTTTAAGAAATAGAAAAGAAATCATTGGAGGACGCTAGACGTGCAGAGAAGGAACGCCGCCTGACTGTCGAACAACAGTTAAAGGAAGCTCGAGTCAAATACAATGACTTGTTGACGGTTTCCAAAAAATGGGAATGCCGCTGCAAAGCTTTAGACGTCGAAATGACTGTGCTGAGGGTTCGACTAGAAGAACTACAATTGAAATCCGAACAAAACGACAAAACCATCGAAGAACAACAGGTGAGTTAACGCATATTCATCTATTTTAGATCTAGGCTAAATATAGAGAACAAAATTCGGATTTTCAGAATTTTCAAATTCCTAAACCCGAATTTTAAAATAAAGTTATTAAGTTGATTACACCCTATTTTAGCTTTGCATCGAAGCTAATATAAGTTTATAATCCTATATAATAAAAATGGGATTTGGGGATTACTAAAACGTATATTTTAGTAGGTAAAATTTTGATCGACTGTCAGAATTATTTTTCTAAAATTTTATATTTTTTTAATAAAGTACAATTAAAATATTTTAAAAATATATAAATGATGCTTGGGATATTTAAATAATAAAAATAATTTTCTGTTGAAAATTAATATCTGTAACACACGTTTAATCATTTAAAATGTTATAAGGGAGTTCCTGTTCAGTTTTTAAAATATTTCTCTTAATATATCTTTACTTTATGTGTGTGCTATGTTATGAAATATGTCATACGGATTTATTAGATTCAACTAAAGTCTGCCGGCGATTACAAACCGTCTCAGTTATTACAACATGAAAGATATACCAAGACGTTACAGCTAAGCATTGATAAAGTTTGAATAAACTTTTTTTAACTACGGTCGGTATAAATATTGACTCGTTATTTTTTTGTGTAGGCAGAAAAAACAATTGAGCAACAATCGAAATCTTTGGAGGCTAAAGACTTAATAATAAAACAATTGAAAAATGAACTGAAAAACAATACATCTATTCCGTAAGTAGTTTTTTAGCCGAGTATATCTGAGTTTTTTGGTTTTTTAAAAGTTTCTTTTTATAATGAAAGAACCCAAGTGACTTAAACACTATAAATGTGGATTTTGAAGACTATTATGAGTTGAAATTACTCGAATTTGAAAATCAGTATACGACCTGTTATATAATCATAAAACTATTATATCAAATAAAACAAAAAATTTCACATTTTAAAACAAAATTGGAAAAGAAATATAATACAACATTATTATAAGTATCCAGTACAACATAAATTAACTAACTAAAAAAAAAGAAGATCAGTTGTACTAGCACAGTTTAAACCGAAACAGTATAGATCAACACAACCGAATTTAGAGTAGAGCATAACAGGCACAGTAGATTCCAGTACATATCAGTACAGTACCTATGAAGTAAGGTAAGAAGAGTAAAGAAAATTGTTATATCTGAAAGTTATTTGATTCGATCAAACGTTTCAATGCGGATCTGTGTATATTAAGAAACCAACACAGTAAAAAAAACTAGTTAATGACAAATAATAATTGATAATAAATAATACATTTACATTTTGCTATTTTTTAAAAATTAACTATTACATAAAAGATAATTTCTTGTTTCTATTTTATTTCAAAAATATAATTGTATTCATTTTTTTTAGAATTGTAAAAACAGTGGATTTTTCGAATCCAACGAATGAGGTGGTGCATGTAAGTTTACGTTTTTAACTATTACCAGTTAAGTAGTCTATCTAAATCTTTTTTTTTTTTCAATAGAAATATAAACAACTAGAGAACCAACAACTTCTAGAGTTGTTGCTTGATGCTCACAGACAGATCCGAGAACGTATTGCGGCCGCCATCGATTTAAAAGTCAGTACGGCCTACGTTTCATCCTTTAAATGTATAATTATTTTCGTTAAACTATTTTGACAGAATCAACTGTTGAAAGAAAAACAGAGAGTGAAAAAAATAGAATCTAAAACTGGACTGGCTATGAAAACTGTGTCGTCTAGGAATCTAGTCTGTCGGTCATCATACCAGTCACTTAACGAACTCGGGTCGATAGCAAACCAGAGTGAACTAAAAAACCAGTGTGACATGCAAAATATGTTATCTGGCTATCTTTTCATACTGATATAATATTAATAAGTTAAACATTGATTTTATAGATTAGATTTGGTAAATGAAGAGAATGTTGCGTTGAAAACCCACATCGATACTCTGGTCATGATTTCCGAGGAGAAAGAACAGCAGTTCATTAAAGCGTTGAACGACTTAAGCCAAAAGTTTACCAATGCTAATATATGCAAGTGCACTAATACCGAGATCGTTGGTAAGACGAGTGCTTTGAATAGTGAGTTTAAAAATAATTCACAACTAGTGGACGAGACAGGAAAATAACAGGAAGCTTAACATAGAAAATGAACCACTATAACTGTTTAAGAACCACTTGAATAATGTTTAGGATAATATATTGTACTGACGAGGATTTAAAATATAATCGTTGGATACTTCACCTATAGAAAAAAGAACTGTAGAGTATTAACATATGTCATATGTAATGTGGTAGCCAGATAACTAATAGTATTGAGTAGTATTTTACCCAGTTAGTAGAAAACATTTGAACCAGAATTAAAATTATAGACAGAAAAATGGATAAAAGTTACTAAGGATGAGTGTCCAAATTTTTACTATTGATACTTCGAATAATATATCCATTGATTTTTTTCGAAATGGTGCTTGAAGTCAGCGTTTGTAACTTTAACGGTATCAACATTTTCACAATACCTTTTCGACATTAAAAAGATTGGAGTCGTACTTGAGAAAAAGTACAAGCGACAATATACAAAGTTGCCAACGTCACGCCAGCCATGGCGTCATAGGATAATTGCCACCAGCACATTTTACTACATTAGTGTGTTATGAAGAGACTATACGTATAATTGATTTCATTGTCCTATTTCCAACACAACTTGCATCACCAACATTTAAATGTTCAGGGCCAAAAAAGCGAGGCCGTCCACAAAATTTTTTTGAAGAGAGTTCTCAGCTTTTTTCAAGTAGCCACTGGGGAGACACGTGCCACCCTCCCGAAAATTGTTCAGTATTATTAAGCTAAGCTCTTAAAATAAGACTGCTAAAAAAAAGAAATTTAGTACGCGGAGTCCCCTTTTGTTGGTTTAAATTAACCCTGGCTTTGACACTGAAACTAAATATTCATAAAAGTCTCCTCATTATCATTTTTAAAACAGAAATAATAAAAATATCATGTTTTATATTTTTGTCGCCCTAAGTTGATAATCTGGCCTTGTGTGTGCCGTTCTTAGCGGAAAAATAACAATACAAATATATCGATAAATTTGATATCGGTCAGGCTGGCACCGGCACATAATGCTAAGACTAAAAAAGTCATATTGAACATTTGCTGGATTTTGAGGCCTTTTAAACTTTGACTTAGAATTTCCTTGTTAATTTTTCTGTACTTTTAACTCTAAAAATGTTTTTATGAATTTGCTAGATTTTGCAAGTTCATTATTTACAGTTTCTAGACCTTCTAAATTGTGTACATAAATTATTTTACTGCTGTTGAAATTAAACTTTAATATTATTTGAATTAAATATTTGAACTTCATTTAAACCTTAATGTTAATCAATTTAAATTTTATCAAGATTAAACGTTTAAGTAATATTATTATTACGGAAATTCAAACCCTCCAGAACAAATGTTTATTGACAAGTCTAAATGGTTGCATGGTTATTGAGACACAGGCACACTAGAGATGGGATAAATGAATCATACAAAAATGATTCGAATCATTTGAATCGATTCACTAAAACGATTTGTTCTCAACATTCGTTCACCGACTCATTTCATTCGCCGATTCGGCGATCTTCCGCGTTGATTAGATTTGTATTTGTATTTGTATTTATATTTGAGTCTTCTGTCTTGTTCGAATCAATGAATCGTTTTAACCCTTAACTTGGCACTATATCTTTTTGGATACTTATAAGGAAGCGCAACAACAAGATGATCAACAATATCAAAACATCGATATTTTGTTATGAAACGATATCATCTCATGCAGGCTGCACTAGGAATGGGCGTACAGTTCAAATGTATTGATAATGTAATATCGATACCATCATCCAGTTGTAATATAATTATTAATATTATATTTTATACTTATCGATTTTTAGATGTATCGTTATAGTTTTATCAACCCCAACAGAAATATATCGATATATCTGGGTCACCCCATTATCATGTAGGTCATGCTTAATAAAAATGGAATAAATAAAAATATGAAATTCATTAATAATAGTATTTATATAGTAAAACTATATCGTTTGTCTTAAACAAACTGAGATATTATATCCCTACCTACTAATTACTAGAGAGCTTTAGTTGTAGATGAAATAATTGCAAATTTGTGAGTAGCTGGGTCACAGTGTTACACCGCAAACGGCAACCTATTTTGCTGTGTGAAATCCTCCACTAAAGCAGAGGTTCTAGAAGTGTGTCCAGAAACAAGAGCGTCAACTTCAAAAAATCTTTTAAAATTAAAAAAAGTTAAATACTATTCAATTATTATGTTTCTTACATAAATAATATATTATGATAATCCTGTACACATTGTTTTTAATAAAAATGAAATTGCTTGAATTAATTGTTTTACTTTTGATATTATGGATTTTTGACAAATTCAAAATTATTGAATTAAATCATTTTTGAAATATATTTTGGTGGCGTCACGGCCGATTTTTTTTTGGTAATTTGGATTTTTGACAAATTCTAAATGAATTATATCAATATTTTTGTTGAGAACGATATCATCTCACGCAGGCTGCACTAGGAATGGGCGTACAGTTCAAACTAAAGCTTACGATTACACGGGTATTAAAATATACGGGTACCGGTGTAAATAAGAGATGCATTGTCTTTTTTCGATCTTGAAAGATCCCATGATGTTGTGAGCCCTGAGTGAGCGGGCCATGGTCCTTTCTGGTATCCCTTAATCCATTATGTTGCGATATAGTGCCTAGTTAATATTTACTTATTTGTACAAACACTGAAGCCAAAAGTCAATACAAATACAAAATACAAATTTGAATTATATCAGAGACGATTCTACAAAAAAATGTTTAAAGGGGTGTTGAACAAATGTTTGATACACAACATTGATGTAGAAGATGAAAAGTAACAGGAAATAATTTCATGGTTTGTATCACTTTTGATAAACAAAAGCAGATATCCAGAAGTCAAGAAATTTAACCGCATAATATAAATGTTTTTAATTTACCACTTAATAATGTCATTAAAAAAAGGTGTAATCTATACTCTATACCGTTGATTTAAAATTTAAACACTGGTTTAGGAACTAAACTATTCAATATTATTAATTTTTTATAATACCAATTTGAGTGTTTTCACATATTAATCGTAATTAAAAATCAACTTTTATATTGTTACAATTATTTTATATTGTAAGTTATTGTCCATTTTAAGTGACTCTCGTCTCTCAGTGTCATACAAAACCTCAAAATTGTTTATAATACCAGTCACAACGGATTAACAACAATATATATTCAAAAATCTATCTGAAACCCTTGGGACTTAATTTGAATCAATCACCTACCTTCTAAATTATATATTACAATCAGATTTATATCATTATTCATAAAAAAAATTGTTTATAAAGTTCTTCTATCTTTTTTGTTTAACTTTTCTATTTCAAATGTATAGCCTACTGTATTCAATTATGTATGTCAACTAATTAAATATAACCCTTACAATGCCCTTTGTTGCCCTTGCCAAAAGGTTTTTAACCAATAATTAAAAGAAAGATATACTGTAAATTAAAATGTGCAATTGATAATAAAGAATACACTATAAAACGTAATTAATGAATTTAATATATTCATTGTGTACAATAACCCAATTCTGTCTTTAAATTTATCGGTAGTTAGTCAAAAACTTTTGTGTAGAGTTGGATTTAGTTGCGGAATGGACAGTGTTCGGCCCATTACAGAAATTAACTCATTCGGCCCACAATACAGTACTAGCGACAACTATATTTAAATAGTAATTTGTAATTTCCCTGTTTGTACACCAAATGAGTTCCAAATCTAAGACATACAAATACTGACAATAATATATAATATATTTTCATTATACAATCATAGAATTCACGGAATAGTCGGTGCCCGGTGGTCAAGTATTGTTATCATGTATAGTCGAAGTAAAATACTTTCGTGGTATCACAATATCGAGTTAACTGTTGTATGATTCATTTAATTACTTTACGATGTCGGAGTATGTTAAATTCGGACTAACCGTCGAATCGTGCAATTGTATATTCGAAGTAGATTATATTCGTGGCAAATGACTGATAAAGCAATGTCGGAGTAACTACAAGTCGTGGCATGCAACATTCGTGGAAACTGTAGCAACCCCTGCCGCTGGTTTTACCTCCACGGTATAGAAGATAATGTTATACCGCGTTAGTGGTTACCTCCATTTGCTGTTCAATAGTACAACACGGCCTATACGACAGTACACACACACACACACAAATAATAATAATATAGCTGTGACAACAATTTTATTTTGATGTGCTTATCTTAGAAATTGTATTTACCGTAAACAAAACAATGAAATTATGCTAAATTTTCCATTCGTTCAGACTTTATTGCAGTATACGTTTAAAGTTGGAATTCGGTATGTATTGTGTACGCGGACTGGCTAATAGTTGAAAAATCTTAATACTTCGGTTGTTGTTTCACTATAAATTTGTCCGAACAAGATACCTTATAATATTATTGTTATGACAATTGTTTGCAGCCTCGTAGACTTTCGATTAAGTTAATTCGATGTGTTTTTAACTACCTAGATCAACATGAAAATTCTATTTAGGATCATACTATTGTTCGTCGCGTCAAGATTAATTCTGTGTAAGTATTCTGTTATTAAAAAAAAAAAAAACACATTAAAATGTACTAATAGTTACTATTTACTCCTGTTTATTACCAGGTTCGATTCATAAAAACCTCAAATATTTCGATACTTTGCACGCCTCCGATCTTTCCCATAATATTGTAAAACGCGGTACGACCGATAGCCCTCATCCGCTCAACAAAATTAGAGAAGTATCGTTTTCGACATTGGGAAGGTAAAAGCACATTTTTTTAATATGTTTTATAATTAGTCCCAAAGTTTGATAATCTTTGTAATTAAATCCTTTCTAAATTATAAAAAAATAATATTTATATATATATATATATATAATATTATGTTCTAATGGTGTGTTGCAATTTAGACATTTTAGATTGATTTTATCGCCTAAGAGAGGTTTGCTTCATCATCGTTTTGAAGCTTCTACTATTGATGGAGAAGGTGTCGAAACTCCAGTAGCCGTTGGTATGTTTATTTCCTCAAAAAAAAATTCTCCGGTTTTATATCAAATTTTGTTTTTTTATTGCAGATCATGAACATTTCTATGATGGTCGTGTATTCGGAGAGACTATTTCACATGCCGGCGTACACTTGGACGAAGGTGTTATGACTGCTATTATTGATGTGCCCGGCGAAACTTATCATATTGAAGTAAATTTTGTTTAGCAGTAATGTAAAATTTGATTTCTTATGTATTTTGATCCGTAATTTATGTAGCCACTATGGAGACATTTACCTGACAAAGACAATAAAACCATGGTTACGTATAAAGCTTCGGACGTGCGCTTGAGTTGGGAACAGTCAGAAAAAAAACCGCATAAACCGTGTGCTTATGTAAAAGAGGACGCAGGTCAGCACTGCACTAAACAACTACATGCAAAAACGTGCATGTTAAAATTATTTTTTTAACGTATAACATTTTAGAAGTAGAAACCGTAGATGACGAAGACAAAGACTTAGATTCAATAATGAGAAGCAAGCGTGAGGCGGAATCGTTTGATTATATGGCGACTCCGACAAAAACACGTTGTCCATTATTGTTGGTGGCCGACTATAGATTTTTTAGAGAAATGGGCGGAGGCGATACAAAAACTACGATAAACTATCTGGTACAGCTAATTAAATATTATACATATTTCACAGATTATCATTTCTTAAAACTTTGTAATCATCTTGATTATTATTTATTTATTTAGATTAGTTTAATTGATCGTGTACACAAGATTTACAATGATACGTTGTGGTTGGAAAGACAAGAATCCGATGGTTTCCGAGGTATGGGTTTTGTTATTAAGAAAATCACAGTACACAGTGAACCGACCAAAGTACGTAGTTCAGAAGACCATTACAACATGATCAGAGAGAAATGGGATGTTCGGTCGCTACTCGAGGTAATATTTTTATTAAAATTCTCTACATTTTATAAAACCCTAGCATTTAGTATTTCCAGTCATAATAATACTAAATATTTCAGTCGCTCAGTTTGAATTTTACCTTTTTCTTTTCATTCCTTCATAAAAAAATTAATCAAATTTCAATAATTAATATCTTGATAAACAGTAGATGAGTTTTTATAAAATATAGTTCACTATGATTGACCTTAAGCTATTGCTAGATTTAAATAACATAATTGTAACAATACAGATTAATATCTGTATTGTTAGCATTTGTTGAAAACGTTTTTACAAAAAACCAAAAATAAATCATTGTATTAAAAAATTATTCATTAAAAAAAAAAACTTCTTCGGAACATGAGACATGTCACTGTTTTTGTATTGCATTATATTATTTGATTACACTTGTGCTAAGTAAAATAATTATGTAAGATTTATAATTTTTTATTAATAGTCATTTTAAATGAATGTGTTACAAAATTTTAAAACGATGAATATTTTGAAATTAAATAAGAAAAGTAACTTATTTAAATTATAAAAACTAACACCAAAATTAATTACTTGTTTCTTTTGTTTTGAATAAAGTAAAGTAGTTAAGTACTTTCTTTTAGTAACGTAAAAGTAATAATTTAAAGACTTAATGACAGAATGATGTTCCATTCATGGCCGATTGTCACTAACTGTTTATGGTACTATTTGTCGTTCAAACTTTTATATCCCACGGCTTCTTTGTGACTTCACAATAATTTGAGGGCTCCTAAATTATTAAGGGAACGGAATTTGTTATTAGAGCTAGGAGAGAGCAATAATTGTTTGACCAAAAATGAATTTCATTGAAGTCATTTTCTGTCGTATCTATTGGACGGATTTTATTTTTTTTGTGTGAAGTTTTATGATTGGCTCTCTCGATTTAGCTATTCGAAAATTAGATTTATTAGAAAAAAAGTAAAAAGAACATAGTAAACAGTGTAATAAAAACATTTTTTGAAATATGTACAGTAGACATTTCGAAAGTGACTTTGCATTTTAGCCGTTATGCGTATAAATCTTGCGCTTTCTGTTTCCCTAAATTCTCCACTTCAGTAAACGTAAATCTATAACTTCACGGCTCTCTTGACCAACTCACGCAATGCTTATGAAATATTAAAAAATGTATGGTATGATGCTCATATAACGAACATTGATTTTTTTGTATTGGCTCATAAACGGATCAGGTAAATGATTTTTTACAAGTTGTTTTTTAAATGAAAATATTAATTACTTAAGTTAAATATGTATCACCGTAACTATTAACTACCTAACCTAACAACAGCAATTAATGTGCTTCATTTGATTAATAAAACACAAATAACAGTTAATATTATTATGGTCAAAGTTAATGCTGCACTTATTTTTTACCTAATGTTAAAAAGTTGGTATAGTTTTAATTGATCGGTGACGGAAAAGTGTTTGTTGAACAATAACAAATATGATATTTCTTGTATCATTATATTTTAACTATGCTTTGCATGTGGTGATTAACTAATGTGTATAAATACTTGTGTATTTGCTTTGGCCGGTATCAGGTGTTTAGCAGAGAATATAGCCATAAAGACTTCTGCTTAGCGCATTTATTTACCGACTTAAAATTTGAAGGTGGTATTTTGGGTCTGGCCTACGTCGGGTCACCCAGACGTAACTCGGTCGGAGGGATTTGCACACCAGGTGACGCCGTATATTTGCATTTAAGATTTTAAAAAGCGCCGTTACCGATATTTTATACATATTTCAAAATTTATACTATAGAGTATTTCAAAAACGGATACACACTGTACCTAAACTCTGGTCTCAGTTCGAGTCGTAATCATTATGGCCAACGGGTCATTACGAGGGAAGCGGATTTGGTAACGGCTCACGAGTTTGGTCACAACTGGGGTTCTGAACACGATCCAGACATCAGCGAATGCAGTCCAACGGCTAGCCAAGGCGGATCGTTCCTCATGTATACATACAGCGTTAGCGGATATGATATTAACAACAAGGTTAGTAATATTAATAATACTTTTTAATCGAAAAACGTTCTAAATCTGATGCATAGGCGAAAAAACAGCATGTCTCACTATGTTGGCTTTTTTTAGAAATTAACTATATATATATATTTTTTTTTTACAGAGATTTTCTCCATGTAGCTTGCGGTCTATACGAAAAGTATTGCAAGCGAAATCGGAACGTTGTTTTTCCGAACCGGAAGAATCTTTTTGTGGTAATCTCAGGGTCGAAGGCAACGAAGAATGTGATGCTGGGCTGTTGGGTACAGAAGACAACGATTCATGTTGTGACAAAAATTGCAAGCTGAGGAGAGCACAAGGAGCTCGGTGCAGGTAATTATACACATATGACAACTGTATGTATGTATAATGATATTAATTGTAATATGTCACTTTTCCAGTGACAAAAACTCGCCTTGCTGCCAAAACTGTCAATTCATGGCGTCCGGAGTGAAGTGTCGCGAAGGACAATTTGCTACTTGCGAACAGGAATCACGTTGTACGGGAACCGGTCCCGAATGTCCAAAGAGCCCAGCTATGGCGGACGGCACTGGATGTTTGGAACGGGGCAAATGCCGCTCGGGCAAATGTATACCATATTGTGAAACGCAAGGCCTACAAAGTTGCATGTGCGATACAAGTAAGGAGGTTGCTGAGAAAATAAAACGTTTAGATAGTGATATAATAACAATTCAGATAATTGACAGTGTTGTAAATAAAGTATTTAAGTACAAACACTGTTAAGTATTTAAATTACAATTCAAGTACTTAAATGCGTAACCAGGCAAGGCCAGGTGTAACAGCTAGTATACAATAATTATTTGAATTATTACGGATAGCCTTTAAAGAAATTATGGCAGGTTTATTAAAGATTTAATGAATCAATAGATGTTTAGTAGTTACTTAAAACATAATTTAGTGGCCTGTGATTGGTCCTTTAAATTTTAATGAACTCATTAAATTTATTATTTTTTTATGTGACCCGTATTAAAGTAATTTGCAAATGTATTAAAAAAAACAGTATATAAAAGTAGAAATGATCATCACTTTAATTTTTCTAAAACGTTACAATGGTGTATGATAAAAACTATGCAATGACAACTACTAAATATTTGAATAATAGTTTTTAAATGTTCAGGAAACATATTAATAACATTTTTGTGGATGTATTTTGATTTTCTGCTAAAATATCAATCATTAAAATGATTATAAAATATACTTTTAACTAGGTGACAAATGAATTCCGATAACTTTGTTTGAGTTCTATGCTTTGTTTACCTATATTAGATCTCTTTCAGGTCTAAAACAAATATAACAATTTATTGGTATAAAATAAAATACAATTTGTATGTTGTTGTGAGCCACTTTTGAAATTTTGTGTGATCTCTTGTATTATATCTAAATTTGAACAATTATCATTTGGTTGGTAATCAGGTATTAATTCAGTGATTTGTTGTACATTTCGTTGCCAGGATTCTCTTTTCCGCAGATGATTTCTTCTCTATGTCGCTCTCGACATTTTCTATTATATTACTTTATTTTATTATTATTAAAAAACTAACCTTTGGCTTGAATCACTGAATTGTGTGTTGTTTTCCTGCATTTTATTTTGCAGGGCCCTGCATAATGTAACTCATATTAAATAAATAATAATAAATATTTTTTTGAGAGTTATATGAACAAGAAACTAACTAATTAGTTTAACGTTTAGCATTAGAATTCATAATGAAACTACTTTAATAGAATTATCTTTAACTTATTGTTAATTGACACTAATTATATATTCTGTATTGCTATGGAAATATATTAGTAGCCACTCATATTAAAATAATTAGTGAAATAATAAATAATAAAAAAATTACACTCAAGCGCTGATGATAAAAAATAATAACTATTAAAGGCGCCGCGCCGATAATAGGTTAATTCAGCCAAAACAAATCTAGTTATTAAAACCTTACCAACCAATCATTAAAATTATCCAAATCATTCTGTAATGCCATTCGATCGAAAATTTAGGTAACTTGTTTAAATAATTTACCGTCATCGGCTAGTAATGAAATATTAGAATATGATAATATGATAGATATCATCATACACTATCCTTTAAAATAATTTTTATTAAAAATAGTGCCATCAAATTGTGCATTTAAATTATACATTTTAGTTGTCAATAATATTATGTTTAAATAGAATTACTTTTAATAAATAGCGTTACTCTAATGTAATATATTGGTTTCCTTATCCGTCAATAAGGTTTTTGATTTGATAAAACAAGAATGATTGTTAATTTATTTATTTATTTTCGTTTAGTTTTGCACTCTTGTAAACGGTGCTGCCGGATCAATTTGAACGACACATGCTATCCTGTCGATCCACCTGATGTGTTACCCGATGGGACGCCTTGTATTCAAGGATTCTGTAACAGAGTAATAGAAAATTAACAATACAATATTTCTTATGCCTAAACTGATCTAACTCGACAATTTTTTACAGGGCGTTTGCGAAAAGACTATTCAAGATGTCGTCGAACGTTTTTGGGACATCATTGAAGAGATTAACATTAACAAATTGTTGAGATTCCTAAAAGACAACATTGTCGGCACGGTCATTTTGGTGACCGGTTTAATATGGGTGCCGGCTTCGTGTATAATCAATTGGTTGGACCACAAGCGCGTGAACGAAGCGCGCGAAAGAAGAAGATGGGAAGACCAAAATGAATTTTTGCAAATGACCAACGATGCCAGACCGAAGAAAATAATCTACATAAAAGTGCCCGCGAGTCGTACCGCTACCAACAGACAAATGTAAATTTTACTCTACACTACTCAACTGCTGTGCATTCATTTGAAAGTTACATTAGCTCTTTTATATATTTTAGCCATTTAATTATGATTATTTTTTTAAGTTACCTACCTATTACAAATCTTTTTGTTCCTATTTGTTTATTGCGTAATTAATTTAATTGTTTTATATAAGTACTTAATAATCGTTTTTTGTATGGTTTATTGAATTTTCGAATAATTAGTGGAAAATATTGTCTAGTCAAACCTGTGCAGTATTATTGTTATTTTTTAATTTCTGTATTATAATGTATAATTAAATTGTAATTTAATTTATTAGGATTGTAACTGTATAACTATTAGAATCATTAAAAAAATAATGTGTCAACAGAACAAAATATTTTCTATTTAATCGCATATAAAACAAGCAAAATTGTAATTTTTTTTTTTTTGTAGAAAACTGCATGAAAAACAAACCCAAAAACATTTAATAAGGTTTTTTTTAATGATACAAAACATTTTACATATTATATTAGAATTTTTAAAAACATGATAATTATTTGAGCTTAGTGTTAATATTAAAAATAATTACAAATTTGGATGTAAAACAATTTTTTTCTAAAGGAAATTCATAATAAACCTTTAATGGTTAACTCAAGTTTATTTTTTTCAATTCAGTTATTTAAATCGAAATGAATAAAAAAATGAACTGCAAATTATTAGCATACAAAAGTTTTATTTATATTATGGAAATGCTCGGTAAAATTTGAAAGTGATTTTATCCGAAACGAGTGGTACAGTAGTTTATAGGCATAATGGAATCTGAGCATAGAGGTTACAGGTCTACAGGAATTATTATAAATGAAAGTTATAGAATCACTTTCAAATAAACTCTGATGCTTATTTGTAAGTACAGAACCTCAATTTAATAATTTCTAACTTTGCTGGTTAACACTGTGCTTGGTTTGGACAAAATTCAAGTAAAATGGACCTTCCCGTCCCCATTATGCCCCGGCCCCTGTAATGGGTTTTTTTTATGTTTACCTACTTAAATTATAAAAAATATGACCTAATAGACTTTTTTGTTTTTGATAAACAAATTTAATTTAAAGTTTTTCATATTTTTTTTCACTCGGAAACGGGAAGGCCTATTTAACTGAACTGTACGTTCGGTTGTCTATATCCAGGGACATATTTACTGAACTACTGAAATGCGCTAATCTGATGATTTGTTTGTATATATATTTTCGTGGTGCTACATTTTTCACGCGTTAGCCCCACCACGCAACCTGCTAAAAGAAACTTAGTTTCAAAATAATTTTCTATCAAAAACAAATCTTATTGCTATTAGCCAAGATATTTTTAATCAACGGTAGAACTGATATTAATCTATTTAATCTTTTTATAGATGAATAGAGGTTTTTCAAAAATTCAAAGCGAGGTTAAATTTAAGCAAGCTTGGAGCAACCTCAGAATGATTAATATCTTAGAACTTGATTTAGTCTATGATTTATTTTTATAAAATTGCAGATCCGTGTTGGTGTTTCAATAAGAATAGTATAGCACTTGTTAGAAACCTTAGTGTGTGTAATAATTTGGAATATGGTTTAGCTTTATTATTTGAATGTACCTATTAAAATTAAATTATTCTAGATCCAACAGAGATCATTGAAAATAAATGATAAATGACTATATAGAAGGATGTATTCAAAGTTTTTTACGGAGAGCTGGTCATCAAGTCGATGGGTATAGAACTCGAGAAATTGACAATTAACTAGATAACTTATAATTTCTTAAAAAATATATTATGATATGACATTTGTGCCCATTTGCACTAGTATATCTGTTTTTTTTTTTTGAGGGGAATTGTGCTGTAGCAATACCAAATAAATATTAACCTACATACTTTGTACACACTTGGAAGACAGAGATTTATAGTTGAAGACATAAAAGTTCATTAAATTTATGTAATGTAATGGAATGGCATTATGTTTTTTCACACTTTTACATTTTGATTGAATAAAAAAAATTGAATTTTATGTAATAAACAATATTATTTATTACTAAATAATAATGTTTTTTTTTAGTCTACGGCTCAAATACTAATATTATTGCCTAAAAACAATTATAAATTCATTACAATTTTATGAATGAACACTTTTTTTTACTTTTTATAAAACATGCAAGTATGTTTTAGAAACATTATTTTTCTTTACAAACTTGAGAGAGAATTTACTGTCTAATATAGACTATTTTACCTACATACTTTTTAAAAGTAAAAACGCAATTGAGTATAACTTAAATACGAAACTCGAAGATGTATTTAGAAATACTCAATTTGAAATAAATTTGTCAATGAACATTATGTGACTAAATACAATAATACCTATGTATTATGTTTTAAATACAACAATACTCGTGTGGTGGCCGCTAGGATTTGTTTAAAACGACATCATAACTCAGTCGTGTGTTGCAAACAAATGGTCATTATAATTTTAATAGAACACTTGTAGTTAAAAAATTGTATAATATTAAAAATACCCTAATACTTTTTTCAGGTAACGTGGGTAATAAACGCTAGGCGTTTGCCAAGTTCACTTCATCGGTCAAGACGCTTATAGAAAAGTTTACAAAAAGCAAAATTTGTGCGTGTTGCGCGATCTAGCGGTTAAGTTTAAGATGACGTACATTTTTTACATTTTTTTGTGGCCAAAATACAAAAACATATTACCTACACTATTGCATAAATTTATTGTGTAATTATCAGCATAACTAGTAATTTATTATACTGTCATAATTAATTTGCCATAAAAATGAACGTTGCATTGTATTTTATGTTAATCAAAATTATTTATATTCTACTGGATAGTAGTATACTTTGCACATATTATATATAATCCCAGTAGTTGTTTTATGAGCGAAATAAGGTTATCGTTAAACAATAGAATTTTAGAGAAAAAAACAAATTATTTAGTAAGTTTATTAATTTTTTTGTAACAATTGTTAAAAAAGTTAATTAGTGAACAGCGGTTAAGTATTTAATATCGGTAGATACCTAATAATGTGCATTACAAAATTCAGTAACTTATTAAACATATTGAATGTACAATACCTTTCAAGCTTCTCAGCCGACGGGTATTACATTGATTAAATAACTATTAAACTTAACAATTGCCGATTTTTTCTGTACCTAACCATACTGTGTCTTTTGTTATTTGCTACAAATATAAATTGTAGTATTAACAATAAGCATACTGTTCTATCTTTTTGACAACATTTCAATAGTAAGTGTTCTTATCTATAGGTATTGGACAATAGATGATCTAATGCTAGTTTTAATGAATAAATATGAATTATTAATAATTTTGCGATTTTAATTAAAAGATAAAAATGAATACCACATTGCTCGTTTACGGAATAACGATACTAGTAGTTATTTCATTGATGATAATCTTTAAAAAAATTAAAATCGAAGAAAAATTACATTGGCCAATCGAATACCTGGGCCTTGTGGATTATCGTCCATGTTGAGTTGTTATCAGTTGGCATTCAAGGACCAAACAAATTGTTGGCAAACCTTCTTAAATTGCACAAAAAGTAAGTGAATATAAAATAATTTTATGTGATCGTGTTTCAGTATAGTATGTAAAGTTATTTAAGCTTCAATGCAGTAGTGAAAATAAATTGGCACCGGGTATTCTATAAAAAATACAGATCAGACAAAAAAAATTAATTTTTAACAAATTTAAAACAATTGTTTAACGACGCCTAATATTATAATAGCAATACATATTAAGAGATTACATTATACAGACTTGTTAAGTCCAATGAAATTCAACAATAGGATTAATTCGTTGTAGATATGGAAAATCTCTATTCAAAATTTGGATTTTAGACGACCTATTCATTAGCGTCATCAGACCCGAAGAAATAGGGCAAGTACTTACTAATAAAGAGCTGTTTAAAAAGTCAAAACACTATTCAGTTTTTCACGAATCTTTTGGGCTCGGTCAAGGTATATTTTTTAATGACAACTACGACGAATGGAAACATAACAGGTATGTATAACATTATTTACTTCACCATGAAGTAGAATCATTGATATTTATATACAATATATTTTTAGAAAGATAATATTGGAAGGATTTAAATTTTCCACTCTTAAATCGTACATACAACTTTTTTACGAAGAAGCAAACACTCTTGGTAGATTATTGTATGAGAAACGTGAAAAAATATCTCACCAATGTAAAATAAGTAAAGCAGTTGCAATGGCTACAATGAAAATTATTGGAAGAACTACTCTAGGCATACAACTAAGTGATCAGAAAAATACTGATACATTTTTTTTAGAAAATTTGGAAGTCATACAAGAGGTATGTTTGAATATATTATATTTTACAAGAATGTATATACAATTTAAGTAGCAAGAGGTATATTAGATTAGATTAACTGTCAGGTATATAGTAATATATAATATGTGAATATATAACCGAAAACGTAGAGAATGATTCATTAAGGATAAAACTCACAATTTTTGTTAAAATAAATGTTATTCTATAGTTTTTTTTTTTTGAAAAATATATTCTTTAATGTTATTACTATTTTACAATATTAAATAATTACGTTTACCTTTTTTAAGAATATATTCTAGAGCGCTATCAACTTTTGAAACTTGAATGGAAACGGTTATATTTAATTATCTTTTTAAATTACAAATAATTTCCTTGCAGTTTTGACTGGTCGATAACCAGCTATGAATAATAATTTTTGAAGTAATAAAAGTTTCAAATTTAGGACTATAAGAAGGGTGGTTTGTTGTAATATTTTATCTGTGTGCAACATTTTCAGCAAGTTATTAATTTATTTATCTATAAAATGATTTTTAATTCAAAAATTTAATCAAATAGGTATGTACTTTATCATTTAAGTTTTAAAAGGTTAAACGATCTCTGGAGTATACTAAAAAATATGAAAAATGTAGTATTAGGTATTTAACTTTGTCAAATAAATGTTTTTATTACATTGTTTACTATTTACTCTATCGAGGCTAAAAGACCAAATTTTAATTTGAAATTAGTCGGCATATTAAAAATAGCTACTAGAACAATTTTTATCAATTATGGTTTATCCTTTGCTTCTTAATAAATAACGCTTTCCGTTCCATTTAAAAACTTTGTACTCTCGTCAGTTGAAATTACATCATCCTCTAAAACTGTTTTTACATACTAACTAAAACCATTACCAGAATTAATGAGAAAAGTGTAACACATTGTGGTATAGCGCTTTTTTAAATAAACTTTATAATTATTTCAGGTTTGGGAACACAGAATGTCATATCCGTGGTTACTGAAACCAAGTTTGTTTCGGCTGTCATCGTTGAAACGCACACACGATGAGAGTCAAAGCCTATTGATTAAACTGATAAACGATTTAATTTCCGAAATAATAGCAAAATCGAAAAATGTCGACACAGTCGAACATGACAAAAGTGACAAAACCGGGAAACCTAAATCACTCATTGAAATTTTGCTTGCGAACGATCAACCAATGCCGTTCCACGAGATACGAGCCGAATTAGTAACTGTTATAGCTGGTACGTTATTTTAATTCTTTCAATATGGTAAAGTTAATTTTTTTTAAATATTTTTTATATATATTTATATAATAACATATTTATTTAAATGTTTCATACATTTTTTGAATTGTGTTTAAGGCGGTCAAGACACTACAGCTGTATCAAACGCGTGCATTATATTCATGTTAGCTCATCATCAAGATGTACAAAATAAAGTAATTATAGTTGATTAGTTATCCAGTAGATTTATTTTCGTTTGCACAATATGCCTTCTCGTACCTTCACATTTTTTTCTAATAATGTTTATATAATTATATATCATATTGCATACTAAAAACCAACAATATTATTCATCAAAATATACTTTTTTCATTAAAAATAAAAAAGGTTTACGAAGAAATAAGTACGATATTTTCATCTGACGATACAAACCGATCACCGACGTATGAGGATTTGCAGCAAATGTACTACTTAGACCGCGTGATCAAAGAAACTCTGCGACTTTACCCACCTGGGCCATTACACGCCAAACACGCCGAAGAGGAGGTTACCATAGGAGACACTTTAATTCCTGCGGGTAAAAAAGTCAGATATATTTGATTGAACTGTTTATCTAATGATGATTTTCTTGATTTTGTACGTTGCTCAAGGTTCGACTATACTAATTTTCATTCCACATCTACATTTAAACCCCGAACTCTATCCGGAACCGGAAGCGTTTAACCCAGACAACTTCCTGCCGGAAGCATTTCGGAGCCGCCCGCCCTATTCGTTTATTCCATTCAGTGCCGGTTTTAGAGACTGCATAGGAATTAAGTACGCGATGCTTCAAATGAAAGTCATCGTATCCACATTACTAAGGGCTTACAAATTTTTGCCGTCCGACAATTGTCCTGAGCCACAGCACCTAGGTATAAAGTTTTTGGGTACATTGAAATTTGCCGACGGATGTTACGTTAAAATAGAATCAATAACGTAATTTAAAGTTTAGCAAATTAAAATTATGGGCATTAGGTTTGTAGTTTGCTTGAAAGGAACTCGTTTTCAGGATTTTTCATGCGAAGAAACATATTGGAATTTTGTTTATTTTTGTATGAACAATGCATAATGTTTATTAGTTTACTGTCGGTACAAGTAATATTATCAAATTTAAATATTTTTTTATTTGTTAAATTATTCATCATTATTAATCTATATTTTTTTGGTTGGAATATATTTTTAAAATTGTACCTACGTGTTTGAATAAAACAAACTTTTTTTATTATTATTTAAAAAAAATGTATTAATTTTTTATTTTTTAGTTTGTCCTAAGGAAATGAGGCGTTTATGGAGTCAATAATATATTAAAATTTCACAAAAAAAAAGTATAAAAATTTACCTAGGTTTTTTTATTATATTTTACTTCATATTAAAACAATATATTTATATTATTAATTATTTTTTTAAACGGGCCTATCGCGTATAAAATAAATAAAAATAAAGCATATATGTATAAATTAACTACGCAATATTCTGTATGAAATAAATAAATTAAAAACATGAAAAACAAAACTGCAGTACGTACCTAATTAAATAAAACTAATCAAATTTTAAAATGATCTATGAACGAAAAATGTTTTTTTTTAAGAACGAGGAATGGAACTATTTCCTTTCTTGAAGTCTGAAATGGGAAAGCATATAGTTCCAATGTTGATTAATTTTTTGCGTTGAAGGTAAGAATTTTCGGTAAGAGCGTCTTACTTTACTACTTAGTATGGACTACATAGATACAAACTATGTTAGCTCTTCGGCCTTAGCCAGGCCCTAGCTTTAATTTCGATTTTTTTATAAGATTGATTGTTTTGTTTTAACTTGCAATACTTACACATCAATAATAAATACAAATAATAATTAACAATAATTTAATACCTACTTATTATAAATATAATATACTGCGTACGCTATAATAATTTAAAATCATATTATAGTTTATTTATATTTATAATCTATCATGCAGTTCATCATCCTGTATAGTACGACAACATTTTTAATATTTGAGATGTCCACACGGTTCATAGATCATGGTCTAGCTCACAATTGTATAAATGCCGGGATCTGCTTTTTGTCATCAATGTGTGTTGTGAGTAGGAGGGTAGTCCCCATTTTTACCTTCTGGTATTTAATTGTATACATACAGAATGGTGGCATGCCATATTATGTCTTTTTGTTGTCCCATCAATTAATTTAAATTGGTTTTGTCGGAACACTCTGGTCCAACCAGTTACAGGTGACAGTGGTAACAGTTCCGACCGTCCGTACTTTCTGACATAAGTTAAGCATCCTGTGTATATTCATGGACGTGCCTCTGTATAATTCGAAAGACGGATGATTATAGTTGTCTAAAGGTCTTAGACATTGCCACCGTTTTCCACAGAATCTCTCAGAGGAATATATTCTTAAGTTATTGGTTTTAGTTCTGATTCAGCATAATGAAGAGAAATTGGTAGCCCTCTTTACCGTACGGGAATCGGAGAATATACTGAAATGTATCATACAACGATGCGTTTCAAGAAAACGCTGCAATATATTGTCTCACCGTTGGATTATGATGCCTTGGTGATAAACCTATTTTTATAACGATTTCCGTATTTTTATGTGTAACCTAACCATAAGTTCCTTACCCCCCGTAGTGTTTCTTTCGAGAATCCAAATAATATATGTAAAAACATTGATCGAAATAAGTGTAGCTGTTTAGACGACTATAAAAAACATAAATACATACATACAATAATTTTTATAAATACCTATATATATCTATGACGACCGTATGTGACTTTTTTGTGAAAACAAACAAAAACCGCTGTTTTCTAGGGCTCAAAATGTTCTTTATAATTTTTTTTTTTGTATAGTACTTTAGCGAGTCATTTTTTTACTAGATTTCTAAATTTTGTCTTTTTTTCATTTTTATAAAATGTCCTAAGAGGACTTGAGATTAATATGACCGTCAACAGGCACGACGGTAGAGGCTGTGACGATGACACATCAAATCTTCGCTGCATAGTAAGTGAAAAAAAAACGCTAAAAAACACCGTTTTGGAATAAATTATATTTTGCCATCAAAAAGATTCCAAAACAATTTTATGATCTAAATAAAATTAAACCAAAAATACGAGAGAAAAACATTTTTATAGTACAAAAAGTATTGACGTTATCATCAGGTAGATGAGGACCTATTGTTTTATTCTAACCGTTGTATTACATAACTGAAAATAGTTAGTTCGGTGGGGTTAGGGGTGAGAATGGGAGAATGGGAATTATTTTACTCAGTACTGCAGACTAAATCTCGGGCAACGCCGGGTCCGGACAGCTTGTATTATAATAAAAAAGCCAGTACAGTGGGGTCGGGGCATAGTGGGAACAGAGAGGTCACAGGTTTACAGATTTTATTATAACTTTTTTGACTATTTTTAAAAAAGTTATAGAGCATCGTAATTTTAAGTTGATAAATTTGTAAATGTGTTGGGTGTTTTTCTCGATTTTGATGGGGAAGGGGTGACTTTTTTAAATGTTTGGCCTTATAAAGTACCTTCCTGGTATGATTTCTGATTTATATAGTTGCTACACGAAGAAATCTTTTTAGCGGTTTATACGAGATATCGTTGGTCCAGACACAAAAAAAAAAATAATAATAATAAACACATCATTGTAAAAACAATACCTTCTCAGCTCCGCACCGAAGCTAAAAGGGGATTTATTTTGGACACACTTTAAGACAGATAGTAGCTACATTTATTTTAAATGATCTGAGTATTCATAATGCTTACACTGTGCTATGTTAAACAACTTAAAAAGACGAATTTAGTTGTATTCGAAGTCTCTCGTCAAGCTATTGACCTCAAGCCCATACCCATCCCTTTACAACAGCTTT
The DNA here is from genome assembly GCF_023614345.1 of Adelges cooleyi. NCBI lineage: Eukaryota > Metazoa > Arthropoda > Insecta > Hemiptera > Adelgidae > Adelges > Adelges cooleyi. The sequence goes on from NW_026095978.1 coordinate 2,220,059, forward strand.
ACATTATCTCTATTTTTTTCTAATCTAGTATCTCTCATATCTTATCTAATAATTGCTTATCGGTTCTTTCATTCAAAAAACAACCGCTAGATCGCGCCCCACTTACATATCTTCTACGGTAACGCTAGCGTCATGCACAGATTTTTGTATTGACTCCCAGCCATAAAATATATACATGTTAACATATTGAGTTCAGTGTGTCTTCTCGACAACATCATTTCTCAGTATTGAACATTATATGAGTTGCAGCTCTATATATTTTTACTCTATGACTATTACCAAGTTTACCGAAAATACCGGTATCCAAGATTTAAATACTTTCAGCATAGTCTGAATCACTAATCAGTACCGTCTCTGCCACGGACGCATGTTTTTGACAACCCTCGGTTTTTTCGATATAGCCGATTACGCGTAGGAAACTCACGTGGGGTTCTTCTTTTCGCAGGACCCGACAACGTGTGTCAACGTGGAACCACCGAAGTTGTACAAATGGTCAGCGCAGGAGGTAAAAACAAAATCGCGGCAATCCAATTGGTTTCCCCGGGCCGCGTTTTTCTATGGACTAACTGAAAAGGCGCATTGGAACCGTCATTTGGACGTGGACATGAACTACCAGTTGCCGATAACGACAAGGTACAGGCCAACGGACGAGTACGCGGATTCGTATTCCTGTGAAGACGCCGACGCCGTGGCCATGCAAAGAAAGCCCGTGTCTTTCGCTATCCTGGGAAAGTCCAGGCTGCAAGAAGAAAAGCTGGCAGGCATGTTGTCCGCTTACTGGGGGTGCGTGCATTTGTCCATAGCCAACGGCCTGAACGGCCGAGTCCAACTGGACCCTGAAAAAAACGGAGCATTGCGAAGAGGCGAAATAATCAACGTGCGTTCCGATCTGTTCGACGTGTTGGGAATTAACAGTCCAGTCGTCATCGAACGTGGCTACGTGCTGACTGGATTTCCCAAGTAATTTGCTGGGCACATCCTGGCTTCTCCGCATGCCTTTGCATGATTTTTCGGTATAAAATATTCGGGGTCCATTACACAGACAAATATAACAAAAGCTATTGTTCAGCATTTAATATAGCTTATTGTAAGCACATATTATAGTGAATCCCATACACTACGTTATAATGTAAATAAGAATTAGGGTACACTACATGTTGGCAAAAGATAATTTTACGATTGACGGAAGAGGGGATGGAATGGTAGTATGATAAGGGAATGAGCCGGGGTGGGTATGGGACGGTGGAGATAAAGGTAACGATAATTTCTGAATAACTGATAAGAATTAATTGATAAAATTAAAAAACAGTTTGAATTATATCAAGGACAAATGTTTAAATATATAATGTGTAATTTATGTTTTAGGTTCGATTCGGAACTAAATCCTAAATCGCAGATGGATTCTTTGTTTTTCTTCAACCCACCGGACGTTTTGATCTATTTGAGTTTTCCTAATGACGATATAGCCACATATCATGAGGAAATGGAATTGAAATTAATTGAACGTAGATGTTTCAGGGAAAATCGATTTTCTATTGGAGACACCGACCTCAATTACGGCAAAGATATCATGTGGAACAATTTATTTTCACACAAATCCCGGATGGACATACATATTTACCAAAAATTCTTACTTGAAGTCATCGAGGATGCCATTAAACGTTTTGACCAACAGTTCGTGATAACTATGGATGGAAGGCTACCCGTTGAAGTTATATTCGAAACGGTCAAGGCGAAATTGCTGACTCTGCCCCTTCAACGGACTCCAATTCCGAAATTTATTTTTAAGGAAGACGCTTCGATTTCGGGAAGTAGTGCAATGGATCGATTTGAATACGAAGCCGACGCAGAATCACTTTCGTATGGGATGAGGACCAGAGCAGAAGACAGTTTAGAAATGCTTTACGAGTACGACGAAGGAATAGATAATGTAAACATCAAAGAGGATGAAAATGAAGAAAGTTTGCGTAAAATGTCCGAATACGGTGTTCTGTGTCCGGTCAACTATAGCAACGGTTTTCTGGTAAAGGGAAATAAACGTTACACCATTGAGTACATGGGAAAACTGTATTATTTTGCGGGCATCGACGAAGTTAAATTATTTCAAAAATTTCCACGGCAGTTCCTTGAAATCCCAAGACCGTGTATGTCCATAAAAGCCATATTTTATGGCCCGGAAGCATTAGCGGGCCCCGCGGCCAGGGGGGCTTGCAAGTTTTTCAAATATAAACTCATCGACGTGAAGCAAATTACAGAAACGTCGGAAGAAACGTTACAGAAGCAGTACATTTTCTACATCGTCAATTCTATGATAAAATCCATTAGCGAAGAGCTAAGAATAAAATCCAACCGAATAAAAGGTGTCGAGATAATGCAAATGGCTATCGGCAAATGGATAAAATTGAATTTCGATACGACCGACAATGAAGATTTGCATGAGGCGGCTGATGAGGCCGAATTGTTAATTGAACAACGAACTGAAGGGGAAGAATGTCTTTCAGAAGACGGTAATTTTTTAATAACTGTCTAAAGTGGTATTAACATGAAAATTTTTCATGTTAATACCAAGCTAAGTCACTTAGCTTGGCATTACACAGTTAAATTTGTAATGCAAAATTATTGTTATTAGTTTGTACATTTTTGTAATCCTAAATTTATAGTTGAAATCAAAATTTTTTATCCCAGGTGCCAGGAGAAGTTTATCCCAACGTCCGTATCATTTAAAAATTATTTAGGAACTTCAATCCATGCCTATCGGTTTGTAACCTAATTTTTCGTAGCCTAACTAAAATCCTCTAATTCTAGTTTCTTGAACTTACCTTATTACTTCTAGACTAGTGTGGACAAAATTCATTAGGAAATACTCGTCTAATATAACGTATTATTCTAGTCAAAAATTGAAAATTTGAAATTATGTCTACATTTGTATTTTTTTTTATGCTTCTAGACTCATATTCTAAGTGCAACTATGATAACGACTTGTTTCAACTTCGAACCATGTTTGAATCGTACGGAATGGATTTTATCGATGATTTAGATGCATGCATTCAAGCACACAACGAACCAGAAAGGTTGCAAAAATATTTCCCACTTATGCCTCCGGATAGGCGCCGAGAGTTCAGGGAAAACTATTTAAAAGAAAATAAAGTTACTCGATTCGACATAATTACTTATCTGGCCAACGATTTGCGTGCGAGAAGAGAACAATACCGTAATTGGATTATGATTAATGCCCCAATGGAATCGTCGTTTATTGACAAGTTAAAAACGGCTGAATTTTATCCCAGCCAGATAATGTTTTTCAACGATATTGACCCGTTGCATAAATTTTTGATGATCGACGAATCGACGAGTAGGAAAATGGAGATCACTCATTGGACAATTTTCGAAGGTGTTAAGAATGGTCCGGTTTACGACGCCACTTTGCCCGACCGAAAACCGTACTCGCAATTCGTCACCAGTATCGAAGACAACGCCAGTTATATCGAAGAAGAAGAAAATGAAAACTATTATTACGAAGAATATGAACTCAAAAATTCGCGTTATGAAAACATACACGAAAACGAGATATCTAATGAATACAACAACCTAAGCCACGACGCTATTATGGCAGCAATCATGCCCGAAATAATAGAACGGTTAAATCAATATACAGCGGACTACCTCAAAAAGTGGTATTGTTTCACGTCTGAAGTTTCGGACGAAGGCAGACGGTACAAGGATTTTAGCGTTGTCCATGTCAAATCTGCCGACAAGGAATTAGACGTGTTTAAACATTTGATCGAAGACACTTTGTACAACGTTAAGAGGTACACAACATTACATCTGATAAATAGTACATCTATTTTTAACAGGGTTTTTAACGTTCCTTTTATAAAAAAAAGGAATTAGTTTTCTTTTTCGTTCAAAAAAAGATTTATACCTTCGTTTACTCGTTAGAAAATGAACTAAAGCAAAACATGGTAATGCATGAATATGTTTTTAGCTTCATAAAAAAAATCACATCTTATCAGTAAGACCAAATCTTCTCGTTTTTATTCGATTAAAAAAAACTATCTTGTTTATTATAGTTTATGAACAAATTATATAATTTGTTGTCCAAAACGAATAACTAATTCCACGAACTCGTTTATTCGGAGCTAGTTATTTAACAACACTAATTTTTAGATAGTAGCTAAATAGTATAATAATATTCTTTTAGATTTTTGTCGAACCGCGCCATTCCGGCCCCTGTATTGGATAAGGCAAAATCGAGGCCTGAAATCATGCAATACAACGGAGATACTTCCATTTACTGCCCGGTCCAACTCGTTAAAGGTAAATTCGTTGTAGGATTGAAAAAATACAGAGCAATTTACCAAAACAGATACTATTATATGAGCTCTGATGAAGCATTACATCAGTTTATATTGAACCCTCGCAAGTATGCATCGTTTTCTAGTCATCTAGACAAGTTTCCTAAACCAAAAATATCCTTACTCTTGCCGTTTGGCCTGAAAACGACAAACGTGGTTGACGAAATAACAAAGCACTTTGACATGAGCGTGGTGGAGTTTTATTCGGTATTCAAACGAAAAATTGTACCTAAAGGCATGCCGATGCTCGGTGAGATGTTTGAAGAACCCACGTTGCGAAAAATCATGGACAAATATTTGATCAAAGGCAACCCGACTCTGACAGACAACGTAAATAAAATCAGAAAGTATATGGATTTGAAGAGCGCGTACTTGAGCGACACCGATTGGCAGAAAATAAACTCGGTGTTCTATCAAATCGACGAAAGCATTTGCTACATAAACTATCCTCGCAACACGATGGAACTCATGTACTTGAAAGACAATGAAGTAACGCCTGACGTCATAGTCAACGTGACACGAGACTTAGATGCGCATCACATAGAAACCAAAGATAAGGTCGCGGAAAATTGGTTATCCTACCAAGCTGCGGTATTTGAAAAAATCATCGAAAAGGACGCCGCCGCCAGATGGAAATATTCGCAAGCCAAATCCAAACTTTTTAAAACCCAGCTAAACGAATACATGAACAACGACGACAACGACACCGTGAAATCGCGCATCGAACACGTCATCATAGCAATTGCGGGAGAAGTGATAAAAGGGCATGGCGCCACGGAATTCGTGTGCGATCAACTGGCCAAGAAAAATGAGAAAGCCCCGATCACATCGTCAGAGTCTAACTTTACGGCTAGAATTCAGGAGATGACGTTAAGGCAGAAAAAAATTATCATCAATTACAGTTTGACGGTGGAAGACTTGATCCGAATAGAAGATTTCACGATTTTGGATCACATCGATAAAATAATCTGCGCCAAAGTGCCGAAGCAGAATTTCATATTGACCACATCGTTCGTCGACGAATTTAACCCACCCACGGATAAGATGGTCCAACGGTATCTTGAAACCGAGTCCAACGAGTTTTCAGACATGCATCGTTTCGCCAAAGAAACGTATATTCCTTGGATTACGGCGAAGGCGGACGATCCAATCGATGAAATTATAAATAAGCTGGACAGCGTTTTAGTGAGTAACTCAAACGTTTTCGAAAACGTGTTCGACGTGGATTTCGAGTTAGCTGAGCGAATGCTGTGCAACGGCGAAGTGTATTTGAGCCGGTTCGGTCGCTGGTGTCCGGTCCGTTTGTACGAAAAAAATGATAACGTACAGTGGTTCTATACGGATTATTTGGACGGGCACTTACGACCGGTAGTCCATCGCAAGTACGTCTATTATCTGAGCGGACCTGACAACCGCGAGAAGTTCGGTCAGTGTCCTCTCAAGTATCTGTTGCAGACTTGTTCGGTTCCGCCTTGCGTAGCACTGAGAATGGCGATAGTCGGACCTCCGAAAAGTGGTAAGACGTACTATGCCCGTCGTCTGTGCGCCAAGTTTGGATTCCAATTGATCCGTATCGAAGAGGCCGTCAAGACTTACTTGAAATCATACCACTGGGTTGAGGACGTCAAACGGACGCAGCGCATGCTATTGCGGGGTGACACGTTAGAAGACTCGGCGCTAATAGAAGTCGTGAAATTTGCCATGCAGACAACTCGGGCCAACATTCGAGGGTTCGTGATCGACGGATTTCCGATTACCGAAAAGCAGTTCGAACTGCTCAACAAATCCGGCATTATTCTACATAAGATATTCGTCCTAAACCGTTCGTACCGGCGGTGTCTAGCCAATCACAAGCCTGGAATTAGGGTGACAGAAGCGTCGTTAAGGGGAAAGTACGACGCATGGAAAGCCGCTTTCGTCGGCTATTCTTGGATAGCCGACACATATGGCAACGAAACCCGAGTGGATGGTGGATTAGAACAAATCGAAACCGAGACAATGCGATGCTTGGAAGCTCTGCAAGAATATCACAGGCAAAGTTTGACGTTAATTTTCGAATAATTTTTTAAGCGATAATATTTATAGTCTGTACAGCAGATTATAACTGTTAACATACATTTTGTGTGCTGGAAGCTGATATGAGATAAGAAAGATGGATGGGGATCTAGGCATAGAACAAACAGATGGAAATATTAGGGACGGCGCCCACCAAAGTAACGTGATTAGTAACATGACATGTGATATGACAAGTGATTTGATTGTAACAAGTCACTCAGGTAATTTTATTTAAAGTTAAATTGAAAAATCATATAATCGCGCCCACCGACCTAACATGTTAGATCACGTGTTATTTGTACGTTGCTTGTCATAAAAAATAGTAACGCATGCACTACTTTTTGTCATATGTCACGGTCTTCCGTGGTCCATGACCCGATGGTACATCCCTCGAAGGCACAGCGGTCGTTGTTGGCTTCGGTCGTTTTTTCGCGTCGTCGTCTGATTGTTGCTCGGTTGCTGACGGTTGCTCGTTCTTCAGCTGATGACTGCGGCACCGTCAGTAGTCGACCAATCAGAAGCCGTTGTTTGGTTTGCTATTAATATATTATTTATTATTATATAGTTAATTTGTATGTGTTAGTCGTTTTAACTAGGTTTTGGGCCGTTTCACATTCCTAGCGCAACAATTGTTAATAACAATCCAAAAAAAATTCTGGAAACAATACTGTGTATTTTTTTTAAATAACATTCGAACATTATACTATTAAATAAGTAAATTAAAACTATAAAAGACGATCCCGAGTTTAATATTAATTTTGTTGGACTCGTTGAGGGTCGTCAATGTTTGTATAACCATCGCCAGTCAGACTATTCAAATAGAACAATACATAATCAAGCTTGGGAAAGTATAAGCCAAGAAGTTAAAGGAACAGGTGAAATTAAGTAGTAGGCAAAAATAGGTTTATGTATCATATGACTAAAAATCACGTCATTTTAGTGAGAATGTTTTGTCACTTATCATTTACTCATCATAACATATGTCACGAGTTACTTTGGTGGGCGCCGTCCCTTAGAACTTTACAAAAAAACGGTCAGACATATTGAGGTTTAGCCAGTGGTACAAGAATTCAGCTATTTCCTTGATTTTAATTTTTCTGTGACTTATGGCTACACTGTTCATTTATTAAATATCGTACCCAGACAACAATGTCGTCACCATTTTCCGCGTTTGTCAAGTGAACAGATTAGCCAGAATGAACGAAAAATTAGAATTTCCCTACACCTATCAGCACTGCCCATTTATCGATCATATTTAAGATGTCGGATATGATTTTATCACGTCCCATAAGAGGCCGTTTAAAAATTATACAGTTTCTTTTTGTTTATTCTGGATCTAGGGTGAGCTTCTCTTGGAAGAGATAAGAGCGATTTATATATAAATATAAAGAGTTAAGTTTATAAGAGATAACTGATAACTAATTAAGGTATACGACCAGATAAGTCATAACTCTTAACCAAATAAAATATTTAAAAAAATCTGATATGATAATCGGATACAGTAGAGATATCTATGATTATTGTTAATTGATAATTGATAATAGATGGAAACGTTATCACGCTTTAGCGAAAAATTATAATATGTGGTTATTATTTAAATGATCACACCAGTCAACACGAGTTTTGATTTTGGGTTTAGAGTACTGTATTTACGTTTCCTAGTAGTTTGGGCAGTAGGGTATATGTATTTGTTTAAGGTTAGTTTGAAAATAATGAAGTTATTCGTCAAAAAAACGACTTACAATAAACGCTATGAACTTGAATTTTCAAAATTTAATTTTAAAATGCAGCAATAATAATTTGAATGTGATCAACTTTTTTACAAAGCTATATAAGCTAACGAAAAAGTTACAAATTAAGCTTGAATTATTTTTTAGTTATGATAAACATAATTTAATGATTTAATTTCATTTAAACGAAAAAACTGATTTTATTTTATCTTTCTTTCTTAAAATTTGACATTTTATGAGTAATTTTCCACTTGTTTCAACAAAAATTATATAATGAATTGAAGTAGTAATATTAAGTTAAAATTTTATATTGCACTACTGAGCTACAATAATCATACAAAAAAAAAATAATTACCCTGAAAAAATGATCACACGTAATCACAAAAGACAAGTCTGAAGAAGCAAATTATATATTTTTTTATGTTTCTTGACATTTAAAATCAAAATATTTTGACTAAAACCCAGACTCAAATCAAATTTACAAATTGGTTGACCGGTGTTGTTTAGATAAGAAATATTGGTATAAAATATTATTAGATAGAAAAAGTAATATAAACCTTAGGTAACGTTTCAATATGTTTGTGGCTAGTTTCTTTTCAACCTATTTAGTTTTTTTTTACATTATCTCTGAGATAGCGGTTGCCAAACTGCGCATTGCAGTGTCCTAATGTAATGTGGGTGTTCAATTAAATTATTTGAATTGGTTATTATCAATGTGAAAGTGTTAATTTTTTATTCATATCTCTCGTGGTATTCACAGCAGGTTACCACGGCTGAATTTAGTCCAAAAAAGGGCACCACTGGCCAGAAAGTGGGGAACCGCTGCTCTAGGCTATAAAATAAATAATAGATTTTTTTTTGTAATATAAAATCATTCATAGATAAATAAGTTTTAGTTTTGTACGTTTTCTAAAATTGAATTTCGCTCATACTTGACCATAGACGAACGTACGACAACACTGTTTGCAGTCTGTCCAACTTGCCGATCACGAAACGCGAACGGTCTCAAAAGATGAGCTTGTACCTGGACAGCTGTTCGGTGTGCAAGGTGATAGACAACCTTTTGTCCAGGCCAGCTGACTCCAAAGCATTGAGGACCAATTTGATCCAGTATCAAATGTATTACTATTGGGCATGCGACAAACACTACCGGAAATTCATGAAGGATCCAGAAAGATTTGTCAAACTGACGCCACGCGAACCTGATATTTTCCCTGTGAAGGTAATCCTCGACGTAAACCATCTAGCCTTTTTATGATTTTCCTTTACCTGCCATTTTAGGATTCTCTTTGTTACATGGCGGATATTGCCTCTACTAAATACGTTAGTGGGAATATCCAAACAATCTGAGTCTCGCTTTCGTTATATTTTTGGCTATGATCATCACTTTACGGGCTTCCTTTTACATATTTATATCCGGTCCATCCTTTTGATACCATTGACAACCATCATATTAATATCTTATAGTTCTGGTCTTAAAGCTGTTTTAATGTTTCGCTTAAGTTTTAATATGATTATCGTTATTAGGTAACGCCGTCCGACTTGGCCAACAACATGGCCATCAGATGCGAACGGTTTTCCGAGTTCTGCGTGGTGTGCGCGCTGTCTTGCCTGTGGAATCCAGTGTACAAACGCGGTCTACCGCAATATGTGGTCACCTATTCTTACTTGTCTTTCGCGTTTTGTTCGCCCGAATGTCAACAGGCGTTTATGGAGCGACCGTTTTTGTACAGCAAGTACAAGATACACGTGTGCGGCCCCGATCCATTGTCACCGGTGCACGCCGGGCTGGCCGTTGCCGATCTGCCAACAATGGGATTCCTCGAACAAACCGTAGCTGGCCGCAGTAGTTCGGCGCTAATAGAATTGACGGCCATGAAGCCAGTCTACCCCGGACTTTCCGAATCTGTGTCGGCCATGGTTTTTTTGGGCCTGTACATGGGCATTTGTTCTCAAGACGAAGATGTCGCGGAATACTTTAAAAAAGCGTTAAGGCTTTACACCGACACTTGTCATCGTTTCAAAAATCTCGTGTTCAAACTGAAACTGCTGACGTGACGGGCGACTGTGTGCGATTATTTCTATGTTTTTCTCGTATTTAAAAATGTTATTGTTTCGTTTTACTTTAATTATGTAATACATTGTTGTTATTAAAATATGTGTGATCGTATTTCCCAACTTTTTGGTACATTATTAACATATTTACGTGCGGTATTGGCTAGTAGTAAATCGGTGCAGCGGTTACGGTAGTAGCACTGGCGGGATGTGCTGAAGTATCAAGATTAAGTACTTAGCAACTACAGTGGACACTACTTCGGTAATCCATCAGCTAACCCATCGTACACGTAGATGACTCATTTTATCAGGATCTAAGAAAATGAAACCTATAGGGTGGCTCTTTATCGTAATAATGCTAGCTAGTGTGCCTAAATGTTGTTGATCGGGCGGCGAAAGGAGGTTGCTCGAACCCTGATATACAAAATGTGCCATTTTATTTAAATGTTGGTACCTTAACGGCAACAAAACGTATAGTTTAACGATAGATTCAACTCTTATTTTTTTCGATGTGGAATTTCTATTAAAACTGTAGGAAGATGTATACGCATAACCATTGTGAGTACTACCGCAGCTCATTGAAGTGTATTTGGTTACATATTTACGTTTAAAAGGTAATCTTCCAAATCGATACTCTTCAAAAAACCACAATATTTTCATGATTCGTCTACTAGCTCACGCTGATTAATTTCGTCATTGAGATCCAAAAGTGTAAATTGTTATTTTGTCCATTCATTTATCTCTTACCTCAACTCAAGTAGAAATCTGTACCATTTTTCTATGTTTACACTTATTTCAATTTTTAGCATCTAAACATATGTAGAACAATTTGAATGGATTATCTATACCTAAATATGTACTATTGGTTGTGTTGTATTTGGCTAAGTTTACACTTTTAATAATATTTTGTTCACATAGGTAAGTCATCAATTTAATTTTTTAATTTCTCAACTAATTTTAATTACCTGCGCATTTTATACACGGCGTATGAAAGAAAGTACCTAAAAAGGTGTGCAACGGGTTTTACTATGATGCATGATTAATTAATTCTTTAGTCCCAGGTAGAAAATGCTTTCTTTCACAACATTTTTTTTCCGTAGATTTAAAGCTTAAATTTTGCTGATTTTTTTTGGTTCAATTGGCAAAATAATTGGTAAAATTGACTTAAGCCCTTTCTACCCGGGACCAAAGAATCAGTAATTATGTAAATTTGATTTTAATTGCCTAAATAAAATCATCTAGTAGAGAGAAAGGAGTAATCAAATATTTTCTGAGTATAAGAATTACTTTAGGATATACTTCAAGCTCTTGGTAAATGTATAAAAAAACATATCTTAACGCGTGAAAGTTAGGTTAGGTTGGCGTTGTCGCGGTTTTACTATCTCCTTATAATCGTGGTTTTACCTCCACGAAATCAATAATACGAGCTGTTATCATTAGCTATATCTCATTAAGTGAAAGTTAGGGTAGACTGGCTCTATCTGGTAGACTATCTTATATGAGTTGGCAACCTGTTATCACTTATAACTTGACAATAATATATTTGTATTAGGTTTACTTACGTTAGGTTTGGTTGGTTTGGTTGGCAACACTGCCAGGGGTTTCCAGTGCCTCCATTAACATGTAACTATATTGGTACTATAGTTTACTTATAATCTGTCTTTTCCAGCTATCTACTGTTTTTATCTGTTTATGTATATCTCTGATTATGAATATAAATTTATCAATTATATATCATGTAAAACAATAAAACTAATAAAAAATATTATAAAATACCTTATTTAGTAGCCATAATTTTGACCATAATGACATATGGTATAAGTCGTATACTTAAAAATTTAAAGCAAATATAATTTAGTTTCTCTATTTTCTAATCCTGAATTAGTTTATTGTGAAATAATTAAAACAATACCTAGTACATTTGTGTCTCCGTTGCACAGGTTAACATTCAATACATAAAACAAGTGACTTCATTTTGATTGAAAAAAGTTATAAGGTCGTGTAATTTATTACAAAAAATTAAGAATCGAGAAAATAAATGTAATTAAAATAATTTCAAAAATAATTTTAAACAGGTTGTTGTGTGAACTACGAGGATGTGATTTTTAAAATACATTTTTACATTATTTGATCACTTTAATTTGTCACATACATTAGAAAATGTTGTTATGGCTAATAATAATGACAGCCTGACAACAGTTTTAATTTTATTTTTTTTAATCTTCGAACATTTTTGGCGTTTTTTTATAAGCACACTTTTAAGTGAATATGTTGTAACAAAAAATAATGGCTGTATTATTTGTACAGGATACATTTACTTTAATAGGATCATGTGTTAAAACTGAAAGATAGTAATAATAAAAAATACCATTAACTGTTTATCGACATTTTAATTGATGGTCAACACTATAAACAAGAGATTTGAGTTAACAGAACGTATTTCTGCTTAACGACGTCTACAATTGTCGTTCCTTAATCGCATAATCCATTAGGTAAGTTAAAAATTAAATTTGTAAATGGGAGCTAAAAAAAGTAAGAATCCACGTTTGCCACCGTTACGTCCTGAAGAATCTGTTGCTATTGATAATTTAATGAACTTCAACGACCATGTTCATGTGGATAATTTACTGAGCAAATGGCAACCTTTGTTGACTGAAAACATGGCACAACACGTAAGACTTTGGTTTCTTTCTAACCAATCAGATAGATCAGAAATTGAGCATATATATCAATCTTTTGCTTTGAATGCAATGTACCAAGAAAACTACCATGGTCTGGTTAAGAAAATATTTTCAAATTCAAGTGTTCTACAGTATTCAATCGATTTGACTGAATCACTAATGATTTGTTTAAAATCTACCGATCAGTATAAACACTGGGTACAGGTTAATGCAAAATCAAGAGCAATACCACAATTAGGTTTAGAATTTTCCAACGAATCCATATCTTCAAGCATAGACACATGGTTGCAAAAAGAAACTTACTACGGATTAATGCATAGAATACTAATCACTACCCTTTATGGTGTACCGGAGAATAATAATTTATTTCCGGCTATTGGTATTGATGAAAAATACAATAAATCATTTAAAACTATATTAGATTTCGGATGGATAATGTTTATCGTTAAACATTTACCATCAGACTGTCAAAACAGCTGGCGTTTATTATATTCATCTAGTTCACACGGAGAGAGTTTCCAAGCGTTAATCGCAGCAATTATTGATCAAGGGTGCACAATTGTTGTTGTAAAAGATACTGATGGTAATATTTTCGGTGGTTATGCTTCGCAATCGTGGATCATGAAACCATCATTTTATGGAGATTCTGGTTGTTTTTTATTTACGTTACTTCCGAATTTCAATTGCTGTGTAGCAAGTGGGCGTAACGACAATTTTATGTACATGAATAACGGCCAATACACTTTTCCTAATGGTTTAGGTATGGGTGGACAGATGGGTTATTGGGGTCTTTGGTTGGATTCTGAATATGGCAAAGGCCAGTGCAATGTCTCGTGTTCAACATTTGCAGATTTTTCAATGCCAACGAAAGAAAAAGATTTTGTCATTAGTTCACTAGAAGTGTGGTGTGTAAAAGAAAAGATAAATGATGAAAGCGACGAGAAAAAAAGAAAGAAACCCACGAATACGGATTACATGGACATGAAATTGTTGGAAATGGCCGGCCGACCGAAATATACTGATAATCTTAAATCCGATGAAAACCATCCATACTAATAATTTTACTAAATTTAATATTTAATTAAATCTATAATCATTTTATTATAATTTATACTATGCACTGTATCAACAAAAAGCGTGATATTTGTATGGATGCTTCTTATTTATAAATGATTGTCACTACTAAGATTTATTTTTAGACTAATATTATTAATTACATATAAACGCTTTCTAAATTTTTTCATATAGAAAATACATATATATTTAATGCAACTAATGTTTTTCTTTAAATTATTACTTTATCAAAGTATCAAAAAAAAAAAAAAAAAATAGCCAATAGCACATTTCAAACAACACAGTAAGAAATTACCAAAGAAGAGGTCAGTATCAATTGACACTGAAGATAATATAGTAGCGTTTTCTTTAATGCGCTCTACAGGAATTTAGCATCTATTGACCACCTTTAATTCAGTGGGTTTTTTTTTTATCTGTATACACTGTAACTTTTTTAATACTGGACCAATTCCTTCGAGTAGCAACTCTGTAAATCACAAATTTTATCTAATTGGTACTTTGAGTGGGTTAAAGTTGAAAAAGTTTACTTCTGCACAGTTAAAATTTGAAAAAACCATACGAGTTTTTAGGTTAGAAATTTTACTGGCTATAATTTCGAGGAAAAAAAGTCGGATCGAGTTGATATTTATAAGGATTTTTATTTGATATGCCCGCACACGACAAGTCTATTAAATTTAATAACCTCTAGGGGGGGGGTGCAAGTTTTTTGGGTTTTGTAGCCGTAGATTTCTGACCCTCAAGTTGAAAATTTGTCAGTAGTTAAAACTCTTATGTATCCATAACAGTGATAACAGTGGTAAATTTCGACTAGCTTTATACTTAAATTTTAAAATAAGTACGTTATCTTAATTGTTATATTTTGTTTTATTGACTTTTATTTTTATTTCTTTACTCGGGTACGTGTACGTTTGAACGCTTTCATCCTACCACCATCATTATCCAGGGTACAAAATTGCTGGAGTTGTCAGTTGAATTCACAAGATTTTTAGCTATCAGCTGTTTTCTATACTAAAGGTTACATTACTAAAGGTACCTCCAATACTTTTATCATATTCCGTGACGTCACTAAGTGATTCGTATAACCTTTATCATCTAATCATATAAACACTGTATATACCGTGTGCAAAGTATTTATCATATAATAGGATAAAAATACAATATATATTTTTTTTCTTTTTCTTTTTTGGTATTATTTTATGATGGAATCAAAGATCGATGAACTTATTAAATCCATGAATGAACTCAAAGCATCACAACAAAAAATTATTTCGAGTGTTAATAACCAAAATGAGAAATTATCTTCTCTCATTAAAAAAATTAGTGAACTCTCTACTCGTGTTGATTCTTTATCTTCAATCAGTGATTCTTTAAAAAATAGAGTTGACAGCATTGAAAATCAACTTACAACTATTAACTCATCTTCATCTGTGTCAAAAGATTTAATCAATAATGAAGTTATAACTGAGATGTTGGATAGACAAAACCGCCTAAATAATGTTTTGCTCTTTAATTTGCCCGTCTCTTCCAATGATGCAGCGTCTGTTCAAGAAATTCTCAAATTTCTTGATTCGAAATCTAAACCTACTTCTATTTCGCGTTTGGGATTGACATCATCTACTACTTCTAAACCAAGACCCCTCAAATTGTGTTTCTCCGACCAAAAGGACATCTTTGATATTTTTTCCTCTCAAAAGAAGTTAAAAGATAATCAATCATGGAAAGATCTTCGTTTCTCTTCGGACAAAACCAAATCACAACGTGACCATATGCTCCATTTACGTGAAGAACTTCTTCGTCGCAGATCAAACGGTGAATCAGATCTAATTATAAAGTACATTAAGGGTTCCCCTTCAATTATTAAATCAAAAAACTAAATAAAGATCATGTCGCCTCGTTTAACTTCTACTATCAAAATGTAAGAGGCCTAAATTCTAAGTTTAACTTGTTAAAAACCAACATTTATTTCTTTAACTTTTGTGCCTTGATTTTTACTGAAACCTGGCTTCATAATAATACAAACTCTTCAGAGCTAGGTCTTTTTGAATATTCAGTATATCGATGTGATAGATCTATCATATCTAGCCCACTAATCAGAGGTGGAGGGGTACATATAACCGTCAATAATAAATGCATATCGACTTCTCTTGATGTTGATGTTAAATCACTAGAACTTTGTTTCGTCTCGGTCAAAATAATATCATAAAAAACTGATTATCGGTTGTGCTTACTTCCCCCTTAACTCTTCTTCTTCTTTGTATATTGATTACTTTAATATTCTTGAAAATTTAATCTTAATTTATCCCAATGCCGAATTTTTACTTTTTGGCGACTTTAACCTACCTAATTTTAATAAAAATACGATAAATTTAAAGTTAAATATATCTTCCATCGAAAACATTTTTTATGAACATTTAGCACTTCTCAATCTATCTCAATTAAATACTATACCGAATATAAAAGGTTCGATGCTTGACTTAATTTTATCTAATTCTTCTTCTCCTAAGGTTTCGTTGAATAATGATTGTATTGACCCAATTGATAGTTATCATCCACCCTTAAATGTTTGCCATCAATTCAACCACCTTCCTCCAGATCTATCTTATTGCGAAGTATCCTATGACTGGTCAAATGGTAATTATAACACTATAATATCATTTTTGGGTTCAATTGATTGGTCTGAATTTTTTTAAATTAATAGTGACTTATCTGCTCTCGTTGATAAATTTTATTCCTTATTATTCTTTTCTATTAATTCTTTTATTCCCATAAAAAGATATTTCAATTCAAAATACCCGATCTGGTTTTCTAATAAATTTAAAAAATTAGTTTTTCAAAAAAAAACAACTCCATAAATACTTCAAAATATCAAATTCACGCAATGACTACTTAAAATTTGCAGCCATTCGCTCTCAATGCAAAACTCAGAGCAAATTAGATTATACCAGTTATCTATGTAATACCCAACATTCTCTGTGTTCAGAACGTAAAAAGTTTTGGTCATTTATGAAAAACCTTAAATCTTCATCTGGACTACCCAATTCAGTAATTCTCGATCATGAAACGGCTGATGATGGTCAAGGAATTGTTAATCTTTTTGGTCGTTATTTTGCATCTGTATATAAAAAAACAAGCATACCTAACCCTAATAGCTTTTCTTCAGTGGTTAATTCCTTTGATTCTATAAATAACCTTCATATAAATCTAATTGATGTATTTCATGAATTGGAATGTTTAAGTAATAAAACTGCCACTGGTTTTGATGGTCTTTCTCCTATATTTCTTCATGTATTCAGATTTATTTTGTACCCACCTATCACTTACATTTTTAATGCTTCCTTAAACAGTGGTTGTTTTCCCACTCAATGGAAACATACCTTCATTAATCCCATATTTAAAAAAGGTAATAGATCTATAATTTCTAATTATCGTCCTATATCTATCATTTCTATCCTACCTAAAATTTTCTCAAAATTATCAATTCAAAACTTACTCCGTTATTCAAAAATATAATAGTTCCGCAACAACATGGTTTCTGTAGTAAAAAATCTACCGTCACAAATCTAATTACCTTCTAAATTCTTTCTCTATTGGACAACAAACAGACGCAATTTACACTGACTTCGAGAAGGCATTCGATAGAGTTGATCATCAATTATTAATTCTAAAGCTCAGTAAAATTGGATTTGCTGATCCTCTTCTATCTTGGTTAAATTCATTTTTAACCCTGAGAACCCAATACGTAAAATACAAAAACTTTGTTTCTAACCCAATAGCTGTAATTTCTGGAGTTCCACAAGGTCATAAGGTCACAAGGTCCACGAGATCACCTTTCTCCACTTATTTTTAATCTATTTATCAATGATATTGCTTTTGCTATCAAAAATTCTGAAATCTTGCTTTTTGCCGATGACGCAAAAATCTTTAAATCCATTAAAACTCCTGATGGTTCTTTATTATTACAAGAAGACTTAAATAATTTCAACGATTGGTGTATCATTAATAGTCTCTCTATAAATATAGATAAATTAATATTTTAATGACTACAGGAAATAACTTACTAAATAAAATTCAATTTTTTCAAATATATTGCATGTTTATCATTTACTATTTATTATGTAATTTTTAAGTTTTGTTTTATAACTGTTGTATTTAGATTTACCATGTTATGTTATTTCATTGTTAATTGGACATCTGTCCGTAATAAATATGTAAATAACATATTAAACGAGAAAAAAATTCGGGACTATGGTTTTTCTTTAATTGCCGGAAAACTGTTTTTTTCGCAGATTTTTTTTTATGACTGTCCAGATGATACGATTATAATAATTAAAGCATATTCGACACTAAGCAAGTATATTGATCAAAATTTTCATTTAAGACCAGATATGTTAAAATATTATTTATTTTTGAAAGGTAGGTAACTCACAGTATTTTGAAGTGTTGCGCAAATAAAAATAGTAGTGCTAAATTCACCAAATTGACAAAAAAAGTAGAGATAAATATTATCTAATTTTCCAACTTAGTATTTTTGATATTTTTAAATTGGCAATCTGTTTTGTAAAAAAACTACAGTTGTCCATGAAAAATGGCATTAACATTTAACTTTTAAGGTAATTCTATAAATTAAACCAACCGTTTTCATTAAATATAACATGAAACAAATTATTAATTACCTAATATTGATGTAGTTATTAAAACATTTTCTTTACACAACAACAACTTTGTCCTTTAAGGACCGATACAAAATTATTGAAAAAAAAGTGACCCGATTTACGGATACCTATAAGTCTAATTTTACTATTTTAAAAAAAGGTATAGCGTGCATTATTTTTATGTTGCACGCTATATTGCTATTAATTTTATGTAGAAAAATATAAACATTTTAAAGATGTAAACTTTTTTTAATGGTTGATTAAATAAATAATTTAGTATGAAACTAAATTTTTAAATTCATATTTTTATTTAAATTAAAACTGTGAATTGCATACAAACTTATTAAATTATAAGTTCTATACAAGGTCTAACTGAAGATATCATACTATTAGTAATGTATTCTAAAATAGTTAATAAATTCTAATTTTTATTAATATAGTAAATCAGTTTCCTTGTATCAATATAACGGCAGGTCGAGTACATAACATTAAAATGCAAACGATTACTTCGAAAAATGTATTCTAGCTGATGCCAGTAAACTACAAAATGAAAAAAAATTAAAGAAAGCAAATAGAATATTATAATGTATTCTTTAAATGAAATTAATTAAAAACGTTGGCGTGTAGTAAAGTTGATGAAAAATTTGCGATAGCAAGTTATTTGTAGATAGCGGAATTCGAAAAAATAAAATTATGAAAATAGAGTAAAAAAAAAGTAATCAAGAGTTTTTTATTAATCAACTGCATATAGTAAAATGTCCACAAAAATACGTTTTTACAACAAAATGGAACGGGTTACTCCAGACAGTTTTAATTATTTCATCGCTGTTTAGATTTCCGAACATGTTTAATGAAAAAATGATTTTTTTTTAATCAATTTCTGTGGTAAATGCAATAATGGACATTTCTGAAATTTAATTTAATAAAAACAACTCAAAATCAAATTTTCCAAATAAATCCTATAGAATAAACATACAATAACATGTTAAATAGATAAAGTCTTAATGGGTTAAACTACATTATATTAAAAAATATAATGTATATTATATTATAGCATAGTTACTATGCGATATACTACTACTAGTTTATATATCATATATATTATATTATTTGCAAATTTTGAAGCCGTGCCATCGATTATCACTTGCTGTTGTTCCTGTACCACTAGCGCACGTTTGTCAACGAGTTGTCAGTACATTGATCCAGTGGCACGCCATTTTGTGGTAAACGTCGGTCAACCTGAACATCGTCACAACCGCCAATTTAGCGTCGATTCAAATGGTCAGTGAACAACAAATAAAACCCATTAACGTCACCCGAACAGTCTCGGGAACCTTATTTATATCTACATAGACCCTAAATATTTTGTTTTAGCATACTCATTATCAAAATTTCCCCCCTAACGCTTTCCTCTAATGATATCCAATTCAACTCACACTTCTGTACTCACATCCACTTCTTCATAATTTCATAACTAAATACTTCTACTAACTATTTATTACTAGTTCTCCAAGCAAAACATGTTCCTATCTTCTTTCGGTAATCTCCTATACAAATAAATAGTTATTAAAATTTAAATCCTAACCTATTGGACATGCCATGGCTTGAAATGTCTGCTTCTTTTGACCAATGCTTGCTGTTCATTAGCCTTGGACGCTACCAACAAGATCCGAATGACTAATGTTACCAAAAATAATATCGCATAGCACGATTCAGGGTACTCGCTCACCCAACTCGTCTAACTAAAGACACGGGTTTGTCCCAGGGCTTTGCCACGTTCCGACTCGGTAAGTTTTAACAAACCTGACTGCCGTAACCAGCGCTTGGTTATTATCCTGGTCTTGGTATGATTGCCACTCATCACCTTCGCTGTACTCAGATTATAATATAATCGACTGAGATTCCAAAAAATCTAACTGCGAAGCGGACGAGGCACATCATCTCCAACTAGAATACCTAACCTCATATCTTATCCCTTATCTCAGAATTCTCTAACCCCTTATCTCTTATTTATATAGATACATTCAGTGGAACAGGGTAAGCCGCAGGTAAAACCTATTTTTCTGACTTTAAAAAATAATTTATGATGTTTTTGTTTATGATGTATTTAGACTGTTCATCGCTATGGTTTCTAGTTGGTACCAACGAAGGTAACCTAGTAACGAAAAAACATTAGCAAATTGGCCCGACCCAAATCTCACGGTTAAGTTTGATCAAATATTTTCCTCGCCAAATCATCATGTCCAGCACTCGGCGTAGTTACTTCTTCGTTAAGACAATGATTGTCGCCGGCACAAATGTCGTAGCAGGACAATTGATGGTTGTCGGTGGCACCCGAGGACTGTCGTTCCTCTGCTTTTGGATATTATTGGTGACCATCCTTTCCACCACTGTCGCGGTGTCCGTTACCGATACTGATACCAATACCGTCACCGTTACTGATACCAGCGTCAGCGACAGCGTCTCCGACCAAGCCGTGTACCAAGCACCCCGAGCCGCTTGCGGCGTGACCGAATGTTGTTCCACCAGATGTCCGACCACGTGCTGCACACCGTGTTCGACGCCTTCTTGTAAGACGGTGGAGTATCAAAATCGCGTGAAGCAGTTCACTATGGCCTTTAACAACGCGTTGGCCGCTCTTAAAGTGGAAACGCTTCGGGAGGAAAGGCTGGCGGTCGTGCTGTGCGAGAAAGAAAAGTACATATCACTGACGAGTAAGCAATTATTATATTTCACGCGACTAACAGCAACGTTCTGCACACAAAGTTATGTCAAAATGGCGTCGGAACACGTGCTGAAGTTGGGAGACAACTTGCTTCGCGTCAAACAAGAGGTGGCGGCCCATACCGCACGGGAACAATGCACGCAAAAAAGACTGGCCTGTAAATACATTCTGTGGAACAGGGTAAGCCGCAGGTTGCAAGTGGTCAGACGGCTGTTGGTCGGGGCCGAAGTGAGTCTGGTGCATATGGAGACCCGAAAAAAGCTAATGTACGATTGCTGTAAGCCGTCCACAGACTGCTGTTCGCAATAGATCAGCACAATCGCATACGGTTTGATGCAATCAGCACTATACATAGTTGCAGCTTTCTGATTACATTTTTGGTTTCTTTTTTTGTATCTATAATTATATATATTTTTTTTAATGTTTTCGTCACACATTCGGTACCACATAATATTATATGATGTTGCTCGCGATTGTATTTTTGTAATGTTTCTATATAATTACCGTTCATCGTTGCGTATTGTGTAGGTTTGACTCCGATTTACCTCTTCAGGACGGCCTCGAAATAATCAATGCGTTTAAAATTGGTGAAATTGTTATGTTTGTACACCCATGTTTGTTCTGCCGTATTCCACCTACTTAATTAAATTAAAAACGCCAAAAACCGAAATCCCTTTGGATATTTTTTCGTTGATCGAGTAGCTATCTACTGTACTAGTCTTCTCGGATAAAATCACTTTCAAATTAAGACGGCGTCGCACCGCCTATTTTTAAGGAGTAAAGTGTAGGCAATTTTTCACAAAATCTTAATTTAAAGATTAAAATGTGATGTGTAATTATTAGTTCAATAACTAGGACTCTATTTTGGTAGTTAATTTATTTTTTGGACTATGACAGCATCCTTGAAAGCGATTTAAAAATGTTTTATCATCTCTACATGTTTAAGCAGACTGAAAATAACTCGCTTAATTTTGGTTTAAGAGTAAAATCACTCTTTATAAAATTAAAAGAAAACAATATTCCGGAGTTTTTTTCATTATTCCAAGTATAACGCTCAATACATAGTTTTGAAATAACGACTGTTTTAACATTTTTAAATGAATTTAACTTAATAACCGCACCGTTTTGCCCTCAGGAATATTGTTCTCTTTTAATATTATAATGGGTGCTTTTACTCTAAAACCAAAATGAAGCGAGTTATTTTCAGTTGGCGTAAACATGTTTTTACCACTGGAAATCACCGGTGCGACGCCCGCTTAAAGGGAAAAACTTAAGACAGGGTGGAGTGCGGTAGAGTAAGCGCAGGGTAATGCGCGCAGGGTTATTTTATCTGCGCGCATTACACCCGCACCTCCCCTTGCAAACCGTCGGCCGTCCGCTCTCAATCCCCTTAGCTATTGATTAACTATACAGTTATATATGGCTTGCCTATATCTATGTATTCGTTTAGCGCTCAGAGCTAAAGCGGTGAACTCTGTGAACGTTTTTGCCGCATTGCGGATACGTTGCCATGACGATTTAAGTTAATTACAGTTACTGATTTAAGTTCAATTGTTGAGAAAGGTGGCCATGTTGACAGTATATACACTGATTTGAGGAAAGCGTTTGACTCTGTGAATCATAATTTGTTAATAACTAAATTGAGTGTTTTAGGTATCAGGGACCCTTATTTATCCTGGTTAAAATCATATTTAACAGATCGAACTCAGCAAGTAAAATTAGCTTCAAAGGTATCCCACGTAATTAATGTTAGCTCAGGCGTACCTCAAGGGGGTCATTTATCACCCATTTTATTCTTATTGTTTGTTAATGAAATCCCGAATATTTTTAATCATTGTAAATGTCTAATGTTTGCGGATGACCTAAAAATGTACATGGAAATTACATCTGAGGCTGACTGTTCTAAACTCCAAGACGACTTAAATAAATTTGAAAACTGGTGTTTGAACAATGGTCTTTCAATAAATGCGGAAAAATGTATGAAAATATCATTTTCCCGTTGCCGTAACCCTACTTCAGCCCAATACTTAATTAATAATCGAATTTTACAAAATGTTAAACAGCTGAAAGACCTTGGTGTTTATTTTTCTTATGATTTATCATTTCATCAGCATATCCAAAATATAAAACTAAAAGCATTAAAAATATTAGGTTTCATTAGGAGAAATTGTTATAATTTTTCAAATTTAATGTGCATTAGAACCCTGTATATTTGTTTAGTTCGTACAATTTTAGAATATGCCTCCATATTGTTGAATCCAGTCCAAAGCGGACTTACTAATGACTTAGAACGTGTCCAAGACTGTTTTTTGCGAACAGTAAGCTTTAAATTTAATATGCAAACTGAACATAGAAATTCCGTTCTGCATTTGTTAAATCTCGATATGCTCGCATATAGACGTAAGTTAAATGATTTAATTTTTATACACAAGTTGCTTAATAATGTTATCGATAGTCCTGAACTCCTAAGTAAATTGTTATTCCATATTCCTTCATACAACTCTCGCCTACGTCCAACTTTTCATGTTAGTTTCCACCGCCAAAATTATAGTTTTTTCACTCCTATTAACCGCATTTGTATTACCTTTAATAACTTACCTCCCTCTTTTGATGTCTTTCATGACTCCCTTCTTGAATTAAAATTGCCTCTTACCCACAACTGATTTAGGCTCATTTATACTTAATCGTCCAATTTTTGTCATATTTATATATTTTGTTTGTTATTGTTGTTATAAATATGTTTTCCTTATTGATACTGTTTATAATTTATAATTATTAATCTGTGATCTAGTTACTTGAATGTTACACTCTTGCCTTCGGGGCGTTAAATATATATTATTATTATTATTATTATTATTATTATTACTACAATACATTTTAACATGCCGATTAACTTTTTGACAAACCGATTTCGGATGATTAATTTAACAGTCGTTTTAACAATGTGTTAAGGCTAACAAATCTCGATGAAACCCAATTTTCACTAACTAGTTGTTAAATATCATTAACAATAAGTTAAATTCTTAACAAATGTTGGTGAAACCGGCTGTTAGTGTTTTGTCGATGATAAGTTTATATTTGAATTAATACGATTTCGTATAATAATTATTATCGTCGTTGTATGGTGGGGGTATACGGACTGTCCCTTAGAATAATAGAGTATTGGCAACACAGCATACACCAACGCCATGACACCTTCTGTTATCAAATATTGCTGGTTTGTTAATGGCTAACTTCACGCCCGTCAAAAATACATAATTATTTGTACATTTTTATGTAGTTTTGTTTTAACTAAGCTTGTTGAACGAATGAACTATTATAATTAATTGTGGCTTTCTTGTAAATTCAAACTTAAGTAAACATGAAGCAATACAAATCTCCATTAACTTTTAAAAAAAACCCATCGGCTATAGAAGGTATTATTCCACAAATCAAAGTTAAAGAAAATGAATTGTCTCAAGTAGAAAATAATACAACAGCCAATAGTCCGAACATTAGTTGGACGATTGATGCTACGAGTGAAACATTAGCATCACTCGTAAATCAACAATGGCGAGGACGTGGTTTTAGTTCTCCAAGATTTAATGGTCCTGGACCAAGATGTTTGCCATACCATCGGAGTCCATACAACTCACAGTATAACTGGCATCAAAATCAAATGACAGAAGTAAGCAATTATACTCGCATCGCTAAATATTATTGCTGTGACAAGTACCTATTATGTTATGCTTATCTCAACTATTAAATCAATAACCATCATACTATTAAGGTGCAGAGTCTTTTATATAGGTACTTATATATATATATATTTTTTTTTATCTTTTTCATACATTTTATATTATCTCTAATAGCAAAAATGTTTTTTTTTTATCTATGAAATTACTTAAATTTCTACATTATAGCAAAAATAAAAGCAGATAAAAAAAAAGTGCACTCTAGCTAAGTGTTCTTATTGACAATGTACTAGAGGTGTAGGGGCATAACTAGTGCCTAACACCATCCGAAAATACTCCTATCTGTAATAGACTTATTTAGTGCTTTTTAAAGGTCAAACTTAAATTCTGTTTTTGACTAGACAATTCGTGCAAGTGTGACCTTTGGTATCTAAGTGCAAACAGCCAAATGATACCATGTAAAAAAATTACGTTTTTTATTATTTATTTATTTATTTTTTACACTTATATAAGAGCATAATATCCGTGTAGAAAAAAATAGAAAGAGTAAAAACATAAAAGTAGATCAAGTGGTTAATAGATGTATAATTAAATATATTCATCATCTCTTTTGGCTTTTATACAAATTTACTCGATTTTATTGGATTAGTCGTATTGTAAGATTGTTGTATTTTAAAATATTTAAGAAGTTATTTTTCATTTTTTTTTTAGAGATTTTCAAATCATGGTAATGAAAATGAAGATGACAGTTATTACCATCCGTCTATGATAGAAGATCCTTGAGAACCGGAATTAACTGACTTAAGAAATAATAGTTATCTGAATAATAATTAAACTGACAATGACTAATATTTATATTCAATATAATTATTAAGTTTTGGATTTTACATTTTTAATATACCGTAACAAACACAGTTTTGGTTCTCAATTCTATAAATTGTAATCTTTATTTATTTCAAATTCCAATTATAGGCTGATATTTTTGCTAATTGGCTGGTAATCCAGGTTTTAACTTGTGTATTTTTTAACACACGTAGTCTATATATTTATGTGAAAAGAAAGGTGTCAGTATAATTAATTTGTGAAAATATTTATTCCTGGGTTCTTTATAACTATTATTATAATTTAAAACACATTTTTTTTATTGCACAAAACTATCATATTCAACAAATAAATATAATATAGTAATTTTAAAATACTATATAAATATAGGTTTGATTGACCTTACAAATTGGATTCTCTAATTACTGTTATACTTTATGAGTGGGTTTGAGCTATACTTGCCTGGGTATAATGATTCAATTTTATCGCTTGTTGATAAACTTAACACCGTTAATCTAACCGTCCTGATGCACATGATAGATCATATTTTGTGTCAGTGACAAGTCCTAATGAGAATCCATACTATGTTGTCACTGTTAAAAATAACCAAAACTGTCCGAGTACAGGAAGATAAGGGTTAGGAAAGATTTAAGATAACAAAATATTTAAATATATTATTGAGGAACTATTGTTAATTGTACATCCATTTATTATTTTAACAGCTAAGCATAAAGTGTTGTTAATA
This sequence comes from Adelges cooleyi, assembly GCF_023614345.1. Lineage (NCBI taxonomy): Eukaryota > Metazoa > Arthropoda > Insecta > Hemiptera > Adelgidae > Adelges > Adelges cooleyi. The sequence goes on from NW_026095978.1 coordinate 2,246,627, forward strand.
AAAACGATGAAAATAAGATAATGTATAATTCATCCATAACTTATAACTCAACTACATACTGAAATTAAGACAATTAAAATGAGCCGTTACAAGTACATCCGAAACGTAAAAAGGTCAAAATATCAGCAAGATTTATTGAATAATATGATAATATTTTCGAGTAACATTAAACTATTATTATTATTATCATACGGCTTATTTTGGCTGAAAATTTCTATGTTCGGTGTTTCTCTAGATAATTGCTTTGGTATGTCCTATTTTTTTATTGTACTAATATCGTAAAAAAATCATTACCTACAAAATAAAACATTTTACATATTTTTTTTGTGTTGATACATTGTATGTGACATGTGCCCAATGTAAATGATTTACCCATCCGTAGCTGACTCATGTGAGTAGTTACCGAATAATACTTATACAATTCCCAGTTGTATTTTTTAAAAACTATTAATATGATTCTATTAATAAAGATTCTATTAAACCACACCTGCACAATTCATTATAGATAAAATATATATCTAAGAATTAATAATAGATAGTTAAATATGTGATATTTAAATAATTGGAAATAACATATATTATACATGTAGATCTAAAAAAAAAAAATACAATTTGTGGTCGTGGGTCTCATGATCATGATCAACATTCGACGTTCTTATTATATAAGAAATACAATTTATTTTTCTTATTTAAAATTACAAATTACTGTCTTGGGTTTAAACATAAAGTGTTAATATTTTATAACACTCACTAAATATTGTTCAATCAAACTGTTTATGTTGTAAAAAATATTTTGTTGATGCCATTGATTCGTTAAACTATAATTATTGCAGATGATCACTTTATACAATTGTGATGGGTAAAGTGAAACAGTAACCGATCGGGTGGCGATGTGATCAGGCAAGCGATGCTCGTTCAGGCAAAAAAGGGTCAGGGCCATTTTACTCGTTATACATAACAAAAGTGTCTGTCAACAGTGTGACAGTTTTGTGTAGATTACATGGAAAAGTTAATTGAATATGCTCTATTTGAAAGAACTCTTTATATGTGTCCTCAAAAGGGGTTGCAGAATCTGCATGTTTCATAAAACATAGTTCTAATGTTTCCAAAAGCTTAAATAAATAATTGTTCGGATGGGTTAAGAACCCTCTTGTTTTTAAGTTGACTAAATCTGCAGCTGGATTTGTCGATATTCCATAATTGGTTTGTAAACTTTTAACGCAAACCTCACACTTTGTGGTCTTCAATAATCTCTTGGTTATATAACTAAAAATTTAAATTATAATAAATACAAATAAAATAATAAATAGATAAGTTTATGAACACGGTTAATTTGTATGTACCCAGCTATAAAATAAACTGCACATTCAAAAGCTGTAGAATCAATACAGCTGTAACTATGGTCTTTATAAACACCATCAAAATTCCAAAGCCCTTCTTTAACTATTGCATACATTTTTTGTTTCAAATCTTCTATATTTTTTTTTTTGCTTTCTATTACATTGCTTGAATCATTTAATATACTTTTTAAATCAGCAATAGTAATAATTGGAACTTTTTCTATGTTATATTAAAGTATAATTTTTTACTCGAATTAGAAAAAAACATTACATAAAATAGAACTACAATAATACTACATGCCATACCATCCAATATACAACAGTTTCCAGACTTAGGAGGCTTGATTATAGAATATACTAACAACATCCTGTATAAATGTAAGTAAGGTTGGTGTTGCGGGGTGGTCATTTGGACCTGCTACCTGTCTAATAATTCCAAAAAGTTTCTGAAAATACATTTTTTTTTTAGAAATAATTAATGTTTTAATATATTTTAGAATAATTTATAGAGTATATATCATGACCTCTAAACAATCCTTATTTGTTTTGTATGTTAAATCATAATTAAAATTACAAGTATCAGGTAGATACCTAACTGACCAAATCTATTTTGATTGTTGATTGATTGTTATTTTAAGGCCTTCTGTGATTTGCTTCATCAAAAATTCATCCTCCGTTAGCAACTTATTTGTCAGATTTAATTCCCAGGTGTTCAGATACACTAATGCGTTTTGTAGAACTTTAAAATAAAATAAAATAAATTTCTACATTACAATAAATTATATACATTAGATAATTAAAGTTTTTTAAATAATTTAATTATTTTCTAATATAAGTGTCATAGTTTTTACAAATAAAAACGTGCAATACAAATTGAATAAAATTAAACCTCTATATCTTGATTGTTGTTTTTAATGCCTTCAGCTGGGAATTGTCCGTTAAGTGCATCAAATAAATCGTTCATAAGCAATGTGAAGTTTATGGTTTCTTCACATTCTTCGAACCCTGGGTAGTTTTTTTTTAAGAACTGTATGCCATCAGTTTTTACCTTATCTGCAACATTAAACATCCAATTTTCGTTGTAACGTCTATTTTTAGGGTTTTTAAATTTAGCTGCTGCAAATATTTCTCTAATCAATTGTGACTGACCATGAGAAATATTTGAATTATTTAGTACATCATCTAACTTATGCTGGTCTATATTTTTTATTTCATTTTTTATTGTGTTTAAATAATTTTGTAATTTTTTTACTAGCTCGGGAATTTCTTTTTTTAATGATATTTGCAAAATATACTTGAAATCTTTTTTGTTTGTTAGGAGAAAAATTAGACTTTATATTTTGTCCATTTTTTTTAATACAGTACAAAAGACGTTTACACGAGAGACAAATATTTGAATTACTGTAATGAGACCATAGGCATTATAAATATATATTAGAAGTCCATCCAAATTACAAAGTACAAATTATATGGTTATGTATTTTTATATTATTATTTAAACTTTCACCTATCCTCTGTAATTATGGTTGAACGGTTCATATATCTCCATTGACCATATGATTCTACATATTGAACATCAAATGAAGACTTAACATCTAGGTAATTGGTAGAAGAAATAGCTCCTTGGCAACATTTCATTATTTCGAGTGAATTTAAAACTAACTGAATTTGAACCAAGTTGTAAACTTGGCTGAACTCAAGGCCAATTTTAGAAGGCTCTAATAATTTGCCATTCATTTTTTAGAATTATTTTAGAATCCAAATACAAGTTACATTTTATTTTAAAATGTAACCTTTTTTTCAAAAAAATTATAAAAATATTAAATTAATGTATGTATAAATTTAGGTATGCTATTTTTTTTAAAGTTGAGTTGTGAAATTATAAATACCTTGTATAATAATGAGCTGTTTTTCAACATTTTTAGTGTAATTGCTTTTAAACAAACTCAATGAGTGGAAAGCAATCACAGAAATGTTGTTATTTTTGCTATAAAACCAGTTAGTTGGTAAATCCGACATATTTATATTCTCTAAGAGTAATTGATATAAAGATGGTGTTTTTAAATCAGTATCAATCTAATTTTTTTTTTAAATAACACTTTAATAGAAAATTATAAAATAAATGAAGTTATAAAAAGTAGTTTGTAGATTGCTAGTACCTATCTGATGTCATATACTGCCGTATAGCTGTTATGATCTAACTATCTCATATGGAAATAATGTCAAACTGTTATTATGTGTACTACCTAGTAAATTTATGGGTACAGTATCTTTTTTCAATTGTAATCTTTTTAAAGCAACTTTTTAAATTAGACATAGCTATGGTTATTAAATGAAAATTTACAACTACAAAAACACTCAATGTTTACTTACAGTATATTTACTACATCCATGACCCGAATGTGTTTAACACATACTCAGTGACTTTTTTAAAGTTATAGGAATGCTTCTTCCTATAATAGCTTTCTGTATGCATCTTGAGGCAACCCAAAAAGGGTTAAAAAAGGTATCGCGAGGAATAGATACACAACAGTAACTTGGCCTTTTTAAAAATAATAACAAAACTTTTAAATTATAAAGTTCAAAAACAAATGTATGATATTATAATACGTAGGTCATTTTATTAGAAACATTGGCCAAAACGTGAATTACGAGGGAACAGGCTTAAGTTTTATTAATAATATTTATCTAGTTAATAAAGTAATAACCTGATTAGGTTATAACAAATATATATGTAATATATATTTATATATATATATATTATTAACACATTATTTTCTAGTTATCACTGAAAATAATTTAAAATAGATAAATCGAATTATATACGAATATTAAATTGTTTAAAAGTAATTATATGTAATCATTCATAAAAGGGGTTGTGTTCAAAATGTAGGTAATTATTATTAGGAAAAAAAACTGTATAACCTGAAAAAAATATATAAAAAGTATTTTTTAATTCTGATGCATATTATACTTTTATAAATTTGTTAATAACAATAATAGTTCAACCAACACAAAGTGATTCAATTAAATGCTTAGCCCTATGAATTTAGTCATTTTCATATAATAATGAATTAACCCCTTCATAAATAAAACTATTATAAATGGGTTTGTGTACAAAAGAGCGATATAAACCAAAATTACTTGGCTAACGTTTTTGATTAATTTTTACTTCTTTCAAACATATTTTTATATAAATATAAAAATCATTAATAATTTTTTTAGTACTATTCAAAAGTATGTAACCTAAAGGTTTAAAACGTCATATAACATATATCATAATATAAAATACCTACCAATATATTATGTAAATAATATCATATAGGTACATACTTACAATCATTATTTATACAGTTTTTATTGGAAGTTATATCTATTGTCCCAATAGGCTTTTGTTCCACAAAACATTTGGAACAAATGTTCATTGGAAGAAAAAATTTGCGGAGCAAATATTACCCACCCAAAATCGATAACGACAGCTGCGGCGACGCTTGTGGCACGACAATAAGCTACTACAGAACGACACAACGCCTACTCACCAATTGGCCACGATAAACATGATAATAAGCTTATTTTCGCGAAGGTACCGAAAGCAGCTATCATTATTTGGATGGACGAAATCCAGTCGATCGATAATTATTTCCTTACTGGGTGTCCTTTTGGACACGGAAAACATACTTAAGTTACTTAAGTATGTTAAAGATAAATACGCGTAGCCCTATAGTATATTGTTTGTTCCTATTCTGATCACAGTTCAATGTTCACCATCAAAGACCGATTCTAGTCATCGTGTGCTGTAAACAGTTAAATTCCCGTCGCTACACTACTGGTTGTCAAACAAGTGGAACGATTTGCTCATTGAAATTTATAGACTTGACTTAAGTAAGTGTTTAAGATAAGCTGTTAAATACAATTAACAACACAAATTATTACCATGATTAATATTATCATTATAATAAATAAGGACATTAAAAAACACAAGCACAAAATATAAGGACTCAATTTTTTTTATTAATGTGGCAAATTTTATAAAATAATAATTGAAATAATGACAAAAAACAAGGATTACCAATTTGTTTCATTTTACTAATTACACATTGATAGTTACAAGTCAAAAAGCACAAAACGTTTCATTGCCCGCCCAGTCAGTTAAAAATGCTGATCCATGTTTAGGGTATAAAGCCAGGTCCACACAGAGATTTTAAAAAAACAAAACCAAAACTCAACTTTTTTCTTTTTATAAAAAACGAAACTGTAAAAAAACTTTTGTCCAGACTGAATTCACAAAAAACCTCAACAAATCATGAACAAAAATGTAAATACTTTGTTTGTGTTGGGTTTATTTTCATCTAGCCATTCTGAAAATATTGTTTTAAAAAAATATGGTTTATATACTTTTATTCACAGTCGTTTAGTCTTTTCGGTTCTTGGTTCATTCGTTTTTATTTTAATAATTAAATTGTTTAAATAATTAAAATAACAATGTGGAAACTGAAAAGAGATATTGAAGATGAGGAAGATATACTAATGTTGGGTGCTGGATATATTTATTTAAATGTTCAAAATAAATAAAATAAAAATAATAGACGTTCTTGGGAAGACCAACGTTACAAAAAAGAAATGTATATGAATCAATGAACTTAAAAGATTTACGGGATGATGACATTGGTATAATATAACAAGTTATTAATATAACTTGTTTTTTTATTTTTTAACACATTAATATTTAATTACAATTAACAATTAATATTTAAACACAATTTTATGTCCACACCGATCCATAGTGTTCATGAAAACAAAAACATCTATAAAATTTCGCACCACGAACGGGACATGGTTATGTTCTTCAAAAACAGAACATTTTGTTGAAAAAAACAAAATTGTTTGGAAATAGTAAAAAAACATTGTGTTTTTGTTTTGTTTTAATATTGTACGACTATTTGTAATTTGAAATATCCTTCCAAAAATAAGTTTTTATTAAATCTGAAAACTACGGAAAATTTTGCTTAATCCTTTTGTCTCATTTCTCCAATTATTACACTAATTATATGTGTATATTAATATTTTTATAATTTTGTGTTTGAAATATAATTTAGAGCACAATACACTTCTTCAGAATGTCTTTAAGTTCTCTTGGCGATAATGGCACATCATTATCAGATCATTATAAAAACTTTTATAATTTATTTAAGTGAGTTAACTTAATATATATTATCCTAGCGTTAATGTAAAAACTTAATCACAATACATTTACAGAAAGAACACACCACCCGATATAAACTTGGTAACAGATGATGGTGTACAATTAGCTGCTCATAAACTTATTTTGGCTTCAGCCAGTTCTTGGTTTGAAGTCCTGTTCTACGGTGGCTTTAAAAAAAATAATCAAAGTAACGTGACCGTAAACGAAATCGAGTCTGATGTTTTAAGATCTATCCTGACGTACGTGTACACATTCAAACTAGACATAAAAGATAATAATATCGAGGTAGTATGCATAATATCTTTATAACATAACATTATTGTTTTATATTTTATCATAGAACTTTCTTTTTTTTAGAAACTGTTAAAAGCTGCTGATTGTTATCAATTTAATAATGTGAAAAAGTTATGTTATGATTTTATTAAAGAGAAAATGAACAATTCAAATTGCATGACGTTCTTGAAATATGCTAATCCTATATCACACAAAGAACTTCACAATTTCTGTTTTCATTATATTTTAATGAACTTCGAGTGAGTAATACACCATTATTGAAATATATATTTTATTTAAGGGGCAATAAAAAACTTAAAAAAACATTTTAAACTTATTTTTTTATAGAAATCTTATTCTGAATTCGGAATTTGGTTTGGACAGACTATATGAATCAAATTTTGATGATTTCGTCGAGTTCATATCCAACGATTATTTAGATATTGAATCGGAAGAAGTGGTATAGTATTTTAATTTTAACAACATAAAATAGTTTTTTTTATTAAAATAATGTTTAATGTTACTTTAAAATTTCACCGATTTCAGTCCGGTTAAATTACCTAACTAAAAACATAAGTAATCGTTTTAGTTATTCAAATATTTTTTAGCACGGAACTTTAGTTTTGGCCTCCCAGCTTGAAAACCGCACAAAATAGCGTCACTAGAGTAGCGCATCTACTTTAAACGTATAATATAACAAATTGTCGTCGTCGTGCAAACGTTTTGACCAGAACGATTTTCAATTGATATGTCCTTCAGTTTGTTTTAGTTATTACTAGTAATTTAATAAGGATGTTGTCCAAAAGCAAAGTATACATTTTTTAATTAGATTTTTTTGTATATTAAACAAATTACGGCATTGTATAGGTTAAATTTCAGAAGTTGAGAAGGTATTTTTTAAAAACACGTTTTGTTATGTCAGCCGAAGCTTCTTGCCATTTACTTACACATGGCTTCGGAAAGAATCGGAAAGATAGCATTATAACTTTTCAAACGAACAAAAACTCCAAAAATTCAGATCTCGACCAAAATGAATAATATGTTTAATGCATTGATAAAAAATATGGATTAAATTTAATGCCACTTCGATATTAGATATTGCTCAACTCTCATCATACATTTTGTTTGTATTAGTACTGGTGTGAATAATTCTAGACCAAAACATTTTTTTTTTTTTAACTTTGACATTTATAATACGTTTTTATTTTAAAAGATTTTCATTTATTTGATGTTGTAAAATGTGTTTTTTAGGTTTTTGAGTTGATCATCGGTTGGATAAATTATAACTTATATGAACGCAAGGACTGTTTACCTGAACTACTAAAGTATTTGAGATTACCATTGATTCCTAAACACAAATTGAAACGCATAACTACTGAACGTTTAGTGAAAAGAAACAAAGATTGTAATTGCCTTCAAAATGATTATTAAAATTCGGTTTACCGTGTAATAATATTTGTTTATTTTAATTACTTATTTATTAGATTTGGTTGACTTTTTGAAAGAAATTGATAATATCCGTGCTGATTTAAATATTTCTAACGCAACACAAAGACCACCTTATGCACATGTATCGAATGTATGTTAAAAATATTCAAAAACTAGCAAAATAAATTAGTTTGACAGTCGGAAACATTAATCTATGTGTTTTGTGTTCAGATTATTTTTGCTATAAAAGGTGTATCGGGCGATGAAGACGGCTATATCAAGTATCTAGATTTGAGAGACGAGGAGAATCTAAATTGGAAATTTTGTGATTTTTCGTTTTTTCGCCCACGTCGCTATTGTTCCGTTTTAGTGTTCTCGAGTAAAGGTGTGATATTTGCAATTGGCGGTTTCGAGGAACCTAATAAGTGGACGAATCACGTAGACGCACTGGATCTTAGTTCAACGGCGAAAAATTGGGTGTCTGTAACACCCATGAAGACTGTCCGAAGAAACTTCGCTGTTAGCGTTCATGGAAACTTCATATTCGTTGTAAGTTGTAATAACTAAATGGCAATTGTTGTCAAACTGAACATTTTTTATGTAATCATAATAATTAATTCTGTACAGATTGGAGGTGAAGATAAACACAGGAATACATTAGCTTCGGTAGAATATTACGACACAGAATTTAAAGTTTGGAAGAAATTACCAAAATCGATGCCTACCCCTCGTAAATATTGCAAATCTATCATCCATAATAATTGTTTATTTGTCGTAAGTTTATTTTGCTCTTCGATTCCATGCATATACTATTAAACATCAACGACTAATATATTTCTAAAAATATAACCTTTCGATGTTTGTTTATTGGATCTATTTCGATCAGTTGTAGTGAACTAATATAACTGACCTAAGTAGTTCCAGTAAACAAATATCTAAAGGTTATACTTGTTATGTAATGTTCTGTGTAGTTTGGCGGTATAAACGACAAAATGATGCTTAAAAGCGTAGATTGCTACAATTTAAAAAATAAGCGATGGATAACACTCGGTTCTATGCCAGCGCCCAAATGTTCTATGGCCATGGCGGTGGGAAAGAATGTCCTTTATCTCATTGGCGGGGGATTGGGCATATTTCCATATTCATCTGAAAAGAGTGTTTTCAAATTTGATTTAAAAAATCATAAATGGACCGTGCTACCAGAAATGAACGAACCCAGGTTCAACGCAAGTCAGTGCTGTTATACATTAGTTTAATTAAATAGTCAACTGTGTCGTGTAATATTATGTTATGTTTTCAAAACAGACGGTGTCCTTATTAAAAACGATTTATTCGTTTTTGGAGGAGTACAGTTTGACGAGCCCAAACCAACGGTAGCGTCATTAAGTGAGAAATATAATTCCGATAAAAAAGAATGGAAGTTTACTAAATCGGCCAACGTGTTATTCGCCTATAATCATGCGTTTTGTCTAAACGATATGAAACTAAAAGCATTTGGAATTAACATTTAAAAATGTCCTCAAATTAGTGTAATAATTAACTATTGTTGTATTGAACCGTTTCCAATTGTAATTTAATGTACTTTAGGGCATATCATGATTGTCTCACAGATTTGCAAAACAACTTATTGTGTAGGTAAATATGTCAGCCTATGGTGATACACCCTGTAAGTATATTAGCTACTTTTATTATAAGCTAATATTATTGTTTATTTATTTTGATGTGATCCTATTCGACAAGTATATCATGTGATACTTAATAAGTAACTTTTTTTTTATGTCTATCGTTTGTTACCTTTGGCAATATAATAATTTATACTCTACTATTTCTAATGTGTAAATATGTTGACAATAATTGTTTATGAAATAATTTTGTATGCGTATAAAGTGATTCACAAAATGCAAAGGGGAAACTATATTTTTTTTATACATAACCTTACAAACAAATTTATTATTTAATCATAAAAATAAAAATATTTAGGGGAAAATGTCGTAAATATATATTATATTAGGGCGGTTAAAAAACTTTACTATGATCTAAAAAAAAATTTAGATTTAAAATAAACATACCCGAAATATAAAAACATTATCAATGGGGTGGCATTTTTATTGTTTTGATGTCTATACTTAATATTTTTTTTTAAGAAACCGTGCTGCGATCCCCTTAATGTTATTTTAACTTTGTGTTACTTCTTGCTGAACAATTTTAAACTTGTTTTTACTCAGACGAATCCATGCGAAAAAATCTTGGTCATCCCATATAGTTAAGTGGTCAATTTTTGTCGACAATAAATAAGGTCTTCGAATTTCGTTGAAATATTGGTTTATAATATATAACCTAAAAAATAAACTTCTTCGTCACTATTATTGTCGCTACTACTGCTACTAATCTAATTATTTCAGTTATCTAGAATTAAATAAGCATACAATTTATATAAAATGTGTAGGTAATACAATATTTATAATTTAAGCATTCGTTTTGAATTAAATTGGTATTTACATTGAAATAATTGCCTACAATGTAACTGTTAATTCTATTTTTTGTTACATGCAATCATAAAGTATACCTCATCACTATAATTCGATAAAAAAAATTTTAATGTGTAAAAGCAAATAACTAATAATAATATAGGAATATTATGTTATAAAACACTAGTAGATATTTCAGTAAAATGAAATATTACTTGATAATTTTGATACTAATCTTAATTCTCAGTTTAAAGTTTTTAATTGACCATAATATGCTACCTAACTTAAACTGTGATTAAGATAGCTAAAATTTAACCGAAGAGTCAATATATAAAGTCAATTTTTTAGTTTAACAAAGATTAACAACAAACAAAGTTTAAATTATTTTAACAGGTGATTGATAAAATGACCCAAGTATACTATATTTGTATCGATAAAGTAACAGAGTGAATAAGTATTACCAATTTAAAGTTTATATTATATTTTTATATAAATAAGTTGTTGGGTCATGTCAGTGTAAATGGAATTTAAGGTCAATGTAAATGTCCTAAAAACTAGCGAAATCATAACATTAAGATTTTTTGGTAAGTATTATGTCGATGTAACTGGAATTCGAGGTAAATGTAATTCGAAGCAATAATTAAAAATGGAACTTCGATCCCAGTGTGCAATATAGTGATTTAAGCGTTTATAACACGCTGATAGCTCCAATATAAACAGTGGATACAGAGTTTAAATACTGTTTAAACGTTTATTATATGTGGATATCATGATGTATTTAAAGTTCATACAATCAGCGCTTAATCAACCATCAATGTTTATTTTGCAATTCCATACAATTTCGACATTTATTAAGCGTTGAAACACACATTGTCATAAGCGACAAATAAACACCTTATAAGCAGTATATTATCAACTTAATAAACATGTATTAAAAGTTTGTTTTCCATATAAATTAGACATTTAATGAACATTTAATCACCTATTATATAATAGGCTTTATATGTATATAAAATTGTAAATTGTTGAAAAATACAGTTTTACACATTTATCAATAAACACTTTTATTTAGCAGCTGTATACACAATATAATATTATTTAAATAAATATAATAAAAACAAATTATTATATAATAACAAATATCCAATGAACACCAGTGCTGCTGGTTAGGGTTGCTTGGTTTGTGCGCTCCGGTTCTTGGCCTGACGCAGCCATAATCCAAGATAGTTTTTGTACTCATTAGTGGTTATCTCTTGCATTAGGAATACTACTTCTGAAAATCGAAAATAATTTTTAGAGTACCTATTTTGACCAGATCGTTTTTAATAGTTCTTTCTACAATAGTTTAAAATTTAATAATAATTTTAAGAACATTTTTTTTTTGTTGTGTGCTTCTTTAATAAAAAACAATTATGTAAGTTACAGATCCTAAATTATCTTTTAATTGATTCATATTCTTTTCAATAATGTGTAGTCACTAAAAAAAAAAAAATTGTAAATGTTAAAAGCCTACGCTAGCCTACTCCCAGTCTAATTTTCATTCCTGTAATGAGAAAGAGTTTATTTTATTTTCTTAGTTTTTCATTAAAATCCAAAGTACAACATCTAAAGAATATCGTACACAAATTTGGTACCAATTTTAAAATAATTTATATATTTTTATTTTCATCATCTACAGTTTTGCATCAAAGCATTTGGTGGAAACATTTGTTTATAAGACCTGTGACCTTCCCAACTCCACTAAACTTTGTCCTCACCGAGTTGGCTTTTTTAAATATCTAATAAATTTATGTTTAGAATAACTATTATTTCATTTATATTTATGCTACCCTACCAAACTAAAATAACTGATAAATTAAGTTCTAAGAACACATATTAAATATAATATTAATTTAAAATAGCTACAATTTCGACAAAAATAGGAAAAGCCCTGTAAAAACATTAAAAAAATTAGGTAACATCCTAGGTTTGCAGGCTACAGTCTAGGTGGAGGTCACAGTTGTAAAGATAAGTCAAGTTTAAATTTAATAAATAAAGTTAAACATTGGTGTTTCCTATCGAGGTACATAAAATTTTTTTGCACATCTTTTCAACTAAAATTTAGAATCTGTAAGTTATAAGAAAATCTGACCTCGTTATGAGCGACCGGAACATAATTATATCTGTGTTACATTTTTAGGACCGCCAGTTAACATAATTGGTTGGCATCTATAAATGTGAACATTACATTCCATATCTTCATTTATTGTTGTAATTTCTTAATGTTTCTAATAAATTGTAATTATAAACGTATTAAAATATAGCGAAAAACTGTTACGTTTAAAAATGTTACATATCTAAGCGACAAACTATTTTTAACAATCAATATTTATTTATATTGAAATATATTTTTATTATATAACAGCCAAGTCGTTAACTAGATTAACAAATTGATTGATAATTGAAGAAATTTTTTTTGTAAGATAAAATTGTAAACTTGCTATAGGTTAACGATTTTTGACATTTTTATGTCTTTGCCATGGCACACACACGGAAAAACGACACAGACACCGGTTATCATAACGAAAAATAACAGCTGATTTATCTGATAAGAGAGATAAGTGATAAAGGGTGAGAGATAGGGATAAGAGATAAGAATTTTGGTTGGGTATGGGGGTGGGAGCATATATGTTGTATTCACAACGTTCAAAATAGAAATGAATAATAAATTCAACAATAATTTAAGGGGCCTAATTATCTATGAATTATTTTGGGCCAGATATTATGAAAACACTAAAATATTAGCCAGAAACTTGATATGTTTACTATAGTACGGCCAACGAAAAGTGAGCCGCGATCGTCACGCAACTAGTGGCCGTTTTTTGCTAGGGTTTCTCCGCCTATTTCCCGCGTAAAATAATTTGAAAACATCTATTTTAAATTATTATTTTTTATATTAAAATAATTGATGGTTAATTAACTGATTATAATTGATTAACTAATTTTACTTAATCATCTTAATAATTAAACACAAATTATTCCTATAACTAAAAAAAATATATATAAAATGTATAAAAATAAATCTAATTAAATTGATAAAAAAATATGATGTTTCGTTTTAATACCGATATAAATATTATTTTATTTCTAAAAAAGTTCATCACCCTCATCATCTTCATCACTAGAACTACTTTCGTGGGGATTTAATGTAATGATTATGGGTTCTAAAATATCATCACGTAGCCCCTCTTTTAAGAAATCGCCTTCTTGCAACTTAACAGAGTGTTCACCGCATTTCGCCCAATCATTCACCGTCACCTCGTTCAAAGCATTGTTAACTAACATTTCAACGTCCGCCATCTTAAAGCTGTTGTTTTTAGCAGCAACTTGCCCCTTCACTTGCGCCCAAATCAACTCTATAGGGTTGTACTGACAATGGTAAGGCGGAAGCCTTACCACTTCATGCCCCATTTGGAGAGCAAGCTCATCAAGTTTGTACTTTTTTTGATTCGGTAAAGCCAACCTAACCTTTTCTCGTAATTCTATTACTCTATCTAGAGAAGAAAAAGCTATAGATTCTTTTTAACCGCGCTTGTAACTCTGCCTTACTAGAAATTGATTTAGGGTAGTCTTCCATTAAAACCGAGTGATACGACGCATTGTCCATTACTATTATACAAGGCTCTTCCAAATGACCTAGCATATCTTTAAACCACTTCTCAAATATTATTGCATTCATTTGAGAATGGTAATCTTCCTCTCTACCGGATTTACATCGAAATACCAATTTCGAGTCTTTAACAAAACCAAACGAAGGCGACCCGGCGTGACAAATAATAAGACGATGGCCCTTTCCTATAGGCACTTTTAAACCCTCGGTATTTTCGGAATTTTGCCATATTTGCACCCTCGTATGGTTTTGATTTACCCAGGTCTCATCTAGGTAAACCACTGGTCTGGTGTCATTATTACGGCGAAACTCGTTCATTTTCCGTAAAAATTTTACCCGTGCTAAAACAATATCATGACGTTCCATTAGAAATTTGCGCCCGTCATTGCATTTTTTGTACTTAAAATTTAATTTTTTTAAAGCGTTTTTACTGACGATTTTGACCAGGAACAATTAATTTTATCACGCATAGCAGATAGTATTTTAGCGCTTGTTGGGAATTCGCTATTATCATAGAAACTATGGACCGTTCTTCGAACTACCTCGTTGTCGAAATCATCAAGACCAATTGCATACTTTCCACGACTATATGATTTTCTTGGTGACTTAAAGGAAATGGCACTGGACGGTCTAGGACCGTCAAGCTCTCTCTCTCTTTGGGAAGTTTTTTTGCCCTCTGCACATACCCGTTTTACACACGCAAGACTCACCCCACACATTTCAGCAGTTACTTCGCGTGTTTGCCGGAAAAAGTTTGGTAGCTCTGGTTTATTTTTGCACCAGCTAAAATTTTTAAATGTGAATGTACACTAAAGATTACCTTCTTAGTCTGTGAATGGATGTCTTGGTAAGAAGCCATTTTTAAATATATAAAAAAAAACACTATAACTCCAATTTAAAATTTAAAAAGGGCGCAACAATAATACAAAAAAGGCGTTATAAAACAAATTTGAAAATGATAAGAATACGTACAATCAACGCAAAATCAAGGTCAGCATTGTGAACTTTTCGCTATATTGAGTATTGTACATATAAATATTATGTTCTATTCGTACAACCAGATTATAACCGGGTGTTGCTTATCGCTGTGAGGCTTCACAGCTTTGTACATATTCATTTTTAGAGTAGTATCGAAGTGAACGCCGTCCGTACCATAAGTACCAAGTAACAAAATAAAAAGTTATTACCATCCTATAAAAACTATCGTTTACAGTCCACTTTTTACATATCGTTAAATAATAAATAATAATTACCATTCTGCTTTTTTTTTGCTGGTATTTATATTATTTTACAAAGGCAGACAATATTACATTTTTTATCTTTAATCTTTTTAAATTCCAAAGTTCAATTAAATTTTGAAATTTAAAAATACAATTTTTTTTAAATAAGAATAACAATCTAAAAGTTATCGACCAATCAACATTTTCAGCAAATTATTCTTATTTTAAAAACTTAGTTAAATATGTATGTCATATTTTAATTTCAAAGTTAAAATAAAAATAAAATAGATACTCAAACTTGCGTGTATAAAACAAACTATATATTATTATATATTATGCTAAACAACTGTCAATTTTAAAAAAGCGCGCCACCTGTTCTACCGCTCTCGGATTTCGAACCCCTGAATAAGGAAAAAACGGCCACTAGTTGCGTGACGATCGCGGCTCACTTTTCGTTGGCCGTACTATAGTCACCTTAGATACATAAAAATGTATCCTGTGGTGTTGCGGACTCGTACGCAAGCTGTTAAAATATAATATGTAATACCTATGTGAAAACCTTTAATAGAGCCTTGCAAACATTCCTCATTAGATTTATTTTTTAGTAGTTTTTTGTAGAGATTTGCATCAAATATATTTTAAATAATTTTCTAAAAATCGGTCTCTCAAGGTGTATAATGATTTCATATACACCATGGTATAAAATGGCCTATAACTCGATAAATAATTCATAGATGGCGCTAAATGTTACAAAAACTAAAAATATAGATGTTCTATGTGTAGGACAATGTGCTGCAAAACATAATGTTAAATATTTTATATATTTACTGAGGCATAATTTATTTGTTCCATCAATAGGACGCAGTGACCGAAAGGGATAATTACTTATTGAAATTCAAAAATTGATCTCCTCTACTATGGTTCAGTAGTGGTCGGAGGAATTTTAGGAGGCTTGATAAGTGTTGGGGTTCGAGTGTGGGAGAGTAGCTACCGAGTACGTATAATTACAATCTCTTTTGTCCTGTTGCTTATAATATACTATAATACATATTGATACAAACTCAATGATTATATATATTTAGGGCAATAAAGTTAAGGCGCACAAAAATGACCGTTAATGAGTGCAAGAGAACCAGAAGAGTCATAAGAGAGCTAATAAGGAAAGGAAGATATTATAAAAAAAAACTACGGATGTTATTTCAATTTAATGTACAAAATTGTCTTATTTTTAATGAAATTTATATATTTTTCTAGACAATAACACAAGCTACAAACACATAACATAACACCTAACCTTTGTACTATTAATCATCGTCGATTTGAAAAAATAACGAGTTACCTGTACATTTTTTTTATAACTACGTCGAACCAATCTCGTCATAGAAACACATTAACAGGGTTTTGCACCGCGTCGGCTACATTGAAATAGTCGTCGAATTAACTATAAAATAAATAGTATGTATAAAGATATAATAAATGACTTGATGTTACAGGGTGGGAGTGTGAAAAGCAATTGTTGTGGCCACCTTGCCTAGATTCGACCACATAGCGATATGCAATTGGTTGGTGTCGCTAGAAAAACTGCAGGTCAGGGATAAGAAAAAAAATACGTTAAAAACTTAAAAATGTATACCGTCATCATTCGGCGTTCATTGTGAAAATACAAATGAAATGAATGCAGAATGAGAATAAAAACAGTACATATAATATTATAACGTAGCAACTATCGCCACAGACCAGGCCAACTTGTTTGGTAGCGTTAGTTCGGCAGCCAACTATACGCCCAAAAATGCCAAATCCAATCTGTCCAATCTCCGATCGGTGGGAATAACGGACGTTAAACGTAGGAGAGTCATTTCCACTAATGATACACGGGTTGTATCCCAAAATTCTACGAAACTTTTATAAATTATACGTATAGTATACTAAGTATAAACGTTATTAAAAATTAATTTTAAATGGTTTATACAATAAAAATCTACCAAATTATACACCATTTATACACCTATCTTATACGAAAAATATGCGAAATATACACGCAATTCAAACATAATTTTACACGGGTTTCACACCAAAATTATACGTACTAAATACACCTTTTTTGCGCCAAAAATGTACGTATATGAATGTTTATTTTACGTAGAATACACGTTGAATATCGATCGTTTGACCAAAAAATATCCATAAAATGTCCCAACACTTACGTATATGCTGATCTGATATACGTATATTTGTCTACTGGGTGTCAATTAAAAAAGTAATAGTGATGATCATATCTTATAATTGAGGCGCATAGAGCCAGAACAGCCTAACCCACAAAAAATCAAAATCTGTTTAATGTGATAAAACGTTTCAGATTGATGTAATATTTGAAATGCACTATGGCCTATCCCACAAAAAAAATTATTCACTAGATGGCAGCACATAACTGTTTTTGGCACTGTGATTATGAAATATAATTTCAGAACCATAACCGACTTTAAATTGAGTAGTACTCAATAGATGGTTTAAAAGGCAAGGATTGATACATAATAATGAGTTTTTGTTATTTTCCTTGGAGTGGATTTAATAAGAAAAAAAAAAAATTAAAAAAGTAGTCAAAACTTTAAATGCCCGTCCTGCGCAATTACACTTTTGTGGGTTAGGCTGTTCTGGCTCTATGCGCCTCAATTATGGTTCAGGCTAATGGTTTTATCCTTTAACTTTATTGTTTCTATTACTTAAGTCACTTAAGTTATAGAGTTAAGTGTAGTTATAATATAAAATTTCGACGTGCCTTTTTTTTTGGCTCAACGACGATATTGGAGTTGTAGTTCTTCATTGTCTCAATTTATTACCCGAGTATTTCATAGATCTAAACTTATGTTAATACTGCATCAATCATCATTTTAAAGGACTTTATATTCACTCAATTGAAGATATACTGAGTTTGTATAATTTATCTTATTCTAATTAATAATCATGATTCATGAGTCACCTTTTTGTTGAAGCTTAATTAAATGGTAGGTTATTAAATATAATAGAAGTATATTGTAAAAGTATATAAGTAAAAAACTAATCATTGAATTACAGTAAAAATCTTACTTCAAGTATAGGAAAACATATTAACAGAAATTAACAAGGTTGAATAGCATTTTACCTTACCTTAAAACGTTTTTAAGAACCAACAATAGTTACACAACAACTACAAAATTTTGAAATTCAGTTGACATAAACTTTATTAGACTCTAGATTTATTAAACTATATTAGTTAGAAGGCAAAACAGTGATTTAACTAAACCCTTTTAAAGGCTCGTAATAAATAATTATTCAGAGTACAAAATCTTGGTAACACGAAGTGAACACAGTGAACATCATTTTTTAGTTTTTTATTGCATATATCAAATCATTAGAAAAATAGAATATTATAATTAGAATTATATATTAAGTGCAATTTATACGAAGAAAAGAATATTTGAGTCATCCAGTTTCAAAACTAGCCCTAAGACATTTTGACAATGTGTTTGTTTTTTAAGTGACCACAATTTATTACATGTTATGTAAAACTGATGTTGAATATCAAATAAAGAAAATAACTAACTCAAACTGTGGTTGTTTGAAAATCTTGGTTGGTTCTATCTGAAGATATTATTTGTTGTTTTGTGAAAATTTTCCAAAATTGTATTGCTGGTTTTGAAACTAGGCGCCTCATTTGGATTTACTAAAATATAGAACCTTGACTATTGTATAGGAACTTATAATATCTATGTTTCTTTAGGATTAAATGAGCTGTTACCAAGAAGTTAATTTGTAATTACTAAAATACAAAAACCGTGTTCACCACACGGTTTCTATAGCATTGATTGAGCTGTTGGTTACCAAGGAGTTAGTCGAAGTTGGGTCAAATGATCGTCCATGGAATCTGTGTAAAAATCTAACTTGGTTACATAAAACAAGTAGATGTTATCTGTATGACCTTCAGCAGCACGTGCTTCTTTTATTGTCCCTATATCGAATAATTGGTATTTTGGACTGCATGTAGACTCCAAAAAGTTTCCTAAGGCTTCAGCACCTTCCATGAGCAGTGTATTGAATTTTAACCCTCCTGGTATAATTCCAGAAAATATTTCTTCGGTTTGTCTCGTATAAAAGTCTTCGAGCAGCGACAGTGCTTGGTAAAATGGATCTTGATTAACATTGTCAAGGATTACAAAATGAATGTACTCTAAATTTCGCATCAATTTTATTATAACACGCCTACCTTTTTCTATGCTTCTTCTAACTTTCGACCTGCAATCTTCAATGACATTTTCGTTTTGCTGCAACTCGTTACATGCATCAATTGATTCAAGGGCCAGCCGGAGAAACCATTGTATTTCTATACCGTAAGAGCATCCCAACATCGGAGAGATCATTCGTAGCCTACTCATTATCCCGACTGTAGGTTCATTCAACCATATTTTATCTTTAGGCATCCAATTACCTTCACCGCCGAACTCATTGAACCACATGTCTTCCCAAAGTGTTTTTTTCTTAACACTTTTCAGCATTCTAATTTGAGCTGTTGTCCCTTCTGGGCATGTATTTGTTTCATTTTGTATGCACACGAAAACAAACAGAATAAAATACTTAATAAGTATATTTTTTTTCATTTCTAGTCTTTTAGATCTAAAAAATTACCATAGACCGAACAATGCGACAAACATAGGTAGTGTATATGTAAAATCAGAATGTCTGTATATTTTTAACACGTGTTGGCAGCCGTAGATCACATAAACGCAATAACGTACCCATTGTTTGCTCAGAGCATAATATGCACAAATTGCATTGTCTACATAATACCATAAATTATTAAAACGTAAAATTGTATAACTATAAGTAATAAGTACATCGCTCAACATGAAATTTAAAACGGTTTTTACAAACTAGTTTTCAATACCGTGTAATATGAGTAATCTGTAAATAGTCAATTAATATAACTCTACTTGTGGCTTCGTTCAGATAGGTCTCTGATGCTGTGTAAGAGTACCGGAGTGAGGATAATGCTTAGTATTTTCGGGGTGGTAATCGATTTTTACGGGGATGTCCGCAAAAACGGTATGCGTCAATTAAGGAATTAAACAGTTATAAAACCTTTATAATATAACCTACAAGCTACATATATATTATAAGTATTTATATTTAGTATACACTACACACAATTTTTTTTTTTACCTAACATATTGTAGTTTTTGTTCAAACTTGTGATGTATAAAATAACTAATTAAGAGAACGTATGAATAAATAATTACATGTAACTCTTGTATTTATACATTTTTTCCATAAACTGGATTTAAATTAGGTATTGCTTTTAAAATCACGTATTTCAAGTAATACAGTAAAGTAGTAAGTAATAACTTGAAAGTAATTATTGATTGATTTTTACCTAACTTGTATGGAATATATTTTTAATATAAAATTACCAATATATAGGAGGATTCATTTGAAGGTATGGCACACAATATTATATTGTAAGGTAGAGTAAAGGGTTTCTTCTACATTGTATTAAACGAATACCATACAAATAATAATAATATTAGCGTACTTAAATTAGATAAATTTAACCACACGGGAACATAAAAAACAAATGGATAACTTTGTTTTAACTGTATTGGTTATAAGGCAAGACAGTGAAATTACTAAACACTTTTAAGGGCTCGTAATAAATAATTATTAAAGGTTCAAAAACATGGTAACACAAAGTGAACACAGTGAACATAACTCTTCAGTTTTTTATTATATTTATCAAATCATTAAATTCAAACATTTTTTTTTCATAATAAAAACATTTAACATTAACAAGACAAAAATGAACCAATTTTATTAAAATGTACGTATACTGAATTTTATTTATACGAAGAAAAAAAAAATTTGTAATTACTAAAATACAAAAACCGTGTTCACCACACGGTTTCTATAGCATTGATTGAGCTGTTGGTTACCAAGGAGTTAGTCGAAGCTTGGTCAAGTGATCGTCGATGAAATCTGTGTAAGAATCTAATTTGGTTACACAAAACAAATAGATATAATCTGTATGACCTTCAGCAGCATGAGCGTCTTTTATTGCTCGTACGTCAAATAATTGGCATTTTGGACTACACGTAGACACCAGAAAGTTTCCTAAAGATTCAGCACCTTTCATGAGCAGTGTGTTGAATTTTAACCCTCCAGGTACAATTCCAGAAAATATTTCTTCGGTTTGTCCCGTATAAAAGTCTTCGAGCAGCGACAGTGCTTGGTAAAATGGATCTTGATTAACATTGTCAAGGATTACAAAATGGATGTACTCTAAATTTCGCATCAATTTTACTATAACACGCCTACCTTTTTCTATGCTTCTTCTAACTTCCGACCTGCAATCTTCAATGACATTTTCGTTTTGCTGCAACTCGTTACATGCATCAATTGATTCAAGGGCCAGCCGGAGAAACCATTGTAATTCTACGCCGTAAGAGCATCCCAACATCGGAGAGATCATTCGCAGCCTACTCATTGTCCCAACTGTATAATCTTGAGACCATATTATATCTTTAGGCATCCAATTATCTTCACCGCCGAACTCATCGAACCACATGTCTTCCCAAGGTTGTTTTCGTTGAATACGTTTGAACATTCTGATTTGAGCTTTTGTCCCTTCGGGGTATGCATTTATTTCCTTTTGTAAGCACACGAAAACAAACGGAATAAAAAAGATTATAAAAACATTTTTTTCCATATCGTGTCTGATAGATTTGAAAAATAGCAATGGGATGAATAATATCCAAACGTAGTGTATATGTAAAATCAGAATGTCTGTATATTTGTGCCACGTAGTAGGTAGTCGTACTATTTCGTACAAGCGAACTGACGTACCCATTATGCTTAGAGCATATACAAATGTATTGTCTGTGTTAATAACATAAATTATTCAAATTTTGTTGATTTTTTTTTTATTTGGTATACTTAAATTGTGATTATATTAGAGAACATTTAGTAAAGTTTAAGTTTGTGAATCCGTAGTATTCCAAATTCACAATTATAGTCTGCAAGTCACTTTGGGGGTTTTTCATTATTAAAAAAAAATTTGTCTACAGATGTTTTTTCAAACAAACTACGAGTTATGTAATAAATTAAATCAAATGTAACTTTGATTTTCTTTGTTTTGTTTGATATATGTAAATAATTCATAATTATAATGGTCCATAAACACAAAATTAATAATGTTGTTTATTCGGTTTCAGACATTTATTAAAAAAAAAAATATTAACATCCGATATTTTTTACATTTTATAATAAATCTTAATGACAAGAATCTACAATATATTGTACAGCAAATATTAATTTTAATAGTAATAATGGTACTAACAAAACGTTTAATCATCTTCTTGAAACGATATTTTACGTGTAGTCTACGTATATTCAGGTGTTAATTAGTAAAATATTGTGATTAAACAAATGAGAAATAAAACAAATCATATTTTTAATTTAGTGTTAAACTTTTTTATACTGTTACAAATAAAGCACAAAAAAACCAGTACAGTGGGGACGGGGAGGTCACAGGTTTACAGGAATTTTTAAATCTGAAAGTGATAAAATCACTTTCGAAAAAACGCTTCGATGTAAATCGGTATTAAATTGAGGTGCTGTATTTACAAATAAGCATCAAAGCGTTATTTTGAAAGTGATTTTATCTGAGAGGACTAGAGGGTACAGTACAGTATAGGTATAATGGAATCAAAGCAACGAGGGGACGGAGAGGTCACAGGTCTACAGGAATTATTATAAATAAAAGTAATAAAATTTAATAAAATCACTTTTAAATAAACGCTTTGATGCTTATTTGTAAATACAGCACCTCAATTTAATACTTTTTAACTTTGCTGGTTTATACTGTGCTTGGTTTGGACTGTACTGGCTTGAAAATACTAACTACCGATTTGCATCGCGGCGTTTTTTCGAAAGTGATTTTACCACTTTCAGATTTAAAAATTCCTGTTAACCTGTGACCTCCCCGTCCCCACTATGCCCCGACCCCACTGTACTGGTTTTTTTTTTTAAAACATAGTGGACGAAATAACACATATGCAATGTCTTGTTAAATTTAGTTGGAATATTTAACGGTTCATATTTCAATCGTTTGTACTCCATAGTTTAAATTATAATCGTTTATTCTCAATAATATTAGTGTTTATGTATTATATACTTCATTAGAGCAATCTCAAACTAACTATTTATACTTATTAGTTATTAGTTAAATACTACTAACGTTTATAGCCACTAGCTGTCGGCTGTTGCCTGTTATTTAACAATAACATTTTATGGAGATTTTAAAAATTGTATTTTTTAAACCTAAACTTATATTGGCGGTGTTGTCCATTTAAACAATAAAAAAGCGACCTCAGTGAATAAACTAAAATATTAATTTTGTCTTTCGTTTTGTTTAATGTTTAGCTGTACATTATAATTTTCATACAAATTAATTGCTTGCAACATACTACTTTCAATAATGTTTATTTAAAATATATTTGTTTTACAGTCATTGTTGTACATTATAAACGCACGTAAGTAATATTGCAAATATTGCAGTTTAAATATTTATTTCTAGTTTAGATTTTCAAATAATTCTTAGTTCTAATGTTTTGTTTAAAAAAAATTATTTAATGGTTTTCAGAAATGTAAAGAAATTCGAAGCCATTGAGAGGAAATATTTTCAGCTTTGACTTAGGTAATTTCCGGCATCAAGTACTTCATAGTTGACTACTAACACAACTAAGTTGTATTTTCAATGTTTATAAAAAAAATAAATTAAAAACTATATTAGTTTGTCATTGTGTATTAGTATTATTATACAATTAAATGAGATATTCAGTTCAATTAGTCGATTCAAAGGTTAATAATATTAACATAACAAACTAGTTTTACCTACATTATACATTTGGCCAAAAGACATTCCTCTTTAGGGCAAATTTTTATTTATCTATACTCAAAGACGTTATAACACTTTTAGCACATACAGGTAGTGCCCATATTTCGGTTTTACTTAACTTGCAATAATTTGCATTAAAATATGCATGTACCGAGCATTGAGAATCGGCTATTTAGGGAAATGGAAAGCTCTATTTATTAAGAGAAAAATATTAGATAATATTTGTTCTGGTAGATATTAAAAATTATGTTTCATAGTAATTCATAATACATTAATATAACAAAATTAAATTGTAATTATAAACAGAATAATATATTGTCAAGCCGTCATATCATATTAATAAGGACTATTTATAGATATAAAATATCTATAAATAAATAAATAGGATACCATTTATTTATAAAATAATTACTTGTTACATATCTAAGAATATTGTACACCAATTTATAATAACGTAATAATGTTTCTGTAAGAGCAAATGACCTGTTTGTTAGGCACTAGTGACTAGTTGGCCAAAGTTTTAGCAAGTGGCCGTTGATGTAATCGGTATATGAATATAATTTTTCAACATAAAACATATAGATACCTTTCGGGTAACTTTTAGCAGAATATTCATCCCTTATTGCCTTTATTTCGAATAACTGATAGTTTGGAGAACACGTTGAGAGCAAAAAGTTTCTTAAGGATTCGGCAACTCCATTAAACAACTTGTTGATAACTGAGCCTCCTGGTGAACGTCCAGAAAACTGTATGGGGATTTGTCCCGTGAGAAAATCATCAAGTGGTGACAGTGTATGGTAAAATCGATTTTCTTCGACACCGTTGTCGATTACAACATCAATGTACTCAATTGTATACATAAGTTTTAATATAACAAAACTACCTGCTTCGATCACTTTTTCAAGTTCGGCCATACAATCGCCTGCGTAGTCGTTATTGTTACGTTGCATTTTGTCACATTCATCTATTGCTTCAAGCGTCAATAAAAGAAACCAATTTAACTTAATGCCATAAGCGCATCCCATCATCGGGCAGACCATTCGCAACCTATCCAATGCCCCAAGTGTTGAATCCTTACACCATATTCTGCTTACAGGCATCCAATTACCTTTGCCGGCATTGAACTCATTGAACCACATCCGTTGCCAATGTTGTTTTTGTTGAACATGACTGAGCATGATGCTTTCGGCTTCTGTCATGTTTGCGCTTGCATTCGTCTCGTTGTGCATGCATACCAAAACCAACAGAAATAAAATGAATACGTTTTTTTTCATCTTAAACCTTTTTGACTTGGAAAATTACACTTGATCGATCAGTGCGACAAACGTAGTCTATAAGAACAATAAAAAAATTACAATACATTTTCGATTTCTGTGCCAGCGTGTATGCAACTAGTATTATTTGCTTAGAGCGTATGAAAATTTGTTATGTCTATATTAATGATATACATTATTAAAACGTCAAATTTGATATTTCAAAATCTGCATAAAAAAATAATAAGTATGTAATTTAAACATGAAATTTAATATGGCTTTCTCTAACTATGTGTTTTATGAATACACGAGTATTTTAATTAACGCACGTAATTAGCCACGATTAATCTCAAATAAATACGATGGTCATTGAGACGATGGTTAAAGTTAAATGAAAAAGTTTATTATTTGTCAATATTTAATTGCACTCTAAGCTATTAGTTAAAATAAAAATTCAACTTTTTATTTATTTACTATAATATTTATTTATATCAAGAGATTAAAGGAAGTTGTTAGTTTTATTCGTTTTTCTTTGTATAAACTATTTATAACAACAATTACTTAAATGAATTGGTTCACTTCAAGAATGTAAGATATATTTAATTATTACATTTTATTTATTTTCATATATCAAAGAGTTACAGCTCCTTGTTAAATGTTATAATTTCATCAGTGAGCCCACTTACTTAACTTAACCCAATGGATATAATAGAATATTTGTATGTCAAGCAATAAGTAATGAATAGTCAAAAATTGAATTACACGTATTATTAAAACCTACAGCTGTAAGAGAACACGTGTAGTTATAGATAAATGTCTAAGTACACAAATGTATGTGAACTACACTTATTATATTAAATTTGACAAAAAACCTTACCCCCTGTCCACCCTTTCAATATAAGAACAAATAATTGTCGTTATTTTACAAACATCATAAACGTCTTGTAGCATTTTTTTTTTTTACAATTTACTATATATATTAATTAATCACATCTTATTTTATATTTAGCATACGTACGTACATTTTATAACTTGTCTGAGTATAAATTATTAAAAAAAAATTTGATTCCTATTTTACCACACATAATAAAATCGAACAGAAAAATAAGGCAAGAAAAAATATATTCAGGTCGGCGAATTTAAACGTACTTTTTAAACTTGTAGTTTACGTCTAAAATAAAAAGTATTCAATATGAAAGCCGTAACCGTTTACTTTATAATATGTTTCCTATTTTTATCGTTGTATGTACAAAAAGGTCAGTATAAAATTATATTCACTTATGTTTAACTTAATAAGTCTTTTCATCTGCGAATTTTTAATAATAAACAACTGATTCTAATGTATTTTGATATACTCTTCAACGTGACGTGAAATAAAAAATATATACACTCATTGTAGTCTTTACCTCTATCATTCAATGCAAGTTAACCATTTGTTTTTAGGTGCAAATGAAAAATGCGATAACTTAAATAAAGGTGATATAGTTGGTGTTTTTATGACTAATAGTAAGTATAATCAATTTATTTGAAAAATAAAATAAAAACACTCATAAGTGGGATAACAACTGTATATTAAAGTCAATTGTTATGCTGTAACAAAATGCTGAAAACTAATTTCTGTACTAATTACAATAGAACAATTTTTATTTTTTACTGAAATTCTTACATACATAGTCTATAAATATGCAAAAATAAGTATAGTAATTTTTTTTCATTTAAGCGTTCAAAATGGCTTATGATGAGGTATTAGAAGGTAAAGAACACATTTGATGTACCGATATTCGCTTCTTAAATATATATCTAATAATGTAATACATTTTCTTTTCTTATAGAAGGAAAATCTCCGTTCGGAGATCAAGGTAATTTTTATAAATTTATGTATTTAAATACATGAAAAAATGAGTGTTAATGTCCAATACAGAAATTATTTTTTAAAAAATATTAGTAAAAATCTGTTAAATGTTGTAAAACTTGTTAAAAAACAACCAATTGCTTTATCTAAAGCTAATTTCAACAATTTTTTGTTCTAAAGAGCATAAAAAAGATTAAGCACTGAACCTAGTTAAAAAAAAAGACCTGTAAACCATTTTTAATATAATTGTAAATACTTTGTTAAGTTCGCTAAATGTATTATTCAAATTACTATATGTTTACTAAAAACAGGTAAACAATTTTGAAATTTTTCAATTGTTAGCTTGCCACTTATATTTATGTAATTTGTTATTTTGTTAATTAACTTGTTGTACCTAATCGTAGGACTTTCAAAGTATAACATAATAAAAGTGACCTTAGTAAATCATATGTTTAATTTAAAGTTGGTTTTATTCTATGATTAGTTGTACTCTATTATTGTAAAAAAAAAATTCTAAAACATACATTTAAAGCCAAATCTCGATGTAGCCTTCTTTAAAATTGTTTTTTTTTTTATAGAAATTTGTGAATATTTTGGTTATAAGTAAGTACAATAATATATTTATTACATGACCTAAGGATTGGTTAAAGATTAAATTATTGATTGATGTCTGTTTTCATTTTAAATCATAACATGAAGGACAAGTCCATTTTTTAATTACGATTTACAATTAATCATAAAGTAGCTTTTTTGATTATGCTTTTAAAATAAATCATTAAATGGTTTTTTCAGAGACGTTGACTTTGAGACGTACAAAACCAATGTGGTGAAATATCTCGGAAATCTGAGTAAGTTTGTAAAATGTTTTTTTTTATGAATTGTTGCTTTCTATGTTGTAGTTTTGTTTTGCACTTTAATAAATTGACATAGATCTATTGAAAGCGATAAAATCTAAATGTTAGAGGCTTCTAGATCTGCATGTTTTTAGTCGAAAATATCCCATTCTATTTTAAATAAACTCTGATACGCGTAATCCGATAATAGGGTTGAGAGCAGATACACAGGTTACTTATACATGAACTATATTATTAGTGATAAAAGGCAAACTTTAACACTATGTTTAGTTGACTTCGTTAAATTAAGCCTATGTTCATTGTATTGCAGACGTTTTGTGTAAAATTTCATGAATAGGTTTTTTGGCATGATAAAATTGTATTTCAAATTGTTCGGAAAGTAAACAGCCGAGTAGTACTTGTTTGGGCAAATAAAGTTTGATGCAACTCAAATTTTTAAACATTTTTAAATGTAATTTAATAAATTATTCAAACATTTTCAATAATTAATATTACTCAAACCATTGGACATTTAATACATTTTTTAAATATGAGATAAGAGTTTTGATAAGTAGGAAAATTCATACAAAATTGTATTCTTTATACATACCTTTCAATATAACTTAATACATTTCTTTTAAGGTCCAGGTGTGATTATAAAAAGTGAATCTTTAGCAAAGGGTGACTTAATTGGTGCTGTATCACCAAATAGTAAGTATATTAAATTTATTTCAAATATTAAAAAAAAGCCATAAGTAGGATATAGGCTAAAATATTTGTCGAAGTTTAATTTTAAAATTTAAATAAAATTTTTTTTTTACAATTTAGTAAGAATAAGTCTTTAAAATTTTATGAAAATATCTAAACCAAAATTTGTTTATTCAAATCATTTTTTTAAATATTTTTACTTCATACATGGTTTTGTCCAACAAGTCTGTGGAGGTATTTAAATGTTATATATTTTTAGCTCCGATGAGGATATTGAAGATATATAGGTTTTAAAATTTCTGGATATTTTATTTTTAATCTATATACATTATAATAATCATTTAATAGACTGATTCATTCAAGTCGCAACTCTAAATAGTACAATTGTATTTAGTTCGATTCAGGGAGAGGGTAACAGCTATCGCACGTGTTTGGAATCTAAATTTTACCATCTTTCAGCGTTATTTCTATTTTTCATCCGTAGATTTAGGACAGAGGTCTTAAGTTTTGAATTTAGTATTATTCACTTAATCAAAAAGTGTAAATAGTACAGTAAAAATAAACATTAGTTATAATATAAAAGGTTAAATCTAGCACGGGTTAAATTTTAAATTAGTACAGACAAATAATGTTTCAGTAGTTCATCCGAAACGTTCCAATGAGTCAGTGCCGTTTTGTCATACAGTCGGGTTCTGGTCTACTACATTTTTCTGTATAATAATAATTATAATATTTTCGTCGGCAAAAGAAAAATAAAATAATAAAAACTTTGCACGCAATTATATTGTAGGACTAATACATTTTTTTATACGTTTTTATTATGCCGTGTTGGTCTACGATAAAAATGACACCGTGTTCGCGTTCCGCCCGATCGGTACGAATCTAAATTTCGCGATTAAATAGTTTGTCCTAAAGTTTTTTTTAGCTTCGGTGCGGAGCTGAGAAGGTATTGTTTTTACAATGATGTGTTTTTTTTTTTGTGTCTGAACCCACGATATCTCGTAAACTGCTAAACAGATTACTTCGTGTAGCGACTATATAGATCAGAAATCATACCTGAAGGTACTTTGTTGGGCCAAAATTAAAAAAAAGTCACCCCTTCCCCATCAAAATTGAAAAAAACACTAAAAAAATTTACAAATTTTTCAACTTAAAATTACGATGCTCTATAATTTTTTTAAAAATAGTCGAAAAAGTTCCAAATTTATATGAATTGTTCTTCAATATAGTACTATCGATAAACATTAACAAACCAAAAAAATATCATAAACCCTTTCCCCTAGAAGGGATAGAATTTTTTTCTTTATTTCACTTATTCAAGCAAAGTTTTAGATATTTAGATCTGAAAGTTAGACCAAAGGTAGATCTAAAATGGAAGTATAACATATACAGTTTTCTCAAAAATCTGTAGTCAAACTTTTTTTTTATTAAGGAAAAACTCCAAAAATAGGATAAATTTACACTTTGGCCGTAGTCAGTTTTTAGGTTACTATGTGTGAGTGAATCAACAGTCAACCGGTAATGAAAATATTTTCGTCAGATTGTTAATTACGATAAATGGGTAACTATGATAGTACATTTTTATAGACAGACGATCAACCCTTATCGTATCCACCTTGCACAAGACTAAATATTAAATTTTAAGTACATTATTGCTGGTCCTACGATATCTTCTAAACCGCTATAACTGGTTTGAACCTACTATCCACAGATTCGCATCGAAGCGTTTATTTAAAAGTGATTTTATCACTTTCAGTTATAACAAAATCTGTAGACCTGTGACCTCTCCGTCACCACTATGCCCCGACCCAACTGTACTGGCTTTTTTTTTAAAATTATTTTATCATCGTTAGGTATTTATTATTATTATTTCTATCTGTTATTATTGTGAGCTACTATCTTAATTATTATGTGTACTCTGTTGCCCTTACGAGCGTAAATTCTTTAAATAAATCTGTATTAAGTTTTAACCAAGCGTATTTAGTATTGATAAGTATAAAAAAACTAGTTGAAATGGTCTGAACGTTTTAAATATTTAGAGTTATAACTTGAGGGTTTTTTTATTTCAGCTCCTGGAATAACTTATAGAGTGGTAAAGCAAGGTATAGTGCACCTATGACATACCGATATTAGCTTTTTAGATAAATTTATCTATAATATAATATATATTTGTTTTCTTACAGATGGTGAATATCCGTTTGATAATGAAAGTAATTATACATTTTTTTCGTGGTACATTATACAATATGTCAGTACACATTGTTAATATAAAACCTCTTCATACATGTATCAAAGTGAAAAAAATAATTTGTACTTCTTTCTTTAAAGCTCATTAAGACGTATTTGAAAGATGACAAAAAAAAAAAAAAAATACTAAAATCTTTTTAAAGATTTTCCCTACATATTGTATTATAAAAAAATATACTTAGTTTAAGTCCCCTTTAAGTAACACGAAAGTACCAAATCATAGGACTTTTAAAGTAAACCCTAAGAAAAGCGACCTTAATAAATAAATTCTATAATTGTAACGTTGGTTTTATTATACGATTGGCTGTTCTGGCATGTTTTTAGTAAAAATAAACTTTTTTGCAACATATAAATCCAAAAATTCAATATTTTTTCTTTAAAAATGTTTTCTTACAGCGATGGTTGCATATTATAGTACCGCGTAAGTGATAACGTTGTAATTTATTTGTTAATTTGATTTTTTTTAATAATTGATAATTCTAAAGCTAAGTCGACTTGTTAAAATAAATAATATATTATTTGTCTGGCTTTTTTAATATTATATGTATAGTAAGGGATTTCATAATATATTTTGTATTGCGTTTATGTACGATTTTTAATCAATAAATTAGATTATTGACTGTGTTTTTTCATCTCCACCCAAACATGATGTAGAATTTTCGTTTATAATTTTACATTTACAATTTAAAGACAAGTAGCGTATTTTTCGATATTTTTTTTTATAATAACTTATTTGGTGGTTTACAGGCATCCCGGCTATATGACCATGCTGAAAAAATATCTTAGAGAACCAGCACCGCTTTGGGTAACTGATATGGCTGACGAACTGCACCTATTATATAATAGTTAGTTTTTATAATAACTGAGTACAATTCAGTTGTATGTTACATTTTTTTTTTAAATAAAGTAAATTATTATATTGTTTAAATAGTGTGGCTATCTATAACATTTATAATCAATGGTAGTAGGTACGTGTGTTATTTGTTGAAATAATAATTAATATTTTATATACCAGGAAGTATTTCGCTATATAAATATGTTAAACTTTAACTCATTATACAATCTTATCTCAGTGTAAAACATTCAATCAAGACAGGACTTAGTCTACAATAACGAGAATAACGACCATAAAATATCACAGTTAGTATTCATATTATAACACGGCAGCTGTAGGTAGAGGCATGTCTAAATAGGTTACTGCATATATTTTGTTTCTTATCGATATACGTTGAATGTTATTGTGTTGTGTATTTACATTTAGTTGTCACTTTTTAAATTATTACCAACGATAATAATAATAAGTAAATATAATGGGACTCCATCAAGTGTGCAAAATATCCAGGAGTACAAAAAGCCTCTCTTGTCAGCTGTGTTTATAAAAATACTAATAACTCAAAAACAAATCAATATTTTCGAAAATAAATCAAAAAACGTTTTTATTATTTCAATTTCAAATCTATTTTTAAAAAAAAAAATAGTGGTTGGCATTAGAAAATCAAAAGTTGGTATCGACTTTTGTAGAAGGGAGTGTAGTATATTTATGTCAACTATATCAAATAAGATTTTACGACTTCAATAGTATATAATATGCACATGTAATATGACTCATTGATTTTAAAACTTGCACCAGAATAATACCATGTAATATGCAAATTATACCAATAAAACAAAACACATATAGTACGCTGAATCTCAGAATCAGAAAATGACGTTCATAGCTCCCTCCACAAACACTGGGTAAAAGCGTTCAGTCCTTGTGCTTATTACCCATTGTAACAGGACAATAGTTGTCATTTGTCTGTAGTCACTCGTCTTATTCAGTCGTCAGTCGAATGTAACTCTCTATGGCCAAGAGGCCATAGAGAAAGCGTACGGTCCGACGACCATTTCTTAAGTCCAGTCGTTTAGCCATGCTTAACTGCTACTTACCAATCATTTAATTAGCAAGGCACGAAAGTATGATTAACTATTCTTATGTAAATGTGTATAGCTCAACTCAGTGTATTAGTGTAAAAACTTATTATTAGAAACAAAGTGTTCATCTATTATTTTACTTGATCATTTGATTATTTTACTATAACTTAGTTTTCTTAAATAGTCCGGTTATAGTTATCCTGGTTCTCTATATTTCTTGGGAAGCTAATACAGCCCAGGAATACAATTTTATTGATTACCAATTGGTTGGGTGTTTTCGATAAGAATTGGATATTTTATGTAATTAAATAGTTACTATAAAGTGTTTGGTAAAGGAGAGTAGTCGTCTTTAAGTGGGGTAGTATACCTTTCTTTATTAAGACTGGTAGCCTTGGAATTAGAAAACCAAATGGACTTAACTTCCAAACGAGTTTTGTGTAGTCCCTCAACTAGTAGTCAAGCAGCCTGAAAGGGGATAATCAAAGCTAAAGAGTATAAAATACAAACGATAGTTTGATCTATGTAAAAATCATCATACGCTGAGTCGGCCGTAGATGTATTATACGTAAATATACGTGTCAGAAAAACATATCGACACCTAAAAAAGACGACTGATATACAGTAGACGCAAGTGTATTTCGTTAAAAGATCTAAGTAATAAATTAACTAAATCTACAAAGCTGCTACCCCGAGATCGTCCAAACCTGTGCGTACAAAAAAACATATAACACATATTAAAGAGTAAAAATAGAATTAAAAGAAACTAGGACACAATAGGAATTGAATCAGCACACAATCCAATATCATATCTACAAATCTAAAATATTAAACTTCTTCGTATTGGTAGTCAATACCTACTTATTGTCGTTATTTGCAGTTAAAATACATCTGCATTGATATTGTAATGGAATCAAAATATTACTGGCGATGACTCAAGTACAATAATATGTAGCAGTGGCGCCGAGTCAAGGTAAAAAAGGTGGTTCAGTTCTAACCGAGAACCACCCACCCACCCAATTCATAATTAATACAATAATAATAAATTATTATTGTACATATGATAAAAAATGTAAACATTATTTTTCAAATTGTCAGTAACTGACATCAAATTGTAGTGATGATAACTATTGATTTTAAATAGTAACACATAGTAATTTTTACGCTAGTGTATAAATTGTTATTGAATCTTATTATTATATAATATCTTATTATATTTTATTATTATTTATGATGTACGAATATATAAGTGTAATTTCC
Source organism: Adelges cooleyi (assembly GCF_023614345.1). Taxonomy (NCBI): domain Eukaryota; kingdom Metazoa; phylum Arthropoda; class Insecta; order Hemiptera; family Adelgidae; genus Adelges; species Adelges cooleyi. The sequence continues at coordinate 2,281,195 of NW_026095978.1, forward strand.
GGAACGGTATTAGTAGGGACAGGTATTTATGTATACCGGCGGTGGTGGATGGTAAGTACCTAAAAATAAACAGCATGTAACACTTAAGGCTCTATACAATTTCGATCACTAAAAATATTAGTTAGATCAGGTTAGGCTAGGTAAACTTTTAGTCTTAAAGCGTAGTAACTAAAAGGAAAAATATATATATCCATTATACATGTGTAATACAATAATACATTGTATAGCAGATAACATTTAAAATTTTCCACAATTAATATAAATCTATATATTAAAAATGCATAAAAATGAATGCCTGCCTGTTTGTTCATTAATGTAACTGGAAATATTTTGTATTTAAAGGAGTCAAACAAACAAGCTGTTTACCACACTAAACGGAGCTGTCCGAAGTTAAAGAAAACCATCAAACACAAATTGAAAAAATGAGAGATGAGATTAATGCAGAACGCAAATGTAAGGATGCCTTGAAAGAAAAACTTCAAGTAACGATAGCCGAACACCAAGAACAAATTCGAACAGTATAATTTAGAAAAAAAGCAAACTTACTCGTCGACCATATGAGCAACCAGAGTTTAGCAGCCAAAACCTAACCTAACCTTACCTAGCCGATAAGGCAACAGCCAGCCGGTCGTGACCTTAACTGGTTGAGGCCGGCAAAGGGAACCAACCTGTCCTTCGCTCATACGCCCTACAGATAGGCAGGGCAGCCACGAGATAAGCCGTACCCCCGGGATTAGACGAATAAGTGGCGGCGACAATGGGGTTATGTCGGGAGGACGGTCAGCTCCCGGCATCTTGGAAGACCAGACAGAATTGGAACACGGACAGCTGGAGAAAACAGGCAGAAGGGTAAAACTGCACTCGAGCACTTACATTATGAAACACAACGATATGAAGAACAAAACTCCTGGAGCCCTCCTAACGGGAGGGGTCGGACTCCAAGGAACGGCAGTTGGGTGTGGCTCGCCCCAAAGGTCGGTATATCAAGCCAGCAGCACGACTGCTGGTAGCCCTGAACCGAGAGTGGTTGACCAGGTACGAAAAGTGGGAGAAACAGAAACATGCAACAGAACTGAAATATGGACCACTGCAAAACTGGATTTTATTATAGCGATTACGACAACTTTGAACCTACGATACGTTATTTTAGTCTTGTCGGAAGACAGTTTGCCGACCAGTATTACCAGCGGTTTAAGTTACTACACTAGCTACTCCAGTGTAGAAAACCACGAAGACGTCAAAGTAGACGCCCAAATGAATCAACCTTTGGCCAAGACGTTGACTACACAGCTCAGCTGGAAGGCCGTTGGCAAATAGAGACCAGCTGGAAGTTATTTAACGGTCGTTGCCGAGGCGGAATGTACTAGCACGTCTATTCCAAGAGGAAAGTTAGATTCGAGAGAATGCGGTGAACGTCCGGCGTTCCTATTTTTGTGATCAGCTGATTGTGTGCCTATTCTAAAACACGGGCAACGCCGGGTCGGGCAGCTATATGCCGAAACGAATACGTTATTTGTTATTGATAACTATTGATACTATTAATAATCATAAAAAAAAATGTTTTGGGGTGGACCACCCTTATCACTTAGGGGTATGGAAAATAGTATACTGTTAAATCTGTTACGAAAAAAGAAGTATACCAAAATTACTCAGAACGCACGCCTTACTTGCTGTTTTATTTGAGAAAAGTTTTGTAAAATATTTAAGAAAAAGCTAACAGATTCGACCCAAAATGTGTTGTTTTATTTTATTTTTTTTTATTTATGTTTATGCATACATTTTTTTCATCAAATATCTTTATGGATGTTTTTTGCAACTAAAGTAATATATTATAAGCTGTAAACAAAAAAAGGCAGCCATTTTCTGCGTGGCTCAAAATGAATAAGTTATATGATATATATATTTGTATACTAATGGCTTATATTATGGTTTATTTTCATCATATATTTATATTATTCCAATTTTCGATTGTAAATAAAAATTTTATTTTCAATTTGTACTATTATTATATTGTACATAACTTATATTTTTATACCTCACACATGTGATCATACTTATGTAATTTACTAATTATGTACTTATACTTGAGCCTTCCAGGTGTTAATTCAATAAAATAAAATAAATCATAAAATATTATTAAACATAATATCCTATGTGACTAAAAACTCTAAATAACTAATACCTATGTATTATTTATAAATACCTAAAATAATATTTGTAATTTTTATATTTGTTTTAGCGACTGATAACCGACGCAGTCGTAGGAGCATTGAAGTACGAAGCGTACATACATATTTTTAACAGATGTTTTGGGTAATTCTACAGCCAGGATCCTACTCATACAGACATTTCACATTTTCCTACACACACACACGACGTTATCATTATTTTAACAGTAGTATTGGTTTACCAATACCAAATAATTAAAAAGCCGCCCACGTTTTGGAAAGTGTTCCATTTCTATGTTTTAATTAATCCTTAATTGTCACTTTATTTTAACAAAAGGCTCTGACAAAGAATATTAATAAGTGATTAATTTTAATCCAAGTGTTCTTGTACTATGAACGAATTTTCATTTTTAGCGTGTAGCCGATCAATGGTGGCGGTTCCATGATTCGAAATACAACCAGCTAATAACAATTGTTGTGCTTCACACTATAAATCGTATACATGTAAATAGGCCACAAAACAATTATTACACATATCTTTACAAAAACATTTTTTTTTCAATTTATATACTGGAACACTTATTGAGGAAAATGTTTAGGTGAGTATTAACAGCTCTGTAAAAGCAGTCAAGAGAAAGGTGTCCGATTCTAGTGTGGCCACGGGAGTCGTTAAACGAGACCCCGGTCGTCCAAAATAAATACACAAAGAAGATGAGACCTATGTCAAAGGAAAAGGCTTAAAGTTAAATTGTAGTACAAAGACCAACAAAAAAATCTCCAGTTCCTCTTGCTTGATCTCTTACCGCCTACAGAAACTGATGAGAGCTAGATGTTCATTCTCGTTTAAAATTTTAATATTAATGTTATTAAATTTGTGTCAAGTAAATCCTTTATCGTTTGTTCACATCCTCGTTCTTTTCTGAACACATGAAGAAGCGAATAGATAGCGTTTCATGCTTTTCCATAATTTTAACCAATAATACTGCATTATTACTATTCAGCCAATACATGGACATCATCAATAGAAAGTAAATTGTTGTAAGGAAAACAACGATTCCACAAAATAGACACAGTTTACAATTGTAGAATTAAGCGAAGGTAGTGTTAGTAAATTATAACAATTCAAACATTTGTGTTGCTATTTAATAAGTGTTTGTAGTTTTTACCCGAGGAAGAAATTTCACTGTTAGCACTCAAGGAAAATACATATATAGAGTCGGTTTACCGGTTAGCGTGTGAAGAGCAATTGGTGTGGCTACCGTTGCCGAAATTTGACCACATAGCGCTATGCAATTGGTTGGTGTCACTAGAAAAACGGCAGGTCAGGGATAAGATAGTGGCGAAAGCGGTGAGCCGGTTCAGGTAGATCTAGAGGGCGACGGCTTTGGCGTACGACGATGTGTTGGACACAAAGAAACTAAGAAGTCTGTGGAAGTGGTTTGAAGAACGCATCGAGTCCGAGCTGAAAGTCTACAGCGGTCACCGCGCTGAAGTCGACGACATACGCCGCGTCATAGCTGCGAACACACTTGCAAGCCCTTTAACATTTTTGAAACTCGCAAACTAAAAACACAAATAAAATAAATATAAGATACACGATATTTTAACAATTACATTTATTCCACATAATAATATATTTCTATTTCTCACACAGAAGTTATTATATATAGAATATAAATCTAGATATTATAGAGTTTCACAACTACCGTTTGATAGGTGTGGTAGACAGGTACTATTATGATATTCTAACGAAAGCAAAATAGCATGATTTGGTTGTTGAATTTACCGGTTGCCAAAAATAATTAACGTGAACAACAACAAATTTCATTTAGGTTATGACAGGAGAGCATAAACGCAACAAAACTGTAAAAAGCAACTATGATTGTCTCTAAGTTTTTTAATTAATAAAAAAATAAAAACACTCAAGTTACAGTATTGTTTGTATTTTGTTTGCACATAAAATAAAAAAGTTTGAAATTTGTGATAATACCATACATAACTGTATTTTATTAAAAAACTTTATTCATATAGTCTATAGAACCGATATTATTTAACTTCACTAGGCGCCTAAATATGTGTAATATGCATAGGTGGGTATATAATTATCTATGATGTGTTCTAAAAATAAGGTATCATATATACAAAACAATTATTAACCCTTAGAAAACACCTACCTACACTTGATAAATTGCATATTGGAACTGTATATACCACCGAGACTTTGAAGACGTTTTCCTTTTTTTTAAAAAAAAATCTGTAAACAATAAAAACAACTTTATGTAATATTAAATATTGCTATCCGCAAATAGAACGTTACAGAAACTGACTGTATCTTTCAAAATACAAATATTACTACCACTTAGCAACGTAAGAAATAGCAGCCAGCAAAAAAAAAATAGAACCTAAATGTTCATCTCTTCTGAAGAATAAGATTTTTTATATGGTTTTGTTTTTCCTAAGCTTATCAGTAGTGCACTAACTAAAGGATAGAACCCATGTAAAGTACTATCTAATTTGGCTATTAAAAAAAAAAAAAAATCTCGCGATAATTTAAAATTAAAAACGTGTATATTTTTTGGGCGTTTTTCTTTATTTTGAAGGGGAAGGGGTGAAGTTTTCAAATGTTTGACCTGCTATAAAATATACTCCCAGACTTCAATGGACAAATGAAAATACATTATTGTAAAAAACGTCATTATCTTGTCATCTCCGCATCGAAATAAAAAATAAAACAAATGCTACAATTGGTTAATGAGTACCTATTATGTTCACGGAGAAACATTTACAAATTTAATTTCGGGTTTTCTTACATTTTTCTGGGACTTTACATAACAGCGTATAAATAATATTTAATAAAAAATATGTTTTGAAATTAAATGTCGAGCTATATAACAACAGTATGTTGTCAACAAAATTTTCCCGAAGTTATGGGAAACAGTTCAATTGTAAAAAATTTAGTTTAAGATACGGATTTGGTGTGGGAAAACCTGGACGAAGTGAAATTGTAATGAAAAAGAACGCTACCCCGACCAATGAAATTTTTCTACCGCTATAGCGTTATTATAGTACCTAATATAAAACTTGGACTTATAATACTTACATTAACATCATTATGCTGTATGAAAAAAAACCAATAAAAAAAAATACGTTAAAAACTTAAAAATGCACACCGTCACCATTCGGCGTTCAATGCGAAAATACAAATGAAATGAATGCAGAATGAGAACAGTTCGTATAATAATTTAATGTACCAACCATCGCCATAGACCAGACAAATCGAAATGACGCGACGCGACGTTGCCAAGTCATCGGTAAAAACCCTCCGAAATTCAAAAATAGTTTGTCAGCATTTATTTTTTTGTTCACTTAGCTCATTTAAAATAATACAAATAGATTAATTTAATATAAAAATGTATTATACATTTTAAATATATTTACAGAAACAACTAAAATGACTATTAACAGTATATTGCCGTGCTATGACATAATATAATATATTTTATCCTTGACATAAGGTAATTGAGGGATGTAATGTATGATATTATTATTATTATATTATAATATACGTATAAACGTAAGAGTGTTCCTTAAGCAATACGCATGGGCAAAAAAATTCTTATTTAACTCAGGTCTCAACCCCCTCCCCCTCCCCCCAAATGTGTGTCTATTAAATATATTAGGTACAAAACTAGACTAAATACAAATTCAAACAACGATTTTAAACCGTCGTATTATAGGTGTAATCGGAAATTTGAAGCTAAACACTAGTTTTGATAAGGAATTAGTTATTTTTTCTACTGAACATTTTTTATTTTGTAAAATATCTCTTGTAAATAATTGTAATAATATCATAAAATATTCGTAATCTAATATTAAACATTAGATTACCATTATTCATATTTCGAGTGATAATCGAACTATTTTTATTATGTAATTCAAATTGATTTTTTATCATCTCTATTTTAGTAGTTCATAGTTTATTATATAATTGTTCAATATTTAATATCATTAACATTAGACCTATGGATGAAATCGAGGTATTAAAAATAACAAAAGAATGTAAAGACTAATTAAAAGGATTTTAAGATTAAGAAAGTTGGCTCAAAAACAAACTCAACTACTGAATACGGAGCATTTTAAATTCGAAATACGTTTTAAGAAAATACCGTTAATATTTGTAGCTGCCTACTGATATAGCATCAGCAATTTCATTGCGCAGCATTAGTCCAAAGGCATACACATTTTTGCGTGGAAGAAAAAATTATCCCCTCCTTGGTCACTATAAAAATTGTATAAGGTCAACGACAGGGGCCCAATTAATATGAGTTTATGGAGAGATTTGAAAATATCTATTGATAATGTGTCTTTTCCACACTCGATTACATCGCACAGTATTTATGTATTTGCTGATGTGCCACACATGTTAAAGTTGGCTAGAAATCATTTTTTGACGAGTAAGGAAGTCCTTAAATTTAATTGACAGTGAAGCTTGAATAATATAATTTTTAAACTAAATTTGCAGAGGATTCGTTTTACCAAATAAAAAGTTTGTAGGCAAAACGATTATAAAGGAATTAATACCCATCAATGATCGAAATGATTTTAAAATTGCTCACAAAATAAGTGAGCGTAATATTTCGGTTGAGGGAACGTCACGAATAAATGTAAGAATGGCAAAACACATTTTGAGTGCATCGGACACACTTCTTCCTTTTCAAAAAGGTGAGATTTTAAAATTTGTGAATTTTTGTTAACAGTTTTTTTTTTTTAGGAACTATAATATCTAACAATTTATTCGTTAATAAAATTATGAGATGATGTAAGCAGCAGATATGACGTCGATTATGTTACATAAACCAGGATTTACTTGAAAATACCTTCAGTTATTTGAAAGAGATGTCTGGTAGAGTAAGTACCGCAATGAACAGTATATTTTACTTGTGTCAAATTCGTTATTAGTTATTATCACAACAAACACGTAATAACCCATAGAGTTATTTCCATGGTGATAACACACGATACGTTAACAACATAATCATCAACGCGAAATACCTTTATCACTTTTGTTATTGTTGTTCAAAATAAAAAAATTACGTTGGATCGTACGACATTCTATGGTATGGCGTAATGTACAAATTGGTACCGGTCGGAAATTTTCAAAAAGCTCTAATTCACTTACCCGCTTTTATTTCCGATAAACATGCTCGATTTCATTTGTATGCCAAGTCTGTTGCTCTGTGCACGGTGGCCGGTAGCTTAGGATGGTTCGGATACCAAATCCATCAGACGGCTTACTCTATTCGAAACATTGTTCAAAAAGATGCTTTCTTGCTGAACAACCACAAAACGCCAGAGTATATTTTCTTGAATAAGGCTCTGTATACAGGTGAGGTGCAGCAAAAATAAAATAAATCACATTTCACTTTTGCTACGGTGTTTATTTGAATTCTTGTTTAGATCTCGATAAATACCGTATCATCGACAGTAACGGTCTACTGCAACCGACAAATCCACTTGTATATTTTTTCCAGACATGGGACAATATAAAGTTCAAAAAAGCCGTGAAACTATTGGAATTGGGCAATAAGTGTAATAATCCAAACATTTCTTTAGCGGCCACTCATCGTCTAGCGACAATGGCTTATTTGAAAGGTAGTGAAAATAAAATCTACCTATACTCTTGAATAATGTTTAAACTAAACATTTTTTTTTTTAGATGCTGATTGTCAAGACATAGTGCAGATGAGCAAAGCACATACTATGGTTGGTTTTGCTAGGACTAATAATGTACATCAGAGTTTTTTTTTACCTACTCAAAAATCTCGTTGGACTAAAAACGTAATAGTTGTACGTACATAGTTCTGGTTTAAATTATTAACACCTTAATAATTTAGGAAACTTTGAGTAAATTGCGTGAACTGTTGATTAAACTAAACGGAATGAGTGAGCACACGTGTCTGTCTTTTTTTGTTGCTTTTGCATTTAAAGTAAGTACCGTCAAACCGGCCAACTGGGTAATTATAGGTAATTTGGGGCATGTGGGTATAATTATACCTATAATTACCCAAATTACCCATAATGCTCCAAGTTGGCCGGTTTGACTGTAAAATAATGTTTTCAAAAGTATCATATCAAGACTTAATTTTATATTTAGGATCACACACACGAGTATTTTCATCCAGAAGACGTACCACCCGATTTTAGGAGCATGCACGTGGACAATGATAATATATTCCAGTTATGTATTAGTGCATTACGTCATCATTGTAGTAATGAAAAAAATGTAACAGGTTTGTTATTCGATAAATTTCCGACATCTGTAAGCTTTCAACGGCCTTCGTAGTACATCATAATATTTTTTATATAAGACCATTGATTATACATATTATATATGTTCCACCAAGACAAATTTCACTACTGTACACCGACATAGGGCAATGGAAAAGATACTACTAGCGCTCGTCCCGTGTCGGCGTACAACATTAATATTTGTCTCGGCGCGCCATCTATAATATTTATAATCAATAACAGAACTAATAGAATGTTTTCAATTAATCATTGTACTCATTAAATTATTTTTCTTACAGATATGGTAAAACAAGGTGGATTACTTATTTTAATGGCCATCTACCAACTATTAAAGGACGATCAAAATATAGCTGAAGAGATCAGTCAACTATTAACAGCTGCCTCTTTGTATTCAAATCTTTGCGAAGATATCTTTCTAACAGGTATTTTTTAATATCATGGGCTATGTATTTGAATTTTATAACTGATAATTTTAGGATGGATCAGTGTGCTGTTTGATTGGAAAAACCACCACAACTTTAGAGTTAAGTCGTGGGCCAACACAACACTATTAAATTTAGACAATAAAGATCCCGTTAATGGTAGTAACCTCTACAGCAAAAACACAGTTTTGTTGTACCCTAAAAACCGAAACCAACAAGATGCCAAAATCGATGTTGTCCTCGTTCACGGTCTATTGGGTGGTGTCAGTTTCTCTTGGCGTGAAAAAGATCTGCACACCAACAAACCACTTGGAATTCTCGGTATGCAATTTAAAAAATATTGATATTATAAAAAATGCATTGATCCAATATTCTGTTTAGGGGCTTATAAATCTGAAACTCTGAGATCGTATACTTCATTAAAAAAGTCCGTTGGTGAAGATATACAAGATTATTTAGAAAATTATACTGAAGTGGAAGATCGGGAATGGGACGAAATCGGTAATGACTTTGAATTCGTAATGAACGATTTGCCTATTAATGACAATATCAAAGGAAACGAACCCTACACATTAGACGGGTAAATTATTTTAATTTTAATACTCTAACGGTTATTTTGAATCATTATTTATGTATAGATCTTTAGCGACAGTACGAAAAAATGCCTCGTGTGAAGGGTACAGTCAGTGTTGGCCGTCTGACTGGTTACCCATAGACCAGGATGGTCTTCGTGTAGTTGGTGTTAACTATAGTTCGACTTTATCCGAATGGTTGCCTTCATGTCCTTTAAAATCAAGAAAGTATGAGTTCCCTTTTGTGTATTCAAATTCATTATATTATATTTTTATAATACATATGTTTTACACTTGTATTTATGTGTTAGACAGCGAACACTAGAAGGACGAGCTGAAAAGTTAATGAATCAACTGTTAGCGATTGGTATTGGAGACAGACCAGTGATATTTCTTGCACATTCTATGGGTGGACTTCTTGTAAAAAGCATGTTGGTTGCGGGTGAATTTATTTGATATTCTAAGGGCCTGTTAGACATCTACACGTTTTTATACATTACTTAAGCATAACATTCCCACCTATGCATAATATGGGCCTACCATATGCATTAAATGTGTAATGGGCCGATCGCATTAATGTAAACAAAGATTATTTTTACAATTTGTAGCAATGTTACATAGAGTTCATTTTAGAAGAAAAAAAATCAGTCACCGTTAGTTATTATTAATCTGTAAAAATAATTTTATGAAATTTGTTCAGCACGTAACAGTAGTGACCCAAATGTGAGAAAACTTTTTGAGAAGACACGTTCAGTATTTTTTTTTAGCACTCCTCATCACGGTTCTCCGTTGGCCACTCTCAACACTGCGTATAGATTTATTTTGTGGCCATCAGTCGAAGTAGATGAACTTAGAACTGGTTGGTTAAATCTTAACAATAATAAGAACCGCTTGGTTTAAAAATGGATCTAAATTAAAAAATAAATACATTTTTTTAGATTCGCCAAAATTAGTGTCTCTTCATGGCGAATTTCTTAAATGCTTAGAAGAAAACCCAATGAAAATAGTGACTTTTGCCGAAAGTCTTCCAACAGAGTTCACTGCTTTGAAAGTACCGATTTTATGTGTTCCTGTTCAAGCAGCCAGTAAGACTATAATGACACACAATTTTTACCTAATATTTAAACCTGAAGTTATGAATAATTATGAATTAATTTGTCATATACTATTTATTACTTAGACCCTTCAGTTGGAGAGCTTTATGAATTGCCGTTGAACCACATGTCTATCTGCAAAGCCGAATCTAAGTTAGTTGTTAAATAATTATTTCAATAATTGACTATTTTAGATCAATGATTATAATATATTTATATTATATTTTAATGTTGCATCTATAAGCAAATTTAGATTTGCAATTAACTTGACAATCAATTATTTTTTTACATTTTGCAACTTTTTACAGTTGATTATTTTTATTTTTTTTTGGAAAAAAAAACAAATAATTTAACGAAAGCTAGATTTTTACAAGTGACTCCTAAGTATAATCATAAAAATCTTGATTTGAGCATATAAAATTGAGCGGAGAAATTTACCTTTTATACAGATCAAATTGTATTATTATTTTTGTGACTTTAATGAATTATTTGGGATTAACTGTCTTTTGACCAAATTTGTTTTGGCCAAGTTTCCGGAAATAAAAATAAAATAAAATAAATACTCGTATGGCATTATTGACCGGGAAAGAGGCACTATAGTATAATATAATGGGTATTTTTTTAAAACTTTTAATGTTGTTTTAAAGTTTACTATATTATAATATTTATAAACATTTTTTTGTTTTTTTAGGTTGTCATTTGTTTACCAAAAAACTTTGTCTGTGATAAATACAATTGCTGCTTACAGTAACTAAGATGAATGAAAAGTTTTCATTAAGTATAGCCGTTAGTGAATACTTTATTTTATATAATTGACCAAACTAAATAATGTTATGATTAGCTCATACCCGACTACTTAGTGATATTAGTTTAAGTTAATTGTTATTACTTAATACCACAGTATTGACATTTTATAATTTAATCGAGTATAAATTGATTTTAATACACTATGAATTTGAATGTTTGATAAAAAATGTTTGTATTACTATGTACTTTGTCCATACGTGTTATTTTTATTTTTGAATCGCCTCTATCCATAAATCGCGTGCGTCTAATGCGTTTGGGTACAGGAAATAGTTCCTGAAATATTATTTTTATTATTCTATTGTACTAAATAAAATATTTCTTGTCTTTATTTACGCTTTAAAAGTAATATAGAAACAAATATTTTATATTGCTGAAGTTTGTTATCTCAAAACCATATTGTAAATTAATTAATTTTTTAATATATTTATATTATTTATTACATATTAATATGGTTACACGAAAAATAGAACAATATATTGTTAGATTTAAGTTGCAATTAAATATATTAATGAAGCTAGTTAGGATGTACAAGAGGAACGATCATCATACATTAAAAAGTTTAACAAAATGGAACCGCTAATAACTATTTTGAAAATATTTTTTACCTATGTTTTTCCAACAATTTGGAATTTTTTACTTGATTCTTTTCCCTTTTTTTACATCTATTTAATTACGATAAAGACAATTTTCAAATGATTACCGTTACATAAAAAAAAATGTAGATACCAAATTTTACAATTTGCCCGTTAATATATTTTGAACCAAGACGTATAGTTTTTTTATGTGTTTATTTAGCCATCGCAGCTGTATCGCAAAAATAAAAGACATTCTTCTCAAGTATAGCATAATAACAGCCGTCAACAAAAGTCACCGATTGTTTAAAATCGTTACACTGTTTTGCACAATAGTTATTGTTACTCTAAGTAATTAGTATGGGAAAAGAATCAATATATCGACTGTTATAAATCGGTCAAAATTTTCTTTAAAAAGTCGACATTCATGGTATAGTATTAAGTATGGTATGGTACTTCAAACCCTTAGGAAATGTACTATGCCTTTTCAGTCGTTATTTGGCTATATTTGTTTCCTTTTACTACTTTTTGCGCATCGATAAAGAAAACAAAATGATTAATCGTTGTAAAGCAAACACCTAATATTAATAAAACGTTTACCTTCAAGTATAGGTAATATTACGAAAACATGTTATTCTGATATTTTCGATAAATCAAAATACACTAAAAATTGATAGATTCATTAAGGACAGGACACTCATATTCTCTTAAAATAATAGCATATTTGTAGTTTTTATAATCGGAGACACTTAATATAGTTAGTAGTTAATTTGTTGGTAGTTAATTTCCAATATTATAAAATTACTAAACATTTACATTTTTTTTCACAGCTCAGATTTACAGAATCTTAGTGGTACTAGAAAAAAAAATTAAACTTCACTCCACCCTTCCTCCTTAAATTTTTAAGCTAAAGAGCTCCAAAGGTAATTATCCAAATGGGGGTTCGACCAGTCTACTATTCAGAAAATTATTCTTAGTTTAAATAGTATGTTAAAGTTATACGTCACAGATATACGTTATAGAAAATTCTTGAAACATTTGTTTTACATACTAACTAAAAACTATGTTTTCATCATAGTTCGAAACGGGATGCGTACAACTAGTATTTTTTAAAAGCCGTTTTTATATTTTCAAAAAATCAACTTCTTGCTGCATCGTTCGTTTTACTCCAAAATCAAAAGAAAAAGAAAATTTTACCAAATCAAATTTTATTTTTCTTTATCTTATTTTACAACGTGTAACCATTTTTAATATCAATTTTTTTTGTTTTTTTGAAAATTTAACCGTACTTATTCCATCTTTAAACTATGATGAAAACATTTGGTCCGAGCGTCCAATAAAACAAGTTTTATCAATCTTAAAAATACCCATTGCTTCGTGTTCCGCTCAATTGCAAAATATTTAAAATGACAGTGACCATTAAAGATAGTGAACAATTTTCAACGAATTAGGGGTCTCATTTTAGGCCAATACAAACCAATAAGTCGTTAATGACAAGACCATGACATAGGTGTATACATTTTTTTAATTGTTAGAGAGTTGGCATGTGGCATTTAAAAGTATAATTTTCTATGAAAGTATTATTTATCGAATTTTGGCCTAACAGTTAACACGAAAATACATTTATCTTACTTTAGAAAAACACTTGGGTGCTGTGGCCTAGGTTTACATTTACACTGTTTACATAAATGAAAATATACCCCGAATATACTCCGTTAAGTTCACGGAAGTGTACTTAACAACTTCCCAAAGTTTCACGGCGGTTGGATGAATGGTGTACTAATGCATAAAGGACAAACAAAGACACAAACAAGAATAATGTGGTATGGCTTTTATAAAATGTGTAATAAATATAATATCTGTTGTTTTTCTTTTTTAAACCGATAAATTTGCTACATGAGTGATCATGATATTTTTTGCGTTAAGTATAAAAACATTTTTTTTCGAATTATTTGAACAATACATGTGCACATTTTTTTTCTACTTATTTACCGCGTCTTTAGACGTGTAAGAGGCCCTCGGTTCGGTTAGGGTGTTTTTCAGTTCTTGACAAAGTCTACACGATGTTTACCGTTTTGCAAATGACATGTCCTATAAACTACGCTGTGTATTCTATCTACGGTATATGACACATTAGGAAATGTGTCAATGCTAGTCTTCAGTATAAAAACACTCGATATATGCATGCCAATATAGAAAAAAAATGTTTGCATAGTATGTTATTTCCCCGATTCTGCAAATATGATAATTCCAAATATCTTATCAGTCTCACAGAGTTGAAATAATAATTAATTATAAATAAAGCAAAAGAAAATCACATTTTAGCTTTCTATAAAATTTCCAGATTAGAGAGCAATGGTGAACATAATTATTTATATTTTGGCAATTTATTGAAAATAACAATTAATTAGATAGATATGTTTATCATCTAGCATAATTAAAGGAAAAGGAGGCTGGTATTTCATAGAGAGAGCAGGATGATAGCTATCACGGGGAAGTAGATAATCAGGAGATTTCTTAACTGATGCACCTCGGAGGTTTGAAAAAAGTAAATCGAGCAGGGACCTAGAACGCTTGCTAATTGTATTTAATTGAAGAAAGTCCATGCTGATAAACAGATCACCAATTAAAGAAGACTCGTTGTTGAACGTACTGGTGTAAATTAGCCCTTGGGTAACGGTATTCCAAGACACTCCTGGAGGGTTGAAGGCCCCACAAAATATACGAAGTTCACAGTTTGCTAACTCCCAGATAATGTTGACGGAATTTACATAGCTATCATATAATGATTTTTTGCACAAATATAATAATACTACACTGATAAGAGCTGAGGGGCCATTATGAATGGAAAACCAAATAAATAGTTGTTCAATATTTAATACACCAGTGGAAACAAGCTTTGGATTAAGAGATTCCTTAACGGCGATTAGAAAATCTACCATCACGGGTGCGAGTACAGATTACTGTCACATCTAAATATATTATGTAACCGGTAAAATTTAGTTCAGCTTTGTTTATATCTTCAGAGAGCCATGTCTCTGTGAGTGCGAAAATGTCATAGGACAAAAGAATAAAGTTG
Source organism: Adelges cooleyi (assembly GCF_023614345.1). Taxonomy (NCBI): domain Eukaryota; kingdom Metazoa; phylum Arthropoda; class Insecta; order Hemiptera; family Adelgidae; genus Adelges; species Adelges cooleyi. Next base: position 2,296,218 of record NW_026095978.1, read on the forward strand.
GAATGCAAATTGATTAAATTTGATCTGCGGCCTCTAACATTCTGATAATATAGACTTAGATTTACATAATATTATTTAACGGTGAATGGTAAATTTTAGAAAATTTATCATTGAATAAATAAAAGTCTTGGATAAAATTATCTAATGAGTAATTAACATTATTACAAAAAAATACATTTAACGTTTACCGAGGATATTAGATGATGACAGTCTGTGTGAATGAAAGTATCATCCTCTTGTTTTTTGTAGAAGTGGTTCCGACTTTCGGTATTCCATTTTCAAATATTACACGCAAACCGGATTCACCATCAGTAGCTTGCGTTGCAATAGGGTTTTATCACTAGCCATTCGAAAAACATCAGGAAAAAGAGTACCGGAGCGCTTTGCAGTGTTATATGAAGACAGTAGGAGCATCGCAGATTCTTTGCTATTAATTGCTGAAAATTCAGAACGCAGTAATCAAGTCTTCATTAGAGACAAGAGCAGAAGTGTTGGCTTTAGTAAGACTGGACGAAGGTTTTGTAGGTTTAAGTCCAATTTAGGATACCCCGTTTATCTTCGTTGAACCCCAGCGCCAAGGCGTCCCATAAGAAGCATAGCTTCAAAATAGACAATAATTAACTATGATAGTACATGATGTTTATTTGATAGTGATTTATGAGTTATGACATTCAGTAATAATAATTCTGGGAAACTTGTGCTCTCCTCCCCCCCCCAATATGCTCCGACCTCACCATGCTCTTTAAGATATATACAAATGTATATAAATAAATATATATTATTACAAATTTAATTTTGATAATTAAACGTTTATTATATTGAATTAACTTTTACACTAAGCATGTTTAATTTGAAAAATAGTGGAATTAATTTATTTTTTTTTCTTAAAAGTGGTGGAAAGTATTCTTTTTTTTTTTACTATAGTTTTTTTAATTAAAATAGGTGTAGCTAAAGTATATTCTATAGTGTAAATCTATTATACGTACAATTAGTTTTATATTTATTCTAACAGAAAAATAATTTTTAGGGACAAAAAAATAATATGAAATTTTGGAAACAACAATTTGCACAATGTCAACAAAATGAACGGTAGTGAATCGACCTCAATCGAGCAAAAAATAAATTGTTTTTCGGTGAAATATTTTCGTATTCGAATAAATGTGTACAAATAAGAAAAACTACAACAACAACCACAAAATACACTAAAACAATTTCGTTTTAAAGGAAAATGAATAGATTTTCAAAACTGCGCGTCGATAAAATATCTGTTTATATCTCATATTGCACAGGGAGAAACATTTACAAAAAATACCGCCTATAGTATACGGTTTTGATAGTAAAAAACGAAATCCAAGAACCCGTGAAATAAAAAAAATTCTAAAAAGTATGGGTTCATTGTAGAAAAAAACCAAATCTTACAAATAAAATAATATTATTTAACAAAATAATGTTACTGTAAAATTGTAATCAATACAGCCTATTAAATAATAATGGCCTTTGGAATGTTTGAGAACATTAATTCTTTATTTATTAACGAATTTGTAAGTACGTAGAAATAGAAATTGATGTCCGCATCACGCATTGTTCAATTAAACTACTTTTTTAATTTTTTATCTGAAAGATAGCTAGACTTGGATTATAACAACATTACTTTAAGACATATTTAGGTGGCTCGACACCGTGGGTGGTGTAGCCGAAAACCCCCTTAGGAACCGCTGTGTACTGACTTCCACATACCGTAGACGGTATGTTGACGGTATATTATCAAGTCATAATACAATGCACGTTATTTGAATTTCAATACCGTTAGAGTTTTTAGAATTTCAATCATTGTAACCGTTGAAACAGTTTTTGTAAAACCATAATACAATTTAAAAAAAATACTATTCCATCTAATAAAATATTTTTCTTATTTAAATGTATTGCATAGAAAAAAATAGTCCAAACTCTGCTTTCTAAGTAATGTTTGTACAAGATAAATCACACAAAAAAAAATGAACCGGTTGTGCCAATAAATGAACATAATATTTACATTGCACACGTAAGTCGCAAGCAGTACATTTAGTTTCGAAATCTGATCAAGTCGATTGTTGTCCAAGAGTCTCCTACCAACTCCACAATTTAAGTAAGTGTTTTTATAAAACTCTAAAAATTTTAATAACGCTAAAAACGCATGGCCTAAAGATTCAAAAGCTATAGCGTTAAAGAAAAATAATAATGATTTTTTATTGCTAGTTATTTTTTTATCGTTTCTTTTATCGTTTTACATCGTCATCATCAATCATCGTTTTACACAATCCACATTTTGAAGAGAATTATATTATAAATTTTGGTATTGTTTGATATTTAGCTTAAAGTGTACTAAATGATACCTCACAAAAGTAGATCTTATTACGTGTACAACCAAGATTAAAATATAATTTTAGAAATATTTAGCCAGCCCCAAGTCAAAAATGCTATATTCAGCAAAATGATTAAGACATTTCCATTATAACTCAAAAAGTTTTAACAATACAAAGATAAAAAAAAATAACTCTGTAGGGAACTAAATTCATATACGTGCACAATTTTATTTTTAAACACTTTTTTTCAATCGAAAAAAAAAATTTCTAAATTAAAAACATTTAAAAATAATTTTTTTTTTCTTTGATATAATTTAAAAAAAAAAACATTAGTAATTTTCTAATTTAAAAAAAAATGCATTATAAAACAGCAAAAAAATGTTTTTAGTTTTGGCGGTTTTAAAACAAAACGCTAGAAACAAATTTGTACACGTTTTTTAGAAAGAAATTAATACCCTCCAAAAACAAGATTTTTATTTATGAGTCATGATGGAAAAACTAAATCATTTGGCTGAATATTCCTTTTTTGACTTGGACGAAATATTTTTGTACTTTATTATCAAGACGCTACTTTTGTGATCTATTATGAAAACGATTTATAAAATTGAATTTTGACATTTTCATGTCTTAGCTCTGGCACATAACCGAAAAAAGCGTTACCATAAAAGCGTTACCAAAAGAGCGTTACCACACGAAGATGGGTTGGAGGTGGAAATAGGGGTAGGAGATAAGGGGTGGGGGATGGATAGGGTTGGGGTTAGGGACAAGAGATAGGGGTGGGAGATAGGGGTGGGGTATAGGAGTAGGGGATAGGGGTAAGATATAGGAGATAAGAGATATGATGTACGTTCAACGTTCAAATTAGAACTAAATAATAAATTCAAAACAGTTTAATTCTCTATATATTAAACTATGTTAAGTTACTTTTGGCCAGATAATAAACACTACAATTTTAGCCAGAAACATGATTGTACATAATTTTTTAATCTCCTTGGCTTATGCTGTAACTGGAAGCTCCATGTAATTTTTTTTTTAAATTATAATTCCACAACTAATCTATATTTATTCGGTACTTCAACGGGACATGAAAATGCTCTTTCGTGGATGCAGACTCGGCTGAAAAACTTTTTGCAGTTTTCTAAATCGTTTTCACAATAAAGTAAATATTTTATACAAAAGTAAATATTTTGGCGTATACAACCAAGATAAAAATAAACATGTATGTTAAAAAAAAAATAGCCTAAAGTCAGTCCAAGTCAAAGAAGCAAAATGATTAAGAAAGTCCATTGTAACTAAAACAGTTTCAGCAGTACGTTGATTTAAATTTAAAAAAAAATAACTTCGCCAAAAATTAAATTTTAAAATTAAAAATATGCAAAAATTAGTTTTTTTAAAATTTTAATTAGTTTTTGAGAAAAATAATAGTAATTTTCCAAAAAAAAAAAAACTATTATAAAACAAACAACATAAAAACAGGATTATGGAAATTGGCAAATAATGACTTTTATATTGATAAGAGCGTGGCTTCAATTTAGACTCTAGATAAGAAATATCTATAATATTTAATAAAAAAAAAAAATTTTAACGCTAAAATGAAGGAAAAATCGATTTTCTTGTCTGACATACTAAAAAGCACTTATAATTTAATGCTTCTTCGATAAACTGTATACACTTTATAAATCTAATTTTTTTTTTTTAATAATTATTTTTATAATTTTTTCTGGCTTAGTGTCATCTAAACTTAGAGTTAATTTACAATACAAATATGTCGGTTTTAAATAAGATCACTATTTACAATAAAATAAAAAGAAGGAAAACAAATAGTACGTTGGATAACGAAGTTACTTAAACTACTAAAACATGTCTAGTGTTATTTACAAATATAAGATAAAAAGTTCAATTTCAAAGTATAAGAAGGAGACAAATAACGAAAATATGTTTATAATCTTAAAAGATAATCCGGTGGGGGCGTCCGCGTTTTAGTCTTCGTCCAGTGGGCTGATTACCAAGATAGTAGTACTGTGCTCCACTAGCGTTCTTCAGTTGGTCGAAGAAGTTTATTGTTAGTTTTTTAATGTAATCATTTATTGGTGGAAGCTGAAAGTCTGCGTGAAGTGCGTCATTTCGAACAAACCAGGAGGCATTTGAGATGGTTCTTAAGATTTTGGATTGGAAGATTTGAATTTTGTTTAAGTGAGTCTTGGCGCAGTTACCCCACACAGGAGCCGAGTACAATAACAAAGGTCTTAAGGTTTGCTTGTACAGCATGAGGAAGCATTTCCAACTTGGGGATGTTTGTCGATTTATTAGAGGATAGAGTATTTTCAGTCTATGGTAACGTTGTTGTAGTTTTAAGGATACATGAGGGTTCCAGGTTTAATTTTTATCCAGAATTACACCGAGGTATTATATATTAGAGAACCAAGAGATGCTATCACTATTAAGTCTTATGATGGGGACGTTTTTTCGGACGACGTAATGAAAATAGAACTGCTGTGCTTTTTGAGGGGTTCAAAATTATTTTCCATTTTTTAGCCCATAATTGAAGTCTGAATTGCTGTCGAGGTGAGTTTAAATATTTTGAGTTAAAGCTTCAGCGTCACTAGAACCTGCAAATATTACACTGTCATCCGCATATAATGCTACTTCCGTATTATTCGTTGTTGGGAAATCGAAGACGTATAGGTTAAATAGTAAAAGGGGAAATTTTGAAACCTTGAGGTACTCCTGCTTTTATATATTTTGTTTCCGATGTCGTTTCATTTATACGAAACGCGAAACAACGATAGAAAATGTATGATTTAATTAGATTAAAAATAGCTGTCGGAGTGTATTTTTAATTTCTAAAGAAGACCGTCATGCCATACACGGTCAAACGCTTGACCTATGTCTAAAAAGACAGCTCCTGTATGGTGTTTTTTTTGTCAAAGCCATTGCTTATATGTTCAGTAAAACGCAGTAAATTGTTGTATAGTTGAATGTTTAGGTTTCAATCTAAATTAGTGGTGAGGTATCTATATCGGTTAGGTGAGAAAATAATCTAGAATAAATTATTGTTTCGAATATTTTCGAGATTGAAGACAAAAGGCTAATGGGCCGATAAATATATAAAAAAAAATTGTTTTAATTATCAGTGTTTTTTTGTTCAACGTTAAAATAACCCGTCTACAGTGAACAAAAAGTAAATTTTCAAAATAAAACTTTATTATTCAGTATAAATGTTATGTCGAAATTAAGAAAAATTGTTTTGCATGTTTTAATTGTTTATTTTTACGATTTTAAAACAAAACGCTAGAAACAAATTGGTACACCTATATTACATTAGACGCCTGAAAATTAAGTATATAATGTCACTTCATAATATCGAATTTTAATAACAACATTTAGTTAAATACTAATTTTTCTAATTATCATTTTGAATAGTATAATTTAACTTTTTCATACAATGCAACTGAAATTATTGTTAACAGACCTGTTCTTACTTTGTCTATCCTCAATATGGTGAAATAACTGTAATATTGGCCAAATCAAATACCTTTCGAGATAGATTTCTACCTTTGTTTACATAAAAATCAATTTAACGGTCTAGGAAATATTGTGGGTCTGGTAAAAAGATGTATAAACACATATACATATATAAATATATATATATATTTATTTATTTATCATATTGAAAATGTCTTGCAAAATCATACCTAACCTAACCTTCTCGTCTCTACCCAAAAGGCAACTATGACTAATATAAAATGGTTTTTGATTTATTATTATTCGCAGATAATAATGAAACTCTCCAGTTTATTAATATCCTTTCTATTCCTTGCGGGTGTTTTGGCAGATGATGGTAATTATTTTATTTTCACAGTTATCAACTTAAGGTACTTAAAATTTGAAAAAATGTAATGTTTCACTTTTTCACAGAATCGGTTTATATGGATAATATTTTCACTTCAAGTCAGTTAAATTTTATATTATAAACAAATGATTTTTAAGTTTTTAAAATAAACTGTTTTATACAATTTTTTTTAATTATGAATCTCAGCTGAACTCATCAAGAATATTTATTTTAAGAGTTATTTAACAACAAGTGGTACACCTATAATAAGTAAGATACTATACTTAAAATAATATACTAATATATATAGAAGCTTTGTTATATGTATCTAACTGTCAAGTTATAATTAAATAAAAATGTTAGTTGTTATTAATAGCTAAGAAAGGTGCACCAGGTATTTAGAACAGTGAACAGAGCACATATCTGGTACACCATAGAGTGTATTATGCATTAACGATTTATAATTTTCTAATCGAGGGAAAAGAGTGAACTTAATGGCTACTGCTCAAAGTCGGGTTTAATATTATTCTAAACATACTGTATGTATTGTACCTAATTTTATATGATTTTATTATTTTAGTATAGCCTAAATCTTTATTTGTTTATTTTAGATGGTTTGGAGCATATTATTGAGTTTATGGTTGATGATGTCCATGAACTTGGTTTCTTGAATTTCCGTAATCATATTTATAATAATAATACAAAACATAATGGCAAAAGTAGAAAAAAATTATTTGAAAATAATATAAAAACTGCATCTTACGTTTATCTGTATGCAAAGAACGAGTGTTATAATTATTATATTTTTCATCGAAATCTAAATAGTAGCTTTATGAAAAAATACTGCATCAACTCAGCCATTACACTTCATAAGGGTTCCCTAGTCTATTTAATATAATTTTTTTTCTACTTTGACCTTCGTCTTCTAATTTATAATTACATAACGTAATAATTTATTATAGCTAATCAAATCCAATATCATTAATTTATGTAATGTGAATTTCAGAGAAACTTTGTTTTTTGATCGCTATACCGGGTAATAGTTTTTGTTAAATTTTATGAAAATATTTCCAATATTTCATTCCTATTGAATTTTTCAAAGAGACTCTCATCGTACTGAATATACAGTGGAGCATATTTCTTTCGAGTTATTAATAAACATGTTTTTTCTACCTTGAATTTCGTCTTCCTTTTTGTAATAAAATTGAACATTAAATGCAATAACATTAATTTATGTGTTCTTAATCATTTCAGACCACAAGGATAGTATATCCAATATAGCGGGTAATAATATTCATTGCACTTTATGGAAGCGTTTCCACACTGTTGTTTTATAATCTTTATGCAAACACGATTTTTGTTATAATTTCAGCTTTCCGTCGAGTTCCAGGCCAATCAGGAAGTAAAAATCCCTTTTTATATTTATTATTTCTAAATACTTTGAGAATAATCTTATGTACCTATTGACAAACACCAATATGACATATCGGTTTCATTAAAAAAAAGGGAAGGTACATTAAAATGCATTTTGTTTTAACTTTTAGAAGCCAATTATTTTCTCTATGTTATGCAATAGCTGTTTGCTATTTTTTATGCAAACAAGATTTTTGTTTTAATTTCAGTGTACGATGGAGTTTTTGGCCTAACGCAAAGTAATAACCCCTTTTAGTATTTCGTATTTATTATTTACCAATACTTTGAGACTAATCATATGTACCTATTGATAAAATATATCTATGACACACGGTTTCTATCAAACAAAAAATGTAAGTATATTATAATAATATATTTTATTTTTAATTTTAGAAGCCAATGCAATTCTCGATCAAATGATACAAGTCATAGTTATAAAACTAATAGGTAAATACCGGGTTTTATAAAATGCACAATGATTTGATGTTTAATGTGTTTGTTACAGGATATAGACCGAAAATAACTTATACTACTGGTAATTACCATTTGTTTGATATTCATAAATAGCCTCAAAAGCTTGTTTTAGAGTTGATAATTCGACTTCATTAAATTTATTAAATTTTTTATATCAGATAATGATTTTAATAAATTCAACTTTTTGTTGAGTGTGACTACAGTGTCAATGTGTAATAAATTCTTTGGGACTTCAATAGAAATAATACATTTGTGGAGTCTCAACACTAATAAGTGGTTGTACAAAAAGTTATTTGTATCACAATTCTTTGAAATGTAATGCAATAATTATGTATAAAGAGCGACTAATATATTATTTATTTTTATTATTTCTTCGCAACACGGTCATTTAATAATTATTTTTATAGAATTTGGAACATTGCAAGACATTGCAAACGAGAGAAGAGAATTAGCTGCTTTAGCATTAAAAAGTTTAATCGGACGTCGTTTATTAGGTAAATATTATTATGGAGTTGTATGGTTTATGAACGCTATAAATATATATATATATATATATATATATATAAGTTGTTTAATAGGAAAAAGTATACAGCTGATTTTAATTTTTAACCATTCACCAAATAAATTTAAACTACTAACACGTACTTTCATGTCATATAAATATCATGACAGTACAATACGGACACTATACTTAGTGTATTATTTTTATATGACTTCGTATTAACAAATAAAATAGTTTTGTCCTGCACCTATGGTAAGAAAAGTAGTAAACTAGTAAGTTTATCTTAGCATAATAAAAAAAATTTCAAATTTTTTAGGTGAACAGGTTGTAGATGATGAGGCATCTTTATCATCGAAGTGTCGTTTTCTAGGAATATACCTAAGTACACAATCACCAGATACATACATAAAAGAAGTTGATATTGAGTCAACTAGCCTTACATGTATCTTTACGGATAAAAGTAATACTATAAGCAAATACAGGAAAATTGATGGCACATGGTCACAAATAGTCTTCAATAACCAGGCAGGAGAATCACTCGAGACACAGTTACAACGTGGACGTCCACGAGTTCCACCCACACTCACATGTATTCGATTTATTATATAAAAAAATATTATTATTTATCTTATCATTGTCACTTTTTCATTATAATTTCTAAAATATATACATATAATTAAGCTGACGGGAAAAACCGTTGGTGGATTTTTTCAATAACGTATTCCACAATATACATTTTTAAGTACATAATATTGTATGCCTATTTTTATTTTACGCCATGTCTACCAATAAAACAAATAATTACCGAATAAGTAAAGTTGTATTTTTGTATCTAATCTACCTTTATTAAATGACTGAGCTGGATTGGATGACAGGGTCATTGTTAATATTTCTAATGGATAATTTAGCTTAATGGTTATTATATAAAGATTTGATATTAGAGGTACCTAACATAACCTATATGGAGTTCTAATGTCGGTGCCAAAATAAAACAGCGTAGAATAGATTATAGGGTGAAGCAAGGTATTTTCGTGGCATAAGCTATTTCGTGATCTAGTTTGTTGATCGTATCGCGTAATCCCCTATTAGAAAATTTTCTTGAAAATCACACTGATTCTTAAAACACAGTTATTTTAACAATCAGTGGGATTTTCAAGACAATTTTCTAATAGGGAATTACGCGATACGATCAACAAACTATAACACGAAATTGCTTATGCCACGAAAATACCTTCCTTCACCATATATTATAGCCAAATGAGGAAAAACAATATTCTGGCTGGACAATCACAATGGTATTGGATTGGTTTGTATACGATTTAAATAAGAACAATGTCGGGTACGAAAATTAATCCTACATGATATTTGAATTCAAAAAGAAAGTCGATTTCAATTTTTTTTTCCAACGCATTATTGTGTGCTAAATTCCAAATGTGTAAAATTGTTTATTTGGATGTGTATTGATTTAGAGCAGGGTTTTTTTGTGGGCTATTACTCATGTTTTGTTATTCACATCGCTACGAAATTAATAAAAAATAGACTGTTCTTATAAAATGTTATGTATAGTGCGTGGACAGAAGCAGAATGGAGTGACGTCCTGTTCACCGACGAGTTCCGCTTTGCCCTTTACGCATCAGATGGACGTCAAAACATCCTAAGAAGACGTGGCGAGCGTTACGCAGCCATCTGATGCGTAAAGGGCAAAGCGGGACTCGTCGGTGAACAGGACGTCACTCCATTCTGCTTCTGTCCACGCACTATACTCACGCGCGAATTCCAATCGCGCTCGCTTATGCGCTACCGTCAATGCGGGTGCATTTGCTGGTCTAAATGAATGTAGTCCATATTCTGCCAACCTTCTTCGTACTGTTTGGGCAAAAACATCCACTCCCCGAGCTGCATGAAGCCTTTGGGCTATCTGCACAGGAACAGAGCCGCGATTTCGTAATGCGTATAACTGCATAAAACGGTCGTCCACCCTATTTGTGGCCCTCTGCGGACCTGTACCAGGTCTACGGGTTAAGAGACCAGTGCTCCCTGTATCTTCGGACGCACCTACGAAGTGTACTTTCCGGTACATCCAGGATACGGGCCGCGTACCTTTGACTGCGCCCATCTTCGATCAAGGCCACAGCACGGGCAATTTGTTCACTAGTTAACACCATTTTTTTCACTTTAGAATTGGTTTATTGTTAATTGTCCACCAAAATTCTTTTTTTCGTGTTCGAAGGCCGAGAACGTAAAATGAACTAACCATTGAATTATCCATAGATATCCTTTTCAGATCTGTTTTGCTTAACCTGTAGGAGTTTATGTGATAAGACGAAAAAATCATATGCTAGCACATTAATAACGGTGTCATAAATTGAATTTTATTTATTTTAAGCATAAAAATGTCAAGTGGAAGTCATAACATTTAAAATTAATAGTTTATTTCAAGTGCGCCACTTTCCGTGTAACTCAGTGTATAAAAATTTGAAATAACAAAAAAAAACCATACAAATTTTAAAGGTTGGACTATTACTTAATTTCGAAAAAAAGAGTCGATAGTCTCAAACTTCAATTATACTCATTATACTCAGTGGGGTGCCAGTTTTTTGTTTTTTGGGTTTCTTAGCCATATGTTTAGGAACTTGAAGTTAGAAATGTATCAAGAGTTAAAACTTATATGTATCCATAACATATTAACCGAAGAAAAAATTCGGAACAACAGTTTTTCTTTATTTGTCAGAAAACTGCGTTTTTCTTAGATTTTGTATATTTCGACATAAACACTTTAAATCTTAAAAAAATTGTATCAAATCATTTAACACTTCTATTGTTATCTATCCAAAATGATACGGTTAAGTTTTGATATTCAAGTACCAGCTTTTGTACTTATATCTTTCTGCATACTATCTGATACCAAAAATTTGTTATTAAACAAAAAAATCACCATTCTTGTATATAGATTTAAACGAGTATCAATAAAACATTTGATTTGGTTGTTACATTAGAGAGAAACCATTGTCCAAAAATAAATTACCTAATATTTTCCTAGGGATATTTTGTAATAAATTGATTACATTTCCACAGGCATCGTGTATTACTCTATATATTATGTTATAATTTAATTAGTTAGGTATTATTATTACTCTTTGTACTTTTAAGAAACTGTAACATTCAATATTTCGATATTCTATCATTTTGTTTTAAAAAAAATTTCTATTGAATCATTAAATTAAGATAACTAATAACTAAATCTATATAGGAACATTCTAGGGCATTTTGTAACAGTTTTAGTTTTTATTTCAATATCTTATTAGGTTGGTATTCGAATAAAACGATATTTATTTTTTAAGAGTAAAGACTTATAAATTTGAATTCAACTACCAAAAGTGACACCAATTTTAGTTTCATTAAAACAAACACCGTTTAGTTTTTGAAGAAAATCAAGGTTTAACACAATTGTTCTAAATGTTGTATTTATTTATCTTTTAACTTCGGTGCAAAGCGACGAAAGTATTGGTTTTACTATGATGTGGCCTTTTTTTTATCTGTATACAGTGTAACTTGTGTAATACTGGACCAATTCGTTCAAGTAGCAACTGTATAAATTACAAATTTGATATAGTTGTACTTTGGGGTGGAGGGGGGGGGGGGTAAACGTTGAAAAAGTTTACTTCTTCACAGTTAAAATTCTAAAAAAAAAGACATAAACCTAACGAGTTTTTAGTTAGAACTTTTACTGGCTAAAATTTCGAGAAAAAGAGTCGGGTCGAGTTTAAATTTATAAGGATTATTTATTTGGTATACCCACACGAGTGTCTCACATTAGTTGGATCACTCTGTATAATAAGCGGTAAAAATATATTATATTAATGTTATTAATTGAAATATAAATGGTAATTATTAAATTACTACGAAAATACCGTTTTAGACTCCTCGCGTTATTGATTATTAGTTAACTGTAATCATTATTTTCTACAACTTTATAGTGATAGGATAGTCTACGTCTTCTTGAAATGACGGAGAGACCGGATTTTTTTTTTTAAAATTAGTTTTGTATTAACCAGTGGGCTAAGATATAAATAATGTAAAAACTTATTCAATAGTTGTACCACAAAATGTATCAAAATATAAAACAGAACAACCAATCAAATTGCAGATCATCTTTGAACTGGGCTTAACTTGCTGAAATCAACGGATAAAAATTAAATACCAAAATGATTTCCGATTTCGGTTGAAAAAATATGTTATTCAATATGAAATGAAATTTCATTTATTCTGTGGTGGTAACTCAAAAACGGTGACCACAGGAACCGATTTTTACGGCATTATTATTTATTATGTTTTGACTTTGGTCTAGTTTAATCATAGCATTTTAAAACATTTTTACTTTTGGCACATAGTTCGTGATACATTGTGCATGGTAGTTTGCTTACAAAGTAGTAATAATTATTTTTAACTCTTACTTCACTTTATTATAACATAATTTTACAGTTAAGTGTGTTTGTGAAATATATCCAGCGTTAACTGTTAAGCATGCGGTCGGCTTGAAAAGTATTGTGTAAAAGTTACAATCTTGTAATTGTGTAATGGCTGATTCAACGGAATCCGGGATCAGTTTTTTATCCAATTGGAAATTGTGCCTCGCCGTTCGATACCTTGGTGTTGCCGTTCTTTGAGTTACATAATTCCTACATTCCAAAAAACTTGTCAGTACCAAGACATCCAAGAGCAACAGTGTTGTCCCAAATGTAAACGATTCTATAAAGGTTAATGTTAAGATATTATTTTTAAAGCTATGTTATTATGGTATTTGTGTAAAATACACATTACACATATTATTATATAATAGGTGTTGGTTGATCAAATAGAAAAATTTAAAAAGCAAGGCGATGCTGAATTTTCTATGGGCAGCTATGACGCAGCTGTCACATTCTATAACCAAGCAATATCTATGTGTCCAGATAATGAAATAAGATTATTGTCTGTTGTATACCAGAATCGAGCAGCTGCTTACAGTAAATTGGTAAAATACCGTTTGTAGACTCCACACGTTATTGATTAGTAGTTAACTGTAATCATTATTTTCTACAGCTTTATAGTGATAGGATAGTCTACGTCTTCTTGAAATGACGGAAAGACCAACTGTGATAAAGTTGATCACGTCACATCATATTATATAAAATAAACATGAATACAAACCTTTTTAAAACCAATTCAAAGAAGTGAGAACTAAAAAATTATACCCAAGGTTAATCCTGAACCTAACCGATTGATCAAATTGCAACGACAGCTTTGGTACCGTTACCATCAGTAAGGATGTCAAAATAGCATACAAATCGCGATTTACCAAAAACGAAAAATCTATTAGTACACATCAAAACATCACTGCTGTCAGAGCCGCTCTCTTAAAGAGGTCAAGACATTCCATCAAGACGTGCGCTATCGTTAAATATATATATATATATATTTATATATATCTTTACATGTATAAACAATCGCTAAAAACAGTTTAACATGCACGATAAAGATAATTATGTATTTTGTTGCATTTAACTTATTAATACAGAATATACATAAGTATAAGGTGATTAATAAGTACTGACTAGGTATAATAATTAACAAGAGATATGTATAATACTAATTAATAATTGAAAACCTAGTTCATGATTTCAATCAAATTGTTACAATTGTTCAGTGAAAATTCCATTTCAATATCATAATTAGTCATTAAGTAACGTGGTCGTGAACTTAAGGAGTTTTTACAATAAATTTACAGAATTTAGGAAAGTAGCAATCAATGTAGCAAGTCCGAAATAATAATATTTTCTTTATTTTTCAATTTTATGGAGCTATAAGCATTGGATTTATTAGTTCGAGGAATTTAGCAAACCCACTCGCACACACGTCAGGTGATTTTGCATTGGATGATCCAATATTTATATTATGTATTTGCCATAAAAAAATCAACTATATGATTTTTGTTTTTGCTAAGTATAATTTTTTTTTTAATAGCCAAAAAAATTCCATACCCTAGTATCACGCGTATAGACTTGTGCAAAAAGAACACATACATTTCATACATAGTATTTGAGATTACCATTGAAATATAGATTAAAACGCACAACTAATAAATCTTTACTGAAAAGAAACAAAGTTTGTAAGTAAGTACCTTTAAAAATGTTATTAAAATGCTGCTTGCCGTATAATATTTGTTTATTTTAATTACTTGCTTGTTTATTAGATTTGGTCGACTTTATAAAAGAAATTATTAATATCTATGCTGATTTAAATATTTACAACACAGCGATAAAACACCTTATTTACATGAATCGAATATATATTTAAAAACTAGCAAAATATAATATTTTTTTAGCTGTCGGAAATATTAATGTATGTTTTTTTGTGTTCAGATTATTTTCGTTACAAAAAGGTGTATTAGGCAATGAAGACGGTTATGCCAAGTATCGAGTGTACGAGAGACAAGGAAAATTTAAATTGGAAAAATTGTGATTATTCATTTTTTCGCCCTCGTCGCTGTTCCGTTATGGTGTTTTTAAATAAAGGTGTGAAACCTTTGCAATTGACGGTTTTAAGGTATCCCCAATAAGTGACAAATTATGTTGACTTGATCTTAGTTTAACGGCGAAAATAGGGTACCTATAATGCATATGATAACTACCCGAAAAAATATCACTGTTAGTACCAAAGGAAAATAAACCTCATCTAATAGCTTTATTTCTGCGTCCGGGTTCACGGGTTTTCGCTATGATTTTAGGCTCGCAAATACGTAGACGGTATCTAAAATTGAGTGAAAAAAATTAAGGAGAAATTTTGGTCAAACGCACGAAATTGTCGCAAGCAGATAAATTATACTATAATACATAGAGCGATGAAGACGGCTATGTTAAGTATTGAGAACACAAAAGACAAGGACAATCTGTATTGAAAATTCATTTTTTCGCCCTCATCGCTATTGTTCCATTATGGTGTTATCAAGTAAAGGTGTGTGAAATTTGAAATTGACAGTGGACAAATTATGCAGACGTACTAGATCTTAGTTCAACGGCGAAAGATAGGGTGCCTTTAATGCATATGATAACTACTCGAAAAAATATCACTGTTACCAACACAACAACTCAAAGAAAATACATATATGTTTTAGATTGTAACAATTTAATGACAATTAAGTAGGCCGGTTGTGATCCTTGAACTATTTATCCGAAGCTGTTAGATGAATTGGGCAACACTAGTAAAATGCTAACAAAATACTTCGTTAATAATTATATATTATGTTATATGTATTATAAGAATCAATTTATATTTTTAATTTTCATGCACTATACACTATAGGTACTTAAATAAATTTGTGAATACCAGTTATTCAAATTTATTTTTTAACCACCAATAAGAGTTATAATTGAACAAATGTGAATTTCGGATTTTTCAAAAACAAACGAGTTACTTACTTTTTTTTATAAGTATAATTACTAAATAATAAACGGGATTGTGTTCAATAGAGTGAAGTAAACCAAATAAACTTTACCAATATATTTTAATATGACTTTTAAAATGTATAAATAATTAATAGCAACTTTTTCCTGACACATCATATACAAATAATTTGATAAAATGTAATCATTGTAATCCGTAATTGTCACTTTATTTTAACAAAAAGACTCTGACAAAGAATATAAATTAGTGATTAATTTTAATCCAAGTGTTTTTGTATATGAATGAATTTTAATTTCTAGCGTGTAGCCGATCAATGGTGGTGGTTCCATGATTCGGAATACAACCAGCTAATAACAATTATTGTTGTGTTTCACACTATAATCGCATACATGTAAATAGGCCACAATATAATTATTACACATATCTTTTCAAAAACATTTTTTTTGTTTTAATATATAACCCGGAACACTTATTGAGGAAAATATTTAGTTGTGTTTACATAACATCATAATATGTTAAGTTGCACAAGGTTGGATATTATATTTTATAATATTTATATTAATATGCATACTATAGTATGTACATAATTCATACAAATTACAATATAGTTCGAGTATTTGATTTAAAAAAGTTATTGACCTTGCTTTCTTAATAGATCGACCCGATTTTGGTACCAATAAAAAATAGATTAATGGTTAACAAAAATATATATTAAGGAAATCGGTCAAAGCCCAGTTATATATGTCTTAACTTGTCAACAAATCTTAAAACATAACACTTATTAAACAAATTTCATAATGTTATCCTAAATTTCGGTCCTAGATCAACAATAATTTATTTAATCGTGAAACCATTATTCTGGTGTATATATTTTCAAGTACAAAATAACTATAGGAGACGCATACCGTCAAAACAGCTTAAATTTGTTTAGAATTTGATTTTGTTAAGAAAAAGTACTAGAGTCCTATGCGTAAAATCTGTATACAGGGTTATCCAACTAATGTAAAACACTCATTTTCTCGGAAAATATGAGAATTATTTTTTCCTTAAATTTTAGGTGCATATTTTACTACATTTTTCAATATTTTGAAAATTTAACAGTGTTAATTCGAGCTAGTGTCGCGGTGTTAGGCGGAGTAAAAATGGTTGGCGGTGAGCGTCCATTATATACGTGTGGGGACATGTCTAGTCCAGGCTGTATCGCCTGGACTTATCGCCAGATTACCCGTTTGGATTGATTGCCGAAAATATCATTAACGCTGGTGAACATTGGCCGGGTGTACTGGTGTTGTTTCTTCGGCAATGTATATTTTTGAAATTAGAATAAATAACTTATATTGTATTCATTAGAAATAAGTTTTGCATAATATTCTAAGTAATATTATTATCATAGATAACACATGAACAAAAAGTTTTTCCTAGTATATTCAGTATATTATAATGTTGTTTAAAGTGCATTGACGTCAATAGTAGTATTGCATTGTATACAGTTTTGTTCTAGAATATTCTATTGGTCTTATAAAAAAGGGAGATCGGGGGATATCTTACTCACTCACTCTTTCACATAACGTTCGTGTATAATAAGTCGTTATTATTACTTTATATTGTATTTAGTATTAGTGAAATATTACTGTTTTATTAATACTATACAACTTGTGTTTAATTCTTATTTTGTCTTGATCCACGTACATAAACACCTTAATATCCAACATATATTTCGTTTCGTGGTGTTTACGATTGGTGTTTTTCCGTTATTTCGCAGAATCGAAATTTCAGTCCACTAATGGACGATGTGGTTTTTTCTTTTATTGCCTCAAGGTGAAATAACCTTGGAGACCTTTCTACATTAATTTGTACTTTAATGTTATGGTATCTTTTTTCGTTACTGTCCTGAAACAAACAAATACATTTGAGTTTTAATAATAATTGTATATAGACGAAATTTACTTTTAACCCAAGACTTGCAATTTATGACAAAAATAAAATTAATAGACAGTAACTAATATATTTTGAAAAGAAAAAAGCATTTTTTTGTTCCTGTTTTTTAGCATTTAGTAACTCTGCTGAAAACAGCTTATTTGTTAGCGGCATTGAGCAATGTTGAAGCATATATGTTAAATTATAAAAGAGTTGATATTAATAATCTTAGTTTACAAAACAATTATCCTTAAGACAAAATCAAGTTCAACAAAGACGATAAGTGCTAGAAAGGATTCTTCTTCTTCAGATGCCTATCCGATTTTGAATGTTGGCGACCATTCCAGCAATGCTCTCTTTGTCGGTTGCAACGCTAAACAACTCTGATGAGCTCTTTCCAAACCATTCCCTTGGATTATGAAGCCATGATTTTCTTCTTCTTCCAGGTCCTCTTATTCCAAATATTTTCCCATGCTAAATAGATTGAAGTATTGAATACCTACTCTCATTCCTCATTATGTGTCCTAGGTATTGAAGCTTCCTTTTTTTTCTAGCTCTCTTTCCAGAAAAACTTCTGGTCTTTCATATGGTACTATAAACAATTTTCTACGATAAATAGCGTACGAGTACTATTGGAAGTGCGAAGAGATACTTTATGTTCATACGATAACAGTAACATATGAAATATGTTTTTATCAATTTCCCAAAAATTTGAATTTACTGACTAATGACCTTTTAACAAATTGGAATTAAAATTGTAGTCTGATTTGGATAAATTTTACTGGTGGTCATTAAAAAACGGATTGCTAATTAATGAGAGTAATTGTTTACAAGAACTAAATCTTACAATTGTCATCAGTATGTATTTAATGGCTATAACCTCATTGCTGTAAATCATGTTAAAGATCTGGGAGTTTTCCTATCTAGTGGTTTATCCTTTACGAGACACATCATGTATATTTGTAATAAAGCTTCTAGAACATTAGGATTTTTAAGACGTAATTGTAATGAGTTTCAAAATATTGCATGCTTAAAAACTTTTTCGGCCCATCTTAGAATATGGATCTATTGTATGGTCTCCATATTGCGTGGCTTGTGATGTTAATAAGATTGAATGTTTACAACATCTCTTTTTAATTAATTTAAACATGATAAATTGCTTAGTAATCAAAAAATGCTTTCTCTTTTATGCAGAAGAAAATTTCTGGATGATTATTGGATGTATAATTTACTCATTAACATAATTGACTGTCCATAAATGTTCCGCAAGTATCGTTCGTTCCTCTCCTATGTTTTATATACATATCTATAGACAGAATTATAGTAGCAACTCATCGTTAAATCGCTTGCTTAACTTATGTAATACAACTAGTATCTTTGACTTCCTTCATAATTCATCTATTATTTTATGGTTCACGTATTTTAATATTATCAATTCTTAATATTGTGTACTTAAGCTCTTTATTTACCCATGTTTGTAACTTTATTGTTTATTTAATAAGTAATTATTTCATTACTAAGTTATTTTTACTATTTACTATTTTACTCATAATTTATATTTACAAACTTATTCTACATGTTATTTACGATTATCTGTACTTTTTGCCCTATGGACGTTATCATTCTTATGATAAATAAATTTAAAAAAAAATTAAAGGGGCATACTCACCATACTACTATCACTAGATAAATGGAATCGTCTGAAACAGTTAGATCAATAGTATTTAGAGTATCGCAATCAGACAAGTCGTATGAGCTGACATCTGAAAAACTGTTATCGCTAGCAGAATCATCAAGTTTATTTGAATACACTTGTGTTTTCATTACATCATTAGTCTGAAAATAATGAAATAAAAATAAACCAATACCAGAAACAATTTTTATTGTTTCACAATTTATCTAATATTATTCACAATTGACATACAGATGATGGAGCAATTATAGGACAAGCGTTTGGTTTGAATCGATTATTTTTTATGCCAGACTCTCAGTCATCGATAGTGAAATGTTTGTCACATATCCAAATCGACAACAATAAATTATTATCGTCCAAAGGAAACCTGACACAATGAATTATGGATTAGTACTCGAAACTTCAAAGAGAATATGAATAAATCTAACCTGTGAAGCTTTATTTCTTTATCCTGACTATGAGTCAGCTCAACACACAATATTGGGTTTCCATTAATTGAAATTTACAATAAATAGACAAATGACAATAGTTATGTAAAGTAAAAATACATTTATTGTTGACACTTTGTTTATTGCTGTCTATCGACTAGTGATCGATAAGCAATACCCGTCTTGCACGGCTTGTTGTCCGAAGTAACTAAACGATAATAACAAACATTCAAAACATGATGTACAGAAGATAACCTTAGTAATAAGAGTGGAGTGATGTTTTCGTATAGCAAAATTCTTTATAAATAAATGATTTTTAAAATAAATTTTAGTTTTCAAGGAGGTAAAAAAATGTATATAATATCTTGGTTAAAATACAAAATAGTATGTTTTTTTTCCTTATTCATTTTTTAAATTAAAATATTTTAAAACTATGTCTACAGTAACTAAGCGAGAACGTTTGTAATTTTTATAAATAAGAAACATTTTTGTCACGTTGAAAAGTTCATCTGTACTCATATATGAATTATTAGGATATTTTCAGCTAAATGAACGATTTTCCGGAAATCCAAACCAAAACACATCAAACCGGATCGACTGAATCGCTTTTGTAACTCATATTTTTTTAACAGTATAATAAATCATAGTTTTTAAGTTGGTACCAAAAAGAAATTTACATTTAACCTAAACTGTTTTTCATGATTTATTTTTAATAGTTATCATTATTTTCATTAGATTATTCTGATTTTAACAGATTTTTTTTATACAATTTTAAAAATTAGCCTTTACAATAATCTCGAATCTCAACTTAATTATGACTTGCCACATATGTATGGTATTTTACATACTATTACACCCGGTGTTGAATTTCTGGGATTAATGCTTTCGGGCTTCGGAATAAATATCCACTTATTATATTTGGCTTAAATACAGTTTTTACTTTTTAATTTGTTCGTTTTTCGGAAAATTCTATTTGTGACACCTTGTATGTATGGCAATAATATTCTTTTCTTGTCATATTCATTTTCTATATTGAGATTTCCTATTTTTTGTGTTTTTCGCTCTTTTTAATGCAACATTGATGTTTTCTAGTGTACATAAATTATTTTTAGTTGCTTTCCGTAGGCTTACTTATTCCTTCTTTAAGTGATGGTTTCCGGCTATTCTTACGGCTGTCGTGTGTAGTAGACCAATTTTTTTACATAATGGCTTAAATCTTCCTGTATGCCTCTGTACCGAAGTTTTGTTTTGGGGGTTTCCTTTACTAGCACGTCCAAAAATTTGAAGCTGTTCATATTGCATTAAATCCGTTATGCCTTGGTCTATAAATGCCATCATTTTTCGTATGACTTTTATTTCACTGCGTAAACTCAAGACGTAGTAACCAAAAAATTATCCACATAATATTTCAATCCATGAAAGCTACAACACATTCATAATATAGTACTCCTGTTTGGGTGATTTTTGGGTTTTTACTTATTTTTTTAATTGACTAATACACTGATTAAAAAATTTGACCTTTTTGGAACATTTTAGAAAATTATTCAAACGCGTAAAACATGCATAGGAATACCACAAACCGCAGTTTTTTCAACTAAGATGTGATCAAAAACTAATCAGAAAGCCTGTAGAAAATCTGAATTAGAATTTATCGAATTTCCAATTGAATGTATTTTGGTTATTTTTCTAATGTATAGCGTCCATTTTCATTATATGTGTTTATCATACTGCAATCAAAATAATATTATTTTATGATTATAACTATTATTATACGAAACTAATGTCAGAATTATAATATAATTTTTAGTTTTTTTTAACGTAACTAAAAATCGTTTCTTGATCGACATAATTCTATTTTTTAACTGTTTTTAAAGTGACTTTTAAAAAATCTGTTATACTTAAGCTAAATTCATAAACAGCGAGGATAGTCCTGTACAATTAATTTCACTCGACCAAAATATTTGTGCAGGTAGATAAGTATAATAAAATAAGAAAAAATATTACTGGCATATGTCATGTTATCAATTCACACGGAAGTGATAGCTTTATACAGTGTTTGGAACTTTCCTTTTAATAAGTAATGCATTTTCATTAGCAATTCCAAAATTATTATATAACGAATGCATTCACATTTATAGTAGGTAGGTAGTTCTCAAGATTGAGGTTTAGTTTTGCTCAATATGCCACAAGTATTATTATAATATTTTACTAAAGAATAAAAAATATATACTTTCTTACTCACGTATTATGAATAGATATTATTGTCTTAAGCTTTTAAGTTTTGACGGGAATACATTTTCAAAATACAACACAATTGACAAATGATACACTTTATCACTTTTTGATGTAGGTAGTATTTTAAAAACATTTTTTTCGGGTTGACTTACATTATTTGAATTACCTTAGCATTAAATTTGTTCACGTACCTAACCACCCACACGGGTTTTTTATTAGCTTTAGCGATGACGATTCAAATGAAAATGATGATAAGCACAATTCGCAAACATACTTCAATTTGATCGTAGATCTAACCAGACCTAATCCCAATCCGGATTTCGGACATTTCAGTTCATTCGCTCGCGTCTTTTAGTAAGACAATAATGCTTTCGGAGAATAATAATTGTAACGTTAATATTATTTTTAATTCACAATGTGCTGCTGAAGCTGCAAGGATTGCCAGATGGTATTGTTGCCGGCCGTTGCCGCCCAAATGTCGTGCAAATCGCCCAAATACATAATGTCTCAAAACGGAACGGCCGTTTGCATCCACTCCAAGTAATCGTATAAAAAGTTAATGTTATTTTAATGACGGTCTAACGATAAAGTTAAATTCCACGTGGCAGGTGCACCGCTTGGAATTTGACCGATTATGTCGTCTCAATGGTTCTCGATTACGAAAACGCCAAAGAAACATACTGGCGTATGTGGTCCGAATGCCATTTTCTACGGTGTGTCGTTTGCAAACAACCGTATCCAGTAAAGAATTCCGCCATGTGCGAGTACCATCCAGAAGTTCCGGATTACTTTCCCATACAACAAACCGAATTAGAACATCCCATAGGTAACACATAATTTGTTTTGTAATAATTAATTCAAACTTGTTTACTATTCCTATTAGGAGAAAGCCAAATATAGGTGTACAGATAGCACATATACTAACTACTTCTATATCAGTCTTATTATTTTGTTAAAACGTTGATGGACAGTAGGCCAATTTTACTGCTATAGCAGTAATGTAAAAACCGTCAAAAAATTGATGTCATTTGGGTGGCTTTTTAGAAAAAACCGAATTTGGCCTGTCCATCAACGTGAAATCATTTTGGGCTTGAAGTAAACAAACAAAAAGTGTCCCGTCACAAAAATGTTAACCTAACCTAACCGAAATAAGCTATGACAGTTTTATAATTTAAATTTGATAAATCAAATACCTAAAAGTAGTAACGTTGGCAAACCAAGTCAAGATATCCAACATAAACGGGGTCATAACTAACTAATCATCCTGTAGTCGTTACACAAAATCACAAGTTAAATTTAACCCATAGCATAACGATTGCGGGTCGTCATCGATATTGATATCTACATTTATAAACATAATACAATTTTGTTTTTAATGTTTTGCTGTTATATCTTGACGTTGTGTAAACGTAGTTGTAAACTTGTTATTATTATTATTATTATACATACAAAATATGAAAAGTTGCTTACAATAACGGTGGGCTAACACTGGCGGCTGGATGTTGTGCTACCTTGCCTCTAACCTATTTTTGCCTATGGTATTAAATACATGTTATACAGAGTGTAACATATTATAAAACTACCCAGTATTAACCTTTTTTAGTATTTTCTATAGCGCTATCGGCTTTTAAACCTTTAACTTTAACGTATTTTATATTAATTAAATATCTTAAATAATTATGAATATTTTACCGACACTGGTCGATAACAAAATAAAAAGTTGATAGCATTATGGAATTATTAGTAAATACTAAGAAAGCATTTAAATACAACTACTAAAATACCATATAAGTCTGTCTATGACTAGGCAATGCTAATCAAATAAACGAATTTTTCTATTTACTAATTGTATGTAACGGGTAACCCATTCGAATGGATTTTTATTCAAGTTTTATATTGCAGGTCGTTATCCATGCTGCGGCGACCGAGCCTTTAAATTCGAACCGATAAAAAATCCATTTGTAAGTGTAATAATATTGTGTTTATGATGCCAGTGTTGTTAATTCGTTTTGTTTCGACATGTAATCAGGGTTGTCAATTTCGCAGTCACGTTCCCGACATTACGGACGCTCACGACAAACGTGTCCAAGAAATCACAAAAGAGTTTTCCAATTTCGTTGTTGCCAAGCCCTCCGAAAAGGCCATTGAAAAAAAACATATGAGACTTATCACATCCGACCAATGTAAGTACAGACATCACTTAATGCTTTAATTTATGCTTTTAAAATAAAATAGGTAGGTTCATGCACAACAGTGTCCCTCGTATTCTAAGCTAGTATAGAACAAAACCATTTTACATGCATAACCAAAAAGTAATTTTCTATAAGAATAAAGATACAGTATTTAAAATAAACAATTATTTTTACTCAATTTGCCAGGCAGTTTTTTTTTTTACAAATATACAAAATTTATTTTGTTTACCTTCGATTTAGTCTTATTCTTCTCTCGGTTAATTATTTTTTATCCAACAAATGTTTTTTTAAATCTGATTTGTTTTACTTAGTCATAAGAAAATCAAAGCATAGGCATTGGTGGAAACAAATGATGCTGGGCGAATATCCTTCGACAAACATACCGACAACATCATATGTGTGGAGTTTATATAATTCAACGAAAAAAAAGAAAACACCAAACTCTTCGGATAGTAATTTTATGTAAAAGTGTTGTTGAATAATTGCAAATTTTAACAATGATATAAATTTAGGAAAGAAATTACATATCAACGACTTTCGGTCAAAAGAAATGAGTTTGGAAAATGCTAAATTACCGAAGCCTGATTTCAAAATTATTGAGACTAACAGTAGCATTTCTATGGTACCGCCAAATTTGTATGGATCTGAAAGACCATTTAGTGCCAAGTAAAGTACATTAAAATACACGACTAAACAGTCCTTTAAAATAATAATTTAGAACTTTTATTCCATTGTGATGACATGATACTTCTTGAACTCAATCTTCGTTTTAGTAGTTAGATCGGCTGATAAGAGACATGAAAGTGATATCACAGAATAACTAGAAAGGAAACTTAAAAAATTTCATGGGATCTTTTGAACTATTGAAAAAAGCTGTTTGCCATTTGTTTTTTCATCAGGGAGCTAGATTATTTTTGTTAGCCGAGTTTCTTTTCTGTGTGCGGACAGCCATAGACCTTATTACTATATTAGAACATACTTATTACTTAATACAAATTTTTATTGATTCTGAAGAGTACATATCAATTATCATTTATCATACAATACTTTTTACACCGTGCACAATATTTCTTAAACTTGAAACTCAAATGCGCATGAGCAGATCGCCTCATGACGTCATCAGATACCGCGGTGCATACACGCATGCTCCGTCTAGTAGTATAAGGTCTATGTAGACAGCTAATGTGATAATGATATGAACGATAAAAGAATGCCTAATAACATTAATGAGTCAAAATTAGCTCAAAATATCGAAGTGTATAGTAATAATGATTATAGCAAATTATATTTTGTTTTATTGGATATAATTCGACAAAATCTCTCTGTGCTATTGATATAATTGGCTTTTTCAAAAAAAATTTAAGTTTTGATATGTATTTAGATATTTGTGGAAAGAAAGTATGCCTGAAATTATAAATCAAGATAATCAGAGGAAAATCGAAGGAGAATTGTTTGATAAACTGTTGGGCCCTTCGAAGATCATTACCAAAGATATGCCTTGCATATCCGATGCTTATGACGTCCAAGAGCATCACAATTATCCGAGCAAGTATTTCCTAAAAATTAACAAATTTACATTTTTAGTTTTGACATAGAGCGGAGCAGGTATTGTATTTTTTTAACACAATTTTTTTTCTTCTTTTTTTGTGCGTAGGCCTTATAGTTATGGGTTTATTTAAAAAATTGTATTATTTTATTCGAACATATTTCTGTTGGTTACTACTTACTTTACAATATTGGTACAACTATATTCCTGAAAACCAGTGACCAGCTAATCAGATTATTTTCTTACTATAGTAATAATAAATGGTTATAATGTATAACCTCTTAAATGTTATCTACGATTATCGACTTGCTTTTATCACTTATCTAAAAATAAAAAACAAAATTTTATATAAAAAAGTTCATGATTCACGGTTTTTTTCTAAAGAGAGAAGAAAATGTATTTAGTTTACTTAAAGCCTAAAAACGTTTCATGTCAATAAGACTTTAATATTGAATTATAACGCAGGTGGTTATTATGTTGGAATTGAAGAAAAACTAATACAGGCTGTTACTGATGAGCAGTTAACGTCTTTTTTGTCCAGCAGTACAACTAAAATCGTAGGTTGGTAATCATTACAAATTAGTTGAAAGATATTCCTAATAATTAACTATTAACCAACTTTTTAGTTACCTATTTAAAAAAAACATGTTATAACATAATTATTTATATTTGTAAATTTACACTGACTATGATTTTTTTTTACTTATAATTATTAAATAATTATTATTTTAAAACTTAGTATGGGTTTCAGATAAAAAGAAAAAAACAAAGTGAAAAAGATTGAAGAGTCCGGACGACCTACCTTAAAATACTTGTTATCGAATTGTGTATATTATATCAATATGGATAGAAAAAACTTGTTTATATTTTGCTCTAAACTGGGAATAAAAATAATGTAATATTGTTTGGTTTTTGTCTATTAAAATTATTTATATTTGAGTTGAATACTTCAGATTAAGTCAAAATATCATATTTGACCTTAAGTAAATCCTCAGTCTACGCGCACTTTCGATCCGAACTCTACCAAGGTCTTTACCATGTTAACTTTTTTAACTGCTCAACTAATATTGACATCGGTGGCGTTGTCAAAAACGATGTCTTTCTCGTCAATTACGTCGATACGTACGGTCGTCTGATGTTCACGACCCATGATAATTTAGTCAGAATTTTTCGAGGACAACGGTTAGCCATGTTCATAGGCGTCAACTGCACGCTTTTGTTCACTATCAAGTACCCATCTGTTTGGGGTTATTAAAATTATTTTTTGACTTAATTTGTGGTTTTAATATTTTAACTTTTGAAAATTCAGACATTGTAGGTAAACTATGTGGAAATCAATAATTCACTCTAAAAAAAGCTAATAATTGTCATTTAAGTTTAAACTATATTTTGTTTTATAATATTCTTTGAAATTGACACACATATATATTTTAATTTTTTCAATCGTGTATCTGATTTCACTTTTCGGCAGCTTTTGTTTGGAAAATCATTTGCAGTTTTTAAATAAAAGATATTTGCTTGAATATACTTTAGATAAAACCATTAAAGATGAGACTAAAGTACCAAATAAAAAACGATGGACAACATCTAGACGTTATCATGTTTCTTGCAGGGAAGATCCTATGATACCTAAAGATAAACAGTCATCGTTGAGTATTGGAACTTTATGGAGTGATATTACTAATGTACAAGAAACGTTAGAGTTGGCTATACTCTCAAGACTACTGTTAAATGAGCCAAAATCTAAATTTTACAATTTTAATAGAAACAGATTTTAGCTCTACTACAGGATTTACAGACCAAACTAAAGACACTTTTTTTGCTGTAGGTCTTCAAGGATTAAATGAATCTAACTTTGAACTTGTAGAGTCAGTATATGAAGAAACCATTAAATCAGCAATTGTAAACGGTTTTGATGATCGAGATATAGAAAATATTCTACATTCAGTGGAATTGTTAATGAGACATCAAACATCAAACTTTGGGTTGAATCTCTTGTATGGTATAATGCCGGTTTGGAACCATGAAGGTAACATCATGAACACAATGAATTTAAGTGAAAAAATTGAAATTTTAGAAAAAATGAATTTTTAGAAAAAATATGGTTGAAAATTCTAATAATCTACAATTACTGGTAGATAAACAGACGACGAAGCTGACAAGCTACATAATATATAATTGTAGTTATTATTCGAAATTTTCATTCGAGCAATTATTGCTGTGCACATTGACAATAACAGGTTCTTTTATTTTGTAGTCCAACCAAATGCAAGGAGTACAATCGATCGTAGATAGAACAATCAAACCAACCCAAGAAGTTTTAAGCAACTACTTACTAAAC
Source organism: Adelges cooleyi (assembly GCF_023614345.1). Taxonomy (NCBI): domain Eukaryota; kingdom Metazoa; phylum Arthropoda; class Insecta; order Hemiptera; family Adelgidae; genus Adelges; species Adelges cooleyi. Next base: position 2,324,576 of record NW_026095978.1, read on the forward strand.
AAAATCAGGGTGATTAAAAAAGCAGGAGATGACGAAAAAGGCATAATATTTATTAAACAATAAACATAAACTCATTATAACAATGTCACCTGATGTAAGCTGTGAGGAATTAAGAAAAAAAACCGAAGAAAATTTATTAAAAGAAAAATTGGCTTTACTATCAGATGCAGATAAGGATAATATTTATCAGCAAGGTCTTGAATTACGTGAAGAACAAGATGCAGAACAAGATGCTTCATGCTTGCCATCTTTAAGTATTGATGATTTAAAAAAAAAAACAGACTCTGTATTGTTCAAAAAAGATTAAGCTAATTTGTGTGTTATATTATGTTGTTTTTTTTAAATACCTACAACATAAACATTTGATAACTTTTTCATTATTAATAGACATGAAATATTTATAAGTATATATAAGTTATATATATCATTAACAAGTAACCATCTGTTTGGGGCAATTTAAATTATTTTTTTACTTAATTTGTTGTTATAATATGTTAGCTTAAGCATTACTGTAAAATTTTAATATTGTAGGTTGTCATAAAAGTTGAAACTATTGTTGTTTTATCCATTTTAAATAAAATATACAGGTATGTATCTAATAATAATGTTATGTTTGTTAAATTAATATTATATTGTTGGCTGATCCGTATAATATAATTAACACACATTTGTTTTATTCAGTAAAAATATGGCGATTATTTATTTATTTATTTATAACCCCGCACAGTTAACAATACAGTAAATATTAGTAATTTGTTTTCAAATAAATTGATAGGACAATTGCCGTAAAAATAATGTTTTCTCTTAATGTTTTCCCTGAACTATTCAATGGTGTAAAATTCTTAATTTTCAATCAAATAAGTATCATCAAAGCCGACGACGAAGCTGACAAGGTACATAATATATAATTGTAGTTATTATTCGAAATTTTCATTCAAGCAATTATTGCTGTGCACATTGACAATAACAGGTTCTTTTATTTTGTAGTCCAACCAAACGCAAGGAGTACAATCGATCGTAGATAGAACAATCAAACCAACCCAAGAAGTTTTAAGCAACTACTTACTAAACAAAATCAGGGTGATTAAAAAAGCAGGAGATGACGAAAAAGGCATAATATTTGAACAATTCACCATCAACAATTCCGAACTATTCGGTGTAGATATTAAGGGATTTTGGAAAGAAGGTTTGTAAAAGATGGTTTTATAATAATATATGGAACATTTTACCGAAAGTGGTACATTTGTGCCTATATCTAATGTCGAGTTTTGAAGTTATTAAGCTATACGCATTTTCTTATTAAAACGACTTACGTCTATATGAATACAAATCATGGTATACCCAACACGTGCAAAAGAGGTCATCCCCAGTGAGTTGGCTTCTTATATAGTTTAAACTTAAATTTGACCGTATAGCCATATCTCTTATGCTTGAGGCACCTGATATTTTCGGAATTATCAATTAACAATTATATTGCAGCTGAATTGACGTGGATCCAGCTTTGTCTCATAGAAAACTTATTAATTTTTTCTACTACTATAGGTAGCATTATGTCGCGATGAACAGTAATGGTGAGGTTTGCCACAATGGACGATTTACAAGCGTCTACCGGAATATGTTGAGCAAGGACATGACGCCAAATTCCTGGATTTGGAGCGTTCGATTTGCAACGAAAGTTGTCCAACGATGGGAAAGAATACGGATACAAAACAGGGCCGTAGTGAAGTCAGTCTATGCATACGTTTCATAGAAGCTTAGACGATTAGTAAATATATTAATGGCCATCCGAAGGAGTTTAGCGGCCAAGACAATGCCACATAACTCGAGGCGAGGAATTGTAGAATGTTAGAATGGCGCGACTTTTGATTTACCGATTACAAGTTGATAATGAACAGTTGTTAGTGTTTGAACGTGAAGATAAACTGCTGCGACCAAACCTCTCTCTGAACTATCCGAAAAGGCGTGAAGATGTATTGACATGGCGCCATTGAAAGTTATACGATGGGGAATAGAAATATGTTCAATCAATTGGAGCTCTGATTGATATCTTGCTCACACAACAGTGATACACATGGGGATTGTGCCACCTTAAATCCAGAGGCGTTGTATAATATGTTTTATCCAAAAGGTAGTGGGAAAATTCCAGGTTCAGAAATCGATAAACATAACGGCGTAACATTAGAGTGATCGCAACTGTTGACAGGGCCCACGAGAATCAATCCAAACACATTTTTGATTGCAATTGGCTCACCGGCGTGATCGGATGTTTTGCATAAAGCAATGGCTTTATGTCTACCCTCAATAAATAAACAGCTTTAAAGGGAGGATATAGTGGATCTGCCAATGATACCTTAATTTGTATATGGATCCACTTCCCTAGCACGATAGAAGTTTGCGGTGTGGGTCCAGGTATTTTTGGGAACAATATAAGTATATACGAAAAATGCAGGTGTTTTTAGGCCAAACAGCGCAACAATAATTGTCGATACATCCTTCACACGAGTAGTCACTTCTAGGAAATTAAGTAATATTTATAGTCGAGTGGCTTCAAGGGAACATTGTATTGTAAGCAGATTTTCCTGCAAAAAAATTTGCCTGTGAGCCACTATTAATTAGCACTCTAAAAGTATGTCACTGAACAACAGGCGTGTGAACATCCAAAAGAAAATTAGATAACAAAATACGTAATTTGCTTATGTGGATCTTTTACAATAAAAGAAGCAGTATTGACAGTTCCGATAGTTGAATTATGTGTTTGGTTTATCAACTTTTTATCGACATGCAACATTGCATTTGTATTCTAATGGGCATGACACAGACGAATAACCTGGACCAAAACAATTTATGCAAAACCGGCGAGTCTTCGCTAAATGAAATCACTCATTTTTGAAAGAATTTGACAGTAAAATTAGAATGTTTGCAACGAACGGGCCTTTTTTGCACAATGGACAGCTCACAATAGATAACTGGAAAGTAGTAATGATTAAAACCTTTGATGATGAAATGGGACATAGTTTTGTAATGTACAAGTTATTTGTTTTTGGAACGGGTGTTGACTTCTAAGAAACTAGGAGAAAGAACAACTATCGAGCGAACATAAGTAATTTGAGGTTAATGTCTTAAGAAGTTAACAGAGTCACTAATTTTTGGATACTGTTTCTCTCTGATAGCCTACTCTCAACGGGCACGTAAATCATAGTCGAGTTGTTTTTCAAAGATGTGAAATAGTATAGAGCTCCATTGATATGTAACTAAGTCTCGAAACTATGTATCAAAAGCAGCAGTGTGTTCCAAGATATAATTTAACAGAGATTTGATTGATGAGCTGTCAGTTGATTTGATAACGTGGGGAGATAAAAGAGCATCAAGATGTACGCGTGCCAGATTACGTTTATTGACATACCGAGTTCTTAAAATATCCTAAGCACTATGATAATTCAGTCATTAAAGGTAGATGTGATATTAGAGATAAGGGTTTACCTTCAAGTGCAGTAAATATTCAAATCGTTCTATATTCAGCAACCTCAGGTGCATGAGATAAAATTGACTGAAAAGCACACCAAAAAACGTCGACAAGTTTAGCTTTAGGAGCTGTGAATTTAACGCATAGTTATTGACAACAGATTAATTAACCTAACTTGCTTTGCGATGTTGATAAATCCATTTTGAGGACTAATTACATGCTATTAACATCAGCAAAAGCAGCCAGCTCGTAATACAGTGTGTCAAATGAATCAATCGGAGCATTGCTGTTAGTATTATCGATAGGACGGTTCGTTTGAGACATGGGTTACCATTATTTGGATGTCCTTCAGTCTGAGGATATTTTACCTATCCATTTGCTGCGGATTTGCAACTGGTAAACATATTCAGTAATCAACAAATTCTATTATTTTATTGGATGTCCGGACCATCGGAAATACTACTAGACATCATGGGTTTATCAAAGACGTACGGTTTATCATGGAATATCTTGATAAATAATTTTTTGACAAACAATGGGTGGTTTGAAAAAACAGTTTTAAAGGTTTGGAAACTCTGCTACATTTCCTCAAAAATGAATCATAACTTTAAATCTGTCTGGGTAGCAGTTTAATATCAGTAAAAACTGGTAAGCTGTAAATGTGATTTTCATTCACTTCACTCGTCTGTCAACCATAAATCACTTCACGTAAGTAATTTCATTCCAAAAGCAATTAAAATAAGGAGTTATCTGGCAGGAGATCTGTATCATTAAAATTAAATTTTTGTATTCCAAAAGCCAATTAGATAAACATATTTTTATAAAAATGCTCACATGCTTAAACCTCGCTGTAAGTTGGGAATTGGACTTTTGGGTTTATTAGGTAAATGAAAAACAAAATGTTTCTATTTTTGTCTAGTTTTGTTGGATTTTGATCTTTTAAGAGATAGGAAAAAGATGATTGAAATTTCAAAAAAAGTTTTTTTTGTAAAATTTCAATATTGAAAGTGACCACTTTTCGTAAAATGATCTTTATTATTATTGTTGATTAGTAATAGAAGACAAAGAGCTAATGTGATGACTGGTGGAGCTGGTCCTATACTGGTTTCAACTGCTGGAAACGACCATTAGATACTATATTTCTTAATGAATATGTTTAGATTTGACTCCATACTTTGGGGCGACCATGCGTGATTTCACTATTGGCGTGAAAAACACTATTAACGAATCCTTGTCTACTGACGTCGGCTTCAAGCAAAAGTACCTATTTTGTATTGATTTTGTTTATTTGTCTACACTGTCAGACATATTACCTATTGTCTTACACATTTTTAATGGTTTTCAGCAATACTAGTAAAAGCATATACGCTTCGGCGATGTTCAGCCACCCATCTCTAGTGCTGAACGCAGGACTCGAGGGCTGGATGACTCCAGTGGTGGATCCGACCAGCTTCAAATTTTCAGCAATGTTCGGCCATCAGCTCGATTTGGTTGGTTTGTTGGCAGGGTTCGACTTGAAGAAGTCTCATTCTGACAATTTAAGTTTGGGAGAATTCAATGTAGTGGTAACGTTTGGCGCCGTGTTCCCTAGCACCATGATACGATTTGATGTGTGAGTTATCCGCAAACATTTGTAACTGCAAAACTTCAATTGATAAACAATTTTAAGGGCAGCTAAAGAAAATTGAAGAGAAAATGTAGGGGGAGAGATGAGCACGAAGTAGCGATAAGAGGAAATCCCTAGTTAACTGATAGGATATTCTTGGTAAGCTTATTATCTGTTCAGAGTTGTTGCGCGTTTTTCACTCTACAATTTAAAAAAATATATGATGTGATGGAGTGATAGTGTTTCCATAATGTCTATTATTTGTTATGCACAATATTCATACTCTCCAAAAAGCCCAAAAACTACCACTAAAAATAGAAAAATAAACACGAATTTTCCACTCCTTTGCCGCCTGTTGTATATACCACCCGGTCATTAATTTTTGTTTTTTTGAGACAACACATTCTTTTTTAACATATAAATGTAAAACCAATTTGTTTAGTTTGTTCCGCGATGAAACATAATTTCGATAGCTTTCTTATTTATTAAATACAAATAATTAATTCTGGTTAACTTTATAGTTACAAGTTTCATATTATTATTATGGTTTAATTTTATTTATTAACTAAAAATGTATACATCGATTTTTTTTAACTTAGATTTAATTAACAATGTACAGGAAAAAAAACGACGTTTTGCTAACGACCGGTGCGTGGAAAGTAAATGAAAATATTGAGATTGCAACCCGTCTGAGAACAAACTGGAGGTTGTCATCGTGGCTTCATTGCTTTAACGAACTCGGAGTTTTGTACAAGCATTCGGACTCTCATTTTTTGGGCGTGAAAATCGATTATGGCGGCAGACTTACATTTGGAAGTTGGTGGAAGAGCGAAGGTACAGTGCATTTACTAAACGACTTGATACAAAATACACCAACAATGGAATTAACGTTTATTATATTTTGTATTCGTTTACAGCGTGGAAATTAGGACTATGTGTTCAGGCCAACGGGAAAATCTCCGGTAATCCAGTTAATTACGGCGTTATTTTCGAGTTTTAAATGACTGGGTGTCAGTTGAGCATGCGACTCACGTTACCACATTATAATAAAATGATTATTTATTATCAACTATTAGTATTACAAACCATTAATAAAATGTTTGCAGCCATTTGCCAAAGACTTAAAGAGTTGTGTGTCCTACACGATAAAGACATTGATTTTAAAATGTTTATTGTTGTTTGTTCTGTTGACTCTGTGGCTAGGCCCATTATACAAAAAATTAAACAGTTTAACGTAAAATTTGGTTGTTCTTACTGCTTAAATGAAGGAACTCTCCAAGACATTGGAATAATAGAGCAGCACATATGAGATTGTAATTTTATTTACCGAAATCCAAACATCTTTCTTCCTTCTAGATAAATTTGATATTAAAAATAGTTCAGTGCCTAACTTTTACATTGCCTATAAATTAGAGTGGTCAAAACTTATGTAGAAGCCTGGTTTTACTCGGACAGATCGTGGTAACTAGGTCGTTGTGTAGAATAAGTTAATTCTCATCTTCTAGCCATTAAACCTCCGATAGATACAACAAGAACTCACAGAAGTATAATTGATAGAAAACAGTGGAAGGCCTCTGAATAGAGATCATATTTAATCTACTATTCTTTAGCATGTTTGGAAGGAATTTTGCTTCAACAAAACAATTAATCAATACAATACTACTGGTCCTTAGTAGTTTATTACTTGATTACTATTTCAAAGTAGTAGCTAACTATAAAAAAAACTGTTACAATCTAACAGTATACTATTAGTCAATGGTAGTTTACTACTAATAAAATTCTTTAAATTCGTTTAAAATAGAACTGAGATATACAGAATAAAATTAATAATTTTTTTTTATACTGTCCAACATAACATATAATAATATTAATTTAGCAATAACAAATGTTTCTTGGCAATAAATTTAGGTATTGATACAAATCATTCCAAGTAAAATCGTGTTCAAAATCCCAAGACTGTATTATACTGACATTTTTCACAAGTACAAAAAGAAATGTCCTGACATGAAGCTACCACAACTTATGCAAAATAGTATGCTGTAACGATTACGTTATCTAACCGTTCCTGTTTACTGCGAACCACGCACACAGAGGCACTAATTAACCGCAACTAAATAAGCCAACCGTTTTCCTTCCTGGGATCCACGTCCTTAGTTTCATCGACGGCCACCGTGTCTATCCTAGCCAGCAAGTCGAGTAGGTTCGTTACAATACTTAGACCATTTGAAAGAAGATCACAAAGATGACCCTGCATTTACTATGCAAAAAAAAGTGCATTAACCAAAGGAGATAGGATTATTTAGGGGAATGGCTCATCAGAGTTGTTCCGAGTCGCAACCGACGAAGTAGGAATTGCAATTTGTTTGAAAATAGACTGATATGTTAGTTTGCCAGCTGTCGGTGTGTTTAAACTGGTAGATAAGAACTGCTAGTTTATTCTTAATTTAATAAAACTACTTGTACACAAATTATTGTTCCAAAAAGTAAAAAATATAATTAAAAATTGTACCTATAGCTTAGTTTATTATCACGAAATCGATTTCAGTAGTGTCGAATAACATTTTGATTACAGTTTAATCTAAAATTTAATTAAATCGACTTTCCAATAAAAACACGTTTTAAGTGCTCGTAAATCATGAATAGAAGTATAACCTAACATTATATGTTGGGAAAATATGGACGAAAATTGTATTAATCCTTCCTTAAGTAAATATCTTGGTCTTATCCTTGACCGTAAACTTAACTGGTCGCACCACACTCATTCCAAAATAACATGTGTAAACACTCCAGCCACTGCTCCATAAAAATTCCAAAACTAACCTGCACACTAAACTCATAATTTATAGAAACTTTATTAAACCAATGTGGTCGTATGGTATTGAGCTATGGGGTGCAGCAAAAAAATCAAATCTTAACAAAATTCAAGGTCTTCAATCAAAGTACCTTCGCCGAATCTTAAATAGTAATTTTTTATACAACTTAGAACTTAGGACAAATTTTTTATATGTTGAGAAAATATAAATAAATTCTTTATAATTAGTTTTTGTTAATTTTAATAATTAAATAGCTGACGCTAACCTAATCAATAATTTTCAACTATGTGATTTAAAAATTAATCAAAATTATGATCAAGGTTATTTCGCTAAATAATTCTTATTTAGTGGTTTTACAATAATTAAAACCGTTAAATAATTACATCATGATGCAAAGATTTATTGTAAAAAAAAATAAAAATGTATTTTCTTTCTGTCAACACAGATAATTCGGTGTTTTTGACCTTCACAATTTCTAGTCACTATTTAAGTCAGGTTATGCTGTATTTCCAAAATTATTATTAATTTCCTTTCTTGGTGTTCAATCAAAATATTGTAAAGTAAAACTCCGTAGTGGACTATTATGTAGTAATACATTTCGTTTCATAGAAATTGAAATTGTTAAAAATAATGTACATCCTGGCGTGATTATGAATTTATAGCCAAATGATTACATTTTACGATGCAAACAACGAGAATCAAATTAAAAACACCACAATTGAACTACAATTAAATTGTACAACTCTTTCTTGCGAAGTAGTACTTCAATATTTACATACATTTAAGCGAAAACCTATTTTGTACATTGGTGTTTAACTATCATTGAAGGATTTAGAATGAATTTGTATGTTAGCCATCCCCGTAAAACATGTAGCTACTTGAAACTAGTGTCCAATGCATTATTATATAAACAATTTTGGTTTTAGTTAAAATTTCCGTGCTGTATAAAAACGAATAATAGGTATATTATTTTCTTACATTAAATACAATACTCTTCATAACATCTGCCGCATTGCAAAAAAAAAAACACACATGTCGGTTACAAGAACTTTTATATTAGGTATGAGAGTAAAAAAAAATAATATTTCACATAAACAATTTTTTATAGTTTTAACAATGTTAAATTCGTATGCTTGTTTCGCCGTGGGGCCTACCTGTAAAATATACAATATGATAGTATTTTATTATGGTTTTTTTTTAAAATTGAAAATAGTTTGTCTTAATTTTTACTTATTTTGTGGAAAATAGTAAAAATTTTATGTACAGTCGATTAGTCGGTGTTACTTGTTGACAGTTATAATCTTTTATATTTTTATAACAATCTTTATTCGATACATCTGCGACGACTAACGATACACAAATAATAAAATACATGTCTTGGTAGCTTGAAGCTACAAAATTATCACCCAGCCTTTGTGATTAGTAGGCACTAAATATTGGTTTGGGTTGTGAATATTGGTGAATGAGTTCGGTCAAACCTTATTGACTGTGATAATGCTACTGTCTTAACTTTGTTTTTTTTTATTTTGGTTAATGAAGAAAACGTATTGTATTTCCAACGAGGCATTTTTAGCCTAATGCATTTTAGCTGAATAGGTAAATTCAAATTACGATGCTCAGTAACTTTTTTTAAAATTGTCCATTTGCTTCTAAATTTGTATAGAATATTAAGACACAGTATTAACGAAATGGTGACAATCTAAACTAAAATCATAAACCCCTTCACCCTGAAAGGATGGACATTTTTTCATAATTCGCTTTTTTCTACTATGATCGTTTGTCGTGTAACATTGACAAATACATACAAAATAAACAAAAAGTTTGATGATTAAATATGCATATTTCTAAGCGTATATATGTGTAATATAATAACATGGCGTTATTGACATAAAATGGGTATTGTAAATAATGGTTGACGCTCGAGTTTTGAAATAGAGTCCAACAACATTTTTTGCAGTTTAGTTACAATTCAGTATCACAAATAGGTGCGGATTATCGACGAAATGACGCTCTCAAAATTATCACAAACGACAATCGCCTTGAGCCTAGTGGCCTTGTTGAGCCTGATGACCACATTGAGTCCACCAGTATTGTCGCTGGACACCGGATACTATTACAGGACGAATGAAAAACCAACAACGGAACAGTTGTATAGAGATTTGAAATGCACGTATCTTATTGCCGGAATGACACAAATGCGGTTGGTGAAACTTATGCTGAAAGACCAAAAACTTTTGACCAGAAACGTGATCGGTCTGGTGAAAAGCTTCAGAATCCAATGGTCCATATGCACCCTGTACGACGTGACCCACGTGAAAATCGGCTCGTTGTGGTTACTACTGCTGTTCAAGAACGCAATGGAGTCTTATTACGAACAGTATGTCGTAGAAGCCACCGAGGAGACGCCCTTCTTTCAACCGGAGGACGTCGCGGATAAGCTCACGGCCATTCACGATTACGTGACGCGCAGAGTTCAAGCGGAATTGGTAGCCGCCAGGTGTCGACCGGTCAATAGGTTTGACACGTACGACGATTGGTACGTGCGGAAGGTGGCCTCTTTGCCGAGCGGCAAAGTCAGTTGTGATGATATCCGAAAGGAGGGGATACACAACTGCGACGAGCTGAAAAAACTGTTGGACGCGAACAACGTACAAGCAATTTACGGACGGCGGTTCGACACGTTAAAGTCCAAACAGCGGTTCGTTAACAACCTAGGCACCAACACTCATATGATGTCCAAGTTTACGACCGGGTACGACGTGCAAATCAGCTGGCACGACACGGCCAAAATCCTAGAAGACGACTTTAACAACGCGCGGAAAATGCTCTCCCCCACTGTTCTGTTATACCCCTTGTTTAGCATAAAGAAGTATTACACAGGGGTTTACTGTCTGTTTAATGGCATCATGCACAGGCTGACGTGGAAATTTGTGATGTACGTCGATGACTATAGGGATGAACCTCGAGAAAATTACTTTAAAACATGGCATGACTTGCTGATAAAATTCCAAAAAATGTTACGTATCGAAGACGATCAGGAATCCAAGAATTTGGTGAAAGCCATTGATAGCCTCGGCCGCAACGAATTAGTCGTAAACGACATTATTATGAAGCTCACGCTTAAGCTGCACGACTACGACGTTTGTCTCCTATGCAATGCCACCGAAAAGATGAATCTACGACCGGGCCGAGAAGCCATCGAAAGCGATAGCCTGACAAATGCACGAGCATTCATTGGTGATCTAAGGTCTGCTGTACGAGATGTCGATTTCAATGTGATCCAATCGATCATGTTGTACGTAGAGCAGGAAGCTAAATGTGTGCGGTAGGTAATAATATTATAATCATGAATTGTATTGTCAGGCAATGTTATATTGTCACTGTCTAACCAAGTGAATTTCGATGACTTAATAACATCACCAACTAATGATGAAATTTTATCTAATCGTTTGTTAACTAATAGCACCATGTGAAACTTGTTGCTAATTTATCAAACTTATTTAACATAATTGGTAAAAAATTATAAATATAATATTTTAAAAATACTCGACATTGCTGAAAACTTTTTTTCTTCTAAAATATTAAATAAAGAACGTTTATTAACTATAGATTACTGTTATTATTTCAACCAAAATGTGGTATAGTAATAGTCCATCAAAGCGTGTAACAATGTACAGATTACAGTTTTTACTACATGGATTTACTCCAATTTTTCCTGGTTGTATACGCTAACAAAAGTGAAATGCCATCTCTGGCGAGGTTCTCAATTTTATCAGTTAAACCAATTTGATATGGTGATCAATATAGATCCATATTCTACAATCGAACGAGTAAGTGCAATTTTTGAAATTTTTAAGCAAGGCAGATTGTTTAACAGGGAACACAATGTGTTCAGTGAACGATCAATGAAATTCTAATATTTTCATTAAAGTTGAATGATCATTTGTGTCGAACACCTTCTTCAAGTTCACCTAAATTGTGTCTACGTGGCAGACCGCAGCAACATTAGATAAAATAATGTCCAAATGAAATTCGATCGAATTGGAATTGTTCGATTTTGATATTCGATAACAATTTTGATAACTACGTATCTATCTAAAAGGGTTTGAAAACGGCAGATATTTTAGGTTTTAGAATTTTTCTTATATAATTTAAGCAGAACACTTAGCTTATGTGTGTCGCATAAAACCAAAATAGATTCACCTACAAAAGGCTATTTATGCAGGGCGGATAATTAAAGTTTTGACTGATTTAAAATTTTTTTCGACATGTATATGTCTATTGGCTGAAGGTCAATACGAAAATCTGTGCGTGCATCACGCTGAACGTTGCCGAGGAAAATGTGTGCGTGTGGCACGACCTAGCGGTTGTAAGTGGTTATACAGGGTGTCCCATTTTAAAATACTAATCGATTTTTCTCCAAAAATACTAGTCCACTCAAAAAGTTGTTTATTAAGACTTTAAGAATACAATAGGGTACGTTAAAAAAAAATATGGTCTAAAATTTAAAACTTTTTTTTTATAAATGAAAACCATGTATTTTCTGTTAACCAAAAAATGTTCTTATCAAAACAACTTTTGTAGGAAATTTTTTCGGTAAACCCATAATTTGGAAATTAAGTCACTTATAGCTAATTTTAGTGTTGTTATTTTATTTTGATGCATAAAGTAACCGTGTCATGTGTGGTAACCTTGGTTTGTATGGTAACCATGGTTTGTGTCTTTGTGATACACAGAAAAAAGGATAACGTTAACGATTAAGATAATGATAATGTAATGGAAATACGAATGATAATGTTCAAGACAAAGACAAAAACCAAAATAATGATATAGATACATTTTAAGAATGTCTTATTTAAGATGTTCGAATATGCCGCCATTGTTGTCCAAACATGCTTGAACTCTTCGGTCAAAACTATTTACAGTTGATAGACTACACAGGTTATCACACGTACCACAGTTACCATACAACCCAAGGTTACCACACATACGATGGCTACCACACACACACATACCACGTTTACCACACATGATACGGTTACCATATACATCAAAATAAAATAAAAAAACTAAAAATAGTTAGACTCAAATCACAAATTATGGGTTTTATGGGTTGGGTTTGACCCAAAAATGTTTCCTACAAAAGTTGTGAGTTTTGATAAGAATATTTGTTTGGTTAAAAAAAATACATGATTTTCATTAAAAAAAAAGTTTTCGTCCGTAAGTCGGCCATTTTGGATTTTTAACTATATATTTTTTTTAACTTCCCCCTTTGTACTCCAAAATTCTCTAATAAACAACTTTTTGATTGGTATAGTATTTTAGGAGAATTATTGATTAGTATTTTAAAATGTGACACGCTTTATATTAGAGATGTCTGCAACCACGAAAGAGTATTTTCATGTCTCGTTGAAGAACTAAATACATTTTGTATGCTACAACATATAATTTAAAAAGTTTAACATGAACACTTGCATAGCTTTTAACATAATAACCATAATATCTTTATCGGTGCTAAATAATAAATATAAAATTAATACTTGTTGCTACTTGTTTGATTTTGGAGAAGGAATAGGGTAAGACAGGGAATGCAGATGAGTGGTGATGAACTGTGTGAGGTTGGTAAGTTTAAGTACTTAAGATCGGTGGTACAGAAAAATGGTGGGTACGAGGAGGATGTGAAAAATAGAATGAATTGTGTATGGATGAAGTGGAGTGGAGCGTCGGGTGTTTTGTGTGATAAAAGGATGCCTATAAGATTGAAAGGTAAATTTTATAGGTTGGTAGTGAGGCCAGCAATGTTATGTGGGTCGGAATGTTGGGCAGTAGATAAGAAAATTTGTTTTTAGGAAAAATTATAAATTTACTCTAGAAAAAGAGCTCAAACATTTGTGGAACCCGAATGTAAAAAACACAGATTGAAGATTGAAAACTTATCCACTAGTGATTCTACTATATCAAAATCAATTAATATTCTATCGAGATCAGATAGTATTGATGAACCTGTCTCTATTACGGCCAAAAGTTATGTATATCTTGAAAATATAGATACTAAAGTTGAGTAAGGACATTTCACAAAAACTTATATACAAACGTCTTATTTGAATGATAAGAACAACTTGCTTGATTCTGATTCTGAAAATTACGGAAACCATAATTCAGATGATGAGACATCTATGTAAGTATCATAATTTATATAACTAAAAACATTAAACTATATAGTTTTATACCTGCTATATTTCAAATTTAACGGCAGTTGATCTTATAGTTTCAGTATTTTTGAACTATTAAACAACATTAACCTTGTAGTGTCAAACATTTGTCATAGTCGTTGAATATGTTTTCTAGTCTATGACTTCTTATTTTTTTTATTTTTAAATGTAAACTAGTTTCATAGAAAATTATTAAAATACTTAATGATTGGGATGTTTCATAAATCAGTATAAAATTTGTATTTATAATATATTTTTAACCAGTCTTTAAAGTTTAAAATTACAACATTAATATTGGAACTTATAATAAAAGAGCACTCAAAAGCAAAGTCAAATTTGTTTGGCCGGCAATCAGTTTGTTTCTTAAAAAATAAGTGCATTTGTTTTTAATTACTTTTAAATTTTGATAATGATGTATACATATTTTATACTTAACTTAATCTAGTCAACAAGTAACTACAAGTCTTAGGTCAAGTTGTGTGTGTATGATCTCGAATTTTTTTATGCCCACTATTTATTCAATTTTTTTTAACTCAATAAGTACAAATAAGTATTGTTCATTTATTTAAACTTATTATAATAGTACTTACGAAGAAAGTAAAGAATTCCTTGTTAAAATTGTAAATATATCTTTGACATTTGTCGATTGACTATTAGCTATTAGAATGTTTGTAATCTTTAAAATTTGTATTAAATCTGATTAATAAAAAAAAAATGCTTTAAACTTGAGTATTGTTTTATTCAATAAGAAATGTATTTATTAAAACTGTTCAATTATAGAATTTTATAAAAAAAAAAAAACTACTAACAGAAAATAAAGGTTTTAGCTTTCAGTTAAATCTTGGAGTTGCCTGAATTTGTCCGAAGTCGACATTAAATCGTTGAATAAGTCCATATTACGGAACTATTTGTTTAGAACCTGCCAAGAACAGACAAAATGATATTATACACGTTTACTACCAGTCTACTATATAGGTTTTACGTTTGTTTTAACCAAATCAACACCGAGTTATCCAAAGTTTTAGACACTATATTTGAAGCCAACATCACTTCTAATGACGAAAATCAAAACGCTGATTCTACAAATGGAAAACACACAAATTATAGACATAAAATATTGATGAATTATACGAGATGGATGATGATATATAAAATAAAAAAAACAGACAGTGGGGCGGGGCATAGTGGTGTCATGGCATAGTAGGGACGGGAGGTCACAGGCTCACAATAATTTTTATATCTGAAAGTGATAAATCACTTTCGAAGAAACGCTTTAATGCAAATCGCTAGTTAGTATTTTCAAGCCAGTAAAGTCCACACCACAGTATAAACTAGAAAAAGTTTACTTCTTCATACTTAAAATTTGAAAAAAAACCATAAGAGTGTAACGATCATATTTCACCTGACCGTTACTTCGCGTCCCAAACCTACTGACACAGCACTACCGACTATAGGTAGGGGAACGGTCGCACACACAGGACAATGCACGCCATGTAGCACTTAATTAACCAGTTGACTTTACCATCGCGGACCGCCAATACCCTCGACCTTGCGCCCTATATTTTGCCGTTTTACTACAAGCTGCCCATCCGACTATCTTTTGTATGCGTCCGTTTCCGCTTTGACTAACCATTTCATCGTCTTACCCAGGTCAGAGTGTATTATATATATATTGTATAATTTTGTATTTTATTTAGCGACCTTAGTTTAGAACTTGTAACCTGCAGCTGAGAGTTAGATTATTTAACAGTGTGACCGCCCGTTCTAGCTCTTCGGGTGATATATTAAATTAATAAGGGAGACTTTAAGGCTACTTAGACGTAGAAGCAGCCTAACCAACAGTTTTTTTTGTGGGCATTCGTCTATTTTACCCTTATCGACGGCCACTTTGTCTAGCCTAGAGCTAGCTAGCCGAGTAGGTCCATTACACTAACAAAACCTACATAAAAAACATAATTAATTTTGTGCTTTTTTTTTAAATTTAAAAGGCATAAACTCAATTATCCGTCACACAGAAAGCTATCTATATCAAATATACTGAAAGAAATCCTGGTGGCCTTCACAGGCAGCCTAAAAGCAAAGTATGCATCGGACGTCTGATGACGGGAGCAAAAGACTTAATGAAGCAGACATGGTGATCCTACATACATTAAATATATTGCGGAAAGGTCTGACCAATTATGATTTCAATTATCCTGATTGGAAAAAGTTTTTCTGAATGTTACAAGCAACATTTAAACAAATATGGTATATTTTTATCATTATGTTCATTTTTATTTTACAAATCATCTTTTTTTTTATTTAGTGATAATCGAAATAAAATGATTACCTTGCGTGGTACATAACTTCACAATTAATTAGTAAAACACTAAAGACGTCGAGAATTGTGTCAACCATCATGGACACAACAGCATCAATAATATGAGCAAAGTAAGTATCTAACCTAACCGAGATAAAAAACATAATTAATTTTGTGCTGTTTATAGAATTTAAAAGTAAAGATCTCACAAATGACGACGGCAGTGAAAGAGTTCAGATGCTCAAACTAATTGCAAAAGTAACACAGAATTTTTATCTTCATCTAATGCATTTAAAAAATCGGATTCGTTCTTTTCTTACTTATTTTTGATGTTATTATTTAATTTGTTATAAAAAAAAAAGTTTTTCTGAATGTTACAAGCATTTTATATTATAAAATATGGTATATTTTTATTATTATGCTCATTTTTATTTTACCAATTATCTTTTTTTTTATTTAGTGATATTCGAAAAAAAAATGTTTACCTTGCTTGGTACATAAATTAATAATTTATTTATTTATTTTGTAATTCAATTGATAATGCTTACTACAATTACAATTTTTTTTTACATTTGTATGTTTAAATGACATTGGTTTTTAAGTTAAACTATAGTTATATATTATTATTACTATATAATTCATTAACACTACTTGTGTGCTTACTTATTTTGTTGTTAATGTATGTAAATAATAAAATATTTGTTACAGATCAACATAATTTGTTTATTATTATTATTATAAATTATAAGGCAACCTTATATATAGATCTAATAATTTTTACAAACTTAATTTATAATTATTTGATTGTATATTTTCATCATAATGTAATTTTAACTTGACAACTGTTAACATGTGATTTTTTCAAGTTTCAACAGGGTTAAGTACTTATTTCTTCTGGTTATTTATGTTTAATTAAAAATCATTAGTCAATGTATTATAATATTATGTAAAAATTGTTAATGACTAGATATTTAGATATTATACACGTCGAAGACTTAAAAAATAAAGCGTAGATCGGTTGTGATCTGTGAACTATTAGTCCGAAGCTGTTAGAAGAATTATTGGACAACATTAGTGAACTTTTTTTACATACAGTTTTACTTGCAAAAATATTTTTTATTAATATTTACTTAAATTTTGAATACCAGTTATTAAAATTTATTTTTTAACCAACAATAAGAGTTTTAATTAAACGAATTTGAATTTCGAATTTTTCATAACCAATTGAGTTAACTTAACTTAAATTTTTTCATAAATAAAATTACTCAATAATAAACGGGATTGTGTGCAATAGAGTGATGTAATCCAAAACTACTTTACCAGAAATTATTCTATTATGACTTTTAAAATAATTAAATAATTAATAGCAACTTTTTCTTGATAAAATTTTAGTTTATTAAATTAAATGTTTGAATCGACATGATTAAACGGATATGCTTAGACAGTAAGTGTCCAGTTCTGCTTACTTAACGATTAGAGTACTGTACAACCGGTATGACATCAGAGCAACTTGGTCAATTATTAAAATAACTCGATAAAATGTATTCATTATAGTCCTTAATTGACATTATATTTTAACAGAAAGACTCTGACAAAGAATATAAATTAGTTATTAATTTTAAACCAAGTGTTTTTGTACCTACTATGAATGAATTTTCATTTTTAGCGTGTAGCCGATCCAATGGTGGTGGTCCCATGATTCGGAATACAACCAGCTAATAACAATTGTTGTGTTTCACACTATACATCGTATATATGTTGATAGATGACACAATACAATTATTACACACGTCGTTACAAACAATTTTTTTTTTTGTTTAAAAACAAATTACCAGAAATCAAATATTTTATTCTGGTCGAGTATACAAGTAATAGGTTTAAAATATATTAACAGCAATTGAACCAAGATTGTCCGTCAATCGGATCTTTACAAAAAACAATTAGCTGTACAACGATACTCGTTCACAATGGCGGTTACAACGCCATAACTAACGCACACAATATTGTCGCCGTTAAATATTTCAATTATTACAAAGGCAATAATGCGAATTGCGATTACCAAATCTATAATAGTGTACGTACTCGATTAAATCAAACAAACGGTAAATCGTCAAAGCGATAAATCTCTTCGTTACCACACAAAACCGTGACAAAGAAAAAATTATAATTGTTAAAAATTTGTGACGTTCGCCGAAGGCCGACGCCATCGAAGACTGAAGAGTCAGCCACTGGCTAGACGGGACGCCGTGGAAATACCAAGGACGCTGTAACAAAGAATGAAGTGCGCGCCATCTGGTTATGTGTTCCGGTCAAGCATTGTAAACATGGAACATCCATGTTTTTTGGCACTCAACGGTTGAATTACGCGCGCTTTTTTAAACGGCTCAAAAAGCAGCTTTGCCATCGAAAAAAATATTTTATAATATTAAGTTACTTAATATGCTGTTTTTAATACTATGCAATCAACGAAATTTAAGAATATAAATAAACAATTATCTACCTTTTCGTTTTATTTATAATAACGTCGATCCAAACAGCCTACATAGTGAGCACATTACACTCAACTTAAAAACCTCGAACAATACCGCTACTGTTTTTAAAATATTAAAAAATCTATGGCTGCCTATCCTTTTTAATCGACGAGCCTTTTGATTTAGTCACATTATTTAGTAGCAATACATACATTTAAAACGATTATTAAATTTTACAATTTAAATAAATGAAACAAAAGTTAAACACTTAAAATAATAAAATATCTCTATTTAGAATTTTATAAAAATATGCAAAATCAATATAGACACTTATTTTCCGAAAAGCGATCAAATGAATCGATAACGTCAAAGTCGATTCGACGAAAATCTCTTTCTACATACAAATTTGCTACCTGTGTGGTTCTCTTCTGATGTGGGCTTTTTTTTTATCTGTATACACTGTAACTTTTTTAATACTTGACCAATTCCCCCGAGTAGCAACTCTATCGCAAATTTCATCTAGTTGGTACTTTGGGGGGGGGGGGGGGTAATAGTTGAAAAAGTTTATTGAAATACTTTATTTTATGACTAGATAAAATTTCGTGAATATTAAACTTTGTGATACGGCTTCTATACTATTATTAAATTTACATTAAATTTTTTAAATATCCATAAAAAGTTATTGCTAAATATGTAAATGTAACAGGCCTGTCGGCTGTTGCCTGTAGTGGCTATAAATGCTAGTAATATTTAACTAATAAGTAATATATGTAAGTAAAATGTATTGTTTTCTCTATCACAGTACCAGTATAAGATTTAATTTTAATTTTAATGTTAGAAACTCAATTTTTTTTCTAACACAATACATTTTTCTTTTTATATAAAATTTAAGGATCTATGAAAAGGTTTTTTTATATACATTTTATTTTGTACATTGTCAATCTAGTAAAATAGAAGTATAATAGAGCTTTGAAAGAATATAATCTATGAAGTATAAATAGTTAGTGTGAGATTGCTGTAATGGAAGTATATAATACACAAATATTAATTTTATTGAGAATAAGCGATTTTAATTTAAACTATGGAGTACAAACGATTGAAACATGAATCGTCGACCAATCCAACTAAATTTAACAAGACATTGTTTATGTGTTATTTGTTTTAATTGATTTTATCCGATAAGACGAGTACAGTAGAGTATAGGCATAATGGAATAAAAGCAACGAAGGGACGGAGAGGTCACGGGTCTATAGGAATTATTATAAAAAAAGGAAAAAAATTGAATAAAATCACTTTTAAATAAACGCTTTGATGCTTATTTGTAAATACAGCTCCTCAATTTAATATTTTCTTACTTTGCTAGCTTACACTGTGTTTGGTTTGGTTTTTTCACTTTTAGATTTAATAATTCCTGTAAACCTGTGACTTCCCCATTTTAGGTATGAATATTTCTAAATAGGTAATTATAATTAAAAATACAAATGTTGAACACAACTTAAAATACCAGTGTAACGATTACAAAAATAGTGTGTATCTAGTTACTGACAATTATTGTATTGTAATAAATTAATTTCATAGTAGGTTGATAATAATAGTATTTAATCTTCAAACTTGTTTGATACAACCTAAACTGCAAAAATGCTTTATTTCTTATTTTTCTTCTAGTTTATTTCTCGTCTCCGCAACTATTACAATGTAATAATTATTAATCGCAGATCTTGTGTTTTGGTAAGAAATCTAGGTATACTAAAATTATTCAGTTGAAACCAACATTATTTTACTTTAATAAAACTCAGAATGTAAAAATATGTGTAATCGAAAACATTCTCATATTATTTAATTTTGTACTTAATGATGAGTATTACCAGCTGTTATGATATAAATATAATGATAATAATATTATTATAAATTCCTAATTGTTATGTAGTGAATAGATTTTTTTCGTTTAGCTTAGATTCGAAGCAGTATATGTATCAAGTTTACAAAGCAATCAAGGCCACAAAGTTTACTTTTACTTATTAGAGCACAAAATAAAACACCTTAAAATTAATATCTTGGGTAATTTTTTCCTACTATTCTGCAGTTATAAGATCAAGAAATATAATTAACTCTTTTTCCTAAACAGAGGGGTATTTTTTTGTTCTCCATATTTTAAAAGCATAATTAGCATTTACATAATGCTAGAAACCTTGAATGAATAATGAATATAAAATAAATAGTTCTAATTTGTATCTAAATCTGAAAACCATAAGTAATTAATTGTAGTTTCATAAATTACTATGTGTTCACCAGAAACAATTTAGTTGTCAAAAGAATACACTGTAACGATATACAAGTTATTTAAAATTTTTTTAACATTCAAACAGAATAAAATTAAAACATGTTAGTAATATTAACTGAACCAATTTATTTCATAGAACAAATAACTGCAATATTATATTCTAATATACGTATGTGGCGAAAGAAACTTTTTTTCCATTAACGTTTAATACAAATTTAATTTTTTTTTTTTTAGAATATTAAAAAATTAAACATAACAATTAATTACAATAATTTATTTAAAACAACGAAACAATGATTACAGATCATGTACATCGAAACGTTAAGATTTTAGTTTACAATTTTTGTTTTATACACCTATAGATAACCAATAAGTGTATTGTTCGAATTAGTGTATAGGAGTGGGACGATTTTATTGAAACGAAACAAAAAAATGTGGAATTAAAAAGTTTCCTTCGTTCATCGTGTAATTTGATTCTTGATCACAGTGTTGGGTTTGCATGAAATTATAGGTGGTTTCACCGATTGTTGAAAAAATGGCAGTTTACAATTTAGGTTGAAAACAAAAGCGTGCGTTTTGTATTTGGTTTTTTTTTTTTACTTTTTGTTACGTAACCTTCTAAAGAAAGGTCTCGTATCGTCGTTTAGGTCTTCTGATCGATACACCGTCGTAGCGTCTTTGCGATTATGCTTTTGGCGTAGTGCGTTCAAAACGTTTGGCGTTACTAGTTCGACGTTGAAGTCCGAAACGGAACTCGCGTTGCCGGCGTCAGCGTCCGAACGCTGGTCCAACTTGAACACAGCTGGACTTAACTTCTCGTCGGCCGTCAGGAAGTTCATGGTTATTGTGTAGGTGCCGTCTTGTTTGTCTAACATCAACGTCGGGTCCGGTATGATTTTCTTGCGGCGTTTGCCCATCGACAGACCGTCGTCCGACTTGTGTTCGTCTTCCATTTCGACCGTGCCGGAAGTTTCGTCGTCGTCGTAACTTTGATCCGGATTGTAATACTTCCGGCAATCGATTGGCTAGAAAAAAAATTCAATGAGGTCACGTGACTTTAGGATGATTATTGAAGTGAAACTTCTCATGTAGGTAGCTGTGTAAAACGCTCAGGAATAGGGAACACCCATCATTTCTTATCAGCTGACATGACAACTAATAATCAAAAGTTATATATAGATTTTGGCTAGATATCCTGATTTTTTTAAATAATTATACATATTAGGTTAGTGATATTTAGTAACATATCTAATGGATATTGGATACAAATTTAGAACTAATTCGACTGTTTTTTTAAAAATGTCTGTGATTTTAAGTTAAAAAATTAATCTTTTTTTGGGTGTATTTCTATGATGTACTCTGATGTGGACGAAATACGGTATTCTATGTTACTTATTGAGTCAACATAAACAATTTAAATATGTGCCCGTTTTTTTTTGGGGCAGGTGTTAAGTGTTTAGTAGTGAAAAGAGAAACGTTTTTTATTTTCGGCCATATAAAGAACTTTTCGCGTATAGTTGCTAAACTAGAGGCCTGATAAAAAAAATAAGAGGAAAAAATAAGACTATTATCTTGTCAGATACGCAATGAAGCTAATATGATCGATTAAATTCGATCTATACACATCATTGTCCGCTATAACTTACCTCGTGTACAAATCGGTCGTTAATCCAACCTTTGTTTCTCGGCACCGGTTGAACGCAAGTCACGCAATTTTTATGACCGTACTTGAAACCGCCCCTTCGTATTTTGTCGCCGTAAGTGTAAACGTAGTCGATTTCTTTCCTTTTTTTCTCGGCTGCTTTAACGGACACCGGTTTCACTCTCCTAAAATTCGGCCTCTTCGATTTTTGCGCGGTTTTCGATTTTTTTTTCTCGGCTTTCGTCGTGGAAATTTTCTTTTCGATTTTCGGGGCGGCTTTGTGCTCGGTTCTAGTAGACGAATTTGTGATAACATAGTCCATGTCAGTGTCGACGTTGGAGTCACTGAACCTCAACACGCTTTTTTGACCGGACGGTCGATTTCCCATCAACTGTTTCTTTAACCTTTCCATCGAATAGTCCTTTTTCAATTTCGATTTTGGTTTTACACTTTTGCTGCTCTCGTTGTCTGCGTTGTATTTGCTGCCGTCGCTAGCATCCGCTGTGTCCGAACAGAAGTCGAAGCATTTTTCGAACTCGGTTCCGCAAACGTCTAAATCCTTACCGACGTGGTCGTCCGCCAAGTCGAACGTCAGGTTGACAAAATCTGGATGAAAGGTGCTTTTTGGTTTATTAGCGTTGATTTCGGCATTAGTCATTTCTAAAATCTGTTGTAGCTTTTTAATCGTGCCCATGCAAACGCATTGATGAAGTATTTGATTTTTATCTTCCGACGTTAAGCTCTCCTGTGAATCAAATGGGATACTGCATTTTATTCCGCATAGGCCATCGTGGAGATTATTTTCGTTCGTCCACACCACTAGCTGATCGATAGCACTGTTCAAGTCTTCTTTGGTCACATTGAGATTGTCAGTGTCGTTGCCATCCGATTTTGAAGGCTGACAAATAGTGACGGCAGATTTTTCATCGGCAAAATCTTTCATATTGGATTTGATCAATGTTAAAAAAAATTCAAGACCGTACTGTCAAATAGTACGGTCCAATAGCATAGGGCTTATAATAATTTGTTCGTGAAAAGATTTATTTATTTGTTGCCAAGCATTGTAGAGCGACTGTGATTTTGTTAATATATTATCTTTTACAGATTGAACAATTTCATTCTACAGTAGTTACTTTTGTACATTTTACTCTACAAATAAATAAATTTAGCTTATAATAAAAAATTGAACTAAAAAAATTAAAGGCAATAAAATAATAATTGTAACGTAATATAACAAAAATTACAAGCTTGGATTGACAAAAATTGACATTATTTGTTATAACCACAACTTACCAAAATAATCAAACTAATTAAATAAGCAAAATAAAAAATCTTTTTTTTTCTATACAGTATACTTGATTTGTATAATAATTATTAAACGTTAACAAAGCATAATAATTTTATATAATTTTAATAGTAATATTATAATACATTTCCGAATGATCTATTCCTAGTCGAATGTTGCTGGTTTGAATACAATTATACTGCTCGCTTTGTTTAAAATATACAACTAAGTAGTAATTACAATAAGCCTATAAGCTCACCAACTGTTGGTTATAAGCAAACTAAGTAATCAAACTTACTTCTCTAATGAATAGAATGTCCAAATTGATCAAATGGCGACGAATAGCAGCGGCAGCGGCATACTGTCAGACGACCTCCCTCGCTGATTCCGATTTTGTTGTAAAAAAAACTGAGGTCGTAAAATTGAAACAGCCAGCTGAACATTTTACGCACAAATATCTTTTGCAACAAACGTGTTCGTTATCGGTAAATTCAGCTTGTCAGATGATTACATTTAGTACGGTCGCACTCGAGGAAGCTTCAAAAAAATACAAAAATGCACTTTATAATTTCATCGATTTATTGGATAACAATGAATTTTCTGACGAAGAACTAGAAAAAAGGTTAATGAAACACAGGTATGACATTGCAGAGGCCAAAACTTTTTACTTGGATTCAGTGAGTGCTATTGATTCTGCGTTACAACTAGGCCGTTCTTCATTGCAAATGTCATTTACTATGGAAGCTAACACTGTACTTAACATCATGTCCGATAGACTTTACACAGCCGAGCAAGAATTTACATCTATCATTCAAGAAATACGAAAATTAGAAGACTTAGCATCAAAGGCATTATCAAACGTCTTAAAGAAATCGAATAAAGACAAATAAATTGCACTATTATTAGACTAAATCTAAAATATCTAAAAATTATAGAGCAGTATTTTTATTTGTTTGTTTTATTTATTGTAGAGTTACAAAAAAAATGTATACCAACATTTTTATTTTATATTAATGTACACGTCTTATACACTTTACCCTTTGGGTGTCAAAAAAACAAAATATAATTAGTACAGCATAAACCAAGCACTTTCTAAACCAGTACAATTCAAACCAAAAACAGATTAAACCAGTACATCTCAAGCAAGTACGGTAAAAATTAAGCACAATAATAAACTAGCCTAGTGGCTCAAGAAACAAGATGTTTATTTAAACAGCAGCAAGTAGGTAAAGTCTAAACCTCCACAGTATAAAACAGTGCCGTAAGAAAGAATCATGCCAATTATTGGTAGTCATTTAATTTAAAAGTGTTAAAATCACTGTCACTTCGATTCAAAGTTGTAGACAGTGAGTTCACAGTAAAGCAACCGGAACCACATGTCATCAGTCAAGAGAACTCGGTTGTCGCTGTCCTTCTACAAGGTTTAAGTTCGAAAGTTCGTTCATTTAACACCCAGTAGTCTCTCCTCTTTCATCATGCACGTGTCTTGCGAATCGTTTGCACCTCGTCTTTATCTTTCCTCCATCTCTCCAGTTTCGGTACCAACAGTGTGTATACATCAAGAGTCTAGAATGTCTAGACTGATGAAATGTCAGCGATGATGAAGTTATGGACTTTGAAGATGATAGCGACGAAGAAGTAAGAATTGTAAACAGTGTAGTTGAAGGTCGAAGTGTTTTAAACGATAAATTAGTCCAAGTACTCAACTCATATGGCAGCCCAATGCCAGGTATTGATAACATGTATGTACCGATCAAATTTAAATTTTTAAGAAAATACTTAACGCCCAAGGGAAGTCAACCAGTGGCACTAAATAGTGATTTAATATTGGAAATCGAAAACTATTTAAATTTAAATAATCACGCTAGAGTCTAGACTAAGGCTCCGCCAGATGTTCCAAACGGGAATGAAAGTCACTCCATATGGAGAGTTGATTACTCTTTTTTTTAACGTAGATTTGAGTTGGATTCGATGTTTTGCGAACTTAGTTGATATGTAGCTTTTCATGGAGCTTTTAGTTAATTAATATTTTATAATCTTACCCAAATTCTGCATTTTATATGCATTAAGGAAATTTGATGATGAAATTTAACTTTAAACTTGGTGCTTGACTATTATTCATAAATTTGATAGAAAATATTTTCTTTAAAATGATAATGGTTGATAAACGAAGGGATATCAGTAACATTTTGTATGATTTAATAAGACATCCAAATATTAATCAACAGCAAATCTAACTTTTTTTCTCATTTTTTAATCTCTAAACGCACGAATACACAGTGTTAACACCGTAACTTTTGGTGCTTTTTGAATACAAAAATTTAATAATGGTATAATAACCGCAGCACGACTGTTAATGATGTTGTTTAAGATGATATTTCTTAGACGGTAAATTGGAATAATCAAATCTTAGTAAAACTATTTTAGTTATAATAACTTGCATGTATATACTAAAGCTAATTACTAATACTGATTTTAAAATACAATTGAATCTTAAAAATAATTAATGTTTTGTCACGTTCTTAAAAGGCTTAAAGGTTTATTTAAATATATATATTACCCTTAACTTTTGAATTGATTTCTTACGAAACCTCAAACAACGTTAGAATATCAACACAACATATGTATAATAGTTTAATAGCAAAAGTTATTTTTCATTTTAAATAAGTAAACATAACAATGTTTATTTACGAGGAAAATCCTGAGTTTTGGGCCGTTTCATTTATAATAATACATGATATTATTGTGATATTAAATTACTATGTGTTGCGCTTTTTCTACAAAGGTGAAAAAAGGACACCAGCTGCCGTGTAATGGAAATTGTGATGAACCTGCCCATTGCTCCCATGACTAAATTTTTAAAATTTTATTTATTATTACTGGCTATAACGCTGTTATATTTGTTTGGTTTTCAATAGCATTTCAAACCAGAACTTTTAACATTATGTAAACATAAAAATATAATACAAATTTTTTTTCAAAATTAATAGGCAAGAAATTATTTATAATGAACAAGTGTCAGACAGTAAGTAGAAGTCGGTATCTCATATTAAGCTGTTTTTAGAATAATTATGTAATACAGACTTGTTGTAGAGATGTCCCGAAGATCCTGAACGGGAATTAAAAAACCATTTGGATTGCATGCATACTCGAATATGTGAGCTAGAAAAAAAAGTCGTCTCTTATGACACGGTGATGGCGGAAAAAGAAGAGCTACGAGAGCAAATGATCGACGTAGGCAAATGGGTAGACCAAGTGACGGAAAAACACAAGGAAATGTTTACTCAGCTATCGGTGAACTACGACGCGTTATATGCTAAATACCAGGAGACTAAAGCGATTGAAACTAAGTTGCGGTGCGAAAAAGAGAGGTTAAACGAAGATAATGAGCGAATAACAGAACAATTGTTATCCTTAAAACAATGCGAACAAAATGTATCGGTTGAAGTCGAAAAAATAGATAAAGATAAAAAACGCATTAAACTTCAACTGAGCGATACAAAAGTAAATACTACTACAAAACTATCACAAGTCATGTGAAAGACAGTCGAAATTGATGAAACCCGTTTTAATGTAGTCTTTCGTTCTTGTTCAATTTTCTTTAACCGTTTCAGTTTTTCTTGATCCTTACACGGTGGTATATAGGTCTAATTGATAATACAGAAATATATCCAATTATTTGATTACATTATTGAGTCTTTTTTACCCTACTGACGAGTAAAATACAATGGTACGCTAACATGAACCTTTCAATTTTTTTATTATCTTTAAAAATGCGAGTAGACCCAATTTCAACTGAATAGAACAATAAGAATATACGTTTCCCAAAGCATTTGAAACACCTATGATAATATAGTCTAAAATAAATTGACCATAATCAAAAATTTGACGGATATAATTCAATTGAAGCCCAAATAAAAATTATTTGCCGATAACGTGATTTATTTAAAAAAAAAAAATGTAGTACAATAACATAATAAAGTTATGAAAAATCGATTTTTATAATTATCCTTTTTATGAAATAAAAAACAAAAACAATTCTAAGTTTACAAACGTGTGCTGCATAACGTGGCACCCCTGCCTGTCTGAAATATTTAACACCTTAAATTTGTAGACCAGAGTCATGTTACAACTAAATCGTTGTATTCGTTAATTTTAGACTGAAGTTAATGAAGTAAACAACGAAATCGCCAAAATGCAATGCAGCTTAAACAGCAAAGAAGAGTCGATTTGCGCCTTCCGCAAACAACTCGAGGAATGCCGTAGTGAGTACGATCAATCGAGGGACTCGGTACAGAGGTTAGAGTGTAACATAAAACGCATTAGCGAAGAAATGACCAACGTCAAGGCCTGCACAGTGAGAACGGAACAAAAGTTAACGTTGGAGCGGGACACACTGTCCAACGAACTGGAGTGCAAACGGCGGAAACTGTGCGAGCTGCAGACCACTCTGGACGAACAAAAACGCGCATTGGGTGATCAGAAGTCCAGCATATGTAAGTTGGAGGCAATGGTAAGAGATGTGACGTCGACCCTCGAACGAGATCGCCGGGACACGGTGGATCGGATGCGGAAACTGACGGAAGAAATCTGCGGGATCCGCGAGGAAATCGGCGAGAAAAACGGGAAACTCGAAGAATTGCGACGGAAAAACGACTGTAAAACGTCGGAGGTGGACGATCAAAACAGGCAGATAAACATGTTGAATTGCGCTGTCGACGAAATGCGGTGCGTCGTAGAGAAAATCGAGCAGAGCAAGGAAAACAATGTGCGGAAGCTGGAGAGCTTCAAGCAGGAGTTCGAGTGCAAAATGAAATCCAAGTGCGCGAAAATGGCAGAACTCGACCGAGAGGCTTGCGAATTGCGCAAGAAAGTCGAAGATCAAACGTCTAGCGTGTGTGGCATGCAAAAGCTGACACCCAACGACAGCTGCTCTTGTCCATCCGAACCGTGTGACAAAATCAACAATCTTATTGCGAAATACTCGTCTAATAACAACAGATGCAACGTCGGTTGCGGTAGCGGTGCAAACGGTAGAGAAAAACAAGGGTTGAACGGTCAACTGACCGCATTAAAGCGATCGGTTGTGTGTGGACAAAAATAATCTATGCGGGATTTAATGGCACAGTCGATTGTAAGATATAGTAATAAATTTGTTTTAATTTTTCACGTTTTTAGAAATATAAAATAATTTTGTACTAACCCCCATACAGAGTGTCCTGAAAATTTGTGATTTTGAATTTTTAATAGCTACGAAAATACTTGTAAGATTTGAAACATGAATAGTTCGTCTAAGTCACTAACAATTCTATTGCACTACAAATGATATAAATTATTGCACAAGTTTGACAATAATGATATAGCACCGAAGAGAACAATGATTGTATAAAAGAACGGCCGTCATTCCAATGTGTTTTATGCCAAAAGTCGTTTACCACTAAAAAACAAATAACTTTACATATAATAAAATCCCACAAAAGTTCAACTAACAAACATTTTCCCAGTAAAATCATAATTTTTAATGCAGCGACTGGAGACTAGAGATAACATTTTATTAAACAATGGCATAACCAGAAAATAGTACCTATAAGACAAAAAAGCCATTACAGGGTGACCAATGGGGTCATGGCATAGTCAGGACTGAACATGGTTCAGCCGGGGTATAGTAGGGACGGGGAGGCTACAGGTTTACAGGAATTATTATATCTGAAAGTGATAAAATTACATTTGAATAAACACTTCGATGCGAATCAGTAGTTAGTATTTTCATGCCAGTACAGTTCAAACCAAGCTCAGTATAAACCAGTAAAGCTAGAAAGTATTAAATTGAGGTGCTGTATTTACAATAAGCATTAAAGCGTTAATTTGAAAGTGATTTTATCCTACAGGATTAATACAGTAGAGAACAGGCAAAATGAAATAATGATGTGTTTTTATTTTTTTGTGTCTGGAACCACGATATCTCGTAAACCGCTGAACCAATTTCTTTGTGTAGCAACTCTATAGATCAAAAACAATACTTGAAAGGTACTTAAATAGGCCAAAAATTTAAGTTAGTTAAGTTTAGTTACCCCTTCCCCATCAAAATCGAGAAAAACAACCAAAAAATTAAAACATTTTTCAACTTAAAATTACGATGCTCTATAACTTTTTTTAAAAAATAGTCGAAAATTTTCCAAATTCATATGAATTGTTTTTCAAACATAGTACTATCGATAAACATTAACAAACCAAAAAAATACCATAAACCCTTTCCCCTAGAAGGGATAGAATTTTTTTCTTTATTTCACTATTTCAAGCAAAGTTTTAGAGACTCAGATCTGAAAATTAGACCGAAGGTAGATCTAAAATGAAACTATAAGATATACAATTTTCTCAAAAATCTGTAGTCCAATTTTTTTTTTATTAAGGAAAAACACCAAAAATATCGTAAATTTACACTGACTGTAGTCAGTTCTAGGTTGCTATGTGTGAGTGAATCAACAGTCAACAGGTAATGAAAATATTTTCGTTAGATTGTTAATTACGATAAATGGGTAACTATGACTGTACATTTTTATAGACAGACGATCAACCCTTATCGTATCCACCCTACACAAGACTAAATATTAAATTTTAAGTACATTATTGCTGGTCCCACGATATCTTTTGAACCGCTATAACTGGTTTGAAAATACTATCCACAGATTCGCATCGAAGCGTTTATTTAAAAGTAATTTCATCACTTTCAGTAGTAATAAAATCTGTAGACACGTGACCTCTCCGTCCCCACTATACCCCGACCCCACTGTACTGGCTTTTTTTTATGAAATGCTACAAATAAAACAACTATTATTCAATTTTCAAACGAAATATAATGCAACGATACTAAAATATTAAATTTGTCTTTAATTATTTCTTTATTATATCAATAGCAATACAGTATAATTAAAGATTTTAAAATCCTGCAATTATCAATTCCATGATAATTGGTGGCTTTCACCTCGTAAATTTTCATGTTCATGGACTCTGATGAGACAATAAACCAGGGAATTTACCCGCCTAGTTTAAACCAGGTCCCAACAAACGAAGGATCTGTTTGATGAGAGCATCACTAGCCAAAAATGCGTCGTACCTCTTGGCCAATTTCTTGACCAGCTTCTTGTTCTTGTTGAGCTTTTTCTTGTTTACCTGTAGCGATTTTCGCAAGTGTTAAAATGAATCCGATCGCTTTGTTTGATACAATTGCAAACGTCTGGCCAGAAAATAATTAAGACTATACTCATCATAAATCCCAAGGAGATTATAGATCAGAAATAAACACTATTTAGGAGCCAGCAGGCTAAAGCATGCTCCATGTATTATAATTTTAGCAATTAGGCTTTAAGTAGATCTGTAAATTATATTTCAACATAATAAATTCAAAATGTTATATTATTAGACATAAAACCTCAAATGCTGGTCGACAAAACTTAAAACGTCAATAGCAGATAAGATGCTTACAATGAAATTGAAGTACAAGTTATCAGTTATCACCAATTGGGCATCATACATACATACTAGGTATTAGTTTTAGAAACATTTTGTGTATTCCTTAGGTAAAACTTTTGTTTTCAAATATTTTAGTAAATATTTGTAGTAAATATTATTGTTATTATAAAACGGTACAAAACATTAAATATCAACAATAACATATCCGTGTAAAAACACCTTTTGACAACACCGTCGCTAGGTCAGACTGTAGATATAATATATATAGATTTCTATACAAAACAAACACGTAAAAGAACAAAAAATTTTAGTAATGTACATTGTAAATTGAAGAAAATGATTTTATTTTTAACCAAATGATTTGATTAAATACAATAAAAAAACGCGTTATGAAGTATATGAAAAATTTTTTGTGGTTTAAGCCATTGGCCACTGGAGTGATGATGTTCACGGCAATATTTCTGGTACGCTAAAAAGAAATATCATTTTCGAGATTCCAGTTTTCCCTATATAATTATTTTCATTAATAAACGCATTTTTAAACACTTTCTGCACTTTCTTTAAACACATACCATCGTACTACATTAAATACAATGATAGTATTTAATGATTATAAGTAGTTTTTAGATTATAGTTTTTTTTTTTAATTGACGATATATTTTATTATTTACATATATGTAATTTAAATATAATATATAGCTTAATAGGTTTTTTTTTAATTTCTCAAAAGTAAACGTGAATTTAGATTTAAATAGATTTCTTAAAGTTGAAATAGATTATAAACGAAGTTAACCCCAACACAAAAGTGTACACTGTGAAGGGGGGATTTTCGGAAATTGTTTGTTATTAAACCAGAAAAATAATGTAAAACTAATCATATAATTAAAAATTTATCGGTACTATTTATATTTTTTGCTGTCATTTTCCAGCTATTTTAGACCTTAAAACTCATGTATCTACTAATAGAACTAAATGTTTATAGACGCTATCCATTTTGATGCTATTGGTGAACAGCAACGCTCTTATGGACACAAAAAGTAATCAATATTTATAGTGTCCATGTAAATTGAATTTTATTTTTGTCTTTTTTATTTAGATCCACCAATATTTCTCGTCGCTATTGTATTAGGTTTTGCGGTCACTTGGATGTTAGCATTTATCGGTGAATACCGTGTAAGTTGCCAGTAGTATAATAATAAGTAATAAGTTATTATTTTTAGAATAATCCCAGTTTACTCAAAACTAGAGAATAAAACATCATCGATGTTTTATTTGTATTTCTTACAACACAAAATGTATTAAATGTACTACCTTTCTCTCCCTGTTTGACCCTGCCAAACGTTTGATCAGAATTATATATCCTTCAAAGTCATTTATATCTATTTTTTTCTTATATCACTTCATAACGTTCTTTTTACAAAGTTCGCATACGTTTTTTTTTGGATCTAAATCTTTTTATTATTTTGGTCAATATTATTCTTTAATAAAACACTTATATACTTACATAATATTAAAAGTACCAAAGAAAATATTATATGAAATTAGTATTTTACAACATTCTAGTGTCAAATGTGTACAATGTAAATATATTTTTTATCACAACAAAATTAGTCAAATAAGAACGAAGAATTTCTAAAAGTTTCAATAATTTGTCTTTTGTTAATTGTCTTGTTCAATATTGTTTTATACATGTTGTTTATGTTATTAGGTGATTTGTAGGTACTACTATTTATTCTACTTCCTCAGAAAATATTATCAAACGTTAGAATTTAATGTTAATAAATAGTGTTGAGCATTACTTGGATAAATAATTCTTTATCTTTTTCGAAATTTTAATCTTTCTTATCAATAAAATAAATTATTTTAAAAGTCAGCAAATTAGCAAGTCAGCAAACTTGTTTTGACGATTCTATAAGAACTCTTTGTAAATCAATAGAATTCATATTAAAACAGGCCAGCAAATTATTCAATTTGCAAGCTTCTATTCAACCACAAAAAAACGTAATAGTGGGTCAAAAAACCTATTAAAAAAAAAACGTCAAGCTAGACGTTTAAGACATTTATGTAGGTACTTCTTTGTTATTACACTGTGATCATTTGTGTTATGAAAACTTACTATAAGATAATGTAAATTAAGTTTTTATATTAATCACCATTTTTTTTATTGTCCTGTATCATTAATATATTTTCCTCCTATTGGTAACATCATTGAGTATATATTGAAGTATTTTATACAATATATACTCGATTGTAGTATTATAGAGCATATACTGTAGTATTTTATACAATATATACTCGATTGTAGTATTCTATACAATATATACTCGATGGTAACATGAAAATAAAAATTGATTAGTATAAGAAAAGCAAAAGATATTATTATTAAACATTGTATATTGTTTCAGGATTCAAAAGGTATTACTGGGTTGGCTTTCCTAGCCTGGACGATTGTGATTCTCATGTGGATAGGTTTGATTGTGCTTACAGTTGGATTAAAAAACAAGTAATAACTATGTACTATACTATACTGACATTCCATCATTATAACATGTAATTATTATGGTATATTTTGGAAAGATTCAAAACGTTTTGGTGTGTTTAATTAATGTTTTATTACAAACTTTTTCACACCACTTTTTGAATTTCAAAGAAATATTTTTAATTGTTTAAAATACATTTTTTAACGTTGATCAAAACTATAATATTTAAAAAATACAGACTCTTAATAATATTACGGATAAGGAATATATTTCACATATTATATTATGTATTTCTTTGTAGAATATATTTTTTCTAAAATTCTTTATTTGCCAATTATCAAATATGGAAATATTCTAATACCGAATTTTAATACAAAACAAACGTTAATGTTTTTGTAAAAATGCGATTGAGTTCAATGGTTTTTTTTTTTGTTAACGTTCCAAATACTGGTTTAAAGTAACTTTTTTTCATACCCATTTAAATAACTTACAACGATATTAACAGACAACGTGCACTCTTTTTTTAATAAACAGTTTTTAATATTTGGTTAGGTTACACGCATAATATGATGTGGACATAAAAAACAAAATACATTTGTTTAACATAACTTTTAAAGGATGGCGTGTATTTCAAATGGATCGAAATGTCCTCCAACCTTGTGGTTATCTAGCAGCAGCGGTGGTGTGGGCACAACATCTATGGGCGAAGTTTCAGTCATCGACAATCCAGCTTCAATAATACCAGAAAATAAGTCTCTTTCCGATACCGAAACAGGACCAAAAATAAAGGCGGTATTATTTTACAAAGTTTTCTTAGTTTTTATTTTTTTTAATTTTCTTTTGCGTCTAGACTGACAATATCTTCTGAGCCGCTAAACCGGTATCCTAATGAATTAAATCTATTCATTAGAAATCGTATCTAAAAAGTACTCTACTGGGCACAACATGTATACATTTTCAACTAATTATTCATCATTTCAGACTCCATCGAAGTATTTACCTCCCTCCATTGCGGAAAAAAATAACAAAACGAGTAGCAGTTTTGAACTAAAGCTCTTTCGAAAGCCTTTAGTCGCATATTATGACGACGAAACGTTTGACAAATATATGCCAATGGACCAGGTTAATTTAGATTCAGACTACCACGATTTCGACGAAGGGGACGGAAAAAAGAAACCAGGAAAGAAAAAAAAAGACTCTGGAGCTGGATCCGGAGCCGGATCTGGGAGTGACGATATAATGAAAATTCTACCCTTAATGGTATTCTTTTTAGGTATGACGTTTGACATTTAAATTTTATTATTATATACCTATATAACTGCTAAAAAGTTATTATTTTTTTTGTTAAAGTGTTAATGGCGTATGCTTGGTTCACGCTATTGAGCTACTATGCGGAATTAAAGAGTATAGCTTCGTGTAGGTGCAACGGGTCTTGCTGCAGACAGTGCCGCCCTTGATACGACCAAGATTCATCTGAATAAGTTATCACGTGAAACTATGCAAATCGGTTAATGTGCAATTA
The DNA here is from genome assembly GCF_023614345.1 of Adelges cooleyi. Lineage (NCBI taxonomy): Eukaryota > Metazoa > Arthropoda > Insecta > Hemiptera > Adelgidae > Adelges > Adelges cooleyi. The sequence goes on from NW_026095978.1 coordinate 2,360,120, forward strand.
TACTAAATTAGATAAATTGTGTTTTTATTATATCATTGTACGATTGTTAGATAATATACAACATCAAGACAGGAGTCTAGACTGACTATGAGTATCTTTCTTGATAATAGAAATATTTTATAAAAATACAATTTTAAGCATATTATTGGCATCGATTTTTTATTTATCTTCGGATACGCAATGAAGCTTTTATTTTAATATGATTTAATCACTTTGGGTCTAATAAAAATCCTATAGACCTATGACCTCTCCCGTTCTACTATGCCCCAACCTCATTGCACTGGCCTTTTTACAAATATCTATTTTGAAAATAAAATATTTATCGCATAATGTAACGAAGGGGACGAGCCAATTTTTTATATATTCAAGAGGAGACAAGAAAATATATATCCTGTGATCTACCCCATCCGCCACCGTGCTCCGACCCCACGGCGCTGGCTTTATTTTATACATTTATTCAGTAAATTCAATTAGGTAAAAAACATTTTAAAATGGGATGAGGTTATTTGAACAAGAAACCATTTGTCTCTAAGACCTTTTTTTTATGGGATTGGAACACCTCTTTTTAATTTAATGAAATCTATAAATATCTCATTTGGAGAAACTGTCGATGGGTGTTATTTGAAGTCCAACTTTGCTGGTTTAATAAATATATTTTTTATACGGATTCAGTCAAAATATAAAAAACAAATTAAAACAGCAAACAACATGAAATCATTTTATAACATTTTAATAAATCCTAACATTTGTTACACTTCGAGATGTATTCAAGGATAATATTATGTTAGGTACTTATATCATAAATATTTTGCTACGCGAAAAACATTTGTAGTACACAACTGTGATGTATGCCTGGGGCTTCCAGGAGACATTTTTGTTATCTTCGGGTGTACTCGTAGATAATTAAAACGTTGTTGTCACTTGAGGTTAAACTCGAACGGCATCATATCGTAAGCGCAGCTCGAAAATAGTCTCAAACTGTGGCGCTATCAACTTTGCAATCTCGGGCGGAGCCTAACCCCAACGGTAATATTAACTGATCTTCGATAATGATGAATATTCTGTCATTATCCTATCATTTGTAAGCAACTCCGTGAGTCATCCGAATGTACCGAAAACCAAATGGCAAGATCTCTACAGCGACTCAAGACTTATATTACTCTCATATTGTGCGTACATCTACACATAAATCATAATGTTTTGCACTAAAAACAGCGCTATTTATAATAATTTTTTTTTAATATTTACTAATTATTTTTTATGCGTAACTATGTCTGGTAACAATGCTACGTCAGACCGCTGTTGTATTTGGCCAAACGTCAGTTGAACCGTTGCTACGATGCCGAAAGACCTCAGCGGCCGTCGACACGACTGTAGCGTCTGGCCCGCAGGCAGACTGCCAAGAAAGGGAGTAGACGAAGGATATTGTGTCGAGCGGCCAGAGCGGTTGGTCGGTGTTGCAAGACGATACTGGCATCGCCGGGCGTTTTTGATTTTAACGTCGGAATTGTCGTCATAGCCGCGGCCGGTTGTTGATTGAACGACATTTGTTTTTTCCCTCGATTTTCTACACAACTACCATATCATACGTAAACGATAAATAAAATTTCCCACAAACATTGTCGGTTCATACTTGATGAACAACAAATACAGGGACGGCGGCGGTAAAGCGCCGGCGAACCGGGTGCTCCGGGACTTCAACCTGCACAACAAGAAGCTGATATCGGTGCGGAAGTGCAACTGCGACGACGACCACTCGGCGCGATGCAAGTGCCGCGCAAAGTGCACGGGTTTCCAGTGCAAGGACGACAAGGACGTGTGCGGGTGCAACGTGAAGAAACCGTGCCAGTGCCTGGAGGACTACATGCCGAAGAACCGGTGCCGGACCAACAACCGGTACCCAAGGGCGACGCCCGCCGAAGAACACTGGTCCGCCGACCGGGTAAGGACCACCCTGCAACAATTACGGCTAAAAATTTGCGAAAAGGTTGGTTTCATTCTGCCAAGCACAATGATTTTTTCATTTTCCCGCGTGTCTAAAGTCCAGGCAGTGGCGAGTCCAGAAATGTTCTATATCTTCTTTTATACGTTTAGCCGATTATCGGAGCCAAACTTTGATTTCAAACAATATAAAAATTCACGGTCTTCAACCGAATGATTTTAGATCATGTACATGTCTTATCCTTGCTGCGCGTTTTAGAAATCTTTTCCTCGTTTTGCTTAAATTTCCGCTTCAAGGCGTGAATAGGAGAGAAGTTAGCCTCAGAGCTCACTCAGCTTATCAGGATGGGGCGCCGCCTTTTCATTCTCACTCAGGAATTTCACAAAGGCTCCATTTCAAATTACCGCTTCGTAGGTTTAATAGAACCTGAACGATTCGAATGGTGTCAATAAATGACGCAAATAAATATTATAACCCCGTGGATAAAACATGTACATATCAATATTGTTTCTGTAATGAAGGGTTTATATCGTTCCAAAAGACATATCTCTACTTTAGAATATAATCGTCAAGCTGATTGTCGTTTGGAGATTGACAAATTTGTTTTAATATATTCTATATTTAATTTTTGATTATGAATATAACAAAATAAAGTAATGCCTAACACATTTTCAAATATATTTCAATTAAAAAAAATTGATCATTCGCACCGCCATTGTGAACAGGCCGAACTATAAGGAGGTAGGGGGTATGGCATCCCTCCACTCAACAAACTCAAGTACACTCAGTCGGCACATTTCAATTTAAAAAAAACTCGGCAAATATTTTTAACTCTCCGAAAAATTTTATTTTTACCTATTAAAAAGTAAGTATATATTTTGTATCGCATATCTGACTGAATAGAGAATAGTCGGTATTTTTTTAATAATAATATAATGTAAGAACTTTGTACAACAAAATCTCACACCGTATTTAAATTGGTTTTTGGTGTTAATTCTTCGTTACTTATTTATATTTTGTTGAGTAATAATTTGCCCACCCTCGGTCAAGTACACTACGCTGTGTTTGATTTACAGCTGGAGCAGTTAAAGAGAGACAAGATCGGCAATGCCGCCAAACGGTCGTTGCGGGCCAACTATGTGGGGCTGGACGAGGACATACAAAAGCTATTGGATCAACTGCGTAAGCAGCAAGTGACACCAGCTCAGGCCCGGGCGAACGTAGACAAATTCGAAAGGATACTCAAGTGGAACTCGGCCGGCCAAGACGAATACGTGGATTTCTACAAGGACGTTAACATAGGCTTTTCGTTTTGGCCGTTCTAAAACCAAAGCAATCCCAAGTGATCATCCAAAATTCCAAAACAACCACGCCTAACCTGCCAAAAAAAAAACTTATTCATCTTGTGTACTAGTGTGATACGACTATGTCTGTGCACCGAAATCTATAATTGCATTGTTTTTTTTTTGACGAGTCGTTCGACTATTGTCTAAAAATTACCTAAAGCCAATTAAATCGAGTCGAATTCTAGTGTTTTTTTTTGTGTCGCGTCGATAATACATACTTTATTGTTGCTATAGACCACAATGGTCAGTGAAAAAAGACCACAGAAAACTATGGGTTCGAATAAGAAGAAACAATAGTATTAAAAGCTTTGAAAGCGAAATTTTGAAGTAAAATTAATAAGTATTAAAACGAAAAGTATAATAACCAAAGGAACAAACTATGGTGTATTACTTTCAAAAACTTATAGATTCTATTAGTCGACTGAATTATCATGTAAATAAAATTAAACATTATCATTGAATACAAAATTATAATCTTAAAAAATAATGTTTAATAAACGCTATTTCCGTGTATCGGCTTTACTTTTTTTCGTTCAATTTTATTTTTTTCAAACCCAAATTTTTACAATTCACCGGCCCCTGGGTGAGTTGGAAGTTTTTTCGGTTTTTTATTTATTAGGCGCAATTTTAAGGCCTACCAGCTGACAATTAGACTGATGATAAGTCGGAATCAGTAGACTAAAATTCAGAATCAGTAACCCCCCAAAAAAATGTAATTTGAACACTTTTGAAGTCTTTTACACAAAAATCCAAAAAAATGTTGTAGCTTCGATGTGGAACAGCGTTGTTGTTGTCTTTACAATGATGTCGAATTTTGTGTCTGTATACACCGTACCTTTTTTAATATTGGACCAATCCTTTTGAGTAGCAACTCTGTAAATCACAAATTTGATCTAGTTGGTACTTGGTACTTTTTCAGTTTTCCTCGTACATTTTAGTACGATTAAAAAAAATAAGGTAGTACAGTGAGGTCGGGGCATAGTGGAGACGGAGTATAGTGAGGTTGGAGCAAAGTAGGGCGGGGAGGTCACAAGTTTACAGGAATTATTACAACTGAAAGTGATAAAATTGCTTTCCAAAAAACGCTTCGATGCGAATCTGTAATTAATATTTTCAAACTAGTTTAAACTAAGCACAGTAAGAAAAAGTGATAAGGGAAGGGGTGAGAGTTAGGGGATGAGAATTAGGGGGTAAGAGTTAGAAGTGAGAGATAGGGGGGAGATATGAGGGTTAAAGTGAGGTGCAGTGTTTACAAATTAGCATCAAAGCGTTTATCTGAAAGTGGTTTTATCTCACTATGGTCCGCCCCACTATATTGGCTCTTTTTTTTTAAGTATTGAAGTATAACAAAAATTTATTTTTTTGGAGATACGTCCTTTGTTAAATAGACTGACGTTATATTTATAATAATACCAGCTAGTATTTTATTGATACATATAAATCAGATTTATAAATAGGTAAGAGGTATTTTATTATGATCGTTACATAACATAACATGGTATTAATAAGAAAAGCACTTGTACTTGTTGATTATGGAGGAAGAATCGTACAAAAAGGCTGTTTTTCCAGGATTTTTTTTTTTTTAAAAATGGTAAGATTTATTAAAATTAAATAAACTACATCATGAAAGTGACCATTTAAAGTATTTGATAGCAAAATTATCTATCAAAAGATTAATAATGGTGGCGTTACAGCTGTTTGAATTTGGTCGAAATATTTTGCGGCGTGCAGTTCTAGTTATCTAAAAAAAAAATTCCAAAATTTTTCTGTTAAAACACGTTCTTATGCTTTGCGTGAACTTAAAATTTAAAAAAGTAATTTAATTTCAAATTCAAAATCATTTTCAACGAGTTTAAAGTAGCCAATTTTCCACTTTTCGTTCCTTTTTTCTAACCAAGTTATTTAAGAAATTATTATTGATATTATGTTTGCTTTAATTTGATTATAAGGTTAAAATTATCTTGTGATTTCAAGATATCACGTTTTTCGTCAAATTATTTATTTAATATCATTGAAGTCATTATTTTAATATCATTAATTTTAGATGAATATATTAAATAATTAATAATTTTTAATTTTAAATCTAATTCAAAATTATAGGTATATTAAAAAGTCGAAAATATAGGAAATGGAAAATAAAATAGATAAATATTTCCAAAAAATAAGTAAACATACATTTTTTTATTAGAATTTAAATATACTAGCATCTATTCAAAAGGCATCAATCTATTATCTATATAATATGTTTTATAACTACATACTATAATATAATAATAAATATCAGTTATAAATATCGATTGCCAGTAGTGGTAATGAGATCGTGAAAACGGTCAACAATAATCATCATCAACAGTCGAAAACAAAACAAATTTGTGGTATTCCTTATCTAAAAGTATTGGAAAATAATATTTATAGAGCAGCAGGTAACTGCTGACGACTTGTGTCAACGCGACCGATGTCTATTGTCTACATAGAAATTAGAAATAATAATTCGGAAAACCCAAAACCTTTAAGATACAACAGTTAACAAGAAACGACGATAATATCCAATTGGCACCATACAATTTATTATTTAAAAAATATATTTACATATATATTAATGTCATAATAACAGTATTTATAGTCAATAGATTCATTTAGATAGCCTACGATATAGGCTGGGGTATGTAGGGGTCGTTCCGTTGTCAATAGTCAACGTAAACCAACTAAAAATAAATCTTATAACGCTTAGAAACAAAAAAAACTACACTAAAATATGTTTTTAAAAATTTTAAAGAACTGTAATTTTCGTTCACGTTCCTCAAAAAAAAGAATTCGTTCATTTTCCTCGTTCCTTTATTTTTAAAGAAAGCAGTTCTAAGCTTCGTTCTTACAAAAAGAACTCGTTCCAGGAATCCGTCCCTTTTGGAACGAATTCCTTCTCAGCACTGTAAATAGATTAAGCAAAACAAATAGTATTTTGAAATTGTATAATATAAACTGTATAACCATAACGCCAATTTTGCAGTCCATACAAATGACCAACATTAACTTAATGTAAAGTAAGCAAACAATATTAACTATTTTTATTATTAAAGGCAAATGTAAAAAATAAGCCAAAAAATATTCTCCCTTAGCCAAAACTAAGTGGAGTATATTTTGTACTTACTGGTCGTCTATGACTAATCAGTGTTTTTGTGTCTCATTATAGTTGTGTTCAAAGTGTTAAATTATTTTTGTGTTTTTATCTACCATTGAAGTTTAAAACAATTTACCCCAAGAATCGTGTAATTTAGTAGTGATGACCGAAAATTGCCGTCATAAGGAAACTATGGAAAATGCGAATAGGCATGAGATTTCCGAAGTAAAATATTTAAAAGCATTTTTTATCCTTTTTATTTAGTAGTCTTGGTTATATTTACAGGCTCCACGAGTTGTAACTTTGTCATAAATATCCTAAATAAGCACCAATCATTTGCCCAATTATTCTAGATAAAAAAATATATCTATAATTTTAATTTGTTTGAAATACTGCTGAACTAATATAAAATAAAAATACACACTAAATTTAAAAACTATTTAATTTATAAAAAAATATCAATTATATTTTACTATCGGTTTGAATGACTTATTTAATCTTTAATTTATAGTATAATTGGACCTGGGACGTTGTTGTTTTCACTTTATTTCATACTTAGTTAACTTATTCCATTACAATACTTGCTTATAAACTACATATGCCATCTTATTATTTGGTATTTAGATATATACATGTTTTAAGTTTCTCAGTCTAGAGCAAGCTCTATCAAACCACTCTTACATTTATTATATATATATTGATTTTTTTTTATACCTGTTTATGCTTAATAAAAAAAAATTGACGCGTGAAAACGTGTGCAGTTTTTTAATTATATGTATATTTAATATGGAAAGTATAACAAAAGTTATGTGATTTCAATGATTGTTGTAATCATCTAATACGTACAATTTAAGAAATATATACAAGTAAGGTACACTGAAAAATAAGAAAAAAATATTACTAAGTAACAAAAGTAAAACTTCAAAATAATAACTATAAAATAAAATAGATTATCACACTTGATAACAAAATATTAATTAATTATAAAAATTAGCAAAAAAAAAATGTATTTAATGTACAATAATTATGTATTTTTTACATTTAACTTTAAATACTTTATTTAACTTTACATTTATCACACAAATAATGCTCTTTGAATTTCAGATAACCAGAATCATTATTTTCACATGAATTATGATACCGATATCAGAATTTCACGCAACTTATTAATTTTTGTTAGCTAATTTTTCTATTAACGAATTTCCCGTTACTAGATTGATTGAGTAATCGATCAAATCGATACATAGCCACGTTAAAAACTTAAATAAAGAATAAGTAAACAATATTACAATGATGAAATATGTTTCAACGTTTGTTATAACAATTTTGGTTTTCTATTGATATATTTTCAATGAAAACGTCTTAAATTGGACCATGCGAGTCTAACATCATTTGCCGTCTTTTTCTAATGGTCAAGTAATTTTACACAACTACAGTAATTCAAGCTACATGTCACCTGATGCAATCAGTTCTTAAATTTTTATTTTTCTGTAATTTTATTTTTTTACTTGAACTTTATATAACATGTACCGTACATAAGTGTACATGAGTCTACGGATGTAGTACTGAATAAAGTCACCGGCGCAGCTCTGTACTACTCTATGTATGTAACATCTCAATAAAAAGGTCTACACTCAAATTTAATCACTAGACTTATTCTAATTACATTTTTTGACTGACACTCTAGCTTAAGGTAGCCTATCATATATAAAAATACTTGATAAAGAATTATTGCTTTGTAAACAAGAGTAATATTAAATTGGTTAGCCTTTATATTTTCAGTTGCTGAAGAGGTGTTTTCCAAGACGTAAAAAATAACCAATCTATACTATTATAGCAAGAGTTGTTGGTATAATTACCGTAAGAAAACAATCTAGTGTTTTACCATTTAACTGGGTCCAAGAATGTTAAGATCATACTTATAAAATCAAAATAGTATATCATGTTAAAATGTACATCTTAATCTATAGTAGCATAAGTATTTCTAATGATTATACTTTAATATTTTTATAATACCTAAAAAATATTATTTCTTTACTTAATCAATACTGAATTTGTTTCAAATTAAATATATATAGAAGTAATCACAACTGTAGTTATTATACTATTTACATTTATACGATTTCAATTATTCTAAATTATGACATCAATTATTTTTAAATAAAAACAAACATGGCTAAGACTGTAATTAAATATTAGATAACATTATGTACAATAGATAAATATAAGATAATATTATATAGCACTTTTTTTTCAACATTTCAATTTCATACAGTGCAACGAATTTTATACATGCGTTATTACAATATAATGCCCATAACGAACCAGTAACAACACAAAAGTTAGGATAAATCTTTTTTATTGACATTTGTGTCATGAGTCGAAGACAATTTTTTTTTAGCGCTTATTCTTGATATGACATTAAGTCTATATTACAAGAGTACTGCCCGCTAAATTTTAGCCGTAGCTAAATCAACATACACCATATCTATTTAAAAAGCGCGTATTCTTGATATGGCGTCCATAAGACTCGAATACTGCCCACTTTTTTGTTTTCATCGACGACAATTAATTTTATATTTCGAACACACTCCATACGGTTGAATTATGTGCAGTAACAAAAATGATCACTTTTACACAGCAAAATGCACATGGCCGACCGTTGCCGAACCACCGTCAACAGCTGCTGACATCCGCAACGGTTCTTTTTCGCTCAAGAAAGGTCTTTTTAAGATAAATTTTCGTAGTAATATCAATAATTGTAAAAAACGGTATTAACGATTTTTGATAATAAAAACATCAAAGTATTTTACTTTTGGTCGACTTGAGGGCCACGGCGACACAGCGAACGCAAAAAAACTGATTGATGACAATGGCGGATGGCTGGACCGAAATGCAAAGACGCCTGACTCGGTAAACACAACCTCGTGTCTCGTCGTCAACCGTCGGTACTGATCGCCGGGACAAGAGATCTGCTCAAGAGTTATGAGATCTGCTTTTTGTTGTCAAATGAACATGCCGACCGCCAGCGCGAGGCGATACCACACAGGATGTAGGTATACAAGGTGATAATGAACCACTCAATATCTCATTGGGTTAAATTAATAATTGCATTTTTTTCCATAGCGTTTTAACATGGATATGTTTTTGGGCTGGGGGTCATTCTGAAATTCGTGTTACGATTTTATGTAAAGATGTAATGGAAATTATTTATTGAACAAAAAATATGAGTACTAGGGTACTAGAAAATACACGTGTTCATTTCCGCCGGCACCAACACGCATGTGTTCATCGCCGTGCTGATCTATCATTACTAAATAGTGTGCGAGCTACTCTAGCGGTTGCTAGGACCCTGGTACACGTATTATGCTGTGTTGCTGTGTTCTATTTGAAACAAGATTGTGAGTTCATAAAAACGTTATAATAATTATAAAATAAAAAAATATGAATATCATTTATTGTACCCACGATGTAGAGAAGATAAGGTGACACCACTCAACTTCTTATCAGTAAAAATCTGGGGTCGAATGCTTCAGGCATTTTGGTAGTTCAGCTTCGCTGTACAGGTGGCGCCACCATTCGCCCAAGGGCCGATATTTTCTATGCGGCTTATGGACGATAAACGTTTTATTTTTTTTTTTTTATGTTAATTAGTCTTTATTTGGAGTTTTTATTATTTTTATTGTCTTATTTAGTAATAAGTAATTATTTTGTTAACTTTTTAATTGCAAAAACTGTGTTTTTTTAACGGCATTAAAGTAAATATTAGCACTAGAATATAGCTTTCATAATTAATTAAATTAAATTTATTCTGATCTAGTCTTTGTCCGGCACAGTTATTTATTTTTTTATTTTAGTTACTCTACTAATATAAAGTAGTATTCCAATACTAATTAGTCATTAGTATACATGGTCATAATTTCTAAATTCTAGATCAGAGTAATAGAATAAAACTATAGTAGAGCAAATATTGCCAATAAATTATAAATCTAAAAGATCTACATTAGTCAATGAATGTTATTTGTAAAAATGAATAAGAACAACAGTATTTTATAATTATATATGCCGCGGTTTATTATGTAGACACAAAATATAAACGCTAAATATATGTCGCTACTTCGTCCCTAGGCATTGCACGTATGGTTGGGCTTGAATTACACGGTAGTCGGGCTTTCGAAGATACTTAATTATTAAAGTGATTAAAGGGTTTATTAAAGTAATTAATATCCACCTTACACAAGCGATGCTTATTTTTCGGGGGTAAATTAAAATAATCGGAAAGAATGTATTGTTATGTACAGTGGTGTATTACAGGGGGGGGGGTCGGGTTTAAACCCCCAGAGCCAAAACAAATTGTGTTTTAAGTAATATATTATAGGTATTTATTATATAACTGTTACAATGTTACTCTCTGAAGTAATTTAGAACTTGAAGAAAATAAATAATAATTTAATAATTACATTTTAATTATTAAGTGTTAAGGGGAATTGCGGCTACCTAAGTAAGAATTAAAATATCTTCGGAACTATAAGTCCAGAAATTTCGTTATTCTTTATAACGAATTATTCTTTAGACCTTCAACGACTATAAACTCAATTTGAAAAAACTTCTCTGGTGCTTAAAATTCGATATAGGAGGGGGGAGGGAGGGGTTGAGGACAACTTTTTTCTTGTACATAATACGTGTTATTATATTATATATCGTATAGAATAATTTCATATATTGTTATAAAAGGATAGTCATCGTTCGACTATAAACGTATTTTGTGGAATAGAAATTAGAATAAATAGTACATTTAATTAGACTACTTATACGAATATTGTGGTTTTTTAAATAATATATAATCTATAGTCCTGTAATAAAATAAAATTACATGTAATATATTTTTATTTAGTAATAAAAATGACAGTAACGTAAAATAATATATAAAAACCCCTATTAGCTCCATGTAAAAGTCGGCCTCCGGGCGAATGGTTTAATTTTTTGACCCACTGATTTGGTTGGAGTGGCGTCACCTTATCTTCTCTACATCGTGATTGTACTCATAGAGCATCCTAAATGTCTCATTTGAGCGGACTTTATGATTGGCATTATTACCAGTGATTGGGGGGGGGGGGGGGTGTAATTACCTTACAATTTATCGGTTATATTATGTAACAACAGGTCTAACATAACATATAACTTTCTTTTATCAAGGAAAACCCCCAAAAAAGAGGAAAATTACATATTGGCCGTGATTGGAAATTGACTACGGTCATCAAAAGTCAATAGCGGTAATGAAAATATTTTCATTATAATAAATGTTGATGATAAATATACTCGAAAAGGTTAACCTATTTTTATTTAAAACCCGTCAAACCGTTGTCGGCAAACTGGCATGACAATAACTTTTGTTATCAATATTTTGGAATACAATTCAAAATTTGGTCTTTGACGCGGTTAAAAATATACTAAACTGTATCATAAACCGTTATTGTAATTCCTCGGAATGAACAATATAGAATAAAAAATGTTCCTTTAATTAAGTAGACTTATTATCTTATATTGACACGAATGAACGAATTAATTGGTTTTGATATTAATACAATGTATATTTTTATATTTATAATATTATAAGCTAATTTTTACGTAAAACGTACTCGTCAGGCTTGTAGAGAGTAAATTGGGTTTTGGGAGAACATTTATTTGGCTATAAACTACGTTTTAAGCAAAGACTCTTTTTTAAGGGCTGTTCATGAACTGAAATCTACCCACATCACGTTCACCCTTCGTCAAAATGACTGTCCCGACATAACTTTCAACAACACCATTATTCCACATGCTAGGGAAGCGAAATACTTGGGCTTGTTATTCGACAGGAGGCTCACATGGGGTCCCCATCTTAAAAGTAAACGGAAACAGCTAAATACTCGCCTTCATCTAATTAGACCTCTCATTCAATCCAACCAGAACATTTCCTACCGTTTACTTCTATACAAATCCCTCCTCCTACCAATATGGTCATATGGTATTGCGCTCTGGGGTGCTGCAAAAACCTCTAACATAAGGACAATTCAGGCGTTCCAGTCTATTTGTCTCCGCATTGTAACCAAAGCCCCGTGGTACGTCACCAACAACTCCCTTCACGAAGACCTCAAAATAGCAACAGTCAAAAAGACTGCATCTATTTACTACCAAAGACTACATTACAAAATGCAATGCCATCCAAACCGACTTGTCACTCAGCTACACTCAAAAACTCTTCCGGGCAATCTAAACCGACGCCTCAAACGAAACTGGTCAAGAGACTTACTTAATGTAAATTAACTTAATTTAAAATGTCTTATGTAAAGGTGGCTCTAATGTGAGCCTCCTCCTCACTGCCCTGTCATTGTCTCTTTTTGTTTCTCATCGCATAATTACTTATTGTACATATATCTGTATTGTAAATTTTCTAATAAACGTCCTTAATAAAAAAAAAATAAAAAATTTAAAAAAAGAGCTGTTCATAATTTACACCCTCTTTCTCCTTTCCTATTGGCGAACAATAGAACCTGTCTTAGTATACAATGTATACTTGAGCCTATACTCTATGATAAAGATGCACAGAAGTCAGAATGTGTTTGGAGGGAGGGGGTCTGGATCTGGTTCTTAAAACATCCTTTGTAGTTGAACTGTTAAATTAAAAACAACAAATTGTTGATTATTGCCCTTGATTTTTACAATTGGCTTAAAAAAAATTGTTTTGACATTTTTTAGGGTCCGTGTATCCTAGCAATGCAATATTGTGTAATATTCACTAAAACCAAGCGTTGATGTTGTTTTATTTTAAACATTTTATTGTAATAAACACTTTGTTTTTATTTGATTTTAATTTGTTTGCTTGTGTTTTAAACAAAATTGATATGGCCGGTGATTTTGCATTTGGTAGTTACGAGTTTAAACACTATAATTTCACGGTAAGAAGTTTATATTTTCGCATTATTTATAGAAAAAATCAATATCTTAAGGTCATACAAGTAAATAGTTAATATTCATAAATGTATTAATTCATATAAATGATTGAAATAATACATCTATGGTAGGATGACAAAAGTTGATATGTGAATTGAATTTCCCCAAAATTTTGGAAAAAGCGACTTCTGCCATTCTATTACGAAATTCAAATATAATGAAATAGTTTAAGTTTAATATTTTCTTTTTCGTTTTTTCCGAAAGTAATCTTACATTTTAGCATTTATTTTAGAATATCAATGATTTATATCAGTTTATGAATGTCAATAAATTATTTTAGTAAACATATCTAGTTGAAATCGTCCGATCTGATCGCGCAAGCTATCAAATTGGTAATTGAAATACCAACAAAAAAGTTCTCACGATGTGTTCAATCGATTCAGTAGTTAATGTGCAATCGATCGATGTATGGGAAATAGTAATTTTTGCTTACTAAAATAAAAATTGTAATTTTACTAAATCAACAGATACAAATAGTGATGTCAACCTGTGCCCAGTTCGTGGTCGGAATTATTTCTAAATTCTAATACACTCGTATAATATTAAATTACTTGAATGCTGTAACGGTTAGGTTGTTTTTTTTTTTTTAATCAAATTTTAACCGTTCAATTTTATTTTTATCGTTTTAGACAAAAGGGCATAGCAGAGTGCCTTCAACGGACTTACGCGAGTTCAAAGAAGTCACCCAAAGGGATTCGTTGGTGCAACTCGACAAGGAAATCGTATCGCTGTTGGCAACCGTACCCGAGGACAAGAAGGAATTGGCTCAGTCGCAGTTTACCGCATTTTCCCGGCTGTTTCAACGATTTCTGGAAGAATCTGGACCGTCGGTCGACTGGGACCGCATTGAAAAATTACCCGCAGACGCAGTGAGTATATCAACGTCCGTTTAGTGTTTTTTTTTTGGAAGTCCCGTCGATAACGTAATAACTCTGTGATAAAATGTATATATTGACCTCGGATGACTACCGTATCAGTGGGTCAGATAATATTAATACGGTTTTTATTCATTTCGTACACATCATCGTGTACATTTTAGGTACGTTGTATTTTTGTTTATATGTATAATACTAATATATACAGTGTGTCCCATTAGTCCTAATTATGGCAACGTCATAAAACGTTTTTAAAATGCTGATTAAAAAATTTGAAATGACTATAAAACATATAGATATGTACATTATATGTTAATGAAAACTAATTTAAATGATTAATGCTTATGCATGTTATGGACCTTCTTCGTTCATTTGTCATCAAAGGAAAAAATAGATTTTGTATATTGAATTTTCCTACATCTTGATATTTAATAAATTATCATAAAACTTAATTCACTAGCTTCTTTCATATTATAAAATAATAAAATATTTAAATAAACCCTTAAACACAAAAATAATAGTCTATAGCGTATACGAATTTCGGCAGCTACTTCGAGCAATTACTTTTAGTGTAGAAAAAGTAAATGTAATTTTTACAATATACTATTATTGAAATCTGTTAAAAGTTGTACAAATTCAAGTTACGGTTTTACTAAAACTAAAAAAGTATTGGTCATTTCAAATGTTTTTTTATACAAATAAATAAATAACATATTTTTAAAATTATAAAAATTTGATTCCCCCCTCTTATATAAGTGTTTAAAATGTCGTCCTCCATTGGTGTTCGAAGTTTTTCTATTTCAATAGGTATTTTTTAAATTGTACTACCTTTTTTCGGAAATGATTGTTTTCAATGACGTTAATAAGTATTTTTTTTCACAACCTTTTTAAGTGTAGTCAACAATAGAATTATTGCTGTCTGTCGGGGAGGACTAGATAAAAGGAAGTATATTGTTTTAGGAATCGTAAAGACCATCATATTAAATACAAATTTGGAGAAAAAATTGAGGGGACTTAAATTAAATGATTTCATGTTCAATTTTTAACATGCTATATTACTTTAGTTAAGACTTGGCCGTTAAGTTACTTTAAACATTATGCCAAACCATCTATTAAGAACCTCTTAATTGTTATGCCAGAATTAAGAAATGTAAGAAGTTGTTAGATTTTAAATCAAATCCAAAAATACCCGAAATTAAAAAGAGTAAAAGGGTTGTATTCACAAAACGCAAATTCTTTATCTACTTAACACTTAACAGATGTTAGTACTTTCGAATAAATTCTTTAATCTATATTGATCGTTCTTGGTGTTTTTCTTGTTGGTATTTATGTCTTTATTTAGTACCAGCAGCCCCCGGTATCATGATTTTATTGTAATTTGACTTGAGCAATAACTTTTTTGTTTCGGCTCTTCTTTATCCCATTCCAACGTCTCTTCGGGTCCAATTTAACTTAAGGCTTTGTCCCGATCCTTCTGAGCTGTTATTCTTATCTGTATTTTTGTGTTTTATTTTTTCAACAATAACAAGTAATGTTATTAATTTATGTGTCTTGGCCAGTCTCTCCAGGAAGTTATTAGGTGTACAGTGCTTTTTGATTCGAGGCCATTCTATTTTTGGAGCCACCGAATCACCAAACATCTATATTCTATTATTACTTTTGTTGCCGACATAGTTGTTGTTTTTCAATTTACCTGCAATGGCAAGCATAGTCATTGTAGGTCAAAATGTATATACTCGTTTATAACCTTCTTTTATTACTTGTGAATTTAACATTTACCCGCCGTTTATATTTAACATTTTTTTCTAGATACGAGACTATGATGTATTACCAAAGCCAGATCCTGACGACATTCATAAAAAATTGAATAAACTCGTTGTTGTTAAGCTCAATGGAGGTCTTGGGACTTCCATGGGTTGCCGTGGTCCCAAATCCATTATTCAAGTCAGAAACGATCTTACTTTCCTCGACTTGACAGTACAACAAATCGAAGTAAGACGAGTTTTACGTTAAATAGTTATTGGAATAGTTGTTAACCGTTTTATTCCCATACAGCATTTGAACAAAAAATACAATGTCAACGTACCATTGGTTTTGATGAATTCTTTCAACACCGACAAAGACACTGAACAAATAATCCGTAAATACAAAGGACTTCAAGTAGAAATCTATACTTTCAATCAAAGCTGTTTCCCAAGATTTTCCAAAGAATCGCTTCTACCAATTGCTAAAGACTGCAACATTGATGGAAATATTGAAGCGTAAGTATTTTAAAATAAAGTAAAAAGAATTTCATGGGCTCTAAAAAATAATTGTGTAAACATTTCATATGTGAATATATATATTCATCTTTTTAGATGGTACCCACCTGGTCACGGTGATTTCTACGACAGCTTCAAAAATTCAGGACTGTTACAGAAGTTCATTAATAGCGTAAGCAATAGTTTTTATAAATAATTGTTATTTCATTTATTTAATGTTTGAAAATTTAGTCGTATCTAATATTTATTATATTAATATTTCAGGGCCGAGATTATTGTTTTATTTCTAACATTGATAACTTGGGCGCAACTGTCGACCTTAACATCTTAAATATGTTACTAAGTCAAGATGCAAATTCTCCGGAATTTGTAATGGAAGTAACCAACAAGACGAAAGCCGATGTCAAGGGTGGTACTTTGATTCAATATGAAAACAAGCTGCGACTTTTGGAAATTGCCCAAGTGCCCAAAGAGCATCTTGAAGAGTTCAAATCGGTGAAAAAGTTTAAGTTTTTCAATACCAACAACTTATGGATCAAACTCGGAGCCATTGAACAAGTTCTGAACGAAGGATCGTTAAATTTAGAAATCATAGTCAACAACAAAACTCTAGATAACAATGTGAACATCATTCAGCTGGAAACCGCCGTAGGAGCCGCGATGAAATCATTCAGTGGAGGACTTGGTATGACAATAATTGTTAAAACAAAAATTTACTTTAATTATTAATAACTTTAATTGTTTGTCATTAGGTATAAATGTCCCTCGCAGCCGTTTCTTGCCTGTCAAAAAAACTTCTGATCTTTTGTTGGTCATGAGTAACTTGTACCATATGCGTAACGGATCGTTGTCGATGAGTCCACTACGGATGTTCCCTACTACTCCGTCGGTGAAGCTCGGAGATAAAGATTTTGCCAAAGTCAAAGATTTCCTGTCTCGTTTCGCTACGATTCCCGACATACTGGAGTTAGATCACCTTACCGTGTCCGGTGATGTTACGTTTGGTCGCAATGTTTCGTTAAAAGTATAAATTGTGAATTTATATGCTTTTGATAACGTGTGTTTGGAACTTGTTTTAACCTTTAATGGTGGTGTTATTTCTAGGGAACGGTAATCATTATTGCCAATCACGGTGACAGAATAGACATCCCGTCAAATGCTACGCTCGAAAACAAAATTGTGTCTGGAAATCTTAGAATATTGGATCACTAAAAAGATGAATTTTACTATTCAACCTTGTTGTTTTATTATGAGTTTTTATTAATAGAAGGTTTGTTTTTAAATGTTTTTGAATGTATTTTGGTTGTACTTGCATTAATGTCGTTTCTGGTTCAATTTATGTTTAAGTAATACCCGAGTTGTATCTTCTTCTCAGCTTACCGATCCATTAAGGACCATTGCTGCCTTCAACAGATCTCCCCATCTCTCTCTATTGTAAGTCGACTCATATGTCACATTCTAGTCTATGGTTTTCAAATCCTTGGCAACTACATCGATCCACCGGGTCCTGGGTCTTCCTAGGGGTCTTTTTTTGTTCATTTTTTCCACGAGTACTTTTTTTATTAGTTGACCATCCGATAAGGTCCTATCAAAGCTATCATCTCCAAAAATATTTAACATTTTATTGATTAAGCTGGAAAGACTGTAAGTAAAGTGTTAGAAAAACATGAACCATTCTCGATATCTTAGCGCGTATACTCTCAATACAATTTAGGGTTAGTTTACTTGTCACACAGAAGTAAATTTTTGTAGTTGAACTATAGGTCATAGGAACTATTAGGCTCGAAAGTCAAGGTGTTAACACAGAAAGCTATTTCCGCCAATTAACGTCAGATTACTTCATCAGATGAATTCGTAAAACGTTCCATAAGTAGGTCCAGCAAAAAAAGATTTTCGAAAGGATTAAAAAAAAATTGACTATAAAAATAGCTCGGACCGGTTATAAAATAAAATAGATACAGTAAACATTGATCTTAATTGCATAATATTTTAACGATAGTTTTAGTAACAATAATAATTAACTTTATTTTAAATTGTCAGTAGGTACCGTCTGAAACACACTCGAATCGTCCTAAAAATGTTCCTCAAGGTACTTGAGCTATTATATTATTATAGTTTATACATTTTTTTTAAATCGTATTCTAGTAACTTAACGTTTAGTAATTTTAACTTCAAGTATCATAAAATATTAGTTCCCACATTTCTTCTTTATACTTTTACATGTAATATTCACGAGTTTATAATGCATCTAAACTGTTTTTTTTTCTATTTTAACGTTATACTCGTACATATATAATTCCTAGTTAATATCATACGCTCCACATAAATAACATATTTTTAATCCCATCCTGTGCGTCGTCAATTGGCATTCGATATTTTAGATAACAACATTTTTAACATAGAAATTTATTCAAGGGATCTCTGCACCTTATAGATATAGCATACCTATAAATACTTTATAAACACCATGTACTCCAACCATCAATTCGCAGCCCAACTCGGAATAAGATTGCGACACAACTAGAACACGAGTTAATAATTGTCCTCCATCAAGCTAATAAATAACAATTGTACACAATCACATGTATTTCGGATATAAATTCTGCAATTTCTTTTTTTTAAGTAGTTTTTGTGTTAAATACCATAAGATTGTTTTAAAATTTAACGATATTTATAAAGACACCCGAGATATTGCTATTAAGTTAAATGTTAAACCAAAAATGCCTCGAACTTGTAGCAGTCAAAGAAATAGAAGCAATGTCTCGTTTAATAATATTGAAGATTTTTACAAAAAAAACTGTTTTTATACCGTACGATTTGATAATGGCATTAAATGAAAGATTTTTACCTCATAATGAAACTATAATTTCATTACAATTTATCTTACCTCATATTCTAGTTAAAAAACCATTTTCTAATTTAAAAAAAAATGTCGAATTTTATAAAAGTGATTTACCTGGGCTAAACGACATTATAGAAGCATACTATGAAATTTGGTAGGCTAAATGGAAAAATATTGAAGAAAACTTAAGACCTGCAACTGCTATAGAAGCTCTAAGAGCCTGTGATCGTTTAATGTACCCTAAATTATTTAAATTATTAAAAATACTAGCTATAATTCCAGTATCCACCGCTACGGCTGAACGCAGCTTTTCGACTCTTAGAAGATTTAAAACATATTTAAGAAATACAACTTCTGAGTCCAGTATCTAGTCACTTTTATCCATTCACCGAGACATAGATATAAATAATGGTACGGTATTAGACAAGTTTGCCAACAGTGGTAAAGAGAGAAATTTGAATTTAATATAACTTGTTTTACTGTTATTATAATTAGTATTAATAAGTATGAATTATAATTTCTATTTTATTATATATTTTGTAAGACTTGAGATTTTGTAACTAATAATTATTATATCAGAATTATAATATTAAAATTTTACACTTAATTTCGAAGTTTTATTTTTAATAGGTTGAGAAATGGGTAAGTTTGGCTAAATTTTTGCGGCGACAAGGGCGACGTTTTGCGGTGTAAACTTCAATTGTATATAGGCCCACGTGCACCCAGTTACCTCCAGCCGTGATATCAATCTGGTTAACGTGAGGTAGTCTGATAACACCAGAAAAGAACTGTGGTTATCAACAAAATAATCATTACTATTTAATTGAAATTTGTAGCTTCCAGCTCACTGCCATGTGATGATTAAGAATTGAGACTCTTAAATCTATCTAGTCATTTTTTTTAAAAATTGTAATCATCAGAACCAGGACACTGAAAATATGACAACTGAAGAATGAGAGTATGGTACTCAAACGTTTTTTGGACAATTTGGACACCGAAAAACTCTGTGAAATTACAAGGTCAGTTTATCATGGCGGTGCAATCAGAACAAACACAAGAGAAGTTATTATCGTCTTGAAACTGTTTTTACAAGAAAATCTGTTTGAAGGGAGTTTTTTTAAATAACCTGAGAATTCCCAAAAATTTTAAAACTAGTTGTTACGTTCAACAAACATCACCTATTATAACAATGTATTTGACATTCTGAGTTTTAATAATAATTGGCAAAAGTTTTATTTGTTGTAAACAATAAAGCATTACATTATAAATATTTTTAATGATTTCAGTTTAAAAGTTCCTGACGATATATTATTCTAAGGGAAGTATGACCATGGCAGGAACCGCAAAAATCTCTATAGCAGAACAAACCAAACGCGAAGTTGAAGAAATTGAAAAAAAAATGGAAGAAATTTGTTCCAATCGTCCTGCTAATTTTCAATGGTCTCCAAGCGATTTTGAAATAGGAACAACTTTAAGTCGAGGAAAATTTGGCCGTGTTTATCTTGCACGTGAAAAAAAAAACTAAGTACATGGTCGCTGTTAAAATGACGATTAAATCAGAACTAGTTAAAGACCATATGGAACACCAAGTCAGACGCGAGATTGAAATTCAAACTCATTTAAACCATCCCAACATTCTCAAAATGCTAACGTATTTTTGGGATGAAAAAAAGATTTTTTTAGTTCTGGAGTTTGCTCAGGAAGGTGAACTGTTTAAGGTGTTGCAAGCACAACCGACCAAGCGATTTGATGAACCAAGAGCAGCATACTATTTACGTCAAGTTGCTGACGCATTAAAATACTGTCATTTACAAAGTGTCATCCATAGGGATATCAAACCTGAAAATATATTGTTGTTCAGCCACCATGTAGTAAAGCTGGCAGATTTTGGATGGTCTGTCCACGCTCCGTCCAAGAGTCGTAATACCATGTGCGGTACCATTGACTATTTGCCTCCAGAAATGGTAGACTCGGAAACGTATAATGAATACGTAGACAATTGGTGTTTAGGAGTATTATGTTATGAGTTTTTATGTGGATGCCCCCCTTTTGAGAGTAAAGAACAGGCTGAAACATTTAGAAAAATTTGTGCCGTATCGTACCGTTTTAAACGTCATATGAGTGAGATTTCCAGAAAGCTCATTTCAAAACTTTTAGTCAAAATACCGAATAATCGTTTATCTCTTGATAGTTTCATGAAGCATCCTTGGATATTGGACAATTGTGAAACGTTCATTACGACAACCCATACAACAGTATAACTAAAATGTCAAAACTAAAAAATATTGTCTTTAAAAATGTACTTGTTATTTATTGTAATGTTATTAAGTATTATGTGTTATGTATATGGGCTAGAAATGTAGTTTTACAATATTTTTTTAATGATTATTCAATGTGATTTTATATAAACATTTTGTACACACTTATTTAAAAATATTTTTTATGCTATACTTATATTTTAAAAATTTTAATTTACAAATTAAAAAATGTACAAAAAATGTCATGAATTTATAAACTTTCGCGTTACACCGTTTGGTAATTATTATTAAGACGTATAAAATGGCTATTTTAATATTGTGCTAAAATTCTTATGTAATGTTTGAGTTAATTGTCATTAAAAATAAACTATAAGCTATAACCGATTTTCATAGTTTATTACAGGATTTTATATTGACCAAATAAGTATAGAGTTGATTTTTAGGATTTTAAATTTATTTATTGGCTTTGTACAGCTCAGCAAAAAATGTGGTCGATTTTTCGGTGACAGATATCACAGGAAAAAGTGTATTTCGTATATTAGGGCATATTTGCATAAATTGTGAACATTGTGTTAGTATCTATATCTTTCAGGAATAAAATGTTTTTTTAATATGAATGCATTACCTCTTAAAGAAATAATATGCAACTAAAGTATTTTTCTTTTTCAAAATTGTGCTCTATTTTGTTGTTTTACTTGAATAATTGAACATTTGATATTTTTTTGGTACAGTTATTTGTTGATAAGGAATGGGTTTTTCGGGATTTAACAATATTTAATTGGCGTTATGCAGCTCTACGAGCGTGAAAAATGTATTGATCAGAAAATACGCCAAATAAACAATTCTTTTTCATTTTAAAGCATATTTTGGAGATTATTTTCAAGTTTGATCATATTTTACTGAACTTGTTGGAATATTAAGATTTTATTAGTGCATATAACTTATTAGCATTATATTTTAAACTTTTTAAAACTAAAAAATCCTCTCTCTTAATTAGTAATATAACGGGTTTTAAATTATTATTTATTCACAAAAAAAAAATATAGGTAAATCAGCGATGTGTGATAACCGGAATATGGCTGCCGGTGTTCTCGGGTGGTCATGTGTTTTTTACGGTTAAACGTTAGCAGCCATGTTTTGAAAATTGATGACATACACCTTATTTATCTGCATCAGTATATCACATTTCCCGCCCGGCGCCTCGTGGTAGTATTGATAACAAGGATCGTTTGGTCATTGATAATAACTGCGCACATTGGTTTCAGAGTTCAGAGTATGTTCATACTTAATTGAATATTTTGTTTTCAAATTTCAGTTCATTCTACATTTGAGAAAATAAATATGTTTGTGTATATTATTCCAAGTTAGTAGCCATATAGTGAGTGACAATACGAATAATAATCAAGATGGACTGCGAAAGTTCATCAACAACTGAAGAGAACCCCACTGTAAAGCTGGATGCAAGCATGAATTCTCCGGTTTGTCTCATAGTTTTGGGCATGGCAGGATCGGGAAAAATGACGTTCGTAACAAAATTAGATTCGTATTTGCGACAGTACAAAAGAGCTCCGTATTTGATCAACCTGATGAATTTCGGCTATTTGATCAGTTATTACTTTGTAAACCGAAATTGATGCCGTTGAAATCCATGACATTAGAGAAAATATAGAAAATGCAATTGGAAGCCGTAAAGAAACTCTCTAATAGATGATTTTGTTTCGTTTAAAATGACTGTTGGAATATTTAGCGCTGAAGTTGTGTTTGCTTTTATTTTCACAACGATATTACTGAATCGTTACGGCAATTGGAAAACGCAAAATGTCGTCGTCACATTATCTGTACTCATCGCTTGGTACTTTTCCCTTCTCATTATATTTGTTCTTCCCATCAATATATCTTTAGTAAGTATTCTATTGTATATTAGTTAACATGTATTCAGAGTATAAAGTCTTAAAACGACAAAGTCTGTTTATAAATATCATAAAATATTTATTGATTTACAGGCTGCATATCGTAAATGTGTCAAAGATCATTTACCACAAAACATAACTAATTCTAGTCAAGATACAGTTACGTGTAAACAACCATGGAGTTACGTGCCACAATCGACATTACCAAACATGTGGAGAGTGGTTTATTGGACTTCACAACTACTAACTTGGTAAAATAAAATAAAAATATTAGTGTTGTACCAAGCTACACGTTGCGATTAACCGAAGAATAAAGTTTATAAGTATTGTGTTTACCACTTAAATTTGAATGCATTTTCTTATCATTTTTATTTTTCGGTTGTTCGTGAATGTTTTTTCACCCATTTTTTATATTGACACTGTGCAGACTATAAAAAATTACAGGAATTTTTATAAATAAAAGTGATAAAATTGAATAAAACCACTTACCAAAAAATGCTTTGATGCTTATTTGTATTTACAGCACCTCAATTTAATACTTTCTAACTTTGCTGGTTTATACTGTGCTTGGTTTGAACCGTACTGGCTTGAAAATACTAACTACCGATTTGCATCGAAGCGTTTTTTCAAAAGTGATTTTATCACTTTCAGATTTAAAAATTCCTGAAAAACTGTGACTTCCCCGTCCCCACTATGCCCGATCCCACTGTACTGTTTTTTTTTTAAATATTATCATCACAATTCAAAAAAAAAAAAAATACATATTATTGATAATTTGTATAATAAACTTCATTTCCATTAAATTTTATCTCTTATGTTTACAATTATTGTCACCGGCACCATTTGGGTAGGTTATAAAATCGATAGTTCGGTTAAATGTGTTCTTGTTTCAATCGAATCCAAAACAACATTGGCACCAGTAACCACCAATACCAAGTCTCCGACATGCGGGCCCCGTTGTCAAAGCTGAAGCCTATAGACTGCTCGTTCTGCTTGTCTTCCTCATCTGTATTATATGGCAATCGCTCATTCTCGTCATGTGGGTTCAAGTCCGCCTCGTCTGTTTCCATGGAGTCTTCCGAATTAAATCGGTGTCTATGTTTTTTCTTTTGCCGCTTCTGGTACAATCTGTATTGTTTGTTTTTTTTTTCCTCGCTGTCTATAAAATGGAGTCCGGTTACATTCCGTAACCAATCTCTATAGTACCACAAGAAAATGAATGCGGTTTGTGTTTTGTTGCATCCGCACAGCGCCAACTTCCCGCAAGGTGTGTCTTGATCAGTGCCATATTGTAATGTATAAATTCCTGCTAAATCTAACATGTTCATTATAAACGGACCCCCTATATCGCCGTCACACGGCATTTTCTTGTCCAGCTTCATGCATAACCACGGTCGCCATTCGTTTCCCATGCTATAGTTCGGTACCACCAAAGTAGTATCAGAAAAATAAAATCAAACATTTACTACCGCAACAACTGCAGCATAATATATGTTTAATGGACACCCAATTGAAACTCAAACAACTCTTAAAAGTCTTTAGGTACCCGTATGTGTCTAAACTATGTACTACTACGTATGTGACAGGCCTATCTATAAATTCTTCCATGTTTGTACGAGTATACCTTGATACGTTCTGGCTAGTGGCCGGCTCGGCTAGAAGGTGAAAGATAATCGCTTTGTCTATGCGTCTAAGGTTTTGGGCCAATCGTGCGAACAAGGAAAAGTGAAAATGATTATTTCTAAGTAACCTAATCTCAAAGCTGGTTCGTATGTAATAAACAGTTTAAATTGTATAATCCACAGGTCGTTTTTTTACCAGGCAAATAACAAATAGATTTAACTATAAATGTATTGACGTAATTATTTGCCTATACTCGTATATTATGTAAATATTGACAATAAAAGTTCGAATTAATATTTGTGCAAAAATGTTAACATGCATTAGTTGTCTACAATATAGTTGTCCAAGCTACCAAAAAAAAAAAAAGGGAAAATTCTATTATTTCCTACAAATTAATTAAGGAAATTAATAGGGGTTAACAAAATTTATTTGGTATGTTTTGCCTATATCATCTCTTATTTTGTTATAAGCGCTCTTACTTATTTACAGCAAATGTATACTTGCCAGTGGTTGCGCTCCTATTGCGGTATTCTTTAAAATAGGTTTTTTAAGCTGTGGTGCACTACAAACATGGACAATGATGTCTGTGTCATTTGAGGTACAATTGGGTAACATGATTAAAATTAAGATTCATTACACTCCTTCGGGTTTGCATGCTTTCGGGCCGTAGTAGCTAGTTTGGTAGCTGATTTGCATTATCTCTCCGGTGTATGACCCGTCTTTTTTCGTGTCCTCTTTGCTGCCCAGCGTTACGTCACCACAACCGACTATTCGGCCGGTTTGATGTTTTGAGAACTCGTTCGGGCCATCCGTTTTTTCCTTAAACAATTCGGGCCAACCGTATAGTACAGGAAATTTATCCAAATTGTAAGGTTTGTCAATTTCAATCAACAACAAGTTGGCCTGTGTATTATAATCGTGATCTGAATTTATGTAGAACTCTGGATGTTGAATCCATTTGTGTCTACCTCCTAACATCGATTTTCGGTAGTTTTCATCGCGATTATTCTTTGGACATGACATTTTGAAAACCTGTTTACCAATCAAATTTGGTCAGCTTCACATAACATACTCGTTAATGGCGACAAGATAAGTATAGAGTTAAGCGGAAAGACTATTATTATAACTTGACACATCTTTATTTAAATATTAGACTGATGTTTACTAGCTACTTTATTTAAGTCAAAGGTATAACTCATATGAAAAATTATTTATAAAGCTTAATTTTTTTTAATTTCTAACAACAGGCGTTAGTGTGAACATTGGATCCAGCTGTTGTCTGTGAGTTTACTCAACTCTAGATTCTACAAAAGATCTCGCACCTAAGATTGGACCTGTTTTTGATTGAATTTTCTGAAATACGACAGAATCACTATATACTCTACTATAATTATACAACATGTTTTTTTTAAAACAAGCAAATAAAGAACCGAATTAGCTTAAGGCCAGGCCATTAAAAAAAAGTCAGAAAGGGGAATTATCTCCTCTATCTCTCCCCATAAACACGACACTTATTTTAGTTTTAACTGCAGTATTATCTTTAAATGTGTATAGGTATGTTAAAAGCAACGTAGATACTATGTTAAACCTACTAAGCTATAGTAAAAAAGCAAAAACTATATTATCTTTTTGGTATTTTAAAAGATAATATGTTGGAAATCATAGTCAAGTGTACGAATGTATACATTAAAAACCTTATGCTTCTGACACAAATATTGTAGACATTTTTTTCCCTAATATAATGATGCTCAATATAACTATTATATATATATATATATATTTATTTTTTTATCAAAAAAAAAAAAAATTAAAACCTTTAACAAATTAAAATTAAATTTCTAAAATAATAATAATTTGGATTCCATTTTTGCAGTAATAAAAACGTTATTTGTTTAACATATAATAAGAAATCTAATTTTGCTAACTTTGCCTTTCAATTTTTTTTTGTCTTGGGGAGGAAATATTTTATTTTTACTTTAGGTTTGTTTTCACCAAGACTACTTTTGTGAGGTATTGTAAAACTATAAAAATGCCCTTTTTCCACTACACTCCAATACTTACTTCAATAAGTACTGTATTTTTTCTTAGGCAAGATGCTGCCGTCAACAACCATTTGGGTGAAATTATCGAGCCAGTGCACAAAAAGCCGACTATGCTGCTGTAATCCCATTTGAACACCAAGGAGACCGCGAAATAAATTTGTTCACCATCAATTGGTTTGGCATTTGCAATCAGTGTTTTTAAGGCTGAATGGTTGTGCTCGGAAGACTTGCCGGTAAACAAAAGCAATACTAAAATTATAAGTCTACACATGATCTTCTCAACTAACAAACCCGCGTGGACGATCAACAAAGTTCGTTTATCGTTATTTGTCTGTACATTATTGAGCCAATCATTATTTATAGTAGGATTTTTTTTTTAATCTCTCAATCGACCAGACTGAGAGGGGTACGCTTTGGTTTTGCTTCCCTCCCAGCCCGACATCGTTTATTAACAACAAAGTACAATTATGTATAATATTTACAAAAAAGACCGGTTCCCCGATCGCGGGGCAGTATCACAATGTGTGCACAACTACCGCTTAGAAAATATTTTCTTAAACTTATGTATGAATTCTGATAGCTAGATATAGGCACGATAGGTACCTAGCTAGATATAGCTGAGTTATATTGTTCACAAAGGTAATATATAACAGACATTTAGTAGACTGATTTCTAGACATTTTTTTATCTGTTTTCAACTCATAAAGTTAAGCGGGATGACACCACTTTTACCAAAGACCATTTTCCATTGTACACTTTTTCCCAATGGCCAGCTTCTTATCAAGTCTTTTTAACTTTTCAAAAAACTTTACTTCAAATTAATTTTAAACCTGTAACCTCCTCCTAGACTGTAGCCTACAAACCTAGGATATTTTTAGTGAGCGGAGCGAAGCGACGGCGCCAAGCGAGCGTAGCGAGCGAGTGCCAAAAAACGCGGAGACCTGCAGTCCTTATCAGTTATCAATACGAATTCCGCCCGCTGATAAGAAACTGGACGTTGAAAATTTATGCAATTTGGTAAAAGTGGTAGCAACACCGGACACTTATTTTACCGGATATTTATTAACCGTCTAACTTCTAGACTATTCTTTTCAATTTAAAATTTAAAAAATTACAGATACATAGCTAGACTTACACTACACTTAACCAGTACTTAGCTAGCGAATGAAACATATCGCCATCTGGCGGTACATACAAGGCAGCCACGGTCAAGAAGACAGGTGCAGCCAACGCCGCACGGGACGCGCCCTAGTGTTGCATCGGCAGGAAGCCACAGTCAAGACGACGTACGTATTTCTAATCAACAATTAACAATTGTTAAAATTTATTGTAAAAAAAGATGCCAATAATTTATTCAAATCTTTTAAGAACCACAGGGAAAATTATATATCATTACATCAAAGTTACTTTTAAGGCCATAGGTCGATAAACATTTGAAAATAGGGACACACGCTGAGTATAACTAAACGCGTTTCGGGGACCCCAAGGGCAGAAATAAGCATGCGGGCAGCCAATTAGTCATCTTTCAGCTCATCGGTCCAGCGGTGCTTGACTTGTAAGTCCAACCGTGTTTGATCTTTCCTAGTAAACGGTGTTTTTGGCTACTAGCCAACAACCGATTGCATTATTTTCCTGTCTTATTCACGGTGTTTTTAGCCACGAGCTAACAACTGTTTGTCTTATTCCGACCAACCTGGCGGTGTTTTAGATTAAAATCTACAACCGCTTCCTTGTTTTATCTTACTAACGGTGTTTTTAGCCTAGGCTAACAACCGTATCCATCCCACTCCACTACTGTCCGTTTCAAACAGCTTACGCCAGTCACATTAATAGTTATTTTTTTTATTTATAGGCTAACCACCGTGTTCCGCCCCTCAGCGTACATAGTTTATATTTTTTTTTCTTTTGCTCGCTTTTTTTTTGCACTATTTGGGACGTTACTGTAAGTAAGAATCTTAATATTCGTAGTTAGGAGTAATTTTCTAACTCATTCGCTCCAGCGGTGTTTATACTTAAAGTATCAGCCGCGGTTGGGCGATTCGGTTTTATTTTATGTATATATATATTTTTTTCTTTTCTTTTTTGGCATCTTTCAACTTATTTTCAAACACCAGTGTAAAGTAGACAAACACATATTGTATTACTAGAAAAAAGTAATAATAAAGGATTTTTAAAATTCTTTTAAAAAGAAAAATTACGAGTTATTTAATTGTAGTTAGAAAGTAGTTAGCAAACCCTTCATTTAAATATACTTTGTAATTAAAAGAACAGACCTATTCTGTCAAGAACACAAGGGATAGGATTGTGTGGATAGGTAGGGATTGTTTCACGAAACTCTAGTAAATAAATAAATAAATAAAATCGCAATCGCCGACCCCAAAAACACAAAAATCCAGAATAATGTGTTAACTTCGATGCGGAGCGGCGATGCTTATTGGTTTTACAATGATTTGGGCTTTTTTTGTGTCTGTATACTCTCTAACTTTTTTAATACTGGATACTTGATTATTACTTTAGATATATTAATAATTGTACTCGTATAATTATTACAAAGCTATTGTTTTAAAATTAGTTTTACACAAAGCAACAGTAAATGTATTTATATTATTAATAATATGTAGGTCATATATTCTTTTTCCCCGAGTAATAACTATCCATATATCATAGCATACATTATAGATATTCCAATATGTTCCACAAACTTTGCTATAAATGAATGGTGCGAGAGCTGCAAGAATGATGCGAATTTAAATTTAGAGCCAATTTTGGTCCTCGGTACTGGACGTAAGCCCATTTATTGAAATGTTTTTCAAGAACTCAAGAAAAAAAAACAGAGTTAATATATTTTTTAAATAGTATTTGAATTCAAACTTGGCGCGCGCGGGCTCTGTCCGGACAACTTCAGCCGTTGCCAACGATGGGAAACGGATAGACAACGATGTTCATCCGATGATGCGACCATCTTAACCAATAGTAGCTGGCTTTGCGGTCCATTCGTCAATCTGTACATTTCAAGTTCTTGCTGCGCTTTCTGTTTCTACTTTTTCTTTCTGTTAAATTTCACGCACTTCAAAAGTAAAAAATAACTATTATGGATCAACCAAAAATAAGCAAAAGAAAGATCGCTAGACTTTTAAAAGAATGTAGTAAGTTAAGAGAAGTTATAAAAATACTTGAAAAAGAAAATAGTGAGCTGAAGAAACGTCTCGCTAAATGGAAGAAGAAATTGGGCCAATAAACGAAATGCTCACAGACGACATTATAGACCCAACATCATACATTGGATGAGAAACTGGATAATGATATAATTTATTTAGTTTTAAAAAAAATTCAAATTAAACATCCTCATTAATTTAATTTTTGTAATATGAAATGTTAGCTACAAATTGAAAACAATATTTACTAGACATAATGTACATTACATTTAACATCACAAAAAAATATATAATAACATTTTTTCCAAAGTTATTATTTTGAATTCCAGCCTTGGTTAAAAAAACCTAAGGAATAAGTGTGAAAAATAAATTAAAAAATATATTTATATAATATTATAACTTTATATAGTATTGTGTAAGTAATGTCTGTGGGTTTACCATGACGGAAGAAAATCAACTGAAGGTCAATGTTTTTATGATAATGGTCACACTTTTCAGTCATTACTTAATTAAATTGATGTGACATAATTCTTTTTAATTAAGTAACTAATAATCTTAGATTTTTTTTGTATTCAAACGAATAGCCAATATGTTTTGGAGCATAGTTTTAGAACCTGGGAAAAAGTACAGTACGGTTAGTAGATAATACATTTCATCTGTGAATGGCAACACTCGATTTGAAAACTGTTAAAAATTCCGATGACATTCACACAGTATATTTAGAATTTTATAATAATTCACGTGTCATACTTTGCCATCTATCCAAAGAATCTAAACTGTTCCAATGTCCAATTACAATTACAAAAAAGTTAGTATGTAATCAGACTATTTTATTTGTTAGCAAATTATTATTGATTATTATTTATTTATTTTATTTGGTAATAGTTAAATTAATATCCATCGCTTAAGTTCAAGTAGCTATATTTTTTGAACCAGTGGGGTCTGCAAATTTCTTTATTTAAGATTTTTAAAAAATCTATAATTTGAAAAAAAAAAATAGCAAATAAAAGTACATCTTTTATGGTGCAGTAAGTTTTAATTTTATTTTATTAAGTCTTGATAGCTATTGGCAGTTTGATATCATTAATGGTCAAACGCGATGAAGTTGTCGATGAATTCGATGGCGACAGGAGGTCGTGGTGTGAGTGGCCGCCATTGCAGGTTTAATACATGTAATGAGAATAACGTCACTGAAACGCTAGCTCACATCAGGGGAGTTTGCTCTTAGATGGAACTGTTATGCAACACAGCATATCACAAAGTTCGAACGTCCATTGCCAATTTATTCCGTACAAAAGGATTCGATGTATTTGAAGAAGTCCACTGCGAAGTACACGATAATGACATAGCTAAAAATCGTAGGGCTGACATAGTTAAATTTGATCAGCGGATAGCTTAGGGCCTGGTACTGGATCCGCAATACGATGTGAATCAAATAATAGACAGCAAGAAATAGAAGTTCCAAATACATAGGCAGTGCATCCCTTATTTGACCGAAAAATATGGCATTGATAATTGGGAAGTTTTCGGCCTATGGTTTGGGGTATGCGAATCAGCGTCTAAATTCTTAAAAAATGTCTTCAAATGTCTGATCTAGTAAATGTATGTTTCTCAGTTTTGAAAGATACGCTGTATATTATTAACTACCACTTGTATACCTAAATCCGAATTACTTTTTTATTTTTGTTATTTCTTTGTGTAGCAACATGAATTGTTTTTCAAACATAGTACTATCGATAAACATTAACAAATCAAAAAAACCAGTACAGTGGGGTCGGGGCATAGTGGGGACGGAGAAGTCACAGGTCTACAGATTTTATTATTACTGAAAGTGATAAATTCATTTTTAAATAAACGCTTCGATGCGAATCTGTGGATAGTATGTTCAAACTAGTTATAGCGGTTTAGAAGATATCGTGGGACTAGCAATAACGTACTTAACATTTAATCTTCTTCTTCTTCTGGCCTTCATAACTCTCCAAGAGTTTTTGCCGCCATAAAATAAAATATATTCCGCCGTCGACGTCACTTGCGTTTAAGGCGGGCGTGGTAAGTATACAAATATATAAACCTAGTTAAAAGAGATTATAACATTTAAAACCTGAACGGATTCACGATTTTCGATGGAAAAAAAATCGAACGGTATTTGTTATACCTACTCGTCGATGAGACGTCGTTGTGTAATAACAGTTTGTATAATTTATAATAAACACATGCGCCAGTACGAGACATATAGTTTCACTGTTAAATGACATACCAAGTTATTACATCTTTTCCAATTTTTTTTTGAAATTACACTTAAATCTCTTGATACCCTAAAAAACCAGTACAGTGGGGCGGGCAATTAACGCGTAAACGGGTTTTCGATATTTATTTAACTTAACCTTTGCATCCGAAACATAAGTTACACACATCTTTCTTGCTGTTCGGTTTTTATATATTATACAAGCGAGGTATAACGTGTCAGGCGTCCCCAATGCAAATAAATGACAGAAACACGGCAACTTTTTGCAGTGTTTTTTTTATATAATAGCGGAAAAAAGAATACTAGTCAATAAATGTAAATCTCAATTCTTCAATAGAAACAAACTTGTCTATAATTCATTATTATATTTATAACTCTTATGTGAATGATATAATTATACATTAATGTGTAATTATTCTGTGTTGACACAAAAGGCTGTAAACGGTTAAAAGTAATTTGTATTTACAATTTTACAGGAGAATAAAATGTCAAAAGTGTTATTCATTTTTTTTCTCTAATAATTCTAAAGACAGAAGATTAGTAGACAACCGTACTT
The DNA here is from genome assembly GCF_023614345.1 of Adelges cooleyi. Classification (NCBI taxonomy): domain Eukaryota; kingdom Metazoa; phylum Arthropoda; class Insecta; order Hemiptera; family Adelgidae; genus Adelges; species Adelges cooleyi. The sequence goes on from NW_026095978.1 coordinate 2,393,286, forward strand.
GAGAATATGAGTTTATCATTTTAAAGTCAATGTCGTTGAAATGTTTCTCGATGTGTGCAACAATGTCCGCTGTACTACTTTCCGTATGTTCCATCAAACTCAACATATCTAGTAAGTTTCTCGTTTCGCATTTACCCACGTCAAGAATCAACTTTTGCTTGTCATCGTCGTTTATTGTTAACGACTCCAGCAGTTTTCCGGTAAGCAGTTCAGAAATGCTGGTTTTTATTATCGGCATAAAAGCGTCCAGATTATTTTTTTGCCTGACGAAAAACATAAAACCCTCCAACTGTTGCTTAAACGTCCACACAACTCTTTGTACGTGCTCATCGTGTGTTAAGTCTAGAAAATCGACCAGTTTGAATACATGTCCAGCCATTATCGAGTTTTGTTTGGTTAGAAACATTTTTACGTTCACATCTCCCAACCAGCTGAAGAAACTGATACAGTGCGCGTAGTTGAAATAGTCCAACACCTTACGCAGTAAAATCACTTTTGACATTTTCATAAAGTCGTTTTGGACCATCGCGACGGATTCGATCTTCGAGCTAAAGGCTTCGATAAAGTGATTTTCGAGAACATATGGTCTCTTTGTCTGGGCTACAACCACGTCCCGATCGATTCCAACGAGAAAATGTTCCAAGAGTCGCACGACAACGCGTTCATCGGCCAACACGTCGTTTAACCGCAACATCTTCATGGACAGTAAACGGGCCCGTTTGAAATCCGCAGCGCGATGCAATCGATTCCAACCGTTGACATTTATCAAAAAAGTTTCTCCGTCTTTCAGCGACGACTCCCAAGCTTGGGCCTCGTCGATATTGCGATCGTTTCTCATCGTATCCAGCTGGTCGGTTTTTATCCGGTAATACTCTGCGCATCGGTCGGACTTCAAGTACGCGATCAGAAGCGTGTCAGTAAATCCGTGCACGGTTTGGGCATTTCGCTTTTTGTCGCTGTCCTCGTAGTCGAAATTCATTAACACATATTCGGAATATATTTCCGAGTAGGTGTAGAAAATCCACATTAGATCGCAACAGTCGGTCGGGCAGTTTTCTACAATATCGTTCATCGTTATCCGCAAATGTGTTATAAACGAACTCCAATATCGTATCGGCCTATGCTTCATCGGTTCTGGAGTTTCAGCGTCGAAGCCGAATGTACGTTTGATCAACCAATTGTGTCGCAGCGCATGGTAAACGTACCTGCAAGGGATGTCGTTGCGGGCGGTCTGTACGTACTGTCTTAGATCACCGATGGGCATTTCAGTTAACGCATCTTTAGTAGGAGGGACATATCTAGAGTACGACAAATTGAGCAACTGCAATTTTCCGAGATACGCCATAAATTCGGCCCTCTCTTGTTGCTCGTTTTCACATCCATTGCTTTCTGCAATCATTACCCAAACGATTATCAAGACGGTTGCCACGATTTTTCGCATAATTATTTTGAAACAAAAGTCTAAAATACACACTATACGAGTTAATTAGAGATTTTTCGGTTAAGTTAAACTATTCGAACGGTTGAATTGACTCAATATTTTGGTTGCGAATAAACGAGTTTTGTGAAAAGAACGAAAGACGACTTCACACTAAACACGAATCCGATTTACGCACTTAAAGTATGGATGAAGTATATTCGCTCAAAAGACAAATACTGAAATGTAAATACAAAAATGTGTTTTCGAGTTAAAATTAAGTTCCTACACACTGCTTTTACTTACATGGCTATGTAAGTATGAACGTTGAAGAGTCGACGTTGGAATATTCCAACCGTATTGCGCTTGATGCGTATTGACAAAAAAAAACGAGTGTCATAAAAACGTTATAAAAAAAAATATGTTTTTCCAAATAGGCATAACCGTAAATGATAAAATTGATTTTAAAACAGCGATTCGTTGCAAATTCTTAAATTTTAATAATAATAATATATCAATATACAATAATCACTATTTTAGAGTCTGAAAAGGTTACATTTGTTTCTAGTTAGCCAGTTTTTCACCCATTTTAACAAAATTATAAGCGATCAATTGACTTTTTCGGTTTGACATTACCCGTCAAACTACTAAATGGACATTTTTACATTTATTAGTGGCGCCGTTTTGTGTACAAAGCAAAGAATAATTTTCTTATTTTTAAACATAATTATTTCTATTTTGATTCCTGTGACCACTTTTCCCGATTTTTCGAAATTTCAGCTCTTTTTTTTATTTTTCTAATCGTTTCTATAGAGAACCTAATTTTAAATTTACACTAACAATTTACTAACGATTTTATAAGTATTTAATTTAAATATGATTATTATTTATGTATAACGTTAAGAAGAAGTTAAAATATGTAAATAAATCCTAATAATTCAGTAAATATTATGAACCTAACGTAGGAATAAAATTGTCAAGAATTGAGAAGATCATTTAAAGCATCTGTATTGTGTCTTCTATTTCAATATTATCGAGCGATAAATCGCATCGTCTACCGGTACATAAAATTGCAATAAAATTAAAAATACCAACCAAAATAACTCACTCTTAATAGATGGAATGATACCAGATATGATCTATTGTCAAATGTCGTGTTGGAATATTTGATTGGACATTTCTCTTCTTTCTTTCAACATAGTAAGTTGATCTTTTTATATATGTTATTTATATATTTTATATATTTATATATGTTATTTTTATCTATTTTTATTACAAAAAAGCGATTACGGCTTGTTTGTTCTAGTTCTTTAAGTTAAAATATAACAAAAATGTGCGTATGGCAGTGAAACGGAAGTGTGATTGTCCAGCGACGCCTTCCCTCCATTTCTTCTGATTCTAAGGTTTCCATAGAACTGATTGCTATGGTTTTTAAACCACTTCTAAGAATATGCTTTGATACAAATTAAATGGCTACATCCTAAATAACTACAAATATCACGAAACAAGTATATGCAGTGCTAATCATTCACAGAAGATGTTTATCAATAAATCGTTTTTAAGTTTTATCGACCATTGTAAAAATGATGTTGATAAAATAAATAACAATTATTTTAATGAAACTAGTTATTTATTAAAAGTAATTAGTTTTAGTGCATTAGATCTAATTTGAATTAATATTATTTTATGTTATTATATATTTTTTTAATTATTGGAAGTTATAATGTATCTGATGATCATCTTTGCCTAGTTGACTTATGACTTGTTGAGCTATTTTAACTCCCTAATTAGGAATGACAATTTTTAGCTTCAATGTGGAGAAAGTGTTGTTTTTACAATGATGTGTTTTTTTTTTGGGGGGGGGGGGGTCTAGACAATACTTTTAAAGATTGATTTTGTTCAAGTTTAAGGCCACAGCTATTGTTTCCTTTTAAATTTCCTATTAAAATTTAGCTGCGGTGTAGAGCTGAGAAGGTATTGTACTTATAATAATTTGTTTTTATATTATTTTGTCTCTACCCACGATATCTTCTAAGCAGCTCAACCGATTTATTTGTCTAGCAAATATCGTATCAGACCTTGAGGTACTTTATTGGCCCAAAATTTAAAAAAATTCACCTTCTCCCCTTTCAAGATAAAAATCAACAAAACTTTTTCAACTTACAATTATTACGATTCTCTATAACTTTTTAAAAATAGTTTCGAATGATTTTTAGAATTGAAAGAAATATTGTTCAAACATAATAATACAAATAATTAATAAACATTTACAAACCAAAATAAAAATAAAAAAAACGTTTCCCCTAGAAGGATTTAACAAGTTTAATGCTTTTCTCTGTTAATCCTCTTCCTCTAGGGTAATTTGGACTATATGATATAATTCATACCCTCAACTCTTTGCATAACGTTAAAATTTAAAACTGTTGTATAAAACAGATTATTTTCATTAACTCTCTCCTCATGATACAAACTTCCGGCTAACAAGAATAGTAATCATACACAATAAAATATACTTTCCTCTTTGATTCTCAACTGTATCCATAACTAACTTTTGTAAATGACTTGCCCAATATCAGATGAGTTAATATGGTTCTTGACACTTCTTTTTACTATATTTTTGACACAACTTACAAACATTATTTTCTGTATACGAGTTTATACTTGGCTAATAGTAGAAATGTCATGTTGTCGTACATGTTTTTGTAGAACCCATATGGGTTTCATTAAACAAGTCCACTACTAATTTTCTAAGTACCTTTGGTAGGTACCACAACTCAAGGTCCATTCTGATAGGAATGTGATTTAACTGTTTATTAATTAATGAAACTAGTGGTATGTGATCATTAAAAAAAAAGAATCACTTTTTCCATAAACATAATTATGAATTGTTTTTAATAAATTTAGTTATTAATTATTACTACTTTTTTTTTTAGTATAAACCCAAGATTTTTTACTACCAATAAAAGAACTAGAAAAACAATATAAAGTAATAAAAAAATAAGGATCATACATGTATAGTGCTGTACTATGACATCTGCAATAAGCAGTTTAATATCATTAAATGGTTTATCATGATTCCAATTTAAAACTTTCTTTAACAACTCACTCAGTGGGCTAGAATTTTCTGAAAAATTTGTAATAACCTCTCTTAATTAATTTATGATAACAATTATCTTCTGCAACTCTTTTTGTTCCTGTAAATTTATGTTTTTATAGCAATTTAGGAAAATCACAACAATTAAACATATATTTTAACAAATAACTTTTTCTAACTAATTTCTATTAAACAAGCAAAAGGAGGCAATAATTTTACATCAGATGCAACTAAATGACATTCCGAATTAGGAATAGCACCTTTCAACAGTTGTTATTAAGCAAACAATATGATGTTAACATTAGTGGCTAATTAAGCTGTGTGCGTTAAATTTTGTCGAATGAGCGTATGAAATTTTGGATGTAGTTCAATACTCCACTTCCACTGTTTTATTTAAAAATAGAAAATTAAACATATTATATAACATATATATTTTGTTGTTAAAAATTCAATAAATCGTTTTACATTATCGTTAAGCATTACCATTATTTAATCGCAAGCATCGTCATTAAATGTGATGTACTCACCGTAGGATATATATATATTGTTTATAGTATTCGTTTGAAGTATTTTATAATGTATTTATATTCTTTGATTGACTTTTGTATTTTACTTTGGCTATTAAATAATTTTTTACTTGGACCTTTTATAACACGTACTACGGTCAGTCTACTACAGATCTAGTACTGAATATAGTCATCGGTGCAGCTCTGTATTACCCTTTTGTATGTAACATCTCAATCAAAAGCTCTACACTCAGATTTAATCACTAGACTATAAGTTTTAATTACATTTTTTGACCGAAACTCTAATTTAGGAGAGCTAATCATGTAAGGAAAATAATAATTGATAAATAATTTTTGCTTTATAAACAACAGTTACACAAGCTTATCATACTCCTTTTTTTATATAACTAGATAAACTGTTTGTTACGTCACAAAAATATTAAAATTTGTTATCGTCTTGAATGAATATAATATATAGCACTCTTTTTTCAACATTTCAATTTCTTACAGTGCAACGATTTTTATACACGCGTCATTATAATACAATGCCCATAACGAACCAGTAACAACACAATATAACTGACTCTTTGTTATTGACATTTGTGTCGAAGACGATTTTTTTTTGTTAGCGCGTATTCTTGATATGACATTAAGTCTATATTACAAGAATACTGCCCGCTACATTTTACCCGTTAACATGCAATATAACTATTTAAAAAGCGCGTATTCGTCTATAAGACCCGAATACTGCCCACTTTTTTTGTTTTCATCGACGTTGTTTTTTTTTTTACAATGGCGTTTACTCATACGAGTGTTAGATAGATACACAATACTAACGCCAATACCAACTTTACTACCTTTAAATCGAACAAGCGGTAAATCGTCGAAGCGGAAAAAATGAGGTTTTAACACACAAACTGCAAAAAAAAAAAATGATAAAACACTCGTTATTCGCGACGTTTGTCAAAGCTCGAAGGCCGACGCCATCGAAAAGACTAAAGCGACGGGACATATTAAAAAGGCCATGGACGCTGTGATAAAGAATGCAATGAGACGCCAACTGGCTACAACGCCATCACGTTGCGGTTGAATGTTGTAACTCAACGGTTGATTTTCGCGCGCTTTTTAAACAGCCCGAAAAGCAACGCTGCCACAGAAAAAAAAATTATATTAAGTTACATTATAAGAAAACGAAAAACATTTAATGAACACCGTTTGTAATGTTTATCTTCGTTGATATTATCTAGCTCACGTCGGATGCAGCTAATTTAATATATATTATGATAACTCTTACTTCATGGAAATTGAAAATATTTTTGAAACAAAATATGGTTATACTTTTATCCCACATTCCATATAATGTACATATTTTCAATTAGTCATGAAATTTTGTAGGCTCTATCCAAAAACTGTACACCTCCCAATTATTGACCATAGTTTTGAAGCAACAAAAAAAAAAAAAAGTCAAAGTAATAACTAGTGTTTTTGTTATTTTGTACACTTCTGTAGTTTATTCTACAATAATCATATAGCACTACTAATACAATAAATAAAATTGTTGAAAAATGAAACATGTGAAAATGAACATAAAATAAAATGTATATCACATTCAAGTAACGAATATAATATTTCCTATTAAATGTTAAATTGTAAAAAAAAAAATTTATGTCAATTATAAAACACAAATTTATAATAATTTAAAGTTAAAATATTAATAAAAAACCTTTTTTTTTTTTAATACTATTTTTAGCTGCAGTAGAATTAAATAGAACTTTGTGTTACACCCAAAAACTGCAATATAACTTCTCTTATACAGGTGAATTGTTTGTGTATACGATTAGGGTTAATCTATAAAAATTAGTATTGTCTATTAAAATGCATTACCATAGTTAACCATACATCGTAATAAATAACAATAAAACTGAAAATATTTGTATTATCCGTTGACCGTTGTCACTCACACATTGCAACTTAAAAACCGACTACGGTCAAAGTGTAATTTGCCTCTTTTTTATGGTTTTTTCTTAATAAAAAAAAAAGTTTGACTACAGAAATTTGAGAAAACTGTAAATGTTATATGACGCATTCTTAATCTAATGTTCAGACTTAAATCCCTAAGACTTTGCTTGGAAAAGTGAAATAAGAAAAAATAAACATTCAGTATACTCTGTTTTTCTACAATACAATGATACTGTGGTGTATTTTGGGGTTTGCCAAAATTTAGATTTAAGATTATTATGGGATTGGATTTTCCAACAAAGTTACAGGCGTTTAAATTAAAATCGAATAATTATCAAATTCTGTTTTGGATTTTCCTGCTATTGAGCGTGAAGGATGAACTTTTGTTAAATATTGTATGAATGTCATATTTTATACTTATAAGAAATAGTTGTGTGATAACTAATTTTTATTTAAGAAAATTAGTGTGAATTGATATTATAAATGATGGTAGCAATAGCAAAAATAAATTAATAACTAGATAAACAAATACCATTAGTTATTACACTATGTACATTAACTCGTTCCATGTTCAGCAAGTGATATTAACTGACCACTGACTCACTCCTCGTACCATAGGCTTCATCATTGAACCTCGTTGCTATCTCAGACTATAGCTGTAAAATAGGTCTTATTTCACTAGTTTTAACCATTATAAAAAAAAAAGTAATGAAATAAAATTTGACGTCACTGGTCTCAGATCTCTTATAATTAAACATAAAAAAAATTAAGTACATCTACATTGAGAACCTATTATATAATATATATAATAACCTATTAATTTCCTATACTATAATTTTTATTTTCTTAGTTTCAATTTATAATTTATTTCATCATTTAGATTTCTTTAATCACTTTTGAAAACTGCAACTTATCTGATTCTTATACTATGTCACATTGACAACCTGGCGAGCAGTCACTTTATTAAGCATTCTATTATTATTATCTATTAGTTGTCAACCGAAAAAATGTGTTTTCACATTACGTTTTTCAGTGTCTAACATTATCCAACAAACTGTAACCATGTTAAACGAATTCGTATAAATATCAAACTAAATTTAATGCTGTAAGACGTATAAAAAACAATTATACAGCAAAAATAAAAATAGGTAGCAAAATTGTCAAATTAGTTGAGTAATGACAGAAAATTACATTTTATTAATTAATCTAATACAAATGTAACAAAAACCATAACAAAAAAAACAATTTAAACAACTTTTTTTTTTCATTATAGTTCAAAATATGCAAAAATAATTTTATTCGTGAATAAAGAATTAAACAAAAAATAATTAAAGAACAAATATAATACGAACATACAAATATAAAAAAAAAACTAACCAAAAACAAAAAATGGTAAATAATAAACTTTGTGAATTAATTATCAAAACTGAATTTATATAAGAACCTGTATTCTGAAATTATATACAAAAATAAACATTATATGAAAATCAAAAAAAATATTACAAGAATTTTTAAGTTCAGTAAACAAAATAACAAATAAAAAAACAATAGTTTTATGGGAAAATTGAGTTGAAAAAATAGTTATGGTAAAAAATGAAGAGTATAACAAAAACTAAATATCATAATTAACAAATAAAAATCCGTATAAGAGCGAGAAGAAAAATAGAGGAACTATCAGATTGAAAAGAAATATGAGGAACACGTCGGCTAAACGACGTTAGTTGTTGGTGTGCGGCTCTCTTACCTCGCTTACACAACGACCCTCGACTCATACTCTTGGTCCGTCGGGCTAGATGTTTTTTGTCTTTGCCGTTTCAAGTCGGTGCTACTCGGATATCACTGCTCAATTTTTTACGAATTTCAACGTTTAAATACGTTTAATTGTCATTTACCTGCTACCATTGCACTCTACACAGTTTTCACTACACCCTACAGTCAGATTTTTCCAAATAAATTATACAAGATGCCTGAAAGCTATCAATCGTCGTGTCTGGCCTTTCCCCTTCGGACGTATAGAGGATAGAAAAGGAAACAGTCAGGAACTGGCTGTTCGATAAACCACCGTACAGCGATGTATCCACAGCCCGACATCAGCTTCACCTGGCCAAGTTCCTCGGACTTGCCGGCAGCTGACGATATGGAACTCCGGGATGATGGTTTTACATTGGAAGAGTTTTCAACTTTCGATTTTGATGACAACGCTTGGGATCCCCATCCTGACGAGGCGATCATATACACTGTATAACATATATAACATATATATAAGATACCTTTGAAATAATACCGAGTCGTCGTCGTCATGCAAACGTTTTGGCCAGAACATATAATAAAAGTTTTTCAGCCGAGTCTGCAACCACGAAAGAGCATTTTCATGTCTCGTTGAGGTACCGAATAAATTTAGATTTGTTGTGGAATTATAATTTAACCCGTCAGTAGGCGCGTGTAAATTTGTAACACGATTAGGCGCGTATGAGCGCGGCGCTCACTTTTCCAGTTTTTACTAATTAAAGTTGTAAATCGAACTGTAAATGAGAATTTTTTATGAATGATTAATTAAGATCACTTTGTTTATTTGTTATCAAATAAATGGTAGGTACATTACTTAGTTAAAACTTATTATAATTAAAAAACTAAGATAGAAATCTCTGAAATAAAAATTAAAAAATTCATACATTATAATTATTAAAAGATCAATTAATTGAAAAATTATTAATCATACTTGGAGTTGAAAAATTAAAATAAATACATTATAATTAATTATAGTTATACAGTTTTAAAAAATAATAATACTTGTAGATGAAAAATAAAAAAAAAATTAAAGTACATACATATCAGTTATATTTATTCTGAATCGGATTTTTCTTGTGATCCCGTTTGACATGATTTGCAAATAGTACTTGTATGCTCTTTACAAATACGGTTGTTGTATAGCTCACAGCATACCTAAACATTTAATATTTTATTGAGTTCATTATTTATAAAGTTTATTATTATATTCCTTGTAATACCCACCATTGTTTTTTGATTTTTATTTTTAGGACAATATGCATATTTCAATCTTTCTTTCACTGCTCCATGTTGTTCAGGCTGTGTAGGCTGTTTCTTCATTCCTGTTATTTTCATAATTGTACTTCGAAGTTGAATACTCAATGTTGGTACATCAAGTCGATTGATCATAAACTCTCTAGTAAGTTCTTGACCCAAACTTCTTCGGCGAGTAATAACATTGCCAGTATTTTCCCGATAAATGATTTAGCTATTGATGCCCGCGATATTCATTAGAGAGAAAAATATTGTCAATGGCCATCTACAGCTTACTCTAGAAACAGAATATTCTCCCTTCAATTCGTCAACAACATCTACTCCGCCCTTTGTAGAGTTGTAAAAGGTAATAATCTCAGGTTTATTTTGGTCACCAGAATCTGTATCTATAACGCCTTGATCATGCATACTAGATACCAATATGACATTTTTGTTTTTACGAGGCACATACGACGTAATTATTTGATTTTTACTATATCTAAATAAAGTTGAATTTTTTTCCCTACGTTTAGTATCTAAAAAGCAAGGGGGGATTTTTTTTTTATTTTTGCGTAGAGTTCCAACAGTTGTCAAATTATGACCTTCAAGCAACTCATTTACTAATGGTATGGAAGTGTACCAGTTATCCATCGTGATATTTCGACCAGTTTTAGAAATGGGAGTTATCATCCTTTTTACAATACTTGATGGCTTGTTTTCAAATTTGAATGGGCCTTCAGGCTGCGTTCCTACATATACCTCCATATTAGAAGTAAAAAAAGTACGTGAATCCACCAATGCTTGAATTTTTATGCCATACTTATTTGGCTTGTTCGGGATATACTGACGAAAACTACACCTACCTCTAAATCCCTCGAGCATTTCATCGATAGTGCAGTTTTCCCCAACAGTATATACAGCCTGATAACGTTGTACAAATCCATCGAATATCATTCGGATTGCGGCTAGTTTGTCATACATTTTTCTGCCAGTTCTTGTAATTATATCGTCGAACCTGAGTGTACGAAGCAACAGATAAAATCGTTTTAAGGGCATGACAGCACGAAAATATTCGGGAGATAATGGATCGTCTGACCAAAGATCTTTCAAATTCAAATGGTTGCTACGTAAAACACCTGCCAAGTACAGAAGCCCAAACAACGCTTTTATTTCCTCTCTAGTTGTAGCTAGGCAATCTCTTTCCCGTTGGAAATTTTTACGAATCTTAGTCAAATACATATTAGTACATTTTACTATTTCATCAATGACCATTTCCGGAAAAAATAGCTTCCAACAATCAATAATAGATTTTGCGTCTCGTGCCACTCATAAAAATATACGGCTAAGTTATAACCTAAGTTGAAAAATTAGATGACATTCTTCTCTACTTTTTTATGACAATTTTGTGAATTTAACGCTGCAGTCTTCATACGCACAATCACTTCTAACCGGAGTTACCCTCCTTTCTAGTATAAATAGTATTAATTTATCCAGTAGTCCTGAAATTACACATCAAGTTGACTACTCCTCTATATTTATATTTGGCCTTAAATTCAAATTTTGATCAATATACTTATTTAGTCTGGAAAATGGTTTAGTTATTAAAATCGTATTATCTGGACAGCTATACGAAAAATTGTAAATAAGAACACATAATTGTTTATAATAGTTTGACTTTTGTAATAATATTGTAATATAAATCCAAAAAGTGTGAAAAAGACCGGAAAATGTATCTTTTATGTTTTCATATTATTATATAAAGTATAATTTAATACCACTAAGATTTGTCTTGGGTTAATCATTACCTATAAAATAATAGTTGTGTATTAAAAAGTAGTATTTAACCACATTTTATTTATTAGAATTTTTTTAATTCTCCAAAACACAATTTTACTATTTACGTATTTTGTCTACTATCTTTACACAATATAATCAATTCAAATTTATACAACAGTAAAATACTATTTAGAAATTTAAGCTTGAATCATAACAATGGTTCTAATAATAATTATTAGTTGCCAAATTCACCATATATTTTAGTTTTCTTATTTTTAACCAAAACAGTAACATGAAAACTCATCAACGTCTGCACACTAGTGAAAGACCTCACAAATGTAGTGTCATTTCAATGTAATTTTTTTTCACACTTTTTAACCCAAGTCACGTGAACTTACTCACACCGGAGAGGCATTATACAAATGTAGCGTTTGAGAATAAGTTCCTTATTATTTCACTATCCTGAAAATTAACAAACATGTCTATACAGGCGAGAAACCCTTCAAATGTAAATAAATCTTCAGCCAAAGTTCTAACCTGAAAACACACGTTCGTGTGCACACCGGCAGAAAGCCATGTACATGAATTATATTATGTAAAAAATCGGTTTAACAAAACCGTTGCCTCATATCGAATCAAGCAAAATTACTAATAACTGTTGATGTGAAATCGGAAAAAAATAATTTTTATGTAAGAAATATCAAATATTTTTTTTTTAAATAGTTACCCCAATATTTTTATACACGTTTTGAAAAGTAAATGATGAATTTTTTTTTGTATATTGTGGTATGAATTATTCATCCATTTTGTTTTTTTAATATTTTATAGAGGTATGAACAGAAGGTACTATTACAGATTAGTTATCTGTTTTCCATCGTATTTTATCTAATTTGTGATACTATTAACTCTTGATCAACATTTTAGAACACTAGCCATTTAAAAGTATATTATTTTAAGTAATCTGACTTTTAACCAATTTTAATTTCAATGACGCAAATTTTCAAGTATTGGACAAAAAAAATGGGAATATCTTCTTATTTAAGTTTCTGGCTTTATATTTTTTAACGGCAACGTTTGTTTTAATTTTTTAGTCTCCAACATTTTTAAAAACTACAATGTAATTTTTTTATTGATATTGTTATTTTAATCTAGCGGCAACAATTTGTTTTTATCAGCAAAAAAAGTAAAAGCTTTGGCAAAATGTATTTAAAAAAATTTTTAGGGTATGAAACTCTAGAAACTGGTGTTATGATGTGTACAGGAATGTTTTTAGTGAGTAGAACTTGAAAATAACTGACTAGCCCAAACCAATGTACTGATGTTATCCAATTAGTATAATATGCTTATTCACAATGATTCCAGATGTTGGCCATAATTGTAGTAATTGTTAACGGACCACTTTTTGGAAAAGCCACACGTAAACGGAAATGTAGTTAAATATTATTTTTAGAATATTTTAATATCTACATTTTTTAGGTCCGCCATTGATGCTGGTGGCAATTATTACTTTTATGACGATTATTTGGATTATAGCATTCTTCGGAGCATTGCTTGTTAGTATGTTTACACTAAACATTTTATATTACAATAAAAATAATTATGATGCTAGATAGTTATTTATTGATTATCTATTATTATGCTATTAATAGCTATTATGATGCTTAGATAAAAACGCTCTGGTAAAAAAGTAAAACAACACCTTCAAATACAAATGAAATTGTACTTCTAAAGACAATACAATTGTTTACCATTTTTTGTACTCTAATGAAGTAGGTATTCTAAAATAATTTAATTTTGTTTTTATCCGTTTTTGTTTTCAGTCGTCAAAAGATGTTATTAAGTATGTGATCTTAATGTGGTCGTCATTGATCATTTGTTGGCTGATTTTAACCATAATGCTTGTCATATTCAAAAACAGGTAATTTATACTAATAACAATGTCTATTCTGTTGCGGTAGGTAATGCAATAATCATTTTTCCATTAAAAATTTAAAAAATACATTTTAAAAATTCATAAAAATAGAGAGATATAAAAAATCTATAACGCAATTAAAGGTGCTAAAAATAGATTTTTTTCTTCTCACCTTTAAAAATTTAGATTTGATCGAATTCTTCATAAAATGGCGTAATAAAAAATACATAAATATAAGTCATACTTAAAATTATGTTTGCTTACAAATATATAATAAACTAATAATTGTTCCATACTATATTATATGTTCTAATAATATTTCTCACAAAATTCACTAAAAGATTATTAAGTCACAGATTTAATTAGAATATTTTTTTAATTTATTGAATAGGAAAAACAACATTCGGCAATATTTTTATTTTGTCTAACGTAATTATTTTTGTGAATAACTTTGAAATAGAGAAAGTGTTCTATTAATCAATTTGAGTTTTTCTTTTCAAATTTTTTGTAAACCGAAAAAGAAAAACTAGTTAATTTTTTTATTCCCCATTTTATTATTTCAATAAAAAAAAGCACCATTTTTTTGTAACTGTGTTTGTTGTTTCTATTTACTAATAGTTTTTGACAATTTATCTAACATTCAGGAATGTAAATAAACCGCCAAAAACTTTTTTTTACTGTTCATTGTTAATTTAGATTTTATATAGGACAAAGATTCAAGGAGACAGTTGTGTCTAAAAAATAAGTAACTTGTTATAAACAAGATTTAAAGGAAAAGAACAGCCAAGGTTTACCTATTATGACTAAAACGCGAAGCCATATTTCAAGGTGTCTGCCAAACCGAACATTTTTCTTTATTACTTCTGTTAGTTTTTCTAACAAATCTACCTTATTTTCTAATAGATTTACCAAAATCGCGCCTTTTAGCCCAAATGAATAATTAGTAAGCTTTCCATTATAAAAAAAATATTTCAAATCTGTCCAATAGGTAGATTTTTTTATAAAATTTCGCCATCATTTTAAAAGTTAAGTTTATGTGAAAAACTCAACAGTTTATTTATTATTCATGTATCTTTAAATTATTTGGCATACTTATTATAAGTCCTAGATCAATTTTTAACAAATATGGCCTATCTTTTGTCTCTTAATATTCCAATTTGGACGCTTTCTAGGGCATTTTTTTTTTATCATTTTCGTTTACAATAAAAACACCTGCCCAAGTGTCAACTCAATTCCAGTCGAGTTCTTTTGTTTGATCCCATTTCCGATACGTTTGAACGACAATCATTTATAAATACTGTCCTTCCGGGCAATTCTCGACTCATTGTGAATATGCCGTTGGTTTATTGCCAAAAGGATATCCTGTATACCGTACGGATCCAGATGTGCACCGACCTTTTGGATATTGGGCACGGACATCACTCTGAGAAAACCTCCACCGTCGACCCAGACACCCGAGTGGCCAATAGATTTACCGACTACAGGGAACACCGACCAACCATCTGATCAACCATCCAACACTACGATCGGCGAAGGGCCAACTACTCTAGGAGCGGAGCCTACACAAGATACCGGAAATGCAACTACAGCTGCTACACCTAATTCTGTAAGACACATCTTAATATTCGTTTTTTTTTAGTCAAATCAAAATAACGCTTTTTAACGGTGGTTATGTTATTGGATAAAAACTTGAAAACAAAACGGAAGATGTTGATCGATATATATATATTTTTTAACGAAATACTGACACCTCACACCCGTTATTCCAGATGTAAACTTGCCGTTTCTTACATCTTTCTTAGCAGTGATCGTAAAGTTTAGAAATTTTGAAAACGTATAGCAAACGACATTAGTATAATAGTATAATTTTCTTTGTAGTTAGAGTGTCAATAAATGTGGGATAATATTTTTCAACTATCAATGTTCTAATTTTTTCCGACAACATGGTTGTTTTTAAATAGATATTTTGACAGAAATTCTCTATACCAAATTTATTGATTTAAAGGTGGAATGACGCCATAGGTAGACTAGAGGGGTGCTTTCACACCTCCAGACTCAAAATTAGCACCCCCAAAAATTGAAACCTTGATTTGTACGCAAACAATTTTACATAATATACATACTCTGTTTAAATTTTTTATTTTAGAATATTTTTGTTTTTAAATATATTATTTCATATCTAATGGTTTGAAGATGTTTAGCCAGGTATACATCATTTTAGCACCCGCTAAAATGTAGGTCTAGTCTCGCCTATTAATGTAGATAATTGGCTTATCAAACACTTTTGTAGTAACTTATAATCAAAGTTGAGCAAGTTTAACATTTAATAATAAACTACAGATTTTATCTAAATTTATATTTGTCCAAAAATTAAAACAACTCATTTTTATTTGAATAAAAATAAAATTACCTTAAATATTTTTTTCTTTATTTTGATTAACTTTAATATATATTATTATCTTTACACAAACGTATTATTTAATAATAATAAATCAAAGACTGATGAATTGTTCAATGAACAACGATCGTCCAATAAATTTGTTTTTTATAATCGACTTTATTAAAGAAAATGTTTTCACTGAAAATGAATTATGTGAATGTTGCCCAACTCAGCTTGTAATTAAAAGCAGATCCAGTTATTAATTCATTGAAGTTCATTATAATGAACGTTTTTTGATTTGCAATAAAATGCATTATGTGTTTTTTAATAGTTTGCACTACCCCTGAGTACCTCGGTTGAAACATATTATGTTGGATAAAGTCTGAAATGTTTTGGGCAAATAATTTTACTGTAATTTGTTATTATTGTTATAGAATTCATCAGCTGCAACTGAGTCAAAAGAAACTGCCAAACCAAAACAATTTTTACTGACGGACAGCACGGTTTTGAGCACGGTTAGTCAAAAAGTCGGTCCGGCGGCATATTTTTCAACGGAGAAATATATTGAAAATAGCAACGTCAGCGACAGCGCCATACAGCTAGCGAAAACTACACTGCTTAGATATCTGTCAATGCATAATCTTCAGTATCCTATGCCGCCAGATTCGCCGCAGGAAATACCTCCGGATTACCCGCCGGATTACCCGCCGACTTCGCCCCCGTCAAAAAAGAAAAAGAAGCCGGCAAAAATGTGGAAAGAAAACATGGCAAAATCCATTCCTTTATTGATATTTTTCACAAGTGGGTATCATATACGGTCCCTCTCCCTCTTCCAACCCCTATCTTGGAACAACCAGCAAAAATGTCATCGAGAATCATAATATTTCGTTTCAGTTGTGCTGTTCTACTCGCTGTACACGCTTGTGAGCTATTACCATCAATTGAATTGCATAGAAGAGTGTATTTGTACGGTAGAGTGCAGTAAACCGTGCAACAGCGAATCTCAAAAGACGTGTAATAGAAGACCGCCGTCGAGACAATGTTAATGAACAATTTTATTTTCTAGAGCAAAATCGAAATCACACGTGTGTACCGTCTCAATTTTTATTGATCTGACAATAAAGTGTTAGCGTTCCTTGCCCATACATAATTTTAATTGCTGTAGTTCGTATCACACTTTTAATCAAATTTAAAAACATTCATTATGATGTCTTATGTTTACAAAACTATTTTACAACACACAATTTTCAGCTTCGATGAAAATCTTAGAAGAAACACATTATTATTTTAATTTTAACCATTAACGCTGGTGATTTTATCCGAAAGGACTATTACAGTAGGGCCGAGGCATAATGGAAGCAAATCATAAAGGGGACGGAGAGGTCACGGGTCTACAGGAATTATTATTAATACAAATTATGAAATCACTTTCAATTAATAAACGCTTTGATGCTAATTTGTAAACACTGCACCTCACTTTAATTCTTTCTTAATATACTGATTTATACTGTGCTTGGTTTGGACTTTACTGGTTTAAAAATACTAACTACTGACTCGCATCGAAGCGTTTATTCGAAAGTATTTTTATCACTTTCAGTTGTAATAATTCCTGTAAACCTGTGACCTCCCCGTCACCACTCTGCCCCGACTCCACTGTACTGGCTTTTTAGTTACTTGAATTAAATTCATTCAATCCGCAACAATAGAAGTTCTGTTCAAATCGACTTTATATCGATTGTGACTGAAATAAATCAATAAGTTAATTGTGTAATGTTGACAAATTGGTTTTTATTGATTAATAAAAATTGATAAATGTAATCAAACAACATCATGGACGTTTTACCCTGTAATACAAGTTAAAACCAGAATAAAACCAAGCGTTTTTTCAGACGAGATTTAAATATAATATTTAAAACAATATACCATCAATTGTATCAACTGATATAATTTCGGAGCTGATAAGAGCGTGCGACAACATGGCGTTCGGGTACACGATGATACCACAACACTATTTTTTTGTGTCTCACATTTGGTACACCGTTAATGAAGTTAAAAAAAAATTAATTAAATTAAAACCTAAAACTGGTACTTGATAATTAATAGTATCATTCTATAGAATTTTCCTTCGTTCAATATGTCTAACTCCTGACAAATTTTCAATTTAAAGGTCCTAAAATTACGGCTTAAAAACCAAAAAGACAAAAAAAAACTTGCACCCCTCTATGGGATGAGAAATGGAAATAATTTTAATTTGAGATTATTGATGTTTATAAATTTCAACTTGATCCGACTCTTTTTCTCGAAATTATAGCCAGTAAAAGTTTAAATTTTAATTGTGTAGAAGTAAAATTTTTTCAACTTTTATTCCCCAAAGTACCAACTAGATCAATTTTGTGACTAATAAAGTAACTAATCGAAGGAATTGGTTCAGTATTAAAAAAGTTACAGTGTAGGCACAAAAAATGCCTACATTTTCAATGAGAAAAATTAAAAATATTGTTGTTGTTAGTTAGAGAAATATCGGATAGTTTAAATCCACCAAAGGGTTGTAAATAGCATCTCTTATAATTTGATTATGTACTGTTGTTAATTAACTGTGAAATAATCCCGTTTTTGAAGAAATCTCAATAGTATTGTCATGCGTATATATTGTGTAAACATAAATTAATACTTAATATAAAGTAAAATCCTAAATAAATTTATCATTTAATATAATTTAATTTATCTATCTAATAATAATTACCTAACCTACTTACTAAAACAATTTATTTAAGAATATTGTTTTGTTGTCGTTACTTGAAAAAAACTTTACAAACTTTTAGCACATAACCTAAATGAACCAATGTTCTATGACGCTGATCAATGATTTTAAAAAAGACATCCCAAACCATATTATGTTAACATTAATATATCCTTTATACTTAAATCTTGTTCTTAGTATAATATTGCCCCTGTGGGTGGGGGGCCAGAATACACCCACGGTAGTCCATGCCTGTCGTAAGAGGCGACAAAAATGGACCTGAAGGTGAGCAGCAGCGCCTTCAGTACTGGCTATAGGTGGATGCTTCGTAAGCAGGTACAGCTATAGCCAGGTAGAAGTAGTAGGCGTGCATGGAGACCATGAACACGGCTACTACACTGCGATGTGGAAGGCAAGAGGAAACCACCACATTAATCTCCTTAGTCAATTAACAAATGACCAGCACAATAAATGATATAATGTATGGAAACGACCTTATCGGAGAGGTTATTCCCGGCAGGAGGCCAAACAAGGTTCCTCAGGTCGTCACCAAGCGAAATCCTTGTAGTATGATAGGAACATGGAATGTCAGAACCCTGTTGCAAACAGGGAAACTAGAAAATCTTAAGATTGAGATGAAACGTCTCAAAATTGATATTTTGGGGATAAGTGAAATGAGATGGAATGGTCAAGGTGACTTTATATCGGGAGACCACAGAGTCATCTACTCTGGTGGTGACAATGGAAGAAATGGAGTTGGCATTATCCTGAATAAAAAATGGGCACAATGTGTGAGAAGTCACATTGCTTACGATAATAGATTGATATTGATCAAATTAAAATCTGTTCCTAATGACATCGCAATAATACAAGCATATATGCCCACAACACAAGCGAACGATGAAGAAGTAGAAGAGGTCTACGAAAAGATAGAAGAACTCATTAATCTCACAAATAGTAAGGAAAATTTAATTATCATGGGGGATTGGAATGCGATTGTGGGTGAAAATACAGACGGCAGAGAAGTTGGTAAATACGGACTCGGAACAAGGAATGAAAGAGGTGACCGTCTTGTCGAATTCTGCAGACAACATGATTTAGTTATAACCAATACTTTATTCATGAATCATAAAAGAAGACGCTATACGTATAAAATGCCAGGTGATATTAACAGATACCAATTAGACTACATCATGGTAAAGAATAGGTACAAAAACCAGATCAAATCGAGTAAATCCTACCCAGGAGCTGATATTGACAGTGACCACAACCTGGTAATGATCAAGTCCATATTGAAATTCAAGAAGTTAGAAAAACCAAAAAATAAAGGACATAAATGGAATTTGTGTCAACTAAAGCAACCAGAAAT
This sequence comes from Adelges cooleyi, assembly GCF_023614345.1. NCBI lineage: Eukaryota > Metazoa > Arthropoda > Insecta > Hemiptera > Adelgidae > Adelges > Adelges cooleyi. Next base: position 2,413,460 of record NW_026095978.1, read on the forward strand.
AAGAAAACTGTTCGAAAAGAAATGCAAAGAAAAACTTGAAACCAAAAGTAAGCCGAGGATAGATGATTGTAATAATATAGAGCATGGATGGCGTCGCATAAAAGAATCTATTGTCCAGTCTGCAGAAGAAATATTAACTAGGGAAAAACCAGCACCGAAACGCGAATGGATAACAATGGAAATAGTTCAAGATATAGAAAGAAGAAGATTGCTTAAAAACAAAACAGATGAAGAAAGTAAAAGACAATATAAGACGTTAAGAAATAAAATAAACCGTGAAGCAAAAAAAGCCAAAGAGATGTGGATTGAAAAGAATTGTGAAGAAATAGACAATATGATGAAATACAATCAACAGGATAAGGCATATAAACTCATTAAACGATACTTCAATGAAAAAAAGTCACAATGCACACACGTAAAGGATAAAGAGGGAAATTTACTTATAGATGAAATAGCGATAGCGAATAGATGGAAAGAATACGTAGAAGAACTATATGGAGAAGAAATAAACACCGACTTACTCGTTGAAACCCCAACCGACGGCGACTTTGATTCAAATGCAGATACAAGGATTCTAAAATCAGAGTTTGAAGACGCACTTCAAACAATGAAGAAAAACAAAGCACCAGGCCCAGACGAATTAAACACAGAACTCCTACAGCAGACAGGGGATGAAATAAAGAACGCTCTGTACGAACTGTTATGTCAAATATACGAGACTGGGAAAATTCCGAGAGATTTTGGATGTAGTAGATTAGTTATCCTACCAAAAAAACCTAGAGCCAACCAGTGCGAAAATTTTAGGACCTTAAGCTTGATATCGCATGCGGCTAAATTACTAGCAATAATTGTAAGTAAAAGGATAAGTAAGAGGATAGAAGCTAGATTAGCAAACGATCAATATGGTTTCCGGAAGAACAAAGGAACCAGGGAGGCTATTTTAGGTCTGAGAGTAATAATTGAAAAGCAAATTGAGAGACAAAAAATCACTTATATGGCTTTTGTAGACCTAGAAAAAGCATTTGATAGCTTAAAATGGACAAGTCTCTTTAAAATTTTGGAAGAAACAGAGATAGATTTTAAAGACAGACGTATTCTCTATAAAATGTATAAAGAACAAGAAACCATTATTAATATTAATACAACAACAGTGACTGCCAGAATCCAAAAAGGTGTGAGACAAGGGTGCCCACTTTCACCTGCATTGTTCAATGTATTTATTGAAAAAGCAATAAATGTCATAAAGCTTTGGTTAGAACAAAAAGGAATTGGAGTAAAAATAGGAGGGGTACTAATAACAATGCTTCGCTTCGCTGATGATATAGTCGTTCTTGCAACATCTGAGGAAGACTTACAAGCAGCGTTAAATGTAATGAATATTACGTTCAAAGAATATAGTCTGAAAATAAATGCAGCCAAGACCAAAGCCCTAGTATGCTACAAGAAAAACATACCATCTATAAATATAACATTAGAAAACAAAGAAATTATCCAAGTAGACTATTTCAAATACTTAGGCAGCATTATAACAGACGACGGGAAATCAACCAAGGAAATTAGAAGCAGGATAGGTCAAGCAAAGAATACATTCCTTAAAAAGAAAAAAATACTAACATCAAAAAATATGAACATAGTAACGAAGAAACGGCTCATAAAAACATACGTCTGGAGTGTGGCATTATACGGAAGTGAGACCTGGACAATTAATAAGAAAGAAAAAGATATGTTAGAAGCTCTGGAGATGTGGTGTTGGAGAAAGATGCAGAGAATAAGCTGGACTGATAGAAGATCAAATGAAGACATCCTGAGGACAATAGATGAAAAACGAACATTTATAGACATTATAAAGAGAAGGAGATGGCAGATGATAGGACACACGTTGAGACATGGAGATGAATTGCATAGTTTAATAATTGAAGGAATGATAGAGGGTACAAGATCAAGAGGAAGACCTAGGACGAGATACATTAGCCAAATAATGCAGGATGGAGGAGTCACTTCCTACAGGGAACTTAAGAATATGGCAAATGATAGAGAAAAATGGAGAAGCCATTTATTGTAAAACATTTGTTAAAAACCAATCTTCGGATTGAAAAACAAAAAAAAGTATAATATATATATACATATATATAAATTAAAATTTAAAAAAACAAAACTTTTTCTTATTTGTGATAAGTATTAAAAAGTAGTTTTAATGAAAATTATGTTTTATAATAATTATTGGATGGTAAAATTGTATATGTTATAAGATACAATCAGTTGAGAGAAGGTTTGCAGGAGCTCTGGGATTTAAATTGCCTAAGGTTAGGTTAGGTTTATTTAATTGAGTTTCGTACGAAACTACTTTTGCCAAAAAAATGACTTCAGGTTAAAACGTTATTACTTTTATATGAACATACTATTGATAAATAAGTAGTATTACAAAAATTCGTGTTAACGGGTTTTGTTATTTTTCAAACAATTGTTTTGCCTTAAAGTGTTGTAATGGATGACTTTAAAAAGTCAAATATTAATCTAAATTGAACACGATAAAAATGTTTAAATAATAGTCATGTAGCAAGTTTAGAGACTATGTATGTTATGCATATGCATTACTGTCATGACGCCCTTCTCTTTTTTACCTAAAATGAAAATGACCGCTTAATGAAAATGTATAATGTAATTCTAAAGACGCCGTAATTGAAAAAAATGATTCTTTAACATATTTAGTGCAATAGAGATATATTTTGAACGTTTAAATAAATATATTTACATAGTTCATTTATTAACCTATATACATCAGAACACAATGTCATTTTTGGTAGAAACTCAATTAAACAATAATAAACTAAATAATAGAAAAATATTAAATATCTTGTTTAAAAAATAATAATTTTTGTGCATCGGGTTAAACCAAACGATGTCGTTTTGTACAATTAGATTTCTGCACTAAACACATAAGTAGTAGCGATTCACTAGCCGTTACAGCGGTTCTAATCTCTGGAAATAAATCATTTATAAAATCATATTATTATTTTAGAATAGTAAACAAAAATAATGTATTTTTTCGGTAATAATATTTTTTAGATTGAACAATTATGTAGCAGCATGTATTCTGTACAGATTCTGCATATGATATCACCACAATTACAAATGCAACGTTTTTTCACTTTGATGCTTTGTAGTTTTCGTATGTAGTTTATCAGAGTCCACAAACTGACTATGTATAACACTAAAAAAAATAAATAAAAACTAAATACTATAGTTGCTATCTGTTTAGAAAAAATCGACGTTTTTACTGAGGAAAATAATTGCAGCCAAGTTATTCATACTGAATGGATCAAATCCACCGCTGGATTTCAGGGAACCATCTTCTAAAATATGATCATGTATTGTTGTTTTACTATTTTCAAACATTCGAGTATACGATGGAATCTCAATAATATTTTCATCTAAATATATTCTGTAAAATATAAATTAACATATTTAATAGTTACAAAGAAATGTCTCAGCAAGCACAATAATTATCGGGTAACGACCGCCTAGATCAAATTTTAGTATTCCTAACACACATTTCTATACACCATACATTAGGGAGGCCCTTGAAAAGTAATTTTTCGGATTTTAACCTCAACGCCCTAAAAAGACTCTAAATGTAATAAAAATAAGATAAAAAAAAAAAATTGAAACATTTTTAACCGGTGTTCTACAATAGGATTTAACATAGGGTTTAGACACTTGTGCACAAATCAATGCATAACTTTTTTTCTACTCCTTAGTTTGGGCTAATTTTTTAAAGGTCTTATAGCTTGGAGTAGGAAAAAAGTTATGCATTGATTTATACTATACTCAGGTGGTGGAAACCTATGTTAAATCCTATCAAAACTTCAACATTTAATGGGCAAGAGTTAAAATAAATATATTTCGAATTTTTTTTAACCTAATTTTTATTATACTTAGTAACTTTTTAAGGGGCCTCGAGGTTTAAATTTGAAAATCAACTTTTTGAGGACCATCCTAATACAGTAAACGTATAACAAATGAATAAAAACACATTCGAATTAACATAGTAAGGCCAATGATAACAACCATGATATTAATTAAAATTAAAGTGATGTAGGCATAATATATCAATGTAGTTGGCCGGAGATCTAAACGTTCTTCTAATGTCCTAAACTTTTAAAAAATATTTATATTCAATAAAAAGTTGTTCTAAACATGTATTAATCCATCATATTAGTTGTTTATTAAGGTTGTATACCTTTTAGGGCGCAATGTTGTTTTCAAATGGAAATGATATCTCCTCCGATATACAGGATATATCCTATTAGTACTACAATCACACTGTTGATTTGTAATTCGAGGACTTGGATTATTTGTAGACCAAAAGTTAGATCTTATTGTAGTCCTTATGGTTGCTGTTGTTCGCTTATACTTCATGCTACGAGGTCGCGTAAGTTGGTAGCGACCAAAGTGCATCGTATTCCGAGTTATAGCCTTGGAGTTGTCTCCTTTCGTAACGTGGAGTATGATTATTGGTAGTGTAAACTGTGTGCTTAAAGTTGTTCTAATAAAGGTTGGAGCTCTAGTTGTTGTTAGTGGTTTAGTTGTTGCTATCGTGGTCATTTTAGTCGATGGTGGTAGTGGAACGGAATTCTTAAAAATGATTGTACCAATAGTTGGTCTATTAAACGTTGATGATATTTTAGTTACATTTCTGGCCATTATTAATTGTATAGTTATCCAAAATAATTTGGCCGAATTCCTATATGTTGTGGAAATTCTGTTAATTATTGTTGGTTCATAAATCACTTTCGTAGTCCTTGATGGAGATGAAATAGCCCTGTTATAAGTTCTAGCCATTCTTATTATTACTTCAGTCGTTGCTAATGGTGTAATAATTTTCAATATTTTATTTTTCTTTCTAAAAATGTTTAATTGTGAATTTATCATTGATTGTGATGCGTGACTGTAGAAAGTAGCTGATAATGGTGTAGTTGTATGTACAAGTTTGGTAAAATAAGTGGGAATCATGTCAAGTTTTAAAAATTGTGGGTATTGTAAGACAGCAGTGCTTTTGGTAGCTGTTATTAATGGGGTAGTTGATTTTACAAATGTGGTGGAAAAAGTGGTAATCCTATCAGGCTTTATTGGTTGTGTTGATTGTGAGCCAATAGGGCTGTAAGTAGTTTTTAATGGCGTAGTTTTTTGTATAAGTGTGGTGGAAGAAATGGTAATCCTATCGGGTTTTATTGGTTGTGTTGATCGTGAAACAATAGGGCTGTAAGTAGTTTTTAATGGGGTAGTTGTTTGTACCAGTGTGGTGAAAGAAGTGGGAACTCTGTCAGTTGTCAATGGTTTTGTTGATTTTGAAACAGTAGTGCTGGTAGTAGTTGTTAATGGGGTAGTTGTTTGTACGAGTCTGGTGAAATAAGTGGTAATCCTATCGGGTTTTATTGGTTCTGTTGATCGTGAACCAATAGAACTGTATGTAGTTGTTAATGGGATAGTTGTTTTTACAAGTGTAGTGGAAGAGGTGGTAATCCTATCGGGTTTTATTGGTTGTGTTGATCGTGAACCAATTGGGCTGTACGTAGTTTTTAATGGGGTAGTTGTTTGTACAAGTCTGGTGGAAGAAGTGGGAACTCTGTCAGTTGACAATGGTTTTGTTGATTGTGAAACAGTAATTCTGGTAGTAGTTGTTAATGGGATAGTTGTTTTTACAAGTGTGGTGGAAGAAGTGGTAATCCTATCGGGTTTTATTGGTTGTGTTGATCGTGAACCAATAGAACTGTATGTAGTTTTTAATGGGGTAGTTGTTTTTACAATTGTGGTGGAAGAAGTGGTAATCCTATCGGGTTTTATTGGTTGTGTTGATCGTGAAAAAATAGGGCTATACGTAGTTTTTAATGGGGGAGTTGTTTGTATAAGTCTGGTTGAAGAAGTGGAAACTCTGACAGTTGTTAATGGTTTTGTTGATTGTGAAACAGTAGTACTGGTAGTAGTTGTTAATGGGGTAGTTGTTTTTACAAGTGTAGTGGAAGAGGTGGTAATCCTATCGGGTTTTATTGGTTGTGTTGATCGTGAAACAATAGGGCTGTAAGTAGTTTTTAATGGGGTAGTTGTTTGTATAAATCTAGTGGGAGAAGTGGGAACTCTGTCAGTTGTCAATGGTTTTGTTGATTGTGAAACAATAGTACTATTAGTAGTTTTTAATGGGGTAGTTTTTTGTATAAGTCTAGTGGATGAAGTGGTAATCCTATCGGGTTTTATTGGTTGTGTTGATTGTGAAACAATAGGGCTGTAAGTAGTTTTTAATGGGGTAGTTGTTTGTATAAATCTAGTGGAAGAAGTGGGAACTCTGTCAGTTGTCAATGGTTTTGTTGATTGTGAAACAATAGAGCTGTACGTAGTTTTTAATGGGGTAGTTGTTTGTATAAGTCTGGTAGAAGAAATGGGAACTCTGTCAGTTGTCAATGGTTTTGTTGATTGTGAAACAGTAATGCTGGTAGTAGTTGTTAATGGGGTAGTTGTTTTTACAAGTGTAGTGGAAGAGGTGGTAATCCTATCCGGTTTTATTGGTTGTGTTGATTGTGAAACAATAGGGCTGTAAGTAGTTTTTAATGGGGTAGTTGTTTGTATAAATCTAGTGGAAGAAGTGGGAAATCTGTCAGTTGTCAATGGTTTTGTTGATTGTGAAACAATAGTACTATTAGTAGTTTTTAATGGGGTAGTTTTTTGTATAAGTCTAGTGGATGAAGTGGTAATCCTATCGGGTTTTATTGGTTGTGTTGATTGTGAAACAATAGGGCTGTAAGTAGTTTTTAATGGGGTAGTTGTTTGTATAAATCTAGTGGAAGAAGTGGGAACTCTGTCAGTTGTCAATGGTTTTGTTGATTGTGAAACAATAGAGCTGTACGTAGTTTTTAATGGGGTAGTTGTTTGTATAAGTCTGGTAGAAGAAATGGGAACTCTGTCAGTTGTCAATGGTTTTGTTGATTGTGAAACAGTAATGCTGGTAGTAGTTGTTAATGGGGTAGTTGTTTTTACAAGTGTAGTGGAAGAGGTGGTAATCCTATCCGGTTTTATTGGTTGTGTTGATTGTGAAACAATAGGGCTGTAAGTAGTTTTTAATGGGGTAGTTGTTTGTATAAATCTAGTGGAAGAAGTGGGAAATCTGTCAGTTGTCAATGGTTTTGTTGATTGTGAAACAATAGTACTAGTAGTAGTTGTTAAGGGGGTAGTGGTTTGTACATGTGTAGTGGAAGAAGTGGGAAATCTGTCAGTTGACAATGGTTTTGTTGATTGTGAAACAGAAGTACTGGTAGTAACTGTTAATGGGGTAGTTGTTTGTAAAAGTGTGGTAGAAGAAGTGGTAATACTGTCAGGTTTTATTGGTTGTGTCGTTTGTGAAACAATAGGGCTGTAAGTAGTTTTTAATGGGGTAGTTTTTTGTACAAGTGTGGCGGAAGAAGTAGGAATTCTGTCAGTTGTCAATGCTTTTGTTGATTGTGAAATAGCAGTGCTAGTAGTAGCTGTTAATGGGGTAGTTATTTGTACAAGTGTGGTAGTAGAAGTAGTAATACTGTCAGATTTTACTGATTGTGAAGATTGTGAAACAGTAGTGCGGTTAGTAGCTGATAATATGGGTGTCGTTTCTACAATTGTGGTAGATAAAGTGGTAATATTGTCAGTTTTTATGGATTGAGAATCAGTAGTGCTGTAAGTAGCTGTTAATGAAGTTGTTGTTTTTACAATTGTGGTGGAAGAAGTGGTGTTCTTGTCAGGTTTTATTGATTTTGTAGATTGTGAATCAGTAGTGCTGGTAGTAGCTGATAATGGAGTAGTTGTTTCTACAAGTGTGGTGGAAGAAGTGGAGTTCTTGTCAGGTTTTATTGATTGTGTAGATTGTGAATCAGTAGTGCTGGTAGTAGCTGTTAATGGGGTAGTTGTTTCTACAAGTCTGGTGGATGAAGTGGTATTCTTGTCAGGTTTTATTGATTGTGAATCGGTAGTGCTGTATGTAGCTGTTAATGGAGTAGTTGTTTCTACAAGTGTGGTGGAAGAAGTGGAGTTCTTGTCAGGTTTTATTGATTGTGTAGATTGTGAATCAGTAGAGCTGGTAGTAGCTGTTAATGTGGTAGTGGTTTCTACAAGTGTGGTGGAAGAAGTGTTAGTCGTATCTGTCTGTGAAGTTGTATTTTTTTTAGAAGCAGTTGGAGGAGAAATATTTTCGTTTGTGTTTGTCGATGGCAGTTTGGTGTGAACAGATGATTTGGTTTGTGTAGTTGGTTTTTCAGTCGGTCCTGGTTTTGTATTTTGAGGGGTAAAAACAGAATTGGTAACTGGAGGAGTTTTGTTAGGGATGCCTTTAGTTGTCGTAAATATATTAGACGCTCCTTTCTTTGATGATCGTGGCTCCTTGTTTTTAATTAAAAACATTGACGATATACTGCGACCATTAGCATATAAAAAACTACTGAAAATATAACAATTAAAACTTGTTAGTATACATTATATACTATAGTAAATATTAGTAGTTTATTTACTTACTCATTTGTGGTTATTGAGTAAATTGTCAACCCTATCCATAATATTATGAATGCTATCCATAGTTTTATAGCTAGACTTATACATGTTATAGAATTCTGAAACAAATTAAATTATTTTATACTATTTTTACTTGACTAAAATAGTGTGAACTTATTATCCTCATCCTTCCTTCAACCAACTTCTTTGGGTTTCTTGAAATATTATAGTGTATTATAGTAAAGTATAAAGCATCGAGCGATAAAAAAAAAATCGGTTTTGTTTTAATTTATACGTATTTTATAAACACTGTTCGTTGAAATTATTATTTATTTAACTTTAATTTTTGGCAAGTGAATTTTTGATGCGGAGCTGTGAAGGTACTTTTTTTACAATAATGTATTTGTTTTTTTTTTGTGTCTAGAACGACATTTTTTTTAAGCCCCTGAACCTATTCCTTTATTTAGCTTTAATATTGAATAAAAGTCGTAACTGTAAGATATCTTATTTTTTTTAATTATTGAGAAAACCAACATATACTTTAGATATTGTTTAAGTTAATATTACTTATGTCTGCAACTTTTTAAAAAATAGTTTTATTAGATCATTGTATGAGATTTTCTTTAAACATAAAACTACCGTTTAACCAAAAAATTCATAAACCCTTTCCTGTAGAAGGAGTGGAACACTTTTCTTTTTTTCGTTTTTTAAGTGAAGATTTAGTGTTAAGGTAAAAATATTAGACTGAAAGGTAAATATAGAAAGGAGCTATTACATAATATGCACTTTTCTAAGAAAGCCGTTGTCAACTTTTTTTTTTATAACTATTAAATACATTAAAAGATTACAGATTTCACAAAATTTTTCAGCACATACGACGTATACATTTTATAAATACTTATATCATTCTAATATTTATAAGTTAATGTATAATAAATACTGAATAAATTATACTGAAGATTACCTTCATTGATTAAAGAAAACAATAGTAGGTAATTAGGAATAAAGATTGGTATCTATTATTTAACTACTATTTATAGTTAAGAAATAATTATTAAATATATCAAAGATTTAATAGAGCTACTATTATGGATATTAAAGACATTTTCTTCCATGAATAGTCAGAATTTCAATTGAATTTTTAAATTAGAAGTTAATAATTATTTTTTTAAAACACCACCTATGTAGAGCGTGTATTTCATTGATATCGACCCCCTCTCAAGCGGCCATGTTTTTGTCTCTTATCTCTAATTTGGTATCTCTCATATCTTATATCTAATCTGATATCTCTATTTTTATGTCTAATCTAGTGTCTCTAATATCTTATCCCTAATACATTATCTCTATATTTATCTTTAATCTATTTTTCTAGGGATCTCTACTTTTTTTGTTTATTGATAAAAATTTATACTTAATACTAAGTAAAAATATACCAATATAAAAGGTAATTTTTGTGAGAACAACGAATATTCAGAGTGATGCACCTTATATGAGAGCACATGTCCTACTACTAAACAAAAAGTATGTAAGTACGTATATCCAAATAACTATACTACTTGAACGATTTTTGTGCTTTCAGTAATTGTAGTTACTTAGTAATGCTAAGAAATACTAACTGATCCAAATAGCACTATTAACCACGTTGTTGCTATTAGAATATGAACACCTGTGGATGCCATGGAAAACTCTGTAAAATTAAAAATTAATATATTAAACTTGTAGGTATATTAAATATTATTTGTATTGAATCACCAATAACTTTACTATTGATACCGTGTACTAACCTAACGTCCTTATATAGTATACAATGTTGGCACTACTGAGAACGGTTATTTATTAGGAAGTAAAATATTGGCAATATTTGTCGAAAATTGGGTCTACGATAAAAGTTTAAGTATATCAATTGGTTAATTAATAGTATTTGGATATTGGTCTCCAAATATTATTTTTGTTTACTTATTTATGAGCTTAGTTTTTATATAAAACTGGACTTCACGGGAAAAATTCACATTTTAAATATCTTTTTAATAATTCAGTTTTTTTCTATTAAAAAAATATGAGTGAGTAAAATATAAGTAGCCACCGAACAATTTATTTTTCTATTTGTTTAATGTAATCATCAACTATTATATTTTATTATTCACATACCTAAATAAAATTAAAGGTACCTATTTATAAAAATAAGCGTAAGGACTATTATTGAATCCTATTTTAGTATGAGTATGTGGATAACACTTTTACATAAATAACTCACCTAAATTCTCTGGATTATCAAAAATTATTCTTGACAGAATAAGTAGTGCGCCTGCTGATAATTGCTGCAACATAAAAAATTGTTTTTTTGTTATAGTCGTAATAATAAAGGTATTAAATAATAAACCAACACATCGGAGTTAAATAAAAAGAATAATAAACCGTAAACATAGAAAATGTTATAAGTACTATTAAAACATTTCAATAGTATAACTAATTCTAGTAAAATAATTATATTTACAGTTGAAAACTGTGTTTAAAACATATGTATACATGAAATAATCAGTACCAGGGTTTTTATGTTATAATATCTTATTTTTTTTAGGTTTAACGTGTAATATATTTACAAAAAAAACTTGCCAAAAATATGCCACCAAACATCATAACCAGGCCCTGTACTGCGATTAAAGTTGACATTATTGTTTGTTTTTAATTCATAGGTAACTGATCAAATAAAGTGTATAGACACAAATAAAGTCAAAGCTTGTGTATGTATACACTCAATAAAAAAATAGGTAAAAAATAAACAAAGCATTACTAAGGAAAAACGTATGGTAAATTTTAATCTCAGCTGATCCACATAGTACCGGGGAGAAAGATGATAGCTTGCTCGTAATCTTACATGCACTAGTCCAGTTATATCGGCGTCATATGACAAAGATTAGTGTATCAATACCACATCAGGCGCTATGATGTGAATAATGAAAACGGAGAATTATGAGTGGTTTGCCACAAAGACCTAAAACTTGTCTTCAGTACTAATGAAAAGAGAACGTTCTGTTCAGCAAGGTGACTGAAGGAGTAAACCACAGACCTGAGCTTAATACCTGACCAACCACAGTGGAACTAAGTACAGTCTAAACCAGTACATTTTAATCCAAGCCCAGTTTAAACCAGCGCTGTATAAATCAGTACAGAAGAAGTTATCAATGATGGTTCATATCAATTATGAAATCTGAATTTGATTTAATCACAATCAAACGCTTCGATACGATTTTGGAAATAGTAAGAATCCAGCATAGTATAAACCGGCACAGTCTAAACCAAGCACAGTCCGAACCAAGTACAGTCTAAACAAGTTCAGTGTAAGCTAGCACAGTCCAAACTAAACATAGTCCGAATCAAGCATATTTCAAACCAGTACAGTAAAAATTTACCGAAGTGGGGTCCAGTATCCTAGATTCGCATCGAAGCATTTTCTTGAATGTGATTTTTTAGTAACTGCATCTACTGACTATTTTTGTTTTTAGTATATTTTTTAAAACTTTTTTGGTTATAATGTACTAGGCAGATGTCTTATACCTTACAGAGTAGTGAAAGGATATATTATTATGGTAGGTAACGACTGATCTGATTCGTTACCTCAATTCAGACTTAAGTCGAGGAAACCAATATAGGATAATACACATCAGAGTATTAATCACTCCGAATAATGGTGAAAATCATTCTCAGATCACTACCAAGTTCCACAAGTAAATGGTTAGAAGCCCTCTAAAGAACAAAATTAAATAAAAAATAAGTCATGAATTGGTGATTAACTCAAATTAATGGATAACATATTAATGTTCCAAATATGACAGATGTAATGATAATCGATATGATTTGATCGTACTTTAAGAATTATTTGATACCCCAGTTTGCTGATAATTGTAAAAAACTTGTATTAACAAATGGTTGGCTTACAAAAAAAAAAAAAAAACAGTTTTCGTTTCCACGGTAAAAAAAATAGCGACATTCATTTTCTAGGAAATTTTCTTCTTGGGATATTTTCTCCAAGAACAGGATGACTTCATCTCCTAAGGCAATCGTTCAAGGTAGGAATAACGTTAAAGCGGACGATAAAAAACAGTTTCTAACCGTCGGTTTTGTTTTTGTCAACGCAAAAGTCGTAGAAAATTTCAATAAGAGCAAACTGGCTTTTGTGCAGACCATTGCAGACCTGGCAATCAAACCGGCGTACATAGAATGTCTTCGCAAACACGGCGTTATCGCGATGGCAAAGCCGTTGGTGGGCGACCCGAACACGACAGTCAGGACGAACGCGGTCCTGTTTTTATCCCGAATGATCGGCCACAGTGAATCGTGTGCCATGGAAGTTTTAAGCTCTTCCGTCACGTTAGGGCGCGTTTTCGATTGCGTCGCCAAAGAAAACGTGAGTTTAAAATTAAAAAAATCAGATCAGACTACGTTGCTTCCTCTCAGACTCGGCTATTCGAACAAGGCGTAACAAAACAAAAATACCTACGAATAACTTGTTTAGCGTCCATATCAAGTTTATTATGATTCATACCGTCTCTTGCTATTGGAGTATTCCAATAGCAAATGTTAGCTGGAAAATCCCTACAGAAATACTTAGCAAGGAAAACCCCAGATATTTATTACTATTTTCTCGATATGTTTGTATACCGATTCTAGTATTTTTAGCACATAATCATTCCTCCACTTATGATTCAATTTTAAAAAAATGTAAATTTTGACATTATACTACCAATTTTACATCCAGCATTTTATATCCGAACAAATCTATTTGTCGATATTAATTCTTTTTAAAGATGGATTACACAAAGTATTGTGCGCTAAATTTTAAAATTGTTGTTAATTTGTAGAAATACTATAAAAAAAACTGCATGGATTTTATTCGGAACATTTGTAAGTACAATGAGGATTTCACTAAAATTGTATTGACGTCCGGAGGACTGGACGCCATTTTAGTTTGTATGGACGATTTCGATGTGCTCGTCAGAGAATTTGCATTGCAAGCTATCGCATCGGTAGCACGTCATGGTCCTGACCTTTCGACGCAATTAGTCAATGCAGGTATTTTCTATCTTCACCAGTTAATCATAGTAGTCTCAGATTATTAAAATACTTATGTAAATATCTGTGAACAGTTAATATAATAATGATTATCCAGGACACGCAAATTTACAATGAATAATATAGTACGAGTATGTACATTTCAAAAGCAAATCAATTGAAAAAAATGACTCTTTTAACATATTTTGTAATTGTAAAAAAGAATAGATAATCCTAACAAATGTAAAAATTAAAAAAATATTGCAATATTATTTTTCAACTGTTAACAAATTACTTGAGTTTTTCTTAAAAATTAACTAGTTTCGGCTTAATCCGAAATGCATAAAACAAGAACTCGTCTCGTTTGGTCTTTTCAAAATTCTGAAACTTATCCGTTTTCAAATTCACTTATTAATAGCTTAGCGGACCTTGCAGTCTCACCTACAATATTTCTCCACGTTTTCTTGTCATGTGCTGTATCAAATTATATAGATGTGTGCGTCTTGCTAGACTTTAGGAACGAAAAACAGAAAAATCATATCATATTTTACACATCATACTTTTCCCCAATCTGAAGGAATGGTTCCCATTCTGATTACACTATATTTCAGGTTTAGTGCCTCAAATTTTGTTGTGCTTGAAAGAGCAGCCGACCACATTGAAAATTGCTTCGTTAGCCGCTCTAGACCGAATCGCCAAACACAACGCGGACTTGGCCCAAACGATCGTGACCGCATCGGAGCTACCGTACATTGTATGCCTGTTGTCGTCGACCCATACGAACATTAAAGTTCAGGTAATAACCTAAATAATGTGAATTCGTCGATTGTAGTAAATTTGGATTCAAATAAAGTCTACTAAAAAATCACAGAGAGGAGCGTTGGCTCTCATCAGGGATATCGTCAGACACTGTTTGAGCTTGTCGGAGAACGCGATCGAGGCAGACTTGTTTCCTACGATATTGGTGTTGATGGGTAGTCCGGACGAGTTGGTTCGCAACGAAGCTGCAAAAGTCGTCGGTGAAATGGTTAAACAAAGCGTTCAAGTGAGTGATTGTGATTTAAAATTAAACTTTTCCTGAAAAAACCACGTTATTTTTTTTTTTTAATACATACATTTTTGCCAATATTTAACTAAAATAATGTTGGTTATTTAAGTCTTAAAGACTAAACAGTCAATATGATTATGGTTATTGAAGTTTCTGGTTGCTAAAGGACATTTGAAGATAAAAGCAATAAATGATAAATAACGATGAAAAAAACGTTGAACAATTTTCTGTAATTCATAGAAAAATACTTTAAAATAATTTACTTTGTTTGTATCATGATTTGTCGGAACCATATTACTTTGAATGTAGCAACATTTTTAAGCAATTCCAACTCATACCATTAATCGTGAAAAAATTCTTAATTTATTTAAAAATAGTTACAATAAATATTCAGCCCAGTGATTTAAATTTAATATTTGAATTCAATATAATTTATGCTAACCAAATGTTGTCACATCTCAAGTCTCAACAAGCATTTTTTATTATTATTAATACTGTACTTAAAATGAGCCCGTTAGGTTGTTATGAGCTCTAATATATCTTTGCTGAACTACAATGAATTAGGCTATTATAATTTTCTTTGCATTTATAAGTAAATTATTAAAAAATAATGTATCATGTATTTTAATTACTTGATCATTTATTTTAAAATTTGTTAAAAACCAAAAAGAAGAAAAGTTTATTTTAAAAAATTTTAATTTTAATTTCTTGTTTAATAAATAGATTTCCCAATTGGTAGTCAACGCTGGAGGAATAGCCGCCCTGATGAACGTTATTAAGCTCAGTAAAGAACATTGCTGTCTTCCGGCCGTGATAGCTATTGGTTATATCGCTATCTCGTCACCTTTGCTCGCTTCTGTCATCATTCAGTCAGACGTAAGACAACGTGTATTATTTTCAAATTAGTAAGACGCACAAAAGTTTTTTATAGCATTTATCATCTCATAGGTGTTGCTTCCGCTCAACGGTATTTTAGAAAACGACGACGACGAATTCCTCAAAGCCGGTGTGATATGGGCGCTAGGTCTGATAGGCAAACACAGTTGTGAACATTCAAGAGCAGTATGCACCACGGGCAACGTGGTTTGCATCATGACAGAAGTAGGTAAACCTTTACTTACCACAAGCACAGTTAATAATATATACCTTGTAGATACTTAAGTCTACTAAATCTGGAGCCGAAATCCGACTGAAGACCGAAGTCACAATGAAACTATTGCTGTGTAAATGCGACGATTTAGTGACGTTAAATACATTGTTAACGGATTCAACTCCTATGGAAATAGTCATATGCGTCTTGGAACAATTTTTAAAAGTATTAACAGCTTTGTTTTATTCACTATCGTCAATTTATCGTTGGTTAGTTCACTGCTACTGGAAGAGTGTCAGAAACTAGGAACATTACTCTCCAAACTTCTCTTGTAGACATGTTGGAGGTAGCTTTCTTTGAGTGGTTAGATGTTATTTTGTATCCGAGGTTAGGTTAGGTTATGCCATTGCAGATATTATGGAATAAGGTAACAATATACAAGAAACACTCTTTCATATACAAGTCATCGAGAGATGAAAAATTACGTGAATTTGAGAGTTAAGTTCTTAGACAAATATCAGAATTGGGAAATAAGAACTAACGCCAAACTATACCAGTTGTACAAAAAATAAGATATGATCCAATTCATCAGAGGAACAAAGATAGAATACGCAGACCATTTATGGAAGTATGTTGAAAGAAGCAATGATATATGTGATGAGGGGAAAGAGTTAAGAGACCAAGGTCGAGACCGTAAAGACATGTCAGAGAATTACTGTATAGAAGACATTGGAGCAGACTGGGAGCTGGCTTATGATAAAGAGCGATAGAAAAATAGTTTTGGCGGCTAAAAACCTGAAAAGCTCGTAAAGCCTAAAAAAAAAGTTACTACAGCTGATAGATTTAGGAAGAGCCACAGATATTATAGGCAGTTTTGAAGAGGAAAAGTGTCCAACAATGTATGTAAAATAATTAGAGGATACCGTATTAAGAAGCAAAGACTAGTGTTTCGAATGTGTATGCTGTGTAATAAAATAATTTACTGTTCAAGTAAGGGATAATCAAGAATCAGTGTAAGGCCTATATTTGTATTCTTAGTAACGGATAAACTTATGAATGGTTATATCGTCTATAAATTATTTATTTAAAAAAAAATCTATAGACAAATAATAAGAGTATACCAATTTATATATGTATTGTTAGATTTTACCAACGAACGCTAAGGCGAGACGAAGTTTTATTCTAGACGGCCATCTTAAAAGAATCCAGCAATATAGTCCAGCTCCTGATACGGAAATGTACAAAATACTGCAAGGAATAAATTGCTGTTTCCCAGAAGACATTGTACAGTAAGTGCAGTGTGCTGTCATTTGATACATTTTTAATTAAATTTAATTAATAACCACGTATACTTTGTAGAAGAGCTACTGGAGATTTCCCTGAATCGGTAATGCAAACCGTAGACAAGTATCAACCGAAGAGCAATTGCGTGTTTTATAGTCGTCATCCGAAAAGCAATGAACTTAATAATTCTGACAATTCGTCTCATGAAGAGGAAGCAACATTTGAATAATGTGTAATGAAAAATTAACTTTAAATCAAAGTCATGGTTTCGTTTCTTGTACAATATTTGTCCTTCTACTATTAAGTATAAACCAGATTCATTAATAGAGTTTACTCTAGTTTATTTATATAATTAAATGTCAATATTGAGTTAGTATAAATTGATCTGTCGAGCAGCTCAACATTTGTGAATTCTTTGTCAATCAAGCAGAAAAAACCATTAAACCTAACAATTCTACTCATTCACCATTACAAGTTGGAAAGCTCCAAGAAAACCTTAAGAAATAATTTTTTCATAAATAAAGCTGTACCCAGAACGTTTCTTTTAAATACATTGGTACTTTGTTGGATCAAAAGTAGAAAAAACTAATCCTTCGCCTTCAAAACTGGGAAAACCATAAAAAACTAGACCAGTTTTTCAACATGAAAATTAAAACTTGCTATAACTAAGCGAAAAACTGTCCGATCGAGAAGAAATTTGTATAGAATATATATACTAACCTGTCCAAAAAAATACTTTAAGCCAAATTTAAAATAAAAATTATAACTACTCTTAATTATTATTACAGTATAATATATTAGTCACAACGGCAACAAATTATTATAGACGAACGATCAACCCTTATCGTTTCCATCCTAATACCTATTAAAAATACAAGTAAATTATCGGTAATGCTTTTATATGTATAAAAACCTAAAGATACGCATCGAAATGTTTATTTGAAAGTTATTTTATCTTTTCCAATATGATCTGACCCTATATTACTGTACAGAACTGGTCAAAAGCCCATTAAGTATTCTAATTTTTTAATTAGGTTATTATTCTAGTAACACGAGCTCTGTAAGACAGTTAATAATAACAGACAATACAAATGACTGCATTAAATGCTGACGTACAACTATTTCACGATGTCATTCTAGTTTGTACTATTTTGGATGTTCAATATTTTAACTACCTATTAACAAGCCCGTTATAATATAATATTTTTTGAAAAATAAGTATTCACTATTAGTAAGGGCACTATTCAGACAGCAAATACAATATTCAAAAAACTAAAACACAACTTTGAAATCATATTATATGATAAATAAGTTATGAACTGTGAAGGATGAAATGAAGATGATGCATTACTACCCAGGGTATTAAAATATTCCTATTATTGTTGCACTATAAATTTATTTCTACTACTACTTACTAGTAAACTTATCTATACCCATTGCTACATTATATTCATTAATAAGAGTTCACATAATTTCATTACTTAATGGAAAAAAACCATAATTATATATTTGAATTTCCTTAATTCTCAAGGCTCGTTAGATAAGGCATGGAAAAAATAATTAAAAAATCACGAGGAATACATACAGTGGCGTACATTTAATCTTGCTCAGGGGGGGGGGGGGGTAAAAAAACAGTACACAAATCACTTCTCTTTGAAAAGAATTTTTATAATTATTTTGCCTGTCTCTGATAATATATTAATTAATACAAATTAATAATCTTGCCTAATATTTACGTACGAACACAACTTTCTCCATCGGCAGAATAGGAAAGAATGAAACCAATGTGATGTTTCAATGTAATAAATTATTACAATCCAATAGTTGTCGAAAAATAATAATAATAATATGGATAATACAATATAAAAAGATTGTGGTAATCCGGCAATATTTTTGTTTTCATAGTTGAACACTGTATGAACATTAATTATTGTTATAAATAGACAATAGTTATTATTGTGTAATCAGTTATGTGTTTACATATGTTTAAACAGTTTACAGTACCTAATATAGCTAGGTATATAAAATTATTGTAAATTCACATTTTTAATATCAGAATAGGTAGGTATGCGTTTGAGCATTTAATAGTAGACAAAAGTCAAAACAGTACAAAACATTAAACACTTAATAATTAAAATATTAATTGTACAATTATTATTTATTATACTTATTTACTTCAAGTTCTAAATTACTTCAGAGAGTAACATTGTAACAATTATACAAAAAATACCTAGGTATAACATATTACTTTTTTACAATTTTTTTTTTTTTGCCACCCCTAAAGTACGTCACTGAGTACATATTCTTTTTATAATATATAGTGTAATGCCTGAAATTCGATGAAATTGCTTATAGATTTTTTTTCTGCTTAAAATGTCTGTTATTTAAAAAAAATTTCACTTAATATAAAATTGGATATTTTACCTATTTTTGGAGTTACAGATTTAAGAGTCTCCACACTAGAGGTTTTTTTTATAGAAAACAATAAATTTTAGATCCATCAAAACCTATTATGCGTGCTTTGATTTTTATACTACAGACAGCAAACATACCGACATGTAACACGTTTATTGCAAACCCGTCTGTGAATTGTGAAGTGTTCTTATCTCATTGATATTTATTTTATTTTATTATCTTGGACCATCAACAGTAATGTATGCTATTTAGATTGTAGGTGATCACAATTGGACAGTCAGTATTATTGTACTTAAGCATAGTCTGTATGCATCGAATAGATAAACTCCAGGAGTTTGAAATCAAGAAATAATATTTTTAGTTGTCGTGGATTTTATAAATGCTATATTTACACATTGCTACATGGTAAATGTCAATATAGGCTTTCCTACATTTCAAAATTGATAGTTTCATTCAAACTAACACCTGCAAGAGGTTTATGATTACAATATTAAAGCAGTGTTAATACAGCAATCTCATTTATAAAAAAAAACAGTACAACATTACACATACAAATTTTAGTTTTAATACGTTACACGAAGATTAATACATTTAAACATGCATACATTAAATGTACAATAATTATTACAAATGTATATAGATAATACACACATTATACATACAAATATTATATCACATATCATAGATAAATGTGATTATAATTTCAAATAACATGTATTATTATTATTATTATTATTACAGCCCTGAGTTAATGGATTTGTTTTTTTTTTAATGGTCAAAATATACCTGCAAAATAGCTAAAAAGTGAACTAAAAATTTGAATTACATTATAATAGATTACCATCTTAGCCACAATCGCAATTTCGTTTTTCTAAGAGAACAAAATGTAAAATACAACAAACAATTTTCCTTGGACATGATTAATATTTTTAGAAAAGATTGTTTAATTGAAAAACTATAAAAATAAAACCAACATCACAGTATATTTAATTTTTTTTCTCTATTCTTGTCATTTGTAAATTTTTAGATATTAGATCTTTCTCGTGTTTTTAAACGTTGATTCATAGACGAATTTAAAACTGATATAAGGTATAAAGAGGCCCTTATAAAAATCAAATAAAAATAATCGTGTTATCTAATGACCACAAATAAGTTAAAGCGATACAATTTCTGTTGCAAGCAAGAAGAGATACGAATACTGAATATAATTTAGTAAAATATTCTTTATACAGAAGAGGAATGTTACAAATCGACTACCCCAATAAAAAAGGTAAATAAATAAGCGAGGACTGGTTGCAGGAACAGTGCGAGATCTTCGACTATGCTATTAGAGTGGTTTGGCGATATGTCAGCAGGCTGCTTTATCAGTGCTGCTAGTCCGCATTCGGTGGCATGTCGGCTCATTGAATCCTTGTCAATGGTGTATTCTTCCAAGTTCATTCAGGCAGTATTGTCCTGTGGGCGAAACAAAGTGAACTGACGAGGTATGAATCATATGTTTTCATACTGCTTCATCAGTTCCCTTTATTTAGCCCAGAGTAGCATCGAGATCTGAATTAAACTATAAACAATTACATTTTAGCCACAAATAGAAAACAATAATTTTATTAGTTATAAATAAAAGTATTACACCGCTTAATTATCTTACACTATTATTATCTGGAGGTAATAAGGCATTTTTAAAATAATTTTTAGACTAATAAAGTTATTTTAAACATTTTAAGTACAATTTCTCTTGATATTACCGGAGTTCAGAATATTATTTCAAATAGCGTGGATTCAAAATCATAGTTATAACCCAATCACCTCTCAAAACCAACATACTCTCGTAGAAAAATGGTACAGATCTAACTTTAGTTATTTATACTTCTGCCAATAACTGCTAAATTCTAAACCCTTCAATAAGAATCTGAAAATAATTTCACAATTGGAATCGCTTATTCGGATCGTGATTTTATCACTATCAAAATTATTTACTACTTCTATATCTTAATGATTGGTTTAGGACTTAAGAAATAAAGCCGCCAAAGAAATCAAATTGGTTTGTAGAACTATTTAAACAAGTGTCTGCAGTCGTTGCAAGCATTCAAAATGAGCATTGCCACAAGCTCCTCCTAGGCAGCTAAATCGATTCAAACACACTTTACTTGTGGAAAAATTAGCTGCAGAAAAGTGGATAAAAAATAATTAAAACACAATTTAATAATTTCTATACAGGCTAGTAATATTTGTTTATATTTGACTGTATCGTGTCCAACGACCGGCGCAGTCGTGTTGAGTGGACATTTTTATTTCCTATTTTTGTAAAGTCAATAAGACGTGATGTTGAACGAAGGGGAGTACGATTACAACGAAAACTACAATGAACACGAATACCTGGACGAATTTTTGGATGAGGTGTCCGTATACAAAGGATTGTCCAAAATAGGAGTGAGTCGATTATTAGAATAAAGATAAGGTATATCGCACACCTAGAATAAGACTGTTACAACTAAAAATTAGTTTTGAGAAAAATCGAGATGAAGAAACGTAAGAATGGCAAAAAATTCAATGAGAAAGTCTTGTGTTTTGACTTTAATGATTAGTTGCATACATAAAAAAAACGCAATACTACCAAAAAGTAAACATGGCTGTGTTGCTTTGATAACTAGCTACAAATTGAAAAAGTTCATTACTGACACATATTTTTGGTGGCCAAATGCAAAATTATATTTAATGTGAGATTCTTACAATATTATATAAAGTTAATTTTTTACTCCTCGAAAGGTTAGGTAGTTATAACTTAAAATTTTAAGTAGTGGTGCAGCTGAAATGGTATTGTTTTTACAATGTGTTAATAATAGTTGTTTTAGAGTTTAAGGTAGATATTTAGTCCGAAGGTAGACCTAGAATGAAAGTATATCATACACAATTTTCTCAAAAATCTGTAGTAAAACTTTTTTTGTTGAGGAAAGCAAATTAAAAATGGTTGAAAATTAGACTTTAACCGCAGTAAATTTCCAGGTTGCTATGTTAATGTGAATCCACAGCCAACAGGTATTTAAAATAATAGTTTTATTATTGGGTTAATTATGATATATGAGAAACAACAGCAAATAATTATTATAGACGCTTAAACAATTATAACGCTTTCTTCAATTATTTTGTATTCCTGCCACCTGCAGATTCTCATCGAACCTTTTTTTTAAAAAGTTATTTTTATCACTTTCAGTTATCATAATTTTTGTAGGTTTGTGACCTTTCTCGTCCCCAATATGCTCTGACCCCACTGTACTGGCTTTATTTTTAATTTTTTTTTTACCAGGTCTACAAAGGCGGTCGCAACGAAAACGAAGAACGTCATGGATATGGCCAGGCGATATTGCCCAATGGTGACAAGTACTCCGGTTACTATGATAACGGGCTTCGGCACGGTCACGGGGTGTATAAGTTTGCAAACGGTGGCAAATACGACGGGCACTACAAGAAAGGCAAGAGGTATGGCGAGGGCACGATGATTTATCCGGACGGTACCAAGTACGAAGGTTTGTCGTCAACTCAAATTATACTTGGTCACTTATTACAAAAGACTTATAGGTTACAATCTATTAAAATTGATAACTTGCAACAAAAAAAAAATCACGAGGAAATAGGTATTGAAATTTTAAGAATTTCTCATTTAAATAGGCTGCTATCTATTGTAAGGGTAAGCCGTAGAAAAAAGTCAACTGGAAAGATTGGTTCAACCAGTGACTAATATGAAACTAATACCGTTTTGAAGGTAGTTGGAGGAACAACGAAATGTGGGGACAAGGAACGTACACGTACAAGAACGGTGACGTGTACTCTGGCACTTGGAAAGCCGACATAAAACACGGTCTGGGGGCTTACAAGTTTTGCAAAACTGGAGTCATTGTAACGAGCGTATGGCAGGAAGGTCAAAGAGTGAAGGGATTCAAAGTTTTCTATCCGAGCCAGACTGGAGGGTCTGGTTACACGTTTTGCAGCACGTGGGATGAAAACCAATCGGTAAATATTATATCAAGTCAGTAATATAGCAGCCCATACACAATATTTAATTTAATCTACCCTGGAAGACAAAACATCTGGTCACGAACATGTCTTATGATGTATTTTCAATCATCTAGGAATTATAAATTTTGCCTTATCACTACTTTTCCCACTCCTTTCTTTCCCTTGCAATAAAAATAAAATTACAACATTCACAATTTAACCAAAATAAATTGATTTGTATGACTTTGTCTCATTTGTGAACAAAATAAATGTGTTATATTTTATTGAACTATGATATTGTTGAGAGGTGCGATGGTAGTCAGTACCAACTTCACCATAAGGTGAGAATATACGTTTAACATGCCAAACCCAAATATGTAACTCTAATTGTGCACTCATTCTACTAAGTATAATGTGATGTCATACGGTTCACTTAATATTTTAAACAAATATTTCGACTCTTTGTACTTCCTTTGAACACGCCTTTGAAGTTCGATTGAATTTTCCTAACACTTGTACCATTCTGCCTTGTTTAACTCGCATTCGATCAATCGCATGACTTTGGTTTCAAGTACATGGGCGAAGGATTTTTCGTGTTCAGCGACTTGAACTGCATGCTGAGAGGCAGATTCTCGAAGGTGAAAAATCCGTACTTCGTCAACATGGGCAAAAAAGCAGGTGGGTACTGATAAATACCTGTGAAAGACCTAGTCATGACTTAATAATGTTTTTACAGAGAGACAGATTGATCTTTGGCGGGTCGATGAAATCCTACCAGAAATCAAAGAGATGTTGCCGCGTATACCCAAAGACCGACCGTTCCTTTACCAGAAGACAGACTCTTCCCTAGTGTGCGACTTACCTAGCGAAGTTCGTCCGACCATGAGTGACGCCGAAGTTTACAAGAGGTCGGACAACTTGTGGGACGAAATGGTCGGTGAAGAGGGCGAAGAAGGACACTTAGGGTACACGTGGAAACCGGACGAATGCGACTTGATTGCCGCCGACCCGTCGATGGATCTGAACAGTTTGAAATCGGTCCCAGACAACGTTTCCAGCACTAGCCTCGTCGAAACACCTTTCATTTGAATGTGTGTTTCATTTTGTGACCCACTAAAAGATAAAAACGTAGGTTAGTTAATAAATTAATTCGGAGGGAAGGTTAATGTACAGTGTTAATAAAAAACAATATAAAAATAAAAACTCATGTCTTATGATCAGATTTTTTTAATTTTATTTATTATTGATTACATCCTGTATGATTATAATATTAACTCCTACAGCTGATACCATTTATTCGATAACCAGTATACTGGTAACCTGAATATAAAACAACGATTGAGCAACACTCGTAAATTTGACACATGTTAATTTAACAAAAGATAAAGTTTAACAAAGGTTTATTACGGTGGTAAATAATTTACCAATAGATAACGACAAGTTTGGTGCAACCGGGGTATATGTCTATTAATCTAATACATAATAAATAACAATAATACCATGAAAAAACGCCGTGTTGAGTAATTCGTGTTTACTTTTACAATTACTATAAAAAAATCAAGACATGCCTTTAAGACACATCGTTAAGTACTCGATTACTGTCCGCTAAATTTATAATATGTAGTATGTATAAGAGAACATTTAAAATTGTTTTATAGTATGATGTTTAAAAATCTTAATTACAATAAAACCACCACATACTGTTGTCACTTGGCAATGTTACACAGTGACAAGTTATACAGCCCAAAATGATTTTCGACACACTGTCAGAATTGCTGTCGGTACCTATAGACAACGAGTAATGTTACAGATATAATACACACATAATCCTTGATCATCATGATCAAAAAGATAGTTTACCTAAGTTTGTCAACACATCTTCTTTTACTTTTTCAAATTTTTTTTTTTAGAAGCTGCTATTTAATAGTTGCTATTTTATTGTTATTCAAAAATTTTCATTATAATTAAGTGATTTTTTAAATAATGTATATCAAACAATTGTTTTAGCTAAATACTATACAGAGGCAATCTCAGAACAAAAAAAGTTCAGAATGGCTACTTTTCCTTCTCCATAAAAAGTAAGATTATATTTATTTTTCATCATACCATGAAAATGCAAAACTAATTAGACAATTAAGCTTTTACACAAGCTGATAGTTATCAGATATTAGCTATTACTACTCGACTTACGCATACATTTCATTAACTTTTTTAATTTTAACGGGTCAAATGAAATATTTTAGTAAATTATTCTTAATTTAAAAAAATAATAAAATGTATGCGTTACCATTTAAGTTTCAAAAGTTGATATAAAAACAATTAGTTTTGGAGAGTTTTGGGTAACCATAAAATAAATTGTGAACAACTCAAATCAAATTGTAAAAATTCTATGAAAAAAAAATAATTTAACCCTATTGAGTGGTTTATGATAAAATGATCACTGTACAATAATTCATTGTTGTTGTAAGTCAAACCACTATGTTTTTTTTTTAACAGAAAATATTTAATTATTCTACAAAAAAAATACTCAAGCATAATTTTCAAACCACTTAAATTGCTATATTATCAACGCAAATAGTCTAGGTTGAAGTAATGTTATTTTATGAAAATAAATATATTATAAAATCACTATTCATAAATAATACAGTATGATATTTTGCATCCTTCTTCATTACTAGTATATTCTAATTAGCAAAAACATTTATTTAACTCGACCAATATGCAACTGATGATCAACCATAGTACAAGTCAAGAAAAATATTCTTACAAAATTAAAACATTACTTAAACAATATAACTAAAAGTAATTATTGCCTTAAATAAAAAATCACAGTAAAAAAAAAAACAGTCAGTTTTTTTGCATTTTAATAATGAATTGATACAAATATGTCAAAATCATCTACTTTATAGCTACAAAAGTAAAAATTTATATAAACTTTCAAAACGTACATTTTTAGTGTCTTTAAAATGAATACAAAGTTAATTGTATGATATACACATACTATGTATACGATATACTATCTTAGATATCAAAAACAATTTTAAAATAGTATTTAATAAATATAGCTGTATTGGTTATCCAACATATTTTACAGTAGATAGTATGGTAGTGTTTGGCCGTAACGGGTGGTCCGTTAGTCAATTTATAAAATACACTATCTACTAGAGACTACAGCCGGGGCTATCATATTGTTTTATATATAATTTTAATATCACCGAAAAAAAAACAGGAAAACTTACATCTCGATAACTGTGATTATATAGTTTATATTGTTATTTCTATTATTTAAATAATTACCGTATCAGGATACAGCTGTTTTCATTAAACATTATCTTAAATTAAAACTAAAACTTCTAATATAATTTTTGTTAACGTTTATTTACATTATATTTTGGAAATTTATTTTATTATGTACACAAGTTCCAGCTTGTTCTTTAACTAATTTTGTCTAGGTATCCTACATAACTCTTTTTCAACTACCTACTATTTTGTCAACCCAATATTTTTTTGATACTAACTATGGTAGCCTAAGTGAAATGCTTGAAGTGTGATGATATCTACAAAAATGATTCTCTACTGCTACAAAAAAACAAAACAATCCGGCTTTATTTTAAAATCTGGTAGCAAATGTATACCAAATTTAATAATATATAAAATATATATATATATGTATCATATGAATAGAAAGGACAAAATTATTAGATTAGAGTGATAAAATGATACAAGAAGTAATGAAAATACTGCTAGATTAAAAATAGCACAACTAAAAGCAAAGTTAGAAAGTCTTAAATGAAGGTTCTGTATACAAATGAGCATCAAAGCGTTTATTTGAAAGCGATTTTATCCAAGAGGACTAGTACAGTAGAGTATTGGTATAATGTAATCAAAGCAATGAGGAAACGGAGAGGTCACAGGTCTACAAGAATTATTATAAATAAAAGTGATAAAATTGAATAAAATCGCTTTCAAATAAACGCTTTAATGTCATTTGTATACAGAACCTTCATTTAAGACTTTCTAACTTTGCTGGTTTATACTGTGCTTGGTTTGGACTGTACTGACTTGAAAATACTAACTACCGATTTGCATCGAAGCGTTTTTTCGAAAGTAATTTTATCACTTTCAGATTTAAAAATTCCTGTAAACCTGTGACCTCCCCGTCACCACTATGCCCCGACCCAACTATGCTCCGTCCCCACTATGCCCCGACCCCACTGTACTGGTTTTTTTTTTTTGCAAAAACTTAGTGGACCAAATAACACATATACAATGTCTTGTTATATTTTGTTGGAATGGTCGACGATTCATGTTTCAATCGTTTGTACTCCATAGTTTAAATTATAATCGCTTATTCTCAATAAAATTAATATTTATGTATTATATACTTCCATTAAAGCAATCTCACACAAACTATTTATACTTTACAGATTATATTATTTCAAAACTATATTATACTTCTATTTTACTAGATTGACAATGTACAAAATAAAATGCAACTAAAAAAACCATTTCATAGATCCTTAAAATGTAAAGGGTGGGATAGTGAAACGGGTTTTACCATTTAAATACATTAGAAAATCGCCGTTTTACTGCCTCATTCTGTATATTAATTTCTTGTTATTTTCTAAAGAAAAATCGATTTTCTTACATTTAAATTAAAATAAATCGTATACTGGTACTGTGATGGAGAAAACAACAAATTTTACCTACATATATTACTTATTAGTTAAATATTACTAACGTGTATAGCCACTAGCAATCGGCTGTTGCCTGTTATTTAACAATAACCTTTTATGGAGATTTTAAAAATTGTGTTTTTTTAATAATAGCATCGGAGCAGTATCATGATGTTAAATGTTCACGAGATTTGATTTAGTCATAAAATAAAGTATTATCATTTATGACTTAATTATTATTAAAATCTATCTTAATAGTAATAGTACATAGTAATAAAATAATGAAATATTTTATGCAAAATTAGAGCTACAAGTTGATAAACTAAAAAATTAAAATTAGCACGAAGCAGATTATCTAATATTAGACAATTTAAACAATCAAGCGTGAATCTCTTTAAATGAATAACAGTATAATAATACACAAAACATAAGTTTTCCTTTAAAAAAATTGTGTAATAAAAAAACATTTTGAGGCGGTATACTGCATAAAAACCAACACTTAATCTGAATCCAAAAAACAACAGTCCTCTTCATTATTTGCAGGTAGTTGGACATTATATACTCATAGTTACACTTCGGTAAGGTTATATAACGCAGGCTATAAAATAACGAGATAACGACAGTGGTTTTGTCGTATCAGAATCATTAAGTGTCTTAATAAGTACACGGATAGGTTTTTTCCCAATAAATCGAGTTTCTACTATAATCAGTTACACGATTTAGTCGCCTGTGATATCATGTAATAAACACAATATTATGATACCGATCATTGGGCCCTAAACTAATCTAACACGGATAGACATTACCAACTGATAAATTTTAGTGTCTGTTCGTTTCTCACATCTGGTACACCGGGTTTTGAGTTAAAAAAAAAAAGTTGAATTTGTGTAAACTTTAAGTCAAAAGTGGTACTTGAGCACAAAACCTAATAGTATCATTCTGCATAGATATAAATAAAATTGTTTTAATGATTTGATCAATTTTTTTTAAAGATTTTAGGTGTTTTTGTTAAAATATACGAAATCTGCGAAAACACAGTTTCCCGGCAATTAAAAAAAAACTGTAGTGCCGAATTTTTGTTTTTTCAACTTTCGTCTGTGAAGAATTAAACTTTTTCAACTTTTACCCCCCCAAAGTACCAACTAGATGAAATTTGCGATTTATAGAGTTGCTACTCGAAGGAATTGGTCCAGTATTTAAAAAGTTACAGTGTATACAGATAAAAAAAAAACACATCAGAGTAAAACCAATACCTTCTCGCTTTGCATCGAAGCTAAAACATTTTTCTGGATTTTTGTGTAAAAGACATCAAAAGTGGTCAAATAATATGTTTTTGGGGTCGGTGATTACGAATTTGATATCAGTTCTCAATTTTAATCATCCGGAAAGAACTTAAGTAAAAAAAAAAAAAAAAAATTGAATTTGTGTAAACTTTAAGTCAAAAGTGGTACTTGAGCACAAAACCTAAAAGTATCATTCTGCATAGATATAAATAAAATTGTTTTAATGATTTGATCAATTTTTTTTAAAGATTTTAGGTGTTTTTGTTAAAATATACGAAATCTGCGAAAACACTGTTTCCCGGCAATTAAAAAAAAACTGTAGTGCCGAATTTTTTTCCCGTTTAATATGTTATGGGTACATATGAGTTCTAACTACTGGCAAATTTTCAACCCAAAAGTTTCAAAATTACCGCTAAAAACCCCGAAAAACAAAAAAAATTGTACCCCCCCTAGGGGGTGGGAAATGGGTATAGTTTAAGTTTGACACAACTGACGTGTGCGGGCATACCAAATAATTATTTCTTATACATTTCAACTTGATCCGACTATTTTTCTCGAAATTATAGCCAGTAAAAGTTCTAACTTAAAAACTCGTACGGTTTTTTTTTTGTTTTTTCAACTTTCGTCTGTGAAGAATTAAACTTTTTCAACTTTTACCCCCCCCAAAGTACCAACTAGATGAAATTTGCGATTTATAGAGTTGCTACTCGAAGGAATTGGTCCAGTATTAAAAAAGTTACAGTGTATACAGATAAAAAAAAACACACATCAGAGTAAAACCAATACCTTCTCGCTTTGCATCGAAGCTAAAAATACAATTAAAAAATACATTTCAAAATATAGAAATAAGTTAGCATACATTTTAGACGATGCCGGTCACCATTTGTAAAAGAATAAAAAATAGCATAACATCATCAATGGGTCAAGAAAAATGTGATGCCATAGGAATCTTATCGACAGAAAGTGATTTCACGGCAAGTATTCACTATGATGAAGTTGTAAATGTATTTGCCGAACATAAAAGCCAAAAAAAGCAATTGTTTTAATTATTAAAATATAAATATACTGTCGCTGTATATCTCTAAGATGATTTGACTAACTAAAGACAAGATAGATACAAACAAATTAGGAACGTTAACTGATATAAATATTATCAGAATATTGTACAAAATAAAGGGGGAGAAAAGCAAGTACTTGTAAATTAAATTTAAAAAAAGGGAAAACAGTCAATGCGTAACGGACCCAATATTCGGTTGATTTGTATCGGTAAATTTATCTGGCAGTCCACCTGGTAGCCATTAACCTATACCTGAACTGAAATAACTGCATCATAGGGTTTGGTGAAATATTTCAAATAAACTAATACTTAAAAGGCCAAAAAGGTATTGAAAAAAATAGTTTAGATGTAAGGCATATTGTTTAACATGCTGTATGGACTGTACAGCAGAATATCAGAATATATAAGCCTACTTGGCAAATTCGGAAAAACGCCGTAGATACTAGATGTGTATTTTGCAATGAATTATTAACAAAAATCTATTACCGGTAGCGTCTCCTTTTTTCCAACATGAATTTGACAGTGAAACGATTTGAGTGCGGTTTAGCCGAACTGGTCATTTTTATCCTCAACAATCAATATCCATCAGTCCGTCCAACGAGGTTAAAAAAAAACAATTGGTTGGAAAAATTAGGTACTCCTGAAAAATCACAGATTAACAATTAACCGTACGAATTGTGCAATATTATTTAAACGTTAGAACGACGGACTTAAATTAAGATTGTCGCAGTAATATACTTGTCTATAAGATACGGGACCGGGGCCGCCAGTGTTCTGTGCTGAAAACGACCTGCGTGCAACGGCAGCCGGCAGCCATAACCCAAGATATAATCGATCGGCAAATGGCCGTCTTGAGTCAATACGAATGTGGCGGCCCCACATACAGCACTGTGGCGGATGCATGGCTACGAGGCGCCACAGCTAGCGCAACCTAGCTGTCGGCATCGATACCGCCTCAACACGTGGTCAGATCGCCAGATCTCGGTAGTTCCGTGGCGAACTTCTCGCATGTGATCAAAGTCACTCAGAAGCGCACATATAAATGCGCACACGACAACTACCGACCAACGTCTTCGGACACCGGCCGGGCAACCTTTTGCCTGCATTCGCTACACACTGAACTGAATACATGGAACGCGCATTGTGAAAATAAATTGGCTACACACGGATTCCGCCATTTTGAGTCCGGTCATGGATAAAACGGTGTAATATACCATTTATTCCATGATAAAAATCTGATACTTCGTATTATCACCTGTTAAAAAAATTGTAGCGAATGCAGGTGTGGCGGCCCCACATACAGCACTGTGGCGGATGTATGGCCACGAGGCGCCACAGCTAGCGCAACCTAGCTGTCGGCATCGATACCGCCTCAACACATGGTCAGATCGCCAGATCTCGGTAGTTGTGATGAACCTTAGCGAACTTCTCGCATGTGATCAAAGTCACCCAGAGCGCACATATAAATACGCACACAACTACCGACCAATGTCTTCGCTACACAGGCAAAAGGTTGCCCGGCCGGTGTCCGAAGACAATGGTCGGTATTCGGTAGTTGTCGTGTGCGCTCTGGGATCACATGCGAGAAGTTCGCTACGGTTCGTCACAACTACCGAGATCTGGCGATCTGACCACGTGTTGAGGCGGTATCGATGCCGACAGCTAGGTTGCGCTAGCTGTGGCGCCTCGTAGCCATGCAGAGTGCTGTATGTGGGGCTGCCACAAAATAATATCAACAATATGAAGTCAGATACCATCATCGAAAATCACTAAATAAAGTTAGATATGGTAAGTAAAATTAGAAAACAGACTCAAAATGGCGGCCTCCGAGGCGGGTCACTTTTATTATATGGAAAATATGCATTATGCGCAGGGGAAAAACGGTAGTTGTCACATTATGAAATTTTTTTTTGTTCAAATAGTTTTTTCAATTTATGCCAATAATTTTTTTTATTTATGTCAATAGATTATTTAAATATGTAAGAGGTAGAGGAATTCACGAACTGTGTTTTTGCTATACTTTAAAATGTTCATAATGTGACAACTACCGTTTTTTCCCTGTGCCCTTCATTTGTAATCTACTTAAAACTGTCACATTTTCAGATGAACGAGGCAGTATAGTTTTACTAAAACCCAAGAACATTAACAACATTTTTTTTTTAACTGCTCAACTGGTATCTGCATAATAAGACTTATTTTTAGTATGGTCATGTATGATTGTATTTTAAAATAGTATTACAAGAGAAAATGATAAACCCATACCTACTAACATATTTTATTGTTCTTATTTATTTACTTTGTATGTAAAAGGTATTATTTAGTAATTAATAGTTAAGTACTAGTGTATTTTTAAAGTTGGTTGATATGTAAATATTTTAGGCTTCTTGAACATTTATCTGCCCTGATAAAATAGAATGCCTATACTATACATACAAGTAATATTTTATCCACTAAATTCCTTTTTATTTTCTCTTTTAAGTAACGCAAAAATTAAACCAGTAAATTATTTTTACTTGATTTATTTCGTTGAACCGAGGAGGTCACCAGGGACATTGAAACCACGTGATGGGTGTAATAATGGCTGATTTCTGGCTACACTGATGCTCTCGACATTTTTACTGATTTCGAGTTCTTTCTGATTCTCTCATTTGGTTATTCTGTGGTACAGTGAGTTTTTTTTAATTATTGGTAACCACCTTTGAGGCCGCAATATTAGTCCTCGTGGACGACCCATGCCATGTCCTCACCAAATATTTTACTACGAATTTTGTTTTGTTTTATATCACAGCTACATATTAATGCTTACCATATACATAGTGTTCCTTATGCAAATTTGTTTTGTCAAATAATAATATTGTGTATTTGATCAAAATTTGACCATAAATATTGTATAATAGCTTTAAAATATTAATAAATATTGTTAAAGTATTTTTAAGCATTTTATATATCTTTGCTATCTAAGGACCTACCTGAAGTATAGTTTGTAGGTTTTAAGACCTGCGCTTAAAACACAAATAAGAAAAAATGTAAAAAATTGATTTTTTGTGTATTTTGTTTTATTTTTCATAGAATAAATAGCTATTTACTAATTATGGATAGAATAGTTTAAATAAAAAATTCTATATTTTTTATGATACTCGAATTTCTATTATGAAGTTAAAGTGTGAAAAAAAAATTACTCTTTAGGAAAAAATATATTCATGTTTCTCTCATCCTTAATTTTAGTTATAAATTTCAATTTTTTTTATCTTGTTAGTCAAAATGTTGCTAATAAGAAATGTACCCACTTTTTTAAATGTACCATAAAAGAAACTGGTTCTATTGTTTTGTGAAAGCATAACCTTGCCTTTGTGACAGAACTAAGGAGTGATCAAATTAGCATAAAATATTGTTTTACTTAGGTACCTATTAATTGATGAAACCTCAAAGTGAATAGGAAACGTTGATCACAAGTAGATTAATAATAGAAAAAATGTTAATGTCATTCAGACATTTAATTTTTTTAATTGCTCCGTGACTGAAATGTCACCAAAACTGAAGAATGGACCATTTAGTTAAAAATTAAAATACTCAACACGTATCACTCTAAGTCTTCCTTACAAATACTGTTTTTGTCATCCTGTTGAAGATCCCTCCCGCTTTTATCCCTAACGTTTAAGGCTATCAATTGTACCATTTTATGTAAAATAAGAAGTTACTGTAGTCGACGATCTTGACGACAATATTGATTTTGTTGCTGTAACCCTACTAGTATATTGTAACCAGGGATGGGCAGTATCTTAAATACTTATTTCATATACTTTTTGTATTTTGTACCTTGGTTTTTGATTTTCAAAAAAAATGTATCTCACATTTTGTATCATAATTGTAAGATTATTCCTGATTTAAACTATACTGTAGTTACATACTACTATATTATAACATAAGCGAGACAATAAATTTTCTCACGAAGATAAGCTATGCAGTAAATTGTTTGAACTATTGTCTATACCTTTCCTATGTTTTACACTCTGTTTTGTCTCCTTTGACTCGCGAGTTAACAGGTCTACCGTGTTTTCGCTTGCACGGAGAATATTTTAATCTATTGTATCAGCATGAATCATATTAATATTATTATTACACAATACACTGAACTTTTTGGAATCCACCGGGGGTAACGTGCCGTGTAATTCCTGAGCTCGACGCGAATATTAATGGCAAATGGTTTAAGCAAGTGTTTAAATAAAAATTTAATAAATACAAATTTGTGTGCACTGTTCATTTAAGGTAAAGTTTTTCATCGAATAGTGCTTCTGTGTTTTGGTATTTAGACGCTACGATAATGCAAACGTTGACTTTAATACTAGTTTGGGTGTGTGTAGTTTGTTTCACACGCGTTGTGTCGGATGATATGAACGAATTACAAAAATTGGAACTAGCTAATAAATTAAACACGTTGGTGCATAATTCGGGATGGCAGTCCTTGGATAACGTTAAAATCGTAATAAATAGAAACAAACGCAGAAAAATCACTGATCCCGTGGCCGAAATACTCAAAGGCATATCGTCGAACCTGAACCCGGTCAACGAACTTAACGTACTGGAAAGATACAAGGAAATCTGGGCTGTGCTCAGCTGTAAGTATGCCGAGGTTATTAACAAGTACAGGATTTCCTTACAACATTTAATACGGGTTTGCCGAAATGAAAAAAAAAAAGAAGACTATAAAACCACCGACTCTTCGCTTATAAAGTATTACCATTGTTTTGATTCGGTGCTGACCAAAATCGACAGCGTGGCACCGCGGCTTAGAAGCCTGACGGACGCGTTGAACTTTATTCACGTGCCAGGTCTGCAATCGAGTGTTAGGCAAAAGCTTAGTTTAATGGTCGGTATGGAAAAATTGACCGAGTTTACTACAACTTTACGACCGACCACGTTGTCGAAATTGTCCGAACACGTCATCAGCGAGGACTTGGTCGATCTCGAACTAAGATCCATAAGCGGAAATCTCGTGGATATATTTAACAAGAACATAAATTGGTTTATCACCCGTTATTGCAACGTTCCGTTGTACAAAGAATGCACGCTACAGAATTTAAAAAAGGAATTTAACAACAAAAAGAGCAGCCAGTTGATACCGGTGGAAATGACTTTCTTGCAATATGTAGAAGAACAAATCGATTGTTACGCTGTTGATATTTTTGACAGTTGGTTCCTCAATTTGGGCTTCGCATACGACGAGTCAGGAAACGTTACAGTCCGAGTAAATTAAAATATAATCATTATTATCATCAAAGTACCAATTTACAGTATAGTTAAATGAACATAATATGATGTATTTCCGACTTGTGTAGATATTTGTAACAACAGTATAAAAACAACTTGGTATCAAACAAAAATGTATCAACGTGGTAGGTACACGTGACTAAAATAATTTTAGCAAATACGACAAATATAAAACTAAACAAGAAATCGCTGTCACAAAATTTTGAAAAATATCAATAAACATAAAACAAGATGCTTGCACAACTGACGTTTTCCGTTTACAAAATATTAAACATTCTCTTTATCGATTTAGACTTGGAAATCTCAATTCTTCTAATGGGCGAATAGTCAAACTACTATAAGGTGTTACCACTTTGTAAAAATTGTTTATTTTACTTTAAATTTAACTGTATTACAAGAAAATATGTTACGGTGATCTGTCAGACTATTGTTGTACTCCCTATACTCACATATAATATTCTTTCAACCGGAACTTTTAATTATTTATAACCCTTTATATTAAATAATTTTCTGTGGTTTTATCGAAACCGTATTTGAATCTTAGCTGTTGTATAAACCACTGGAATATTATAATACATAGTAGCTGCTAAAAATGGCAACTCAAAACGAAATGGCAACAAGCAATGTATTGATTGTCTTGTATCCCCCTTTTATTTTTGAAAAAAACATCCCCTTATTTGAACTACGTGCAACATAAAGGGTAGCGACCCTACTAGGGATATTTGTTCCTCTGACAGCTGCTCGTTTTTGGCACCGACAGGCGGTATTTACAATGGTGTTATTATTGTGATGAAAACCGTTTTAAACTTACCGGTATTCAATATGCATTTCTTGGAAAGAAAGTAAAGAATGGAAATCTCAAAAGACTCGTGTAACACGTGCAATTTTCTGTGCTTGATTTTGACATTGATGAAAATAATAAAATAACTAAGCACAACAAGAATGGTCGATGATACATTTTTTAAATATTAGCTAAGTTTATTAAAACAAAAAAACAATCCAACAGTCGTAAGTTAGGCAAAAACTTCACCCTTCCTCTCTAACATCGCAAAAATTAAAATATATATTTTTTTTTGTAAAACTACTGCACGCTATAATTGTTTTAAAAATGCAAAAATAATTTCCAAATTCTTATAAAATACTCTTTAGATTTAGTATTATAAATATACGTTGCAAAAAAATGTTTAGGTGTAGTCTTAGAATTTATGGTCTAAAATTTAATCTAGAGTGGACCTATAAGTTATAACATGACGATGTGATGGCTGATAAGATATGGGTTTTGCATCGAGTTAAAAAATGAATACGAATTAAATTAATATGTTATAAGAGATCAGAAAATATCAACACGATAATAAAAAAATGGATTAACTAGAATACAAGACAAGGTAAAAAAAACAATTTTTAAGCATTATTATTGGATTTTATGCAAAATTTGTAGCAATGTGGTACTATCATGCAAACTAATTTAAACGTTCAAAAACATTAAAAATGAAACAATATATGGCCACAAAACAACTTGTTTTCCGTAAAAAAAAAAAAAATAGTAAAACTGTGAAAACTGTATTTGTAAAATAACTACTTTAATAAATATGTGATGTGACAGTTATTTTTCTACATTATTAAACGATCCAAAACGTAGCGTTGGCTTTAGTATAATAGGTACAGAAAATTTAACTAGAATTAAAAATGTTTTAAATAAAGAAAAACAAGACACCTTCTAGGAATCATAATAAACTAATGTTAGTAATATTAACAATAAATGTATATACCTACTTAAATATTATGTATTAGGTAGGTAACACTTAGTTGTAACAGCTTTGTCGAACATTTCCGTTCATTTTGACTTTCTTTAATTAAAATGTATTCTCTGGTTAGTAGTAAAAAAGGGATTGTAATATTAGGTACCTAATAATATTTTATCTTAATGTACAAAATAATTATTCGCTATAATTATTGGAACATCGGGGCTCTACGGCCATGCAAGAAATTAGTTCAAACATTTGAATAGGTTTACCTACACAAATGACAAAACCAAATAAGTTTTATAAAAACTTGTTTTTGATAAACAACAAACCGTAAAATTGCAAAAGGTATTGATTGTAAATTTAGCGTGTACGCAGTAACCACCACAGAAACGTTAATCATAAATAATGCAATAAAGCAATGAAGGTACCTTAAAAAAACAAACAACATATTAAAACATAAAAGTATATGATACCCACAGGTGTGTGTAATTCTTAACTCTGCAACTGTCATTATGGAAAACATGTTTTCAATAAATAAAAAAACAATAATAAAAACTATACAAAAATTGTGAGAAAACACTTTATATAATGTAATAAAATGTATTGTTATTCATTAGCTTTTATGAAAAAACAGAATATTAAACTCAAATTGAAAGAATCCAAATGTTTATTTATAACATGAACAAATAAGTCGCTATGACGCATATTCGCTAGTATTGTAAACATAATATGTACTTTTTGCACCTCGTCTCAGTGTGGATAAATAATGTTATTACATTTTTGTAATATTACATGTTATATACTAAGCGTGCAGATTATGGTTTGGTGCGTAACATTTTATAAAACATATTATATAATATTATGATAAAATTTCTGAAACTTGGCCCTTTTTCATGGTTAGGTTTTTGTTGGGTATTATTATTACTATTGTTTATTAAAACTCCTAGAAGGAGTTCTTTATTTCTTATTTTTCTTTATT
The DNA here is from genome assembly GCF_023614345.1 of Adelges cooleyi. Classification (NCBI taxonomy): domain Eukaryota; kingdom Metazoa; phylum Arthropoda; class Insecta; order Hemiptera; family Adelgidae; genus Adelges; species Adelges cooleyi. The sequence goes on from NW_026095978.1 coordinate 2,451,855, forward strand.
TCAATTTGTTATGCGTAGTACAGGACTAAAATCTGAAAATAAATACTAAAAGAACATCTGTGATCTGCAGTGACCCAATTATAATAACAAGCTCCTCGGAAATCGTAAACAATTTTTGAACAACTATGGATCATAAAAAAAATAATAATGAACAAAAAACCATAGAATATTTTACTCAGGGCCGGAATTAGGGGAGGGTGTGGGGGGGTTTGACACCCCCCACTCGGAAAACTCAAGTATACACAGTCGGCACATTTAGATTGAACAAAAAGTCGGTAAATATTATGACCCTCATACAATTATACAAATAGCATATTTATTATTTTTATTTTATAAAAGTAGGTAGGTACATATTTTGTATCGCAATCTGGCGACTGAATAGTGAATAGTCGGCATACGGACGACCATACGAAAATATAATTTTTGTTTTTAGTATAAAAAAAAACAATGCATTTTGGGTTATCCCCGATTTTAGCAGGAGTATTATTATTGTTTGCTTATAATAACTGTGGTGTATATATCAAACGATGTTCGGCCGTGGGTCCTATTGGTCTATTGTAAGCAAACATTCTATCCCTCTATAAGTATAAATCCCTCATAAGATAAAATTTCTATGCTCCGAAAAACGTTTTAAAAAACAAAACAATTATCACAATTTATAACAATATCACATCGTTATCATTTTTCTTCTTCTTCGTTTTCTTTTAAAAATAATAAAAAATCACCTGCGTACAACTATGACGGCGAATAGACTAGACGACCTCACATTTTAAACTCCACTCATTTAAACTCGAGATCGATATAATTGATTTAGAAGAAATATTAAAGAAATAGTCCGCATTAAAAAAACGCAGTATTAATGTTTAACTTTTGTTGGTTTTTTTACTTGTACTATCTAAGTTTGTTTGTAATAATTAATAAAGTTTAAAAAATAATAACCAAACAATATTAATTACTTTTATTGTTTTTTTTTCAACAATTAATAATTCCCATTAATTTTAGTAAAAAAGTTGTGACTTGTGATGTAAAATATAATAATATATTTACGAAAGTACCTAAATATTTTAGTCAGCAATTACAAAGTCGGCATCTTCATTTTGACACCCCCCTTGCATATTTCTTAGCGCCGGCGCTGATTTTACTTTAAAACGCATTATTATACCTTATAAACTAAGCGATAAGCTAGTATGAAAAAAAAACAAAATGTGTTAGAATCATAGATCATATTGCAAAATAATAATAGATAATAATACCTATTACAAAATCAAATGTTATTACTATAAATAATTTATAATACATTTAGATATTAAGTCTATGGTTCTTCGTTACAGAATAAATATAACGCAATTTATAAATAATTTAGGCGAATGATACTATTAAAAAGATAAGAATTGATACGAGTCTGCAAAATTGAGCGTTTACTCGCTCCACTTTAATTTTAGAGCAAAAATACCTATAACAAAATCAAAATGGTACATTCTTTTTTAATAAATCTAATGTTTTGCTAGATATTTATTATTTAAAAATACATTTGTTTACTTTTTTAAAATAGATAACATTTTTCCACGTTGTTATTTTCAAAATCGGATATACATAACATTGTCTTCAAAATGTTGTTATCATTCGATTATAAAATAGGTATTTTTGCTTTAAAACAACCATGGTCTTAGTAAAACGCATTGTGCGTTTAATTAATTAATTACAAATATTTAAAGTCACTGACTGAATTTTAACTAGGCGTAATTATAAGCCTGACAACACAATTTTAAAGTTATTAAGAGGGCGTCGCAACGCCCATTTTTAAGGAGTAAAGTATAGGCAATTTTACACAGAATCTTAATTTAAAGGTTAAACTGTGATGTGTATCTATTAGTTCAATAACTAGGACTCTATTTTGGTATTTAATTAATTTTTTGGCCTACCACAGCATCCTTGAAAGCGATTTAAAAAAGTTTTTTCATCTCTATGTTTAAGCACTGCGAATTTTTTTTCTTATTTCAATATTACATGCGTTTTTTTTCATTATTCCAAGTTTAATTCTCAATACGTAGTTTAGAAATAACGACTATTTTAACATTTTTAAATGACTGTAACTTTTCAAAAAATGAATTTTTTTTTTAATAACCGCACCGTTTTGCCCTCAGGAATATTGTTCTCTTTTAATATTATAATGGGTGCTTTTACTCTAAAACCAAAATGAAGCGAGTTATTTTCAGGTGGCGTAAACATGTTTTTACCACTGGAAATCACCGGTGCGACGCCCGCTTAAAGGGAAAAACTTAAGACAGGGTGGAGTGCGGTAGAGTAAGCGCGCAGGGTTATTTTATCTGCGCGCATTACACCCGCACCTCACCTTGCAAACCGTCGGCCGTCCGCTCTCAATCCCCTTAGCTATTGATTAACTATACAGTTATATATGGCTTACCTATAGCTATGTATTCGTTTAGCGCTCAGAGCTAAAGCGGTGAACTCTGTGAACGTTTTTGCCGCATTGCGGATACGTTGCCATGACGATTGACGAGAGATGAGTTAAGGTTGACCTACTTTACAGGATCCCGTGTTAGATTGACCTCACTCCAGTGCTACCAACTGTGTCGGTTCAACAAAGAGAACAAACACAAAAAAACCGTACCAGCGACGCTAATAATTATGGTAGCTCTTTAAAACAATTATCATCATACCTACGCGTTAAAAAAAACCTATAGTAAAGTAAATCGAATCACAGCCCTCAATACCTCCTGTACTATTTAGAAGGTAAATAGAAATCTGTCGGGTTGTCGCTGTTAACTTTCTTTAGTTTTACGGCAATACAATTGCAAAAGTCAAGACTCTTCTAGGGTTTACGGCGACCAGTTTAGGCTACCCTTAGATTTGTAACTATGCGTATCCCTTAGAACGTTTACCAACAATTAAGTACAAACAATACAATGCAAATGATCTAAAGCCTTACCTACTGTGCGAAAATAAAACTTCACATATTTTGTTCAAATTCGTATTTCATCAGTTACGGTTTACGCAGGATATGTTACGCCGCGACTTTTGGTACAACTGTTTTATTGATTGATAACCCATCCGTTGTTACTACCGTGCCACTGCCATTACTTATTACTGCGCCATTGCCATTGCTTGTTGCTACCCTATCGCGTTAAGTCGTTTGTGTCAACGTCGGCTCGGGGAAGTATTGACAGCAGTGAAAAAAGCCACGGTCGTCGTTATTACTACAACAGAACGGATAACCCGCTTTTCTAATCGGTGAGTAGAACGAAATAAACATTAGTGTTATTTTTTGTGTTTTGATCATGCCCAAATTAATCGCAACCTATAGGTATTATATATTATAATATAACATTGCAATATTTCGCAGGCTAAAAAAGAAAAGATTCTATGTTCAGTTTTTTTTTCTTACTAAGATATATTTATTTTTAATTACATATCTTTAGATCCAACAACGGTGTACCAACTTTAATTAGCTAGGTAGCTACACAAAATATGTTATATTAATAATATATGGTGCCGATGGTACAATAAAAATAATTTCCTTTGTATCATATTTTTTTTAGCTATTACTTTTTTGTCAACGATAAAATAGAAAATAACGAATTTTTTAAAAAAAAAAGTATAATATGATGTGTAATTTTAAAAATGCCTTACTGAACAATTACAAAAATGTTATATACCTAAGCCTTTTAATTATCAGTCCTCAATTACTGGTCCACTAATATATTTTGCCCGTGTTCAATAATTTGTTCTTATCGATTTACTAAAATATACAGTCTTAACCGTTGTTGGTATCGGAGTTAGCGTTTTGCTAACATTAAACTTATACTAGGAACCACTTAATAATAGATTAAGTTCATATAATAATAGATTGTTTTAAAACTATATTTACTTATTTTCAATATAATATTAAATAAAAATAACAAAAAAATAAAAATGTTAACATCTATTTGTGGGTATAATGACCGGTCAAAGTCTGCAGTACCGCATCATGTTGTAAGGGACCTACTTGTCTAGCTGGCTAGACTAGGCAAAGTGGCTGTCGATAAGGCTAAAAGAGACGGATTTCCACGGGAAAACGGTTGGCTAGGCCGCTGTCTACGTCTAATTGGCCTTTAAGTCTCCCTTATTAACTTAATATATCGCCCGAGGAGCTAGAACGGGCGGTCACGCTATTAAGTAATCTAACTCTCAGCTGCAGGCTACAAGATGTTTTATTCTAAATTAGGGTTGCTAAATAAAATACAAAATTATACAATATATATATATATATATATATATATATATATACACTCTGACCTGGGTTGGACGATGAAATGGTTGGTCAAAGCGGAGTTAAAACGGACGCACACAAAAGATAGTTGGATGGGGGGCTTGTAGTAAACGGCAAAAATATAGAGCGTAAGGTCAAGGATATTGGCGGTCCGTGATGGTAAAATCAACTGCCTAATTAGATGATATGTGACGTGCATTGTCCTGTGTGTGCGACCGTTCCCCTACCTATAGTCGGGGGTGTTGTGTCAGCAGGTTTGGGACGAGGAGTAACGGTCAGGTGAAATATGATTGTTACAATGTTAACGTCGCGCTTGTACGAAACTAACTGTGTTGTACGTATAAATATATATAAAACATACATTTTTTATATTTTTTTATAAAATGGACAAAAAATGCTGCTAACAAGTGTCAATTTTTGTTATATAAAACTTTATTTTAACAGTTATAAGAAATAATAATAATATAATATAAGTACTATAGTTTGTTTAATTTTTATAAAATATATTTGTTTTTACTGACAAAAATGTATTAAAATTTTTTTAGTAGAAAGTTTTAATGAAAAAGACTAAAAGTAATCTAACTTTTGTAGGATATAACTAGATAAACACTTTTACCTTTATTGCGCTACTTTAAATTCATTAAAACACTTACAGGAACAAAAAAAAAACTATGTTAGGATGACACTAAAACGATAGTAATCATGTTACAAATCATAGCAATACCTACGACGGGTTAAATTGATTCTAAAATTGTTACACAATGGAAAATAATGAATAAATGGTTTTAACAGCTAAATGGAATCATCAACGATGTACAATCCTGAACCACAAAAATGCTCTTGCTGTGGTCCAGTGGCCAAAAATATTCCTGTGATGCTCATAATATTTTTACTGGCATGGTCATATTTAACATTCGTTTATTATATGTGCCTCGGTAAGCATTTGAAATATTTATATCTGGTAAATTGTATGTTTGTCGCCAATTTTAACATTTGATTTATTTTTAGATGACATCATTTCCCTGGAACTTAGAGTGCCGTCCCTGGTGTTGTACCATATTATACTTGTGCTTTTTCTTTGGTCTTACTACAAAGCAGTAACCGCGAAATGTTACGGTGCACCTGAAAATGTTTGTTCCACTGTCTGTCACTATTTAAATTTATGTTTAATTAATATATCTATCATATTAATAGTTCAAACTCCCGGATGATGTTTTTGAAGAGTTTAATAGGCGTCCATTTGATTTTGCCAAACAAAACACTATCTTGCGTGAAATTTCGTACGATCTGCCAATTGCGACATTCACAACTATGGAAGGTAATTGTCATAATGTTTGTACATTGAACGAAAATAATGTAGAAAATTACTTTTCAGAAATCAGATACTGCGATAGATGTAAAATAGTCAAGCCTGATCGCGCCCACCATTGTACTGTGTGTGATAAGTGCGTATTAAAAATGGATCATCACTGCCCGTGGATTAACAATTGCGTATCATTTTCAAACTACAAATATTTCATATTACTCCTGGTGTACGGAACTGCCATGTGCCTTTTAATTGCATACACTACAATGGTTTATGTATTTAGATATTGGGAGGCTTCATCCGACATGGTGAGAGAACACTAATATTCTAACGTAGTATTTCTACGCCCGTGTTAAAATTCTATAAACAATTTGCGTGTTAATTATTTTTCAGGAATTAAAAGTACACCCGTATGCACTTCATATAGTATTTTTATTTTTCTTCGCATTAATTTTTGCTATCAGCCTATTCTCACTGTTCACTTATCACGTTTACTTGATGTCTAAAAATTGTACCACCGTTGGTAAATCAATATAATTTTTTTTATTAATTATTATTATTAATTGTTGTTTATTGCTTGTACGGTTCCCAGAAGCTGTCCGCCCACCGATATTCACTGAACATAACAATAAAAATGGATTCAATTTGGGTTGTTCCAAAAACATACAAGAAGTGTTTGGTCAAAAAAAGAAATGTTGGCCTTTTCCTACAGAAACAAGGTGAGATATCAGTTATTTAATCATTCAGCTATTTAAATTTACCTAAATGCATAATGTACTATTTTTTTAAAACAAAATCAGACAAAATTCATTTAAAAAAAAAATATTTAAGGTTGTATTGCAAAAAAAAATGTTTAAATTATTTATTTAAAATATATAAGCATTATTTAGGTATATGAATTTATTCTGGTAACAACAGAACGGATTTCTATGTATTGTAAGGTGTTTAATTGAATTAATTTTTATTTATTTGAATACTTACATAATAATTTTTTAAAAAATATAATATATATAAGCAAGTATTTAATTTAGAATTATATTGAAGTATTAAATACATTTGATATTTTCTTAAAACTAATATATTTGCCTACGGTAAAAAATAGGATCTAATAATTTTTTCATTGGTGTCACTACTTTTATTATATTTAGATAAATATTTGTACAATATTTAGTTATCCAAATCTTTTTGCACCAAGCAGCAACTGCTACCCAAAGGGAAAAAAAATATTTTGAAATAACTATTACTGTAACAGTATGTTTAATATTTGTAAATAATTTTTTAATAGGAAATTAAAAATATTACTAGCACAAATGCTTTATTTAAGAATTATTATTATAAAGTTTTAAGCGTGTACCGTTAAGTTATTAAAAAATAATTCAAAACTTTATCTATTGAATATCACTATTAATAATTTAATACTTTAATGAATGTAACGATTTTCTTAAAAAACTAGTTTTTCTAAATACTTAAAGAGGAACTTTTGAATAAATTCTGTAATTGTGGTTAAATATTATAACCTTTTAGTACTTAGATGCACATTTCAAATACAATTAAAAATTCTTATCAGTATTTATTCTTATCTATACTTGAGTTTTTAAAAAAAATTATTTCTTACAATTCTGAGTACAACTATAAAAACAAAATATTTTATTTATCATAATATACAATAGTATTATATAAAAAAAAACTAAATATGTATGTTTGTCAAAGTTATTAAAGAAACAAAATATATCAACTAGACTGCGGCTAAAAAAAACATTTTTATTTCACAATGAACATTTTTCTTATCAGGTTACAGCCTATTGAACCCTATCAAACTGATTAGATTAAAAAAAAGTTATCACGAAGTATTAAAAGAAGTATTTTAGAGTGTCATATTTCAGCTAAAGTTTGATTAGTTTAATAAAAAATGTCCAATGTTAATCAAATGCAAAAAAAAATAGTGAAGAAGTGCTTACAGCTTAGTTAGGTATCTGAAATTTTGTAGCTTTCTTATTTGAGTAGGCTACTATCGATTGAAGAAGGATAAGCTATAGGTAAAAAAAAAATTAAAAAACATTCTACAAGTAAAAGGTTATTTGTCGTAAGCGACATAGGCTGTTAAGGGCTACCACCATTATCATTCATTAATTCATAGTTTATAAATATCTAAGATAATTATTTTATTTGCGAATAACAATGATTTATTAATTTATTTAAATTTGACAAAAACTGTCTGAAAATTAGGGAAAGTCGTTTACTGCAAACCACTTGTTTTGTGTGAATTTTTTTTTTGTAATGTCCCAACTATGTTGTCTGTTTTATGATTTATTTTGTTTCAGCTTGGGGAATGGAGTGAATTTTCCATTGGTAGGTAAACCAAGGTCCAACGAGAGAATTGTGCTAACGCCTTACAAGGCCAGGGATCAATTTTCTGTTTAATAACTCTATGTACTTCAAATGGTTATAGTGCATAGTTTGCTTTTTACTATTCATTTACAATTTAGATGTCCCTAGTTTGTGTGTTGTGTTCATGATCTTAAAATTGTACTCGAACAATTTAACTATAGATTTACAATTAGGAAAATTTCAGAAGTGTTTGTTGTTTTCATGATTTCACAAATTTACTGCAACAAGTTTACTTAACTTTTAAGCATATTCAAATTGTAAAACTAATTCATTAAGGTGTGCTGGGTGAAATATTTGATGTTTTGCTTTTGACAATTAGTATATACTTCATTGAAGTTTTTTTTTACATTTTTATTTCTATTACGGGACAGTTAATCGCCAAATATTATGATAACTTATCTCCATAACTTGTTTCCCTTTAATAATAATTTTTTTTATTAAACGTTTTTTAAATATATTCGATAAATTTTCCGTTCTTAAGAAATAAATTAAAAACCCCATTTTTTACATTTTTTTCTAACTTAATAATACTTAATTAATACTTATCACTTACTGATAATTAATATTAGTGGATAGCTTATGGTCTTGGCAATGTTGTATGATTTGCGGTCATTATAAAAGAACATGAAGTTCAACCATAGCGCTTACATGTATACGATCAGAAAACATTGATTGGTAATACATATTTTTAACATTGAAAAAAAAAACAAAACTATTCATAACGGAACTGTGTAAATATTTAAGTTCTAATATCTTCATTATTATTATTGTTTTTAGGTATCGAGTGATCAGTCTTGCGCAGAACAAATTTCAAATGCCGTGTAAAATGCTAAGATCTTTAAAATAATTAGTATGATAGATGTGTTTATGACTATTTTAATTTAATATTTTGTGTGTGAACTTTTACTAATTATAGTAGGTAGTTGGTTTATATTATTACATTTTACTCTTGTAAAATTAAGATTTAATATATGGAAAATATGTAATAAAATATTATCTCGTATACAATAATAATAATACATATTATAATATAATAATATAATAACAGTTCGATATAAAATATAATAATGATATTGATAATTATAATTATGAGTCTTTTTAAAAAATTTGAAATTTTTTCTGTCCTATCTTAATTAAGTCTGTATGCCTCAATTTTACAACATGGAAAAAGCTGTACAATAATTATGACCTTTTGTTGGTAATTTTAACATAAAGCCTAACATTCTAAATATTTGCAAAATTGTACAAAAACATATACATAAATTTATTATCATTTACCCACAAAATACGTATTTTAAAAATAAAACAAAATGTTTTTAAAAATTAAATTTTTTAACTGCATATTAAACTCGGGTTATTCCAAATTAACACAACGAAATATATTACCTAATCATACTTCGAATGTGTCTACAATTTTCAATATGTATTCTAATTAAAATTACTAAAAAAAAGGCAGTAGCAAAATAAAACATTTCCATAACGTCGTCAGAACCTAAATAGTTTTTCGACCAGTTATTTGATGTTCCCCAATAACATAATAATGATGAATGACTAATGAAATATGTTGTTGTAATATTAGGTATTATTTTTAAAATATTGATAATTATTTTAATATTTCGACAATGTTCTAACAACGTTTGGGCGGTAAAAATTGCCTAGAACATTAAAATTTCTGGCCTAACGTGTGTTTTGTAAACGTTATTATAAAACTTGGAAATTATAACACCTATTAGGAGGGCGTAACTGCGATGTGTAATTATTAGTTCAATAACTATGACTCTATTTTGGTAGTTAATTTATTTTTTGGACTATCACAGTATCCTTGAAAACGATTTAAAATTGTTTTTTCATCTCTACATGTTTAAGCAGACTGAAAAAACTCACTTCATTTCGGTTTTAGAGTAAAAGCACCCATTATAAAATTGAAAGAGAACAACATTCCGGAGGGCAAGACGGTGCGTTTTTTTTCATTATTTTAAGTATAATGCTTAATACATAGTTTAGAAATAACGACTTTTTTAACATTTTTAAATGACTGTAACTTTTCAAGAAACAATTTTTTTTTTTTAAAAACGCACCGTCTTGCACTCCGAAATATTGTTCTCTTTAAATTTTATAATGGGTGCTTTTACTCTAAAACCAAAATTAAACGAGTTATTTTCAGTCTGCTTAAACATGTTTTTACCACTGAAAATCACCGGAGCGACGCCCTCTTAAGGAAACGTCATATTGATTTGACAGCGTCTACCTCAAACGCATTCACGACTAAACACATTGGTAAGCTTGTAACTTGTGGTAGCCTCAAAATGGTTACCGCCGTTCTCGGGCGGCCGTGTATTTCCTATGGGTGAAACCGGTGGCGGCCATTTTGTAAAAAGTGATAACACAAATGAGTTTACCATTCGCCAAACGAATGCGACGTCGCCCAACGATAACGCTGGAAACGATAGATAATCAAAACGTTACATATTTCAAACGTGTGCGGATAATAATGGCCAATTGTTTCCATAATATAACAAAAACTACTAAATACCTTGTTAAATAATAAATTATGTAAATCAATGTGATTTCGCCGATCGGAAAGTGGGAGTATCAATCTGCCAGAACAATCGAATTTCATTATAATGTATTGTGTTTTGTAAAATTATTATCTTAACATACTGTTACCTATCGTATTTTGGTTGTGCTTTGGTGTTTCATGAGTGCACCAGTGATTATTGTTTTCTTTAATTAATATACAAGCCGATAAAATGCTTCAGGTTTAAATTAATTTTGTTGTTCGAATAGCGATTTTATAACACGGTAAAGTATTTGTTGACGATTGGAAAAACTCGGTAAGTATTGGAAAATCATCTATAAATACTTTGTTGCCCGATTTTTACCAGTTTTTCATTACCAGTATTTTCATAATCTAAATAATTCATTTTTATTACACATTTTACTATTCTCTTTATCTTTTGTTCTTTTAAGCATCTGTTAATTGTCTCGAAAACGCTTTGATCATCATAGCTAACATTTAATTTGTGCCAATCTGATATCGATACATAAATCTATTACAATAAGTCTATTGGGTTAATTTTTAAGATATCATATAAGATTGTATCAATTGTTGTGCTTGATTTGGTAGTCGATATGATAGTATAATTGATGAAGTATACTTTGTAGTATATATAATAAGTATTTTTAAGAATAATATTACGTACTGCATTGTTATTTGGATGAAAAAAAGTGAGTAAAGATTAAACACATCCAGACAGCTTAGGGGCTCTCACATGACTAAATAAATGGATGTGATCTATTCATATTTATTTAGCTTAATTCTTAGAAGACTAATAATATTATTATAGCACGTTGGTAATGATGCTAAAAAAACAAATAAAAGTCTGAGTACATCAATAATTGTATGGAGAACAATCTTGTTTTACGAACAGACGATATATAGATAATAATACAAAGGACAGTTTGACAGAGTGAAGAGGCTAATGTTATTTACATTTTTTTTTTTTGCTATTGAACTGTCAGGTTTAAAATTAAAAATATTATTTATAGTGCCTATATAATAGTATATAATATTATTATTATTTTACAAAACGTATAGTGTATACGATTACAGATTTAAAAATAAACAATGTGTTTATATAATAAACAAAAATAGTCAGCAATAAAAATCGTGGATGCCAACGCCACAGGTGGACCACTAGGTGGGAGCCCAAAAGCTGGGTATTGCACAGGGAATGCTACTATCTCCATTGTATCTTTCTTTTTTGGTACATTGTTAAAGAAGTTTCACTTCAAAAACAAATATTTAACAACATGATAAATTCAACACTTACACATAGAGGTATTATACTTGTCTTATCAAAAAGGGGGCCAGTGGTTATACTTTTAAATCTCTAACCAACTGAAAATTGCTTAAATGCTAGACTGTTGAAAGAAATATTATCCTATGTACAATAATTATGAATACCAAATCTAAACTCTGGTGCTGAGATCACTATTGCTGCTGACTTATCTTAGATTTTAACTTTTTCTAAATAATGTGAAAAGTAATCATACGTTATCTAGTAGTGTTTAGCCCCAAGAGGAGCTATGTCAAGAACAATTTATAGCATAGAATTTAAGTTTCTCTTTAAAGTTTTTTCATTGATACTTAGCCTTAAATAACAGCTGTCATCGCATTTTTCAACATACATTTCTAAACAAAGCAAAAAATAAAATTGTTTTGTATTTTACATGCTTTTCTTTAACTCGCTAATTTAGTCTGAAATAAACATTCTTGAACTTGGTAAATACTGAATGTTTAAGTTACTGGCTAACTTCTTTCTCGATTGGCACTAATTGTATGTCATTAGGTGATGAAGAGTGTAAAGCATATGCTAGGGGTTAATTGTTTTAAAGCAAATAGCACCCTTTACCGAACTGTGAGCTGTTAGTCTGTATAGTGACACTTTTCTTAGGATCAAAAGAAGCTAGCACAGAGGCTTTCATAAGTTTATCCTTAATAATATTCAAAGCCGTAGTCTGATTGTCCGTCCACTGCTACATGGTATCTTTTTTTTAGTAAGCTCATGTTTTTTCTGTTGCGTTAGATGTGATGTCAATGATATGGACATTCGAGGAGGTGGTATTACAATTGCAGTCAAGATCTAATTCTCTTTCATGGGAATTTAATTGATAAGTGGGATTCAGTTAGACAATTGTTTATTAAAAAATATTTTAGGTCAGGGTCGCTAATAATTATTGTTGGTTTTTTTTGTCGCATCTTGATTTAGATGTATATAACTTGTATGTTAATGTACAGATAATTTGATGCATAATAATCAATGTTAAATGTTTAGTCTTAAGCGACTACTATCTTCCAAACGTTAAGTGAAGCACTGAAAATGATAAAATTGTTACTAGTTCATTAAATAATAATTCTCACGTAGCAAATATTTTAGCATTCTTGGTCACTACTTGATCTAGTTTTCTCAAATGTTTTTAATAGGGTTGGCTTTTTGACCACTCAAACTTTTTTACGGATAATTGATAAGATTTTGGTCTGGTCAAAATCTGTTGTTTTGGTCCTAAGTTTCAAGGTTGTGTTACAAATCAATAGTATTATTAAACAGAACAAATGATTAAAATAGAATATAAAGGTATGAGTTATTTATTATTTTATAGAAAGGGAAAACAATTAGGTACTAACATTTTTAAATGAACATAAGTTTCAACATTCAATAGTAACAAATAACAACTGTTGTATTAAGTATACTCGACAGGTGCTGGTTAACAAATGGGATTTATTGACAGTAATGACAATAATAATAATACAATGATAATATTATTTACTTATACAACATCTTTCACCTTGACCATTGTTGTTATTAACATTAAATAAATTGAATTAAAGATTTGAAAACAAAATAATACCTTATAAAATGCAACTAACTATATACCTAACTATTAAGTAACTATAATAATTATGAATAAATAATACAATTATGAAAAACATAATAATTAGGACAACATCACAATAAGCTATATCTTAGCTGGTCTTACACACCTACCACTTTTTGTATGAATTTGGTCCTCACTATTCTCTTTTTGATTAACTTCCTCTCTTACTTCCTGGTGCCTCCCATTCTCTGCATTTTGTGTTTCACAAGTTCCCTCCATAACAGTTAAATGAATCATCCCAATATACGGCATATTACAGCTTTTTTGTACAAATTCATTCCTACTAGGTCTTAAATAATATACATGACTGCTTGTCCTTTTATTAGTTCCATTTCTTTCCTGTTTGCCCGTTTATCATACCAATCTTTGTAACCCTCTTGTGCTTTTATTTGTCTGTCTCTAATATTCTGATCTTTGGGTCTCAAATTAATATCTGCCGTAGGCATTTTAGTCCGTAACAGCGTACTCATCAGTAACTCACTAGGTGCCACTCCTAGATTCCCCACCGGTGTGCACCTGTACTTCAGAAGAGCTATTTCTGTTTCGTTTTTGATCTCTTAAGCATTTTCTTAAAACTTGTTTTGCAATATAAACAGCCTTTTCAGCCAACCCGTTACTTTGAGCATATTTTTAATCTTTGCAAAGTAATGCAAACGAATTGATTGACAAATTATAAAAACTCTAACGCTACCCTTTTTTTCAATTTGTTCACATATTATGGAATTAAAAAAAACTAAATCCATAAATCTTTTATTAATAAGGGATGAAGGTAGACTGTTTTAAGTATTGAAAAAAATCTGTCTAAAAGAAAAGGAAAGAAATTGTTTTCAAAATATTCATTGTTTCCTAGAAAACGATTGTCTTACATCAAATGGATCACGCTGTTTTATATAAGTAGTTAATATTTTAATTTTATAAGCGTTGATAATAGTAGTTAGCACATATTACTTAATAAATTATATTATTAAACTTTTAATTTTACTCTTTATTTAATACATAAATAAAATTATGCATTTGTTAGGAATAATTTTATGTGTTTAATTATAATCATTATTATTATAATATAATATTAATCAATTTGTTTAATTAATATAAGATAATATTTAATACAAGCTGTCCCGACCCGGCGTTGCCCGAGATTTAGTTTGCCAGGGCTGAGTTAAATAATTACAAATTATATTCATGCGAAAAAATTATTAAAATAAAGTTAATTTATAATATTAATTAAATTTATTCTTTTTTTATAACCCCCCCTGAAATTATATATTATATTAAAAATAGCCAAGTTACCTGACAATCATAATAAATAATTAATTCCTTACATTTTGAAAATAAAAATATTTATACATAAATTAAAAATACGTACTCTCTATCTTTTATTCTAGTTTTACAAGCACAATATTCTATTTATGTGTACTAAAAATAATGTAAATTTTACATTGTCAATTAATTGACAATATTCAATAGAATAAACTGTTAATATCATTAAAACATTATTTTATAAATTGTAATGGCAGTCGTTTATAATCAAAGTAAAACAGTTAATTATAAAATACATTGAATTTTATAGTTTGGATACAAATGTGGTTTGGAATAATTATTAAAATATAATAACAATAGTACTGTATAACTTTTAATGAGTTAATGTCTAAGATAAATGGTCTAAATTATAATAACTAAGAAGCAAGTGAATACGTTTTACTGATATGTTTCTAATTGATCATCCCCAATGCAATTGACTGTGTGTACATTTGTCTATACCAGTTAGAGTCTAACCTGTATGTCAATTGAAAGGTGTATACAGAAGTATATCACAACCCAAATGTTTTTCTAACACTAACTGAAATTGTTGGTTAAGAGTGTCTTCTAACTGTTAGCACCTTTCAACCAACACATCATGTTAGAATATCCGAAATCTTTGTGGCCTGGTCCTTAAAAAATAAAAAAGGTACATTTAAAAATTTGCCTATTTTTAACTTATTAGTTACTACATTTATTCAGTGTGTAAGACATAATTAACACACGTGATTAATGCTATATACAGGTGATCTATATTGTACAGCTATGTTACTCTAAGGCAATAACATTTATAAATGGAGATAAAGTAGACTGGACACCTTGTATACCATAATCTATGTCATAGAAAATTGTGTTAAATAAAACTTTAAAAAGTTATATATAAACATAAACGTTTTATTGTCTGTGTTAATTAAACAATAAAACAAAAGTACTTTGAAGCAAGTGAAAATGTTGCAGAGGAATAAAGATTTTATTTTTACTGCTATTCTTATTTAAGTGTTAATAATATATATACATACATTACATATAAAATATTTTCTTAACTATTCGTTGTTATCGTTTTTATAGTATCATCGATCTTCAAACATTTTTTTTAAATCAGTTTCAAATGTTAAAAAATCTTAGTTAGAGTTTTTAATTAAAAATGTTGGTTTTGTCGTGTTGACCAGAATTTGAGTATTTTTCAGTTTTTTTTTTAGAAAACTGGAAAATGTTTACATCAAATGTGTAAAAAAAAAAGGTGAAAAAAAAACTTTTCAAATAAACCTTTTTTATTTAATTTTTAAGTTGGAAAGGATGAAGATTTTAACGGAGATTATAACCGGATGTGTTGGTTAAAAGGTTTGTATAGAAGAACACTATACCCAAATTTATTCATAACATTAGGTAAAGTTGTTGGTCAGAAGTGTCATCGAACTATTATATACGACAAAACAGTCATAGTTAATTGTAGGGGTTATGGTTATGTTTAAGATATTATAAACATCATTAATATAGTAAAACATACTATAGACCGTAGTATAGTACTTCTGTTATTTTCTTTAATTACCACAGGCAATAACACGTTTATATATATATATATATATATATATATATATATATATATACATATAACATAAATTAAACTATTGCAATTTGATATAACACTTACTTGATGCAGGATTGATAAATAGATTTACAGCTTTACGAGCTCTTCATTCCCAGTTCTACAAACCCATACGAGTCATAATCTGTACAATTTAATAAAAAAACGTGTTGATTACAAAAATATAGGCCTTGTAAATGTTCACTAATTTCCCAAACAATATGTTTTTAAATGGTATTACGAAGTGATACCTGCTTGATTTGTCTATCTGTAATAAATAAATTTAAATAAATCTATGCAAATATTTAAAATTAAAATTAAATTTGTTAGAAAAAAAAATTACTTTTGTAGACAAGCTCCCTTTTATATTCAACTGCGAAGAAATTAATTACCACATTTTTAATTACCTTTAGTAGGTAATGTAAAAATTAAAATAAACGAATTACTTATTTTATCTGCTAAAACATTTACAACAACAAAATAATTGATTTTAAAATACAAAAATGTTTTATTTTTATCTGCATAAAATAATAAACATAAAAGCCTATTGTATTAGACATAGTCTTCAATAAGTAATTATTGGCACCGGTGCGAAACTGAGAAGGTTTTCGTTTAAAAATAATAACTTTTAATCATTAAACTGATATCTTGATGTAGTTAATCTGTAGATAAGAAATCGTATTTGAGAAATACTTCTCAAATAATATGAAAACAGTTGTGTGTTTTACACACCATACTTCAACGTTTTTTCATATCGATACGAATTTAAAGTAAATATGACGTAAAAAAATATGTTTACTAGATTTATGTTTTTTACACACTTTATCGTTTGTTGTAATATACTAGCGTATTTCATACAAATAAAATTCACAGTAGTGTAGTTAATGAAACACTTTGCTATAAGACTAATATACTTAAGAACACGCTCTGTGAGGAATGGAAGTCATGCTCTAGTCTCATGAAATAGACCACGGTTATATGGGATATTTGCAAAATTATTGTTAATAAAACATTGTCTGATGGTAACTAATTCAGACCAAAATTTTTAAAACTATATTATACTGGTTGTTCAGTGAATGAGTTCATAATCTAATTGTGTTCTATACATTTTAATTTTGCTTAAAAAGTGCGTAAATTTAAAACCAGAATACATTCAAAAATCAAAATTTAAAAAAAGTCTGGCTATGCAAATTTAAGGGTTTCCAAACTTTTTGAATATCCTGTATATTAATCATTATCGAAATCGTTTATATAGTTGTTTACTATATAAACTATTACGGTAACTATTTATGTCGATTGTACAGTTTAAACTATTACATTTACTAGTGTATGTTGGCGTACTAAAAATTCCGTATTACTCGGATAGTATAACTTTTAACACTAAGATTGAATCTAGTTTGATCAGTAAGCCATCGTGAGGGTGATCGTAAATCGTATGTGAACTAATGTAGATTAATTGTAAGTAACGTGTTCCGCTCCAATTTTAAATGCAATGTACTCCATATACGGCTACCACAAGTTGTAGCTGTAGATTTTCGTCTCCTTTGTATTTATTCTATCAGCTGAGGCGAATGTGTCATAATGTGTTCGATTTGGCATTAGGATAGAAAATGTTTTTGTCACGTCACTATCAGAATTATAACAAATAATAATAATATGCTTATTTAAGGGAAAATATTTGTAACAACGAAATTCGCTCAAGTTCTCTTCTTTGTGTCAATTATAATTTTTGAACAAATTCTCAATAACTGGAGTCATTAACATCGTCAATTAATATGCCGTTTAACTAATCTCAGGTTTAAGTTCAAGGTGGCAGTCACTTTCGACTTTCAAAAAGCTGACGACTTTACTGTAGTTAATTAGTGTTCTTTCCGTCGAGTTTCAAACGTAATTTTTGGAAGCAACACGTTTTTGGATCCTCATTTACTGGACTATTTAAATTAGTCGAAGATTAAGATAATTTCCAATTTTTCAATCAAATTTAATCTGAGTTTATGTAAACTTGGTTTTACCAACAAATAATTTATTTATTGCTAATTGAAGTAAGTATCGACGCTAATATAAACAATTTGTTAGCTTCATATAAGTAAAAAATTGTACCTGGTATCATATTTGTTGTAAATTAAATTGATAAGTAGGGTACCTACTTTGAAATGATTACCTAAAATGAAAATGATGTTTAAATTTTTTAGTTGACACAAAACACATATACTAGTTAACTTTAATTAAGATTCAGCTTACATTTAACCATTATTAGGGATTCTGAAATCAACTTTCTAACTTAACCAAATTTGAGCAATAAGCAATAAAATTGACAATTGATTAAACAAGCCTCTGAAAAACCTGTTACCTCCGTATTTTTTTGGACCATAGATAAGGATACGAAAGCCATACTTTTACTAAAAGATTGTCATCCCAAACTAGGTAGCAACTGTAACATTTGCTTTAACACTGACTTGTCGATTGCCCTAAACAAATACATCTGCATTTAACGTGTTTCCGGGAGCTTTTTTCACCATCTTATTTTGCTATTATTTGTCTATTGCAGGTACTGGTCGAGTACGTTGGCCATCATCCGGTCATCCGTCGACCTAGGGTTTATGTGCTTGCCGCACGTTTTCCAGGAGTTGGTCGTGTTTGTCGCCGTGCTGATGTGCGTACTCTTGGGCTTACTTCTTCACTATTCATACGCTGTTATGGTAAGTGTCCCGTGACAGTGTAATTTGTCAGTTTTACTTGTCGACACCATTAAGAACCATAATAAAAACACTAGAAAACGTGAGACGTTGCCATTTTGAATCTAGTATCGGCCCACTCTAGTATTTATAGGTCATCCTCGGTTAATATACGTGTTTTTCAAACCAAGTGGATGAGTGTTCTTATGAATTTCATAATATAATTAGTGATACTTTTGATAGATTGACGGTACTGACCTGCTTTTATGCGTCATAAACAGGCTCTACCGTTAAAATGTAAATAACATCCAAACACGAAGTTAGCATTGCATCATAAAAGTACAAAAATAACTACACTGACATTTTTAAACTAACAAAAAGGAGTTTTAATGAAAAAAAAGGGTCTCTCATAATTCCATAGCAGCGAATTAATGAAATTACAAGCTCGAAACCATAATATAAAACTATAATAATTAATGATAACATATTCAATGTAAACGCAGACTAGAAAAGGGCGTCAAATATTTTTAATGATTTTTTTATTAACATCGGAAAATAGTTAGCTGAGAATTTTAGGAATTTAATGGTTAATGATAGTTTTGATGTAAGTTTATTATGTAAAAATGTTTCGTTTGATTGCCGGTTTTTAAAAAAAAAATTTTAATCCGGTTAAATAGCTTTAAAGATAATACGGTGGCAGGCCATGGTAGAGTACCTAACGATCAAATTATTAAAAAAATATAGTTGAACTTATAGTTAATCACTTAGTGTATGTATAAGTGTTTTTCCAGATTTTCTTAAGTTGTCAGTGGTCAAACTTAAGGGGAGGAGCGTCATAATGTAAATAATTATAGGTTAATCTATTAATAAATTTTTATCTAAAAGTCAATTTGGTTTTAGACCGGATATAAGCACAGAGGAAGCTCTATATAATACGACTCAGTTCATATATAATGAATTAGATAACAGTAATAATTGAATAGTAGTTTTCTGAGATTTAGCTGAAATTTTTTATTCAGTAAACCATAAATTGTTATTACAGATACTACCTTGTTTTGGAATGAGTAATTATAGTTTAAATTGGTTTGTAAGCTACTTATTAAATAGGAAACAAATGGTTAGAATAATGATGTTATAGGCCATAAGCGTCTATACCGTTAATCACCTGTGCCCTTCAAGTATATTAAGAATTGTTTTTGTTTTAGTATCTTGCCAACAGCGAACTCGACGCCGTTATTGTTTACATGATTTTGTGTTGTACGTTTATGGCATTACCAAGCAACTGATACATTCCTATGATATACTTTTTCAATGAATTTATAGTTGTGCTGTTATTGGGAACGTTCGTTGGCACTTTAGCCGTGTTCGTCATGTCGTCAGGGTTCAGCAAGCTAGACGTTGTCATCGGAGACGCAACATTAGCTAAAGACAATTGGATGGAAACTTTGCAGGGCTTAGGCATTATAATGTTCGCCAACACGTCTATGCCCAAAGTAAAACGCCTAGTTGCTATTTATTTCTAAAACTATCAAATATTTCTAATGCTAAACGATAAAACGTGTTTCTATCCCCAAAGTTCCAAATATTAAAAAGCCAGCACGGCTACAACATAGAATACGGGAGCGAGAATTATTCCAGGTTTTCATTTTTCGAAGGAGAAAAGATAACTTTTTATATTTTCTCACAGTAAAGTAACTTTCAGGTACGATTTCTGATTTATAGATTTGCTACATGAAGATATCGGTTTAGCGTCATAAAAGATATGATTGTAGGTCCAGACGCAAAAAAAAATTCATAATTTTACGAATATATCACAACATCAACACATCATTTTAAAATTATTATACTCTCAGCTACTCGTCGAAGCTAAATGTCTGAATGGTTGACCAAGTTTAATTTTAAAAGATGTTTCAACAATTACGCTCTACCACTGAGTAAAAAATATATAATAAATTTATTAAAATCCCTTCTACTTATTTTTTTTCGATTACACCACAAGCTAATTTAATTAAACGTTTCAGATTCAAGTTCCGACCAACCGTTATGGCAACGCGTCACGTTTTCTAGTATTTTTATCATGGATTGGTAACTATGAGCGTACCGACAAGCAAAACTGAACAATTACACTGTCACGGGACACTTACCATAACAGCGTATGAATAGTAAAGAAGTAAGCCCAAGAAAACGCACATCGGCACGGCGACAAACACGCCCAACTCCTGGAAAACGTACGGCAAGCACATAAACCCTAGGTCGATGGATGGCTGGATGATGGCCACCGTACTCGACCAGTACCTGCAATAGACAAATAATTGCAAAATAAGATGGTGAAAAAAGCTCCCGGAAACACGTTGAATGCAGATGTATTTGTTTAGGGCAATCTACAAGACTAGGTTAAATCAAAGGTTACAGTTGCTACCTAGTTTGGGATGTCAATCTTTTAGTAAAAGTATGGCTTCCGTATCCTTATGTATGGTCCAAAAAAATATAGAGGTAACAGGTCTTCCAAAGGCTTATTTAATCAATTGTCAATTATATTGCTTATTGCTCAAATTTGGTTAAGTTAGAAAGTTGATTTCAGAATCCCTAATAATGGTTAAATGTAAGCTGAATCTTAATTAAAGTTAACTAGTATATGTGTTTTGTGTCAACTAAAAAATTTAAACATCATTTTCATTTTAGGTAATCATTTCAAAGTAGGTACCCTACTTATCAATTTAATTTACAACAAATATGATAACTGGTACAATTTTTTACCAATATGAAGCTAACAAATTGTTTATATTAGCGTCGATACTTACTTCAATTAGCAATAAATACATTTTTTGTTGGTAAAACCCAGTTTACATAAACTCAGATTAAATTTGATTGGAAGATTGGAAATTATCTTAATCTTCAACTAATTTAAGTAGTCCAGTAAATGAGGATCCAAAAACGTGTTTTTGTTAAATCAAAGGTTACAGTTGCTACCTAGTTTGAGATGTCAATCTTTTAGTAAAAGTATGGCTTCCGTATCCTTATCTATGTTCCTGTGGTATGGCGGACTCGTACGCAAGCTGTTAAAATATAATATATATTGTCCTACTTAGCAAAAATGCCGTATCTCGTAAAAACATTTGTAAAAAACCGATTAAATCTCGAATCCAATATTACACCTGAAATCGAAGTCGAAGTTCTTAAATGACCTCTACCATCCTCTACGACATCTTAATCACCCACTCAAATCATAAAAAAACTAACTACATTTTCTATGAAATCCCAGCAGAAAAAGAACGCATCAAAAAATACTACTAAAATTACTACATCACTTTTTTTCTATTTTGCAAAACTAGGTTTTAAAAAATAAATATTATTTTCTCTCGGAGTTAAAGCTACAAGACAAATTTTCTAATTTTCTGGGTTTTTCAGCCAATTTGTCAAGTATGTCTTCAGTTCTTTAACATCTGAATGTATGGTTAACATTGATAAACTATTAAAATGACTCCAAAATTAACTGATAAATACCTAATCGAATAATAAATTGTTTACTTATAACACTTTATCACTTCTGTCATAGTTTGTTTCGTACAGTAAAATCTAATATTTAGTTTATTCCTGAAATGTAATTTTCTATGTTTTGTAGGTAGATACACGGAAAATATAAATATAATATAAAATACAATCAACTATATATTTTTTAGTGTCATAAAAAAATGTCTGTCAAGTTAATTGGCTTACAATAAATATTTCGCTGTAAAATTAAAAAAAAAAATCGCATAAAATAGAATAAGAATTATTCCTAAAGGATAAGCCATTTGAAAACTATGAATTTGTTTATTTTAAAATAATTTTTTGAAATAGGGTTTTTGGCTGTTTTTTGTAATTCGCATTTTTGAAATAATATTTACTAACAATGTTTGTCTCAAGTTGAATTGTAATTTTTTTTAAACGACTATAACATCAAAAACAATATTAAATGAACATCAAGCGCCATCTACACGATACATGGTGACGAATACGAAGCGTTAAAGACCAAAACAGTCACTCCGATAGAGTGCATGTGTGTACTATCTTGTACGTTCTTAGATTAATAGGCAATAGATTTCGCTTCCTGTCTCAAAAACAAAAAAAAATAGTAATTTAAATAATTGTAGAAGTCAGACTCGTTAGTAATTTAAAATCGTTTCCTACAATTAAAGTACTATTTTATGAATTTTGTAAAATTAATAGGACAATTTTATTATTTATACCCAGGGCCTTATTCGCCAAACCTCCAGTTTATTTCGCTAAAAAAATATTATCTTTTTCATTACATTATGTTGACTTAATTGAAGGATCAATACTTATTAAGCTATGCCAACCGAACAAATTTTAGTTTTATATTGATGACCATTTTTTAGTTTCTATTAAGTTAAAAAACAAAAAAAAAAATATTTTTAAAACTCGAATAATGACGTGAATTTAAAAATTATTTAAAAAAAACTCTTCGGGAATAAAATGTTCCTATATTTTTAAAAAAGCTAAGTATAATTAATATTGTCTATTTAGGTCATGGAATATAAGTATGTTATAAGTAATAAATATAGTATAACCTTATATGATATTATATGTGAACACTATAGAAATCATTGTGTATTATTTAAAAGTTGTTTGATACAAGGACCAATTACATTTGTAACCTAGATTATATCATACGAGTATATAAGACATAGTATTAAGGTGTTGGATCACCACTCTGTTACGGACACTGTTATAACTGTAACGTACGTTGTATATACTATTCTCTATATTTATGCTGTGTGTTTTTATGTTTAATAGTATTGTGTTCCAACATATTATTGTTGTGTTTTATTTTCTACTTAAATACTAACTTCTACCAAGATATACAAGCGTATATCGCAATACTAAGCAATTGTTTGTGTCTAAACTCTTGAGAAAGCTATACTGTGAATGCGAGAGACTGTTTTATTACAAAAGTATTAATGAAGGAATTAATTACATGGCAAAAATACTTAGATGGACTAAATCAATTTATTGTTATTATAGGGACACAATAAATTTACAGTTGAAATAACTGTAAAATACTTACTAAAATATAAGTATTTGCTTTAACTAAACATTTAATTGGCCAAACTATTTATTTAGTTTTCCAACTATACATTTATTGTATCCCTATATTAACCATCATTTTAGTTGGTCCAATATTTTGGTATATTTCTTCAGTGGGCCTGTTGGTTAATTCGTAATTAATAATTTATAGCTGCTAAATGAATACTTAGATTATAGTTCAGATAACTTTGATAGTATTGATAATAGTTAAATATACCTACTCAACACATATTTGTTGTCTAAATAATGATTTATAATACTTATTTAAATTTTAGTGATCTTGGAGAACAGTTTTTTATCTTATATAATTTCTGTAGTAATTGTTATTAATAATAATTTGTAACGGGTGCTTTTTTTGATTATTAACCTAGATTATTGGCAGAGGAATTACAAAATTGTTCATGACGTCATTAATAGGCACAAAAAAATGGCTGTCATGTATTAAGTAGTTATATTATGTGTACTGTATACATTACAGGTACAAGTAGTCAAAGAAAACGAATATAGCAACATACCGACTGAAAACGTATAATATCTATTTTTGGGGTCTACAAAGTCCATTGAAGGTCGACTTTTTAAACATAAATGGTAACATATACAAATTAATAACTTTTTTAATAAAGACTATTTTGCCGAAAATTTAGGGCAATTTCTAATAAAAATTGATATTTTTATTCTTTTCACAATAATTGTGAAAAACAGAAAAAAAAAGTATAAATGCAATCGAACAATCGATGACGTAGTTGACGGTTAGTAAATTATACTTTTGGCGATGGCCTTTTTTTTTTTTGCAACACAGCTGCGATGGCTGACAATGCACACATAAAAAATTATACGTCTTTGGTAAAAATAATATATGCAATGAGCAAATTGTAAAATTTTATTTATGCAACTTAAAAAAAATGTTGTTGCAGTAAATCGTTTCAAAAATGTCTCTATCGTATTTTTTTAAAATATTTAATATCACAGCATCCTTGATAGCAAATTAAAATATTTTTTTTTTATCTAAACCTGTTTAGGTAGGCATAAACAAAAAAAAGATACCATTCAAAATGGTTTTAAAGATAAAAAAATATATATACAAGTTGACTTTGAATTAGCATAGATAGTAGCCTTTATGCAGTCTATGAAATCGTTAAACAAATTGAGGAAATTGTTTGGCGGTTTCAAAGACAACTAAATTTTTCATTTAAATAAAACTGTAATATAAAAGCTGAGTCATTAATCATAATTTTAATACATTTCTATTAAATACAAAATAAAAATATTATTTTTTAAATAAAAAAAAAAGATTTAAATAAAAACTCGACTAAGAAAATAATAAAATTATTTTATTGTTATTCTTGCATAAAATAAAAAAAATTAATAATAATTTTATACTTAAAAACAAATAAAAATAAATAATTAGAGACAATAATAGATTGCTTGAAATATATTAACACGGTCGAAATTGATTCAAACCATTTTTATTGCCTAAAGAAGACTCCTATTAAAACCCTTACCGCTTTAAAACTGGATAAGCTCAAATTTTGTATGCATTGTTCATCGTTCAGGGAATTAAAAAAAACAAATATCCTAATTATCGTGGCTACAACGAATCTGTCTTGATTGTTTTATGAACATCATTATTTCTAATTGCTTGACTTATAGGTACACTAAATGACGTTATTAATCATTATAAATTATTTAATCAATTTATAAAATATTTTTAATAATAAAATAATTTTTATTAATAATTATTTTATTGTTGTTAATAAGAAGATAATAATGAATTATTATTAATAAGCATATGTAATTATTTAAGTCCTTACATCCGTATAAATATGCTTAGTTATTAAAGTCGGATTGAAACATTTTTTTTTTTTTACCACGGAAAACTGTTCGGTGGAATGGAATCCATTTCATGCCGGGTTTTAGTTATACCTATAGAAATAATTTAAAACTTGTTTACTTTTCTAATTTGCAAGTCACCCGGTTCTACATCAACTGGCTGATCGAAAGTATACTATTTTTTGGAAACAACTTTCAATAGATTTAGTCGAGTAGTCCGGCAAGTGTACAACAAGCGTTCTGTCATACCTTTCAGAGTATTTTTTACAATACAATGGTATTGTGTTATTTTTTGTAAATTTGTATTATTTTATTTTGCTGTCTTCGACGAGGAAATGAGTAGGTATATTCTAAACCAATCTATCTTGGTCATACTAAGAATACTTAGATACGCTCAGTTTTCATTTTTTTTTTCGTTAATATAAATTGGGAATGATCAATATAATATAAGTGTTTACATCATTATAATTGTAATAACAGTCATAAACGAAATTAAGTCTCTTTCAAACCTGAAAAGTTTATTTCACTAATTTTATTTAATTTTATAATTAACTGCATATATATTCCTTAAAAACAAATTATAAAGTTGAATTTTGCATATAATAGAGAATATCTAACAAAAAAAAAAAGTGGACAGTTGTTTTACACATTAAAAAAAAAAAGTTTGTCTAAACTTTTTTTAGTTTGTAAAGTTAAACGTTATAGTTGCCTGATTACGGAAAAGTCAAACCTAAAAAGTATTAATTTACTTATCGTTAACCAAGTCTTTATAATGTACTTAAAGTTTTAATACCACACAAAAGTATTCTGAATATGTATAATATAATATAATATTCTGAATATGTACGTAACAGCTTGGGGATTTTATTTATCTTTTTATGACACGTCTAAACAAATTTGTGTTGTTATTTATTGTTTCATTTTTTCTTATAATTACTACATCTTTAAAAATGTTTATTAAAGTTTCTTCGTGATTCTATTATTTTAGTTAAATTTCTTAAGGAAGTAGGACCCCGGAAGAATTAATATACAACCTACAATTTTTCTTAATACTACTATGTACTTTAAGAACTTGGGTGGCTGCAAGATTAAATGAGTAAGCTACAAAGCAGCACACTACAATAAACAATATCTTGAGAATTGTGATAGTAATTATATAAGAGAGAGAAATGTGTTAGCCAAAAAACCATTTTGCTTATAGGTTTCCGATAAAAGCAATATTATAAAATTGAGCTTACAGTCGCTTGTAGAATTTGTTATAATTAAATAATATTGATAGAAATATACTATCAGTATTTATAATAACTACTAAAATGTAATTTATAATAATGTTATATTTTTTATTTGACCCAAATTTATTCATTTAATATAATACAATAATTTTATATAATATATTTCTGATAACAACGTGATAATGTATATAATTGTGCAATTTTAATATTTGTGCATGTAAGTGAAGATACTTAAAAGTATTATTAATACCTTGTAAACGTAAAGATACTTATCTACTCGTGTTACAATAAATAAATCAAAATTAATATCCTATAATTTATACAGCTAATCTAGGATTTGCTACTCATATTTGCCAATCGCTCGTTGAGGAATTTCGCTATATCATAACTTCGTTCTGAGCAAATATATTGCACAAGACGCGAAAACATCTTTTTATCTATGTTATCTAAAAACAACAAATTAATTTTTCATTTAAAGATTTATAATGTATAGTATAAAGAAAACAGGAGATTAGAAGTAAAAACTATTAAAACAACATGACACAACAACTTTTTTCAGAAATCCCCAATGTATAAAATCCAAAAAACAAGCATGCTTTAAACAAACTATTTTAAACAGTTTTTGTATCAACAATAATATTTTAATTATTACAAAAATGGAAACATTACCCACGCACTCCCTCAAAATTGGGTAGTTTATTGATCGAAATTGCTGAATTTTTAAGTTTTAACTTAAGTTATCATGACAGTTTATTTTATAATAAAGTATATTAATTTAAAACCGTATTTTAAATGAAACATAAAGTATATCTTATCAAGGTGAGTTACCTTGTCGTTTTATTGATATTCCTTTCACTGTCCAAAATTGATTTACCAATTGTACATTTTCTTTTTTACCTACAAATTCTAAAAATTTGGACTCTTTAAAACCTTTTTCAAGAGCAATTTTGTAATGATTAAGAGCGGAAGTATAAGCTGTATGTATATCCTGAAAAATGTATTTAACTAATTAAATTGTATTTCATAAACAACTAATTTATTCAGTGCTAATCTAATAATAAATTACATTTTTTATAGACAGTATGATTAAAAACTAAAAAAAAAAACGAACAGTTATACCACCATAATTGTTTTAATCAACTTTATTGGTAGTATGGCAGTATAAGTAAAAATAATTGAAGATATTTAAAATATATTACTAATATCTTATAAAGATAGGTACTTATTATTCATATTTTAATATATACTGATATTAAAATATAAATTAAACAAAACTAATCTGATATTATATCAATAGCAAAAATACCTCAGCTACTGCTATCCTTTTTCTAAGGAAGTCTTTTATATCTATATTTTTTTTTGCGCAAATAAAAATCACAAGGTCCGCAAATCTTTTAAAACCCATGTTGTCTGAAAAACAAAACAAAAATGTATTTTTCATCATCATTTAAATTCATAGTGCATTTATAATTTTAGACAGCAGGTGAACATAAGTCAAAAATATTTAAATAATTATGGTAAAAAAATATTTTTTGGGAACCCCCGAATGAAAAAAATTCAAAAAACAAGCTAGTGCCCGTGACTGAGTGTCGGCGCTTTTCTCACAAGACCACTCCTACTTCTATATATAAATATATATAAAAATAAATAAATAATACAAAAGTAATTTTACCCCATTGTACTTTCTTAATTGGATAAAATTACTTTCAAGCAAACGCTTTGATGCTTAACTGTGGACACTGCACCTCACATTAATACTTTCTTACTGTGCTTGGTTTGGACTGCACTGGCTTGAACATACTAATCACAAACTCTCAACGAAGCGTTTATTTGAAAGTGATTTTAATTTCTGGGAACCAACGACTTCCCCGTTTCCACAACGGTCCAAACCATTGTACTGGTTTTTTAATACTTTAACTAAAATTAAGTTTTAGCCTATAGGTGTATCAGATATATTTTAGGAAAGTATATATATTTTTTTTTGCAACTTTAGTCTTTTCCGTATTTAAGTAGACCTGAAATATTTTTGGCTACAGTTACTTTAGTCACACCAGTTATAAAAATCGCACATGAAGAAATATATAACATCTACTAGCGTCCAGATTTGTCCAGATGATTTAGGTACATGTACATATCGCTATTAATTTATATAAGTATTTATTTTTAAGATCAAAAAGATTGACTAACGCAGCTATCAATTATTCATAACGAAAAAAATATTGTCTTAAGCAACGAATCTATTTTAAATAAATATGCTGACCAACGCATATTAATCATTTATAATAAGTAACTGATAAATACAAATAATTTGCTTTATACAAAACGTTATAATTAATTTAAATGTATTATAAATTTCATTTTTAGAGAGATTAAATATAACGGAGATGGTATAGTTTTTGGGACAAAGCCCCTCACGATTCTGTTTTCTATCAAATTCGTTTGGTGCTCAGCCCCCCTAATATTTTCGAGTGATTTACTCTTATGATACTGATTACAAATCTGCAAAAATGTTGTGTCACTTGCACTTGGTTAAGAAGTTAATATAAATAAACAATAGTATTTTAGTTGGTTCAAAAATTAAAATATTACCCAAGCTCTCTCCCTCCCACTGAGTAGATCATTAACAAATATTGCCAAGTTTTAGAGTTTTAACTCTAAGTTATTACAACATTTTATTTTATACTAAATATTTATTTAATAAGTAATTTTAATTGACACATAAAGTTTATATAATAGATACCTTGTTCATTTAGTGACTCTATATTCAATGACCAATAATCCTTTAAAAAATGTAAATGTGAATCGTCGGCTCGACCCATAAAATCTAACAATTCAGACTGACGTAAATGATGTTTATCACCAACATGCAAAATATTACAAACGGTAGTCCAAGCATTTTTTACAACCTAAAAAATGAATTTTACTAACTAAATTTCGTTTTACAAAAAAACTAATTTATAATTCTTCAATTCCTGGATAATACAATGAATATAATTGTGTAAATGTAATATTTGTGCATATAAGTGAAGATACTTAAATGCAATACTAATATCTTATCTATAGTTATATTACAATATAAATTAAACAATACTAATATGATATTATATCTACACCTTAATTACTGCCATCTTTTTTTCAAGGAAGTCTTTCAAAACAAGTTCTTGATTTGAGAAAATCAAATACAAAGTGTTTTTAAAATCCTTCATGTATAGCTCATCTAAAATAACAATCAAAACATTTATTTTTCATTTAAAAATTCATCATGTATTTACATTTTTAGGATATAGAAAGCAGGTTAACAGTAGTAAAACATATTTAAATAACTGTGGTAGGTATAAATAATTTTTTTTTTGAAACTGAAACTGAATGTACAAAATCCAAAGAAACAACCGTGCGTAAATCAAACTATGGAGATTAGAAATTATTTTGGCTCTTTGGTCATTATATAGGTACTAATACTTTATTTCAAACGAAACCAGTCGTTTTTAAAAAGTTATTTAATAATAAATATTTATTTAAAAATGTATTTTAACTTATTTATAAAGTATATCTAATAGTTACCTTTTCCCTTTAAAACTGAATTCGCTACTTTAAAACAATTATCCTTGTCTTTACCCACAAAAAATAAAAAGTCAGACAGACTAATAACATTTTTTCCAGTTTTAGTGTAGAGTTCATAAGCTAAATCAAAAGCTTTTTTAATAACCTGAAAAATGTATTTTGCTAATTAAATATTATTCCATAAAAGCGAATAATAAAGGTAAATTATTCATATAATGGTTGCAAATGTATTATTTGTGCATGTTGGTGATGATATTTAAAAGAAGTATTATTATCTTATCAAGGTATACTGATATGACTAAACAAATTAATAAATATTCAATACTAATATGGTATAATATCTATAACTAAATTACCACTACTGCTTCTCTTCTTTTATCAAGGAAGTCTTTTAAATCAAATTGTTGTTTTGAGCAAATCAATTTCATAATTCCTCTAAATTCTTCGAAGCTTATCTTATCTAAAAAACAAATCAAAAATGTATTTTTCATGAATCTTTCAAAAATGATCATGTATTTACATTTTTGGGGTATAGAAAGAAAGTAAAAATTTATCAAAAGTAGTAAAATAACTACGGCTCAGCAAATATTTTGCCCCGAACGTACAAATTCCAGAAAACAAGCGCTCTCCAAATAAAATATGTATTTAATTGTATTTATTAGAAAATATTTCTGCTCTTTTGTACATATGAAAATGTCTCTTACTTATGATTACTTTAAATGGGTTAGTACTTTTATATATTTTTTATTGAAAATACAACATTTTCAAGCAGTTCAACATTGATCTTTATATTCTGATAGTTTATTTCAAATGAAAACAGGTGTTTTAAATAAGTTTTGTTTTTGTACCAACAATTATTATTTTGTTGGTTCAAATATTGAAATCGCGATCTCACCAACACTGGATGGATCTTTGATAAATAATTAAAATAATACCGTTTTTTTTAGTTTAACTTAATTTATACGGCAATTAATTTCATAATAAATATTTATTTAAAAATACTAGTTACCTCGTTGTTTTTCCGAAACAGGACTCACTGTGCTATATTCTTTTAAACGTCGTAAAAACACATTCCCTTTTTCTTCACCCAAAAAATCTAAAATGTCGGACTGACGAATATATCTTCTTTCAGATGCGGGGTATGACTGACTAATAGTTATGTTTTCAGCACAAAAATTTTTATAATAGGTTACAGCAATATTAAAAGAACTGACGATAGTCTGAAAAATGTATATAATTAAAAATCGAATTTAATTCTATACAGAATAGAGTACATTATACAACTAACAAAAAACCAAAAATCAAAATAAACTGTTAAATTACACATTAAAAAAAATTCTTTATTATATCATACTATCAATTATTTTTATCAACTTATTTGGTAGTTGTAACAAAAAGTGTAAATTTTGGTTTGATAAAGTTTTCACTCGTTGGATAATGCAATGTTTTTAATAGTTTAAATGTAATATTTTTTAATATAAGTAATGATATTTAAAAGTATTAATAATATCATGTATATCTACTGATATAACAATATAAATTAGGTAAACAATAATTATATGATATTATATCCAAAGCTAGGTTACCTCAGCTACTGGTATCCTTTCTTCAAGGAAGTCTTTTAAAACAAATTCTCGTTTTAAACAAATCCAATATACAAGTTTCCTAAATTCTATGAGACGTATGTTATCTAAAAAAACAATCAAAAAATATGTTTTCAATTTAAAAATTCATCATGTAGATACATGATGAATTTTTAAATACATTTATAGATACATGATGAATTTTTAAATACATTTATAGATACATTTATAGGATATAGAAAACCGGTGAAGAGTTGTCAAAACTATTAATAGAACTGGCACAAGCTGTCAAAATTTTTAGTACGTTATTCTCAATCCCAAATGGTAATGAAATGTATGCGTTACTAATTAAGTTTCAAAAGTTTCTATCAAAAAAACCATCAAGTTGGGATGGGGGTAAACACAAAAATAGTTAGATTGAAATCACATTGTAAAAAAACATTATCAAAAAAAAAATTCTATTTCTTATTGAACCCTTTTATATATTGAATGGTTCACCATAAAATGATCACTCTGTATACGATAGAAAGCGGGTGAAGAAGAGACAAAACTATTAATATAACTGTGGCATGAAACAAAGTCCAAAAAACACGCGTGTTTTAAACAAACTATTCAATTGTCTGTATTTATTAGAAAATACTTTTGCTCATTAGTTCTAATTAAAAGTTTCTCTTACACATGATTACTTTTAAATTTTTGATTTCTGATACACATATTTTTAACTGAAAATACATAACTTTCGAGTACTTCAACATTGATCTTTAAATTCTAATACCTTTTTTCAAACGAAACCAGGTGTTATAAAAAAGTTTTGTTTTTGACCAACAATATTATTTTAGTTTGTTCAAAATTTGAAATCGCGCTATCCCTCAACAATATAAATCATTTTAAATATTGCTGGGTTTTTTGTGTTTTAACTTTAGGTTATTAAGAAAGTTTATTTTAAATATTTACTTAAAAGTTTATATTAAATGTTATATTATAAGTATATATAATGGTTACCTTGTGCTTCGTGTGAAACTGAATTCGCTGTCCAATAACTGTTTACATGTTCTAAATTGTCCTCTTTACCCACAAAATCTAAAAATGCGGTCTGACGAATACTCATCATATTTCTTATAGAACCAAGGGTGTTAGAGCCATGTGCAAGATCAAAGGCATTTGTCATTAACTGAAAAGATTATTTCGCTTATTTTATTTATTTCTATAATTAATTCCTTATTTATCTAATAGATTTCATAAAAACGTTATATAAAGTATAATTATGTATATACTAGAGTACAATATAAAACATATAACAAAAAAAAAAACCGGATAGTTATATACAAAATTTAAAATGTTTTCATACTACTAATTATTTTAATTGGCTCATTTGGTACTTAAAACGAGTAGTGTACATTTTGGTTTGATTACGTTTTTAACCCTTGGATAATACAATGTATATAATTGTGTAATTGTAATATTTGCCAATGTCAGTGATGATATTTAAAAGTGTTATTTGTATGATACAGGCTGTTTTAGCATGAAAGGTAAGTAATAGGTTAGGACCCCCAAATAAGCCACCCATTTTCCCTTTTTCTTTAGATCAAAACATACAGGTTTCGACAGTTAAGTAAAAAAATAAAAAAATTATTCCCTATAATTCAGTGCAAAAAGCTCATTTTAGAAGAGGGGTCACATAATTGTTACTCTCTTTTGACCCCTTACTCAAAAAATGATGTGACCCCACTTTTTAATTGAGAAACTTACACTTTTATAAGCTTGTTTACTTTTAGTTTTTGGCAAGTCAAATTAACCCTGTGTATCTTTAATTGACCTAGGCATTGTATTATAACAGCGTTTTTAATAAGCTCAACATTTGTAGAAAAATCTAAAAATGTTTACTGTAAGCCGATATTAGAGTTAATTTAATTTGCCAAAAACTATAACAGAAAATAACATATTTTTTTAAGTCATTTTTTTTTACTTAAATGTCGAAACCTTCAATTTTTTACTTAACGAAAAAATAAAACGGGGGCTTATTTGTGGATTCTCCAGATGTCCAATCACCTATCATCTATTACTTACCTTTCATGCTGAAACACTCTGTATAAAAATACTTATCTACTGATATACAATATAAATTAAACAAAACAAATATGATATTTCATCTAAAGCTAGATTACATCAGCTGCTGCTATTCTTTCTTTTAGGAAGTCGTTTATATCAATATCTTGTTTTTTGCAAATCAAAGGCACGAGTTCCGAAAAATCGTCAAACGATATATAATCTAAAATGCAAAAAAAATATCATGTATTTACATATTTAAGATATAGAAAGCAGGTGAACAGTAATCAAAACTATTGTAGCACAAAAAAAAAATTCATGGAAACCCC
Source organism: Adelges cooleyi (assembly GCF_023614345.1). NCBI lineage: Eukaryota > Metazoa > Arthropoda > Insecta > Hemiptera > Adelgidae > Adelges > Adelges cooleyi. The sequence continues at coordinate 2,486,486 of NW_026095978.1, forward strand.
CGAATGTACAAAATCCAAAAAACATGAGTGATTTTAACAAATTACGTAATTTCCTGTATCTATTAGATTAGCTCACTTTAAATAATGTGTATATTTTTATCTTAAAATACAAATTTTCAAGTACTTCAACATTAATCTTTTTATTCTATATCCTCATTTCAAACAAAACTAGGTGATTTAAACAAGTTTTGATTTTGTACCAATCAAAAATATTAGTTGGCTTATAATTTGAAGTAGAACTCTCTCTCATTATTGTGTAGATGTTGGATAAATCATTTAAATATGCTGATATTTTGAGTTTTAACTACTACCACCGTTTATTTTAAATATTTTATTAAATATAAATAATACTATGTTATCGGAGTATGAAATATGTGTGTGCAGTATCATTTAAATAATTGAAGGTTGTTTGTTACAAGACCAATTTCAATTATGATCTAGATTTTACTATATATATATGTATATATATAAGCTTCTGCTTAAGATGTCGGATATCTACTATTATGTATACTGTATAACTGTAACGTTGTATAATGTTCTTTATTTGTTATTATACTGTGTGATTTTATGTTTAATAGTTTTGGTTTTAATCATATTAATATCATTGTGTTTTTATTTCTACTTAAATACTTAACTTCCACCAAGATATACAATCATATATCTTAATATATTTACTTAAAAATTAATATTAAATGATGCATTGAGTATAGAATAATATAATGGTTACCTGGTGCTTCTAGTGAAACTGAGTTATAACTGAATTCACCCACAAAATCTAAAAAGTCGGACTTGTCAAGAATCGTAGGGTCATCAGAACCGGGTACATCATATTTGTAACAGTCATAAGCAATACCAAAGGCTTTTGATAAAACCTGAAAAGTTTATTTCAATAACTAAATTTTATTCCATAATTAATTCAATGTTTATCTAATTTATTCTATACATAAAAAAAACAGACAGTTATTTTGTACATAAAAAAATAAATAGTTTCAGACAACATTTTTTCAACGTGGTAGTTGTATGATAACGTAAAAAAATCTAACCTAAAAAATATTGTTATAGTTTTTGAACTAATTTAAAACGCGAAAATTATAATAGCAGATAAGTTATGATTGTTATGTGTTATGTACACAAATACGGTAAGTATGTTTATTGCAAAATCGTTAAGCTAAAAAAAGTTATAATTTCCGAGAAAAAATTGCTGTAGAGTAATATACTGAGCATTGACCGGTTTGTAACAAATAATCTAGCAAAACACTGACAAAATACTTATAGTTTCAAAATATTACTCTAAGTATATGAAATATAAAATATTACTTCTCTAGTTGATGGTTGCGATACAGAATTATTAATTATGACAGAAGATAGTAATAAAATAGCGAATTTGAAAGCCATGTTTAACTACTACAAACTGAACTTCAACTGTGCGACTATACGAATAGTTTTTAGACTCTATACTTGCCATTTCATACAAAAAAATTGAAAAAATAGTGTACCTAAGACATTAAACAAATATATCACATTTATTTGCGAAAAATCGAACGAACTATGGCATTATTTCAAAAGTCAATTTAAACAGTTATACAAGCCATACAAATATGTAGCTACCAAAATGCACATGTGTGTGTAAGTGCGTTTTTTAGGATTTTCTTGAAAATAATTCAGAAAATGTTGAATGCTAAATCGATGTGTGTATGTAATATTTTCCGACCATCTAATATAAAAACTACGAATATTCGTATACAATTTGTAGGAGAAAATCAGTTATCCCTTGAATCTTGCTATATTCTTCACCCTTAAGTATTTCAGATTTAAAGTTGGTTAGGTAAGGCCAGGTCACAGGTCTTCCAAATTTATTAAAACTGAAAATGATAAAACCAATTGGAAATAAACGCTTTAATGCACATGTGTAATTTTATACATCTATAAAAAACATTTAAAAGGAAACAACGTGAAAAATCGTAGCATTTGATCTAAAGGGATTAAGTTATTGTAATTACTGAATTCCTATGATTCCTACTTATCCTCAATTTGCTTTGTTATATATTCATTTATATTTTTGTGTCTGGAACTATATTATGTCCTTCTCCTCACAATATACAATATAAAATACATTTTCAATTTAACAATCTAAATAGGACCTATATAGGTGCTACACGAGTCTGTTGTCTGTCTATAAAATATGTTCGGTGATTAAGCATTCCTAATATTTTTGGGCGAATTCAGATTATGATGCTGAATACGAATCTGCAAAATCGTTGAGCCACTCACACTTATGGTTTGGTAAAGTACACAGTACCTTAAGGGGTATAAAACTACTGTCTACTAAAGTTATTTCAATTTAAACTAGATGTTTTAAACAAGTTTTGTTTTTGTACCAACAATAGTATTTTAGTTGGTACACAAACTTGTTTTTGAGTAAATCAAGTTTACAAGGCCCGTAAAGTGCTTCAAATGTACGACTTCTACAAAACGAAACTGTACCTATGTACATTTACATTTTTTAAGTACTGAAAGCGTGTGAACAGGTGTACCTTGGCTTTTGTGGTTAGCCCCCGAAGGGGGATCCCCTACGACCGCGGACCGCTGTAGCGCTAGGCGCTAATTGCGGGCCGGGGAAGGTATGTCGCAAGAGAAGTGATCCTGTAGAAGGGCCACTTCGCATCAGGCCTCTATGCGTACTTTAGTCGCCTTTTACGACAGGCGTACGAAACCTTGGTAGAATTCTGATCCCCTAACCACAGGGATGTCGCGGCTGGTTTTACCCAGCCGCCCGCGCCCCGCGCACGACCGACCCCCCTGAGAGACTCAGTGTGGCCAACCGTGCCTTCCTCGGCCCAGTCGGTCGTTCGACCACCCCTGAGTTGCTGCCCGTGTGGGCGGTGATTTTATCACATCTCTCAGAAAGAAATAAACAATAGTACTTAGTGCTCGGTGCACATCGCGCACACATATGGTCGTGGGTCCTCCACCACTCGGCTCGGGCGCCAATCCTTTTTTGACCATACCTTCGTTTTTTAACTCTCGGCAGAGTGGGTTTTGTAGTGCCCCCGTACCTCGGCTCACCGTTGGTTCTTGCCGGCAGACTCGCGTCTGTGACGCGAACGCGTCGATCAATTCGCGGACGCGGGACAGTTTTGACTCATGCCGGAGTTGGGTTCGCACCCACGCGGTGGGCGTTCAGTACGCCCGGACTCGGTGGCAGTTTTGACTCGTACCCCGGAGTTGGGTTCGCACCCGCGCGGTGGGCGTGCAGTAAGCCCAGACTAAGGGCATTAAGAAACCTTTTACGGATTTATCCGTGCCGGAAGCGAGGCCGCTCTCGCCGGCGGGTTCCCTGATGATGGCTCGGGGTGAGGCAATGTCTTCACCTACGACGGCGGTTTACCAGGACTTCCCTAGCAAATCTTGAGAGCGCGCTGTACAAGCCTCTCGTGGAGACCAGGAGTTCAGGGTCACAGGGCCACAAGTGACCTGCACGGTGGACCGCGAGTTCTAGCCGCTCGCGAGCTGGCCGCGCTGACGGACATTCGTATAAAACGTGCTCAGCGGATTCGAATGGCGCGCCACAGATGCACTCGGTGGTGTCAGAGAGGCCAAGGGAGTTGAGACGACCCTTGAAGTCGCCGTGGCCCGTAAATATCTGAGCTATGTAGTGGTTCAGTTGCAGCGGTGTAGCGAGCCTACGCCTGACCGACGGGAAAAACTTATAGGTCCACCTACCGGTTGTACAATTGTCCCACCTGGACTGCCAAGTATCACAGAGCACTTCCCATAGCTCACGCAAGGCGGTGGCCTTCGCCTCTGGGTCGTTGCCTCTTTGCATTTCTATCTCGGCCTGATATCGAGCCATCAGGTCGAGGGGTAACGTTCCCGCAATAATTTGGAGCGACGAAGTGGCTGCAGTCCTGTACGCGCCAGTAATACCAATCAGGGCTCGTCTCTGCAATTGGGCCATGATTTTAATACCACGGTTGGTTGCTACAACCGGGTACCAAAACTGCACGCCGTAGAGGATTCTCGGGAGAAAGACGCTGTTGTACAGCAGTGGTAAATTCCGTTTATCGTTCCCCCATAGATCTCCGTAGGTTCCTCTTAACCTTGAGAACGTATCGAGGTTTTTTAGTCGGAGGTCCTCGATCTGCTGTCGGAATGAAATGCCGGTACCAATGGTGATGCCCAGGTATTTGGCGTGCTTCGCCGTAGCGATCCTACCGTTGCCGAATTTCACGGTGAAACCAGGTACCAAGTTACCTTTTAAGATGAGAGCAGTGGATTTTTGCGTGGAGAAGCGTAAACCCCTGTCATCACCCCAGCGCTGGACAATCTTTAACACGTCCTCCATTTTCTCGACTATAATCCTGCGAGTCCTTCCGGCAACGAGAACCGCGATGTCGTCTGCATACGCTTGTATGTGCGAGTGGGTAGGGAGCTCCGAAAGGAGTAAGTCCTCCATGGTCACTGACCAGAGCACAGGGCCGAACAAGGAGCCTTGAGGGCACCCCTTTGTGAGTGTGGCAGTCTTGCTCACGCCTCCGAGCGTCATTGTTGCTGTCCGATTCACTAGGTAGCTCAGGGTGAGCTTCCTGATGTTGGCTGAACAGCCCAGTCTGTCCATATCGGACAACAACGTTGACCATTTCAGGTTGTCGAAGGCACCCGAAATGTCAAGAAAGGCACCAAGGACATAATTCTGGTCCGAATCATTGGTCCACGCGAGCAAAGAGTCGATGGCATCGGCAGTCGACCGTCCTTTCTTGAACCCGAATTGATTGGCACTTATATTCGGAGCGATCTCCTGGTTTATGCGGTCACATATCAGAAATTCAACGGCTTTCGAGAGCGTGGGCAGGAGACTAATTGGTCTGTATGAGTTCGGTAGGCATGGGTCCTTATTCGGGCCCTTCCGGATTACCACCACGTCGGCTTTCTTCCACGGCTGTGGAAAAGTACATTGCCTAAAGCAGTCATTGGCTAAGCCTAGTAGGTGCTCGCTGACGTATGGCCATGCCATACGAGCCATTCTACCAGTGATTAGATCCAGGCCGGGAGCCTTATTCGGGGCTGTCCTCCATAATGCTGACTTGAGGTCGACTAGGCTGCTAGTCAGTTCTCTGTCCACACCCATAGGCTGTGGCAGGGGATCCACTGTTAGCTCGTGTGGTATGAGAGTGTCCAGTAATAGCTGAACAGTCTCATCCGGTGAGGTCGTGTGCACACCGTCCGGTTTGGCCAGTGAGCGCAAAACCGTGGACTCGCGGGAGCCCTTCTTTACATAACGGTACACCCTGCCCCAGGGTGCCGTTCCGTCTATGGTGCAAAACTTGCGCCACGAGAGGGTTTTGGCTTTGCGAAGCTCTGCAGTATAACCATTACGAAGCACGTTGTAATGGGCACGGGATTCCTCAGAATTGCTACGGCGCGATATTCTTGCCGCGCGGCGAAGTTCAGCGCGTTTGAGTTTGAGGTCTCGTGACCACCAAGGAGGCGACGGCTTCGGATCGACCAGACGTGTTCGTACCGATTGTTTGGCGGCAGAGGAAATGGCGTCAGATATGACGCTGGCCCTATCGTGTACGTCCCCACGGTTGAGCACGAGTTCTGCGATTTCCAGGGAACGATCGAGCAGTTGACCGAATCTCGCGTGGTTAATTTTGCCCATTTCGACTCTCCTGGCACGAGAGACGGCAGAGACCAGGGAGAGAGACAGATCATATCTGATCACTCTATGGTCACTTGAAGTTTGGTCGGCAATGACACGCCATCGCGTGATATGGTTTGCGATCGCTGGCGTAGATAGCGTAACGTCAATATTCGAGGAGGCCCTCGTGGACGAAAAGGTCGTGAGATTTGATCTCACGTTATTGATGCGTAGATCGTGATCATCAATGAGACTCTCTACGTGTTGGCCCCTGTGGTCAGTCAGGGAGCTGAACCACCGTTCCGAAAATGCATTAGCATCCAACGCCAGGAGATATTCGCCCTGTATGTTTTCAATAACCCTCCTTAGGGCTGTAGCGTGATCAATGGTGGCAATGGAGTATTTGAAGTAACCCGATATGATCGTTAGCCTGGAGTCTCGGCTTTCCACTGACACTGTCGTGAGGAACTCAGTAGTCATGTCCTCCCGTGTGACGACAACCAAGCTCGGGTTCAGGATAGCGACCGCCGCGTAGTGCAGTGCAGAGTGTGCTCCTGTCCGCGCTGCGGGTTTGCTTAAGACAACGCGATAGGGGCTTTGCTCCCACCCTATCAATCTGCCTCCGCGGGTATATGGCTCCTGTATTAGCACAATGTCAGCACATATAGATTGGCAGTACTCTAATAACTGCTCACTCGCTACTGTGCCACGTCCTAGATTGTGCTGCACGATTTTTAGAGCTGTGATGCTCATTGTTCTTTACAAAATTGGGTACGCCTCAACATATCAGCGATAGCTGCTGTTTTCGATGAGCACGTAGGATCCCGAGAATTGTGTTTCCCTTTGCAGTTATTGCACTTGGGGTCGTTGGCGAGGTTAGGGCACGCTTCTTTGATATGGTCCTTTGAGGAGCAGTGGGAACATCTGCGGGCCTCTCTGCATTTGGAGCCAATGTGATTGAAACCAAAGCAGTTATAACACTGCGTCACCTCCTCGAACTTGCTGGTTGGGCACGAATAAAGGCCAATATACAATGCTCTCTTTAACATATGGGAGTGCAGGTTTGGGTGACATTCAACTACCCAGTGTACTGTTGCCTGCTCTTTCGGGCCACGTTTGAAAATTGGCTTTATATATTCTGTCGCTGTCTTTTCATCTACGCCCAAGTCCGGATTTTGGCATGCGATAGACTGCGGGATCAGGTCGGGTCGCAGTGACGAGTCGATGCCTCTAATAAGGACTCTCGGCCACCTTGCGCTTTCGGCTTTCAGTAGGTATGTCTTTTCCTTAGCCACCTCCACTAATGCAGCCCTTGTTTCTTCATTTATCCCTCTAACATAAACCTTGCCCGACTTGGTGGTCTTCATGTCCAATTGGGGCGCCTTTACCCTACCTACAATAGAGGTCCACAGGATCCCTTTAAATGAGCTGACTTCGCTGGAGTCCTTGCCCGCGGTTGTCACTCGGTATGCGGGTGGAGGGGTTGTTTCCCGGTTCACCGCTAATTTTTCTTTTCTCCGCGCTAGTCGCGATTTGGACCTCTTGTCCTTCCTGGACACCGATCGTTCCTTTTTTCTCTTGGCCGACTTGCTCCTATTACGTCCACGTCCCTTCGGCTCCGCGTTGTTCATGTCTACATGGTTGTTTGGTGCAGCGTTGATGATTACCATCTCCCTTTTAAGCTCCTCAATCTCTTTCTGTTTCTCAGAAAGCTCGACCGCAAACTGCTTAATGAGCATGGGAATCATGTCGGAATTATCGTTCCCAATGCTGACGCTCATGCTATAGGCCTGCTGTAATATAGTCTCTAGCTTGCGTGTGATGCCTTGGCTGGTCTCTTCCGATATCTTCTTACGGAGGGAGCGCTCGTCGTTCAAGGCCTGGCGGATCCAACCACATGCATCGAGCACGGCTTGATAGTTGGGGTCAACCTTGGCTTTTTTATGCACAGGACTACGGGGACTCTTGGGACTTGGGACGTTCACGTCCATCGGAGTCTCCATTTTTGATTCTGTCTGTTGCGCCAACTAAACTTCGCGGTAATCTAACCCCTGATCGAGGGGTTAGGCGATAAAATTCACGAAAACACGCTCGGGTATTGGCTCGCTGATTTGGCACTACACTTAAGTTTAGCTCCTGGGCGTAAAAAATAAGGTAAGACCGTAAAACTTTCACAGGACGCTCGGAGCACCCTTTCGGAGGTAACACCCAAATTTGGGGGCGATCGGCCCAAAATTGGGGAAAATCCCTTTGAAGGGATTTTTGACCCCTAGAGTGGAGACGTACCGGATGCGCGACTTTAAAACAAATTTATCCGCGTTGGTCCCGTCGAAATCGGGTCAAAACCGACGGAGTTATCGCGACTCAAAAATTCCCAAAAATGGGGGGGGTGGGGGGGAAACTTTTAATATGTAGTGTACCCCGGTGGGTACACTCCAAATACGTTGACCCGGGATCGATCCGACGATCGGTTAGCAAGTTACGGCACTTTGAAAAATTGGGGGGGGGGGAGTATTCCCGAAATTGGCCGCGGGGGTTTCGGACACCCTGTATATGGGGGCCGGTGCCGCCCAGTATACTAAAAACCAAAAATTTGGGTGAAACCGGGTTTCAGTACACCCTGTATATTTTTGCGCAGTGAAAAAATACACCCTATATAATATTTAAATAAATTAAATATGCGTATACGAGCAATATGGCCGCGATGGCCGCAGCGACGAACGACTCAAACGGCAATGCCGTTTGTAACGCAACACGATGTACAAAATACCACGTTGTGGCTTACCTGTTTGCAACAGCTCAGACCCAAAATCGACTATAAGTCGATTTGGTATTATCAGAACGACTCGAAAACGACACCGATCTGCCCGCGCACTTTTAATACGTTCAAAAATATCAATTTTTGAAAATACGAGATGAAACTCAAAGAGTTGTGCCCAAAAATGTGGGGAGCAATCGTGAAACACGTGTGCTCTGTTCCACTAAAAGCGTGTGAACAATAGCCGAAACTAGTAATATAACTGAGGCACAAAAATAATATTTTAGAAACCCTCGAATGTACAAAATCCAAAAAAACAAGCGTGCATTTAAGAAACTATGTAACATCATGTATTTATTAGAAAATATTTCTGTTCTTTTGTTCTAATATCTCTTACATTATACTTGTATATATTTTTAACATAAAATACAAATTTTCAAGTACTTCAACATTAATCTTTATATTCTAATACCTTATTTCCAATGAACCCAGATGTTTTAAAAAGTTGTTTTTTTACCAACAAAAATATTTTATCTTCGATGCAAAGCGAGAAGGTATTGGTTTTACTCTGATGTGTGTTTTTTTTTTTATCTGTATACACTGTAACTTCTTTAATACTGGACCAATTCCTTCGAATAGCAACTCTATAAATCGCAATTTTCATCTAGTTGGTACTTTGGGGGGGTAAAAGTTGAAAAAGTTAAACTCTTCACAGGCGAAAGTTGAAAAAACAAAAAAAAAAACCGTACGAGTTTTTTAGTTAGAATTTTTACTGGCTATAGCTTCGAGAAAAAGAGTCGGATCGAGTTGAAATTTATAAGAAATATTTATTTAGTATGCCCGCGCACGTCAGTTATATCAAATTTGAATTTAACCTAATGCCCACCCCCCTAGGAGGGGTACAGGTTTTTTTGTTTTTCGGGGTTTTTAGCCGTAATTTTTCAAGTTGTAGTTCTTAAATTTGGAAACGCTCTACTTTTTTTTCGCTTGCACAACCCAGCAGTTGTTTTTTTAGCACGAATTCAATTGATTATTGTTATTATTATTATATTATATACTACCGTTTAACGTCTCGTCAACATTTTGTAATCACAATGTTATGTGTAATAAATATATATTTTACAATAACATAATAGTGACATTCAACTGACATATTGTGTGTTTCTTTAGTTATAATTTTACATAAGCATACACAAAGATACATAAAGATGACTCAAGCTGACCATTTGTTACCCAATCACTTCACATGCATTGCACGTTGCGTTAGTATAATGTGTGTATATTGTGCTACCAGCTACGTTAACTCAGCTATAGATAATCAAATTAGCATTAGTAGCTTCCAACTGCAAACACAGCTTTCGTTGAATCTAAGATACTGTAGGTTTCATACACTGAATAGTTAAGGAACAGATTCATTGAGATAATAATTTATCTAATTACCCCTGTCTTGAGTTTTATAAATAATCTTCAAAAGTAATTTGGATCTTACACATGATATCAGGTTTGACTAAAATTAGAGAAGCTTAGATCCTGAAACTTAACTACCTACAAAGATCCGACTGCCTTTTCATTTACAGTTAATTAAACACGAAAGCAATAAGAGCTAATAGAAATAACTTGTACAAACTGTAACGCACTATAAAAACAAGTAACCTACTATTGAAGTCCATGCAAATAATTTTGAATCATCTTAACCTTACTTAATTTCATTTTCATAGCCGTTTAAATATTTGAATTAGTTAACCTAATGGACATTTTGGAGACTAATGAAAACTGTAAAAGATGATATAATATTGCTTTCAATTTTTGAACTATTTATATGGTAAATTTAATCTGTGTTTTAGATGTTCAATGTCTTCATTCTCTGTAAGAATATTCTTTTCTTTCAGACAAAAGAAATTAAGTGTAAAATATGATATTCCATAAAAATAAAAGTTTATACCTTAGGTGTCTGTTTTTTTTTTAAAACAAAAAAGGTTCTTTATATTTTTTTATATTCTTCCTAAACAAAATACTTTTTAAACATACCATTTTAAAATCCTTTTTTTTTTGTAACAGTAGGATTCAGCCATAGAAATTGAAATTTTACTTAATTGTTTTTATTCTGGTAGTGTTCAATACTCTTTAGTATGATAATATTTTAAATCTAATTCGACACCTGTAACTCACAAAAACATGAGCCATATATAAGTAGATATAATATTATAGCAAAACTATTTAGTAATTAGTATATCTTATCAAAAGAGTTTATTATCGAAAGGACAAGATTCTCGCTATATTCCTTGTACAGCTGGTATATACGAGTAGTTGTTGACTTGCTGTTGATCATTGACACCCTAAAAGCATGACTTTATGAAAACTACATTATTGGGGGAAGTTCCCGGCAAAGTAAATTTACTTACCATCGGGAAGTTTCTTTTGAATATTAGTTGGGTATTAATGTGAGACACCGTGAGAGTTTGCGCTGTTCAGGAACATAATTCCACAGTATACTTATTACTTAATAGGTAATTGTGCTATCTATAAAATAATATATTGATTTCTGATCATTACTTGTAAGGTTTTTTCGTTATTTTTTTGTTGCGTATTTTAACAATTGGGATTTTTTCTCTCAACGGGGAACTAGAATTTAAGCAAATACAATAATTAAATATCGCTTTAGATAATTAAATACACTCTCAGGGATGTATTAATTGAAAGACAATGTTCACGATTTCGATAGTAAAAAAAAAAACGAGATTTAAACGAACGAGGGGAGAACTAAAAAAAAGTAATAAAAAGAAAAGACTCGGTGAGTTGGAAAGTTAAATCGTTAAGCAGTAATCTCGCTCTAAGTTGGCGAACAAGACATTTTAAAATTGCCACTTACTGACGGCCAACAGTGGTTTGAAACAAAACTTAGTATTTTTTTTATAAATATACCTATGGCTTCTACCATTGTTGTTGGTGTGCTCCATATCACTTAAAAGCTAACGGTATAAGACTGTCACAAAAAACGACAGCAGTAACTATAGCTGTTATTGTACACATTAGTAGTGTAGTGCAACGCCTTACCAGTCAGTTAGTTGCCGACTCAGAAAAAACCAATGCGTACACATCATGCAAGTAGATTTATCGTCTCGATACTTCTTGCGAGGTGGCTTATGTGATGTCGAGAAGCCGAAAAGCGCCCATATTTGCATTTTAAATGTATTGCATATTCGTATATAAACACTAAAACCATGTATATATTTTCATATTTTATGGAGAGGAAAAATGAAAAACCGTTGCGATATTATTATTATATTTCTTAGTATCTAGATACAGCGCCGTATATATCGACCAAATGTGTTTTATTTTATTTGTTTACAACGAATAAAATCGTCAGTAGGCATATTTCCGGAATATGTTTCACACGGGCTATCCAAAAATTATTAAATTCAATCAGCCCATTTTGTTGGACCGTACCGTCCAGAGAAACCCATAAGCAATCTAACGCGCCAAGGGAGAATTCGCCTAACCGGAAGGGCAGAGGCGTGTGACGCATACGCGATATACCTACACACACGGTGGCTTGTCCGCTGAATGAATTATATCAATTGGAATTGTCCGTCAAACCGAGTCAATAAAACCTCGACGGATAAAACAATAAAAGTTATATATTTAAACTTGGGTTCACTGTCGGGTGTGATTTATTACTGAAAAAAAGCGACATAATAAATACTATACACAACATTATCAGTCAATCGACGTGGGCGGTTTTTCGTTTACCTATATACATGTTTGTAAATTCGTCTGTTTCGAATTTCATAGAGGCTGTGTTATATTTGGATACTTGTGTACTGTATAAAAAAAAAGAAAAACAGACACAAGTCTCAAAAAAGAAACGGCTTATATAGCGCACGGGTCATTAGGAAGTGAAAAATCACGTTTAAGCGAAAGGAGTCATTCAGGATTTCTTTCCTTTGGTTTTTGGCCCTAATACCATGTCACGAGGTAGAACAAGGGAGAAAGTCGCCGTAAATTTAAAGCACAGCAATCCGCATCAGTATCATGTGATAATGCGACAGTGCGTTTTAGAAAATGAACATTGTGTCCAAAAAGGAAAACAGATTCTTTCACGCGTGATATTCTGAGTATACAAACTATTATTTTTATATTTAATCTAGAATAAGTGCTAAAATACAACACTGATCTCGAGCAATCTCAAGTAGTGTCAATATTTTTAAACAGAGGACAAAAACAAGTTTGTACTCCTTACCAATGTTGGGCATTATATCTATGTAATAAAATGATCTTTACTAAACATGTATTTAATTTTAATTGATGAACAAATTATTCAACGAATATTTTTTCATTTCAAGTACAAATTTCTTTTTATTCTATCTTTGTTTACTGGTTTTTAATTTGTCAACATTGATTTGCTATATTATGTTAGCGAAACCCCTGCCGCTGGCTATAGAGTTTTTGTTTATTTTTTTAGGTGCAATATTAAGATTTAAGAACTGGAAATTAGTCTGAAGATAGGTCTAACATATACCTATAACATGCGTAAAAAAATCTATAGTCAAAGCTTGTTTTTATAAAAAAAATCATATTGTCATATTTGTCTACATTATTAAACGATACAAAACGTGTCCACGGGTTTTGTACAATACCGAATTTTTAATTAGAATTAAAATGTTAGTTGAATATATACAAAGACAGATTAAAATTATTAGGTTCATCACTTTTAAAAATCATTTCGATGCGAATCCGTCGATAGTAAGTTCAAACCAGTCAGTCCAAACCAAGCACAGTATATATCCGTACAGTAAGAAAGTACTTAAGTGAGGTGCAGTGTCCACAGATTCGAATAGAAAAGTTTATTTGAAAGTGTTTTTATCACTTAGGTATTCTTGAATAATTGTGACCTCTTTGTTTCCACTATGCTCCGCCTACTATGACCCGACCACACAGTACTAGCTTTTTTATATTCTAGGTGTGAATCATATAAACAAGTTTTGTTTTTTTCATAGAGCTTGCTGTTTAGTTAATAAGGTATATACATTGTAGAGTAAAATATTCAGTTGTTTTCTGTTTGCTATTTTTTTTTTATGATACATTATTAGGCCATAGCTGTTCAAATAGACTACGATTTCTGAAAAACTTGTTATTGTAATAGACTCACAGCAGATGTTCTTTTAATATTTGTTTTCAGACTTTAGTCCTGTACCTACTATACATAAAAAAGCGTAATAAAGAAAACATATGTACTTCTTCTAGGAGATATAATAAATAATAAGAATAATAATTAACAATAAATGTATACTCTATTATTACTCTTTACTAGCACCACAAAGCACTTACTAGACAATAATTGTTACTGATTGATAGACATGTTGATCAAATAAATTAACCTAGCGGTTTTTAAGTTAGATACAGACAAAAAAAACATTAGTTTTGAAGTTAAAAATACAATCTAGAGCACAGACATTAATTTAATTATGTATTCAAATAATAAAGTATTTAATTATGTATTCAAAGATAAAAAATTAAAATTCATATTTGTTTAGTTTATTATAAAAACATGTTATTAGTTGAATAACACACGTGCACAGTATATCGTAGTACAGTTTAAAATTGTTTAATCTGAATGTGATTTCATCACAATCAAACACTTTGATGCGAATTTAGAAATAGTAAGAATTCAGCACATTTAAAATTGATATAAATAATGCTCAATTAAAATGTCCACGCGATCAGACCGTTTTTCACGAATTTATATCGAATACAATTTAAAGAAAACAAATTTGCAATTATTTATTTATTTTTTTTTTTTGGGGGCCTATATTTTTATGAGTGAAGAAGTGAACGTTTCAAATTTTACGTTCCCCTCCCCAAAGCGTAAACTAGACACAATTATTAATGCTTGATAAAATTGCTGATCAAGTAAACTAATCCAGCGGGTTTAAAGGTAATTACAGACAAAAAAAAATCAATAACAAATAAAAGATAAAAAAATAATTTAATAGGTTTGCATTTATTCAAAAACAGCGAATATTTTTTTATATTTTATTCGTTATAAGAACTTTTTATCTAGATAACTATTTTGCCCGACACGGCTTCGTACCACTTATTTGTTAAGCTGTAGAGCATTGCCCGTCTTTCGTTAAATTATGACTTGAGGGCTAAAGCTAAATTTGATATCTTGAATACATCCTAAATTGTTGGCTTATCATGTAAATCCACTACCCGAATAATATTAATAACTGACTAGATAGCTTTAAACATAATATTAACTATTAACAATTAATCAATATTTAATTGTATGAACAATTAATCATTTTTATTTATTACAAAATTTGTATTTAATCTAATCTATTTCGATAACCGAAATTATCCGGATGTCAAATAAAATTGATATAGGTGTTTAAAATTTTAAAAACACTGTTTGTATCAAATTTTACATCTTAAAGGCAAGATTTAGTAAAAAGTTTTCCTAGATTTTTACAATGCTTAGAAGTATTCAGAGCGAATGTGAATGAACAACGAATAAGTATTTAAATTTTTTGAATTTCAGTAGAAGGTAAAATGTAAGTGTTGCAATATAAATGTCATGTTTGCTGTACAACTGAATAATATGACATGTTAAAATTAAGGAACTCGCATAAGCTGAATAGGAAAACATGATACCATTTTAACACGGAAGGAAATGCGAAAATGTAAAAGCTATAGAAATACTAATGCAGTACACAGAATCAAAATAATTTATTAACCACCATTTGATTTCGCTTTTTATCTCATCATAATACAAGTTTTCGAAATACGTCAAACGATTGCGAGAATTCAATGTCATTTCAACAAAATATCTAAATTTATATTCAGTAACATTTCGAAAGTTTACATTAGTAATTATTAAGGTTCTAGCAGTTTAACAATGAAAAACATTTTAGGCTGTTCGCATGACACGACCGTTAAATTTGTTTACTTGCTGTTCCTTATTAGCCTTAAGTTATTATTGAAACTTATTAACTATTTTATTTTTTATTTATATCTTTTTTACTATTAAAGATACATATTTATAGTGTAATCATGTCCATAAAACATATAACAATTATGGCGATTAAACTATACCGTTAATCTGCACTAATTAATTTTTAGTTATAATAATTAAATTAATCAGCATTATTTAATAAATGTTAAGTAAATACATAATTGATTTAGTTCCAAGATTATAAAAAATACTTGTAAAAATAACCGACAACCAAAAACTTTGTTTTTTAAACGTTTTTTAATTAGATTCCCCGTTCCAATAGGCTTGATCCAATCTTATTTTACTGTTTTTTTTTATAAATACAAATACAATATTTCTTCTATTCTGTATTTTAATAGATTTCGGAAATAGATTTTTAAAAATATGCAATTTTCGAGTTTATTAATTAAAGTTTTATCAGTTTAATGTTGTTTCAATTTTAAATAAATTGAATACAAAAAAGAGTATTTGCAAACATAGGTTTTCAAAAATAAAAAAATGTAATTCCATATCAAGTTAGTTCGATTTTTTCTCTTGGTTAAAAAAATGGTCGTATTGTGTTCATTTTAATATTTGTAGTCATTGTCTGTAGCTTTTGTATACATTGTTTTTCTAAAATTTAAAATTTTTCTTGTAAATATTACCTGTTTTGTGGTTATTGACGTATTTTAATGTAACCTTCGAATATTTACAAAACACACATAGTTTTGTCTACGTATATTCAGGTGTGTTATAGTTAAACTCTTAAACTTAAAAAAACGCCAGTACAGTGTCTTTGCGGCATATTACTTTCAAGGTTACATATATAAATGTTTTCAACAGAATATCTGATAACACATTCGGATTCAACGTCCAAAATCCTTAAAGACATATATCAAACGGGTAGAAAATGTTTGAAATGATCCCCAGCAATAAAACATATCGATGTTAAAAATATAACTGTATGGTAATACTTGACGATCTTAGGCGATCTGTAAACCACGGTTATCTACTAGATAACTGTCTACTAGTAAACTAAGGGTGTATACTGATTACTGTACACGACTTATTGATAAGTACACCTAATATATTGCAGAGAATGCCTCAATTTATTATGCCATTTTTACAGATGTTGTTTTAGAAGAACACAATCATACGAGATGGATATCTAAGTCATATGTTCTGTGATCTTTTCCAATTAATTTCTTTAAAATTTAACGATATACCAAACATTTAGAATCATATTATTAAGAAAAATCTAAACAATTGACAAACACAAAGTATAAATATATACATATTTGTATCCACCATTGTAGTTGGTATTTTATGTAAGAACTTTAATACTGCTTATGTATTAATTTCATACATTTTTATTAGCGACAATGACAAATAAATATATATAGTTATTTTTGACGTTATCATTTAAAACTACGGACTGAATGTATCTAATGATTAAAACTGCTTCAAATGTAAACAACGATCAAAGTTAATGAGGAGTTATAATAATACCGAGCTATCTTTAGTTTTTTCTAGGTTTTTTAGCTATTAAATATCACAGCACATGCTTTGAGTCGCGTAGGAGTAGGTAAAGAAATCACATTTTACTGAGTTTACCTCTCACAGCAGGTTTGACGCATTGCACCACAATGGTTTTTTTTCAGATTAAAACTTATGATCACACGGCATTTTCTTTTTCTTAATAAAGTATAGGTTGGTGTTTCAATGTACCCGTTGTAACTATAATATAGATACAAAACAACCTATAAAATTTGTTTTATTCTTATGCTTAGTATAGCTATCATAAACAAAGTATTTGCTGATTTTACCTACAGATTTTAATATAGTCACAGCACAGTATTTAATTATCACACCTCTGCCTGCATCTTAAGTGGTTAGAATAGGTAATAATAGTGCATCATTTGTAATTCAAGTGATAAAAACCAATAGGGTTACGGGTCACAAAAAGCTGTTGTCAACATTTTGATATATTCAATAAAACCCAAATTAAATGGGAAATCAAATTTTAATCATATTAATTAATTTCTAGGTTGCTCTGCGAGATTGAATCAACAGTCAATAGGTGTTTGCAAAATAGTTTCATTATGTTGTTAATTACAATTTATGAGAAACAGCGGCAACAAATGATTATTAATAGATAACCAACTATAATCGTATCCGCCTTAATACTATTTTAAACACATAATTGTCATTACAATGATTTTGTTGTTATTTGTACTTCTGGAGATTAAAGCATATTTTTTAAAATGACTTTATCAATTTCATATTCAGTTATAATTATTTTTGTAGTTATCCTATCCTCTTCAGTTCAATGCTGTTTTAAAGAAAATATTGGAATCCCATATTATCATGTTGAAAATTTTAGCCATTGTCGGTAACTCGCATACTTTGTTTTGTTAAAATTTAATATATTTTTTTTTTACAAATATTCGTCGATATTATCTGTTTTGTGGTTATTGACATATAATGTAACCTTCGAATATTTACAATAGAAGCATACTCTTGTCTATGTATATTCAGGTGTTACATAGTTAAACTTTAAGGCTTAAAAAAACGCCAGTACTGTGAGTTTGGGGCATAGTGGGACGGGGGAGATCACGGGTCTATAGGATTTTTTTTTAACCGAAAATGATACAATCATTATCAAATAAACGATTCGATGCTTATATGTGTATATATGATAAGATATGCACAATTTTGGCATTATTTAAACATTATTTTGAATTTATTATCTTAAATATTTCAAGGTGACTCATAAGATAATACATTTTAAAAATGTGGTTATATGTTATGAATTTACGTCGAACTGGCTGAATACTTAGAAAAAAGGCCGTCACAAACAACTGTCAATCAAGCATAAATGAAAATGACTCTAAGACTCTGAAAAAGAGGATCCTCTTTTTCAAACCAATCAATTCGTACATAACCTTCATATTTTTGGGTTATTATGAAATATGTTATTATTCGAACAATACACGCACACAATATTTTTCTGTTTATGTACTACAACTTAGATTGTTCTTAGGCCTCTCACTTGAAATTATCAACCATACTCCGAATTTGAATTTTTATAAGAGATTTCAATTTCTGACGAGTCTTTTAAAAATGATACCATATCCAATTTCATATATTTAATACTTTTAATTTTTTCTCGATACCTTTTACTGTAAAAAACTGGTTTAAAATTAAATGTTATTTATCATTAGTCTCTAGTTTAATCAAAATGGATATATTTTTTTCGATTATTGGGCTCGCGGCAAAATGGATGCAGAATCAAAACATTTATAGGCGTGTCAGATTTGAATAAAAACCGCATTAAAATAACCGGACCAAGGAAGGGGGAAAATGAAGCGCCATTTTACCGCCTACAATAGAACCTGATTGGTTTCCGTTAAGTTCTTATACATCTGGAATAAAGTATGTTTATCCTATGTAAGCACAATATTGCAAAAAAAATATTACTCGCAATTTAAGAAAATGCGGCAAGTGGAGGAGAGTCGCCAAACTAACTACATAAAGTCAAACCGAGCATAAACTGTTTTAGTGTTATTTTGAGTCACTTACACATAACTTGTCCAATAAAGTTTATCAAACAAATACGGAGTAAGTAATATTTAAAACTATTTTTCGTCGATGAAGCTTTTATATTTTTTTGTATTGTCATTATAGAACCTTTGTTCTGAAGTTAACATTTACACACTGTGATTTATCTGATGTAAGACACTCATTTTCTTGGAAAATATGATATATTTTGAAAATTATTTTTTCCCCATACTTTAGTTACATACTTAACTATATTTTTCAATACTTAGAAATCTCATTTCTCGCTTATGCGTAAAAGAGGTATATAAGTATAGACTTCGTATTTTCAAATGGAAAAAAATGTTTTTAATTTCATAAATATGTAGAAAAAAAATTGGTAGGGTTCGAATTTTTAATTTTCATCAATCTCTTCGTTTGTTCTGACATTGTAAATATTTGCATTGAAGATCAATATTTATTCGGTTTGACAACAGTAGCAAAATAACTTCCCATTAAATAGTAATTTTCACCCCGTCGGTAACACTGTTATCTTTACTGTGTTTAAATTCAACGTAACGAAAAAATTGGGAAAATGTAGGTGGGTAATTACAAGAATTAAAAAATCAATGTTTGATAAATATTGGTACCCTGTCATTTTATCAAAAAAACTCTATGGAAATGGTTAAATTTGCGATAATTTGCTCAAGATTTTTATTTCATACCACCATTATTAAGTATGTTTGTCGATTAAAAATAATAAATATAAATGGTTTTTTTTTTGTTACAGGTATTTACCATGAACTCAAACATGCGTCATCGTTGTGTCGTGTTATTTGCAATTTTTTTCTTTGGCCTTATCGTAAGTGATAGATTCCATTAAAACATAACAAATATGAATATTATTCGAATGTATTAAACTATTGGCAATTGTTTTGTGTTTAAAGAAACATACATTTTTTCACTAGGTTTTAAAAGTATTAGTATCAGCTGCAACTAATGACTGCAGTCATTTAAGTCTTAATACATCAGACACTGGGCAATTCCCACAGCCTCTATAAGTTCATAACAAATTTTCTTAGACCTATCTTCACTGAAGCTGCAAAACTGTTATACTTTAATACAACTGGTATTTAAGGATAGTCGTCAAGAACTCTATGATATTAATAACACTAATACTATGAATGTATGTATGTCATTCAGATTTCATTAGATGCGGCTCCGAAAAGCGGGGAAAAGCGAAAGAAGGGGTCCTCCTCAAATGCTGCAACGTCCGAGAAAGAGGAGGATTCGCAGGCTATAAAGAATCTGGAAAAAAATATTTTAATTCCACGTTTAGACAACTGTTTTTCAGATAACAAAATTAATGAACCCTGTGAGTATCTAAAACATTATTTCGGTTTATTTTTGTCTAATCGAAAATAGGAAATTGATCAATTTTTATTCAAGTGATCAGATTTCCGTTCTGTGGACTCCACTGCTTTCTGTTTTTTTTTGGTTTTTAGGAAACCTATATTTATATGAGTAATTTTGGATGAGCATTTTATGGCACATTTCATTCGTGGGTTCAATGAATATTATTAAAAAACGATACCTTACTATCTTAAATAGGACCCTGAATCTAGCGATTTCTATTTGATGACACAGTTTACTTATAAGTTATACAGTAGTACAACAGTTTTTAAAATGTTGTTTAATTTTTGTCAACAGCTGAACGACCTATATGGAAACCATTCATTCTTGTTCAGGTTTTAGCTGCACAAAGATTAATATTAACCGGCCAACAAGACGAAATAGACCAAGCGACTCTTATATTAACTAACGCAATACAATCTATGGCTATAGGTGATAATGAAATATACCCTGATAAGGAATCACTGGATCACAATTGGTCAAGGTGGGACGAAATCCGAAAAGATGAAAAAGAGGATCTTATAGAAGATATGAATAAGGCCATCGAAAAATTTGTATTGGACTTAGGGGGGGGAAAAAAAAGAACAGCTAAGAAAGAAGAGAAAAGTAAGAAAAAAAAGAATGGCTAAATTCAACATTTATGTTTTTAATCAACAATATTTTTGTTTTATATAAAGATAAACTTTAAATAATTGTATTTATTACATGTTATTATATTGTCATATATGAGATATTAAACGTCAAGTTGCACACTATTTAATTTTTGCATCTTAGATTTTGTTCATTTTTTTTATACGTAGTTTTATAGACGAATTTATTACAATATTGATATATCAAAAATCACAATCTAGAGCATATCTATTAAATGTGTGACCTAAAAAAAATCTAATAGAATGGGGAACCGGCAATACGTCGTTACGCCACATGGGTATATTGTCATAACCGAACAAAGATAGTGTAAAACCACTTACACGAAAAAGTGAAAAATACAGCCGGCTACAACTTCGGAGTTCGACTAGGTTGCATAGAACGTACACTTGCATAAGTAAACGGATAAGAGTAGATGAAAAACAATAACAATGAGACGCTAAAACAGTACTGTTAGTTATTATAGAACAATTATATATATATTATAAATTAGTCGATTATTTTTTTCGTAAAAAGGAGACAAGCAAATACTTGTATATAGTTCCCATCTACGCAACACAGTAAAAAAAAGGTAGACTTGTACTTTGTGATTCTAAAAAACCATCTTACGTTTCTAAGGTGTACGTTATTGTTTATAGAAACAATAACATTGGCACTTTTAGTACTACAGTCAGAGATGAACAAAATGGATACAATCCGTAATCGATTACAGACGGATTACGGATTACTCGTAATCCACGATTAAAAAAAAAACTAGACTACATTTACTTCAGTAATCCTACATTTTTGGATTAAGGATTAAATTTAATCCAGTAATCCTTAGTTAACGGATTACGGATTACATTATTAATCCAGTAATCCCTAGTATACGGATTACGGGTTACATTATTAATCCAGAATTTGAAAAGTTTGGATTATTTTATTTCAGTAATCCCGAGTTTCGGATTACGGATTACTTTTATTAATCCAGTAATCCCTAGTATATGGATTACGGATTACATTATTAATCCAGTAATCCCTAGTATACGGATTATGTACATTATGTACATTATTAACTTAGGATTTTTGTTTTATTCCAATAACCCAAATTTAAAGATTACTGTTTTTTTTTCATTCCAGTAATCCAAAACATTGTACTTAAATAATATATATTTTTAAATTAAAATGTATTTAAATCATTTTTTTCTTTTATGGAGAGCTGGGAGGTATTGTTTTTACAATAATGTGTTTTATTTTTACTAGGAGTAAAACTAAACCACTGAGCCGATTTCTGCATACATAAGTCTAAAGATTTCAAAATTTTAAATGTAAAATGTTAACTTGATTATGGTATGATATCATACCATTTCAGATTATAAAATTAAACAATAATAACAAAATAATTTATATAAAAAATTTAATAAATTGAGAAAAAAGTGTTGTTATATAAAATGTGTTTAAGCTAGATAAACTTGAGCTTTGTTAAAGTACCTACTAAGGCAGAGTATACTAATTAATTATTATTTGTAATCCATAAAGCCGCCATTTTGAATAACGGATTACTTGGATTAATTAAAAAATAATCCAGTAATCCAGGATTACTGGATTACTTCTAATCCATGATGGAATAATTGTAATCCGTATTCGACTATTTGTAATCCATAATTTCGATGTATTGGAATAACGGATTATTTTTAATCCACGTAATCCGGGATTACTTAGATTAATTAAAAAATAATCCAGTAATCCGGGATTAATAATTCTGCCCATCTCTGACTACAGTTCATATTTTTCTCCAGACCCCGCTTGAAGTTTCCTGTTAACAGGCGAGTAGATTGTGATAGGTTTGAAGTAAATTGCAAAATTATAGTAAAATTGCAATATTAATTTAAGTATTAATTTAGACATTATTTAAAAAAGCAAATGTGAATTGGATGACACTTAACATCTAGATTCTAGTAGAATAATAAGAAAAAATTAAAACAACGATAACAGCAATAACAACAAATTATTTTATGATATTGCAGAGTATTTACTATTTATAATGACAATATTAAAATATGTTTATTAAGATTTTTTACCAAAAAAACTTTGTTTTAAATTTGAACACACTAAAGTAAATCTGAAAATTAGTATTGATACGGTAAAAATAAAAATAAAATGTTTAAACTGACTTTAATTAAGTACTTAAGAAAATTTTAGCGTGGAAATTTTAGCCTTGGCCCTCCAGCCCGAAAACGACACTAAATAGTTACACTAAATAGCGATACTTAAGAGGACGCCACACCGGCCATTTCTAAGGAGTAAAGTATAGGCAATTTTTCGAAAAATGTTAATTTAGAGTTAGAACTATTAAAGTTTATTAATACAGTAATGAGGATACTTTGTTAATTGCCATTTTTTTGTCAGACTATCACAGTCATTTCTATATGATCAAATACAATTGTTTTGCCATCAAAACTGCTTTGCGCGGATTAATTTTTCTCAGTCTTTATACATATTTAAAGAAATAAATTCATACATATTATTTATGACAAAATTATCTATGTTCAATCTTCTGTATTGTTTCGATATATCTAATACAACCAACGCTATATTATTTTTTAAAAAGTCAAAAAAATCCTTTTTTTTTTTGGAAGAAAATAACGGGTGAATGTATGAAGTCCTCTTAAGTATGCCATCGAAACAATAACGAGTCGTCGTTTTCATGCAAACGTTTGGCCAGAATATATAATTAAGACTATATTATCATCAACTAAAATCACAAGGATATTATAGATCAGAAATAATCAATATTCAGGAGCCAGCAAGCTAAGGCATGTTCCATGTTTTTAAGTTTTAGCCGTTATGCTTTAAGTAGACTGTAACTTTTTTTTAAATATTATTACGAAACCTGATTTCGCTCACCTTTGTCTCGTTATTATTTTTTAAAACTTAAACAAAACAAAGTTTTGAGTTGGATGAAAAAAAAAATCTTATGGAAGTGAAAGTCTGACATAAAATAAATTTATGACGCTAACTCTATCTGGACCCCTCCGTCCTTTATGTCTCTTGAACGACGTGGGGAAATTGATGGAGCTCCTGCTGGTCTGCCGGCTGGAGAAACATTTGGATGAGAGAGGCGGACTCTCCGATCGACAGTTCGGCTTCTGGAAGTGGAAGTCGACGGAAGATGCTGTGCGTATGCTCCGGGATGAGGTCCGGACAGCGATCAACGCGCGTAAAGTATGTGTGGCCGTCAGCTTGGCCGTGAAGAACGCGTTCAATTCGATTGGCTGGCGCCACATCATGCGGGCCTTACAAGAGTGGGAGGTGCCGCTGTACCTGCAGCGCATCTTTTGGTCCTACTTCTCGGAGCGAACAGCCAGGATCGCGTGCCCAACAGCCGATGGCGGCGAAGTCACTGTCGAAGTATCGCGCGGCGATATCCCGTAAACCACTGAACCGATTTCTTCGTGTAGCAACTTTATAGATCAGAAATCATACCTGAAAGGTACTTTACAGGGTAAAAATTTTTAAAAAGTCACCCCTTCCCCATCAAAATCGAGAAAAACACCCAAAAAACATTAACAAAACAAAAAAATTTCATAAACCCTCTCCCTTAGAAGGGATTGAATTTTTTCTTTATTTCTCTTTTTCAAACAAAGTTTTTGAGATTTAGACCTGAAAATTAGACCGAAGGTAGATCTAAAATGGAACTATAACATATAAAATGTTCTCAAAAATCTGTAGTCAAATTTTTTTTTATTAAGGAATAACCCCAAAAACAGGGTAAATTTACACTTTGGCCGTAGTCAGTTTCTAGGTTGCTACGTGTGAGTGAATCAACAGTCAACAGGTTGAAATGGCCCAATAGTTGTATAAACGGTCCTTTTCAGAACCAACACATACAAATTAAGTATATCGTGGCGCCGTACCGTACAGTAGACAAAATAAAGGCCTCTGATTGGCCGACCAACTAGAGCGCGGAGTCAGTAATTAAAAAACACATAAATACGGCGACGATTTTAACAACCGACACACACACATTCTTCTTGCGTCTCTCGTACCGATCACAAGTCCTCTGACTAAGTCTCGCTACCACAGTGCCGCATCTACCCAACTGCTGAGGGACCGCGCTCTCTCATTGCCGCAGTATCTTTCGCACCCTATGCTGTCGTGGAGCCGCGCATCCACATTGCCGCAGCACTGCCCAGTAGACCGACATCCCGTCGTCGTCGGGCCGCGCCCCGACATTGCCACGACACACGCCGACTCTACGCATCCGTACACTAAACCACCGCCGTCGCACGCTTCTCGCGTTCGCCAGGGCTCGCCCCTGCCGACGGACAGTGTTATCTGTACCTCAGTTCCGCTAACCACGATGGGTAAACCACGCAGTGGGAGAAAGCGTAAAACACCTCCACCACGTGACTCGCCGTACACGACCGCGAAGAGAAACATTCCGCCGTCGGGTATAAGTGACAAACGTAAAACCGTCTCAACCTCGGAAAAAACCGTGCCGTTAAGTGACACCGCACAAAAACATCTGAGTCCAGACCACAATACCAATACAACTCCAGAAATATTAGATTCTGAATCTACCTCCGGAGAATCAATTATGTCGACTTCATCTGGCAAATCCAATGCAACTCACCCTGATTATAAACCGGTAAGCAAACCTAGTTCACGTATTCCACCAATTTTTGTACAAACTCTACCTAGCTGCCCCTGGCGCACACTCGCCAAGAACATGTTTGCAATACCCGGCCTAGATCAGGTCACGGCAAAAACCACCTCAACACCATCCCAAATACAAATCAACTGCCCAGACGAATACTCATTCAGAACAGTACAATTGTACTTGTCAGATAACAAAGACAAGGCTTCATACCACACATTTGCTCTGCCGAAGGACAAAAACATCAAAATAGTTATAAAAGGACTTCCACTAGACGTCACCGAAGACGAACTTAAGGATGAATTAAACGCATCAGGTTACGTAACTAATTTCGTCAGAGCGTTCTACAAAAACAGCAAAAGAATCCCTATTCATATAGTTTCTCTGAAGAGAACAGAAAACGTGAAAGAAATCTTCGACGTCACCGACATTTTTCACCTCAGAGTCAGCATAGAGTCCTACAAAACATCGGGACCAGCTCAGTGCTTCGGCTGCCAACGCTTCGGACATTCCTCTTTACAATGTGGCCATCCTCCCAGGTGCGTTAAGTGCGGAGGAGACCACCAAAGCAAGGAATGTATAAAAACCAAAGAAGAACCACCGACATGCTGTAACTGTAAGGGCCAGCACACGGCTAACTACCGGGGCTGCCCATACTACACCGAAACGAACAAAGCCACCCCCACGAAGACCGTCCTAAACCAAACCAATCAAAAACTCGTGACCGACCGTTCAATATTACGGAAACAAACCCACATCAAGCAAGTACTAGCCATACAGACACCGCCAGTAGCTCAGGTACCGCTAGCTCCACTGGTACAACAACCACTCCAGATACCGGCGACCCACACAACAACCATGACCTACGCCGAAGCCACAAAACCAACCCCACCAACGAAACCCGTCATCCAAGCAAATGTAATATTAAAAATAATAAAAGACCTGCTGACAACAGCCCAAAAATGTGAAGACGCCGCATCTAAAGATGCTATCATAACAACAGTCATGAAAATATTAAACGCCATACCAACAACTCAAGATGGATGAACTAAAAATACTATCATGGAATTGCAACGGGATTGAACAAAAAATACCTGAACTCACAGCATTTGTCAATGAAAACAAAATTGACTTAATTTTACTTGGAGAAACCCGTATCAGACCAAAACGCAAATTGACAATCCCAAACTATTTTACATACAGAACCGACCGTCCGAAAGTAACAAACGCACCAAACGTTGGAGGTACAGCCATACTTATCCGAAAAAGCATAAGCCACCAACACGTCATACTACAAACTAAAATGGACTCCACAACAATACAGGTTAAAATAAACAATAAGACAGCGCAAATTTCGGCCGTATACAAAAGTCCCACTGCCATACTCCACGTTAGCGACCTGGACACGCTGACCAACCATGACGGACCCTTCCTGATAGCAGGAGATCTAAATTCAAAACATCCGAGCTGGAATAGTCGGTTAGCAAACACAGCGGGAAGAAAACTGTTACGACACTCTGAGATAAACAAGTACGCTATAGCTGGTCCTGACTCACCGACATACTACCCATATAACAAAAAACACCAGCCAGATATGTCTTAGACATAGTTCTATTGGACCTCCAGTCAGCCCAGTACAGAATAACCAATCACAATGACCTCTCATCGGACCACAACCCGATACAAATAAACATTAAAGGAAATCCACTCTCAAATTACCCACCAAAAACTACAAAGAAAATAAAAACCAACTGGACAAAATTTAAGGAGGAATTAGCACGAAAAACTAAAATCGAACGAGTTAAAACACCGGCCGAAGTAGACAGCAAAATCGAGCAACTAACCAATTCCATCCAAAAAGAAATAAAGAACGCCTCCTTCACAATTAAACAAACAAAATCAAAACCAAAACTTCCGGATGAAATATTACTCGAAATTGAAACAAAAAGAATACTCCGTAAAGTGTGGCAAAATACGAGAGACCCAAACACGAAAAAACTGTGTAACGCGCAAATCAAATATGTCAAAAAACTACTAACTGAACATAGACAAGAGGCATGGGACAATTTCACAGAAACGTTAAATTTCAAAAATAAATCACTCTATCAACTAAACCGCCGCCTCCTGAACAAAAAACCTGCAGATACTCCGCTACAAACAACAACAGGGGTCAAAATATATGAAGCAGATGAGAAAGCAGAACTATTCGCGGATACAATGGCAAGCCAATTCACAAACAACCCGGGAGAAGATATACGGGAGGTGACTCAAACGATAGCGGAAGTGGATCGGGACTGCACCGAAATAACTGACTATATCTCACCAAAACAAATCAAAACCATTATCAACAAATTACCAATTAGCAAAGCACCTGGACATGACAATATATCAAACTTGGCCTTAAGGAACTTACCGGACAACATAATAACTCAGCTATCTTACATATTCACGGCAAGCATCCGAACAGCCTATTTCCCAACAATGTGGAAAAAGGCAATAGTAGTAATGATCCCAAAACCAAATAAAAACCATTCAAAACCGGAAAACCACAGACCGATATCGCTTCTGACCTCCATATCTAAAGTCTTCGAAAAAATTATACTCGTTTATCTGAAAAAACACATCAAGCCGAGACCAGAACAGCACGCGTTCAGAGAAGGCCATTCCACCACCACACAGCTCGTCCAACTGCTTCAAGACATCCAAAGCAATAGAAACAATAAGAAGCGAACCGCAGCAGTATTTTTAGACATAGAAAAAGCGTTCGATCGCGTATGGCATCAGGGGCTAATCTACAAACTAAAGACAAACACACAATTGCCGATACACATTATAAAACTAATAAAATCATTCATAACAGGGTGGACATTCCATATCCGTGTAGCCGACCAAATATCTGCATCCCGCCACATCGAAGCTGGTGTACCGCAGGGTTCGTGTCTGTCGCCAATACTGTATGTACTATACATTAACGACCTACCGCTAACCGCACACTCCAAGACAGCAATATTCGCGGACGACACCATGTTCCACTCAGGCAATCAAAACACTAACTTCGCAATACTCCAGCTGCAAAAACAACTCGACCTTGCCGCAACATGGATGGAAAAATGGAGGCTCAAGCTCAACGTCGATAAAACCGAAGCCATCCTATTTGGGGCCCTACCGAGCAGAAAAACGAAGAAAATAACTATACAAAACCAGCCCATCGAATGGAAACACAAAATAAAATATCTTGGCATAACACTTGACCACAACCTCAAAATGCACCACCACGCTACAAACACCATACAAAAGGCAAAGGGCGTCAGGGCCGCGCTATACCCAGTGATAAACAGCAGATCACCCATACCAATGAAAACCAGATTACAAATATACTTAATATACATCAAACCTGTCCTACTCTACGGTTCGGTAGCATGGAGCGCACACATTAGCAACACCAAATGGAAAAAACTAGAAGCGGTACAAAACATCGCCCTGCGAGTAATAACTGGCGCAGACTACTACCTAACAAACGAAAATTTAAGAAATTCAACTCAACTGCCATCCTTATATGCAGCAGCAGAATCAGCATTAAAAATATACTTCCACAGAGCATCAGTATCAAAATTTACGCACATACAACAATTAACAGAATAAAAGATACTCACACACCCAAGAATAACAAAGAATAACCACAACGCCAAAAACAACATTCAGGTTAACTTCAACCAAGAGAGAAAAGGCTAACGCCTGGAACTCTATATAGGCCACAGGCCGTCAAACAAAGGCAAGTCCAAGTCCAACCGACACATTCCATCTCCAGTCACCGAAACGTTCAATTCAACACTTCAATCGAATTTGGACAAGTCGGACTACTGGACCTCTTCAACCAAAGACGATCTCGCCATCAGCCAAGCAGACAACGAGTTCATCCGCCGTATAGCAAGCCACCGACGTTTACCGAAGAAGCGTACGCGACCAGCCGGACGACACCGAGAGCAGACGAACGGCGCCGACACCACGTGAAACCACGCCACCGGCCATCGACCTTCCGAAGACCGCCGCACGAACGCGTCCATCAGCGCCGCCAACTCAACACTCGTCGCCGACGCGTATTAGCTGCCACGACCGCGCCGCCGACGCTGCCAATACCAGCCGCCGCACATTCGAATCGTCGTGGTCCTAACCACCGAAGAGCAACGCGTGCATCTAGCATTAAAACAGCCGTTGCCACGGCTACTTTAATCGTCCGTTTCAAGACGCTAAATAGGAGATAAGCGCCTTCTGGTGTAAAACCCTGGTTACGGTAAAACTAACCATCTCTCGGTCCAACTCAGACCATAGTAAAACGAGTATCAAAACAGCCGTTTTTACGGCTAACATAACCGCATAATTGTGCGAGTGCCCCGATAGGCCGGCGCTTATTTGAGCGTCGCTTTGGGACGTATAGTCGTACGTCTTGACCCGCAGATACTAACGCTTATTAGAGCGCGCCCCCGTAGGACGGCGCTTAATTGAGCGACGCTCGGCCGCATAATCGTGCGTGCCCACCTCCCGCCGCTACCAATACCGTAAGCGGATCCCCGGGTGATAGGCTGGGCTAGAGGGCTTAGTTGAGTCGCTCTAATAGTGAGGGTTGCATAGTTGTGCAGACCGCGGGCGAATTAGGCGACCCACCAACCCCACATTTGTAATTCCCAATACGATTCTCGAACCCTGACACCAAATGTAAAAAACTTTGTAAATTATATTTTATATTATCAAATAAATTGTTCTGAAAACCAAGTAGAGTTTATCATTGAACAAAAGAAGTAAGGTCCAACGGCAACAACCGTAGGACCGCTTCAACTGGCGCTCAACGAAAAGCTCGAACCAAGACCCGATAAGATGACAAGAAAGAAGAATAGCTTGAATAGGTCTGGAGTCGACATGGATATAACTAAGGAAGAAGTGTCCACTCGATTAGATCACTTGGAATTTATAAATACCGAGTTAGAGAAAGAAAATCTTGTTTTAAAAAAGAAAGTGCTCGAATTAAGACAGATGATTAATAATATACACGAAGAACTGAAACAAAATATAAACGATGCGGACACAAGCATAATATTAGAAAAAGCAAAGCGAGAATCAGAGATCAAACTTTTAAAAGATGAAATAGAGACATTAAAAACAAAAACAGTGGAAGGAACCACTCCAAAATCCGGAGGACTGCTTCAAGGTAATGAAAATATTTTCATTATATTGTTAATGACGATATATGGGTAACTATGACAGTACATTTTTATAGACAGAGATCAACCCTTATCGTATCCACCCTGCAGAAGACTAAATATTAAATTTTAAATATCTTCTTAACCGCTATAACTGGTTTGAACATACTATCCACAAATTCGCATCGAAGCGTTTATTTAAAAGTGATTTTATCACTTTCAGTTATAATAAAATGTGTAGACCTGTGACCTCTCCGTCCCCACTATGCCCCGACCCCACTGTACTGGCTTTTTTTTTTTGTTCTTAAAATTAAATTAAATTACATTTTAAGAACAAAGTTAAAAATACGTAATTCATCAATAAATAAATAACCCTTTCCGATATCGCTTCTTTTTTTAATTAATAAGACAATAAAAAGAACTGGACATTAATGTTGTACAATATATATATTAATTTAACTGTACTCATTCCATCTTTAAACTATGACGTAAACATTCGGTTTGAGTGTCCAATAAAACAAGTTTTATCAATTTTAAAAATGCCAATTGCTTTGTGTTCCGCTAGATTTTAAAATATTTGAAATGGCGGAGACCATAAGGAAGGTGGAAATTTTTCAACAAATTAGGGGTCTCGTTTTAGGCCAATACGAACCAATAAGTCATTAATGATAGGACCATGAGATAGGTGTATAATCTATTTTAATTGGATTTTGTATAATTTCGCACACTAGAAAATGTGTTTCAAAAGTTACACTGAGTTCAAAAGTTATTTTGTAGTTTTTTAAATGTGTATATTTGGAGGCACCTGCCCAAGTGTCGCTAGATTCCAACGTCACACCAAAACCACAGCGGTCGATATCACAGCTCTTCAGCCGTAAGAAATAGCCATCCACCTTTCGCACAAAGGCTAACTTCTATGTGGAGCTAATAGAGTTTTTTACATTTTATTATTATATGTTACTGTTTTTGTTGTAGTTTAATATATATATATATATATATATATATATATATATAATTCAATTTAATGTATTAACATGACTATAGATTATATAATATTTTCAAACATAAAATCATTGGTTCATGTAAGTCTGTAATTAAACTTATTATTTATCCCATCCCAAATATTATGACGTTGTGTATTGGCTGATAAGTTCTGTCAGCAGACATTTAGATCGATTTTCGATTGAATGTTATACTTGGCTTTAAGGTCTGAGTTAAATGTAAATACCATAAGACGTATTCATCATCCAACGTCATTCCTTCAAGGAAAAATCTAATCATTTTGTTGAAGAGAAAGTGGAAAATTGTTTTAATGTTTCCTATAGAAAGATCAACTATATTATTAAGGTATATTTGTCTTATAAAAATTAAATGAATATCCGAAACTATCCGGATAATTTTTAACTATCCGGATTTCGGATATCCGATTATCCGGATAGGCCCAACCCTAGTGGCCAGTGTGATATATCACTTTCTAGAGTCCTAATTTTTATAAATAGACCCAATAATTTTTTTAATAAGTAGAAAATCTTTATTATATTTATAGAAGTTTTAGACAAAAAAGAAACATAATATTAAGTAAAGTATTAGATGTTTATAAAAAAGTATAGGAACCTAATTTTATTTTTTTACCTAAAGAACACGTTTTTTTGAAAACTTTTTTTTAGTCTAAATCCGACAATAGGATTACATGAATACAAATACAACAAAAGCAAGAATATTTATGATTTAATAGGTGTGTTCGCTATAAGTTTGCTGCTGCACAATGAACTAAATTCAAGCTTCGCACAAAAAACGTACACCTGTTGTCTACACAATTATTTTCAAATAAACTCTGTCAAGTATGCAAAAAAATAGCGCGCTATTGTCTTAAAACATAATATACCATTCAGCTTACAAAACCTTTGGACGGTGTATTGTTTTTTTCCAAGCGTTTTGTACAGTATTCATAAATCATATTATTACGTATAACACTAAGATATTTATTATTTGTACTTCTTATATCGTTTTAAGGTCAACTCCAGGTATGTAATATATTTCATAGACGACTACTAAAATTGTATTCAAATAATCCTAAGCGATAAGATCTGAACTCAGTTATGAAAAGTATCGCAATCTACGTTGTTGTTTGCTCACTTAAAGATGGTCCTATAAGTTATTTATTTTAAATTCGCAAACCTACTTACTGACTAATTTAAAATGTCTAAGATTACAAGCTCTAGAAAATTCTGTTGGGCGCTAATAAGGTCTGTCCTTAATTTTATATTAAACGCTAAATATGTTTAACGAATTTACAATTAATAAACCATACTGCACTCGTGCAATACAATTGTAATTATTTTATTTACAGAACTAAAATTAACTATAAAAAAATGTTTTCTGCAATCGCTGGACACTAATTCATACTGAGAATGAACAATACAAATTCTTTTTTTAAAATAATTACTATTTCTTTTTAGCATTTTCTGACCCTTCCGTGTGTGCATCGCCTTCGTCCAGTCCACCCGGTTCCCAGCAAATCGAGCACACTCACTTTTTATGCAACGACATTAAAAATCTGTATCTAAACGAAAGGTATGTGTCAAATTACGTCATTTTATAATATTAAAATAAGATTCAATTAGATGCAAAAGACTGGAGATTTTTAATTATTAAGAACATTACATTTAAAAAAATATGAACTAGTAAATTAAAAGAATTTTTAAGGGCAAATATACTGTTTTCCTTATTGACTGTCGACGTCAAGGAATGGATCACTAGACAATGTTTCTGCTAATACTAGAAGTGTTCCTGGGACATATTCAACTATTCAATTATAAAATTAAGCATTTAACATCTTTTTTTGTGTTCTAATAGGTACTGTAAGTAAGGGTTTTTTTGAAAAGTGAATCTAATGGTTTATGATAAGTTTGAAAAATTCAAAAAGTTCAAAAGTTTAAATTTTGAAAGTTTGTCTATGAATTCGTTGACAACCGAAGAAAATGGCATAAAGTTCTTTCTCAATAATTGTTTAGATTGACTTATGAGACTGCGAAGCATAAACGCAAGGTTTCCTATTTTGCATTATAACTGCTCCTACTGCATATTGTGATGCAACAACAGATAAATTGATTGATAATAACGGATTCCCAAAAAGCGTGGAATATCGATTATTGTCCCAGCTCTGTCAAGTTCAGGTTTATCACATTCGCTATTAAAAATTTGACCAAAAAGTAGGAAGAGGATAATGTGACCTATTGAAGGCTTTATTCAGATTTCTTTTGTCCAGACCTATTATTCTACTTAATTACAGTGACAATCGAATTAACCCGTTCCATAGGTGTATAATAGAAGGAACTACTTTATCATTTATAGACATACATACTTTTCGACGTTTATTGTTAATTAATAATAGATTTAATTTTTTTTAAGATTTGAAAAGTTATTTTTTTATGGTATGTTAACCTGGATACCAATGTCCAGCTCACACTTTATAACTATACCGTTAAAAGACAAATCAACTAATCAAAATAGAACATTCTTACCACTATAATAGTACCGACAAAATAACTCTCTGAGGGGGACCCACTTATTTCATAACCATGACAGATCTTGCAGCTTTTGACTTGAAATTAGTAAAATGATTAAAGCGTTTACAATTATTACTATAACATTATACCTCTAAAGTAGAATATTTTAAAATTTATATTTTTGTCTTGCGTGTATGATTATTAGAATTATCATTTTTTTTATTGAAATATCAGCTAAGCTTATTATTTCTACAATAATAATCAGAAACTCAAAATTATTATATACAAAAGATGACGATATTTTCAATGCAGGAGAGATGACTTAACATTAATTATTTACAATATGATGACGGATAATGGGGATGGATGAACAATTAAGTATAAAGTTAATGTTAAAGGGATTAATTTTACAGGAAAGAAGAGTGGTGGTGAGAGGGACCCAAAAATAGGAAATGGCAGGACACGAGAGCAGATGAGTGAAGTCAACGGCAAATTCATCGTCGTGACGAGGGCAAAATGGGGAATCATTAAGAGAGATGTGATATGGGAGTAGGTTATGACTAGATCTCAAATGACTGAAGCAGATCTTTTCTTTTCTTGATAGGGGGAGGTAATAAAACCATGATAGTTTGTTAGGTGAGTAGGTAGTATTATTATTATAGAATTCATTAGAATCTACCGTAGTATCTATGTTTTAATTGTTTTTGTACCGTGTGTAGGACGACTCTCTATTTTAACTCTTTTGAGCTAAATGCTGATTGAATATTGTATAAACTATTTTTTGAATTGACTCTTTCCTTGACTGAACAGCTAAAACATTCTCACTTGGATTGATTTCCTCTGTACGTTGCCTACAAAACTTCATTTACAAATATATTTCTTATGACTTTTTTACTGCTAATTTATCTTCTCTTAATAAGCTTTATTTAATATGAAGCAAATTATTATATATACCACTTATTAAGAAATCTTTAATTAGGCTCTCCTGAAGCTTATTATATTTACATGACATACTCTTATTTTTCGAATCCGCTATATATTCACTGATGCTTTAGAATCTTCTTTGCTTTGTCTGCTGACTGCATGCGAGTAAAATGTTTGTTTCGTTTGACGGTGATATTTTTTTGAAATAAAGTAGGGAGTGAATAGAACTATCATCTCAAACATTTTGACTTGAGTAATATTCTCATCAAATTAATTGATTATATAAATTTAATATTTATTTTAGGTTTTCGGATGTTGTTTTAGTTGTAAATAATGAAAAATTCCACGCCCATCGTGTTGTGTTAGCCTCACGCAGTGCATATTTTAGGTATTTAAATCTTATAATTAATCGAATTCATATTTCCTTATTTATAATAATACCTTAATAATCATTATGTTGTACTATATCATCGAAAATCTTTGTTCAACTTTTTTATTTATTAATTGAATTTTTTTGCTATTTTTTTACGGTATCACCAATTTTCTAATCAACCATTCTAAATGTTTTTGTAAATGTTATACAAAAAAAAAGTATAATTGTTTGTTTACTTGCTTAATATAAATCGATTTTAATATAAACAATTACTACATATAAATTTTCATGACAATATTAATTAATTCTTGTAAAACAAGTGATATACTATATATATGAATGATATAGCAGTTCATTATGATCTAATCTTATCAAACTAAACGAGGGTAAATTTGTAAAAAGTTTTATAATGAAAACTCGCTTTTTGTAGCCCACACAATATTATCTCTTACTGGTTGTGGCATTTTTAAAGCTAATATTGTGTAATAAATATTTTGGATGTAATAAAAGAGTCCCTCACAAAAATATTTCATGATCGAGGACTAATGTAACTATTTGCGGTTGGGAAATGCGCGCAGATAAAAAACATACTACATTCCACTTCCCTCTCATTCTAACTTTTACACACTTATAACTTCATAAATAAATATCTGAAACTGGTTATCGACCAGTCAAAATTTGTAATAAATTATTCTCTATTTTAAAAGGTGATAAAATAAATACGTTACCACTTAAGTTTCAAAAGTTCCTTAAAAAAAATCTAAGTTGGGAGGAGGGTAAAAAAAAATTGTGAAAAGTTGAGATCACAGAAATTATAAATTAAACCCAGTGAGATATTGACTGATTCATGATAAAAGAATCATCCTGTATAATATTTTTTGACATGATATGTATCATATATTCGTCTTCCCGCCTCCAAGTACCATAAACATATTCATTATGAACTATCTTTATCTTAAGGGAATAAATAAACCTTTTTTGAATAGCAAGTGGTAAATTGTTTTAAAGGCGCCTGTAGCATTACCGATGGAGAAGAAGAAAACACATACATATAAATAACCATGATAAATTTAAATTAGTGTCGTATTTACAGGGGTTGATCAAGGTTATATACCATTAACAAAAGTTATTTTTTTTTTATAAGACAATTTTATAATGTATTTGTTAAACAGGAAACACTTCTTGTATTCAAAGAAGCTTCGGATAGAATTTTTTTTTCTCGATAAATTTTTTTCTAGAAAAAAAATCATAGTTCACCTTTTTTGGCCCCCGTGTTTTTAACTTTCTGAAAACAGATAGTCCCGTTTTATATACGACAATCGGGTAACATGAATTCAAAATACAATAATAAACCTTGCCTATACTTTTTGCTACTGCACGATCAAATTTACCAGGGCCTCGCACAAAGAACGCACACCAGTTGTGTACATATTTCTTTCTGTGAAAAACACTATCACGTATGCTAAAAAATTGTGCGCTATTTTATCAAAACAATATTTTCTCGTTAGATTTCAATACCTATGGACGGTGTATTGTTTTTCTAAGCGTTTCGTTTAGTATTCATAGATAATTTAACACGTATAACACGATGGTGTTTATTTATTTTATTATGCTAATCGTGTCAACTCCGGGTACGTAATATATTTCAATTGCATCTACATAAATAATTGCCTTCTTAAAATCGAAGCATATGATCTTTAGCGATATATTCCAAACCCGACTATGGTAATTATCTACGGTATTTGCTATTTTCTCAATAAAAGTTGGCCTAGTAAGATTTACTAATCCTTTCACAAAACCTTGCTGACTAGTTAAAATGTCTAAGTTAAGCGCTAAAAAGCTCTGGTGGAGGTAATTTTGTAATTTTTAACAAGTTTGACGGAAGGTTAGTTTGTAGTCTCTGTCCTTAATTTTATATTAATAACTATTGCTAAAAATGGTAAACGATTTCACAATTATTATTAAACCGTACTGCAAATACGCAATTAAGTTATTGTTATTTTTTCATTTGAAAAACTAGAAAACAGTATTTAAAAATAAATGAAAAATTGTTCAATTATTTTACAATTATAAAACTTTACTGCACTAGTGCAATATAATTATTATTATTATTTCATTAAAAATATCAAAATTTACCATTTAAAAAATAAATGTTAAATCAAACCGCTTTCTGTTAATAAACAATTCAAATTCATTTGTAAAATTAATTTTTTATTTTAGCATACTCTGGTCGTACCGAGAATCTATCGTCTTCGGCAAATCCGGCCGGTGACGAGCAAATTGATCACACTCACTTCTTGACCGACGAATGTCGTCGTTTCGATAGCAATCAGTTTTTAAATGAGGAGTATGTATTATGACATTTAAGATTCCATTAGATGTAAAGGACTGGTGGTTTTTGATCATTAAGAACATTACATTTTATTAAGTACTGACCACTTAACCCGTGTAATATATGTATAATAATACCTGTACAATATATGTATAATAACAGTGTTGCCTACTAAAACATGCCCTTAAAAAAAAAAATTAACTAGTTAGTAAAAATAATTTTTATAAACAAAACATACTAATTATAAAATATAAAATTATCACATACAAAAAAAAAAAAAGCAATAAATATAAAAAAGTTTTTCAGCTGAGTCTGCAACCACAAAAGAGCATTTTCATTTCTAGTTGAAGTATCGAAAAAATTTAGAATATATTAACAAGCTAGTATCTAAGGTGGCTAATAAACATATCAAGTTTCTGGCTAATATTTTAGTGTTTTCATAATATCTGGCCCAAAATAATTCATCGGAAATTAACCTGTTAAATTACAATTGGATTTGTTTTTCTGCTATAATTTGATCGTTGTGAATACAACATATCTCTCACCCCAATCTACTACCACTATCTCCCACCCCTATATTCCACCCCTTTCTCCCACCTCTATCTCCCACCCCTATCACTCACCCCTACTCCATCTCCTACCCCTATCATCAACCCCAACCCCATCCCATCTCCATTTCAACCCTCAACCTCATTTCCGTGTGGTAACGCTTTTTTGATAACACTAAGTAAATAACACTTTTTTCGGTATGTGCCTAAGTTAAGTCATGAAAATGTCAAAAACTATTAGAGACAAAACAAGATAAAAATAAAGAACAATTAACATAAATATATCTTTAATTTTACTATTTCCCACCATATCTGTTTACTGCCTTATGCTGTTTAAAAACTATAGAAGAATTATTTGAATAATTAGTTTTCTTACTGCAATTTATTCTCATCTTAAATATTCATTATATTTCAATGTAAATAATAATTTATTTTCTATTTCTCCTATACCACTTTTAGTTTTAAGCTTTATATCATAAAACCTTCTAAACATGCACTTTTTAAAAATCATTAGAAGTTTCTTTTTTAATTTTGAATCACTATCTCTAATCTACAGCTATATTTTAATAAAATGATTGTTAATATAAAACTAACTCTTCAGCAATGTTTCTTTATCAAAATTAAGCAATGGAGCAATTAATATTAACCTTAAAGGTGTATAAAAACAACAAAGAGTAGAATCTCCTTCCTAATGGAATCATCCAAGAAACTGAGTTGGCATCTAATGTTGGAAAATATTTGGTGTTAGATAATTGAATTTTGATAACTTTAAAAGTAGGAAGAATATAATGTGAATTTTTGATGGCTTTTTCAATTTTTTTTGATCCAGACCTATTATTCTTCTTAATTGCAGGGACAAATGAATTAAAATATTCCGTTGGGGTCGTTACCTTTTATAATACTATAGATTTACATATATTGTTTAGTTCTTTAATAAGTTGATTATATAAAGAAGAAGATTTTTTTCTTGGAGCGTCTATTATATATTGGACACTGTGATCAACGTGTATATGTCATTATATAGGAAGGCTGCCTAGGGCTTCAACAATATCACTAAACTTATTTTTAATATTTTTATCAGTATCGTTAACACAATTAAATTATCTAAGTTTATTTTAATTATCACATGTTAGTAGAGCTAAAATTGTAGTACAGTCAAATTCAACTATAGAAAAATCATAATCTTATAACAGCATTTATGTTACAATTATCAATAGAAGGAATTACTTTAGTATGTATAGACATAAATTTCGTCACTAATTGTTTATTAATGATAGATTTATCAGTGTCCAGCTGACCCCACATAACATTACCATCAACTTACTTCATAACCATGACGAATCTGATAGATTTTGACATACAAACGTAGCGTTTATATTAAACTACTCTAGTTAAACTAAAATCTCGACTTTTTTTTGGGTTGGTTACTCTTTGCTTAACGCCATTCAATTTATAACATTATATCCTTAAAGCAGGATATTTTAATTTATGTTGTAGTAAAAGCGTGTATGATTATTATTACTATAAATAACTTCATTGAAGTATCAGCTTAAAACTATTTATTTCTACAATTAATAGGAATATGCTATGGTCAAATATGAATATTAACATCAACATTAATTATACTTAATTAGCTATCTCTGAAACACTCCCTTGAATATGAATACAAAATGAATATAATTTATCAAAATGTAGTATTAAATATAAAAAAAATACAAGCAGTTTATAACTAAATTTATTTTTGGAATTTCTCTGTATTATTTTAAAAGATTTAAAATTATACATAAATTATTATTCATTTATACTATTTCTAAGTATATTACTAATATATTTTGATATTTATTTTAGGTGTTCGGATGTTGTTTTAGTTGTAGATATAAAAAGATTCCCCGCCCATCGTGCTGTGTTAGCCTCACGCAGTGATTACTTCAGGTAATAATATCTTTAAGCATATTATTCTCTTTTTTGATTGATTGGTCAATTGTTCTAATAGTAAAAATTTTTTTACTTTTTTACTATTATTTAGAAAAGCATATTTTTTAATTTTTACGGTTAGGTTAGGCTCACTAATTTCCTAATCAATCCAACCTAAATGTTTTTGAAAAAACAGCAACATCGATTACCTTAAGATTTTTTACTGTTTTGTAATCTATAATTGTTAGTTTACTTGCTTGATATAAATTTATACTATGAACCATTACCACTTATACATATTTATGACAATATTAATATATTTTTGTAAAACAAGTAAACAAGTTATATAGTAATTATTCAAACTGATTGTATGACTTATTACATAGCTGTTCATTATAATCTAACATACTTAAACAAAACTAAAGTAAATTGAGTAGCCCATACAATGTGCCTTACTGGTTGTAGCACATACAATGCATTTTTTTATGCTAATATTGGATAACTTTTTTAGTGGATTACTGCGTAGCGGATATGAAGAAGCTCATAAAAAGGTGGTGACAATAAACGAAGGATCACCAACATCAATTAAAGAACTTCTTAAATATATTTATTTTGGTAAAATGAATTTAAGAGTACTAGAGGTAACTTGTAATGTATATATTTAGAACATAAATATATTTTATAGAAAAGGATTTGTCGAATATATATATATTATGTATTTTTTATGTATTAGAGTAACGTCATTTTGGAGTTATTAATTCTCTCGAATATATGGCGTTTTACAAACTTACAATTTTCACTGTCCGAGTACTTGTGTAATCACATCAATGTAGACAGTGTGAGTGCGTTGTTTGTTGTTGCATTTTACTATCAACTCAAAGAACTTGAAGTCGCTTCAATCAATTTTATTGAAATACACGCTTTGGATGTATTGCAATCTGAAGATTCTCAATCTTTGTCGGCCGTAATTATATTTTATAGTAAAAAATCAATATTGCTCTTGTTAGCTAACTAGTTGTGACAGAAATATTAATTTTTAGGAAGCATTAGTTTTAATTCTCAGTCGTAACACGGCGTATGCTAACGAATTAAATATATTCCGTGCGGTTTGTCAGTGGATAAAAAAGAACCAAGACCACCTTCATCCTGGCGATAAAACCAAAATTTTATCTGCCGTCAGATATCAGCTTATGAATATTGAAGAACTGTCTGAAGTTAGGCGATCAGAGCTGGTTTGTTCGGATACAATTATTTTAGATGTCATAAAGAAGTCCCTCACACAAACATTAAATGATCGAGGACGATTAGGTATGCTCAATGTAAATATAATATGTTAAGCGAACTATGTTAGTAACTACTTTATTCTTTAGTACCAAATGTGAATTTCGCTCAAGAAGATTCGATAGAGCTTTCTCAAATTGACGGCGGTACCATGATCATGCTGGATCATCCAGTGAATATAAACTATATCGAAATGGATTTATGTTATTGGTGTGTTTTTATTTAATAATATTCTAATCAAAGATTAAGTATAAAATTATTTGAATACCAATAAGGTTAAAATTTAGTTTTTTCATGATTTATTTTAATAGTTGTTAATTTAATTTATTCATGAATAAAAAAAATTGTAAATGCACCGACTTATAAAAATTGTTTTAATCTATTTTGCAAAACAATAATTTAAATACATGATTTGCTTTTTTGCCATCCGTATTTATAAAAAGAAATAAAACCATTTATTTGATCGACTTATTTAATTCTTTAGGATTGACTCCTATTACGTTGAAGTATCAATAGATAAGTACAGCTGGTTTCGTGTGATTGATCATTCAAATTACGATTGTCGGTCAATTCAACGTTTGTGGATTAACCGAATATATGTTAGATACATCCGTATTGTTGGAACCAAAAGTTCTCGTAATGAGACTTGTACTTTTAACGTTTTACAAGTCATGTACAATACGGATAAAATGCACTTGGTTGAAATCAAAAACGGATTAATAGGTATGGATTCCATGAAATTAATTGATTCTTTAAATAATATAAAAAGAACTTATTTGTTTAATTAACTGATTTTAATCTATCAGCTCCAAAGTACAATGTTGCTTTACCATCTATGAATGCGATTGTAACCAAAGGAACTC
Organism: Adelges cooleyi; assembly: GCF_023614345.1. Taxonomy (NCBI): domain Eukaryota; kingdom Metazoa; phylum Arthropoda; class Insecta; order Hemiptera; family Adelgidae; genus Adelges; species Adelges cooleyi. The sequence continues at coordinate 2,529,034 of NW_026095978.1, forward strand.
CAAATTGGATTATCTACAGAATGGAGACATCGCTCGATAAGATTCAAAACAACATTCTGTATGATGACTATAAAAACAAGCTTTTTGATCGTGGATATACATATCACAACCTGAAATCGGGGTTTATAGAGGTTCAACTCGCCCAACCGTATTTGCTAAGTTCAATTAGGTAATCGTTTACAGAATATTTACTTTTTATTTTGGTTTCAATTTTTTAATTATAAAATTTTTTGTGTCTGAAATATATTTAAAAATAATTTTAGGTCAACTGTGGCAATAAGATTAAGATTATATTAGTATTGTCATTATTTATAGGATGCTGCTTTGGGACCACCATAACGATACCTACGGTTACAATGTTCTAGTTTCAGTCAATCGTAAAGATTGGGTCATGATAATAGATAAATCTAATAAACCGTGCCAATCGTGGCAGTTGTTGCAATTTGAACAAAGGCTGGTAGCGTATATACGTATTACTGGCGTTCACTCTTCAGATACTGACGAAGTAAAATAATTGATCTAAGAATGTTTTTTAGACATTATTAAAAAAATTTTTTTTTGTAGACGTTTAATTTAAAATATTTGGAGGCACCCGCTCAAGTATCGCTAGCTTTCATCATCAAAAAACCGTGGAAGTCGGTATCGTGGCTATTAAATCGGAAATAGTGCCCCTATTCGCCCGACGGCCAATTTCTATATGGAACTAATGGTGTTTTTTACATATAATTATTATAGGTTACTGTCAATTTTATTGCTTAATAAATATATATATTCAATTTAATTATTACTATTATTAGTTACAACTGCACAAAAAAAAATTTATAAATTAATTAATAAACAAGATATTCTATGTTTTAAGGTTGTCAATAGTTAAGGTGTTTACAGTTGGATGTCTAGTGTCGTTATCCATTTGACCGCGTTATTAGTTGGTTCTTTAAGTTTTTAAATGTATTATAAATATACTTAAAATGCCAGAGCGGCGAAGGTATTGGTTTTACTCTGATGTGTTTTTTTTTTATCTGTATACACTGTAACTTTTTTAATACTGAACCAATTCCTTCGAGCAGCAACTTTATAAATAACAAATTTCATCTAGTTAGTACTTTAGGTTGGGGGTAAAAATTGAAAACGTTTACTTCTGTACAGCCGAAATTTGAAAAACAAAAAAAAACATACCAGTTTTTAAGTTAGAACTTTTACCGGCTATAATTTCGAGAAAAAAAGTAGGATCGAGTTGAAATTTATATGAAATATTTATTTGGTATGCTTGCACACGTCAGTTGTATCAAATTTAAATGAGACCCATTTCCCACCCCCCTTGTTGGGGTTCAAGTTTTTTGTTTTTTTAGTTTTTTAGTCGCAATTTTAGGACTTATAAAATAAGAATTTGTCAGTAGTTAGAACTCATATGTATTCATAACATATTAAACGGAAAACAAATTCGGCACCACAGTTTTCACAGATTGTGTATATTATCACAAAAACACCTAAAATCTTAAAAAAAAAATTCATCAAACTATTTTATGTAGATCTATGCAGAATGATACTATTAAGTTTTGTGCTCAAATACCACTTTTGAATTTTAGCTTACACAAATTTAATTTTTGTTTTTTTTTTGGCTGAGTGAAATTGAAAACTAATAATAAATTCGTATTAACCGACCCCAAAAACATATAATTTGACCACTTTTGAAGCATTTTATATAAAAACCCCGAAAAATGTTTTAGCTTTGATGCAGAGCGGTTTTACTGTGATGTGGGCTTTTTTTTATCTGTATACACTGTAACTTTTTAAATACTGGACCAATTACAAACATGGTGTATCAGATGTGAGAAACGAACCGACGCTAATAACTGTCGGTTGGTAACATCGACTCGTTTTAGGTTAGGTTAGGTCCCAACGGTCGGTATCATAATATTGTGTTTACTAGTAGGGAGGTTGTAAAAGAGTTGGTTCGGATGACCATTGAGTTTAGAGTGGAACCTTGCATAGTAGATTATGGCAGTTTAGTGAACTGTTTTGGCGTTTAAGTCTGAACAATTACTTCGACTAATGCAAACGCGACTATTTATGTACTATAACAATAAAACAAATAATAATCCAACTTATTAAAAGACTACGGCTCTTGTAAATTATATTATAAACTTCAAAGTCCAATAAAATTCCATTTTACTAAAAAACGAAAAATAGATTAACATAAATGTCTAAATTTATTATTCATACAAGTTGCTATAAGATATTGCAAAATCACCCCTCCCTAAAATCCTCTTATCGATGGGTGCAAAATTACAATGACATTGTATTATAAAAAAAAACCAAAAACAATTTACGTAAACGGTTTTTTTTTATTATTCTAGAAAATCATCAATAAGTCGGGTTGGCCATGAATTTCTTAAAACCTTGAATTTGTCGATTCGTATATTTCAATTTATGTGAACAGTGGAAATGGAAACGCACATCAAACAACCCAAGTGTTTTTCTATAGTAAAAAAATTGTGTTTTCGAGTAAATGCTTAGGCACGAATTCGATAAATAATACTTCCATAGAAAATCGTACATATAAATCTTTCTTTACTTTTGAATAATAATTATTATAAAAGCTACAAAAATTCTATTATTTTAGGATAAAACTAGTGTCCTGTCTTTAATGAATCAATCAATTTTCTAGTGTATTTTGATTTATCGAAATAGTAGAATAACATGTTTTTGTAATATGCTCGAAGGTACACGTGTATTAATATTGGGTGTTTGCTTTACTACGATTTATCATTTTGTTTTTTTTATCGATGTGCAAAATGAAGTCATAGGAAACGAATTTAACAAATTAACGGCCGGAAAGGCATACAACTTTTCCTAAGGGTCTAAAAAGTTCTTTAAGTTCCTGGCGTGCAAGTTGTAAAATGTATTATCTACATTTCCTTTTTTTATGTAATGGTATATTAGATCAAAATTGTCTTTATCATAATTTAATAGGTAAATGAAAAAAAAGGGTTAAGGGAACAAATGCCCTCGTTTCCGGCCAGACGACATGAATTGACCTTTAACCCAATCAACGTTTCTGTAATAAATTTCTTGGGGTTTTCGGTTAAAAAAAAAAAATATATTACTGCTACAATTTTTTTTAACTTAAGCATAATAAATCAAGACTGTTTCAACTTGATAATAATTCTTAACCAGATGACACTGGTGAAATAGCAACAAATTGCCACATTTTGTCTTGTAACCATATATTAATAATTTAAAAATAAAAAAGAAAATTACCACATTTCTCATTACGGCTTATAAAATATTTAAGATGGTAAACTGGCACAACAAACAAATTTGGCAGTTTAGTTTGTTAATAAAACTTATTGCTAAATAGCCGTAACCTCAAATCGTGGGGTCTGGCTGAGATTTAACTAAGTAGCTTGAAATTAAAATAACAAGCAACGGGTAGCAAAAAAATAATCTAAAAGTATTAAAATTAAAGCTTTAAAAGTTAAAATTAACCAGTTGGGAGCAGGTTCAATCTTTAAGTTGTATTTCCTCAGAACTTGAGTTGTGGCAGTCTTGCTTCAAGGGTGCGACATGAATCCTACTAATTATATGCAATAGTTATAGGTTAATTTTAAGTGCATTGTCTTTACAGTGCTTCTATCAATACCTATTTACATTTTTAACATATAAAATGTACTATCGGTGGTAATATCACATTAACAATTTTAGGTATGCATTTTTCCCCAAAGTGATTTTATCAACCAGGAATTGATTTGTGATTAGTTTGCACTGTGAATGAGCTTTAGTGACTGGAATAATGCTATTGTTTTAAATTCTTCCGGTTTTCTTTCCTCTAATCCTAATTAATTTTTATCATAATTGTTGCTATTTAAGTTAATTTTTTTAACACTATCGACATTTTAAAAGTAACAATATTTGGTTTGTTTGATTATCAAACCGCAAAAAACCAAAATTTAGGACAAAGTGATACTAATTATAGTTTTTTTTATATTTTCCAAATTTTAAATTAAATTGCTCCCGTTTTTTCCAGAAACTTGCAGAAAATAACTACAGTGATAAATATCCAGTTATTGTCTGATAAATATAAATATAATTTTTAGACAGGTTCAAAAAATTTGTTTTTTTTTTTGCCTGCACAAGAAAAGTGGATACATCTCGGTGAAAACAAGTATTTTTTGGCTAGTCGCAATTGTATAGGTACTTCATTATTTATTTAAATAACACTAGAAAATGGACTGATTTTTTTTAATTAATCATTACTTAGTACATTTTTAAGACACGTGGTTCTAACTACTGGCGATTAGAAGCATATGGAAAGACTTTCGAGATTATAGCTATAGTTAAGTTTTAACTAATTAAAAATTGTCTTTCCTTAAAATTTATTTTAAAAACAATATAGATTTGTTGAAATAAAAATGAATATAGCATTTATTTTAAGTTTTAAGGGTTTTTCAAGGTTTTTAGAATCTCAAGCCCCCCTGATCTCCGCCAATGCCTAGCCGGTTGTTTTTTAACTTGGCAATGTAAAATATAAACAGATATTTTATCGAGCGTTTCAATTGAAAATCTATTGTTTTGCTATTAAAACGAAATTGTTATTGTGTTTTCTGCTGTTGTTGTCGTTGTAACGGTTCTTATTTGTGCACATGTTTCATTTGCAAAAATATTTCACTGAAAAACAACTTATTTTTATTGTTCCATATAGGTCGGTACTATTAGTTTTTATAGTTTTATGCGAATTGTTGTTTTCAATATTTCACAGTATTTTTTGTCCCTGCATATTATGTAACTTAAATGGTAAAATATATATTTTCTAATTTTTTAAATGAAGGATATTGTACAAAAAAAGCATTTTTCAGCCGAGTCTGCAACTACGAAAGAGCAACTTTAAACGTGTTTTCAATACGTTACCGTGTATGAAAGTTAATATAAAATTATACAGAAGAGTAATTTACAATGATGAAAAAAATAGTTGTTCTTTACTACTTATGGGTAACAATGCCACTAAATTATTATAGAAATACGATTAACCCTAATCTACTATTGTTGCAAAGACCTTAACAACTGAAATTCCAGAAAATGTACACCAATAAACAATCATTGTATATCATTATAAAACTAGTAGCTTCTTGTAATCGAATCGAAGCTAAAAGAAAATAGTTCATAATTGGACTATTTTTAAAAATTGTGTAAATTTATAGGGATTTTTTTTTCGATTTTCGCGACAAAGAAGTGGTTAACTTTTCTGTCTGTTTTGGCTTTTACTTTTTGAGATATTCAACTGATTAAAAGCTAATATCCTACTCTTGTTTTGATCATTTATCTATAGTCTATTATACTAGCTATAATATTGCTCTTAATCTAATTTTTTATTATGCACTACTACAACAACGTTAAAATCTTTAACTATAATGTCATGACTAGCCTGACCAAGTGACCATCAATTGTTTTATTCTAACAAGTAACAGTAGCTCGTGCGTCTTGTTACTGTTCTAGTAATATTACGAAATGTAAATTATTACTAATGAAATGCTTGATAGTTGATAACCGTACATAGATGAGCTGTTTATATTAGTACTCATAAATGTGAATATTAATTCCATTGGGAATTGGTATTCTAAAACCAAACAATTAAAGTTTTATGTTTTGATTGTGGTACATCAAATTTAAACTGTTCGGATTCAAGAGGTTTGATTTCTTTACTGAATAATGATAAACTGCTAATTTGTAAGTTAACTACGTATAATTATTTTTAATTATTATGAATATAACAATTTTTTTAAAGCAATCAAATGTCGGTGTCGAATTTTTGAAGAAGAAGGGAAAATACAAAGTATTGTGCAAACATTATTTTGTAAACATTTAAGTAGTTTTTGAGTAAACTAGTGTAGAGCGATTTGTAGATTGAAATAAGAAACAATCTTATTTCAATAAATAACTTCAATTTAAATAATTATTACAGATTGTAAATATATTTTTATTAATAAAAAAAAAAAAAATTTAAAAAAATTTAAATAATGTTTTTAATACGTTTCCATGTATGAAAGTAAATGAAGTACCGACTAAACGGAGATCCGGTGAAAAAAAAGTATAAGCAATTAAACAACTTGTTTTCGACTGAAAGAAAACATAATATAATAATATCGTGTTGTGTCGTTTGTATATTGTGCAGATAAGTATGCACCACAGCTATTTAAATCTTAAAAAAAATATATAAAGTAGGTAAAGCTATAAAATTTGTTTTTGTAAAATACAACTGTTCTTAAACGCCATAACGTAAAAGGTCGTGTGTTGTAAAAACAACAGTTGTTTTTCATATTTTATTTGCATTGCGAAATTCAATGGTATATTGTGAAAAATATTGTAAAATAATTTAATGTGTAAAAATAAAATACTTATAATAATATATCGTTGACTTTTGTAAGACAAAAGAATTTTAATGAAAACTAAAAATGCTAGTTGTATACTAATAATTACGCTAATAGCATGTAGCTAAATGTCCTTAGGGATGAAATAACAAATCAAATTATTCTAAACGCTTAACCAATGGTAAAATATGAATGTACAAAATAGCGGTATTCGTTAAACTGTAACTTATGTAAATACACACTACTATCGCACAATGAGATAGTTCATACAACCAAACGGGATACGTTCACAAAAAAACAATTTTTCTAATACTAGTACAAAAAAATATACCTGCTTGTTTTGTATATGTATATTATTTACATATACATATATAATATATATATATATGTATATTAAAAATGATACCCAGATCGTTTAGAAAACATGAAACCATCTAAAAAAAAATGATTAATATTCGAACTTAAATAATTATTATCAACAATGAAAAATAATTTAATATTACTAAATTTACTATTACTTTTTTGATTAAGCTATTACAATATTAGCTGGATTTATTATGAAAAAGTAAAAATATAAACGTTTATAACACGATTTCGATAGCAAAAATATGAAATCTGCCTTTTAGTCCCTGCCGATAAGATGTTAAACTTCATAACATAAAAAAACGAGCACATAGTATAAACCAGCAAAGTCTAACTTAAGCACAATCCAAACCAGCTAAGTAAGAAATTACTAAATTGGGGTTCAGTGTCCACAAATTCGCATATAAGTGTTTTTTAGCTTCGATGCAAAGCGAGAAGGTATTGGTTTTACTCTGATTTGTGTTTTTTTTTTATCTGTATACACTGTAACTTTTTTAATACTGGACCAATTCCTTCGAATAGCAACTCTATAAATCACAAATTTCACCTAGTTGGTACTTTGAGGGGGGGGAGGTAAAAGTTGAAAAACTTTACTTCTTCACAGACGAAATTTGAAAAAACAAAAAAAAAACCGTACGAGTTTTTAAGTTAGAAATTTTACTGGCTATAATTTCGAGAAAAAGAGTCGGATCGAGTTGAAATTTATAAGGAATAATTATTTGGTATGCCCGCACACGTCAGTTGTATCAAATTTTAACTATACCCAACTAAAAACACGGTGTACCAGATGTGAGAAACGAACAGACGCTAAAAACTGTCAGTTGGTAACGTCTACCCGTGTTATGTTAGGTTAGGACCCAATGGTCGCTATCATAATATTGTATTTATTACATGATATCACAGACGACTAATCGTGTAACTGATTATTGTAGATAAACGAGTTAAGACACTTAATGATTCTGACACGACAAAACCACTGTCGTTATCTCGTTATTTTATCGCCCGCATTATATTACCGACCGAAGGTCAACTATGAGTATATAAGGTCCAACTACCTGCAAATTATGAAGAGGACTGTTGTTTTTTGGATTCAGCTTAAGTGTTGGTTTTTATGCAGTATACCGCCCCAAAATTTATTTGTATTACACAATTTTTTTAAAGGAAAACTAATGTTTTGCATATTGTTATACTGTTATTCATTTGAAGAGATTCACGCTTGATTGTTTAAATTATCTTATATAAGATATGTAATCTGCTTCGTGCTAGTTTTTAATTTTCAGTTTATAATTTTGTATAAGATATTTCATTATTTTATTACTATGTTTTAAATTAAGGTTCTGTATTTACAAATGAGCATCAAAGCGTTTATTTGAAAGTGATTTTATTCAATTTTATCACTTTTATTTATAATAATTTCTGTAGACCTGTGACCTCTCCGTTTCCTCATTGCTTTGACTACATTATGCCTATACTCTACTGTACTAGCCTCTCGGATAAAATCACTTTCAAATTAACGCTTTGATGCTCATTTGTAAATACAGAACCTTAATTTAAAACTTTCTAACTTTGCTGGTTTATACTGTGCTTAGTTTGGACTGTCCTGGCTTGAAAATACTAACTACCGATTTGCATCGAAGCGTTTTTTCGAAAGTGATTTTATCACTTTCAAATTGAAAAATTCCTGTAAAACTGTGACTCCCCGTCCCCACTATGCCCCGACCTAACTATGCTCCGTCCCCACTATTTCCCGACCCCACTGTACTGGTTTTTTAATGTGAATTTTTAGATACTTTGCATCTACTGACTATGTTTGTTTTAGTTTATTTTATTTTACTTTGTTAGTTATATTATACTAGACTAGTTGTCTTATGATTTATCGAAATGTAAAAACATTTATTCTCATGTTAGTTAACGACTGCCAGTTGTCTCAATTCTTTCAAATGGTATTTATGCATCTGAACCAGACGGTCCAACTCAATTATTTATTTAATAATATTTACCTAATTGTGTTAAAGACATTAAAGGGACATTTAAAATACACAAATTAACAAACAAAAGAATATATATAATATATATATATATATATATATATATATATTACTGGCTATAGTTTCGAGAAAAAGAGTCGGATCGAGTTGACATTTATAAGAAATATTTATTTGGTATGCCCGCGCACGTCAGTTGTGTCAAATTTAAATTAAACCCATTTCCCACCCCCCTAGAGGGTGTTCAAGTTTTTTTTTTATTTGAACAAATAAAATAATTTATTCAATTTTACGTTTTTCTTTCATAACTTGAGGCTACAGTTGCAAACAAATTATACGATTCCATTTTTATTGGTTCTAGTCTTTCAGATACCTAAATGATAGCATTTATCAATGAGAAACAAGGCAATACATTTATTTTGACTTTATATCAATAAGTTTGTAACAACTATAAGTGTTACAACTAATACTAGCGGATGTTCTAACAAACTGCTTATTTAAGAAAACTTTGAAAAATAGTATCTCATAATATGTACAATGCAAGATCAATTATTGTGTACAAGTATGCATACTATAGAGATACAACTAAATTTATACAATTATAAAGCATTGTATAATAATTCTGAAACCATGTTCTATAAATTACATCTGCATTTACTAAATATGTACACAACAAAAATAATAAAACTAAAATGGTAGCCTAATATTGATCTTATTTATAAGACAACAATAAGATAATTCTCGGTCTGTGTGATTGGTTATAGATTTTTAAATGAAACTTGTATTTTAGACGATACAATGAAAGTTTTTAAAGTAAAAATTTTAGTTAAATTTTAGATACCATTTATCAAAATAATTAATTCATAAGACTTTCAATATAAATACCAATTTTTCTTTTACTCTAAAAACATTAGGGTATAGATTAAAAACTAGATGAAAATATACTAAAAATCAATATTAAAATTAAATTATTGGTAAGATTAGAAATAATCAGTTTTTTATTGTATTGTGCTGATTAATTAAAATTAAATTTAACAATAAACACTAACCCTAATCTAGTATGTTTTTTACTTATTTTAACAACAAAAAAGTCCATTAGCACAATCTGCAACGGCTGACCTTGCTCACTCTCGATTGTTGTAACGATCAATGTATAATAACCAACTAACCAATTGGGGGGAGGGCTTTAAAACATGTTTTATGCCTAATGAATAGAAACATATAGATAGATTTTCTAAGAATATTTTATTTATATATAATAATAAATTTAACAGATACTAAACCCTAACTTTAAGAAACAATTTAGTTAGTTAACTTATTTACCTGAATAAGCATTAGCTTATTATTACACCAAATTTTTTATGGACTCGACTACTAAATAACTCACGTACTTTTAATAGAAACTGTGGAGGTCTGTTGTATCTGTATCGAGAGTGAGACCACTGTCCAGCTTCAGCCTTAATGCCACAAATTCTACAATAATGGTGCCAGAAGATTGTTGGAAGACAACTTTGCTTCTAATAAATATTTTTAGAAAAATCATACCTATAATTTTTTTTAACGAGTAAACCTATTTTTTTTTAACGTGTAAAAAACTCTTCTTAACACAGAGGTCCAAATTTAGGTTTCCATATGATAATGTGTTAGTAATAAAATGCGCTAGCATATATTATAATACAAAAACGATAAAGTGTATGTAGAGAGCACACGGTTAGTAAGTATTATTTGTTTGCGTCTTGCGTCTTATTTACCTTAATTCGTATCGGCATGAAGCAACATACGTAGGTAGTGGATATAGTTTTGTAAAAAGTTTTCCAAGATTTATAAATTTGAAAAAATATATTCACCGGTACGTTGCCGGGAAAAGAACAAAAAATTGGTTCCTTTTTTAAAATTTTATTTATAATTCACATGTACAAATTGGTAAAATATACACAGTAAGACATGCCCTAATCTGTTGCAAGCGATTTTTTTTTTTAATTTACCATTATTTTAGTGCCTATCCATGCACGCTGCTGCCGGATGGTCCGCTGCTGCTTTCGGGTTGCTTGAAAAATTTCTCGGCTTGAACCACGACCTTGTCCAGTTGTTTCTCCATCGTAGCAAATTCGGTTTTGAAGCTGATCAATGTGTATGTGGTCAGTTTTGCTAATCCCGACAGATGATTGTACTTTCGCTCGAAAGTGGCGAATATATTTATGACATCGTTTTTGTAATTGGTGTCCGGATTTTCTACATTACAGTAGCTGTCGAAAATTTCAATGAGTTCTACCACGGGCGTCAAGGGTATTTCGTGCTCTTTGAACTTGCTAAGGATATAGGACACCACTTGCTTCGACCGTCGGAAATGTTCGCAGGGCGAGTATAACGGTTTGGTCAACATCATCATGCTTAAATTGGCGAAACGACACATGATCGTCACGCCCACGCTTTCCACCACGTTCAATACCCTGACGATGGCTTCATAAGAGTGCAGGTCGTATTCATCCGGCGGTGGTTCCGGACAGGCCTCAGCGGTTGCTATTAAACTGGCTAGGGTTTGCTTGTCAAAAGCGAAAAGGTGTTGGCGCAAAACACAATTCGTTCCTTGATAGAGAGTTTCGTCATTGCACTGGGGCGAGCCTTCCAAGAAGTCATACATGGTGCCGGATTTCAATCTCAAGAACAGAAACGCTTTGTCCATTCTGGCAAACTTCCTCAGGATCTGTTTGCCCGTGGCGTTGTCCTGCATGAGCCTCTCCATAAACGAACACTGACCGACAAACGAGCACCAGGCGACCAACGCCACTGCAACCATTCCCTTGGAGATGTGCATTTTCGAAAGGCGGATATTCCACTAGGTGTGGTTGACTAGATCTGTAGGCAGCAATAAATGGATTTAAGCTCGAACTCGAACCATGCAACGCCGTCGAATCCGCGAAACGACTATGTCAACAAAACGAAAAAAGCAATTTCGGTGTTTTTGCAATCGAACAGATTTTGTACTTACTGAGCAGATGTATTGAGCTCTTGGCTACGTGGGCGTTGTCGTCGTTTGTTTTTCAGTGATCACTTTTTAAAAAGTAATAAAAAATACAAAAAAAATAAGTCTGATACGTACCGCTAACGGATTTCGCAATAGGTAAACCGCGTAGCACTAACAAATTTATTAAAGGAAAAATTCACAAAAAAAAAAAGATAAATTATACCATACAACCATGAATATGATAAATCATACCCAGACAGCAATTAAACATAGTTAACATTATTGGAAAATCCGTATAATTACATTACTACTTATAATAAGTAAACGGGTTTCAGTTTTGTAGCTGGGAAGGGGTGGGGTTGCACAGAATTTATGGGGAAGGGAAATAAGTTTAATTAAAAGATTATTTAATGAACAAAAACAAAATACTTCATTAGAACGTATAAAATAGAAAATATGATTTTTAATTTAAAAAATGTTGGCTATCAAACTCCTCTTGCCTTAACTTGAAAACACATTTTTTTTTGGAAATTTTGTGTTATTTTATGTGCGTTTTTATTTTCGCTGTTTACATAAATGAAAATATGATAATCGTTTATATACATTTTTTTTGCAAGTTCAAAAGACTGTAGACATTATTAAGATACCCATATTGAACTTGCATTATATCATATTGTACACCTAACATCGACAAATACAGGGTCTTTTGAATTTCATGGCCCACCCGACTTCTTGACGATTTTCTAAATTGATGAAAAAACCTATGTGAATCAGTTTTGGTTTTCATCGTACGATGATATTTTAAGGTCATAGTAAGTTTTACCCCTTTGGTAAGAATAGAGGATTTTGTTACCTCTTACAGCAACCTGTACATATATATATATGAGGTATTAAATTGAGGTGCTGTATTTACAAATAAATATCAAAGCGTTAATTTGAAAGTGATTTTGTCCGAGGGGTCTAGTACGCAGTAGAGTAAAAGCAGAGTTGGGCACTTTTTATTCGAATAATAAATAACAAATAATTTATTAGAATAATTTTGTTATTTGACCAAATCTAAGATGATTTATTCGAATAATTTTTAAACAAGTTATTTCCTATACCTCTAATGTTAAAAAAAATGTACGTATGAGACCGTTGGTACAAATAAGTACCACATAAAAAATACTGTTGTGACCGACAGTACTTTCTAGTACCATTACTATATTTAAAAAACTAATGTACATTTTTTTATTATTCAAATTTATTATAGTTTAGAATATGTATTTATATAAATATAAATGTACAAGATAATTCCTTAAAAATAGGTCGCTTGTTTTTTCCTTAGAATAATCGCAAATTTCTAGTATTTCTTTTTTGAAAATATTTTTGGTTACCATATTTTACAATATTGTAAAACTACTAAACATCAACCTTTTTTTATTATTTTCCATAACCCTATCAACTTTTAGAAACTTAAATAGTAACGTATTTATTTAATTTACTATTTAAACTGAGAATAATTTTCGATGCGCAAAAAGTAGTCGAAGGAAAAGAATATGGACAAATAACGACTGAAAAGCCATAGTTAAGAATCAGAATTCATAATATGTATTCATGACATATTAGACGAAGTAAAAATTCGGGAGTATAGTTTTTTTTAACTTTTGCAAAACTGTGTTGTTGTTAAATCTTAAAAAAAAAATTATAAAATCATGCCAATACTTTTACGGATACTATTTAGAGTGGTCTCAGGTTAGGTGTCTCGACTTTTACCTTCTAGTATTTTCCCATGCTCAACTAGTTCACTACTTTTCGTCCAGTCTCCTGAATTATGTAGTCTTAATGCAGTGCTTTGGCGTGAGCCTTAATCTCCAAGTGAAGTGGAGGTAGGCCCAGTAACGCCTCTAGCGCAACTGTTGGTGCTGTTCTCGTCGCTCCAGTGATAGCTAAGCAGGCCATCCTCTGTATGCTGCTGAGTTCCTTCCTGGCTGTTACTAGTTTTGTTCTAGGCCACCAGACCAAGGCTCCATACATCACCATAGGTTTTATTACTGACGTGTATAGCCAGTACATTACTATTGGTTTTAATCCCCAAGTTCTTCCAAGGGCCCTACTGCATGTCCACAATGTGACCATTGCTCTTTTCACCCTATCTTGAACTTGAGCTCGCCAGTTTAGTTTTTGTCCAGGATTACACCTAGGTATTTATCTTCTGGTTTGCAACTTATTTCTTGTCCACTAAGTAAAAGAGTTTTGGTATTATCAACTCCCAATCTTTTTCTTGTGAACATGACTATCTCAGCTTTACTTGGATTTATAGCTAAGCCATATTTGCTGCATCACTTGTGCACCGTGTTTAAAGCTTGTTGAGACAGATCCATAATGGTGTCTGGAAATTTGCCCGCCACCACTATAGCCAAGTCATCCGCATAAGCTTGAGCATACCATTTTCCGTTCATCTCACTTATGAGGGAATCCAAGACTAGGCACCATAGCAAAGGAGAAAGGACTCCCCCCTGTGGACACCCACGTCTCACTCTCCTCACTGCTTTTGAGCTGTTCAGTTGTCCTTTAATTAATCGGTCTGTTAGAATGGTCTTCATCCACTTGTTAATGAGTGGTTCAACCCCATGTTCTAGTGCCGATCTACACATTGCATCGAAGGGTGTATTATCAAATGCCCCTTCAATGTCTAGAAACATGCCCATGGCATACATTTTACTTTCTACAGCTCTTCCAATCTTCGTTGTTAGATTGTGTAGAGCAGTATCAGTTGATTTGCCTGTTTGGTATGCATGTTGATTCCTGTGTAGGGGGTAAATTTTCAGTGGCCCTCTTTAATATGCCTATCAATAAGTTTTTCCATAGTCTTTAATAAGAATGATGTAAGACTTATTGGTCGGAAAACTTTCGCTTCATAATAATTAACGCGGTTTGGTTTCGGTATGAATACCACCCTAACCATCCTCCAGCTCTCCGGTTGATATCCGAATGCTAGGCATGCTCTATAAATTCTGCATAAGTGTGGAACTATTATGTCTAGTCCCTCCTGTGGGAGAGCTGGGAATATTCCGTCACTACCTGCAGATTTATACCTTCCAAAGGTCTTAATAGCCCATCTGATACCTCCCGGTGTAACTACTTTCCTGGATAATTGCCAGTCGGCCCGAGAAACAGAGTTCCTCGATGCCACTTGTTCAATTACTTCAGTGTCTTCAGTTGAACCCGGAAAGTGTGTACTCATAAGGTGAGATAATATTTCATCATCACTCCTGGAGTATTCACCGTTGTTAAGTAGAATTCCTTCAACTACTCTGCTTGGTCCATTCCTTAGTGCACGAAGGTGTCTTGTTGCCGTGGGAAGTTCGTGGACATTCCCACAGAATTTTCTCCAGCTCTCCCTTTTTGACCTTTTTATTTCAGATTTGTACTCTCTTTGGGCCGTTCTATATACTTCCCAATTCCGTTCCAGATCTGATTTAATAGCTTTATTCAAGAGTCTACGTGTACTCTTTCTAAACTTGGACAAATGCGCACTCCACCATGCGATACCTTGTCCTAGACCCTTTTTCTCTATCGAGGGACAACTTTCCTCATATGCCGACTCAATACTTGCCTGGAAGCTTTTACGGTCTGTTCGATAGCCTGCTGTGATCCAAATTTATACTGTGAACTCCCCAGGTTGCGTGTTAAGGCATCTCTGTAGTCGTAATAGTTAGTTCGCTTAGGGTTTCTATAGAACTCCGTTCTGGCTTTGCCCACTCTCAGAGCTAGATGTATGTGTCTGTGATCAGACAGAGAAGGTTCAGAGGAGACCCTCCATTCCTCTATTCTCTGAACTAACCCTTTTGAACATACAGTGATATCTATGACTTCTTTCCTGTTCCTGGTTATAAAAGTAGGTTCACTCCCTTTATTCAGTATACTTAGGTTTGTTGTAATTAAGAAGTCCATTAGTTTACCTCCTCTTTGGTTGGTGTCACTACTTTCCCATACAATATGGTGAGCATTAGCATCCATACCCAAAATGAGTTCTAACTTCTCTTGTTTGCAGTAGTTTATAAGCTTTGTTAGGTCTCTGCTTGGGTCCGTAGACTCGTATGGTAGATACCCTGAAGTTACAACTACTCTCTCACCATCATCTAGCGTTGGCATAATTGCTGTCAAGTCAGCACCAGACCAATTAAGTAACAAGCTAGAATTAAGTTTATCATTTACCAAGATACACGACCTTGGTCTTTCACTGTTTTTGTAAAACAGTTTTAGACCCTTTTCTTTAGCCCTTTTATCTAGTTCCCATTTATCCATGGTTCCTGAACAAGTGCTATTTGTAAAGGTGTTGTATGCCTCTCAGTTAATATAGCCGCAACAGAACGTCTGTGGCTCCTTTACTGTGATGAAAATAATTTGCGTGAATTGTAGTTTGTACAGATCTTATTTACAAATCATTTGTAACAGACTTTATATTACGCATACCTGCCGGAAACCAGTCCCAGTTATCCTCCATCCCCTGTTGGTGTCTGCACCATTTTAATCAGACGTGGTAAGGCAGCTGATTCCATCAGTTGGATCTCGGCGCCCTCCCACGGTTTGACTTTATTGACGTTTTCAGTGAGCCATTTTACTGTCTCGCTGTCCGCTGCACTGATGATCAGAGCTCCATCAATTAGCCTTGTGCCTCGAACCTTGGTATTGTTATCCCCTCTAGGTCCATCAATATTAGGTCGGCAACACAGGTTTCTATCTGTTGCCCTTGTTCACTTGTCAGTCCATTTCCAGGATAGCCCTTTAGGACAAGAGCTACTTTTTTGTCATTGGCCACTGCGTCCCTGTATGTCGGTTCGTGGCGTTTGACTTTTTTCGGCGGTTCGTGGTCTTCCACCTTAGGTTTGGCAGTTTTCGTACCCTCTGTCACTACCGTGCCTGAGGTTCCTGGGACTGTCTCCTTGTTAAGGTTTTCCATGGCCCCCCCCTTTTATTTTTCCTTTTCTGAGCTCCGCTAAGCTTTTTCGGCTTGATTCGGAGACCACCTATCTTGTCGGCGACATCTTCCAGTCGGTCTTCAGACTTCTGGTCCGATGCCTCAGTTCTCTTGCCTTCCAGAGGTTCCGATTTCTCGATCCGTCCTTCTGCGCGTTGAGAGACTCCAGTCTAGCCCACTGCTCTACGAAGTTGGGCTATTTCACGAGCCTGATCCGATAGGTTTTCTATTTCTAGATCCCTGCTCGTTTTAGTCTCGTCCTGTGTTTTATCGTTGATTTTCTTGGTTTCCATATGGTTCCCACGAGAAGTCGGGATATAAAGGTCGACCGCAACAGAGCCCGATGTTGCGGCAAGGCTGTATACTACATGGTGCGCCTGGTGCCATGTAGGTTCCCAATAGACATCCGACTTTACCTCCTGATGTCCAGGAGGTAAAGTCGGATGTCCCCAGATGTCCCCAGTCCCCTAGCTTGGTACTGGGGATTAGGAGGAGGCCGATTTGCTGTTCGCAAGCGGGTGTGCCCATACCCACCTACCTCAACTAATTAAAGTAAAGGTAGGCTCATAGGTGTGGTATGCATTCCTGCTCCCACTCCACGATTAGGGTCCGCGGGGTTGTCGTGCCCGTGCCCAAGACTCCCTTGGGGTTGAATTCTGTGTAAAAAGTACATTTATTTTATTATAAAAAATTACACCAGTTTGTGCAGTAATATAAATAACTTTTTTGTGTTTATTTATTTTATTTTATCCCTTGATCTAATTTTGATATGATCAATTTCTATTCTCTGTAAAAACAACGCATGTCAAATATGTTTCAACTCAATTTAATGAATTGTGGTCAAAGTAAGACAATTTAAAACTATGGGTTATTAATATCAGAAGTCCTAAAAATAAAGGTGTAAGTGCCAAATAAGTTGAATTTCTGGAACAATGAAGTTTTTTCTGGTTAATAAATTTTACCATAAATTTCGTAATAATTTTGTGGGCAAACGGCTGGACAGAAATGGACATATGAGATATCAGTAGATTGGAAAAGTTGTGGAGATTGGATCGAGTAAATTAACATAATGATTGTTGATGACTTACTTCTTAGCTGCAAGCAAAATAGTACAATATTTCTGAGGTTTCGAGATGCTTGTTTAAGTCAAAAAAATTATTATGATGACCGCGCGGTGTCAGGCGTTGTGTATGACGATGAGGGGTCGGATCGGGGGAGCCCCCACCATTGTTATGTTTACAGCTACACTGTCATGCGATTGTTGTGTATTGTGCTATACCTTGTGGTGTGTTGTCTTTGTGTTTAATTTGCTAATGATAACACTGACGGTTAATACTATATTTTATATAATAATACAAAAAAAAACTACTGATATCCCAACAAAAACACTTCGTTAACTCAGTGTAAATGGTAGCTAAGTAAAAAAAAAAAGAGTATTTCACCATAAGCCTTAAAATACGTGATTTAATATAGGAACTAAATAAATACCATAATGTAATATATTTATTATACATCGGTGTCAACAAATAAAATCAGTCAACATATCAAACCAGTCATGAAAAAATCGAAATTTAGTTTACTTGGCTGGAAGTTAAATTTTTTTCCTGCTATAGTTATCCTACTATGTCCCTATTATAACATGTGCTGTATTTACTAGGTAGGAAGTAGAGAACAGACTTATTACTGTTGAAATTTGAACTAAAATTTGGAAATATTCAGGTAAGTTACTTCCTGTGACAATGTTAAACATAATTCGCAATTGTGTAACAAAATATAGTCTATAGTTATAATATACTGAACGACGGGGGTTTTTTTTAACGTTTATTTAATGGTTTCTGGACTTATGGCATACAGTTATGGGGTAATGCAAAAAAATCAAATATAAATAAAATACAAACATTTCAAAATTTAGCACTCAGGAAACTTTTAAATGCTCCTCCTTACGTCTCAAACCACACAATCCACACTGATCTAAAAATGAAATTGGTACATGAAGAAGCTATAGCTCATTACCAACGCTTCCACAATCGTCTTTCCTCTAATAACAACCCGCTAATACGAAATCTTGCAGTCCTTTCTATTCCTGGAAACCCACCCAGACGCTTAAAAACGAAAATGGTGTCGTGACCTACTTGTTCAACCCCCTCCCATCAACTAATTCAAGTCAGAGCATCAGCTGCTTAACAATTTTATAATAAAAAAAAAATCAATATTGAGTGTCATTAGTGGATGACTTCTCACGTCAAGCGTATCATGTTGTAAATTACTCTAACCATATAAACCTATTGTGCCCCTAAGGTATAGATTGTTTATCTCAAAAAAAGAAAAAAAAAAAAAATTAATGGTTTATTATGGTAATTTTTATCTCTTCCTCTTCATTGTTATTTTTACACTATAGAGTATAGATAAATACTTTCCTACTACCTCGTTTAAGGATGGTGTTAGTGTAGTAGGTTAGTTGATTTAAATACAAAGTAAAAAAAATAAACAATCAAAAACATAAAAATAAATGTATTTTATTTTTAACAAAAATCCCCCCAAAAAAAATGTAACTAAATTTTTGTTTGAACGAAGTTAATTAACAAATAAAAACAAATTATACAGTACAATATTTTTATATAAATCAATATTGTAGTTGTTTTATAATAATCGTTTTCATATTATTAGTTGTCACTTATTTTTTTAATTGATTGTTTTATCAAATAGTTTCATTTGAACTTGAAATAATACAAAAACAAAAATCACTGTGAAGATCTAAAATATTATAAATATAATACGATTTTTAAAATTTTATGATATAAATATTTTAAAAATCATTACTTACATTCAGTAATTGTGGAAATGACAATTCAAAAATATTACATGGCATGAGTTTAAAATCTGTATGTAATATGTATAGTAATGCATTCTGTACCTAAAAACAGCAAGTTAATGTTATAATATATAGGCATGTTTGTGTTGTACATACACACAGTATAATTGAACATAATTTTAAACTAAGCATGAATATTCTTACTGCTTTTGTATCAGATCTCTCGGTTGTTTTGATATCACTTAAGATCTCTCGAGTTCTTAATACCTGTAAACGTCGATAACTGTGTTATATTGCTATAGTGAGTTTATAGATTTTACATAAAAGATAAAGATTTTACATGTTAGTTTTTCATGTACGGTTTATGTTTAAAACCAATAATAATAGGACATTCTTTGTTAGTTTAATAATTAAAAAAAAAGTATTTTGCAGTTCTGTGAAAAACATTTTTTTTTTTTTGTGTTGTTAACATTATTGTTGCATAGTGAAACATAGTACCTCCGTTTTGCAGCTATGACAAATCCGAAATAATTGTACGACGAATCTTGCTCGATTGAAGGCCGTTAATACAAAAACACATGCAAGGTGTTTCCTAGTTTCCTTAATAGAGATATACGCGAAGAAAAATATTTCACCCATACTGTACATAACGTAGACGACGATGACAAACCCGAACACGGAATTGGTAAGGTATTCGGCCAAGTTTTTTTTAATTTCCATCTTGTCCGACACGATTTCCATTTTTTTAACGACGTTATATCATCATTTACACTTCGGATACCGCTTTGGATCAACAAAATCAGAACTGTGTATTGAGCCAGTGGTATGGATATCCAAATGTAAAATACCGCAAGGGTGAACACTTCGAAATGAGTGTACATTAAGGCACTCGAAGTTAACCGAAACACAACGAAACTAAAATAATCTACACCAACGCTCAAAAAAATCCAGCCGTAGAAAAACCGCGAATATAACGACAACGAAGTCTGGTCAATCGATGGCACTAGGTCGTCTAATGATTGTATTGATTTGATTATATAATTTTTGGATAAAAATATCGAGATTATCGCTAATATTGGAACAAAAGACCTCATGTAGAAACGAATTATGGTCAATATCGACATCACATCCATAATTGGCATATTTTCGTACAAAGTGTATCGCATAATGAAAATATTATGAAATACATAGTATATGGTATAGATTCCGTTGATTATAAATAACAGCCAATACTCGAGAAATGCTATATTTGAGTTTTCTAGTTGAAATCCCAATTCAAATACACGACAGAAAAAAACATTCAATTTAATACGTTCGAGCAACTTTACCATGTTATAGAAATAACTTGAAACTTGGTTACTTTTGTAATTTGCAAGTCACCGGTTCTACATCAACTGACTGATCGGAAGTATACTATTTTTTTTGGTAACAACTTATAATAGATTCGGTCGAGTAGTCCGGCACGTGTACAACAAGCGTTCTGTCATACCTTTCAAAGTATGGTTTACCTTGTATTACCTATGTTGTTCCTAGTAAATTTGTATTATTTTATTTAGGCATTCTTCGACGAGCACGTGAGTAGGTATATCATATACTAACCTATCTAGGTCGTACCAAGAATACTTAGATACGCTTGGTTTTCACTTTTTTTTTCGTTAATTTTTAATCATATTTTTCTACGGCCTACCAATAATATGTGCCAAAGCAAAGACATAAAAATGGCAAAGCATTAGTGTAAATAACGTTGATATTTCGTATATTATTCGTTTAAGCAACGATTAAATGTTTTTTACAAATTAAATTGGCACTTAACATACATTTTAATACAAACATAGTAATACATATTGGTACATATAGAATATAGATACATCCAAATATTAAACAAATATATGAAATAATTAACAGTCATTATTATTATGTATAATGTATCTCATACAGAATCTCTAATAAACAAGATTGGTCATGACAATATTAAAAAATAGTACAGTTAATAAAATCACGACATATATATATATATATATATATAATCATCATAGTATTCAAAAAACTAAAAAGCTAAATAAAATAAAATACTGACTCATTTAGGAATGGGAATAGTATATCTAAAGCAAATATTAAAAATAAACAATTTTTTTTTATTAAAAAATAATTGAAAATATTTAAAAAAAAAGTTATATTTGTGAAAAATAAAATAACCTCTTATAAAGTATTTAAAAACCATAAATACAAAATTAAAACTATTTATGTGTTTAGAGGTATTTCAACTATTTAGTTAATTTTTATGTGTAAGTAATACAAATTAGGAATTACATAATTTATAAATTATTTTATTTAATACATCAAAAAAATGTAATAAGTACTCTTAGATTTTTTTTTTTTATTAAAATATTTTCTTTATTTACAATCTATACAAAATATGTATAATCAGCAAGTCTGATGACAACGATACAATGACATAATGTGTGAATATTTCATAATAACGTTCATCAGCTTAAAATTCAATAGATTTTCGTGAAAAACAAATATTTGAATTTTCATTATACATTATATACAATTATTTCATTGTTAGTGAATTTTTAGATGAATATTTTCAAGTAGAACTTACACAAATATTTTATGTATATCTCTAATTTATACAAAAAACACATTTTATAACTAGGTAGTTTAAGTCATTTCATGAGGTTAATTTGTGTAAGCATTAATATATTATATAATATATATCATTTTTACCTTATACAATTTTTTTCTACGAGTAATAGCCATTTTGTTCCTAAACGTAACCAGCTTAGACCTAAAAGCCTGGAAAAAATTACGGCAACAATTAAATTTATCGAATTTTAATACTGTACAAATATTTGAGCTCATCGAACCTTTTTCTAGGTTATTGTGGAAGTCGATTTTTGAATAACTGTTTCGTGTACTTCAAAAAGACAAGGAAGTGAACACTAAAAATTAAACCGTTAAACCAATTTCACGGTGTGGCAACTCTATATAGATCAAATGTCGTGCCTGAAAGGTACTTTAATAGGCCCAAACTTAAAATTACCATGCTCTTTAACATTTTTAACGTTTTATTGAAAATAAATTGTAATTTAATAGTAATAATCAATTATAAAAATAAGTGAGTACATACAGACAGGTTATAGTGGGCAGAGTTGGGCATTATTTAGATAATTTTTTTTATACAAATACCCATCGAATAATATTTTTATTCGAATGACCAGCGAATAATACTTTTTGTTCGAATAAATCATCTTAGATTTGGTCAAATAAGAAAATGATTCGAATAAATTATCTTAGATTTGGTCGAATAAAAAAATGATTAGAATAAATTCGAAAAATGAGGACGAAGGATTTTTTCTATTTTTGACCTACCAATGTATATTATTGTATATTCAGCAAATATTTCGTAATTTATAAATTTAATTTAAACTTACAAAATTAAAATGTTTTGTATTTCTAATATTACATTAATATTAATTTTACCATGTTTGTAACTACCTACACGTCTTTTTTTCCTCTTTTGTAAAGTTTTTAAGTAATTACTTTTTGAACTTTGAAGTCGTTGTGAAAATGTTAACCTTTGTTTCGTGTTGCTTAGTTATTTTCTTCTATGTAACATAAACACAAATAAATATGAATAATATGAATAAAAGTTAATTTAATTTGACGAATCAAATGAAACAATTAATTTGTACTAAACCAAAGTG
The DNA here is from genome assembly GCF_023614345.1 of Adelges cooleyi. Classification (NCBI taxonomy): domain Eukaryota; kingdom Metazoa; phylum Arthropoda; class Insecta; order Hemiptera; family Adelgidae; genus Adelges; species Adelges cooleyi. The sequence goes on from NW_026095978.1 coordinate 2,552,197, forward strand.
CACATTAATAACAGGTTAATATAACAGCGATTACACACAGTCGTTAACTCATAACTGTCATAAGAAAGCTGATGCTGTAAAAACATAAGGTTAAAAAAAAATGGTTATAATAATATTGAAAAATAATAAAGTTAATGAGAAGGACGAGTCTCTAAAATAAAATATTGGATATTTCGCAACTGGCCCTTTTTACTGTCTACTATTACGACTACTAAAAATTATCATTTTCAAAGTGTCAGGTTCTCGACATCATAACAACATGAAGTGTTAGGACCGTAAATCTATTGGCAGTAGCATTGACAAGAAAAAGTTGAATAAATAATTTATTAGTACCTAAGATTCCAACGGAGTTAGTCGTATATTAACATCAAATAATGTCTAATGGCCAAGCCGCAATAGCTTTTTGACTAATCTGAAAAATTAAAAATGTCAAGTACAAACCAGGCTTTATTTATAGGTATTAAGTTGTAGTGTATACCTATAGAATGGATACGCTACTAATCAATTCAACTGTTTTTGTTGATGGAAATTTTACTATTACAAATAATTAACCGGAAAACAAGTATAGTTAATTATAATAGTCTTGACTATAACTGCACAGCGAAAGTTATCCACGCAAACGAACCTTTTGTTTGAATAGGTACCTTCTGTTTACTCTAATTAAAACATCGGTTGGTTATTTCTAGAATCACCGACAGAAAAGAACACGTTGGTTTGTCGAAATACCATTTATATAGGCCATACGAAAATGTGTTGGTCCATAAAATATGTCGGAAACCCAATAATAACACAAACTGCCAAAGACAATACGGTGAAAAGTTTTGACTGAATAATAACAAAAAAGTAACGAAGCAAATGTTTGTTTCGATTATTAGATAATTTTTTTTTATTTAAAAATAATTATTGATTTTCTATCAGACGTCTTGAATGGAAAAAAGTGTTCCGGAACTCTCTGCTTTTATATGATCATTCATTATTATCATTCTATTCCGCCCTAGTTTCCCCTATGTCTATGCACGATGGTAATATAGAAAACAGTGTAGTTTAACAATAAAAAAAGTTTATTGTTAAAATATGATTTAAAATATAGTTTTTTTAATGTTTGCGGTTCTCGATTAAACATTGGTATCAATTTCATTTTCACATACGCATTCATCTATACATTCCAGTTCTTCTTTAAAGCTTGATAACACAGTTAAACCAAACGTATAAATTGCTGTACAACAAACACAAAAAATAGTTTTAACGTTTTTAATAATAAATACAATTTTATTGTGATCAAGTTAAATCTCAAAATGTCAAAAAAGTTTTAAACAGTGCACTATCCAAATTGTTTAACGCTTTATTATTTTTTTTAATTAATATTTAGTTTTTTGTTTATTATTTATGATATTTTTTAAAAAATATATCTACTAGCATATAAAATAACTTATTCAAATGTTTTAACTTATTATCAATATTGGTTTAATACTAAACTAACTTTCTAGCATATTTTCAAAACATTTCAGGCCATTTAATTGTTCTTATTAAAACCTAAATACGCACTGCACATGTTTAAATTTTTCCATTTTGTTATGCCTCTTCATTATTAATTTCCCTACAATATTGACTTCTCGTCTCTGGTTCTTTTTCTATAGGTATTCAGCATCTATTAATTGTATCTTAATTCTCAGAAGGGGCTCCAACATATATTTTTTATGTATTATTTTTTCAAACATACATATAAAAATTGAAAATTGACAACTTTGTAACATTACTACAGTTCTTGAATCATTTTATATTTACTTTAAAGTCATTAAGTCTTTCTAATAATATTTTATATAAGAATCATTTAATTTCAATTTATAATTTTACCAAAATTGTTTTACTATAAAACGAAGTATTTACTATATCTTTATTTATTTGATATATTATTTTTGTAAATTTAATGTTAAATTTCCTGACTAGGCATTAGTACTATGATAAATAAATTAAAAAATAAATGTATTTATTATTGAAAACTGTAATTCCTGATTTGTTTATAGGTATTATATTAAATAAAAAATAGTTTACTTATTATATTGAAGTAAATACTCACTAAACAAGGTGAGGGCTAGACCTAAACCAATAACTCGTCCTTGGTCAGCGCTTGTCGATTTCAGCCTTTTAGATTCCAAAGCTTGGAAATCTTTCATTATAACTGGGTTAGGATTTACCATAGCATTACCTTCCACTGAAATTTCTCCACTAATGCTGTCAGTATCTAGCATGTAACTCGATTGAAAACTATCAGCTGAAGGCAAATTATGCCATATATTTGTAAATAACCATAAACTTTCTGGACATCGTTGTTTCACACATACATATCTAAAATATTTTTATTGTAAATTGAAAAATTATTTTGTCTGAATACCTAATTCTATTTGGGAATAATTACATTATATTACATGCGCACACCTACTTGTGTTCTATAATTGTTATAATTGTTTCATTAGCACTATATAAATAATTACTAATAGAATGTGAAATAGCATATACTTGTTGTAATTATAGTTGAATCACACTCATACCAGTTTTAATATAGACAATTTAATTATGTTAGTTACCTTTCTTCGCCGTCTTTAACAAAATATGAAACAATCACAGCAATGATCCACATAAAAATATAAATAGTCCAAAGAGTTGAGGCTACTTTAACCTGCAAAGTAGATTCCTAAAATATTGTTTTTAATGAAGTATACTTTTCAGTTGTTTTAACATGATTGATAAATACTACTAAGCTGAATAGCTACTAAGTACTTTATAAGATCCAAGCATAGCGAGGGTCCATATTCCCCAAGTGTACACATTCATCAAAATAACAACGGCCCAAGCAACTAGAAATTCATAAGCTTAATAATTATTAAAACCGGATATATTTAATTAAATGTCAATCGCTGATAAAAACAGATTATACAACTATAATATTGTACGTTTTTTCTTACTCGGTGCTTCTGGGCTCAATGAGAAAAGGTTGACTGTGACACTGACGATTGCCATTGACTAATTGAAAGGACGGCGATTGAAAAAATTAAATATACATACATTTTAGAATATTGTTCGAACTTACTGTGTACAAAGAGGATAAAACAGCTACACCAGCTTGTAAGGACATAAAACCAATAAAGTTTTTCATCATTTTGTATAAATTTAGGATAAAAAATATTGTCAGTATCTTATTAAAACAAATGATGTACCCACATTTGAAGACGTTTACGAAATTTACATAGAATAATTCTGTGATATTTACGCCGTTTTGTTATAAGCCAATATACTAATAATTAAACGAAAATATGCTTGACTTTATATCATGAGTATGTATTTCATATTAAATTATGTATTTTGTGTACGACACTTGTAGTTTAACGTTTTTTAACACATTAAAGTGTTTTACCACAAAAACTATAAGTGTGTATGCCTAATTAATATTTATTATTACAAATATTGAAAACATTTTATTACTCAAGTTTAATTTAATCATTTTTTTGTTCAGCATTGTTTTTGAACCAATTTTGTTTGTATTATATTTCTATTTAGTTGTTTGTTTGTAAGTGATGCGTTTTATTCTTTCATAAAATTTTACTTGCAAAACTTTTTAAACATTTGTAACATCTCGTTTTTTCTAAGTATACTTTCTACTTTGGATACCCATTTAAATTATTTAACCGAATATTTAAAAGTAATTTCTTACAAATAGTTATTTTCAAAATATTTTTAAAAGATAGCCTCTACATTAGTTTAGCTTCGATGCAATGCGAGAAGGTATTGGTTTTACTCTGATATGGGCTTTTTTTTTAGCTGTACACACTGTAACTAGACCAATTCCGTCCAATAGCAACTCTATAAATCACAAATTTTATCTAATTTGTACTTTGGGGGGGGGGGGGTAAAAGTTTAATTCTTCACAGACGAAATTTAAAAAAAACAAAAAAGAAACCGTACGAGTTTTTAAGTTAGAACTTTACTGGCTATAATTTCGAGAAAAAGAGTCGGATCGAGTTGAAATGTATAAGAAATAATTATTTGGTATGCCCGCACACGTCGATTGTGTCAAATTTAATTTATATCCATTTTCCACCCCCCTAGGGGGGGTACAAGTTTTTTTGTTTTTCGGGGTTTTTAGCCGTAATTTTAAAACTTTTGGTTAGTGAAAATACTAACTACCGATTTGCATCGAAGCGTTTTTTCGAAAGTGATTTTATCACTTTCAGATTTAAAAATTCCTGTAAACCTGTGACCTCCCCGTCCCCAATATGCCCCGACCCCACTGTACTGGTTTTTTTAAACTTATAATACATTAATATCGCTTGTTGTTATAATTTGTAATAATGCCACAAACTAGATTAAATTATTATAGTTCTAATTAATCTGTTTTGTGATACAATTTGTTTTTTGATTGTACAATAAAAATAATTAAATATTGTAGGTATATACATTTTTTTTAGCTTTAGCATTTAATACAAAAAAACTGTACCACAATTTCTTTTTTTTTGAAATGACACAATATAAAACTTTATTTTTACATACCTTATACATGATTTCTTTATTGCGCGGCTGTGCAATGACTTAATAAGAACATAGGTTCTTTAATAGGTTGAAGCCCTAATTAATAAATAGACGTTTTAAATACAATAAAATGCAACCTGCGCCATCGATCCGTTGTTAGACTGTTATGTACAGTGTAACAACTGTTATGCTAGACCTAGGCCGTTAAAAAAAAAACGATAAATAAGAAAAATAATATAGTAATAATTTATTAATCCACCCAACTCTACGGGAAACCAGTGATTTTTTCGAAAACCACCAATGTCATGTCAGTTGTTTGGGTGTCAATGAGTGTTATTTTAGTCATTTGGTCAGCTGCGTTTCTGGGAGCATTTTTTGTGCGTTACAGAAAATATTTCTAATGCATTTAGTTTGTTTTATATAGTAAACCTTGATAAAATGAACTTGCAATTGCAGTTATCCACTTTCTCCCTATATTAATTGTCATTGCTCTTAATTTTAAAAAAATCGTGAACTTATTTTGATGGCGTTCAGTTCTTGGTTGATGTTTATAGTTTTTCAACATAACATTTAATAACAAAGCATTCGTATGCCTTGTTTTTGATGATACATTTTATGATAATTTGGAGAGTATACGGTTTACCCTGATTCCTAATATTAATTATTTTCTTGTATATTCAAAACAAAACAACAAACGCATTATATGAGTACTCGCTTAAAACCATTTTTAACATTTCCAGTAGAAAATATCGATTGTAAGATTAACAAATAAAAAGACGATCGCTAAGGCAATTTTTAGTGCAGATTATCGGGCCAGATTATAAACTGGTTAGGTATATTATGTTATTTAGCGTGGACTGACTAATGCCTGGTTAAAAAGGAAGAAGCAACGTAGTTATAATCTGTCTATAGCCTTATACTAATTATTGTTACAAATTATTATAATAGACAATTGTATTATTTTGAGCTTTTCAAACTAGACATTGTTATTATAGGGATGGAACAGGACATTCAAATTTTCATGATTTATTTAGTTTTTTATTTAAGTTAAAAATTAAAACTACTACTATAAAACGTGCATATGTCTACGTTTATAACATTTGTTCAAAAGCAATTTTATTGTTTAATTAACAAAAAAATTGGATAATCCTTTATATATATAAACTTAAACAACGAATTTGTTACACCCAAATATCTAATCTATCAAATATCTTCTATTAATCACAATACATTAATACGATAAAGGAAAATATAGGTGAATTTACGTCTAAAATTAACATAATATGTTAATACAGGAATGTTTTCTTTTAACTATTAATTGAATGGGTAAGTGGATAAAGGTGTTAACTGCACAAGTTAAAAGCTGTTCAGGATGTAACATGTTTTAGTCAATATATATTCAAATACTTAGACATTTTTTCAGCTTAAAACACATTCAACTGCTATTTAAATGCAAAATGATATTTTGCTAAATTTTGCAATATAACTTTTAATTTATATATATATATATATATATATTATGTATAATATTGTGTTATTTATACTATATAACACTTTTATTTATTCAATAATAACTATTTTACAAAAAATGTCAATTAACACAATTAGCCACTCACCCTTTTAATTATCATATTAATAATCGTAATTTAATTAATTTTATAAAACTACACTTATTACTCGAAAATAATACGTTTTGTATTAAATTCTTATGCATTGCTTTTTTTTATGATTTATAGTTTTTGTTCATATTTAAAAAATATGAATTTTTAAAAATACTTTTTTATTTTTATTTTTACATCTGAGCTAAATATGAACGTTTAAATAGTTTATACAAATTTAAACAGTTCTTATTATATAACATGAAAATGTCGTTTACGGTTAACTAACAAAATGTCCTGGATACATAGTTTGTGTACAATTATTTGAAAAACAATTAAATTTGTATTAATGTAAAAATTGTATTTTAACCTCTAAGATATAATTGACAAGATGCCAATCAATAATTTTTTGGGAGTTTTAACTCACCAACTCGCCATCATCACGACATCGACTTTTTATATGGTATGTATTACATTAATAATCTATATCATACAGCGTTCCGCTACTATTTATACTACTGGTAGTAACCAAAGTCAGCTATTCTGAATAAAGATTTTGTTCCTATTATAATATACTGGCTTCTACGAAGATAAATTAATGGGTTATAAACACTTAGGCACGGCGTCCCTCAAAGCAACATGACTTATGATAATGACATGATATAAACTAGTGATATGGCGATTGATTCAATACAACTAAGTTCGATTTTCTAACCCTGTGTTTTATGTTAAGTATGTATCACTGCTAAATTATAATATACAGGGTGTTCCGCTATCGAACCATACTAATATAAGGATGGACATCTGTGAGGTGTACAAATTAGCCCCTCGTCCGAAAAAGTAAGTCTAAGTCCGAAAAAAATAGACTAAAAAAAATGTTAAGTTTATTTTCGTAACTGGTGCAAAATCCTCACCTTAAAAGAGAAGTCACATAATTTTCAGCCCCTAACTTAAAAATTGAAGTGACGCCACTTTTAAGGTGAGGATTTCGCACCGGTTACGAAAATACACTGAACTTTTTAATTTTCGGACTTAGAAGGTTAAGTTTTAACTTTTGAGGTAGTTAAAAACAAGGGGCGCTTAATTTGTACACCTCACTGATGTTCACTGGTATTCACTGATGATAATTTAATACCGACTAACAATGTACAATGTTTTTAACATTTTTTAAAATTATTTTAGAATAATTAAAAGATTATTTTTTATTTTAAAGTGGATGGCGGTATGTATGATAATAGTCAATGTAACAGACTGGTCAATATACAACAAACGTAAGTGTACAAAATACGTATTGAACTGTACAATACTTTTTAAAAGTTTTTCTGACAAGATAAACATGGATTTTGATATGATTATTTTATTTGAATCTAAACATTGACCCAACTAGTTGTAAAAAAAAAATTAAGCAGCCAATGATACATAGTCCTCATGAACTATTTTCTCTTTTTACTTAGAGACTTCCAAAATTGTTAATCTTGTAGTTAAGACTTGAGGTCAATACACTTAAATATAGTTTTAAAGCTAGTTATACCATATAGGCCATAGGGAATTTATTTTTTTTTAATTTAGTTTTTTTTACTATAATGACTACAAGTACTTATATTTTTAGGATGAATACAAAATACTTTAGTAAAATTACAACAGTTTTAAAAATTAAAATTTCTATTTTTAAGAGTGGGGTTTTTTGAATAAGTTTTACTGATTGATATGTAACTAGTTAACAGTGATATGATTTTAGCCTAGGGGTCAATCCAAAATTTGTATGGACATTTTGATTCCACGTTACCGGTCGGGAAGTAAGGGGATAAGTAGGAAGGGGAAGGGGAGGAACATTTATGAAATATAAAAACATCTGTCCACGATTCAATGTTTTTCCGTGTAGCGGATGAAATGTACAATTTTTGTTTTTTTTATTAAATACTTTCAGTTATTATTATATAATAGTAATGAGGTAAGCTGGAGAAGAGCGATTTGGCGGTAAATTCTAATAAACTATTTGGAAAATAACAGAATTAAAAGATAATAATTTCTCTAGGTAATGCTACAAAGGTCAAATTCTTATGGGGTACCTTATTATATACTTGTGGTCTGGTTCGATATGAAATTTATTTAGGTATTATTATAAAATGATTGAAAAAAAAAGCTCTGATAAACTATGAAATGAACAAATTACAATTATTATTTTTTCGTATTGTAATTATTTATAATAATTTATAATACTATTTGTGTATGTAACAATAATTTCTTTAAATTCTAGTTGGATATCCATTAGCAATGGGCACAGCGTTTTTTATGTTTGTAACTTGGTTTATAGCATTTGTTGGTGCTTTGAAAGTATGCATTTTTAAAAAAAACAAAATTTGATTACTAAACTTAGTTCAATATTGCAAAGTAAGTATGTATATAGTATTTTTTATCTAAAATGTAAATTTAAATTAATATCAGTAAAAAATTATATACTTCTAGAAAAACTTAAGCAGCATTAGTGCTTATAAGTGTTATATATAATAAAAAATTAAATATGTAATATTTTAATAGTTTTTTTTTTTTAATGATATTTTTATCACACTAATAATATTTATTGGTTGTGAATATGATTTATATGCTATATGACATATGATAATTTTAATAATCCTTTTTACGGTTCAACACTTTATTAATATGAATTAGGGTATTTGAATATTTAATCATGTCCTATTCAACATAAAGACATTTTTAGATAGTATACGAGTCAATTTATAAGGTCAGAACTTCAAGAATGTACCTATTCTGATTTCTTAATAAGTGTGCTAAATAACATTTTCTAAATTTAAAAACTGACAAAAACCAATCGTAGGCTTTAATTACGTTTAAACGTACATACTTACTTTGCATGTCGTACATACTTTATTTTAAATTTATTATAAATACATTTCTACAGGTCTGTATGTATTAAAGCACATACAGACATGTACATATGCTTTTTATTTTATGTTTGTTCTATATAATATATCCCGGGGAATTTAATATTTCCTAGTTACAATGAAATAAATAATTTTCTGTTTAGAAGTATGACAAACTGTTAATGGTTGCAATAATACTGTGGACGACGTTTTTAATAATTTGGTCTGCTTTGGTCATGCTCAACTTCATTAATGACTATGGGTACGTAAATATAATTTAATACATCAATTATATTTTGGTTATTAATGCACGAATATCTAGTATATGTGAATAGATAAAATATCTATTTTGTTATAATTTTTTAAGATTGTAGTACTGTTTGTTATATTTTTAAAGCAGCAAAGTTGACAACATAGTATTACAGAAAGTTTATTCAAAAATTATTTTTATTTAAAATATGTTGAATTGTTAAAAATGGCAGCGTATAACATGTCTCATATATGCATGCGAAAGTGATGCATCGGTTAATATAATAACTAATAACTAAGAAGAAAGTACATAATATACACATATAATTATAATGCCTATTCGACAATACATTTTTTTAACTCACAAAAATGATAGTGGTTAAACTATCATTTTTAACAACCAGATTTCTTGTTGGTGCATTTTAAACCTGCCGTTAAAAAAATATATAAATAATATTGTATTACTGTTTAAATGTATCTACATAATGTATTTGTGTCAGTACACAGGTTATACTGTGTGAACAGACGATGTTCCGAAACTATGTGGTTGATGTATTCACCGTACAATGGTTTTCCAATGGATAATCCGTTCGACTATTATTACCACGAACCTCACGTACCACCCCCAAATAAGCCATATAGATTTGTTCAGGGCGGAATTAACCCGGAGGAAAGTTATTTAAACAACTCACGTTCGAAAGGATCACATTCTACTCGTAAAGTTCATATGAACATCAAGCACATGACAGAAATTTTACTTCACATTATATTCGGTAAACTGCTACTTTGTAAGTAAAATTAAATGTATTATAATTATTAAATTTATTGAATTATTAAATATTTCATAAGGAATTTGTACCCTTTTGATTTCATTCTTCAAACATTGTATTGGCCGCCTCGTCCCTATTACCCTATGTAAATAGAATCGGTCGCTCTACACATTTCCACTTATCCGCGGCTGTTTTACTCCATATTCCTTTACTATTACTTCTAACCATACATGAATATATTATAAAATCTATACAAAAAATTTAAATACATTTATTTAATTTTAGTGGTGTTTGTGATCTCGTGGAAGTGTTTGATTAAGTGTTACAACGACATAAAATGCTTCAGAGAATGCGTGTGTCCGGAAATTTGCAATGATTTTGGTGCAACTAACCAAAACACTCCATGATAAAGTAAATTTGAAGGCCGCAGATATGATGAAGTTACAACAATTTGTTCTTTTATGATGAATCTATGATGAATGTTACTTATGTATTGTAATGCTAACGAATTCATGCTTGAAAAACCATTTATCAAATACAAATTCAATATTTATTAGTGTAAAATAGTAGAGCAAAATAAACAAGTAACATAAAAAGTATATTTTTAAAAATTAGTTTTGATTACAGACTACAGTACAAAATAACTGATTTTGTGTGAATTTTTCTTTGCATAAACGATAGTGCATACAAAAATAAAATAGACAGAATCATTTTTACAAGAAAACAGTTAAAAACAAATTATTCAGATACAATGCAAAAATATGGGAGCTTCTGTTCAAAACTTACTTAATTTAAGGACGACATACCCCCATTTATTAAATAGTTATGTATAGATAATCTTTTTGCAAAATCTTAATTTGAAGGTTAAACCGTGATATTTAATTATTAGTTCGGTAATTATACCTCTTTTTTGGTAGTTAATTTTGTTTTCAGACTATCACAGTATCCTTGACAGCGAATTAAAAAAATGTTCATCTAAATATACCTACGCATATTCTCTGTTATTGGCTAAATAATAATCGTAGAAACTTTTTTTTTTCATATTTAAAATATTGAAAACTTTATCTATGTTCTCTCGTCAGTTTTTATATTATTAACCGAACATTCATAATTCATACTTAAATTCTGACATTTTTAATCTTTTTTACTTGCTTGTATTTAAGGTAACTTTTAAGATTTCTAAAAACGACGAGAGAACATCTTCTCTTCTTTTTAACGGTATCAAAATTGTTATGACCGTTTCGATTTAACTTACACGCTTTTCCGTAAACACTTTTTTACGATTATTTGTAAGACGTCCTCTTAACGACGAAGACCGCCCTCTTTCTACTGATTTAATTTCTTATTTGAAATTTTGTTTTAAAAAAAATTTAAAAAGAACAATTTCATTGTTTTTATTTTTTATTTAATACCACCTAGTACCTTCAGATAAATAAGATTGCTTACAATTTTTTTTTTTTTTTAAGAACTCTTTGTTGCTCTAAAAATTTCAGATCATATTGGTAGTTAGACCTAAAATAAGGGAAACATAAAATTTCAGTAGATTTGCGATTGATGTACGCTGCATTGGAGGCTAAACGTTATCTAATAATGCGAACAACAACAGTTTATAGCAGTACTGAGCAAAAATTAGGCACACAACTTTTGGTCCGCATTGTGTAATGATATCATATGTGCTACAATCAAGTTTACTCGTACGATAAGTATCATTATATTTAAATCGAAGACCATTGTCCGCGTGCCATCTCCAACGCACGAATCAAGTATATAATAATATTATGTGTACTTACTCAATCGACTAGCGACCATTGTGAACACCGACGTAATATAAATACATTATACCTACTATTATTCGTTGTGGCGACAGTGAAGTATATTATTTTGCATATGGTTATTTTTTCCTTCTGCGCGTTGCGTACGTCGCCCCGGAGATGATTGATTTCTTTTTTGGACGGGCTATTTTTTCTTTCGGTTTATCGTTTTGTGCTCTAAAACGATTGAGCACGGTGTAACGCGTTCATGTTTCTTATATTTATCCATGGCTTGTTTTGAGAAAATTGTATATTATGTTATAGCCCTATAGTAGATTCACCTTCAGTCAAATTTTCAGACCTTAAATCATGCTCAGCGGTCATGTATATCCACAAATTACTGTACAAAGTTTTCCACGTCGTGTTTCCAGATTGCAGTACAAAACCAACAACCCGCTTGAATTACATTAACGTTGAATAGATACACAACAATTCTAATTTTGTAAACCGAAAGTAATAGTTAAAAACTATTTTAGTATTTTATTTAACATAATCATTATTAAGATTACAAAAAATAATATGAATATTGATGATAATTTAATAAACAACAAGTACATTAGGATTTAAGTGCACAACTATAATAAGGAGACATTACATTTGTCCCAAATCATACACCGTGATATTTTTTTCAACTTTATAAACCCAGAGAAAAACCACGTATTATTGTTAATATAGATTGATGAAAAGATTATTAAATACCATATAATTTAAATACATAAAACACAAAATTAGTAATAATATCTAAAACAACAGGCTTACAATTTTATAATGCTAAAGCTAATAACCTTTTTAACTAAAGATATGTATAGTATTTATAACAAACAAATATTAATTAAAGGAGAGCAAATTAATTAAAGTACTGAAACTAATAGATAAGAAAAACATAACATTCAAACGATGTAGCATCCAAATTAATGATAGACAATAATTAAAAATCAATGATTTCTCATCAACATTTTACATTTATAGGAAATGCCTCATTAATAAAATCATAAATTACATTAAAATGTACACCTTTTAAAATTTGTCTTAAATAGTCTACCAACCTTTTAGCACAGTCAATAGCATCCCGAATCTTGATTTCGATATTTTCCGTATGTATTATTAATGGAGTAGCTTCAGTTTCATCTTCCATGTGGTTTTCAGAGTCATCAATCACAGAAGAGGTAACTACATTTTTTTCCAAAGATTTATTTTTTTCGTTGCTTATTTTTTCTATAGATCCGAAGGTATCATATTTTTCCAGCAATTGAGTGATCTTATCACGAATTTTTATAGATTTCGATAAACTCAAAAATAATGAAGTTTTTATTTTCCAGAGTCCTAATTTATTTATCAGTTTCCTAAAATCGTCTTCGCTGTTTAACTCAAAGAATTCTGCGAAATTATCCAAATAATCTTTAAATGTATTTACATACTGTGTTGTATCAGAGTTACCCATTGATATCAAGTGGTTTAAAAATGTCCGGAAAATCCGTAACATAATTGTTTTTAACATTTGAATAAAATATATATGAACAGATTGTAGAAAAATGATTGTATTATATAACGATGTTATTGGATTTTTAATCAATTTCATCTTAGCAGACAGCACATTAACAATTTCTTCACTATTGTCCAAGACTCCAAAATTTGTGGTCAAGTTTTCCATTATTTCTTTGTCTTCCATTACGTTATTTAAATATAGCTGGTCGAAATTAAAGCCTGCAACATCAAGTTCTTTTAATGGCTGCCGTTTACAGAAATTAATTAGCTTATTTAGCGCTAAACTACGATCTAACATGAATACACTTATGTATATTTCATTTGATCTCTGGGCAAAAATAGAGTCTAATGGCACAGCGTCTCGTACATAGTCTAAAACGTTACCATAAAGTTTTTTCATTTCAGAAATTCTTGACTCAGTGTTAGGCATTTCCGCGAACTGTTGCATTTTGTTTATATAAAAATGAAAAACCCACGCAAAGCTCGAAAATGATGTTTCTTTAAAGTAATTTGTATTAATTCTTGCTTTCAACATCTTTTGTCCCCACTTTGAACATGCACTCTCAATGCTAGCACTAATGTTATCATGATTTCCATAATTTTCTGGTTGTCTCAAGTACATAAAAACCAACATATTGTACGTTAAATGATATTTAATGTTCGCGCATGATTGTGTAATGTCATATATTATTTCTTCTTTGGGATAACGCTTTATTGATTCTTTGTGAAAAAAAGACACCCCGGATTCGGAATATGCTTTTTCGTACTTTTGTCTTACATCAATATACCACCCTGCCAATTGTTTCTTATTGTACTCACAAAAAACAAAATTTAGCAGCAATATCGTCGTCCAAATAATAATTTGTTTCATTTTAAACGGTAGTTCTTAAAGTTTTAAAACTTCTTTTATCGCGTATAATTTTGTTTCTACACAACAGAACCGGCACGACTTTACAATCGCATGTAGTCAATACTACAACTGTATAAAAATTGAACACGTATTTTCACACATATATTTACCAAAATATATACAGAAATGAAAAAAACAATGGTTAAATGGCCACATCTATGTTCAACCTAGAGTGATATGTTTACCTTATAAAAAGTATAAGGTACGTTCAGAGAACGTTTAGAACGAAGTATTGCTTTATAAAAAAATACGCAATGAAAGCTCCTTAAATACTGTGTTTTGGATCTATAAGACCGTATTTTTGTTTAAATTGATTTCTTTTAGTCTTCAAACATATCTATGATTCAATATCTTTCCGAGGAGTGGAGAAAATAACTATATTTTCTTTTTTAAGGGAGCATGTGTTTTTTATTCTGTATTGCTTAGCTGCTTCGCGTTGTCTTATTTGAAAACACAATGTTTGCATTAATATAATATTGTTAAATCAAATTTTAGAAATCCTCATTCAGAGCGATTTGTTAAACTTAAGACATAACATAATTGCTCTTTTATCAATTAAAATTCTGTATTTTTCTTTTGAAAAAATACGTTTTTAAAAAATATTTTTAAATATTGATGAATCACCAAATGAATCATTTTTTATAATTTCCAGATTTTATCGAGTTCAGAAACTTGTGGTGATAAATATATATTTTTTTATCCCAAGTAAACGCCAACTTAGGTCTCATCTGAAGCTCTTGGTGATAAATACACTTAACTAAATTTGTATTAGCAATTTTGACTAGCTGTTAACTAGTTTTGAAAAATATTTAATATTTTTGTTTAAGTTAAATATGTATGATATTTGTTATTATTAGCTAGGACACTATTTTGTTAGTTTATTAACTTATATTATTTAAGTTAATCAGCCGTAGAGCTGAGATATTTTTAGCACTGATATTCTATTATACTAAATTCGAATGCCCTTTTATGTACACTTAAATGTATCTTCTCCTATTACGCAAATCTTAGTATTATCATAGATTAGTTTTATTATATCTGTGGTATTATCACGATTTTAAATATTTAATGTGCTATTTACCATAAGCACATAGGCCTTATCCCAGTAAACTCACTGTAAAAATAAAGGTGTAAAGTATTAGCTTTTGGCCAAGCACCGCCTGTTTTCATCATAGCATCGTCTGTTATCTCCATTCTTATCACACAGGGCCACTCTTACCAGTGATATGTCATTTTCATCAGTGACAAGACAAAGTTAACAGTGATAGAATAATGTTATCAGTACTCTTCGGTAATAAAACATATTAGAATTAACCCCACACCCTGCAAATTTTGATGTGCTGTAGCGCATTCGATATTTGACCTAGCGTCCCCGGACCAGCGGCATCCATCGGGAGTAGCTTCGAAAACTTGGCACCGAAAAGTAAAAAAATCCCCCTCCCCTAGTCCCTGATTTTGAAATCGCTATATCTCCGAGTATTTGCGGCGAAGAGAGCTGATTTAAATGCAGTTCATTTTGGTTCCATAGTCCTCACCCGGTACGCCATCTCACCCGCGACTTATAATCCCTTCGAAGGGATTTTTCAAAATTTTGGCTCTAAAGCCTCGAAAATCGGCAGCTGTTCCTAACCGAACACTTATTCATTTTTGAGATAGTTCCTTTCTCAAATACAATAAAATCTCAAATATTATATTGTTACGGTCAAAAACAACAGCTGTTGTTATTAATTATAAACAGTTTCAACCAGAAGTTAAACTAATAAGTAGACACTAAGTAGAAAGACTACAATGGTGTTTGTAAAATTAATATTATATTTTTATATTTGTAAAATGCAAATAATATTTAATATTACATCTATATAAATACAAATTAAATGCTATTCATTGGAACATTTTAATTTTAAGTGATAGTTTATTCTAATAGATTGCGCTACGTCCACAAATATCATATCTGACAGCTAATCCAGCTGATATAAGGACAGTTTGACATAGCCTATATTGCATA
The DNA here is from genome assembly GCF_023614345.1 of Adelges cooleyi. Taxonomy (NCBI): domain Eukaryota; kingdom Metazoa; phylum Arthropoda; class Insecta; order Hemiptera; family Adelgidae; genus Adelges; species Adelges cooleyi. Next base: position 2,568,431 of record NW_026095978.1, read on the forward strand.
GCCCCCCACCCCCCACCGTTTTTTTGCTTTTGTTGTCGTCGATCTGACCATCACGGTCATGGTTCGAGGGTGGTTTTAGTGACCACACATGGAAAATAACTGATAGCTTTCCGTTATAATTTTAAAATGAGAATTGTGTAAAGGAGACATGACATTTGTCTCGAAACCATACACCGTGAAGGTACTTTTTTTCAATTTTATATAACCAGAGAACAACTTAACGTATTATTCTTACTATTGGGTTACAATAACGTACATTAGTAAATTGAATGTACTACTGACGTAAGAAATTATATTCTTTAATTATAATTAGTGCTCTATTTTAAGATACTACTAAAATAATACGATAAAAAATAATTTTTATGAAAATATATATCATATATGTGAAGATTATTATATATTTTTTAATATTTATGATTTAAATACATAATCACATAAAAATGAATAATAATATCTATAAACTATGTAAAAAAAGAGTCAGAAACTTAAGGTACAATGAAGTGTATCGGACGTGGCAACAAGGAGCTTGTAACTAAATATTACTTTTTTTTTTTTAATCATTTTAGCAAACCGCATGTAATACAATATCACGTGAAATATTTTATAATGCTAATATATGCACAACTATAATAAGGAGACATTACATTTGTCCCAAATCATACACCGTGATATTTTTTTCAACTTTATAAAACCAGAGAAAAACCACGTATTATTGTTAATATAGATTGATGAAAAGATTATTAAATACCATATTATTTAAATACATAAAACACAAAATTAGTAATAATATCTAAAACAACAGGCTTACAATTTTATAATGCTAAAGCTAATAACCTTTTTAACTAAAGATTCATCAAGTGTCATCAATCACAGAAGGGGTAACTAAATTTTTTTTCAAAGATTTATTTTTTTTGTTGCTTATTTTTTCTATATATCCGAAGGTATCATATTTTTCCAGCAATTGAGAGATCTTATCACGAATTTTTATAGATTTCGATAAACTGAAAAATAACGAAGTTTTTATTTTCCAGAGTCCTAATTTATTTATCAGTTTCCTAAAATCGTCTTCGCTGTTTAATTCAAAGAATTCCGCGAAATTATCCAAATAATCTTTAAATGTATTTACATACTGTGTTGTATCAGAGTTACCCATTGATATCAAGTGGTTTAAAAATGTCCGGAAAATCCGTAACATAATTGTTTTTAACATTTGAATAAAATATACATGAACAGATTGTAGAAAAATGATAGTATTATATAACGATGTTATTGGATTTTTAATCAATTTCATCTTAGCAGACAGCACATTAACAATTTCTTCACTATTGTCCAAGACTCCAAAATTTGTGGTCAAGTTTTCCATTTTTTCTTTGTCTCCTATTACGTCATTTAAATATAGCCGGTCAAAATCAAAGTCTCCAACATAACCGATATTTAATGGCTGCCGTTTACAGAAATTTGTAAGCTCATTTAGCGCTAAAGTACGATCTAACATGAATACACTTTTATGCATTTCATTTGATTTCAGGGCTATACTACAATCCAATGGTACTGTAACACTTACGCCCCGCAATCTCACGGCTACCAAGTCATTAAAAAATCGGACAACTACTCGCCCCGTAGAACGGATCGATTACAGGTGCCGATAGAGAGCGCGCAGCCCGTCGCTGTATTCGAAGCGATACACTAATGAGGACATAAATATCGAATAGGGTAGTGTATAGCTGAGTAAATTAATAAAATACGTTAGAACTGTGTCGACCATATGGAAACGCCCATTGCATTAGCCACAAGTCGACACACAATTAACAATCATATGTAAAGTGGCTAATATTGGCCATATGGGCGGGCTATGGGCATGACTAAATATATATGAGCGGACGGCACAGTGCAATGCATCAATCGGTTTAGCCAACCATTTAGTGGTAATAGCTAGCCGATAACGTCCCCCTGGTCTTCGGAGTATAGGTAATATTATCCCTAGCTTCTTAGCCTTAAGCTACTATATTATTTAATCACGATTTAGACGCCGGTCCGATCGTGATTTCATCCCCGATCCATGCTTACATCCTACATATTTCCATCTCATCATCGTCATCGTCATTATTATTATTATTATTATCATTATTATTATTATTATTATTATTATGATTATTCTATAAGAAGAAATCTACGTTACCATTCAATAAAACCAATTATTACTTTACCAAACTTTTGCATTTATAATTTATTTAAAATTAACATTAAAACCTTTTCCCTTTCAGAGCGAAGGAAGGTAAACTCTTAAACTCAACAGAGGGTCAAGCGTTACAAACGGCTTTTTTTTTCATGTGACGTCCAACAGCGGCCTTCGTAATGTATGTTTTACAGAGCAGAAAAAAAAACGTGTCTGACATAATAATGATGATAATACAATACACACACGCTCCGTATTGTTTGTGTATGTATACTATATGGGGTTTCCCCTGATCGAGATTTCGTATAACATTACACACGATGACGTACCGTAAACGACGGCAGAGCTGATATAATATACCACCGCGGTAGCCGGAATCGAGTTAGCATAAGTCCTTAATAACAAAAACATTTTTAAAAACAATTTTTAATTTTAAATTTTTTTTGGACCTAGGTAGGTCAATTTTTAAAAAAAATTATCCAAAAACCCCTCATGTTCCCAACTCTGTAATTAAAAACATATCGCTGCACCCCCGCTTAAAAAGTAATAAAACTGGAAAAATGCTATTTTCCAATGGTGTCATTTAAAAAATACAAAATTTTGTTAAATGTTTTGTAATTTCACTAATTGATTAATTTATTTGGGTTTTTCACTATAATTTCTATGTATGCTCCTCTTCTCTACAAACTTTCGACATTCTCTATTTTTAATAATAATATTTGATAATATTGTATCAGTAAATTATAGTTATACCAAAAGTGTAGTTTGCGCCATCTATCGGTGAAAAACAATAATAGACTTATGACGTTTTTACACAATAAAAATATGATATTTATTTAAAACAAGCTGTCCGGACCCGGCGCTGCCCGAGATTTAGTCTGCCAGGGCTGAGTAAAATAATTCCCATCCCCCCCCATCTCCCCATCCCCAACCCATCCCTCATTTCTAAATTCTTATTTCTTATCACATAACAGCATGACAGCGTTTTTGTGACACTTTTTTCGGTTATTATGTCCTCTTTTTACTCAAGGGTCTCGGTCCCAGTCTCAGTCCCAGATCCCGTTCCAACAGTTTAAAGCTTGCGCAGAGTCGTGGTACATAGAATCGGCCTGCTCCTTTAATCATCACCTACCATTTGCTCGAGTACCGTGGTTACCATGGTTACAAACCAAGTGTTTATATTGGGTTACAATGGTTACAAACATATTCTATTTATTTACATTTCGTATTTCAAGTACAAAGTTCGTGTGTGAGGCCATTCTTAGGGGTAGAATTTTCGTAAAGTACTATGCCAGTTAGGTTCACGGGAGTGTACTCAACAACTTCTCAAAGTTTCATGGCGATCGGATGAATGGTGTACTAATGCATAAAGGACAGACAAACAGAAATTATAGATATGCTATAATAACCTCGAAAATCATGTTTTTCAGTTGTGTCACTTTTTATCGTAATTGTATTAAATTTTATTTCTATGTCATAATTACAGTAGGATAAATTATAAATGAATAAAACTAACAATGATAATGTATGCTTATCAAGTTCATTGTAAACGTGTAATATAGTACCTAACACAAAGCCGTATTTCGTACAGCTATATTTTTTAAGAATATCCAAATTGATTGCATGTAAAATATGTATGTATAATGTATAATAAACAGAATTATGATTAATTAAGACGTAACAAATAATTTTTTAATATGCCAAAGTTCATATTGATTTTTTTGTAAAATTATTAGTTTAAATAAAAAAGTGTAAGAGAGCTTTTTAATAGGAAACTATGTCATAAACATTATTTGCTTGTAATTTTTTTAAATTTGCAATATTTTTTAAGTTATTGGCAAAAGCCCGAAATTTTGAACTTTTCGGAGCTTATTAAATAAAAACTCCAGTCCGATCGATGGGGACTTTTAGTATATTAAAGTACATCTATCAATAATACTTTAAAAAATATTGTTGCCAATTTTTTCCGCTATTTTTCCTTTATTGTCTGGCCTATATTAGTTTTTATCGAAAACGTTTATACAGTTGTTCGCTGTTAACTATTTACGTCAATTATACAGTATAAACTGTTACATTTACTAGTGTATGTTGGCGAACTAAAAATGTCATATTACTCGGATAACATAACTTCTAACACTGAGATCGAATCTAGTTTGACCAGTACGCCCAGTAAGCCATCGTTAATCATTATCGAAATCGTTTATATAGTTGTTTACTATATAAACTATTACGGTAACTGTTTATGTCTATTATACAGTTTAAACTATTACATTTACTAGTGTATGATGGCGAACAAAAAATGTCATATTACTCGTATGACATAACTTCTAACACTGAGATCGAATCTAGTTTGATCAGTGGGCCATCGCAAGTGTCTACAGAACCTTTGTATGGTTTTATAAACTATGATCCGTTTAGCCATCGCGAGGGTGATCGTAAATCGTAAGTGAACTAATGCAGATTAATTGTAAGTAACGTGTTCCGCTCCAATTATATATGCACAGTACTCAATGTTATACGGCTACCACAAGATGTAGCTGAAGATTTTTGTCTCGTTGGTATTTATTCTATCAGCTGTGGCGAAAGTATCATTATGTGTTCGATTTTGCATTATGGTAGAAAATGTTTTCTTAACGTCGCAGTCAGAATTATACCTAATAATAATAATATGCTGACTTAAGAAAATATTTGTAACAAGATATTTCAACCCAAGTTCTCTTTTCGTCAAATACAATTTCTGAACAAATTCTTAATAGCTGGAGTCATTAACATCGTCAATTAGTATGCCGTTTAACTAATCTCAGGTTTAAGTTCAAGGTGGCGGACACTTTCTACTTTCGAAAGACTGACGACTTTATTGTGGTTAATTAGTGCCCTTTCCGTCAAATTTCAAACTTAAGTATTTTTTGAAAGCAACACGTTTTTGGATCCTCATTCACTGGACTACTTAGATTAGTCAAAGATTAAGATAATTTCCAATTTTTCAATCAAATTTAATCTGAGTTTATGTTAACTGGGTTTTACAAACAAATAATTTATTTATTGCTAATTGAAGTAAGTTTCGACGTTAATATAAACAATTTGTTACCTTCATATTGGTAAGAAATTGTACCTGTTATCATATTTATTGTAAATTAAATTGATAGGTAGAGTACCTACTTTGAAATGATTACCTAAAATGAAAATGATGTTTAAATTTTTTAGTTGACACAAAAACACATACACCAGTTAACTTTAATTAAGATTCAGCTTAAATTTAACCATTATTAGGGAGTATAAAATCAAATTTCTAACTTAACCAAATATGAGCAATAAGCAATAAAAATGACAATTGATTAAACAAGCCTTTGGAAGACCCGTCACCTCCATATTTTTTTGGACCATACATAAGGATACGGAAGCCATACTTTTACTTAAATATTGACATCCCAAACTAGGTAGCAACTGTAGCCTTTGATTTAACACTGACTTGTAGATTGACCTAAACAAATGCATCTGCATTCAACGTGTTTCCGGGAGCTTTTTTCACAATCTTATTTTGCAATTATTTGTCTATTGCAGGTACTGGTCGAGTACGGTGGCCATCATCCGGCCTTCCGTCGCCCTAGGGTTTATGTGCTTGCCGTACGTTTTCCAAGAGTTGGGCTTGTTCGTCGCCGTGCCGATGTGCGTACTCTTGGGCTTACTTCTTTACTATTCATACGCTGTTATGGTAAGTCTCGTGACAGTGTAATTGTTCAGGTTTACTTGTCGACATCATCAAGAACCATGATAAAAACACTAGAAAACGTGAGACGTTGCCATTTTGAAACTAGTATCGGCCCACTCTAGTATTTATAGGTCACCCTCAGTTGATATACATATTTTTTTTTAAACTTTATTTCAAGTTATAGGGGAAGTAAAAAATAAAGACGGTTGTGTTATATTAATAATTGGACATATGAATATTAACAATTAGTATGTAAATCTACTATCAGATATTTGTCTCTTTCATAAACATTAATGCCAGGATAATCGTTGGGTCTAACAACTCGTGTTTCGATTATGTAAAAAACACTTAATCAGACAAGTTAATGCCGGTGTGTTGTTGTCTAATATTACTGATTATTATTCATTATTTAATCTGCGTTATATGAAAGATAACCTGATAATATTAAATGTATTATTGTTTTTTTTTTTTTGGGTCATAAACATGTTCAGTGTCGACTGAGATACAAAATGTGTCAAATATCCAGAATGCCATTTTATAGATTTCATGATTTAATCAGACAAAGTTTGTCATTCGGTCCATCGTACTGCAACAGTTTTTCATATTTCATCAAGTAATAACATTTTTGCCAATTTAATGCATTTAAAGCATAGCTATTAACTGTACAATATGTAGATTTATATCCTTCTATTTTCAGATATTGGTGTATCCTAATGTTCTTTATATTTGCTTTTGGCAAAAGTTGTGTGTACACTAAATACGCTTGGCTGGAATTGAAAATAGTAAGTACTTACAGTCGTATAGTAATTATTTGTATGTACACTATAAATTGAATAATTTACACAGTCCAGCATTTTTTTCTACGCACATCATACTATTTTTGTCGATCAGTACGAATGACCTAGCCCTTAATTCTGAGAAATCTGGAAACAGATTTGAGTTTAACATAAAATTAACGAGATTTGAAAGGTACGCATTTCCAAATTCAGTTTTCTATCTTATTTCAGTATGAAAATACAAATATTTTAAAACGTACGTTGTTGGACGTAGAAACAAAAATATGAATCGCAAAAGGGGAAAATCGATGTAGATTGAACGAGATTTAAATACTTACTAAACCTATTTCTAGTAGGACTGGTCATTTTTATGTCACGTCGATTCCGAAAATCGGGTTATCCTTTGTAAACATGTTGAAATTCGGTATTTATTATTTTTAAGGGGAAGAAGGTTAGTAGTTCATTTATATCATATTTCCAGAAGACCAAAACAAAGTCGCTTTGAGCGCATAATCGTTTCAAAGGCGCTAAGTTGGCCTCATTGTAGCCTTTTTTTCACCGAATAGATTCAACATACAAAATAATTGTTGATAATATACCATTGAATGATGTTATTTACTATTACCGCAAAATAAAATAAATGGATAAATACTGTTCATCGCCTGTGCCCTTCGTGTATATTTAGAATTGTTTTTGTTTTAGTATCTTGTCAACAGTGAACTCGACGCCGTTATTGTTTACATGATTTTGTGTTGTACGTTTATGGCATTACCGAGCAACTGCTACATTCCTATGGTATACTTTTTCAATGAATTCATCGTTGTTCTGTTATTGGCAACGTTCGTTGGCACTTCCGCCGTGTTCGTCGTGTCGTCCATGTTTAGCAAACCAGACGTTGTCATCGGAGACGCAACATTAGCCAACGATGATTGGATGGAAATTTTGCCAGGCTTAGGCATTATAATGTTCGCCTACACGTCTATGCCAAAAGTAAAACGCCTAGTTGCTATTTATTTCGAACTATCAAATACTGCTAAACCTGATGCTAAACGCTAAAACATGGTTCTACCCCCAAATTTCTAAATTAAAAAAAAAAAAAACAAGCACAGCTACAACAAGAGTATGTGGGAGTGAGAATTATTCCAGGTTTTCTGATGGAGAAAGGAAAACTTTTTATATTTTCTCCCAGTAAAGTAACTTTCAGCCTTCAGGCAAGATTTCTAATCTATAGAATTGCTATATGCAGGTATCGGCTTAGCGGCTTAAAAGATTTAATTTTAGGTCCAGACGCATAACAAAAATTACAATTTAGCATACATTTTTCAATTAACAATATTGTGTACCGTATGGAAAATAGTTATAAAAACTATGCTTTTAAAAAAACTTAACGTATTTAGATAACAACATTAATACTCAACTTCTAAAATAAGTCCTCTGCGAGGTTTTCCTTCACACACCCTTGGCACATTCAAGTGACTGTTATAAAACAAACAAACGCTAAACTTTGTTTAAATAATAAACGATTTACTCTACTGCTTTTTTTATCTCTTACAAAGGTAATGAAAGGTGAGGACGATATGGATTCGCCAGAACGGTTTGCTGGTATGAAATTCAGCGTGCTTCGAGTGGTCATGTTCAAAATAACCAACATGTTTCTAGTGGTAGGCACTCTCGGCTATTTGTCTTATTACAGCAAAACTAAACTAGGATTTTCGTTGCTGAAAGTTATGTCGGCGAATGCATCAAGTAATTTTTTTACATCGTACGTACCCGTATACAGCTGTTATTATAATATATATCATTTTTTTTAAAAAAACCCTTAAAACAAACATAATATTATAACATTGGTACAGCCGTTTCGTTTAATTTCAGATTTTTCAATGTTCTTAAAGTTCTATACGCCTTTTACATAGCGAGCATGCACCAAGGAGTTTTCTACGAGACAAGTTTATTGTTTTGGACAACTCCCAGTGAATGCCAAAAGAACCTAGACGACGAGGTCTACTGGTTGACGAGGTTCAAGATCGGTATGATCTGGTGGTCGGGTCAGTTTATATTATCAGTGTAATTACTCTTTAAAAAAAGATGGTTATTCTACAGCTATTTGTTCTTTGTTGCAACAATACGACACAAATAAAAAAGTAAATCTAAATGTTTGTGTTGTTATTGTCAACAGCCGTCGTTGCGTGGTTCATGGATAATCGGCTGGAACGGTACATGAGCCTTTTGGGGTGTCAACATTTATGGAATGTGATGGTTTTTCCATATATCGTAGAAATGTGCTTGGTACACAAAGTTCACGGCTTGTCCGCAAAAAAGTGGGTAATCACCAAAGACATATTGTTCATTGTTGCTGGAATTATCATGTTTGTTGCCGGGCTGATAGCCAGCGTTGCTCAATTTTACCAGGATTAATAGTTATTATGTAAAATTGGTTTTAAGTTAAAATATACGGTTACATTATAAAAAAAAAAAGACTTCAGCGTGTTGTGTTTTATGTATCTACCAAACAATTGTTAGAAACCAAATAAAATAGGCTTTATACGTAAGACACGTTATTTCCTCGAAAAGTAATAAAAATTTTCTAATTTTTTTTTTTTTTACTTTACATTGAAAAGTTACTACCCTTTTTTTAGTATTTTCAAGAGCTCTATCAACTATTGGAAGTTAAATGGTAACGTATATACTCAACTTACTTTTTAAAATAAGGATAGATTGCTGCAAATTTGTACTAGTTGATATGGTTGATAATTCATATTCAAGTTGTTATAGGAAAGAAGGAGTACCTACGCACTTTACCCAACCGCACTTCTTCTCCTGCTTCCAATATATTGTCGGCGGAGCACAACGTCTGAATAATGTTTACTGAAACTCCTTATATTTGTGTGAAGTAACTTTATGCCACTATTTAAGATGAGTTGTTCATTTGTTTCTGCTATATCTAGTTTAAGTGTGGCTAACTCCTTATTCACTAGAGTAGTTAGCCAGTTATTCGATGCCATTTTTGTTAAATATAGTGCACTTACAGTTAATTTTTGTTATATACATGCTGAGGTAAGTCACCATAACAGATAATCAGCTTTGTCGATAAACCAACCATGCACCACTCAAAGTATATTAAAATAAAAGCAAAAGGTTGAAATAATGCATTTAAACTAAGTTAATGTTTTAATCGCGCAGTTTATTTTTAAACCACCCACGTACTATTCAAAATAGATTAAAGTGACAGAAAAAGGTTAAAAAAAAAAATTTATACTAAAAAATTTTTTAAAGTGAATAAATTGAAAGACAAATATCTTAATAAAGAAGAAGAATGTAAATATAAGAACATTTATCAATGTTTTTATTGCAATGTTTTACTTATTTTTTTGTAGCTTTAATTGGTGTCTCATTTTTAAGCTTTATTATTTTTGTTTCAGCTTTTTTTCTGGTAAGTATATCACCATTATTTACCCAAACATATTTAAAACCTTTAAGTTTTGCAGCTGATCTTGCTTTCCCAAACAATTGTCTCCTTGACTTTGTAAACTTTATCATCTTTATTGAAACTAGAGTATATAATATCATTGTCGCACAAGTTTCATTTTGATTTCCAACTTTTAATGATGGATTTTTTTCATTTTCATATCTATTAATCTAAGTAGACATTTTAAATACACAACGCTAGCATTTACATATTTTTAGTTCCTAATAAATCCGATTTGTAAACATTTTATTTAAGATACAATAGTTAAAAAAACTGATATACTGTATCACTTGAAACGTATTTTTAATTAATAAAAACCTACTTAATAAAATCCGTATTCGGTTAATTATCTAATGTTGACAAATTGGCTTTTGTTGATCGATAAAATTTGATAATGCCATCATATAACTAACTGGAACATACCTACGTTTACTCTGTAAAATCACTTTAATAAAAAAAACAGATAAAAAAAGCGTTTTTGCGCACGTAATACAAACTAGATAAAATACGATAAACAATTTATACTTATTGTATCAAATGATTTAATTTCAGAACCGTTAAACAGCGTGGTGACCGAATGTCGTTCAGATAGACAATGGTACTAACCGAAAATTAGTGTTTTCGTTGCGAAAATCAAATGTACCGTAACTTGACTTAAACGTTTTTTTAAACTTTTTAGTTGACCATTTTTCTTTTCGTTAATACCATAATTTCGTTGTAGTTTCAACAAATAGTATACATTTTTAATGGGTGATGTTTTTAATCTCGTGCTATAATGGTATATCTAAAATAGAAAACAAGTAACAAATACTATATTATGTAAATTATAGTGTACAATTCTTGTCAATTGCGTGCTTAAGATGTATTTAAAATAAATGTTTGAAATCCCTATGTTATATTTTGTGGTATTATTTAAATAGTTTTTTTTTTAACTGAAAGTATTCCCCATAATGTTGAAAATCTTAAAAAAAGTGATAACAATAAACAAACCATAACCGCGCCAACATTACTCACTTTTTATAGTTTCTGAACACGTGGAATAGTTACTATAGAAATCATGTAGCTAATAATAATACTATAACTATAATATTTACAATTATTAACATTTACCATCGTGTTACTTGTTTTCCCAGCAAGAGTTAGTATATTTTTTGAAAGTATCGCGTGCCTTGGATTTGCATCATGTCCGATGACTGTAAGGCCATCTTTTACTGCCAAAACGACGGGGAGATGAGTAACTTGACAATGGGTAATAGCACCCCGGGATGCGAGTCTGTAACTAATAACCGTCCGAGTTACATGTATCCTGAATTCGTCAACTCTTTATTAAGTAACGCTAATATTATATGAATTCATAAAATTGTACCTGGAAAATGCTTATGAAAATTCTGCGGTCAACACACAGGTGGCATGGCCGGTATAGGAATAGGCGTTTCGATAGGATTGAATACATTTATGGTCAGCCAAATGATGCAAGCCGACAACGATTTCGCTGAAAACGGATGTGCAGGAAAAAATTTGGTTACGTGGATTACGGCGTCTTACTGTTTGGGAGTGTTCATCGGTGGTTGCACCCAAACTCGTTTGGTCGAATGTGTCGGATTCAAGTGGTCGATGGCAATTTACGACGTTTTCGTTTTCGTAGGGTTAATAATTCTGGCCCGGTTCGATCCCACCGAGAAAGAATTCGTATGGGCGGGTCGACTGGTACAAGGTATCGGTTGTGGCGGGCTGGGCTTGCTGGTGCCGGCGTATATAGCGCAGGTTACGGATATCGATATTAAAGGTAAGCTATGACAAGATATAACCAGAACGGGTTTACAACCTAGTTTTTAACTATTTATCTCTTATTTACAAGTATACGGTAGGCAAACTGTTTTGGTGCTCGTGTTGTCATGCAAAACAAATAGTGCAACCAAAAAAAAGAGTATATTTTAACCCGTCCTGTTGATTTTAAGCTCGCACTGACGTCACACGTGACAACAAGTCAGTGATTTAAAATCCCACTGGACTGGCAATACAAAAAAAAACCCAATACCGTTTCTTTTATTGTAGGAAATTACTTCGGATAGCAAAATATGTTCACCGAATTTTCGTAGGGCTCTTTAGAAATTTTTCTTTTTTGTTTTCAATTTAAAGCTTGACGGCTATTGACTAATATCTGAACTTTGATGTACTTTAACAGCTAGGATGCAGGTGATACATCAAATGTTCATTTGCTTCGGAATGTTTGCCGCGTACGACATAGGAATGATCAGTCAATACAAGCATTTAGTTTATTTGTGCACACCTTTGCCTTTTTTCCATTTGTTACTCGTGTATTTCATAGCTGAGTCACCGTATTACATTTTCGACAAAGAAGGCTACGAATGCAATGCCGGCGGATACCATAGAAGTCTCCGAGTAATTTAAAAAATCAATCTTCTCCTCGAAGGAAAACGTTAGATCATGAATATGTCTTATGATCAGCTGATTTTTTATCTATTGTCAATCGTATCTTATCAGCTATTTTAAATTATTTTTACATATTTTGGTAAGGTAAAAAACACCCGTCCTCGCCGTTTTCCCACCTTCATTAGATAGTAATGATGATACAGATTAAATCAATCAATTTGTCTAATCTATAATAAATATAAACTATAATCACTGATCTCTTATCACTAACACCCATTCCTCTATTATTTAACGCGATAGGTATTTTACATGTAATTAATAACATTTATATTCGTGACAATGCCATGAACGTTTACGCATATTTTCCATTGACCCTAGCTATAAAACATTTTGATGTCAACATCAATAATCGTTAATCAGTTGTTCAGTTACCGTAGTAGTATTTTCACATTGCTCTAGCAAACCACGCAAAAGAATCACGACGAAACGTGCTTACCGTCAGAATTTTTACATAGAACCCACACCCAACAAGTTGCCATCATTGGAACGGGACTGATGGTATTTCAACAGCTCTGTGGTGCCAATATGGTGATAATGTATGTGAAACAAGTATTACAGCCTTTCGGAGACCCCGACGACACTTCTCGTATGACTCAAACCTTGATAATATGGCTGGGCATACTTAAGGTACAACTGGTGTTTTAAGTTACTTGTGTACATAAATATTTAACTTTATGGTTAAATCATGTATTGATTATTTGTAAAAAAAAAAAAAGGTAAATGTATGATTCAGTCCTTAAAAACCGACTTTGAAAACACTGTATTTTTAAACAAAAACAAACTCATAAAACTTAATATTCCAGTGAAATACAAATATTGCACCTAAAAGTCGTAAAGTTTTAGGCATCTACCTCTATTCTAAGCATTATGGTTCTATTTTAATAAAATATTTTTTCATTTATCTTCTTTTACTATTTATTTTATTTTACGGTCATGGATTAGGATATATATATAAAACAAAGGTTCCAGTCCGCTTTCGGTTCCAAATTTATCACGAGAAAAGCATGCTGTATTGGTTTGAGAATTTCTCATTCTTATTTTATAATAAAGTCCTTTCAACTAAACCCATAAAACTCTATTGGAATCAATGGGCCTGGATGAAATCAGTCCATCACGCCGATGGGATAATATAGACGACACTATTGTGTTTTCTTAAACAAAAAGTTACAAGTTTAAAGTCCATCGTTGTGTAAATTTCTTGTAATCAAAGTTTGTGTCTAACCCTTAGGTCATTTTCTGTGTGATCGCTATTGAATTGGTTGAATTTTGGGGCCGCAAGACTTTATTGTTGACGTCTTCTCTTGGCATGGGAGCAAGCCTATCGGTATTGATAGTTTACTACGTTTTTACAAATTCTTCGGAATTTACTGTGACCGATTACAAGTCATATGTGATATTAACATACGCTTGTTTCTATTTCATCGGCTGGGGTCCGATCGTTATGGTCGTTTTCGCTGAAATCACAACCTTAAACGTGAGTATACCATACCATTTGTAAAAAAAACATAATACATTTTTGAAATTGTGTTGACTGTAAAATTATTCTCACATACAAAATTGGAAATTGAACACGGTCACAATTGCAATTTCCTTTTTTTTGTGGGTATATTGACTTTTAAGATTAATGAGAACATTGAATATGATATGACCCCATTTTACATCTATGTTCAGTGAGATTTAAAAACATTGTTATAAACTATAACTCTATGATGAGATAAAAGTATTTAGTTTTTTTAAGTACTGTACTGTCGTTCGACCTCTTGATTACTTCATTATCAAGTACAGTATATTACAGTTCTATATACAGACTCAAACTTGATTTCATTTTTGGCATTGTTATAAAATTTTACAGATTATGAAATGGGCCACTGGAGTATTCAACGCATGCGGCCAAATCGTCTTCTTTCTAGTGGTGTACTTTTTTTACAACGATCACGCTTATATGACCAACTCTGTTATTCTGTGGATATTCACAGGGGCTTGTTTCGCCAGTGCCTTGTTTGTCGTTTTATGTGTTCCCGACACGCGAGGGATGACACTTAAGCAGATTAAAGAAATGCTGGAATACGATAGTTGAACCAGATTATAAATACATAACATGTGAGCACTTCGTGCCAATGTAGAAATTCTGTACAATACATGTTTTCTTTTTTTTTCTAGAATAATACAATAAACACATTTTTCTTTGGGATTTCATTAATAATATTTATATTAAGGTTACAACTCCTTAAACTACATTATGAACTATGACTACTGTTAGTTAAAGCAGGCGACTAGATGCATCTGAGGATTTGAAATTTATACTTTATATTTATATTTATTGATATACTTAATGAAATGTAACGCTAAAATGAGCATGGAGTATACATAACTCATAATATAATTTAACAAAATATGAACTTTAAAATAAATACAGAAAAAATACTTAAGGATATATAAAGTGAAGGTTAGAATGTATTAATACAAAAATTTAAGAAACATAGTCTAACCAAAAATATCAAATGTATAAACTTTCACCGGATCTATAAAATCATGAATAAAATTAATGTAATTACTAAATGAAATACGTTTTATTAACATACGGTTGACTGAAATAACTAAAGTTCTGTCGATGGCTAGGGTTGTAGAATACAGTTGTGTAAAGAAAAATAAGTGACAATATAGGAAATGATATTAAGAATTTCGAGACAATCAATCAGCAAACTCAAAACAATTTCTTTATGTCAAAACTCAAATGGTTCTAATATTAATATTCTTTTTTCCATGTCTACAGATATTTAATTATAAAAAATTAGCTTATATTTCGCATACGTATCAACGTATGGTCAGTACATATTCAAACAGTCGTTTCATACAACGAACATTCAGAATACAAAATAAAACCTAATATATTATCATATTAGAAACCCAAATTATGGTCTCTGGTAAAAGAGTTCTGTACAGGTCATAAAATAATCGTTCTACTCGTTATTATTATTTCAGATAAAAAAAAAATTGTAATAAATCTTTATTATATATTTATCATATTATGAATAACCGGTTAAAAAAAAAGACTCGTTGATGACAAGTTTTGAAAAAAATATTTATGGAGTTATTAAGAAATAGGCTGAAGGAAAGTATAGTATGAAGTACAGTATAAATGAGCATGCCTAATTAATGTCTTTTACAACTTATGACCCGATCCGATTATTATCAATATCTTATTAAAAATTCTAAATAATTTTTAAAATCTTATAAAAAAAAAAAGGTATTTTTGATTGTTAGTATTTACATATTGTGGTTAACGTTGATATTTTTATTGTTGTGTATACAAGTGTTCCTCAACTAATAACAATATGTAAATATAAAAGCTTAAATTAAAACTTCACAAGACTGGTTTTTTTACAACTTTGCCTATCTGACTTTATAAAAAATATATATTATACACTTATAATATAACTTGTGCAAATGATTGCAGACACGTATACGACAACGATCGGATTAACATTTCTTCATAGAGACGTTATACATTGTATTGAATAAATTGTATTACTTCTCTAATAAAAATATGGTTTCTTTTAAAACTTAAAAGTAATAGTTGTTATGGAACTTATTAACAACCAACTATTAATCATTTATAAGAAAAAAGTCAAATATAAAGTCCTAAAGATAATAATAGCAATATTTTTTTTTTTTTTTTTAATTACACTTAGTGTTTTTGATCTAGAGGCGCTAAAGCATCCCAGAGTCTGTTAGACCCTCCACCTAGCTGTGCTTATGCGGCTTTCACTGTCAATATGTTTTTACTGGATACACTTGAGAACCTAAAAAAATATAGCAATCTAGGACATAACCTATACATTTCAAAAAAACAAAATCCTTTTTAGATAAAGAGCATATGTATTTATAAAAAAATGCGTAAATTATAATATAAATTATATTCATATGACGCACAACAATGGTAAATATTTTTTTTATCGATAAACTGTCATGCTCAAACAGCTATGTAAATAAATAAACATAGTCTAGCCTGCTGTCAAATATTGATTCATTTCCGAATAATGAGCAAAACTAATAACCAAAAATACTATAAGTTGAAACTCTGCGTCAAAATTTAGTACATCATTTAGTAAGCTGCACTATCAAAAGTCGTAAGTATGCTTTTATTTAAAATTAGGGAAATTTTTTAAATACGTTGGATAAAATTCTATTTTAGAATTTAAGTTTCATTATTATTTGGCTTGAGGTGTAGTGTTAGAATCGGAGTTGGGTATCTTTCGAGTAATTATTTAAATAATGTTTTATTCGAATGAAAAAATTCATTCCAATAACTTTTAAAATAATTGTACGAATAATCTGTAGAAAAAATATTCGAATGAGAATTTACATTTCTCTTGTTGGAATAAATATATATAAATAAATTATTATTTAATTTAAGTAAATATAAAAAATATATTTAGAGTTGTAAACGGCGACCTCTCATCTCTGCAGCAGCACTGAATTTTTTTATGACATCCTTATTAATAACATTTGATTTATCGCGTTCAATCTGAAGTATTCCTAAGTTCCTAAGTTAACCTAACTTAACCGTGACTATCCTATTGTTATTCTTAGGTAATTTTTTATACGTCTAAGAGTCGAAAAGCTTCTTTCCTAAGACGCAGAATAGGTTGGTATTGTAAGGAATAATTTAAATAAACTTTTC
This sequence comes from Adelges cooleyi, assembly GCF_023614345.1. NCBI lineage: Eukaryota > Metazoa > Arthropoda > Insecta > Hemiptera > Adelgidae > Adelges > Adelges cooleyi. Next base: position 2,585,696 of record NW_026095978.1, read on the forward strand.
AAACTTGGAAACCAACTTTATTATCCCCGTATAATAGATATTTAGCTTTAAATTCAATTTTATTTTCATTATTATGACTTTAATAGGTACATCCGATTAAATATTGATGTTTCTGATGCAAGGGTGTCTTCACTAAAACCATGTAATTTACTTACTTCTTTGTATGAATCTTTCTTTGGATTATCATTTAATAATATGTCTTGCATACATTTCAAAATATGCAAGTCTTGTTCAAACCGTACTCTCAGGTCATTTACAATGTTGTCGAGAACTGTATAGTATATATTTACTATTGTAATGATATTTCACAGTTGTATTCTCATTTTGTTTTAATCCAACTCCAAGTTTTAGGGTTTTTTTCAATCCTGGAAAGTTTTGGACAATTTGTTTCATTTTATTTCCTTAAAATGTCTTTAGTGTCATTGATTTGGCTTCTTGGTTTTATCAGATCCCCTTAACAGAGTCATCCTGCTCTGGTTTTTCTGCTCTAACCGAACTTTTTGTTACCTTCGTATGACGATGGGTTTAAAATCGTCTCCCTTGACATTTTCTTATCTTATGTCAACGGTATTATCAAGACTAATTGGGATAAAGATTTAGTAACTTTGGACGATGTAATAATATTCGCGAGAAATCTATCAGAACATAACTCAAAACTATGCGATGTGTTTGACCGTTTAAGACTACATAATTTGAAAATTTGGATAAATGCAATTTTATTCAAATGGAATGTACTTTTTTAGGACATATTTCTAGTTTCTGGAGATGGTATAAAGCCATACCCGGAAAAGGTTCAGACAGTTTTAGAATTTCCAGTTCCAAGAACACCAACAGAAATAAAGTTCTTTTTAGGCTTGAGTGGGTATAACTGGTCATAACTGGTTGATATTAATATATATTTTTTACATTTTTATAATGGCGTCAACTTCATTTCTAAGGATTTTTTTTAATTGATATAACATTCTATATAAAAATGTTTTCCTTTTTTAATTATCTAATGATTGAATGATAAAATTAAGTAATGTAATTGCAATGTTTTATTATTGTTTTTTTAGATTTCAATAGTATTCAATTTACGCGCCTATATACACCGTCGTACAATGAAGTTCAATGGCTTGTGTCTTTTATCCGTGTTGCTAGTTAGTTCTTTGAATGTCGTTTCGGGACATAGCTGTCTTAATTTTGAACCTATGGATGGTTTCGAAATGGAAAAGGTAAGTTCAAGTCATGCATTTGGTACTTGACAGGATATATTATAACAAAACAAAACAATTGTGTACGAAATATGGATATTCCTAAATCATAACTATTATAGTTATCGGATATGAGCTTAACTATAATTTTAAATATAGCTTTCAAATGTTTATTTAATTTGGTACACATATGACTTGTAATCTGGAAAATATACTAAGTGGGGGATAATTCAATCTTAGCACTCTTTATGAGCGAAGACGGAAAGGGTATACATACAAAATAATCGAAAACTTAATTATTCTTTTTTATTTACACACCTAGTTGACATTTCCTAAAAAAAATCACAGAATAACTGTCTTAAGAATATCGTGTTAATTTATTCCTGTGTACTCGTACTAATCCATAACTTTTTCTATAGTTTTATGGATCATGGTACGCCATTAAAACAACGTTACCATTTACTCGATGCTTAGCGTATGATTTTTACCCACAGAAAGTAAAAAAAATTAAACCTATTACCAATTACCAATTTTATTATGGAGAATTGGAAGCCAATACAAGTTTACCATCAGACATGACATATTCTGATTCTAATCAGGATTATTCAAGTACGTGAAATTTGAAAATTTAATTTTTAAAATTCGCATTTTACAAAAACTTTCTAATACGTTTATGTACAAAAAATTTATATAATAAAATTGCTACCAATATATTTTTACCATTCGTGAGAATAAACCACATAACCTAACCCTTTAATATGTATGTTATAAAAGTACAAACCGGGTGTTTATCATGATTTGACAGATTTCTATATATCGATGGTGACATGGCAAATGGGTCTAAGTGACACTTTGGGTTTAAGCGACACGGCTCTATACCAATAGTATAGGTTAGAAAAATAAATTATAATTCATACATTTTATAATATAATTATATTATTGAAAAATTCCCAATTCTTACTAAAAAAAAGTAATTGGGAACTTAAAAAAAAAAAAGTAAAATCACAAAAAGAACGTTTAGTGGCCATCCTGAAAACTATGAAATATGTCGCTTAGACCCTTTTGCCATGTCACCATCGATATATTGTTATGAGTTCGTTCATCGAGATACACAAAAAATTCCTTATTATTATAAAACTAATGGTACCGCTTGTCAACCAGTTTATATTATAAAGATACCTAATTGGAATTTTTTGTTACACTTTGCAGATCCTGAAGTAAAGAAACCGTCTTTTGTTGTGTTCGACACTAACTATGAATCCTATGCGAGTGTGTTCATGTGCGTAAAAATGCCAAATGGCTCTGGCTTCAAACATTATGTAACCATTTTATCCAGATCAATGGTCTTAGACAAAGAAGTCCTAAATAATGTAAATACAAAATAAAAATTGCTTGGTTTATTATTTATCATTGAACATGATATTTATCATTTTAGAATAAAAAGAAAAATAAATTAATTGAATCTAATTTTTTACAGTTAAAAAAATGTATTGTTTGTTTTTTAATTTACAGTTGATTGTAGATATATTTTCGGTAGCTGTTCTAAAACTCAGTAACGTTGACCACAAGAACTGTAACTATGGGAGTCTCGTTGAAGATAGTAATGATGAGAATATCATTGACGACGATGGAAAACCTTACGTTTCGATTAAATGGATAGAAGACCCTACACCATAAGGATGTATTTAAGTTAATTAAATACGAATAAATTCCAAAGATTTATAATTCAACCAGTTTAGTATTTATGGTTTAGTATTTATCGCTCAAAGTGCACCGGCTGCAAAATGATTGCAACTTTTCATTATTACATGCATATTCAGATAGATATGATTTTTTACAGTTACTGACAACATTTTTAATAATCCAACAAATGTGTTATATCTTATCAATTTTATTTCGTTGAGTGCGTTCATGAACATCGTCAAATCTTTTAGAATTTAATAAAAATTGAAATCCATTTCGCACGTTGACAATTTATTTATTAAGTAGGTACAAATAACACATACACGTAGTATATTTAACTTATAATAATTTTAAAAAAATAACTATTAATCCTAGAAAAATTGAGCAACGCAGGCTATCAGCCCAGTAACAAACATGATAATTCCAGCAACAATGAACAATATGTCTTTGGTGATTACCCACTTTTTTGCGGACAGGCCGTGCACTTTGTGTACCAAGCACATTTCTACGATATATGGAAAAACCATCACGTTCCATACATTTAAACATCCCAATAAGCTCATGTACCGTTCCAGTCGATTATCCATAAACCACGCAACGACGGCTGTTGATAATAACAACATAAACATTTGGAGATAATTTCTTTTCGTGCATTATCAAAAGCCGAGCTAACATGCGTTCAAGTAGAGCCACATTTGGACTACCATCCGCATCTTGCACCAATTAGGTGTTAGGGCGGCTTAAACGTTAACGGTTTCAATATAATATATTATCACAGAATAAACAGAATAGAAACTATCCAACTTTTACATGGGCTCTAATGAGACGGGACAAAATTATGTCCGACATCTTGAATATGATCGAGAAATGACCAGTGCTGATAGGTGTAGGAAAATTCTCATATTTTGTTCATTCTGGCTAAACTGTTCACTCGAAAAACTCGGAAAATGGCATAATGAACATCATTGTCGTTGCACGATATTTAGTATATGAACAGTGTAGCCATAAGTCACAGAAAAATTGAAAACAAGGAAATATCTGAGTTCTGGCATTACTAGCTAAAACTCAATGTCTGATCTTTTATTGATAAGCTCTAAGATCCCCTTCAGTTTATTCTGTGATATTATTATACAACCCTTTGAGTTTACCTTATAACACAACCTTTTATTTTAATATCAGTGTTGCCAACGCCTTTAACCTGTGCATAATTTTTGATCTTATTAAACAAATCTTACACGTAAAACCAGCAAATTTATTGTCTAATCGTAATAGTGTTTTCACATGTTTAGTACTGTATGTACTCATTTAAAATTAAAAAAAGATTGTTTAAAAAAAAAATAACGTTTGTAACATTTCTGTGCCGATAGTTTTACAAACCATTAATAATTTAAAACCGCAACGGTATAAAATTATGGTAAAAAAAAATTAATAGTAGAAATTAATAACATCATTAAAGAGTAATTATACTGAGAATTTAAACTAACCGGACCACCAGATCATGCCCATGCTGAACCTCGTCAACCAATAGACCTCGACGTCCAGGTTCTTTCGACAATTACTAGGAGTAGTCCAAAACATTAAACTTGTTCCGTATAAAAGTCCTTGGTGCACACTCGCTATGTACATGGTGTATAAAACTTTAAGAACGTTGAAAAATCTGAAATAAACAAAACGGCTGTACCTAAAATATAATACTTAATAATAATATTTTCTTTTTAAAGGTATTTTTTCAACATTACATACTATAACAACAGCTAAGTTTACAATGTAGACGGGTACGTACGATGTTAAAAAATGATTTGACGCATTCGTCGACATCACTTTCAGCAACGAAAATCCTAGTTTATTTTTGCTGTGATAAGACAAATAACCGCAAGTGCCCACCACTAGAAACATGTTGGTTATTATGAACATGACAACTCGGAGCATACTCCATGTTGTACCAGCAAACCGCTTTGGCGTGTCCATATCGTCTTCACATTTCATTACCTATATAAGAAATAAGAGAAGCAAATCAAGAAGCTGTCATAAAATAAATAACTAGTTATTTTTAACAAATGAAGCTTAGTACTTTTTTGTTTTATAACCGTTACTTGTGTGTACCAAAAAATGTGCGCAGAGAACACTTTTAGATGGATTGTAATAATGTTAATCTTGATACAACATTTCTGGGGTATTTGTAACTATACGGTACACAGTACAGGGTATATAATATGAATTATTAAAAAGTGTATTTTAAAGTATTTATTTTTTTCAAAAACAAAAGGCTCGTGATTGTTGAAAAATCTTCTAAGAATTGAGCCTGTGCTATTAGTTTTACAATAATGTAGGTTATTATTGTGTCTGTTTATACTGTAACAATTCCTTCGAGTAGCAAATCTTTAAATCACAAATTTTATCTAGTTGGTATTTTGAGGATGGGGGGGGGGGAAGTAGAAATAGTTTATTCCTCGACCCTTTAAATTTGGATAAACAAAAATGAACTATACATCTTTTAAATTTTAAATTTTACTAGCTATATATTCGAGAAAAAGGGTCGGTTTGAGTTGGAATTTATAAGGAATATGTCCTATACTTTCTTACTGTGCTTGGTTTGGACCGTACTAGTTTGAACATAGTAACAACTGATCTACACTGAAGTGTTTATTAAAAAATGATATTACCACTTTCCGTTGTAAACCTGTGAACTCCCATCCCACTTTTCTCCGTCTCTACTGTGTCCTGAGCTCACTATGCCTCGACCTCACTGTAATTTAGTTTACACAATGATTCCATAGATTTTTCTATTTTTACCATCTACAGTTTCATAGGGAAGCATTTATTATAAAGTGATTTTACCACATTCAGTTGTAATAATTCCTGAAAACTTGTAAACTCTCCAACCCCACTATACTGGCTTTTCTTTTTTGAATTCAGAACCATTGGCGATAGAAACACGTTTTTTTTAGCATTTAGCATCAAAAGTATTCGTAAGTTCGAAATATATAGCAACTACTAGGAATTTTACTTTGGGCATAGACGTGTACGCGAACAAAATAATGCCTAAGCATGGCAAAATGTCCATCCAATTATCGTTGGCCATTGTTGCGTCTGCAATGACCACGTCCGGCTTGTTGAACATAACCGACATGATGAATGCGACGGAAATACAAACAAACGTTCCCAATAACAAAACGCACATAAATTCATTGAACAAGTATGTAAAAAGCATGTAGCTTTTTCTCGGCAACGCAACAAACGCACAACACACAATCATGTAAACAATGGCGGCGTCAAGTTCGCTGTTGAAAAAGGACTAAAACAAATAATTTGTATAGAATAAATAACGAAGAAATATGAAGGGCACAAGTGAAGTGGGTATTTGTCCATTTTTTTTTCGTATTTAATATAAAGTTAGGATGGTAGAAGAAGTGCTGTTGGAAAGTACAAAGAGATAAAAATAATACTACACTCCACTTTTCCTCCTGCCCTAAACTCGATACTTCAATAACTTCAAAAACGGTTATCCAAAACTGGTTAACATTTTTAGTACATTATTCTCAATTTAAAAATTAATGAAGTGTATGCGTTAGTTACCAATTTAATTTAAAAAGTTGCTATAAAAAAAAACTAAGTTGGGAGGAGGTAAAAACAAAAACAAATTGTGAAAAATTCATATCACATATAAAAATATTATAAAAAAAAAATTGTACCTCTTATTAAACCTCATAAGATATTAAGTGGTTTACGATAAAATTATCACCCTGTATTAACTCCTTGATGGATTAAGTTATTCATACTGGTCGACAAAAATATGATGTTTTGCTTCTAACAAAACAGGTCGGTTTAAATATGTTATTTTACTTTAAGTGTACATGCAACTAGTTTTTACACGTTTGTTAGAACTTACATTTTTTATTTCAATCCAAGCGTATTTGGTGTACAAACAACTTTTACCAAAAGAAAAAGTCGAGAACATTAATATAGACCAGTATCTGTAATAGCAGGAGATAAAAAAATACACATTGTAAAGTTAGAAATTATAGTCTAAACGCATTAAAAAATGTCTAAAATATTATTACTTGATATAATTTGACAAAAAGTTGCAGTTCGATGGACCGAATGACAGACCTTGTATGATTAAATCGTGGAACCTAAAAAATGGCACTCTGGATATTTGACACATTTTGAATCTTAGACGACACTGATTATGTTTACGCCCACAAAAAAACAACATCCAATTAGTATTTAATTCGGTTGCCTTTCATGGGCTAGTATATTTAATACATGTTTATAACTATTTAAATCCGGGATCGCTATATAAAAAAAAAGAATATCATTTACAGTATATCTTTTAGGAAAACGTTAATTTAAAAATGAATATTAGTTAATAATATGATTATTAATTAAAGCTCCTAATCGCCCAGTTTTATGGTATATACTATATACACAGGAGATATTGCATTTTTTCTTGGTAAACTGTTTTTTAATACATATACTGCGTAATTACCTAGAAATCTTAGCTAAAACGGCTTTGCAGAAGGTATGTACCTACATTGTATTTATTAAGATATCAGATAATATATTGTAGGTACTAACTAAAACCATTATGTTTTTGTCATTCTGCTATTATCATTTTATTATAAATTATCATTAACAGTGAATACAAAATTACATACCAATAACTGACAGAAGATTATCTTAATGGAGATACTGTACTTTGTAAAGTTTATTTTTCTTTTAATACATGACCGTACTACAGAAAATGCAGCATCTCCTTAAATATGAAATCAAATAAAAAATTCAAAACATAAAGGTTGCTTATGACAAATAACCATTGCAAAAAAAAAGTGAGGGAAAATATTAAATTTAAAGTGGAAAACAAAGAAACCGAAAAATTAATTTTCCCAACATTTTGATTATTGTAGATACTGCTTGACTCTTTAAGAGGGCATTACGTTATGGTGGTTAATGCCATCGTCCTGCATTCTTTTAAAATGATAACTTCAAATTTTCCAATAATATTCAACATTTAAATTGATAGCTTATGGCATTTATATGTAAAGAATAATATCGTGATATCTTAAATGTATTAATAACGATTATAAGATGAGGTATACTTGGAGATTTCAATGCGGACAGTATGCATTAAAAGTACTGTCGACTAGATACACAAGCTTAAAAAAAAAAGGTGCCCGGTAAATTAGATTTGTTCCGGTATTTATATCATAAATGATTATTTGTATTCGCTTTATATATTTTCTAGCCATAATATTAACAATCTTCATTATAAAGATAAAATGATTTGCATGTAAGTTTCGACAATGGCTCGTGACTTACCATAACGGCGTACGAATGGTAGAGAAGAAAGCCAGAGAGCAAGCACAACGGCACGGCGACAAACAAGCCCATCTCCTGGAAAGCGTACGGCATGCACAAAAGTCCGAGAGTGACGGATGGCCTGATGATGTACACCGAACTCGTCCAGTACCTGCGATAGAAAATACACGTTTATTGTGCTTGTTGTTTCGAATGAAACAAATAATTGCTAAATAAAACGGTGAACTCGGATGTATTTGTATAGATCGACGACGGGACAACATTTATATTAACGGCTACAGTTACTACACAGTTCGGGATACCAATCGTTTAGCCCATAGTGTCTAACGTAAAATTGACCACTTTGTATGTATTTGAAGCTGGTCTCGTTTTACTTACAATCAATATACTACTGTATTAGTTCACTTACGTATTACGAACACCCTCTCGAACGCTAAACGGATCATAGTTTATGAAACCGTGTATAAGTTCAGATGACACTTGACGATCAGCTGAAGTGTGTGATGGCTTACTGATCAAACTTGATTCCATTTCAGCGGAAACATTTATGTTATCCGAGTGATACGACATTTTTATTTCGTCAACTAACACTAGTAAATATAATAGTTTACACCGTATAACAAACATAAATGGTTACCGGCGAAACAACTATATACGCAAATACTATAAATGATAATACCGGAAGGCTAAGTCTTTTTGGCGGCTAGCTCCCCCCCCCTCCCAACATCAGTGTAACCATATATTGTGATACAATATACCGTATGCATACTACATATTATATGGTAATAATTTATATTTGATAAACCTATGTAAAATTTCTATTTTCAGTGTAGACATCGTATCAGAATAATGTTATTTTGATTCCCTGATTTGGAAAACACTGTGGTTGGGGGGAGTGAAATTCTGTCAATACAAATTAACATTAACTTCCCGGTATTATCATTTATAGTATTTGATGTAAGCGATTTCGATAATGATAAATATATAGAGTGTTCAAAAGTTTGGAAACCTTTTACTTTCATGGCCACTTTTGACTTTTGTATGTGGTTAAGTGTAACTTTAAGCACATTTCAAGCGAAATCAAAATTTATAGAACTAAATTAGACTGTGAGCTCATTCATTGAACAATCGGTAAACTACCTGCGTATTAAGTTTTAAATGAAAACAAACTGTTATTTAAGTAATTGTATAAACTTTATTTAGCATAATGGACAAACTTCTTATTCTACTCTTTTATCTGATATGTGTTTATTCATATCATATTTTATTGTTTACTAGCAGCTAAGCCCGTTGTTGTTGAAATACAATGGGCGCTATATGTTTTTCCTACCTACTCTTTATACTGAGAAGTCTGATGGAAACGTTTTAATTTGACTCGGAAATGCAAATATCCATATTTTATTGATGTAAAATGATGATAGTTTATATAGAAGACAGATTGTATGAACAGAGAAGCATTTTATGCATTTTAATACTTCAGTGTAAGTGATGTTTTTGGTAAAAATTTGACTTGAAGTTTCAATGAAACTTGCTGAGGAGTGTCAACGATTTTCATTACAATATAATCAAAACAACGAACACACATAAAGCAACGTACAACTGTCCATAGCAGAAAACCGGCTCTGACAGGAAGATTCCTAATTTTTCCAGCGTTTGCCCTTGCGACTTGCTTATTGTCATTTCGTACGGCGAACACTTAAGGGATTGTTTTTGCCGCAGAGTGAATGGTAAATCGGTATCAGTGGGTGCTAGTTTTACCATCGAATGAACACTATTTGACTGCTAGCCGAACCGGTCAGTACTCTGCTGATGACAACGTTTGGCTTAAGTTCTTGACCTACCATTCGTGAGCCATTACAGAGACTTTTTTTGTGTTCAAATTCCTTATTAGGATGATCACTGCTCCTGGTTTGAGGTTGAGCAGATAACATGGCATTTCAGAGGGTGTTAGGGTGATCAAGAATTCAACTGGGTCAAAGTGTTCGATGCGTTGCTCTCCGTCTTGGTCGATTGTGTCGTGACTCAAGTATGTGTGAACTCTGTTTTCGAGGACCTCGTGCACTGTTTCATTCATTCTGTCAACATTAGCATTTTTTGGACACAAAATTGCTTTGGTTGAGTACACATCAACATCTTTGACGTTTAGTTGGGAGCCATACACTTTTGCCGCCAAATCGCCATCGTACAACACAAATCGTGGGATTGCTAGTGTCTCTTCTAGTAAGGATTCAACTTTGGGATGATTCCCGTCCCCTATACTTAGCAACCATTCACTGAAGGATTTATCCACTGATCTTACGTTCTTTGTAAGTGAAAGAATCTTGAATATGGTATTTGATACAGCTTTCGACGATCTTCACTCTATTGTCACGTTTAACAACTGGCAATGTCCGTCTAAAGTCTCCTAGCAGCATAGTTATCCCTCCAAAAGGCTTGTTATTGCTCATGATTTCTTTTAGTATTCGGCCAACAGCTTTCAAGGCGATCGAGGGAGCCATTGTAGCTTCATCCCAAATAATGATCTGACTTTCCCTAATGATTGCTGCTTCATTTGAAGCAAGTCGGAGGTTTGAAGTGGAGGTTTATTTTAGAGAGGAGACTAATTTGAAGAGTTTGTAGTATGTTTTTTCTCCTTCTAAAAGATTCGCCGCAATACCAGTTGATGCAGTTGCTAGTGCAATTTTCCCTTCTCCTCTAAGGGTGGTTAGAAGGGTTTTGTATAAGTATGTTTGGTCTGCTCCACCTGGGCCATCGAAAAAGAAACACCTCTTGGAAGAGTGTCATCATCGATCGCGGAAAGAACGATGTCAGATGTTCGTATTTGTTCTTTATTAAGACGTTGCAACATTACTTATCCTTTATGTTTTTCGTTGTTGATGTCAAGAAGGTTATATTTTTCTAGTGAGACGTTGTTCACTTTGAGAGTGGAATTGATGTCGTGGAGAGTGAGATTCAAGCAAAGTTGACAATCTTCAGAATGGCCGACTGTATGGCGAAATGAGAAATCCTCCCAAAGTTGGTGCTTGAATTTATCAAACAAAGGTAGCGCATTTCTTAGAGTTGCGAACATAAGAATGTAGGCAAACAGATCCCGGTGCTGTTGTAGCATCTGACAGATGAAAGTTTTACTAAGCGTTGCCTCCCATGTTTCATCATTCTGAATGAGACATCTATGGACAGCTGCTTCGCGAAATGTGTCAAACACAGTCCTATCTACGGTTTTTAGATCGCAAAAACTCTTAGTTCCTGATATGTGTAGCAACAGAAGTCTTAAGCAGTACTTTTCTGGATCTGAGCTAAGATTGACAGAGTAGATTCGTCCAATTACATTATTTTCACCTATCTGTCTGGACGTCCTTTTCCTCTGACATTTGTTAAAGACGTAATGTAGTGGTATCTCAGCATTCTCGTCTTCTTCGTTCAATTTGAACTATGCAAATAGCTCAGTGTCTTTCTGGCCCAATTGTTGGACCGTGGTACTTCTGAAGCTGTCTTGGCGGAACACAATGTACTGTTAATTAGGGAGATGAACAAGTAACCTGACATCAGTGTGAGATTGTTCATACATCTCATAATCTAGCATACGCCACATTGCTTCTGGAGAACTGCCATACCTTGAGTCAATTAATCGTTTAGTTTCGTCATAACTTGGGTAATTTTCAGAAATCTGCAAGTTTCCACAATTATGACTCTTGTAAACGTACTTAAAAAGGTATTTCACACTTACGACAGAGGCGCATACTTCAATATTGATGTGGCAGTTGTACTTCAGAAGAAAGTAGGGGTTGTATGGTACAATCCAGCTGTTGTAAATGGTACCAGTCAATAGCACCAGTATCCGTTGTGCTTTGCCAATGTTTCTACGGCGATATAATGGCCAATCAAGTTGTTGGTTATTGACATTTTCATGTCTTATCTGTGGCACATAACCGAAAAAAGCGTTATCTCTTATCATTTCGGGTTACAGGTCATGGTAATCGGGTAATATTCGTTGAAGTTATTGCAAAATTACATTGCGATATGTGTTCAGTAAAAATGTATTTAAAAATAGAATATAAAAAAGATAATTATCGATCTATATCCGTGAAATATTAACGAAAGCAAAACGGACTATTCTCAGTGAATGTAGGCCTATATGAAAAAAATTATATCGCAGTACGCGTTATAACAGTTGTTTAATAGCAATACAAATTTTTGTTTTTTTTTTTAATTATTAATATTTATTGTCAATGTTTTTTATTGAATTTAGTCATTATATAGATAATTATTGTGTTAATGGTTCTTTTAAGTTATTTTCAATACAATTTTTTTTTTATATTTTAATCAATAATGGAATGGGTTTAATTTCAAATATAAACTTCCTAAAACCTTTTTTTATAGTTTGTTAATTTAATGTTTACACTCCAACTAATTTTTTTAAAATTTGTTTGTACTTACTACAGTATATATACATACAACTCAACAACATAAGTTTCAGTTATTAACATTTTTTTTTTTTAATTTGTAAAATGTACACAGTGGAAATACATGTATAGTTTATAAGTCTTATAAATAACATCTAGGCAGGAATTAGTACTAATACATTCTATAATACAAAAACAATATTAATACAAACATACTAAATAATAAGTCATTATTTTGTTTAACAAAACCAAGAGTACAATTTTTTTACAAGCAAATTGTTTTACAGAACTTTTGTTTGAGATTTCCTCGTCAAACAGAGTAATCACTCATATTACTTTCTACTATTTTAAAATAATTTTAACACTTTAAAATTATTTAAGAGACAATATATAACTAGCTCAAAACTGCAGGACCAAATATGCCATATGATTAAATCATATTAACTAAATTAAATACCATCTCTTAAAACACTAAAAAAGAATAAACATTTTTCAGTCGATTCTGCAACCACGAAACATCATTTTAATGTCTCGTTGAAGTACCGAATACATTTCGCATGCTACAACACAAAATTAAAAAAATTTAACATCCCCATCCCCATTCCCACCCCCAACCCCATCACCGTGTCCATAACGCTTTTTTCGTTATAATTTTTTTGTTAGTAACACTTTTTTCTTTTATTTGCCATAGCTAAGACATGAAAATGTCAATAAGTTTTATATTGCATTTATATAATTAACTTATTTGCATTATTTTAAATGAGCTAAGTGAACAAAAAAATTGGAAACTATTTTTGAATTTCGGAGGGCTTTTACCAATGACTTGGCAACGTCGCGTCGCGTCGTGTCGGTTCGGTTTGTCTGGTCGCCATAGATGGTTACTACGTAATAATATTATATTAACAATTCTCATTCTGCATTCATTTCATTTGTATTTTCGTGACGGTGTGCATTTTAAAGTAGTTTTTATCGTATTTTTTTCTACAGCATAATGATGTCGATGTAAGTATTATTAGTCCAAGTTTTATATTAGGTATTATAATAACGCTATAGCAATAGAAAAATTCCATTGGTCGTGGTAGCGTCTTTTTTCAGACTTACAATTTCACCTTGTCCAGGGTTTTCCCCCACCAAAACCGTATCTTAAACTTAACTTCATACAACTGAACTGTTTTACATAACTTCGCGAACATTTTTTTTACAAAATACTATTGTTATACCGCTCAAAATTTTCATTTTTCCAAAACATATTTCTTATTAAACATTATTCATACGCTGTTATTGTAAAGTCTCAACTTGTAAATATTATTGTTAGCACATTAACTTTTGACAGAAAAACCAAAATGAAATTTGTTAATGTTTCTCTGTGAACATAATAGGTACTCCATTAACCAATTGTAGCATTTGTTTTTTTTTTAATTTTTTATTTCGATGGGGAGCTGACAAGATAATGTTTTTACCATAATGTGTTTTCATTTGTCTATTAAAGTCTAGGGGTAAATTTTAATGCGAGCCAAAAGTTTAAAAACTTCACTCCTTCTCATTCAAAATAAAAAAAAAACACCCAAATATTGTACAAGTTTTTAATTTCAAATTATCGCGAGATATTTATTTTTTTTGCTGGCCGCTATTTCTCACGTTGCTAAGTGGTAGTAATTTTTGTATTTTTTAATACACAGTCAGTTTCTTTAACATTCTATTTGCGGATAGCAATATTTAATATTACATAAATTTGTTTTTATTGTTTACAGATTTTTTTTAAAAAAAGGAAAACGTTTTCAATTCAAAGTTCCGGTGGTAGCTGATATGCAGTTCCAGATTGCAATTTCTCGAGTGTAGGTAGGTGTTTTCTAAATATTAATGGATATTTGTATGTATAATATCGAATTATAAGAACACATCATAGATAATTCATTATGTAGAATCGTTGTTTTGGATCATATAAAATGATATACCTATTTACCTAGCTATGCATTTTACAATAGTATATCACATGGTTTTCGGGAAGTTCACATATTTAGGTGCTTTCATAACCTAAATGAAATTTATTGTTGTTCACGTTAATTATTTTTGGCAACCGGTAAATTCAACAACCAAATCATGCTATTTTGCTTACGTTAGAATGTCATAATAGTACCTATCCACGACACCTATCAAACAGTAGTGTTAAAACTCTATAATATCTAGATTTTTATTCTATATATAATTGCTGTGTGAGAAATAGAAATATATTATGTTGAATAAATATAGTTGTTAAAATATTGTGTATCTTATATTTATTTTAATTTGTGTTTTTAGACCATCAAACACGCTCACTAGGCAACCCCTTGACAAACATCACGAGAAAAGTAAGTACCATGTTTACATGATTATCTATTATAATATATACATATTATCAAGGGAGCCTACTGGGAGGAGCAGGGGAACTACAATCGTAAAATCCAAAAGAATTTTAAAAGGACTTGCAAGTAGCTAGTAGTTTAATATTTCTTACAATATTACACTAATATATCATAAGGTTTTAATTAAACTTTATAGTACATTAAGTGGAAAATAATAGTAAAAATACTTACTGATTTGGAATCAATAGGTACGGCGATGTCAAGTCCAAATAAAAAAATAATTCGTTATCTTAACACGTTGAGGTAGGCTCTAAACTGTCGAGTTAGGCCTATGTTTTATGGGATGTTTGGTCGGTATGGAGAGAAAGGAGGAGTCCTTGGATAAGCTTTACTATGGCGCGGTCGATCAGAAGAAGATGAGCCTGTAGAATGAAGGTGGTCCGGTACGGCGTGGCTTGTTGGCGGCAACGGTCTGGTCGGCTGCTTGGCTGGTGAACGACTGCTTGGCGAGTCCGGTGACCGTCGTAAGACTCGGCAAGGAGTGTAAGGGAATGGAAAGAAGAGAGGGGGCTCAGGTCGGCTTTGATAGTATGAATATTATTGGCCTAACTGAAGGTGATCAATCGGCATTAATCATGGGTAATTATGCCCAGTTACTAGACACAAACTATATATACTCTATTCAGAATAAGAACAGGCTTCGGCGGCCGACTTGTGCGCATGGGCGTGGCTCCACTACGAGCAACGGACCTCGAACACTGTCGCCGCGGAGCGACGTATTTAGTCTATCGTAGACGAGTGACCTGAACAAATAATTTAAATTGCATTGTATACTCTGAAACAGATGGGGTGCGGAGCGGTACGTTGTGTTATCTTTTTCCGTACCGTCATTCGCGCGCCACATAATCACATAGGTACGTCAGTGCACGGTATACAACACCAATTTCTTTTGTTTTAACTTTTATTCCCTATATTATTATTTTTTCCTGATGTTATAGGTACGTAAAAACAAATTCCTTTAATTTAATTATTTACACTTCATTATAGATATTCCTTTTAAAATTAAAAGTTGAATCACAATGTTATAAGTTATAACTAGGTACTTATATTTATTTTGTTACCTTCATTGATGACATCAAGCATTTCCAATATTTCATACTTGTCATCCATTATGTGTACATATTAATATAAAACAATTTTAGACCACATAATTGAATGAAAAAATAATAATAATGTATTATGAATATTGTGATAGCATAACGTCTAAAGAACAATATTTGTTATTATATGATAAAACGATTTGCCGAACGAACGCACGTGATATAAATGTTCCTAAACGTGTTATGAACCATATAATAAAACAAATAATGCCATAACTTAAAAATATAAGATAAGAACCACGTTTTAAAATTTGAATGCTATAGCATGTACTGTCCATCAACGTGTTAATTAGTAAAACCCTGGTAAAACCCGTTCAACAGTAAATATGCCAACGACTCACACTATAATATAGATTATTATTACAACTATAATAATACTGGTATTATTATTACTGCTATAATGTAGCACCTTTTCAGCAATGCAATAATGCATTAAGACTAATCAATTTAATATAACTGTTGTTTATAAAGCAACAATTCTTTATGAACAGTTGTTTTCGTTATATTATAATAAGTACCTCCAAACTAGTGTAAACCAAACATTGAAATTAAAACTAGTGATTAAATCTAAGTGTAAGCTTTTTAATTACCTAAATGTTTCATAAATAATAGTAATATAGAGCTACAAGTTACAATGATGACTATATTCAATATTATATATATTATTATATATATTCAATACTCGGAACGACTAGTTTCAGTTTAAACCATTGTTATACATATATTATACAAAATAATATAAGAATTTTATATTAATTTCTAATCCAATACAGAAATAAATTAAATAGCATAATAATAATACTTAAGTACCTAATTTGTGGCCCAGATTTTTTTCCATATAATTTTAGCTTTGATGCAAGCAGTGAAGGTATTACTATGATGTGGGCTTTTTTTTATCTGTATACACTAACTTTTTTAACACTGGACCAATTCCTTCGAGTAGCAACTCTATAAATCACAAATTTCATCTAGTTGGTACCTACTTAAGTTTTTTAAGTTAAGTATTATTTTACTTTTTTAACTTTTAGCCTGCTTTTTATAACCTTTATTATACATTAAAACTGTCCTCAATTCCAAAAATTAAAATAATTAACATTTAAAGGCTACAGCCAAAATATTTATAGTACCTCAAATTTTTATTTTTATGAACAACTAAGAAACATCTAGAAAGTGGTTATATCATTTTATTATACATTCTTATATTTTTCCAATTAATTGTATTTAGTAACCGAACGCCGTTCAGTCCATGCAAAGTCGCTGCGTTCAGTCCATGAAATGTATCTAAACTTAGGAACTCGGCAATCGTTTGTTTTGTAAGCAAGATATCTCACAGGCAGGTCCGATCTGGTTGGCGGATTTTCATACCCGGTCTCCGGGTAGCAACGTTGGTAGTTGCCCGTTGTAAGTAACCCTTATCCAGAGTCACCTGGACCGCAGGGTGTATGAGCAGTTCTCCGCCGTGGCCTTTCTGGCCCATGCTGCCTCGTCGCGTTGGCTGATGGTCCCCAAACCGTTTTCCACCTAGGTTTGGGTCCCGATCGCCGCATTTATTGGAAACGTCCCGTTTTGCGTCGGGGTATCCTGCGTCTCTGTTCCCCAATCATTTCCACATCCTCTGAGTCGAATGGCTCAGACCACTTGACCTCCATTATTTAATTTTCGTTGTTATGGTATTCGTGGATGTCGTTGAAGAATTCGTCTATTTTCTGGTTGAGTTTGGGGATTTTCCCGATTTGACTCTAACTCCCCTTTTTCCCTAACCACTCTGGTGGAGGGGTCGCCGGCTTCAGGTCTTTCCTACTAAACATGTAGGTAGAATATTATATCAGCTTTAACAACACAACGTATAGGTCAGATTCGAAATAATAATGGATTCGGATAAAAAACAAAAGAAGATAGGAAATAATTAACGAAAGTTTATTATAAAGTTTTATTATAATTTAGTTTTATAAAAGCATACAATTTTAAAGAACCCAGTATATGGGATCCTCCGCGTTTATAAACCAAAAATCGTCTTCTTCAAGCATCACGCCTAAAGGATTCACATATGGGTTAATATGTCGTTTTACAAAATACCCATCTTTATTACTAACATTATTGTTACTAGACTCACCTGTTCTTCTATTTTAGCTCTTTTCCATCTATTTTCACCTCTCCCATAACTTTTAACCATCACTACTTGATTCTTCTCCTTCACTAAATTTCTCTACCCTATTGCCTCTAAAAAACTTACTCTGTCTTTCTAATGCTCTTTGAATATTTCCAGTTATATTTGGTCTGACTATCTAATCTAATAATTAATAGTTCTCTACCCAAAAGTTGTTTTGCCTGTTGTACCATAAGTACTGCTGTTATGGGTTAACACAAATTTTACTATATTAGCATCTAAATCCGCATTTATATTTACATTTTTTTT
Organism: Adelges cooleyi; assembly: GCF_023614345.1. Classification (NCBI taxonomy): domain Eukaryota; kingdom Metazoa; phylum Arthropoda; class Insecta; order Hemiptera; family Adelgidae; genus Adelges; species Adelges cooleyi. The sequence goes on from NW_026095978.1 coordinate 2,604,212, forward strand.
TTTAATCAAATTTTTTAAATTTCTTACAAAGTTCTCTGCAGCTTTGTTTAAAGATGGATGATACGGTGCTGTTTTAATGTGACTAACACCATTTTTTAATTATTAATAAAAACATATAACCCTTGAAAAGTCCAGCAAAATCAGCATGTAATCTATGAGCAGGTCCGTCTGACTATGGCCAACTATGTAGTTTTACATTTTGTGGACTGGCATTTTCTGTCAAACATTTTTCACAACCCTTAGTAATTTGCTAAACTTCTTTATCCATTTTAGACCACCATATCTTGCAATAGCTTTCATTTTTACTGTTCCCAAATAAGCAGAATGTAATACTCTTAATAAATTAATTTGTAAACTTTTAGGAATTATAATTCTAAAATCCCACATGAGACATCCATTTTCTATAGATAATTCGTTACGCCTGTAATAAAAAGGTTATAATTCTTCACTAACTTCGTGTATTTTCTCTGGTCACTCACCTAACAGTACTTTGTCACCTACTTGTTTCAAAACATTGTCTTTGACATTTTTATGTCTTTGCTATGGTACACACACGGAAAATCGACACCGACACCGCTTATCATAACGAAAAATAACAGCTTATTTATCTGATAAGATAAGAGATAAGGGAAAATGATAAGAGATATGGTTTTTACATTGGAAGACAACCAGAAAAGTCGACACCGACACCGGTTATCATAACGAAAAATAACAGCTGATTTATCTGATTAGAGAGATAAGGGAAGGAGATAGGGGTGAGAGATAGGAGTGAGTGTTTGAGGGTGAGAGTTAGGGGTTGAGAAATAAGGGCGATAGATAGGAGGTAAGAGATGAGGGGTGAGAATGGGGTGGAGGCATGTATGTTGTATTCACAACGTTCAAAATAGAAATTAATTATAAATTTAATAATTTAAGGGGCCAAATTCTCTATGAATTGGTTTGGACCAGATATTATGAAAACACTAAATTATTAGCCAGAAACTAGATATGGATTTCTAATAGGTAACAGTGTGGCTTCCCAAAATGTCTGTGCACATCTATAGGCGAAATCATGCCGGTCACTGTTAATCGGAGGTACGTCCGATCGCCTTTAGTACCGTGCATCCTTGTGAGACGACATTGACTAAAGGCTGTCTCCTACGACTTCGGGTACCCCATCCCACAGTCAAGACCAATGACTGTCCCAAGCAACATAGACCGGTGGCAACTTGCCAATGACAAGGACTACAATTATTGCCAACACAGGTTTCAAGAGTAAGTTTGCCATAAACAAACAGCGGATAGATATTTTGCTATCCTATACTTTCGTGAAATAACATGACGAAAACTTCATGATTTGTACGTATTTTTTCTATGTTAAAATAATTTAGTTTTATGATAAGTTCTTCATTGTCAAATACAACTAATCCCGCTACTAGCTGTAGGATGATCTTTACAGCTAATAGAACGCCTGCGATATAAAATAACAATTTAATTAACAATTTGTAGTGGCGATACTAATCCTGTAAAATATACTTACCACGAAGCCAATAAGTCATTCTACTAATTTTTCGACAAAAAATAAAACAATAGTTTTGTTAAAAAGAATGTCGACAGTCGAAAAAAGTCGAGACTCGAGTGAAAATATGCCGATATGTGTTATCTTTTTTATCATATTATTATTGACAAGTCTTGTCTCGGTCATGAAAATTTTACTGGGGTTACCCCGGTATACCTTAATACACCGCATAATACCACAGATTATCTAATCTGTGATAATACTGTTGGCAAATTTGTTATCTAGATTTGTTGAATGACCATGGCGTGACGGGAGATCGGCAGTTAGCCGAAAAATGATAAGGGTTCGATTAAAATAATTCTGATAAGACGGTGTTACCAACCTAATTTAATTATCCAAAAATGACAAATATTGTAGTGTTTGAAGTATGAGTAGAACTGTACAATACATGTATTCCTCGCATTCATATCATACGACATAAATCAGTTATCTAAATTCACGATGTAGAGAAGATAAGGTGACGCCACTCCAACCAAATCAGTGGGTCAAGAAATTACGGCATTTTGGTAGTACAATTTTGTCACGTAGATAGCGCCACCATTCGCCCGGAGGCCGACTTTTACATGGAGCTAATAGGGGTTTTTACATATTATTATACGTTACTGTCATTTTTATTGCTAAATAAAAATATACTACATATAATTTAATTTTAATACAGGGCTATAGATTATATATTATTTTAAAAACCACAATATTCGTATATGTAGTCTAATTAAATGTATTATTTATTCTAATTCCTATTCCACAAAAGACGTTTATAGTCAACGATGACTATCCTTTTATAATAATATATATAATATAATACCACGTATTACCATTGAGTATATATACTCAATGGTATTACCTATGTACAAGAAAAAAATTGTCCTCAATCGGTACCCCTCCCCCCTCCTAAATCGAATTTTAAGCACCAGAGAAGTTTTTTTCAAATTGAGTTTATAGTTGTAAAGATCTAAAGAATAAATGCACGAAAATGTCCTTAAAAAAATGTTGTTCTTTATAAAACCATAAATGACACTAGACATTTTTACAAGATAAAGCTTATTCTATGGTAACTACAGGGACTTATAAAGTAGAGTATATTAAAACAGAGATCGGAGAGTTATTTAGGAAAAAATTATAATAATGCCTCTGACTTAATAAACGGAGCCTTATTCATTTGAGTGAACACACTTTAGCACGCTTTTACATAACCAGTGGCGTAAATTAAATCTTGCTCTGGGGGAGGGGGTGTCAAAAAATAATATTACCTAACCAGATGTTTCATAATGAAAAACAACTTTTTTTCCACCAAAAAATTATTATCAATTAAGTTGGAATATTATTTTCGAAAAAGAACTCGATAGTTTGATTTTAAGAAATAACGAAATTTTTGGACTTATAGTTCCGAAGATATTTTATTTCTTGCTTAAGTAGCCGCAATTCCCCTTGACACTTATTAATTAAAATATAATTATTAAATTATTATTTATTTACTTAAATTTCTAAATTACTTCAGAGTAACATTGTAAAAATGATACAATAAATACCTATATATATATATTACTTAAAAACAATTTGTTTTTGGCTCTGGGGGTTTGAACCCGAACCCCCCCTCCCCCGTGAGTACGCCACTGTACATAACAATAAATACATTTTTCCGATTAATTTAAATTTAAACATAAAAAATAATAATAATACATTTCACAAGTTTTCATAGATATATTAACATAAATATACAGAAAATGTTTTAACATGGTAATTTGAGGATTTTTTAACAATTTAAATATAAAAAATAATTAATACATTTCACAAAATTGTTCAAAAGTGTTAAATGTCAATACTCATTGTTATGACGCTGTATAACACTATAACGAATTATCTAATCAGTTATCACACACATTTAACATTTTCCCGCTGATATACGATTAGGAGTCCGTGATTAGAGATATCACAATAACAGTGTTGCTAATTTATAAAAACAAAATAGTTGTACGTAAAAAATATATACAGTGCGCGACAAAAAGGCACAACATTTAATCAAATAAAATTCTATATTTATAGATAAATCACGATTTGAGATTATCTTAAATCGTGAGATAAATATAGAATTTTATTTGATTAAATGTTGTGCCTTTTTGTCGCGACTGTATACATTTTTTACGTACAACTATTTTGTTTTTATAAATTAGCAACACTGTTATTGTGATATCTCTAAACACGGACTCTTAATCGTATATTAGCGGGAAAATGTTAAATGTGTGTGATTACTGATTAGATAATTCGTTAAGCAGCGTGCACACCAAATACGTTCCGTCACGTTACGTCGCAGCTTCCGTTGAGCCGAAAGGTTTGCTTATTATAAACTCTTATGAACAGGCGCACATAGGTTACGTTACGTTACGTCACGTCGCGCTTGGACGCATGACGGAGACGTTAGGAGAAGGATAGGTTGCTGTTTAGGGCAAAATTGACGGACGACGGTTGATGACAGCGTCTGAAATTTGTATCTTGCTTTTGTAGTTGCGGCAGCATGTTAAGCAATTCAAAAAACTTTTGCGAACCCATCCGGAAGTACTTAAAAAATTTTGCTTCATCCTGAAGAAGGTCTGGAAATAGAGTATGGAATTCTCCGTGCTCATTTCTTTTTAAATTTATGTTATAAACCCATAACCTTTTTTTTTTTTTTCTCTTCCTCTTCTGCAATACACGCCATTACAATAAGTTCCTCGTCGGAAGAAAAGTCCATGGTAAAGTTTTAATAACGAAATTCACTTTAAAAACTATATTATAATTAACAAAACACACATCACACAGCAACAAATTCAAACGTAGAATGACGATTCTCTGGGAAGGCAACACAAACCCGACGGAAGGAGACGCATCTAGTGTGCGACTTTGCACTGTTCCGTCACGTCACGTTCCAAACCGTCTCCAAGACGTATAGTGACGTGACGTAACGGAACGTACTTGGTGTGCGCGCTGCTTTATAGTGTTATACAGCGTCATAACAATGAGTATTGACATTTAACACTTCGTAATATATTATATTACTTCGTTATATTATTATATTATATTAGTCTAAAATATTATTTTATAGTGTTCTTGTTGAATTGAATTGTTCAACATATGCTCATCGCAAAAATATCATAATATTGGACTCTTTTCTGTAATGTTAAGACTGCGTCATTAGGAAACTATGGTTAATACTATAGAAAAATAGAAAAAGACTAACCTTTTTATGTATTTGAATTTCGTTTTCAATGTTGTTTTGGTTTGCGCCCGGGTTTATCTGAAATGCACATAACAATATTATTAAATACTATTACTTTTATTGTTTTATTGTATTGTTTTGGCAACGACGATGTACAAAGTTGTAATATTACTATTTAAAATTTTAAACTAACTCTATTTGTCTTATAGTAAATTCCCGTTGTCATTCTTCTGACCGTTCCGGTCTCCGTTATTTCCATGGTTTGGTGTCCAATCAAAATTTCTTTGTCACCCTATAATGAACACAATTCATTATTGATAAATGCTAATATTTAGTTAACCAATTAATGTGATGAACATGTTTATATTTATTTATTTATGCAGGTGTTTTGCAAGATATGGGTGCAACACCACACCCTATACTCAAGAATTGACTGTACTAATGTAAAGTAGAGAACGGAGACAGTTTATCGAGGTGAAATACATACTTCAGTTCTTCGCCTGCAGTGGCAGGCAAAGCAGAAACCTGCCACTGCAGTGAATGTGCATGCCAAGCAAATTTTAAACATATTAACACTTTTGAAAACTGGAAATTTAGTTAAAAAAATCGGTTGCTAGAAAAAATAAACATCACTTATTAGTTGTTCCGTAACAATAGGGACAAATCAGTATTATTAAAAAAAAATTTAAACATGTTTAATACACGTGTATTAAATAAAATATACTACATATTTATAATATATATATACCATTTTTTTTGTCTGAGCCCACGATTTTTCTTTAATCATTTAATCGATACCAAGTCATCGTATTAGAGAATATCGTAGCCAAAAGGTACTTTATAATGTTAAAAGTTAAATTTAAAAAAATATGTGTATCCCTTTTCCTTCAAAATCTAGAAAAATACCCTAAAAATTAACATATTTTTCATCTTGTAACTAAGGCACGTTATAACTTTTTTAACAGTGTTCGAATTAGTTGTGAATCTATGTAGGATATTTTTAAGTTTAAGTACTACCGAGTACCGATTTAAAGTGAAAAATCAAGAAAATAACATTAACCCTGCCCCCCAGAAGGATTGGTGATTTATTAGTTAACTCACTAATAATGTTAAAAATGATTAGCATTGTTCACAAGTAATATAATTACACTTTTAAATTTGTTTACAGAAACAATGTTTGAAAATACATAATGTCATTCCATTACATTACATAAATTTAATAAACTTTTATGTCTTTAACTATAAATCTGTCTTTCAAGTCTGTACAAAATATGTAGGTTAATACTTATTTGGTATGGTTACAGCACGATTCCCCTCAAAAAAATAAAAACAGATATACCTGTGCAATATTGCACAAATGTCATATCATAATATATTTTTTAAGAAATTACAAGTTACCTAGTTAATTGCTAATTTCTCGAGTTATATACCCATCGACTTGATGATCAGCTCTCCGTAAAATCTTTGAATTCGTCTTTCTGTATAGTCATGTGTCATTTCTTCTATTAATTCTTCAATTGCTATTGTATTGGATTCCCTTGTTCTTGTTGAAACACCAACACGGATCTGCAATTTAATTCAGTACATTAAAATAAATCATATACTAAATCATATTCTAAGATATTACTCACTCTGAGGTTGCTCCGAGCTTGCTTAAATTCAACCTCGCTTTATTTTCTAAAAACCTCAATTGATCTATAAAAAGATTAAATAGATTAATATCAGTTCTACCATTGATTAAAAATATGTATTCAACTGTATGAAAATGTAATTTATTTTTAATAGACCTTACATAAGAACTTACTAATAAACTCCCATACTTTAGGATGAGGCTTCATAATTTGCAATAACAATGAATGGTAACTTTCTAAATAATTATTTGTCCTAATGTCTCTCCTGAACACAGAAATATTATCAAGTCCAATATCTACAAACCAGAATCGATACAGGTAATCATAAATATCCATTAAGATTTTTAATATTAATTAAGACAAGCTAATAGTACCTGGCAAAAATGAAAATAGCAGCCCAGATGCGTAGACTACACCAAAACTCCTTCAAATGTGTTTATTTGTGCTCTCTCGTAATCCGTGATAATGGTGACATTCTCATATTGCAAAGGTACAGAAATCGAGCTGAATATGGTCTAGGACTATTGATCAACACATTGATTTCCAAGCCTGTTCCTTAATTTCCTCTCTTGTATGCTGTCATGTCCTCTTTGATGGTTATGAGCTTTGCTTAAGGTGAACCTATCGACATTTGCATCTGTGTATATCCATGCAGTAGATCGACAGCCATTAGTCTTATACTCTTTGCATCTCAAAAATCCAAAAATCATACAATGATGTTTAAACATTAATTAATTCATTATAACATAATATTTTAACAATTTATTATTTAATTTCCTTCCCTAAATTTGTTTGCATACAATTTTCTAAATGTATTATTATTAATATAAAACATTTCATTTCATATAGTGACTATTGATTAAACAACATACATTTGTTGCTCTGCTGATTTATTTCTGAAGTAATAGAATCCAAGATTGTCTCACTAATTCTTCTCTACGGTGTACTCCAAGAATCAATGTGTAAGTGTCAGGCCTTATATTTTGTAGAACTTGTTGTTATTCTTTATCAACTTGGTCCAATCTTGGAACTTTGTGAGAGAACAATTAAAATGTAATTTGAACAAAAATTATATGTATTTAGAAATAATACCTGGTAGTGCAGTCATGATCTAAATTTGTGAATTTGTTTGACTGCCTTCAGAAACAACAAAAGTGTAGAGTATAGTTATCTCAGTGGTCACCATTTCAACTCAGTATCCTAGAGTGGCTTGAGTATTTTGAAATGCGAACTACAAGTTTAATAAACACGTATGTGTGGCCACTGAGTTGTTGGTGTCTATTATTATAAGTTATGTTGTATAGACAAATCAGAATAATACAAATATATGCTAATTTTGAGAAATTGTATAGGATTAAGCTATAATTATTACCTGTTTGTATTACAATTACCATCTGTAGTTTAAAAGCTAGGAACTTTGAATTTTTTCAATATTAATACCGTGAAGTGATATGCTTAATAAGTCCCTATATCTAGGCTTGGCGAATATAGGAAACATTATAGACAAAACTGTAAAGTAGGAAAGTACTTTACTCTTAAAACTATCAACAAATATAAATTTAAAACCGAAAATTCGTATAATCGTATGTAGTTTCAACTTTTAATTCGTGTCCGAAAAACCTCAACGTTAAATCAAATTTTGTAATATTGTAGGTTATGCTATAAAAGTATAAGCAAAATAATAACCGTTTTACAGGTTATGTTATAAAAATCCAAAATAAAGGATGCGTTCTTATATTGGGTCTTGAGAACCGCGAAAAAGCTGTTCAAAGTTTAATGTTAGAAAGTCATGATTTCTAACTAATTACGTTATTGCTGAAAAGTTACAAAAGTGGGTTAAAATGGGTCGATTTCTTGTCCGTCGTTCCGGGTGGAATCTTGTGATTCAAAAAGACTTATTTTTCACCCGCCAGCAAAAATTAAACGTGATGTGTTTGGGCGTGGACGGTGTCCAGATATGAGCGGTACCAGGTTCAAAACTATTTCACCCACTACATCTTTTTTGCATTTTTTTATAATTTTTTTCAACTGTAAGTAGCAATTTATATTGTAAGAAATCTTTAATACCACAGAATACATATTTACCCTTTAAAGTACTGGATATCCCTACATTTGGTATTTCTCATAATTTTCGTAAAAGTACTTTAATTATAAATAGTACTCTAATAATGTGATAGTAAAATTCTGTAATAGTGAAATGTAATTTGAACGCTCGAAAATTTAAAGATAAACCGTAACTAATTGAGTGACGTCATTAATTAAAATTACTTAATACTTACAATGGCACAGGTATCGCTGGTGTATAGGCACTGATCTCAAACAAATACGTAAACAGGTAATTAAAAAACAAACACTGGTTAAAATCACCGTGACGCACAATTTTTTTTCCATATCAGAAGTTGGTTAAGGAATAATAAAACGTGTTAAAAAATCAAGTATGACAACATTTAGGATTGTGCTACTACAGTAATTTATACAATATGATCGTCTCATGCTAAATCCTAACACATTATCAAGTATACATATTAAATAATAAATAATGTAATTACTATAAGTTTCACATAGATCGCAAGGTTCACTATGTAATGTTAACACTAAGTAAATCAAGTACTTAAATATTATAGATACAGCTTGTTTATTTAGGTGTGTCTTAATAAAGATTTTGGATGTCATACTACCTACATTAGTTGTAACGTTTGTTAGTGAATTAAACATTGTTTTTTATTTAATATTGCGCTTCTATAAGGGCTGAATTTTTTTTTGTGAACTGTACATTTTCAAGCCGCCTCTGACGAAATAGCATGTCTTAATATAAATTACATTAAGTAAATTTAAATTACCAAGAATCTGTACAAGAATAATGTTTAATTGTTTTATACCTTAAATAGTTGGATTGTACGTGGTATTGTGTGACATAGAAAATATCAATGAACACTCTTGAAAATTTCTACATTTATTGTATCACTTAAATTTAATTACTAATAAATAATTAAGGGAGTTATACTTATTTTTGACTTATTAAATTATAAGTACAACAAATTAAGCTGTTTACTGTTTTGTCATGATAATAATAGCTATAATATAGTTAAAACTTAAAAATATAAATTAATTTTTAATAATACAATTATTTAGGTACAGTTGTATAATATCATTCACTATTGTCTATCAGCAATACAAATTCTTTATCATCAATACAAATGCAATACATTTTAAGTCTATTGATAAGGATTTTAAATATTCGAATATTTTTTTTTGTGACGTTGGTGCTCGTGCATGATGTCGGTGATAAAATCGCTTATCATTTTTCGGCCAACTGCCCTGTGCCCGTGCGCGACATGTCATACAATTAAAATTTAACAAAATTTTTATAATAAATATTAAATATTTTAATATTATATTAGTAATAACTACCTTTTTAAAAGCCAATTAGTTATAGCTAACTTTCCAACAAAATAGATCAATCAGAGCCAATAATCGGTAACATTGTTTTTCCTAATACCTATGTATTTTGTCTCAACAATTTAAATTGGAACAACTTATATACTTTTTTGTCTCCTTCTCTATCTCTACCTCTAATTAATTTTACATTTCTCTTTACAAACCCTCAATAGTTATCTTCTTTTTCTTCATTTATATTTTTATAATATAAAGGTAACCGCAAGAGCGCATCTGTGTTTCCATTATCTTCTCCTTTTACAAATTTGATTTAAAAATAATTATAACCAGACATTATTTCTGCATACCTCTGTAACAGCAATATTATCGCTTATTGCCGATTGCTAGTTACTCTGGTGTGAGAGCCGCCTAATGCATATTATTCCACATATGAATTACACGTCACCTAATTTTTCGGATAAGTTGTTAACGTGTTAACTAATTGTTCAGCAACATTCATTTCGTTGTTAAGATCTGCGTTATCCAATTCTTCGTCTAAATTTTCAGTGATTTTGTTTGTGTTAAATATTAAAATATTTTAAATAAATAATAATATTGCTAGTTGTGATCATTGTTTAGAGTGCCCGCTATATAGAGGTATAATGTATTTTCCCCATAACACTTGACGGGACCGAATAAAGGTCGTTACATAGAAGTTTTAACGTGTATTTTTTTTTTTTTGACAGCCATTCAAAAAGCCCGCGCAATTCAACCGCAACACATAACAATCAGATGGCGCGTCGCTTCATTCGTTATCACAACGGCCGTGGCATATCAGCATATGCTAACCTATAAATTATAAAACTTGCCGTCAGGTCTTTTCTGTAGAGTTCTCAAGTCATTTATCTGGCCGTCGCCCGTCGGCGTACATTGAGTTGTCATTTAAATAATTATTTTTTGAGTTGTCGGTTATGTGCGAAGAGGTTTTTCGGTTCACGATTTACTGTTTGTTTGATTTAATTGAATAATGTGTAGTGTAGATTATTGTTAACTACAATATTGCCGTTGTAAAATACTTGTATAAAAGTTCTGTCGTCTACCTCGATAATTTTGTCAATGACTCAATACAAATCGTTTAAGAGTAATCGTCATTGTACACAATTATTATTGTTGTACGGCGTGTTTTGTCTAGCATTACGGACATTCTTGTTGGTTTAATTTACCTTATAACACCTACACTATGAACGTATTACTTGTAAAAATTCTATTTCTGGTAATTATAGCTGTCGCTATTATAATTGCTACCGTTTGATGTGGTCTGTGATTGACTAGTCACCATTATAAATTTATAATATAAGGTGTTAGTTTGTTGGTCGTGTCGGTATTTATTTAACAAGAAAAAACTGTTTAAAACCGACTGCTTAACACAATAAAAAAAAATATTTTTGAGCGAGTAACAAAGTTATTTTGTTCAATATGCAATAACCGAGTAGCTACACTGACCTACTGGTCAAGGTGTATGTGCTAGCCAACAGTGGTATGGCCATTAAAAAACATGAATACATTTGTATTAATGCACAATTAAAAAGATTACAGGCCAGGTGACAAATGAAAAAAATTATTTAAGTCGTATCATTTGTATAAATAATATATGTATATATATATTATTTTAATGGCTAGTGGTGAATTGTTGAGTCTATTTCCTGGTAATTTTGCTGGACTCAAAATATTGCTACCATCTGCTAAACATATTTTCGGTGTTTTGAGTTAAAAGCTCTACATAATAAGTGTCGGGTCAAAAACAATTGCTTGCTTATCCAACGTATTGGAATTTTTAAACAGGCGATACACAACTAAACGCTTAAATGTCTGATAACCTGGCGTTTATCTTTTTGGTTAGGTTAGAATCAATATTTGTAGATATATAATTTGTTTTGTTGATTTTTTTATGGTTTTAGACTGGTACCATTTAATTGAAAAAAATTAATTTAAATAAAGATTCCATCATTCTTATTGTTTTATACTAACATAATCTTTGTTAGTTTATCTTTGACAATTTGTCAAAAGGTATGTATATAATTATAAAAAATTATTAAAACTTAAATGGGTTATTATTACTATCACAATATTTTTATTGTTATTATTGATATTGCGCTATTTACAATCCTTGCGGTTACTCCCATTTGATTATCTTGACTGGTTCGCCAAACCAGTCAAGATTAATGAATGATGAAAGTATATAAAGTAGTTAATAATATATTAAATTTCAATAGTACAAATAAAAAATAATTAATTAATGTTATTTTGGTCTGGTACTTTAGATCAGACAAACACTGTGTTTAAATTATGTAGATAATAATTTTCTACTAAGATCTCTTAAATTATCTATTTAGGTATAATATCTTTATAGGTTACACATTATCAGTTTTTTGATGTGACCCCTCTTTTAAGGTGAGCAACATGGAACATGGAATAATTTTTTGGGTCATTTCTTTTACTTAACTGTCCAAATCTTCAATTTTTGACTTACCGGAAAAATTAATACGTGGGGCTTATTTGAGAGTCCCTCGGATGTCCAATCACCTATTACTTACCTTTCATGCTGGAACATCCTGTAGATTGATAATTTTTTACTTGAAATGTTCAATATAAATGGTATGATTATTACTGCTATAATTTTGAGCACCTTTTCAGCAATGCAATATTACATAAAGACTAACCAATTAATAATAATGTTGTTTATAAAGCAACAATTCTTTATAAACAGTTGTTTTCGTTATATTATAATAAGTACCTACAAACTAGTGTAGACCAAACATTGAAATTAAAACTAGTGATTAAATCTAAGTGTAAGCTTTTAAATTACCTAAAATCTAAATGGTTCTTAAATAATGATAATATAGAACTACAAGTTACAATTATGACTATATTCAATACTTGGACCGACTAGATTCAGTTTAAACCATTTTTATATTTATATTGTACTATAAACAAAATAATATAAGAATTTTTATATTAATTTCTTATCCAATACAAAAATAAATGAAATAGTATAATAACTAGGTAATTAGATATTTATAAATTAGGTACTTGAGTACCTAATTTATGGCCCAGATTTTTTCCATATAATTTTAGCTTTGATGCAAAATAGTGAAGGTATTGGTTTTACTATGATGTGGGCTTTTTTTTATCTGTATACACTAACTTTTTTAATACTGGACCAATTCCTTCGAGTAGCAACTCTATAAATCACAAATTTCATCTAGTTGGTACCTACTTTGGTTTTTTAAGTGAAGTATTATTTTGCTTTTTTAACTTTTAGCTTGCTTTTTATAACCTTTATTATACATTAAAACTGTCCTCAATTGCAAAAATTTAAATAATTAACATTTGTAGGCTACAGCCAAAATATTTATAGTACCTCAAATTTTGATTTTTATGAACAACTAAGAAACATCTAGAAAGTGGTTATATCATTTTATTGAATATTCTTTTATTTTTCCAATAAATTGTCTTTAGAAACCGACCACCTTAAATCGCGAAAAGCAGTTTTTTTTAAATTTTGGAAACGAAAGAGATGCAGTCGCTGCGTTCAGACCATGGAATGTATCTAAACTTAGGAACTGGGTAATCGTTGTTTTGTAAGCAAGATATTTCACGGGCAGGTCCGGTCTGGTTGGCGGATCTTCATACCCGGTCTCCGGATAAAAACGTTGGTAGTTGCCCGTTGTATGTAAGCAAGATATCTTACAGACAGGTCCGGCCTGGTTGGCGGATCTTCATACCCGGTCTCCGGATAAAAACGTTGGTAGTTGCCCGTTGTATGTAACCCCTATCCAGAGGCACCTGGACCGCAGGGTGTACTAGGAGTTCCCACGCCGTGGCCTGGATTGGAAACAAATTCATAGTCACCTGGACCGCAGGGTGTACTAGGAGTTCCCACGCCGTAGCCTTTCTGGTACATGCTGCCTCGCCAAAACGTCTGTGGTAAGTGCACAGTCGTAGTTGTCCACGGTTATCTTGCACCCTCGAGTCTTCGAGCTCGGGGCGAAACCCACCAGGAGCTCAACAATTCTGTGCCTCCAAGCCAAAACGCCTATGAAATATGCACGGCGATAAGCGTTCACCTGCGCCGTTCTCCTGCACCACGTCTTCGAAGCCACACGGAGGTAGGCAGTATTCTACCGCGCCGTTCAGGTGGATTGCTGGCGGTTCTATCGCGCCGTTATCCGGAGAGTTTTCCAGCAACGGTTCAGGAGGATCTTCTCTATCTATTCAAACACAGTGACGATGTCACCTCTATCGACCGGGTGTCAATAATACTATTTAATGGGTATGCTACTGTTGTACAAAATTAACAAACACTGATTTTAGATTTAAATCTTTACAAAGTTCAGCAAACGAACAGGCTAATAAAAATTAAAAATTTAAACGATATGTTCTCATTTAAATAAACGTGTTCCATACTTATTTTACGTACAAGGAATGAAAGTAAACGTTTTCTAAGTATCGAAAAATATAGTATAATATGTACCTACAATTATAGGCAATAAAATAATTTTCAAAATATTTATATTTTCCGAAAAAATGAGTGCATTACATCAAATGGATCACCCTGTACATAGTTGTGTATTGTATACGTTTGACTGACGATTTCAATAATATATATAATATATTGTATACATTTTTTAATAAATTATAAGTACAAAATAAAACCACAAAAAAAGCTAGTAGTACTTGGTCAGGTATGTTGAAAGATATACCGTCCGATACGCGCTTATTAATTTGCTTGATTTATGTATTCGCCTATAAAAAACAAGCGTTGTACACATACATCCGGTCGTTTATGTTGAAAAACATACAACCGTTGTAAGCACGCAAATAAAGGAATCAAATCGACTTAAGTACAATTGACTAAAACTTATGAAATGGAAGTCAATTTGAAGCTTCGCCACCCGAAGCTAAAAATTCTATTAATTTGATATCTAAAATTAAATAAGTGTTAAAACGACTAGTTTTCGAGGACATAGTTTTACTGTTGTTATTATGAACTAACAGCGTTTGTAACATTTCTGTTCCAAGACAACATGGTTAAAAATACGCCACTGTAAGACATCTACCCTCAATAGTACTCAATTTTATACTAACATTGTACAACAATAATATTAAAAATAATAAATAATATTAAAGTATTATATAAATGAGACATCAATATCTACAACTTTTTCTAACAGATAGAACTTTTAAAGTTCTTATTTAATCATGTACTTACAAATTATAGTAAAATGTAGGGTTAATGACCTCAGAAGTCGAGGCTCTTCTTAAAATTAAAATAAATGTATAGATATTAATATTATATAATATACTAAGGCCCGGTTTTTTTTTAATTAAGAGTTTATTCATCGAATAACTTTGAATTCTATTTATTTTAATATTAAATTTATGACTATGTACAATGGTTAAATATATATAATTAAATTCACATAAGTGAATCTGCTATTGTTTTGCAGCTGATTTGCTGATGAAAAAATAACTTCTATTAAATATTGTTTTAATTCAAAACTAAGATGGCGCTACTCGCCTTTATATTAAGGAGCAAGGTAAATATAATTTTTCGCAAAATCTTAATTTGGGGTTCAATTTATAGTGAACAAATATATTAATAGGTATAACAATGAGGATCGGTATTTTTTATCAGAATATCGCAGTTATTACTATAGCACAAATTTAATATTGGTCACATCAAAATCAAAGTGTCTTAGAATTGTTGTAAAATAATGCAATTTTCTTAGTCGATAGAGTAAAGTTTTTCTGCGCTGAAGCGATTTTAAATTTTCGACAACTCGAAACACTAAAACTGAATAATCATTTATTAAAAATACAAAAAAAATGTTCTAATCAATCATCAGACTCGATATAAATACATGTGTACATACTTACCTCGGACTCATCCACCAAGAACACCCTCCAGGGCGTGGCGACGGCCATGTCGGGGTTGGCCAAAGCGATTTTATGAACTATGTCGACCACTTGCCTGTGCCTGGCGCTGTCCTTGGGGTAGACAACACGCAGAACCGGGCCAACATGTACCCGGTAGACCATTCGTCGATTTCCGCCATCTCGTGATCGGTGTACAGGCTGAGGGGGTCGCGTTCCGTGCAAAGGATTGACGACGGTGTGGCCAAACGTCTCCACGTGCCCAAAGAGTTGCATAAGTATTGCTCAGACGATTTGGCACAGTTAACCTATCTTCATTTTTTTTTTTTAACTGAATACCTTAAGATTTTAGCGATATAAATGTTAATTACATTTAGACCAAACGCGTAAACAATAAATTGTATTAATAACGAACTTAAAAATACTCGTTATTGCTTATGTTTAGGTATTACAGACCATAGTATTATATCGATGAGGTATCTATAGTTGAGTAGTAGTTTCATTCGAAGTGCCATTTACATATTTGAATTCACAATCCTAAGGATACATAAAGGATTTATTGCTCTAGAATGTGTAGACTATTTTATTTAGCAGACTTGAAACAGGTATCTGGTAAAAATAATCAAAACAAATTACGACCAAAGCAAACATTTGAACTGTCACGTTTTTGGCGCGCCTACAATTTTATAAATGCATAAACGCTATAATGTTAAAGCCGTCACCGAGAACAAGGTACAAATTGTATTTATTTATTTATTTATTTTAATTTAACGGGTTTGACCACCCAATTACATGTGCAATATTGTATTTAAGTGTATAGTAGTATATAAGGTACATTATTCATCATTTATATGTACATTTTGTACCAGGTGATTGGTTAATTATGGACCACTCAATATTTTAGAAGATATTAGACTTTTTAACTTATCTCACGTTTCACAAAATAAGATTGGTTAACGATACGGTTGACGGCTGTAGATAAAAGTTAATGGTTGACGGTCGTCGGTCACAATGAAAACGAACTAATAATAAATCTATAATATTATGACGTCTTCTTATCTGTTTTTACTGTAGTGTTCTTAGCGGTGTAGCTGTACGTATTGAATATTCGTACTATCATCAGCGGCTGTTATGGATCAACCACAGATAAATATTACAACCACATATACCACAACAGATATATATCTGTGTTTACAACATTCAACAATAGTATTATTTGTATGACTACTTGAAAACTAATCAAAACAGTTCATTATTCTGATTTCTCAATTATTATTGTTAACTGTTCAGTGATATTCACTATTTAATACCGTCAATTGTGGTCTTAATAAATACTAGTGAAGTTATTAGTTCTGTTAGTTAAACTATTTTTTTTAAAAACTTCGGTGAATAACAATGCATTTTTTGTTTTTAAGGCTCGGTCAAATAGAAAGCGGGCTGACCGCGCGGGCAGGATGACTGTTGTCCGCCGCGGTCTGTGAACGTCAAACAGCGCGCGGGCTGTAAGTCGCGGTCTAGTGTCACACACGGTTGATAATTACAATAATTTTCGTTTTTGTACACTATATTATATTGTATTACACTGTATTACTTACCTACTATTAAGTTCGAAAGATGGCATCAAGTAGTACTAGTAATACTAGTAGTAGCAGTTCTGACGAAGAACTAATTTTACTTGCTCTGGCATTGAGAAAAAAGAATAAAAAAAGAAAATGGGTGCACGAGATTAATAAAAAAAGAGAAGAATTTGGTGAATTTCATCGTCTCTGCGTCGAACTGTCTTCTTTTGAAGACCGTTTTGTAAATTATTTCCGTATGACTCGAGAACAATTTGAGGAAATATACGAGCTTATCTCGCCCAGGATATCAAAATTGATAACAAACTGGAGGAAGCCTATTGGGTCAAAAGAAAGGCTTGCAATTTGTTTCGTCTTTATTATCTATTCATTTTACATAGGATTAACTATGTATAAGATCAATCCCTTTCATACATTAAATTAATTTATTATTATTTTTTGAAAAATATGAAAAAAAAAACAAAAAAGTAATACCTATTTATAAAAATTAAAAATTAAAAACCATGAATTATAATTTTAATAATTTTTTACTGTGTGTTGTTATGCGGCTGGGTATTTATGAACATTCTCACATTTTCATATAATGCTCTGGTCGACTGACCATCTGGTCTAACCGAGTATGGTCCGAATTCCTCTGAATTTGTTGGGACGGTGCTACCTTGTATATCATAAACCTGTTCCAAAGTTTCACGTCTAGTACCATGACTATGAGCTTCATTTGAATAGCCATCTGACCAAGACGATGTTGTTGATAACATAGGAGAGGATCTAGCATCAACCTCACTAAGTTCAGCTCGTCCAAACAACTGTGATAACTCCATTTTTAAAATAGCTTGTGACCTTGGCGAAAATTTCTTGAAAGTATGTGCGTATGATAAGAATAGATGATCTATGTGATCTAGTTTTGTATGTGTTTTGTCTTTTTTCTTGTTTTCAAGATACTTCAATACTGCAGCCACATCTTCAGTCACTTCTTTCCGTTTGGGTGTTTTTGGAAGTGGTTGCATTTGAGACGGTTGAGTATCTAGTCCACTTTCAGTATCTTCTTGTTCATCTTGCAGTTTTTCGTTGGCCTGTGATATATTGGAAGTCGTTTATCGTGGTACTACTGTATCTTTCAAAAATTCCAAATGTGCCGCCCATGGCCAACTTTGATATTTTTTAGCACACCCAGTAGATCCCTTTAAGTATTTCAAATATTTAATATAGGAATCGCGTAGGTTTTTCCATTTATGCTTCATAGTTTCACCTATCAATTAAAACAAAGCACAGATATATACATAAGTCATAAAAAAAATTATTTAAAAAACATTGTGAGAGAAAACAGTAGTATGTATTACCACATTTTGAAAGAAATCTGTAAATTATTAATAAAATATATAATAAATATGGTAAAATATGTAAGACTTTATATTAATTTAATAACAAAATGCATGAATTTTTTAGAATAAAAAATGTTTATTTATATTTTTTACAAAATTTAATATTTTATGAAAGGTTCATGAAATTTAAGTAGATACCTTAATTATTGATACCAGCAGTACTAAATACAAAAATAATAATATTATTATTTATTTAAAATTATCGTTTTTTATTGATTTCAGATATTTGGCAACGGGAGTCTCTCATAATACTATAGCTTTTTCTTACCGAGTCGGACGCACTACTGTCTCAAGCATAGTGAAAGAAGTATGTGTTGAGCTGTGGAATGTTGTGCAATCATTATATTTGGCTACACCTACTGAAGAAGTTTGGAAAAAATCAGAAATTGGGTTTAGAGAGCGTTGGAATTTTCCAAACTGTTTAGGAAGCATAGACGGAAAACACGTGAGAATAAAATGTCCCCAAATGAGTGGTTCAAATTTGTATTGCTACAAAAATGTTTTTTCAATCGTTCTTCTTGCCATTATTGATCCTGATTACAAATTTTTAATTGTTGATATTGGCAGTTATGGCCGTCATAGTGACAGTAGTATTTTTGAAAATTCATCGGTCTATCGTGAGTTTGTACAAGGAAAAACTAATTTACCACCAAAACCTTTACCTGGAACAACCACACCTGTTCCTCATGTTTTTGTTGGTGATGAAGGTTTTAAACTAGAACCTTTTTTAATTCGCCCTTTTCTGAGAGCTGTAGTGGCACAAGACAATGCGAAAAAAATATTCAACAAGCGACTAAGCCGAGCACGACGTGTTGTCGAAAACGCATTTGGTATTTTAGCTCAAAAATGGCGAGTTTTTTTTAGGCCAATAGAGTTGGATGTAGAAAGTACAGAACATGTTGTAAAGGCAGCATGTTGCTTACACAATTATCTCCGAAGTACTTCTACAAATGCCACTACAACTGAGCAAGAAGAAGATAATGAAGTACAACCTGCCAGTGCAGCATTCTCAAACACTCCACGGTTAAGAGAGAGATCAAGTAATATAGCCACTTCAGTTAGAGAGAACTTGCTTAATTATTTCAATTATTTACGTACTTAAAAATGCAACTATTTATAATTAATAAAACAATTTTATCACGAACTGTTAAGTTTTATTTTAAAGTATTAATTTTACCTACGAACTTTAATTAAATTATTAAATTCCTATAAATAATATTTTTATTTTTACTTACTTGGTTGATTGAGTATCCCACCAATTTCATTCCATTTCTCTGCTTTTTCACATTATTTTTATAATCACAATGACTGGTGTCATATAAACATGGAAAACTACGAACAAGATCGATTAATTTTTCGGTTTCGTCTGTCATGGTGATATATTATTATATTATAATATAAAATATCTATATATATATACTGAGTATAAATTATAATACAATAATATAATATTTAAACTCTTTTATATTATACGTAGTATTGCTTTTGAACATTCATACAGTGGTAAAATGATAAAAAATGTACAATTTTGTGTAACCGCCGCGGTCTCTGTAAAATAATATAACTTTATCGCTGCCCGCCGCGGCAGCCCGCGCTATTTTTAACCACGATGATGCATTCCTATATAATACAGTGCCCGCTTTCTGTTTGACCGAGCCTTTAGTGTCGAATTGCATTACATACAGTTAAAAGTTAATATATACAAAATATAGAATATGAACGGAAATAAAAAAAAAACTAAACTTAATATGTACAGGAACTATTTAAGCATTTTGTTCGAAATGCTTGCCATTCACTTCTAAACAAGTCTCCATCTTTTTAAGGAGTTCATGAGATGTCACTTTTTTGATAATGTCGGTTGGTATTTGGGCACAAGCTTCTCTGATGAAAGTTTTCATTTGTTCTTTTGTTGCAGGTGACCTTTTTTACACTACTTTCTTTACATGTCCCCATAAAAAGTAATCCATACAAGTAAGGTCTGAACTACGCGGAGGCCATTGAACTATTAGTTCCCATCCACTCATTCTGCATTGTGGGCTGGTGCCCCGTCCTGCTGCCAAAATAAATTATTTCGCTTTTCTAGCGGCACACTATCAAGCAATGATATAAAGTCATTTCTTAAAAAATGCAAGTACTTTTTGCTGTCCACATTTCCATCAAAAAAGTAATGACCTATTATTTGATCATCAATAATACCACCATACATTCACTGACCACCTATTTTGGAATTGTACCTCTTTTGTGAAATGGGGATTTTTATTCGACCAATAATGGGAATTGTGTCGATTTATCTGACAGCAATTCCCAAACCTACTCTCATCTGTCCATAAGATTCGACTTGCAAATGATGGGTCGTCACCAATCTTCTCTAACATTACTGAGAGCCATGACAACCTACGATCAAAATCTGTTATCTGTAAATGTTGCACCATACATATTTTATAATCGTGGAGCTTATGTTTTCTATTGGGAAATCGTTTTCATCTCACTCATCTTGTCTTTGACCTCTAGTACTGTCATCTGCAAATTTTCCACTTTTTCGCACAGCGCTACTTCAGATTTATTAATTTGTGTTGATATGGCAGCATTCAAACTAAAATGCTTCATCCAATGAATGGTTTAAATGAACCGTTTTTTTGCTAGATTTCTAATTCAGACAAATAATTTTTTTTTTTATAAAATTTAATTTTTGTATTAACATTAAGAAAATCATACCAAAACAATGATATCAGACTTCAATGAACTGCATTCCATTTCAAATTTTGCAGCTTCAGCATAACTTTTTTTGTAATTGTCATTTTCGCCTATGAGTAAGTTTGTTTGTAATTAATTGTTGTTAACTGTATTTTAACCATATTGTATATACATTAATATATAAATAATATTTTCCAAGTTAAAACGTGCAATTCACTAACAATGTTATTAAAATTCTGTTAATCATTCTGGAAATGAAAAATTTTATTTTGTTGAACAATTACAAATGAATTTAATTTGCACTAAAAAGAATATAATATATATTAATCACCCAATATTATTTTATTTATAAATTTAGATATGTATTGTTTTAACTTGTTCTTTTTATGGATATATATTATTCTAAATAATGTATTTTAAATATTTTTACTCACTAGCTTTTCGTTTAAATTATCCAAATCTTCCTGAAGTTGAGCAATTTTCTCTTCTTTCTCGGCAAGATTGCCAGAGAGAATGGCGAGATTTTTTTGTGCATCTGCTATAAACTAAATTCATGATTATTTATAATGTAATCTAATATATTTTAATTTGAAGTCGTTAATGTTAAGGAAATAATAGAGTCTATTTATATTGTAAATTTAAAATTGTCTTATGTATATTTTGTAAATTGAATAGTTTACTGTGTGTTGCCGCACGAGTCTGATGTTACGAACATCTGGTGATAGGCGCTCACACCTAACATCAGACTCGTGCGGCCGCCGCGCTGTGCCGTCCTCGTGCGGCAACTGTGTCTAACCACAAAACAACAATGGGACATCAGAAAATGGTACAGTTTTCTTGAATTCATTTTTCTTTGGTTTTTAAAGTATACAATCAAGACGTGCATCAACACAAGGCAGCTACCTACAATTTAGTCAACCAGGTAAAGCAACAACAAATTATAATAATACATAAAAATTAAGCATCAACATTTCTCCAGTTTCCACTAGTTGGACTAAAAATGGGCAGCGGTGACGTCATGTGTTAAGTTTCAACGGTTCAGCTTCCATTCAAGAAACAAATATTTTCATCTACATGGTATATTGTAGTTGACAAACAAAGGCTAACATCACAATATGAGACACAAATGGAAGTCTACTAATGGACAACGAAGACATTGCTAGTAGATGGAAATAGTATATCACCAACACATACAATTTAAGCACTCATGAAGAGTACCTATCCAGTGATTAAGTACAGTAAAAAATACAAAATTATTTAAAAAAGCTAGTATATGTATAAACAGTGCTACAGGTGTTCTGAATACCTTTAAAACTTTATATCTTTATTTATTGGAGTTATTCATATAAGTTTTTACATTTTTTGTTACCTATGTTATTACTTATTAGTTATTATTAATTATTATACATGCTTTTTATCACCAACACTGTCTTTTTAGCACCCGCATTACCGCATGGTGGGCAGCTCACATGTAATTTCAATAAAAGTTATTTCTCTCTAAGGTTTTAATGTTTGAAATTTTGTAGTAGATAAATGTTAAAATGAATGTTAGGAGTAAATAAATTAGACAGAACGAGCTTGAGTAATTTAGATGTATACAAATTGTAAAATTAAAGTAAGAAATTGAAAAGATTAGCTGGTTGTTAAACTATGTAACACTTTACTGATTTAAAATGATGTAATTCACAAAAAGAAATAATAGCTGAATACGTACACCTTTTTCTTCTGTTTTTTCTTTCAATAGATGATTATTGAAAGCTCGGTTATAGAACTCGTCTCTAGACAATCTATTTTTCGGAGTACTTTCTGCACAATGCTTATCGTAATAGTCATCAACCTGTTCGTCTTCATTAATCGGATCCATTTTAATAATGTTTACTTAAGTTAAGTATGTAGTGTAGGGTTGATGAAATCAAACACATGGATTTCAAATGAAAGAGTGTTTATAAACTTTTCCCCTTTAGTGTATTTTTAAATTATCTATATCATAAGATTACCTATTTATTAGGTTGACATGTTTATGATAAGTAAGATGTTATTCGACATTACATTATCAAATAACATCTATTGTGTTTATAAAAATGTTTAGATAACATTATGGAGATATCTACTGTCGTTCAATGCTTCGAAAATAATTATCCAAAACTGGTTATCGACCAACCAAAATGTTTTGCAAATTATTCTTAATTTAAAAAGTTAAACAAATATGTACGTTCCCACTTAAAAAACTTATGTTCATACGTTTTAATATATAAGGGATAAGATTATATATATTTTTTTTTAATAAAATAAATTTGTCCAAACTAATAACTATAAAAAAAATAAGAAAGCCTAATGTATTCTAAATTATTGTCTGGGTCATTATTAACCAACCACCTGGTATACATGTTATATTATTATTAGGTTAATGTATTCGTACACCATACGAACAGAAAAAGTTTATTTAAAGTATTATTTAATAAATGGT
Source organism: Adelges cooleyi (assembly GCF_023614345.1). NCBI lineage: Eukaryota > Metazoa > Arthropoda > Insecta > Hemiptera > Adelgidae > Adelges > Adelges cooleyi. Next base: position 2,628,026 of record NW_026095978.1, read on the forward strand.
TGTTTTTCTCATTCTAAAAAGTGTAAACAAAAATTTAGAATGGCAAAATAAAAGTACCATTTTTGTTGTTATTGTACGGCTTTTTTAACAGACATATGCTTAAAATTCAATAATAAAATTACTGGAAAACATTTAAATATTATATTATGTTTATTAACATAATGGTTACAAAAACAGTCGAATGTAGAAATATCAAGATTTATATTATTTTCGTTGAACCAAATTGGTTCAATAAACTCATTTTGTCGATTTGCTTAGTTCTTCATCCTCTACTGGTAAAGGCACGGCAAGCTCTTCGTTAATCCTCATTTCAATATTATCTCGAGTTTCAGGAAATAGTGTACGGCGATTTGTAGTATTATTAGCTTTTGTAAAAACATGTACATTTTTTTGACGACTTCAATAATTAACTGCGGATGATTTGGTTCAGGAAAGTATGTTTCATCGTCATCGGAGTTGTCCATAGATGAAATACTATCATCATCAGATGGTATATTATTAAATATAATGTTATTTATTTAATTTTCTCTAATGAATCGAGACATATTTAAATTTAAAACTTCGCACTTGTAAAGAAATTTTAAAAATTATGCAATTGCAAAACAAAATAAATAAAAAACACTAATTTACACATAAAAACTCATCGCGCCACAAGAGCCGTCATAAAATCGCGAGCACCGACGTGACTGTTACGTGTGTTCCGATGTAGTTTGTTGCATGGTGGGACATATAATGGACGCTCATATTATTCGACATATCTTCGTAAATAAAGATACCAGGCAATACAAATTATTTTTAAAATTCTTATTACCAAATATGGAAACAAACTAAAAAAAGAACATTCAAATCGGTTGATTATTTCCCTCAAAAATAACAAAATTAGTTATGAAAATTTTCTGGGAAAAAAGAATATGTGTATATGCCGATGCCTATTGTTCATTACAGACAGGACTGATCGGCGTTACTTATTAATAATCTATAGACACACAGTCGTATGAAAAATGCTAAAAATAAACGAAAACGAGATAAATAAAATTTAGAAAAATAATTTAATATGTGGTATATTATTTGTCCCACCATGCCGCAAAGAAGAAAACATACCGAATTTCGACCGATGGTTTTTACACGGGAAAGAAACCATTATAAACGAATTTTAAACGTGGAAATATAGTGTAAATCTAATCGTTACAATTATACTTAATTTACACCAAATATATTGGTACATTTATTTTTAAACGGAAAATATACCGAATTTCGAAAAATGGTTTGTACACAGAAGATACACCAATATAAAAGAATTTTAAACGTGGAAATATAGTGTAAATCTAATCGTTACAATTATACGTAATTTATTCTGAATTTATACGTTTCTAATTGAAATATATTTAGTATATTTGATACGTATACAGAATATCTAAAATTTACTAAGTAGTTTGGTGTGATATACGCACGGTGTCTACTGGGTATAAATTCAACAATTTTTTTTTTTGTATTAGGACTATGTTGATATAAGTACTAAGTAAAGTGGAAAAAAGTTTTGTCTTTTACTTGGAAGGTTACATCAAAATAAACATAAATTATTATGTACAAACAATAACTGTGAACCAGTAACCGGTTGTTCCGCTACATTTTTACTTGTTTAAGCTGTGCACCAGAAAAAGTATATGGCTATAATATATTATATTGTCTAAGATAATCGTTATAGTTCAATGACGATTTCATTAAGTTTTTTTTTATAAAATATACCTTGTTGAATAATGTAAATTGTTTAAATTCATAATATTTGAACTAAAATTAATTAAGAAAGTACCCACACAAGATCGTTAATGCCTTGTGGTTTGTATGAATAAGTGTGTTTTGTATTACTCATTTTTGAATTATAGTAAGTTGGTCTCTAAATATACATAACTATACAATTATATTTTTTAATTCTTAATTAAATACAAAAAAAAAAAAAACTAGTCATAAAGTAAAAGATTAAATTTATGGGTATTTTAAAGGATTATAAGTAATAAATATTTTTAGAAAAATCATACCTATGATTTTTTTTTAACGTGTACAAAACTCTTCTTTACACAGAGGTCCAAATTTAGGTTTCCAAATTATAATGTGTTAGGTATGAAATGCGCTAACATATATTTTAATATAAAAACGATAAAATGTGTGTAGAAAACACACGGTTAGTAAGTATTATTTGTTCTGGCGTCTTATTTACTCTAAATTCGTACCGGTATGAAACAACATACGTAGGTATAGTGGATATGATTTTGTAAAAAGTTTTCCAAGATTTTTAAATTTGAAAATATATATTCACCGGTACCGTGAACCTACCGACAGTTCCGGTACGTTGCCGGAAAAAGAACAAAAAATAGGTTCCTTTTTTAAAATTTAATTTATAATTCACATATACAAATTGGTAAAATTTACACAGTAAGATATGCCCTAATCTGTTATTAGCGTGTTTTTTTTTTTAATTTACCATTATATTAGTGGCTATCCCTGCATGCTGCTGCCGGATGGTCCGCTGCTGTTTTCGGTTTGCTTGAAGAAAAACATGGCGTGGCCCACGGTCTCGTCCACTATTGTCCTCGGGGTAGCAACGTCGGTGTTGAAGCCGACCGATTCGTAATTGCCCAGGTCTGCAAATCCCGACAGATGACCGTATACTCGCACGTAGGTGGCGAATATTTGTCCGAAATCGTTTTTGTATTCGATGTCCGGATTTTCTACACTACAGTAGTTGGCGAAAATGGCATCGAGACTCGCCACGGGCGTTAAGGGTATAAAGTGCTCTTCGAACTTGCGGCCGATAGCGTACAACACTTGCCTCAACAGTTGGAAATATTCACAGGTCGAGTAAAACGGTTTGGCCAACATCAGCAGGCTCAAATGGGCGAAACGACACATGATCGTCACGCCCACGCTTTCCACCACGTTCAACACTCTGACGACGGCTTCATAAGAGTACTGGTCGTCTTTATCCGGCGGTGGTTCCGGATAGGCCTCCGCGGTTGCTACCACACTGGCTAGGGTTTTCTTGTCGATAGCGAAACGGTGTTGGAACAAAAGACAGCACGTTCCTTGATAGACAGTTACGATATTGCACTGGGGCGAGCCTTTCAAGTAGTCGTACACGGTGCTGGCTCTCAATTCCAACCTCATAAACGCTTGGTCCACGCTGGTCAACTTCTTCAGGGTCTCTTTGCCCGTGGCGTTGGTCTTGATGAGCCTCTGCATAAACGAACACTGACCGACAAACGAGCACCAGGCGACCACGGCCACCGCTACCATTCCCTTGGAGATGTTGTGCATTTTCAAAAGACAGAAGTTCCACTAGGTCTGGACGACTAGATTTGTAGGAAGCAAAGAATGGATTTAAGCTCGAACTCAAACCATGCAACGTGGCCGAATCCGCGAAACAACTAAGTCAATAAAACGAAAAAAGCAATTTAGGTGTTTTTGCAATCGAACAGCATATGTGCTTACTCAGCAGATGTATTGAGCTCTTGGCTACGTAGGCATTGTCGTCGTTTGCTTTTTATTGAACACTTTTTTAAAAGTAATAAAAAATACAAAAAAAATGAGTCTGACACGTACCGTTAACGAATTTTGCAATAGGTAAACTGCGCGTAGCACTGACAAATTTATTAAAGGAAAAATTCCCAAACAAAAAAAGGTAAATTTTATTATACAACCATGAATATAATAATAGATCATACCCAGACAGCAATTAAACATAGTAAACCTTATTGGAAAATCCGTATAATTACATTACTACTTATAATAAGTAAACGGGTTTCAGTTTTGTATCATTTTAGTTTGTAGTTCATCAAAAACGCTCTGTATAGTAGTTTAAATAGAAAAAAACCAGTACAGTGGGGTCGGGGCATAGTTGGGACGGAGCATAGTTAGGTCAGGGCATAGTGGGGACGGGGAGGTCACAGGTTTACAGAAATTTTTAAATCTGAAAGTGATAAAATCACTTTCGAAAAAACGCTTCAATGCAAATCGGTGGCTAGTATTTTCAACCCATTGCAGTCTATCACTTTCAGATTTAAAAATTCCTGAAAACTTGTGACCTCCTCGTTCCCACTTTGCCCCGACCCCACTGTATTGTTTTTTTTTTTTTTGCAAAAACATAGTGGACCAAATAACATGTATACAATGTCTTGTTAAATTTAGTTAGAATGGTCGACGATTCATGTTTCAATCGTTTGTACTACGTTTAAATTATTTAAAAAAAAAATGTTTTCCTCCTTTATTTTACATATACGATCTATACAATTGAAGTACAATAAGTATAGATGATGACAGGTAAATTATAGACATTAAAAGTATGAAAAGAGAAGCCGTCCACTGACGACACTCTTATTAACTTCGTTTTTAATTAATTGATAGTGAGAAGGTCACTGCACCATTTCCTTTTAATTCTCTTTGGTGGGTTGTTGGGCATTGAGAGTAATGTGCGATTATTTACAAGGGAGTTTGGGTGATTTTGAAGAGAAGTGTGGTAACGTCTGTAGTAGTCTTTGGTAACTTGTGTTATTGTTTTTTTTTGTAATGCAGAGTGTAGAGTATGGTTTGATATATAAGGTGGTGAATTAGTGATGAGACGGCGTATTTTATTTTGTGAGTACTGTATTTTGTTAAGGTTCGAATTCTTAGCTGATCCCCAGATTTGGACTCCGTATGTCCATAGCTGCTTAAGTAAGAGTTTATAAATGTTTAGTTCTGTGTGAAGGGGCAACTTCGATTTAGAATGAAGAAATCTTCTCAGAATGTTAAGACGTAAGTTTAGTTTAATTTTAGTGGAGTGAATGTTGTGTGCCCAGTTTAGTTTTTTATCAAAGTGTACCCCAAGGTATTTGATAGTATTTGATGAGGGTATTTGAACATTGCTTAGAGTAACGTGAGGGCAGAATCCTTGTTTGAGAGTAAATGTAATATGGCAGGATTTATTTTTATTTTCCAATCATTGTACCAGGTTTGAAGACTATTGAGGTGTAATTGCAAGTAATGAGAATCAATTTGGGGATCATTATGAACAGAAAGGATTGCTTATCGTCGGCAAATTCTACTACGGTTGTGCTTAGACGGGTAGGTTGATCGGATGTAAATATGTTGAAGAGAAGAGGAGCAGAAATAGCACCTTGAGGTACCCCTGCTTTTATTTCAGATATGGTTGAAAGAGTAGTGCGGTAACGTACTGTAAATTGACGTTCATCAAGGTAAGATTGAAAGAGTATAATGTAGTATGGAGCAGTGGCGGTTCTGGCATTAAATTGTTGAGGAGGCAACAACTTTGTACCCTTATTGATAAAAAAAAGCGCAAAACCCCCCAGACCTAAAATTTCTTCATACTTGTATACTTCCCTTTTTTAACTGTAAGAGAAGACTTTTGCTTATTATCCTAGTTATTAGTTATAACCGCATTACCGGTCATCTATTAAAATAATTATCATTAAAATGTACGAACTTAAGATAAATGTATAATCATAAAAACATATGTAAATACAATTTACAAAAGATGAAATTATAATCGCAAACGATTTACTGTATGGATGTTGCTACATCCATACAGTAACCACTATACTGTCATATACAGGATTCATTTTGAAAAAAAAAAAATAAAGCTCATAAGTATAATAATATATTAACTAATAACTTGTGAAAACTAAATAAAATGCCAAATAGTAAACCGGTATCAGAATTAAGTAAAAAATATAGTGATATCAAAATTCAAAATGGGACTGCTGATAAATAATTTAGTGATAATGGGAAATGGCGTTTTGTTGTTGGCAGTGTCGGTGCTGATGTACATGCTAAATGTCTATGCCCCATTTCTACCCCAAGATAAGAACGATCATCGGTCAGTTGCCCACAAAGGCAATATTTTTGTGTCGCCTCTCGCAGAGAATTGCGCATGCGCTATTCGTATTATTTTATGTATGTGTGTGTGTGTATGTTGTGAACACAACAACATAACGTGAGATATTAGCGGCAGCCGCCTCCGCCGGTTGCCCTTATGCCACGTGAGTAACAACAGGCGGCGGACGGCGGCCGTTGCTTTCAGACGGTCACCGCTGATACGGAGAGACGTTATTTCAAATTCTTAAATTTTTTTTTTCGCTTTCAAAAATTATTGTTCATATACATTTTTTCCAATATTTTCGATTAAAAATATTTAATGTAAACCAAATATCTCATCATAATAACAATATTAGATACATAGTTTCCTCAATTTTCAAGGGAGGCACCGCCTCCCTTGCCTCCCCGGGAAAACCGCCACTGCTTCTGAGTACAATTGAGACCTATCTATTCCCTGATCGAATAACGAATTCTCCTTATAAGTCTCTAGTATATCGGCTACATGGTGGAATAAATAAACATTAAAAGATCTTAAAAATATTATGGTTTGTTCGGTATCATGGCTATCGTTAGGGCAACACATTTTATTTTATAAAGTATAGTTAAAAATTATTAGTATATTTAAAAATATATAACATACGATATTATAACTTTTGAATCTTCTGAGTATGTGTTGTAAATCAACGCCTTGGTACGCCAACGGTAGCGAACTGAAATAATATATTGTTGTGTAAATTTTTGAGATGAAAATAAAATATATTGTTGTTATAAATATTTTTACTTACTGAAAATAATTTGAACTGTTGCGATTAATAAAACAAAATTGTATTGAACTAAATTTAAAAATTTTGTTTACAAAGGCATCAGGACAAATGATGTTCTGCAAACTAATCGGGTTGTATTTATAGCCTACGAATAGGTGAAAATCTAACCCTTCTTGTTTAATTAATAAATGTTTATATATAAAGATTTGCTTAAAATTGTATACCTAAACAATTTTTAATCAGATTATTTTACACTATACAATGTGACACAAAAATTCTATCATATATTATACATGATTAATACATTACAAATTAATTAAATTTAAAATAATTTACCCCGTATATTATTTTTTAATTGACTAATACATAGATATGTGTTAAATAATATAAATAAAATTATCCCACGCACTTGAAATGAACAAAAAAATTACAGGTGCGAGGATAATATAAATTAAGTCACGTATATTACAATTTTTTTCTATCAATAATCTTATAGTTTAATGATTTCATAAAACTCACATACAAAGGACTTCATCACATTACAATAATACTGGTAAGCTTACATTATATACATACAATACAATATTATAATATTTGGATATACACGTGCAAAGTTACTACGCAGTTTAAGTCATGTATGTATAGATTTTTTTTATCAATATTATTGTATTTGGGGGTTGTGATAAAACATACAATGGTCTTCAACACTAATTAACTCTGGTAAGCATATACTAAATATATATATGCAGTACAGTGTTATAATATTTTGGTTGCTAACGCAAAATAAATCCGAGAGTTCCATATTATCATTGTGTTAAAATTATTTTTACAGCAAACTGATTTGTGATAATATTTGTACCCTACCACTGTGATAACAAACATTCCACTCAAATCTTACACGAATATTATATTATAATAACATATGACTGTTTACATTTTAAAATTATTGTCGCTCGATACCAACTCGTGTGCATTTTTTTTTTACCCCCACGCTTGATTTTTTATACAGTTACTGTGGCATAATTTATATATATATATATATATATATGATAAGCTGAATAACCACCGACGTCGACGTAATATACATAATATTACATTGTATATTGTATAATATTTTGATATCCATCAAAGAGGCCACCGAAGGTTGTAGTATATTAAACTAGACGTTTGTTTACATTTAAAAATGAATGTCAATCGCGGCCGCCGCCCGCGCGTGGTAATTTATTTAACCGTGGTGACGTCACACATACCCCATACTTACAATTAACCATACATTAAATTGATAAGCCAGTGGATGTTCCAGACACCGGGCGAGGACAGGGCGCCGTCACACCGTACCCGTCGAGGTGGGGGTACGGTATAGGTGAACGAGTGAAGGGCAGTTCTTCCAAAAAATGATAAGAGATAAGAGTTCTTCCAAAAGATAACACAATTTTTATTTTATCAGCGTGACCAACCCAGAAACACCAAAATATAAAATCACATTCTATCAGTCTGCCAATTCTATCAGAATAAAAGTAACTAAAATATAACTAACGTTTGTCAGAGTTAACTGTTATCTCTAGAACTAAACGGCAATAATTCAAATGATAAAAAAAAATAACCGTGTTAAAATATATTATATTTTCTTAAATAGTACACATTTTTACGATACATTTATAATGACAAAAAACCAACTAGATCATATGACGACAACGATAATTATTGGTAAATAAAATTTACTTTCGTTTCTTATTAATATTAAATGAATATTTTTATAAGAATTCTTTTTTAATTCATAATTCAAAACTCTTATTTTCACATAATATAAACTTGCAATATTTAATATGAATAACATAATATATTTATCAATTATAGTACCTAGCGACAAAGTTCATACATACACTATATTGTACTAATTTGTGTGACAATATTATTACATCCTATTTAAATAAAACTATTAATACAAGTAAATTATGTTTTACAGTATGATGGTAGTTGTCTGAAGTCATAAAAAGCTTATCAGTATGCTTATTCATTAGAGCGGTTCGATTCCTGAAACTATCTCTAGTCTGATTAAGTGTGGTAACAGGTATGGAGTTATTTTTTGTAAAATTGTTTTAATTGATTTAATCTCTATTATTTTAATAATTAACATTTCAACTTTTAACTTGTTTATTAATAATATATCTTTCAGTTTTAAGATGAGTCAAAGATTCTGGTTGAACAGTTCTCCATTGACACTAACTGGAAGAAATAATTGTTTTATCATTTGTCTAAATAGACTAGGTAAGGAAAACATTCTACATTTGTAGTATTAATACAAATATTGATACAAAATTAGTTTAATATCAATCTAAAACACCCTATTATAGGGTATTTAAAAAAAAAGAAATCAAATGTAAATTATCTTTCTTTTTAATAATTTAATTTACTATTTTCTAACATTGTTAGTTTTTGTACAAGAAAAATTGCATTTACTTGTAGATCTTACGCTTCATTGGTATGAGATAACAAACTAGGTCCACTTGATATATACCGGTCACAAATATAGTCTATTCATGAAATCACTCTTCTAAGTGTTATTGATAGATAATTTAAGTTGAATGGTATAAAAAAATGTCATTATCAATTTTCGTTATATTTAATTTTAACTTCACAATTAACAAACGTTAACATTAGTAATTCATTTAAAATTGGTTTTATATTATAATTATTATTAATATTATTTAACCGTTTGTTGTTTTTTCAGCTAGAATGTGACCAGAGGAAGATTAAATGGACATATCATATATTTCTCCATGGACACTGTAATCCATAGACGGATTTTTGACACTATATTTGAATATTTGTTGTTGAAGTTAATTGGATTTTGTGCAAAACCCCTGGAAGAATATTCTGTATCAGACTAACAGTATAAACGCCACCCAGTATTTCTGTTTACCTGCTGTTAGACATCGTAGTATCATCTCCAATCTCTTTATATTTTGTTTAATTTTATTTAAAAAAGTCTCATTATAATTTATTATTAATCAACTGTAATTCAGTTGTTTATTTATTGAATAACTTATTATCCTGTCTTCAACGTCCATATAAACTGTACTGTATTTATGACCACTACACTGATATCTCATTTGGCTAAATATTTTTAATTTTCAACTACATTAAAACAAAATTAAGATTGTTTAAATTTTTTTTTTTTTTTGAATACTTGTATTATTGTTTGAATATTTTTACACTTTAAGTGTCAATACAAGTATCTTTAGTTTAACGATATTAACAGTATATTACTATTACAATTTTGACAAACATAATTATTAGCCTACCAAATAAATTATAAATGTAGCTTCTGTATTTGCTTATTTATTAATATTTACTTACCTTAATAACATTAAAATATTAATTTATTGTAAAAATATCTTAACCTAACTGAAAGATTGAAAATTTGTAAACTGTTGTGAAATTATGTTGATGTTGTTAGGAAAAATTGTGTAGTCAAAATTTTGAATACCTAGATTAAAAAAAAAAACGGTACAATTTTTTTTTGCTAAACCAAGTAATTATTCATTTGTAAATTTTGATGTTTAGTTTATAATATATACATTTTTAATTATAAAATATCTTTACTTAAGTATCATTGTATACTATTTATACTTTTTACCAGATTATTTTATGTGTTTTAAACTATTACATTTATTATTTCTATTATTACTATTTATTATTTATTTAAATGACTTATCAAACTTTATGAATTGTACTTTATAAATTATAAAATTGGTCTGAAATGTATACTGTGTTACTATAGGTAGCCTGATAGACAGGAAGTCTATATTGTTTTTTAGAAATAAAAGTTGTTTTTTCTTGGTTAGCTTAATTATATAGTGTGATTGACTAATTTTCTCTCATAATAATTTCAATTAGGTAAAATTATTTTTCAAAACATTTTTGTTTGTGTTATTTTACAATTCAATTTCAGTTACAAAAGTATCCAGTTTGGCATCATTTAGCGCAAATTCAGAATTACTTGAATCGATGGACTTCGGCTACCTAATAAATACGTTTGCAGCAACTAAATCAAGGAAACGCCAAATATAATATAAATTAATAATTATTATTTTTTATAACAGTGTACATTTTTGTTATTTACACTAATAAGTTGACAATTGTATTTATTAGATTAAACCATTTATTAACAGAATAAAAATATAATTCATTAATTATAATTTTTACAAGATTGATTTTTTTTTAATAATAATATATTAAAGTATAATATTTTTTTATTATCATAATTTGCACTCTACAAAATTTCAATACATAATTTTTTTAGGTTGACTTTTAAATACTTCAAAAGTAATCCATTATACATATGTATAAGGACATACAAATTGTTAAGTAAATTGGGAGGGGGCGATCAGCTCAGCTCTTATTCCATCTATGTTCTAAGAAGTAGGGCATTTGTTCTTTATTAGCCTAGGGGCGCCTTTTAGGTAAATCCAGCCCTGAGTACATTGCTCGAAAGCTAAGAAAAAATATTATAGAAGTAATACATAGGTAAACATCAGCTCTAGTTCGAAGTCATATTGAACCAGAGTCGCTAATAAATATAAAAACCCTTGTTGGTTTAATAAATCCATCAGTAGATAATATGTATTTATGTAAAGTTAGTGAAAAAGTGTTAAAAATTGATAAAAATGAACTTTCACCAATACCCAATAATCTAATCAATTTTTCAACTATAAAAGCCACCTCACAAATTAATTGAAACAACATATTCCTATCATACATTAATACCAATTTACTGCAACTAACTCATTTAGTATTTCAAAGCTGTTTTAGAATCCGGGTCCATATTATTACATATTATGTGAAAGTCAGCATAAAAATCGAATAAGATGATCTCATTTGACGAAAACAATCCATTTTAAAAATCACCAAAATTGATTATTACCTATTATTATTTATTATTCTTATTTGTATTATTAGACTTTGTGTTTATTTTATATTTAATACATATTAGTTTAGCTTGAAAAAGTAACAAAAGAGGGATTAATATTACAATAGTTAATTTGTTTAAACAGATCAGATCTGCGAGGGATTTTCATACGGAACGTCAACGTCGCGTCACAGACCGCTACCGTCACGTCTAATTTATTACACATTCACATTAAACGTCAAAGTTTAGAAACGCACAGAAATAATACCGACAAACTCTACTAGTTGTCTATTAGTTATAATATTATATCTGTTTCATCATGCCAAAATTTAATAAAAAAACATTGGCAATAATGGCAATTATTTTGGATGAGGAAGAAGAGAAACGACATAGAAGAATATGGGTACGTGAAATGATAATTAAAAGAAAGCAATCTGGAGAGTACCATACATTGTTTAACGATTTGGAAGATAAAAAAATTTAATTTTACAAATATTTTAGGATGTCGCAACATCAATTTTCTATTCTGTTATCGAAAATCAAACAACAAATCACCAAACAAAGTACAACATTTCGAGAAGCTATAAATGCTAAGGAAAAGTTAATGGTGTGTTTAAGGTAAATATAGTACTATAATCATTTTTGTCAATATGCACAGCGTACAGGTATGTCGTGCTGATTCAAGTATTTCAGGTGTATACTGTTTAATTTTACATTTGTCTGTTCTTAACATTTTTATATTACTTTTTTAACGTCGAACGCAGAGCAAGTCGGATGGCAGCACTTGTGTAACTTTCGACACTTAAAATTAGGTACTAGAAAACGAATAGTTTATACTCCGGTAGAGTACGATAGAGTAGATACGTTATTGTCAAAAATACATTATCAACAGATAAGCTGGTCACACACGGAGCGGTTTAGTCGCGCGCGGTCGCGGATAAAAACCGCGGCGGTTTGCCTAAAAAACCGCAGGGGCAGTAGGTGCAATGCCCCGGTAAAGGGGTCTCTTAGAGTTGGGCTAGGGGCCCAGCCTCCATCTGGGTCATTGCATTATATTCTCATATTTAAATCAAATAAATATTGTATTAAAATTATTGAATACATTTATTTTTATAATGTTATCCTATTTTATTAGTTGTCCAAGAACGGGGCCCTCCAGATTGCACATCATATTATACTAAGCAATAATATTTGTGATATATAATATTGTTATAGTGTTCATCGAGTTATTTTTATGTGTCTGTAATGGATTACTGAATCCAGCCAAGTTTACGACATGACCGATTTCTCCTTGAATATTAATAATGTGCACGACCTAAATGAGTTATTCTATACTTTGTATGTAACCAAAAGGTAAACAACGTCATAAATTGTAAAATCCAATTATAAATTGTAAAAGCCAATTTATTTATGCAACTATAAGAAATCATATACTTTGTACAACTAAAGATTGTAAAACGCACAAACAAACACATTAAATATTGTATAAATCATCTATCCGACAATGTTCCGCAATTAACAGTAGACAGCTTGGCCATTCACCAACAACCCGGACTCGAGGATTAACGTTTGCACAACTGAGAAAAGGTTGTGCCATTTTGCGTAAATACCAGCCGTTTCACCAGAGCGAGTCAGAGTGTTCTGGCTGCGTATTATCCATGATATACCTGAAACAAAACACTCATTTTTACTATCTGTGTATTAAATTAATGCTTGTTGTAATACATATCATACCTTATTTTTGATTGAAAGTATTCATTTCATTTAAAAATCTTCTAACTTCCTTCTTGAACTTTTGTGTACTAAGTCTCCAAAGGCCACAGACTTGCGAGAACTTAATACTGGCGCAGTCGGTAGGATTGTCAAAAGGCGGGACTGATCATTTTCAGCATCACACCGAAGACCAATTGAAGAATTCCAGCGCTTCTTAAACTTCAACGCTCTTTGACACGACCAGACGACTCAACATGAACGCTCTATTGTGAGTAATCGATAATATAAGAATATAAAATAAGTTAAATTAAGTTGATTGTATGAGTAATAATAAGCAGTTAGACACTTCTCATGTTAAGGAAGAATTAGATCTATCTGAGGTTACGTTAGAATCTAATGAAATTGATTTAATTAATTTAGACGACAGTAACGGTAGTTCTAATATTATTAATCAGGAATCTGAAACCGACCCGATAGACCTTTTAAACAGAACATTTATAGAAACAGATAGGCGATTAACTAGGAGTACACTAGGTGTAGTGCATGTTGAACTACAAACGGTTAGGAAAACAAAATCTAAGGCAAAACAAATTAACACAACAGCTACGGCTAATACACCAGAAATAGAAACTAATCAAGCAACGATGTCTTTAACTCCCACTTTAAGTTTAACTGACGCGTTACATTTAACTCCTAAATACTCCGGTGAAACGGATATTTATCAATTTTTAAATGCATGTGAGGCAATAATTAATTCAGTTAATGCCGATCAAATACCGCTTTTGTTAAAAATGGTTATAAGCACCAAGCTCTCGGGCCGTGCATTTAATTGTACTAAATATAAAACTTTAGCATCATGGGAGGAGTTGAAAAAATCATTGCTTGACGCGTTTGAAACACCTTTTGCAGCGGCTAATTTACAAATTCAATTAAATATAATAAGAATGAACAAAAATGAAACAGTTAATAGTTATAATGAACGGGTAGATGAGGTTTATCAAAAATTATGTAACGCTTTAGCCGCGGGGAAATCAAAGGAAGACGCGAAAATTATAAATGAAAATGTAAAAACACAGGCTCTGGTTAGTTATATTAATGGGTTAAATGAACAACTTAAATTTGAAGTTAAAACTAAAAATCCGCTTACACTCGATAGTGCTATGCAAACCGCAGTCCTAGCCGAAAAGGACTTGATCACTTACAGAGGGGTACAGGATATGTTTAAATCGCAAAACGCAGGGAATAATCTTAATACGGGTCCAAATAACAACGGGAATAGGGGTTTTCAGTCACCAAGGAATAATGGCAATAATAATAATCGGGGTAACAATTTTAATGGTAATTGTCCTAATGTAGATAGTAGACGTTGTTGGATTTGCAATCAAATAGGTCATTTATCCTATAATTGTAGATTAAACACTAACAATGGCAATAATAATAATAGACCTCCACCTCAGCAAAATAGGCAAAATACTAATTATCAATCGGGAAATTTTAATTCAAATAATGCGGGTCCCATTGTCTGTAATTATTGTGACAAAATCGGGTACGGGGAGTCTGTTTGCTATAAAAGGGAAAATGACGCGAAACGTGCAAATATGGGGGGCGCCGCGATTAAAGCAGAAAATTTTCAGGAACCGGCCGCGAACCACGGGGCGCGCGTCGTCAGGCAAATAGCCGTGGAATCTCAGACTGCTTTAGAATCACTTGAACGACAATGATTAATAAGCATATTTTTTGTAATAGTAACGCTAGCAAAAACGATAATTTCCAATTGCTAGTCGATACTGGCTCTTAGATTAATATTTTAAAAATTAGCACGGTAAAAGATGATATTATGGTTAACGAATTAAAAAAGGTTTATCTTAAGAGAATTCATGAAAAAATTATACCAACGTATGGTACTATAGTTATTCCGATAATAATTAATAATAAGGAAATATATACAGAATTTAATTTAGTAGGTAACAATTGTATAATGCAGGAAGATGGTATTTTGGGGGAAAAATTCCTTACTGAAAATCACACGGTGATAGATATGGGTAATAATGTTCTTTTGATAAATGATAATGATGATGATGTTTTAAGTGAAAATGGTAAGCAAAGTGGGAAAAATGATATTTTAGAAAGTGAAAAAGAATTAAGTATAATTGAGAATTAAGAAGTATTATGTGAAGAACGTTTGAAAATGGATAGCAATGTAATTGGGGAAAATATGTTATGTGAAACAGAAATTAAGAGTATTTTAATGGTTAATGGGGAACAAATAGTTGATGAGTGTATAGTCAATGAGAGTATAGTAGAAGAAAATGAAGTTGATGGGAATATGGCAAGTAAGAATAAATTAAGTGAGGATATAGTTGAATTCCCCTTAGCGGGAAAAAGTGTAAAAAATGATTATAATGATAATGGATTATGTCAAGGTGTATCATGTTCGCATCAAGCGGCGAATATTATTGAGCACCTTGCTTTAGGTAAGAATGAAAAGGATATGAATATTAGTTATGATGAAATAAATGACAAAGGTAGTAAAATAAGTTTAAATGCGAATGACGCAGGGGATATAAGTGTAGAGAACACGACATTGGAATGTATTGAGTCACGGAACAAGGACTTAGTCGATATAGACGGGGCTCATAATGATAGTAATGTAAATAAATTAGTAGAAAGCATATGTAATAAGTTACATTTAGATGACAGGATAATAAACAATGTAGGTAGCGCGAAACTAAGCGATACGGGGAATAGGCAGGTAGCCAAGAATAATGCTGACAGTATAATACTACAGCCGAGGTCAGAGACGGTCATAACAGTACCAATAGTTGATTTGGACGGGCAGGAGATATTAATACATAAACAGGAATTAGTTAAAGACGTATATTGTAGCAGCGCGATTTCTCTTGTCAAGGACGGTGGGTTTATAGTAGGACTATTAAATATCGCGGAGACCGAGACACGTTTAAGTAGACACGATTTAAGTAAAATAACTTACGAAGGACAAACCGGTTATAGTATTTACAATATTAACGTAGAATATATAGAAGAAGACAGGGTCAATAAGATTAAAACATTAATTAGGAGCGATCATATGAACGCTGAGGAAAAAGAATCTATTTTAGAAATATGTGGGGATTTTGCAGATATATTTTATTTAGAGGGAGATAAATTATCTTGTACTAATACAATAGAACACGAAATTAGAGTAAAACCGGATCAAAAGCCCGTGTACCGGAAACCGTATAGATTGCCTTTCGCGCAGCAAGAAGAAATAAGTAGACAGGTAACGCAAATGGAAAAGGACGGGATAATACAGGAAAGCTTCTCTCCTTGGAATTCACCACTTCTTTTAGTAAAGAAAAAGTTAGACGCTAGTGGGATTCAAAAGTACCGTATAGTAGTTGATTTTAGGGGGCTAAATGCAGTTACATTAGATGAATTCTATCCAATACCTAATATTACCGAAATACTTGACCAATTAGGTCGAAGTCAGATTTTTAGCGTTATAGATTTAGCCTCGGGATTTTATCAAATTCCCTTATCAGAAGCATCACGGGAACACACGGGATTCACCGTAATGAACTCCAGACACGGAGCGAGATATTTTTCGTTTAATCGTACAGTTATGGGACTCAAAGGAAGCCCTTTGACCTTTTCACGTCTTATGGCAACAGTACTATCAGGGCTAATAGAACTTAAGGCATTGGTGTACATGGATGACGTCATCGTGTATGCGAGCTCGGTTTCCGAACATAACTCTAAACTACGTGACGTTTTCGATCGGTTAAGACAGCATAATTTAAAGATTCAACCAGATAAATGGCATTTTATTCAAAGGGAATGTGTATTCCTCGGGCATGTTATTTCAGCTAATGGTATTAGTCCGGACAAATCGAAGGTCCAAGCGGTTCTAAACTTCCCTGTCCCTAGAACGCCAAAAGAAATTAAGAGCTTTTTAGGTCTCTCAGGTTTCTATAGGAAATTTATTGATAAATATAGTAGTATTGCAAAACCATTAACTAATCTATTAAGAAAGGGGGTAAAATTCGTATGGACAGAAAGTTGTCAGTAAGCATTAGATACATTAAAAAATGCGCTATGTTCAGAACCTGTTTTGCAATACCCAGATTTTACTAGGCCTTTTATATTGACTACGGATGCTAGTTTAAAGGGATTGGCAGCTATATTGTCACAGGGGGAACCTAAAGACGAAAAACCTATAGCATATGCCTCTAGGACTTTGAATAAAAGTGAGAGTAATTACTCAACAACCGAACTCGAATGTTTAGCAATAGTATTTGGGGTGAAAACGTTCAGGCCTTATCTTTATGGACGAAAGTTCACAATATATTCAGACCACAGAGCTTTGCAGTGGCTCTTTAACTTAAAAGACCCTTTATCAAAATTAGCCCGTTGGCGAATATTATTAGAAGAATACGATTATGAAATACGGTATAAACCGGGAGTACAAAATTCGAACGTAGACGCGCTAAGCCGAGTATATAGTATTACGGAAGTTAAAGAATTATCGTACCCAGTTTTCCTTGAAAAGTTTGAAACACAGTTGATTACTAATAAAAATGTATCCGAAGTAACGGGGGAATTAATGGACGCACCCGACGAATATCACATAGTGTCAGAGATCGCAAAGCAATTTAATTTTAGAACCGGTATTAACTACCAGTTAAAACAGAAATACGGAGCCGACCAAAACGTACAGGCAGGTGATATTGGGGGAACGACTTTCGTAAAAAATAACGACCGGTATATTATATTCTTAATAACGAAAACGCGCGATCAGCAAGTAACGACGTGTGAAAACCTGTTTTTATCTTTAGTTTCATTACGGCAGTTCTGTGAAGAAAACAACTTAAGTAAACTAGCCATGAATAAATTAGGTCATGATGACGACGTAGACTGGGCACACGTAAGGTCAATGATACGATATGTTTTCCATGATACCGACATAAATATTATTATTTGTTCACGCTTAGAGTTTACACCTGAGGAAAAACGTACTATTTTCGTACAATATCATGACTCAAAGCTTGCAGGAGGCCATATGGGTATTCATAAAACTCTTAAGAAAATTAGGAAGCACTTTAACTGGAAAGGGCTTAAGAAAGAAGTAAAAGAATATATTAAAAAATGCGATTCTTGCCAGCGCAAAAAAATATCGAACCACCACATTAAACAACCCCTTGCTATTACTAGTACAAGTTCACGAGCTTTCCAGACCATTCAATTAGATATCGTTGGCCCAATGAGGACCACTGAATTAGGCAACAATTATATTTTGACACTTCAAGACGATTTATCTAAGTTTGCCTTAGGAGTCGCCTTACCCGACCACAAAGCTAATACGGTCGCAGAAGCCCTTGTGATACATTTTGTGTGTTTACATGGACTTCCAGAGCGAATTTTAACCGATCAAGGGGCGGATTTCTTATCAATAACTTTTTCTCAAGTATGCAAGTTGCTAAATATAGATAAAGCTCAAAGTTCGGCTCATCACGCCATGTCTCTTGGGTCTATTGAGAGGTTCCACCGCGGTTTGGCAGAATATCTGCGAGCTTATTCAAATAAGAACTTAAATGATTGGGATAAAAATCTAATGTACGCTATCTTTGTTTACAATAATACTGTGCATACGTCAACTAACTACTGCCCTTATCAATTGGTTTACGGTAGAGCTATGGAAATACCTTTTAAATTACAACGCGAACCAGAACCTCGTTATAATTATGATGATTACTATTTTGATTTAAAGCAGCGTATGCAAGTAGCTCATAAAATAGCTAGGGAAAATTTAATAAAGAAAAAAGTAGAGTCAAAGGAACGCTATGATAAGAAAATTAATCCAATAGAATTAGAGGTGGGAGACGACGTTTTGTTAATAGATCATACTCAAAGAAATAAATTAGCTCCACTTTGGAATGGGCCATATAAGGTAACAGAAGTGATAGGATCTCACAACGTACAGATATTAAGGGGAAACAAACACGTGGTTGTTCATAAAAATAATGTAAAGAAATATTTCAGTTCTAGTTCCGATGAAGAAGAGTAATACTAAGACTGTCATGTTTCTATACTATTGCACTTTTAATTCAAGTTAATTTAAAAAAAAAACACTTTTAGTTCACTAAAACACTGCACATAAATAAAAAAGCTTTCACTAACCTGTAGTTGTTTCTCCATGATGAATGTAACTATAAATTCTTAAAATAATTTCCTTAGTAAAACCAGAACTCGGTGTGCGATTCGTCACCCCGAGTAAGTCTACGATTTATTTTAATTTTTTAAAATAATAATGAAAAAAAAAATAATGGCGTAATGACGCCTGACGCGTATTTTAAATATGAGTTATTTTATATTATGCTTTTACTTTAACGTTAATAAGAAAATATGTATTAATGTATTTCAGAAAAGTAAATTTAAATTAGCAATAACAATTTTATAACTTAAAATATAACTTAAAAAAAAATATATAAATGTATAATGTTGTTTTAAACAACACATAACGTTTGAAATAATTCTAACAACGATACACGGATATGGCCAACTACATACTAAGCATTGGCCGAGAGTCAAAAACCTGTGTAGGGCGATTTTACTACGGCATTCCTTAATACAGGTAATACGATGGACCAACGCAAGGTCGAAACTGAAGCCGCATTCTTCGGGTGTTACAACGTTGCCACGTTGTGATGCTACTCAAACCGTTTTTAAGGTACACGCGTAACATCACAACAACCAGTTTTTAAATCGCTTATAACGAATAGTATAGGCAGGCCGATTCATGGGAAATGTACGATAATATTCGAATATTATAACCGTCTGGTATTTTCTGTATAACAGGTACCTTGCTTAAAAAAAAAACCTTATTATCAAAACTACGGTTCCAAAACATTTATGCTATCTTGTATAATTTTAAACAAGGGTTTATTAAAATGTCTCTTAACACATTGTTAGACCACTTCTTTTCAATCACTTTGACAAACGGAAAAAGTAGATCAATTATTTTAATTAATTAGTTCACAATTTGGTTTGACCACTATAATAATAAAAGAATACGGTTAAATTTCAGAATTATACCACTACTATTTATCGTACGGCTTGTTAAGTCAACTACGCCTTATCAAGATGACAAACTGTTAACCACTGCGGGTTTATTGTATGAAAGTTTGGGACAAATGAGAGTTCAACAAACAACTTACGACTTTACTGCATATCTAGATTTAAGTTATTAAAATTCTAATTCAGACCAATTAAAACTGCGTATCGCCGAATTAAAAGAATATTGTAAAAATTATGATAATCGCACCTTTGAATGGAATTCAGTAAATAATGTTACTACCACTGATAAAACTTTATCACAGCGATGTGCATTTATAGTAGAAAAAATAGATTTTATTCGCGAAGAAGTTGGGCGAAAAATAAAATCTAAAATCTGTTGGCCACACTAACACTAAAAGTCGACGTTCTATACCATGGGGAGCCCTGGCGAAAACAGCTAAGACCATCTTTGGGCTTTGTAGCGATAAATGCTTAGAAAAATCCGAATCTCTTATTAAAAATTATCTCGACGGGGGCGAAACTGCCTTGCCACAAAATACTAGAGTATTCAAAATATCACAGAATGCAAAACCTGATCAAACTTTGCCACCACAAATAAAACCTCCAACTGATGTCTTTACAACAGGTATGATGGAGCTATTTCGTTTAGGCAATGTAGCCGAAATTGAATTGTTATTATCTCAATACATTTATGAATCTAATCTCATATTTGAAATACTACAACTAGTACGGTTAGGTCAACTTCATTCTAGTTTAATAAGTATTGATGAACTTCAAACACAATTAGTTGTTATCGCAAACCAATTAGAATCAAATACTCAGCTTCCATTTGATACTAGTCTTGATCACCTAGCAGAAACAATTAAATTGTCACAAATTATTATTTATTATGCCGATGGGAAAATTGTATTTAAAATAAACTTACCTGTAGTTTTAAAAGATCGGCTGATTTTATACCATATTCTTCCTTTGCCAATTTGCAATAATCAAACTTGTATATATATCAAGCCAAAATTTCACTATATCGCTGTAACAAATAATCATGAACGATATTCAACATTCGAAAAAATTGATCAGTTAAACTGTAAACGAAGCTCAAATTTCTTACTATGTGATGAATTATATCCACTCCATGCTTACAGCAATTTGCAAGTTTGTGAGCTTTTACTATTGAAACAACAAAGAACTGTTCCTAGTAGTTGTAAAATCCTTTATAACAGAATATCTAGTACTATATTCTATAAACTTACAAATAAAAATAAATGGCTATATATTTCGCCCGGGGAAACCGTTTTCATAGCCTGCGGAGATCGTCCCGTAGAACGAATACAATTAGAAAATAATGGGATACTAAGTTAAAATTCTTCTTGTAGAGCTTACAGTGACCAAGATGTATTAATACCAGGAAAATAAATTATTTCTGAAGGATACAATGATTTTATTGCTAACATAACTATGCCTGAACCAACATATTTAAGTTCAAGGTTTAATAACCACTTTTTAAATGCCTTTCACACACAAGCTCGTTCAATTAGTGATCTTTTAACTAACGGGAAGTCAACAAGGCAACTCGAAGCAGAAGCCGACATTTTTCATGTACCATTTATACAAAGCATTTATGAATACGTTTTATTAGGTCTCAGTGTAGCTAACCTAATGATTATTCTGGTTGTACTATATCTAAATGATATATTGCAATATAATCGCTTGAGGCGAGCACGAGCCAATAGGATTGGGCAAGCCGTGCACGCAGGAGAGGAAATACCTATGTAAAATATTAGTAATAAAAATAACAAATAGAAAGTAGTATAGTAATTTAAATATTAAAATAATCACGGTGAAGGACGATTAATATACGTATAATGTTGTATCTGTAATAATGTAATAAAACCTGTTTTAGCGCAAACATAAAAATCATTGTGGCCGATTTTGAGTTCTTACCAAAGGCACACAGTGAATATATCGCTGTGTCAGGGTGCCTGCTGTTGACGCACAAAAGCAACAGTCCTGTGAAACTATCGGGGTTCCCGATAGTAGTAACCACTAATTGTGCCCCTCGGCAGGCCACGCCCCAGGAACTAAAGTCACTCACCCGGCAATGTATTAGGTTTAAGGAAACAAAACCAGCTTTCGGCTCGTTATTAAACGAGTTGAACAAGGGATTATATCAAAAGGGGCCCTCGACAATGACTTTATCCTCCATTTCAAAATATATTCACAAAGGTTCAAGAAAACCCATCGTAGTGTTTTGGAACGGTAGCCATGATTATAAAATATTACAACAATTTGGCGTAACAAATGTTTACAAATATCTAAACATGACCGCCTGGGACAAAAACAATAATGGACGGTTCCATCTGAAGCTAATAAACATGGAGACCGGGAAAATTTATTACGATGAGTTTTTAGGGGAGGTAAAAAAGGGGGGTAGGGAGCTGACCCTGCGGGAAGCTCATGACTTTACGTGTACAGAAACACATCCCCCCCCCCATTTGAATTATCATAATCCTATTTTTGATACGATTGCTACCCGCTGTGTTTTGAATTATATTATTAGTAAATTAAGACCCATTAAATTTTACCGACTAATTAAGGATATGCCTAATTTAAGGAAAAAGAAAAACAAGAAAAGAAAAAAAAATAACCTATAGTATAAGAACTAACATTATGAATAAGTAAGCATAAGTATCACTAAAAAAATATATGTTTTAATGTTCTAGGTGAATGGAAAACTTTCCTACCTACATTAGAATTAATACATTAGACATTACAATGAGTACGAGCAATCCCCGTGTAATCTTTATGAAACGAGTGGTAAATCTTGCTTTAAACAATTGCACCAACCCTCTTGCACCTAGACACACATTAAATACCATAATAACTGAAGTAAATTCAGATTTAATTATAAAATTTGATGACCATTATTTGAAAAGCATTGAAAAAGATATTACAAATTTAATGAGGGAACTTTATGGGTCCTTACGACCATACAACATCTCAATGGCACTCGTAATCGCCGCCATAGAGGGGGACAGCTTATTAGATTCGATTTTTGAACATGAAAATACGACAGATAAAGCAAAATATTTTACTAAGGTACTGAAAATAGCATTTGAAAACTGCACTATCTATAAAAGGAGACGATCACTTTGGGATATATTAGTAGAGGCTAATACAATCAATTTTCCCGATAGTTTTCTTAAACGTACCGAAAAACAATTTAAAACTACATTTAGAGATCGTTTTAGTAAACTACGACCATATAATATTAGTATGGCAATAGTGATAGCTATCCAAGACAAGGATTATTTAGTATCACAAATTACGGGGGTACTACCTAATATGGACTATACAGTGGACGAAATCATAGACTAGGCTATGCCTAAAAAGTTCTAAGGGGGACAGGATTTGTCTCTCTTCACACCGAACTGGTATGGCCCTGTCTTGATTGAGTCTAACTTTCCTTATTTATTTAAAAATTGCTCGTACCTCATTTAATGAAGACAAAGGTGGTTGTTCCTCCATAGTTCAAGAAGAGACAGGACTTGTCTTTTCTCACACCGAGCTCAAGGACACACACCAGCGTCAAGTAGATTATGATTAATAATAATTAATAAGATTATAACACAGTCAAAATTACAAAGAGAAAAAGATGCTTTTATCATAGATTCTAAATTAACTGAAGATATTATCTAAGGTAATAAATTGTTTACGACATGACCGATTTCTCCTTGAATATTAATAATGTGCACGACCTAAATGAGTTATTCTATACTTTGTATGTAACCAAAAGGTAAACAACGTCATAAATTGTAAAATCCAATTATAAATTGTAAAAGCCAATTTATTTATGCAACTATAAGAAATCATATACTTTGTACAACTAAAGATTGTAAAACGCACAAACAAACACATTAAATATTGTATAAATCATCTATCCGACAATGTTCCGCAATTAACAGTAGACAGCTTGGCCATTCACCAACAACCCGGACTCGAGGATTAACGATTGCACAACTGAGAAAAGGTCACCGAGGCGGAGATTCGAAGGACTTCTACCATCCGACCCGGATGGCCATTTTGCGTAAATACCAGCCGTTTCACCAGAGCGAGTCAGAAGTGTTCTGGCTGCGTATTATCCATGATATATCTGAAACAAAACACTCATTTTTACTATCTGTGTATTAAATTAATGCTTGTTGTAATACATATCATACCTTATTTTTGATTGAAAGTATTCATTTCATTTAAAAATCTTCCAACTTCCTTCTTGAACTTTTGTGTACTAAGTCTCCAAAGGCCACAGACTTGCGAGAACTTAACATGTCAGATATTGACTTTATTAAAACATTTTAATGTCTATTAATTTCTATTTAATTAAATTTTAATATAATATTAAAAATGTCACTTAACACATCTGTACGCTAGACCATCGATATTATCTATGATGAGCTTAAAATGAAATATTTTAGACTTTTATATTTTGGCTTTTTTCATTGGATAATAAGTGTGCTTTTCTGGATATCAAGAATGTATAATATTCAGAAATTTATTTTAATGTTCATCCATTATGTATGTCTTGCGCATACGGCATAAAATATAAGTCTGTAAATAACAACTTATCCCTACAATGCATAGCGTTACTTGAGAGTAACAATGTTTATAATAGCATGTTATATCTAAAATAATGCTCGTTAAATGCTCATGAATGATTATTATAGTAACTAAGATAGTATAAATTAATTTTGTTTTGTATATAATAGTATTTAAATCGATCAATTTAATTTATTTAAAGTTTTTCGAGATTTTTCTGCGTTATCAGCATTATCAATTTTTTTCATCGAGGTATGCGTTTTGAAGTTACAATAAATCGGTTGTATTTCATATAATTGAATTCGGAAAAATTTTCTTATGTTTCCTACACTGTTATTAATCAGTGGGTATAGAATAGTTGACCTTTTGTCGATTCGTACTACTGCATTTGTACGATTTCTACTTCGTTACATGTGAGTAACACGTGTACAGGGCAGTTCTTCCAAAAAATGATAAGAGATAAGAGTTCTTCCAAAAGATAACACAATTTTTATTTTATCAGCGTGACCAACCCAGAAACACCAAAATATAAAATCACATTCTATCAGTCTGCCAATTCTATTAGAATAAAAGTAACTAAAATATAACTAACGTTTGTCAGAGTTAACTGTTATCTCTAGAACTAAACGGCAATAATTCAAATGATAAAAAAAAATAACCGTGTTAAAATATATTATATTTTCTTAAATAGTACACATTTTTACGATACATTTATAATGACAAAAAACCAACTACTTCATATGACGACAACGATAATTATTGGTAAATAAAATTTACTTTCGTTTCTTATTAATATTAAATGAATATTTTTATTAGAATTATTTTTTAATTCATAATTCAAAACTCTTATTTTCACATAATATAAACTTGCAATATTTAATATGAATAACATAATATATTTATCAATTATAGTACCTAGCGACAAAGTTCATACATACACTATATTGTACTAATTTGTGTGACAATATTATTACATCCTATTTAAATAAAACTATTTATACAAGTAAATTATGTTTTACAGTATGATGGTAGTTGTCTGAAGTCATAAAAAGCTTATCAGTATGCTTATTCATTAGAGCGGTTCGATTCCTGAAACTATCCTAGTCTGATTAAGTGTGGTAACAGGTATGGAGTTATTTTTTGTAAAATTGTTTTAATTGATTTAATCTCTATTATTTTAATTATTAACATTTCAACTTTTAACTTATTTATTAATAATATATCTTTCAGTTTTAAGATGAGTCAAAGATTCTGGTTGAACAGTTCTCCATCGACACTAACTGGAAGAAATAATTGTTTTATCATTTGTCTAAATAGATTAGGTAAGGAAAACATTCTAGATTTGTAGTATTAATACAAATATTGATACAAAATTAGTTTAATATCAATCTAAAACACCCTAATATAGGGTAATTAAAAAAAAAAAAATCAAATGTAAATTATCTTTCTTTTTAATAATTTAATTTACTATTTTCTAACATTGTTAGTTTTTGTACAAGAAAAATTGCATTTACTTGTAGATCTTACGCTTCATTGGTATGAGATAACAAACTAGGTCCACTTGATATATACCGGTCACAAATATAGTCTATTCATGAAATCACTCTTCCAAGTGTTATTGATAGATAATTTAAGTTGAATGGTATAAAAAAATGTCATTATCAATTTTCGTTATATTTAATTTTAACTTCACAATTAACAAACGTTAACATTAGTAATTCATTTAAAATTGGTTTTATATTATAATTATTATTAATATTATTTAACCGTTTGTTGTTTTTTCAGCTAGAATGTGACCAGAGGAAGATTAAATGGACATATCATATATTTCTCCATGGACACTGTAATCCATAGACGGATTTTTGACACTATATTTGAATATTTGTTGTTGAAGTTAATTGGATTTTGTGCAAAACCCCTGGAAAAATATTCTGTATCAGACTAACAGTATAAACGCCACCCAGTATTTCAGTTTACCTGCTGTTAAACATCGTAGTATCATCTCCAATCTCTTTATATTTTGTTTAATTTTATTTAAAAAAGTCTCATTATAATTTATTATTAATCAACTGTAATTCAGTTGTTTATTTATTGAATAACTTATTATCCTGTCTTCAACGTCCATATAAACTGTACTGTATTTATGACCACTACACTGATATCTCATTTGGCTAAATATTTTTAATTTTCAACTACATCAAAACAAAATTAAGATTGTTTAAATTTTTTTTTTTTTTAATACTTGTATTATTGTTTGAATATTTTTACACTTTAAGTGTCAATACAAGTATCTTTAGTTTAACGATACTAACAGTATATTACTATTACAATTTTGACAAACATAATTATTAGCCTACCAAATAAATTATAAATGTAGCTTCTGTATTTGCTTATTTATTAATATTTACTTACCTTAATAACATTAAAATATTAATTTATTGTAAAAATATCTTGACCTAACTGAAAGATTGAAAATTTGTCAACTGTTATGAAATTATGTTGATGTTGTTAGGAAAAATTGTGTAGTCAAAATTTTGAATACCTAGATTAAAAAAAAAAACGGTACAATTTTTTTTTGCTAAACCAAGTAATTATACATTTGTAAATTTTGATGTTTAGTTTATAATATATACATTTTTAGTTACAAAATATCTTTACTTAAGTATCATTTTATACTATTTATACTTTTTACCAGATTATTTTATGTGTTTTAAACTATTACATTTATTATTTCTATTATTACTATTTATTATTTATTTAAATGACTTATCAAACTTTATGAATTGTACTTTATAAATTATAAAATTGGTCTGAAATGTATACTGTGTTACTATAGGTAGCCTGATAGACAGGAAGTCTATATTGTTTTTTAGAAATAAAAGTTGTTTTTTCTTGGTTAGCTTAATTATATAGTGTGATTGACTAATTTTCTCTCATAATAATTTCAATTAGGTAAAATTATTTTTCAAAACATTTTTGTTTGTGTTATTTTACAACTGAAAACATGTTTTAATAACCACTTACTTTTTTGATAATTTTTAATTAAATAATATTTAATTATGATAAAAAAACAAAGCGTAGTTAGTATATAGTATATATTTGTTTATAATTTTATAATTTAGAATGCATTAGTTTTTAGATGTAGTTTTTGACACAATAAAGTAAAAGTAAACCAAATATATTTTTTCTAAATCTGTTCTCATAGACACGTTTACTCTCGATAACGAGTGATTTGTATCTGTGTATTGTATTAAGTGATATTATATAATACGTTTAAACGAAGGATGTTTAACATATTGAATACTCTCTTTGAGTATACAATGATGTGTTCGATATAAATTGTATTATAAAGTCCAGATACCGTTATCTTTATTTATATGCATAGTATAATGTAGTAAATAATTATAGATTCAACATTTAAATAATAAATTAGCTTTAGTAAGTTTAACCCTTAACAATACCTGCTATTATCTAATAACTATAGATATATATAAATAATGTCTTGATAATAATTGAATAGTTTTATAACATATTCAATATTTTTGATATTTTCATTTTAGTCAGTTATCAATGAATCAAAGTATACAACTATTTTATTTTTAATAGTAACGCAGTTACATCTTATATGAATCATAATTCATGAAACACAATTTTGTAGCTCTACACAGTTTTGACCTCTAAACTTTAAGTTATCTAGATTAAAATAGTTTTGAATATTGAAAACCATATGTTCAGTTTTATTCAAATTCAACTATAAAAACTCGTAAAACCATGTAAATATGTTTTAATAACTAAATATTATATTACTTCATTATTTGGGATTTAATGATTTTCAAATATTTTTGATAGAGACAGTGATAACGATATTGGTTTATAATGGCTACAGTCTAGTAATTATAACTAGAGCCCTAGTAATTATAATTACCGACTGAAATAATAGATAATAACTACTGAACAATTATTTATTTCCTGTTTCGTGTAAAGGAATAAAGACACATTTGTTAAAACTATTGGGGCACTTACCTGAAAATAATGATAAATTAAATACCTACAACTTTTATACTTTTCATTGTTAACTACAATTTAGTAAAGTACAACTGTTTAACAGTATAAAGTTAGAATTATCTTCTACTAGTTTAATCTAGTATTTCTAACCAAAATTATGGGGGTATAAGATATTCCTAACACAATTATACCATTTTTAATTAATGTTAAATAAAAATGGGATTATCTAATCTGTTTTTAAATGTTCACTTAGTTAAAATAGAGTTAACCTGACCGCTTGATATTCAATCTTTTAATTTCTGATTTGACAATTTTATTATATACATATTAGTGGAATTGGAAATAGCCTCATTAATTTTCACATTAAATATGTCCATAGCTACGTTTATATCATTTAAATTTTCACAACTTCACCAATCTTAAGTAAATATTAACATACTTAAATCAGTCTTATTATAACTTATTAAACTTTTTGTGGGCAAAAAGAGCTTTAACAGCAGATCTCGATGAGAACGAGATAAGAGATAAATAAATATGATGAGATGCTGCAACTAGCAATTGTATCTATTTATTTTATAATATGTATTATTTCTATTTTTTTTATAATATAAGTAAAGTATACATTTCTTAATAAATGGAATGTAGACAGAAATAATAACAGAAAAGTTATAATATCACTTCTATAAGAAACAAATCGAATTGATAATAATTGTATTGATTATCACTTAAATTGTATTTCTACAAAGGCAATCGAGGTAAAAGATAATTAGCCAAGTCTTTGCCAGGCTTGTACAAAAATATTTTATTACTTTACACTAGTATCTTACAGCATCACTTTAGACATTTAATTTTACTTATGTTTGGAAATGTGCAGTATCAAAAATTCTTATAAATCTATGGATCTATGAAAATATAATTTTAAAAGATCTAAATGAAATATGGATATACCTAAGTAGGTATTCTAATTTCTAATCGATTTTTATACTATCTGATTATCAGAGTATTAATTAAAATAATTAAAAAAAAGCTTTATGTCAATATTGTCCACCGTAAAACGGCAGGACTTAATCCAAAAATTATTTAACTACAACAGAAAGCAAGTTCCTAGAACAGAAAAATATATATTATACACTAGGGTACCATACCTAATTTATAAAGGATGGAACAGTACAATCGTTTGAAGAAGTTTTGCAGTTATTTAATTAAGATCTTTGTACCATACCAAGAGTAGATCAACATTTATGTGATGAGTATTTGATACGCTCGCATTAATGTGTATCAATTGTCATATTATGCGATTTCTGGTGTAATTATTCATAAATTACTAATTTAACTATTCACGGCTTAAATTGACTGATACATGAAAGAATAATTTTAACTATTACCCTAATGCAAACAGTCGTTAATGTATATATTATTACAGCGCCCTCTAGAGCTAAGTAGGGGAGATAGCAAACAAATAGGGTGAATTAAAATAATTCATTTTGAGCAAAAAAAAAAAAATATATATTTAAATCAGGAACTGAAAACGTAGATTAAAATTATTGACAGCATCATAGTTAAAAAACTACACAAGATTTAAATGTATTCAAGATTTGTTGAGTAGTTTTAAGTATGAATTCGTAAATGACAGATCTTTCATTGAAATTCAATTCCGAATATTAACTCATAAATTGTTTTTATTTTTGAATTTTATTTAATTTTTTATTCGTATTCTATTACAAATTTCAATAACGCAATTAGACAAAATTTATGGCAATTCAACTTTTCTGTCATTTCAAAAACACGTTATAAATGGTTATAAACTTGACATAATACACGTAGGTGCAACTAGGGAGGTGCTGGTACCCCAAGAATCAAAATTAATCCTAAAAACTAAACCCCAAATCTAGAATACAATTTTTCTAATGTACATTCTCTCTGCAAATTTTTTATTTTTGTTTTCATATATTTTATTTTATATCTAATGGTTTGAAGATGTACAATTTTGCTCAACATGTATAGGATGATAATGGATTTGAATGTAACTGAAAGTTTTCCAAACGTTGAAAAAGTGGTTAATTAGGGGAATTAGGTTATTTTCTAGACAAATACTAAGTCCTGACTTGGCATTCAAGTCTTTTTATAACTAAAAAGACATTTAACTCTAATATGTACACGACATACTTAAAATTTAAACAACTTTATTATCGCGGTTTTTTGAAGGCCAATCAAAACGTGTAATCAGACTTTTGTTTTTGTTTTTGATACTATCTAACCTATAATTACAGATTTTGAAATCAATAAACATCGTGACAACGGTTAAAATTTAAAATCCACATTATTCTTATTCTTATTACTTCTATTATAATTGTTGTGTGTATTGAAGACCACTATGCAAAACCTATTATTCCTTATAATAATTTACTTTTTTGTGAGAATCAAAAACAAAATTACTTATCTAATTGATTTCGAAATATGTAATTATTATTATAATGCAGGAAGTGAGAGTATTAGCCATAATGTCATTAATTTTTTTCTCAGGCCGTTCAACATCGTCTAAAAATTGGAATGTGGAGAAAAGCTAATAGTGAACAACCACGTAGAACCATGTCTGCATGTTATAAGCATACACTTAGAATGTACATTTGGATTTTGGATACTGTGGTATTGCATTTGCACAGTGAAGTTCAAGTAAGGATGGTAACAGTACCCATTAGCTAGTATGATACTGGCTGTATCCTTGAAAAAAACAATTTTGTTCTATAATTAAATCTTAAAATCTTTGTAAATGAATCCTTATAGATTATAATGGGTTGTCCTATAAATTTAGGAAATTGCCAGAAGAAATTAAACTACTACAACAGAACGCAAGACCTAATATAACAGAACTACAATTATTAATATTATAAATTTGTATTGTAGCTAACTATAATGAATTTTTTTATGATATTTGTTTCAGCTTGCCTAGCGGTTGATAATTTTTGCTTTTGCTCACTTTCAAATAATCAAGTACTCCAAAACCACCATTCTAAAACAGCTTTTTTAAAAACTAACTGGTATTAATCCATACCTAACCATTCTTACTGTACCAGTAGAATTTGTATTAATTTAATTAATTTTTACCATTGTGTTAATATATTAACTTTTTCTAGACTTTGGAAATTTAAGTTGTAATTTTTAGATTTGTTTTTCACGGAGTAGTTATGGCTAACAATAATGGAATTGTACACGAGGACATCAATGCTGTTCAAATTGTTGATGCAAATGATCACAATTACAATAGAGTAGAGGATGAAATTGCTGTTCCTGAGCACCTAATCGACCATAATTACTACATTCCAAGTAATTATCAAAACATTTTATCTTAGGAATCACTCCTTTTAGTTTTGCCATGTCAATTAAAGCGTATATCATATTATATTTTTTTGTAACATATCTTACTGTTAATGCATACTTTTAAATTATCTAATACATTATTATTTAATTAGTTGTAGTGCAAGACAATTCGGCTTCTGAAGACGAATTTGATGAAGGTAATTAATAACTATATGCAAAAAAAACTTCTATGATCGTTATGCTTTTATTACTTGTTTACAAATTAACATCTTTTTTATCATCTAAAATGTAAAATTGTAGAAAAAATTATTATAATGAAAATGTAAACACTTTACATGAAATTTTGATCAAAATATTTAAATTTGGCTCACAATATTATTAATATATAAACTTGATTTTAGTTCTGATTGCAGATGACATGCTTTCAGACGAAGATGATGAAGATCAACCGGCTATCGGTAATAAATATTTAGTGGAAATAACATGTTAACTTTATATTTATTTGTAAATCTATTTTTTTTTAGAAATTCAAAGACCAGATACATACAAAAAAGTACCCGGAGTGCACAATAAGTCCGATGTATACATAGATAATTTGTACTATAAATACTATAAAAAAAGTGTATACCGCAACAAAATGTTAGTATACAACATCACAAAATTGTAAATGTTTATTAAAAGCTTTACCTTTTTTCTTAGGTATTTGGTGTGCGAAAAGCAACGTAATAAGAAGGCCGATGATTACTGTCCTGCCAAGGCTACAATCATACTTGACGATGCAAACAACCATATTAAACTTCAACATGAGGGACACAATCACCTTCCTGTACAGCAAGACTTGGAAGCACCATTCTTAAGAAGAGATATAGGCAGAAGAGTAATTGGGTTAGTCTCTGATATTGCAGTGCCCACCAGACAGCTGTATAATGAGGAGATTATATAGTAAGGAAACTTGTGACATACAAAATAAATAACCCATCAGTAAATTGTGTTACCTGTACTTAACATATTACTATATTGTTGCAGCCATCCTCGTGGTAGCTTTAGCTACACTTTTCAGCAGGCCCGAGAGAGATGCAAGAAGATGAAAATACTGCGAAGACCACCAACACCGCAGACTATTGAAGAGCTAGTAGAGTTACTGGACTTAGATGCGAATGTTGCGTATCGGACCACCATTCAAGAGGAACCATCACAACTGTTTCAGCAATCGATTACCGTGCAAAATAATGTTGTAGGAATTATTTTTGCGAACTTGAACTTCATACAAGCTTTTGAGGAGCAGTTCCAGAATGTGACAATAGCAGGATGTGAAGGTACTTTTAAAACAGTACCAAGCATGCCAAAACAACTTCGACAGGGCACATTCATGACATTTCAGGTCATCTACAAAAATGTCGTAAGTTAAAAAAGAAATTGGTTTTATTATAAATTTATATCTTTTCATTCACCTTCCTCCATTGTTTTATCTACAGTCTTTTCCATTGGTATACGCTTTATTGTCAAGTGCAACTGAAGAAACATACATAGAGTTCTTCAGAGTGGTCCGCACCATGCTTCCGTTAAACTACGACCAGTTGACCATAATAACTGATTATGAACGTGCCCTGATGAACGCGCATCATGTGGTGTTTCCAGAGAGCAGACTACAGTGTTGCTGGTTTCATTACACTCAAGTAATAACTGATACCATTTCATAGATGACAAATATTATATCATTGGTTCATAATCTGTTTTTCTTAGGCCGTTGTAAGGTATTG
Organism: Adelges cooleyi; assembly: GCF_023614345.1. NCBI lineage: Eukaryota > Metazoa > Arthropoda > Insecta > Hemiptera > Adelgidae > Adelges > Adelges cooleyi. The sequence continues at coordinate 2,662,033 of NW_026095978.1, forward strand.
TCGCCGAAAATACAACTCGGTGTATAACTTGATGACCACTAATCCGATAGCTGCCCGAGTCCTCCGAATGGTAATTAACTATTTCTTTACTTACCATTAATAAATTATAATTGCCACAATGTTTTTATATATTATATTTTATTTAGGTTTTAGCATTACCTCATTTGCCAGCCATGAGAGGACAGGAAAATTGTCCTGAATTTTCAATGGTAGATGGATACCAGCGTATTTTAGAATATGCGCAAGAGTTTCCTGAAATCTACCACCAAATGGAGACATTTCTGAAAGGGTATGACTTAGAATGTTTACACACTTCCTAAAATGATATATTTAGAAATTAGTTAACTGTGTTATTACTTTTTACTGTTTATAGATACATTTATAACTTTTGGATGGTTCAGGTTGGACCCCATTTTATTAGTGTCTTTGGGTGTGATATCCGCACTAATAATTATTTGGAGAGTTTCCACAACCAGCTTAAACGATTCTTTGGAACCCATCCAAACATCTGGGACTTCTTGCGTAAGAAAATAAATACTAAAGAAAAAATATTTAATTAAGTTTTCTTTATTATAATTAAACAGTAATAATAATATTGAGTTACTTGAAATTTATAGCACATATATCAGTAAACGTAACAAATTTATCTTTTAATAGATTTTCTGTTAAAAAATATTTTTATCCTTACATAAACAAATCCATTTTTAAACCTATTAAGTGTATGTCAACATTTTTTTTCCAAATGGGACCAAATGTTGAATTACACTAGCCAGTACAACAATGTTCTATTATTTTCTAAATGCCTTTTAACAATCTTTAACAAACAATTATGTATTTAACAACTTCAACTAATCTTTAACAATTATGTATATGTATAATTCTTTTTTTTTGAAAAGTTGAAAAACATCAACACATTCCATGAATTTAAATTAGATTTGTTGAAAAATTTAGCGTAGTTTAGAAAAATTAAGATCAAATTGAATTTTTGATAGTAATTTAATTTGTAAGATACAATTTCCTTTAAGAAAAATATGATTATTCTATGTGTAGCTTATTAAAAAATAAAAATTACTAACTACACTAATAATACAGCTAAAAACAGACCATTGACTAGTAATTATGTTATAGAACATTCTTGCACTATTGGAATTTGAATAGTGGTAGTAATTCAAGTCTCATCTATAAAAAAAATATAAATTTCATCCGACTTGTTGGACATTATGCTTGGATTTTTATGTTTTTACCTTAACTTAGTTATTATTTGTTACAGAAAAACTCAGGATATTGGAAAACCAATACTATGTGGAAATGATCCAGGCAAGCAAAGACTTAAAGGTATTTTTTCAGTTTTCATAAAAAAAAAAAATAAGTGACTAAGTATGTACCGAGTTTTTAAAACTTTATACTTACTTTGCAGGTAAGAGATCAATTAACAATAGCCAACCGCGCAGCGAACACCCTTATATTAAGAATTGCTATTGAGCAGCTCAATGAAGATGGTGACATCCTGAGGTGTCTCAGAAAAATGGGGCATGCCAATGCAAACTATATTAGAAGGCAAATGGGACCTCGCCCCCTACAATAAAGTAAGGTTAAATCTAAATCAAATATTTTATAATACATGATGTGGATACTTTAAATTACCATAAAATCAGCAATAGACAATTTGCATTTATGCAACGGTAATTGGTGCATTTGTTGAACATAATTTTTATAAATATGTCGCATGTTATAATTGATCATCTTGAACACCAACCACCATTCCAATTAGACTAAGAAACACGAATAATACTTTTAAAAAAAAATTTTTCTTACTACTTTTTAATCCTTAAATAGTACATTACTTACATTTCAATAAGATCCAGGAGCAAGAAAAAAAAACATTAGCAAATAAATTATATTTGATGCCACTGGGTTACATAACAGTGGCGTCGAAGTCTTAAAAATGTGGTCGGGCCTCGCCCCGACACCAGTATGGAGTACGACGCCACTACTGTAACCTAACAAAATAACGAAAATTTTGAAGAAACTATAGAATTTTGATGAGTCATGCTTGTGACTTCTGTACTAACGCGTAGTGTAGTATACCTGAACATAGTAACGTTGTTTACTATATTATGTTGTGACCACAAATACGATTGTGAATGCATACCCCTCTACCAGACTAATTCATCAATGGGCGTAGTATACTATACCCAAGGTTACAGGTTACGCTATCTACCTGTACTACACACAATAGTGGTAAATCGTAATACATTGTGATAACACCCATTGCATAATTTAGTCATGATAACACCATTCATCCGAGTAAACAAACAAGTTTCTTAACGTTGAAATTACATACTCTTAATTCACGTTTCCACTTTTAAAATTCACATCGCACTTACAACACAAGTGTGGATGCTTGAACAAAAAATATTTTAAAATATGAACTACGTACTAAAACATTTAAGAAAAATTAATTATTGTCCGTAATTTACAAAATTAAATGATATAATATTATGAGAATAACTATAGCGAATTGAAAAGTAATTGGATCGTTATAATTATCACAGTATAAATTTTGAAGAAAAAATGTTAAATGAAAAGTACTCATTACATATCTGCCCATTTAATATTTGTCGCAAATCCACTTGCAATTGTGTTAAGCTGAAATAGTTAAAATTATAACTATAACATATGTTTTATTAATTCTTAGTTATGTTTGTCCTCAGGTAAACCAGCTTTGTATCAATCTGTTGCGACCAGATACCTGTTGCCGGTCATCTGTTTTTCACACACATACTACACACACACACATGCACTAGATTGTAAGCAAATGTGCCACGCCCGTATTAATATACTTTGTTCGGTTTTCCGACCCTTATATTTAAAAAGTTGCAAACTAATTTTGTTTTTCAGTGTTTTAACTGCACTAATTGCAGTAAAATATTGTGCAACGATTGTTTGATTGGGGTTACTAGTCAACTTAAAAATCTAGTCAACAGTGATAATGTTAGCACATAGTTACCAGTATTGTACAAAAAGTTGTTAATTTTATAATATTATTGTTGTTTGTCTGTTTTTAGTTTTATTTAAGCTAGGGTAGCTGTGTTGGCCAGCAGCTCATTATTATTATTTATTACTATCTAGTTTGAGTTTTATTTATTTAGTTATTAATTATAGTTCACAAGACCTCTACACACTTCATATTACACACTAGACACATTTTTCACCTCATAGCCTCTGGTTTCTGCGCAGGTGAACCCTCCCAATTCCAGTTGAGCTATTTACTTCACTACACTATGCAGACTGATCGGTACGGTATAGCGCAAAGAAGTTGGTGGTCTGGTAAGCGACCTAATATTGAAAGCCCCTGGCCCGTACGTGGAATGAAAAATTATTTTACAGCAACAAACGAGGACAAGAGAAAATTATACAGCATACTTGCTTTATTTCTACTTTATATTTTACTTCCTTTATTTTATTGTATTTTAATGTAATTATAAAGTGTGATTAAAGGAAAGCATGTTTTTTTTTATTCTACTTAAGAAATTTAACTAAAATAATAGAATCATGAATAGACTTAAATACAAATTTTTAAAGATGTAGTAATTATAAGAAAAAAATGAAACAATAAATAACAACACAAATTTGTTTAGACGTGTCTTAAAGAGATAAATAAAATCCTCAAGCTGTTATACACTAAAATATTCAGAATACTTTTGTGTGGTATTAAAACTTTAAATTCATCGTAGAGACTTGGTTATCGCTAAGTAAATGGCCATATTAAATGAATAAGTACATAGATTAATAAAATATGGGCTATGCAATCTTCTAACAAACAAGGACATTTTCAAATCAAGAGATAATTGTAAATTTGCAAATTTATATTGACCAAAAATTGTATCATATTTTTAAATCATATGAATAACTATTTCAGAACAAATTCATATTGTTTAGTTTGGTTTATATAATAAAAATATATACCCAGAGTAGCTTAATATAATCTAATTTCTGTAAAATATTAAGTGATTAATAATAATTTTTTTAAAAACCTACTAATTGATTATAAATAACATTCAGTCTTGCAAGGTATTTTAATACCGATCAGTCTGATTTGATAATCTTACCAACATAAAAGCAAGTTTTTATTAAATTACATTATATATTTATTGAGTATGACGTTTATACGATTACGACCCTAGTTTGATCATTTTTATTAATACAACAGAATTGTTAAATCTAGTTTACAGTAATTTTATATTATGCCATATTCGTAGTATCTACCTATTATCCCATGCAAAAGGGGCCGTACAACAATTTTTTTCTCTTCACGAGTCTTTATCTGGCAAAAGGTTCACTTTGGACTATAACCTTATAATGTATATATTGATTTATGTGGAAACTTGAAAATTAAATATGTGTTTTGTTCTAGTTATTCATGTAAGGTATTTAAACTACAAGTGTCATATGTTCCGTTATCTTGCTCTAATATATCCTTTAGGTACCAAATTTTGTTAATAATATATCTTCTAAAAGACAAGATTGAAGACAAAGCTTATAAGCTCCTACCTGTATTCTTTAACTACAGAATACATATGTAAGATGTGGTAAAACTAATTTATACTTGACAGCCAAATTCTGAAATCGTCAACTAATTTAGGTAAAAAGTAAGAATAATGTTTTATTTAAATAGTAATATAAACAATTTGAGGGAAATTTTAATAAAATTATTATTATTTTATACCAAATAATATTAAATTATAACATATCTATGATAGGTATATACTATAATATAATGTAATTTATTATGAATTTTACGTGTATAGTGTATACGATTTAAATTAGATAATTGATAAAGATCTAACTACAATTTGCAATAAAGATAAGAACCTAACCAAAGGCAAGGTTTTTGATATTAAAATACGAAATTTCTCTTGGCGGGTTTTTGGTAAAATCGATGTTGGTACTATCTGTAGTATTACACATTTTATAGGTTATGTAACATTTTTTTCTTATCACGCGTTATCATTTTTTGGAAGAACTACCCCCAACCCTAGGTGAACTATGCAAACATGTTGTTATGGTGTGGTACGGTACTGACCTATGTCAAATATGCACACATGTACGGGGTGCCGAAGGGAGGGAGTAAGACACTGCCCTAGGTTCAAACTGTATACGATAACATGGCCATAATGATCGGAGAGGAGGGGTATTCTACTGACCTAGGTCAAAAGTGCATGCAATAACTTGGTTGCTGGGGACGGAGTGGAGGGGGGTGTCACTGACCTAGGTTACCAATGCAGGACGGTCTGTGCCGAATGGAATGTGATGACGTCATTAAATGCATCAAATTTTAAAATTACATGGTGGGGGGGGGGGGGGTTAGAGGGGAGGTGGGGGGGTCACTGACCTAGGTCAAAAGTGCAGGCCGATTCTGTCTAGAATGGGATGTGATGACGTCATCCAATGCATCAAATTTTGATGACGTAGGCACATTCCATTGTAGACAGAACCGGCATTCTATACTCTACTTAGGCGTTTGTCAAAAATGAGGCCTAAGTATTTTACTTGGTTAGTTTGGGGGAGTAGATTGTTATAGAGTTTGACTGGTGGACAGTTGTCTGGCCGAAGAGAAAAGGTAATGTGATTTGATTTGCTTGTATTAACGTTAATTTTCCATTTAGTAAACCATTTTTCTAGAAGATTGAGGTGGTGTTGGAGTTTAAAATTTGTGATTAAGGGATCAGCGTCAGATGCTGGTATACTTGTATTGTCGGCAAAAGTATTTAAAATAATGGAGGTAGATGTAGGTGTATCAGCTGTGTGATACAAATGTTAAGTACAAGAAATTAAAATCACTGCAAAAACTATTTATGAAGTTTCTTGCGGCCAGTGTAAAATTTCAAATTTGTGACTTGTGTCGTTTTTGAAATGACCAATAAAATTACAAAATAGAAGCATCAAAGCGTTTATTTGAAAGTGAGTTTATTTACTTTTATTTATAACAATTCCTGTAGAGCTATTTTTATCTGCGCGCATTTCTCTACCGCACTCCACCTCCCATCCTACCCTTTAACCTATAGAAACTAAGAAAGTAATTGTCCAAATCTGGTTATCGAGCAGTTAAAATTTTCAGCAAATTATTCTTAACAAAATGGCTGTCTTGAATTAAAAAAAAAAAAGTAAAATAGTTAAGTGCAATAAAATACATAGTGCTTATAGCGCATATGAGTATAAATAATTAAAAAAAAAAAAATCTTAAAAATATTCACTAGAACAAAAGTTATTTAATTTGTCAAATCTTCCTGGGCCACCCTGTATACGTTATCATTTAAGTTTCAAAAGTTGCTATCAAAAAACTAAGTTGGGAGGGGGGTAAAAACAAAAAACATTGTGAACAATTTAGATCACGTTGTATAACGACAATATGAAAAAAAATATTTTTATTTCTTATTAAACCCTATGAGATATTGAGTGGTACATGACAAAAGCATCACCCTGTATTACAGCTTTCAAGCACTCTGTATTAATATTGTTTCATGTACCTAAAAAAATATCGCGGCAATCGTTACAAATTCCAGTCAAACATTTGTTATGTTAAAAGTTGTCTAATGTAATATTTTAAACAGATTAAAATGTTTGTTACTAAAACTCGGTATGAATATTTAAAAACAAATATAATTTTCATTTTTGCTTAGGCGCACCAAAGTTTGAAAATCGCACAAAATACCCATGTGTACTCAGGTGTTTCCGATGATACCAAATGATCCCTGGCTGAAAACAACTAGCAGTGTTTTTTTCGTTAACCGTATGTATTCATCGTGTGCCTAACCGTTGCATTAAATTTCTAAAAAAAAAATGTATAATGTCCAATAATTATTAGTTATATCCAAAAATGATTAATTTAAAAGCCGCGGGCATTCAACACGATGTAAAAACATTATGCTTTTACAATTTCCTACCTATCTTAAAATACCACTATTTTCTCTGTACAAAAAACCGCAGTTTTATTTCCAATTTCCATTGCGTTCCGCAAAATATGGTTTGCATATAATACAAATATCGTGATCGATGATGAACTTACAATAGTCAACGTACACAAAGCCACCGTTTTCTAAAACTTTTGTACTTAAATGGCGAGGCGGATGTACATTTTACGAACACTACAATAGTGGGCCATATAATATATTATTATATGAACACTTATTTATTTAATTTAAGTATACACGCCAATCGGCTGTTTTAAGTTACATAGTTGACAAAATAATTAAACATACAATTAAACAAATGATTACAAATATAAATAGACATAACATAATAGACATAAAGATAATAATAATACAAATTTAATAACTGACAATGGACAAAGGTCACACTAGATTTGCCGATCTGAGCATTCTGTGCATTGGATGATTGAGGCCATAAGAAGTGGAATGAATAGGAGTATAAAAAGGAGTTGGATTTCGATTAGTGTATGAAGGAACTTTAAATAAGACACGGGAGAGAAGATCAGGAGCATCAAAGTAATTATTGGGGAGAGCATTTATAAATAGAGAGTCAGCATCATTACGACGGGATGATAAAGATTGGATATTAAGGATACGGCTAATATGGGAGTAATCATGTTGCAATGGAGGTAATTTAAGCTTGTATGCAGCATAAGACAAAAACTTATTCTGGACAAGCTCAAGCCGCAATTGATCCTTAGCCAGATAAGGATGCCAAACAACAACCCCATATTCCAATTATAAAATAATTCCACTTATAAAATACAATTATTAAACCACCACGGTATTGCATATTAACACGTAGACAAACGTTCCAGTCATGGTTGAAGCGTTTATCAGATATATTTTTCTATTACGATTTTCTAACCAATTATTATAAAAAATCGTTTGGGAATGTATTCTAACATCATAACAGGGGATTTTTGGCGTAGCAAGAATTCTAGTAAACTCGCTCTCAAAAACGTCTCTTTGTACAGACAAATTCTAAAATATTCTAGAATACCCCCAAAAATACAAAAACTTTATGAGACCAACAGATACATATTAAAACGTTTTTATCATATACCATTGTATACAAATATAAGGTAATTTGAAATCTCTAACAAATTTAAACTGTAAGTTGTTAACCATTTGTGCTATAGTAAGCTGTAAAGCTACTATCTTTATTAGACAGCTGAATCTAAATGGAATATTTATTAAAACAAAAATGTATAATATTTTAAAATGAAAATAAAATCAACTATTAAATAGTTAAATTAATATCAATGCATTGAAATCTCTAAATTAAATAAGTAGTAAGTTGTTCTTATGGTCTTTCAAGTGCCGTTTGTGTGTGTACGATTTCTTACTAAAAATATTGAGTTCTAAGCAAATACATAATTTCACACTACAATGAACGACAAAAAATATATGGGAAAAATGTTAGCAATATATCAACTCGGCCATTATTATAGACAGTTATATTTTCTTGAAGACAAATACTCGTAATAATATGTATTTTATTCGTGCAAAAAAAACTTAAAACCATCCGTATCCCAAACGTTGTATCAATCAGTTGTAGACAATCGTTGACTTTGGTTTTGTAAGTACTGTAAACGGTAAAAGTCTTAGTACAACCGAATTAAACAGTATACTATAACGGTTAATATGATAAACATCAAAGTTATTCTTTTACTTAGTCTGGCAGCCTACGAGGAGTAAGTATTTTTTCTATTTATTTTTTAAAAGCATTTGGAAAGGGCCGGAAAATATTGTCAGGGAAATTACGGGGAAAAAAATTATTTGTGCAGAAAGTAAGAATCCGGAAAAAATTATTTCACTGTATACAGTCTATCCACAGGGCACAGTTTTATATTTACTTTCCAGACGCGAGTAAAATGCTTGGAACAATATTTTTTCCATTCTTTTACTTGTATACTTGTATACTTGTATGTTGTGACTTGTGTCAAGAGCTACACGGACGTCTGTGTTGGTAATGCGTACCTGAACGTTACGATACGACCGCTGTTTAGGAGGTGCGGAGTTATAAAAAAAATGTATAATCGTTATGGTTGCAGTCGGTAGTGTTTCCTTCAAACAGATGAAGGGTTCCAGGTTCAATTCTACTTAGCTAAATCGTGATTTTATGTATTTGTACTATACATTTATTCCTGAAAAATACTTTCTGTGATTTTACGGTTAGGTTAGGTTAGGTTAGGTTCCGCATTTTTACAGTCAGTGACAATATAGTCCGAAAAAAAACTTTCCGTGTAATTATTTTCCGGATTTTTATATGCGTCCTTTGGAAATATTTTATCAAATCTAGAGTTTTTGTGTATGAATTTTTATTTTTAATGAAATGGTTTGCTTTTTAGGTGCAGTGGCGGCAATTTTTCAACATGTAACTATTAAATTAAAGATTTGGTATGAAAAAAATTAATTAATAAGGTCGGGGTATAATGGAGTCAAATCATTTTGGTGACGTGGAGATAATAGGCTGTTAAGTTATTATTATGACTGAATTTGGAAAAAACCTTGGATGGGGAATAAGTATAGATAGTAAAAACTATTAAGTATGAATATAAACTATATTGTAAAAAGAATATTTTAGGTATTGTTAACTTTTTTGATGATAATAAAAATAATTGTAACGATAATAATTTCATTTTTTTTATGACTATTTTAATCATTGTTAACTTTTTCAATCATAATTCATTTAACTATTAGCTATGATTAATTTTTTAAATCATAATTTATATTTTTAATTTTATTTATTCGTATTTAATAATTTTTCTTTGTAATACTCGATTGATAGTTTTAGCGGAAACTAAAAAAATCCTCCAGATAAAAATGACTTCTTCTGACATGAAAAGTCATATCTCTATTTATTTATTTTAAATTGCTATGCTACGGAAACAAAGTTATTCGCGGTCTTTTAGTTTTTGACATTTTCATGTCTTAGCTCTGGCATATAACCGAAAAAAGCGTTACCACACGGAGATGGGGTTGAGGGTGGAAGATAGGGGTAGTCAATAGGGGTAGGAAATAGGAGAAGAAGATAAGGGGTAGGAGTTAGGGGTGGGTGATAGGGGGTAGGAGATAAGAGATATGTTGTATGTTTATCGTTCAAATTAGAACTGAATGATAAATTCAAAATAGTTTAAGGGCCCAAATTCTCTATAATTGTTTTAAGCCATATATTAAACACTACAATATTAGCCAGAAACTTGATGTTTTAATACTAGCATGTTTCTGCTTCTTAATATAACTATATCATTATCTATAATTCCACCACTACTCTAAATTTATTCGGTACTTCAACGAGACATGAAAATGCTCTTTCGTGGTTGCAGACTTGGCTGAAAAACTTTTATTCTATTATTCATTAAAAAATTAGGCAAATTCTGATAATTGCATAGTCTTTTTAAGTTAAATAAAATTATAAATATTGTTATTGAATTGTACATAAATAATTTCTTAAGTCACCGAAAGCTTTAATCGTATGTTTTTTTTTTTTTTCTTTATTTGAGATAAACAATCTATACCTTAGGGGCACAATAGGTTTATATGGTTAGAGTAATTTACAACATGATACGCTTGACGTGAGACATTACAAAAAAGATCATTTTTTATACATGACTAATTTTATTCGCACATAAGAGTTAAAATTTATTTTATGATCAATTTTATTTTTTATTATGATTAAAATAATATTGATTACAATGAGAACTTTTTGTATTTAACATAAAATAAATAATACCAAATCTGCATGTAGGTAAATTTTTTTTAAAAATAAGCTACTGAAAGTTTAAACTGGTCGATTAATTATATTATAAATAAATAAATATTCGTATGGCGCAAAGAAAATTACTAAATTAACAGAACATTTTTTTAAAAATATTAACTGTTTAATTAGTTGCCCTCATACATCCACCAGTCCAACGACGCTTAAGACGCGGCCGTCCACATGACCTTATTAATTAATTACTCTTATTATTATATGTCTAAATACTATTATTAATACTATTTATAACTACTATCTTGTATTATTTATTATTATCTTATTTTTCTCGTATTACTACTATCATGTTATAAAATGTTAAAACTGTATATTTATATTGTATATCCTTAGATGTAGATAGCACTAGTTAGGAACCTCTTATTGTAAATAAAAAAATAATTTGTCCTATATACAGGGTGTTCCAGCATGAAAGGTAAGTAATAGGTGATTGGACATCTGAGACACCCCTAAATAAGCCCCCCGTTTTTATTTTTTTTTCGGTAAGTCAAAAATTGAAGATTTCGACAGTTAAGTAAAAAAGTAATGACCTAAAAAACAAAAAATTATTCCATATTATTCAGTGCAAAAAGCTAACCTTAAAAGAGGGGTCACATTTTTAGTCCCTTTCGACCCCGAACTCAAAAAATGATTAGAGACCAGAAATAAATGATAAATGATAAAAGATAAATGCTAAGACATAATTGATAAGAGATAAATAATTAGAAACAAGAGATAAGAAATAAATAACAAGATATTAGTGATAAGAGATAAATGGTTAGAGACTAGAGGTAAGAAAAAAATGATAAGTGATAAGAGAAGAGTTAAGGGCTGAAAAAGACTGAAAATGATGTGACCCTTCTTTATGGTGAGCTTTTTGCACTGAATAACAGGGAATATTTTTTTTTATTTTAAAGTCATTATTTTTTTACTTAACTGTCGAAATCTTCAATTTTTGATTTATCGAAAAAATGAAAACGAGGGGCTTATTTGGGGGTCTCCCAGATGTCCAATCACCTATTACTTACCTTTCATGCTGGAACACCCTGTATAATAAAAGTATTGATACCAATAAAACCGATCAATATATAAAATTCTAAACAGCACGAGCCGAAATGCATTTAATATTGCATTATTGTGTTTGTTATCCGGGTAATGAATTATTTCAACTTTTCCTAATTAAAAACAAATTGGTAATAGATTTTTGAAAAAAACCCATACTTTTGAGGGCAAAGTGCCAACGGGTTTTTAATAATATTTTACTGTAGAGCAGTTGCACAATTAAAAAAACTATCCTTCATAATTTGGAACATATTCAGCAATTTTTCAAAAAGCTATTGCGTGTCGTATTTTTTAATTTTAAAACATTTGAAATTTGTGGTACACTTTTCTTGCCTTAGAAGAGGAAAGGTTACATTTATTTTTATTTTTGTCCATGTTAAACATCTTATAGGTACGATTTGTTATCTATAAATTTGCAAAAAAAAAATGGTGTTTGGTGGTGTTGTTGTGTTATTTGGTTTTTTTAGGGATACTTAAAATCCCCCTGCAATGTGTCGTTAACTTTTTGTTAGGACTAATCTACATCAATACCTTCTCAGCCCCGCATCTAAGCTAAACAAAATTGAATTAATCTGTGGTATTTTTTTATAATTGAGTGATTGCTACATCGTGTTTAAGATTATATTGTTAATATTTCAGGTTGTACTAAAGGAGACATTTCGGATGATGCTATCATCGGGCGCGTTCAACCGAGTGGTCAACCAAATGAAGGTATAATAGACAGTTCTATTGTCTTGAAAACAAATAGTAATATGTATTTTATTCGTGCAAGCAAACTTAAAACCATACGTATCCCCAATAACGTATAAATCATTTCTAGTCATATTCGTCAAATCTTATCCTATAAGTACTGAAAACAGTGAACATTCCATTACAGTCGAATTGAACAGTATATCATAGCAATTAAAATGATTACTTTTAAAATTATTCTTTTACTTAGTCTGGCAGCATACGTGGCGTATGTATTTTAGCTTCGATGCGAAACAGCAATGCTTTTGGTTTTACAATAATGTGGATTTTTTTTTAGTCTGTATACACTATACACTGTAACTTTTTTAATACTGGACCAATTCCGTCGAATACAAATCACAAATTTCAAATTTGCAACAAAACAAAATTGGTGTTTGATGGTGTTGCTGTCGTGTTATTTGATTTTTTAAGGATACTAAAAAAAACACTGCAATGTGTCGTTAACTTTTTGTTAGGACTAATCTACATAACATTTTAAACTGTTTGATTGGAAAACTAATAAATTACTATAGAATTATTTCCATTATATAACGTGTCTAACGTAAAGCAAACCATTTTAAATCAATAGCTTCTCAGCCCCGCATCTAAGCTAAACAAAATTTAATTAATCTGTTGTATTTTTTTTATAATTGAGTGATTGCTACACCGTGTTTAAGATTATATTGTTAATATTTCAGGTTGTACTAAAGGAAAATCCATCGAGCGCGGTGAATCGAGTGGTCAACATTCGGCAAACGATGTGCCGACTTATATTAAGGATATTGGAACTTTGACTACAATTTATAACATAGGTAATACAGCTAAGTCAAAATTGGCCTCGGGCCCGAATAAATATTATACCTTATATCTCATTTTATTTATTGAAAACGTTTCAGAAGATGCAGTTTATAACCTAGGTGATAATGTCTCTGTAGAATTTAAAGGTGAGGCTCTCTTGATCAACGGCAAAGAAATCCAAGGGGTTAATCCGTGGCCCCATAAGAAATCACGAGATATTCAAAAAGAGGGCGTTGTTAGAAGAGGAGTGGAGACATCCACTTCTCATACTTCAAGGAACTTTCCGTTGCCTGACTTTTATGTAGTTCAGTTTGATAATGATACCATAGGTGGTAAGTCTTATTCATCCTCGGGGTATAACTATTATCATCATTTATATCATAATTGTTAAAAACGTTTCAGATATTAACCGAGAGCCAGAACGCAAAATCCTTACCTTTAGAGGCGATACACTATTGATCGACGGCAAAAAAGTCCCAGGAGTTGATGCAAGGAAGAGGCCATTATTAATAGAATGGGGTAAAGGTGTACTCAAGATCGACGGTACTATAAACAAAGAATTCGGTGCAATACGAGGAAAAGGATGCTGGGAGTGTTAAATGTTCATGAACTACCTATATATCTACAATGAAAAACACAAATACAATTTATCTAAATTCAAAAATTACAAACTGATTATATAAAATTAAAATTAAACTATAATGAAAAATATATTATTATATACCGTATATCATAGTACTATATTTTAGTTATGCAACATTTTTACCATTAATTCATAAAATAACACACATAAAATCGAATTTACATAACTGAATCATTTCAAAAACGATATAGGTAGGTGAAAATTGAAAAAAAAAATTGTATTTGTTATAGTTTCATTCTAGATCTATTCTCGGTCTAATTTTCAGATCTATATCCCTAAAACTTTGCTTGAAAATGTAAATTAAAGAAAAAACTTCTATTAGCTATTAGCTATTTTTTTTACAACTGTATTCATAATACGTATAAACCAAATGGTCTGAACTATTCAACAAAATTTAATCATTGATTGAAACATGAGTCAAAATATAATTATTATGTAGGACCATTTTCACATACAAATCTGGTCTCAAATGACCAGTACATACATTTTTTATTGAATCGTCTGAATGTAAAAATATTTCCATAACCCCTAATATCGGAAATGTATTTTGTATTTAAAAAAGTTAAGAATACTTAATAAATCCTAAATCTAGTTTGGAATTCAAAAAAGAAAATAATATGTTAAGAAGCTCTACTGTACTTGAAATACCTGTTAGAAAATCATTAAAACGTACAGAAAGTACTGTAAAAAATATCATCTGAGTTTTCTACAACATTGAAGGCGATTAAAAATGTTCTGAAGGTCAGATTGAATAAATGATTTTGTATATACCTAATCTTATATTTTATTGATTTGCACTCATTATATTGGTATGTATTTAAATGAAAATTGTATATATTACATGAAGATAGCTTAGAGCCGAAATATGAAAACAGTTAACATTTAAAATACTTTTGGCTATTTATTAATGGTAAATATTGTTTAAAAAACATAAATAATATACTTAGTGCCAAAGTGATTCTAAGATAATTTTAAAAGTGTTTTTTGTAAGCAGATTAGTAAAACTATACCTATCACTATATAGTATACATAAGTGATACTCGGTAATCTAACGACCCGTCAAAATAGAAGCCAAAATTCTAAGCTTAAAATTACGACGTTATTCTTTTAAGTAAAATAGAAATACAATATCTTCTTCTTATGTTCTCCATCCCACGGCCCTCGGCTCGTCTAACCCGACTCAACAACGAAGGTCGGCTTCTTGGACGAGTTGTGGGATCCTGGGAAGAATTATTAATCAGTGTGGCCCGACAGGGGATCGGCTCTGGAGAAATATCCGAATTAAGACAATAGTAGTCGTCTGCGTCAAATCCTGTGGTATATTCGATCTGTAGTTCCTTGAAGAGGAATGAACGCACTCCAGGCCATCTGAATCGAATACTGGTTCCTTCAGTAAACTAGACGGCATTAAAAGCGGTAGCGGTGTTGTAATAGTATAACGAACAAAATAGTCCCGGTTTTAGCGCCTCTGATGTTCGGTGGGGGGGGGGGTGTGGTATATTGATATAGTAGCGAACTATGCCCATTAGGTTGACTTCTTTAACGTTATTCTTCTCCGTTGCTAATGGTGGACTCTGCTTTGTCGTATCTTCTAGTGTCTTTGAATAGTTGTAGATGTGACTGTGGTTTCAATGCTGGCGAATATTGGGTTTAATCACTATTGTTGACGCTGGAGTGGCAATAGAATGACACTGGAGAAATACCGGTTTACTGGAGTGACACTGGAGAACACTAGAGTGGAACTAGAGGACACTGGAGTACACTAGTGTGAACCTTTTTTTTTTTTCATACTTATAGACTGCCCCGAATCTTAGCCAATAGGTATTACTACAGGGCCGCCTACATCGTTTATTGATATAAATACAATTACTTCTTAGTGGAAAATTACCCATGACTCCATTTCTCCATGGCGCCTTCCCACCCATTCGCTCAAGTCCTGGATAAGTGTCCGTGTCCATTCTTCCTTGGTAGATTGCTCGACTCTGCGCTTCCTATGGTCTTGGGGTAGCTGCTCTTCTACCGGCTCCCACTCAGGCGTTGCTCGCCTGCTCACATGCATAGCCTTTCTTTCTAGTGCCAACAGATCGATGGGGAGGTTAATGCTAGAATAAATATGGCATCGTATGATATTGTGCGGTATCCACAAATGCTCCGCAGTGCTGCGCGTTGTTGCACCTTTAGTAGCTCCTTTCTGCCTGCACGCACATACTCTACTTTGCCTGCCCAGACCGAGGCACCGTATAAAATAACCGAGTTGACCACTCCGATAAGTAACTTCCTCCGATATTTGGCATCAGCCTTGCGAGCGCTGAGAGTACTCTTTGACCCTTGTATGCAGCACTCACCATATGCTCCTAGAACCTGAGGCCGTCATCGATAAGTAGGCCCAGGTATTTCATGGTTTTCGTCACTTGCACTGCGTTACCCTCGGCGTGATCTTCGGTACCCTGATTTTGTACTTCGACCTGAAGAATACGGCTTCTGATTTATCCGCTGCCAGGGTGAGGCCTAGCCCGCGGATTCTCGCCGCTATCCTCTTCAGAGCCTGGTTGATTCTTTGCTCTACTTCGTCCGAGGTTCTGCCCCACGCCAGCACCAGTGTGTCATCGGCGAATCCGATGATCCTGGTGGCGTCGTGGCAAACCGTTCTTAGTACTTCGTCGTACGTCACATTCCAAAGCGTTAGACCCACAACTGAGCCCTGCGGGACGCCACATGAGATATCGATGTGTATCAGCCCGCCAGGGCTTGGGGGCATCTCAGTGCAGCCGACCTCTCCTCGAAATATGATCCTAGTACTTTACGTACGTCCAGGAGAGCTTCGCAAGTCTCCAGGGCTTTCAGGATGTGGTTCCACCCTATGGCGTTGAAGGCATTTTTGATATCTAGACTGACCGCTACACAACAGTGGTCTCGGTTTAACGCCGCACGGACGGTTTGCTGGAAGTAATTAACCGCGTCCTCCGTCGAACGGCCTTTGCGGAAGCCGTATTGTGTCTCTGCGAGGCTCTCCCTGTCGTCAAGGTGCCGGTCTAACCTCCGTACCAGCAGGAGTTCGAATAGTTTCCCTACATCATTCAGCAGACAAAGCGGTCTGTATGATGTGGATTCGCTGATGGGTTTGTTTCCCTTACGCAGGAGCTCAAGCCTTGCAAGTTTCCATTTTCTGGGGAAGACCCCATCCAGCAGGCATCTGTTGAACATCCTTGTGAGCCCCGTCGGGTCCACTCTGTAGGCCGCAGCTAGGATTGTAATATTTAGACCACCTGGGCCGGGTGCCCTCTTTCTCGGGGTCATGTGTTGGACCGCTCCGCAGATTTCACTTTCCGCAAAGGGGGAAGGGGTCACTTCGTGCTGGAATTCCCTCTGCATCTGTGGTCTACTGGGAAACAAGGTTGCCGCTATGTTTCCCAAACGCAGGTTCCATGTTCAGGGTTTCGGGGGGGCCCTTGAGTCTCTCCATGCCCATCTTGTACGGCTTGCTCCATACATCTTTGTCCACCGTGGCTAGCATCTCTTTTCACTCGCAGTTCTTACTCTGTACTATGGCAATCTTCAACGCCTTCCTTGCCGTCTTGTAATCGTTTGGTTTCTAAAGATAACAATATTTTTCTTTAATTTCATATTCAAGGTGACTGACTCGCGTCGTGTCTCTTCGCACTAGAGGGGGGCTATAGCAGTTTTAATGTAACGCAAATAGAAGGACTAAAGTCTATCTGCCTAGATGGAAGAAAAACAAATACCGTTACATATATCGTGGTGATAAATGATAACAATACTATTTTAAGACAAGGGTTAAAAACTTATTTAATAATTTTGAGTACCAACTGCTCAACAATGACTTCTATTTCTTTTGTGTGTCCACACTGGTTTTAGTTCTTCTGTTTACTTCACTTTCGCATACAAGCTAGTACAATATGATAGTTCATCTCTTTACACTATCAATTTTGTTTTTCTGAGGTTAAATTTTAATAACAAGAAAAGTATTGTTTTCCATAATATTATAATGATTACAATGTGTTCATACTGATGATTGTAACAGAACTATTAAGTATCACTAGATTATCAGCATGTCCAATCGTCAAATAAGTTGCTTGTCAAACCTAATGACTCACATTACTATCACTACATTACATTACTCACCAATACTTTGCATTTTCTTTTGCTCTTATTGATGTTTGGATCTTATCAGTTACAATAATATTAATATGGACAAAAACATTTGGTGGACGTCAGGCTGATTCCAACCTGGAGGTCTAAGGATAAACAGTGACAACCCAGACATATTTTGCAAAGCTGCTACTTTTACAACGTTATATTTCCTCTTTTGGCGGCACGTTTCCCGGCAGTTGGACAGACGGATAATAATAATAATATGAAATAAAACAAATTATCATCGACAACGCCGTGCTAGACGAAACTAAATGGCGAACAGCCGATCCAGACAGGCTACTGTGTGCAACTTGGTCGATCCACGTTTTATAATTGATCACCCGAAGGAAATGCAACTGTTTCTTATCTGCTTTGTTGATTGGCGACGACGAATGGTGGTGGCTAACGATGCCGACTTGCAATCCGTCACAGATCAACGGATCTCCTACTACATCGCTCAGCTGATAACTGTCGTCGGGTTGTCCGCAGAAAAACTCATCCCAGTTATGAACATATGACGTATCGTGGTTTTTTTTCAAACTAAAAGGACACAATAATTAATATCAGCTGTCGATGATTTTTTTTCTATTAAATCTCTCCGATCTACAATTCTATGTGGGGCTCTATGGCACTGCAGTATATGGTCGTCTGTCTGGACCTGTCCGCACCTACATAATTGGTCTTCCTGAGTACCCCATCTCACTAAATTACTGTTAGTCCTAGCAACGCCTACCCTTAATCGGTTTAACGTTCTCCATAGTGCATATGGGAGGTCATTTCCAGTAGGCAGGCTTTCTTTTTTGGAAAACTCCGTAGAGGGAAATTCTCCTTGCCATAATCTAATCCGCTCTTCCTGAAGTGGAACGCTCAGTGGTCCAAAACTGTTTAAAAAACTTCTTCTTGAGCGCAACGTTTTGATGGTGGTATCTGTCCGTACATGGGGTAGCGCCCATCCGTTTCCTTCCTCATTCTTTCAGCCATTGCGCTTACACATATTCCGCTGACATATTCCGTTTTTTTGTCATTAATCTTTAGACCACACTTGCCTGCTACATTTATTAGTTTTCTACAATGCTGTTTCACAATATCTAAATTATTTCCCAATAGGGCTAAGTCATCGGCGTATGCTAGTAATCCTATTGTCGTGTTACCCATCGTAACCCCGTCAATAATATTTAATTCTATGACAATTTTTTCCAACACTAGATTAAAGAGGACGGGAGATAGAGCGTCTCCTTGTCTTAGGCCCGTAGATACTCTTACTGTCTCTGATACTGTATTCGCAATTTTAATTTTTATCAAAGTGTTTTCAAGGCTAGCCTTAATCAAGTTTACTAGCTTTATTGGGAAATTAAATTCTTTTAATATGTTGATTAAGGTTGGTCTATGGATTGAATCATAAGCTTTCTCAAAATCGATAAATAGAATGTATAGCTCTTTGTTATATTCCCATGACTTTTGTGTAATTTGGCGAATACAAAAAATCTAAACGTTGTAGATCTATTAGGTCTAAAACCTCCCTGGTATTCTCCCAAAACACCTTCCGTTAAAGGTTTTATCCTATCAAGTACACAATATGCCAACATCTTATAAGCAACATTTATTAGAGCTATACCTCTGTAATTTTTGCAGTCTTGAGGGTCATTCTTCTTATGTATTGGACATATTAACGAAATGTTCTAATCTTCCGGGAGTCTCTCATTTTCCCAGATCAATTCTATTATCTCGTGATTTCTAGATATCTTTTCTTCATCTACCCTCTTCAGAATTTCTGCTTGAATACCATCTTCTCCTGGGGATTTATGGTTTTTTAACCTTTTGACTTGTAAAGCAATTTCTTGTTTAGAGGGTGTTGGGCTAACGCTATCATTAGTTGTTATATTCATTCTTGGAAATTCTTCAACGCCGTATCCTTTAGATAAAGTAATCAAATTGATTAAAACACTGTTATAAAAGTGTGTTTGAACATTAAAAAAAAATCCGTTTGGGATGTACACGTTGTATTAAATAATAGTGATTGTGTGCAGTTTTTCAAGGAGACATATATTTGACTACTTTATTGAAATCGACATTAAAATATCAGCTTATGGTAGTTCGTAACAGGTTTCATAATCATTTTAGATTAATAAAGTAGACAGTATATACCCTCGTATGGATACTTCATAGATGTTCATACCATGTGATTTGACTTTTGTATCATTTGGGAATATTAGCCGATATTCTTGATTTTTAAGAAATTTTCATGTTTATATGGTATCAAAAATAATAAGCCCCCTAACAGAGGTTTAGAAATTAGATTTTAAAAACTCTAGCTTCCAGAAAACCCAGTTAAGAATATAGAAATAACCCTACAATGCATGATTTGCATGATATCAAAATTGTTTAATAATTTTATTATCTACATACCTTATAGGTAGTGATGAGAAATAAATCCGGATTTTCTTAAAATCCGTAAAATCCGGTTTTCGGGTTTCGAAGTTCAATGAAAAAAATCCGGATTTCACGAAGAATCCGGGTTTCAAAATTTGAACTTCAGAAACCGTAACCTGGGTTTAAATAAAAAGCCAAATTACCGATTTTAAAATTCATAAAGCCATTTTGTAATTACTAATTCAGCAGTACAAAATGACTAAATTGTTCAAATTTGTTGACTTTTAATCCTCTATGAAATGCTATTATCGGACCCCTTTAACTAAATTACCCTAAGTTATGTTTCTAATGAACTTTAAGCTTCATAAATGTAATCTAGTTTAATTACAAAGTAAGTATGCTGTATTTTTTTATTTTTCCTCATTTATATATATATATATATATATATATATATATATTGTTGTGTATTTTTCATATTATTATAACTTATTGTTCTAATCTATTAAAAAATTGTCATTGAGACTTGTAAATGTGTTTATACATAATGTTCTTATAACTATAAAAACAGATACCTAATTTACCAATTAAATAATTAAATATTTTTGTGTACATAAACACGTTGTACATAATATTAAATAATTAACTAATATAATTAATTTATTATTGTAAAAAAATTGAAATCCAATCTACGGATTTATAATGAAAACTCCGAAATCCGGATTTATAACGAGAACTTCGAAATCCGGATTTATAACGAAAACTTCGAAATTCGGATTTCGAAGTTTAAAACTCCGGTTTTTTGAACTTCGCAATATCCGGATTTTCCCATCACTACTTATAGGTTGTACGAAAAATGTTTAAAAAAATCAAATTCGGATTTTGACACCTAAAAACCACTAATTTATACTTTGTTACCTCTGAGTAACACTATGCATTTAGGTTTAACAATATTATTTGTTATATTATTTAGAAATACATCCTATAAAATTATATTGCTTTTTTTATTATTATAAGCCTGGTATACAAACCTAAAACAAAAAATGACTGACTTGTCATTTTCAAAAACAAAATATAAAGTTAAAACAAATAAAATATAACAAACAAATTTCATACTAAAAGTAGAAACTTAAAAATTGTTGTCTGGCTTTTCAAAATAAATAAAAATGTTTTAAAAGCTGTATAAATAACCAAAAAAATAATAATGGTTTTATGTTGTATGATATTTAGTGAAGCAAGGAAGTCCTTTGCCACAACATAAGCTAACTTGGGATTTATTACAAATCATAAAAGTGTTGCCCTTACAACTATATTTGGTCAGGATCGGTCATCGCTTTCGAAACCATCCTCTGACCCGGATGGTATATCTAATAAATGTACTATGTCATTATTAGCTAATTTATTATCCATT
Source organism: Adelges cooleyi (assembly GCF_023614345.1). Lineage (NCBI taxonomy): Eukaryota > Metazoa > Arthropoda > Insecta > Hemiptera > Adelgidae > Adelges > Adelges cooleyi. The sequence goes on from NW_026095978.1 coordinate 2,683,944, forward strand.
TGTAGTGCTTTATAATAAGTTTAGTGTAAAAGTTATAACATGTAACAACTAAAACGTTTTATTTTCTGATAAAATATGCAATTACAATTTACAAATGAAATATTGATAATGTATCAGTATTGCAGGTTTATATAATGATAACATATCGGGAATGCATGGTGTTACTCACATATAACGAAGTAGAAATCGTACAAATGCAGTAGTACGAATCGACAAAAGGTCAACTATTCTATACCCACTGATTAATAACAGTGTAGGAAACATAAGAAAATTTTTCCGAATTCAATTATATGAAATACAACCGATTTATTGTAACTTCAAAACGCATACCTCGATGAAAAAAATTCATAATGCTGATAACGCAGAAAAATCTCGAAAAACTTTAAATAAATTAAATTGATCGATTTAAATACTATTATATACAAAACAAAATTAATTTATACTATCTTAGTTACTATAATAATCATTCATGAGCATTTAACGAGCATTATTTTAGATATAACATGCTATTATAAACATTGTTACTCTCAAGTAACGCTATGCATTGTAGGGATAAGTTGTTATTTACAGACTTATATTTTATGCCGTATGCGCAAGACATACATAATGGATGAACATTAAAAACAAATTTCTGAATATTATACATTCTTGATATCCAGAAAAGCACACTTATTATCCAATGAAAAAAGCCAAAATATAAAAGTCTAAAATATTTCATTTTAAGCTCCCCATAGATAATATCGATGGTCTAGCGTACAGATGTGTTAAGTGACATTTTTAATATTATATTAAAATTTAATTAAATAGAAATTAATAGACATTAAAATGTTTTAATAAAGTCAATATCTGACACATAAAAATAACTCGATGAACACTATAACAATATTATATATCACAAATATTATTGCTTAGTATAATATTATGTGCAATCTGGAGGGCCCCGTTCTTGGACAACTAATAAAATAGGATAACATTATAAAAATAAATGTATTCAATAATTTTAATACAATATTTATTTGATTTAAATATGAGAATATAATGCAATGACCCAGATGGAGGCTGGGCCCCTAGCCCAACTCTAAGAGACCCCTTTACCGGGGCATTGCACCTACTGCCCCTGCGGTTTTTGAGGCAAACCGCCGCGGTTTTTATCCGCGACCGCGCGCGACTAAACCGCTCCGTGTGTGACCAGCTTATCTGTTGATAATGTATTTTTGACAATAACGTATCTACTCTATCGTACTCTACCGGAGTATAAACTATTCGTTTTCTAGTACCTAATTTTAAGTGTCGAAAGTTACACAAGTGCTGCCATCCGACTTGCTCTGCGTTCGACGTTAAAAAAGTAATATAAAAATGTTAAGAACAGACAAATGTAAAATTAAACAGTATACACCTGAAATACTTGAATCAGCACGACATACCTGTACGCTGTGCATATTGACAAAAATGATTATAGTACTAAATTTACCTTAAACACACCATTAACTTTTCCTTAGCATTTATAGCTTCTCGAAATGTTGTACTTTGTTTGGTGATTTGTTGTTTGATTTTCGATAACAGAATAGAAAATTGATGTTGCGACATCCTAAAATATTTGTAAAATTAAATTTTTTTATCTTCCAAATCGTTAAACAATGTATGGTACTCTCCAGATTGCTTTCTTTTAATTAACATTTCACGTACCCATATTCTTCTATGTCGTTTCTCTTCTTCCTCATCCAAAATAATTGTTATTATTGCCAATGTTTTTTTATTAAATTTTGGCATGATGAAACAGATATAATATTATAACTAATAGACAACTAGTAGAGTTTGTCGGTATTATTTCTGTGCGTTTCTAAACTTTGACGTTTAATGTGAATGTGTAACAAATTAGACGTGACGGTAGCGGTCTGTGACGCGACGTTGACGTTCCGTATGAAAATCCCTCGCAGATCTGATCTGTTTAAACAAATTAACTATTGTAATATTAATCCCTCTTTTGTTACTTTTTCAAGCTAAAACTAATATGTATTAAATATAAAATAAACACAAAGTCTAATAATACAAAAAAGAATAATAAATAATAATAGGTAATAATCAATTTTGGTGATTTTTAAAATGGATTGTTTTCGTCAAATGAGATCATCTTATTCGATTTTTATGCTGACTTTCACATAATATGTAATAATATGGACCCGGATTCTAAAACAGCTTTGAAATACTAAATGAGTTAGTTGCAGTAAATTGGTATTAATGTATGATAGGAATATGTTGTTTCAATTAATTTGTGAGGTGGCTTTTATAGTTGAAAAATTGATTAGATTATTGGGTATTGGTGAAAGTTCATTTTTATCAATTTTTAACACTTTTTCACTAACTTTACATAAATACATAATATCTACTGATGGATTTATTAAACCAACAAGGGTTTTTATATTTACTAGCGACTCTGGTTCACTATGACTTCGAACTAGAGCTGATGTTTACCTATTTATTACTTCTATAATATTTTTTCTTAGCTTTCGAGCAATGTAGCCAGCTATGTACTCGGGGCTGGATTTACCTAAAAGGCGCCCCTAGGCTAATAAAGAACAAACGCCCTACTTCTTAGAACATAGATGGAATAAGAGCTGAGCTGATCGCCCCCTCTCAATTTACTTAACAATTTGTATGTCCTTATACATACAAATTATACATTATGTATAATGGATTACTTTTGAAGTATTTAAAAGTCAACCTAAAAAAATTATGTATCGAAATTTTGTAGAGTGTAAATTATGATGATAAAAAAATATTATACTTTAATATATTATTAAAAAAAATCAATCTTGTATAAATTATAATTAATGAACTATATTTTTATTCTGTTAATAAATGGTTAATCTAATAAATACAATTGTCAACTTATTAGTGTAAATAAGAAAAATGTACACTGTTATAAAAAATAATAATTATTAATTAATATTATAATTGGCGTTTCCTTGATTTAGTTGCTGCAAACGTATTTATTAGGTCGCCGAAGTCCATCGATTCAAGTAATTCTGAATTTGCGCTAAATGATGCCAATCTGGGTACTTTTGTAACTGAAATTGAATTGCTTAGGTAATTTTTAATTCTCTTTAAAATACTGAACAATCTTTCACCAGTTGCAATAGATGGAATAATGGTTAAATATATTTTCAGAGCAGTGTCTTAATTTGGAAACGTTGCAATCATTTTTTTTTCTCTTAAAATTTTTAAAAACATGCTGGGAGATTTTTTATCTGACTCTTCTATTTTAAGCTTATTTAAAAATTGTTTGAAATGTAAACATTCCTCGTATAACTCATCTTCTAGGTCATTAGAATATTTTTCAACTTATCTTTTAATAATTTCTTTTAATATTTTTGGGCATATTAATATCAAGTCTAAAAGAAAACTAAATAGATTATCAAGTTCAGTGTAAGCTTTTGATCTTTCTGATAATTCAAACACCAGTTTGTCAATTATTACGAAAAATGTATTTATTTTCATAGCTTCTTTTCCTTCTAAAATGATTTTCATCTTCGACATGTTTATCTAGCCGTTTGGAAATATTTCTTTTCCTCTGTTTATCTTTTTCATAAATTTACCATTTTTAAATTATTTTTCCTTTAACTTCATAATCATCATAACGATCCCTCAATTCATTTACATAATTTAAAAGGGATTTATACAACATCACACAAATTAGTTGTTACTTTTTGAAGAGTTTTACTAGTTTTATCAAATCGCTGTAATATTTCATTTGAAAAAATTGTCATTATACCCGTTTCCAACTTATCAAAACTATCACATAGCCCTAAGGCCTCGACTTTGGTAGTGGGTTTTTCAGAAGGGTTTAATAGATATTTCTTTTAAAGCTTCATAAAATAATTCATAACCGCACAGTAAGGCTCTACACGCATCACTTCTTGCTGACCAACGGGTTTGTGATAATGATTACGATTGCGATATACGCCTGTATATCTTAGTGGAAGTTAGTATTTAAGTAGAAAATAAAACACAACAATAATATGTTTAACACAATACTATTAAATATAAAAAACACACACAGTATAGAGAATAATATATATACAACGTACGTTTCAATTATAACAGCAGCCGTAATAGAATGGTAAATCCAACACCTTAATACTATGTCTTATATACGATACAATCTAGGTTACAGACGTAATTGGTCCTTGTATAAAACAACTTAAATATTACTCATGATTTCTTCAGTGTACACATATACTACCATATAAGGTTATATAATATGTATTACTTATATTCCATGACCCAGATAAACAATATTAATTATATTCAATACACCCCCTTAATTAATATTCCCTTAAATTAACTTATTCTACTGTGATATCTTCTGTATTCCGATGCTTGATCGAATCATCCCAAATCTGTCCTTTGGAAGTGCTTTTGTAAAGATATCTGCCAACATTTCTTCTGTGTTTATGTATTGAACTTCGAATTGACCTTCTTCATATTTTTCACGAATAAAATGATATCGTACATCGATGTGCTTGGTTTTTCGATGAAACTCCGGATTTTTAACTAAACGAATGGTACTTTGATTATCAATGAATAATGTAGGTTTATCATACATATTATTATTAGTGAGTTCTCGTAAGAAACTTTTAAACCAAATTAGTCCTTTTGTAATGTCCGACGCTGCAATGAACTCCGCTTCCGTACTGCTAAGAGAGACCGTTGCTTAACGTTGAGCTTGCCAAGATATTGTAGATGAACCCAACATGAATAGATGTCCCGAAGTTGATCTCCTTGTTTCTAAATCTCCAGCATAATCAGAATCTGTAAATATCCTTAAATCTAAATTATTATCAGATTTATACACCAATCCATAATCAATTGTATGTTTAACGTAACGTATAATGCGTTTGACCATCGACCAATGAGCATTAGTTGGTTTTGTCAAAAATCGTGATTCAAAATTAACTGCAAATGCCAAATCTGGTCTTGTTAATTGTGACAGGATTAATAAACTTCCCACTGCTTCTCGATACGGTACTTGACCTTCTTTTAGTACTATCGAATCCGTGTGAACATCCAATGTCGTTGATTTATCAATGGGTATTGAGATATCCTTTGCATCTAACATGTTAAATCGTTTAATAATATTTCTAGAATAATTAGTTTGATTAATAAATAATGATCCATCATCTAATTTCTTAATTCCCATTCCTAGAAAATAATCTAAGTTACCATGTTTAACTTTAAATTCTTTTTCTAATTTAGACAATAATACCTGTATTTTTGTTTTATTGACTGACGCAATAAGACCATCATCAACAAAAATAGCTAAAATCAATTTTTCATTATTATCATGATTAGTGAAAACACACGAATCATATTTACTGTGATTTAAATTGAATTGCAAAAGGAAATTCTTAAACCGTGTATTCCAACACCGTGGAGATTGTTTTAATCCATATAACGACTTACGTAATTTGCAGACCCGTCCTGAATTGTCGTCATATCTGATCGGTTGTTCCATATACAGTTCGTCTTCTAAAATACCATATAGAAATGCTGTACGTATGTCAAATTGGCATAATTCCAATTTCTGAGCCGCACTAATGGCTAAAATTGTTCTAATAGATTCAAATCTAACTACAGGTGAAAATGTTTCGTTATAATTTATCCCATGTATCTGTCGAGACCCGTTAACAACTAATCGAGCCTTAAATCGATCAACCTGCCCGTTACCATTGTACTTGATTTTGTAAACCCATGAATTATTTAATACTTGCTTTCCTTCTGGAGTTGGCACCAACGTCCAGGTGTCATTAGTATGCAATGAATTTATCTCGTCGTCCATGGCTAAAATCCAATCATTTTTATTCTGACAGCTCACAGCTTCTTTATAGTTAATCGGTTCTGTAATACACGACGTAATACATGCATATCTGGCCGGTTTACGCAATTGACCTCGATCGCGAAGATTGTAACTTGGTAGTTCTGTTGGCGTGACTTCGAGTTGTTTTTCTGGTTGTACCTCTACCGCCTGAGGTGTTTCCTCGTCGACATTATAATTTTGACTTACACTTTCGCTAAATGTTAATTCATTAGTATTTATTTCTTTTTGAAACACAACACCTCTATAATCTCTTATAGTTTTAGTTTTTGGACAATAAGCCCTATACCCACGTTTATCTAAAGAATACCCGACAAAAATACACAATTTACTATTAGCGTCCCATTTTCGTCTTCTGGCCTTTGGAATATGAACATACATTTCTGTTCCAAATACCCTTAAATCCTTATATCTGGTTCTTTGTTAAAATAAAGCTCATATGGACTTTTACCTTCAACAGTACTCTTACCAGTAAGATTGAGTACATACACTGATGTATTAACTGCTTCTGCCCAAAATGATAAGTCCATCTTCTTTGAATGAAGTAATGTTCGTGCTGCTTCCACAATAGTTCTCATTTCACGTTCCGCCCCAGAATTTTGCTCTGGTGTGTACGCTATTGTTTTTTCATGTCGAATGCCATATTTCTGCAAAATACTTGTTACTTCTTTAGAAACAAACTCTAAACCATTATCACTTCTTAAAGCTTTTACTTTATTTCCAGAATCATTTTTAACAGATCTTATAAATAACTCTAATTTATTTTTGACCTCATTTTTATTTTTCAAGTAAAAGACCGTCCGATAATGTGTGTAATCATCCTTGAACAATAAAAAATATTGGGACTTGCCCAGAGACTTATTTACCATCGGTCCGCATAAATCTGCATAAATTAACTCTCCGGTTTTACCCGATGTAGTCGAACGACTCTTAAATGGCTTTCTCGTTTGCTTCCCAATAACACAATCACCGCAAAAAAACTGGTTCCAATCACCGCTTACATTTATATTATGTTTTAGCAAACAAGATTTTACGTACTGTTTACATTGATGCCCTAGTCGTTCATGCCAAAGTTGAATGGAATCCGCGATTGCCGCATTCACTTCCATTTGTCCGTTACCTTGCTCGGCCAATGTCATGTCGTCGGCTATTTGCTGTACAATCTCAATGTTCATATTGTATAACCCGTTTTTGCGTTCACCAGTGCAAACGACCTTATTGTTTTTCAAAAAAATACACTGTTTACTATCTGATTCCAATTTCAAACCTTTATCTAATGCTTTGCCCGTACTAAATAAATTATACTTTAAATTTGGTACATATAACACATTAGACAAATAATTTGTATTCATGTTATTTTCCACATAACATATTATGTTTATATTACCCGAACCTTCTGCCTGTAAATTTGTACCATCGCCAATCCTTATTTCCACTGGCGACCTGAATTTTTTATAGTTCACAAACCACTCTCTGTTGCTTATCATGTGTTCAGTAGCTCCTGAATCCAAATACCATTGATTCTCTTTGCGATCAGTAACCAAAGATTCACTATAGAACGCTTGACCTGTTAAACTTGTACTTGGCGAATCTGATTTCGCCTCACCCTGATCCTTCTGGTATTTTTGATACTTCCTGCAGTCTTTCTTTAAATGACCTAGTTTCTTGCACCAAAAACAGGGACCTATCTTTTTAGTATTATTATTACTAAAATTACGTTCATTACCAACATTACCACCATTCTTCTTAAAAAATTTCTTTTGAAATCTTTTGACAGTCAAAGCATTGGATTCCTCTGCTTCAACTTCTGAACCTCCTTGAGACATTCTCGATTCTTCTATTAACAACCGAGATGTAAGTTCATTTAAATTTTTACTTGCTTGAGGTACACTGTCCCATGCACTGTAAAAATGTTTATAAGATGGCGGTAAAGTCATAAGAATTTTAGTTAGCAACATATTGTCAGAGATTTTCTATCCCGATAGAGCGAGTTGGTTTTAAAGATTCTGTAGTTTACTGATATGCGTCGAAATGTCATCTGTAGGCTCTTTTACATAACTGAAAAATTTATTTTGTAATAAATGTATGCCTGCTTCAGATTTTTGCTCGTAGATACTTAATAATTTGTTCCACATATCATATGCTGTACTACAATTTAGCAAATATTGTAACGGTCCATTTTCCAATGACGTGACGATTAATCTTTGACATTTACTATCAGCCCTTGACCACGCTATTCGTTCTAACTGAAACCTTTTCTTGGCATCCTCTTCTTTCTCGGAGGTTGCTATTGTATATACTGGCTTTTTATAATCTCCTGTAATTATACCGTTTATCTCAAATGAATTAATTATTACCTTCATTTGAAATTTCCAAAGTGTCCAGCCTTCCGAGTTACTCAGCTTTGTGATCTTCAGTGACTCGTCCATAGTTAAAAGATAACGTACTTAAAAAAAGTACTTACTAAAAAATTGGAATAAGTGAATTTTAACTACATAAAATACTTAGCCTTCTGATGCTTCACTGTTGTGCCTGAGACTATGTGTCTGGGCCCATAACCTATTGCGATATACGCCTGTATATCTTAGTGGAAGTTAGTATTTAAGTAGAAAATAAAACACAACAATAATATGTTTAACACAATACTATTAAATATAAAAAACACACACAGTATAGAGAATAATATATATACAACGTACGTTTCAATTATAACAGCAGCCGTAATAGAATGGTAAATCCAACACCTTAATACTATGTCTTATATACGATACAATCTAGGTTACAGACGTAATTGGTCCTTGTATAAAACAACTTAAATATTACTCATGATTTCTTCAGTGTACACATATACTACCATATAAGGTTATATAATATGTATTACTTATATTCCATGACCCAGATAAACAATATTAATTATATTCAATAGACATGTTTATCTAGCCGTTTGGAAATATTTCTTTTCCTCTGTTTATCTTTTTCATAAATTTACCATTTTTAAATTATTTTTCCTTTAACTTCATAATCATCATAACGATCCCTCAATTCATTTACATAATTTAATAGGGATTTATACAACATCACACAAATTAGTTGTTACTTTTTGAAGAGTTTTACTAGTTTTATAGACATTTCTTTTAAAGCTTCATAAAATAATTCATAACCGCACAGTAAGGCTCTACACGCATCACTTCTTGCTGACCAACGGGTTTGTGATAGTGATTTTGGTAATAAAATTGTATTGTTAGTGTTTTCTATATATCGAAGAAGTACTGACCATCTTCCTGTCGAAGCACTAAAAAATACAAATATTTTTTGCACAAACATAAACAATTTAGTAGCTCGTAAGCAACAATCAGCTGCTGTTACACCAACTAACTGATTGTGCTGCTTAATTCTTGCTTGCAATCCTGTTTACGCACCAGACATGTTAGCGGCATTGTCGTATGATTGTCCTCTACAATCATTTATATTCAAGTCAAGGGACAAAAGTGTATCCAAAGTAATAGTTTCCATAACACTACTTTTATAGCCAGGAAGTTGAATAAATTTCGGAAACCTCTCAACAGGTTCACCTAATTCAAGGACATATCTTACTTTAAAAGTAAGTTGATCTGTGTGGGACACATCGGGAGTAGAATCCACAGATATGGAAAAATATGTATTTAATTTTATTTCTCGTGTAATTTGCTCAATAATATTTTGATACATTAGATTTATAAACTTATCACAAATAGTTTTTGATAAATATGAAACATAACCACTTCCGAGATTCCCGAGAGTTCTTATATGGTTATTTCATTTCCTAATTTTCACCACTGCCAAGGAAGGTTTCTAATGAAATTACCGAAGATTCTGTGAATTTTGCTGTTTCAGATGAATTTTTTAATAAAGTAATGAATAACATTACACTGTTATTACAGGACCAAAGTCACGAATCACGATGGAATGTATCGCAATAGGAACGGTCGTAATAGGACTACTAGGGGCTGGAATTTATTTTGCATGCAAATGTGTATGCCCTTATACAGTACGTATAATTAAAATAATAATACTCAAGTGTGTTGTTTGAATCACGTCTTTGGAGTCAAGGCTTTGGAATCTATGCGGAAAAAATGTAGCCCCTGGAAGACGAAAGGTTAGAATACTTTTGGGACATTTACCCGACAAAAACAATATTAGCTTTAAAAACTTCTAGTCAACGAGTAACCTTAGGTTTGCATTTTTGTTATGTACCACGCCGGCTGCATGTTTTGCAACATATTCAACTAAGTGCAGAAGGTCGTTAAAAGCGTGTACAGGTAGGAATGTCTTCCAACATCACTAACGACCGTTTACTACTCGCTTTTTTTCATTCTACCTAGGAGATATTCAATCAATGTCCTTTACTAAAAATTGACACATTTCAATAATACACAAATAAGAATTAATTATTATAACATGAATTGGATTAATTTGCATTTCAGTTGTATGAACTTGATACATTACTGTTTGAAGAGCTGATGAAAACCGACAAACAAATTGAAAAATACGCGTGGGCGCTAAACTAGAATAGTAAAATGTAAACTGTTGTGCGTTTCTGAAGCAAAATTTATACATAAAGAAAATCCTTGAGTTTGCACTTCTGAAATTCTGGAACTCAAAATCCAAAAACAATCCAAAACCGACAGGACCAATAAAGAGAAGAAAAAGTAAGTTCTATAAGATATCATGATCTTTATATCTAATAATCTTGTGACCAAGAATGAAAAATTACAAAACGATATTAATATAGCACAGAACTTTGAAACCTCATTGAAAAATATTGGGGTTTTTAATGAAATTACAATTTACCATTTGTTTCAAAATATTATACGATGAATTGTTTGTTGGAACAAACTCATTTGGATAAAAATGATCGTGGGCCAAATTTATACTAAAACACTTACAATTTGGACAAAACGTCCGTTGGCATAACTGTTTAGCGAAAAAGGGTGGTTGGAACAATTAATGTCCTTTGGAATAAGCCATAATCTTGGATAATAGTGACAATTATTTTTAATTCTCAGCAATATTATTGGTACATAAATAGACATTATTCTTCTCTCTTTAGTTCTCCACCTTTTATCAGAATTTTTTTTCACCGTTGGTTAAACCAATAATTATAAAAAACGCAATAATTTTGTATTTTTTAAAAAATAAAATCATCATTATATTTGTTATTTATGTATATTATTTATATATGTTATTTGTTTGTTTTATTTTCAAAAGCTCTATCAGTGTAAAGCCGTATTCTGAATGTATTAGATTGAAATAATGTTTCGTTTCTACAGTTATTCAATAGGTTTAAATAAATTCATAGCTTATTAAAATAATTGTTTGTTCCCGTCTAAATAAGCACATTTGATCTACACGTACAATTTTTTTTAAGTTTTAAAAATAAGAGAAAATATGTACATTCAAAAGTGGGAGTTTTTTTCGCTTGCAAATGCAGATTACGGAGGAGATTGAAATTCATGAACAATTTCTACCATGACTCTTATGCCGTCCGTTGACGGCCATGAGTTCGACAGAGAGTCAGGGGTTTCAACGGAAAACAAAGTGATATATCTATTATCATTAGCTTCCTAAAACCACGAAAAATTTAACGAGAAGATAAATGTAATGGCCTATTACAATTTACCATTTGTACAATTAGTCAATAATTAATTAGAATGAATTAGTATAATATGAATTTGATTAATTTGCATTTCAGTTATACGAACTTGATACATTACTCTTTGGAAGTCCACAATACATAGTTAATGTAAAAATACGTCAATTGGTTGTTAAATTTTGAGAAGGACTATAATCCTTAAAATAGTTTTGAGGGGTTATCACAAGCAGCGAAACTAATACAATAACTTGATAAAATGGCATTTCCCCAATATTATAAAAAAAAAATCAATACATTTTAAGATAAGCAAAAGTTGTACTCTTGGCCGTTCAGATTTTTAGCCGTAAAGATTACTGCTAACAATACTATATTATATTATACATAATAGGTATATAATATAATATATTCATATATTATATACGAAATACTTTATAAAAAATTGTACATATGACTCGCCGAAAACTTTATCCTATTGGCAGCTAATATAAAATGATTTCATTGTCCAAGTATTAATGAATCAGCACACAAAAAATTTGAATAAAAAAGCTAAAACGAAATCTGCAAGCGTTATTGTTTTCAAATGATAATTTATATTTTCGTTCTACAGTAGTAATAAATAACAAGTCATAGCAACTGGAAAATGTGTAACTGCTTTGCAGTCAACATCTAGTAAAACTACAAACTGTAAATTTACCTACATTATAATATTAACCACCGAATTCATACATCTAGTTGATTAAATAAATGTATGTACAGGTATTTTCCGAAAAGTAAACACTTTAATCGTTAACATTTTACTTTAATTTGAACTAATAATTATATTGAGTGATAAATTTTATACAATAGAAAATCTAAACTTAGTATATGTGAATGAGCGAGTATTGCCATAATCTGCATTACTGGTTGACTGCTGTTGACCACACATCCATTATGCGAACACCTAAATAATGATATACATATTACATCTAAAAATATATTGACTTGTAATTACGTTAAAGTGATATTTATAAAAAAAAAATTAACTTGCATTTGTAACACATTGTTTCTATCTGTTGATAATGTATTTTTTATAACTCATTAAATCTTTAAATTGATCAATATAATTATGATGAAAGGTTTGTTTTTTTAACTGGTCTATTCGCACGAGTGAAAACAGTGAGAAATTAGATGGGAAATAGATAATGTTTTAAGATAAATATATTTAACAGGCCAACTATTTCTTTCTGATAGTTTTCTTTATAGTTTAACTTTATAGATACTTAAAAATTATGATGCACGGGTGTTCGTAAAGAAGTTTTTTACTAAAAACGTTCAACTAATGCGAAAATTCAAATAAATCATAATTTAAAATTTGTTTATGGTACGAATTTGAGTTTCCTTCAATTTTATTCAAGTTAATTTTATTTTTATAGTATAATTAATTGAAAAAAAACTATTTATTAAAATAATAAACTCTTAAAATAAAAAACGTCTTATAAAATATTAAGTTTACTTTAGTTTTAGGTTATTAGGAGTGAGCTATAATGCTTTTTTTTTTCATCCGCATTCTTCGTTTATAAATTGCGAATAATACATAATATGTTATTCATTCCACTACAAACCAGTTATTTTCACTACTTTATTGCTATTTTATTTTTTTAAAGTTGCCTCTAAAATTACCCTAAATTGTTTTGTTTAGATTTTGTTCTTATTATTTAATGCATATTATTCCACATATGAATTCAACGTCACCACATTTTTCAAATGAGTTGATAACGTGTTAACTAATTGTCCAGCAACAATCATTTCGTTGTTAGGATCTGTGTTATCCAAGTCTTAATGCAAATTTTCAGTGTTTTTTTTGTGTTGTAATTTCAAATAAATTAAATCAACAAAAATGTTATGTATACACATAATATTAAGCTGTGATGATTGTTTAGAGTGCCATGTAGAGGTATAATGTATTTTTCCCATAACACTTGACGGGACCGAATAATAGTCGTTACATGGAAGTTTCAACGTATAATTTTTTTCTTTTGACAGCCATTCAAAAAGCCCGCGCAATTCGACCGCAACACATAACCAGATGGCGCGTCGTTCATTTTTTATCACAACGTCTGTAGCATATCGGTGTATGTTAACCTATAAACTATAAACCGTGTGCCGCCAAGACTTTTCGTTAAGAGTTCTCCAGTTATTTATCTGTCCGTCGCCCGCCGCGCACATTGACTGTTGTCGTTTAAGTAATTGTTTTTTTGCGTTGTCGTTTATGTGTGAAGAGGTTTTTCGGTTTCACGGTTTACAGTTTGTTTTAATTGAATAATGTGCAGTGTAGTCACAATATTGCCGTTGTAAAATACTTAGGGTATACGTTTTGTTGTCTACCTCGATAATAATTTGTTCGTTTGTTATGACGTCAATGGCGACAGCGAATTTAGACAAATCGTTTTAAGATGATTCGTCATTGTACACAATTATTGTTGTACGGCTAACGGTGTTTTGTCAAGCGCCGATTAACCGACAGTCTTGGTCTTGTTTTAATTTGCCTTATAATACCTACACTATGAACGTATTACTTGTAAACTCGACCAAAAAAAAAAAAAAATTTTATATCTGGTATTTCGAAATGTCGCTATTATAATTGCTACTGTTTGATGTGTTCTGTGGTTGACTAGTCTATTATAAAATTATATAAGGTGTTACTTTGTTAGTCGCGTCGGTATTTATTTAACAAGAAAACACTGTTTACATCCAACTACTTAACACGATAAAAAAAAAATTCTTGGCATCAAGTACACATCTAGTCAATGACTCAATACAAATCGTTTAAGAGTAATCGTCATTGTACACAATTATTATTGTTGTACGGCCAACGGTGTTTTGTCTAGCATTACGGACATTCTTGTTGGTTTAATTTACCTTTAAAATACCTACACTATGAACGTATTACTTGTAAAAATTCTATTTCTGGTAATTCTAGTTGTCGCTGTTATAATTGCTACCGTTTGATGTGGTCTGTGATTGACTAGTCACCATTATAAATTTATAATATAAGGTGTTAGATTGTTGGTCGTGTCGGTATTTATTTAACAAGAAAAAAATATTTAAAACCGACTACTTAACACAATAAAAAAAAATATTGTTGACATCAAATACACATCTAGTCCTACTGTGTACCTATGTCGCCTTAATATTTTTGAGCGAGTAACAAAGTGATTTTGTTCGATATGCAATAACCGAGTTACCTACTGGTCAAGGTGTGTGTGCCAGCCAACAGTGGTACGGCCATTAAAAAACAAATACATTTGTATTAATGCACAATTAAAAAGGTTACAACCCAGGTGAAAAATGAAAAAAATTATTTAAGTCTTATGATTTTTATAAATAATATATATATATTATTTTAATGGCCAGCGGTGAACTGTTGAGTTGAGTCTATTTCCTGGCAATTTTACTGGACTCAAAATATTGCTACCATCTTCTAAAAATATTTTGGGTGTTTTGAGTTAAAAGCTAAGCTCTACATTAATGAGTATCGGGTCAAAAACAATTGCTTGCTTATCCAACGTGTTGAACTTTTAAACAGGCGATACACAACTTAACGCTTAAATGTCTCATAACCTAGCACTTATCTTTTTGGTTAGGTTAGAATCAATATTTGTAGATGTAAAATTTTTGTTATGGTTTTAGACTATTAACGTTTGAATGAAAAAAAATTGATTTTATTATTTTATACTATCATAATTTTTGTGAGTTTTTCTTAAACAATTTGTCAAAAAGTATGTATTAAATTATTAAAACTTGAATGGGGTATTATGTACTATCACACTATTATTATTATTGATATTACGCTATTTACAATCCTCGCGGTTACTCCATTTGATTATCTTGACTGGTTCGCCAAACTAGTCGAGATGAATGAATGATGAAAGTATATAATATAGTTAAAAGTGTAATAAATTAAATTGTAATATTGGTGAGTGTAAATTTCAATAGTACAAATAAAAAATAATACATGTTATTCTGGTCTGGTATTTTAGATCAGACTAACACTGTGTGTAAATTACGTAGATAATTATCTACTAAGATCTCTTAGATCTACTATTAGCTATTTACTATTGTAGTTTTCGTGCTTGGCCCTTCGTAGCACTAAAACATTTTAGTTGAAAAATTAACACTACTGGAAGTTGGTGAATTCTGGTTTTTTGGTAGATGTTATAATTTTGTCATCATTCTTGATGATTTGTCTTCTTGAAATCAATATTAACGCCTCTTGGACTGTATTAGGTTCAAAATTACAATACTACTTAGATTAATTATCTATTAAGATATAAAATCTCTATAGGTGACACAATGTCAGTTTTTTAAAAAACTTGTTTCAATTGAAATGCTCTTGAAAACAAACTCTACATTGTTTGTCGCAATCTATGTCAGCGATTAAAGACTTCTATTCTTCATTTCCTTCAATGCTTTATCATAATAATAATAATGAAGTAGTTCACCATTTTGCATAATTTTTATAAATAATAATAACATATTATTTAAATGGCTAGTGGTAAATTCTTGAGTCTATTTCCTGGCGATTTAGCCAGACTCAAAATATTGCCTCCTGGCAAATACACAACTAAACGCTTAAATGTCTCATAACCTGGCGTTTATTTTTTTTGGTTAGGTTAGAATCAATTTTTGTAGATGGATAATTTGTTTTGTTGATTTGTGATGATTTTAGACTGGTAACATTTTATTGAAAAAATAATTAACAATGATTTAATCATTCTTATTATTTTATACTAACATAATCTTTACAAGTTTGTCTTTGAAAATCTGTCCAAAGGTATTATAGTTAAAAATATAATATTATATTAAGTTGAAATATTGTTGTATGTAAATTTCGATGCTCTAAATAAAAATTAAACAATAAATGTTAGGTCTGGTATTTCAGAACAGACAAACACTGTGTGTAAATTATGTAGATAATAATTATCTATTAAGATCTCTTAGATCTACTATTAACCCTGCGTGACTACTCTATACAAGTGTTACACCACTGCTACTCTGGATCTCCTGGACTCAATTTCTCAAATTCGACTATTTTTTCTACATGAATTCCCAAAAATAATTCTAGAACATTTATATTATCATAGTATAAACAAATTCCTTTTAGCTATGGTGCGGAGCTGAGAACCTATTGTTTTTATAATTAAGTGACAATTTTCTCCGGGGGGGAATTTGAAAAAATCGGGGGGTCATTTATATTACATTTGATAATAATTACCTCTGTTATTATGATTGTGAACAATATAATAAAATACACAAAATTTCATAGTTTAACATACACACATAGTGTTATAATATATAAACGTTATTTTTAAAAACACACAATTAAATTAAATATACATAAACAAAATAACCAATAAACCTTATTTTTAGTTCTACATTTTCAAAGGAACCGAATTTGGCGATTTTTCTTAGCTGCATACAAATCTACTGTTTTGTCCAAGAAATCTTCTGTTGGAACTTCAGGCCCTTCATACTAATCAACATGCAATACATTAAAGTTCCTGGTAGCATTTTTTTTCTTGTCTTCGTAAGAACTGAGTTCATTGTACTGAACGATCTTTCAACCGAAGCTGTCGTAACGGGAACGACAAGAAGAATTTCACAAAGGTGTTGTAACTCGGTATATCCCATATCAGCTTCCATGATTTTATTCAATGGACTTTCATGTGCCTTGTATATACCACTATGAAGCATAGTTTTTATAAAAAAATTAAATGTCGGCCAGTACATCTTCTGCATTAAGCATTGGAAAATAACCACAAATTTTTTTTAATTCAGTGTCTTGTATATCAATAAAACACTGGAAGCTTTCAAAGTGACTAGCAAATGTCATAATATCAATAGATTTGTCATTAAATCTGTTTTCAATTTCTCTGATTACACTTTCACAATACTCCTTCATTTTTTTCAATGTTGTTTTTGCATCTTCATCAGCAGTCAAATGATCTTCAGATCCAAACTTCTCAAGTATTTCACTTTTAATTTTCATTTGCAAGTTATTACTAGTGTCTTCACATTGATTTGCAATGTCATTTAAATGTAATTTTGTTGTTGCTATAAGAGGAATAACATTAGCCAGACTAAGATTTTTTTTTTGCAAAGTGTTACTAAGGTAAGAGAGGGCGCTGAGGAGTTCATTCATTACAAAACAGGCGATGAAGAAACTTGTATTTCTTATTTCCAACAAAATACCGCCTGCTAGTGATGCAAGATCTGTACCGTCCTTGTGGATGTGCTCACAAGCCATCATAATAGATTTCAAACTTCTGAATACAGCATTTACTATCTTATAGTGGGATAGCCACCTCACTTCAATGCATTCAGGTATCTTAAGAATTGAATCATTTATTACTGCTTGAATTTCATTTAAAATATTTTCTCTTTTAGGTGATTTGCTGAATAACTTGTAAATGTCTTTTAAAACATAAAAAAATCTTTTGACCTTTTGGTTTTTATTTCTACATGACGCTACTGCTAATGAAAAAATGTGTGTTTTGCAGTGAATGTAAATAATATCTCTCTTTGCTTTTTCTGAAAGCTTCCTTCTCACACCTCCTATATTCCCAGCCATATTGGCGGCACCATCAAATCAAAAGGCTATAACATTATTGGCTCGAACCACCTGAATTAAACAGTTTAATTCAGGTGGTTCAAGACATTCTGCTAACAGTTTTAATTTAAGCAATTTATGACATTTATCGAGGGCTACAGTTGTTGGAACTATTTTTTTTTTTTGAGAATTAGTTTATCCAATTATATACATTAATTTGGAGAAAAATCAGGTTAGCAAGTACGACCCTGATTAATAAATATACAAGGTATTTTATTGTCTATAAAACAAAAATTTAACTTTCTAGTTATAACACCTTAAAATAAATTGTGTTTCAGGGCTTCCTGTAAAATTATATTGTTTAGGGTAACATCAATTGCCCTATTAACCGGTGGTATGTAAAGCTATACCTAATAATAAACAAAAAAAAAACAATATCTCCAAATTATAGATACTAGTATACTACCCATTCTGTTATTATTAGTAAAAACACTTAATTAATGATAATTTTACGATAAATGTAGTGCCTAATAAATTGAATGAAGATACTTGTAGCCAATTTTTCAAGTATTAAGTTTACCGGTTGAAATAAATTGTTATACAAATATATAGTTAATCGATGTCGACTTTTTCCATAAGTATTAAATTGTTGTAGGAAATAGTGGTGCGGGGTATAAATGGTAATCGTTTCAAGTAGGTATGCTCATTACAAAATATTAGTTTTAGGTATAATAATATTTCCTCCTGATAGTTTATCAGACTTGCACATGGTTTACAATGGTCATTTTCCCTATAAGACAAATATTTATTGGAAAAAGTGGTAATTGATAAGAGTTGTAGCAACCCCGCCCGCAGCCGAAATCGTCGAGCTGTGCTGATAAGGATCACGAGTGCTGACAACGAAATTCACCGACCTCAGTTTGTTAAATTTTTATCCGTTTACATCTTTGTGCCTACGAATTTAATGTCTACGTCCAGTCAATATCGTGGTGTTTTGTCTAATTTCTGTGTTGTTCGATGTGAATTATAATTATTGCGATCATGGTCTTTCTTTATGTTGGAAATCATTCGGTAGATCGTTGTGTGTACCATGGCGGCTCCGAACTCGGGCCACAGCCAGCGTAGTATTGTTATACTTTTTTCAAAACAATCATAATATGCTACTCGCGTTAAAATACCGTTTGGTTTGCATAATACATGTAACGATGTTTACAATGGGCTAAACAATGTTAGACGTACCGATACACAAAAAAAAAATAGTTTGACGTTAACATGTATGCCATAAAAATGTTGTTTGAAATAATAACACTGTGGTCGTATGTAAATTCATCATGATACTATAACATTAATCTGCATATAAACGTTCGACTTGTGCATTTGATGTTTTTTGAGCTACAATTAATGTATAAAAAAAAAAAAAAACGATATTGTACTATACCGAGTACTTTCATTTGTAGGTGTTAAGCATTAATGGTTTTTTCAACCAGAAGCCTTTTGTATAAAAAAAAAAACTATATTAGGTACCTATTTAATGAGCAATATAACTTGGTCACACAATAAACACCGCATTGGTGAGTTGCACTTGAAATATGTATCAATATTTTAAGTGTACGTTCAATGTTCGTAAATTATAAAATTGAACCAGCCGACATTATTGAATCTAAAGATAATTTCTGTTTGAAAAAATCTTATTGATGTATTATTTATTTGTTGAATTCTTAATGGCGTTTACGGTGTAAATGTGTGTAGCGTGTACATGATTATGACTACAATACAAAGGTGCTGAAAAAAGCTTAAATAGTGGTAGTATGTACATAGTAAATTATGATTACAAAGACTATTAAATTTAAGTGCCCTATAACCAAGATTACTTGAGGTTGATATACTATTGCCATCCACTAGTACTTTTTGACATAACTGTAGAATTCAAATAATATTGAACACATTTTTTTCAAAATGTCCTTATTCCACCTTTCTACCATATGGTAAATACTATGACTTAAATTTAATCGTATGGTCAAAATAGAATTGAGTTATGACCAACTAATGATGGATGACGGTCCATGTTGACTTTAGTTTGTTTTATTACATATTGCCTAAAAAAATATTACAGTTTATGGTAACCTTGGTTAGCTAGCATACTAGTAGCTTAAATAACATTTTTTGTTTATAAAACAATGTGAATTTGAATTCAATAAAAAAAAAACTGAATAGTGTAACAAGATCAATATGGTGAATAATGGTCAAAGGAACTATAGCCAAAGCTATTTTTTTTATTTTGTTGACAACTACAAAAAAAATTGTGCTAAATCCAATAAAGTCCTATAAAAATAAGATTTAAATAAAAATGAAAGACGCGCAGTATAGAATAAAAAGAAATCAGCACAGAGTAGGAGGTAAAATAATTGTGTTGTCTAATATGTCAATGTAATGTAATTTAACATGAATGCTTTAAACTAAAACTGGCAAAATTATTATACTTGTTTAAATAAGTAGTAAAATTTCAAATGGCTTATTTAAGTACTAGCGTTTACTTTGTGGTTTGCTATAGTTATATTTTGTATTTTTCTAGAAGGTTATTGAATAAATCTATGACTAATGTCTAAATAGCAGCATAGAAATAACATTTTATTTTAATATAATAAGTATTATAATACTTTTATAAAAAGGGAATATGAATGAAACATTTTTCATTTTTTCCAGTTTTAGATAGGTACTCACCAATTTAATTATACCTTGACTTAGTGGTAAAATCGCTTTCAAAAAAATGCTTCGATGCAAATCGGTAGCTAGTATTTTTAAGCCAGTACACTCCAAACCAAGCACAGTGTATGCCAGCAAAGTTAGAAAGTAATAAATTGAATCGGTCCTTTCAAAAACGACTTGGGTCACTGAATTTTCAAAAATGTCTGTCAAATTTAATAATTATATACTTAGCTACGTATTCTGTGTGAAAACTAAATTTGTCAGACTCATATTTAATACAAAATATTTTGTGTACAAGAAATTAGATCGCTGTAAAAACTATTTATGAAGTTTCTTGTGGCTAGTGTAAAATTTCAAATTTGTGACTTGGGTCGTTTTTGAAATGACCGATAAAATTACAAAATAGAAGCATCAAAGAGTAATTTGAAAGTGATTTTATCCGAGATGCTCTCTCCCTACTATGTCCCGACCCCACTTTACTGGTTATTTTTTTTATTTGCAAAAACCTAGTGGCCCAAATAACACATTATCAATGTCTTGTTAAATTTAGGTGGAATGGTCGACGATTCATGTTTCAATCGTTTGTACTCCATAGTTTAAATTATAATTATTCTCAATAAAATTATTTATGTATTATATACTTCCATTAGAACAATCTCACACTAACTATTTATACTTCATAGATTATATTCTTTCAAAGCTCTATTATACTTCTATTTTACTAGATTGACAATGTACTAAACAAAATGTAACTAAAAAAACCCCTTTTTATAGATCCTTAAATTGTAAATGTAAATGTAATTGTATTGTTAATTTCTTTTTGTGTACTAAAGAAAAATTGAGTTTCTAACATTTAAATAAAAATTAAATCTTAAACTCTTACTGTGATGGAGAAAACAATACTTTTTACTTTCATTTTTAGTTAAATGTTCCTATGTTTATAGCCACTAGCTGTCGGCTGTTGCCTGTTAGATTTGAATTTTTAATAATACTATAACCTTATGTGGAGATTTTAAAAATTGTATTTTTTAATAATAGTATAGGAGCAGTACCACAAAGTTAAATTTTCACGAGAATTGATCAAGTCATAATATATAATATTATCATTCATGTTTTTAAATTATTATTAAAATATATATTTATTTGAACATAGTAATAAAATAATACAATATTTTATAAAATATAAATCATTATTGATTAATATCAAATTATTTATTAAATAAAATAATATTTGTTAATGGTGTAAATCGGTTGAGTTACAAAGTAATGTTAATTTATAAAATATACAATTCTTAAAGTTAACCTTGATAAAGTATAGCAATCACAATTTAAAATTAAACTTTGAATTTCTATATTTTAATACAATTGTTATATAATATTAATTACATGGTATGATAGCAAAAATATGGAAATTCTACTTATACGTTTTGAAAAAGTAATACACAAACTAACAGATATGGTATTTCGGTCGCTAAAATATCAGCCCATGTTTGCTATTATAAAAGGTAATATTTAAACAGTTCAATATTGAAGTCCGAAATAGTACATTTTCATGATAAATCAAAAAAATTAGGTTGCTTTGATATGTAGGAATTGATTCCTAACATTACATTGAATTATAATTCATAACAATTATTCATTTATGGCAAAATCACTGGATTTAAAAACAAAGTAAATGCTCTTAGAAATAAAACAAAAAATGTGTTAAAAGGTTAACTCTATTTACTCAAAACTTATTTTTTTTTTTGGTTTTTCTATTTTTTGTTCTTTTCTTTTTATAAAAAAAAACAGAAAGTCTAGCCGGAGGACAGAGCACTAAAAATCGAAAAAATTCAAATACAATACTTATTACTTATAAAAGTATTTTTATAAATGTCAACACAAGAATGTTAGTATATATATGAAAGGGTAATGGAAAAAAACACTATTTTTTTCTGAGGAAAATAAATTAATGCTTTCTAAAGTAGTAGTCCATTTTTATTTTTTTATAATATAAAAATAATAAAGTTTCAATGATTTTTAAAAGAAATTGTATTATTAAATTATCCTGCACATAAATTTATATTCTCCGGGGCATTTACCCCACGCCAGACCCGCCTAAAGGTGTGCGTAGTTTAGTTAAAAGTGTACCAGTTAAGCAGGGAACCCTTTAGCACACGGGTGGTAATACCTGCAAGCAGGCCCGAGCTTAACTCCAAACCGCGCAGCGCTTGGATACTTTGCGGCACCCAAACGCCACGCTACGATATCGTGGCCGCGACCGTTCGTACTTCGGTCGATCGGTGTCGGTCAAGGATCTTCGCGTGAAGATCCTTACGATCCGCATACTTGCGGATCTTTGCACTATGAGTTGCGCTTATAGCTGTGGCCGATACAATCTGTACATCCAGTATGACAGAAGTTTTACCGCCTCTTGTCTCCGTCGCCCTTAGACGCGACGATGTCCGGTTTCAAACTCCCGCCTCTGAGCTTATATAGGTGTTCCATTTCCACCTCGTACCCTTTTTCGCTGAGGGCAGCGGCTATCCGCTTGACGACGTTGTCGTGGCGGAGTAACCGGCCTTCATGAGTACGCGGGCAGCCTTGAACTATTTGCGCAAGTGTCTCGGACGGAACGCCGCAACCCCGACACGAGGTGGGGCCGTTGCGTCCGCGCTGACATCGCTTGCGGCTCGGAAGACCGTTGATCCGAAGCCGGGCTTAATCTTTAAAATCCTTTCCGGGGATACCGTGGGGATTTCGCAGGTACGCTACCGACTCGGCGGCCTCCGGGCATAGTTTCAGCTCGCACCTGTCTACCGACTCATAGAGACTGCAGGCGTAGGTCGGCTTGAGCTGGTCTTGCTCGACGAGGCGCCGGGCGCCCGCGAGCGCTCGTGCGCCGTGGCGGACGAACAACTCGCGCACGGCAGAAACCGTCGAGTGCTCAAGTCTTACCAACCTGTTATAGCGATTTTTGGGTACGAAGGACAGAAAATCTGGTACACCTAAGCCACCCGCCGATGTTTGCGAGTGAATCGACGTGTTGGGGCACGAAGAGGGCAGGTTTAGCCAACGGCGGATGGCCTGTCTTGTGACAAATGACATGCGCCGCAACTTACCGGCCGAGACCTCCGCAAACGTCAGTACGTGAACGTACTTCGGAATGAGATAATCTCTGACCAAGGCCAGTCGCATTTGGGGCTTCATCGGGGCGTTAGACACTCTCGACAGCCGTTGCGTAAGTCAGGCCATCGTATTCGCCGAGGCGCCCGCCTGCGAAACTGACGTCCAGGTATGTCCACAGATCGTTCACGTCAAGGGCCGGGAGGTCTGACCCCGAAACGGAGTAGACCTCGCGAACTACCTTGACTTTTTGTTCACGACCCGAGGGCACCAGGGTCAGAGTCGCACTCTTCGTAGGGTTCAGCCTCATGCCCGAATCCCGCATTTGACCCGTGAACGTATCGCACGCCCGACTCAGTCCCATTGACGTTTCTGCCACCAGGATGACGTTGTCGGCATAGGCCAGAGCGTTAACGAGGGTCTCTCCCATGCGGGATCCGACAGTATTAGGTAGCGACTTAAGTCCGATGTCGACTACCAGGTTGAATAGAAGCGGGGAAAGTGGGTCCTCCTGTCTTACGCCTCTGTGTACCGAGAATTGACTCGAACACTGGCCCTTCGCCTGAAAAAATTTCTCCGACCGCGCGTACAACTCGGAGATGTAATCCACAAATTGTTCGCACAAGCCGACGCTCCGCATTGCGTGCGTGATCGACTGATGGGACACCGTGACGAAAGCCTTCGATAAATCGAAAGACGCCAGACACAGCCCCCGGTACGCCAAACGTGACTCCTGGAGAGGCGAATCGAGGAGGAAGATATGGCGCGTGTCGACCAACGACATTGCCTCCAGACGCCTGGCCAATATTCTGTGGTAGTGTCTCAGGGCTTTAGACGCGATCGAAATCGGCCTGTAGTTACCTGGGTCACCACCGTCGCCCTTTTTCGGTACAAAGACAGTGCCGACTAGTTATCAGAGGCGTGAATGGACCCTCACGCAAGTAGTCAACTTACGATCGGTATTGTGGATTCCGCCGCTTACCCCAATAGCCTGGAGAAGAGAGCTTAACACCAGGGTAAGCAGTCATCATGTAACTGCCTAACCGGAGCGAAAGGAACTCTAGAGGGAAGGATGGGTTTTCAGAGGAAAAGAAAGGTAGATGAGGATGAGGAGACCTCATCGTTGGTACGGGATCTCCGGGGGCATTTACCCCACGCCAGACCGCCTAAAGGTGTGCGTAGTTTGGTTAAAAGTGTACCAGTTAAGCAGGGAACCCTTTAGCACACGGGTGGTAATACCTGCAAGCAGGCCCGAGCTTAACTCCAAACCGCGCAGCGCTTGGATACTTTGCGGCACCCAAACGCCACGCTACGATATCGTGGCCGCGACCGTTCGTACTTCGGTCGATCGGTGTCGGTCAAGGATCTTCGCGTGAAGATCCTTACGATCCGCATACTTGCGGATCTTTGCACTATGAGTTGCGCTTATAGCTGTGGCCGATACAATCTGTACATCCAGTATGACAGAAGTTTTACCGCCTCTTGTCTCCGTCGCCCTTAGACGCGACGATGTCCGGTTTCAAACTCCCGCCTCTGAGCTTATATAGGTGTTCCATTTCCACCTCGTACCCTTTTTCGCTGAGGGCAGCGGCTATCCGCTTGACGACGTTGTCGTGGCGGAGTAACCGGCCTTCATGAGTACGCGGGCAGCCTTGAACTATTTGCGCAAGTGTCTCGGACGGAACGCCGCAACCCCGACACGAGGTGGGGCCGTTGCGTCCGCGCTGACATCGCTTGCGGCTCGGAAGACCGTTGATCCGAAGCCGGGCTTAATCTTTAAAATCCTTTCCGGGGATACCGTGGGGATTTCGCAGGTACGCTACCGACTCGGCGGCCTCCGGGCATAGTTTCAGCTCGCACCTGTCTACCGACTCATAGAGACTGCAGGCGTAGGTCGGCTTGAGCTGGTCTTGCTCGACGAGGCGCCGGGCGCCCGCGAGCGCTCGTGCGCCGTGGCGGACGAACAACTCGCGCACGGCAGAAACCGTCGAGTGCTCAAGTCTTACCAACCTGTTATAGCGATTTTTGGGTACGAAGGACAGAAAATCTGGTACACCTAAGCCACCCGCCGATGTTTGCGAGTGAATCGACGTGTTGGGGCACGAAGAGGGCAGGTTTAGCCAACGGCGGATGGCCTGTCTTGTGACAAATGACATGCGCCGCAACTTACCGGCCGAGACCTCCGCAAACGTCAGTACGTGAACGTACTTCGGAATGAGATAATCTCTGACCAAGGCCAGTCGCATTTGGGGCTTCATCGGGGCGTTAGACACTCTCGACAGCCGTTGCGTAAGTCAGGCCATCGTATTCGCCGAGGCGCCCGCCTGCGAAACTGACGTCCAGGTATGTCCACAGATCGTTCACGTCAAGGGCCGGGAGGTCTGACCCCGAAACGGAGTAGACCTCGCGAACTACCTTGACTTTTTGTTCACGACCCGAGGGCACCAGGGTCAGAGTCGCACTCTTCGTAGGGTTCAGCCTCATGCCCGAATCCCGCATTCGGCCCGTGAACGCTTTGCACGCCCTAGTCAAGCCCAGCGGCGTTTCCGCCACCAGGATGACGTCGTCGGCAAAGGCCAATGCGTTCACTAGGGTCTCTCCCATGCGGGATCCAACAGTATTGGGTAGCGACTTTAGTCCAAGGTCGACTACCAGGTTGAATAATAGCGGGGATAGCGTTATAGTTACCTGGGTCACCACCGTCGCCCTTTTTCGGTACAAAGACAGTGCGGGAAGCTACCAGATAATCTGGCAGTTTACCGCACGCGATAAACAAGTTGAAAACTCCAGCCACCAACACGGAGGGAAGTTTCCGCCAACGTCGGGCCGTAACCCATCAGGGCCCGGCGCAATTTTGGCACCCGGAAAGGATTTGGTCACCTCTTCGGGCAAGATCGCCGTCGCGAAGATGTCGTACAGGACAAGGGTCGGGTTAACGCTTTCACCCGGCCCGAGGCTAAATCTGAGACACGGTTCTTCCGCCGGCGAACCGACGATCGGTCTCCAGTAATCGAACATAACCTTAGCGGGGGGCATCTCCCCCGTGGTCTCGCCTCCTAGAACTCGCTGTACGACGCTCTCCGGTCTGGTCCTCCATTCTGAAACATTCCTCCGGTATAGCGCGGAACTCAACGCCTTTTTGCCGCAACGCGCTGGACGGGGCCGCGCGGTGTTACCCGCGGCCGCGTCTGGGGTCATTCCGGTGCGTCCGCCTCCGGCGGGACGGCATCGAGCATTGCTCGCCGCCGCGCCTTCGTTGGCAGGCGCCCTTCTGAACGGGCCAACCTTTATACTGTCTGAGCCGCCACTACACGCTGGACGGGGACTCGCGGTATTGGAACTCGCGGCCGCGTGAGGGGTCATTCCGGTGCGGGGGCCTCCGGTACGACGCGTTCGGACACTACTAGTCGTCGTACCATCATTGGCCACCGCCCTTCCGATCGGGCTAACTTTGTTATATTCGCGATACCAACTGGTTATCGCATCTGAGGGCTCATCGCTGTGTTCTGCTAGGGAGCGCGCGGCGTTCAGTAACCGCTCGACGCCATGGCCCGTAACCGTGGCTAGTTGCTCAACGGCCTTCTGGGCAGCTAAAAGCACCGTCGCTGCCCTCCCGGGTTCCGTAGAATCCCCGTGGCCATGGCTCCGGCTCCCATCGTAGCATGCGGCGTTCGAATCGGCCGCGGACTCATCTAACGCCGCTGGCGAAGCAAAGCGCACGCGTCGAGACCTCGAAGGGCCTGCGACGGGTGACGCGTCGGCCTCGCGAGCCGGTTCCTGCGGCTGGCCGCCGGTGCTCGCGCTTGCGATCTCCCCCGTGCGGTGGAATTCCGCGACATCGACGCCACCAAGCGCCGGTGCTCGGGTTGCTTCCGCCGGCCGATAACGGCATCACGGGTTCAACCAATAGACTGCTTTGCGAAAAGCGCCTTAACAAGGCCAGCAGCGGCGGTGCCGGAGATGATCTCGTCCGCCTCCAGCTTCGCGAACACGCGTTTCTCCTCATCAGACCAGACCCTTCTGGTCCGGCCTGTTACTATTTGGCTATTAGCCACAACTCTGTGCGCTGTACTCACGTGCACTCCTAGACCGATTTTGGTGGTAAACTCCCTACCACATTCGGCACACCTAAATGCGGCCGCCGCGGGACAAGTACTTGACCCGGGTTGCGCCGCCCCAACACTGTCGGGGACCGCCATATTTGAGGATCGGTCCCCTATCCGAGGCTGTCTTAATTGTTGTGACATGTTGGTAAAATGGCTAGCATGGCGGGTGGCACCGCCGTACTAACCGAGGATTCGTCCCGTCATGTGCCAGACTAGGGCTTTGAATGAGGCTTCATTCACTTCGCGGGTTTTTAGGCCTCCGCCTGGGCGTAATTCATGTACCCAGGGGCAGCACGCAAGGTATCCGTACGGTCGCAGCTAGAGGTGCGACCCCCATTAGCTCTCACGGAAGCCGAATGACGACTCCCGGGCACCAATCGGTTAAGACCAGTTGGCCGGTTGTGAAGGCAGCTCCAGCCTTTGTACGCTTAGCGCTAGACCCGTGCCCGGTCAATTAAGGCGAGACACTACGCGTTATACTTTCGACCCATGGACGCACCTTCGAACCCGTGCCACATGGGGCGCCGCCGGACCGGAGACAAATTAGACTTCCAGTGCGACCTGGACGAGGCCCGCACGGAACCGCTGGGCGGGCAAACTTTGTGCCCGCCGACTCGCCGGCTAATGAGACCGGGGCGGCCCGTACTAGACCCCGTCCTCCCGTGGCGGCAACGCGCGGACAAGCCGGGAGCCCGGTGTACGCCAGACCCGTGACTGCCGGGCGCACGCGCCGCCAGAAAGGCCGTGAACCTTCCGTCACGCGCGAATTCGCACCCAAGGTGTTAACACATGGGGGCCAACATAAGTCGCCATCAGCGGCCGCAAGGCGCTAAGTTCCGTCGAACCCGGCGTGGCCCAACGGTAGACCAAACCAGCAACAACGTAATACGGATACCCGATCGAACTCCGCCAAAGAGGATCGAACCCGGCCAAGACCCCTTCACCTCGAGGGCGTGAGACTGGAGCCTCGTTAGCCGTCGTGACGGGCACGAACGGACGCCGCGGAGCAAGTCCCGCTGAAGCGGGTCTGCACATCGCGCCCTCGGAGAACCTGACGTTCCCCGGGAGCTGACCACATATCACCGCAGGGCACCCAGCCCCCGGACAAGGGACGCGGCCGCCGCTACCCGCCAGAGACCGTTAAAGACAAATAATTTTGATCCCTGTCCTCCGTCTAGACTTCCTGTTGAGGATTGTCTGCCCCATCTGAACTTCCTGTTTGATTGTTAATATCCAGATGGGTCACTTTGGTCGTCAGGTCCGAGTAATCGTTCAGTGACGACGATGGTGACATTAAATATATAAGAACTTGGTGTAGGACTGCTAGATTGAGTCGCCAACGGACCTGATGACGAGCAGGCCGTGGCGAGGTGGCAATGGCTCCCATACTGGTAACAACCTAAAACATCGATCAAATTAAATGCAGAAAAGAAAATGTTTCCAATATTTATAAATGTAACTTACGTTTACTACGTGGGGTCTTCCGGACACCTCGACGGTTGCGACGAGTACGATGGCCTCGCCACTGGCCCAGAGTACAAAACCACCTGGCCGTTAAAGGGGGCTGTGCACGGGTTAGGCCGACTGTTATGCCTACGTCCTCGACCGCGTCTAATGGCACCACCGCCGCTGCTGGGGACCAGACAACCCCTACTTCCTCCTTCATTTACATTTGAAGGTTCCTACATTAACCAATTAGTTTAAAGTTAAAAAATTATATAAATAAAATATACACCAAAGCAAAAAAAATTAACTGATAAACTAAAACTTTAAGGTTGATTATCAAATTTATTTTAATTATAAAACGTTGTAGTTGTTCCAAGTGTTTGCTTAAATATAAAGTATCCAATTACTTAGTTTTGTTTTAAACTAGTTAAAATGTCTTTCAATGTTTTATTTTTTGCTATTACATGTTTCTATTTATTAAATATTATTAAAACATAGAGAGATTAACTAAAAAATTTAATAACCAGATAATTCCTATAGATGGAAAATATTTCTTTAACAAAATGAAAAACTAGTTAATTGTACCAAAAGTATTTAAAGTAATTAAAAAAAGTATATTTTATAAACTAAATATCAAAATTTACAAATGTATAATTAATTGTTTTAGCAAAAAATAATTGTACCATTTTTTTTTAATCTAGGTATTCAAAATTTTGACTACACATTTTTTCCCGACCATCATCGACATAATTTCACAACAGTTTACAAATATTCAATCTTTCAGTTAGGTCAAGATATTTTTACATAAAATTAATATTTTAATGTTATTAAGGCAAGTAAATATTAATAAATAAGCAAATATAGAAACTACATTTATAATTTGTTTGGTAGGCTAATAATTATTGTGTTAATCAATATTTTAATATATACTGTTATTATACCTGTAAGTATCTTTAAACTACTACAGTTTTAAGTCTAGAATATTATAAGATACTTGTATTAGTGTAAAAAATATTCAAACAATAATAGTCCAAGAATAAAACTTCAAAATTTACGCCGTGCTAGAAACGTTTTTCCTTCATAGAAATCGGCAGTAAACCATAATCGGTCATTGTCCATCCCCAGTCTTCTGCATTTTTTTCAACGATGATCCAATGTTGTATTTGGGGGTATGCGCGATACAAATGATAATTAGCTGCATTTTCAGTTGGTGGCAGTCCTGACATATTTGATTTATTTTTTGTCGTACTTCTAGTAAAACATTTATATCTGTATTCATTTAAAGAAGTTTCTTTTTCTGGCGCTCCATATAACGCTAAAATATAAATCTGTCCTGCTTTGGCAATAGAATCAGACGTAGCATTTTCATCATAAAACACTGATATTATGCTGCTAATATCTTCTCTTTTATGTAATAGTTTAATATGCTTTAATTTTCCATACTGAAAAAAACTTGATACTGTGTCACAACAACTAAAGGCGTGTAAAAATAACAAATTCTTTTTTATGACATATATAATAAAAAATATGTAATATATATGTTTAGGATTGTAGGTTGTAGGTGATAGTGTATGTTAGTAACTAGGTAGGTTTTAATAACGCTCTAGTTGTCGCAGTGACAGAAAATGTTTTATTAACATGAACGATGAATGACAATGCATAAAATTTGATTTAAGACATAAGAGAAAATAACAATGCATAAAAGTTGATTTAAGACATGAG
Organism: Adelges cooleyi; assembly: GCF_023614345.1. NCBI lineage: Eukaryota > Metazoa > Arthropoda > Insecta > Hemiptera > Adelgidae > Adelges > Adelges cooleyi. The sequence goes on from NW_026095978.1 coordinate 2,715,125, forward strand.
AGAAAATGACAATGCATAAAAGTTGATTTAAGACATAAGAGAAAATGAAAAAAGACACGTAAATAATAACGATAACTAAAAGTATCCTATATTACTACAGTTTTAAGTCTAGAATATTATAAGATACTTGTATTAGTGTAAAAAATATTCAATCAATATTAATTTTGTACAATATGATACAAGTATAAAAAAAAAAAAAATTAACAATCTTAATTTTGTTTTAATGTAGTTGAAAATTCAAAGTATTTAGGCAAATGAGATATCAGTGTAGTGGTCAGGTGTTTATACGGTTAGTCTGATAAAGAATATTCTGCCAGTGGTTTTGCACAAAATCCAATTAACGTCAACAACAAATATTCAAATATTGTGTCAAAAATCGGTCAATGGATCACAGTGTCCATGGAGAAATATATGATGTCCATTTAATCTTCCTCTGGTCACATTCTACAAATTCTTTTTTAAGACATGTATAATAAAAAATAAACAAAATATTAAGCGCGCGCAGTTATCGTTAGACCGATGTATATATTTAATTCAGCGAGATTTGACTTGTATATATATACATATTATATATGTTACATAGATAACACCGATATCTTATATTATATACCACAAAGAATAGAAGCAAAAGGGTCTCTTCCAATGTAAACAAAAACTATACACAACTAATAAAATAATGTATAATTTACTAGATGGTCCGTGCAAATACTTGAGCAATAATAAAAATATATATATTAGAACAGCTGATGAGTACGGCAGTGACTGTTGCCACTTGGCGACGGCGCGGTTGAGATTAAAAATAAAAATATTCCATTTCTTTGTTACGTACACAGACAATAAATAATGGTTTTTCCACGGCGTCAGACGGTTAGGGGAGGTAGGTCCTCGGCCGTCTCTTTGGCGGCGGCGGCTGCAGCGGGTTTTGCCCCTTCAGCAGGGGCAGGAGGGGTCTTTTGAGTACCCCCGTCCTTCCCCTCTTCTTGGGGCATTCCGCTGCCCGGTGGCCTCTGACGTTGCACAGATTACAACCTGATATATATTATAAGGTTAGTCGAGTTTACATAATATGAGAAAATCGGTTAACCGATATAATAATAATAATAATAATAATATATATTTAACGCCCCGAAGGCAAGAGTGTAACATTCAAGTAAGTAGATCACAGATTAATAATTATAAATTATAAACAGTATCAATAAAGAAAAACATATTTATAACAACGATAACAAACAAAATATATAAATATGACAAAAATTGGACGATTAAGTATAAATGAGCCTAAATCAGTTGTGGGTAAGAGCCAATTTTAATTCAAGAAGGGAGTCATGAAAGACATCAAAAGAGGGAGGTAAGTTATTAAAGGTAATACAAATGCGGTTAATAGGAGTGAAAAAACTATAATTTTGGCGGTGGAAACTAACATGAAAAGTTGGACGTAGGCGAGAGTCGTAGGAAGGAATATGGAATAACAATTTACTTAGGAGTTCGGACTATCGATAACATTATTAAGCAACTTGTGTATAAAAATTAAATCATATAACTTACGTCTATATGCGAGCATATCGAGATTTAATAAATGCAGAACGGAATTTCTATGTTCAGTTTGCATATTAAATTTAAAGCTTACTGTTCGCAAAAAACAGTCTTGGACACGTTCTAAGTCATTAGTAAGTCCGCTTTGGACTGGATTCCACAATATGGAGGCATATTCTAAAATTGAACGAACTAAACAAATATACAGGGTTCTAATGCACATTAAATTTGAAAAATTATAACAATTTCTCCTAATGAAACCTAATGTTTTTAATGCTTTTAGTTTTATGTTTTGGATATGCTGATGAAATGATAAATCATAGGAAAAATAAACACCAAGGTCTTTCAGCTGTTTAACATTTTGTAAAACTCGATTATTAATTAAGTATTGGGCTGAAGTAGGGTTACGGCAACGGGAAAATGATATTTTCATACATTTTTCTGCATTTATTGAAAGACCATTGTTCAAACACCAGTTTTCAAATTTATTTAAGTCGTCTTGGAGTTTAGAACAGTCAGCCTCAGATGTAATTTCCATGTACATTTTTAGGTCATCCGCAAACATTAGACATTTACAATGATTAAAAATATTCGGGATTTCATTAACAAACAATAAGAATAAAATGGGTGATAAATGACCCCCTTGAGGTACGCCTGAGCTAACATTAATTACGTGGGATACCTTTGAAGCTAATTTTACTTGCTGAGTTCGATCTGTTAAATATGATTTTAACCAGGATAAATAAGGGTCCCTGATACCTAAAACACTCAATTTAGTTATTAACAAATTATGATTCACAGAGTCAAACGCTTTCCTCAAATCAGTGTATATACTGTCAACTTGGCCACCTTTCTCAACAATTGAACTTAAATCAGAATAATATTCTAGTAAATTAGTTAAGGTAGATTTACCAGGCATAAACCCATGTTGCTGACTAGAAATAATATGATTAACCCTAACAGAAAGCTTAGAGTATAATATTTTTTCAAAAAGTTTAGGTAATGCACTCAATTTAGAAATGGGCCTGTAATTAACAATATTGGCCTTGTCGCCCGATTTAAAAATGGGTGTAAGGTGGCTAACTTTCCAACATGAAGGAAAAATACCAGACTTCAGTGATAAATTGAATATGTAGTGTACTGGTATTGTTAACACATAAACGCAATTTGTTAAAACTATTGTTGGAATCTTATCAGGACCAGGGACAAAGTCATTTTTTAAAGACATAATGCCCTCAAAAACTTCAGCTAAAGATATATCGAAATTAGATATGTCTAGTAAATCTTGGTTTGGTAAATTACGTAAGTCAACACTAGTGACAGGCATTGTATCGTTTGAGTAAACCGTAGAAAAGTAAATGGCAAATAAGATAGAAGCATCTTGGGTGTTATCAGCAATAGTGTTTCCATAACGCACTGTGTCAGGCAACACATTTAGATTTTTCCTATCATTAACAAATTTCCAGAAGGAACGAGGATTGGTAATAAGATTATTTTGGATTTTTAGTAAATAATTATCATAACATTGCTTGGAGAGTATTTTGCACGTACGACGGACATTTACAAATTGATCTAGGATTAAAGGATTACCTGATTGTTTAAAGTGTTTATGTAACTTTTTCTTATAGCGAATCATATTTCTTAATTCAGAAGTGAACCAAGGGGGGAAAGCATTTACTCCTTGATAGGAAGTAAATTTGGAAATGAACAAATCCATGGCACTTAAGACAGTGTCATTATAGTAACAACTTACGCCCTCGAAAGGCTTTCGGGACACCGGTGCCGCCGCCGCCGCCTCTTTTTCTACCACGACCTCCCCTTCCGCCACCACCGCCCCGCCGACCCTCGCACGTATGGAATATAAAATTGACCATCTGTCAACATAAATATGTGTTGTAATTTAATATAACTTCCAAGTTATATTTCATTTTCATAACAATTATTCGCGTTGCCCAAAACATAAATAATAAAATTTTTTTTTTTAAAAAGCTGAGAAAATTTTACAAATGCGTGTAAGTTTCAAATTGCGTACTCTCAAAAAATGCTTAAAAATTAGGGGAAAATTTGAAAAAAATAACTGGGAAAAATAACCAAAATAATGAAATTAGTTCAAATAATTACGTGCTACATAGTTTATTAATAATACGAGCTGAACAGAATTTAACATTTGTTCTCACCGCTATTTAAAACTTATTTTATCGAAAAACTAATGCAAAGTATGTATTTTAGATAACTTACTTTTTGGAGCCGTCCAATTGATTGCACCTTTTGCACACTATTGAAAGAAAAAACGACTTGAGTCCGCTACTAACTTAATCAAACTTTTACCACCGGTGACCAAACCGGCTTTTTATCGCAATTTAACAATATATTATATATTATTGGTGGCGTACGGCAGTAGGCGGGTGCGCGAATTAGAACACAAGGTCGTTGCGAACTTCCCAATGTCTTAATACATTTTATATAAATAAATAATTCAAAATACATTTTTTTATTATAAATTTAAAACAAAAATAAGCAATATAAACTTAGTATTTAATACTGTAATAGTTCTCGATACAAGTACCAGAACTATTAAGAAATTTGTATGTTGTTGTTCAAGTCGAAACCAATTCAGGAAAATGCATTTTGTAAATAACTTAAGACTTTTTAAATTATAAGTTAAAATGTATTACACATGTAAATTATAAAGTAGACTAACTGCTACATAGAAGTATCTTGCTTGAGTATAGTAATTCGTCTGGAGTAGCCCTAAGTCCTACTCCTATTTATATGGATATGGTGATCTGTGTAATGTGTTAAATGTGTAAATTGTGTTGAATTGATGGGCGGACGCTACAGCGGACGCACATCGTATGATTATTTTAATTGGTATTATTTTGCGATAAAATGGCAATAAAATGTTTTTCCCAAATAGCTTATCTGATCTAATGTATCAGAATAAAAAAAAATGTTTTGAATTTTTGACTGTAAATGTTTTAAGTACTTAATTAAAAAGAACCCAGGTTTAAATATTATTTAAGTACTTAAGTAAAAAACATTACTTTATTAAGGGGGGGGGGGGGGTAAAGTTAATTCGTGCAAAAAACGGTGAATTTTTTTTGACGACACAGTTAAGAATCTATTAATTAAAACTAATGGTACATTAAAGTATAACATTCGAAGAATATTGTGTAATATTTTCATGTAGAAATATTACAAAAATCGGAGAAAAACCCCCCCCCCTAATTGGACGGCTCCTTTTGGGTGGCGGTGGTTTCTTCCTCGGCGGCTAGGGGAGGTGGGTCCTCAGCCGTCTCTTTGGCGGCGGCGTACAGTGTTTTCAATTGCTATTTTAGTTGGTCAAAATTCGTTATATAATATTTATAATATATTCTTTTTCTAATATTCATAATATTTTCTTTTTGAAAGTTAAATTCTAGTTCCAGCCACTTTTTATTTTTATGTGAAAAAGTTTTTAAGGTACGATTAGATGCAGTCCATTTTGATATTACCGTGCTACAAAATCCTAAGAACTTTTGCTCAAGACATCTTTCAAAATTATCTGCTGTCTGGTCCCAATGCAGTTGTATATTGTTATAATCGTACAGATTATTTTTTATGTATTGACAGAGAATATTTTGTGATTCGTTAACTAATCTTAAGGTACCTCAAACCCGCAAAACATCAAACAAATCTCCATTTTTTATTAAGAACTTCTTTTGATTACATTCATCTAATATTACAGAAAAAATTTAAAATTACTATAACATTTCATTTATTTATGTCATTATTTTTAAAAAGCGGCGTGATGCGGCATTTCTAATTTAGTAGATTTTATAGAGGAGAAAATATAGAACATATTAAGGAACAACCTCTAATAACCCCTAATTTTTTTTGCCATGCTATTTGATTTAAGAAACATAGGTTTTATATTATATAAATAATTACCCTTTCATAAATAATACTAATATATGCACCGCGTCGCTCAAAATCGTAATTTTAGTCAATACTTTACCAATTATATTGATCTCCATTTTTTTAAAAATAAAAAAAAATTCTAGTACGGTCAATAAAAATAATAATCTCGCAACGTCTAATGAGTATTTTCAAAGAAGAAATGAACGATTTCTACATTTTTGTGACATAGTTATGCAGTATAAAAGTCGATAAAACGTTATCGAGTGATAATTTAGATTTCTAAAACTTATGAAGTGTACGATAATTATACTTAAAAATAATATCAAATTATAGTAAAATTCTATTTTTGGCCAGCTACGATAAGATTGAAAACACAGTGCGTCGGCTGCAGCGGGTTTTGCCCCTTCAGCAGTGGCAGGAGATGTCTTTTGAGTACCCCCGTCCTGCCCCTTCTTCTTGGGGCATTCCGCTGCCCGGTGGCCTCTGACGTTGCACAGATTACAACCTGAAATATATTATAAGGTTAGTTGAGTTTATACATAATATGAGAAAATCGGTTAACCGATATAGTAACAACTTACGCCCTCGAAAGGCTTTCGGGACACCGGTGCCGCCGCCGCTTTTTCTACCACGACCTCCCCTTCCGCCACCACCGCCACGCCCACCCTCGTATGTGTGGAAAATAAAATTTACCATCTGTCAACATAAATATGTGTAAAATTTAATATAACTTCCAAGTTATATTTCATTTTCATAACAATTATTCGCGTTGCCCAAAACATAAATAATAAAAAAATTGTTTTTTAAAAAGCTGAGAAAATTTTACAAATGTGTGTAAGTTTCAAATTGAGTACTCTCAAAAAATGCTTAAAAATTAGGGGAAAATTTGAAAAAAATAACTGGGAAAAATAACCAAAATAATGAAATTAGTTCAAATAATTACGTGCTACATAGTTTATTAATAATACGAGCTGAACAGAATTTAACATTTGTTCTCACCGCTATTTAAAACTTATTTTATCGAAAAACTAATGCAAAGTATGTATTTTAGATAACTTACTTTTTGGAGCCGTCCAATTGATTGCACCTTTTGCACACTATTGAAAGAAAAAACGACTTGAGTCCGCTACTAACTTAATCAAACTTTTACCACCGGTGACCAAACCGGCTTTTTATCGCAATTTAACAATATATTATATATTATTGGTGGCGTACGGCAGTAGGCGGGTGCGCGAATTAGAACACAAGGTCGTTGCGAAATGTGTTAGCACGGATGGTAGTCATCAACTGGTGTAACAATGGGATGACGCGCTAGCCGTCATCTCTGTGTGTCAACACTGCTCTTCTCCATAAACGGGTTAATTAGTGTCTGTGTACGTGTGGTTCGGAGTCAACAGGAACGGTTAGATAATGTAACCGTTACAAGAGCTTTCAATCTACAGTTCTACAGTATATCAGCTTTCAATTTATTTTTGCAATTTATGATTAGTTATTTTACATTGTTTAGATATAAATGTAAAATTAAATTTTTAATTATATATTGCGCTTCCCAATGTCTTAATACATTTTATATAAATAAATAATTCAAAATACATTTTTTTATTATAAATTTAAAACAAAAATAAGCAATATAAACTTAGTATTTAATACTGTAATAGTTCTCGATACAAGTACCAGAACTATTAAGAAATTTGTATGTTGTTGTTCAAGTCGAAACCAATTCAGGAAGATGCATTTTGTAAATAACTTAAGACTTTTTAAATTATAAGTTAAAATTTATTACACATGTAAATTATAAAGTAGACTAACTGCTACATAGAAGTATCTTGCTTGAGTATAGTAATTCGTCTGGAGTAGCCCTAAGTCCTACTCCTATTTATATGGATATGGTGATCTGTGTAATGTGTTAAATGTGTAAATTGTGTTGAATTGATGGGCGGACGCTACAGCGGACGCACATCGTATGATTATTTTAATTGGTATTATTTTGCGATAAAATAGCAATAAAATGTTTTTCCCAAATAGCTTATCTGAGCGGAACGGATTCTGAGTAGTTTTCTAGGCCTTCATCTGTACGCGGGCAGCTTTGAACTATATGCGCAAGTGTCTCCGACGGGATGCCGACACCCGGTGGGGCCGTTGCGCCCGCGGCTACAGCGCTTGCGGCTCGGGAGACCGTTGATCCGAAGCCGGGCGTAATCTTTGAAGTCCTTGCCGGGTATACCGTGGGGACTCCGCAAATACGCTACCGACTCGGCGGCCTCCGAGCATAGTTTGAGCTCGCACCCGTCGACCGACTCATGGAGACTGCGGGCATAGGTGGACTTGAGTTGGTCTTGCTCGACTAAACGCCGGGCGCCCGCGAGCGCTCGTGCGCCATGGCGGGCGAACGACTCGCGCACGCCCGGAACCGTCGGGTTCTCAAGTCTTATCAACCTGTTGAAGCGAGTTTTGGGAACGAACGATAATAAGTCCGGAACACCCATGCCACCCGCCGATGTTTGCGCGTGGATGAACGAGTTGGGACACGAAGAGACGAAGAGGGCAGGTTTAGCCAGCGGCGGATGGCCAATCTTGCGTCATGTGACATTCTCCCCAACTTACCGGCCGAGACCTCCGCAAACGTCAGTACGTGAACGTACTTCGGAATGAGGTAATCTATTACCAAGGCCAGTCGCATTTGGGGCTTCATCGGGGCGTTAGACACTCTCGATGGCCGTTGCGTATGCCAGGCCATTGTATTCGCCGAGGCGCTCGCCTGCGAAACTGACGCCCAGGTATGTCCACAGATCGTTCACGTCAAGGGCCGGGAGGTCTGACCCCGAAACGGAGTAGACCTCGCGAAATACCTTGACTTTTTGTTCACGACCCGAGGGCACTAGGGTCAGAGTCGCACTCTTCGTAGAGTTAAGTCGCATGCCAGCATCCCCCATTCGGCCCGTGAACGCTTCGCACGCCCTAGTCAAGCCCAGCGGCGTTTCCGCCACCAGGATGACGTCGTCGGCAAAGGCCAATGCGTTCACTAGGGTCTCTCCCATGCGGGATCCAACAGTATCGGGTAGCGACTTCAGTCCAAGGTCGACTACCAGGTTGAATAATAGCGGGGATAGCGGGTCCCCTTGTCTCACGCCTCTGTGTACCGAAAAACGACTCGAACATTGCCCCTTCGCCTGGAAAAATGTGCCCGACCGCACGTACAACTTGGAGATGTAATCCACAAATTGCTCGCACAAGCCGACGCCCCGCATTGCGTGCGTGATCGACTGATGGGACACCGTGTCGAAAGCCTTCGATAAATCGAAAGACGCCAGACACAGCCCCCGGTACGCCAAACGTGACTCCTGGAGAAGCGAATCGAGGAGGAAGATATGGCGCGTGTCGACCAACGACATTGCCTCCAGACGCCTGGCCAATATTCTGTGGTAGTGTCTCAGGGCTATAGACGCGATCGAAATCGGCCTGTAGTTACCTGGGTCACCACCGTCGCCCTTTTTCGGTACAAAGACAGTGCCGACTAGTTATCAGAGGCGTGAATGAACCCTCACGCAAGTAGTCAACTTACGATCGGTATTTTCGATTCCGCCGCTTACCCCAATAGCCGGTAGAAGAGAGCTTAACACCAGGGTAAGCAGTCATCATGTAACTGCGTAACCGGAGCGAAAGGAACTCTAGAGGGAAGAATGGGTTTTCAGAGGGAAAGAAAGGTAGATGAGGATGAGGAGACCTTATCGTTGGTACGGGATCTCCGGGGGCATTTACCCCACGCCAGACCGCCTAAAGGTGTGCGTAGTTTGGTTAAAAGTGGTAATACCTGCAAGCAGGCCCGAGCCTAACTCCAAACTTCGCAGCGCTTGGATACTTTGCGGCACCCAAACGCCACGCCACGATATCGTGGCCGCGACCGTTCGTACTTCGGTCGATCGGTGTCGGTCAAGGATCTTCGCGTGAAGATCCTTACGATCCGCATACTTGCGGATCTTTGCACTATGAGTTGCGCCTATAGCTGTGGCCGATACAATATGTACATCCAGTATGACAGAAGTTTTATTGCCTCTTGTCTCGTCGCCCTTAGACGCGACGATGTCTGGTTTCAAACTCCCGCCTGTGAGCTTATATAGGTGTTCCATTTCCACCTCGTACCCTTTTTCGCTGAGGGCACCGGCTATCCGCTTGACGACGTTGTCGTGGCGGAGTAACCGGCCTTCATGAGTACGCGGGCAGCCTTGAACTATATGCGCAAGTGTCTCGGACGGAACGCCGCAACTCCGACACGAGGTGGGGCCGTTGCGTCCGCGCTGACATCGCTTGCGGCTCGGAAGACCGTTGATCCGAAGCCGGGCGTAATCTTTGAAATCCTTTTCGGGGATACCGTGGGGATTTCGCAGGTACGCTACCGACTCGGCGGCCTCCGGGCATAGTTTCAGCTCGCACCCGTCTACCGACTCATGGAGACTGCGGGCGTGGGTCGTCTTGAGCTGGTCTTGCTCGACGAGGCGCCGGGCGCCCGCGAGCGCTCGTACGCCGTGGCGGACGAACGACTCGCGCACGGCCGGAACCGTCGAGTGCTCAAGTCTTACCAACCTGTTATAGCGATTTTTGGGTACGAAGGACAGAAAATCTGGTACACCTAAGCCACCCGCCGATGTTTGCGAGTGAATGGACGAGTTGGGGCACGAAGAGGGCAGGTTTAGCCAACGGCGGATGGCCTGTCTTGTGACAAATGACATGCGCCGCAACTTACCGGCCGAGACCTCCGCAAACGTCAGTACGTGAACGTACTTCGGAATGAGATAATCTCTGACCAAGGCCAGTCGCATTTGGGGCTTCATCGGGGCGTTAGACACTCTCTCGACAGCCGTTGCGTAAGTCAGGCCATCGTATTCGCCGAGGCGCCCGCCTGCGAAACTGACGCCCAGGTATGTCCACAGATCGTTCACGTCAAGGGCCGGGAGGTCTGACCCCGAAACGGAGTAGACCTCGCGAACTACCTTGACTTTTTGTTCACGACCCGAGGGCACTAGGGTCAGAGTCGCACTCTTCGTAGGGTTCAGCCTCATGCCCGAATCCCGCATTCGGCCCGTGAACGCTTCGCACGCCCTAGTCAAGCCCAGCGGCGTTTCCGCCACCAGGATGACGTCGTCGGCAAAGGCCAATGCGTTCACTAGGGTCTCGCTGTACGACGCTCTCCGGTCTGGTCCTCCATTCTGTAACATTCCTCCGGTATAGCGCGGAACTCAACGCTCTTTTGCCACAACGCGCTGGACGGGGCCGTAAGGTGTTACCCGCGACCGCGTCAGGGGTCATTCCGGTGCGTCCGCCTTCGGCGGGACGGCATCGAGCATTGCTCGCCGCCGCGCCTTCGTTGACGGGCGCCCTTCTGAACGGGCCAACCTTTATACTGTCTGAGCCGCCACTACACGCTGCACGGGAACTCGCGGTATTGGAACTCGCGGCCGCGTGAGGGGTCGTTCCGGTGCGGGGGCCTCCGGTACGACGCGTTCGAACACTACTAGTCGTCGTACCATCATTGGCCACCTACCATCGCCCTTCCGATCGGGCTTACTTTGTTATGTTCGCGATACCAACTGGTTATCGCATCTGAGGGATTATCGCCGTGTTCTGCCAGGGAGCGCGCGGCGTTCAGTAACCGCTCGGCGCCATGGCCCGTAACCGTGGCTAGTTGCTCAACGGCCTTCTGGGCAGCTAAAAGCACCGTCGCTGCCCTCCCGGGTTCCGTAGAATCCCCGTGGCCATGGCTCCTGCTCCCATGGTAGCATGCGGCGTTTGAATTGGCTGCGGACTCATCTAACGCGGCTGGCGAAGCAAAGCGCACGCGTCGAGACCTTGAGGGGCCTGCGACGGGTGACACGTCGGCCTCGCGAGCCGGTTCCTGCGACTGGCCGCTGGTGCTCGCGCTTGCGATCTCCCCCGTGCGGTGGAACTCCGCGACCATCGACGCCACAAGGCGCCGGTGCTCGGGTTGCTTCCACCGGCCGATTACGGCATCACGGGTTCGACCAAAAGACTGCTTTGCGAAAAGCGCCTTAACAAGGCCAGCAGCGGCGGTGCCGGAGATGATCTCGTCCGCCTCCAGCTTCGCGAACACGCGTTTCTCCTCATCAGACCAGACCCTTCTGGTCCGGCCTGTTACTATTTGGCTATTAGCCACAACTCTGTGCGCTGTACTCACGTGCACTCCTAGACCGATTTTGGTGGTAAACTCTCTACCACATTCGGCACACCTAAATGCGGCCGCCGCGGAACAAGTACTTGACCCGGGTTGCGCCGCCCCAACACTGTCGGGGACCGCCATATTTGAGGATCGGTCCCCTATCCGAGGCTGTCTTAATTGTTGTGACATGTTGGTAAAATGGCTAGCATGGCGGGTGGCACCGCCGTACTAACCGAGGATTCGTCCCGTCATGTGCCGGTCTTGACTCAGACCGACCCCGCTCCACGTGGGCAGACTAGGGCTTTGAATGAGGCTTCATTCACTTCGCGGGTTTTTAGGCCTCCGCCTGGGCGTAATTCATGTACCCAGGGGCAGCACGCAAGGTATCCGTACGGTCGCAGCTCGAGCTGCGACCCCCATTAGCTCTCACAGACGCCGAATGACGACTCCCGGGCACCAATCGGTTAAGACCAGCTGGCTGGTTGTGAAGGCAGCTCCAGCCTTTGTACGCTTAGCGCTAGACCCGTGCCCGGTCAATTAAGGCGAGACACTACGCGTTATACTTTCGACCCATGGACGCACCTTCGAACCCGTGCCACATGGGGCGCCGCCGGACCGGAGACAAATTAGATTTCCAGTGCGACCTGGACGAGGCCCGCACGGAACCGCTGGGCGGGCAAACTTTGTGCCCGCCGACTCGCCGGCTAATGAGACCAGGGCGGCCCGTACTAGACCCCGTCCTCTCGTGGCGGCAAGGGGCGTACAAGCCGGGAGCCCGGTGTACGCCAGACCCGCGACTGCCGGGCGCACGCGCCGCCAGAAAGGCCGTGAACCTTCCGTCACGCGCGAATTCGCACCCAAGGTGTTAACACATGGGGGCCAACATAAGTCGCCATCAGCGGCCGCAAGGCGCTAAGTTCCGTCGAACCCGGCGTGGCCCAACGGTAGACCAAACCAGCAACAACGTAATACGGATACCCGATCGAACTCCGCCAAAGAGGATCGAACCCGGCCAAGAGCCCTTCACCTCAAGGGCGTGAGACTGGAGCCTTGTTAGCCGCCGTGACGGGCACGCACGGACGCCCCACCGGCCCGAGAGGAAGAGCCCGCTGAAGCGAGGCCGCACACCGCGCCACCGGAGAACCTGACGTTCCCGGGGCTGGCCGCATGTTGCCGCAGGGCACCCCTCCCTCGGACAAGAGACGCGGCCGCCGCTACCCGTCAATGACGTTACCGGCCGGCACTTAGTTATAACTCCGACCGCTTCGGAGAATGACGACGCCCGAAGGCCTCGGCGAACGCGGAAGTGAGGACAGATTTCGCCATCAGACACCGGGCTCAGACGCGCCGCGCCGGCTGCCCAGGCAACCGGCGGGGACGTGGCAAAGCAAGCCGGGCCCGTGAAGCATTAAACGACAACCCGTCAAAAACCTAAGTCCAGACGAGTAAACCCATCAGGGCTCGGCGCAATCTTCGCACCCAAAAAGGATTTCGATACCTCTTCGAGCGAGATCGCCGTCGCGAAGATGTCGTACAGGACGGGGGCCGGGTTACCACCGTCACCCGGTCCGAGGCTAAATCTGGGACACGGTTCTTCCGCCGGCGAACCGACGATCGGTCTCCAGTAATCGAACATGACCTTAGCGGGGGCCATATCCTCCGCGGTTGTGCCTCCAAGAACTCGCTGTACGACGCTCTCCGGTCTGGTCCTCCATTCTGTAACATTCCTCCGGTATAGCGCGGAACTCAACGCTCTTTTGCCACAACGCGCTGGACGGGGCCGCGCGGTGTTACCCGCGGCCGCGTCAGGTGTCATTCCAGTGCAGGGGCCTCTGGTACGACGCCTTCGGACACTACTAGTCGACGTACCATTTTCGGCCACCGCCCTTCCGATCGGGCTGACTTTATTATACTCGCGGTACCAACTGGTAATCGCGTCAGAAGGATTAACGCCGTGCTCCGCTAAGGAACGCACGGCGTTCAACAACCCCTTGGAGCCATGACACGTAACCGTGGCAAGTTGCTCTACGGCCATCTGGGTAGTTAAAAGCATCGTCGCTGCCCTACCGGGGTCCGTAGATTCCCCGTGGTCATGACTCCGTCCCTATCGCAGCATCCGACGTTCGACTCGGCTGCGGACTCGTCTAACGCGGCAGGCGAGGCGAAGTGCACGCGTCGAGACCCCGAGGGGCCCGCGACGGGTGCAACATCGGCCACGCCATCCGGAAACTGCGGCTGGCCGCCGGTGTTCGCGCACACGGCTCCCCCCGTGCGGCAAAGTTCCGCGACCAACGACGCAACAAGGCGTCGGTGCTCCGGGTTCTTCCGCCGTCCAAAAATGCCATCACGGGTTCTTCCAAAAGGCTGCTTTTCGACAAGCGCCTTAGTGAGGCCAACAGCGGCGATGCCGGAAACGATCTCATCCGCCTCCATCTTCGCGAGCATGCGTCGCGAGACCAGGGCTTATTACGCCTGTCTGTACGAACTCCTGTGCACCCCTAGACCGATTTTAGTGGTAAACACTCTACCACACCTAAATTCGGCCGCCACGGGACAACTACTTCACCCGGGTTGCACCGCACCAACATTGTCGGGGTTTGCCATAATTGAGGTCCGAACCCCTATCCGAGGCTGTCTTATATTTCGTGACATTTTGGTAAAGTGGCTTATATGACAGGTGGCACCGCCGTATTAACCGAAGATTCACCCCGTCAACATATGGGGGCCAACATAAGTCGCCAAAGGCGGCCGAGAGAAGATAAGTTCCGTCGAGGTCGGCTTGGCCATACGGTTGCCGAGCCGGCAAATACGTAATATGAACACCCGATCGAACTCGGCCAAGAGCCTTTCACCTCGAGGGCGTGAGACTGGAAGCGCTGAAGCGGGTCTGCACATCGCGCCCTCGGAGAACCTGACGTTCCCCGGGAGCTGACCACATATCGCAGCAGGGCACCCAGCCCCCGGACAAGGGACGCGGCCGCCGCTACCCGCCAGAGGCGTTACCGTTAAAGACAAATAATTTTGATTGCTGTCCTCCGTCTAGCTTCCTGTTGGGGATTGTCTGCCCCATCTGAACTTCCCGTCTGATGGTTGATATCCAGATGGGTCACTTTGGTCGTCAGGTCCGAGTAATCGTTCATTGACGACGATGGTGACATTAAATATATAAGAACTTGGTGTAGGACTGCTAGAATGAGTCGCCAACGGACCTGATGACGAGCAGTCCCTGGCGAGGTGGCTATGGTCCCCATACTGGTAACAACCTAAAACATCGATCAAATTAAATGCAGAAAAGAAAATGTTTCCAATATTTATAAATGTAACTTACGTTTACTACGTGGGGTTTTTCGGACACCTCGACGGTTGTGACGAGGACGATGGCCTCGCCACTGGCCCAGAGTACACAACCACCTGGCCGTTAATGGTTTTTACTAAATTCATTAAACTATAGATTATGAGGTCGTCATTATGAATTAAATTTACTAGATGGTCCGTGCAAATACTTGAGCAATAATAAAAATATATATATTAGAACAGCTGATGAGTACGGCAGTGACTGTTGCCACTTGACGACGCCGCGGTTGAGATAAAAAATAAAAATATTCCATTTCTTTGTTACATACACAGACAATAAATAATGGTTTTTCCACGCCGTCAGACGGTTACCCTAAGGCACGCTCAGCTGCCCAGCGGCCTTCAATATTATACAATTACGTTCTATAACACAACTACCGAGAAATACTTATATAAGCATTTAAGTTATTTAATTTTTTTTTTTGGCCGTCTGGTAGCTTAAAAAAATAATATATTTCTTATAATTGCGTGGTTTACCTTTTACTCGGAGGTTTCAAATACAATTTTTATACGACCTCATAATAGTAAATAGTATAATGCACAAGTATTTGTAATAATAAATGTATTTATTGATAAAATAAGGATTTCGAAAATAATACTTTTTAGTATATTATAACAACACATTGATATTGTTAGAATAATTTGATATAAATAATTAAATAATAATTTAGATTATCATTGTTTTAGATGATTATGAATACACATTAGTAAACAAAACTTAGGCTTATATTTACAACAAACATTAGAAAACACACAACATTTAACGCACATTTTTTTTCTATAACAATATAGTAAAACAATAATTTATTTTATTATTTCATGATTTATATTTGTATTGTATAAATTATTTTAATTAACAGCACGAGAATAATATGCAGATCATAAAAATATAAAACATACGCCTCACTTTGGTATTTTGCTCACCGCTACAATTATTCTTTGATTTATCTTCTGTTTTCTCCTTTTTCTTCCTAAACAAGTAATCACATTTGTAAATTTTAATTACATACAAAATAATTATTGTCACATTTCTTATATTTATAATACAATAAACAAAAAGTTTGGTGAGTTTAAATTAGTTTGAAATATATTTGCTAGAAATATCCAAAAAATTAGACATTTGAGAGTTAAATCATACAGGACCGTAATTGGAGGCTTGAGGGTCGCAAATTTGTTTAATAAATGTCATACACAAATACAATTTATAAGAATGCTCATAAAATATTCATGAGGGGTTGTCAAAAAAAAAAAACAAAAAAAATGTCGACTTTTAAACTTTTAATTGACGACTAAAATGTTTGGGTAAATAATTAATAATCAAAAAGAAAGTATAAAGCGTAATTAAAAACCAAATCGAAATTTGAAAAAATCAATTTAATAGCTTCTAGGAAAACACAAAACCAAAAAAAATAGGACATTAATGAATCAAAAAGAGTATAGTTTAATGTATCAGAATAAAAAAAAATGTTTTGAATTTTTGACTGTAAATGTTTTAAGTACTTAATTAAAAAGAACCCAGGTTTAAATATTATTTAAGTACTTAAGTAAAAAACATTACTTTATTAAGGGGGGGGGGTGGGGGGTAAAGTTAATTCGTGCAAAAAACGGTGAATTTTTGTGAATTTTTTTTGACGACACAGTTAAGAATCTATTAATTAAAACTAATGGTACATTAAAGTATAACATTCGAAGAATATTGTATAATATTTTCATGTAGAAATATTACAAAAATCGGCTAATTTGTTATTGTAAAATAAAAAATATTAACAAATATGAAAAAAAATCTCCAGCGTTACCTCGTAAGTTATGTACAGAAATAGTGTTCAAAATTTTAAAAGGATGGGTGTAGTAGTTTTGAAGTTATGAGAGTCACCGACTTTGAAAACGTGAGTTGTGGGAAAAACGCTTTAAAGTTAACGATAGTGCGCTCGGGCCGGGCAGCTATAAAATTCCGACAACTCATAACGTCGTCAATTTTGTTCCGATCGACTTGAAATTTTGACACAATAATCTTGAGATATTATGCATTCAGTTAACAAAAAAAAATGTAATACCTTATTCCCCCCCCCTAATTGGACGGCTCCTTTTGGATGGCGGTGGCGGTGGTTTCTTCCTCGGCGGCTAGGGGAGGTGGGTCCTCGGCCGTCTCTTTGGCGGCGGCGTACAGTGTTTTCAATTGCTATTTTAGTTGGTCAAAATTCGTTATATAATATTTATAATATATTCTTTTTCTGATATTCATAATATTTTCTTTTTTAAAGTTAAATTCTAGTTCCAGCCACTTTTTATTTTTATGTGAAAAAGATTTTAAGGTACGATTAGATGCAGTCCATTTTGATTTTACCGTGCTACAAAATCCTAAGAACTTTTGCTCAAGACATCTTTCAAAATTATCTGCTGTCTGGTCCCAATGCAGTTGTATATTGTTATAATCGTACAGATTTTTTTTTATGTATTGACAGAGAATATTTTGTGATTCGTTAACTAATCTTAAGGTACCTCAAACCCGCAAAACATCAAACAAATCTCCATTTTTTATTAAGAACTTCTTTTGATTGCATTCATCTAATATTACAGAAAAAATTTAAAATTACTATAACATTTCATTTATTTATGTCATTATTTTCAAAAAGCGGCGTGATGCGGCATTTCTAATTCAGTAGATTTTATAGAGGAGAAAATTTAGAACATATTAAGGAACAACCTCTAATAACCCCTAATTTTTTTTGCCATGCTTTTTGATTTAAGAAACATAGGTTTTAATACTGCGTTTTATATTATATAAATAATTACCCTTTCATAAATAATACTAATATATGCACCGCGTCGCTCAAAATCGTAATTTTAGTCAATACTTTACCAATTATATTGATCTCCATTTTTTTAAAAATAAAAAAAAATTCTAGTACGGTCAATAAAAATAATAATCTCGCAACGTCTAATGAGTATTTTCAAAGAAGAAATGAACGATTTCTACATTTTTGTGACATAGTTATGCAGTATAAAAGTCGATAAAACGTTATCGAGTGATAATTTAGATTTCTAAAACTTATGAAGTGTACGATAATTATACTTAAAAATAATATCAAATTATAGTAAAATTCTATTTTTGGCCAGCTACGATAAGATTGAAAACACAGTGCGGCGGCTGCAGCGGGTTTTGCCCCTTCAGCAGTGGCAGGAGATGTCTTTTGAGTACCCCCGTCCTGCCCCTTCTTCTTGGGGCATTCCGCTGCCCGGTGGCCTCTGACGTTGCACAGATTACAACCTGAAATATATTATAAGGTTAGTTGAGTTTATACATAATATGAGAAAATCGGTTAACCGATATAGTAACAACTTACGTCCTCGAAAGGCTTTCGGGACACCGGTGCCGCCGCCGCTTTTTCTACCACGACCTCCCCTTCCGCCACCACCGCCACGCCCACCCTCGTATGTGTGGAAAATAAAATTTACCATCTGTCAACATAAATATGTGTAAAATTTAATATAACTTCCAAGTTATATTTCATTTTCATAACAATTATTCGCGTTGCCCAAAACATAAATAATAAAAAAATTGTTTTTTAAAAAGCTGAGAAAATTTTACAAATGTGTGTAAGTTTCAAATTGAGTACTCTCAAAAAATGCTTAAAAATAAGGGGAAAATTTGAAAAAAATAACTGGGAAAAATAACCAAAATAATGAAATTAGTTCAAATAATTACGTGCTACATAGTTTATTAATAATACGAGCTGAACAGAATTTAACATTTGTTCTCACCGCTATTTGAAACTTATTTTATCGAAAAACTAATGCAAAGTATGTATTTTAGATAACTTACTTTTTGGAGCCGTCCAATTGATTGCACCTTTTGCACACTACTGAAAGAAAAAACGACTTGAGTCCGCTACTAACTTAACCAAACTTTTACCACCGGTGACCAAACCGGCTTTTTATCGCAATTTAATAATATATTATATACATATATATATATTATTTATTATATATATATATTTAATAATAATATAAGGTTTCCACGATAATATCTAGTCGTTTAGTGAACTACATGGATTATGTTATTACTTATTATCATTTAGTTATATCAAAATGTAGCTACAGGTTATTATTATTACTACAATATTATCGGGATTAAAGCGGGCGGGTGTTAACATCAGTTAGGACGGCTTTCAAAAATTGGTTTGCGAATATGATCAAACCAACTCTATATATTAAGTTAAAAACTTACTTTTTAAGAGTGGCCAATATAAGTAGTGGTGATTATGCATGTTTGTTCCACCTTAACGTGGTACTTGTACACCTCTTTTTTGGTTACTTTGTAGTGAATATTTATGTTATGCTCATATTGCCGCATTAATGAGGAATATACTTTAGTATTATTATTGTGTAAATGTATATGCTTTAGTTTAACCTTTGCTATGTTATATTATTTTTTACGGTTGTGTTGTATTTTAAATAAAGAGCTGTGCACGCTATCTAGCGTTCGTTTAATATTTTCCTTTAGTAATCTTATTTTTTTTTCAATGTTTTTATATAAGAGTGTAACGTACCTACTGTCTGGTGAAGTGCAGTGGTCGGCGATAAGGCTAAGGACGTGGATCCCTGGCACGGGAAACGGTTGGCTAAGCCGTGTGCTACTCGTAATAACCTTAAAGTCCCTTTTAAAACTTAATATATCGCCCGAAGGGCTTAAACGGGCGGTCACGCTAATAAGGTAGTCGACTCTCAAGTGCAAGCTACAAGGTGTTTATTAAAGTTACTAAATAAAATAAAGTTATAGTACGTGCATAAAATAAATATATAAATATTTACACTCTGACTTGAGTCCGGATGATTGTGGTATGTCGGGGCAGAGCGGAGTTGAGGTGCACACACAGATGATGGCGTACGGCAGTAGGCGGGTGCGCGAATTAGAACACAAGGTCGTTGCGAAATGTGTTAGCACGGATGGTAGTTATCAACTGGTGTAACAATGGGATGACGCGCTAGCCGTCATCTCTGTGTGTCAACACTGCTCTCCCCCCTAAACGGGTTAATTAGTGTCTGTGTACGTGTGGTCCGGAGTCAACAGGAACGGTTAGATAATGTAACCGTTACAAGAGCTTTCAATCTACAGAGCTATCCATATAGGCTGGATTTTGATACCAATACTGTGCATATAACTGGCGTAAACGCCTTCTGCGATGTGTTGAGCGTGAATGGGCTACAGTTCTATGCCCGCTGAGTATATTTATTTTTGCAATTTATGATTAGTTATTTTACATTGTTTAGATATAAATGTAAAATTAAATTTTTAATTATATATTGCGCTTCCCAATGTCTTAATACATTTTATATAAATAAATAATTAAAAATACATTTTTTTATTATAAATTTAAAACAAATATAAACTTAGTATTTAACACTGTAATAGTTCTCGATACAAGTACCAGAACTATTAGGAAATTTGTTTGTTGTTCAAGTCGAAACCAATTCAGGAAGATGCATTTTGTAAATAACTTAAGACTTTTTAAATTATAAGTTAAAATGTATTACACATGTAAAATATAAAGTAGACTAACTGTTACATAGAAGTATCTTGCTTGAGTATAGTAATTCGTCTGGAGTAGCCCTAAGTCCTACTCCTATTTATATGGCTATGGTAATCTGTGTAATGTGTTATTGTGTAAATTGTGTTGAATTGATGGGCGGACGCTACAGCGGACGCACATCGTATGATTATTTTAATTGGTATTATTTTGCGATAAAATGGCAATAAAATGTTTTTCCCAAATAGCTTATCTGAGCGGAACGGATTCTAAATAGTTTTGATATATATATTTGCAATTTAACTTAATCACTACGCCAGATAACCATGCAGGTGTGCTCTGTACCGACCATGAGTCAGCCTCCGTATATGTATAATAAGTATGCCAATTATACAGATGCATGACTATTCCACACCCATCAGAGTGACATCATTATAATATGAGTAATATTATGCTTAGTGTAATTGTGTGTTTTGGGTAAGGGCATGTGAAGGTTATAGCATATAACAATACAGTATAAATAATAATACGTAATAAAATATGTATTATATATTTCAATATAAGTTATTTAGAATTTTGGATGGGTTCGTCAATTTGGTAGGAAATGACATTTTCCCGTAAAGCGTACTATATATCAAACAAAATATATAGTTCAAAGTGCCATTGTTTAATAAAGTTTATTAATTTGTTCATTCTTATTCTAAATTGTATGTGGTAAGCCCTTGGCTCACTCCAAAAGCAGTTGTTTTAGCTGCATCAAAAAACGTTTTTAAGTAATAATAACTTTGTATTTTCCGCTCAAACCAAGAGTAATAATTGAAAGCGGTAACCGTGCATTGTGTCCACAATTTTTCCTAAATCTGGTTTTAAAATAGAAATATTAAGAAAACAAAGCCCGTCCAACGAAAAGTATACAAATTATAATTATTTTATCTCTTGACACGTGTGACACGGCGCGGCGGCCGCAATGGAATTTCTAAAATGCTAAAGTCGATATTTTTAATTTATCTTAAGCAGTCATCATGTAACTGCCTAACCTGGAATGAAAACAACTCTAGAAGGAAGGATGGGTTTCAGAGGGAAAGAAAGGTAGAATGAGGATGAGGAGCCCTTATTTTGTTGATACGGGATCTTCGGGGGTAATAACCCCATGCCAGAATGCCTAAAGGTGTGCGTTGCGCCGTTGAAGGAATACCAGTTCAGCACGGAGCCCTTGAGCACACGGGTGGTAATGCCCGCGAGCAGGCCCGAGCTTAAACCTAAAACCGCGGAGCGCTTGGATACTATGAGGTACCCAAACACCGTGCCACGAGGTCGTGGCCGCGACCGTTCGTACTTCGGTCGATCGGTGTCGGTTAAGAATCTTCGCGTGAAGATCCTTCCGATCCGCATACTTGCGGATCTTTGCACTGTGAGTCGCACATATTGCTGTGGCCGATACAATCTGAACATCCAGAATGACGGAAGTCTTACCTCTTGTGTCGTCGCCCTTCGACGCGACGATGTCCGGTTTTAAACTCCCGCCCCTGAGCTTGTATAAATGTTCTACCTCGAACACTTTTTCGCTTAGGGTGCCGGCTATCTGCTTGACGACCTTGTCGTGACGGAGCAGCCGGCCTTCATGCCTACGCGGGCAGCTTTGAACTATATGCGCAAGTGTCTCCGACGGGATGCCGACACCCGGTGGGGCCGTTGCGCCCGCGGCTACAGCGCTTGCGGCTCGGGAGACCGTTGATCCGAAGCCGGGCGTAATCTTTGAAGTTCTTGCCGGGTACACCGTGGGGACTCCGCAAATACGCTACCGACTCGGCGGCCTCCGAGCATAGTTTGAGCTCGCACCCGTCGACCGACTCATGGAGACTGCGGGCATAGGTGGGCTTGAGTTGGTCTTGTTTGACTAAACGCCAGACGCCCGCGAGCGCTCGTGCGCCATGGCGGGCGAACGACTCGCGCACGGCCGAAACCGTCGAGTTCTCAAGTCTTACCAACCTCTTGAAGCGATTTTTTGGAAACGAACGATAAAAAGTCCGGAACACTCAAGCCACCCGCCGATGTTTGCGCGTGGATGAACGAACTGGGACACGAAGAGACGAAGAGGGCAGGTTTATCCAGTGGCGGATGGCCAATCTTGTGACATGTGACATTCTCCGCAACTTACCGGCCGAGACCTCCGCAAACGTCAGTACGTGAACGTACTTCGGAATGAGATAATCTTATACCAAAGCTAGTCGCATTTGGGGGGGCTTCATCGGGGCGTTAGACACTCTCTCGATGGCCGTTGCGTATGCCAGGCCATTGTATTCGACGAGGCGCCCGCTTGCGAAACTGACGCCCAGATATTGCCATAGGTCGTTCACGTCAAGTGCCGGGAGGATCGACCCCGCAACGGAGTAAACCTCGCGAACTACCTTGACTTTCTGTTCCCGACCCGAAGGCACTAGGGTCAGAGTCGCACTCTTCGTAGGGTTTAGTCGCATGCCAGCATCCCCCATTCGGCCCGTGAACGCTTCGCACGCCCTAGTCAAGCCCAGCGGCGTTTCCGCCACCAGGATGACGTTGGCAAAGGCCAATGCGTTCACTAGGGTCTCTCCCATGCGGGATCCAACAGTATCGGGTAGCGACTTCAGTCCAAGGTCGACTACCAGGTTGAATAATAGCGGGGATAGCGGGTCCCCTTGTCTCACGCCTCTGTGTACCGAAAAACGACTCGAACATTGCCCCTTCGCCTGGAAAAATGTGCCCGACCGCGCGTACAACTTGGAGATGTAATCCACAAATTGTTCGCACAAGCCGACGCTCCGCATTGCGTGCGTGATCGACTGATGGGACACTGTGTCGAAAGCCTTCGATAAATCGGAAGACGCCAGACACAGCCTCCGGTACGCCAAACGTGACTCCTGGAGAAGCGAATCGAGGAGGAAGATATGGCGCGTGTCGACCAACGACATTGTCTCCAGACGCCTGGCCAATATTCTGTGGTAGTGTCTCAGGGCTATAGACGCGATCGAAATCGGCCTGTAGTTACCTGGGTCACCACCGTCGCCCTTTTTCGGTACAAAGACAGTGCCGACTAGTTATCAGAGGCGTGAATAGACCCTCACGCAAGTAGTAACTTACGATCGGTATTGTCGATTCCGCCGCTTACCCCAATAGCCGGGAGAAGAGAGCTTAACACCAGGGTAAGCAGTCATTATGTAACTGCCTAACCGGAGCGAAAGAAACTCTAGAGGGAAGGATGGGTTTTCAGAGGGAAAGAAAGGTAGATGAGGATGAGTAGACCTCATCGTTGGTACGGGATCTCCGAAGGCATTTCCCCCACGCCAGACCGCCTAAAGGTGTGCGTAGTTTGGTTAAAAGTGTACCAGTTAAGCAGGGAACCCTTTAGCACACGGGTGGTAATACCTGCAAGCAGGCCCGAGCTTAACTCCAAACTTCGCAGCGCTTGGATACTTTGCGGCACCCAAACGCCACGCCACGATATCGTGGCCGCGACCGTTCGTACTTCGGTCGATCGGTGTCGGTCAAGGATCTTCGCGTGAAGATCCTTACGATCCGCATACTTGCGGATCTTTGCACTATGAGTTGCGCCTATAGCTGTGGCCGATACAATCTGTACATCCAGTATGACAGAAGTTTTACCGCCTCTTGTCTCGTCGCCCTTAGACGCGACGATGTCCGGTATCAAACTCCCGCCTCTGAGCTTATATAGGTGTTCCATTTCCACCTCGTACCCTTTTTCGCTGAGGGCACCGGCTATCCGCTTGACGACGTTGTCGTGGCGGAGTAACCGGCCTTCATGAGTACGCGGGCAGCCTTGAACTATATGCGCAAGTGTCTCGGACGGAACGCCGCAACTCCGACACGAGGTGGGGCCGTTGCGTCCGCGCTGACATCGCTTGCGGCTCGGAAGACCGTTGATACGAAGCCGGGCTTAATCTTTGAAATCCTTTCCGGGGATACCGTGGGGATTTCGCAGGTACGCTACCGACTCGGCGGCCTCCGGGCATAGTTTCAGCTCGCACCCGTCTACCGACTCAGAGACTGCGGGCGTAGGTCGGCTTGAGCTGGTCTTGCTCGACGAGGCGCCGGGCGCCCGCGAGCGCTCGTGCGCCGTGGCGGACGAACGACTCGCGCACGGCCGGAACCGTCGAGTGCTTAAGTCTTACCAACCTGTTATAGCGATTTTTGGGTACGAAGGACAGAAAATCTGGTACACCTAAGCCACCCGCCGATGTTTGCGAGTGAATCGACGAGTTAGGGCACGAAGAGGGCAGATTTAGCCAACGGCGGATGGCCTGTCTTGTGACAAATGACATGCGCCGCAACTTACCGGCCGAGACCTCCGCAAACGTCAGTACGTGAACGTACTTCGGAATGAGATAATCTCTTACCAAGGCCAGTCGCAATTGGGGCTTCATCGGGGCGTTAGACACTCTCTCGACAGCCGTTGCGTAAGTCAGGCCATCATATTCGCCGAGGCGCCCGCCTGCGAAACTGACGCCCAGGTATGTCCACAGATCGTTCACGTCAAGTGCCGGGAGGTCTGACCCCGAAACGGAGTAGACCTCCCGAACTACCTTGACTTTTTGTTCACGACCCGAGGGCACTAGGGTCAGAGTTGCACTCTTCGTAGGGTTCAGCCTCATGCCCGAATCCCGCATTCGGCCCGTGAACGCTTCGCACGCCCTAGTCAAGCCCAGCGGCGTTTCCGCCACCAGGATGACGTCGTCGGCAAAGGCTAATGCGTTCACTAGGGTCTCTCCTATGCGGGATCCAACAGTATCGGGTAGCGACTTCAGTCCAAGGTCGACTACCAGGTTGAATAATAGCGGGGATAGCGGGGCCCCTTGTCTCACGCCTCTGTGTACCGATAAACGACTCGAACATTGCCCCTTCGCCTGGAAAAATGTGCCCGACCGCGCGTACAGCTTAGAGATATAATCAACAAACTGCTCGCACAAGCCGACGCTCCGCATTGCGTGCGTGATCGACTAATGAGACACCGTGTCGAACGCCTTCGATAAATCGAGAGGCTCCAGACACAGGCCCCGGCACGACAGACGCGACTCCCGGAGAAGCGAATCGAGGAGGAAGATATTCTCCGCCGCCCCGTCCGACCTGCGGAAGGCACGCTGCCGCGTGTTGACCAGCGACATTGCTTCCAGACGCCTGGCCAATATCCTATGGCAGTGTCTCAGGGCTATCGACGCGATCGAAATCGGCCTATAGTTACCTGGGTCACCACCGTCGCCCGTTTTCGGTACAAAGACAGTGCGGGAAGCTACCAGATAATCTGCCAGTTAACCGCACGCGATAAACAAGTTGAAAACTCCAGCCACCAACACGGAGGGAAGTTTCCGCCAACGTCGTGCCGTGAACCCATCAGGGCCCGGCGCAATTTTGGCACCAGGAAAGGATTTGGTCACCTCTTCGGGCAAGATCGCCGTCGCGAAGATGTCGTACAGGACAAGGGTCGGGTTAACGCTTTCACCCGGCCCGAGGCTAAATCTGAGACACGGTTCTTCCGCCGGCTAACCGACGATCGGTCTCCAGTAATCGAACATAACCTTAGCGGGGGGCATCTCCCTCGTGGTCTCGCCTCCTAGAACTCGCTGTACGACGCTCTCCGGTCTGGTCCTCCATTCTGTAACATTCCTCCGGTATAGCGCGGAACTCAACGCTCTTTTGCCACAACGCGCTGGACGGGGCCGCAAGGTGTTACCCGCAGCCGCGTCAGAGGTCATTCCGGTCCGGGAGTCTAAGGCGGGGCGTTTTCGCGTGGAGGACCGCGCCGCGCCTTTATCGACTTCCGGCCTTCTGAACGGGCCGGCTCTTTTATTACTATCGCCACTGCTCGCTGCACGGGGACTCGCGGTATTGGAACTCGCGGCCGCTTGAGGGGTCGTTCCGGTGCGGGGGCCTCCGGTACGACGCGTTCGGACACTACTAGTCGTCGTACCATCATTGGCCACCGCCCTTCCGATCGGGCTAACTTTGTTATATTCGCGATACCAACTGGTTATCGCATCTGAGGGATCATCGCCGTGTTCTGCTAGGGAGCGCGCGGCGTTCAGTAACCACTCGACGCCATGGCCCGTAACCGTGGCTAGTTGCTCAACGGCATTCTGGGCAGCTAAAAGCACCGTCGCTGCCCTCCCGGGTTCCGTAGAATCCCCGTGGCCATGGCTCCGGCTCCCATCGTAGCATGCGGCGTTCGAATCGGCCGCGGACTCATCTAACGCGGCTGGCGAAGCAAAGCGCACGCGTCGAGACCTCGAAGGGCCTGCGACGGGTGACGCGTCGGCCTCGCGAGCCGGTTCCTGCGGCTGGCCGCGGGTGCTCGCGCTTGCGATCTCCCCCGTGCGGTGGAATTCCGCGACCATCGACGCCACAAGGCGCCGGTGCTCGGGTTGCTTCCGCCGGCCGATTACGGCATCACGGGTTCGACCAAAAAAATGCTTTGCGAAAAGCGCCGTAACAAGGCCAGCAGCGGCGGTGCCGGAGATGATCTCGTCCGCCTCCAGCTTCGCGAACACGCGTTTCTCCTCATCAGACCAGACCCTTCTGGTCCGGCCTGTTACTATTTGGCTATTAGCCACAACTCTGTGCGCTGTACTCACGTGCACTCCTAGACCGTTTTTGGTGGTAAACTCCCTACCACATTCGGCACACCTAATATCAATGAGTTGATAACGTGTTAACTAATTGTCCAGCAACAATCATTTCGTTGTTAAGATCTGTGTTATCCAAGTCTTAATCCAAAGTACTTACTAAATTCATAAAATTATAGATTATGAGGTCGTCATTATGAATTAAATTTACTAGATGGTCCGTGCAAATACTTGAGCAATAATAAAAATATATATATTAGAACAGCTGATGAGTACGGCCAGTGACTGTTGCCACTTGGCGACGCCGCGGTTGAGATTAAAAATAAAAATATTCCATTTCTTTGTTACGTACACAGACAATAAACAATGGTTTTTCCACGGCGTCAGACGGTTACCCTAAGGCACGCTCAGCTGCCCAGCGGCCTTCAATATTATACAATAACGTTCTATAACACAACTACCGAGAAATACTTTTATAAACATTTAAGTTATTTAATTTTTTTTTTTTGGCCGTCTGGTAGCTTAAAAAAATAATATATTTCTTATAATTGCGTGGTTTACCTTTTACTCGGAGATTTCAAATACAATTTTTATATGACCTCATAATAGTAAATAGTATAATGTACAAGTATTTGTAATAAAAATTGTACTTATTGATAAAATAAGAATTTCGAAAATAATAATACTTTTTAGTATAATATAACAACACATTGATATTGTTAGAATAATTTGATATAAATAATTAAATAATAATTTAGATAACCTTTGTTTTAGATGATTATGAATACACATTAGTAAACGAAACATAGGATTATATTTACAACAAACATTAGAAAACACACAACATTTAAGGCAAATTTTTTTTTCTATAACAATATAGTAAAACAATAATTTATTTTATTATTTCATGATTTATATTTGTATTGTATCAATTATTTTTAACGGCATGAGAATAATATGCAGATCATAAAAATATAAAACATACGCCTCGCATTGGTATTTTGCTCACCGCTACAATTATTCTTTGATTTATCTTCTATTATCTTCTTTTTTCTCCTTTTTCTTCCTAAACAAGTAATCACATTTGTAAATTTTAATTACATGCAAAATAATTATTGTCACATTTCTTATATTTATAATACAAACAAGAAAAAGTTTGGTGAGTTTAAATTAGTTTGAAATATATTTGCTAGAAATATCCAAAAAATTAGACATTTGAGAGTTAAATCATACAGGACCGTAATTGGGGGCTTGGGGGTCGCAAATTTGTTAAATAAATGTCATACACAAATACAATTTATAAGAATGCTCATAAAAGATTCATGAGAGGTTGTCAAAAGAAAAAAAACAAAAAAAATGTCGACTTTCAAACTTTTAATTGACGACTAAAATGTTTGGGTAAATAAGTAATAATCAAAAAAAAAGTATAAAGCGTAATTAATAATAAAATCGAAATTTGAAAAATCAAGTTTATAGTAAAAAGAACCCAGGTTTAAATATTATTAAGTACTTAAGTAATATACATTACTTTATTAAGCGGCGGGGGGGGGGGGGGAGGGGGTAAAGTTAATTCGTGCAAAAAACGGTGAATTTTGTGAATTTTTTTTGACGACACAGTTAAAATCTATTAATTAAAACTAATGGTACATTAAAGTATAACATTCGAAGAATATTGTATAATATTTTCATGTAGAAATATTACATAATACGTCAATGGCAGCAATTATTCGGATTCTGGATCATCCGAAATTAAAAAAAATCAAGTTCTTTCGTTAGATAATTGCTTTCCCCAGGTAACGCCGGGAGGGTTTTATGAAATTTGAATTTTTCACTTTTTGGGAACAGTAAAGGGAAAAAACGCGATTTTTGCGAAAAAATCGGCTAATTTGTTATTGTAAAATAAAAAATATTAACAAATTTGAAAAAAAATCTCTAGCGTTACCTCGTAAGTTATGTACAGAAATAGTGTTCAAAATTTTAAAAGGATCGGTGTAGTAGTTTTGAAGTTATGAGAGTCACCGACTTTGAAAACGTGAGTTGTGGGAAAAACGCTTTAAAGTTAACGATAGTGCGCTCGGGCCGGGCAGCTATAAAATTCCGACAACTCATAACGTCGTCAATTTTGTTCCGATCGACTTGAAATGTTGACACAATATTCTTGAGATATTATGCATTCAGTTTACAAAAAAAAAATGTAATACCTTACCCCCCCCCTAATTAGACGGCTCCTTTTGGATGGCGGTGGCGGTGGTTTCTTCCTCGGCGGCTAGGGGAGGTGGGTCCTCGGCCGTCTCTTTGCCGGCGGCGGCTGCAGCGGGTTTTGCCCCTTCAGCAGGGGCAGGAGGGGTCTTTTGAGTACCCCCGTCCTTCCCCTCTTCTTGGGGCATTCCGCTGCCCAATGGCCTCTGACGTTGCACAGATTACAACCTGAAATATATTATAAGGTTAGTTGAGTTTATACATAATATGAGATAATCGGTTAACCGATATAATAATAATAATAATAATATATATTTAACGCCCCGAAGGCAAAAGTGTAACATTCAAGTAAGTAGATCACAGATTAATAATTATAAATTATAAACAGTATCAATAAAGAAAAACATATTTATAACAACGATAACAAACAAAATATATAAATATGACAAAAATTGGACGATTAAGTATAAATGAGCCTAAATCAGTTGTGGGTAAGAGCCAATTTTAATTCAAGAAGGGAGTCATGAAAGACATCAAAAGAGGGAGGTAAGTTATTAAAGGTAATACAAATGCGGTTAATAGGAGTGAAAAAACTATAATTTTGGCGGTGGAAACTAACATGAAAAGTTGGACGTAGGCGAGAGTCGTAGGAAGGAATATGGAATAACAATTTACTTAGGAGTTCGGACTATCGATAACATTATTAAGCAACTTGTGTATAAAAATTAAATCATTTAACTTACGTCTATATGCGAGCATAACGAGATTTAATAAATGCAGAACGGAATTTCTATGTTCAGTTTGCATATTAAATTTAAAGCTTACTGTTCGCAAAAAACAGTCTTGGACACGTTCTAAGTCATTAGTAAGTCCGCTTTGGACTGGATTCCTCAATATGGAGGCATATTCTAAAATTGAACGAACTAAACAAATATACAGGGTTCTAATGCACATTAAATTTGAAAAATTATAACAATTTCTCCTAATGAAACCTAATGTTTTTAATGCTTTTAGTTTTATGTTTTGGATATGCTGATGAAATGATAAATCATAGGAAAAATAAACACCAAGGTCTTTCAGCTGTTTAACATTTTGTAAAACTCGATTATTAATTAAGTATTGGGCTGAAGTAGGGTTACGGCAACGGGAAAATGATATTTTCATACATTTTTCTGCATTTATTGAAAGACCATTGTTCAAACACCAGTTTTCAAACTTATTTAAGTCGTCTTGGAGTTTAGAACAGTCAGCCTCAGATGTAATTTCCATGTACATTTTTAGGTCATCCGCAAACATTAGACATTTACAATGATTAAAAATATTCGGGATTTCATTAACAAACAATAAGAATAAAATGGGTGATAAATGACCCCCTTGAGGTACGCCTGAGCTAACATTAATTACGTGGGATACCTTTGAAGCTAATTTTACTTGCTGAGTTCAATCTGTTAAATATGATTTTAACCAGGATAAATAAGGGTCCCTGATACCTAAAACACTCAATTTAGTTATTAACAAATTATGATTCACAGAGTCAAACGCTTTCCTCAAATCAGTGTATATACTGTCAACTTGGCCACCTTTCTCAACAATTGAACTTAAATCAGAATAATATTCTAGTAAATTAGTTAAGGTAGATTTACCAGGCATAAACCCATGTTGCTGACTAGAAATAATATGATTAACCCTAACAGAAAGCTTAGAGTATAATATTTTTTCAAAAAGTTTAGGTAATGCACTCAATTTAGAAATGGGCCTGTAATTAACAATATTGGCCTTGTCGCCCGATTTAAAAATGGGTGTAAGGTAGCTAACTTTCCAACATGAAGGAAAAATACCAGACTTCAGTGATAAATTGAATATGTAGTGTACTGGTATTGTTAACACATAAACGCAATTTTTTAAAACTATTGTTGGAATCTTATCAGGACCAGGGACAAAGTCATTTTTTAAAGACATAATGCCCTCAAAAACTTCAGCTAAAGATATATCGAAATTAGATATGTCTAGTAAATCTTGGTTTGGTAAATTACGTAAGTCAACACTAGTGACAGGCATTGTATCGTTTGAGTAAACCGTAGAAAAGTAATTGGCAAATAAGATAGAAGCATCTTGGGTGTTATCAGCAATAGTGTTTCCATAACGCACTGTGTCAGGCAACACATTTAGATTTTTCCTATCATTAACAAATTTCCAGAAGGAACGAGGATTGGTAATTAGATTATTTTGGATTTTTAGTAAATAATTATCATAACATTGCTTGGAGAGTATTTTGCACCTACGACGGACATTTACAAATTGATCTAGGATTAAAGGATTACCTGATTGTTTAAAGTGTTTATGTAACTTTTTCTTATAGCGAATCATATTTCTTAATTCAGAAGTGAACCAAGGGGGAAAGCATTTACTCCTTGATAGGAAGTAAATTTGGAAATGAACAAATCCATGGCACTTAAGACAGTGTCATTATAGTAACAACTTACGCCCTCGAAAGGCTTTCGGGACACCGGTGCCGCCGCCGCCGCCTCTTTTTCTACCACGACCTCCCCTTCCGCCA
This sequence comes from Adelges cooleyi, assembly GCF_023614345.1. Lineage (NCBI taxonomy): Eukaryota > Metazoa > Arthropoda > Insecta > Hemiptera > Adelgidae > Adelges > Adelges cooleyi. Next base: position 2,746,979 of record NW_026095978.1, read on the forward strand.
CCACCGCCACGCCGACCCTCGTACGTGTGGAAAATAAAATTTACGATCTGTCAACATAAATATGTGTAAAATTTAATATAACTTCCAAGTTATATTTTATTTTCATAACAATTATTCGCGTTGCCCAAAACATAAATAATAAAAAAATTTTTTTTAAAAAGCTGAGAAAATTTTACAAATGCGTGCAAGTTTCAAATTGAGTACTCTCAAAAAATGCTTAAAAATTAGGGGAAAATTTGAACTGGGAAAAATAACCAAAATAATGAAATTAGTTCAAATAATTACGTGCTACATAGTTTATTAATAATACGAGCTGAACAGAATTTAACATTTGTTCTCACCGCTATTTAAAACTTATTTTATCGAAAAACTAATGCAAAGTATGTATTTTAGATAACTTACTTTTTGGAGCCGTCCAATTGATTGCACCTTTTGCACACTACTGAAAGAAAAAACGACTTGAGTCCGCTACTAACTTAACCAAACTTTTACCACCGGTGACCAAACCGGCATTTTATCGCAATTTAATAATATATTATATATTATATACATATATATATATATATATTATTTATTATATATATATATTTAATAATAATATAAGGTTTCCACGATAATATCTAGTCGTTTAGTGAACTACATGGATTATGTTATTACTTATTATCATTTAGTTATATCAAAATGTAGCTACAGGTTATTATTATTACTACAATATTATCGGGATTAAAGCGGGCGGGTGTTAACATCAGTTAGGACGGCTTTCAAAAATTGGTTTGCGAATATGATCAAACCAACTCTATATATTAAGTTTAAAAACTTACTTTTTAAGAGTGGCCAATATAAGTAGTGGTGATTATGCATGTTTGTTCCACCTTAACGTGGTACTTGTACCAAGATGTACACCTCTTTTTTGGTTACTTTGTAGTGAATATTTATGTTATGCTCATATTGCCGCATTAATGAGGAATATACTTTTGTATTATTATTGTGTAAATGTATATGCTTTAGTTTAACCTTTGCTACGTTATATTATTTTTTACGGTTGTGTTGTATTTTAAATAAAGAGCTGTGCACGCTATCTAGCGTTAGTTTAATATTTTCCTTTAGTAATCTTATTTTTTTTTTCAATGTTTTTATATAAGAGTGTAACGTACCTACTGTCTGGTTAAGTGCAGTGGTCGGCGATAAGGCTAAGGACGTGGATCCCTGGCACGGGAAACGGTTGGCCCTCATTTTGTTGATACGGGATCTCCGGGGGTAATTACCCCATGCCAGCTGCCTAAAGGTGTGCGTGAGTCCTTGAGAAAACGGGTGGTAATGCCCGCGAGCAGGCCCGAGCTTAAACCTAAAACCGCGGAGCGCTTGGATACTCTGATGTACCCAAACACCGCGCTACGAGATCGTGGCCGCGACCGTTCGTACTTCGGTCGATCGTTGTCGCTTAGGGCGCCGGCTATCCGCCTGACGACCGTGTCGTGGCGGAGCAGCCGGCCTACATCTGTACGCGGGCAGCTTTGAACTATATGCGCAAGTGTCTCCGACGGGATGCCGACACCCGGTGGGGCCGTTGCGCCCGCGGCTACAGCGCTTGCGGCTCGGGAGACCGTTGATCCGAAGCCGGGCGTAATCTTTGAAGTCCTTGCCGGGTATACCGTGGGGACTCCGCAAATACGCTACCGACTCGGCGGCCTCCGAGCATAGTTTGAGCTCGCACCCGTCGACCGACTCATGGAGACTGCGGGCATAGGTGGGCTTGAGTTGGTCTTGTTTGACTAAACGCCAGACGCCCGCGAGCGCTCGTGCGCCATGGCGGGCGAACGACTCGCGCACGGCCGAAACCGTCGAGTTATCAAGTCTTACCAACCTGTTGAAGCGATTTTTTGGGAACGAACGATAAAAACTCAAGATCAAGCCACCCGCCGATGTTTGCGCGTGGATGAACGAATTGGGACACGAAGAGACGAAGAGGGCAGGTTTATCCAGCGGCGGATGGCCAATCTTGTGACATGTGACATTCTCCGCAACTTACCGCCCGAGACCTCCGCAAACGTCAGTACGTGAACGTACTTCGGAATGAGATAATCTTATACCAAAGCCAGACGCATTTGGGGCTTCATCGGGGCGTTAGACACTCTCTCGATGGCCGTTGCATATGCCAGGCCATTGTATTCGACGAGGCGCCCGCTTGCGAAACTGACGCCCAGATATTGCCATAGGTCGTTCACGTCAAGTGCCGGGAGGTTCGACCCCGCAACGGAGTAAACCTCGCGAACTACCTTGACTTTCTGTTCCCGACCCGAAGGCACTAGGGTCAGAGTCGCATGCCAGCATCCCCCATTTGACCCGTGAACGTATCGCACGCCCGACTCAGTCCCATTGACGTTTCTGCCACCAGGATGACGTCGTCGGCATAGGCCAGAGCGTTAACGAGGGTCTCTCCCATGCGGGATCCGACTGTATTAGGTAGCGACTATAGTCCGATGTCAACTACCAGGTTGAATAGAAGCGGGGAAAGTGGGTCCTCCTGTCTCACGCCTTCGTGTACCGAGAATTGACTCGAACACTGGCCCTTCGCCTGAAAAAATGTCGACCAACGACATTGCCTCCAGACGCCTAACCAATATTCTGTGGTAGTGTCTCAGGGCTATAGACGCGATCGAAATCGGCCTGTAGTTACCTGGGTCACCACCGTCGCCCTTTTTCGGTACAAAGACAGTGCGGGAAGCTACCAGATAATCTGGCAGTTTACCGCACGCGATAAACAAGTTGAAATCTCCAGCCACCAACACGGAAGGAAGTTTCCGCTCACGTCGGGCCGTGAACCCATCAGGGCCCGGCGCAATTTTGGCACCCGGAAAGGATTTGGTTACCTCTTCGGGCAAGATCGCCGTCGCGAAGATGTCGTACAGGACAAGGGTCGGGTTAACGCTTTCACCCGGCCCGAGGCTAAATCTGAGACACGGTTCTTCCGCCAGCGAACCGACGATCGGTCTCCAGTAATCGAACATAACCTTAGCGGGGGCATCTCCCCCGTGGTCTCGCCTCCTAGAACTCGCTGTACGACGCTCTCCGGTCTGGTCCTCCATTCTGAAACATTCCTCCGGTATAGCGCGGAACTCAACATCTTTTTGCCGCAACGCGCTGGACGAGGCCGCGCGGTGTTACCCGCGGCCGCGTCAGGGGTCATTCCGGTCTGGGAGTCTGAGGCGGGGCGTTTTCGCGTGGTGGACCGCGCCGCGCCTTTATCGACTTCCGGCCTTCTGAACGGGCCGGCTCTTTTATTACTATCGCCACTGCTCGCTGCACGGGGACTCGCGGTATTGGAACTCGCGGCCGCGTGAGGGGTCGTTCCGGTGCGGGGGCCTCCGGTACGACGCGTTCGGACACTACTAGTCGTCGTACCATCATTGGCCACCGCCCTTCCGATCGGGCTAACTTTGTTATATTCGCGATACCAACTGGTTGTCGCATCTGAGGGATCATCGCCGTGTTCTGCTAGGGAGCGCGCGGCGTTCAGTAACCGCTCGACGCCATGGCCCGTAACCGTGGCTAGTTGCTCAACGGCCTTCTGGGCAGCTAAAAGCACCGTCGCTGCCTTCCCGGGTTCCGTAGAATCCCCGTGGCCATGGCTCCGGCTCCCATCGTAGCATGCGGCGTTCGAATCGGCCGCGGACTCATCTAACGCGGCTGGCGAAGCAAAGCGCACGCGTCGAGACCTCGAAGGGCCTGCGACGGGTGACGCGTCGGCCTCGCGAGCCGGTTCCTGCGGCTGGCCGCCGGTGCTCGCGCTTGCGATCTCCCCCGTGCGGTGGAATTCCGCGACCATCGACGCCACAAGGCGCCGGTGCTCGGGTTGCTTCCACCGGCCGATTACGGCATCACGGGTTCGACCAAAAAAATGCTTTGCGAAAAGCGCCTTAACAAGGCCAGCAGCGGCGGTGCCGGAGATGATTTCGTCCTTCTCCAGCTTCGCGAACACGCGTTTCTCCTCATCAGACCAGACCCTTCTGGTCCGGCCTGTTACTATTTGGCTATTAGCCACAACTCTGTGTGCTGTACTCACGTGCACTCCTAGACCGATTTTGGTGGTAAACTCCCTACCACATTCAGCACACCTAAATGCGGCCGCCGCGGGACAAGTACTTGACCCGGGTTGCGCCGCCCCAACACTGTCGGGGACCGCCATATTTGAGGATCGGTTCCCTATCCGAGGCTGTCTTAATTGTTGTGACATGTTGGTAAAATGGCTAGCATGACGGGTGGCACCGCCGTACTAACCGAGGATTCGTCCCGTCATGTGCCGGTCTTGACTCAGACCGACCCCGCTCCACGTGGGCAGACTAGGGCTTTGAATGAGGCTTCATTCACTTCGCGGGTTTTTAGGCCACCGCCTGGGCGTAATTCAGGTACCCAGGGGCAGCACGCAAGGTATCCGTACGGTCGCAGCTCGAGCTGCGACCCCCATTAGCTCTCACGGACGCCGAATGACGACTCCCGGGCACCAATCGGTTAAGACCAGTTGGCCGGTTGTGAAGGCAGCTCCAGCCTTTGAACGCTTAGCGCTAGACCCGTGCCCGGTCAATTAAGGCGAGACACTACGCGTTATACTTTCGACCCATGGACGCACCTTCGAACCCGTGCCACATGGGGCGCCGCCGGACCGGAGACAAATTAGACTTCCAGTGCGACCTGGACGAAGCCCGCACGGAACCGCTGGGCGGGCAAACTTTGTGCCCGCCGACTCGCCGGCTAATGAGACCGGTGCGGCCCGTACTAGACCCCGTCCTCCCGTGGCGGCAACGCGCGGACAAGCCGGGAGCCCGGTGTACGCCAGACCCGCGACTGCCGGGCGCACGCGCCGCCAGAAAGGCCGTGAACCTTCCGTCACGCGCGAATTCGCACCCAAGGTGTTAACACATGGGGGCCAACATAAGTCGCCATCAGCGGCCGCAAGGCGCTAAGTTCCGTCGATCCCGGCGGGGCCCAACGGTAGACCAAACCAGCAACAACGTAATACGGATACCCGATCGAACTCCGCCAAAGAGGATCGAACCCGGCCAAGAGCCCTTCACCTCGAGGGCGTGAGACTGGATCCTCGTTAGCCGTCGTGACGGGCACGAACGGACGCCGCGAAGCAAGGCCCGCTGAAGCGGGTCTGCACATTGCGCCCTCGGAGAACCTGACGTTCCCCGGAAGCTGACCCCATATCGCCGCAGGGCACCCAGCCCCCGGACAAAGGACGAGGCCGCCGCTACCCGCTAGAGGCATTACCGTTAAAGACAAATCATTTTGATTGCTGTCCTCCAACTAGACTTCCCGTTGGGGATTGTCTGCCCCATCTGAACTTCCTGTCTGATTGTTAATATCCAGATGGGTCACTTTGGTCGGCAGGTCCGAGTAATCGTTCAGTGACGACGATGGTGACATCAAATATATAAGAACTTGGTGTAGGACTGCTAGAATGAGTCGCCAACGGACCTGATGACGAGCAGTCCCTGGCGAGGTGGCTATGGTCCCCATACTGGTAACAACCTAAAACATCGATCAAATTAAATGCAGAAAAGAAAATGTTTCCAATATTTATAAATGTAACTTACGTCTTCTGCATTTTTTTCAACGATGATCCAATGTTGTACTTGGGAGTATGCGCGATACAAATGATAATTAGCTGCATTTTCAGTTGGTGGCAGTCTTGACATATTTGATTTATTTTTTGTCGTACTTCTAGTAAAACATTTATATCTGTATTCATTTAAAGAAGTTTCTTTTTCTGGCGCTCCATATAACGCTAAAATATAAATCTGTCCTGCTTTGGCAATAGAATCAGACGTAGCATTTTCATCATAAAACACTGATATTATGCTGCTAATATCTTCTCTTTTATGTAATAGTTTAATATGCTTTAATTTTCCATACTGAAAAAAACTTGATACTGTGTCACAACCACTAAAGGCGTGTAAAAATAACAAATTCTTTTTTATGGCATATATAATAAAAAATATGTAATATATATGTTTAGGATTGTAGGTTGTAGGTGATAGTGTATGTTAGTAACTAGGTAGGTTTTAATAACGCTCTAGTTGTCGCAGTGACAGAAAATGTTTTATTAACATGAACGATGAATGACAATGCATAAAATTTGATTTAAGACATAAGAGAAAATAACAATGCATAAAAGTTGATTTAAGACATGAGAGAAAATGACAATGCATAAAAGTTGATTTAAGACATAAAAGAAAATGAAAAAAGACACGTAAATAATAACGATAACTAAAAGTATCCTATATTACTATAGTTTTAAGTCTAGAATATTATAAGATACTTGTATTAGTGTAAAAAATATTCAATCAATATTAATTTTGTACAATATGATACAAGTATAAAAAAAAAAAATTAACAATCTTAATTTTGTTTTAATGTAGTTGAAAATTCAAAGTATTTAGGCAAATGAGATATCAGTGTAGTGGTCAGGTGTTTATACGGTTAGTCTGATAAAGAATATTCTGCCAGCTAAATTCCGACAACTCATAACGTCGTCAATTTTGTTCCGATCGACTTGAAATTTTGACACAATATTCTTGAGATATTATGCATTCAGCTTACCAAAAAAAAATGTAATACCTTACCCCCCCCCCCCCTAATTGGACGGCTCTTTTTGGATGGCGGTGGCGGTGGTTTCTTCCTCGGCGGCTTGGGGAGGTGGGTCCTCGGCCGTCTCTTTGGCGGCGGCGGCTGCAGCGGGTTTTGGGCAGGAGAGGTCTTTTGAGTACCCCCGTCCTGCCCCTTCTTCTTGGGGCATTCCGCTGCCCGGTGGCCTCTGACGTTGCACAGATTACAACCTGAAATATATTATAAGGTTAGTTGAGTTTATACATAATATGAGAAAATCGGTTAACCGATATAGTAACAAATTACGCCCTCGAAAGGCTTTCGGGACACCGGTGCCGCCGCCGCCGCCTCTTTTTCTACCACGACCTCCCCTTCCGCCACCACCGCCACGCCGACCCTCGTACGTGTGGAAAATAAAATTTACGATCTGTCAACATAAATATGTGTAAAATTTAATATAACTTCCAAGCTATATTTCATTTTCATAACAATTATTCGCGTTGCCCAAAACATAAATAATAAAAAAATTTTTTTTATAAAGCTGAGAAAATTTTACAAATGTGTGTAAGTTTCAAATTGAGTACTCTCAAAAAATGCTTAAAAATTAGGGGAAAATTTGAAAAAAAAAACTGGGAAAAATAACCAAAATAATGAAATAAGTTCAAATAATTACGTACTACATAGTTTATTAATAATACGAGCTGAACAGAATTTAACATTTGTTCTCACCGCTATTTGAAACTTATTTTATCGAAAAACTAATGCAAAGTATGTATTTTAGATAACTTACTTTTTGGAGCCGTCCAATTGATTGCACCTTTTGCACACTACTGAAAGAAAAAACGACTTGAGTCCGCTACTAACTTAACCAAACTTTTACCACCGGTGACCAAACCGGCTTTTTATCGCAATTTAATAATATATTATATACATATATATATATTATTTATTATATATATATTTAATAATAATATAAGGTTTCCACGATAATATCTAGTCGTTTAGTGAACTACATGGATTATGTTATTACTTATTATCATTTAGTTATATCAAAATGTAGCTACAGGTTATTATTATTACTACAATATTATCGGGATTAAAGCGGGCGGGTGTTAACATCAGTTAGGACGGCTTTCAAAAATTGGTTTGCGAATATGATCAAACCAACTCTATATATTAAGTTTAAAAACTTACTTTTTAAGAGTGGCCAATATAAGTAGTGGTGATTATGCATGTTTGTTCCACCTTAACGTGGTACTTGTACCAAGATGTACACCTCTTTTTTGGTTACTTTGTAGTGAATATTTATGTTATGCTTATATTGCCGCATTAATGAGGAATATACTTTTGTATTATTATTGTGTAAATGTATATGCTTTAGTTTAACCTTTGCTACGTTATATTATTTTTTACGGTTGTGTTGTATTTTAAATAAAGAGCTGTGCACGCTATCTAGCGTTAGTTTAATATTTTCCTTTAGTAATCTTATTTTTTTTTTCAATGTTTTTATATAAGAGTGTAACGTACCTACTGTCTGGTTAAGTGCAGTGGTCGGCGATAAGGCTAAGGACGTGGATCCCTGGCACGGGAAACGGTTGGCTAAGCCGTGTGCTACACGTAATAACCTTAAAGTCCCTTTTAAAACTTAATATATCGCCCGAAGGGCTTAAACGGGCGGTCACCAATTGCATTTATTAGTGCCCTCTCGTAATCCGTGATAATGGTGACATTCTCATATTGCAAAGGAACAGTGTTCCGTATGTACCTGAAGAGCAGCTCTCTGTAAATTTCTTCTGTCTTCCCAGTCAACAGCGCATAGACAAGTGGAAAACTCTGAAAGTAAAAAAAAAAAATACAGTTTTTGTAACTACTTTGGTAAAATTACTACCAACTAGTTAGATAAGATTTGTTTATTTAAAATTGTACTATTTGTGACCAATATTATATCTACATATGTAACCTTTGTGCATAAGTGAAGTATAATATACTTTTATTAACAGGAAGTATACAAATTATATTAATTATGTTTACTTTAACATTATTACATAGTTTACACACCACATTTTATACACGACTTGGAATGTAAAAAGTTGGTAGCAATCGTTATCTGTGGTTTTTGGTGTAGTTTTAAATGTTCCATCACATCCAGCTACTGTTACCTAGGAAAATTAAAAAATATAAAATCAAAAAAAAGTTAAGTAATGTAGGCAATATTTTTGTCATACATTTGTGAGTTCTTCCACAATTTCTTCCAAGTAGGCTGTGTTGTAAAATAGTAGTCCCGCAAAGACTCCATTCGCCATAAGCGGTCCTTGATAAAATCTGTATGAATAATAGTAATAATAATAAACTCAATTTTATCACATAACAATTAAACAAATAATAATTAACTTTCTTTTACTCACAAATTGGGTGGTGTTTGAAATGTTAAACTGAATTCCTGGTTTTCTTCAAGTTGTAGTAGCTGATGTAAGTGCAAAAGATTTCTCGGTGTAGGCGGGAAAACTTGTTTCCTGATCCTTCGCATCCTATCTGCTGCTTGCAAAAAAGTGTAGTCGCCGGCTCCTTCTTGATAGCTGAAAGTCAAGAACAATTAACAATATTAAATCAGAATAATAGTTCTAATTCCCTCACATTTCCATATCCTATTATGAGTACTATTTTTAGTAAACAATTTTATTAGTTAACTGTTTGGACAGTGATATACTTATTATACATTTTTCACTTACTCAGCAATGGCTACCATGTACAGAAATCGAGCTGAATGAATATGGTCTAGGATTATGATCAACACATTGATTACCAAGCCTGTTCCTTAATTCCCTCTTCTATGTGTCGTCATGTCTTCTTTGGTGGTTTTGAGCTTTCCTTAAGGTAAACCTATTGTCATTTGCATCTGTGTGTATCCATGCAGTAGATCGACATCCATTAGTATTATGCTCTTTGCATCTCAAAAATCTAAATTACATACCGTGATGTTTAAACATTAATTAATTCATTATAACATAATATTTTAACAATTTATTATTTAACTTCCTTCCCTAAATGTTGTTTGCATACAATTTTCTAAATGTATTATTATTAATATAAAACATTTCACTTCATATAGTGATTATTGATTAAGCAACTTACATTTTTTCCTCTGTTGATTTATTTCTAAAGTAATAAAATCCAAGATTGTCTTTCACTAATTCCTCTCTTCGGTGTACTCCAGGAATCAATGTGTATGTGACAGGCCTTAGATTTTGTTGAACTTGCTGTTGTTCTGCAACTTGGTCCAATCTTGGAACTTTGTGAGAGAACAATTAAAATGTAATTTGAACAAAAATTATAAATTTTTAGAAATAATACCTGGTAGTGCATAGTCATGATCTATCATCACAGCTGGAACCACAGCATTAATTTCTTCAATTCCATTGACATTGTTGTTGGCCATAATTAGTAAAAAATATTATAGTATGGAAAAATAAATCTAAAAAAATTCAATCTCAATTTCCAAAAAAAGCAGTTAAAAATTAATATGCAAATGTTTAAATATTAATATAAATAATATAGGTAAGCAAGATGATTAATGTTTATACAAAGAATAAAGAAGCCTTTAAAAAGGCTTTATTAAAAATGATATTGGGTTTACTATGATTAGTCACAGATGAACAAAAGCAAAATATTCAATATAAGCAGGTACTGCAGGATTATTAATTTTTGGATCAAGAATAAAGGTAGCTTTTAAAAATGCTGTTTGGTTTTCTTTGGTAAGTTGCAGGTGAACAAAAGCAAAATTTGCAAAATACAACAAGCACAGTAAGCTGAAACAAATAAAAACACCATACATTATAGTTAACTACAAATTTACATCCAAAAATATTGTAATGAATAGATTTGTTTTCAGTCCATTTGTGCACAAACAATATTGATGCTATGTGATTTTGGTGTATCCACGCTTTGTGCACATTGGATGCATTGGAGATTTGTTTGTTTTTTTTCCTTAACACATTAGGAAAAGTTAATATCATCAATGAACACAATATTAAAAATAGCTTTTAAATAATATTAGAATACAATAATAGTGTAACTAGAGCTGAATGCATATACAAACTATATGGACAAATATTTGGAGGCCCTATGATGTTTTCATTTTACTTTGAACTCAACATAACAATAGCAACAAATTTCAGTAACAATTTTACATCATAAGTTAATAGCATAACATCTCCCTTTTTTTATTAAATTTAAATCTTATCCCCTAAATAAAAGGATCATAGTTACACTATACTATATTCTTTAAGGATTAATTCACGCATTCCTTTTTATTTAAATTTTAGCCCAAAGTTTGCTTTAAAGGATACTGGAGATTTGGTACTTCTCCATCTTAAGACTGTTAGTAGTTTTGCAATGAACCTTGAGGTTAAGTTTGTGCTGGCAATTCTTGATATAATACCAATATCCACCATTTTAGAAAACACCTTTGGAAAATACCTAGAAAATAAACAACTTTAATAATAGTGAGGGTGTTGTCAAAAATAACATAAATTGTAAATTTGTACGACTGCCTTTAAAAACAGGAAAAGTGTAGAGTATAGTTATCTCAGTGGTCACCATTTTAACTCGGTATCCACGAGGGCTTGAGAATTTTGAAAAGCGAACTACAAGTTTAATAAACACGTGTTTGTGGCCACTGAGATTGTTTGTGTCTATTACTATAAGTTATGTTGTATAGACAAATCAGGATTTTACAAAAATATGCTAATACACATTTCTGAGAAATTGTATAAGATTAAGCTATAATTATTACCTGTATGTATTCCAATTACCATCTGTAGTTTAAAAGCTAGGAACTTTGAATTTTCAATATTAATACCGTTAAGAGTCATGCTAAATATGTTCCTATATCTAAGCTTGGCGGATATAGGAAACATTATTGGTAAAACTTTAAAGTAGGAAAGTACTTTACTCTTAAAAATATCAACAAACATATATTAAAAACAGAAAATTAGTATAATCGTATGTAGTTTTAATTCGTGTCCGAATAACCTCAACGTTAATTCAAATTTTGTAATATTTTAGGTTATGCTATAAAAGTATAAACAAAGCAATAACCGTTTTACAGGTTAGGTTAAAAAAATCCAAAATAAAGGATGCGTTTTTATTGGATCTTGAAAACCGCGAAAAAGCTGTTCAAAGTTTAATGTTAGAAAGTCATGATTTCTAACTAATTATATTATTGCTGAAAAGTTATAAAAGTTTCAAGTTACAACCAGCACTTTAAAAATTAATATTCAAATACTGTATTATATAATGCTTTCTAAAAATAGCATTAATATTTAATTACTATATGAATATATTTTCATTTAAATAATATTATTACACATATTTGTATTTTAATAAAAATGAAATAATTGTTTCAAGTACCTATTTAAATAAGTAATTGCATAAAAATAAAAAATGATTATATTACAAGTAAAGCGTTATAACTTTAACTTTATTTTAAACTAAATAAGGTTCCAGCATAAATCTGTAACAACTGTGAATAAGTATGTAAGTCGAATTTTGGTTAAAATTGACTTAGTACGCTAGGATGTAGTCCGAGGCGTCTGGCACGTCTTGAAAATTCGTTGATCCAACAAGAAAACCTTAAGAGAGATGTGAGTTATTGGCTAAGTAGGGATTTATGGTAGTCGGTCAAAGTTTAAAATTGCTCCCCTGAAATCGACTTATACACTTATTCACAGTTGTCACAAATATATAATCAATAAAATATTTAAAAAATATGTTTTAAGTATCTAAAATAGATGAAAATTAATTGTTATCTATTAATGAATAACTAAATTAAAAATGATAACACCTCATTTATAAATCATAAATGATTTAATCAAAATAACATCCCATTAAATAATAGTACCTTTTAATTAATATACCTCCATTGCTAAAAAATAAATCATATCCTACAATTCAAAATATAAAATATTATAATCGGAAGAAGAATAAAATATCCCAATAATGTATTCAGTAAGATTTAAAAAATTTTAGAAGGAGGGCGATTTTTTTCTTAGTTTTTAAGAACGATGATCGCAGCCGTCCGACCACGGCCGTCTCTCCAAGACAGCCCGGGAATTCTACCTACAGCCGTCACACACCGCACTCGTAAATGCGGATGCGCGTTGCCTCGGTCACAGGTCCTAACCTTCGTTTCACGGCCACTAGCCCCGGTTGCGTCCGCTCTCCGCAGTCACGGCATGTCCGCACCTCGGGTCACCAGTCGGTCAGCTGCACACGTTCTTTTACCTTGGTCCACTGGCACCGGCCCAGGTGACGACCGCTCTCAGCGGCCGTCAGGTACACTCTTGAATCGTGGTAACAACGATTTATTTTGTACTATGGCTAAATTTAGATATTGTTTTCTAAATAACTGTTTAGGTATCTATACATAATATTTTGTCATAACACTTCATAAAAATCATTGAATCATATTAATATTATACATTTATAGTATAGAATAATAGAACAGATAATAAACAAATAATAGAATAGATTTATATTTTTTATTTAATGTCAATGTATTTCACTGTATTAAGATGATCATTAAAAACCGCGGGGCCCATTAAAATCAAAACAAGCGCGGGGCCCTGGACATTTGTCCCATTTGTCCTCCCCTAGCGCCGGCACTGCTTCGGTCCTCGCGCACCGGCTCCGGTGTCAACCGTTCTCCGCGATCACGGCACATGACACATCCGCACGTCCGACAATTTGCACTGGCCGACAGGTCGCGCTGTTATACTATTTGCATTACAGACTCTACGTGTATTTTATTAATATATCTTGCATATACAGATCAAATAAAAACACGTAATTAATTAAATACATAATCTATGAATAAGTATAGCTGTAGCCGTGCTTATGAAATAATACTTATACGTTAGCGGGAGTGTGAAAAATATGTAAAGAATTATAGCTTGCGCTGCATATCGTTAGGTGCCACAACATTTAATAAGTTAAAGAAAATTCTACTCATTAATCGTACTTCTCCGTCCTCTAAAGGTGGGGTACCCTTGTGTTAATAACTAATATTATATGTATCAGCATTGGAGATTTGTTTTAATATAAACATTTTTGTACATTAGTCCTGCCGTCTGACGGTGGACGATATCGATTAATGATTTTTTTTTTTTAAAGCATAGGGCTTTAAATTTATAGCTATTGCTTACTGCTAATTACTACTACACATTGAGTTATTAGGCGATGTCTGATTAGATATTGAGATTGGTCATTTTAAATTTGGAATATTAAAAAAAAATACAGATTCAGCTATGTAATTCTCCTTAAGGAATAGCTCCGAGCTTGTAAGTACATTACGATCAGCTAATGACTTATTTACTTAATACATAATAATAATATACATTTATTGACATAGTACAATACAAAATATACATAATTTTAATAATTAGATAACAATATTTCCGCACTCCCTAATACTAAACTTTTGTTGGGGAGCGAGTTCTTATAAATTATATTATACATAATATAAAACAATACATACATATTTTTTTATTAGAACAATGATATATCTTCTTATACATTTTTGACCTCAGATAAATCTAAGTTTTTAATATATTTTTTAAATGATTTAAAATTTTCAGATTGATAAAAGTTCATCCCCAAAGGGATATACTATAAGAAAAAATTGATTTCACGAAATAACTCTTTTACAAGATTCATTAAATATGTAGACAAATGTCCTTCAAATTGGTACTATTAATGTAATATCGATACAACTACCCCATTTAAGTCTATAATCTATGATTAGACCAAGAAATTTTAATTGAAAATGACTATTTAACAAAGCATATAAAATTTTAGTATGTATATTTAATTACAGATAACCTATTCTTACAAAACCAAGCGTACACATTATTTAAAATCTTATTTGACTCCTAGTATAAATTGCCAATTGTTGGTTTAGATAATAAAATAGCAGTATCATCCGCAAAGCTTAGTAATTGTGTGTCTATGTTTGTTTTTATTCAGATCATTTGAAAAATTATAAATAATAAAGGATCTAACACAACAGTATTATCCTGTTTCCTGTGGTACTCCAGAAGTTATGCCTCGAGTTTCACTAGAACAATCATCAATTTTAACTTTTTAAGTTCTATCACGTAAAAAAGATTTTAACAGGTTATTGACTTTACCTAACCCGAATATTCTAACTATTTAAGTAATCACTCGTGATTAACGCAATCAAGTCTTTTGTACATCCAGAAAAATACACATAATAACTTTATAATTTTTATCAATATTTTTGTAAAAGAAGTTATCAACCCTAAAAAGTGCACCAGTGCATCAGTTGTTGACAATCTACAAAGTTCTGAAACCAAACTTTGAATTTGAAAGGAAAGATTTTATGTTTAAAAAAATTAAGTGCTGTTGTGATACATTTTTCAAAATTGTTTGATAAAGTTAATGATAGTGAGATCGGTCGGTAATTACCACATGCAAATTTATGACCAATTTAAATAATGGGGTTACGATAATTTTTCTAAAGCTAAAGTATTATGGCCAATTAATAAAGATTTATTTAAAATAATTGATAATGGATTTGGGAATTTCTTTAAGTATGTAATTTTTCAAATCATTTTTATAAAAATAATTATATTTTTTAATCTTATAAGCTTACTAATTTCTTCATTGTTCATTTGGATTAAGAAATATACTATCTATGTTATTATTAACATGTTTAAATTGTAAAATATCTGAATTTATAAGCTCTAATTCTAAATGATTTTCCACATTAGTCATTTAATTCATTACAAATTACAGTTTTAGATTCAGTAAGAATACCACCTTAATTTTTAATCTTATTAATTTTATTTTTATATTTGCTTGGTTTTCCTGTGATCTTATCAATAATACTTCAAGTCAGTATACTGTCAGATTTAGCTCGTTTAAGTTTTTTTGTAGTATATATTTTTTGACTTTTTAATCAATATGTTCAACATATTTCTAGATATCTACGCTGTAAAATTTTTTAAAATAAAAATCAAGAGGCCTATAACTCAGATAAGAAAATAGGTTTTCTCTATTTCTGATAGAAGTAATAATTCCAGTTGTGATTCACTCTTTTAAATTTAATAATTTGTTTGGCTTTTCTTTGTTTATAAAGTCAGAAGTATAGTTAATAAATTCTTTTATTTTGGAATTGAAAATATGAACCATATGATATACATTTGCAGAATCTAAACAAGAATGTTAGTTTTCTGTTTTAATTAATACATTTATCGAACTTATAGTTAATATTATTAGAAAAATTATAACCATTACACCGGCACACAAAAAAAATAAAGTAGAATGTGCATTTCACCGGACCTACCTACGGGTACGTATTTTGGTGCGCTGAATCCGAATTCAAGGTCAGTTTGACCCCTACACCCTCGAAATTTCGAGAAAACTTCGAAAAACCGCAAAAATGATGAAAATCGGCAGTTTTAATGATAAAAAAATTTTTTGGAACTAAACTAAGCGTGATTTTCATGTATTTCGATCCGCTGAATATGAATCGAAACTTTATTGAGACCACGAGCCGTTTTAAATGTGAAAAAATCACACAAAACTCTCGAAAATTCCGAAAAAATATAGTTTTCATGATAAAAAAAACTTCTTCTGGTCCAATTCAAATAAAATTTTATATCTTTTGATGTCTTCAATTCGCATCTTAATTTTTTTAGTCTACTCACCCTCTAGAGCTGGAAAAATTCAAAAAAATTGTAAAAAAGACCATTCATAACAGAAAAAAAATTGATTGAACATGATTTAATGCTAAAATAAAAACTCTATAACGTAGATAAATCAAATAACTTGAAATCTGTGAAAAACACAAGACATAAAAAGATAGAAAGAAATGATTTTTACGAATCCTAAACTTTCCTTCGTTTGTATCGCACTCTTTTATCCTCAAATGATCTTCGTAGTGGATTCCTCTTTCATTTACGATTTTCTTCGGGTACTTCTCTTTCTAACATCCAATAAAAATCTGCCATCATGTTAACACTCCAATTTCCTTGGTATCTACTCTCCATTTCACTGATATCTTGGTGAAAACGTTCTCCCTGTTCTTCACTATAGTCTCCACAATTGTCAGGGAAGTGGTCGAGATGAGAATCTAAAAAGTGTAATTTGAGATTCATTAAACAACCCAAATTTTTGTAGTTTTCCAGCAATGCGTCAACTAAAGTGCTGTAATCCTCACTTTTGTTATTTCCCAAAAAGTTTTGTGAAACATTTTTGAAGCTTACCCAAGCTGCTTTTTCTGTATCGTTCATTGTTCCTTCAAAATTTGCATCCTGAAATAAAGATCGTATTTGGGGTCCATCAAAAATTCCCTCTTTCAATTTCGCATCACTTATTGCAGGGAACTTTCCTCTCAAGTACGCAAAACAATCACCATCTTTATTCAGAGCTTTCACGTACTGTTTTATGAGTCCCAACTTGATATGTAGTGGTGGCAGCAAATATTTGGAAGGCTGAATTAAGGGTGGTCGTATAACGTTATGGGAACCTGGATTTAATGCAGATCTTGATGGCCATTCTTTTTTGACATAGTGATTTTTCCGGTCTCTGCTATCAAACAAACATAGATAGCAAGGATATTTGGTGAATCCCGATTGCTGACCTAAAAGAAGTGTTGCAATTTTGAGATCTCCACAAATTTTCCAGTTATGCTCTGAATATTTTATTTTTCCCAATACGATCTGTAAATTTTCATAAGTTTCTTTCAGTTTTGTCGAATGAGCTATTGGAATCGGCGCAAATTCATTCCCAATATGAAGCAAAACAGCTTTAAGACTTCGTTTCGATGAATCGATAAAAAGTCTCCACTCATCGTCCTTATACGTGTTCGGTTTCAATTCATCAACTAAAGCTCTAACATCTGAACAGTAAACCACCGAATTTTGATCGTCGTTCATAAAAAATTTCCGGAATTTCTTTTCCCTATTTCGATAGAATGTCACTGATACACCTTTAGCCAACAAATGTTTTTCTTTCAACCTTGACGCAAGTAATTCAGCTCCATCTTTCGGTAAAGCCAAGTCTCGAACCAGATCATTAAGTTCTTCTCGGCTAAACGTTTCAGGGTCTTTTGTTTGTCCGCCAGGTAAGTACTCTTCATCTTCTGAATATTCTTCTTCCGAACTTTCTTCAACTAGCGTATCGTCTTCTTCTACATCCATTTCTTCAACCGTATTAATTTCCTCGACAACTTCTATTTTTTGTGGCTTAATAGCTGATATAACATTGGCGTATACAATTTTGTTTTTTGTATTCCGGGTGAACCCGGTAGTATCTGTCATACAGAAATAACAATTCTGTAAACCAGTTGGTGAAGACCGTATCATTGGTATTGTGAATTTCAAGTTGTCCTGTTTCTTGTTTTTTTTCCACCGGGTTAACATTATGTTACATCGACTACAAATCGTATGTGGAACCCATGCTGAATCCAAATTAGTAATTTGGAGACGAAAACATTCTTCATAAATTTGTTTGATCTTATCAGAAAACGATCTTCGATTCCTTTCTAAATTGAATTCTCCACAAATGTAACAAAATGAATCAGGACTTTTATTACACATATGAGAATTACTTCTTGTAATAGTATACTCTCCAGTAGCCAAGTTTCCCACTTCTGAAGAGCTGCAGTCGCTGGATGACGACGCCTGCGGGCCTGCTTCCTCACCCTGACCAGACGCCGATACTGGGTTTCCGACTCCCTGCATCGTAAAGTACTTATCACTTGTACCTGCCATGACGGCACACACGCCGTTAACCCAGGGACTCTGCCAGATGGTTCTGTTGCCCACCGTCACCACGTGGAGGTGCCCTGGTTACAGGCACAAGCAATTTAGTCTTCAAAAGTCAGAAACAAGAGTGAAAAAAGAAAAAAAATTACTTTTTTCGGAATTTTGGAGGGTTTGTGTGATTTTTTTACATTTAAAACGGCTCGTGGTCTCAATAAAGTTTCGATTCATATTCAGCGGATCGAAATACATAAAAACCACGCTTAGTTTAGTTCCAAAAAATTTTTTTATCATTAAAACTGCCGATTTTCATCATTTTTGCGGTTTTTCGAAGTTTTCTCGAAATTTCGAGGGTGTAGGGGTCAAACTGACCTTGAATTCGGATTCAGCGCACCAAAATACGTACCCGTAGGTAGGTCCGGTGAAATGCACATTCTACTTTATTTTTTTTTAAAAAATCATAATTATTATTTATTCAGATATAGGGTTGTATACCTTGGCGGAAGTTAGTATTTAAGTAGAAATAAAAACACGATAATATAATTAACACAGTGACACACCATCACTTTTGTTTAATGCTTCTAAAGAGTTAATAGTTTTATAGCCATTTATTTAAATAAAAAATAATTTAGAAGCCAGGTTTTACATAATTCAATAATACTAAAATAATTATTTAACAATCCCATTAAAGCTACAATGTTTTATTAGAAATATTGTTGAAATAAGCCTTAATACCAAAAATATTAATTTGAAAAACTATCATTAACTAAAAAGATATCAACTATAGAATCAACATTTAATCAACATAAATCAGTTAAAACTCAGAATATTATTTTAGATATTAACAAATATGGTTTTCTCAATTTTAACTATTAAGCCATGATATTTAACTATTTTGTAAACATATAATTATTTTAATTTATACAACGGAATACATTAGAAAAATCTTTGAGAATCATTATATAATAGTTAATAGAAAAATATTACTCTCAAATAATATTTTATTATGGTTTTCCCAAATGTTAGTTAAGTGATCCTTTGCTTTTGTACATTTATCCACTCTGCAGCTTTTCTAAAATTCTCATTTATTCTCCACTTCTCCTGGTGTAAATTTTCTGAAATAAGTTTTATAATAAAAATTATATTTAATACACCTATATGAGTATACAAACTAAATATGCATAATTTTTTATAATCTAAAAAAAAATAAATTTAATAATATTGTCTAAAATGTACAAAATGTCTTATTTTGGGTCATAAGCATTAACGAATAAATAAATATTTTTCTTTGAAACTAATTGTTGCTGAGAGTTGTGAGTTGTATTACACTGGGTTTCAGTGATTTTGCATCATGTCATATAGGAGTCGATTTTGAATAATTCTAGCTTTTGACATGAGGACATGTCGCATAATTATCACATGGCCGGATAATCGAGAAACCACTGTATCTGATTAGTAAGACTGCAAAAAGTTAGTACATTCAATAAAAAAAACCTTTGGTTGGGTATACTTAGAATAATACAACTTAAAGAGGGTAGATTGCAAAAAATATGATATTTATGACAAATAGTTTATCTAGAGAACCAGAGTCAATCTAAACAAAGTAATTGAATATCAAATGTGTAATTAAGGTGTACACTAAAACAATAGACACATTTTTTGCCGCAGACAGTTTTTTTTTGTTCTTCAGTGTTATGTGTTTATTTATATATTCGTAAATTAAGTTTGATTATCCATTTCGCAAAGATAAGAAATTATTTATTTTTTCGAATTGGTGGTTCATTTATCAGTGTAACCCATGGTATAACCAATATCATATGAGTTTATAAGAAGCAGTGTAAATTTCATTACCCTTACACAATTCAATACTCACCAATAATAATGGTTATTATCATATGTCATAAAACCAAAGAAATTGTCTTGCAACATTAATGAAATGTGTATCATATAGCAAAACGGGATTGAAGTGCTCCGATACATTTTGGTGGTGACATATCAGAATTATCTATATACTCTTCAAATTACTATAATAACAAAAATAATACATAATTAATAGCTATAAGAATCTTTTCATTAATTTTTTTATTTTGTAAATAAATTCAATATAATTGGAATTGGCAATATAAATGTCCTCTACAGTCTACATAAATAGTACATTAATACTTGATTATTTATAATACATGTTGATTTAAATCAGGAATATTAACTTATAATCCTTATAAGTTCCAACTACCTTTTTAAATGTAGTAATTTTATTGACAAAATTAGCTTTTTTTAATAATAAAAATAAAGGAAAATTTCAGGGAAATCTTAATGTGGAACATTTTACATTTCTATCGTGGATTCCCAATACAGACCATAATAGGACAGTAGAGTGGTACCCATCCCATAATAACAAAATAAAATAATTAAGTAAATTTATGAAGAAAGTTGTAGATTGGGCATAATTCCCATGATTGATAACTTAATTAATAGAGAGTATAATTTGTCAACATAAATTGATGCTAGAAAAAAAAGATAACTGTTCATCAATACTCATAAATCATAATACATAAATGTTTAATTGGTTAAGGAATAATAAAACGTATGTTAAAAAATCAAGTATAATAACCTTTAGAATTGTGCTACTACAGTCTAACATGTAATTTATACAAAATGATTGTCTCATGCTAAATCCCAACACATTATCAAGTATACGTATCAAATAACAAATAAAGTAAATACTATAAGTTTCACATAGGTCACAAGGTTCACTATGTAATGTTAATACTAAGTAAATCAAATATTAAATATTATAGATGCGGCTTGTATTTATTAAGGTGTGTCTTAATAAAGATTTTGGATGTCATACTACCTACATTAGTTAAAACTTTGTTAATTAACTAAACATTGTTTTTTAATTAATATTGCACTTCTATATGGGCTGAATTGTTTTTGTGAACTGTACATTTTCAAGCTGCCTCTGACAAAATAGCATGATGTCTTAATATAAATTACATTAGGTAAATTAAAATTTTTAAGAATCTATACAAGAATAATGTTTAATTGTTTTATACCTTATTGAGTTAAATTCTATATAGTTGGATTGTACGTGGTATAGTGTGACATAGAAAATATCAATCAACACTCCTAAAAATTTCTACATTTATCGTATGGCTTAAGTTTAATTACTAATAATTAAGGAAGTTATTCTTATTTTTTACTTATTAGTACAACAAATTAAGCTGTTTACTGTTTTGTCATGTTAATAATAATTAATAGCTATAATATAGTTAAAACATAAAAGTATAAATTAACTTATTAATAATACAATTTAGGTACCACCGTTGTATGTCATTCACTATCGTCTATCAGCAATACAAATTCATTATCATCAATACAAATGCAATACATTTTAAGGCTATTGATAAGGATTTTAAATATTCAAATATTTTTTTTTGTGACGTTGGTGCTCGTGCGTGATGTTGATGATAAAATCGCTTATCATTTTTCGGCTAACTGCCATGTGCCCCCGTATATATTTTTCTTAAAGTTTCCCTTCTGGTTATTTTGCATTGATATCGGCCACCGTGATACCGGCTATACTATACAGTATAATATTTGTGATGATAACGTTACTATGGCGCTAACGTGCGCGTTCGGTCGATTCGAATAACAATATTAATATTGTGTTTGATCGAATGTTGTTGTAGTAGTAATAAGTTAGGTTTTCCATTTCACTTTGTTTCGTTAATCGTTGCTGCAGTTGTGGTGAACTCGTCGGAAGCGTTTTTGAACCGAAAATGGAAAACGGCTGCGGCGATACGTGCGGCAAGTACTTCAAACTGTTGCAAAGCGAGAACAGAAGGGTGAGAAAACAAAATCTGGATAAACTAATAGAACTGGTCGACGCGGACAACACCGTCGTGTCGACGTCCGCCTTTCTGACCGACGTCAAGACTCACGTGTACCCTCGTCTGAGCGATGATTCTGAAAGCTGTCGCGAGTCGGCCGTACAGCTGGTGAAACGTTTGGTGTGCCTTAGATGCGACAACGACGTCGCGTCCATCGTGGTCATAGTGCACAAGCGTATTGCCGGCGTGAGCACGACGGAGAATTCGGAAGAACTGAAACTGCTCTACGTCCAGCTGCTCAGGGACATCATACGAAATTACGGCGAACCTGTCGAGTCGTATTTAGACGAGATAGTGGCAGTTTTGGTTCGAGGAGTGTTGGACACTTGTCCGGCTGTGAAAAAAGAATGCTGTTTGTGTGCTGCCGAATTCGCTCGCACGGCCAAAAGGAAATTTCACATGGTAGCCGAAACGCTGATCGAGCCCATGTTGAAGGCGACCAAGTACCATCAATCAGCAATTAGGATCACTGCGATCGAATCGTTGGGTAACAGCGCAATATAATGTACACGATACTTATACGGTTTTATTAAATAACGCAATCTGACTTTGATTTTCAGACGACGTTGTTATGTACAGTAATGGAAAACAAGTTGCCGACATTTGTAATGGTCTCGCCGATAGACTTTTCGATCAGAACGTCACAGTGCGACTCACTCTTTGCCGGGTCGTATCCAACTGGATGTTACGTTTACCCGACAGATATTCTTTTTTTCCAAAACTCGTTCCTTTAATACTGTCTGCGTAAGCTCAACATTTCGATAATCTCTCCTAAATAGTATAACTTTACGTTAATACAATACAAGTATTTATTTTACAGTCAAGTCGATGACCATAAACCCAATCGTGAGGAGGCTGAACGCTTTTGGGACGAAATTGGAAATTTGTATTTAAGTGAAAACGAAGAAAAACTCAAAGACAAAATGGACTTTTTACCAGAGAAGCTGGACCATTATCCCCCTAATGGTAATTTTGTATGAAAAAATGTTTTTTTAAAATTATTTTCCATAGTTGTTTAACTTTGTATGGCTTTGTTTTCATTGTAGTTAAAAGACCAAATTTGGGTTGTCGCACGTTAGTAGCTCGAGAAGTACTAAAATTGTTGCCTGTTATAATACGTGAATTAGACGACTGGGTATATTTAAAACATTTTAAATTGTAATCTCACCCTGATAAAATATTTTACCGAGCTTTAACTTTTAGAAAGAGGATATTTGTATCAAATCGGGCCAGCTACTTTGTGTGGTCGCTTTGAATGCTGAAGAATCGATCATTCAACATTTCAATCAGCTTTTAACAGCTATGATAAAATGTTGCCGTGAAACAAACCATGTAGCGTCGAGTCACGTATGTCAAAATCAGTTATGTTTTTTCATTATTCTTTTTAAAACTTTTTTTTACTGTGTACTCAGGTCAGGAGTGCGGTGGAAATTATGAGTTATTTTGTATCGCCAGATGTGTATTTAAAATTTATATTGCCATTGTTGACGGAAAGTGATACGCACACAGGCCACATGGTTATCTTAGCCGGTCTGTTGAAAAACAGCTTGCCCAATGATCTCGCCAAACACATTGAAAACTTAGCCACCACTTTGGTTTTGCCAGAAATATGTGAAATACACGACCCGTTGTTCAAAACATATTTATTACAAGTAATCGAATACATGTTGAGCATTTGTAAATTGGAATGCCAAAAACATTTCTACGAACTGTTCAAAATTTACATTACGGTACAATCTTCCACTTTGGAAAACTTTGAGGATCACTGTAAGTTTTATTTAAGTTTAAAAAATAGTCTGTAGCTCCAAAGTATATAGTTAGGCTGACATTGTTAAAAACATTTATATCGAACAATAAATAATAAATAGTTTTTTAACAACTAATTAATATACATTTTTTTTATAAATAATAATTTATAAAATGTATTTACCAAATAAAATTACTTTTTAAAATAATAAAAAACTATATAAGTCTTGTGGTCGAGTGATCTTGGATCAAATTTAATCACAAAAAAAACAAGAAATTAAAAACTTGATTAAAAATACAATAATTTCTCTGAGATTTATCTAATACTTGCTGATATTTATTTTATTTTACTGTTATAATAATCCAGTAATAAGGACTGATATAATAGTATGGTTGATTATTTTTTTTTAATAACATTTTTGTTCAATCAGTCAAAATTTTTAACAAATGATGCTCAACTTAAAAGTTAATCAAATACACAAATTACCGGTTATTAAACAAATTTCCAAAATGTATAGCGACTTTTTTTATTGCAAGAAAATTTAACATTACCATAAATGAAGTGTCTAAAAAATTATTATATGTAAATTTCATAGGTTTTATTTTCTACGGTTTTGCATCAAACCTTTTTATCACTTTTGATTATAATAATTCCCAAAGTCTTATGACCTTTTCTTTACAACTTTTTTTGTTGGCCTTTTTAATTGATTTACTTGTTATGGTTTTTTTTTTCTATTTTTTAGGTGTATTTAAAGAACTGGTAAACATGTGTCAGCCGAATAACAAGGAACAGCTGTTTAGATTGCACGGTGAAAAACTATTGAACGAACTCAACGATACCTGTGACTCGTGGGTAGTGCATTCGCCAGGGCGAGAAGTACTCGATAAAATAGCGACAGATGCCGGTATGCAGTTACGCGTAATGGTCTTATCACAGATAATAATTTATTAATAAAATCTTGGCTGTTTCGCATAGATTACGTCATATCCAACTACTATGAAACGTATCGACAAATATTATCCAAAACTCTTCAAAACTTGGAGAAAGACTCTCAATTCACAATGAAAATTTTAATCAACATCAGTATTTGTGTGGATAAAAATATCTTCGACGACAGTCAACTGTGGCAAATTTTATCGGGTAATTCGAGTCAGTGGACGCGATAGATTCGTATGATTTTTTTCATTCCACTACTTGTTGCAGACATTGTATTTCCCGCTCTTACGTGGAGACCTGGTCGATCGGCCGAAACGTTGCGTGCCGCGGCTTGTCTGTGTGCTGAGAAAATTGTTGACAAGTTTACTATGTTTACCGAAGACATTTTAAACCAAGTACTTCAATTATTTATGTTATATTCGTTGTCCAATTGTCAGTTACTGTAAACTGTTTAATTGATATTTTTTTTTTTTGTTATATTTCTACAGAGTTTTCCAATATTTTTGGCACTCGCTGACGATAACCACAGTAAAACTCGTGCGTACGCTTTGGACTGTTTACAGTATTTTGTGACAGCGGCTAAAAAAATGAATGTTATCGACGCCGATAAAATTAACAACGTAACCAGAGGTAAAAAATATGTCTGAAAAAAAACTTAATATTAATGGCTAAGATGGCATCATTTGTAAGTCACAAAGGAAACATTTTATGCGGGATAGGAGTTATAAGTTTTTCATATTTTTTTAAACCAAGTTTCTCGTGTTATAGTTTTTTTTTTTTTTAGTGTTAAAACTGATTTGTTTGTAAATTGTTGTGTATATTGCGTTATAATATTATACTATGTTACAAATTGTTTTAACGCAAATATTTCTCTGAAAGTAAAATAGGATTTGTCATAAGGGGCAATTATTTTTACCACGGGCATACAATTTCTAACGGACAATGAACATGTATAAATAATTGTTAATAATATAATAAAGAATAAAATTCAATAAACTAATTTATTTTATCTATTTACAATATTAAAATAAATATTACTTTTGTAAAAAGATTAAAAACATAAAAATAATATCGTTAACTGATTTTTTATTCACTATGAAAACTAAAATTTTAATTTTAAGTAAAATAAAAAAACCTCTATCTCGTGTTAAAAGTGAAATCTTTTTTAAATACTACTCATAATAATAATACCTTGATCAGATGTCAATAATAACAAGTTAAAAAAGATTTTCACTTACTCATAGTACAACATACTAAACTAAACTTATTAATGTCTTTTTTTTTTTTAGTACATTTAGTATCGTACATTTTTCATCAGTTAAACTATACTTAAATTGAACTATGAATAGTTTTAATTTTTCAAATAAAAAAGTTGTTCAATAAGTATTAATATGCATGAATTAAAAATTAATATTTGACACAATATACGATACATTGATATAATAATTATTTAAATACTCTTATCGTCTATTTCAAATAAATTGTAACGATACTATTATTATTACAAGCGCACTGAGTGAGTTTCCTAAGGCTACTCAACTTATAATATATTATTAATTAATAATTTTAATATTATTAATTTGTTTGATAAAAACAATAATTTTTTTTCTTAATAATAATAATAACAGGTATCTTTAGGAAAGTGTTGAATATACCTAAAACATTGTACGTCCAAAACTAACAAAAAAATTTTTCGACAAAAAAACAAGTCCTGGGTTTATCCGCTTAATGTTTAGATCATAATAAAATATTGATTTTATGTCTATTGTTTATCCAGATTTACCCACTGAACTTTTTAAACGATTTTGAGAAAAATAATTGTATTTACAACATTTGGGCTCTTAGCCATCGATATTATATTTTAATGTACTTTATTTCAGTTGCGCTGGCCCGTTTAAACGACAATCCGGGAATCACCAGGTTCAAAGCCATTATGTTACTGAAAGCCGTCTACACTAAACCACTTCCGACAGACTACTTGCTGCACTACGAAGGACACGTGACACAACTTTACAAGACCATGGTGATATTCTTAGACGACGAGAACATACAACAGCCGATACTCGGTACGAGATAATACGATACGTATTATTACGATACTACAATAGTTATTAAATATTGTATTTTATTTTGTAGAAAATTATGATATTTGTTATTGTTGTTTTTAGACGCTCTGAAAGAACTGTCATGGATGAAACCCGAATTTCTTTGTAAACATGTCAACGTAAATGTATTTTCACAAAAACATTACGCACAATGTTTATTAGACTTTTTGTGTGACGATCTTTGCCGAATGTAAAATCTCACGTCAATAACACGGCTAGTGTGTTATTTTTCTTCCACAGTCTTTTGTCTGCTCGAGTCATCGAACACGACTAATCTTTGTAAAATATAACTGTTTATTTGTTTTAATGTACACTTTCACTGTTAATCGTAATGTGAGAAAATGTATTAATTAATTTATGTATTATACAGTATAGAAAATAAAAACATTTAATAACAAACACGTTACATTATAATTGATTTCGAACATCAAAGTAAAGATACATGTTTGTATAATAATATTATGACTTAAATTTTCACATCTTGTAGTAAATATTTTCACAGATAATATTCTCCTAAATTGATCCAAAAATTTATTTTGAAAAAAAGTAACTGATTGTTTATTTTACATAATTTAACATTTTTGTTTTAAAATTGACTTTTATTGTTAAAAGTACCACATAAGTCTTACCTCCTCGGAAAATGTTAAAAATTAAAATAAATAAACCATATTTTATTATTATTTGCTTACGTTAATTAGTATTTCAACATAACTTCGGTATTTTTTTGTTCACAAATAAACTTTTTAATTATATTTGATCTCAAAAAAATTTAGCTTTTTTTTATTCTGTTTTCTGGGCATGTCCCTGGGTCGTCATCTTTACATGATTCAAGACATTTATTATTTAGTTTTAAATTGATATAATTCAATTGAATAATTAAGGAAACCCACTCATTTAATCAGTGGCGCCGAGTCAAGGTAAAAAAGGTGGTTCAATTCTAACCGAGAACCACCCACCCACCCAATTCATAATAAAAAAATTTTAAAACAAACTTTAAAAGGTCACACAACACAAAGCCGCTCGCGAGCCACACGACTCTTACATCTTGCAACACATTTGTTTATCAAATATTTTTTATTTTATTACATATATCTATTTCAATATTAGTCATTGTTCACAAAAATGTTGATAACAATTAATATGTATAAATTAATATGTACATTAATACAGTATAAAAAAATAGTAATAGTAGTTATCATTGATAGAATGATAATAATATTTAATATTGAATCAATGGTAGTTTTACCAATTTACTATTTAGTATTTATTATATACAACTTACAAGTATTATCAAAGCACCTCACCTAATTTTAGACTAGTAAAGTAAAAAATGATAATACACAAATGACAAAATATATGTAAACGTTTTTAATGATATTTATAAAAAAAATGTACCTAATACTTTTCTAGGACTAAATATGGCAATTAATAATTTCACCAACTCTTGGTTATTGTACTTAAAATCACATAAAATATTGCATTAAAACAATTGAACAATTGTGATTTTAAGTACAATAACCAAGAGTTGGTGAAATTATTATTTGATCCTAGAAAAGTATTAGGTACATTTTTTTTATAAATATCATTAAAAACGTTTACATATTTGTCATTTGTGTATTAACATTTTTTACTTACTAGTCTAAAATTAGGTTAGATGTTTTGATAATACAGATGTAGTACTGGCAAACTCATCTATAACCTCATTATAATCCACATCAATATCAGACTCGCAGGAAATAATCATTAATTGTTCTAAGCGGTCCTGAGAAGTCGTGGTTCTTAAACGATTTTTGATGATTTTTGTTATATGATAATTTAAGTATAAAACCTAGAAAACTGTTAATTTCCAACAAAAGTTATGTGAATAATTCTTGTTTAGTGTTTTGAGCTGTTTTTGAAAATTATTTGTATGTGTAGTAAAAAAAAATTAATTATGTTTTCTATAAAGAATCAACTGCACGAGAAAAATGTGAGTCATTATAAACATTCGTCTGCCAACATTTCTTCAATCTGATTGATCTTCATTCCTCGTGTTTCGGGTACGTATATCTTTACAAAGAAGCCGCTAATGATACAAGCTAAAGTGAACATCCACAAGATCGCCGAATTAGACGAGTAAGCTTGATCGTTGTAAAAAACGCACAGCACCAGAAACATGGCGATTTTGCCGCACGTGTAGAAAAGTCCTGCTGCCCATTTCATTACCTGTAAAATTCAAAGTTATTGTTATTTTCCTTCGAGTGTTTAACCTTATACGTTGCAATTGGGTAATGATATAAATAGCAAGTCAGTGGGTTCATATGATTTGATAATACCATGTAAATGACTATACAAATTAATTTTAAGTTTGTTTAATTTTTTATTTAAGTAGTTATAGGAAATGTTAGAAACACAATACCTATCTTAATCTGGTTTGTTATATTGGATTGTAAAAGTTTTGACAGAATCCATACTTACATTTAAGGTGGTGATTTCCGAGAAAATTATCATAACGATAGGGCCCCAGCCGATGAAGTAGAAACTAGCATACGATGATATAAAAAAAAACGGTGCGTACTCCATGATCATATATTCCGGCAAGCTGCTCGACGAAACGTGATAGGCTATTAACATCAATAGACTTGTTCCCATGCCGAACGAAGAGATCATCAACAAGGTTCTTCTTCCACAAAACTCAACCAATTCAATAACTATCATACAAAGTATGACCTAAAAATGAATGGTATGTCTAAGTAAATTGTTAAATTGAAAGTTGTTTGCAGAAGTTTTTTTTTTCAAAGAATAGAGTATAAAATATTCCTAACATCAAGTATAAGTGACCCAAAACTCAAGTTGCAGGAGTGCCTATTTATCATAACATTACTGATATAGTAAACATTGTCACTCCATCGACAAATTATACAGTAGGACAATCGCAGTTGTCCAATTAGAGATTTGACTGCAGTTAGTGAAATTTGTGTTGCCGAGTGTTTAAGAGAAAACGGACTTATGTAGGTGGATTCGAATCCTGTCCACCGGTGCGAGACGTGTCACTCCCTCTTCTCTAATTATTGTAATATTATATTTATAACGAGGGATCAGACCCGGGTGCTATCAAAAATAATTAGACTTCATAGGTTTGGTTTGGAAGTAACGATAGCCACCAGCCAAGCAAAATATTATTATTGCTAATATGTCAGGAAAAAGCCATCGTTAGACTTCCTACTCAGAAAACACGCAGAAAGCATCTAGTTCTTACCTGAAGGATACCCAAGCATATCATCATTACTCGTGGTATAGGAGAACTCTCGTTAAGGTCACCGATCGGTAGCATAGTTTGTTCCATGTACATTATTAACAAATTGACGCCACACAGTTGTTGAAAAACCATCAGTCCCAACCCGATGACGGTAACCCGTTGAGTGTGTTTTCGGAGTAAAATTTCTGACAACGAACACTTGGTATCCTGGAACTTTCTCATGAATTTCTACAGTAGTATAATTCCAGTTAAAATAACGTCCTGGTGGTAACACAATGGTCAACAGCTGACTTTACTTGGAGACCAGTATAGCACGCGTCTGCGTTGAACTCCAGACCTTTGATTTGGCGCATGACACGTTTTACATTTTCGGGTTCTTGGTAGTCAAATATGAAGTACGGCGATTCGGGTATGAAATAAACCAAGAATAAATGCAATGTGGACCAATATCGATTAACAATGATCGTATTATTATAGCTGATGTTGATCACTCCAAATGTTAACACAGTAAACATTCCCAAACAAATATACATTTGATGCATCGTCAGCATCCTAGCTGCGCAAATCGGATTTCGGACGTTAGTCAGTTATTAGTGTAGATTTTTTCCCCAGTAATGATGTCGGAGAAAAAACGTGTTAAATTATATAAAAACATAAATCCGCAAAGCTCGTACAATTTCTCTACTCCGCAAGAACAACATTGAATTATGGATATGTTCAAAAATTTGATAACTAACCCTTTTTTTCTTGCTCTTCTTGTCTCTCTAACCCTCCCTTTCTTTCCTGAATATCAGATTTCCGTATCCAGTTACTAGGTTACTAAACTACAAACACGTACCTAAATCAAAATAGAGACTTTGTGACGTTGACAATAATTATGATCCCCAATCCCTACTAGGCCATAACATAACCATGTTAATAAAAAAGAATTTTTTTTTTTACTATGAAAAGGTAAATTTTTCGACCGGTGCTTTGTAATAATATTTCGAGTAAGTTTTTACCTTTAATTTCAGAATCCGTTATCTGCGTTATGTACATAGGTATTAGCAAGGTTAACCCGCCACAGCCTACACCTTGCACCAGTCGGCCCACCCATACCATGTATCGGGTTTCGCACACGATCGGATCGAATTGGGTGAGAATCAGCCAACCCGCGGAAATGAAAACGTCGTAGATGGCCATCGACCACTTGAAGCCGACCCATTCGACCAAAGGCGTTTGGAGAAAACCGCCAACGGTCGCTCCTAAACAGTAGAACGCCGCTATCCATCCTACAGTATTCTCCACAATGTCACCGCTGAGACTACTACTTTTACCGTCAAAGTGGATTATTCGGCTGGCCACTATTGTGTTCAATCCTATCGAAGCACCTATTCCCATGCCTGCCATACCGCCTAATGATATAACAATAAACAGTAAAGCAACGGGTGTCACCGGTTAGGTTAGGTAATATAATTAAATAGAGCCCAACGGGGATTTGGCCTTACTCATTATAGAATAAGATAATTGAGGTAACATGCGACTCGACCAGATGTATCCAGATTTGCAGTCCGAGGTGTTACAGCTCTTTGTCCAGTTACTCATCTCAACGCCGAATTTACTGTACAGCACGCATCGGTTTTCCCAAGAAAATGTACTCGGTAAACTTACAAGTACTATTTCAAAAATGGCAATCTTAAATAGATGGGAACTACAACATTTCTATAGTTACTGTAATGTTGTCATTAATACAATCAGTTGTCATACTCGATGTTATTAAAATACATTATAAATTATGAAATTAATTTTAAAATTAATTTTTACGTTTCTCTTACGCCACAGCAAATAGCAAAAAGTTAATAGATTAAAAACGTATTACACAATTTGGCCTCAAGATAATTCTATCGAGCAAAATTTTTTGGAAATTTATTTAGAATGTAAACCTGGTTTATCTTAAAAGTTAAATTTTAGCAATTAATAGTTAGACACTTGTAAATATCTTAAAACATCAAAACTTACCTAAACTAAAAATAATGCATTTTTAAAGCTTCGATGCAAATCAGTGAAGGTATCGGTTTTACAATACAGTCCTTGTGTTCAACCCGCAGAGGACTTATAATTAGTGTCGAACACAGTAAAGGACAGTCGATAACCAGATTTGGATAACTATTTTTAAAGTTAGGATGGTAAGGGAAGTGTGGTTAGGAAATGCGCGCAGATAAAAATAATACTACACTCCTCCTTTCCTCCTGCCCTAAACTTGAAACTTCAATAACTTCAAAAATAGTTATCCGAAACTAGTTATCGACCAGTCAAAATGTTTAATACATTATTCTCAATTTAAAAAGTTAACAAAATATATACGTTACCATTTAAGATTCAAAAGTTGCTATGAACAAGAATAAGTTGGGAGGGGGGTAAAAACAAAAAAAAATGTGAAAAATTGAGATCACATTGTATAAAAACAATATGATAAAAAAAAAATTTTAATTTCTTATTAAACCCTATGAGATATTGAGTGGTTCACAATAAGTGGATCAATCTGTATATAATGCAAATTAGTTTACTAGCTGTAAATAAATTTAATTAAACACTTAAATTATTAATTTTTAAATAATAAGGAGTTGTTGGTATATCGGATGTCAAGAATTCACAAAAATATTTATAGAAAACTGTCAAATCATCACATATCGCCGTAGGAATTATTATAAATAAAAGTGATAAAATTGAATGAAATCACTTTGAAATTAACGCTTTGATGCTTATTTGTAAATACAGTACCTCAATTTAATACTTTCTAACTTTGCTGGTTTATACTGGGTTTGGTTTGGACCAAGCAATCTAACCTCTCATACAAATACCAATTAGGAATTGGTCCCAAAAGGGTAATTCAAATTTAAGCAATGCTGTAGAATGTGGTAATAAAAAAAGGCGTGCATAGTCAATAAATTAAAAAAAAAGAAACATGAATTGTACAGAATTTCTACGTACATTTTTGTTAATTAAACACTTTAATTAGTAATTTTTAAATAATAAGGAGTTGTTGGATCATCGTTTTCCAGAATTTCTTTAATCTGCTCAAGTGTCATCCCTCGCGTGTCGAGAACGCATAATTTGACAAACAAGGCCCCTGTGAATATCCACAGAATAACCAATTGGTCATAAAAGCGTGATTGTTGTAAAAAAAGTACACCACCAGAAATAAGACGATTTGGCCGCACGCGTTGAATACTCCAGTGGCCCATTTCATAATCTTTTAAATTGTATAACAATGCCGAAAATTAAATAAAGTTTGAGTCTGTACTGAACATAAATGTAAAATGGGGCCATATGGGGCGAGAAGTAGTCATACAGTTGGTGAAGAGGATGGCCAGAGGATTTATGAGGACATTGAATATGATATATATTCAATGTTCTCATAAATCTAAAAAGTCAAATACCTACAAAAAAAAAAAGAAAATTGCAATTGTGACCGTGGTCAATTTCCAAGTTTGTAAGTGTGAATAATTTTACAGTCAACAAAATTTAAAAAATGTATTATGTTTTTTTACAAATGGTATGATATACTCACGTTTAAGGTTGTGATTTCAAGTGAAACAAGAGTATGATATCACATATGACTAGTTATTGGTGACAGTAAATTCCGAAGAATTTGTAAAAACGTAGTAAACCATCAATACCGATAGGCTTGCTCCCATGCCAAGAGAAGACGTTAATAACAAAGTCTTGCGACCCCAAAATTCAACCAATTCAATAGCGATCGCACAGCCTTTGTTTTATATATATATATCCTAATCCATGACCGTAAAATAAAATAAATAGTAAAAGAAGAGAAGTTAAATATAATTATAATGTTTAGAATAGAGGTAGATGCCTAAAACTTTACGACTTTTATATACAATATTTGTATTTCACCGGAATAATAATTTTATGAGTTTGTCTTTGTTTAAAAATACAGTGTTAATATTTAAAAGTTGTTTTGTAAGGACTGAATTATACATTTACCTTTTCTTTTTTTTTTGCAAATAATCAATACATGATTTAACCATAAAGTTAATGTACACAAGTAAATTGAAACACCAGTTGTACCTGAAGTATGCCCAGGCATATTATCAAGATTCGAGCCATATGAGAAGTGTCGTCGGAGTCTCCGAAAGGCTGTAAAACTTGTTTCACATACATTAGCAACATTATTTTTACTCTGGTCACATACCATCGCAGAAACTATAAATCCACAGTCCAATAACTTTTCAATGGCATCTATGAGTAGAGTACTTAAATACGTATGTTTTACAGATGTAGAAGTAAAAAAAAATGAAATTCGTAACTTCCACGAAGCATATAAACCACGAATTAAAAACACCATTGCTTGGCCAGCTAGTTTATTTGACCTTCCCAGTGGACCTAAGTCTTCATAGCCTTCGACCAAATCAAGGTACTTAGAGTACTCTGAGAAATGTTTTATTTTCATTTCTTCAAAAACAAGGGTAGAATAACGTTCTTGTTCGACCATTGGTTCAGCTTTCATTTTAAGTTGTCTGAAGCAATTGGGTTAAAACCGGTTTTAAACTTTGAATTGCCAATCCATCGCTTAACTGAAGACTCAGCAGGTAGATTTATATTTTTTGAATTACGTAAAACTTGTACGTTGACATTTATAAAAAATACTCAAAGCCAGACTTTTTTTCGTCTATAGCCCATTTTTTGTAGTTTTGTTTTTTCTGGAAACTTGCATTTTAACTAAAGTTTTGGATTCTTTTGATGGATAATTTAAAGAGTTAAAAATACCGTCGTTTTTATAATTTAATTTGTAAGTTGAAAGATTACTACGGAGTTTTGAAACTGATCCCCGTATATTTTTCAACAGTCTTCTTTGATTTTTAATCGTGTTTTTTAGTTTATCTACAATTTTATACAAAGAACGTTTTGAAGGCGATAGAGTTTCAGGGCACTTGGGAAAAAAATTATGATGCTTGTTTGTTTTAATACTAGATGTTGTTCTGGGCCCCATACTATTTAGGCACATCATTCTTTTAAACGTTTTTTGTTGTTGAATTTGTAGAATCGTCATCGGTAAAATCCAAAATACATAATCGTTTTTCATTAAGATTGTCAGAAGTTAGATGTATTAAACCTATGTTCCGTAATAAAAATTTTTAATGTGTTCAAATCAAAATAGAAATATAATTTAGAGGAAAATGAAAATATGTAAGGTCAGGTAAATAACATTAGTCCAGGGCCTGTCATTTAATGCAATTAAAATCTCATTAATCAAGGGGTTTCACACTTTTTGAACACCCTGTATTTAATCAAACAATTTTCAGTTTTTTGTGTTCTGTTTAAGAATATTTTGTTTATATTATTAAACTTATGTAAAATTAAAAAGAAATAATTATGTATAGTAAGGATGAATTCAATGATTGACTAGTTATATTTTCTATTACCAATAATTCGCGATCCTTTGGCCGTTCATCATTCACCCAGAGGCGCTTCTAAAAAATAAATTTCTTAAGTTTAAAAAAAAAAAAAGGTAATTAAAGTATTAATTCTTAATCATACAGGTTAGTAGTAAAAAAGACTAAATTCAGAATTTGTTGAATAAACAATTATGAATATTGTCCCCCCACCTTATCTCGTGGAAAACATGTTGCAATTTTGCAACGCTATGTATTTTATGCATTTATTCTTTATATTATTAATATTTATGTTTATGAGTGAACTTGAGTATGACAAACCTCTTTACCTAATGAGTTACTCCAAATAAAAAGATATGATAATAAAAAAAAAACAATTTTATTTTTTAATTTATTATAAAGTGTTATAATTGGTATCATCCGTATCATCGGGACTATTACTTTTGTTTTTGTTTGTTTAGTGTATCTCCTTGTTCCTGTAATGTTAAAAATGCGTCATAATTGAGAAACTATGTAGTGTTGCCAGATAACTTGGCCACAGCTGCGGCGCGGCAGCAGGAAAACGCAAAGCCATTGGGTTCTCAGTATTTTATGTTTTTTTTTTGTCTATTGTCTATTTGTCCTTGTCGAAGCATAGTTGATGAAAAATTCAGATTATACATTAAAATGTTATTTTAAATGTGAATACTTACAAGAATACCATAAATCTAAATAATAAACAGATAATTAATAAACATACAAAATATAAAGGAAATCCATTTAATTACTAAAACACAATTATAACTATTATAAACATTATATTATTATTGATAATTCACAATATCATTCTAATCAAATTTACAATCTTTGATATTAGCAAATTGATCTATCTCTTAAATCCAATTTTGAAGCAGCCTTGTTTTCGACTGTGATCAATGATAAATATTTGAGTCGATCTTGTCCGGTACTATTTCTAAAATAATTTTTTATTGTTTTATGTAGTAAGTCTACATATTTGAAATGTCGCATATCAAAGTTATTTTAATTTTGCTGATATTTTGAAATAATTCACACCACCCCTCACAATTTTTTAATTAAAATAAAAAATATCCTAAAGTAATCATATTTGGACTACAAAATGCGGACGACGTAGTTTTCCAAATATTAGTCTTAAAAGTTTCAAATAGTTTGTCTAAGATGTTGTTTAGATAATATAGTTGTATATTGTGTAACTAGTGTATAGGTACCATTTTAAGAGTGTAAATTAAAAATGGACTTTTTAAAAATCTGTAATTAACTTTTTTTTTTATTGAGTAAAAATAAAAATCCTAATAACACGAATTTCAACATTCTCCATTTAGTGTTACTTATGTAATATTTTTGATTCTACTTAGTTTTGTGTTTTTTTAAAGGGTTTAAATTACTTTTAAGTAATATAATATTTTATGTATTATAATATTTTCTATAACATCTGTAATAACTGTACTATCTTTTAAAATCCCAAAAATCAAATATTTGCAGATTTTTTGTTTTGAGTACAGGATTGTTTTTTTTTATTTTGTAAATATATATTTGTTACCTTAGTAAATATTCGTTATGAAAGTAGATTGTTTACTTAGTTTGCTTTTTTACATACATCAATGTTGTGTTTGATATTTTAAGAAAATTATTATTTTTATTTCTCCGCCATTTTAGACATTCTATTTGCTTGAGATCACGGTCAAGGTGATGAATTGGACTCTTGAAATAAACTAATTGAAACGGGATGTATTTGTTAATCTAGCAGTTAACCTCTACAGAGCGCAGATACAACTTGGGTTGATTTGATGTCAGGTCAGATTTTTGTTTAATAAATTACCGTATTATATCGTTATCAAATGACTTTAATTTTCTTTAAAATTTCAATGTACAAGTCCCCATTGGTAACATGTCACCCAGTCACTAAATACTAACGAACATAGTACATACGCATGTGTAATTCAACAGCATAACTCGTGACGACCAACAAAGACACTAATGACCTCACTAAACAAATATCCTTATTCCTAACAGAACTTAAATCCGTAATCGATCCTTTGATATCACTATTAACAACGGTAATAAACAAAATTCCCTTAAAAAAATGATTAATTATAACTCTTCTCAATTGCATGCTCTCAAAGTACTTCTATACGACTTACACCAACACAAAGAAGAACTACAAACTATACTTAATGTATCCAAACAAATTGACATAGCACTTACTCTAACATTTATAACTACACCTTATTCAAAACAAATCATCCGGACAGAACTGCTCACGTTGGCTCTGCCATTTTATTATCAAATTACATCAACACAGTGAAAAAATTCCATATTAAAAGCATTGTTTCAAGCGACTAGTGTGACAACTCAAATAAATATTAATCCGACTACTATATCCGCTGTCTACTGTTGTCCCCCTTGTCATAATATACGAGAGGAAGACTTTCAGCAATTTTTCGATAGCCAAGGTCATTCATTCATAGTTGGCGGTGATTTCAACTCTAAACATTAGTCGTGGGTTGTTTCTCAAATAACCAAAGCTAAGGAAATCTCTTCACTCGGTTATAACCAATAAACGTTACTTTTATATTTCTCCTCCAGAACCAACTTACTGGCTAACCTGTACAAATGTGTTTTACGGGGTTTTCTACGGTGCGTTAAAACATAATCAAAAAGACTAACGCTGTTATCGCCTATAAAACCACTTATAATAAATAATTTAAATGGCTTGTTTCTTTTATTTGTACTTGTTCTCTAATTTATTTTTACAACATTATAAATAATACATACTTATTAATTAGGCTATAATCATTAATCACTAACAAAGACACCCTCATAAAAGCTATAATTATAAATTTCGAGTACAGTATTGTTTTTTTTTTTGTAAATACATCTAATTTATAGTTGCTATGCTTTTTCTCAATATATACTTATTTGTTGCCTTAGTAAATATTCGTTATGAAAGCGGATTTAGTTTGCTTTCTGACATACATTAATGTTGTATTTGAAATTTTAGGAAAATTATTGTTTTTATTTCTCCGCTATTTTAGACATTCTATTTGCTTAAGATCACGGTCAAAGTGATGAATTGGACTCTTGAAATAAACTATTTGAAACGGGATGTATTTGTTAAGCTAGGAATTAACCTCTACAAAGTGCAGATACAACTTGGATTGATTCGATGTCAGGTCAGATTTTTGTTTATACTTTATATTTTTTTGTAGTGTAATAAGATCTTGATAGAGTGAATTAAAAATAAACGGCCGTATTATATCGTTATTAAATTACATACATTTTATTTAAACTTAAAGTATTGACAGGAGTTTGTTTTGAAAATGTTTAGGCATGCTTCTAAAATATTATTACGTACTATTGTAGTAATATTTAAAAAATACATAAAACACACATATCACACATGTATGTGTTATACATGCTTACAGGTGAACTCAAAAAACGTGGGGCGCATCTTTGCTACTTAACACGTTTCAATAGATAATAATAATTAAAATAATAATATAATATTATGAACAGTAAAATAATTTTAAAATCATAATTAAATAATAGATAATAATAATTATCTTTTCATTGATAACTCTCTTAGTCAAGAACTTGAAGCTATCTACCTAAAACAAAGGATAGCAATTAAGTCTTTTCAAATTGCACTTAAATTCCCAATTAAAAGTCATGCTGTAACTTTCTGATACGGTCCGTTAGAGAGAGACGACAGCATTATGTTTAAAGGAGCATGAAAACTTAGGTTTTATTATCTTGGTAGAAAGATGCGCCCTACGTTTTTCGAGTTCATCTGTAAGCATGTATGTATTGGTATTAGAAATTGAACCCATTTTAACCCTCTTAGGGGTTGAATTTTCAACCCCTTGTAAATTAATAATGTATTGTCTTCGAGTTGTAAGCTATCCTAAAAGTTTCAGCCGGATATATTTATAGATAATATCTGCACTTAATGTTGACTGATTCTGCTTATTAAAAATGGCCTGATATTTACCAAATACTTTTCGACTGATGATTTTATAAGCCAAATCCTTTTCTGCTTCTTTTATGTCAACAGATGAAAGCATATTTATATAAACATACATTTAAAAAAATATCTATAACTAGTTAATATAGATGATAGTCGATAGATATAGTCAATAGATAGTTTTAAAAAATACTATTACAATAAACAATTTTTTTAATAATAAAAGAACTTAATTATTACACTGATGTTATACTGATATTTCACGTTTAATGGAATACTTTGATAAATGTGTAATTACTATTAAAGGGCTTTTTGCAACCACTGTTCAAATTAATCTTTTGGCAAAATCTGACTTTGATTCTAATAAAATAAAGTGGAATAAAGGCAAATTGGGTGTAACATTCGTACAAACCCAACACTACAAAAATACATACAGGAAAAACTAGTGCAACATGAAAAAAATGTATTGTGTTGATAAAAACAAAAAAATTGGTTTATACCCAATATATAAATATTGACTATTATCTAAATTATCTCATTATAAGAGATCTCCACATTTAAAATGTTTCCTACCAAAAATATGACATTTTCTCTCCTAATAATTTAAAAAAACTGAACGAGTGTTGTAACAAGTCTTTTAATTTCTATTAATCTGTGTATGCATTCAGCATTAATATTATCTTTAATGAAAAATATATGAATAATTTTTTTTTATCTAATAAAAAACTTGTAAATATCTAGTACCATGTGAAAATATCAAAATTACAAGTATTATGGTCTATGAGAAGCAAGTAGAACAATATTAAAAGTAGAACTTTAGGAGGTACTCATAGTCATGTTGGTTTAATGACTTTTTTTTTAAATATATACTTACTTTTATATGAGTTCTAAGGTTTAAATTTGGTGTTATTGACATAGATATTTCTTTTCTTTGTGGTTTACATAAATTACATTGAAATAACAATTTTTTTTATTTTGGCTTATTTGTTGGAATTACTTGGCAATACTTGGCCATTTTATTATATCAGTAGTTAATATACTTGCTTGCTCCATCTCCGTGTTTACATTGAAAACTAAAATAATTAATTTATATATTATAAATTCATAATTAAGAAACAAAACAATTTGTAATTTTTTTTTCCATTTGTGTACATCTGTTTTCGTCGCATTGGGCTTTCAGTCCAACGCAAACGTTTGCAAGTTGTTGATGTTGGGTGGTATGTCCTATGCGACGCATAAGCTCTCTACCAGCCAGTCCATTTCCTTTCTTGCCTCTTTCTGCACACGGTCCTTTTTCATAAAAGAGTTGTTGGCCAGCGAGTTTGGTCTTTTACGGGTTAACGGAAAATTATAAAAAAAAACGCTTTGGTGAGATTCTGTAGATGGTTTAAAGATATACAAATACGTATTAACTAAAATTATGTGTTTATGATTCTTCTATTCAACTCACAAAGCCTATTTTAAATCTCTTGTTCATAAAATAATTAATGCTTCATTTTTTTTGTTTTTTTAATGCACAAGTGCTGATTGGTTATAAATAGGTACGGGTTGTAAACAAAAAACATTTTTTCCTAATACTTAGCCAGTTCAAAAAAATTGTATTTTAAAAAATGAAGCATGTCGATTGTTTTATAGTGTAATAAAATGATAAAAAAAAAAGGTTTGTACATCTTATTTTTAATTAGTGACCTATAAAAAAGAGTTTAGGTACATTACTTTCTTTAGGTTAAGACTAGGTACAAAAGTTGAAATTATTTGTAATTAATTTTCTATTTAATATGAACTCAAGACATCTTTAATTCAATTAAGGACTTTTAAATTTTACTTCATAAATTCATTTTTAAGTATTTGTTGGTGCTTTTAATTTGTGTCTTGCTTTATACATAAAATGTATCATGCGT
Organism: Adelges cooleyi; assembly: GCF_023614345.1. Lineage (NCBI taxonomy): Eukaryota > Metazoa > Arthropoda > Insecta > Hemiptera > Adelgidae > Adelges > Adelges cooleyi. The sequence continues at coordinate 2,788,569 of NW_026095978.1, forward strand.
TTTTTCTTGTGTAAAATTATTTAATAAAATGGGTACAGGATGATTGCTCAACAAAATAATCTCTTAAAACATTTCTATTTTTAATAAGCTTTTATAAATAATAAATTGTTTCCACTTCACAGAAAAACTTTGAATCATAGATGTCTTTGGGCTGCGAGTCAGTCATACATGTATTTAATAAATATTACATATATAAAAAAAAAAATCTAGCACCTGTTTGTTGTTTTAATCAACGTTCGATTTTACAAATTGTTGATACTTTAACAATATCTTCTTTATTTAATACTTTGTGTTACGTTTTACAAATAGCAGTAAAAGCATCGTTAGGTACACTACTTTCATTTTTATTAATACTAGAAATATACCTAATTGTAAGTAATGATAAATCTTTAACTACTTCTAAAGATTTATTATGAAATCTGTTATTTAGTTCTGATCATATCTTATCATTTATCAAGTATTTACTTTAAAAGCTCTAGCTGGATCATTAATCTGTTCATCTTTTGCCATTTCATCTGGTTGTTCCTTTCTTTTTCTATTGTTTGCCAATGTTAACTCTGATGAAAAATTATTACCTTCAGCTAATTTTTTGGCTGAGTCATACAAATTAAAAAACATTTGATCAGATCTCATTGACTTAATATTGTTTTCTGTTTTTTCAACATATCAATAGTCATTAATACATCAATGTGATGAGCGTGCAACGCACGACTAATTGGCTCAATAAATACAAACATTTTTTTTTAAAATAATAGCCGTCAACAAATAACTAAAAGACTGCAAAAAGTTTCAAAAATTGAATCCAAAGTTTCTAAAACATCCATCGGGCTGTTTCAACTTTTATTAATGACCGTATGCGTGAACCTGGGATGAACTCTTTTTTCACGATATATTGAAATCCGTTTCTTACTACATGAGATAAATACAAATAATTTTTCCATTTCACCAAAAAGATCAACAGCTTTAGAACAAGAGGAAACTGCAGATGATATAATTAAATAAAGTCTGTGAGCATATCATCAAATATATATTGTTGCTTGACAGTTAACATATTTAATTTTTATTTAGAAGGCCATTATATTTACCTTGCATGTTGGCAGCTCCGTCATATGACTGGCCGATTAAATAAGTTTTTTAATCCAAATGATTTTATTCCATAACATTTAAAAATAAATTAATTGAATAACGCTTTTCCAGTAGTAAGAGCAGATTCTTTGATGGAAATAACTCTTTCACAAACTTTTTCTTCTTTTGCATACCTTACAACAAATGAAACCTGTTGTCTTCTTGAAATGTCGATATTTATGAATGCTATTGACTTGGTCTGTATTACAATAATACGAATAATTATGTAACGCGTTATGTGTTACTTTGTTGGTCATAGTCGTTTTTTTTTTTAAACAATAAACGTATAACGAATAGATTAATTTCATTTCAACATCTCTATAATTTAAAAAATGTAATATTTAGTTAAATTGAGTAAATTTAACTGAAGACTTTAAAGGAAAAAAACGTTCGATTTTTTTTTTATGTTTCATAAATCATACCCGTTAGGGACTTAAATTTAAAAAAGTATATATTATTTTTATTTTAAATATTTCAATAGCCAAAAAAAAATATTGAATTATCGACGTTTTTATTTTCAAAATAACAGAAAAAACATAATTTTTTAATGATTGTAAAAACAGGCCACCGAGCATTGATGAACCATCACTGGCGACATCCATTTCATTAACCTGAAAAACACAATAATTTAATATATATAATATATATCATCCGGTAAACATTATAAATACACTATAAGCACCATGGTTTTTATTGCACTTAGCTGTTACTTTTTAAAATAATTTTCTATTTTCAAGATAGCCATTTTATTTAAAATAACAAGAACAAAAGTTATTTCATTTGTCAAATCTTCGTGGGCCACCCTGTATATCGTCATTGCCAAAACAATACTACGTATCTCCAAAATGTATGGACATTTCATAGATAACATTATTATATGAATATAATTAAATAATGTTCATAATATTATAAATGAAGTCAAAAATAAAAAATTTTAATTGCCGCGTTAAGTTTAACCAATAGAAACGCGCGACATTTACGATATCTATCAACATAATCGCCTGCGTTCAACGTAGCGTTTCGCTGCGTCCATTCGTGATAAATATGGGGTTGCCGAAAACTTACACGGCATGACCTATCTATATGTATTTAATCTATGATAGTATTGTTTTGGCAACGACGATGTACAAAGTTGTAATATTACTATTTAAAATTTTAAACTAACTCTATTTGTTTTATAGTAAATTCCCGTTGTCATTCTCCTGACCGTTCCGGTCTCAGTTATTTCCATGGTTTGGTGTCCAATCAAAAATTCTTTTGGCTTGTCTTTGTTTATAGAACCAGAAGAATAGTTGATAAATTCTTTTATTTTGGAATTAAAAATATCAGCCAATAGTATCTACATTTGCAGAATCTAAACAAGAATGCTAGTTTTCTGTTTTAATTAATACATTTAAATAATTTACATTTATTGTACTTATAGTTGATATTATTAGAAAATTATAATCGTTATTATTTATTCAGATGTAGGGTTGTATACCTTGGTGGAAGTTAGTATTTAAGTAAAATAAAAACACAACGATAAAATGATTAACACAGTGACACACCATCACTTTTGTTTAATGTTCCTAAAGAGTAATAGTTTTACTAACGACTAATTGATTGACGTCATTAATTAAAATTACTTAATACTTACAATGGCACAGGTATCGCTGGTGTATAGGCACTGATCTCAAAAAAATACGTAAACAGGTAATTAAAAAACAAACACTGGTTAAAATCACTGTGACGCACAATTTTTTTTCCATATCAGAAGTTGTCAAACCAATTGTCGATGGATTATTACAAAATCCATAGAGTAATATTAACATCCGGCCAACAGGCATCTCCTGTTGGAATCTTTTCATCTTTTCCAATTGGTGGTTCATTTATTAGTATAACCAATATCATAACAGTTTATAAGAAGCAGTGTAAATTTCATTACTCTTACACAATTCAATACTCACCAATAATAATGATTATTATCATATGTCATAAAACCAAAGAAATTGTCTTGCAACATTAATGATATGTGTATCATATAGCGGTGGTATATAGTGGTGACATATCAGAAGGTATGGCTTAATATAAATTTCTGCAGATTATCTATATACTCTTCAAATTACTATAATAACAAAAAGAATACATAATTAATAGCTATAAGAATCTTTTTTTTATTTTGTAAATAAATTCAATTCAATTGGAATTGGAAAAATAAATGTCCTCTACAGTCTACATTAATAGTACATCAATACTTGATTACTTATAATACATGTTGAATTAAGTCAGGAATAATAACTTATAATCCGTATACGAATATGTGGTTTATAAGTTTCAACATCCTTTTTAAATGTAGTGATTTTATTGATAAAATTAGCTTTTTGTAATAATAAACAGCACATATGCCTAGAGACCCCTAATGAAGGAAAATTTCAGGGAACTCTTAATGTAGAACATTTTACATTTCTATCGTGGTTTCCTAATACAGAACATAATAGGACAGTAGAGTGGTACCCATCCCATAATAACAAAATAAAATAATTAGGTAAATTTATGAAGAAAGTTGTAGATTGGGCATAATTCCCATGATTGATAACTTAATTAATAGAGAGTATAATTTGTCAACATAAATTGATGCTAGAAAAAAAAGATAACTGTTCATCAATACTCATAATACATAAATGTTTAATTGGTTAAGGAATAATAAAACGTGTTAAAAAATCAAGTATGACAACATTTAGGATTGTGCTACTACAGTAATTTATACAATATGATCGTCTCATGCTAAATCCTAACACATTATCAAGTATACATATTAAATAATAAATAATGTAATTACTATAAGTTTCACATAGATCGCAAAGTTCACTATGTAATGTTAACACTAAGTAAATCATGTACTTAAATATTATAGATACAGCTTGTTTATTTAGGTGTGTCTTAATAAAGATTTTGGATGTCATACTACCTACATTAGTTGTAACGTTTGTTAGTGAATTAAACATTGTTTTTTATTTAATATTGCGCTTCTATAAGGGCTGAATTTTTTTTGTGAACTGTACATTTTCAAGCCGCCTCTGACGAAATAGCATGTCTTAATATAAATTACATTAAGTAAATTTAAATTACCAAGAATCTGTACAAGAATAATGTTTAATTGTTTTATACCTTATTCAGTTAAACTCTGTATAGTTGGATTGTACGTGGTATTGTGTGACATAGAAAATATCAATGAATACTCTTGAAAATTTCTACATTTATTGTATCACTTAAATTTAATTACTAATAAATAATTAAGGGAGTTATACTTATTTTTGACTTATTAAATTATAAGTACAACAAATTAAGCTGTTTACTGTTTTGTCATGTTAATAATAATTAATAGCTATAATATAGTTAAAACATAAAAGTATAAATTAATTTTTAATAATACAATTATTTAGGTACAGTTGTATAATATCATTCACTATTGTCTATCAGCAATACAAATTCTTTATCATCAATACAAATGCAATACATTTTAAGTCTATTGATAAGGATTTTAAATATTCGAATATTTTTTTTTGTGACGTTGGTGCTCGTGCATGATGTCGGTGATAAAATCGCTTATCATTTTTCGGCCAACTGCCCTGTGCCCTCTTTAGGTAGTGTAGTCATTACTCATTTCTCAATTTTCTGGCCGTCGTCCGTTGGCGTAGGTATGTAGTGTTTTTTGTTGCTCAAAATAATTGTTATTCTGCGTTGTCGTCTGTGTGTTAACGAAGAGGTTTTGCGATTTGTTCGATTAAATCGAAAATGTAGTGTAGATTATTATTGCTAATAGCAGTATTGTCGTTGTTACAGGAGAAACATTTTATGTCGACGGCGAATAAAAATGTGTGTTGGTTGGTTATGACGTCGATGGCTGCAGCGCATTTTGATATGTTTTTAATTTACATACTTAAGCCTGGCCAAATCGTTTATTAGTTATGAGTATACGCCATTGTACACAATTATTGTCGTACTGCTAATGGTTTATTGTAAAGCTCCGATTAACTGTCTGTCTTGGTTCGCTCTGTTTAATGTACATAATTAACCTATTATATAATTGTAAACACGACTAGAACAAAATATTCGATTTCTTTCAATTGGAGTTGTCGATATTTATGAATGCTATTGACTTGGTCTGTATTACAATAATACGAGTAATTATATAACGCGTTATGTGTTACTACTTTGTTGGTCATGGTCGTATTTTTTTTTTTTAACAAAAAATGGTTTAAATCGTACTTGTTGTTTAAACGATAAAAATATATTGTTGACAAATTAATTTTATTTGAGCGACTGTTCGATATGTAATAACCAAGTAGGTACTTGTTAAGGTGGTGTAACAGAGATACGGTCGCTTGTTATTACAAAACAAAATAATTTTATATTAGTACACAGTTAAAGACTACTACAACTTAGATGAATGGTACTTTAAAAATAAAAGTATTCAATTTCTGTGCTTTGTATAAATAACGTACATTATTTCAATGGGTAGCAGTAAACGTATGTGTATTGCGATTGGCAAAACTCAAAATGTTGCACAGTCTTACGATAGTATTATTTATGTTGAAAGCTCTACATGAGTTACAAGTATTGTTAAAAGTAACTGTGCTAAATCAATTAAGGTACCATTATATAAAATTTAAAGCAAAAAGAGTACCTATGAGAATATTTAAAAAAAAAAAAATACTAACTTTCCTAAAGACCATACTGCCATTGGATTTCACTTAATGTATTAGTGTTTGTAACAACGCTTTAAATGCTATGGATGCTTTTAATATCGTTAAACTTAAAAAACAAACTTGATTTGAAAATAAAATATTGTTAATGAAGTGCATTAATTCTGTTCTCTGCGGTCAATTTATAAATATTTATTCAGTATTTAGAAGCCACTCTTCTAAACACTACGCTCTATCGTTGTCAAACCACTTACCGACCGCAGGCCAACCAAACTGTAAGAACAAAAGCTGAACCACGCTATAAGGAATAAACGTAATTACTTTATCGTTGACATCGGGTATTGCAAAGACCGGACATGAAACATTGTCTACTTCTGTGTACTTAGTAAATTGACAAATACTCTTTTAACTTTGACTGGTTAATCACAGATTATTAGAATAATAATAATAATAAGTTTATTTTGCCAATATACAATTTTTGGTACAACAAAAAAGTCATATAGTACAAAATAAGAAATAAAATTATATTGACTCACTTCTAAAAAGCTTAAAGCTTGTGCCAAGAAGTAAGAGTTTCTTATAACATTATAATATATAACTGAAATGACTTAAAATTTAATAAACAACATATAGTCTTATTAAAAAGAAAAGGAAAAATGTATAAATCATAATTAAGTGTAACATAATCAAACTGGTTAAGCTTAATATATAATTTTAAAGAGTTAATATTATTGAAGTTAAAAAGATTTAAATTTAATTTATGACACAACAATATACATTTGTAAATAGGACTCTGAGAGGTTACAGTCTTATAGCATTTAATAGAATTAAGATTAGAATGACATTTATTTCTAGTATTATAATTATGCTCTATGGTATTCAAACAATGTATATATTTATTTACAAGTAAAAGCAAAGATTTATAATATAACATGGGTACACGTTTTACATTAAAGTCAATGTATAACTGTTGATTTGTTGGATGTAGAAATGGCTTCGAGATAATAACTTGTATTAAACTATTAATAGTTGTATTTAAAGGAGTCAAATAATATTTATAGGTACCACCCCAAAAGGGCAATCCATAGTAAACTAAAGATTGAACTAATGACATAAATAATTCTCAAGTGTTTAATATTTAAAATATATTTTAAGCTTTTAAAGTTTAAACATGGAATGTTAAATTGAGTTTAAAAAAATTAACACCAATTTACATAATTAACTTTTTTATTACTGAATATGGTTGTCAACAACCATCTCACCTAAAAAAACAAGAGGACATAGTCATTATATTATTTATTTATTATGTTACTTATGACATTTTGTTTACCCATCTCTTCTATTTCGGGTTCTGAAACAAAATAAAAGTTAAAGTGATTTTTGCTATTTTTTGACAATTTTGCTAACATTTTAATATTTCTAAGATTACATTTATGTTATGTATATATATAATATAATGTAATATAAGTATCCAAATTGAGCACAAAGGAAAAGCTGTATATAGAAATAATGTTAACCTACCTCATTAATTAAATTAAAAGGAAAATATTACTTTTCAGTCATATAGAATAGGCCAAACATGCCAAATGAACATGTAGTTTAATAGTATAAGAAGTCCAATTTGTCATGTGATTTAAATGATTAATATGTTTATTTATTATTAAGATGGAATGATCACAACTTTTTTTTCATACATTTAAGTATTACCTATTTATTAAAAAATTGTCCACAACTGGAATTTTTTTTAATTTTATGCCTCATTGTGGCTTATTTTAAAAAAATATGTGATTTTTAAACGTTTAAATAGGTACATATAGATATAGATAGTGCTTGAACCTGATGTAACCAAAAAAAAATGTTTTTATTTCTTTAGGTGATTAAATTAATTGTGCCTATTCATAATCTTAATCTTAAAAATAAATTACATTTTAGTAGGGAAATAAGGTACTCTCAGTTAACTTTAAAAATTTAATAAAAAAATATACATTTTTTGATATATATTTATTTACCTTCCGGCGGGTCTACAATGCTAATAGTTGCCGGAAATTCCGCTGCCTGAGGGGTCGGCGGTCGGGGTGGCGCTGCTGGCGGGACGACAGCGGCAGCCTGACGGTTTTTTTCTGAAAAACAATTGTAATTTAATTTTTAAATAGGTGTGTGCGTTAATCACTGCATAAAGTATGCACCATGTACGTTCGGTACTTACTACAAAAACGGGCCAGGTGGCCCGTCCTGCGACACACCCAGCAACCTGGAACAAAAAATTCGATAGTATATATATTATATATTATATAATCAGCCCACACCGACCACCTTTCGTGTAATTAGATGATACCGATGTTACTTGGAAAACAAATAATTTTTTAATTACAATACATGTATTTAAAAATCCTCTATTTTATCGGTATATATTGAGCGGTAATGATTTCAAAAAAAAAAAATATATTTGAGGAGGGCGGACCGATGACCATTTCTGAAATTTTACAGTCTTATATCAAATCTTTTCGTCTAATAACGGGAGTGGGCCGAGATTTATTTCTGTTTTTTTTTTTATAATGAAAATTTTTCCGGATGGCCACCCATCCGTGAGTCTCTGAGTAAGTCTCTGATTTTATGATAAAAATTCAGAAATTTAAAACTGGTCGAAATCCATTTTTTTGTTGAAAATTAACATAAGGAACCTCTATTCTTGGGGCAAAAAATTAGTGATCAAATTTCAAAAAAATAAAAGTCTTACATAAGACCAAAAGAAGATTAAAAAAAAATTTGAGGAGGTCAGGCCGATGACCGCGTGGTTTGACTCATGATGCCCCATTTGTATATCCGAAATATACGTTGTTAAACATTAGTATTACATTATTATAGCTTTTTAAAATACTACTTACGTTTGCCCCCACGCCGGGCACTATACTGTAGGAGACCGTTGTGGTAGGTCCCTACCTTCTTAAATATGTTTACAACTCTGGTAGGTTTCATATTTGACTAAGAAAAAAAATTTAAATGCAATATAAATTGAAAAATTAACATATTTTTAGTTAATTTAGTTAGTTTTTAGTTAATTAATTTTCGAGTAAAATAACATAACACGTGCATATTTATAACGGAGAATATGTGGCTGGTACTTACGTTGTTTCCGCGGGCGTCGACTGGAGGAAAATGACACCACCGTCAAAAATTATTTCCATGCCGAGTCTGCAACCACAAAAGATCATTTTCATGTCTTGTTGAAGTACCGAATAAATTTAGAGTAGTGGTGGAATTATAGATAATGATATAGTAGATTTAAGCGGCCCATAGACGTACAATAATATTGCAAAATTATCGAGTTTGTGCAATGATATTGAATCGTGTGAAGATGATATTGAAGGTTGTGGAAAGTTGGGTGGGTACAGACTTTCAATATTTTGCCAGTCCGTTTGTGAATCTTTTTGAGTGAACATGTTGAGTGACACCGAACTGTGTTGTGTTTTGATCGCCGTGAGCAAAAGCCTTCAAAAAAAGAAAACACGAAATCGTCGGAAGTGGGCCAAACAGTGGTTCTTGGACCGAGAGAAGTACACTCATGAAGTTTTACTTAACGAGCTGAGATTGGCTGAGCCGAATGATTTCCGAAACTTTCTCCACATGCAAGCTGAAATGTTCGATGAATTCCTAGCTTTGGTTACTCCTCAGATTCAGAGAAGAGATACTATTATGCGAGATGCTATTCCTGCGAGTCAACGTTTGTCGATAACATTACGTTATCTCGCAACAGGAAATAACTTCGAAGATATGAAGTTTACAGCTGCTGTTTCACCTCAGTCAATTGGCCACATTGTTATAGAAACGTGCGCAGCTCTGATTGACAGCCTCAAGGAATACATAAAGGTAAGTACTTTTAACAAAATACCTTATTATACAATATACCATAATAGAAAAAAAGCAAATAGCACATAAACATTTGAGAGAATAACTTTCTTCTTATATTAATTTATTAATCAAAAATGTACACATAATCTTAATATTTTTTTATTTATAATATTTTTACAAATATTTTAATATATTTTTATTTAATCACAAAATGGCTCATACTCTTGAAAAATCAGATTAACTATTAACCTTATTGAAAATTTGAAAAATAGGATCTTGTGTTCTGCGTACCCATTTCTGAATCTTGGTTGCTGTATGAAGGGAATGAGTGAACAGTGAACGGAGTGGATGTACGTGAAGGGTTATTAATAACCACCGAGTCACGGTGTAATGTCCCCATTTGGCCCTCCAATAATATATCATTTATAGCCTTTTTTGCTAACATCTGCTGAAATGGCTCCATTTTTTTAGTTCCACTGCCCAAGCAGCTGTAATTGTTTCGTATTCATCAGGTGGTTTTTGAAGGCCAATTCCACGAGCTCATCAGATACATCTTCATTCTTCTTTTTCTTTTTAGGAGGTTCCCGTTTAGCCTGCAAAAACGAAAAATGCATTAACATATCATTCAATTCGTTCTTTTATTTTCAGGTCCCGACAAAAGAAGAAGAATGGAAAGAAATCGCGCGAGACTTCTATGATCGGTGGAATTTTCCGAACTGCCTGGGGGCAGTGGACGGTAAACACGTTGCAATAAAGAAACCACCGAACTCAGGATCGCTTTACTTCAACTTCAAGAAGTTCTGTAGTATTGTGATGATGGCAGTAGTGAATGCAAACTATGAGTTTATTATGGTTGATGTAGGAATCAATGGACGAATATCAGACGGTGGTGTATTCAGCTACACAGACTTTGGGAGAGCATTCTCAAATAAATTACTCAAAATCCCGGAACCTATACAATTGCCGAACAGTGAAAAACGTTTGCCATTCGTTTTGTTGGGTGACGACGCTTTTACAATGACGGATAATTTCATGAAACCCTACCCTCAAGCAGGATTATCTTTGGCTAGAAAAATTTTCAATTATCGATTAAGTCGTGTTGTAGAAAATGCCTTTGGTATTTTGGTTAGTAGGTTTGGTATATTTCAGAAACAAATACCTCTGTCTCCAGAAAAGGCTCAAATAATAGTCTTGGCATGTTGTTATTTGCATAACTATTTACGAAAACGCCAGCCACGAACCTACATTACTAGGAATGATGTAGATGATGAGGACTTACAAGCCGGCACTCTCACAACAGGAGCATGGAGAGAAACGCCTACCAATGGGGGAACACCTCTTCAGGCTTCTGTCTCCAGAAATGCACCATCCAGCGCAAGACTGTGAGAGATCCCTATTCAGATTTCTTCAACAATGAAGGCCAGGTATCTTGGCAATTGAAAGCTGTATCATGAAGTAAAGTGACCCGTAGCAACTACTTTTACCAGATGATTTTTATTCTAATTAATAATAATAATAATTCTATTTTATAATAATAATTTTGTTTTTATTCTAATAAATAATAATAATTGTAGTTTACCTTTTATATACCTACCTATAATATAGCTACGTAAAATGAACTATGTTTGTACTATAAGTAATTACGAACGAAAAAATTTAATTTGATGCTAATTAGAAATCAAGAAGTACTTACATTAATCTCGTCACTATTTTCGTTTCCTGGGTTATCACAAGGAGAGTGTCCAGAGTCGTTCATCGTACTCATCGAAGTGGTAGGTGTTTCCAGGTTCTGAAGAAACCTCATTTCCTCGAAGTACCACAGTGAAGGTTCGACGTCCTCTGCACCAGCACCACTTTTTTCAGCATCCTTTTCAGTTCTTTGCGGAAGTTTGTCCGCAAAGAATTTACTTTTTTTTATAACTTCCTGTTTGTCGGCGTCAGGAAAGTTTTCCCGGTATTTTTCAATTAGCACGTCGTACTGTTCATTTTTTTCCCCCGGTTAGTATAATCTTTGCACTTTATGTCCCACAAAGCCGGGAGTGAATGATAAACTTCTATAAACTCGAGCATAAATTGCCTATCGGCATTTTTAGAAGCCATCGTGACGCGTTCGGAACACGTGTTTGACACCAACTGACGTCACATTGCACAATATCACCCATAGATGATGCAATATTTTTCCACATTGCACAATAAATATCTAATTTTTTTAATTTCGTACAATATATTGCGCCATCATTCAATATCAGAACCACACGTTCAATATTATTGCACAAATCCCAATATTGTACAATATTATTGTACGTCTATGGGCCGCTTAACGAGCGGTAACAAGCTAGTATAATAAAACGTCAAGTTTCTGGCTAAAATTGTAGTGTTTATTATCTGGCTTAAAACAATTCATAGAGAAATTGGGCCCTTAAACTGTTTTGAATTTATTATTTAGTTCTAATTTGAACGTTGAACGTACAACATATCTCTTATCTCAAATCAGATACCAGCGTAACAGATTAACATTCGAAATAGATCCGAAATGGTCATTCCGATAATTGTCTTTCGTCGTCGCTTCGTAGTTTTTGTTATATTGCGGCGCGTAACAGCGTAACGCTTTTTTGGTAACACTTTTTTTCGGTTATGTGCCAGAGCTAAGACATGAAAATGTCAAAAACCTCAAAGCAACATAACATGATTTACAAAAAAAAAAAAACAGGAACTATTTCTGAAATTTGGGTGAATCATTCAGTGTAATTATTATAAATTATACTAACATAAATATATGTATGTATTTATATCTAAACCGTAAATGTTGCAGTAACATGAAAGAAGTGTGGCAAAATGAGCGTAGAGAAGCCGCAGCTGACCCATTGCGACAACCTAGAGCCGTGACTATGCAATTTGTCACTGATTCTACTATGGATTTACGACGAAACAACGCGCCGGCAGCAAATGAAGTGGCAGTCGTCTTTGTTGGAGATGATGGCATACCGCCAGACAGAGTTACTTTTGTAGTCTACGATAGGGGTCATCCGATTGTCATAATCCTCGAGGGTACCTGTCGCGGACTCTGCCCATTGGCTCGATGCACGCCGATCCAATGGTCTACCCATTGTTTTTCCCCTACGGCGAAAGAGGCTGGAATTATAATACAAGACAAATAGGCCAACGGCAGAACGCCATCCGCACGAGGATAACTATCAGAGATTTTGCGTGTTACCGTTTGGCCGTTCGATACAACGGAAACAACGACCATCGACACAATAAGTTAAGTTTAATTCATGCAGGACGTTTTTTGTTGCAGCAATATGTGTGCGATCAGTATAATCGGATGGAAGCCAATAACCTGAACTATATCCGTACGCGTCAGTCTGATCTTCTTGCAGAATAACTAATATATGGGCATGTGGTAAACCTAGTTTCTGAAACTCAACAGTGTACACAAATGCATCGACATTACCAAATATTTTATTTACCGTGATGTCACTCATGAGCGCCTTTAATTTGGCATGAAATACCCTTGACACTAAATCCGGTCTGTCCGTAGCTCCTCCCGAGCGAATAGCGAGATTATCCTTGATTTCTGCCGACCTGACAATGGCAGGACGATTTTCGTTCGGAACGCAGAGATCGGTAATGATTACGTAGTACCTCACAATCCGTACTTGCTTGCTAAGTATAATGCTCATAAAAACGTTGAAATATGCACTACTATGAAAAGTGTTCAATATTTGTTTAAGTATGTTTATAAAGAACACGACACTGCCACGTTGCAGATATTACATGCCGACGAGATAACGGGGTTCGTATATTCTACACATATGCTTTCTTTAGTAATACTATATTATATCACATCACAAAATCATATTTGCCTTGGTCTTCTTCGTGGTCTTTTTCTATATAATTTCTTATATAGTACTTCCTTTAAGTCACTACCCTCTGCTCTCCAGACATGTCCAAGCCACTGTATCCGCCGCTTACTTTTGATAAAGGCAATAACATTGGGATGTCTGAATAGATTCCTTAAATCTTCGTTATGTTAATATCGTATTGTTGTGTAGAAGTGTTGTAATATAGGCCATATATTCTTCTTAAGACTTCTTGCGAACGTTATAAAATTCTTGTCGTCCCTTTTGGTCATAGCTCATGCCTCGCACCCATAATTTATGATAGGTCTTATATATGCTATGTACAGTCTTACTTTTGATTCTCTAGAGAGTAGTTTTGATTAAAATAGACTTACTATTGAGGAGAAATAAGCCCGATTCTTTGTTGTATCTCTTGGTACATAATATTTTTACTGTTAAGCTCGTGTAAGAGCGATTTCTAATAAAAATTGATATTTTTATTCTTTTCACAATGTTTAGCTTCGATGCAGAGCGGCGAAGGTATTGGATTTACTCTGATGTGGGCTTTTTTTTTATCTGTATACACTGTAACTTTTTTAATACTGGACCAATTCCTTCGAGTAGCAACACTATAAATCACAAATTTCATCTCGTTGGTATTTGGGGGGGGGGGGTGTGTAAAAGTTCAAAAAGTTTACATCTTCACAGTCGAATTTTGAAAAAAACCGTACGAGATTTTACTGGCTATAATTTCGAGAAAAAGTGTCGGATCGAGTTGAAATTTATTTGGTTTGCCCGCATACGTCAGTTGTATCAAATTTAATTTATACCCATTTGCCACCCCTCTAGGGGGGTACACGTTTTTTTATTTTTTTGGGGTTTTTAGCCGTAATTTTAAGACCTTTAAGTTAAAAATTTGCCAGTAGTTAGAACTCATACGTAACCATAACATATTAAATGAAAAAAGTTGAGAAAAATAGTAAATTTTTTTATAAACGCAGTCAAACAATCGATGACGTTAGTTAACGGTTAATAAACTATACTTTTAGCGATAGTCTTCTTTTTTTTTTTGCAACAGCTGTGATGGCTGACAATGCACACATAAAAAATTATACGTCTTTGGTGAAAATATATACAATGGGCAAATTGTAAAATTTGTAACCAGAGGTTCGGAACTTATTCCGGAACATGTTCCTTCATAACTGCCTATTGTAATCGTTCCGGAACAAATACCCGGAACTCGTTCCTCAAAATATTCGTTCCGGAGCAAATACCCGGAACTCGTTTCTCAAGATATTCGTTCCGGAACAAATACCCGGAACTCGTTCCACAAAATATTCGTTCCGGGACAAATACCCGGAACTCGTTCCCTGAGATATTCGTTCCGGAGCAAATACTCGGAACTCGTTCTTCGAGATATTCGTTCCGGAGCAAATACTCGGAACTCGTTCCTCGAGATATTCGGTCCGGAACAAATACCCGGAACTCGTTCCTTTGATATTTGTTCCGGAACAAATAAAATGTAATTGTTCCTTGTCATAATTAATAATTTATTGATGGAGCAAAATGTATTTGTTCTACGTATTATGTTGTTTCGTTCGAGTTTATTGAAGGTGCCCATTTTTTTTGTTACTTTAGCCTTTGTGTGTGGTATTTTAGAAACAATAGACACATTAATGTAAGTTAAATATTAATTAATTTAAGTTAAATGTTAATTAATTTACCAAAAGATTATAGTTAATGCATTTAATAAAACAATTAATGTTATTTTCAGTGTACATAAATGTATATAGTATATACATGGTGAAAGTTAACAGAGTTATTATAATATATTTTTACATACTGAGAAAAATGTATGCAACTAATCCATCAAAACCATCAGTCCTTTAATCATAAATTAAACTTGCAAAGTTAAAAAACACTTAATTTATATTAATTTAATATTTTTTTGGCTAATTAGTTGAGTTTAATTTATGATTAAAGGACTGATGGTTTTGATGGATTAGTTGCATACATTTTTCTCAGTATGTAAAAATATATTATAATAACTCTGTTAACTTTCACCATGTATATACTATATACATTTATGTACACTGAAAATAACATTAATTGTTTTATTAAATGCATTAACTATAATCTTTTGGTAAATTAATTAACATTTAACTTAAATTAATTAATATTTAACTTACATTAATGTGTCTATTGTTTCTAAAATACCACACACAAAGGCTAAAGTAACAAAAAAAATGGGCACCTTCAATAAACTCGAACGAAACAACATAATACCATTGAGTATATATTGTATATATACAATATATACTCAATGGTAATACGTAGAACAAATACATTTCGCTCCATCAATAAATTATTAATAATGACAAGGAACAATTACATTTTATTTGTTCCGGAACAAATATCAAAGGAACGAGTTCCGGGTATTTGTTCCGGAACGAATATCTTGAGGAACGAGTTCCGGGTATTTGGTTCGGAACGAATATCTCGAGGAACGAGTTCCGAGTATTTGCTCCGGAACGAATATCCTGAGGAACGAGTTCCGGGTATTTGTTCCGGAACATAAAAGAGAAATGAGTCAAATAGGAACGAATTCCGAACCCCTGTTTGTTACCTACATTTTTTTTATG
Organism: Adelges cooleyi; assembly: GCF_023614345.1. Lineage (NCBI taxonomy): Eukaryota > Metazoa > Arthropoda > Insecta > Hemiptera > Adelgidae > Adelges > Adelges cooleyi. The sequence goes on from NW_026095978.1 coordinate 2,804,712, forward strand.
TAACTTATAAAAAGTTTTTACAGTAAATCGTTTTCTATCCTATGTTTTTTAATATTTAATATCACAGCATCCTCGATAGCAATTTAAAACATTTTTTTTACATCTAAACCTGTTTAGGTAGGCATAAACAAAAAAAGATGGGCGAAACTTGCATTCAAGACGGCAAAAAATAGGAAGGCGTGTATCAAAGTCCAACGTCGAGTAGCCCTACGTGTAATCAGAGCCTACCGCACCGTGTCTGACGACCGCGGTTACCATACTTTAACCACCTATACCACATGGTACAAAAGTTGAGCTCAGCTCAACTCTAGCAATAACCCGGTAGGTCGTGGTTACTCAATGATACCGTGATTATAACGGCCAATCAGAAGGCGATATAAGGCACACGACACGACAGACGACGTAGCTGTGATACCGCCTTAACGATAAAGATAATGATAAACATACTACGGTTACCACACATACCATGGTTACAACACATATCATGATTACCACACAAACCGAGGTTACCACACATACCAAAGGTACTAAAAATACCATGGTTACCATATGCTTAATGCATACCTAACCTACCATGGTATTTTTAGTAACTTTGGTATGTGTGGTAACCTTGGTTTGTGTGGTAACCATGGTATGTGTGGTAACCGTGGTATGTTTATCATTATCTTTATCGTTAAGGTTATCCTCTTTTCTGTGTATCACAAAGACAAAAACCATGGTTACCACACATACCAAAGTTACTAAAAATACCATGGTTACCACACAAACCAAGGTTACCACACTTACCAAGGTTACTTACAGAGTTAAGGGTACTACACATGACAAGGTTACCATATGCATTAAAATAAAATAACAAAACTAAAAATAGCTAAAGATACTTAATTAACAAATTATGGGTTTTACCATTTAAATTATGGGTTTTAACGAAAAAATTTTCCTACAAAAGTTGTTAGTTTTGATAAGAACATTTCTTTGGTTAACAAAAAATGCATGGTTTCCATTTAAAAAAAACATTTTTGACCGTAAGTCAGCCATTTTGAATTTTGGACCCTATTTTTTAAATTTTTATAATGTCCCCCTTTGTACTCTAAAAGTCTCTAATAAGCAACTTTTTGATTGGATTAGTATTTTTAGAGAAAAATCGATTAGTATTTTAAAATGGGACACCCTGTATTATTGTTAAAACCTACAATGTTGGTACTTGTATGTTTGTAATTAAACGTAATATTTATCTCAACCCACAAAATACGTTGTTGGTTGGCTGATAACAATTTTAATAATTACGGATTACCCGGATATGTTCATACTATAACTATTGTGAGAAGCTCATTTGTGAAAAGACAGCACAGCAATTATATTAAAGATACAACATAATTTTTAGAAACTAAATTCAGCATTATGACATACTAGTGAAATATCTAGATTTCAGTATGATAAAAAATAATAAAATATCTTAAAAAAACCTTAACTTTATCATGGTAATTTGGAAGAATTTAAATTATTTTTTTTTATAAATAAATCCTGTAAAAATTTCAAGTTACATTAAGTATTACCTCATTGAATTAAGTATATACCTCTGGTTTATTTTACTTATCTTATGGCGTATAAAACTTACTACATAGTTTGTATGACATAAAAATAATAAAACATTTAAATTAATATTGGTTGTACTACCACCATACTATGATTATGATTTTTATGGTTTTATTGTACTAATATTTTCATAATACATTTTAATAATACATTTTTGATTAGTCTATACAGGGTAATCCAACTAACGTAAGACACTCATTTTCTCTGAAAGTATGAATATTTTGCGAATTTTTTTTTCCTAAAATTTTAGGTACATTTTTAACTACATTTTTCAATATTTAGAAAAATTTTATCTTCAACCCTTATACGTTAAAGAAGTACGAACCTCGTTTTTTCAAATGGGAACATATGTTTTAAATTCCATAAATATAAAGACAAAAAATCTAAAAAAATGTTAGCGTTTGAATTTTTTAACTTTCATCCATTTGTTCGCTGTTTATGACTTTGTATAGATTTGAATTTTTGTCTATATTTCTTAATAATTTCATTCGATTCGACAAAGACAAGTAGTTTTATTACGACGGTCATCACATCAAATATAATAATAATTTGATGTTAACGCATTCCTATCATAATCAGATATAATAAATAACCACACATTATTTGACGAAAGGTAGACTATTACGGATAACGGACTTTACACTTTAACCTAATCTAGCTGGAGCTAGTCATTAGCTGGTTATCTCGGATAACAATCTAGTATCTAAACTATGCATCAGTTACCACGGAATAATCGAGTGACTAGTACTCATAATATATTTTATTATTTGTACATAACATCTTTCGCTAACAAATTTTCACAGTTCACACATTTTCCATGAAATGAGAAATTACAAACTTAATTAAAAAATGTTAGTAAATTTACATTTTGCTTTATAGTAAATACGATAGCATGCTCATTGTAGTTATGTCATAACTCGTTATTTGATAGTTTTTGAAATATTTGCATAAATATATCAATTGATTATATTTGTTCTCGACTTTATATTCTTGGACACACCATTAATTTAATAGGTAAGTGTATTAAAGTTAAATAGATAATTTAATACAAAACGAATTCAATTAGCTTTTTTATTTTAGGTTGAATGCTTTATTTCCGAAAATATTTTATCATTTAAAAACCAATGTTATCACGTCAGAAATATCAATGGCGTTGAGAATGGGCTATACCAATTACTATGGAAATTACATTTCAATTGGACCCAAGACCTTACATTTTTATATCAATGTGTAAATTATAAAAAAAAAGTATTAATTTAATAGGTAAGTTTATTAAGTTTAATGGGTAAATTTAATACAATACGATTTCAATTAGCTTTTTAAATTTAGGTTGAATGCTTTTTACTGAAAATATTTCATCTTTTAAAAACCAAGGATATCATGTAAAATTGGTTTTGAGTATGACATATCAATTGCTATGGGAATGTCTTTCCAATTGGACCCAAGACCTTACAATTATGTATCAAGGTGTAAATTAAATTATAAGTATAAAACATTTATTTCTAATGTGACATTTTTTCATGTGAATGTATAATATCAATACTAAGAAATTTGAATGAAAAGTGTGTTGTGTTGTGATTAACTTAAAATGGTATGTGGGTATGTGGGTTGATAATACTCACATACCAGTTTCATTTATTTTTAAAAATATCAGTAATTAAGGTATGCATTTCATATTACTACATACAGAGAACACTTCTTGATAATACTATTATTGTTTTTTATTTTATTTTGAGCCTATGTAAGTATATTATTTTTATTTGATTAAACTTATCTATGGTAGTTGAAATGTCTACTTTCAGTTTAGTTATTTCTTACAATGAGCTAACCCATATATTGTGTGTTAAACATACATTACGGATATTTGATCATAAAGTTTTAGCTATAACTGACACAGGTATTTGGCTATCAAAGTTAAATTTTATATCAAATTTATTAATATACAATAATTCTCTCTTTGAAAAGTTGTAATTCTATTAATTTGTATTTAATGAATTCAGTAAATCAAGTAAATTATTTTTTTGAACTTGCCTAAGATAATTCTTATAGTTAATTTTATTTATTGAATTTTGATTTTGTTAGATTTGTATAATTACCAACGATTGTTAAAAGAAATAAATTAAATCAGTATTATAGAAGTTGAACAATTTCAAATGTATAGATATTGTTTTTGTTTAATATATTGATTGAATATTTTTAAAAATAGTAACATTTGTAATTTTTAAATTTATTGTTGTATTAATAGTTAGTTTATGAATATTTTATTAGTTAAATACTAATATTACAGCAAAAATTCTTTTAACCATTATTTGCATCATTAAAGGTAAACAAAAAGCAACTCTATTTATTTTTAAAATAATAACGTGTACAGGGTGATTTTTTTATGGTGGGCAACTCTAAATCTCGCTGTGTTTAATCAATAATTTAATAATTTTTTTTTATTGTATTTTTATATGTGATCTCAATTTTCCACAAATTTTGTCATGTTCTCACCACCTTTCAAATTTATTTTTTTTTATAGCAACTTCGACCAGTCAAAATTATGGTATGAAAATAATCAGTTTGAAAGGGGGTAGGTTAAACATAAACTTTATTGGAAAATTGTGGTCACATTATATGAAAACACTAAAAAAAAAAAATGTAATTATTAGTTAATCCCAGAGCGATGTTGAGTGGCCCATGATAAAAAAATCGCCCTGTGCATATTTGTCACATTTTTTTACATACTGCTTTTAAATTATTCTCTAGTCAAATATACGTTTTTAGGATTTGTATACTTCGTATACACAGTCGATTCAATCTTTTTTTTTTAACTGTCATGACTGTCCCGGTTAGCGAATTCGTCAAGAAACCATCATGATGACAGAGTTGGGCCTTCAATCCTGAGTACAATATTCTGCCAAAGTCTACGTGTCCCAAATTCATTTGTACTCGTTTTCTTTTTAAACGGTTTTAAACTTCAATAACTTTTATCGACTATGTGATGCTATGAAAAAATAAAACGTCTGGTGTTACACAAGATTTGCAATACGCATGTATTGAAAAAAGTTTTAACACTAAAGCAAAAAAATAAAATATAATATGGTTTGTTTTTGGCCACACAAAATAAATTTTAAGTCCGTCGATAAGTCGGTCTTGGAGTGGTCTTAAGGGCCTTAATAACCAACCGCAGGGTAACCCTAGCGCCTACATCGATTCCCGTTGCCGGATTGTCTAAAAGACGTCTCCTTCTCTGAAATAACAACACCATTCGCGGTTGCTAATTTGATAGCCGGCCGTCGGTCGCCGCTGCTATTCAAATCAACAATCGGCTTTTGCTGGGAAAATTTCCCAAATTTGCCTTTTAACTTATTATAGCGGTATACAAGTATCTGTGTAAAGTAATAGTAGTATATAACAATTGGTTACCTTGATTAGTTCTAAAAATAATTGCTTTATCTTAAAAATTAAAACGAAAAAATTGAGTATCCACACTACAAGCGGATACATGTATGAATGTCTTATGTCCACTATGATTATGTTATATATAATATACTGTCTGAAAAACTAATTGGCCAGAACATTAAAAATTATTTATCAGTATTTAATCTCTAGGCTCCATTAAGTTGGCCCCCACATCGAAAATTTGTATTTCTTTAAACATCATCGCATTGTGCTACGTTAGTGCTGGTTTGTGCCGAAAACTCCATCGTTAGTGCTCCCCCCGTTCCAAAGTTATACCGTTTTCAAAAGGGAGGCCATCAAACGATAGATACGTATAACAGTAATAGTACATTTATAGGTAAAAGAAACAGGTGCTTTGTAATAATAATTTTCATTATTTTCATTTTCATACCAAAGTATTAAAAAAAAAAGTCTGATTCATAATTGAAAACATTTATCATATTTTAGTACAAATAAAAAAAACCGATTATGTCATAATATACACACAACTAAAATAATACTTAAATCAAATAAAAATAGGACTGTTTTATTTAAGATATAACCTAAAAAAAAATTTATATCAATTGAAAGATTTTTTTGATAACTAAATTAAAATAAAATTATACATTTGTACAAAGTGTTTTTTAGAGTACATAATTATATTTACATTAACACGCGTGTTTATGTTGCATGCGATGGTCTTCGATTGCATGATGTTATAAATATTATCCCACATATTATTAATCCGTCGGCACATTGCAATATAATGACCAATAGTTGACAATTGTGGATTGTCACCAACCGTAAATCAAATACAATCACGTAAATGATAGTCAGTAATCTTTTATTTTATTGATGTAAGAAATTTATATAGTGGAACTTGCACAAAAGATCCTATATCAGAATTGTAAGATTTTGTGAACTCATAATTCGGAATTAAATCAATAAAAATATAAGGATGTGGAAACTCTACAGTATTGGTAATAAATGTTTGACAATTTATTTCAGGACAGTCGTAAACGTCAATATTTCATCAGGAGCAAGTGTTGCTGATAAAAGTTCATTTAGGTTCTCAATGTTGTTTTTGACAGTTTTAAAAATACGCCGTGCTTAATAATTGATCGACGAAAAGAACAAGAGTCACATTTTTGAAATTCTATAATTGATGGAAAATCTTGTATCATTTTTACGGCTTTATCGGTGTCGATACTATTACTCCTAGTGGTAAGGTGGTGGTGTTTGTTATACCCAATAATATTAAAAATGACACATTGACATGTTTTTGATATACAAAGGCGAAATAATTATATTAGCTCATGCTCTATTAGGTCTAGTCTGTAGAATTTCAGAACGGGTTTAATTCTCACACCCTACACTTTTTAGGCCTAATTTTCTGGCGTACGATCTAAAAATTAAACTAATACAGTTTTGATGTGCGCAATGTATAATATAAAGGTATTTATTAGAAAAATACATATAATAGCACTCCGACTTATGGTAAGTTAACCTAACCTAACACTGTTACGGCTAGGTTAGGTTTTAAGACCACAGTAACGCTTTTTACCAGTTAACTACCTCCCCGAAAATGCGCTTTGTTCAATAATGGTACAAGCTTTAATAATTAATGTTATTATCTTTCGTCTCTTCAAATGTAAAAACCTCGAAGCCAATAAATAAATATATATATATACAGGGTGATCCAACTAACGTAAGACACTCATTTTCTCGGAAAATGTGAATATTTTGAAAATTATTTTTTTTCTATTTTTTTAGGTATATAAGTTTTTCTATATTTTTCAATACTTTGAAAATTTTTACCTCCATCCCTTATACGATAAAAAGGTTCTAAGTTCGCGTTTTCAAATGGCAACATATGTTTTTAATTCCATACATTTGCAGTCGAAACATTTTAAAATATGTTTTCGTTTGAATTTTTAATTTTCATCCATCTAGTCGTGAGCTATGACTTTGTAAAGATATTACATTTTCTCTTAAATATTGTTATATTTCTTTGGTTTTCCAAAGACCGGGAGCCAATAAAATACTTATTTATGGTCGCATTGTCCGATAGGTACACAGATAACCAAACACAATAAAATGTTTTGTGATATTTTGGTTGACTAGCGATTCATATTTACAGATCACCGAGTTTTCTAACATACCGTCATGACAGATAGGTTGACAGACCTATATTGACAGCGGCTAACGAATGGCTATTTAACCACAACAATCAAAAACCGTGGTACAATTGGTTGATAACTGCTGCTATGATGATAATACATAATATTATTATCATTAATCTAGTTATCATATTTTTCTACTATCTATTTTCTACCACAGACTATATGAAAACAGATAGCTCACTCGGCCGAAAACAAAGGAAATTTTCAAAAAGGCTGATAAGGACTGCTAAATAGCATGAGTGTAGACCATAGACCTATAAAGAAATGGACTGATAGTAGAGAGAGAGGTCCGAATATCGACATCGTTAAAAAGAGACAGAGAGTTGTTAGGTTGATCATGGAAGAAATAATATTATCATGGAGAATTAGTAATATGATAATACCCGATAACGAAATTTTTATATTAAAATATTTTAATTAATCTTGTTAGTAATTAAATTATTGAATTTCGTTTAATTTCTTATAATTGTATTTCAATGTGTCATTCGTTCATGCAAAACAAAATCAAATAAAGATTGCATCATGCATCGGTAAGTTGAGACATTATTTCCTTATATTATATTTTTATACATTTGAATATTGATCATAGGTATATTACTAATAGTAATATACTAATAACATATAATCAATGATTTTAATAATATTATAACTTGTTTCAAAGCTGGCCTAGAAATCATGAAATGCTTTTAAAATGGGCAAATGCGATACGTATGTTTCAACCAGATTTTACTCCGACGACGCATACAAAAATATGCAGTAGTCATTTTATAGAATCTGAAATTTATGTATTTTTTTTATAAATATAATACTGTATACACATTTTGTTAATGTTATGTAATAGTAGGTACCTATATGGAAGTAATTTTTTTTAGAGTAATTTGTTAATTAAATTTTACTTTTCTTATCTTATCTTATTTACTTATTATTTAATTTCAAACAATATATTATAGAAGTATGTAAGAAATTATTCAATGTTGAAATGGTCGAAGTCTTTGATGATGAAGAAGGAAGAAATTTACTAGAAATGCCAAGTAATTTAGAAAATATTTTGTATTTTATTTTTTATAAATCTCAAAATAAAGCAACTTCTAATGTTTTTTTTTATTTTAGTAGATGAAGAAGATATTAAAAAATCTGACTTATGTAAAATGGTAGTTACTGAAACTGGTGATGAGGTTGTGCCAAATGAACCTAGCACAAGTCACTCATTCATAACACCCCCTAAACCTAAGTATGTATTCTGTTCTTACACAATTATTGTAGTTTTTATTTAAGTGTTTTTTCCCCCAGGAAACGTAAAACTTATGTTGGTGACTTTAAATCAGTTGAAGAATTGGAGAGTCCAAATTCTCGTTTGAAGTATTGGCTTGCCTCTAAAAAGACAATAACAACTCATCAACGTAAAATTCAAAATCTAAGACAGCAAAATTATCGTTTAAATAAAAAAATAAAAAATTTGGATCAGCTGATTGATCACCTGAAAGATGAAAAGAAAATTAATGAAAATTGTTTTTCATTACTCAAGGTAAATATATTATAATAATGTCAAATATATGTTAAAAAAACGCATTTTTTGTATAAAAAAATTAATTTAATTTAATTTTTATAGTTATTGCTGTATGTGTTAAATGGCTTGGTTGATAAGGTTACGTTCAGTGTTCAGTGTTCTATGGATTTGTTACCAAAGACAGGGCTCGGATTTTATGCAATCCTGACATCCAATCATGAATTTAAGTATCGTTGATCTGTATCCTTTTACTGTAATATTAATGGCTCATCACAAAAAATATTCTCCTCCTTTATCTTTTTACATTACATGGTTAACTACTATATATTTTATATGTTCTTCACAAAATAATTTTTAAAAATTTCATTGTACGTCTTAATTGTCAATTTTTATCTACCTAACATATTTCTAATAAGAACCATTGATATTAAAACTGATTCTATCTCAAACATTTTTATCATTATTGCAATGACTGTGTGTATTAATTTGTTATTTTTCAGTAAAATGTGATGTCATATCCATGGCTTTTATAGATATATTTAAATATCTATGAACAGTTTCATTGAGGAACAAAACAAAATGGACCGTTGTGTATTGTTAACAGTTTCACTCGTAATACAATTTTATTTAGCGTTGAAGAACATTTTTCTAAATATAATATTTCTTTACTCGTTTTAATAATGTATGAATAGCATAACTTCTTTGAATTTTTTAGTGAAATCAAAATAATGTTGGGGCTTTGTGTTTATATGTTTATATTTTTTAAATAAAAAATATACTATTGGTGATAAAAATAATAAAATTGTTGTGTTATGTCTATTAATTTTTATGGTTACAGTATAGTTCTTACTTTTGTTTATTTGTAAAATTATACCCTAAAGAATATATATATATATATATGTTTTTTTTAAGGATAGTCTACCTAATGCAGAAACTGCTTTAATTATGCGACAAATTCATCACGAGTCTGGTGCATACTCTCCTGAGTTACGTACTTTTGCTCTGACATTACATTTTTACTCGCCAGCTGCATATAATTATGTACGACAGACATTCCAAAATGCACTACCCGCCCCAAGTACCCTTCGAAAACGGTATTCATCAATTGATGGCACACCAGGTTTTACTGCGGAGTCGTTAAAAGCTGTAGAAATAAAACAAAAAGAAATGGAAAGTAAAGGGAAAAAACATGTGTGTGCACTATTAATGGATGAAATGTACATTAAGAAAGGCATTAGTTTTAAAGGGAATAGGTTATCGGGATATGTTAATTACACTGGTCTGCAAAAAAAATTTTTTTTTTCTCCTTATTATTTTCACGCATGATAACAATATATTTGGTGCTCTAAACACGGAATTTAACATACAAATAAATACAGCACATAGATTTTGAATATCATGTCTATTTAATCAAAAAACAATATCATCAAAGTAACAACAAATATAAAAAAGTGAAAAAAGACTACGGTCTAAGTTTTACAGTGAAAAATGCTAATTTTACAGTCATAAGTTATAGAAATATCAGTATATATTTTATCTCATTATGGTAATATAATTCAAATTATTTTGTAGTTTTTTCCTTTTCATCGTTTCCATCGATATTTCTCGGCGAATCGACCATCAAAAATCAGCAAGCATTGCGGCTGACCATTTTCCATTGTAGCGTCTTTCAATATGCATAATATCCTGATGAAACCTTTCACCATGCTCATCTGATACGGCACCAAGATTTTCCGAAAAGAAATCTACATGAGAGTCCAAAAAATGAATTTTGAGTGACATATTGCACCCTAAAGCTTTATAAGCAGAAAGAAGCTCTCGAATGATTTGTCGATAGTTATCAGCTTTTGTATTACGAAAATTCATATCGAAAAATCTAGACGTGATAGAAAAAATCGACCACCGGGAACAGATTCAGAGCATCAAAATCTTCATATTTATGACAAAATTTTTTGAAGGAGGATTTTGTTGCAGACCAGTGTTATGGAACTGGTACTGACAATTGCGATAGCTTACCGAAAGCAACTCAAGCACTTGTTTTTATGCTTATTGCCATTAATTCAAAGTGGAAAGTACCAGTTGGCTATTTTCTCATTAACGGCATAGGGGCAACTGAAAATGCCAATTTGATTAATTTATGTATTGGATTTGTAAATCAAACTGGAGCTCAAGTTAAAACTTTAACTTTTGATGGAACTGCATCAAATTTTTCTATGGCTAAGTGTTTAGGAGCAGATTTATCAATGCCAAATACTTAGCCATTTTTAAGCACGAAGAGTCAGGGATGGTTGTCCATATAATACTGGATGCTGCCCATATGTTGAAATTATGTCGCAATACATTAGGCGATTTAAAGGTATTATATACCGAAAAACTTGAACCTGTAAAGTGGTTATTTTTTGAAAACTTAGTGAGAATACAGGAAGAGATTGGCCTTCATGCAGGCACTAAACTTCGTAGTAGGCATATTCAATACCATAAAGAAAAAATGAAAGTGCGTTTAGCGGCTCAAACTTTCAGTTCAAGCGTGGAAGACGCTCTACAGTATTGTTCTGAACGTTTAAAATTAAAGTCTTTCGAAAAATGTGAAGCAACCATTATATTTTGTAATAGGATTAACAATATCTTTGATTTTTTTAAATACAAGAAATTTTTTGAGCAAAGCGCAGTTCAAAAAACTACTTTGTAAACAAAATGAAATTGAGGTGTTTAATTTTATTGATGACTCAATTAATTATTTACAATCCCTAAAATGTAATACTATGAAGCATATAAATAATGAAATACAAACAATTTCTATCTTAAAGTCTACTCGGAAGACTGGCTTTGTCGGTTTAATTATTACCTCAAAAAGTATAAAAAACATATTTATAGATACTCTCATAACAAATGATCTTGACTTTTTGTTAACCTATAAACTAAGTCAAGATCATTTGGAAATGTTTTTTCCAGAGTATTTCAATACTAAATATTGTATTAATAATAATATGATTGTTAAGTAAATTTAAATAATATACTAATTTGTAATAATTGAATGCGCGTTATATTTTACATTTTATATTTCTATATAATGTTATTATTAATTAAATAGTACTTACCATTAAACTTCGTTGGGATAGCATTGAATACGAGTCTGTTTTTGGTTGTAGCATTCAAAAACATTTTGTTTTCAAAATGTTCCCCACAAACTTTATAACTGTTTTTCAATGCAAGTGCTTCAGCCAGGTGTTCAGTCTCACAATTTTGCATCCATATCACTAGTCGTTCGTCTTTTGGATATTGGAAAAAACTTGAATTTCTGGAGCTTGCTCTACTTTTGCAAAATTGCACAGAACAACGCCATCCAGTTTTTCTGCTCTCCATTTTTAAATGGCGAATAAATTAACACTAAATACTTAATACTGTACTAAAAAATCACTATATAATTCAATCACTTCTAAATTAAAATAGTCACCAAGTCAAGCGCCAAATCGCACAGAACTGTAGACACGTGGGTACTAGAAAACCAGAAAGAGTCAAATGACATCAACAATAATGTGAAAAACGCTAAAGAGGCCACCTAAAGGAATGCGAGGGAGAAATGGGGATGAATAGCTGTATATACCTATACTAGAACCTTCATTCATTTCTAGGTAAACAGCCTATTGTACTTTAACACAATAGAGGTGCACCCGACTGCAATATGTTGAATTCGATAAACGTTATACATTGGGAAGGTACAGACAAATATTTAGGTACAAATTCTTAACGAAACATTTTCTCGCAATTTATACATTATACATTGTCCCTACACAAGAATTATAAATTATGTACATTTGACATTTTCATTTAAACACTCTTTTTTCCCCCGCTAACAAATAATTTTGCTCAATGCTGTGAATTACATATTAAACACTTCAAGTCTCTCATAATTTCAGCAACCTAATACATCATCTTGATAGCGATCAAAGAATGAGACTTTAGATCTACTTAAAAAAAATTGAACAATTGTAGTTTGCCGTACATGATTTTGCTTTGATTTCCTAAGCAAAATATCATGTGTTCGCCATTTATAGGATAAAATAACTATATACCAGTAACACGTGATTTTTAATGTTTATTTTTAATCGAATTTAAAGTAGTAATAATACTTAAAATATATATTATATTAAAATTAAAAAAAATAAATTAGATATAAAAAACGACAATTTATGCTTAAATCAGTGGTCACACTGACTTAATTTATGGTCACGTGCCGTCTTGGTTTTTGTTTACATGCCGAGTGAGCTATCTGTTTTCATATAGCCTGTGGTTCTACATTCAACAAGTAACAGCACAGTGCAACAGATTATTATTATGCATTATAAAAATTATAATTTTTATAGTTTTTATAGGTAGTAAACAATAGCTTTAAAATTTGGCTGACAATTTCATAAGTGGATACATTGAATGGACAAGCGTCGCGAAGCGTTACTGTTATTTGTCTGGTCATGTTAAATTTATTCAAAATATGCTCTGTGCTCAAATAATTGTTTTAAACAATTTACACTAAATAAGGAATTTTGGATTTAATTTGCTTACTATTTTAATTCTACAGTAAATATTTAAAATGTTGCCTATTTTACATTTATAACTTAACTTTTTTTTATTTATATAAACAACTTTATTAATATAAAATAATACAATAAAGTGGACTGTGTTTAAATGATTAAGTTGTCTAAAGACTAGATATATGTAAACAGTGATAAAGGAACCTACAACAAAATCACAGTTTAGTTTGAAATTGTATTAATTATCGACTTAATTTAAGTCGGTAGTTCCAAACTGTGATTCAAAATACTTTTAAAAAATATTTTTTCTGTTTTCCCTATCCTGTTGGCAAAACAGATTTGATTTTTCTGTAACGGTAAATTTTTCAACATCATTGATATTTCATTTTTTTCAAGTCAAGTTGTTTATTATCGAGATCCGGTTAGTTAAAATATGGATCTATAGGATGTGACTCAATTACACAAAATCACACAATTATACTCAAACTTCAGAAATAAAGTTGGTGTTTGTGTCACGCAAACATTAAATGATCTGAACTTGTCTTTTTTATTTTATTAATAACTATTAAATTAAATGGTTTACATGTTTCTAATCTTTTTATTAGTACTTACTATTTATTATTATAACTTATAAGATATATAATGTTATAATAATAGTGATTCTAAAGCCTTTATAAAAAAATATGTCTGCTACAAAAATTTCAAATTGAAAAGTTAATTCTTTTACAGTTGAATCCGCTTTTTTTTTATTTCATGTATAATCAGTACTTTCTTATTTTTATTATTTTCTTCACTATTTAATGTCTAGAAAATTAAAAGCTTAATAGATTTTAGTTGTTTAAAAAGAAAACCATTATTTGATATTTCCTTATTTTCTATAAAAATTAAAGTATTGACATTATTAAACTATTATAATAGGTACGTTTTACTAAGATTATGTAAAAGTGGCAATATCAAATCAAAAATAGCCTTTGCTAAATTTTAGTCTCTAAATTTAACAATTATTCTGTAATAAAACACATTTTTAAGGATTTAAATTTTAGGGAATTTGTACGCGATAAGTTTGTTTGATTTTATACACTTATTTTTATGTATAAATACAAATAATTATAAAATCAATTATACTGACTTATAATGCATAGTTGTTAAAAATAATATTTGTTTACCTTTAATGATGCAAATAATGGTTAAAAGAATTTTGCTGTAATGCGTATGCGACAATTCGCCTACTTTAAAGAGTTAAAAAACAATTTTCATTAATTTTTACTGAGTACTTTACAAAATTTAAACATTGATAACACATAGTAAAACAGTTGTATTGATAAATTTCAACAACAAATATATAGTATAGTATAACATTTAAAGAACAATAATACTCTTTTGTCTGATAATATAAGTATTTAACTAATAAAATATTCATAAACTAACTATTAATACAACAATAAATTAAAAAATTACAAATGTTACTATTTTTAAAAATATTCAATCAAAAATATTAAACAAAAACAATATCTATACATTTGAAATTGTTCAACTTCTATAATACTGATTTAATTTATTTCTTTTAACAATCGTTGGTAATTATACAAATCTAACAAAATCAAAATTCAATAAATAAAATTAACTAGAAGAATTATCTTAGGCAAGTTCAAATAAATAATTTACTTGATTAACTGAATTCATTAAATACAAATTAATAGAATTACAACTTTTTAAAGAGAGAATTATTGTATATTAATACATTTGATATAAAATTTAACTTTGATAGCCAAATACCTGTGTCAGTTATAGCTAAAATTTTATGATAAAATATCTGTAATGTATGTCAGACACACAATATATGGGTTAAATCATTGTAAAAAATAACTAAACTGAAAGCAGACATTTGAACTAACTTAAATAAGTTTAATCAAATAAAAATAATACACTTACATAGGCTTAAATTTTTCACAGGCATCTAAAGAATTAAAAGTTGAACTTTCATCACTACAAAGAGGTTTTATTCCTTTTAAATCGTTATTTTCATTCATTCCATTATCTGATGATATTCTTGATTTTTGTTTTAACACTGGTGAAATATTTGTCACTAATCTAACTTGTTCATGTTTGGTACTTAGGCCTGTTCTGTATTTTCTTCTAGTTCAAAGCTTGAACAAATATCTAGAATTGATTCTTCATTAGATTCTGACTGAATTTATCTGAATAGAATTATAATAAATTAGTGTTTCATTGGTTTTGACATATTCTTCAGTCCGATCCTGTGAGTCTGCATCGATGACTGAAACGCTAGACAGTAGATGATCATCAAAATCATGTCTAAGATGTTTACTTCGAAATAGTATGGCATTTCCTTTAATTGATTTAAAATGTTTTGCCACAAACCGATCGGCAGTCATTGGTCTCGTTTCAAAACGCAGAATACGTGTTTCTAATCACAAATGTCTCTTTCAACAGGAGCTGAAGAAGCACTGTGTATGGAGATTGAATAATTGAACCATAACTCCAGTCCACATTGGAAAATGTTTGCATAAGCGTAAAATAATATTACTTAATTAATGTAAATAATACGCAGAATCGCGGTCACCTTTCACCTTTGAATTTGCGACAGCAATATTTTTATTGTCCTGTTAAAAGAGTACCTACTATCTTACGTAAAATTGCTTCAATTTTAGCTTCGATGCAGAGCGGCGAAGGTATTGGTTTTACTCTGATGTGGGCTATTTTTCAGTCAGTTGTATCAAATTTAAATTATACCAATTTCCTACCCCCCAGGGGGATACAAGTTATTTTGTTTATTGGAGTTTTTAGCCGTAATTTTAAGACCTTTGGGTTAAAAATTGGCCAGTAGTTGGAACTCATATGTACCCATAACATATAAAACGGAAAAAAATTCGGCACTACAGTTTTTTTCCAATTGCTGGAAAACTGTGTTTTCGCAGATTGCGTATATTTTAACAAAAACACCTAAAATCTTAAAAAAAATGTATCAAGTTATTAAAACAGTTTTATGTAGATCTATGCACAATGATACTATTAAGTTTTGTGCTCAAGTACCACTTTTGACTTTAAGTTTACACAAATTAAATTTTTGTTTACACTACAAACACGGTGTACCAGATGTGAGAATCGAACAGACGCTAAAAACTGTCGGTTGGTAACGTCGACCCGTGTTAGGTTAGGTTAGGATCCAATAGTCTGTATCATAATATGGTGTTTATTACATGATTAAATCATGTAACTGATTACAATAGATACACGATTTATTGGGAAAAAACCGATCCGCGTAGTTATTAAGACACTTAATCGTTCTGACACGGCAAAACCACTGTCGTTATCTCGTTATTTTATCGCCCACGTTTTATTACCGTACCGAAGGTCAACTATGAGTATATAAGGTCCAACTACCTGCAAATTATAAAGAGCACTGTTTTTATTGGATCCATATTAAGTGTTGGTTTTTATGCAGTCTACCACCCCAAAATTTATTTCATATTACTTAATTTTTTTAAAAGAAGACTAATGTTATGAATATTGTTATACTAATATTTATTTAAAGAGATTTGCGCTGGATTGTTTAAATTATCTTATATTAGATAATCTGCTTCGTGCTAATTAAAATGTTTTAGTTTATCAACTTGTAGTTTTGTTTATTTATATAATATTTCATTATTTTACTACTATGTTCAAATTAAGATATATTTTAATAATAATTAAAAGTCATGAATGATAATACTTTATTTTATGACAAGATCAAATCTCGTGAACATTTAACTTTGTGATACTTCTCCTATACTATTATTAAAAAACACAATTTTTAAAATTTCCATAAAAGGTTCTTGTTTAATAACATCCAACAGCCGACCGCTAGTGGCTATAAATGTTATTAATATTTAACTAATAAGTAATATATGTAGGTAAAATTTATTGTTTTCTCCATCACAGTACCAGTATACGATTTATTTTAATTTAAATGTAAGAAAATCAATTTTTCTTTAGAAAATAACATGAAATTAATATACAGAATGGGACAGTACAACGGCGATTTTTCAATGTATTTTTTAGTTGCAGTTTGTTTTGTACATTGTCAATCTAGTAAAATAGAAGTATAATATAGCTTTGAAATAATATAATACATGAAGTATAAATAGTTAGTGTGAGATTGCTCTAATGGAAGTATCTAATACATAATTATTAATTTTATTGAGAATAAGCCATTATAATTTAAACTATGGAGTACAAACGATTGAAACATGAATCGTCGACCATTCCAACTCAATTTAACAAGACATTGTATTTGTGTTATTTGGTCCACTATGTTTTTACAAAAAAAAAAACAGTACAGTGAGGTCTGCTTTGATTCCATTATGCCTATACTCTACTGTTCTAGTCCTCTCGGATAAAATCACTTTCAAATTAACGCTTTGATGCTTATTTGTAAATACAGAACCTTAATTTAATACTTTTTAACTTTGCTGGTTTATACTGTGCTTGGTTTTTATTAATTTACTAGCTAAATTGATGAGTTGACCAACATTATTTTACATATTTGTTAGCGCTATATTTCACACAATGTATTGGGAATTAAGTTATTTTTTTACCTGTCGTGCCTTGTAGAGCAACATTATATTAACCAATGATGAAAAACTTTTTTTTTTTAAATTGTCTGCATATTAACGCTATTTTGTATTGTTATTTCAAAGGTAACAAATTAAATGTAGAAGTTCAAAAACCAGAAAAAACAAAGCGTTAATTTGAAAGTGATTTTATCCGAGAGGACTAGTACAGTAGAAAATCTATTTTAAATCATTTCGAACTACTTTAAGCTAACAAGAATGCATACTAAAGTATAACGCAAACGAACCAGGTATGCTCCATACCTGGTTCGAATCATTCCGAAAATTAGATTTAGTATTTGAATTTTTTTTCAACATTTTTCTATACATGTGTCTAATTATTAACCATAATTGATCAAATTACTTAGGATAGATATATGATTTTATTTTATGTACAATCTAAATTCGTATCATTCGTTGTCTTACTTTGATCCACAAAAAAAACTTCAAATTTAATTACAAAATTAAAAAGCAAACGTCCTATTTAAGATACACTGATTAGTCTTGGGTATCGATATTTTTTTCTGCACATGTTATATGGTGTTTGTTAGACAAATATTTAGACTAAACTTTGAGCCTTTCTCCCGAGGGGAGGGGAAGTTGTCTAAATTTCGGGGTTTTCCACGTGCAGTTTTTTGTTATAAGACTTTATATTAAAAATGCTAAGGTTATAATAAACTAAAAATATTTTCGAAAAGCATACAATGTCGGCACTTGTACATACATGAGAATGTCTGGGTACATTTTTTTTGCCATCGATAAAATATATTCATACATTTTAAGCTGAAAAATACGTCGATCTAACGACAAAAACAATGTATAAAATTGTCAATTTTCGAATTTCAAATTTCTTTTTATTGTATGCACATCTTAGTGCTACTTTTTTCATTGAAAATTTGAAGGTCTTGGCATGTTATTGAATCGGATATACTATTTACATACTATTTAAGAACAGAGCTATTTTTTAAACTACTGTCTTAAAAAGTCCGTAAAACAAATAGTAACCTAACCTTAAGTATGGCTATCGACTGATGTTCACAAAGGAAAAAGCCATTACAATTGGGGTTGGGGCTTGAGTTGACCGAGCTGACTAAATGTGATAAAATCACTTTTGAAAAATGTAATTAAAACCTAAAACTGGTATTTGAACACTAAAAACTACTGAAATCACTCTAAATAGTATCTGTAAAAATATCGGCATGATTTGATCATTCTTTTTTTTAGATTTAACAAAAATGCAGTTTTCCGATAGTTAAAAAGATTGTACTGCGAATTATTACTTCGTCTAATATGTTATGGATACATTTTATGAGTTCCAACTCTTGACAATTTTTTTCAAATAAAAGTTTCTACAACTACGACTAAAAACCCAAAAAACTGGGATCTCCCGTTGGGGGCTGTCAAATGGGTATTTTTTAAATTTGAGACTAATGGCGTATACGGAAAAATCAAGTAAATATTCTTAATAAATTTCAACTCGATTCGACGATTTTCTCGAATTTGATAAAATCATTTTTACATAGTAAAAATATAAAATATTTATATTGATAAAAAAACTGTAAAAACAACAATGTGCTTAAAATTAGCCTATAATTATTGCACACCATTAATACGAATCATGTTGCATCATTGAAACAAGACTGCCACAACTCAAAAAATAAAATTTTAAGAAAATATAACTTTAAGATTGAACCTGCTCCCAAATGGTTAATTTTAACTTTTAAAGCTTTAATTTTAATATTTTGCAATTATTTTTGTTACCCGATGCTTGTTATTTTAATTTCAAGCTACTTAGTTAAATCTCTGCCAGACACAAAATATTGAGGTTATGGATATTTAGCAATGGGGTTTTAATAAACCAAACTGCAAAATTTGATTGTTGTGGCAGTTTACCATTTCAAATTAAATATTTTATAAGCCTTAATGAGAAATGTGACAATTTCGTTTTTCTTTTTAAATTATTTATTGCTACAACACAAAATGTGGTAGTTTGTTATTATTTCACGATTGTCATCCAGTTAAGAATTATTATTATATTAAAAGTTAAAATGCCTCAAATCGAAATGAGACAGTCTTGATTTATTATGCTTAAGTATAAAAAAACTGTAGCAGTATTATACAGGGTCCGGCAGAAAGATCTCCTTGATTATGATTGCTAATAAAAACTAAACAAAATTTGACAGACAAAAAGAGAATATATTACTAAGATCCATACATAATGCGGTTTTAATTTATTTAGTTTTAAATAAAATATCACTCAGGTGATGGCCTCCGTTGGTGATACATTGGCTTATTCGCTCTCGGCAGTTTTCCATTACTTTAATCAAAGTTTCTGGTTGAATAACCGCGACTTATTGGACTATAAGTTCTTCGGGTTTTTGGTTAGAATTCTTAAACTCCTTGATTTTAGTGACGTTTAGCTTTAGGTGTGGTGGGGTTACAGTAGTGGGGACCATGGCTTTGTTTTCGTTGACACGTGCGGTTCTTAGTAAACAACATGGCGTGGTCAGGAGAGCATCGCGCTTTTGTCGTCGAAGAGTTCATTAAAAATGGAGGATCACCGGTCACAACAAAGCGGTCTTTTCGCATACGGTTTGCGCTCGGTCGGCGAGATCCAGTTCCAGACACAAAAACAATCAAAAATTGGGTATCGAATTTTCGAAAAACAGGTAATTCATTAAATAAAAAATTTTATGGGCGACCTTGGACTGTTACGGGACCGGAAAATGTGGCCGCAGTGAGAGCGTCCGTTGCGCAGTCTCCAAGGCGTTCTGCACGAAAACACGGGGCTGCCCTACAGATTTCTGATCGAAGTGTTCGGAGAATTTTGCATAGAGTTGCAAATGCATCTCTATAAAAAAGTGATCGCACAGGAATTGAGTGTAAGAGACTTTGAAACCCGTGTAATAATCTTTCGAGATCTTCTTCAAAACCTTCGCCCAACAGACATTATTCTTTTTTCGGATGAGGCACACTTCCATCTGTCAGGTGCTGAAAATAAGCAAAATTGTCGATACTGGTCTGACATCGATTCTTACTAAAAACATTAGGCTACTATAAAATCATATTAAATAATGTATGTTATTTTTTATTTTCATTTAAATTGTTAAAATACATTTAAAAACCTACCTCTTATTATTATTTTTCAAATTACAAAAAATGTTTTTTTTAAGCATAATAATCAGTAAAAGCTTAATATGTCCATTTTTTCTAAAACCTCTAATTGATTGAGCCGATTTATTTAAACGTTATGAAAAAACTTTTTAAAACGACAATAATATTTGTAGAAAACATTTCCATTTTTTTTTTTTTGGCTGTCTGAATGAGGTAAAAAAAAAATGGCAACAATAACAATTTAGGAGTTGTTAAAGTAACGGTTTACAAAATGTATGAAATGTTCCTTACTAAGTTAATGTTTCTTGTTTGTTAAAAAATTGTATATTTTATTTTTAGGTTCTATACTTGCTTAAAATAAAGAAAAAGAGTTTTATGTAAAATAAATGTACTGTTGTATTGCACATAATTTAATATATTAATAAGATACATTGATATTGAAAGTAGGTTGAAGTAGATTTGAATAAAAATAAAGATTTATTTATTAGTGACATAATTATAAACTATAAATTACTTGATTGGTGAGGTTGGAATAGTACTATAATGTGTATAGTACATTAAACTACAGGTTTAAACTTTCAAACTCGAAATTCGCCACGGAATAAAATTATGAAAATAATAATATGATTTTCATTCAAATCTACTCCGTCCTTCTCTATTAATTATGAAGTACAAAATTTTTTTCCAAATTTGACTAAGACATTCATTAGATTTGTCGTTGTATAACCAATGAAAATGTTGGATTTTTTTAAATCAATTTTAGTCGTTGATTAAAATTAGAGTCTATTGTTTTCTTATCAAAATCAAACAAGAATATTACCGAATATTTTAATATTAACTAGTATTGTAGTCGGCTAATAATCGCGTAATTAATTAATTTGTTAAATTCCAATAATATCTTTTTTTATTCTAGGGGAGGCTTTTATAATGTTTGTAGAAAAAGGTAAGACTTCTAGCAAAATGGGTTCTTAGATAACATTTTATTTTATAAATATTTTCCTTGCAGATAATGTAAATCCACAACATAAAGATAAAAGTAAATATGGCACTTTTTAAATTTAGTTTTAGGTAAAATTATAATAATATTTTCATTGAAGATGAAGATCCGGATCATGTAAATCTAGGTAGGTATTATGAAATTTTCTAATTTTCATTTAAGTAATATTAGGATATTTTTTTAGTTTTTCTTTTTGAAGATATTTGTGTTTATGCTGCATTACAATATCAGACGATATTTAAATGTCTATCTCTTTTAGTATTTCATAGAGCTTTATCAACTTTTGAAACTTAAATGGTAACGCTATATATTTTATTAGCTTTTTAAATTAAGAATGATTTAAAAACTTAGGACAGGAGGAAGGGCGAAGAGTACTAAGAGTAGAGTAATCTGCGCATGTTTCTCGACTGCACTTCACCTCCCGTCCTAAATTTTAAACCTATAAATAACTTGAAATTATTCAAATTGTTTATCGACCGGTCAACATTTTCAGAAAATCATTCTTAAATTAAAAATTCAATTAAATATATTGATAGGTATAAGTTACCTTTTGAGTTTCAAAAGTTTCCCTAATCGGTCCAGCGTTTGCGACCTTATACATTTTAAGCACAATTTGTCATAACTTGTGTTTGTACTTTATTATATTAGGTATTTAAAAAATAGTTTTTATACAATATGTAACAGGCATAAAAGTGCTGATTATTTGGCTAACACACATTTTTTCGAGGGCAATATTTTGTTATTTATAATTTTAAATAATATGTCTTCAAAATTATTTTACTGTTGTATCAACTATATTTTATTTGAGTTTTCTCACTGTGCTTAGTTTTTTTTTTTTTAATTTAGTTAAAACTTTAATTTAAACTTACATTAATTTGTAGGTAGGGGAAGGGGGTGCCCACCATTTGCTGCACCTATTGCAAAATATTTAAACACAGATATTTTACAATTATGTAAAACATTTTATATAATGTATTATATTTTTTAAAAAAACTGTTCTGCTTTACAGATGTTCTCTTTGTTATTAAACCAGAGTGAGTACTAATATTCTTATCGACGCTTTACTTGAAAAAACCAAAAATTGTCAACTTATTTTTTTAACAAGGTCAAAATCAGTTAAGCTTCCAGACTATTTATACTACCAATAGTTTTAATAAAATTTGTATACGTTATAACAAATAAAGTAGTCTTTAGCTTAGTAACGTTTTCAATCGCTGATAATTAGGATATATATATATTTTTTTTACTTTAAAGAAAAGGGGGACATTTTTTAATTGTTGACATTACCTCAAGTGAACGACTTCTAATTTGCATATTGGCTATAATGAACACGATTTCACCATTATACAGCGTGTTTCACGTGGCCAATCCAAATAATAGGCATCTCCTATAGGGAAATTGATATTTGTTTTTGTTCTGCTCTGTCTTCGAAATTTTTTATGATGATGTCTCCTAAAAACCATATTTCAAATAGACACATAATACAATCAAGGGCAAGTGGCCTCTTGCGTTTTTTTAAGAAATACCCATGCAATTGTTCAGGATATTGAAAAAAATAAAGCTATATAACTTTTTTATTTTACTTACCTATTAGTTTCGATCATTATGCCTACATTGATGCTATCAAACAGAATCACAACCACAAGATACTTGGTAATAATAAGTTCGGAAGAAAATTTGAATTTAAAGTATCTGAACTGGTTATTGACACTCTATTCGTCATTAACAAATGATACTTTTTGGAATACAAAAAAAATAAAACTTTTTATTGTAAGAATCATGATACATATTTTTGAATTTTAAATAAACATAAAATTATAATAGCTTTGTTTTTAACAACAATATAATGTCATAATAATTAATTACACAATAAAAATATTTTAACCAACATACCTATACAACAATGTGTTTTTGGTACTTACCTCATTCGCCTTAAAAACTTCTTTACAGCTATTGCAAATTATAGCATAATAAATTCTCAACCAAACTCTGGTGCTAATTTTAATCTACTACTTGACTTTGTTTTATATTTTCAGAATAGACTATGCACAAAAAAATGTAGGTACTTAAAATCTAGTCTTAAAATTATGTCTACATACGTTTGATGATTCAATTTGAGTATTTCTTCTTAAAGTATACATGATGGTTTTGAATTGTTTGAATGTCTTGATGATACTTATTTTCTAACATGCTTCTCGTAACTAAAAAAAATAAAATAATAATATTATAGCTGTGAATATAAGTGATATACAGGTTAATTAAAATTATTGGTAGTATGTCAGACTGGTAGCTTAACTGATTCTGACGTTGCAAAAAAAAAAAGCAAGTTGAAAACGTTTTCAATATAGTCGAGAGCAAGTGGCCTCTTACATTTTTTAAGGTATACCTATACTATTGCACGGGATATTTAAAAAAATAAAGTTATAACTATTTTATTTTAATCACTTATTAGTTCCAAACATCCCATTTACAATGATGCCATCGAACAGCTTAAAGAAAACGGAATAGTAGGTAAAGATAAATACAAAAGAGGATTTATATTTTTATTAAAAGATGTACGCTTTGGAACTGTTACTCCAAAAGTTGTGCATAGACATACTGCACTTTAATCTTACTGATTTCGGCGTTATTATGATTATATTATTATGTTAGTTCCATTCATACTTGATAGTTCTTACAAGGAAACCTTATTCAAAGACCTAATGTTTTACATCTACCCTAAAATTATCATTGTAACACATTTTATTTTGAATTTTATAAAAACATAAAATTATAGTGCTTTTATTTTTAATAACAATATAATGTCATAATAACATGTCTAATAAAATTATATTTAATACAAATACATTATCGTGTGTTTTTGATGCGTAAATTATTGGCCTTGGAACTTATTGATAACTATTGAAAAATATAAAATAAAATAAATTATTAGGGTTGAAATTTAAAATATGTCATGTATTTTTATGGAACAACCTGAGATGTTAGAAATTCAATGAAACAGGGCTGATAAGCTGATTTTTTTTTGTTACTGACAAATAATTCTAATAGTTCATCAAAATGGTAAAACATTTTTTACTAATAACCGTGACCACAATGGTTTTGTCTTAGAAACATTTCTTTTATCGCAGATCTACATTGATTTGTTTAATTCAAGTTTCTACCTACTTGGCTTTATTTTATATTTTCCAAATAGACAATAAGCACAAATAAAAAAAACATTACTATCATCATATAGTTTTAGTTCTAATAAACGTATTTAAGATGCTCTTTAGAAGCTCTTTTTGTACCCTTTCAACATATAATAAAGACAAATTATCATCACAAATTGGAAGTACAACACAGTCGAAACTAACAAAACATAGTTTG
Source organism: Adelges cooleyi (assembly GCF_023614345.1). Taxonomy (NCBI): domain Eukaryota; kingdom Metazoa; phylum Arthropoda; class Insecta; order Hemiptera; family Adelgidae; genus Adelges; species Adelges cooleyi. The sequence continues at coordinate 2,830,037 of NW_026095978.1, forward strand.
TATTCACAATTTAAAAAAAAGTATGATTAAGTAATTTTATATTAAATCAAATAAACAAGATTGTAATAATATTAGTAGTAATAGTTAATACCATTTAAAGAATATGTCCATAATCTTTTGATAGCTCTTTTGCCCTGTCGACCAATTTCCATTGTTTTTTATCCGTGTCATATCTATCGCAATGAAGTATTCTACGGAATCCAAATAATAATCCTTACCCGAGCAATCATAGCCTCCGACCTAAAAATAAAAAATGTTTCTCGCCATCCTCGTTTCTAGTATCCATAGTACTTCACGCAGCAATCGCCACTGCTTGAATGACCGGTAATTGCAAAAATAATCTGAATACAAATTCATACAAATGTCAGTCAATAAAAAAATACAGAATAAAAAAAAAATTGAGTTTTAAAATTTTACTACCTACATTTGACCCAATTGAAGTATTTTTTCCTAACGCACATGAAGGTTTTCTATCTAAGTTGATCGTTTCGATTAACAAGTGAGTAGAAGCTAAAACAGGTAATAATATAAAAACTGTGAATACTAGTACAACAATACAATAATTATTCGATAAGATTAAACTGTTGATAAACATTTTCTGAAATGCAATATTGAAATTTGCAGTATACTAAAATGTCGGAACTAAAAATTTAAGTAATAAATGTCTGTGCGATTGTACTAATTAATACAAATTAATTTATAACTTATTGGAAGAATTGATAAAATTGTTTAAAGTGTTCTGCCATAATGATCTCCTTAGTTATTTTTCTTGACATATTTGCAATTGGTTTGATCAGTAATTATGAAAATAGTCTTCTCTAAAACATACTATAAAAAAAATTAATTTTCCAATTTTTTTTAAGGAAGTGGAGAATTTTTCGAGGTATGTAAATTGTTTATGTGTAAACGTTGTTTGGATGTGTATAACAAACAAATTAAAATAGATTTAGCGCGGTACTAGCTTTGGTTTGTAAGTATAATTATTTTTTCGATATATAGATGTCAAGTAAATAATCAACAAATGTTGTGACATTAGGACCCTCAGGGTTTATTAAAATTCTAAAGCGAACAAATCTCAAACATCTTCTGGGTCTAAAAATACTAATCCAAAATACATTTTAAGGCTATCACTTACTTTGGTTTCTGTTTTATAAACTATTGTTGAACAAAATTGTTTAGTTGCTCTCTCTGCAATTTTGTTGCAAATGATTACATTGTAATGTAATAAAATGTCAAACAATAAATTTAATGTGATTTGACAGGTCATATTTCCTATGAGTTGTTCGAGGCCAGATATTATGAAAACGCTAAAATAATAGCCAGAAACTTGATATGTTTAATAGCCACCTTAGACACTAGATGTTAATATACTATTTCATTTTCTATAATTCCACCACTGCTCTAAATTTATTCGGTACTTCAACGACACGTGAAAATGCTCTTTTGTGGTTGCAGACTCAAAATTGGCTGCAAAATTTACAGTTCCCATTCATGCCAATGTACTGAGTTTAACTGCAGTCGTTAAAATATACATACAACTGAGTCTTTATATGCATTTTTAGAAACAATATTATTTGTGTACAGGTATTATTGCTGCGTCTTGTTGCATCAAGTGTGCAAGTCCGATAATGATAACAATACTAAGGTTTTGGTTTACAATCGCTAGTTTTAAAACTATCACATTTTTAAGCTTCATCGAGGTCATTCAAGCTTAAAAATAATGTTATTTATGTGCTTGAGTTGTGTTTCTTTGGTACACACGCAGTTGACAAAATAATATATTTATTTTAGGCGTGTGCAGTTGGTAAGAGTAACTATGAGTGACCGCAGAGATCATAAGATCTATTTAAAAAAACTTTTTATCTATTATCTATTTTATCAACTGTTTTAATTCAACAACATACAACGAATCAAAAATAAATAATATATCATACTAATAGTAATTTTTCTACACTAAATAATGAGAGAAAAATCAAGTTGATATATAATCAAACGTATTTATAGATATTTGTGCAAAAATCCATCCAAAATTAGTTTTGTAGTTTTGTACTTGGTTTGTTTTATGACCTTTTAATTCGTTCAAACTATTATTATTTTAATTTTTATGTTCCTTAGGTACAACATCATGGTATGAGATTTATTTTGGATCTTAAACGGGCTCAAATAAGTAGTAATATTGATTTTTTTTCATCTGTCAGCACCCAATAAAATTATATTAAATTTCTACCATTCCACCTGTCCCATAAAAATACTTACTTAACACATTTTAAATCTCAGCCACCATTTTTTTTTTTTTTTTCAATAACGCAAAACGTATATGATGAAAATTATGTTAAAAAAAGCCTTATAAATAAAATTAGAAGGACCAATAGTAGGACGAGTGTTTATGATTTAGGCTGCAAAGATAATAAAGAACTCTCAAGGCCAATTACCGACAGTTGATTTATTTGATAATAACGGATATCATTACACAATTTTATTTTAATGGAAATCATACAATTATAATCGCAATATTGTCGAAATAATAATACGTTCTATTTCGAATTGAAAATTCAAATAATATATATTATTATTACTACAATAATTATGATTGTACTATTATTGCTGGTTTTATTCCTACTTTTCAGAAAAAGTTTTGAGAACTGGATACATCTTAGTTTTTAAAAATATAAAAATATAATCATAATGATCTCGAAATCGATGAAATACAATTAATGTATACATTATTTGGATGGAGGAATTCCTCCTTGGCGAAATAATGTTCCAAATATCAGTTCAGCTGCCTCAAAAGTGTATTTGTAGTTGTATACATTTTCGCCGGTTATTCCCATTTTCGTAATGTTATTGGATATATAAACGTAGCAAGGTTCCCTGAAACCAACAGGTAATTAAAATAAACGTTCAACAACTGGCCATCAATTGTGTAATTAATTACACGTGTAATGTATTAAAATATGTTTAAAATAGAAAAAGTCATCATAAAAAAAATCCAAGCCAGAGAGCAAAAAAGCTAAAAACTCAATTTCTCTTTTTCGAGTCTGTATCAATTGTATAGTTAATCAATACATAGCCAATCTACAAAACAATAATCGACGACCAAAGGTATTTTAGAATGTCAACAATTTACTCCTTACCGTGAAAAATACTAAAAAAAAAATAGCGATTGAAAAAGTTACCTAGCTAAAATTTAGCTTTCTATTCTTTTTTTAATTATTTCTTTTCGTTTGTTTTGTTACTTTGTTTTTTTGTTTCTTTCTTTTCTTCCTTCAACTTCTTTTATTGTTTTTTTCTTTCTTTCTTTCTTTATGTATTTTCTTTCTTTGTTTCTTTGTTTCATTCTTTGATTCTTCTTTTCTTTCTTGTCTTTCATTCCTATCATAATTTGTATGTTTTTTTTGTTTTTTTTTCTTTTCTATCCTTATTTCTTTATTTCTTTCTTTGTTTCATTGTTTCTTTCTTTAATTCTTTCTTTCTTTTCTTTCTTTTCTTTCTTTTCTTTCTTTTCTTTCTTTTCTTTCTTTTCTTTCTTTTCTTTCTTTTCTTTCTTTTCTTTCTCTTTCTTTCTTGTCTATCTTTCTTTTCTTTATTTGTTTGTTTGTTTCTTTCCTTTTTTCTTTCTTTTTTTCTTTCTTTTCTTTCTTTGTTTCTTTCTTTCTTTCTTTATGTATTTTTTTTGTTGCTTTCTTTGAATCTTGCTTTTTTTTCTTTCTTTCTTTCTTTCTTTAATTCTTTCTTTTTTTTCTTTCTTTCTTTGATTCTTTCTTTTCTTTCTCTCTCTCTCTCTTTCTTGAATTCTTTCTTATCTTTCTTTGTTTCTTTTGTTTGTTTGTTTGTTTGTTTGTTTGTTTGTTTCTTTCTTTCTTGTCTTTCTTTCTTTTCTTACTTTCTTTCTTTCTTGTCTTTCTTTCCTTTCATTATTTGTTTGTTTCTTTTCTTTCTTTTCTATCCTTATTTCTTTATTTCTTTCTTTGTGTATTTTTTTTGTTCCTTTCTTTGATTCTTTCTTTTCTTTCTTTCTTTCTTTGTTTATTTCTTTGATTCTTTTTTTTTTTCTTTTTTTGTTTCTTTCTTTAATTCTTTCTTTTCTATTCTTTTCTTTCTTTGTTTTTTTGTTTCTTTTTTTTTCTTTCTTTATTCTTTCTTTATCTTTCTTTCTTTCTTTCTTTCTTTCTTTCTTTCTTTTTTCTTTTTTTATCTTTCTTTCATTCTTTCTTATATTTATATGTTTTCTTTGTTTGTTTCTTTTTTTCTTTCTTTCTTTCTTTTTTTCTTTCTCTTTTTCTCTCTTTCTTTAATTCTTTCTTATCTTTCTTTGTTTCTTTTGTTTGTTTGTTTGTGTCTTTCTTTATTGTCTTTCTTTCTTTTTTTCTTTCTTTTCTTTCTTTGTTTCTTTGTTTCTTTCTTTCTTTGATTCTTTCTTTTCTTTCTTTTTTTCATTAATTCTTTTTTTTTTCTTTCGCTATTTCTTTCTTTTTTTTTTTTCTTTCTTTCATTCTTTCTTATCTATATTTGTTTTCTTTCTTTGTTTCGTTCTTTGATTCTTTCTTTTCTTTCTCTCTTTCTCTCTTTCTTGTCTTTCTTTGTTTCTTTTGTTTGTTTGTTTGTGTTTTTCTTTATTGTCTTTCTTTCTTTTTATTCTTTCTTTTCTTTCTTTGTTTCTTTGTTTCTTTCTTTCTTTTCTTTCTTTTTTTTTTTATCTTTCTTTCATTCTTTCTTATCTATATTTGTTTTCTTTCTTTGTTTCTTTCTTTGATTCTTTCTTTTCTTTCTCTCTTTCTCTCTTTCTTTAATTCTTTCTTATATTTATTTGTTTCTTTTGTTTGTTTGATTGTGTCTTTCTTTCTTTCTTTCTTGTCTTTCTTTCCTTTCATTATTTGTTTGTTTCTTGTCTTTCTTTCCTTTCATTATTTGTTTGTTTCTTTTCTTTTCTTTCTTTTCTATCCTTATTTCTTTATTTCTTTCTTTGTTTCTTTCTTTATATTTTTCTTTCTTTTTTTCTTTCTATCTTTCTTTTTTTTTTCTATCATTCTTTCTTATCTATATTTGTTTTCTTTCTTTGTTTCGTTCTTTTATTCTTTCTTTTCTTTCTTTGTTTCTTTCTTTGATTCTTTCTTTTCTTTCTTTCTTTCTTTTTTTCATTATTCTTTTTTTTTCTTTCTTATCTTTCTTTGTTTCTTTTGTTTGTTTGTTTGTTTGTTTCTTTCTTTCTTTCTTGTCTTTTTTCTTTTCTTACTTTCTTTCTTTCTTGTCTTTCTTTCCTTTCATTATTTGTTTGTTTCTTTTTTTTCTTTTCTATCCTTATTTCCTTATTTCTTTCTTTGTGTATTTTTTTTGTTCCTTTCTTTGATTCTTTCTTTTCTTTCTTTCTTTCTTTGTTTATTTCTTTGATTCTTTTTTTTTTTTTTGTTTGTTTCTTTCTTTAATTCTTTCTTTTCATTCTTTTCTTTCTTTGTTTTTTTGTTTCTTTTTTTCTTTCTATCTTTCTTTACTTTCTATTTTTTTTTTCTTTGTTTATTCTTTTCTTTTTTTTATTTCTTTTCTTTTCTTTCTTGACTTCTTTCTTTCTTAATTCTTTCTTTTCTTTCTTTGTTGTTTGTTTCATTCTTTCTTTTTTTTCTTTGTTTCTTTTTATTCTTTTCTTTCTATAAATTTTTTTTTCTTTGTTTATTCTTTTCTTTCTTTTATTTTTTTTATTTTCTTTCTTGACTTCTTTCTTTTCTTTTCTTTCTTTATTTCTATCTTTGTTCCTTTGTTATTTTCTTTGTTTCTTTGTTTCTTTCTTACTATTTTTCTTTCTTTTTTTCTTTACTTTCTTTCTTTTCTTTCTTAATTTCTTTCTTTTCTTTCTTTCTTTCTTTCTTTCTTTCTTTCTTTGTTTCTATCTTTCTTTCATTCTTTCTTTCTTTCTTTGTTTGTTTCATTCTTTCTTTCTTTCTTTTCTTTCTTTGTTTCTTTTGTTTCTTTTCTTTTTTGATTCTTTCTTTTTTTTTCTTTTCTTTCTTTCTTTCTATCTTTTCTTTTCTTTCTTTATATCGTTCTATCTTTCTTACTTTGTTTCTTTCTTTTGTTTCTTTTTTTGTTTCTTTTTTTCTTTTCTCTCTTTCTTTTTTTTTTTCTTTCTTTGTTTCTTTTGTTTTGTTTCTTTCTTGGTTTCTTTCTTTCTTTTCTTTCTTTGTTTCATTCTTTTCTTTCTTTTCCTTATTTGTATGATTTTTTTCTTTCTTTCTTTCTTTTCTTTGTTTGTTTGTTTGTGTGTTTCTTTTCTTCCTTTCTTTCTTTCTTTCTTTCTTTCTTTTGAGGAATTCATATCATTTTTCAGAATGGAAATTTGACTTAATAAGAACACAGGATAATGGAAATGCCAATGTTCTATTTACGCTAAATTTTTATACAGCCTCTAGGCACCTTAAACCTATGAAAATATCTTATTTCGACCATGAAGTTATAAGTTCTACTTTTTGCGGGGCACCATTTTTATTTTTTATCAGATAACTGGTTTAAATTATCTAAATTGTAATTATATGTATTAACTAATACTACGAATTAATTATATATTTATAGTTAAGCTAACTGCAGACTGAGTACAAAATACCCTATAGAAACTAGAAAGTATTCAATTTTTTTTTTTTAGTATTCAGCAAAGCTTTATTAACTTTTTTAATTTAAATATGTAACATATGTATTTAGTTGATTTTTTTATTAAATAATAATTTACTGAACATTTTGACTGGTCGATAACCAGTTTTAAATAATTAAAATGGGTGCACAAGACTTAATAGGGTTTCTCTAATATCGCATAACTCTGAATTTTAAAGACACGATTTTAACTACCGTCGATTAAAAACTTGTGAAAAGACCTTCAAGATTGTTCAATATGTGATTTGAAAGTCTTTGTGAAGAGGGCGATTTTTTTTAGCTACAATGGGAAGTATATGATTACAATATATTTTTATTTTTAATTACGGTACAATTTTAACTTTCCTATAGTGTACTTACAGTAAACGAACACCGACAAATTTAATATTATCCTATCGTTGCGCCGAGCTGCATACATCGGACGCCGGATGGTTAAGTCGGTGAGCTATAGCCTATGAACATGGGGCCCTGGTACGATTTTGGTAGAATAGTCGTCGCATTTGAAACAAAGAAATTATTTTATGGGGTTTTTAATTAAATGTCGCTCGTTTTTAAGTTTAAAATGTGTTTTAATACTGTTATACTATGGTCTATATTACTATAGTTATGAACCTAATTGTTATAAAAAAAGTTCAAAAATCGTGTTAATTTCATTAATTTAAAAATTCTTTAAATCACTTGACACCAAATTAACTTAATTCTTGTAGTACTGCACATTAGAGTATGGACATCAGATTCAATTTTAGTATAAACATGTACCTTTGTGCTAATTTTCAGGTTTCTACCAATACGGCAAGTGCCTTATAATTTTGATGATGAGTGTGTAAGTACCTTACAAAAATGTAAACTTTGATATTCTCCCTCTTTGAAAAGGCTCAATTTGTGCAGTGTCCAAAGGTACTTAAGTTAAATGTATGTTTCAAATTTCAAATGTCCATATTAGGAGGAAGCAGAGATATGAGGGTGAGAAACCCCAAATGAATTGGTTCATGTAGGTATTTATACACTAGTATTCTTGAAATTTACCTTGGCGCACTGTCAAGTTGATATTCCAACCATTCTCATGCGTTTAAACCGTCGCTTAAAAACTTTTATTTTACCAATAATGGAAAGTATACGATTACAATATATTTTTATTTTAAATTACGGTATGTTTTAACTTTCCTTCAGTAGTTGAAAACCAACAAATTTAAAATTATCCTATCATTGAGCCGAGCTGCGTACATCTGACGCCGAATGAACATGGGACCCTGGTACGATTTTGTTAGAATATTCATCGCACTCGAAACAAAGGAATTATTTTATAGGGTGTGGCGTCCGACAACCGTGCTCATAGCGGTGGGATCGCGATAAAAGTTTTCATAATGGTTCAAACAATTGGCACCATTTTTAAATTCAAAATGTATTTATATTATTATTGTTCTATAATATTATTGCAGTTATGAACCTACTTGTTATAAAAAAAAATCAAAAATCGCGTACAACGGTTAGCCGTTTGAAGTATAGGTATTATTTATTTAAATTACTTGATGCCGAATTAATTCATTAGAGTCGTATTGGTAGTGATAATGGAATAGGACAATATCACCGTGACCTCTTTCTAACGCTATTCGTGCAATATGTGTATATTTTTTAACTGTAAACGTTTCCCAGAAAAAATTTAAATCGTTAATCGTTTGTTGTACCTAAATCAGAAGTCGATAAAAATGTATAATAATATTCCGAGAGCTTACCGACATCTTCATGCCTTCTCACTTAAAATCTAAATAAAACTAATTTTCGGTTTCTGGTTTTCTCGGTTTTAGATCCCAGTGTGTTTTCGGTGAAACGATACCAGCGCCCATCGTGGTCACGGTTATCTAGGTAACCGTGGTCGTGGTCATGCTCGACGCATCGTAGGTCCTATCCGAGGGTCTCGAAAATGGTACCAGGGTCTCATGGCCGAAATACACCGTCCGGCGCGGCGTCCAGTATCATAGTTGCCGCCGCCTGGTCTTCGTTGAATCGACGAAAGGACGCCGCACGGCTTACACATTTCTTATACCGTCGCGTCGTTGCTCTATTATGCTGACAAACAGGAAGCGGGCCATACTTCAATTATACACCTTTAATACCAGTTTATTCTATTTGTTTAGTCCGTTGGCGTTCTAATTTAATAAAAAAATATTATTGAGATCTGGAGCTGGATGGTTGTTTTCACAACTAACGAATTCAAAGAAACTTCTTTTGATTTCTGACATAAGAGTGGGTTTCCCGGGCGTTTAACACACCTAGTTAATAGGTGGTATACTTTTGTTGTATACAAGCCTTTTGGCAATTAGTACACTCGAGAATACATTTGGAGGGTTTCCTTGGTTCAACTATTACTAAGCAACGTAACAGTTTATTCAAATAGAAGAGGTAGAGATGCTGAAACTGAAAGAGTAAAGCAGAACTTTTTGTCTCGGAAAATTATAATTTCCGAGTCATCCCAACTAATTACACTTGGCTTTGATGAATTCCTACTAATTTTAAACGACTTGGCTTATTATTTTTAACTATGTACAAAATTGTAATATATATGTATGCTATATCTTTGCCTTCGAGATTCAATGTACGAGTAGCGCATTGTTTTATTATCTAAATATAATAGTTAAGATAATAAAGACTGAATTGTTAATATGATGATGATTAATTAGAATATAATAATTGTAAGTTATTGTTATGAATAATAATATAATATATATATAGAGAGAGAATTACAGGATTTGTGAAAAAAAATAAAAAATTGATAATAAAATATATGTGAAATGTTAGGATTTAAATGCATAAATATACCTAGGTACTGATTAAGTTAATTATTAAAAACAGGCTATGAAGTAAAGTGAGCTTAAGTTGTTTAATTTTATATTGTAAAAACAAGATTATGTTGAAACAATTCAAATATAATAAATAAAATAAAAAGTTGTTTAATCTAAATTTTCTGTTGAAGTTGCGTAATCATATATGTATTTAGTTCAAATATATAAAGTATTGAATTGCTGATAAGGTTTATGTACCAATATTATGTTTTCGTTTGTCGGTTTCATTTGAATAAAAAATATTTTCATATTTCTCAAAGAACCAACCTATGCTCGAAACGTTGATTGGCGTTAACATTTCTTGTAAATAACTTGTATAGCTTTATAGGTGAAATTTTTGTCGTACAGTTCTTCCAGTCTCATTTCTTGTGCTGTCTGTCTCCATGTCTATCAATAGTAATTCATAAAAAAAATTATTCCTATAAATACAACTAACTCAATAAGTGTTTGTATACAGAGTGATCCATGTGATGTAAGACACTCATTTTTCTTAAAATATGAATGATTTATACATTTTTTTTGTTTTTTCATAGTGTGTTTATACAATGTGAAATTAATTTTTCATAATTTGTATTGTTTTTACCCTTCTCTTACCGTTTTTTGATAGCAACTATGATAACTATTTTTGAAGTTATTGAAGTTACAATTATTTTTATCCACGCACACTTTTCAACTGCACTTCCCTTCCCATCTTAATTTGTATTCATCGTATAACTTTAAAAATTACCATTTCGACCAGTCAAATTGTTGAGTACATTATTTTTTATTTAAAAAGTTAATAAAATGTATACATTACAATTCAAGTTTTAAAAATTGCAAAAGTTAAAAAAAAATGTGAAAAATTGAGATTACATTGTATAAACACATTTAGATTTATATAAGTAATAATGTTCGTGACGTTTATTGTGAAACGCAATTTACACGAGTAACATGTAGTGCCCGTGGGGCACTCGCGTATGGTGGACAATCCCCACGATTTATATATATATATATAGGAACTGCTGATACGTAACGCTAGTCTTCAAGCAAGAAGCACCAGAAACTGGCTTTTTTAGTAGGTCGTTTCTGACCTGACAGATGTCTAGATTCGAGATTGACACTACACTTAATCCGTACTTAGCTTGCGAAATAGTTTTTCGAAACTTGATATGAATTCTGATTTATTAGATAAAGGTACTATGAATTATAACGACGTTAATTTAAAACGCAGTGCCGGAATAACCGTACTAGCATACAGTACTCGGAATCTGTGACCCATACGCCCGAGGCGGCGGAGGTCTGGACACTAACCTCTAGACGTTTCATTCTTTTTTAAAAAATTGCTTCCAAACCCGTAAAGTAAATAGCACCGGACACTCGCTTTTTTAATAGGTATATGGTTTCTGACCTGACAGATAGCTAAACTAACGGCTAGACACTGATCTACCACTCAGAATCTGTGACCTATCCGGCCACCTACCAGCTACTATCTGTGAGCTACCCGGTCGCCTACCAGCTAATATTTATAAAGCAAGCATAAGTGTATTTCTTTTATTTATTAAAAAAATTAATTAACCTTGTCAACGAAAAGCTACTACTCCAAGACCGTCACTGGACCAGAACAAGGCATGTGGTGTTAGCAACGTTGGCTACACTATCTAACCCACCGGTTCTACCCATGTCATTTCATGGTCGTAACCCAGCTAGTCCTTATGTGACGGTCTACACGAGAGGTGTTGATATGTGTACTGTGATGAATAAAGTGTGTTATTTAAATTATTGATTCATAAAAAGTGTTGACTTTCTTCTTGGAGAATTCATATAGTAGACTCATGTGTGTTTAAAACAATGGAAATAATATTATATGTAATAAATAAACATTTAACAAACAAAACGGAAAAACTCAAATGAAACGTTTTAACGTATAACTGATCAATACACTCAAATGTACCTCATTCCACAGACATCGATATTACTTTTCTCACTTCTTTTAATTTTTTGTTATTACAAGCAAATGGTCCGAGAAGTGACAAAATGGATATACTAAAATAAAAATGTAAGGACTTAAAATTACTAAGATTAAATAATTGTGAAGCAATGTCGGCAGATGGGGTGGACGGAGAGGAGTAGTGGTCCCGACAAAGGCCCTAAATAGCCTGTATATTAAGCCAATACAAATTATGACTGAAATAAATCAAATAGTTTATAATAGCGAGTAAAATCGTTTTATTTTGCAGAAGGTTAAATTATTTAACAATTTTGATATTAGTGAGGCACGCAAAAAAAAATTTAAATATAATAACAGATGTACATTATAATTTATGTATCATTTATTAAAATAAACCTGAGAAAATAGAAAATATTTATGCTCATAATATCGTTAAATCACGAACTATGCTGTTTCCTGTATCGCTATGGTCGTTGTTGTCCACATAATGTATATCAAGCCCAAAGCGTTTAAATGACTTCCTGTCTAACCTTCCATGGCGTATGACACAAGTATCGTCTTCTAAAACAATTGCAGTGTTTATGTAACTTTCTGGAATTCTTGTACTCCAGAACAATCCTATGATTCGACATGTGTACTCAAAATCAATTCTGTGACTCCTTGGGTCTAAAAAAAAGTTTTCAAAAGTTAGCCAAATTCAGCTTGCTGTACTGACAAAATAATACATATTTGGACTAACTAAAATTAAAGCTAATCTTATATCATCACTCAAGAGAAAAAGTGTATTGGGTCACAAAATGTTAATTTTACAGGAGAGAGAAAAATTAAATTATTTATTAATAAATTAATAATAACAAACTTTTTTTTTCCTAAACCTACAAATTCACACACTTCATCATCATCCAACTGCATTACCTGTTTTACCCTATAACATTCTCCAAAATTAAACAAGATTGTCACCGTTTTACTCCGGCTAATCCTTAGTCCTTTGTCTTCAATCGCTTCTCTCCACTTTTCAAGTCTCTCAGCCAATTGTTTCGGACTTTCCCACAACGTCCTCCGTAAACATCATACACAAAGGCACCTCCCGCTGTATATCTTTTGACTAAAATATTCCATTTCTCCACACACACACACTCTTTACTCTTGTATCATGCATTTCCTCTATTATTTTCACTTACATCCTTGGCACTCGTTTTTTTCTTTAACGTCCACCTCTAAACCTCTAATGAATAAGTAACTCACTAATTAAATAAAATAAATGAACTTAGATAAACTCATCTAAGAGTCCATACGTCATATAAAACAGTAAATAGAGTTTGCAATTTAAATTTAGGTGAATCAAAAACCCGGAATATAGAAATTTTTACTAAATACACTTTTGCTCTAAGGTACGGATAATTAACCTAATAAAAAACTGTAACGGTGGAATAAGTATTAAATAACTTTTTGAACTAACTTGTAGTTTCATTCACTAGAAAACTAGTTGGACGATTTATTTATGTTGTTATTTTAACTTTAAAGTGTTAACTGTAATGTTTGTTGGTCCGACTATGCAATTTTCCGTGACACAACTAGTTTTTTTATTAGTTTATTACTTACTGCTCATAATATTGATTATTAACAATGCTAAAACTGGGTCTAACATTTTTCTTCGTGCATCTCCAAGATCATATATAGATATATCACTACGAGCTGATAAATTCAATAAATGTGTTAAACAAAGTATAAATAATTTTGTAAAGTGTTTTTTAATGCAATTTTGTAACTTCAGTAAACACGGTGAAATTTCTAAATTACAAATTATATTATTCAAAAAACACACGTTAAACAATAACACAAATCGTTAAAATATGTTTTTATTGGAACTATACGTTTACATGGTGTCTATTTAAAAAATGGTTATTCGAAAAATCTATTATTTTTCAACCAAATAATATTTTATTCAACTAGTGTGTTATTTAAATAAAACAAAAATCTAGCTAGTTACAGTGACCAAAATAAAGAAAAAGTAGAAAATTTAATGAGTAGCAGTTTAATTAATACTTTGTGCGATATTTTATTATAGTAAGAAGATAAGCGGCAACTACAATTACTTGCATAATTTTTCACTGACAATTAAAGTGTCAATAGAAATAAATATCACACACAAATTTCGACAAGTGAATACAAGCCATTCTACTAGCTGATATTAGTTTTTATTCTTCTTCTTTAGGGATTTTGAAGACCTATGACGGTCATACGTTTTAACTTCAAAAATCGTTTAACTGAACTGGACGTATAAAAATGATTTGTTTATTAAATTTGTGTAAATAGGGTAACGGGATTTGATGTTAAAACGTGTAACGTTCTAAGTTTAAAAGTTCAATGAAAGTACAATTTTTTGTGTTCGGTTGGAGGTAAAGGTTTTTGAACGTTAAAATATATAGCGTATAAATGAACGTAAGGTTGTCGAACAAATATTTGTATAATGTTATGTTTAGTTTATTATAAGCTTGTAAAATGAACGTTTTCATTCTAACAGTTTATTCTCATTACGTTACGGAAACCTGGATTGACTTAAAATAAATTTCGAATGACCATCTAGATTTTAAGCGCTATTTACAACTGTCGGATAATGCGTAATTACCTAGAGCTGCTAAATCATCTTCAGTAAGGTATTTTTAATTACCCAGGTACCCGGTTTTTTAATTACCCGGGTACCCGGGTTTTTAATTTCTTAATACCCGGGTAGCAAACACGGGTACCCGTTTAAAACCGTAACCCCTAGTAATTACCTTGAGCTGCTACACCATTTTCAGTAAGGTCTGTAATAGAAACATCAATTAATATGACATATTATTATGTCATAGGTTATTCCGAAATCTGCGTGGAAAAATTGTGTTACGATTTCGCGTCATCATCATAAAGATAGAGGTATATAGATATTAATTGTACCTCATAATAAAACAATCGTTATGGTTATACGGACCCGTAATGCTAAAGCATTTCCGCGATTCAATGTATTTCCGTTGAGCGGAAAAAATAACTAGATATTTTTTATAAATATTTTCTGTGGCTATATACGGTTAAAACTCATAAATATATAATATATATATATTGGTAAAGTAGTTTTGGATTAAACCCCTTCCATAAACAATCGATTCAATTTAGAACACTTGAAATAATTTTCAAGTAGCTGTTTTGAGTAAACGAAATGAACAGAATGATATCAAATGATCATTAACACTAAGCTGAAAATATTTAGTTTATAACTATGATTTCAAACTGAATGTTTTTTAGTACAATTAAAATTTAACTATAAGTTTTGTAAAAATATGTTAAATTTTATAATTACCTGAGTCTTCGAGTAATTTTAGTTGCAGACCAAACTCCAACATACGCTCTAAAATTAAAAACAAAATGCATTTTTATATATGTCTATTTTTATGGCAAAATTAATATGCATATGATTTTTCTCATAATTTAAAAACTCATGTAAAAGCCGTGTGTAATATATTACTAATATGAAAAATGTGTAGTAACATAAAGCATATGTTTAAGTTTTAACTATATTTATTAAACTATCATTTTGTAATAACATATTATATATTCAAATTTATACTATATGTGACATTTTTATATAACTATCATGTTATTATTATTCAATATACAACGCGCGTAGTGTGATATAGAACCTCTTTGAATAATTTCAATAAACTTAAAATACTCTAATAGATAGCGTACATACTCATTTCAGGCGTAACATTTACATAACAATAAGTTCATTAAAGAAGGAGTCGGACACACGACTCGACACGAACTTAACCGAAACGAACTTAACCAACACAAAAACGTACTATTTAAGCCAGCCTTCAGCGCAGCGAAGCGCAGTTGCTCTCTCACATCTCTCATACAACCTTCCTCTCCTTATTGTGTGGACGCCAAAGTCGGGTAGCTGTTATCAGTCCGCCGCGGCCACCAATATCCTTTCTTTCCTTATTGTGTGGACGCCAAAGTCGGGTAGCTGTTATCAGTCCGCCGCGGCCACCAATATCCTTTCTTTCCTTATTGTGTGGACGCCAAAGTCGGGTAGCTGTTATCAGTCCGCCGCGGCCACCAATATCTTTCCTTTCCTTATTGTGTGGACGCCAAAGTCGGGTAGCTGTTATCAGTCCGCCGCGGCCACCAATAACATAATCCTTCCTTATTATCCTTACACATACATACGCCGAGTCCGTAGCGATATATAAAAATACTATATTCATTACAATTCAATTACTTAAATACTTTAAACCGTACGAGTTTCTTATCACACACGTGTCATTATTAAGCAACAAAAACACTGTTGTTGTTTCGTTCATACATATACCTATACCTTTACCTCTTAAAAGTGTCGTTAAAGGTCATTAATTCTAGCGGTCGAACAATCCTATTACACCCATGTGACTATTTTTGGTCAGCGAGGAATGTAGTCGGTTTATAATAACTCAGTAGACGTTGTTATTTCTGACAAGCGCATTGATTATTATAAAGCCATTGGTAGACCGTGTACTGAATTACACTTTAACGAGAAACAGATGGTCGTAAGATAACGTTAAAACACCAGTGTCTGAAATATTTTATGAATGAAAACATTCGTGTTAAAACAACGTTCATTTCGGCATATCAAGATCACATACTCAAGGAATATCGACAAGGTCATAGAGCTTCGAGTGATTCCACGACAAGGTATGTACTGTATACAATATTAAAACACTGTGTAATAATAAGTCTAGAGGCAGGAAGTGAGCCCTTGTAGTAAACATACACACATGCACACCCCGATTAAGAGACGTTTTCATACTTATTTAAAATATCCATTCACCGCCGCTTCCCCGTCCTTTTCTTTTATTACAAATGAATTACGTTTAGCACGGTCGTTATCAAAATTTTTTTCTGAAATTAAAACGAATCGTTATATTCTTGTGAATAACCAACAACTATATTGAAATATTTTCAATTATTACCAGGTATTGCAAACATAAAAGTCAATTCATCTGAAATTAAGAATATAAAAAATGTATTTTTAAATGATATTAGACTTAATTTCATGTTCAATTATAAATTTAAAGGAGGAAGTCAAGGTAGAACTACATGTTTAATAATAATAATGAAGTTACATTTACAAATAAATATTGAGTGATTTAAATTTAATATTTATATCACTCGTAAAGTTGCATCGATAAATTGTTTTTGCAATTATTGTATAATTTCCAAAAAATGTCTTCTACTAGCATACTTAATCGATTTTGTTGTGTAATAATAGTTACCCATTGAGAAATCAATAATACAAGCAAAATGTTTTATTATATTCCAAAGGGTCCCTGAAATAAATAAATTAATTAAATTAAAAAAATCAAATTTCGAAATTTTAATTCGACATAATATGTATAAAAATGTTCTGAATAGAAGTACATTTTGAGTTTAACGTGGCCCATTTAACCACAGAATAGATTAAAGCAGAAGAGTCACTTAACAATGTAAACAAAAAATGACGGCCATGTTCCAAATATGCTATAATCAAAATAAATTATATCTATATACAACTAAAAATAATAATGTATAGTTATATATAATTTATTTAGTGATAGCATATTTGGAAGATGGCCGACTCGTTTTTGTGTTATAAGTATCTTTAACGTGTCAATTTTGATCAGTGTCCAATGTCCATCCTTTGAGTGTTCAACCATGTTGGAATTTTATGGCACAATTATTCTATAATATCTATTCTAGATTATCAATAATATTGTACAAACTGAATTATTATAATGTAACCATATATTTCGTGTGGGAGACTCTTTTGAGAAATATTCTCAATACATGTTACATTATTTAAGCTTACTATCCTCATCAAACCTCGACTTCACTACTGTTGAGAATTCCTAGAGTTCTTCGGAAAACCCCCATTTTTAAAAATACAATACACACAAAGGCCAATAAATGAAAACATTTTTATATGATTATAGTTCATAAATATAAATTACCTTATAGTCAGGCAAATGGCAAGTACAAAAAAAACCATTCAATTCATAGTATTAATCATTTTAAGTATGTCTTACCATTTTCAATATGTTTCCCGATGAGTATGTCTGTAATAAATTATGTATAAAAACTGTAAGTCTTAAAACTTAAAATAATATTTTGTAAACAAAAAATGTACTGACTTGTAGTATGAAGCATCTTTCTTTTTGCTGCTATATCTGTAAAAAAGTTGAATATTGAATATTGTTTAATTTTTTTTAAATCTAAACTAAGTACCTTAAGTAGATACTTGTAAAAACGAATTACATACCCGCATTTGTCAAAACGTTTAAAAAAACACAGTACATTAACACATAGATTACTTTCATTTTTGTCTGCAAATAATAATGCAAATTAAAATATGTTATATTAGACGAAGGTATACTTACAATAAAATATAAATATAGATAGATTTATAATATTCAATGAGTAAAGTATTATAAAATGTATGTGACACACACTAATATTAAATCAAATTTAAATTACAAAAAAACTTACAATATAAAACATTAAGTGAAATGTTAACTGATAAAATTATTAGGGACTTATTAGTTGATAGGGTCCATGCTTTTCTTTTTAGTCAAAAAGTAAATATGTTTAACATTATTTAAAATTGAAGTTAATTTTCGGTTGTTTTCAAAGTAACTGAAATCTTAGATAAAATGTGCTACAATTGACTGGTAAATTGTTCTTGTAGTAAATTTTTTTTTTTTAGTTCACTTTTTACTATTTTTAGAAAAGCACGTTTCTAAAAAAGTTTTTAAATTTATAATATTGTACTAAAAATGACTGGCCGATAACAAGTTTTGGATAACTATTTTTTAAGTACTTAAATAATAATAATATGAGTAGTATCTAACAATTTCTGGTGTTATAATTCAGTTAGTGAAAACACTTGTTTTAAAAATACATGGTTTTTTTGTGTTCAATATGTAAACATAATATTAGAGTTTCTACGTATGGAGGAGGAGCTCAAATAGTATCATAGGTATAAGTAAACTATGGTATACAGTTAAACAAGTGCTTAAAGTCCTACACTAAACTACTAAAAAAACAATTCACATAGATTCTAAGTACAATAAAATATCATAACTTTATACATCACTTGTATTAGGCCGGCAACATATAGTAATAAAAAATATTATAATATGTAGATGTCCATTTACAATATATGTGGTATAGATGGAAACATTTAACATAAACAAAGCAGCAAGAAGCTACGAACAATTTTTTTTTTGTTTTTGTAAATAATGACTACGAAAAAAATTGACATTAAAGCGTTTAGAGATCGCTTATACTTACAATAAAATCTAAATATGTATTGCAGATTTCCCTATGTAAATTTTTTAACTTTAAGCAGGATTATTTTTTTTTCATTGTGTTTACTTATTTACATTAGTCAGGTGTGAAGTTTAAACTTCTGCTGCTATAGCCATGCAGATAAAAAATCATGGTGTCTTACATTGATTCAAAGATTACTTAACCACGAGATACGATTACAGAAAATATTTAATAACAATTATTGACAAAGTATGTTTACTAGCTTTAAAATTTACTGTCGTTTCGCGCGTTTCAGAATACGGTTAAATTAAATAGAGTTGTTTTCGATGGAAACTACACAGATGTAGAGGCCTCTTAATTATGTCAAGGCGGATTTTGTTTGTTTACATTAAACACGTTATATGTATTCATTCTGGTAGCCTAAGAATATAGTATCGTTAACCATTTTCTATAAAATCAAATAAATGTAATAACACTTAAAAATTATAAATGTTTACACTATGACAATTCATTAGAATTATTCACAAGCTTATTATATAAAATAGTTATATTTTTTGATAACAACTTTTAAAATATACAATTCATTAACTTTTAACTAGCTTTTCATTAACTCGCTAACACATACGTACAGACCACAGTGGTCTGAAATCTAAAAACCGCGATTAAATAAAAAATTTTCAAGTTAGACCTAGGGAACTGAAATTTTTACTGTACAATAACAACAAAATCTGCTACTTAAAAATACATTTTGTTTTTCTGTGACCTGTAACCTCTCCGTCCCTACTGCTCTGATCCTATTATGCCTCGACCTCACTGTACTGACTTACTAAGATAAAATCACTTTCAAATAAACGCCTGCAGTACCTACTATAGTACTATGCTATGCGTAGTTATAACCAGAATTTTATTAAAATATATCTGAATAATCATCTAGATAACAAATTATTTAAATAAAAGTTCTTCGTTTAAAAATGTATTCAAATAATTTTTAAAAATATCATTTAAATAGTCTAAGTGATTTTTTACACCTAAAGTAGTGTCACTGGTCGCCCCCTTCACTCAAGTCGTCCAGCTTTGTAAAAAAAAAACAAGCCATTTTACTTATTGTACATATTAATAAAGATTAAGAAAATTAGAAAAAAAAAAGTGATTTCTAAAGTAATTATATTAAAAAGTGTTATTTCGTATACATTTAATACATTCTATATTTAGGAAATATATAAAACCAGTAAATATAAGAAAACAATTTTGTATATTACTTACCAAATAAGTGCAATGATAGTTATACTGGCTGCTGTAATGGTTTTTTTACGACTGATCGAATAGCTTATATATTGCCGACCGAAACAATAAAAATCTAGTTGTATTTTGCAGAATTGTTTATGCAAATTTGTTAACACAAGCAAAATTTGTCATTTTTCGTTATAAATAACATATTTACAATATTCTGAAGCATAATACCAAGTAGAGTATAATATTATATTTACTTAATATTATAGTAGTATGAGTAATAGTAAAGGCGGAATCTCAGCGGAGGGCTATGTACACAATTTTTAACTTACAAAACAATTCGTGCAAACGATAACCGAGATAATTTTCAAATTATTGTTGAAAATATTATTATTTTTAATTATTTAATTGAGTCGGCAATTTGTTTTAGTTTATAAGTTTCTCTACACATCCACATATGTACACAACCTACACATTTTCGCAAATCATAGCTCTCTGATTTTAATCAGTTGAACCCTTACACCTCCAGTAGAGCTATCTACATCATAACACAACACAGACTAATCGGTAAATAGCCATTGGTAACCGGGTAAAGTGGCCTATAAATGTCTGCCTTCGGCCCTTACATTTCTATTTTTGTAATTTTAGGTAAAAATCTGTCATGACTTTTTGTGAGTTATGCTAATTTTAGCAAGTTTAATTTTAGACAAGTTGCTTATGAAAGATACAATTAACTTAATATTAATAGGGCTAAACATTTAAACGCTATAACTTTTTGTAATATAGTCGAAATATCTTTAAACTTTTGTAGAATATTTTTTTTTATCATTTGCACATGTTTCGTAAATTCCAGCAAAATATCATAAGCCACTTTCCTATGAGGTGCGAAAGTACTCAATTTTGGACCTAGATTTCGGGCTTTGGATCTGAAACTTGTTTTTAAAATTATACCGCAAGTTGATAGAATATTATGTTAATGATTAAACATATAAGGGTTCTGCATGTGTTTTTATGAACTAACGTTATTAATATAATTATGTTATGTGATAATACAAGGTTATTAACTTATCGTTAACCACTCAATATCTCACTGGGTTAAATAAGATTTTTTTTTTTTTTTAATAGTGTTTTCATGCAATGGGATCTCAATTTTGTATTTATTTATATTTTTTTAAAAACCCTCCCAACTTAGTTTTTTTGATAGTAACTTTTGAAACTTAAATGGTGGCGCATATATTTCATTAACTTTTTAAATTGAGAATAATGCAATACAAATTTTGACTGGCAGGAGAAAGGGTGGAGTGTAGTATTATTTTTATCTGTGTGCATTTCCCAACCGCACTTCCCCTCTTATCCTAACTTTTAAACTCTTATAACTTTAACAATATTTATTCAAAACTCTATATCGACCAGTTAATTTTTTTAGTACAGAATTCTCAAAAAAAAAGATAGTGAAATGTATGCGTTACTATTTTAGTTTCAAAAGTTGCTATCAACAAATCTAAATTTGGAGGGGGTAAAAACCAAAACAAAAAATGGAAGAAGTTGAGATAACATTGTGTAAAAACTGTATGGAAAATTAAATTAAATTATTAATTAAACCCAGTGAGATAATTATTTACAATAAGTTTATTATTGTGTAAGTTAATTATTCACAATTGGTTCACAATAAGTTGATCACCTATATTATATAATAAATGTATTGTCAACGTTTTTGACCAATAATAAAAACATAAAAATACATATATTAGTAAAATATGAGTTTTTTAAATGTTAACTTAAAAGATTGTATGAGGTAGGTATTAGCCATTTATTTACAAAAAAAACATGTTTTCGTAAAAGAACTATAATAATGTTGAAACTTTATGATACTAAAATACTTTTGTCGTTTGTTTACATTGTAACAGACGCTGTGAAATAATAGAATACATAAAACTGCTGATTAAACACTAATAAGATCTGTATGTAGCAATATCCATTTAGGAAAAAAACATTATTAATATGTAATAATATTATAGCTTTTATAAAATAATTATTGTAAAAACATAAATTTAGTTTGAGGATAAATGGTAGTAATATAGCCATTTACACAGGGCTCGAAAACGTTTTTATAACGTTATGATTATGACGTTAAACTTGTCAAAAAACGATTGAAATGGATAACCAAAAACATAACGAACAACATTAAACGCTTATTCTAAAAATAAAACAATAACCAAAACGTTTTGATAAACGAAAAACATAAAAACGTTAAACATATCAAAAAAACGATAAACGAAAAGATTCAAGTAACATAACGAAAACAATAACGGATAAACGATATAAAATGTTGTAACAAAAAAAAATATTATTATAGGTACCAAAAACTAAATTACACCAAATAGACTCTACATGATCAAATGTTTGGTTTTTTGTGGTCTATAATTAAGTATGTGTAATTTGTATGAAATCGCAACACATGAATACTACGTATTGGGAAATTATTTTATCTTTGCAGTAAATTTTATTGTTCGATGTAAACTGTAGAGCGATAAAATAATGTAGAATCACTTTACTATACCAGTTATATAGAAACGGGTCTAGGGTGTTGTTTATCACGGCAGTGGTTTTTTCCGGTTATAACATCTGATAAGATAAAGGATTTACCGGGAAATTGTGAGCTAGAATATTCGAGAACATTTTTATGTGTTATTATTTAAATTTGAAAAAAGTCAGCATGTTACGATCTTTTAACGCATAATTTTCAACTTTCCTTTAACTTTAAAATATAGTAAGTTGTTTCAAAGCTCATTAGAAAGGATTGTCAAGAAGATTCAAAATACGAATTTAAAAATTAAACAAATTGTTTAGGTTTTTAACAATTAAAAAAAATTGTCAATTTAAGCTATTTTTCTTACTATTTACAGATCTCCAAAACCGATTAACGGATTTTGTTGTTTAGGCTCCTAAAATCCCTTTGGCACGTGGAAGTGCAATGGAGAGTTTCAGAACTTTATCTTATATGTATAGTTCATTCACTACAGAGCTTTAAAGTTGTATATTATAAAAATTAAAAAACAAGAAAGTATATGCCGACCTCTGACTTTTTGTCATATGCATTATATTTAGACTAAGGAAAACCGTTTTAACTTTTATTAGTCACATTTCATCCTAATCTTATAAATGGTTATTGTTATAAAGTATATAGTCCATTCAAGTATAAAACTTTATTAAGATTTTAAAGTATTGATCTTAAAATTTAAAGTATTAAGGAAAACAAAATCAAATTATAGAATATAAATAATCAAATGTGATGTGAACATTTTTTTTTCAACTACTATTAGCTACTCAAATATTTATTTTTAAATTTTAGTTATGATGTAAATTGTATAAAAAATTTGATTTTAAATATTGTAGATAGGTTCTTTTATTACTTTTATCAAAAAAATTAAAAGATGCAAAATAAAAATAAATACATAACGTTAAACTCAGTAATTAATAACGTTATAAATACTATAAACGTTAAACGAAAAAATTCAATAACGTTTTAAATCTTTTTA
Organism: Adelges cooleyi; assembly: GCF_023614345.1. Classification (NCBI taxonomy): domain Eukaryota; kingdom Metazoa; phylum Arthropoda; class Insecta; order Hemiptera; family Adelgidae; genus Adelges; species Adelges cooleyi. The sequence continues at coordinate 2,853,532 of NW_026095978.1, forward strand.
ACGTTGAACGGAAAAAATCGATAACGTTTAAAATCGTATCAACAAAATAAAACCTATAAAATTTAAATTTATTGTCGGCGAAAACAATTGGCGACACTGGCAACGGCGCGTCAGCGTAATAGCCGGACGTCCGATGCGGAGCTGTTATGATGAACGGGTAGTTCAAGTCAGTCAAAAAACCGCACTTATCACATAATGTTGTTTGGTTTTTTGTTATTTTATTATTGAATTGTACATTACGATTTTTGTAATTTATTTATGTCATTATTATACAACAAATTGGCAAATGTTAAAGTAATAAACAAGACGTTTATAAAAAAAGGAAAGACATCACATTTGGTGAGTTCATTGTTGAGATTATTTAATGAGCAATCTTGTACACTAAGGTATTTTGATGGGTGGCCAGACCCAAGGTGCATTAGCTGCATGGAGACGCGTACTCAATGTTTAATGGTGTTATTAATAATCAACGTTAGTAATAAAAATGTATTGTTCATACATGATACTGTGTGTATTGTTCATAAACATGTCTTTAACAATGTTGTGGTTGTTTAATCGTTGGTAAGTCACATATTCATTGTTAACATTTATAATAACGCTAAACATTATAATTCAGAAACCGTTATAATCCATTTTAACGTTAAACAATAAAAAAAATGTTGATGTTGAATTTTTTCTCTGTAATAATTGAATTTTTAAATAACGAGCTTTTTGTGAATTAATGTGTAGAAGAACAAATACAAGTATTCAATCAGTGTTTTTTTGATTTTTACTTTTGTTAGAGTAGCTTCTCTTTTGTTAGGAACGACATAACTCAACGTGACTCCATTAGCAAAGTATATGTATTTAAAAAAATGTAAGGTAACGCCACTTTTGCAATAAACGACCAAATTGTAAATTCAATTCCAACAAATGATTCGTTATAATGCTGATAAAACATTTATGGGGTCAGTAGAAATAATGTATCTATGAAATTAATCTACATTTTTATTGAATATAACATTATTTTTCGTTGAGCCTCTGAACCAAAATTCAACAACACCTGCATTACAGCCTGTGAGTCGTAGGTGCGATTGGAGTTTTTATTGTCACTGTTTATATATATTTTCTCAGATATCATGTTGTTTTTTTTAAATACATTTTTTTTTTGTTATTTGCCTTTATATGTTTCAACAAACAAGCACGCAAAGTAGAACTCTACTTTACACAAGTTATAGCGAATACTTGTTCTGATTTCGATTTAATATTATAATTTTAATTAATAATTACTATTAATTTCATATGTAATATTTAATAGTATGACTAAAAGAAATATACAACTAACTGTAGTTATAACATTTTGGTAGTTGAAATAAAAATACAAATATGGACACTACGAAATTGCTGCAATTACTCTCCGGTTTTAAGTGCATAGATTATCTCTTCGAATTTATCTCGAAAGCGGCTCTAATTAGTATTAAACATTTTAATATTTTTTTTTTAAAAAGCTATAAAAATATATTATTTCACCCCTTAAGTGATTTAGCTACATGTAAAGGGCTCTTATGTGTTTAATCAGTAATCATATAAATTAAACTACATAAAATACAGTATTTTTCACAATGCCTGTTGAAGTGTAAACAAATGACTATTTACTGTTGGCACACATTTTTGAGTTTTAACATTATAAGAACAGTTGTGTATACACTATACAGTAAAATATTTTAAAGATTTTATTCTGTTGTTTGGGAAAAATAAGTTTTTTGTTTGAACCTATACTATATTGTAATATAAGATAATAAGCGACTCTAAATGTATGAACACAATAATTATAAAATGTGTTAACTAGAATACAAGATATCCAATAGGGCTGTAATTTGGATTAGAATACTTCATTTTTAAGGATTCGAATAGTTAATTAGTAATATACATTTCGAATTAGATTGTAATTCCTACTTTTTTCGAGGTAGAAGAATGTTAAGTTAGTAATTAAACAATTTTGCGGTCCGATTCTACACGGCCTGGACCGATCTAGTCCAATAAAGTTAATGTAACTGGCTAGATTAACATGGACTGCGTAGAATCGCGTTAGAACTATTTTTCAAACATAAAATCGAGTTGGGTAATATTTAATTGTGTCAAGCTAACTTGAATCAGTCTATTTTGAATTTTTATATCCATCTGATCAAGTGAAAATAATAAAATATACACACTTAATGTCTGAAAATTAAAAGTAAATAAACTATTTACAAAGTTTTCTTCGTAAAAAAATAATATACATTTATGTTAAACAGATCTCTACGAGGTACCATCTTTATTCCCGTAACATGTTGTACACATTTTAATCAAATTATTATATTGACACCGATAATGTTGAAGGGTTTTAAATCACTTGTAATTCAAAATCGGTATTTATTGGTGCATTAGTTTTGTTCTTTTTCTGATTTTGTATTAACATAAAAATTAATAACTAAAATACAAATTAATAATATGACACTATTTCAACTTTCGAAAAAATACTATAATAGTTGTAGGTATAGAATAGCAGGGGTTCGGAATTCGTTTCTATTTGACTCATGTCTCTTTTATGTTCCGGAACAAATACCCGGAACTCGTTCCTCAAGATATTCGTTCCTGAGCAAATATCCGGAATTCGTTCCTCGAGATATTCGTTCCGGAGCAAATACTTGGAACTCGTTCCTCAAGATATTCGATCCGGAACAAATACCCGGAACTCGTTCCTTTGATATGTGTTCCGGAACAATTACCTGGAACTCGTTCCTTTGATATTTGTTCCGGAACAAATAAAATTTAATTGTTCTTTGTCATTATTAATAATTTATTAATGGAGCAAAATGTATTTGTTCTACGTATTATACTGTTTCGTTCAAATTTATTGAAGGTGCCTTTTTTTTTGTTACTTTAGCCTTTGTGTGTGGTATTTTAGAAATAATAGACACATTTATTTAAATTAAATGTTAATTAATTCACCATAAGATTATAGTTCATGCATTTGATATAACAAAACTGCTTCCTTTATTTTTAAAGGAACGAGGAAAATGAACGAATATTTTTTTTGAGGAAAGTGAACGAAAATGACAGTTCCTTAAAACATTTAAAAACATATTTTAGTGTAGTTTTCTTTGTTTCTAGACGTTATAAATAAAGGTATTTTTAGTTGGTTTACGTTGGCTATTGACAACGGAACGACTCCTGCATACCCCAGCCTATAGTTTTCAACAACTAAAAACAATTTTTATAACTATAATTATTATTTCAATTCTAATAAAAAAAAAAAATGATATGTTTACTATTTTTTTGAAATAGGTAGGATCTATTTTATTTTTCCATTTCCCATATTTTTAACGTATTAAGATACCTATTACTATGAAGTGTGAATTGGAAAAAGAAAATATTTGATTTATTAATTATTAAATATATTACTCTGATATTAGTATATTCTTCAATGATATTAAATAAATTATTTAACGAAAAACGTAATATCTTGACACGATGATTAAAATATACCTTAAAAATAACAAACAATTTTTAAATAACTTGGTTACAAAAAAGGACCGAAAAGTGGAACGAATTCTTTTTTTAGAGGAACTGGATCTGGAACGAGTTCCTTGTTTGAATAAGGAACTAGGATCTGGAACGAGTTCTTATTTTAAGAAATGAACGGGGATCGGAACGAGATTCTTTTAAAAAAGAACTTTCTCAACACTGCCTCTAAGGTAAAATCACTTTCAAAGTAACGCTTCGATGCTTATTTGTTAATACAGCACCACAATTTAATAATTTCTAACTTTGCTGGTTTACACTGTGCTTGGTTTGGACTGTACTGGCTCGAAAATACTAACTTATTTGCATCAAAGCGTTTTTTCGAATGTGATTTTATCACTCTCAGATTTAAAAATTCCTGTAAACCTGTGACCTCCCCGTTCCCACTATGCAATGGACTCACCATGCTCCGTTCCCACTGTACTAGCTTTTTAGTTTTCCTTTTTAAAAACCTTTACAATTAACTATTTTGGAAACTAATGGATCGAAAAACATTAAAATGAATATAATTTACATTTTATAACAAATGTTATTCAAGCTATATTATAGAAAAAGAGTTATTAAAGTATGGCGCGAATGGCAATGTTATTTTAAAAATAACAGAACATTCATGTTTCTAAAAAAACACGTAAGGCTGAAAAAACATTTCGCTAGCAATAAACAATTTTGGTTAGTGTTGCATGAAATAATTGTCGAATATTCCAAATATCCCTGACATTTTTACCGAAAATAATAAGTCAAGTTGTTTTTACTTAGTTTTTTTTGGCCGAGTAAAATTGAAAAATGATATTAAATTCACAATCGCCGACCCCAAAAACATATAATTTGACCACTTTTAAAGTCTTTTACGCAAAAACCCAGAAAAATGTTTTATCCTTGATGTGGAGCAGAGACGCTATTGGTTTTACAATTATGTGTGCTTTTTTTTTTGTCTGTATAGACTGTATTTTTTTTAATACTGGACCAATTCCTTCGGGTATCAACTCTATAAATCACAAATTCCATCTATTTGGTACTTGAGGAAAGAGGGGTTTAATATTGTAAATATTTTACTTCCTCATAGTTAAAATTTGAAAAAAAACATAACTTGTTAAAAGTTAGAACTTTTACTGGCTATAATTTTGAGAAAACGAGTCGGATCGAGTAGAAATTTACAAATAATATTTCAAGGGTCAAAGTATCAAAGCGTTTATTTGAAAGTGATTTTATGCATTTTATAATAATTCCAATAGACCTGTGACCTCTCCGTCCCCTCTATGCTTTGATTCCATTGTGCCTATACTCTACTGTACTAGTCCTCTCTGATAAAATCACTTTCAAATTTCTAACTTATTCAGAGCATTTGTTTAATGGATTTTAATTATAATCTATTATGTTTTAACATAATAAGAATTTTCAATTTTTACAAGAAAACGTGAATAGTTTTATTGTAGTTTTTTTAATTGAAAGTAAATTGTTATATGCTTTGATTGAGGCAGTGTAAATAAATGAAAATACGAGCAAAATTGTTATAGCGAATTTTGTTTTGATGCTTGTGTTTGAATGTATTGTAGAACGTTATTTTATAGTAACTATAAATGTATTGTGTGCAGGTGCTTGGTGGAGTGAGATAAGGCAAGTTTTGTAAGATCATTTATCGTTTTCACAGCGACTATTGTAATTTAAACAAATAGTAAGGACTTATAAGTATCACAAACTTTGAATATTACATGAATCTTCCTATTTTACAAAAACAATTTTGTGTAGTTTTATTACTTATTTTTTTTTTATCGAAAACGAGTTGTTTTTAGGCACATATTCTGTTTTGCAGTTTTTTTATATTTAAATGTTTGACCCAATTTAATTCTTGCACGGTAGAAACTCGATGTTTCAATAATTATATATATATTATTTTTAAAGATTTGAATATTCGAATAGTTGTATATTAATATACATTTCAAATTTGATGGTAATTCCTACTTTTATCGATATCCAATAATGTAAAAATCTAAATTTAATTATTTTTGTCATATAATTGGGAGCTATGATATTTTAGCTTTGTATTTTCACGTTTTTTTGGTATTTTGGGTATTTTACTGTGATACTAGATTTTACAATGCAAGAAAATAAATAGTTCCAAACATTTGAGTACACAAATAACATAACAAAATACTTTTAAAACCCAACTTATTTACGAAAAATAAATATAATATTTCTGTAATAGTAGTTTTTGTAATGTATAATGTTAAAATTTAATAATGAATGATACCTACAGTTGTTTGCAATTAATTTATATTACAACATGAAAAACAACTTGTTTCCTATAAGATAATATAGAAAATTATATAAAACTATAGAAATAGTTGAAAATATATTGTATATTATAATGTAAGAAAATAAATCGTTAACATTTTGTGTAAACATAAGGTTGAAATAAAATGTATAACGCAAGTTGAATGCATATTATTTAATTTTAAATTTCAAAATATTAAAAGATCCGCTACAGTTTTTGGCGAATTTCTAACAAATGATAATTTCGATGATTTCTTTCTATATTTAATGTCATTTCCTTTAAGGTACATAATCACAATATCAATATGTGAAAAAAGATGTGTTATTTAGATATTTATAAAATTATTAGGTATATTTTCCTATTAATATTTTGCAATCGGCCATACCACATCTCATCAACTTCTTACCCAATTTTCTATATTATAGATACTATTATTATGTACCATTTATCTTTTCTGCTTCTTAATACAATTAATAAACATTGATTATACTATCACTATGGAATAAGAATATTTCATTTTATTAAATTTTATTACTGTTATTCTATAAATATTTTAAAATTTTGATTAACTATGTTTGAAAAAGCTTGTATTTCAATAATACTATATGTACGATGGGTACGATTAACTTACCCTATTGTTAATTATTATGTTATTGCATTTAATACAATTACAATTAATTATGTATTAAATCATTTTAACTAAGTGGTGATAAACAGTAATCCACAACAAAAACTAAAAAAGTTACATTGTTTAATCGAAATTTGTCGAAAAAAGTTCAGCTCGGAACCTAATGAAAAACTAAAAGTTTCATTCTAAAATATATTTTCCAAAAGCGAGATTGTCTTAACAAAACGCAAGGTATATTTATTTATTTGATTTTAGGTGGTCTAGACCTATTGCTTGCTCTTACCTTCTTTAATTAATCTTTATAGCAAAAAAGTTTAAAAAATACATATAAAAAAATATTTTTGGCCTATACTAGGCTGATAAAAAAAAAATAAAGGAAATATATTCCTTCAAAATTTAAATGTCATCTTTAAAACACAAAAAACAAAATATTAAAATAACAACAGTTTTAACTCAAGCCATCCCAGATTCTTATGTAAAGGAGGACTCATGGTCGAAGAGGTGATTTAAATGGCATTGCGTTGGCGCTCACTATCTACTGTAAAAAACTATAAAGAGGCCATGAACAAAGCTTAAAAAAAAATTGTCCGTCCTCATACATACCAGATAAATACCTATATTATGTTTTATATTCTATTACATAATCCATATTATGTATTATACTTATATCCTCCTTATGATCAAGCCCTATTTGCCATTGAGCTTAACCCTAAGTAGATATACTCTATATAAGGGATGTTAAGTTTTACAGCAAAAAATTAAAACCCATTCGGCAGGCTGAGGTGTGCTTCAAAATTTCAGTCATGTGTGCATTGTCCAGCAGGCTGCCTAATGCATGACTTACTCTCAAGTAAACCCTATAAAAAGTAATAAATTATGTTCTAAATCTGTTGTCCAAAATTAAAACAGCAGTGGTAAATTTTGGTAATGCGAACCAACCTCGTAACTTTAATTTTTTTTACATATTAAAATAATATAGATTACATTTTAAGTTTTGTTTATTTCCAATTCATTTGTACCTATAATAGACGAATAAATAAATTTGTGTAAATTCTAATGTAATATACAACATGTATTATTGTTGGTTAAAAATAATTGCAATAATAACAATATAATATTTTAGATGTAATATAAAACCGCTGTCAAAGCAATATCCCCGGAACGTAGTGGAGCCGGTTATAGTGACGGACGTGAACTCGCCGTCAGACTACTATGTACAGCTCCAACCTAACAGCAATGTGTTGTCGATGATCAAAGAAGAGCTGGCAAACACCAAGCACATCAGCGTCAACATAGGCCACAACCATCGCCAAGTCTACTCGGTTTTGGCATCGAACCAACGCAACGGTATCAATGTAAGATTGTAAACGGGTACGAAGAAAACTGACAGAAGTGGCTGACGGTTCACAGCGTTGATTATGGCTTTGCGGAAACGGTGAACCGGGACCGGATGCGGAAATATCCCACACCAGTTGAAAACAATACCACTTTTGGCGTTCAATTGTGCTCCGGACGATTTAAAGCCCATAAATCAAACTCGGGTTTGGTCCGACGATGAAGCGAACAATCTGTTTTGTAAGTTGAAGTTTGCCGGAAGTCCTGGACGTTTTACTTGTATCCCGCCGTGACCAGAGAAGAAGTCATGGAAGTCATGACCTGTACCCGTTGTTGATAAGAAGCGCGTTGTGCTTTTTCGGCCACGGCTCGTCTGGTGGTTCCTACCGAAACGAACAAGTGGAAAACGAGCTGATAAAATCGACGGCGTTGCATCATTGTTACAATAAATTATTATAATTGATTTAAATTCAGACGTGTATAATATATACATCTATGTATGCAATTTCTAGCGGTCGTCACTAAGCAACGGATAGATAAATACACTTTTTTTTCTTTATTAATATTTTCCGAGTTTGTTTTTACAATCGGTTCACGTGTACTTTACACTGTGTTTATTCACTTATTGTTTATCCTTTATATTGTATTGTACAATGCGTTTGGCTATGATCCCCACTTTCTGATTGCAGCACGGCTGTTTTATTATTTTTACCCTTCACTTTGATATCGACTTTTAAGCTTTTACACTTTTTTTTTCAAACATAGTTAACCAAATTTTTAATATATTTATTTAATAACAGAAATAAAATTACATGAACGAAATATTCCTATCGGCTATCCTATAGTAATAGTATAATCTATGGTAATTGTTTATATAAGAAGCAGAAAAGATAAATGGTACATAGGTATTATTAGTATCTATAATTATATAGAAAATTGGGTGAGTAGTTGAAGAGAAGTGTTATGGCCGTTTGCAAACTATTTATAGGAAATATTTATAATATCTTTTATGTTTTTGAATAATATTTTGTAAAATTATTAAGAACATACATTTTTAGGCAATATAATAAATTGTTAAATTTCCGGTGAGCTTGGGAAAGGGTATTAAGTCCAATTACATAAACAGGGTTACATACTCGATAATATATTTTTCAAAACTTTCATTAAAATTAAGTAACACAGATTTATTCAGATATAAAACGTAAAATATAATTGCATTTTAAGTCTTAAATGTATTGAATTTTAAACCTTAAATTACTAAATGTATTTACTTATTTAATTAAACTTAGGCCTCGTTTTTTATTTAAAAGCTATAATTAGGGCAAATTGATACATATTTTATTATTTTTTTAATTACCTGAAATCAATCGTTTTTTAGAATTCTTAGAAAAGCTCATTATCCCATAAACTAAATAGATAAGTTTCCCTTCGGTTTGTTCTGTGTTATTATTACTGATAAGATTTGATAAGATGTGACTGATAATAATCTCAAATCGATAATCACTATTCAGCTATAATATTACTGTAGGATTGAACTTCACAAGGCACCCGCCAGTATTGTAATTATTTTTCTTAGAAAACAAATGACTAAATGTATAATATTCATCATACTTACACAGTAGACAGTAGTTCTTCTACAGTTCTTGCTATTAGTACTTTTCTATGTAAATCAATTGTATTAGTGTCGTGTAAAAATGATTGGATATCGACTCAAAAACAAAGGTTGGTTAATATTATTATACTGCATTTAGTACTACTAATTTTTACACTAGTCGATAGGATAACTCAAGTTACCAGTAAGGTATAAACAAATTGTTTTAATTCTTTTTAAATCAAAACTATCTGTCTACGGTAAACAAACTTGTATTTGTTTGTAATAAAATATATACAATTGAAATTATAAAAGAGTAAAAACTATTTTATATTAACACATTTGTGGTCAATTGAGCTTTATTTTTTTTAAATTTATACTTACATTTTGTTAAACTTTTTTGGTAATAATTACAGATGGAAAACCTGAGTACGGAGAAGAAGATTCAAATTTTGAATTGACCTTTTATTCAACTTTTGTTTACAAGCCATAAACGTCACTGGATTTACTAGGTAATTAGGTCCTGATTACAAAGTATCGTAACTTAATGTATATCTACATGAGAAATTTCAAACATCAATACTTGTGGGATCGACTGAAAGCAGAAAGAGTACTTGAGTATCACAGGTAGTCAAAGAAAATAATTATGCATTTATTTTACATAACCTTCTACGAGAAATCTGCAAATACAAAGCATCAGATCAAGATTTCTCTGAAGGAACAATATCAATAATAAAATATAATTACAAATTAATAAAATATTAATTTTTATTGATAGTGCTTAATGTCAATACAAGGAAGCGATCATCATATTAGTACTTCGCAAAATGAGTGCTAAGACATTGGCAAGCTGTGGAGCACGAGAAACAAAAAAACCAATTTCGGTCAACTGTTGGCTGTTCAGTAAGATTGTATAACTGCTCTGAACCTAATACAAAAATTAAGGTAAAGTGTTATCACTACAAAATGATTGTATTTGTTATTATTCATCTTTTTTTTTTTTAATTATATGATAAGGTATTTTGTTGAATGAAACGATAAGTAATCTCTTACTCTTACTAGTCAACTGTTCGGCAAAGTAAACTAGAGAAGTTTATTGACAGATATTTAAATGGGTATTTTGAAAAAAAGTTGAAAGTAATAATACAGAAATGTTATTTAACTAATCTATATGAAAACTGATTAATTTTTTTATTTAATCTATCATTTATTTTTTAGAAACGGCCAACATTACAGCTAGTTTACTGTCTGCAACAACAAACATTTTACAACTTCAAATTTTAGTGATAACGCTGATGACAATATCACCAAGAAGATTGTATCCAACTAAATAATTTTTCTTGAGAGGTAACACACAAGTATTTATTATTGTATAAATTGTATGCCCCTGATACTTTTTGAGTCTATTTAATATTGTGGTTTTAATAAATTACATTTAGAAGTATTGATATTTCTGTTTAATCATTTTTTTTTTAGAACCAAATACTTAAATATTTTATCGAACAATCTAAACTGTAACTAAATATTTTTAAACATCAGTTCAAGCCAAAGGCCAATAAAATATCATACATTTTTATTTTAGGATAAAACTGTTTCCTGTTCTGATGCATGGATGAAAAAGATAAACGATTATAAGCGCCCTTGACCTGCTCGGAGAATTTTTTTATACATTTTTTTTACCAACATCTGTTAAAACATGATTTATGGAATCGTTATTGGTTAGTAAATGATCATATATTATTATTTAATTTCGGATTATTATTTAAATAGCTTTATTTATACTTTCTTTACGATCCAGTCATATTGACTGTGGATTGGTTAATTTGACGTACGGTGCTGATTAATTTACTACCGTTCCAGTTTATACAGCATTTGCTGGACAAAGAGCCATACGAGCTGGAAGTGAGCGACCTGGATACAAGTATGATAAACTATGTCTTTTATGACTTAGAAAACATTTATTACCAAACAGTGATGTCACTGTTATTATTCAACTACAACAAATTATGCAAAGCGTAAAAGATATGTGTTTATTTGTTAAGCACGATGAAATAGTTTAAAATGCCATTTAATTTGTGCAAAGGTGACTAATCCACAATGTTAACAAAATATAGTATTAAATTGATAATTTTTATATGTATCTGTGTCTTTTTGTATGTGCCGACATTGCAGAGTCTATCTTCATTGCTTTAAAGATGGACTCTACAATGGCTCCGTGATGTCATATAAAAAGACATGGATATGTCCTAAATTATAGAGTTCTCTTTCAATTGGTGAACATTTTAATACGATAATATAATATTAATATTTGGTTACTGCATACTTAATTCAATTCAAAGAAATTTGATTATGTAATATTGTCCACAAACACTATTTATAAACAATTTTTCATTTTTAGGAGACACAAGAATCATCCTTAAATGCAATGTGTGCATAAATCTGTCGGTGCTGATGAAGATCTATTAGTTCTCCCCCGATCAATTTTCACCTATGTTAATCGATCGCATTTGTACGCAGAGATAAAATATGATAATTACCGACTGTTAATTTTAATTAATTTACATTACGACATTAACAATTTTGATGAATTGTTGTTTTTTTTAAACATTTAGACAAATCATGTTTTTAAAAAAATGTATAAAGTAAACTGCTTTAAGACCCAAACTCTTATTTAACAGAACCTTATTTCCATTGTCGCAATCTAATATGAATGTACAATTTATTTTAGGTACTTATTTGTGTGTTAAATATGTTATTGAATATACTGGTAAAAACCAACGTGGTATACCAAACTTGTTTTACGATCTGTGTTAAATTTTCTATTTTGCTTTAACAACTTTACCTATCAAGTAATATTAAATTTTTGTCGTGTCGTTTATGCTAACAAACAAAATTATTTTTTTACTGTTGAAGAATTATTGTACTTTTGCATTGTTACCATCGATTTAATAATGTATTTAGTTTATAACATGTGCCATTTAAAATTTAAAGGGGAATATATTCTAATAAAGCAAAACTAGTTTTAATGTTATAGTTGAATTTAATACAATTAAGTATTTAACTGATTTTTGAACAGTTCTTATTACTAGATACGGCTTTACACTATTTTTCCACCCCAACATTGTTTAGTCATGTACTTTGAATTATTTAATTCATCTCTGACATTAACTGTTAATAGCATTCAGTTTTGTAAAAAAAAAAATTGTATTTAAATTGCTCATTATCATAGATGTAATTATTGAAAGGTTGTAATCTTCTATATAAATAAAAATGTAATGCTGTTCCTAACCGATTTGTCTCATTTTTTTTTTTTTTTATGTTTGTAATAGTCCGAATAAGGCTTTCCCATGAAAAATTGGAAAAGTTACCCGGAAACATGGAAAATTAAAAATTTAAGTGAAAGTTTATTCCAATAAATGGATTACCTATATAGTAATTATATGATATTTTAAATAATTAGTAATTGTTGTACTAGCGTTAATTAATTTACTTTAAAGTAATAATGTTTATGTACGACTATGACCGAGTCATTTTTTAGTAGGTATAGTATTATTGTTTTTCATTTGACAATCTTGAGGCCAAATTGAGTCGAATACAAAAGCATAAGTCTTTTAGTTTAGGGCAATACAAAATATTAATTCAACATTTTCTATTAATTTTAACTTGGTGAAATAAAAATTGTAACGTTATATATTAGGCGCAAATAGACTAAAGTTTCGAGGGTCTAAATCTTATAGTTATACTTAAATAGTATTTGTTGATCGTTAGTTGTAACTTAACATTGTACTACCTTTTGTACTTGATACATTTAAGTAGACAACAGATATTCCAGAGAAAAATTACAAAAAAAATAATAAAAATGTACTTACTATAATATATTATTAAAAAATCGAACTGGTTGTTAAACAATTATTTTAAATTCATACACATTTTTAAAATTATGTAAAACTGAATTTGTATTTTATTTTAATTATAAATATATTGATATTAAATAAATTAAGCAATTAAGTAGCTACATATAAAAACTCTTATGGGGCCTCACGGTGATTATATAGACAACTTTTCACTGAAACCATTTATGATAAAATCTGTGAACATAAATAGTCACACAGGAAAAAATGTCTATTTTGATATTTAATTTTTTTTTAAATTATTTTTCAATTTTTGTAATCCATAAAGGCTATTTTTTCTTATTATTTTTTTTTAACTATTGTCAAATATTGGAAAATAATATAGAACAATCAATAGAAAAGATAATGATTAATGAGGAATTCATAACATTTTTCAGAATGGAAATTAGACTTAATAAGAACACAGAATAATGGTAATGCCAATGTTATATTTACGCTAAATTTTATTACAACCTTTAGGCACCTTAAACCTATGAAAATATCTCATTTCGACCATGAAATTATAAGTTGTACTTTTGGCGGGGCACCATTTTTATTTTGTATCAAATAACTGGTTTAAATTATCTAAATTGTAATTATATGTAATAACTATTAACTACGAATTAATTATATATTTATAGTTAAGCTGACTGCAGACTGAGTACAAAATACCCTATAGAAAACACTCAATTTTTTTTTTTAGTATTCGGCAAAGCTTTATTAACTTTTTAAGTATAAATAGTAGGTAACATGTGAATTAAGTTGATTTTTTTATTAAAGAATAATTTACTGAACATTTTGACTGGTCGATAACCATTTTTAAATAATTAAAATGGGTACACAAGACTTAATAGGGTTTCTCTAATATCGCATAACTCTGAATTTTAAAGACACGATTTTAACTACCGTCGATTAAAAACTTGTGAAAAGACCTTCAAGATTGTTCAATATGTGATTTGAAAGTCTTTGTGAAGAGGGGCGATTTTTTTTAGCTACAATGGGAAGTATATGATTACAATATATTTTTATTTTTAATTACGGTACAATTTTAACTTTTCTATAGTGTACTTACAGTAAGCGAACACCGACAAATTTAATATTATCCTATCGTTGCGCCGAGCTGCATACATCGGACGCCGGATGGTTAAGTCGGTGAGCTATAGCCTATGAACATGAGGCCCTGGTACGATTTTGGTAGAATAGTCGTCGCACTCGAAACAAAGGAATTATTTTATAGGGTGTGGCGTCCGAAAATGTCGCTCGATAATTTTAAATGTCGCTCGTTTTTAAGTTTAAAATGTGTTTTAATACTGTTATACTATAGTCTATATTACTATAGTTATGAACCTAATTGTTATAAAAAAAGTTCAAAAATCGTGTTAATTTCATTAATTTGAAAATTCTTTAAATCACTTGACACCAAATTAACTTAATTCTTGTAGTACTGCACATTAGAGTATGGACATCAGATTAAATTTTAGTATAAACATGTACCTTTGTGCTAATTTTCAGGTTTCTACTAATACGGCAAGTGCCTTATAATTTTGATGATGAGTGTGTAAGTACCTTACAAAAATGTAAACTTTGATATTTCTCCCTCTTTGAAAAGGCTCAATTTGTGCAGTGTCCAAAGATACTTAAGTTAAATGTATGTTTCAAATTTCAAAAGTCCATATTAGGAGGAAGCAGAGATATGAGGGTGAGAAAACCCAAATGAATTGGTTCATGTAGGTATTCATACACTGGTATTCTTGAAATTTACCTTGGCGCACTGTCAAGTTGATATTCCAACCATTCTCATGCGTTTAAACCGTCGCTTAAAAACTTTTATTTTACCAATAATGGAAAGTATATGATTACAATATATTTTTATTTTGAATTACGGTATGTTTTAACTTTCCTACAGTAGGTGAAAACCAACAAATTTAAAATTATCCTGTCATTGAGCCGAGCAGCGTACATCTGACGCCGAATGAACATGGGACCCTGGTACGATTTTGTTAGAATATTCATCGCACTCGAAACAAAGGAATTATTTTATAGGGTGTGGCGTCCGACAACCGTGCTCATAGCGGTGGGATCGTGATAAAAGTTTTCATAATGGTTCAAACAATTGGCGCCATTTTTAAATTCAAAATGTATTAATATTATTATTGTTCTATAATATTATTGCAGTTATGAACCTACTTGTTATAAAAAAAAATCAAAAATCGCGTACAACGTTAGCCGTTTGAAGTATAGATATTATTTATTTAAATTACTTGACGCCGAATTAACTCATAAGAGTCGTATTGGTAGTGATAATGGAATAGGATAATATCATCGTGACCTCTTTCTAACGCTATTCGTGCAATATGTGTATATTTTTTAACTGTAAACGTTTCAGAGAAAAAAATTAATCGTTTGTTTGTCGTACCTAAATCAAAGTCGATAAAAATGTTTAATAATATTCCGAGAGCTTACCGACATCTTCATGCCTTCTCACCTAAAATCTAAATAAAACTAATTTTCGGTTTCTGGTTTTCTCGGTTTTAGATCCCAGTGTGTTTTCTGCGAAACCATACCAGCGTCCATCGTGGTCACGGTTATCAAGATAACCGTGGTCGTGGTCATGCTAGCTCGACGCATCGTAGGTCCTATCCGAGGGTTTCGAAAATGGTACCAGGGTCTCATGGCCGAAATAACACCGTCCGGCGCGGCGTCCAGTATCATAGTTGCCGCCGCCTGGTCTTCGTTGAATCGACGAAAGGACGCCGCACGGTTTACACATTTCTTATACCGTCGCGTCGTTGCTCTATTATGCTGACAAACAGGAAGCGGGCCATACTTCTAATATACACCTTTAATACCAGTTTATTATATTTTTTTAGTCCGTTGACGTTCTAATTTAATAAAAAAATATTATTGAGATCTGGAGCTGGATGGGTGTTTTCACAATTAACGAATTCAAAGAAACTTCTTTTGATTTCTGACATAAGAAAGGGTTTCCCGGGCGTTTAACACACCTAGTCAATAAGTCGTATACTTTTGTTGTATGTAAGCCTTTTTGGTAATTAGTACACTCGAGAATACATTTGGAGGGTTTCCTTGGTTCAACTATTACTAAGCAACGTAACAGTTTATTAAAATAGAAGAGGTAGAGATGCTAAAACTGAAAGAGTAAAGCAGAACTCTTTGTCTCGGAAAATAATAATTTCCGAGTCATCCCAACTAGTTACACTTGGCTTTGATGAATTCCTACTAAATGTAAACGACTTGGCTTATTATTTTTAACTATGTACAAAATTGGAATAGATATGTCTGCTATATCTTTGCCTTCAAGATTCAATTTACGAGTAGCGCATTGTTTTATTATCTAAATATAATAGTTAAGATAATAAAAACTTAATTGATAATAATATGATTCATTAGAATAAAATAATTGTTAAGAATAATAATATAATATATATATAGAGAGAGAATTACAGGATTTGTGAAAAAAAAATTTATAAAAATTAATAATAAAATATATGTGAAATATTAGGATTTAAATGCATAAATATACCTAGGTAATGATTAAGTTAATTATTAAAAACAGGCTATGAAGTAAAGTGAGCTTAAGTTGTTTAATCTAAACTTTCTGTTGAAGTTGCGTAATCATATGTATTCAGTTTAAATATATAAAGTATTGAATTGAAAAATTGCTGATAAGGTTTATGTACCAATATTATGTTTTCGTTTGTCGGTTTCATTTGAATAAAAAATATTTTCATATTTCTCAAAGAACCAGCCTATGCTCGAAACGTTGATTGTCGTTAACATTTCTTGTAAATAACTTGTATAGCTTTATAGGTGAAATTTTTGTCGTACAGTTCTTGCAGCCTCATTTCTTGTGCCGTCTGTCTCCATGTCTATCAATAGTAATTCATAAAAAAATTATTCCTATAAATACAACTAACTCAATAAGTGTTTGTATACAGAGTGATCCATGTGATGTAAGACACTAATTTTTCTTAAAATATGAACGATGTATACATTTTTTTTCTTCTATGCTTGTAGGTACATATTTTACTATGTTTTTCAATACTTACAACATTTTTATCTTCATCCCTTATACGTATAATAGGCATTGAATTCGTTTTTTCAAAGAGAACGTATGTTTAAATTCCACAAATATATAGACAAAAGAATTTGATACATTTTAGCGTTCGAATTTCCATTAATATTTTCGTTTTAAATGACTTAGTAATGACTTTCATTTTTCTCTAAACTGTTTTCAATATTTTTTCGTTATTACTATGACTAGAAACCGTCACTGTGTTTAAATCGATGAATAAGATTTTTTATTTAATTAGAGCTTGTTGAGCTACTGTCTTTAAAAATCGAAAAATATTGATTTTTAATTTAAATAATTACTATGCCCATAAGTGAGTAGTGACAAACCAATTAAAAATTCAAAAGACCATTTCAACATTTTATTTTTCCTACTCAGTTATCGACTTAAATGTATGTGTTTGCGTTGGGAAAAACAAAATTTTAGTCTTATTATGTATGAGGGTCGAGTTCAAAGTTCAAAGTTTTATCTCAAAGTTATCTTATGTAGGTACCTACAAGCATAAGAAAAGTATTATTTTCAAAATATTCATATTTAAAGGGATTGATTTGATAACTGATAATTGTATCTTGTTTTCCAGCCTCACTATTTTTTTTAAAAATTGTTTTGTTTATTAGTTTTTAGTATGGATGGGGTTTTGATTTGCCCAAATTGAAACCAATTTTTCCCAATTGAATTTTTTTTTCTGCTCTTCATTACCTTTATTATATTTTTCAAAATTGTTTTTTTATACAATAATTGTTAACATATAGAACCGCTCCCAATATGGTTAGGTTTCTTTGGGAAAAAACCTTAGTGTTTAACAATTTAAGCTAGCATGGCATTCAGATGAATTCAAGTTAATGGCTTACTTAATGTGGAAACATATTTTCACTATCTTAAGAATTGCAGTTTTTCTAAATGGCTTGCCTGTTCCATATTTATCGACAACATATAATTACAGGATGACCATTTTATCGTGAACCACTCAATTTCTCAAAGGGTTCAATAAAACATTTAATTTTTTGTTTTCATATTGGGTTTATACAATGTGAAATCAATTTTTCATTATTTTTTTTTCACCCTCCTCTTACCGTTTGTTGATAGCGACTTTGATAACTATTTTTGGAGTTATTGAAGTTACAATTATTTTTATCTGCGCACACTTTTCAACCGCACTTCCCTTCCCATCTTAATTTTTAGACTCGTATAACTTTAAAAATTACCATTTCGACCAGTCAAAATGTTGAGTACATTACTTTTAATTTAAAAAGTTAATAAAATGTATACATTACCATCCAAGTTTTAAAAATTGCAAAAGTTAAAAAAAAAATGTGAAAAATTGAGATTACATTGTATAAACACTATAAACACTTAATATAAACACAATTAGATTTATATAAGTAACAATGTTCGTGACGTTTATTGTGAAACGCAATTTACACGAGTAACATGTAGTGCCGGTGTGGCACTTGCGTATGGTGGACAATCCCCACCATTTATATATATATATGTATAAACTGCTGATCCGTAACGCTAATCTCTAAGCAAAAAACACCAGAAACTCGCTTTTTTAGTAGGTGGTTTCTGACCTGACAGATGTCTAGATTCGAGATTGACACTACACTTACTCAGTACTTAGCTTGCGAAATAGTTTTTCGAAACTTGGTATGAATTCTGATTATTAGATAAAGGTACTATGAATTACAACGACGTTAATTTAAAACGCAGTGCCGGAATAATCGTACTAGCATACAGTGCTCGGAATCTGTGACCCATACGCCCGAGTCGGCGGAGGTCTGGACACTAACCTCTAGACGTTTCATTCTTTTTTAAATCATTGCTTCCAAGCCCGTAAAGTAAATAGCACCGGACACTCACTTTATTAATAGGTAGATAGTTTCTGACCTGAAAGATAGCTAAACTAACGGCTAGACACTGATCTACCACTCAGAATCTGTGACCTGTCCGGTCACCTACCAGCTACTATCTGTGAGCTACCCGGCCACCTACCAGCTAATATTTATAAAGCAAGCATAAGTGTATTTCTTTTTTTTATTAAAAAAATAAATTAACCTTGTCAACGAAGAGCTACTACTCCAAGACCGTCACTGGACCAGAACAATGCATGTGGTTTTAGCAACGTTGGCTACACTATTTAACCCACCGGTCTTACCCATGTCATTTCATTGGCTGTATGTAAACTGCGCCAAAAATGACCCTTTTTCTATAAGCTGATATGTAAACTGCGGCAAAATTTTTTTTAACATTCTACAAACTGCGACAAAAATGATAAGGTACATTCTACAAACTGCGACAATTTATTTTATATACCTACTATATAGTATATAATATAATATTATTATACATTATTATTATATATTATTACTACTATTATATATACATACCGAATACCGATAAGAATGCTATCTAGTACGATATATTATTATAGGTCTATGGTGTGCACATAGTCAGTAGGAGTAAAGGAGTAATAATACGAATTAAAAAACAATTTTAAAATACATATGAAGTTGAAAAATATTATTATGTAACTAAAATGAATTTGTACATTTAATATAATACTGTCTAAGAAAATAAAAAAATATTATTATTACTATTTATATTTTTAAAACATACCAATTTAAAAAATTCGTTGGTTGAAAATTCTTTATCTTTTTTTTTTGTACGCAATAACATTATTAATTAAACGATAAACGTGTATAATAACACGTTAGTATATATTATGATTTCCGTACCTACACGAGTATATGTTACCGTATCGGTATGTATTATTGTACATAACTAATATAAGTATATTATATACTACAAAGTAGGTATATAAAATAAATTGTCGCAGTTTGTAGAATGTACCTTATCATTTTTGTCGCAGTTTGTATAATGTTTAAATTTTTTTTGCCGCAGTTTACATATCAGCTTATAGAAAAAGTGTAATTTTTGGCGCAGTTTACCATCTCCCATTTCATTTTTTTATTTTTTGTCTACAAATGTATGTAGTTAAAATCATGTTTCCATTTAAAAATACCAAAAAAACCTCTTATTGGCTTATAAGGATTAATAATAAAAATTTTAAAAATATTGAAAAGTGTAGTAAGTAACCTACAAATCATAAAAATTCTAAAAATATTCATATTTTCAGAGAAAATGAGTGTCTTACGTTAGTTGGATCACCCTCTATATACATTTATTTTAAAAATATTTAAAAGATAATTTTGTTAATAATTGATATATTAGGAATATACGTCGTAATGACAATGTGACCACTTGATTCTCGGACTCTCTTGGCTCCGTTACTAATTGGCGGCGATTTAAATATTTGTATGGGAGAGCCATAAATAAGGTAATGAAACCTTTAAAAAAACCAGTATAGAAGGGTTAGGACATAGTGGGGACGAGGATGTCACAGGTTTACAGGAATTTTTAAATCTGAAAATGATAAAGTCAAGTTCGAAAAAACGCTTCAATACAAATTGATAGTTAGTATTTTCAAGCCAGTACAGTCCAAACCAAGCACAGTATAAACCAGCAAGTTAGAAAGTATTAAATTGACGTGCTGTATTTACAAATAAGCATCAAAATGTTTGTTTGAAAGTGATTTTATTCAATTTTATCACTTTTATTTATAATAATTCCTGTAGACCTCTGACCTCTCCGTCCCCACGTTGCTTTGATTCCAATATGCCTATACTCTACTGTACTAGTCCTCTCGGATAAAATCAGTAAAATTTTTGATTTATAGAGTTGCTACTCGAAGGAATTGGTCCAGTATTAAAAAAGTTACAGTGTATAAAAACACAAAAAAAGCATATGCCAGAGTAAGACCAATACCTTCGCCGATCTGCATCGAAGCTAAAAGATAAAATAAATAATCATTATCAAACAAAACGGAAAAACTCAAATGAAATCTTTTGACGTATTACTGATCAAATACACCTCATATTGCAGATATCGATATTACTTTTCTGTTTATTCTTTTATTTTTTTGTTATTACAAGCAAATGGTCCGTGAAGTGACAAAATGGATGTATTAAAACAAAAATGTAAGGACTTTTATTTACAATAATTAATAATTAATAGTGAAGCAATGTCTACAGATGGAATGGATAAAGAGGAGTAGTGGTCCCGACAAAGCATCTAAGTGGCCTGTATATTAAGCCAATACAAATAATGACTGAAAGTAATCAATAGTTTATAATGGTGAGCAAAAACGTTTTATTATGCAGTAGGTTGAATTATTTAACAATTTTTATATTAGTGAGGCACGCAAAAAAATATTTAAATACAATAATAGATGTACATTATAATTTATGTATAATTTATTAAAATAAACCTGAGAGAATAGAAAATATTTATGCTCATAATATCGTTAAATCAGGAACTATGCTATTTCCTGTATCGCTATGGTCGATGTTGTTCACATAATGTATAT
Organism: Adelges cooleyi; assembly: GCF_023614345.1. Lineage (NCBI taxonomy): Eukaryota > Metazoa > Arthropoda > Insecta > Hemiptera > Adelgidae > Adelges > Adelges cooleyi. Next base: position 2,875,310 of record NW_026095978.1, read on the forward strand.
CAAGCCCAAAGCATTTGAATGACTTCCTGTCTACCCTTTCATGGCGTGCGACACAAGTCTCGTCATCTAAAACAATTGCAGTGTTTATGTAACTTGCTGGAATTCCTGTACTCCAAAACAATCCTATGATTCGACATGTGTACTCAAAATCAATTCTGTGACTCCTTGGGTCTAAAAAAAAGTTTTCAAAAGTTAGCCAAATTCAGCTTGCTGTACTGACAAAATAATACATATTTGGACTAATTAAAATTAAGGCTAATCTGATATCCTCACTCAAGAGCAAAAGAGTATTGAGTCACAAAATGTTAATTTTACAGAAGAGCGAAAAATTAAATTATTTATTAATAAATTAATAATAACAAACTTTTTTTTCCCTAAACCTACAAATTCACACACTTCATTATCATCCAACTGCATTACCTGTTTTACCCTATAACATTCTCCAAAATTAAACAAGATTGTCACCGTTTTACTCCTACTAATCTTCAGTCTATTGTCTTCAAGCGCTTCTCTCCACTTTTCAAGTCTCTCAACCAATTGTTTCGGACTTTCCCACAACGTCCTCCGTAAACATCATACACAAAGACACCTCCCGCTGTATATCTTTCGTACTATAATAATCCATTTCTTTACACACACTCTTTACTCTTCTATCATGCTTTCCTTCTATTACTTTCACTTACATCCTTGGCACTCGTTTTTTCTTTAACGTCCACCTCTAAACCTCTTATGAATAAGTAACTTACTAATTAATTAAAAGAAATCAACTTAGATAAACTCATCTAAGAGTCCATACTTTCATTGTTTGTTTCTTTGTTTTCTTTATTTCTTTTCTTTCTTTCTTTTCTTTCTTTGTTGAATTCTTTCTTTTCTTTTTTTGTTTCATTGTTTCTTTCTTTTCTTTTTTTTCTTTCTTTGTTTCTTTTTTTCCTTCTTTCTATTTTTCTTTGTTTTTTTGTTTTTTTCTTTCTGTTTTTCTTTGTTTTTTTATTGTCTTTCTTTCTTTCATTCTTTCTTTAATTTTTTTTTTTTCTTTTTTTTTTGTTTCATTCTTTCTTTGTTTCTTTCTTTTCTTTTCTTTCTTTCTTTCTTTACATTCTTTCTTTGTTTCTTTTTTTTTTACTTTTTTTCTTTCATTGTTTCATTCTTCCTGTCTTTCTTTCTATCTTTCTTTACTTTCTTTCTTTGTTTCTTTGTTTTTATCTTTTTTTCTTTGTTTCTTTGTTTTTTTTTTGTTTCATTCTTTGTTTGTGTGTTTCATTCTTTCTTTTCTTTCTTTTCTTTCTTTCTTTTATTCTATCTTTCTTTCTTAGTTTGTTTCTTTCATTTCTTTCTTTCTTTCTTTCTATTTTTCTTTATTTTTTTCTTTCTTTTGTTTCTTTGTTTGTTTCTTTTGTTTCTTTTCTTTCTTTCTTTCTTTCTTGTCTTTCTTTGTTTCTTTCTTTTTCTTTCTTTTCTTTCTTTTCTTTCTTTTCTTTCTTTCTTTCTTTCTTTCTTTCTTTCTTTTCTTTCTTTCTTTTCTTTTCTTTCTTTCTTTCTTTCTTTCTTTCTTTCTTTTCTTTCTTTGTTTCTTTCTTTCTTTCTTGTCTTTCTTTGTTTCTTTCTTTCTTTCTTTGTTTCTTTCTTTTTTTTCTTTTCTTTCCTTGTTTCTTTTGTTTCTTTTCTTTTTTTTTTCTTTGATTCTTTCTTTTCTTTCTTTTACTTTCTTTGTTTCTTTCTTTCTTTCTATCTTTCTTTTCTTACTTTGTTTCTTTGTTTCTTTCTTTCTTTCTCTTTCTTTCTATCTTTCTTTCTTTCTTTCTTTCTTTCTTTCTTTCTATTCTTTCTTTCTTCTTTCTTTCTATCTTTCTTTCTTCTTTCTTTCTATCTTTCTTTCTTTCTTTCTTTCTTTCTTTCTTTCTATCTTTCTTATCTTTCTTTCTTTCTTTCTTTCTTTCTTTCTTTCTTTCTATCTTTCTTTCTATCTTTCTTTCTTTCTTTCTTTCTTTCTTTCTTTCTATCTTTCTTTCTTTCTTTCTTTCTTTCTATCTTTTCTTTCTTTTTTATTCTTTCTTTTTCTTTCTTTTCTTTTCTTGTTTCTTTCTTTCTTTCTTTCTTTCTTTCTTTCTTTCTTTCTTCTTTGTTTCTTTCTTTTCTTTCTTTGTTTTTTTTCTTTTGTTTCTTTCTTTTCTTTCTTTGTTCTTTTCTTTCTTTCTTTCTTTTTTTTTCTTTGTTTCTTTCTTTCATTGTTTCTTTTTTTTCTTTGTTACTTTTTTTTTCTTTCTTTCTTGTCTTTGTTTCTTTCTTTCTTTGTTTCTTTGTTTCTTTCTTTTCTTTTCTTCTTTCTTTCTTTTCTTCTTTCTTTCTTTCTTTTTTTTTTTTTTTTCTTTCTTTTTTTTCTTTCTTTTTTTCTTTTGTTTCTTTTCTTTTTTCTTTCTTTCTTTCTTTTCTTTTCTTTCTTTTCTTTGTTTCTTTGTTTCTTTTTTTCTTTTTTCTTTCTTTTTTTTTTGTTTCTTTCTTTTTTGTTCTTTCTTCTTTCTTTTCTTTCTTTCTTTCTTTCTTTTCTTTCTTTTCTTTCTTTCTTTCTTTTCTTTCTTTCTTTCTTCTTTCTTTCTTTTCTTTCTTTGTTTTATTTTTCTTTTTTGTTTGTTTCTTTCTTCTTTATCTTTCTTTCTTTCTTTCTTTCTTTCTATCTTTCTTACTTTGTTTCTTTCTTTTTCTTTCCTTCTTTCTTTTTTTCTTTGTTTTTTTTCTTTGTTTTTTTTCTTTTCTTTCTTTGTTTTTTTCTTTTCTTTCTTTCTTTCATTCTTTCTTTAATTTTTTTTTTTCTTTCTTTTTTTTTTGTTTCATTCTTTCTTTGTTTCTTTCTTTTCTTTTCTTTCTTTCTTTCTTTACATTCTTTCTTTGTTTCTTTTTTTTTTACTTTTTTTCTTTCATTGTTTCATTCTTCCTGTCTTTCTTTCTATCTTTCTTTACTTTCTTTCTTTGTTTCTTTGTTTTTATCTTTTTTTCTTTGTTTCTTTGTTTTTTTTTTTTGTTTCATTCTTTGTTTGTGTGTTTCATTCTTTCTTTTCTTTCTTTTCTTTCTTTCTTTTATTCTATCTTTCTTTCTTAGTTTGTTTCTTTCATTTCTTTCTTTCTTTCTTTCTATTTTTCTTTATTTTTTTCTTTCTTTTGTTTCTTTGTTTGTTTCTTTTGTTTCTTTTCTTTCTTTCTTTCTTTCTTGTCTTTCTTTGTTTCTTTCTTTTCTTTCTTTCTTTCTTTCTTTTCTTTCTTTTTCTTTCTTTCTTTTCTTTCTTTCTTTCTTTCTTTCTTTCTTTCTTTTCTTTTCTTTCTTTCTTTCTCTCTTTCTTTCTTTCTTTTCTTTCTTTGTTTCTTTCTTTCTTTCTTGTCTTTCTTTGTTTGTTTGTTTCTTCCTTTGGTTCTTTCTTTTTTTTCTTTTCTTTCCTTGTTCCTTTTGTTTCTTTTCTTTTTTTTTTCTTTGATTCTTTCTTTTCTTTCTTTTATTTCTTTGTTTGTTTCTTTCTTTCTATCTATCTTTTCTTACTTTGTTTCTTTGTTTGTTTGTTTGTTTCTTTCTTTCTTCTTTCTTTCTTTCTTTCTTTCTTTCATTCTTTCTTTCTTTTCTTACTTTCTTTCTTTCTTTCTATCGTTCTATCTTTCTTTCTTTCTTTCTTTCTTTCTATCTTTCTTACTTTTTTCTTTCTTTCTTTCTTTCTTTCTTTCTTTCTTTCTTTCTTTCTTTCTTTGTTTCTTTCTTTCAATCTTTCTTACTTTGTTTCTCTCTTTCTATCGTTCTATCTTTTATTCTTTTATTCTTTCTTTTGTTTCTTTTCTTTTTTGTTTCTTTTTTTGTTTTTTTTTTCTTTCTTTCTTTCTTTCTTTCTTATCAGTCTTTGTTTCTTTTTTTTTCTTTCTTTGTTTCTTTCTTTTCTTTCTTTCTTTTTTCTTTCTTTCTTTCTTTTATTTTCTTTCTTTCTTTATTTCATTGTTTCTTTTTTTTACTTTGTTTTTTTGTTTGTTTGTATCTTTTCTTTCTTTTATTTCTTTTTTACTTTGTTTCTTTCATTCTTGTCTTTCTTTCTTCTGACACTATTGTGTTCAATCCTATCGAAGCACCTATTCCCATGCCTGCCATACCGCCTAATGATATAACAATAAACAGTAAAGCAACGGGTGTCACCGGTTAGGTTAGGTAATATAGTTAAATAGAGCCCAACGGGGATTTGGCCTTACTCATTATAGAATAAGATAATTGAGGTAACATGCGACTCGACCAGATGTATCCAGACTTGCAGTCCGAGGTGTTACAGCTTTTTGTCCAGTTACTCATCTCAACGCCGAATTTACTGTACAGCACGCATCGGTTTTCCCAAGAAAATGTACTCGGTAAACTTACAAGTACTATTTCAAAAATGGCAATCTTAAATAGATGGGAACTACAACATTTCTATAGTTACTGTAATGTTGTCATTAATACAATCAGTTGTCATACTCGATGTTATTAAAATACATTATAAATTATGAAATTAATTTTTACGTTTCTCTTACGCCACAGCGAATAGCAAAAAGTTAATAGATTAAAAACGTATTACACAATTTGGCCTCAAGATAATTCTATCGAGCAAAATTTTTTGGAAATTAATCCAGCAAATTTATTTAGAATGTAAACCTGGTTTATCTTAAAAGTTAAATTTTAGCAATTAATAGTTAGACACTTGTAAATATCTTAAAACATCAAAACTTACCTAAACTAAAAAATAATGCATTTTTAAAGCTTCGTTGCAAATTAGTGAAGGTATCGGTTTTACAATACAGTCCTAATGTTCAACCCGCAGAGGATTTATAATTAGTGTCGAACACAACAAAAGACAGTCGATAACCAAATTTGGATAACTATTTTTAAAGTTAGGATGGTAAGGGAAGTGTGGTTAGGAAATGCGCGCAGACAAAAATAATACTACACTCCTCCTTTCCTCCTGCCCTAAACTTGAAACTTCAATAACTTCAAAAATAGTTATCCGAAACTAGTTATCGACCAGTCAAAATGTTTAATACATTATTCTCAATTTAAAAAGTTAACAAAATATATACGTTACCATTTAAGATTCAAAAGTTGCTATGAACAAAAATAAGTTGGGAGGGGGGTAAAAACAAAAAAAAATGTGAAAAATTGAGATCACATTGTGTAAAAACAATATGACAAAAAAAAAATTTTAATTTCTTATTAAACCCTATGAGATATTGAGTGGTTCACAATAAGTGGATCACTCTGTATATAATACAAATTAGTTTACTAGCTGTAAATAAATTTAATTAAACACTTAAATCATTAATTTTTAAATAATAAGGAATTGTTGGTATATCGGATGTCAAGAATTCACAAAAATATTTATAGAAAACTGTCAAATCATCACATATCGCCGTAGGAATTATTATAAAAAAAAATGATAAAATTGAATAAAATCACTTTCAAATTAACGCTTTGATGCTTATTTGTAAATACAGTACCTCAATTTAATACTTTCTAACTTTGCTGGTTTATACTGTGTTTGGTTTGGACCAAGCAATCTAACCTCTCATACAAATACCAATTAGATATTGGTCCCAAAAGGGTAATTAAAATTTAAGCAGTGCTGTAGAATGTGGTAATAAAATAGGCGTGCATAGTCAATAAATTAAAAAAAAAAGAAACATGTATTGTACAGAATTTCTACGTACATTTTTGTTAATTAAACACTTTAATTATTAATTTTTAAATAATAAGGAGTTGTTGGATCATCGTTTTCCAGAATTTCTTTAATCTGCTCAAGTGTCATCCCTCGCGTATCGGGAACGCATAATTTGACAAACAAGGCACTGGTGAAAGAAACAAGCCCCTGTGAATATCCACAGAACAACCGATTGGTCATAAAAGCGTGATTGTTGTAAAAAAAGTACACCACCAGAAATAAGACGATTTGGCCGCACGCGTTGAATACTCCAGTGGCCCATTTCATAATCTGTTAAATTGTAAAACAATGCCGAAAATTAAATAAAGTTTGAGTCTGTACTGAACATAAATGTAAAATGGGGCAAGAAGTAGTCATACAGTTGGTGAAGAGGATGGCCAGAGGATTTATGAGGACATTGAATATGATATATATTCAATGTTCTCATAAATCTAAAAAGTCAAATACCTACAAAAAAAAAAAGAAAATTGCAATTGTGACCGTGGTCAATTTCCAAGTTTGTATGTGTGAATAATTTTACAGTCAACAAAATTTAAAAAATGTATTATGTTTTTTTACAAATGGTAAGGTATACTCACGTTTAAGGTTGTGATTTCAAGTGAAAAAAGTGTATGACGTTAATATCACATATGACTAGTTATTGGTGACAGTAAATTCCGAAGAATTTGTAAAAACGTAGTAAACTATCAATACCGATAGGCTTGCTCCCATGCCAAGAGAAGACGTCAATAACAAAGTCTTGCGGACCCAAAATTCAACCAATTCAATAGCGATCGCACAGCCTTTGTTTTATATATATATCCTAATCCATGACCGTAAAATAAAATAAATAGTAAAAGAAGAGAAGTTAAATATAATTATAATGTTTAGAATAGAGGTAGATGCCTAAAACTTTACGACTTTTATATACAATATTTGTATTTCACCGAAATAATAATTTTATGAGTTTGTCTTTGTTTAAAAATACAGTGTTAATATTTAAAAGTTGTTTTGTAAGGACTGAATTATACATTTACCTTTTCTTTTTTTTTTGCAAATAATCAATACATGATTTAACCATAAAGTTAATGTACACAAGTAAATTGAAACACCAGTTGTACCTGAAGTATGCCCAGGCATATTATCAAGATTCGAGCCATATGAGAAGTGTCGTCGGAGTCTCCGAAAGGCTGTAAAACTTGTTTCACATACATTAGCAACATTATTTTTACTCTGGTCACATACCATCGCAGAAACTATAAATCCACAGTCCAATAACTTTTCAATGGCATCTATAAGTAGAGTACTTAAATACGTATGTTTTACAGATGTAGAAGTAAAAAAAAATGAAATTCGTAACTTCCACGAAGCATATAAACCACGAATTAAAAACACCATTGCTTGACCAGCTAGTTTATTTGACCTTCCCGGTGGACCTAAGTCTTCATAGCCTTCGACCAAATCAAGGTATTTAGAGTACTCTGAGAAATGTTTTATTTTCATTTCTTCAAAAACAAGGGTAGAATAACGTTCTTGTTCGACCATTGGTTCAGCTTTCATTTTAAGTTGTCTGAAGCAATTGGGTTAAAACCGGTTTTAAACTTTGAATTGCCAATCCATCGCTTAATTGTAGACTCAGCAGGTAGATTTATATTTTTTGAATTACGTAAAACTTGTACGTTGACATTTATAAAAAATACTCAAAGCCAGACTTTTTTTCGTCTATAGCCCATTTTTTGTAGTTTTGTTTTTTCTGGAAACTAGCATTTTAACTAAAGTTTTGGATTCTTTTGATGGATAATTAAAAGAATTTAAAATACCGTCGTTTTTATAATTTAATTTGTAAGTTGAAAGATTACTACGGAGTTTTGAAACTGATCCCCGTATATTTTTCAACAGTCTTCTTTGATTTTTAATCGTGTTTTTTAGTTTATCTACAATTTTATACAAAGAACGTTTTGAAGGCGATAGAGTTTCAGGGCACTTGGGAAAAAAATTATGATGCTTGTTTGTTTTAATACTAGATGTTGTTCTGGGCCCCATACTATATAGGCACATCATTCTTTTAAACGTTTTTTGTTGTTGAATTTGTAGAATCGTCATCGGTAAAATCCAAAATACATAATCGTTTTTCATTAAGATTGTCAGAAGTTAGATGTATTAAACCTATGTTCCGTAATTAAAAATTTAAATGTGTTCAAATCAAAATAGAATTATAATTTAGAGGAAAATGAAAATATGTAAGGTCAGGTAAATAACATTAGTCCAGGGCTTGTCATTTAATGCAATTAAAATCTCATTAATCAAGGGGTTTCACACTTTTTGAACACCCTGTATTTAATCAAACAATTTTCAGTTTTTTGTGTTCTGTTTAAGAATATTTTGTTTATATTATTAAACTTATGTAAAATTAAAAAGAAATAATTATGTATAGTAAGGATGAATTCAATGATTGACTAGTTATATTTTCTATTACCAATAATTCGCGATCCTTTGGCCGTTCATCATTCACCCAGAGGCGCTTCTAAAAAATAAATTTCTTAAGTTTAAAAAAAAAAAAAAGGTAATTAAAGTATTAATAATTCTTAATCATAAAGGTTAGTAGTAAAAAAGACTAAATTCAGAATTTGTTGAATAAACAATTATGAATATTGTCCCCCCACCTTATCTCGTGGAAAACATGTTGCAATTTCGCAACGCTATGTATTTTATGCATTTATTCTTTATATTATTAATATTTATGTTTATGAGTGAACTTGAGTATGACAAACCTCTTTACCTAATGAGTTACTCCAAATAAAAAGATATGATAATAAAAAAAAAAACAATTTTATTTTTAAATATATTATAAAGTGTTATAATTGGTATCATCCGTATCATCGGGACTATTACTTTTGTTTTTGTTTGTTTAGTGTATCTCCTTGTTCCTGTAATGTTAAAAATGCGTCATAATTGAGAAACTATGTAGTGTTGCCAGATAACTTGGCCACATCTGCGGCGCGGCAGCAGGAAAACGCAAAGCCATTGGGTTCTCAGTATTTTATGTTTTTTTTTTTTGTCTATAATGCCTTGTCGAAGCATAGTTGATGAAAAATTCAGATTATACATTAAAATGTTATTTTAAATGTGAATACTTACAAGAATACCATAAATCTAAATAATAAACAGATAATTAATAAACATACAAAATATAAAGGAAATCCATTTAATTACTAAAACAAAATTATAACTATTATAAACATTATATTATTATTGATGATTCACAATATCATTCTAATCAAATTTACAATCTTTGATATTAGCAAATTGATCTATCTCTTAAATCTAATTTAAGAGATAGATATACTAGTGTATAGGTACCATTTTAAGAGTGTAAATTAAAAATGGACTTTTTAAAAATCTGTAATTAACTTTTTTTTTTATTGAGTAAAAATAAAAATCCTAATAACACGAATTTCAACATTCTCCATTTAGTGTTACTTATGTAATATTTTTGATTCTACTTAGTTTTGTGTTTTTTTAAAGGGTTTAAATTACTTTTAAGTAATATAATATTTTATGTATTATAATATTTTCTATAACATCTGTAATAACTGTACTATCTTTTAAAATCCCAAAAATCAAATTTTTGCAGATTTTTTGTTTTGAGTACAGGATTGTTTTTTTTTATTTTGTAAATATATATTTGTTACCTTAGTAAATATTCGTTATGAAAGTGGATTGTTTACTTAGTTTGCTTTTTTACATACATCAATGTTGTGTTTGATATTTTAAGAAAATTATTATTTTTATTTCTCCGCCATTTTAGACATCCTATTTGCTTGAGATCACGGTCAAGGTGATGAATTGGACTCTTGAAATAAACTAATTGAAACGGGATGTATTTGTTAAGCTAGCAGTTAACCTCTACAGAGCGCAGATACAACTTGGGTTGATTTGATGTCTGGTCAGATTTTTGTTTAATAAATTACCGTATTATATCGTTATCAAATGACTTTAATTTTCTTTAAAATTTCAATGTACAAGTCCCCATTGGTAACATGTCACCCAGTCACTAAATACTAACGAACATAGTACATACGCATGTGTAATTCAACAGCATAACTCGTGACGACCAACAAAGACACTAATGACCTCACTAAACAAATATCCTTATTCCTAACAGAACTTAAATCCGTAATCGATCCTTTGATATCACTATTAACAACGGTAATAAACAAAATTCCCTTAAAAAAATGATTAATTATAACCTCTCAATTGCATGCTCTCAAAGTACTTCTATACGACTTACACCAACACAAAGAAGAACTACAAACTATACTTAATGTATCCAAACAAATTGACATAGCACTTACTCTAACATTTATAACTACACCTTATTCAAAACAAATCATCCGGACAGAACTGCTCACGTTGGCTCTGCCATTTTATTATCAAATTACATCAACACAGTGAAAAAATTCCATATTAAAAGCATTGTTTCAAGCGACTAGTGTGACAACTCAAATAAATATTAATCCGACTACTATATCCGCTGTCTACTGTTGTCCCCCTTGTCATAATATACGAGAGGAAGACTTTCAGCAATTTTTCGATAGCCAAGGTCATTCATTCATAGTTGGCGGTGATTTCAACTCTAAACATTAGTCGTGGGTTGTTTCTCAAATAACCAAAGCTAAGGAAATCTCTTCACTCGGTTATAACCAATAAACGTTACTTTTATATTTCTCCTCCAGAACCAACTTACTGGCTAACCTGTACAAATGTGTTTTACGGGGTTTTCTACGGTGCGTTAAAACATAATCAAAAAGACTAACGCTGTTATCGCCTATAAAACCACTTATAATAAATAATTTAAATGGCTTGTTTCTTTTATTTGTACTTGTTCTCTAATTTATTTTTACAACATTATAAATAATACATACTTATTAATTAGGCTATAATCATTAATCACTAACAAAGACACCCTCATAAAAGCTATAATTATAGATTTCGAGTACAGTATTGTTTTTTTTTTTTGTAAATACATCTAATTTATAGTTGCTATGCTTTTTCTCAATATATACTTATTTGTTGCCTTAGTAAATATTCGTTATGAAAGCGGATTTAGTTTGCTTTCTGACATACATTAATGTTGTATTTGAAATTTTAGGAAAATTATTGTTTTTATTTCTCCGCTATTTTAGACATTCTATTTGCTTAAGATCACGGTCAAAGTGATGAATTGGACTCTTGAAATAAACTATTTGAAACTGGATGTATTTGTTAAGCTAGCAATTAACCTCTACAAAGTGCAGATACAACTTGGATTGATTCGATGTCAGGTCAGATTTTTGTTTATACTTTATATTTTTTTGTAGTGTAATAAGATCTTGATAGAGTGAATTAAAAATAAACGGCCGTATTATATCGTTATTAAATTACATACATTTTATTTAAACTTAAAGTATTAACAGGAGTTTGTTTTGAAAATGTTTAGGCATGCTTCTAAAATATTATTACGTACTATTGTAGTAATATTTAAAAAATACATAAAACACACATATCACACATGTATGTGTTATACATGCTTACAGGTGAACTCAAAAAACGTGGGGCGCATCTTCGCTACTTAACACGTTTCAATAGATAATAATAATTAAAATAATAATATAACATTATGAACAGTAAAATAATTTTAAAATCATAATTAAATAATAGATAATAATAATTATCTTTTCATTGATAACTCTCTTAGTCAAGAACTTGAAGCTATCTACCTAAAACAAAGGATAGCAATTAAGTCTTTTCAAATTGCACTTAAATTCCCAATTAAAAGTCATGCTGTAACTTTCTGATACGGTCCGTTAGAGAGACGACAGCATTATGTTTAAAGGAGCATGAAAACTTAGGTTTTATTATCTTGGTAGAAAGATGCGCCCCACGTTTTTCGAGTTCATCTGTAAGCATGTATGTATTGGTATTAGAAATTGAACCCATTTAAACCCTCTTAGGGGTTGAATTTTCAACCCCTTGTAAATTAATAATGTATTGTCTTCGAGTTGTAAGCTATCCTAAAAGTTTCAGCCGGATATATTTATAGATAATATCTGCACTTAATGTTGACTGATTCTGCTTATTAAAAATGGCCTGATATTTACCAAATACTTTTCGACTGATGATTTTATAAGCCAAATCCTTTTCTGCTTCTTTTATGTCAACAGATGAAAGCATATTTATATAAACATACATTTAAAAAAATATCTATAACTAGTTAATATAGATGATAGTCGATAGATATAGTCAATAGATAGTTTTAAAAAATACTATTACAATAAACAATTTTTTTAATAATAAAAGAACTTAATTATTACACTGATGTTATACTGATATTTCACGTTTAATGGAATACTTTGATAAATGTGTAATTACTATTAAAGGGCTTTTTGCAACCACTGTTCAAATTAATCTTTTGGCAAAATCTGACTTTGATTCTAATAAAATAAAGTAGAATAAACGCAAATTGGGTGTAACATTCGTACAAACCCAATCACTACAAAAATACATACAGGAAAAACTAGTGCAACACGAAAAAAATGTATTGTGTTGATAAAAACAAAAAAATTGGTTCATACCCAATATATAAATATTGACTATTATCTAAATTATCTCATTATAAGAGATCTCCACATTTAAAATGTTTCCTACCAAAAATATGACATTTTCTCTCCTAATAATTTAAAAAAACTGAACGAGTGTTGTAACAAGTCTTTTAATTTCTATTAATCTGTGTATGCATTCAGCATTAATATTATCTTTGATGAAAAATATATAAATATTTTTTTTTTATCTAATAAAAAACTTGTAAATATCTAGTACCATGTGAAAATATCAAAATTACAAATATTATGGTCTATGAGAAGCAAGTAGAACAATATTAAAAGTAGAACTTTAGGAGGTACTCATAGTCATGTTGGTTTAATGACTTTTTTTTAAATATGTACTTACTTTTATATGAGTTGTGAGCTGTGAATTTGGTGTTATTGACGTAGATATTTCCTTTTTTTTGGGTTTACATAAATTACATGGAAATAACAATTTTTTTTAATTTCGGCTTATTTGTTGGAATTACTTGGCAATACTTGGCCATTTTATTATACCAGTAGTTAATATATTTGCTTGCTCCATCTCCGTGTTTACATTGAAAACTAAAATAATTAATTTATATATTATAAATTCATAATTAAGAAACAAAACAATTTGTAATTTTTTTTTGCATTTGTGTACATCTGTTTGTTTTCGTCGCATTGGGCTTTCAGTCCAACGCAAACATTTGCAAGTTGTTGATGGTTAATGTTGATGTTGGGTGGTATGTCCTATGCGACGCATAAGCTCTCTACCAGCCAGTCCATTTCCATTCTTGCCTCTTTCTGCTCACGGTCCTTTTTCATAAAAGAGTTGTTGGCCAGCGAGTTTGGTCTTTTACGGGTTAACGGAAAATTATAAAAAAAAACGCTTTGGTGACATTCTGTAGATGGCTTAAAGATATACAAATACATATTAACTAAAATTATGTGTTTATGATTCTTCTATTCAACTAACAAAGCCTATTTTAAATCTCTTGTTCATAAAATAATTAATGCTTCAATTTTTTTGTTTTTTTAATGCACGAGTGCTGATTGGTTATAAATAGGTACGGGTTGTAAACAAAAAACATTTTTTCCTAATACTTAGCCAGTTCAAAAAAATTGTATTTTAAAAAATGAAACATGTCGATTGTTTTATAGTGTAATAAAATGATAAAAAAAAAAGGTTTGTACATCTTATTTTTAATTAGTGACCTATAAAAAAGAGTTTAGGTACATTACTTTCTTTACGTTAAGACTAGGTACAAAAGTTGAAATTATTTGTAATTAATTTTCTATTTAATATGAACTCAAGACATCTTTAATACAATTAAGGACTTTTAAATTTTACTTCATAAATTCGTTTTTAAGTATTTTTTGGTGCTTTTAATTTGTGTCTTGCTTTATACATAAAATATGAAAGATGTATCATGCGTTTTTTATTGTGTAAAATTATTTAATAAAATGGGTACAGGATGATTGCTCAACAAAATAATCTCTTAAAACATTTCTATTTTTAATAAGCTTTTATAAATAATAAATTGTTTCCACTTCACAGAAAAACTTTGAATCATAGATGTCTTTGGGCTGCGAGTCAGTCATACATGTATTTAATAAATATTACATATATAAAAAAAAAAAATCTAGCACCTGTTTGTTGTTTTAATCAACGTTCGATTTTACAAATTGTTGATACTTTAACAATATCTTCTTTATTTAATACTTTGTGTTACGTTTTACAAATAGCAGTAAAAGCATCGTTAGGTACACTACTTTCATTTTTATTAATACTAGAAATATACCTAATTGTAAGTAATGATAAATCTTTAACTACTTCTAAAGATTTATTATGAAATCTGTTATTTAGTTCTGATCATATCTTATCATTTATCAAGTATTTACTTTAAAAGCTCTAGCTGGATCATTAATCTGTTCATCTTTTGCCATTTCATCTGGTTGTTCCTTTCTTTTTCTATTGTTTGCCAATGTTAACTCTGATGAAAAATTATTACCTTCAGCTAATTTTTTGGCTGAGTCATACAAATTAAAAAACATTTGATCAGATCTCATTGACTTAATATTGTTTTCTGTTTTTTTCAACATATCAATAGTCATTAATACATCAATGTGATGAGCGTGCAACGCACGACTAATTGGCTCAATAAATACAAACATTTTTTTTTAAAATAATAGCCGTCAACAAAAAACTAAAAGACTGCAAAAAGTTTCAAAAATTGAATCCAAAGTTTCTAAAACAGTTTCAAGTGCATATGCTTGGGACATCCATCGGGCTGTTTCAACTTTTATTAATGACCGTATGCGTGAACCTGGGATGAACTCTTTTTTCACGATATATTGAAATCCGTTTCTTACTACATGAGATAAATACAAATAATTTTTCCATTTCACCAAAAAGATCAACAGCTTTAGAACAAGAGGAAACTGCAGATGATATAATTAAATAAAGTCTGTGAGCATATCATCAAATATATATTGTTGCTTGACAGTTAACATATTTAATTTTTATTTAGAAGGCCATTATATTTACCTTGCATGTTGGCAGCTCCGTCATATGACTGGCCGATTAAATAAGTTTTTTAATCCAAATGATTTTATTCCATAACATTTAAAAATAAATTAATTGAATAACGCTTTTCCAGTAGTAAGAGCAGATTCTTTGATGGAAATAACTCTTTCACAAACTTTTTCTTCTTTTGCATACCTTACAACAAATGAAACCTGTTGTCTTCTTGAAATGTCGATATTTATGAATGCTATTGACTTGGTCTGTATTACAATAATACGAATAATTATGTAACGCGTTATGTGTTACTTTGTTGGTCATAGTCGTTTTTTTTTTTTAAACAATAAACGTATAACGAATAGATTAATTTCATTTCAACATCTCTATAATTTAAAAAATGTAATATTTAGTTAAATTGAGTAAATTTAACTGAAGACTTTAAAGGAAAAAAACGTTCGATTTTTTTTTTATGTTTCATAAATCATAACCGTTAGGGACTTAAATTTAAAAAAATATATATTATTTTTATTTTAAATATTTCAATAGCCAAAAAAAAATATTGAATTATCGACGTTTTCATTTTCAAAATAACAGAAAAAACATAATTTTTTAATGATTGTAAAAACAGACCACCGAGCGTTGTTGAGCCATCAC
Organism: Adelges cooleyi; assembly: GCF_023614345.1. Lineage (NCBI taxonomy): Eukaryota > Metazoa > Arthropoda > Insecta > Hemiptera > Adelgidae > Adelges > Adelges cooleyi. Next base: position 2,890,783 of record NW_026095978.1, read on the forward strand.
TTGTGACATCCATTTCATTAACCTGAAAAACACAATAATTTAATATATATAATATATATCATCCGGTAAACATTATAAATACACTATAAGCACCATGGTTTTTATTGCACTTAGCTGTTACTTTTTAAAATAATTTTCTATTTTCAAGATAGCCATTTTATTTAAAATAACAAGAACAAAAGTTATTTCATTTGTCAAATCTTCGTGGGCCACCCTGTATATCGTCATTGCCAAAACAATACTACGTATCTCCAAAATGTATGGACATTTCATAGATAACATTATTATATGAATATAATTAAATAATGTTCATAATATTATAAATGAAGTCAAAAATAAAAAATTTTAATTGCCGCGTTAAGTTTAACCAATAGAAACGCGCGACATTTACGATATCTATCAACATAATCGCCTGCGTTCAACGTAGCGTTTCGCTGCGTCCATTCGTGATAAATATGGGGTTGCCGAAAACTTACACGGCATGACCTATCTATATGTATTTAATCTATGATAGTATTGTTTTGGCAACGACGATGTACAAAGTTGTAATATTACTATTTAAAATTTTAAACTAACTCTATTTGTTTTATAGTAAATTCCCGTTGTCATTCTCCTGACCGTTCCGGTCTCAGTTATTTCCATGGTTTGGTGTCCAATCAAAAATTCTTTTGGCTTGTCTTTGTTTATAGAACCAGAAGAATAGTTGATAAATTCTTTTATTTTGGAATTAAAAATATCAGCCAATAGTATCTACATTTGCAGAATCTAAACAAGAATGCTAGTTTTCTGTTTTAATTAATACATTTAAATAATTTACATTTATTGTACTTATAGTTGATATTATTAGAAAATTATAATCGTTATTATTTATTCAGATGTAGGGTTGTATACCTTGGTGGAAGTTAGTATTTAAGTAAAATAAAAACACAACGATAAAATGATTAACACAGTGACACACCATCACTTTTGTTTAATGTTCCTAAAGAGTAATAGTTTTACTAACGACTAATTGATTGACGTCATTAATTAAAATTACTTAATACTTACAATGGCACAGGTATCGCTGGTGTATAGGCACTGATCTCAAAAAAATACGTAAACAGGTAATTAAAAAACAAACACTGGTTAAAATCACTGTGACGCACAATTTTTTTTCCATATCAGAAGTTGTCAAACCAATTGTCGATGGATTATTACAAAATCCATAGAGTAATATTAACATCCGGCCAACAGGCATCTCCTGTTGGAATCTTTTCATCTTTTCCAATTGGTGGTTCATTTATTAGTATAACCAATATCATAACAGTTTATAAGAAGCAGTGTAAATTTCATTACTCTTACACAATTCAATACTCACCAATAATAATGATTATTATCATATGTCATAAAACCAAAGAAATTGTCTTGCAACATTAATGATATGTGTATCATATAGCGGTGGTATATAGTGGTGACATATCAGAAGGTATGGCTTAATATAAATTTCTGCAGATTATCTATATACTCTTCAAATTACTATAATAACAAAAAGAATACATAATTAATAGCTATAAGAATCTTTTTTTTATTTTGTAAATAAATTCAATTCAATTGGAATTGGAAAAATAAATGTCCTCTACAGTCTACATTAATAGTACATCAATACTTGATTACTTATAATACATGTTGAATTAAGTCAGGAATAATAACTTATAATCCGTATACGAATATGTGGTTTATAAGTTTCAACATCCTTTTTAAATGTAGTGATTTTATTGATAAAATTAGCTTTTTGTAATAGCTATAAGAATCTTTTTTTTATTTTGTAAATAAATTCAATTCAATTGGAATTGGAAAAATAAATGTCCTCTACAGTCTACATTAATAGTACATCAATACTTGATTACTTATAATACATGTTGAATTAAGTCAGGAATAATAACTTATAATCCGTATACGAATATGTGGTTTATAAGTTTCAACATCCTTTTTAAATGTAGTGATTTTATTGATAAAATTAGCTTTTTGTAATAATAAACAGCACATATGCCTAGAGACCCCTAATGAAGGAAAATTTCAGGGAACTCTTAATGTAGAACATTTTACATTTCTATCGTGGTTTCCTAATACAGAACATAATAGGACAGTAAAGTGGTACCCATCCCATAATAACAAAATAAAATAATTAGGTAAATTTATGAAGAAAGTTGTAGATTGGGCATAATTCCCATGATTGATAACTTAATTAATAGAGAGTATAATTTGTCAACATAAATTGATGCTAGAAAAAAAAGATAACTGTTCATCAATACTCATAATACATAAATGTTTAATTGGTTAAGGAATAATAAAACGTGTTAAAAAATCAAGTATGACAACATTTAGGATTGTGCTACTACAGTAATTTATACAATATGATCGTCTCATGCTAAATCCTAACACATTATCAAGTATACATATTAAATAATAAATAATGTAATTACTATAAGTTTCACATAGATCGCAAAGTTCACTATGTAATGTTAACACTAAGTAAATCATGTACTTAAATATTATAGATACAGCTTGTTTATTTAGGTGTGTCTTAATAAAGATTTTGGATGTCATACTACCTACATTAGTTGTAACGTTTGTTAGTGAATTAAACATTGTTTTTTATTTAATATTGCGCTTCTATAAGGGCTGAATTTTTTTTGTGAACTGTACATTTTCAAGCCGCCTCTGACGAAATAGCATGTCTTAATATAAATTACATTAAGTAAATTTAAATTACCAAGAATCTGTACAAGAATAATGTTTAATTGTTTTATACCTTATTCAGTTAAACTCTGTATAGTTGGATTGTACGTGGTATTGTGTGACATAGAAAATATCAATGAATACTCTTGAAAATTTCTACATTTATTGTATCACTTAAATTTAATTACTAATAAATAATTAAGGGAGTTATACTTATTTTTGACTTATTAAATTATAAGTACAACAAATTAAGCTGTTTACTGTTTTGTCATGTTAATAATAATTAATAGCTATAATATAGTTAAAACATAAAAGTATAAATTAATTTTTAATAATACAATTATTTAGGTACAGTTGTATAATATCATTCACTATTGTCTATCAGCAATACAAATTCTTTATCATCAATACAAATGCAATACATTTTAAGTCTATTGATAAGGATTTTAAATATTCGAATATTTTTTTTTGTGACGTTGGTGCTCGTGCATGATGTCGGTGATAAAATCGCTTATCATTTTTCGGCCAACTGCCCTGTGCCCTCTTTAGGTAGTGTAGTCATTACTCATTTCTCAATTTTCTGGCCGTCGTCCGTTGGCGTAGGTATGTAGTGTTTTTTGTTGCTCAAAATAATTGTTATTCTGCGTTGTCGTCTGTGTGTTAACGAAGAGGTTTTGCGATTTGTTCGATTAAATCGAAAATGTAGTGTAGATTATTATTGCTAATAGCAGTATTGTCGTTGTTACAGGAGAAACATTTTATGTCGACGGCGAATAAAAATGTGTGTTGGTTGGTTATGACGTCGATGGCTGCAGCGCATTTTGATATGTTTTTAATTTACATACTTAAGCCTGGCCAAATCGTTTATTAGTTATGAGTATACGCCATTGTACACAATTATTGTCGTACTGCTAATGGTTTATTGTAAAGCTCCGATTAACTGTCTGTCTTGGTTCGCTCTGTTTAATGTACATAATTAACCTATTATATAATTGTAAACACGACTAGAACAAAATATTCGATTTCTTTCAATTGGAGTTGTCGATATTTATGAATGCTATTGACTTGGTCTGTATTACAATAATACGAGTAATTATATAACGCGTTATGTGTTACTACTTTGTTGGTCATGGTCGTATTTTTTTTTTTTTAACAAAAAATGGTTTAAATCGTACTTGTTGTTTAAACGATAAAAATATATTGTTGACAAATTAATTTTATTTGAGCGACTGTTCGATATGTAATAACCAAGTAGGTACTTGTTAAGGTGGTGTAACAGAGATACGGTCGCTTGTTATTACAAAACAAAATAATTTTATATTAGTACACAGTTAAAGACTACTACAACTTAGATGAATGGTACTTTAAAAATAAAAGTATTCAATTTCTGTGCTTTGTATAAATAACGTACATTATTTCAATGGGTAGCAGTAAACGTATGTGTATTGCGATTGGCAAAACTCAAAATATTGCACAGTCTTACGATAGTATTATTTATGTTGAAAGCTCTACATGAGTTACAAGTATTGTTAAAAGTAACTGTGCTAAATCAATTAAGGTACCATTATATAAAATTTAAAGCAAAAAGAGTACCTATGAGAATATTTAAAAAAAAAAAAAATACTAACTTTCCTAAAGACCATACTGCCATTGGATTTCACTTAATGTATTAGTGTTTGTAACAACGCTTTAAATGCTATGGATGCTTTTAATATCGTTAAACTTAAAAAACAAACTTGATTTGAAAATAAAATATTGTTAATGAAGTGCATTAATTCTGTTCTCTGCGGTCAATTTATAAATATTTATTCAGTATTTAGAAGCCACTCTTCTAAACACTACGCTCTATCGTTGTCAAACCACTTACCGACCGCAGGCCAACCAAACTGTAAGAACAAAAGCTGAACCACGCTATAAGGAATAAACGTAATTACTTTATCGTTGACATCGGGTATTGCAAAGACCGGACATGAAACATTGTCTACTTCTGTGTACTTAGTAAATTGACAAATACTCTTTTAACTTTGACTGGTTAATCACAGATTATTAGAATAATAATAATAATAATAAGTTTATTTTGCCAATATACAATTTTTGGTACAACAAAAAAGTCATATAGTACAAAATAAGAAATAAAATTATATTGACTCACTTCTAAAAAGCTTAAAGCTTGTGCCAAGAAGTAAGAGTTTCTTATAACATTATAATATATAACTGAAATGACTTAAAATTTAATAAACAACATATAGTCTTATTAAAAAGAAAAGGAAAAATGTATAAATCATAATTAAGTGTAACATAATCAAACTGGTTAAGCTTAATATATAATTTTAAAGAGTTAATATAGTTATTGAAGTTAAAAAGATTTAAATTTAATTTATGACACAACAATATACATTTGTAAATAGGACTCTGAGAGGTTACAGTCTTATAGCATTTAATAGAATTAAGATTAGAATGACATTTATTTCTAGTATTATAATTATGCTCTATGGTATTCAAACAATGTATATATTTATTTACAAGTAAAAGCAAAGATTTATAATATAACATGGGTACACGTTTTACATTAAAGTCAATGTATAACTGTTGATTTGTTGGATGTAGAAATGGCTTCGAGATAATAACTTGTATTAAACTATTAATAGTTGTATTTAAAGGAGTCAAATAATATTTATAGGTACCACCCCAAAAGGGCAATCCATAGTAAACTAAAGATTGAACTAATGACATAAATAATTCTCAAGTGTTTAATATTTAAAATATATTTTAAGCTTTTAAAGTTTAAACATGGAATGTTAAATTGAGTTTAAAAAAATTAACACCAATTTACATAATTAACTTTTTTATTACTGAATATGGTTGTCAACAACCATCTCACCTAAAAAAACAAGAGGACATAGTCATTATATTATTTATTTATTATGTTACTTATGACATTTTGTTTACCCATCTCTTCTATTTCGGGTTCTGAAACAAAATAAAAGTTAAAGTGATTTTTGCTATTTTTTGACAATTTTGCTAACATTTTAATATTTCTAAGATTACATTTATGTTATGTATATATATAATATAATGTAATATAAGTATCCAAATTGAGCACAAAGGAAAAGCTGTATATAGAAATAATGTTAACCTACCTCATTAATTAAATTAAAAGGAAAATATTACTTTTCAGTCATATAGAATAGGCCAAACATGCCAAATGAACATGTAGTTTAATAGTATAAGAAGTCCAATTTGTCATGTGATTTAAATGATTAATATGTTTATTTATTATTAAGATGGAATGATCACAACTTTTTTTTCATACATTTAAGTATTACCTATTTATTAAAAAATTGTCCACAACTGGAATTTTTTTTAATTTTATGCCTCATTGTGGCTTATTTTAAAAAAATATGTGATTTTTAAACGTTTAAATAGGTACATATAGATATAGATAGTGCTTGAACCTGATGTAACCAAAAAAAAATGTTTTTATTTCTTTAGGTGATTAAATTAATTGTGCCTATTCATAATCTTAATCTTAAAAATAAATTACATTTTAGTAGGGAAATAAGGTACTCTAAGTTAACTTTAAAAATTTAATAAAAAAATATACATTTTTTGATATATATTTATTTACCTTCCGGCGGGTCTACAATGCTAATAGTTGCCGGAAATTCCGCTGCCTGAGGGGTCGGCGGTCGGGGTGGCGCTGCTGGCGGGACGACAGCGGCAGCCTGACGGTTTTTTTCTGAAAAACAATTGTAATTTAATTTTTAAATAGGTGTGTGCGTTAATCACTGCATAAAGTATGCACCATGTACGTTCGGTACTTACTACAAAAACGGGCCAGGTGGCCCGTCCTGCGACACACCCAGCAACCTGGAACAAAAAATTCGATAGTATATATATTATATATTATATAATCAGCCCACACCGACCACCTTTCGTGTAATTAGATGATACCGATGTTACTTGGAAAACAAATAATTTTTTAATTACAATACATGTATTTAAAAATCCTCTATTTTATCGGTATATATTGAGCGGTAATGATTTCAAAAAAAAAAATATATTTGAGGAGGGCGGACCGATGACCATTTCTGAAATTTTACAGTCTTATATCAAATCTTTTCGTCTAATAACGGGAGTGGGCCGAGATTTATTTCTGTTTTTTTTTTTATAATGAAAATTTTTCCGGATGGCCACCCATCCGTGAGTCTCTGAGTAAGTCTCTGATTTTATGATAAAAATTCAGAAATTTAAAACTGGTCGAAATCCATTTTTTTGTTGAAAATTAACATAAGGAACCTCTATTCTTGGGGCAAAAAATTAGTGATCAAATTTCAAAAAAATAAAAGTCTTACATTAGACCAAAAGAAGATTAAAAAAAAATTTGAGGTCAGGCCGATGACCGCGTGGTTTGACTCATGATGCCCCATTTGTATATCCGAAATATACGTTGTTAAACATTAGTATTACATTATTATAGCTTTTTAAAATACTACTTACGTTTGCCCCCACGCCGGGCACTATACTGTAGGAGACCGTTGTGGTAGGTCCCTACCTTCTTAAATATGTTTACAACTCTGGTAGGTTTCATATTTGACTAAGAAAAAAAATTTAAATGCAATATAAATTGAAAAATTAACATATTTTTAGTTAATTTAGTTGGTTTTTAGTTAATTAATTTTCGAGTAAAATAACATAAGAAATCACACGTGCATATTTATAACGGAGAATATGTGGCTGGTACTTACGTTGTTTCCGCGGGCGTCGACTGGAGGAAAATGACACCACCGTCAAAAATTATTTCCATGCCGAGTCTGCAACCACAAAAGATCATTTTCATGTCTTGTTGAAGTACCGAATAAATTTAGAGTAGTGGTGGAATTATAGATAATGATATAGTAGATTTAAGCGGCCCATAGACGTACAATAATATTGCAAAATTATCGAGTTTGTGCAATGATATTGAATCGTGTGAAGATGATATTGAAGGTTGTGCAAAGTTGGGTGGGTACAGACTTTCAATATTTTGCCAGTCCGTTTGTGAATCTTTTTGAGTGAACATGTTGAGTGACACCGAACTGTGATGTGTTTTGATCGCCGTGAGCAAAAGCCTTCAAAAAAAGAAAACACGAAATCGTCGGAAGTGGGCCAAACAGTGGTTCTTGGACCGAGAGAAGTACACTCATGAAGTTTTACTTAACGAGCTGAGATTGGCTGAGCCGAATGATTTCCGAAACTTTCTCCACATGCAAGCTGAAATGTTCGATGAATTCCTAGCTTTGGTTACTCCTCAGATTCAGAGAAGAGATACTATTATGCGAGATGCTATTCCTGCGAGTCAACGTTTGTCGATAACATTACGTTATCTCGCAACAGGAAATAACTTCGAAGATATGAAGTTTACAGCTGCTGTTTCACCTCAGTCAATTGGCCACATTGTTATAGAAACGTGCGCAGCTCTGATTGACAGCCTCAAGGAATACATAAAGGTAAGTACTTTTAACAAAATACCTTATTATACAATATACCATAATAGAAAAAAAGCAAATAGCACATAAACATTTGAGAGAATAACTTTCTTCTTATATTAATTTATTAATCAAAAATGTACACATAATCTTAATATTATTTTATTTATAATATTTTTACAAATATTTTAATATATTTTTATTTAATCACAAAATGGCTCATACTCTTGAAAAATCAGATTAACTATTAACCTTATTGAAAATTTGAAAAATAGGATCTTGTGTTCTGCGTACCCATTTCTGAATCTTGGTTGCTGTATGAAGGGAATGAGTGAACAGTGAACGGAGTGGACGTACGTGAAGGGTTATTAATAACCACCGAGTCACGGTGTAATGTCCCCATTTGGCCCTCGAATAATATATCATTTATAGCCTTTTTTGCTAACATCTGCTGAAATGGCTCCATTTTTTTTATTTCCACTGCCCAAGCAGCTGTAATTGTTTCGTATTCATCAGGTGGTTTTTGAAGGCGTTTGCAAGCCAATTCCACGAGCTCATCAGATACATCTTCATTCTTCTTTTTCTTTTTAGGAGGTTCCCGTTTAGCCTGCAAAAACGAAAAATGCATTAACATATCATTCAATTCGTTCTTTTATTTTCAGGTCCCGACAAAAGAAGAAGAATGGAAAGAAATCGCGCGAGACTTCTATGATCGGTGGAATTTTCCGAACTGCCTGGGGGCAGTGGACGGTAAACACGTTGCAATAAAGAAACCACCGAACTCAGGATCGCTTTACTTCAACTACAAGAAGTTCTGTGTATTGTGATGATGGCAGTAGTGAATGCAAACTATGAGTTTATTATGGTTGATGTAGGAATCAATGGACGAATATCAGACGGTGGTGTATTCAGCTACACAGACTTTGGGAGAGCATTCTCAAATAAATTACTCAAAATCCCGGAACCTATACAATTGCCGAACAGTGAAAAACGTTTGCCATTCGTTTTGTTGGGTGTCGACGCTTTTACAATGACGGATAATTTCATGAAACCCTACCCTCAAGCAGGATTATCTTTGGCTAGAAAAATTTTCAATTATCGATTAAGTCGTGTTGTAGAAAATGCCTTTGGTATTTTGGTTAGTAGGTTTGGTATATTTCAGAAACAAATACCTCTGTCTCCAGAAAAGGCTCAAATAATAGTCTTGGCATGTTGTTATTTGCATAACTATTTACGAAAACGCCAGCCACGAACCTACATTACTAGGAATGATGTAGATGATGAGGATTTACAAGCCGGCACTCTCACAACAGGAGCATGGAGAGAAACGCCTACCAATGGGGGAACACCTCTTCAGGCTTCTGTCTCCAGAAATGCACCATCCAGCGCAAGACTGTGAGAGATACCTACTCAGATTTCTTCAACAATGAAGGCCAGGTATCTTGGCAATTGAAAGCTGTATCATGAAGTAAAGTGACCCGTAGCAACTACTTTTACCAGATGATTTTTATTCTAATTAATAATAATAATAATTCTATTTTATAATAATAATTTTGTTTTTATTCTAATAAATAATAATAATTGTAGTTTACCTTTTATATACCTACCTATAATATAGCTACGTAAAATGAACTATGTTTGTACTATAAGTAATTACGAACGAAAAAATTTAATTTGATGCTAATTAGAAATCAAGAAGTACTTACATTAATCTCGTCACTATTTTCGTTTCCTGGGTTATCACAAGGAGAGTGTCCAGAGTCGTTCATCGTACTCATCGAAGTGGTAGGTGTTTCCAGGTTCTGAAGAAACCTCATTTCCTCGAAGTACCACAGTGAAGGTTCGACGTCCTCTTCACCAGCACCACTTTTTTCAGCATCCTTTTCAGTTCTTTGCGGAAGTTTGTCCGCAAATAATTTACTTTTTTTTATAACTTCCTGTTTGTCGGCGTCAGGAAAGTTTCCCCGGTATTTTTCAATTAGCACGTCGTACTATTCATTTTTTTCCCCCGGTTAGTATAATCTTTGCACTTTATGTCCCACAAAGCCGGGAGTGAATGATAAACTTCTATAAACTCGAGCATAAATTGCCTATCGCCATTTTTAGAAGTCATCGTGACGCGCTCGGAACACGTGTTTGACACCAACTGACGTCACATTGCACAATATCACCCATAGATGATGCAATATTTTTCCACATTGTAAATAAATATCTAATTTTTTTAATTTCGTACAATATATTGCGCCATCATTCAATATCAGAACCACACGTTCAATATTATTGCACAAATCCCAATATTGTACAATATTATTGTACGTCTATGGGCCGTTTAACGAGCGGTAACAAGCTAGTATAATAAAACGTCCAGTTTCTGGCTAAAATTGTAGTGTTTATTATCTGGCTTAAAACAATTCATAGAGAAATTGGGCCCTTAAACTGTTTTGAATTTATTATTTAGTTCTAATTTGAACGTTGAACGTACAACATATCTCTTATCTCAAATCAGATAACAGCGTAACAGATTAACATTCGAAATAGATCCGAAATGGTCATTCCGATAATTGTCTTTCGTCGTCGCTTCGTAGTTTTTGTTACATTGCGGCGCGTAACAGCGTAACGCTTTTTTGGTAACACTTTTTTTCGGTTATTTACCGGCTAAATCTCACCCTTATCTCCTACCCCCTATTCCACTCCCGTCCCCAACCCTTTCGCTTTTTTCGTTACGCTCTTTTGGTAACGCTTTTTTCGGTTATGTGCCAGAGCTAAGACATGAAAATGTCAAAAACCTCAAAGCAACATAACATGATTTACAAAAAAAAAAAAACAGGAACTATTTCTGAAATTTGGGTGAATCATTCAGTGTAATTATTATAAATTATACTAACATAAATATATGTATGTATTTATATATAAACCGTAAATGTTGCAGTAACATGAGAGAAGTGTGGCAAAATGAGGGTAGAGAAGCCGCAGCTGACCCATTGCGACAACCTAGAGCCGTGACTATGCAATTTGTCACTGATTCTACTATGGATTTACGACGAAACAACGCGCCGGCAGCAAATGAAGTGGCAGTCGTCTTTGTTGGAGATGATGGCATACCGCCAGACAGAGTTACTTTTGCAGTCTACGATAGGGATGAGAATCCTCGAGGGTACCTGTCGCGGACTCTGCCCATTAGCTCGATGCACGCCGATCCAATGGTCTACCCATTGTTTTTCCCCTACGGCGAAAGAGGCTGGAATTATAATACAAGACAAATAGGCCAACGGCAGAACGCCATCCGCACGAGAATAACCATCAGAGATTTTGCGTGTTACCGTTTGGCCGTTCGATACAACGGAAACAACGACCATCGTCACAATAAGTTTAGTTTAATTCATGCAGGACGTTTTTTTTTGCAGCAATATGTGTGCGATCAGTATATTCGGATGGAAGCCAATAACCTGAACTATATCCGTACGCGTCAGTCTGATCTTTTTGCAGAAGCCTATCAAGGTTTGATGGATCACATTAACCAGCAACACGATTTGGACGCATTAGGCAATGCTGACGTTGGCCAAAGAGTAATTTTACCGTCTACCTTCACAAGGTGTCCTAGATACATGAAACAGTGCTATCACGACGCCATGACGGTAGTGCGTAAGTATGGTAAGCCCGATTTGTTCATAACGTTTACGTGTAATCCTAACTGACCAGAAATCAAGGATAATCTCGCTATTCGCTCGGGAGGAGCTACGGACAGACCGGATTTAGTGTCAAGGGTATTTCATGCCAAATTAAAGGCGCTCATGAGTGACATCACGGTAAATAAAATATTTGGTAATGTCGATGCATTTGTGTACACTGTTGAGTTTCAGAAACAAGGTTTACCACATGCCCATATATTAGTTATTCTGCAAGAAGATTACAAATTTCGGACAGCCGAAGATATTGACCAAGTAGTTAGTGCTGTAATACCTGACCCTGGTGGTCGACACTCATTTGTTTCAGCTGGTGAAATCGCACATGATACATGGGCCGTGTGGAGTTCTTAACTCTCAAAGCCCTTGCATGGTCAACGGTACGTGTTCTAAGGATTACAGCGAGGAAACTGTGTTCCGATCCGGCGGCGGCTAATCCTTTGTATCGCCGACCTGACAATGGCAGGACGATTTTCGTTCGGAACGCAGAGATCGGTAATGACTACGTAGTACCTCACAATCCGTACTTGCTTGCTAAGTATAATGCTCGTATAAACGTTGAAATATGCACTACTATGAAAAGTGTTCAATATTTGTTTAAGTATGTTTATAAAGGACACGACACTGCCACGTTGCAGATATTACATGCCGACGAGATAACGGGGTTCGTATATTCTACACATTTCTATATGCTTTCATTAGTAATACTATACTATATCACATCACAAAATCATATTTTGTTTAAGGTTTTTACCCGTTACGTAAGCCCACATGAGGCGTATTGGAGGCTGGCATCGTACGAAATGCAAAGGCATAGTCACACAGTAGTTAGGCTACCTGTACACATGGAAGGACACCATAGAGTCGTCTTTCCGCCCGGACAAGCAGCCCAACAGCTACATCGTCAACACCTTGACCGTACGAAACTGACGGCGTTCTTTACGCTCAACCAGACAGACAACAACGCCCGGCAGAATCTGTACCATGAGATACCTACACATTACACGTGGAAGACGAACCGTGTGTGGTCTGCTCGACAACGAAACTTGGCCAATCCAACACTGTCGCGAATGTGTATTGTCAACCCGATAGACCGTGAACGATTTTACATGCGTCTGTTGTTGTTACACCAAAGAGGACTCCAATCCTTTCAAGACTTGAGGACGGTCGATGGCCGTCTATACAACTCTTACGCTGACACAGCCGTAGCGTTAAGGCTGTTGGAAGGCGATCACGCCTGGCGAGCCTGCATGAATGAATCTTCAGGCTTAGACACAGCGAGTCAGCAGCGGTACCTGTTCGCAACTATCCTTCTTAATTGTGAACCCGCCAACCCGCTTGCATTGTATGAAGCTTACGAGGTGCTTTTTTTTAAGCCCAACCGCATATATATATAAACCATTATATGTTTATTTTTATCTTATATTACTTTAAAATAATTATTTATTATTACAGTTTCATTTAACGCAAGACTTCGTACATCGCTTCAATGATCCCGACCGTGCAAGGGCGGCTTCACTTGACGAAATTAACGAGTTGTTACGCGTTCGTGGTAAAACGCTGGAAGATTAAGGGTTGCCTTTACCGAGACTTGAATTATTAGAACTGCGACAACAGGATAAATTGATCAGGCTGGCGAAGCGGTGCGAGCGGCTGAACAATTAGAACAGCTCAATGATGAACAAAGAATTGTATATGAACGTGTCATGGATGCCGTGGACGATGAGCGACCTGTCGCAAAACTCTTTTACGTCGATGGTCCTGGAGGCAAAGAGTTCCAAACTGGACCTAGGTCCTACTACTCCGTAACCCGCATATGAGATTTCTCTCGTGACAGGGTGCAGAGAGACCCGTGACCTAAGCGACCTCACCCCCCAAAGCTGGTAAACTCGGTTAGGACGCCGGGCAGCGCTCGGTGGACGTGTTGCCACCGAGCTACCAGTTTAACGCAGAGCGAGCTAGTTCCCATTGTCAACCACTGGTGAGGCCGCGGCACTATCCAATCCGCTCAGGCAATTTGGTTATACCATAACCTTCGGTGCTTATCCTCCAACCGATAGAGTCGCTAGTCTCCCGGGGGACAAGCCACAACCGTTAGATTTCGCCTAGGCCAGCACAGGCCGTAACCACTTTCGTTTCTCGGGGTCGGACAAGTCCTTCCCTTCATTTGAAACAACCACTACGAATCCAACCGCAGGCGGGGTGTCAGTTGACCGCTACCAACATCTTCACCGTACGCAAATCTTACAACACTCGATGTACTCACCTCCCTGCTTCCTATTTCAAGTTCGAATGTTATCAGTCTGTGGTCACTGTCTATAGCGCACGAGACGTCAACCTCCCACTCATTAACCCGGGCGGCAATGTCAGGTGACGCGAACGTCACATCTAACATAGCCTCTCCCATGGTCGCCGAGAAGGTGGGTACCGCTCCCACGTTACAACATATCATTCCACATGCTGCAAACATCGACTCAACCGTCTCACCTCTGGAATCTGGCCGTGGATCGCTCCAAAGCGTCGATCTCGCATTCACGTCCGCCCCCACCAGCAGACTCACATCCCCGATCCCCCGGATCACTGATTCCAGCCTTGCGGTCTGAATCTGTGGAACCCGAGAACTGGAAATATGAGCTACATAGGTAGAAGCGTTCGTTTCCTGCGGTTATCTCCGCTACCACCGTATGAGTCCTGCTAAACTGAGACACCAGCGCTACACCCAATGAAGGGTCCACCACCAATATCGCAGCCAACGGTTTCTCACCAGGTGAGGAACCCGTTATTAACCGAAGAGGCGATCTGCTGAGTTCAGCAAACCCACCCCTCCGGCCAACATAGGGCTCCTGGATCAAAACCACATCCAGTTTCGTCTCTCTCACCGCGACTAACATGTCATCAGTCGCTTTCCCCCCCCTACCCAGGTTTATTTGATCTAACCTCAAACTGCTCATCTAAACTTCCGAGACTCTCGCCGGAACTCCTTCTCCCATACCCTGCACTTCGTGACGTCTCCCGAAGCGTGATCGGAGGCCCAATTGACCGAAGCGCACGCAGCACACTTCAGCTTTGAGCCCTCGGGGCAGGCACCACAATGCTCGCCAGCACACTGCGGACAGACCTCTTTCGGCGCGCCGCAGAGCCTCGCCGTATGTCCGTATTTTTGGCATTTAAAACACCTCAATACGTCAACGAGGGGCTCCACTTTGCACCTACGAAGACCCGCCGCCAGCGTCTTGCCAACAATGGCACCCGCCACCTCAGGAGTCGCCTCGAACTCTACAACTCGAACCCGGTTCCTATCCTCCGCTCTCTTCCTGGGTCTGAGTTCCAGACTCTTAGACCACCCCGACGCCAGCTTCACAGACCCTCGTTCTGCTTTTCCAGCGCCTCGGCGACTTCAGAGTCTGACAATTCCAAGCCCACCCCGGATATTTTTACCCGAGGGTTCCTCGCTTGGACCATCTTTGATTCCTCGAACTTCTCAATCACTTCCCGAGTCTCATCGTTCCCCGGTATGAGGAAGATTCGACCCGCCTCTACCACCACCTTTCTAAACTGCGGTTTCTTCGTCCTCGCAGACACCGCTTTCCAGAGTTCCTTCAGGCTATCGTCCCTCTGCTTGGCCAAAGCCTCGCTCGAGAGAGTTTCACCCGTCGAAACCCCGGGCGCGCTTGTCCTGAAGACGTAGCCGCTTTGCCCCCTTCACTTCTCTTTTCTTTTAATCTCCTCGATCACCAACTCGGTCTTTTCCTTTACCACCCTTCCTTTCTTTGGCTTCTTTTTCTCCACCTTCGTCCATCCAGGTTTAGAAGTCTGGTCCGGAACCGACCTCGTTTCGTCCTTCCGGGTTTCCCCTTCAGGCTGACCCTTGGTCTTACCTTCCCCTACATCCTTCCCCGCCTCGCTCTCTGCTGTCTTTGCTTTCTTTCCCTTCTTCTTATTTCTCTTGCCCTCTCTTGATTCATCCAGTCGCGTGCCTGCAGGGAAATTGCATGAGAATACTCACGCAACTTCGCCGAAGTCAAGACCTCGGCTTACCCCCAGTACGCGCCAGAGTGGTTGTCTTCCGAACCCTCACTGCCGACTCTCCTCCTTTTTGTTTGTGGTGTCACAAACAATCCACTACCTGGCTCTCTCCTTCCTCCTTCTACTCCCTCACCACTCTTTCATTTTCCTCAAAGTTTTCCATATGAGTCCCACGAACCGGGGACGACCAACTGTCGAGTGTGACACTGCGCCCCTCTGTCACACCAAGGAATTCTTACCCGCCCCTTCCCAGGGGGGCCGGGGGTCCCTATACACACGGCCTATTTTCCTCCTCCGTGCCAACCTGTTCCTCGCAGCTAAGTACCCGAGGTTAGGAGGTATATGAGGCATACAAAGTATACCTCGCGCCCTTTCCGCTAGGCAGGTCTAATAGAGACCTCTCAGTTTACCGGACACGTAAGTGCCGGGCCGAGAAACACGTTTGACCAGTCTCCACCAAGACTGGTCCGCTCCAGGGCGCCATTGGGCATTCCCACCGACCACGCGCCAAATCCCCGAAGAGACCGGCGGGTGACCGAATGAGACTACGTCAACGGCTTACTGGCGGTGACCTCAACCAGTGAAGGTCAGCGATCACCCCATGGAGTGATCACCCACGGGAGTCCTCCAAAACTCCCGCTTCGTGCAATTAGTGTCCAATCCGCATATCCAATGTCCAATACCAAATTCCCGCCGAGGTTCGTCATCAAGGGTCCGAAGAACCTCTCTCAGAAACTCAAGCGGGAATATTCGATGAGCCAACGTGAGGCAACTCATCGGCCGATCTACCAAGATGGGCGGGGTCGATCGCTCCCCGGCCATGGCTGTTTCGTCCCAGTGTTCTCACACCTGACCCCTTTATCAAGGGGCCGTTAGAAGACAAGGCCAGCCTGACCTTTACCCGAAAACCCGAGGCGCGCCCCTATGGGTACGCGTCCGGCCTGGCGGGCCGACGGTTGCCGCAAGCGGCTTTTGAGCCCTGTCCACACCCACGGTGATTTATCGACATTTGCCTTTGTCTATTCGGTGGCTTTCGCATATTGGTCAATATTTCATCAGGAGCAAGTATTGCTGATAAAAGTTCATTTAGGTTCTCAATGATGTTTGACAGTTTTAAAAATACGCCGTGCTTAATAATTGATCGACGAAAAGAACAAGAGTCACATTTTTGAAATTCTATAATTGATGGAAAATCTTGTATCATTTTTACGGCTTTATCGGTTTCGATACTATTACTCCTAGTGGTAAGGTGGTGGTGTTTGTTATACCCAATAATATTAAAAATGACACATTGACATGTTTTTGATATACAAAGGCGAAATAATTTTAATAGCTCATGCTCTATTAGGTCTAGTCTGTAGAATTTCAGAACGGGTTTAATTCTAACACCCTACACTTTTTAGGCCTAATTTTCTGGCGTACGATCTAAAAATTAAACTATTACAGTTTTGATGTGTCGCAATGTATAATATAAAGGTATTTATTAGAAAAATACATATAATAGCACTCCGACTTATGGTAAGATAACCTTACCAAACACTGTTACGGCTAGGTTAGGTTTTAAGACCACAGTAACGCTTTTTACCAGTTAACTACCTCCCCGAAAATGCGCTTTGTTTAATAATGGTACAAGCTTTAATAATTAATGTTATTATCTTCCGTCTCTTCAAATGTAAAAACCTCGAAGCCAATAAATATATATATATATATATACAGGGTGATCCAACTAACGTAAGACACTCATTTTCTCGGAAAATATGAATATTTTGAAAATAATTTTTTTTCTATTCTTTTAGGTACATAAGTTTTTCTATATTTTTCAATACTCTGAAAATTTTTATCTCCATCCCTTATACGATAAAAAGGTTCTAAGTTCGCGTTTTCAAATGGTAAAATATGTTTTTAATTCCATACATTTGTAGTCAAAACATTTTAAAATATGTTTTCGTTTGAATTTTTAATTTTCATCCATCTAGTCGTGAGCTATGACTTTGTAAAGATATTACATTTTCTCTTAAATATTGTTTTGTTTCTTTGGTTTTCCAAAGACCGGGAGCCAATAAAATACTTATTTATGGTCGCATTGTCCGATAGGTGAGTACACAGATAACCAAACACAATAAAATGTTTTGTGATATTTTAGTTGACTAGCGATTCATATTTACAGATTACCGACTTTTCTAACATACCGTCATGACAGGTAGGTTGACAGACCTATATTGACAGCGGCTAACGAATGGCTATTTAACCACAACAATAAAAAACCGTGGTACAATTGGTTGATAACTGCTGCTATGATGATAATACATAATATTATCATTAATCTAGTTATCATATTTTTCTACTATCTATGTTCTACCACAGACTATATGAAAACAGATAGCTCACTCGGCCGAGAACAAAGAAATTTTCAAAAAGGCTGATAAGGACTGCTAAATAGTATCAGTGTAGACCATAGACCTATGAAGAAATGGACTGATAGTAGAGAGAGAGGTCCGAATATCGACATCGTTAAAAAGAGACAGAGAGTTGTTAGGTTGGTCATGGAAGAAATAGTAATATGATAATACCCGATAACGAAATTTTTATATTAAAATATTTTAATTATTCTTGTTAGTAATTAAAATATTGAATTTCGTTTAATTTCTTATAATGGTTTTCAATGTGTCATTCGTTCGTGCAAAACAAAATCAAATAAAGATTGCATCATGCATCGGTAAGTTGAGACATTATTTACTTATATTATATTTTTATACATTTGAATATTGATCATAGGTATATTACTAATAGTAGTATACTAATAATATATAATCAATGATTTTAATAATAATATAATTTGTTTCAAAGCTGGCCTAGAAATTATGAAATGCTTTTAAAATAGGCAAATGCGATACGTATGTTTCAACCAGATTTTACTCCGACGACGCATACAAAAATATGCAGTAGTCATTTTATAGAATCTGACTATAACTTGAGCTTTATTGGTAAAAAAATGTTAAAAAAAGAAGCTGTGCCAAGTGTATTTAAACTGGGTATGTTCTTCCTTATACTTGTAATTGTTACCAAATTTATGTATTTTTTTTATAAATATAATATTGTATATACATTTTGTTAATGTTATGTGATAGTAGGTACCTATATGGAAGTAATTTTTTTAGAGTAATTTGTTAATTAAATTTTACTTTTCTTATCTTATCTTATTTATTTATTATTTAATTTCAAACAATATATTATAGAAGCATGTAAGAAATTATTCAATGTTGAAATGGTCAAGTCTTTGATGATGAAGAAGGAAGAAATTTACTATAAATGCCAAGTAATTTAGAAAATATTTTGTTTTTAATTTTTTATAAATCCCAAAATAAAACAACTTCTAATGTGTTTTTTTTTATTTTAGTGGATGAAGAAGATATTAAAATCCTGACATCCAATCATGAATTTAAGTACCGTTGATCCGTATCCTTTTACTGTAATATTAATGGCTCATCACAAAAAATATTCTCTTCCTTTATCTTTTTACACTACATGGTTAACTACTATATATTTTATATGTTCTTCACAAAATAATTTTTAAAAATTTTATTGTACGTTTTAATTGTCAATTTTTATCCACCTAAAATATTTCTAATAAGAACCATTGATATTAAAACTGATTCTATCTCAAACATTTTTATCATTATTGCAATGACTGTGTGTATTAATTTGTTATTTTTCAGTAAAATGTGATGTCATATCCATGGCTTTTATAGATATATTTAAATATCTATGAACAGTTTCATTGAGGAACAAAACAAAATGGACCGTTGTGTATTGTTAACAGTTTCACTCGTAATACAATTTTATTTAGCGTTGAAGGACATTTTTCTAAATATAATATTTATTCACTCGTTTTAATAATGTATGAATAGCATAACTTCTTTGAATTTTTTAGTGAAATCAAAATAATGTTGGGGCTTTGTGTTTATATGTTTATATTTTTTAAATAAAAAATATACTATTGGTGATAAAAATAATAAAATTGTTGTGTTATGTCTATTAATTTTTTTGGATACAGTATAGTTCTTACTTTTGTTTATTTGTAAAATTATACCCTAAAGAATTTATATATATATATGTTTTTTTTTTTAAAGGAAAGTCTACCTAATGTAGAAACTGCTTTAATTATGCGACAAATTCATCACGAGTCTGATGCATACTCTCCTGAGTTACGTACTTTTGCTCTGACATTACATTTTTACTCGCCAGCTGCATATAATTATATTATATTGGTCGTAACTTGAAAAAGAAACAAATAAGTAGTGATTTTACAATACCTAGTGAATTTGTTTAAACTTAGATGCAGATCTGTGATACAATAAATTGTCTATTGAGTTTGTAAAGAAAAACTATTTTTCAAAACATACTCGTTTTATAAAAAGTTATACAGAATTTTTATTGATAAAATTTGAATGAAATTGTAATGGTTTTTAAGTATTTATTAACGATATACTATATACATATCTATTTAAAATAATACATCATACGAAAGCATTGGATACCCGACAAAATATTAGGATATAGAATTGTCCACAATTTCATAAGTGGATACATTGAATGGACAAGCGTCGCGAAGCGTTACTGTTATTTGTTTGGTCACGTTAAATTTATTCAAAATATGCTTTGTGCTCAAATAATTGTTTTAAACAATTTACACTAAATAAGGAATTTTGGATTTAATTTGCTTACTATTTTAATTCTACAGTAAATATTTAAAATGTTGCCTATTTTACATTTATAACTTAACTTTTTTTTATTTATATAAACAACTTTATTAATATAAAATAATACAATAAAGTGGACTGTGTTTAAATGATTAAGTTGTCTAAAGACTAGATATTTGTAAACAGTGATAAAGGAACCTACAACAAAATCACAGTTAAGTTTGAAATTGTATTAATTATCGACTTTATTTAAGTCGGTAGTTCCAAACTGTGATTCAAAATACTTTTACTTTTTTTTCGGTTTTCCCTATCCTGTTGGCAAAACAGATTTGATTTTCTGTAACGGTAAATTTTTCAACATCATTGATATTTCATTTTTTTTAAGTCAAGTTGTTTATTATCGAGATCCCGTTAATTAAAATATGGATCTATAGTTTGTGACTCAATTACACAAAATCACACAATTATACTCAAACTTCAGAAATAAAGTTAGTGTTTGTGTCACGCAAACATTAAATGATCTGAACTTGTCTTTTTTATTTTATTAATAACTATTAAATTAAATGGTTTATATGTTTCTAATATTTGTATTAGTACTTACTATTTATTATTATAACTTATAAGATATATAATGTTATAATAATAGTGATTCTAAAGCCTTTATAAAAAAATATGTCTGTTACAAAAATTTCAAATTGAAAAGTTAATTCTTTTACAGTTGAATTCGCTTTTTTTTGATTTTATGTATAATCAGTATTTTCTTATTTTTATTATTTTCTTCACTATTTTATATGTAGAAAATAAAAAGCTTAATAGATTTTAGTTGTTTAAAAAGAAAACCATTATTTGATATTTCCTTGTTTACTATAAAAATTAAAGTATTGACATTATTAAACTATTATAACAGGTACGTTTTACTAAGATTATGTAAAAGTGGCAATATCAAATCAAAAATAGCCTTTGCTAAATTGTAGTCTCTAAATTTAACAATTATTCTGTAATAAAACGCATTTTTAAGGATTTAAATTTTATGGAATTTGTACGCGACAAGTTTGTTTGATTTTATAAACTTATATTTATGTATAAATACAAATAATTATAAAATCAATTATACTGACTTATAATGCATAGTTGTTAAAAATAATATTTTTTTACCTTTAATGATGCAAATAATGGTTAAAAGAATTTTTGCTGTAATGCGTATGCGACAATTTGCCTACTTTAAAGAGTTAAAAAACAATTTTCATTAATTTTTACTGAGTACTTTACAAAATTTAAACATTGATAACACATAGTAAAACAGTTGTATTGATAAATTTCAACGACAAATATATAGTATAGTATAACATTTAAAGAACAATAATACTCTTTTGTCTGATAATATTAGTATTTAACTAATAAAATATTCATAAACTAATTATTATTATAACAATAAATTTAAAAATTACAAATGTTACTGTTTTGAAAATATTCAATCAAAAATATTAAACGAAAACAATATCTATACATTTGAAATTGTTCAACTTCTATAATACTGATTTAAATTTTTTTCTTTTAATAATCGTTGTAATTAAACAAATGAAACAAAATCAAAATTCAATAAATAAAATTAACTAGAAGAATTATCTTAGGCAAGTTCAATTAAATAATTTACTTGATTAACTGAATTCATTAAATACAAATTAATAGAATTACAACTTTTTAAAGAGAGAATTATTGTATATTAATAAATTTGATATAAAATTGAACTTTGATAGCCAAATACCTGTGTCAGTTATAGCTAAAACTTTATGATAAAATATCCGTAATGTATGTCAGACACACAATATATGGGTTAAATCATTGTAAGAAATAACTAAACTGAAAGCAGACATTTGAACTAACTTAGATAAGTTTAATCAAATAAAAATAATACACTTACATAGGCTTAAATTTTTCACAGGCATCTAAAGAATTAAAAGTTGAACTTTCATCACTACAAAGGGGTTCTATTCTTTTAAATCGTTATTTTCATTCATTCCATTATCTGATGATGTTCTTGATTTTGGTTTTAACACTGGTGAAATATTTGTCACTAATCTAACTTGTTCATGTTTGGTACTTAGGCCTGTATTTTCTTCTAGTTCAAAGCTTGAACAAATATCTGAAATTGATTCTTCATTAGATTCTGACTTTGAATTTATCTGAATAGAATTATAATAAATTAGTGTTTCATTGGTTTTGACATACTCTTCAGTCCGATCCTGTGATCTGCATCGATGACTGAAACGCTAGACAGTAGATGATCATCAAAATCATGTCTAAGATGTTTACTTCGAAATAGTATGGCATTTCCTTTAATTGATTTAAAATGTTTTGCCATAAACCGATCGGCAGTCATTGGTCTCGTTTCAAAACGCAGAATACGTGTTTCAAATCACAAAAGTCACTTTCAACAGGAGCTGAAGAAGCACAGTGTATGGAGATTGAATAATTGAACCATAACTCCAGTCCACATTGGAAAATGTTTGCATAAGCGTAAAATAATATTACTTAATTAATGTAAATAATACGCAGAATCGCGGTCACCTTTCACCTTTGAATTTGCGACAGCAATATTTTTAATGTCCTGTTAAAAGAGTACCTACTATCTTACGTAAAATTGCTTCAATTTTAGCTTCGATGCAGAGCGGCGAAGGTGTTGGTTTTACTCTGATGTGGGCTATTTTTTGTCATAATTAAACCAATTGCTCTATATGCATGTGGTACATCGGCCACGACAAAATCGGACGAAGGAAAGTTAGGAGTGTTTGAAAGAAAGATATTAAGGAAAATCTTCGGTCCAAAGAGAAATAACGATGGAGAGTATGAAATGAGAAACAACGAAGAATTGGGTAATCTCCATAAGGAACCTACTATTCTTGGGTCCCTGAAGAGCACGAGGATAAGTTGGGCGGGGCACGTATGGAGATCAGAGGGAATGATTGGATCAATAACTAAATGGAAACCCGACACTAAGAGACCTAGAGGACGCCCTAGACAAAGATGGACGGATAGAGTACAAGAAGACTTGAAACTTCTGAACGTAAGGAACGCAGAAGAATGTGCAAACGATAGAGAGGGTTGGAGACAATATGTTGTTGCGGCGATGGGCCTTAAAGGCCTGTAAAAGCCCAGAAGAAGAATAAGACGAAGTGGGCTAATTTTTTTATCTGTATACACAATAACTTTTTTAATACTGAACCAATTCCTTCGAGTAGCAACTCTATAAATCACAAATTTCATCTAGTTGGTACTTTGGGGATGGTAAAAGTTGAAAAAGTTTACTTCTTCACAGTCGAAATTTGAAAAAACAAAAAAAAAAACCGTACGAGTTTTTAAATTAGAACTTTTACTGGCTATAATTTCGAGAAAAAAAGTCGGATCGAGTTGAAGTTTATAAGGACTATTTATTTGCTATGCCCGCACACGTCAGTTGTATCAAATTTAAATTATACCAATTTCCCACCCCCTAGGGGGATACAAGATATTTTGTTTTTTGGAGTTTTTAGCTGTAATTTTAAGACCTTTGGATTAAAAATTTGCCAGTAGTTGGAACTCATATGTATCCATAACATATTAAACGAAAAAAAATTCGGCACTACAGTTTTTTTCCAATTGCCGGAAAACTGTGTTTTTGCAGATTGCGTATATTTTAACAAAAACACCTAAAATCTTAAAAAAAATGTATCAAGTTATTAAAACAATTATATGTAGATCTATGCACAATGATACTATTAAGTTTTGTGCTCAAGTACCACTTTTGACTTTAAGTTTATACAAATTAAATTTTTGTTTACACTACAAACACGGTATACCAGATGTGAGAATCGAACAGACGCTAAAAACTGTCGGTTGGTAACGTCGACCCGTGTTAGGTTAGGTTAGGATCCAATGGTCTGTATCATAATATGGTGTTTATTACATGATTAAATCGTGTAACTGATTACAGTAGATACACGATTTATTGGGAAAAAACCGATCCGCGTAGTTATTAAGACACTTAATCGTTCTGACACGGCAAAACCACTGTCGTTATCTCGTTTTATTACCGTACCGAAGGTCAACTATGAGTATATAAGGTCCAACTACCTGCAAATTATGAAGAGCACTGTTTTTTAATGGATCCATATTAAGTGTTGGTTTTTATGAAGTCTACCACCCCAAAATTTATTTCATATTACTTAATTTTTTTAAAAGAAAACTAATGTTTTGCATATTGTTATACTGTTATTCATTTAAAGAGATTCGCGCTGGATTGTTTAAATTATCTTATATTAGATAATCTGCTTCGTGCTAATTAAAATTTTTTAGTTTATCAACTTGTAGTTCTGTTAATTTATAAAATATTTCATTATTTTACTACTATGTTCAAATTAAGATATATTTTAATAATAATTAAGTCATGAATGATAATACTTTATTTTATGACAAGATCAAATCTCGTGAACATTTAACTTTGTGATACTTCTCCTATACTACTCGTATTATTAAAAAAACACAATTTTTAAAATCTCCATAAAATGTTATTGTTAAATAACAGGCAACAGCCGACAGCTAGTGGCTATAAACGTTAGTAATATTTACTAATAAGTAATATATGTAAGTAAAATTTCTTGTTTTCTCCATCACAGTACCAGTATAAGATTTAATTTTAATTTAAATGTTAAAAACTTAATTTTTCTTTTTAAAACAACAAGAAATTAAAATACAAGGTGGGGCAGTAAAGCGGCGATTTTTCAATGTATTTTTTAGTTGCATTTTGTTTTGTACATTGTCAATCTAGTAAAATAGAAGTATAATATAGCATTGAAATAATATAATCCATGAAGTATAAATAGTTAGTGTGAGATTGCTCTAATGGAAGTATATAATACATAAATATTAATTTTATTGAGAATAAGCGATTATAATTTAAACTATGGAGTACAAACGATTGAAACATGAATCGTCGACCATTCCAACTCAATTTAACAAGACATTGTATACGTGTTATTTGGTCCACTATGTTTTTGCAAAAAAAAAAAAAACAGTACAGTGAGGTCTGCTTTGATTCCATTATGCCTATACTCTACTGTACTAGTCCTCTCGGATAAAATCACTTTCAAATTAACGCTTTGATGCTTATTTGTAAATACAGAACCTTAATTTAATACTTTTTAACTTTGCTGGTTTATACTGTGCTTGGTTTTTATAAATTTACTAGCTAAATTGATGAGTTGACCAACATTATTTTACATACATATTAGCGCTATATTTCACACAATTTATTGGGAATTAAGTTATTTTTTTACCTGTCGTGCCTTGTAGAGCAACATTATATTAACCAATGATGAAAAACTTTTTTTTTAAAAATTGTCTGCATATTTCTGCTATTTTGTATTGTTATTTCAAAGGTAACAAATTAAATGTAGAAGTTCAAAAACCAGAAAAAAGTTAATAACTTGGTACAGTAGAAAATCCATTTTAAATCATTTCGAACTACTTTAAGCTAACAAGAATGCACACTAAAGTATAACGCAAACAAACCAGGTATACTCCATACCTGGTTCGAATCATTCCGAAAATTTGATTTAGTATTTGAATTTTTTTTTCAACATTTTTCTATACATGTGTCTAATTATTATACATAATTGATCAAATTACTAAGGATAGATATATGATTTTATATTATGTACAATCTAAATTCGTATCATTCGTTGTCTTACTTTGATCCACAACAAAAACTTCAAATTTAATTACAAAATTAAAAAGCAAACGTCCTATTTAAGATACACTGATTAGTCTTAGGTATCGATATTTTTTTCTACACATGTTATATGGTGTTTGTTAGACATATCTTTAAACTAAACTTTCAGCCTTTCTCCCGAGGGGAGGGAAAGTTGTCTAAATTTCTGGGTTTTCCACGTGCAATTTTTTGTTACAAGACTTTTTATATTGAATATGCTAAGGTTATAATAAACTGAAAATATTTTCGAAAATCATACAATGTCGGCACTTGTACATACATGAGAATGTCTGGGTACATTTTTTTTGCCATCGATAAAATATATTCATACATTTTAAGCTGAAAAATACGTCTATCTAACGACAAAAACAATTGTCAATTTTCGAATTTCAAATTTCTTTTTATTGTATGCACATTAGGGTGGTTCTTATTTATAAACTTTTAAAACTTTAATGGGCTGCCCCGCAATTTTGTTCATTATTATGAGAAAAAAATTTGGGTAGAATTTGGTTTTGATAACTCACCCCCTTCACGTGCCGCAAGGGGGTTGAAAAATGACCAAATGGGGTAGTTTTATAGTTTTTTGTTTAAATAAAAAAATATTGCATTTAGCATAAAATTACATATTAACTTTATGATAGATCATTAAATTCTCTATAAAAAAGGTTTTCACAATTTTTTCCAAAAATGCATTATTATCCAAGAAAAAAAATAAAACATAATTTTTTTCATTAACGATGAACGATTGGAAATCGAGTAAAACAAAATAATTTATTATACAAAATTTATACAAAATTAAATTGTCTACAAAATAGATCATTAGGAAAAATTTCATACGATCAACCATCATGTATTTAAAGATCGTTTAAACAAATATATTGTGAAAAACGAAAATTATCGTTAGAAAAAAAAGTATAGAAATCGACCCGGGAACGAAATAAAATAATCATATTTTTTCCTATAAAAATGTTTTCCAAATAAATGAAAAAAATTATGTTTTATTTTTTTTCTTGGATAATAATGCATTTTTGGAAAAATTTGTGAATACCTTTTTTATAGAGATTTTAATGATCTATCATAAAGTTAATATGTAATTTTATGCTAAATGCAATAATTTTTTATTTAAACTCAAAAAACTATAAAACTACCTCATTTGGTCATTTTTCAACCCCCTTGCGGCACGTGAAGGGGGTGAGTTATCAAAACCAAATTCTACCCAAATTTTTTTTTCCTAGTAATGAACAAAATGGCGGGGTAGCCCATTGAAAAACTTTTAAAAAAAATTCTTCATCTATGACTAAGGACCACCCTAAGGACCATCTTAGTGCTACTTTTTTCATTGAAAATTTGAAGGTCTTGGCATGTTATTGAATCGGATATACTATTTACATACTATTTAAGCACATGGCTATTTTTTAAACTACTGTCTTTAATAGTCCGTAAAACAAATAGTAACCTAACCTTAAGTATGGCTATCGACGGATGTTCACAAAGGAAAAAGCCATTACAATTGGGGTTGGGACTTGAGTTGACCAAGCTGACTAAACTGCGTTTTTCTTAGATTTTATGTAAAAAAATTGTAATATATCATTAAACACTTCTATTGACATCTGTGCAGATTGATACTATTACGTTTTGATATTCAAGTACCAGTTTTAGGCTTTAATTTAATTTTTATTTTTTTTTAAATTTGGGACTTTTGATTTTTAATCTTAGTTAATTGAACAAAAATTAAGTTTGTGTTTACATTTAGCCCAAGGTCAACACGAACATTAACTGAATAACTTAAAAAAAACCCTTTGGTTTTGATATTATACAATATTTTTTTCGTGTATACAACCCATAATGTCAAATGTAACAATTCAAAGTAAAATTTGTAAAATACTGCCACACCAAGTAAAAATATTATGTAAGTCCGTGTGCACAGGTGCCAAAGCACTATACACATTTAATGTGAAAAACAAAACCAATCGCTTGTGTTCTAAACGACATAACAAGTTTTTTTATATTAAATTCGCTTTATGCGATTTTATATTATATTTTCTATACTATCTGATACCAAGAATGTGTTATTAAATAAAAAAATCACCATTCTTGTATATAGATTTAGACGAGTATCAATAAAAACTTGGTTTGGTTGTTATATTAGAGAGAAACCATTGTCCAAAAATAAATTACCTAATATTTTCCAAGGTATATTTTGTAATAAATTGATTACATTTCCACAGGCATCGTGTATTATGCTATATGTTCGGGCCCTGGGCGAACAGTGTTAGGCCGCTTACTGGGTCACCAATTGCTCTAACTTACCGGTCAGTCTGTGTGTGTGTGTAGTGATGTAAATAGCTCTACTGGAAGTGAGAAGAGTTGCTTACACAAAACCAGAGAGCTATGTGGTGAATTAGTGTGTTATGTGTGTACTATGTGGGCGTGTAAAGGTCACTCAAACTAAATAAATAAATAAATGGAACTCAAATTTTGATAGCAATAATAATAATATTTAATAAAAAAAAACAAATAGCCCTTTTGGCTTAACAACAATTAATGATTGAATATTGCTTGTGAATAATAATTCACAAACACAAAAACAGTTAAATAAATAATTAAATAAATATTGAATTGGAATAAAATAATATAATTATAACTCACAGATTACAAATATTGTAGAGCTGCTGGCCAACACTGCTACCCTAGCCTAAAATAAAACTAAAACACATATAAACAACAATAATGGGTAATATAAAGGTAACAACTTTTTGTACAATCATTGACTAAGAACTGTATATTTTTATCACTGTAGACTTTAAAGTTAATTAGTAACAATAAATGCCTAGTATCCTACTGCAATTAGTGCAGATGACACTGAATCAAAAAACAAGACAAAATTAGTTTGCAACTTTATTTTAAATGTAACGGACGAATACCGAACGACAACAAAACAAAAACTATATTATCACAGACGTGGCACATTTTTTTTACATTATTTAGTCCGATGCATGTTGTGTGTTTGTGTGTGTGAAGCTGACCTACAGTGTACGTGATCGTACGTGTTATCAGTACGGCGGCAAGTAGCGGGGTAGGCTGGTTGACCGGTTGTGGCCAGGTACAGCTATTGCTATTCTTATCGTGCCGCAACACTATATATTCTGTTATTTAATTGGAACAACGATACAACTGATTTTAATTTTTAACAATTAACCAAATCAATTTAAATACTAACACGTACTTTCATTTTATACAAATATCATGGCAGTACAATACGGACACCATGCTTAGTGTATTATTTTTATATGACTTCGTATTAACAAATAAAATAGTTTTGTCCTGCACCATAACGAAAAGTAGTAAACTAGTAAGCTAATATTAGCATAATAAAAAAAAAAACTTTATCACCGAAGTGTAATTTGCTAGGATTATACTTGAGTATCCAATCTCCAGAATCATACATAAATACGCATGTATAATTCACGCAAAGTAGAATTAACAATAGAATGTCTTTTATGTGGCTATCGTGTAATAATACCTCAAAAATTTCGAAATTTTATTTAAACGGAACTTCATTCTTGCCATATAGGCATGACGAGTATGAAAAGCTTAGCAAGATCGTATTTTTTGGGGCTCTCGTTAGATAGAGAAATTAAAGACATCGCACGCAACTGCAACGAAAGTTTAAGTTCTAAACCAAATCCACCCAAGTCAGTCATAACGCCTTGGAAATGGCCCCAAAAGCAGTGGACTAGGATACATATAGATTTTTTAGGCTCATATCAAAATAAAACATTTAAATTATTATTGACGCAACAACAAAGTGGCTAGAAGTATTTCCAGTAAATGCGATGACAGCAGAAACAGTCATTACAAAAATGTCTGAGTTAATTGCACGTTTCGGAATCCCGAGAACAATAACAAGCGATGGCGCTAATTGTTTTTGCGGTGTTGAATTTCAGGCATACTGTAAAAAACTTGGTATTAGGCATTTAACAGGAGCTCCATTCCACCCTGCTTCAAACGGTTTTGCCGAGCAGGTGTAAAAATCATAAAACATTTTTTTTCTTAATGGTTTACTTCATTAATTCATTTAAATACATTTTTGCTGATGTAAACTATATATACACCACATTCAGCCATACACGAAGCTCCCGCTCAACTCATGTTGGGTCATTCGATACGAACAATATTTGATTTATTAATACCAAATACCAACGAAGTAGCTATTAATAATCAAGTAACCCAAATAAAAATGGGGGTAAAAGAGACTTAAATTTAGATAAGGGGATGGCATGATGTTATTTAAAGATTATAGATAAACAGGTGAAAATTGGCAAAAGGGTAAAATTACTGATAATATTAGTCATAATACTCATAAAGTAGTTTTAAATGATGGTTCTGAATTGATAAGGCACAATGATCAGATATGGCCACACGGCCAAAAAGAAAATGGGTTATCTCCCGCTTCTAATTATTCAGACACCTATTGTTGACCAAACAAACTCCGATTTCTTTGAAACTACTGTACCAATAAATACCAAAACAGAAACATCTCCTAAACCCGATTATGAAAGGTACTTAATTTGGCCAAAAATTAAAAAAGTTCCCTCCTTCCCCTTCAAAACGTTGACAAACCAAACAAATATTTATAATCCGTTCTCCAAAAGAGAACGAGACGTTTTCTTTGTTTCACTTTTTATGTGTAGTTTCAGAGTTTAAGTTCGGAATTTTGAGTAGAGCTATAATATGTTATACGATTTTCTCAAAAGTCTGTAGTCAAATTTCTTTTATTAAAATAGTCAACTGGTATCTTAACAAAAATGTTGATTTATTGCTAATAATTAACAGCTTCTAAGATATATGGAACCCTAATCGCATCCACCCTAATACTCAAATTACAGTTATAAGCACATATTGACAATACAAGTGTCATCTCTGTTATTTAGTTATGCATAGTTTTTTTTGTATATTTTTTTTTTAGAAAAATGTTGTATGTATTCAATACGGTTGAAATACATTCTGTTGTTTTGTTCAAAGAGTCTATGAGTTTTTGTGTAACTTAAATTTCACATGCCGAGACGCGTGTGAAGGGTAATAATTGATTTTTTAGATGTTAATTCGACGTTTAATTTTTTTGTACAGGCAAAAAATCTGTAGTTATGCTGTTGTCGATTCGTCATGATATACCTAAAGACAAACAATTCGATAAAAATATATACCTACTTGTTTTTACGAATATTGAAAATTGTTCGAAAACAAGCTTTACACGAAAAATACATAATTTATAGTACAATGATTTCTGATTCGCAGAACAGGATGCTACTTGAGTACACCGTTCCAGCAAAAAGCAAAAAATTATATAAGTTGTTTACAAGCATAAAAAATATATTATTGCACGAAATTACATTTCTTCTCTACCCACAAAAGTTTCAATAAATTAACACCTAATAATATTACATCAATTTTCAAATCCTAAACTATAGGTACAAATTTAACTACACTGGACTCTAACAACCCCATACAGACTTATATTATAATTATGGTGACTAGTGTTATGTGTGCTTATTTTACTAAAAGTGGTAGGTATATTTATATATTATCTACCAATAACTTTGTTTACAAAGAGTGTACTCGATGTACTTATTTTAAAGCTTATAGAAACGTATATATATTTTTTCTAATATGTCATTAGCTTATGCAGCCGGGTTAGAGCCCTTAAAAGGCAAATTTGGGAAATTTTGCCATCAAAAGTCGATTGTTGATTTGCATAGCAAAGGCCACCGACGGTCGGCTATCAACTTAGCAACCGCTAATAGAATTTTTAGTTCGGAGAAGGAGACGTCTTTTGGACAATTCGAAACAGGGAATCGATAGTGGCTGTAGGGTTACTTATTAGTTAGGATTTTGAGGCCCTGGAATCACTCTAAGACCAATTTATCGACGAAAACTACTATTTTACTCAAATAGTAGTAGTTTATGTTCATCCAAGGATAGTTTTATACATAAAAACGTTAAATCGTCTATCATGGACAGCGAAAGCAGTGTAATGTCTGTAAAATAATTGACAGGTTTTGACTTGCTATAACTTAGCTAAAAACGGTCGCAATGAGTCAGACACATTATCGAGTATTTAGTAAGGATGTCCATATTCGCAAATAGCCTGAAATCCCAATTTTCTTTAACCCTGCACCCCCCCCCCCCGCCACTATGTAAATTAGAAAATAAATTTAAAAAACCACAGATACTTTATACCACAGTTGGTTTATGCTCTTTAAACAAATTGAGGGTTGAAGCTTGCAATTTGGTAATTTCCTTTACCAGTAAGTTACGATGGAAAAATTAAACGTATTTTTTTGCGGTGGCCTTTGAAGAAAAAAATGGTTTATTATTCATTTAAGTGGTGCCAAGTAGAAGTATTATAACGATAGAGGCGGTAGGGCTACCTACTTTTTTTTTTTTTAAAGTTCCCCTGACATAGTCATCTAAACTTATTGTTAATATAATTTTACATTTTTAGCGTTTGGAAAATAGATAACATAATTATGACAATATATATATATATATATATATATATATATACATGGTGATTAGTTACGAAGTTTAACAGATACCGTGTGGTTAACATTAGAGAATGGTATAAAACATTTACGTTTTGATGTTTAAATTACAAAATATGATTGAATTATAATAATAGGTCGTGCGGACGACCACGCTTGAGACGGCGTATAGTGGGTGGCTCCCTTAGCCTGTAGAATTTCGCACTGCTAGCAGAGTTGATGTGGTTGAAAAAGTTGACAGTTAACTTTTAATGTATTCAGTTATTGTGGGTTTCTGAAAATCTTGATGGAGTGCAGCATTACGAACAAACCATGGAGCATTTGATATTATCCTTAGAATTGGAGCAGCAATGATCGTGGAACTGTTTGCGAGATATTTGTATAATTTACGTCCATTAGCATTATCAGATTTGTATTTCCAAGTTGTGTGTTTACAGTTAAGGTCACCTACTAACAATATATTTAGATAGCTTTTTAATATTTTATCAAAATCATTTATGTACATTTGAAAGCTAGGCGACTGATATGCACTAATAATTGTAGTGATTGAGTGATTGATTGAAATAGTATTTGCTACGGCTTTTAGCGTTTGTAAAGGAGGTAGAAATATTTGCTGATGTTTTATTTTGGATTTGATTATTATCGCGACGCCACCTGCAGGTCGAACCGCTAGCCTATCTTTGCGATAAGTAGAATAGCCGTTAAATTTAATATTGTTGCTATCAATTAGATGAGTTTCAGTCACGCATGCTACATCAACATTATGTACAGATAAGAAGGTTGCAAATGTATTACGATTTTGTTTAATTCCATTAGCGTTTCAATTTATGATGACAAGCTTATGATTATTTATAATATTAGACGACATTAATATTATTTAATAAAGCAGGTAAATTTTCGATAACTTTTTTAATGATTTGTGACATCAGTGAGCTGATTATAGGCATTAATGACTTTATAAGCTTGTTACTGATATTTGAGTTGTTTATTTCTTATTTGTTTATTTCCTTCTGGTGTTGATGTTGGATTTTTGTTTTAGTTTTTTTGGCGTAGGTTGGAATATTACTTGAGTATGGATTTATTTGGTTAGGGGCTTGGTTTTTGGGATTTATGATAACGGTATTAAGCACTAATTGGGTATTATTGTTATCTTTTTGACTGCGTGATTGCGTTAGGTGATTAGGAGAGATTTGTATCGATTGGAGGTAATTTTACTTATTTTTATTTCCTTATATATTTTACATCCTCGGTAATTGGCAAGGTGATTTTCGTTGCAGTTGACATATATTGGTGGGCTATTTTTGTCCTTAGTGCATTTGGAGTAATGGTGGTTTTCTAGGCATTTGACGCATCTTGGGGGTAGTTTACAAAAGTTTTTGGTATGTTGAAAACGTTGGCAGTTTTGACATTGTGGTATGGACGAATCGCTTTTGCGACTTTCGACTGAGATAACGCAATGAAGAAGGCGGTCAAGTAAGTATATATTTTTCTCGGATTTTTCTAGAAGGGCAGCAACGATTGGTATTGGAGAGCTGTGACGATTTTGAAGACGAGTGACTGAGATGATTTTGAAATTTAATTCGGTAAAGGCCGAAAATATAGTTTCTTCTGGTATAAAAGTTGGTATATTTCTGATTATTACGGATAGGTTTATTTCTTCAGGGAGTTGATAGGTATGATATTTGATATCAATTTCGGATAGGTATTTTGTGATTGTACGTTAATCGTTAACGGTTGTAAAATTCAATTTTAAAAAGATATTTTTATTATTGATGTTAAAATTTTCTACTATCATAGGTGTAATTTTATTAAGAAAATCAATGTAATCGTCGATTTCATATATATATATAGTGAAGGAATTTGTACTTTGGCAATTTGTACAACCTTTGTAATTTGTACAAAATTGTATTTTGGCCACAAAACACAAAAACATCTTACTTAAATTTGCAGTATACGTATAATTCTACCTAAAAAAAAAAATCATGGTGATTTTCCGGACCGTAATACTATTACATATCCATGATTTAATGTTTTGAAAATAGTTTTTTTTTTTAAATTTCTACAAAAAAATTGTGTATTGCACAAAATGGTCTAATACAAAAATAGTCTACAATAATGTCAACTAGAAAAAATACTGTTCAACTCATTCAAAAATGTCTATTATGTAACATGCAAACAAAACTACATGGCAAATTATTCAGCTCTGTTAAAATATATTTTTGTTTAAAAATAGGCCGTTAAAAAAATTGCCCAACCACAGGGCCGTATTTCAAATTTTGGTGCCCTCGGGCATCTAATTTATGCAACCCCCTCCCCTAATTATAAATATTACAGATATTTTATCCATTGTCGATATTCTTTATTAATTTCTACTTACAGGGTCCACTTATCGCGAACCACTCACTATCTCATAGGGTTTAATAAGAAATTAAAATTACATATATAATACATTATTCTCAATTAAAAACGTTAATGAAATGTATGCGTTACCATTTAAGTTACAAAAGTTGCTATCAATAAAAAAAAGTTGGGAGGGGGATAAAAACAAACAAATGAGTGGAAAATCGAGATCATGTTGTATAAAAACAATATGAAAAAAAATTCGTATTTTCTTATTAAACCTTATGAGATATTGAGTGGTTCATGATAAGTGGATCACCCTGTGTTTAATCTTCGTAATATAATGTAGTTCAATATTAAAATCTAACAATTAATATATGAAAATTGTTTAATTATTAAAAGGTTTTTTTATATGACAAATTGACCTAATAAAATACAATATAAAATAATACCAACATTTTTTTTTTAATGTAATTATTTTCTTGCTTCATTATTAGCGAAATAATTAATTTTATCACTATAATTAATTTTAAGAGTTAGTTGAGATTCAATGTTTAGAATTGCCAGGGTACAATGCGTTTATTATTTTTTTCATTACATTTTTAAATTAATTTTGCTTAAATATCTTGCCACCCCTATGAAATGACGCATTACACCGTGTAGCTTTAAATATTATGCATTTTTATGGGTACTCTTATGCTTAAAACAGATAATGTGGTAACGCTTTTATAAAATGTGTAGGAAATATAATATCTGTTTTTTTCTTTTTTAAAACCGATAAATTTGCTACATGGGTGATCATGATATTTTTTGCGTTTAGTATAAAATCATTTTTTTCGAATTATTTGAACAATACACGTGCACATTATTTTTGTACTTATTTACCACGTCTTTAGACGTGTAAGAGGCCCTCGGTTAGGTTAGGGTGTTTTTCAATTATTGACAAAGTCTACACAACGTTTACCGTTTTGAAATAATGTGTCCTATAAACTACACTGTGTATTCTACCTACGGTATATTATGCCACACTAGGAAATGTGTCAATACTAGTCTTCAGTATAAAAACACTCAATATAAGCATGCGAATATAGTAAAAAGACTTTTGCATTGTATGTTATTTCCCCAATTCTGCAAATATGATAATAATTCCAACTATCTTATCAGTCCCGCGGAGTTGAAATAATAATTATTAATAAATATCCGTCAGCCTAAAATAAATCACATTTTAGCTTTCTATAAAATTTCCAGATTAGAGAGCAGTGGTGAACATAATTATTAATATTTTGGCAATTTATTGAAAATAACAAATAATTTGATAGATATGTTTATCATCTAGCATGGTTAAAGGAAAAAGAGGCTGGTATTTCATAGAGAGAGCAGGATGATAGATATCACGGGGAACTAGATAATCAGGAGATTTTTTAACAGTTGCACCTCGGATGTTTGAAAAAAGTAAATCGAGAAGGGACCCAGAACGGTTGCTAATTGTAATTAATTGAACAAAGTCCATACTGATAAACAGATCACCAATTAAAGAAGACTCGTTGTTGAACGTACCGGTGTAAATTAAACCTTGGGTAATGGTATTCCAAGACACTCCTGGAAGGTTGAAGTCCCCACAAAATATACCATTGTTGCAGTTTGCTAATTCCCAGGCAATGTTGACGGAATTTACATAGCTGTCTTATAATGATTTGTTGTAAGAATATATATCACACTGATAAGAGCTGAAGGGCCATTATGAATGGAAATCCAAATAAATGGTTGTTTAATACACCATTGGAAACAAGCATTGGATTAAGAGATTCCTGAACGGCGATTAGAACTCTACCATTGCGGGAGCGAATACAGATTTCTGTCACATCTAAATATTAGGTAGTCGATAAAACTTAGTTCAGCTTTGTTTATAAATCTTCAGAGAGTCATGTCTCTGTGAGTATGAAAATGTCATAGGACTAAAGGATAAAGTTGGAATACAAATTGATTAATTTTGATCTGAGGCCTCTAACATTCTGATAATATAGACTTAGATTAAACAAAAAATTATTTAACGGTGAATAGTAAATTTTAGAAAATATATCTTTGAACAAATAAAAGTCTTGGATAAAATTATCTAATGAATAATTAACATTATTACAAAAAATACATTTAATGTTTACCGCAGATATTGGATGATGACAGTCTGTGTAATTGAAAGTATCATCCTCTAGTTTTTTGAAGAAGTGGTTCCGACTTTCGGTATTGGAACTGGGTTATAGAAGAGTTATTTGGCATAAACACCGTCGGTTATTAATTACCCGTTATCCATAACACTTACCTTTTCTCTATAGCATTGTCATTTCATTTTAATTTTACATTATTGTGTTGAAAGCAGATGGAAAATATTTAAAGCAAAACAACAAAAAAGCTTAACCCGTAGAACGTGGGTTCTCAAATTCGTATTTTTTTTTGTATTTTGAGATCTGCCTGAATTCCTCCGTCGCCTCGTTGCCTATATTCTACTGTATAGTCCTCTCGGATAAAATCACTTTCAAATTAACGCTTTGATGGTTATTTGTTATTGCAAAATATCAGGAGTGGCCGTTAAAGTATTCGCTGAACATAGGGAAACCGCAACGAAAAAAAGGACGTAAATGGAAACGTATTAGATCCTTTGATACTTGGAAATGAGCAGACAGAGATATTATCATGTGTGAGTAATCCAATAATATAATATATCTAATTAATAATATAATTTTTTTTTTAATCCTCCTAAAATGATATTAAACAAATGTTTCAAAATACAATACGTCATAACGACTTTTATAACTATAAAATCCCTGTTTCTTTTCAAATAAACACTTATAACTTACTATTTGTGCAATATTATTTTAATTTATAAAAAAAAAGAAAAATTACTACAATTTAGTAGGAATTTAAAAGGGGACTGGTTTTGTTTACGGGTTTGATCCGTGGACTGATTTGCTGGGATTCGGTAATAATTTAATAAATAGTGACGAAGTATAAGAGCAAAATAGTATATTAATCAATCAAATCTACATTTGTATGTGAGTATGTGAAATATTACATACATGCAGTAATTCGAGAACAGTTAATGTTATAATCAAACTATGAAGAAACCGAACTTCGAAAGATGATATTTTCAACTGTTTCCGCTGTGAATCTCCCATCTGAAATTATAAAATATTAATTATTATACATTATGTAAACAAACATATCAAGCAAATTGAGTTGAGAATAACAATGTTACAAAAAAAAAACGTCTTTGTTTCAAATAATTGTATGAGTAGAATAATGTAATATCACGTATCTCACGTTTTGCTAATTCTTTTTTTGTACATCAAAAAAGGTTTTTTAATTTGTTAGTTATTTTTCGAGTTTTAATATTTAGTTTGAAAAAAAATAATTTACATCTATAAAAATGATAAATTGTATTATCATAATATTTTCGCATTAGTTTTTGAACATTTTACTCAACACATTTATTGAATATAATTCTATTGTTTTATTACTTTTCCAATATTTTATGAAGTGCTCATATTTGGGTACTCCTATGGTTACTTCCGGCGCTGCATCTGCTATTATCCTGCATATTGCTATGATATCTCTATGGCTTTTCAAATTACTAGTATTATAACTCTGGATCACACTTTTTACTGTTGCCTATTATTATAAGAGTAATAATTAGAAATTAAATAGTGTATTACAAGTTACAAATAAAACTGATTCCTCCTTAGCGAAATAAATACTGCTATCTACAAGACACAAAATAGGCCATGAGGTTTTTATATGCAAAAAACATCAATTATATAGTAGTTAACGTATTAATTTCATATTATGTAAAAAATGGAAGAAGATATTGTATTTTATTTCTCTCTTACTGTATCAATAATTGGAAAAATTCGTTCGAAAATGGTTCTTTTATTAAATATTTTTTTATATGTAAAGAATCAGTGGCAAAATCATTTACCATAAAAATCCTACTGTTTTACTATTGGGAAGGTCGTACATATCTTTTAGGTTTAAAAGAAAGACAATATTTATCGAGATCAGAAAATAAAAAATGGCAGATGTCTAACTTTTTTGAATATTTTGAATATCTCACAAAACCAACCTAACAAGCCATTTATCTGAAATACAGTATTATGGTTGTTATTTACCTTTAATTTCGGTGTTTTTGTAGCAGCAAACGCTAGGGCATAGGTCATCACATCATCCTTATGAAACATACGGTCTGAAAGTACAAAATATTACACATTTTTTAAACAAACGAATCAGGTCAAATGAGTTGAGAATAACTATGTGGTATACTAGAAAAACATTAATATTTAAAATAATAGTTTTTAGAATAATAATGTAATAAAAATATGGTCCCAATTTTCTAAATTTTTTATTAGATTTATTTATTACTAACTCTTAGTTAAAAAAAAAATACTTTTTTATAGTTATTACATTTGATTGTTAATGATGATGTCTTTTCAATGGTTTTTGACCATTTTACTCAACATATTTATTGAATATTTTTATAAATCGTTTAATTACCTGATTGTGATTCTAGGCTTTCAAACATATCCATATTTTCATCTGTCATGTCAGCTTCATTAGCTATTTGGTAAAATATAGCTTTTATTCTATCAAATTTTACGGCGCGATCTTGCTTCAAATTTCGCTTGACTATATCTCTAACAAAGCTCTATAATTTTCAGAATAAGAATTTAATTTTAAAATGTATTTTATAGTTAACACAAAAACTAATCCTTCATTAGCGAACCAAAACGCTAAACTATGAACAAACGTTTGGAGAAACCCCCTTCCCGCGGAACTTTTTGAAGCGTACCCAGCATGTATGTTACGATAAAAATAATTTTCTTAAATTGTTTTGGTATTTTTTCGATTATTTTGGGCAAAAAAAACATGAGAAAAAAAAATCATAAAACATTTTAAATAATCTTTTTATCCTAACAGACATGCGGCTATAAGTTTTATTTTAGGAAATTTTTTAAATTTTAATTCTTCATTTCTGTTTAAAAAAATGGAAGAAATCTTTTTGTAAGCTTATATATATATTTTTTTTTTGTGTAAGAAACCAACAACAAAATCATTTTATGGTTTGAGAGAAAAACAATATCATTCAATAAGCTGAGAATTTTTATACTTATAATAAAAACTTATACTTTTTAAAGTTATAAGTGTTAATCCTGTTTTAAATGAGAGAATTAAAAGTTTGATTATTTTGAATATCTTAACACAAACAAACTAACGAGCTTTTTATTTGTAATATAGTTTTATAGTTTTTATTTACAATTAAACTTTGATTTGTGTTAGCTGTAAACGATAGGATGAAGATTACAGCTTCGTCATTTGTATATCGAAAACCTGAAAGTACATAGTAATATTTATTATTAAAATGACCAAATTTAACAGCAAGGGAATCGAGAATAGTATCGTGTTACAATTGAAAAACATTTGTTTTTTATGTTATTGTAATTTAAGAATAATAAAGTCAAATCACATTATATATTCATAGTGATATTAGTTAATGAATATATCACATGATAATCATCACATTTTATAATTTGTTTAGTACATCATCAAAATGTACCCGTTTTTTTAACTTTTCATTTGGTTTAAGAGTTATGATTTTTTGATTACAATTTTTTTTTAATTTTCAACTATATAAGTAACAAAATTGATTATTAAATTGTTTTTTCAATATTTTTCTACTATCTATTACGTAAATCCACATCATTTTCATTACAATTTTCGTTGATTGTTAGTCCTACTTCGACTGCTACTTCTTGTAATTGACTAAAGTCCATTTTGCCATCATGCCCCACTTTTGACGCGACTAGTTCTCGAACCATATTCTATAATTTTCAGAATAAGTGTAAAAGTATGTTTAGTATAAGTGAAAAATATTCTTCTAAGCGTAACTGGCGATTGTAAGAACATTAAATACGTTTTCTAAACAATATATCGCTTCTCCAGTGGACCAATGGTGCAAGTGCAAATTTTTGACTTTTTGACTTAAATACGAAAACAGTATGATAACATTGAATTTTATCGAGTAAAACCATGGCATAAGTGTAATACCTATTATTGACCGCTAGAGAGCAGTTTTGTCGTTTACCATCGTGTACGGTTACCATTGCACTAAATATTTAAAACACGTTTTCTGTTGAACAGTTAAATTTGCACTTACACAGGCGCGTAGCTAGGAATTTTTTTTTTGGGTAGGCCCACTATAAGCCATTGATAAACAAAGTAATTAATGTTTATTCTTATTAATAATTTAATTTCTTTTTCTATATATATGGGGCATTCTGAGTCAAATCACGCGGTCATCGGCCTGACCTCAAATTTTGTTGAAATTTTTTTTTTCAAACTTCTTTTAGTCTAATATAGTACACTTATTTTTTGGAAATTTTTATCACTAATCTTTGCCCCAAAAATAGAAGTTTTTTAAGTTTTTTATTTAAAAAAATCGATTTCGACCAGTTTTAAATTTTTGAAATTGTTATTATAAAATCAGAGATTTAAATAAAATCTTTTCGTCTACTAAAGAAAGTGGGGCGAGATTTATTTATTTATTTTTTTTTAAAAATGAAAATTTTCCCGGGTGGTCACCCATCCTGGATCAAGCAGCAACGGACACATAGCGCTCACACTATGCCCCTGTGTATTATTTTTAATGTTATTCGTAAGGAACATTTTTCACTTTTTACTCCAAAAATATGCAAAAAATCAAAATTTACCAAGACTTGTTTTATTTTTTAATAAGAAAATTGAAATAAAATTTTTTTAATTCAGATTTAAAAAAAAAAAAATTTCTTTATTAAAAAAAAATTAGAAATATATCTCGACCCACTCCCGTTATTAGACTAAAAGATTTGATTTGTCTGTGATTTTATGAAAAAAAATTCAGAAATTTAAAACTGGTTGAAATCAATTTTTTTGGAAAAATGACTTTAAAAACCTCTATTGTTGGGGCAAAAATTAGTGATAAAAATTTCCAAAAAATAAAATCTAATATTAGACTTCAGGAAGTTTGAAAAAAAAATTTCAAAAATATTTGAGGATGTCAGGCCGATGACCGCGTGATTTAACTCAGAATGCCCCATATATAGAAAATGTTGGGTAGGCCCGGGTCACCAAGCCTACCTACTGGCTACGCCCCTGCACTTACACCATTGTTCCACTGGAGAAGCGATATTACGTTTGGCATATAGTCTTTTTTATTCAATATTATTTAAGACTATTTATTCCAATACTTTTTTTATTCTACAAAATCTAAGTTGCTTTCTAACAATTTTTATACGACAAATTGTAATACATTTTTTTTTAAATATGTCAACAATTAAAGAACATAACTAAAGAAAAAATTAATATTTATAAAAAATAAAACATATAGTCTAAGGTTTTTTTTTATTAGCATAATAATTATCCAATTTAAAAATTATATGTCAATCATTCGAAAAATTATTCGTCGGTCATTCGAATAAAAACATGATTTAAATAAATATTTAGGAAAACAATTTTCTAAATAATATCCATCTCTGTATAAAGTTAAACAAGAATTTCAGCGTTTTATCTCGATCATAATAAATAATAAGTGCTGGTTTACTTACAATCTGTTCTTCAGTTGGGGGGACACCTTGACATTGGAAAAAGAATGACGCCATGCAAAAAAACAGTATACTTTTCAAATACATGTTAATTTATCAAAAAAATAAACTCGGATTCAGAATGTTAAATTATAAGTTTTGAAAAAAAAACTGTTTTGAAACTATTCGATACTTATGAAGATTTTATAATGTAATTTGAGTATTGTATTATTGATTGGTGACTGTGATTCAAATAGTATGAATTAGCGCAGTACCTACTATAAGAACATATACTTCAGGACTGAACACAATTTCAAATTCGTAACTATTGAGTTGTGCCGTTTTAAGTAAACAGTAGATATTCAAAAACTTTTTTATTTGCATTGTATGCCATTTTTCATACACGCACTCTCTCGTTGTTATTTTTTAGAATAACTTACTACATTTACTTGTAAAACCGTTTTCTCGTGTGTAAAACATATGCAAATATTGCTAACGTTTTTCGATAGTGTTCTGTCTAAAGAATATTTCATACAATTTAACTTTTTTATACTAAAATTTTTAAATATATAATATTTCTGTTAGTACCTCTCGGTTGTGAAAAGGGAAAGGATAAACTATTTTTGGCCAATTAGGTTACTTTAAGTTCTTACTTATTGGTTAAAAACAATTATGATTTTTAACATACACGAAAAACAATTTTAATGATAAAAATCCACGGTGTATAAACAATACTTTCTCAGCTCCGCATCGTAGCTGAACATAATATACAATATTTACAATTTTCTCAATTGAATCAAAGAAATAGATAATAATTGAAAATTGTTTTCGCTTAGTTATCTAATCAATGCTAAAAACATAATTGGAAAATCCAAACTTAACACGCCATTTTTGTGTTTTTTCAGCTTCAGTTGTGTCTTGACCCACGATATAACGTAAACCGCTGAACTGATTTCTTCGTGTAGCAACTCTATAAATCACAAATTTCATCTAGTTGGTACTTTGGGGGGGATAAAATTTGAAAAAGTTTACTTTTTCACAGTCGAAATTTGAAAAAAAAAACACGAGTTTTTAAGTTAAAACTTTTACTGGCTATAATTTCGATAAAAAGAGTCAGATCGTGTTAAATTTTATAAGGAATATTTATTTGGTATGCCCGCGCACACGTCAGTTATATCAAATTTAAAATAAACCCATTTCCCACCCCGTAAAAGGTGGGTCCAGGTTTTTTTGTTTTTTTAGTTTTTTAGCCGTTATTTTAAGACCTTTAAGCTGAAAATTTGTCAGTAGTTAGAACTCATATGTATTCATAACATATTAAACGGAAAACAAATTCGGCAACACAGTTTTTTTTAATTGCTGGAAAACTGTCTTTTCGCAATTTACGTATATTTTAACAAAAAAACCTAAAATTTTAAAAACAATTTTTATGTAGATCTATGCAGAATGATACTATTAAGTTTTGTGCTCAAGTACTCCTTTTTACTTTTAGTTTACACAAATTCAATTTTTTTTTTTACCTAAGTTTTTTCTGGCTGATTAAAATTGAGAACTGATATAAAATTCGTAATTATTATACCATAGTATGAAAGTAAAACACAATTAGATTAATGTAAATAATAATATTCGCTGACGTTTATTATGAAACCCAAATTACACGAATGACGAATTGTGCTGGTGCAGCACTCGCGTATGGTAGACAATCCCCACCATATACATATATTTATATAACCTGCTGACACGTAACACCTCTTTTCTTTTTTAAATATTTAAAATCAAATCAAAAATAATATACTTAACCATAATTACATTTTTAATATTATATAGGTAGACAATACAAATTATTACAAAAGCAATATCAAATTAGAATATTTCGTACAAAAGTAATATTTATGTGTAGTAAACATGTTTTTATAATATGCAAAAATAATACAGTAACATACTTATTAATAATCACAAGGAGAAAAACGTTGAATAGGGTTTTTAATTCTAACAGGTCTAGGATGTAAGAATGTCCTTAATTTTGTATACGCTTTGTCACAATTCGGTGATCAATGCCATTTAATATCCCTATTTAGAAGCAAATAAAGTGGTTTTAAAATATCTGTTGCGTTAGGTTTAAAT
The DNA here is from genome assembly GCF_023614345.1 of Adelges cooleyi. Classification (NCBI taxonomy): domain Eukaryota; kingdom Metazoa; phylum Arthropoda; class Insecta; order Hemiptera; family Adelgidae; genus Adelges; species Adelges cooleyi. Next base: position 2,935,737 of record NW_026095978.1, read on the forward strand.
TTAATATAATATGTTACTAATCCTGAAAACGATTTCAGTATGTTTTATTTTCTGGAATTTGAGCTGAAGAAATAGCGTCAGTGTGTTCTGACAATGTGTGTAAGGCTTGCTCAACAATTTTATAACCTAGATATTTAATACGATATTCAATATTTAGTAAGAGTAGCAGAGAAGTATAAAATCAGATGTATAGCCCTGCAAGAAGTGAGATGGGAAGATGCAGGATCTAGTAAAATATCTCAAACAACCATCATTAACGGAAATAGTGAACAAGGACAGATTAGGGACTGGTTTCGCGATACATGAATCAATAATTCACATGGTAAAGGACTTCAGGGATATTAGCCCAAGAATCTCCACATTAACACTAAGGACCAGAGATTTTCGAATAGTTCTAATTAATGCTCATGCACCAACCGAAGAAAAAGACGATGAAGAGAAGAAAGAGTTCTACTCTACATTAGAAGACGTAATGGATACAGCAGTTGGTGATGTTAAAATAGTTCTATGTGATTTTAACGCTAAAATCGGCAAGGAAGCGCTGTATAGAGCGGTAATTTGGACACAAAGCCTACATGAAGCTTCGAATGACAACGGTATGAAGCTGATTAATTTTGCAGTAGGAAAAGGACTATGTATAAAAAGCACTATATTCCCACGCAAGAAGATTCATAAGTACACCTGGGTATCCCGTGATGGAAAATATAAGAATCAGATAGGCCACGTTCTGGTAAATGAGAGGTTTAAAAATGGAATTACTAATGTTCGAACATTACGTGGGGCAGACTCTGATTCTGATCATTTACTAGTGGGTTTTTGGATACGAATAAAGCTAAAAAAGCACATTAAATGTAATGCAACATCCATGAGAAGATATGACGTGGAGAAGTTGGAAGACAAGAGGATTCTCAAGGATTATAACAGCACAACCAAGAAGATTTTTGAAGAGAAGCAGATAAAACATACCAGTGATGTGAATGAAATATGGAATATTGTCAAAGATACTATAGAAGCAGCAGCGACGGGAGTAATAGGAACAAAAAGAAATGTATCAAAAGTTTTGTTCAATAATATATGTGAGGAAGCACTACAGAGAAGAAAAGCTCCTCGTGAAGAATGGTTAAGGTTACGAACAATGAGACAAAGAGAACAAGGTTTATCACACGACGAAAGGAGGCAAATAACATTTTAATATGTGAGAAAAGAAAATTTGTATGTAACTTGCTAGAAAGGACAGAACAATATTTTAAAGCAAATAAAACACGTGATATGTATAAGACTATTAAGAATTTAAGTGAGGATTTCAAAAGAAGCGAACGTTTTATTAGAGATAGTAATGGATCCTTGGTTACTACAAATGAAGATATAGCTAAATAATGGGAGAAATACTTTGAAGAGCTACTGAACTGTGAAGAACCAGACAAATTGTTCATGTATGACCTAGGAAATATAAACGACCAAGAATGCCTAGAGCCAACTTTAGAAGAAATAGACTTACAAATAAAGAATCTGAAAAACAATAAGTCTCCAGGCGAAGATGGTTTCCAGACTGAATTGCTTAAAAAAGGAGGGGAGGACGTGACACAATGGATCTGACAAGTGATAAAAAAAGTATGGATAACGGAAGAATTTCCAGAAGATTGGAAAACGTCCCTAATCTACCCAATACACAAAAAAGGAGATAAACAAGACCGCAATAATTATAGGGGAATTGCCCTATTGAATATGGCGTCCAAAGTGTTCTCAAATTGTATTCTAACAAGAATAAAGGAAAAAGCAGAACAGACAATTGGTGAGTCTTAAGGTGGTTTTAGACCGGGGAAGTCGACGACGGACCAAATATTTATTATTAGACAATTATACCAAAAAACATGGGAATTCTATAAGAAGATACATACGTTATTCGTTGACTTCAAAAAAGCATACGACAGTATTCATAGGGAAAGTCTCATAAACATTTTGAAAGAGTTCGATTTCCCCCAGAAGCTGGTCAATTTAGTCTCAATCAGCATCATGGAAACCGTGGTCAAAATAAAAGTCGGAAATATGAAGTCGGATCCAGTTACAGTAAAATCCAGCCTTAGACAGGGTGATTCCATCTCACCTATTCTCTTCAACCTGGTTTTGGAAAAAGTAATAAGAGAGATGAAAATTGAACCCCACGAAGGAATAAAACTCCGGAACTCGGCTATTCCATTATTGGCATATGCCGATGATATAGTACTGATGGACGAATCTCAAGATGGAGTTAAACGGCTCTGTGAAATACTTAATGACGCAGCACAGAAAGTAGGACTACAAATTAATGAACAAAAAACTGAATATATGATTATAGGTATAAACAATTGGATGGATCACGTTTTGGAGGTAGATCATTTTAAATTTAAGAGAGTTAATTCTCTCAAATATCTTGACTCAATTGTGAGTGAAAAAAATGATATCAACAAAGAAGGTGCCGCGAGAATCCAAGCGGGAAACAGGACTTATTATGGTTTGGTGAAACTATTAAGTTCTAGATCATTATCAAGAGAGATAAAGAGACGTTTGTATATCAGTCTAGTACGACCAGTGATATTGTACGGATCGGAAACCTGGGTACTAAGGAAATCAGATGAGAATAAGTTCTTAATACTAGAAAGGAAAATATTACGGAAGATCTTCGGTCCAATAAAAGATGACATCACAGGAGAATGGAGAAGAAGGAAAAATATAGAGCTACAAGAAATTTTTAATGAAAATAATATAGCAGAGACGATCAAGAAAAGAAGGTTGCGATGGGCAGGACATACAATAAGGAGCCAGAACTCTCTACTAAGAATGGTGTTGGAACAGAATCCAGTAGGAAAAGGCCTTGGAAATACCAAAATTGAGATGGGAAGATATAGTTAAGAGGGATAAAGAAGACTTAGGAGGCGGAGCAAACTGGAAGGATTTGGCGATGAATAGAGATGGCTGGAGAATTGGTTGTGAGACGGGATGGTCCTAGCGGCCGATTAACCCAAAAGAATAAGAAGATATTCAATTGGTTTTTTGAGAAAACAACATTTATTTCTTTTAACTCTTAAACCAAATTTCGAAAGAACATTAAGTAATATTAACCTATCGTTATGTTGTTTTATCATTTTACCCGCAATTATTACATGTAAACAGTGTAAAATTTAAACGCACATTGAATCACACTAGTGTTTTTTTAAAGTAAAAGAACTATGTTTTCGAGTAAACGCTTAGGCAAGAATTCAGTAAAAAATAATTTAATACAAAAATCCAGTACGCAGGGATGAAGTGAAATTTCTATCAGTCATTCGACTGATACATTAAACTAGCGATATCATATTATTGACTAGATTGTAATTTTTAATCACATATAATGAATTCCAATAAGAGTTTCCAAAAATTATTCAATTTTTTGTTGATTGGGTAATCTGATAAAAATTTCTTATGTTTTTTTTTGTTATTCCATTCTTTATACCATGGAGTTCATTAAAAATATGTAGATAATACCCGTTGTTTGAACAATTAAATCTAATTAAATTTTAAAAATGCAATTAACCACCAATAATTTGAATAAAAATCCACCGTTAGTTGTTCCCGCACGTTAGCCGAACTCAATAAACACAAAATTACAATTGAAAACGTGATATCTATATATTTAATTATATATATATATATATATATATATATATTATATATATATATAGTCGGTAACGTTAAGCGTTTGCACAGGTTTTCCAATTGACCCCCAGCCCAATGACATATTTATGTTAAAAAATTAGGGGCCTCATTTAGGTCAAGACGAACCAATAAGTCCACTGATCAACGGAATGTCGCAGAAGCCTGTTATATATATTATATATATATATATATATATTTATATACAAGGGTGATACATTAATGATAATAGGCTTATTTTTTTTTTTTGAAAACATTTTTTTACACAAACTGAAGTGTCTCCAATTACCAAAACTACAAGAATTACAGGCTTTAGTGACAAATTTGAAGGTATTTGTATATTATTGTAAGGTGTATGTTTTACAACGATATATTATTTTGTTTTTATTATCGATGAACAAAAAGTAGTCCAAGTAAACGAATGTAGTCAAATAACGGCTAAAAACGTTTAGTACTTTTTCTTTTTAAACTTAAATGCAAACTTATACGCTTGACTTTTTTTTTAAAAGAAAAATATTTTGCCAAAAATACAGAGCAGTTTTTAGCAATTTATATTTTAATAATTTTTTTATGCTAGTTACTAAAAGTAACGATAATTATGAAAAATATTGAAATTTGTCATAAACAGTCGAACAAACGGTGGCCTTAGTTGACAGTTGTTAAAGTATACTTATGACGTGAGTCATCTTTTTTTTTGCAATTCAGCTGCTACGGCTGACGATACACAAATACAAATTTATACGTATTAAGACAAAATAAATGTTATAGGCAAATTGTGAAATGTAGTACCTACATTTTTTTTATGTAACTTACTAAAAGTTGTAACAGTAAATCATTAAAAAGCTCTTTGTATTGTAGTTTAATACATAAAAAAAAGTAAAGGGAAATAGTAAAAAACTTCAAAATTATGGAAAAATGCAAAAAAAATAAAAATTGTCATTAGTCGTTACAATTTATTAAATTGTTTAAATATAATTTGATCATCTCCAGAAATCATTTATGTCAACTGATTGTATAACGAATGAACGCAGAATATTGTTGTGTCGCTTTTGACTTATTGACTTCGAATGATAATTTCTGAGATTAAACTATCCTTATTATTGTCATACTGGTTAAATTTGATTTGCCAATTTTCTATAACATCCTCACTCGCTTCATTAATAAATTATTAAGTTATAATTTCAATTTTATGATAACTAGTACCGTCATTTGGGTAAAGGTTGAGTGGGCATAAATAGCTATCACCTAAAATTTTGGTGTCTGGCTGAGATTTAACTAAGTAGTTTAAAATTAAAACAACAAGCATCTGGTAGCAAAAATAATTGCAAAGTATTAAAATTAATCATCTGGGAGCATGTTTTATCTTTAAATTAAATTTTCTCAAAAACATGATTCGTACTAATTGTATGCAATAATTATAGGCTAATTTTAAGTACACTATTGCCTTCACAGTGCTTTTATCTATACCTATTTCATATTTTTACTAAATAAAAAATACTATTGGCGGCAATGTTACATAAACAATTTTATGCCTTTTTTATGAAAACTATTTTATCAACGAGCAATTGTTTTCGTCTTGACTTTTTCCGTTTATTTTCCCTTTAACCCTAATTATTTTTATTACAATTTTTGCTGTTTAAATACTTTTTTAAAACACTATCGACATTTTAAAATTAACAGTATTTGCTTCGTTTGATTGTCAAACCGCACAATAATACAATATCTATGTGCGCAAAGTGTATGTTAGAATGTACTAAGATTTAAGAACTGATACTTGGTCTGAAGATAGGTCTAACAAACAAAATAAAACATCAGTGTAGTGTATTTATGAATAGGACGTTTACTTTTTTTTAAATTCTGTAATTCGATTTAGTTTTTTTTTTTTTTGTAGATCAAAGTAGGACAACGAATGATACAAATTTTGGTTACATATTTTATTAAATCACATATCCATCTTAAGTAAGAGGAGTCCAATCATAGTCATCGTGTTGATGATAAAGAATATTGTCAGTCGTATGGTGTCAAAATAATATTTATCGAAAAAAATAAGAAAAACAGTAAACTCAGACACACACTTTGGTCATACAATTGTAATTACAGCTATTACGTTTTTGGGTAAAATTTTGGAAACGTTAACTCGTTTTTGTTATTATACCATCTAATACATAGTAGTAATGTTTATAACGTTTTTTTTTCTCATTTAATATTATTTGTATATCAAACAGGTATGAAAATTGTGCTAAAAAAATTGTGTTTTCGTGTAAACGCTTAGGCGAGAACTCGATAAACAACACTTCAAATCATATTTTTAAATATTCGTTTACTTTTGAACTCGGTGTCACTATTAAATCACGTGCGCCGATTTGTGAAAATATACAAAAACTTTTCTAACAATAAATTGAAATAATTTATAAATCGGCATTGGCCTAAAATGAAACCACTGATTTGTTGAAAATTTACCACAAACTTTTGGTGTCACCGCGATAATAAATATTTTAAAATTGAGTAGAATACAAAGCAATGAGCGTTTTTAAAATTGATAGATCTTTTTTATAACTTCGATGGGGAGCATCGATGCTATTGGTTTTTGCAATGATGTGAGCTTTTTTTGTGTTTGTATACATTGTAACTTTTTTAATACTGGACCAATTCTTTTGAGTGGCAACTATATAAATCACAACATTTATCTACTTGGTATTAAGTGGGATCGAATTGAACTTATAGTTTCAACGTTTACTGGCTCTAATTTTTTTTTTTTTTAATAAATAAAAGATCAGAGTACGGTGTATTATTCTTGAAAACTAATTTATCCAAAACATTATTGCATATTTTTATATATTCTACAGTTGTTTTTTTTTTTGGTTACATCGAGGTACAAAAGTAAACTACAGTAGCATAACACATGTGTTTTACGTATATTTGATTAAGCCAAGGTTAGTCGTAAAGTATAATAGATAGTAAACCTATGTAAAAAATGTTTTACAGAAAAAATACTAATAATTTAAAGTATTAACCACGTTTTCTCGAAAAATAAAATGCACATTAACCATTATAACAATTTATTAAAACTCATTTTCTTCATAGAAATATTATAAGTGATTTATTAATTAAATAAGCCGTTGTCTAATTATACTGATTTTGTAGTATACCTATATATATACAGGGTGACTGGTTAATTATGCCCCAATCAATATTATAAAAAATGAAATACTTTACTTCATAGTTAGTACTGTTCACTTTACAGAAGTACGGTGAATACCTAAGAAAATACCATAGACCGTTTCCGTTTTCTGCTTTTAGACTAAACAAGATTTTTAAATTCTGTTTTTACTAATTAAACTATTAGGTTACTTATAGTTGTATATATTTTATGTCAAATATTACAAACACAATTTAGCACTTCCGTTACTTGGAGTAGTTAACAAAACTACTATTTAGTCATATACAGTTTAAACCAGTATAATAAAAAAATAGCTTATCAATTCAAGGTGATTATATTTAATTAAAATATGATTAATCACTGTCGAACGCTTCCAAGTAATTTACTTTTTTGGCTTTTAATACTTTTCTCAGGTCCTCGTGAAGCTTATGTGTAAATTTTTCTATTATTATGATAAGCTAAGCCAAGTCGGCTAAGGATAATTTATATTTTTAATCATTAGAAAATTATTACTTTTGTACGAAATATTGTAATTTGATATTGCTTTTGTAATAATTTGTATTGTCTACCTATATAATATTGAAAATGTAATTGTTGGTTAAGTATATTATTTTTGATTTGATTTTAAATATTGAAAAAAGAAAAGAGGTTACGTATTAGCGGGTTATATAAATATATGTATTTGGTGGGGATTGTCCACCATACGCGAATGCAACACCAGCACAACTCGTCATTCGTGTAGTTTGGGTTTCATAATAAACGTCAGCGAATATTATTATTTACATAAATCTAATTGTGTCTTACTTTCATACTATGGTATAATAATTACGAATTTTATATCAGTTCTCAATTTTAATCAGCCAGAAAAAACTTAGGTAAAAAAAAAAATTGAATTTGTGTAAACTAAAAGTAAAAAGTAGTACTTGAGCACAAAACTTAATAGTATCATTCTGCATAGATCTACATAAAATTATTTTTTAAATTTTAGGTTTTTTTTGTTAAAATATACGCAATCTGTGAAAACACATTTTTCCGGCAATTAAAGAAAACTGTGTTGCCGAATTTGTTTTCCGTTTAATATGTTATGAATATACATTTGAGTTCTATCTACTGACAAATTTTCAACTTAAAGGTCCTAAAATAAAGGCTAAAAAACTAAAAAAACCTGGACCCACCTTCTAGGGGGTGGGAAATGGGTTTATTTTAAATTTGATATAACTGACGTGTGCGGCCATACCAAATAAATATTCCTTATAAATTTCAACACGATCTGAGTCTTTTTATCGAAATTTAAGCCAGTAAAAGTTCTAACTTAAAAACTCGTATGTTTTTTTTTTTCAAATTTCGACTGTAAAAAAGTAAACTTTTTCAACTTTTATCCCCCCCAATGTACCAACTAGATGAAATTTGTGATTTATAGAGTTGCTACTCGAAGGAATTGGTTCTGTATTAAAATAGTTACAGTGTATACAGATAAAAAAAAAGCTCTGCATCGAAGCTAAAAGCCAGTACAGTGGGGTCGGAGTGGTCACAGGCCTACAGAGTTTACTAACACTGAAAGTGATAAACTCACTTTTAAATAAACGCTTTGATGCGAATCTGTGGATAGTATGTTCAAACCATTTATAACAGTTTAGAAGATATCGTGGGACAAGAAATAATGTACTTTATTTTTATATTTAGTCTTGTGCAGGGTGGATACGATAAGGGTTGATCGTCTACCTATAAAAATGTACTGTCATAGTTACCCATACATCGTCATTAACAATATAATGAAAATATTTTCATTACCAGTTGACTGTTGATTCACTCACACATAGCAACCTAAAAACTGACTACGGCCAAAGTGTAAATTTACCCTACTTTTTGTTTTTCCTTAATAAAAAAAAATTTTGACTACAGATTTGTGTAATTGAAAGTATCATCCTCTAGTTTTTTGAAGAAGTGGTTCCGACTTTCGGTATCTATTTTAAAATATTACATGCAAACCGGATTCACCATCAGTAGTTCTCTTATCAAGTTTAATATGGCACGCACGCAGGAACTGGGTTATAGAAGAGTTATTTGGCATAAACGCCGTCGGTTATTAATTACCCATTATTCATAACACTTACTTTTTCTCTATAGCATTGCCATTTAATTTTAATTTTACATTATTGTGTTGAAAGCAGATGGAAAATATTTAAGGGGGAACATCCCAATGAGTTATCGACAAATTCCGTAGGAGCGCGCTGCTATTATCGGTTGCAATAAAATAATATAAATAATTATATACGTCGGCAACGTGCGACGGTCTGGTGCGATAAACAACTTACAACAATGTTATCAGTTGAATAATGTTGTCATATACCCATCGGCCGAATTCACAAAACCGTTGTACAAAATAAAATGCGATCTCGGCAGCTATCTAGCCGAACGTATACCGGTCGCCGTCCGGTATGTTCTCTTTTGGAATGGATAATAAATCCCGGGAAACGCCGGGTCGGGACATATTATATATGACATAAAAGCTGGAATTTTCTGATTATTTACGTTGGTTATCTGAGTAGGTAAGATAATCGTACTGAAAACCAAATGATGTTAACTGATTAAATAATGTTTTATTACATAAATATTATTTAGATTTTAACTTTTATAGACTCACACAAATGACCAATTCCTTTTTTTTAACGCGCAACTTGAAACTTTACCATCGATATCTTTGTATTAAATAAGGCTCTGAATAAATATAATTTATAAATAAAAAATGAGTGATCCTAGGTAATTTTTTCATATATATAAAAACCATAGCGCACATCATACATGGTGTTGCGAAAACGAACGGTATGTGGAAGAGTTGAGATCGACTCGACAAAAAAAATACCCTTGCCCCTGGCGGCGCGATGAATCGGCAACCTAACGGGCTTGGTTCAGCTCGAGACGGACCTCGTGGTCGGCTCGGTAGAGAGAGAGGAAAGTGAAGGAATGGGAATGAATTTATACACTGGGAAAGAAGGTCGTACAGGTTAATTTTGGGACCACGGGGCCCTGTGGCCGGTTCGGTTTGGTGCAATGACCACAGGGTACAATTACATACAATAGGGACCTTAACGATAACTTGAGTTTATTTTGTGAACGGTGAGCTGCTGGTCTTGTTGCTGATTGCGCTGCCGGGTGACTGGGAACTGGACGACCTAGGCGGTCTCTCACACAATGCACTGTTGCTGGCGGACTTACGCGGGATGACAGCGCCAATCTAGACATCGGGCGAAGGCGGTGATCACGGTTGACTGATGTCGGCGTCGTAGTGACGGACAACAGGATTAGCTATAAACAACCAGGGTACTGGTTCTCTAGTAAGAACTCACTCGAACGGGGTGAATTGGAGTCCCGGGATCGACGCACTGTCGACTGAGACTTGGGTTAACCCGGACGCAATGTCACGGAGTCACATACAATACACCGTTTGTGTACAATGTGCTGTTGCAGATATTTACGCCGTTGTCTGCACAATTTAACGGCCGTAATGGCAAGAAAAATAAAGAGAGATTTGATATAAATGAAAACAAAAACGATTTATATTTTTCTTGAGTGTGTAGTAACAACGCGCACACACACGACAAGAACAGAACGAACATACATACAAAAAAAAAACAAGATATCATATAGGTGATAATACAGTATGTGTTAGAAGGCAAAGAGAATAGGTACAGTAGTAGTGATCTATTAAGATTAACAGGTGTGCGACGCATTGGACGGAGAAACGGAGGGAGAGGAAACCGGTTACAGCAACGAGCAGCGCGGTCGCGTTGTAAACACATGGCTCAAGTAAGTATTACAAATAATAATAAAAATAATAATTGAACCGAACAAATAAATGCATAGTCGGGAATAACAATAACCGGTTCGTACAGAGATAAGCAACTATTGCCGCGCGCACCACCGTTACCGATAGTGTGTTCGTTTGCGTGCGTGCGTCGGGTAACACAGAAGCACCTAACAAAAAAAATATACTTCAAAACTTAGATCTCTCTCAAATCATCAAAATATTTTTGATCCGAAAAATGACATTGATTCAACATAAAAATATCTGTATACTGTCGTTAAGTTATTTCTCGTATTTTGATTATTAAAACAAAAAATCGATAAAAATAATTTTACAAAAAAAGGTAAACATTGAACCTTAGTAACTTTAAAAAAAACATATATTTAAAAATCGGCCAACGACAGTATATCAGACAACACGTCTAGATTATATATTCTAAGTAACAGATTCCTAAGTACAAAATCCAGACCAGAGAGAAGGATCTCAAAATGCAAACTTTCAGCATTAAAACAGCTTTTACTGGTTAAAAAAGCGACAACAATTTTTTTAAATATTTTTTTTTGATTAATCATAAACCTAGTATTAACTGTAGGTATACTTAATTAATTGATTTAACAAGAAAAAAATGATGGGATATTCCTCCTTAAAGGCAAAACAACAAATAGGCTTAACCCGTAGAACGAGGGTTCTCAAATTCGTATTTTATTTTTGTATTTTGAGATCTGCCTTAATTCCTCCGTCGCCTCGTTGCCTATATTCTACTGTATAGTCCTCTCGGATAAAATCACTTTCAAATTAACGCTTTGATGGTTATTTGTTATTGCAAAATATCAGGAGTGGCCGTTAAAGTATTCGCTGAACATAGGGAAACCGCAACGAAAAAAAGGACGTAAATGGAAACGTATTATATCCTTTGGTATTTGGAAATGAGCTAGACGGAGGTATTACTATATCTGAGTAATCCAATAATATAATAATATATCTAATTAATAATATAATTTTTTTTTAAATTCTCTTAAAATGATATTAAACAAATGTTTCAAAATACAATACGTCATAACGACTTATATAACTATAAAATCCCTGTTTCTTTTCAAATAAACACTTATAACTTACTATTTGTGCAATATTATTTAAATTTATAAAAAAAAAAAAAATTACTACAATTTAGTAGGAATTTAAAAGGGGACATATCTGTACTAAATTTCAATAGGCATAGACATTATTAAGGACATCATCTACATAATAGTTATTACAACTCATTACGATACCGTTTTTTTTTTAAATTGTCAACCAGCCAAAAGTTGGATTCATCTCTATAGCTCTGCTTCAACATTTACGGAATAAAATGTACTCATTTCCAAATGATATGCGCAAATCCTATTATTGGTTCAAATTTTCCGTTCTGACTAGAGGAGTTCTCTATATGAGATATTTGAGATATTTATTCTCTATATGATATTTCTACCATATAAGTGGTCATGGTAGATGACACGTTTAATTTCATCCATTGTATCCCTTTTAATCGACTATAATGTTTTTTAAACCTTTAAATATTATTCCCTTTATCTCAGTAATAGCTCTCAGCAAAAATCATGAATATTTTATACAGTTAACGGAAACCCAACCCAAAAATTGTAAAGTCTTAGTCTTTTCATTGTGTACAACAATTTGATTTTAAATTTACATGTTTACTGCTATTAATAATTTTTACCAAAAAAGTCTTTGGCTTATTTTGAAATAGTGTCACTTAAATTGTAGCAAAGCGCCGAAATAATATGGACAAAATGTCATCAAAATTTCAATACTTGGAAAAACAGTTCGAATTTTACTTAGAGGTTTTTCGTTTTAAGAAAAGCTAGATTGTAATAAGCAATGTGTACTTTAGATTTCATGTAGAGCTTAAGAGGTCCTTAATTTCATTGATGCGATATTTCCTTTTATGGTTTTTGGATTTTCTTCAAATACACAGACTACTGGACTTCATTAGAAATTAGCATACTAACAGAGTATTTGAAAATTTCACGAAGCTTACAAATTCGAAATCGTACTTGGATTGGTATTATTTTTACATTATAAAAAGTGACTAGTTACAAAACAAAGTCACTGGTTTTGTTTACGGGTTTAAACCGTGGACTGATTCGCTGGGATTCGGTAATAATTCAATAAATAGTGACAAAATATAAGAGCAAAATTGTATATTAATCAATCAAATTTACATTTGTATGTGAACATGTGAAATATTACATACATGCAGTAATTCGAGAACAGTTAATGTTATAATCAAACTATCAAGGAAAAAAATGTTTAATGATGACATTTTGAACTGTTTCCGCTGCGAATGACCCATCTAAATGTATAAAATATTAATTATTATACATTTTTTAAACAAACAAATCAGGCCAATTGAGTTGAGAATAACAATGTTACACTAAAAAAAATGTCTTTGTTTCAAATAATCGTACGAGTAGAATAATGTAATATCAATTAATTTGTTAGTTATTTTTCGAGTTTTGATATCTATAAAAATGACAAATTTTACTATCATAATGTTTCTGCAATAGTTTTTGAACATTTTACTCGACACATTTATTGAATATTATTCTATTGTTATATTACTTTTCCATGGCTCTATGAATTGCTCATATGTAGGTAATTCCATGGGTACATGCGCTGTATTTTGTACTTCCATGCATATTGCTATGACTTCTTCATAATTTTTAAATAGACTAACATCACAACGCTGGATCTTTTCTTTTACTATTTCCTATTATTATAAGAGTAATAATAAGAAATTAAATAGTGTATTACAATTTACAAATAAAACTGATTCCTCTATAGCGAAATAAAAACTGCTATCTACAAGACACAAAAAAGGCCAATGAGGTTTTTATATGCAAAAAAAACATCAATTTTATATTAGCTAACGTATTGATTTCATATTATTAGAGGTGCGATGGTAGTCAGTACCAACTTCACCATAAGGTGAGAACATACGTTTAACGTGTCAAACCCAATAATTGTGTAACTCTAATTGTAAAATCACTCTACTAAGTATAATGTAACGTCATACGATAAACCAGTAAATTATGTAAAAAATGGGAGAAGATTTTATATTTAAATTCTCTCTTACTGTATCAATAATTGGAAAAAATCGTTCGGAAATGGTTCTTCTATTAAATATATTTTTATATGTAAAGAATCAGTGTCAAAATCATTTACTATAAAAAAGAAAAACAATATTTATCGAGACCCAAAATGAAAAAATGGCAGATGTCTAACTTTTTTAAAAGTTTGAATATTCTGAATATCTCACAAAACCAACCTAACAAGCCTTTTATCTGAAATACAGTATTATGGTTGTTATTTACCTTTAATCCCGATGTTTTTGTAGCAGCAAACGCTAGGGCATAGGTTACAACATCATCCTTTCGGAACATACGGTCTGAAAGTACAAAATATTATACATTTTTTAAACATACGAATCAGGTCAATTGAGTTGAGAATAACTATGTGGTATACTAAAAAAACATCTATATTCAAAATAATAGTAGTTTTTAGAATAATAATGTAATAAAAATTAGGTCCCAATTTTCTCAATTTTTTATTAGGTTTTATTAGTTAACTCTTAGCTTAAAAATAATACTTTTTTATAGTTATTAAAATGACACATTTGATTGTTAATGATGATGTTTTTTCAATGGTTTTTGACCATTTTACTCAACATATTTATTGTATATTTTTATAAATTGTTTAATTACTTGATTTTAATTCCAGCCTTCTAAACACATCAATACTGGTGAAGTCTCTGGGTGTTATTTTAACTGCCTTAGCTACTTTGACACATATAGCTTTTATTTCCCTAAATGGTACGAAGGTTTCTGGCTCCAAATTATTCTCGACTATGTCTCTAACCAATCTCTATAATTTTCAGAATATGAATTTATTTTTAAAATGTGTTTTATAATTAACACTAAACCTAATCCTTCTTTAGCGAACCAAAACGCCAAACTATGAACAAACGTTTGGAGAAACCCCCCTCCCCTTGGAATTTTTTGAAACGTACCCAGCATGTATGTTACGATAAAAATAATGTTCTTAACTTGTTTTGGGTTTTTTTCGATTATTTTGGCCAAAAAAAAAATAAATTTTAAATAATCTTTTTGTCGTAACAGACATGCAGCATAAGTTTTATTTTAGGAAATTTGTTTTAATTTAAATTATTCATTTCTGTTTAAAAAATGGAAAAATTCTTTTTGTAAGCTTTTTATATTTATTTTTTTGTTTTGTATGTAAGAATCCAGTAACAAAATCATTTTATGGTTTGAGAGAAAAACAATATCATTCGAGAAGGTGAGAATTTTTATACTAATAATAAAAACCTATACTTTTTAGAATTACAAGTGTTAAACCTATTTTAAATGGGAGAATTAAAAGTTTGAATATTTTAAATACCTAAACACAAACAAACTAACGAGCTTTTTATTTGTAATATAGTTTTATATTTTTATTTACATTTAATTCTGGTTTTCCTATAGCTATATACGATAGGATGGCGATTTCAACTTGATCATTGTCATATTGAAAACCTGAAAGTCCATAGTATTATTTATTATTAAAATAACCAAATTTAACAGCAAGGGAATTGAGAATAGTTTCGTGTTACAATTGCAAAACTTTTGTTTTTTATGTTATTGTAATTTAAGAATAATAAAGTCAAATCACATTATATATTCATAGTGATATTGGTTAATGAACTTATCACATTTTATAATTTGTTTTGTACATCATCAAAATGTACCCGTTTTTTAAAAGTTTTTATTTTGTTTAAGAGTTATGATTTTTTGGTTAAAATTGTATTTTTATTTTCAACTATATAAATCACAAAATCGATTTGTAAATTGTTTTTTCAACATTTTTCTATCATCTATTACCGAAATTAATATTATTTTCATTGGTTATGCCATATTTTTCGTAGATTTTTTGTTGTACTTGGAGTACTACTTCATTTAATTGACTAAAGTTCATTTTGCCATCATGGTCCAATTTTGGCGCGATCAAGTCTTTAATCATAGTCTATAATTTTCAGTATAAGTGAAAAATATTTTTCAAAGCGTAACTGGAGATTGTAAGAACATTAAATACATTTTCTAAACAATATATCGCTTCTTCAGTGGAACAATAGTGCAAGTGCAAATTTTTGACTTTTTGACTTCAGTACGAAAACAGTATGTTAACATTTCATTTTATCGAGTAAAACTATGGCATAAGAGTAATACCTATTATTGACCGCTAGAGAGCAGTTTTGTCGTTTACCATCGTGTACGGTTACCAATGTACTAAAATTTTAAATCACGTTTTCTGTTGAACAGTTAAATTTGCACTTACACAGGCGCGTAGCTAGGAATTTTTTTTTTGGGTAGGCCCACTATAAGTCATTGATAAACAAAGTTATTAATGTTTATTCTTATTAATAATTAATTTCTTTTTCTATATATATGAGGCATTCTAAGTAAAATCACGCGGTCGTCGGCCTGACCTCAAATTTTGTTGAAATTTTTTTTTTTCAATTTTCTTTTAGTCTTATATAGTACTCTCATTTTTGAGAGTGGTCACCCATCCTGGATCAAGCAGCAACGGACACAGCTTAAACTCAAATGACGCGCGGCAGCTGAGATCTCCATTGCGCTCACACTATGCCCTTGTGTATTATTTTTAATGTTATTCGTAAGGAACATTTTTGTCACTTTTTACTCCTAAAATATGCAAAAACTCAAAATTTACCAAGACATGTTTTATTTTTATTTTATTTTTTAAAAAGAAAACTGAAGTTAAAATTTTTTATTTCAAATTTTGAAGAAAAAAAAATTCTTTATTAAAAAAAAATAGAAATAATTCTCGACCCACTCCCGTTATTAGACTAAATCATTTGATTTAAGTCTCTGATTTAATGAAAAAAAATTCAGAAATTCAAAACTGGTTGAAATCGATTTTTTTGGAAAAATAATTTAAAAAACCTGTATTTTTGGGGCAAAAATTAGTGTTAAAAATTTCCAAAAAATAAAGGTCTAATATAAGACTTAAGGAAGTTTGAAAAAAAAATTTGAGGAGGTCAGGCCGATAACCTTGTGATTTAACTCAGAATGCCCCATATATAGAAAATGTTGGTTAGGCCCGGGTCACCAGGCCTACCTACTGGCTACGCCCCTGTACTTACACCATTGTTCCACTGGAGAAGCGATATTACGTTTGGCATATAGTCTTTTTTATTCGAATGATCTTTTTATTCAATATTATTTAAGACTATTTATTCCAATACTTTTTTTATTCTACAAAATCTAAGTTGCTTTCTAACAATTTTTATACGACAAATTGTAATACATTTTTTTTAAATATGTCAACAATTAAAGAACATAACAAAAGAAAAAATTAATATTTATTAAAAATAAAACATATAGTCTAAGGTTTTTTTTTATTTGCATAATAATTATCCAATTTAAAAATTATATGTCGATCATTCGAATAAAAACATGATTTAAATAAATATTTAGGAAAACAATTTTCTAAATAATATCCATCATATAATATCTCGATCATAATTAATAATAAGTGCTGGTTTACTTACAATCTGTTCTTCAGTTGGTGGGGCACCTTGACATTGGAAAAAGAATGACGCCACGCAGAAAAACAGTATACTTTTCAAATACATGTTAATTTATCAAAAAAATAAACTCGGATTCAGAATGTTAAATTATAAGTTTTGGAAATAAAAACTGTTTTGAAACTATTCGATGCTTATGAAGATTTTATAATGTAATTTGAGTATTGTATTATTGATTGGTGACTGTGATTCAAATAGTATGAACTAGCGCAGTGCCTACTATAAGAACATATACTTCAGGACTGAACACAATTTCAAATTTGTAACTATTGAGTTGTGCTCATTGAAGTAAACAGTAGATATTCAAGAACGTTTTTATTTGCATTATATGCCATTTTTCATACACGCACTCTCTCGTTGTTATTTTTTAGAAAAACTTACTACATTTACTTATAAAACTGTTTTCTCATGTGCAAAACATATGCCAATATTGCCAACGTTTTTCGATAGTGTTCTGTCTAAAGAATATTTCATACAATTTAACTTTTTTATACTAACATTTTTAAATATATAATATTTTTGTTAGTACCTATCGGTTTGAAAGGGGAAAGGATAAACTATTTTTGGCCAATTAGGTTACTTTATGTTTTTACTTATTGGTTAAAAACAATTATGAGTTTCAACATACACGAAAAAAAATTAAATGATAAAAATCCACCGTGTATAAACAATACTTACTCAGCTCCGCATCGTAGCTAAACAACATTTATTTCTTTTAACTCTTAAACCTGATTTCGAAAGAACATTAAATAATTTTTTGAACCTATCGTTATGTTGCTTTATCATTTTACCCGCAATTATTACATCATCTTGAAATACACCTACCCCTTCTAAATTTGCAGTGGCAAACTCCATAGCTTTCTGTAATTCACCTGTTGAATTTTTGTACCAAATGGATTTCGAGTGTAACTGAATAAACCTTTGTGTGTGTTAATGGAAGTATATTTTCGATCTATCTCTTTAATTACGATTTGTTGGTACGTATCTTTAAGATCAATTTTAGAAAAATAATTTGAACCGCTAATGTTTGCGTATGTTCTATTTCAGACAATGGATACTCTGTTCCCTAGTAGGTGTTGCCTATTCACTGTAGTCAACAGGAACTAGAATTTGATTGACTACTAACCGATTTGTCTCTACTTTACTTTTTAACGCTAAAGGAATTGACCTGGGTTTAAAAAATTTGGGTATAGCCCCTTTTTTAATATTTGATGAAATTTATTATTTATTAAATGTCCCTAAATCATCTTTAAACAGTTCTTCAAAGTTGTTTAATATTTGATACAGATCTAAATTATTACTGTCATTTATATTTTTATATAAGGGTGAGTAATTAATTGTACGTAAATAATTTCTTAGGAGGAGGAGTGGCCGTGTGGATAAGGCGACAGTGTGTTAGCGCTCACTGTCGCCGGTTCGACACTCGGTCACAGGCGCTCCATTTGCTAGGCGAGCAATCTTGCGGTGAAAAAGAACCGCCATCCCCTCTCTCCGGTGACGGGTTGACGACCCGTCCCGGAAGCAAATCGTCAAGAAACCATTTCATGATGGCAGTGTTTAGGCTTCATGGCCCTACCTATCAAAGGAGGGCCTCCCTTTTCAATGACATATATACACATTTTAAAAGCCTTGTTTGAATATTTCGCATTTATCATACGAATAAGAAGTTTATATTTTTTTTTTTATGTTATGTTGGTGGTTTTTCTCGTATTACCGTATATATTTCAAACGTTTCTGAAAAACCCATAAGCATTGATGATCTTTTAGAACCGTGGTTGCGTTGAAAAGGTCATGAAGAATTCATTGCCAAAATTGTCAATTTATATTAAAAAATAACATAAATTATTTAGTCACCATAAATATGAAAAACAATATAATAATTATTATATAGCTTCATTAGACACTGCCGTTGGACGAAATAAATAAAACTAATACTAAACAAGTGTCCTATTTTTTCCTTCTTTGGTTTTACAGTTTTAAGATTTTGATGGAATTAAAAAAAATAAATTATACGATATACATTTTTTTTTTTATATTTTAATAAATTAAAACGAGAAAAAAAAATTAGTTTTAAACAATATAAAAAACGAAGCTAACGACAAACCGACGTTCAACCAAAACCTATTAATTCAACAGTGGATATTTATATAAAAATTATAACAACCAAATTTATCTAACAAATCGATTTAAAGTCTTTCAAATGCTTTACGGTTATTATAGAAATCTAATTTTCTTAAAAAATATTTCAAAAGTCTACGAATCTTTGGATTGACGTTAAAAACTTCAAATTTCAGTAAACTTCTCTTTTACCAAAAAAATAGCTTAACAAGCATAACTAAAATTATTTACAAGTTGCTATAAAAGATTCCAAAATCACCCCTCCCTAAATCCTGTTACCCAAGGGCGGAAAAATCACAATGACCTGAAAATATCATTGTATGGTAAAAATAAAAAATAATTCACGTAGGTGGTTTTATCATAACTTTAAAAAAATCGTCAACAAGTCATGTTGGCCGTGGAATTCTAAAGACCATGAGTATTTGTCGTACACAGTTATTAAAATGCAAGTTTAACATGGGTATCTAAAAAATAGACACAGTCTTTTGGCTTCGTATATATTTTTAATACAAACAAGCACTGTATTTCATTTATGCAAACAGTGCAAAATTTAAACGCACATCGAACCACACAAGTGTTTTTCTAAAGTAAAAGAACTATGTTTTCGAGTAAACGCTTAGGTTCAGTAAAAAATAATTTAATACAAAAATCCAGTACGCTTTTTGCTCATCGATGAAGAAAACAAAATAATATATCATTATAAAACATACACCTTACAATAATATACAAGTACCTTCAAATTTGCTCTAAAACCTGTAATTCTTGTAGTTTTAGTAATTTGAGGGAGACACTTCAGTTTTTGTGAACAAATGTTTTCAAAAAAGAATAAGCGTATTATCATTAATGTATCACCCTGTATATATATATATATATATATATATATGTATATATAACAGAATTCTGTTGATCAGTGGACTTATTGGTTTGTCTTGACCTAAAATAAGGCCCCTAATTTTTTTAACATGGATATGTCATTGGCTGGTGGTCAATTGGAAAATCTGTGCGAACGCTGAACGTTACCGAGTATATACAGGGT
Organism: Adelges cooleyi; assembly: GCF_023614345.1. NCBI lineage: Eukaryota > Metazoa > Arthropoda > Insecta > Hemiptera > Adelgidae > Adelges > Adelges cooleyi. Next base: position 2,956,186 of record NW_026095978.1, read on the forward strand.
ATCATAAAGTTCTATCGAGCTTTAAATGAGACATTCAGGATGCTCTAAGGGTACAATAAATAAATGGTATCCATTTTATTTTTATTTAAAAATTATTTAAAATAGAACTCGTATCTCATTAAAAAATGGTCTTACGAAAAAAATAATTTCAGATTTGAAATCAGGAAAAAAAATCTTGTTGAATTGATATGTTTTTTTTTATTTATTTTTTTTTTTTATTAAAAATAAAAATACAATCTGTATAAAATATACAATAAGTATTTACGATAAAAATATATACATATAACAGTGAATAGCCTGTGGAGAGTCCGTCCAATGGCGGAACTCCTACTGACATTAGTAACTTAAATTACAACGTTTATATTACATTTTTTTTTTTTTTTTTTATTTATTTATTGTTGAAGAAGGTCTCTACACCAGGATCTTTTTAGGCGGCGAGGAGGGTTATCTGGGATTGTGAGTGAGGACAGGTTTTTAATAAGAGGGTTATGATGATTTTGGAGACGGTTGTGAAAGTGTTTATATCGAGAGATAGCAGTTTGTTTTACAGTAGGAAGGTGGGGCGTTGAGGATTCGGCGAAGGCACTTGGATTGAAGAACTTGAATTTTGTTAATATTTGATTTTTTTGCTGCTCCCCATAGCTCAATACCGTACGACCACATTGGTTTGATAAAACTTTTATATATTACAAGTTTAGTGTGCAAGTTAGTTTTAGCATTTTTTTGGAGTAGTGGCTGGAGTGCTCTAAGCCGTTGGTTTACACTTATTATTTTAGCATGAATGTGGTGCGACCAGTTAAGTTTACGGTCAAGGATAAGACCAAGATATTTAGTTTTATTTGACGAAGGGATAGGACTGTTATTAATAAAAACTTGGGGAGGATTGTTAAGACGGAGAGTAAAAGTAATATGAGAGGATTTATTTTTGTTTAGCATGACGCGCCATTTCTGGCACCAGTCGTACATGCAGTTTAGGTGTAATTGTAGTTGGGCAGCAGCGATGTTATGGTTTTCATGAATTGAAATCAAAACTTTGTCATCCGCATAGTCTGCCACATGGGTATTGATAGTTGTTGGTTGGTCAGCAGTATAATATTAAATAGTAGGGGCAAGGATATTGCACCTTGGGGAACGCCAGATTTTATCAGATGTAAATGGGAGATTTTCGTGCCGACTTTTGTCGCAAAATTGCGGTCTTCCAGGTAGGACTTATAAAAAAGGAAATAAGAAGGAGGAAGAATGTTACGGAGTTTGAGTAGAAGACCTGGATACCAGACTTTATCAAACGCTTGCGAGATATCAAGCATTACAGAAGAACAATAAAGTTTGTTTTCCAGACTAGAGGAAATCAGATCAACCAAACGGTGTACTTGATGTATTGTGGAGTGTTTTCCTCGAAAACCAAACTGATTGTCTGGAATAACGTTATTTTCTTTAATTATTACATTTACTCTCTTTAAAATAAGTTTTTCACAAACTTTTGAAAAAAAAGGCAGAAGACTTATTGGTCTATACGAGGACGGAAGGTCGGGGGGTTTATTATCTTTGTGTATGAGGATTATTAAGGAGAATTTCCATTGAAGTGGAAAGTATGATAGTCGAAAAATTGCATTAATAATATAAGTCAATAAAATGATTGCTCTTTTAGGGAGTTGTCGAGCAATCTCGAGCAGTAATTAAATCGTAGCCTGGGGATTTCTTAGGAGGAAAGGAACAGATACAATTTTTAACTTTACCAGGAGAAAAGGATTTAGGTGGGAGATTTATAGGTAAGGGTATAGAGAGTAATTTATTAATATCACTGAGTGACGCATGTATTGAAATGTCGGGGTGAGGTTGAAAAACTTGGCTAAGATGGCTTTGTCATGGTCGTTTATAGCCCAGTTCGAGTCCCCACTTTTTAAGGGTGGTAGAGTAGCTTTTTTTCGTAAGATGGAATTCGTGGCTTTCCATAAGGAACCATTTTTCGCCGAAAGTGAAGAAGTGAACTTTTCAAAGGATTCCTTACGAATTTCGGAAAGCATTTTTTTAACTTTAAGAGTTAAATTATTGTATGTGTGTTTGTCAGAAGGAAGTCTAGTTCTTTGCCACGTAGTTCTGGCTCTTCTTTTATGTGCAATCCGGTCACGGGAATACAATGGAAGTGGAGTGGAATTCGGTAGGATGGCTTTTTTTAAAGTAGGAGTAGATTTCCAGGCAGCAGTCTGTATTAAAGATGTTAAACGATTAGTTGCGTTTTCAATATCATCACCGTTTTTAAGTTTAGTATTTAAAGTTAAATTTGTGTCAATGATGTTTCTGAATGTTTCCCAGTTCGTGTTTTTATTTGTTAAAGTTACCGGGTTGGAGCGGATTGGAGGATTGGTATTTAAAGTGAGAAGGACCGGAGAGTGATCAGAACAAGGGTCGAAAATATTTTTAATTGATTTTTTAATGTTACTTGGGATGTTAGAAACAAAAATGTCCAGAATATCAGGACGTTTACTGTTAGATGTTGGCCAGTATGTTGGACTGTGAGGAGCAGTAATAGAGTATTTTTTTGATATGGATACTTGACTTAAAGAGATGCCTTTAGAATTGTTAGAGTGACAACCCCAGTTAGTATTTTTCGCGTTTAGATCACCTCCTTTAATAAAGTTATGGCCTAGTGAAGAAAAGTAATCATAAAATTGCTCAACAGATATTTTGTTTCTAGGAGGGCAGTACACAGCAGCAAAAGTAATAGGAATGTGATTTAAAACAATTTGTATAGAGGCTGATTGTAAATAGTTTGTCTGAAATTGTAAGTGGGTGTTATATTTTATACATGATTTAATAATGATAGCAGCACCTCCTCGTGCTGAGTTGTTAGGATGGTTTGTGTGTAGGACTTGATAGCCAGGAAAAGATGTTTCTGATGTATTAGTAAAGTGGGTTTCAGATATAAAAGCTAAGTCAATATTAAGCCCATTTAGTGTAGATAAAAGTTCATTTTTGTGGCTGTATAAGCCGTTAGTATTCCATAATAGGATGAGAAAAGATTTTGAGGTTTGTAGATTATTAGACATTATTTTTTGATAATAGGTGGTTTAACACCGTAGTCAGAAGGGAGAGGAGTGGATTTATTAAAGATTTAAACTCGTTTAGGAAATCAGAAAATAATTTATTTTGGTCTTGAGAATAAGAAACAATAGGAGAATTGGCAGTTATTTTTGCATAGGATGGTGTATTATTATTATTATTATTAAAGTCAGATGGAGTTACCCCCTTATTATTAACAGATGATGCGTGTAAAGGCTGAGCTCTAGGTTGAGGATTTTGGTTCGACTTTGACATCCGGATACGTTGGAGGTCCTTGTAAATACGACAGCCCTTGTTTGCTGGGTGATCGTTTTGGCATAAGGCACATTTAGCGGGAGTATCTCTTGGGTTTTCACATTCTGAAGATGCGTGATTTTGGCCACAGCGTACACAGCGAGGACTATAAGCACAGTAAGATCTTGAGTGACCGTACTCTTGGCAGTTCTGGCATTGTATAATGTCTTGCCGTTTATGTGGTTCTTCTATTTTTATACGAGTGTGTAATAACTGTTTAATAGAGAAAATATCATTATTAAGTTCTGAGGGCTCAAGGTCAACAAAAAATATAGGCAAGGGGGCCTTCGACTGTCTGTGTAGTATATTTACTACTTGACGAACAGCATAACCAATTTCTTCTAGTCCTTCTTTGATTTCATTAACTTATTAGAAGATACTCTATGTCGTTTTACCGAATTTTTTGGCGTTTGGAAACCGTCTCCGTCTGTCATGACTGAAGGAGTTGGTGAAATAACATCGCCTGCATTTTATTGCGCGGAGGTTGTGTTGACAATTTTATTATATCTTATTATTATTGGCGATACCGTTTTGTCAGTTTTATTTGTATTATTCCGATTGTTGCTGTTGTCCATTGTGTTATCGTCGGAGATTAGATAACAGTACCGATGTCGGTCGGTAACGAGCCGTCAGCCGGGGACGGCCCGCGATAAGGTAGTTAACTATTCGCTGCACTAATTAGGAAAGCCGAAAATATTAAATAAATACGTTAAAGAAACACTTAACGTAAAACTGAATACACGCACTGTGCGTAAAATTTAAAACTACTTAAGGTAGTATAAATTTAATTTCGCAAAACCGCATATTAAGTTGAAAAATTTGAAATATTACGACGACCGGTAAGAGCGGCATGTGAGCGCTATCGCAGTCGGGGTGGAACTAAAATTGATATGTAACATGATTTTATGATATCTGGCCACACACTGAGTGGCCGGCATGTGATTAAAACCAACACATGGCATGCGACACGTAATTTAATATAAAATAAAACTAAGAACACCACTGAATTGAGAGTAAAATTCTAACCCAAAATAATGTGTCACATTTCATAAGTTGGTTTTGGTCATATGCCGGCCACTTAGTGGCCACCCTGTGGACGTATGTATCTTTATTATCGTCATACTGGTTAAATTTGATTTGCCAATTTTCTATAACATCTTCACTCGCTACATTAATATAATATTAAGTTATAATTAGGCAAAGTATCTTTGGTAGACCTTTTCCTGGACAGGATGAAATCAAGGATACTGGGATTAAAGAGTTACTGAGATTTATAAAGGAATCAGGACTATTCAACTTAGAAGGTTATTAACTAAGCAGGACATGGGCATGACAAACTATGTGAAACAGGACTTCGGTGAGAGGGTGTGCACAATGGACCTGTAGGTCTGAGTTTTAGTTAGTTAACGGGTGGGCCCAGAATGGGCCCACCCGTTAACTAACTAAAACTAAAACTAAGTTATAATTTAAATTTTATGATAACTAGTACCGTCATTTAGGTAAAGGTGGAGTGGGCATAAATAGCTATCACCTAAAATTCTGGTGTCTGGCTGAGATTTAACTAAGTAGCTTAAAATTAAAACAACAAGCATCTGGTAGCAAAAATAATTGCCAAGTATTAAAATTAATCATCTGGGAGCAGGTTTAATCTTTAAATTGAATTTCCTCAAAAACATGATTAGTACTGTTGTATGCAATAATTATAGGCTAATTTTAAGTACATTATTGCCTTAAGCAGGCGATAACGATAATATCACGTATTTATTATTATTTAATTCTATTTTAGGCTTTAAAGTTAAAAGAAAACTTACATCAAAATATTTTTCTTTTTTTTACATTATTTTCAGGAATACATACTTTAAAAAAAACATAAAGGAAAGGTAATACATATATTTTTCGATGAAATTTCGGGGGGGGGGGATTGACCTGGACAACCCTCCCCTCCCCTAAATACGGTCATGCGTCACAGTGCGAAAATAAAAAAATAATCATTAAACTATACATATAGCTAGAATTAAAATTAAAAATTTTTTTATGATTCAGAATAAAGTTTACAAAAAAAAGCCTTGTTATTAAGAAGTAAGCTTGATAAATAGAAATTTTATGTAAACAAATTTGGGTTTTAATATTAAAAAAATAGCAAATTTAATTATAAGAAACTGAAATTTTTAAATGATAACCTATTTCCCACATAATAAATACATAGTAAATTAACCAAAGAATTGGAATCTCTTTACAGAATTAAAATTGGACCATCCTATATCGTCGACAAATGTGTCTGGCTTTTTGGTCTAAAATATACCTATAAATGGCTGTTACTCATAGAAAAAATGTGATTTAAATTAAAAATGATAGCTTGAAGCTTATACAAATTAACCGGTAAATTGATTGAAGTGGTCGAAATATATGAAAACATTTTTTCCCTTAAATATTGCCTATAGAAAACTCCTTAAAAACAGACCGCATGCAAACCCCTTAAGTATAAGAACATTTTTTTTTTGAATATTTGAACAATACACGAGTCACGTGCATATTATTTTTCTACTTATTTACTACATCTTTAGACGTATAAGAGGCCATCGGTTGTTTTCGATTTTTGACAAAGTCTAAACGACGTTAACCGTTTTAAAACTACACCGTGTATATTATGCCACACTAGAAAATGAGTTAATATTTCCGTAGTCTTTAGTATACAAATACTCGATATATGCATGTGAATATCGTTAAAAGGCTTTTGCATAGTATAATATTTCCCGAATAATCCTAGCAAGTGTAATAATAATTACAATCACCGCAACAGTCTCGTGGAGCCGAAATAATAATTATTGAAAATTATACATCAGCCTTAAATAAATCCCAATATGGCTTACTAAAAAAGCTCCAAATCAAAAGCAGTAGTGAACATAATTAATTATTTTTTTGGCAATTTATTGAAAATTATAATATTATAACTATCGGTAAATAAAAAGTTGTTTAATTGAAGAATGCGTATCAAAATAATTTCTATTTCTTTGAATTTCGAAATGAGTTAATAATTATAAAATACAAGTTCTCAGACATGTCGAAGGCCATTATTATTTAATAGGTTGTAACGATTATTTTTTAACAGTGACATTATTTTAAGGAAAAAATTGTTAATTATTTATTTAATAAAATATTTTATTTGTAACAATTTGGTTATTCACAATGTACCATGCTGCTTACTATAATTATTTCGATTTCGTAATTTTGGATTTTGCATTTAAGTAACAAAATCGTATAGTATAGCCAGAATTTGCACGCATATTAAGTATAAACATATATATTAACGACGCGTAAGGTTCATTTGCTGTTAAAATGAATCCGTTTTTGTGTTTTCTGCAGTTGTTGTCGTTGTAATTGTTCTTATTTGTACAATTTTTTCAAATACGAAAATATTTCACTGAAAAACAATTTTTTTTTGTTCGAATACTACCAATAATTTTTATAACATTATGCATATTGTTGTTTTCAAGTTACCACAGTATTTTTTGCCCTTGAAAATTATTTTTCTGATAGAATAAATATAAAACCAATTTTACATGTAACAGATTTACACTATACAGTAAAACAACCGCGGTTAAAAAAATCAAATAAAGAAAACTTTTCTGCCGCCTAAAAATGTCTACCGGTCATTTTCATTTTTATTTAAAACCTTTTGAAAAATTGTATAATATGATTTTATTATTTTCGTTACTTCTCGAAATAATAATTGTATATATATTTTCTTACTCAGAAGTGTCAAGAACATTTTTCAGCTCTACCAAAAAGAACTGTTTACAACTGAGGCAAATGTGAAATGGTCCTCTTTCCTTTCTAATATGTCATCGTCTTGAGAGCCCAAAACTCAGTCCCATTTGACCCCTTGCCTTGGTTACACGGCTTTAGTCTTACATCATAACATATTACTGTTTTAGTCCGTCTAAGATTCGGTCATTTCCCATTGCTCTTAATTCCTTGCCGTACTTCTACTTGCTAAAAGCACCTACTATATTTTTAATTTGGCCCATCCTCTAGCCCTAACATCAGCCCCTTGCCTTGGTTACATATCATATCTTAATGGCTTTTCCATTAAAAAATATGTGCATAATTTTTTTGTACTGTATTTAATTATATTTAAAGTTGGTTACAACCTAAAAACCTAGGATGATATTACAACTTATGGCGTTGTTTTTTAATAAAGGCCAATTAACGTTCCGGATCCGAGATAAACATTAAGATGTGGGAAATATACATTGGTGTTCTTTTGAAGTCATAACTTATAAGGTCGCGTGTAACCAACAGGTGTTTTTCATATTTTGTTTGCAACGCGACATTCAAATATTCAACCAGCCATGAGAAAAATACTGCACAATAATATTATAGTGTGTAAGAAAATAATAGCTATATACCGTTGGTTTCTGTACAACGGGTGAATTTTAACTCAAACCAGAAATATCTAAGCGTATACTTGTAATAATTATGCGTTAAACGCTAATTGTATCATTAGCATGATTAAGTGCTGCATGTCTTTAGGGATGAAATTTACAAATAAAATCATTCTATACACTTCAATAGTGGTAAAATACGAATGTACAAAATAGGAATTCGCTGTAACTTAGGTAAATACACAGTTCTACCGTGCAAGAAAATAGTTCAAACATATAAAGACACAAACAACCAAACGGAATACTTAAAAAGAAAAAACATTTTTTCTTATACTAGTACGAAAATATATACCTGCTCGTTTGTAAAGTGACATTGCGCCGAGAAAAAAAAATAAAACTTATAACATGATACCCACGTCGTTTTGAAAATATTTTACCAACCGACAAAAGTGTTCGATATTTCAACTCTAATAATTATTATAACTATGACAAATAATTCAAAACGGTTATAATCTATGTATTCAAATACATAAGAGAAACGGAATGGGCTATTTATTAAGGGGTAAAAAATTGGGAATTTTCGACAAAAATTGAACTAGTTGCTATTTTAAATATGCCGACTAATTTTAAGGAGAAAAAATATTAAGTTTTTCTAGTTATAAAACGTTTTAAGTTAATTTTCTCCTAATTAAGGAGAAAGTTTGAAAAAATAAATAATTCTAACTGTACTCAACCCATCTTTGTACTATAATGAAAACATTTTGTTTAAGTGCCCAATTCTATATAAATAAAAACTAAGTTTTATTAATTTTAAAAAAGCCTATTCCTTCGTGTTCTAATCAGTTTCAAAATATTTAAATTTACGGCAACATTAAAAGTGCATGTAAGATTTTCAAAAAATTAGAGGTCTCATTTTAGGCCAATACCGGCCATCAGAATCTGATGAATTACTAGTTACTAATTAATAATAATAACCCAGAACGGGTTGTATATTTATATACATAATATATACAGAGTGATCCACTTATCGTGAACCTTTCAATTTCTTATTAAACCCTATGATATATTGAGTGGTTCACCCTGTATATAAATATACAGATTTAAGAACTGATAATTAGTCTGAAGATAGGTCTAACAAACAACATAAAACATCAGTGTAGTGTAATTATGAATAGGACGTTTACTTTTTTGTTTTTTAATTCTGTAATTCGATTTAAAGTTTTTTTTTGTAGATCAAAGTAGGACAACGAAGTAAGAGGAGTCCAATCATAGTCATCGTGTTGACGATAAAGAATATTGTCAGTCGTATGGTGTCAAAATAATATTTATCGAAAAAAATAAGAAAAACAGTAAACTCAGACACACCTTTGTTCATACAATTGTAATTACAGCTATTACGTTTTTGGGTAAAATTTTGAAAACGCTAACTCGTTTATGTTATTATACCATCTAATACATAGTAGTAATGTTTATAACGTTTTTTTTCTCATTTAATATTATTTGTATATCAAACAGGTATGAAAATTGTGCTAAAAAAATTGTGTTTTCGTGTAAACGCTTAGGCGAGAACTCAATAAACAACACTTCAAATCATATTTTTAAATATTCGTTTACTTTTGAACTCGGTGTCACTATTAAATCACGTGCGCCGATTTGTAAAAAAAAAATATAAAAAACTTTTCTAACAATAAATTGAAATAATTTATAAATCAGCATTGGCCTAAAATGAAACCACTGATTTGTTGAACATTTACCACAAACTTTTGGTGTCGCCGCAATAATAAATATTTTAAAATTGAGTAGAATACAAAGCAATGAGCGTTTTTAAAATTGATAGATCTATTTTATAACTTCGATGGGGAGCAGCGATGCTATTGGTTTTCGCAATGATGTGAGCTTTTTTTTGTGTTTGTATACATTGTAACTTTTTTAATACTGGACCAATTCTTTTGAGTGGCAACTATAAAAATCACAACATTTATCTACTTGGTATTAAGTCGGATCGATTTGAACTTAAAGTTTCAACATTTACTGGCTCTAATTGTTATTTTTATTTAATAAATAAAAGATCTGGGTATGGTATATTATTCTTGAAAACTAATTTGTCCAAAGCATTATTGCATTTTTTTATGTATTCTATGGCTGTATTTTATTTTTTGGTTACATCTAGATGCAAATGTCAAACTACGGTAGCATATCACATGTGTTATTTGATTAAGCCAAGGTTAGACGACAAAAGGTGTTAACACCAACGGTAAAAAAAATATAGTAGATAAAAACCCTATGTAAAAAAATGTTTTACAGAAAAACACTTCAAATATTATAATATTTGCAAAACATCCATGATGTTCAACCTTTTTCATCTTACTTTAATTTAACGTATTAACCACGATTTCTCGAAAAATAAAATGCACATTAACTATTATAAAAATTTATTAAAACTCATTTTATTCATAGAAATAGTATAAGTGATTTATTAATTAAATAAGCCGTTGTCCAATTATACTGATTTAATAGTGTACCTATATATACAGGGTGACTGGTTAATAATGCCCCAATCAATATTATAAAAAATGAAATACTTTTTTGAATAAAAAACTTCTGTACGGTTTTCAGCGTACTTCTGTACGGTGAAAACCTAAGAAAATACCATAGACCGTTTCCGTTTTCCGCTTCTAGACTAAACAAGATTTTTAGATTCTGTTTTTACTAATTAAACTATTAGGTTACTTATAGTTGTATATATTTTATGTCAAATATTACAAACACAATTTAGCACTTCCGTTACTTAGAGTATTTAACAAAACTACTATTTAGTCATATACAGTTAAACCAGCATAGTAAAAAATAGCTTATCAATTCAAGGTGGTTATATTTAATTAAAACATGATTAATCACTGTCGAACGCTTCCAAGGAATTTACTCTTTTGGCTTTTAATACTTTTCTCAGGTCCTCGGGAAGCTTATGTGTATATTTTTCTATTATTATTATAAGCTAAGCCAAGTCGGCTAAGGATAATTTATATTTTTAATCATCAGAAAATGAGTTTGGTAACATTTTTAAAAAGTTTTAATGATTTGAATATAACATTTACAAATTACACAAATAATACAGTAATCGATTAAAACAAAAATAGGTCACACACCTATTAAAATTTTAAAAATAAATACATAAAAACTAAAAAAATAGGATAACAACATTGTAAAATGATTTTTATTATTACTCATAATGGTATACGGCAAAATATTTGTATCATATGTGCAACGTTCATGCGCACAAAAGATTTTTTTTCGCCGGCTAGCACATCAAAACATTGACCTACATAATTTTTCATGCTGGAATTGCAAAATGATCTTGTAACTGCATCTAATAATGCACTAGAGCAGTCGCAAACTACTTCATGTGGCGTTTTAACACGCGAACGTAACGACTGCGTAAGCGATGAACATATTGTCAGCGTACCTTGTTTTTCCGAAATCATTTGGTTTATCGTAATTTTACCGTACGATGACTGCCTCATTTAAAAATATATGGACTCAAATTAAATTCTTTGAAATTCGCTTTAATTTTTTAACAAGGCCGCCTTTATTTATTTAAAAGCTAACGCCCCACAGAGGGCAATGAGTACAGTGAAAACTTAACTAAAATTAAATTAATACAATATAATACATAAGATAAGCTAAAATACAAAAATAATGTTTTTTTTTTTTAAGATACATTTTGGATGGACAATTTTAATTTAAAACAATTATCATAGAAAAAATCAAAATTATATAATTTATTACAAACATTTAACATTCTATTTAATGAACTATTAATAGCGTAGCTTTTAGTTTGATTTTCAACATAAAAAATGTTATGGTGCCGTGTATTAACGTAAGGCACAACTAAATTAATTTTATTAAGTAATTCCGGGCTATCGACCAAACCATTTAAGATTTTAAAAATGTAATACGCATCATTCATAGAATGTCAGAATTCTAAGTTACATTGGTGTTCAACATTAACTATAGGTTGACCTGACATGTTGATTTTAAAAGCAGCAAAACGAAGACATTTTCTTTGAATTTTTTCAATTTTTTCTATTAGGCCTACTTGGTTAGGGTTCCAAAGTACCGATGCAAATTCTAAACCAGAGCGAACAAGAGCAGAATAGAGTACTGTTAAACATTTCAGATCCTTAAACTCGCTACAATTACGCTGAATAAAACCTAATTTTCTATAGGCTTTTGCACAAATTGTAGAAATGTGTGATTTAAAACTTAAGTCAGATGACAATATTACACCCAGATCTTTTATGTTACTAGCTATCTCTAATTTACTATTATTTATTATTGGATAACGGCGACGATGAAACGATATCTGTTTGCACTTACTTGAATTGATTTCTAGACCATTATTGTTACACCAATCAACAAATCTGTTTAAATCTTGTTGCAATTTAATACAATCATTTTGGGATTTTATCACCATAAATAATTTTAGATCGTCAGCAAACATTAGAAACTTACAATGCTGAAAAACTAGGGCTAAATCATTAATAAAAATTAAAAATAAGATAAGTGATAAATGTCCTCCTTGGGGTACACCAGATGTTACAGTGATAGGACTAGATAATGTGTTGGATACTTTGACTAATTGAGTTCTATTTGTTAGATAAGAAGTTACCCATTTTACTAGATTAGTACTTAAGGCTGAATTTTTAAGTTTATATATCAATACGCCATGGTCAACTGTGTCAAACGCTTTTTTGATATCAGTATAAATAGTATCGATTTGTAAATTTGAGGCAACATTTTCTGTTAGATATTGATAAAATGAAACAAGGTTGTTTCAATAGATCTTTTATTACGAAATCCATGTTGTTCGCTTACTAAGCTATGGCCAACTAAATTTGAAATTTTGGGTTCTATTAGTTTTTCTAATAATTTTGGTAATGTACTCAGCTTAGAGATGGGTCTGTAGTTAATAACTGAAGAACAATCTCCAGACTTCCAAATAGGAGAAATAATGCTAACTTTCCACATTTTAGGAAAAACGCCTGATCGTAAAGACCAATTAAATAGTTTGAAAATAGGGTACGTTAATGGATAACGACAATTTTTTAAAAATACAGCTGGAATAGAGTCAGGACCTGGCAATGGATCATTACCTAGATTTTCTAGGTTACTAAAGATTTCAGCTATTGAAAATGTGCACTCGGATATATGATTGATTACAACTGCAGAATTGTCATTTATTTGTGTACGTGGTAGGGCATAAACAGATGAAAAATAACTTTTAAATAACTCAGCAATTGATTCTGGACCTGCAGCCTGTTTATTATTTAAATTCATTATTGCGGGTATTTCAATTTTATTTTTCTTATTTTTAATGAACTTCCAAAAATAACGTGGATTGGTTTTAAGGTGATTTTGTGTATGGATTATGTAGTTATTGTAACAGTTTTTAGTGATTTTTTTACATTGAGCTCTTAATTTAGAAAAAGTTAAGTAATCAGTAGGGCATTTGGTTATTTTGAATTGACGATGGGCTTTGTTTTTTACAAATATCAATTTCCGCAATTCACTACTGAACCAATCGGGAAATTTAATAGTACTAATGTGATATTTTGGAACATATTTACGTATTATATTATTTAGGATTAAATAAAAATCATTTACCGCAGTATCAATACATTTATTTAGAAATAAATTGTTCCAATCTATTAAGTTTAAAGCTTTCGTAATTTCATTATAATCAGCTTTCATGTAATTAAAGCGTTCGATTAGTAAAGATATACTTACTATTCCATTTTTATTTACAAAACTACTTAAATATAAAATAGGATGATATTCGTCCATTGGTACTAGATGGATGTCACCTATTTCGACACTTAAAGTATTATTATTCGTAAATATTAAATCTAGCTGAGAACCATATTTGTTGCAAAAACTGTTTAGTTGATAAAATCCAAAGAAAGAAAATTTATTTACTATTAATTCCGATTGATCTGTATGATTCCCTACATAATTTAGTCCATTATAGTCACTGGCGATGCGTACATTTGGTAAGTTATAGTCACCTACTAAGATAAAACGAGTATTATCACTGACCTTAGATATGACGTATTCAATAGCGCGAATATTGTTTTCATAACAGCTGATCGGGCTGGCCGGCGGAATATAGCAGTTACCAATAACAATTTGGTCATTATTAGGGAATTTTACTAGAACGAATAAATGTTCAACTGAGTTCATTGGAACCGGTATTAGTGAAGTATAATATTTGTTATGGACACAGATAGCAACCCCTCCACCTCTACTTAATGAGCTAGTATTACAGTTTCTATCAGCGCGATACACATTGTAGTTATGAAAACCCAGTTCATTGTCGTTAATATCACCATGTAACCAAGTTTCAACGAGTGCTAGATAATCAAAGTTAATTTCATGGATATTACACCGCAGTAAATTCAATTTAGTTCTTAAACCTCTTACATTTTGGAAATAACCCGTGAATTTATTCATCACATTAATGCTGCTAAAATTATAAGACTTATTACTATCAATATTGTTAAAACTATTATTATAATTAAGATTATTTACATTATTTATAATTCTGTGGGTCCAAGTTAGTTTTTTTGAAACAGTGATTGTTCTCCTTTGGTGTACTTGATTATCCATGAGTTATCTCCATTTGAACGCTTTATCCTTAGTTCCTCACGTAAGTTTTTCATGACGCTTCTTTGAATACTAGTAGAATCCATATGAATAAATACATTTTTCCATTTTTTATTTAACCGAATATTTTTTTTCATTTTCAAAACTCCTATGACATTTTCTTTTCTATTTAATTCAACTAGTATAAGGCGTGGCTTATCAGTAAATTTACCCAATCTTCTATTTATTACTGAGTAATTATCTACCTTCATCGCATGGAATATTTCATTTATTATGCAGTTTGTTGTAGATTGATCTTCATTTGGATTCTCCGGAACTTTAAAGAGAATTACATTTTTTTCTTTCGATAATCTTTCTTGAGCTTCGTGCATAACGTTTAAAACCATATCATGTGGTGCTATTTGTTTGCTTTCGAGAAGTATAACTTTATTATTAAGTACTTGTATATTAGACTCTAATTTTTTGTTAACCTCTTTAATTCTAGTAAGTTCAGAAGTAAGATTATTAAAAGTAGATTTAAAGTTAGCTAAACCAGTTTCTAAACTTAATAGTTTCCTGTTGAGGTCTTTAAATGCCGTATCATTTGATGACTTATTTGCATTAATTAAATCCCATAAGTCTTCCAAAGTAACTTCCTTTTTTGATGTTGATTTTTTAATTGGTGTATCCAATTTGCTTTTTTGGCTCATTTTAAATGATTGAATAATTAAAAACTAACGTATTAATTAAATTACTTGATTAACTAAAAAAAATCGATAGTTAAGGCGATAACGAACATGTACTATCGCCGACGAACAGAACGGAACTTTATGTTGCTTAATTTGCTGTACTTTTTACCAACGCAGTGGTTGGTGGAGTCAGGACCGCGTCGTCCACCTCCATCGGCGATGTCTACTCCCTCGTTTTCTCCAACCTTCACTGCTGGCTCGCCTTCACTCTCTCCTCCTTCTTCTTCAGTTCGAACTTTTTCTGTTTCAAGTTATTCTTCCGTTGGCGGAAAGGCGTCTTGTGTCGGCGAGGCTGTGCTGACGAGCCAGCCGCAAAACCATCCCACATGCACAAGCCCGATGTGTACATAGATAGCTTACACTATAAATACTTTAAAAAGTGTATATCGCAACAAAATGTTAGTATATAACATCACACAATTGTAAATGTTTATTAAAAGCTTTACCTTCTTTTTAGGTATTTGGTTTGCGAAAAGCAACGTAACAAGAAGACTGATGGTTATACTGTCCTGCCAAGGCTACAATTAAGCTTGACGATGCAAACAACCACATTGAGCTTCAACATGAGGGATAGAATCACTTTCCAGTGCAGCAAAACTTAGAAGTGCCATTTTTAAGGAGAAATGTAGGCAGAAAAGCGATTGGGTTAGTCTCTGATACTGCAGTGCCCCTCGGACAGCTGTACAATGTGGAGATCATGCAGTAAGAAAACTTGTTACACACAAAATAAATAACATATCAGTAAATTGTGTTACCTGTGCTTAACATATTACTATATTGTTGCAGTCATCCACGTGGTAGCTTTAGCTACACTTTTCAGCAGGCCCAATTGAGATGAGAGAGGATGAAAAACTTGTGAAGGCCACCAATACCGCAGACTATTGAAGAGCTAGCACAGTTAATGGACTTAGATGCGAATGTTGAGTATCGGGCCACCATCCAATAGGAACCATCACCACTGTTTCAGCAAACTCTTATCGTGCAAAATAATGTAGTGGGAATTATTTTTGCGAACTTAAACTTCATTCAAGCTTTTGAGGAACAGTTGCAGAATTTGACTGTAGCAGGATGTGATGGTACTTTTAAAACAGTGCCAAACATGCCAAGACAACTTCGACTGGACAACTTCAACATTCATGACGTTTTAGGTCATCTACAAAAATGTCGTAAGTTAAAAAAGAAATTTGTTTTAATTATAAGTTTATCTCTTTTCATTCACCTTCTTCCATTGTTTTATCTACAGTCTTTTCTATTGGTATACACCTTATTGTCGAGTGCAACTGAAGAAATGGTCATTGAGTTCTTCAGAGTGGTCCGCTACATGCTTCTATTGAACTACAGCACTTGACCATAATAACGGATTATGAACGTGCCCTGATGAATGTGCAACAAGTGGTATTACTGAATGTTTACACACTTCCTAAAATTATATATTTACAAATTAGTTAACTGTGTTATTACTTTTTACTGTTAATAGATACATTTCTAACTTTTGGATGGTTCAGGTTGGACCACATTTTATTAGTGTCTTTGGGTCTGAAATCCGCATAATAATTATTTGGAGAGTTTCCACAACTAGCTTCAAAGATTCGTCAGAAGGCATCCAAACATCTGGGACTTCTTGAGTAAGAAAATAAGTACTAAAGAATAAATATTTAATTAAGTTTTATTTTTTATAATTAAATAGCTTTGATTCAAGATAAGCTTCACACAATTTAAAACCATACATATTAGTTACTTGAAATTTATAGCACATATGACAGTAAACGTTGGAACAAATTTATCTTTTGGTAGATTTTCTGTTATAAAATATTCTTATTCTTACATAAACAAATCCATTTTTAAACCTACTAAGCGTATGTCAACATTTTTTTTTAAATGGGACCACATGTTAAGTTACACTAGCCAATACAAGAATGTTCTATTATATACAGGTTCTGACTAATGATAACGGTTATTTGATATCCAGCAAATTTAATTATTATTTTCTAAATGCCTTTTAACAATCTTAGTTGGTTATAGTAGAATTTCTACCGAAATAACGAAAAACATTAATGTACAAACAAATTATGTAAATGTATACATTTTTTTTTACAAAAATTGAAAAATATCAACACTTTCCACGAATTTCAAATAGATTTGTAGAAAAACTTAGCGTATCTAGTTTAGAGAAATTAAGATCAGATTTGATTTTTTGATGAAAATGTAATTTGTTGGATACAATGTTGTTAAAAAAATTATGATTCTATGTGTAGCCTATAAAAATTGCTAACTATACTAATTATACAGCTAAAAACAAATTGAAGAGTAATTATGTTCATAGAATATTTTTGCATTATTGCCATTTGAATATTGGTAGTAATTCAAGTATCTTATATAAAAAAAATATATATTTTATCCGTCTAGTTGGCTGATTATGCTTGAGTATTTTTGTTTTTATCTTAACTTAGTTATTATTTGTTATAGAAAAACTCAGGATACTGGAAAACCAATATTATGTGGAAATGATCCAGGCAAGCAGAGACTTAAAGGTATTTTTTATGTTTCATCAGTTTTCATAAAAAAAATAATAAGTAGCAAAATATGTACCGAGTTTTTAAAACTTTATACTAACTATGCAGATAAGAGATGAAACAACAATAGACAACCGCGCAGCCAATACTCTTCGCTTAAGAATTGCTATTGAGCAGCTCAATGAAGATGGTGACATCCTAAAATGGAGCATGCCAATGCAGAATATATTAGAAGCTAAATTAAATATTTTATAATATATTTTTAAAATGTACTTAAGCTAGATAAAATTTAATTTCCACAATTTCTATCATTTCTTTTATATTAATTTTTTTAATTACCATACAATCAACAGTAGACAATGTGCATTTGTGCAACGGTAGTTGGTGCATTTGCTGAACATAATTTTATAGTATGATATGATCCTCTTAAACACCAACCACCATTCCCATCCATTATCCATGAGTTAAATATAGACTAAATAACACGAATAATACTTTCAAAAAACTTTTTTATAATACTTTTAAATACTTCAAATAATACGTTACTTACATTTTAATAAGACCCAGGAGCAAAATAAATCATTATCAACTAAATTATATTCGACGCCACTGGGTTACATCCCAGTACCTAACAAAATAACGAAAACTTCGAATAAACTATAGAATTTTGATGAGTCATGCCTGTGACTTCTGTACTAACGCGTAGTGTAGTATAACTCAGCTGCTCCCAACCTTTTTGAGACTTTTACCCATAAATCAGGTTGGATATTAACAAATACCCCACCCTCCCAAAAAAAAATAAGGAAAACAAAATATACATTATAATTTATTTTAATTTTTCAAACTAAGAAGACAAGAGTTTTTATTACAACCAATAAGTAATCGTAATGTTAGTTAATGAGACGGTTGATATTGCTTATTACTAACAATTTGTTTAATATTCCGTTCAGTTTTGGCCAAAGCACATCTTATGTCGTGTTCCAAGTTCAATCGGCTTCTTGCTTTTGTTTTCATTGTTACCATTGTTGAAAATCTACTTTCACACATGTACGTTGTGGAAAAAGAGATCTGTATTTTCAAAGCTTTTTCCGATAATAATGGATACGCGCCACCAATTTTTCGCCAAAATGTTGCTAGTTATGTGTTTTCAAAATCTATTTTCTGTGTGTTGTCTTCACAAAGTCCTAAAAATTGTGCTTTGGCTTCAATTTCAATACCTGGAAATACACTTTCATCCACTGAAAAGGGTCTTAGCACCCAACCATTTACTTGATTGGTTTCATACTTTCTGCTGTGAGTACTTTGTTTCACAGAACACATTGGGAAACACATTTTCAGAGTTCTACTGTGGTAACTCATTTCATAAAACGTATCTATAAAAAAACCAGTACAGTGGGGTCGGGACACGTTGGGGACGGAGCATAGCTGGGTCGGGGCATAGTGGGGACGGGGAGGTCACAGGTTTAAAGGAATTTTTAAATCTGAAAGTGATAAAATCACTTTCGAAAAAACGCTTCGATGCAAATCGGTAGTTAATATTTTCAAGCCAGTACAGTCCAAACCAAGCACAGTATAAACCAGCAAAGTTAGAATGTTTTAAATGAAGGTTCTGTATTTACAAATGAGCATCAAAGCGTTAATTTGAAAGAGATTTTATCCGAGAGGCTAGTACAGTAGAGTATAGGCATAATGTAATCAAAGCAATGAGGAAACGGAGAGGTCACAGGTCTACAGGAATTATTATAAATAAAAGTGATAAAATTGAATAAAATCACTTTCAAATAAACGCTTTGATGCTCATTTGTAAATACAGAACCTTAATTTAAAACTTTCTAACTTTGCTGGTTTATACTGTGCTTGGGTTTGGACTGTACTGGCTTGAAAATACTAACTACCGATTTGCATCAAAGCGTTTTTTCGAAAGTGATTTTATCACTTTCAGATTTAAAAATTCCTGTAAACCTGTGACCTCCCCGTCCCCACTATGCATCAACCCCACTGTACTGGTTTTTTTTTTCGCAAAAACGTAGTGGACCAAATTACATATACAATGTATTGTTAAATTTTGTTGGAATGGTCGACGATTCATGTTTCAATCGTTTGTACTCCATAGTTTAAATTATAATCGCTTATTCTCTATAAAATTAATATTTATGTATTATATACTTCCGTTAGAGCAATCTTACACAAACTATTTATACTTAATACATTATATTATTTCAAAGCTATATTATACTTCTATTTTACTAGATTGACAATGTACAAAATAAAATGCAACTAAGAAAACCTTTTCATAGATCCTTAAAATGTAAAGGGTAGGATAGTGAAACGGGTTTTCCCATTTAAATACATTAGAAAATCGCCGTTTTACTGTCCCATCCTGTATATTAATTTCTTGTTATTTTCTAAAGAAAAATTGATTTTCTTACATTTAAATTAAAATAAATCGTATACTGGTAATGTGATGGAGAAAACAATACATTTTACCTACTCGTACATATATTACTTATTAGTTAAATATTACTAACATGTATAGCCACTAGCGGTCGGCTGTTGCCTGTTATTTAACAATAACCTTTTATGGAGATTTTAAAAATTGTATTTTTTTAATAATAGTATATGAGCAGTATCATGATGTTAAATGTTCACGAGATTTGATCTAGTCATAAAATAAAGTACTATCATTCATGACTTTTAAATACTATTAAAATATATCTTAACTTGAACATAGTAATAAAATAATGAAATATTTTATACAAAATTATAAACTAAAAAATTAAAACTAGCACGAGGCAGATTACATATCTTATATGAGATAATTTAAACAATCAAGCGTGAATCTCTTTAAATGAATAACAGTAAAACAATATGCAAAACATTAGTTTTCCTTTAAAAAAATTGTTTAATAAAAAATACATTTTAGGGCGGTATACTGCATAAAAACCAACACTTAATCTGAAACTAAAAAATCAATAGTAGTCCTCTTCATAATTTGCAGGTAGTTGGACCTTATTTACTCATAGTTGAATTTCGGTAAGGTATTATAACGCAGGCGATAAAATAACGAGATAACGACAGTGGTTTTGTCGTATCAGAATCATCAAGTGTCTTAATAAGTACACGGATAGGTCTTTTTCCCAATAAATCGTGTGTCTACTATAACCAGTTACACGATTTAGTCGTCTGTGATATCATGTAATAAATACAATATTATGATACCGACCATTGGGCCCTAACCTAACCTAACACGGATAGACGTTACCAACTGACAGTTTTTAGTGTCTGTTCGTTTCTCATATCTGGTACACCGTGTTTTTAGTTTAAAAAAAAAAATTGAATTTGTGTAAACTTAAAGTCAAAAGTGGTACTTGAGCACAAAACTTAATAGTATCATTCTGCATAGATATACATAAAATTGTTTTAATGATTTGATAATTTTTTTTTAAAGATTTTAGGTGTTTTTGTTAAAATATACGCAATCTGCGAAAACAGTTTTCCGGCAATTAAAAAAAAATTGTAGTGCCGAGTTTTTTTTCCGTTTAATATGTTACGGATACATATGAGTTCCAACAACTGGTAAATTTTTAACCCAAAGGTCTTAAAATTACTGCTAAAAACCCCGAAAAACAAAAAAACTTGTGCCCCCCTTAGAGGGGTGGGAAATGGGTATTGCAATTTTTGCATTTTCTCGTCCACTTGAAATCGAATGTTATCAATGACACAAAATTCACCACATTATACAATAAATTGGCGGGAAACTAATCAAACACTAGTTATCATTTTTTCCCTCGTGATTCTTGATATATTAAACAGTTTGTACAACCAGCGAAAACTGAAATATTTGATGCACTGAATATTATTATTATTATGTGACTGTCCAGATCTAAAAACTTAAAAGTTATTTTATTTAACTGCTTATCATTCTATACTCTTTGACCGTTTTTATAAGCACACCCTACACTCGAATAATCAAAACTATTTTCTAAAAATTATTTTTACTTATTTATTACTCTTCAATTATTTTCCTATTTAATATATACTGATTGCCCTTTAGACATTTCATTCATGTTATGTACTCTTGAGCTCCTAAATAACCATCACAGGGCACACAAACACATCATTCTTCCACACTTTAAAACTTCTAGTAACCAATAGACCTTAAGTATCAAAGTACCTTTAATGCTCCATGCCACGTGTAATTCTGTATTTATAAACGTACAGTACGTCATTACCGGATACTGGCATAGACGGTGATTTCTGAACTAAAAAGGATTTTAATTCAATTAATATCTAGACATATAATATACTACGTTTGAACTGTAACGGAACTACTGGGCTATCTAAAATAGACTGATTCCCAAAGGAAAACGGTTGGCTAGGCCACTTCTGCGTCTAAGTAGCCTTAAAGTCTTCCTTATTACTTTAATTTATGTACGCATACTGGCGAGAAACATTTTCAATGTGAGATTTGTAAGAAGACATTTTCACTCTAGAAAACGATATTGAAATATACATATTTTTTTCCTTTCCAAAAACACATAAGTACATTTTTTCACACCTCATAAATCGTTAACAGTACATAAAAATAAAAATGTTCCAATCTAGTTTTGTATTAAGAAAATTTAGATGCAATTTAGCGACTGGGTCAATAACACTGTAGGCACTGTTAATTGGACTAATTAAAATTAAAAAAAAAATCATACTTAATTAACTTTATTTTATTCAAACTTGTTATTAATCATTACATTTTAATTCTATAAAACTATCATTTGAGTAAGCCTATCTAATAAAAAGGAAAATCAAATTCGCAGAACTTCTAGAGCGCGCAGTGTTCCCCACCAAGTGCCCGCGCTGCCTTTTAACTGTAGGGTTAACACTTTTACCCATTTTCGTTGGGCACATCAGCCTCGACGAGTACGCTAGCGGCGGCGCTCAAAAACCGTTTGGGGTTCTCAACTTTCTTTCCGCCAAACTCGGGTAAAGAATTTCGGACAATATCTATTTTATACTGTGGTAATAAAAAAGAATTTTGATGAGCCGTGCTATTTAGCTCGTGCTTATTATTAAAAATGATTCCCTCTCCAAAAGTTACATTCGGTTGACCACGTGGACGCCCATAGTTATTTTTTACCATTCCACTTATATTGTGTTGTGGTTCTTGATAAAAAAAATTATTTGAGCTCTGTCCGGTGGTTCCGTTTGTAAAATTAATCGGGTTGGGGAATAAAATTTCGTTATATTCGGTTCCTATACCAACACTTTAATTTTTATTCGGTTCAAAATTTGAGGAGGCAGTAGGCGGGTCTATTCCGTTTTTTGAACAAGACGGGTACATAGACGAATGGCTGACTGTCTCCTGATTTATTCCGTTATTTTGGTGTGGTTTAGGGTAAGATGAAGATTGCGCGTGTTTAGACAACATTATATTTTCCGTCGGTTGGTCCGTTTCCGTTGAAAGCGGTTTAAGGAGTCCATAGTCGTCTAAAATATTTTCTAATCGACCTATTCTCCCAATTAACAAATTAAATTGTTTTAGTCGGTTTTGAATAATGTCGATTTCCGTGTCTAAACCTACCACGCGGTCGGATATCGTGTCAACACCGTTTTCCAGTGTGCCAAGACGGTTTTCCATTTCGGGGCCGTCCAACAGACGTCGAGTTTCCTTGACGTTGTCGTTTACACCGTTTTGGTTTTTATCGTCATCATTGGCGTCACTAATGGACTGGTTTTTGACACTATCCAACTTAAATACTACATTGGCGGGCTCAACTTTCTCTACGTTCAACAAGTGGCTTTCCAACATGATTAACAAGTCGGCTTTAGTCCCTTGCGTCTGTAGATTCCGTTCCTGCGCTTCATTTTTTAATTCGTCGATATTAAGCTCCATTAAATATTTGTTTGCCATTTCGGGTTTATATCCAAATTAAAGCACAACAAACAAACAAACAAAATGTATGTATATATATATTTATATATTGAGCGCTATCGTACCGAGAATTAACTAACGGGGGATTTTTTTTTTCAACAACAAAAAAAAATAGTAATACTATTATACTTCAATATAAATAATTATGTTATGCGTACACCCGTTCACTGCACCGCTTAAAATTATTTATTCACTTTTTTTCACTAAAAAAAAATTTTTTGGTCGTAGGGAAAAAAGAATTGTACTACTTTTTAAATAAAATGTTGTACTTACGGTTTTTTTCCTTAAAGTCCTAAAACTACTGACTGCGCCAATTGTCGTGACCGTGGACAATCTTGGTATCACTTTAAGTAATTAAAATATCAACAACAAACTTTAATTCTTATTAACCTTTATTCGAGTATATAGGTACACGGGACTGATAATAATGACGGCTAATTCGACAACAATACTACAACTACTTTTCGGCGGTCACCATTGCTGATAAGCTGCGCCGAGGTTTTGCTTAATGGGCAATTAGGGAAGCACGACTCGGCCGGGTATTGTCATCGCGGTTCGGGTAATAGTCCAGACCGCGATGATGGCAATACCCCACCGTGTCAGATAGCTATTCGAAAAACCATTTAAATACTTGTATTCAAATAATTTAAATTAAGAAGTACCGAATTGTATAAATCACAAGTCGCAAAAAAATAATAACTCAATCAATACAACAGTTATAATACAATATTTTTCAGTATTTATTGACTTATCCAAATAAAAAATTAAATTTGAAATTATTCTGTTGCAACTAGTTTTTCTCTTTAAGAGGAGGTCACACACCCGTTATTTTCTTCAAAAAACCCGCCTTGCGCAGATTAATTTTACAAAGGCTATAATTAAAACTAAGAAATCAAATTTTTACATAATATAGACAACACCATTGTCTGTGCTCTACCATCGCCCTTTTTTTAATATTTCAACCAGTTAATGAATGGCTGTATTAACTATATATGTTGCCTGAGAAAAACTAATTCGCGCAAGGCAGTTTTGAAGGGAAAAAATTATAATTTATCCTATGGAAATGACTGTGATTGTCTGACAAAAAAAATGGCAACCAACAAAGTATCCTCATTACTGTATTAATAAATATGCATTATAGTTCAAACTCTAAGATCGTTTCAGTGTAAAGTATGCCTAAAGGCGTTCTCCCAACCGGGTTATCTCATAACGCATAAAAGGACACACTAGATCGGAGAAATGTAAAAATTAAGAAAAAAAATTGTTCTAAACTAAGTTTATAAACATTTTTTTTTTAGTTTATTGTATATTTTATGTACTACACAACACGTTTTGTAGACTACTTTGGAATAGAAACATAATATGTTATTGTACAAAAATAGAACCTGTAAGTGTTATTGATGTTGAAAAAAAAAATATGTAAATAGATTCCACTTTCTTGTGTTAAAATATATGTTTACTAAATTTAACTTAGTAAATGCATTTTTATTACAGTCACGATGTCCTTTAAAGGTAAATGAAAATTAAACACACATACCTAGCTTACTAGGCTGTGTAATAAAGATAGTTTTATGGAAATAAAATATGTGCACTAAAAATACCATTTTAGTAGGAACTGGGTTATAGAAGAGTTATTTGGCATAAACACCATCGGTTATTAATCACCCATTATCCATAACACTTAGACGGAGCTAGACGGAGATATTATCAAATATCATGTCTGAGTAATCCAATAATATAATAATATATCTAATTAATAGTATAATTTTTTTTTAATTCTCTTAAAATGATATTAAACAAATGTTTCAAAATACGATACGTCATAACGACTTATATAACTATAAAATCCCTGTTTCTTTTCAAATAAACATTTATAACCTACTGTTTGTGCAATATTATTTTAATTTATAAAAAAAAAGAAATATTACTACAATTTAGTAGGAATTTAAAAGGGGACACATCTGTACTAAATTTCAATAGGCATAGACATTATTAAGGACATCATCTACATAATAGTTATTACAACTCATTACGATACCGTTTTTTTTTTAAATTGTCAACCAGCCAAAAGTTGGATTCATCTCTATAGCTCTGCTTCAACATTTACGGAATAAAATGTACTCATTTCCAAATGATATACGCTAATCCTATTACCTATTGGTTCAAATTTTCCGTTCTGACTAGAGGAGTTCTCTATATGAGATATTTGAGATATTTATTCTCTATATGATATTTCTTCCATGTAAGTGGTCATGGTAGATGACACGTTTAATTTCATCCATTGTATCCCTTTTAATCGACTATAATGTTTTTTAAACCTTTAAATATTATTCCCTTTG
This sequence comes from Adelges cooleyi, assembly GCF_023614345.1. Lineage (NCBI taxonomy): Eukaryota > Metazoa > Arthropoda > Insecta > Hemiptera > Adelgidae > Adelges > Adelges cooleyi. The sequence goes on from NW_026095978.1 coordinate 2,982,094, forward strand.
TCTCAGTAATAGCTCTCAGCAAAAATCATGAATATTTTATACAGTTAACGGAAACCCAACTCAAAAATTGTAAAGTCTTAGTCTTTTCATTGTGAACAATAATTTGATTTTAAATTTACATGTTTACTGCTATTGATAATTTTTACCAAAAAAGTCAATTGGCTTATTTTGAAATAGTGTTACTTAAATTGCAAAGCGCCGAAATAATATGGACAAAATGTCAACAAAATTTCAAAACTTGGAAAACCGGTTCGAATTTTACTTAGAGGGTTTTCGTTTTAAGAAAAGCTAGATTGTAATAAGCAATGTGTACTTTAGATTCCATGTAGAGCTTAAGAGGTCCTTAATTTCATTGATGCGATATTTCTTTTTATGGTTTTTGGATTTTCTTCAAATACACAGACTACTGGACTTCATTAGAAATTAGCATACTAACAGAGTATTTGAAAATTTCACGAAGCTTACAAATTCGAAATGGTACTTGGATTGATATTACTGTTTAAATATTATTTTTACATTATAAAAAGTGACTAGTTACAAAACAAAAGTCATTGGTTTTGTTTACGGGTTTGAACCGTGGACTGATTTGCTGGGATTCGGTAATTATTCAATAAATAGTGACGAAATATAAGAGCAAAATAGTATATTAATCAATCAAATTTACATTTGTATGTGAACATGTGAAATATTACATACATGCAGTAATTCGAGAACAGTTAATGTTATAATCAAACTATCAAGGAAAATAATGTCGAATAATGGCATTTTGAACTGTTTCCGCTGCGTATGACCCATCTAAAAGTATAAAATATTAATTATTATACATTTTATAAACAAACAAATCAGGCCAATTGAGTTAAAAATAACAATGTTACACTAAAAAAAATGTCTTTGCTTCAAATAATCGTACGAGTAGAATAATGTAATATCAATTAATTTGTTAGTTTTTTTTCGAGTTTTGATATTTAGTTTGAAAAAAAAAATAATTTACATCTATAAAAATGACAAGTTTTATTATCATAATGTTTCTGCAATAGTTTTTGAACATTTTACTTGACACATTTATTGAATATTATTCTATTGTTATATTACTTTTCCATGGCTCTATGAATTGCTCATATGTAGGTAATTCCATGGGTACATGCGCTGTATTTTGTACTTCCGTGCATATTGCTATGACTTCTTCATAATATTTAAATAGACTATCATCACAACGCTGGATCTTTTCTTTTACTATTTCCTATTATTATAAGAGTAATAATAAGAAATTAAATAGTGTATTACAAGTTATAAATAAAACTGATTTCTCTTTAGCGAAATAAAAACTGCTATCTACAAGACACAAAAAGGCCAATGAGGTTTTTATATGCAACAAAACATCAATTTTATATTAGCTAACGTATTGATTTCATATTATTAGAGGTGCGATGGTAGTCAGTACCAACTTCACCATAAGGTGAGAACATACGTTTAACGTGTCAAACCCAATAATTGTGTAACTCTAATTGTAAAATCACTCTACTAAGTATAATGTAACGTCTTACGATAAACCAGTAAATTATATCAAAAATGGGAGAAGATTTTATATTTAAATTCTCTCTTACTGTATCAATAATTGGAAAAAATCGTTCGGAAATGGTTCTTCTATTAAACATATTTTTATATGTAAAGAATCAGTGTCAAAATCATTTACTATAAAAAAGAAAGACAATAGTTATCGAGACCAGAAATGAAAAAATGGAAAATGTCTAACTTTTTTTAAAGTTTGAATATTTTGAATATCTCACAAAACCAACCTAACAAGCCTTTTATCTGAAATATAGTATTATGGTTTTTATTTACACGTATTCCCGGTTCTTTTGTAGCAGCAAACGCTAGGGCTAAGGTTACAACATAATCCTTTCGAAACATACGGTCTGAAAGTACAAAATATTATACATTTTTTAACAAACGAATCAGATCAATTGAGTTGAGAATAACTATGTGGTATACTAAAAAAACATCTATATTCAAAATAATAGTAGTTTTTAGAATAATAATGTAATAAAAATTAGGTCCCAATTTTCTCAATTTTTTATTAGGTTTTATTAGTTACTAACTCATAGCTTAAAAATAATACTTTTTTATAGTTATTAAAATGACACACTTGATTGTTAATGATGATTTTTTTTCAATGGTTTTTAACCATTTTACTCAACATATTTATTATATATTTTTATAAATTGTTTAATTACTTGATTTTAATTCCAGCCTTCTAAACACATCAATACTGGTGAAGTCTCTGGGTGTTATATTAACTGCCTTAGCTACTTTGACACATATAGCTTTTATTTTCTTAAATGGTACGAAGGTTTCTGGCCCCAAATTATTCTCGACTATGTCTCTAACCAATCTCTATAATTTTCAGAATATGAATTTATTTTTAAAATGTATTTTATAATTAACACTAAACCTAATCCTTCTTTAGCCAACCAAAACGCCAAACTATGAACAAACGTTTGGAGAAACCCCCTCCCCTTGGAATTTTTTGAAACGTACCCAGCATGTATGTTACGATAAAAATAATGTTCTTAACTTGTTTTGGGTTTTTTTCGATTATTTTGGCCAAAAAAAAAATAAATTTTAAATAATCTTTTTGTCGTAACAGACATGCAGCATAAGTTTTATTTTAGGAAATTTGTTTTAATTTAAATTATTCATTTCTGTAAAAAATGGAAGAATTCTTTTTGTAAGCTTTTTATATTTATTTTTTTGTTTTGTATGTAAGAATCCAGTAACAAAATCATTTTATGGTTTGAGAGAAAAACAATATCATTCGAGAAGGTGAGAATTTTTATACTAATAATAAAAACCTATACTTTTTAGAATTACAAGTGTTAAACCTATTTTAAATGGGAGAATTAAAAGTTTGAATATTTTAAATACCTAAACACAAACAAACTAACGAGCTTTTTATTTGTAGTATAGTTTTATATTTTTATTTACATTTAATTCTGGTTTTCCTATAGCTATATACGATAGGATGGCGATTTCAACTTGATCATTGTCATATTGAAAACCTGAAAGTACATAGTATTATTTATTATTAAAATAACCAAATTTAACAGCAAGGGAATTGAGAATAGTTTCGTGTTACAATTGCAAAACTTTTGTTTTTTATGTTATTGTAATTTAAGAATAATAAAGTCAAATCACATTATATATTCATAGTGATATTGGTTAATGAACTTATCACATGATAATTATTACATTTTATAATTTGTTTTGTACATCATCAAAATGTACCCGTTTTTTAAAAGTTTTTATTTTGTTTAAGAGTTATGATTTTTTGGTTAAAATTTTATTTTTATTTTCAACTATATAAATAACAAAATCGATTTGTAAATTACCGAAATCAATATTATTTTCATTGGTTATGCCATATTTTTCGTAGATTTTTTGTTGTACTTGGAGTACTACTTCATTTAATTGACTAAAGTTCATTTTGCCATCGTGGTCCAATTTTGGCGCGATCAAGTCTTTAATCATAGTCTATAATTTTCAGAATAAGTGTAAAAGTATATTCAGTATAAGTGAAAAATATTTTTCAAAGCGTAACTGGAGATTGTAAGAACATTAAATACATTTTCTAAACAATATATCGCTTCTTCAGTGGAACAATAGTGCAAGTGCAAATTTTTGACTTTTTGACTTAAATACGAAAACAGTATGATAACATTGAATTTTATCGAGTAAAACCGTGGCATAAGTGTAATACTTATTATTGACCGCTAGAGAGCAGTTTTGTCGTTTACCATCGTGTACGGTTACCATTGCACTAAAATTTTAAATCACGTTTTCTGTTGAACAGTTAAATTTGCACTTACACAGGCGCGTAGCTAGGAATTTTTTTTTGGGTAGGCCCACTATAAGCCATTGATAAACAAAGTTATTAATGTTTATTCTTATTAATAATTAATTTCTTTTTCTATATATATGAGGCATTCTAAGTAAAATCACGCGGTCATCGGCCTGACCTCAAATTTTGTTGAAATTTTTTTTTTTAAATTTTCTTTTAGTCTTATATAGTACTCTCATTTTTTGGAAATTTTTATCACTAATCTTTGCCCCAAAAATAGAGGTTTCTTAAGTTATTTTTTAAAAAAATCGATTTCGACCAATTTTTAATTTTTTAAATTTTTATCATAAAATCAGAGACCTAAATCAAATCTTTTCGTCTAATAAAGAGAGTGGGCCGAGATTTATTTATTTATTTTTTTTTAATAATGAAAATTTTCCCGGTCGGTCACCCATCCTGTATCAAGCATAATAATTATCCAAATTAAAAATTATACGTCAATCGTTCGAAAAATTATTTGTCGGTCATTTGAATAAAATCATGATTTGAAATAAATATTTAGGTAAACAATTTTCTAAATAATATCCATCTCTGTATAAAGTTAAACAAGAATTTCAGCGTTATATCTCGATCATAATAAATAATAAGTGCTGGTTTACTTACAATCTGTTCTTCAGTTGGAAGGACACCTTGACATTGGAAAAAGAAAGACGCCACGTAGAAAAACAGTATACTTTTCAAATACATGTTAATTTATCAAAAAAATAAACTCAGATTCAGAATGTTAAATTGTAAGTTTTGGAAATAAAAACTGTTTTGAAACTATTCGATACTTATGAAGATTTTATAATGTAATTTGAGTATTGTATTATTGATTGGTGACTGTGATTCAAATAGTATGAATTAGCGCAGTACCTACTATAAGAAAATATACTTCAGGACTGTACACTGTTTCAAATTTGTTACTATTGTGTTGTGCCTTTAAAGTAAACAGTAGATATTCAAGAACATTGTTTGTTGCACGGTTTACTCATGTGCAAAACATATGCATATATTGCCAACGTTTTTCGATAGTGTTCTGTCTAAAAAATATTTCATACAATTTAACTTTTTATACTTCTTCTTTAGTATTCAACCCTTAGATTGGTTTTACAGCATTCTACTTCCGTACTCCCTCCACTCTTCCCTATTACTGGCCATTCTCTTCAGTTCTCTATAGGTTCTCAGTCCGGCATCTTTAATAACTTTATTTATTATCGTTGTTCTTGGACGTCCTCAGCCTCTCCTGCCTTCTATTTGTCCTTCCAAAATTGTGTGGTGTAGTTCCTCCTCGTGTCTTAGGGTATGTCCAATAAGTCTTCATCTTCTTTCTTTGATTGATTCTTTTTATACTATAACTTTTAAATATAGAATATTTTTGTTAGTACCTCTCGGTTTGAAAGGGGAAAGGATAAACTATTTTTGGCCAATTAGGTTACTTTAAGTTTTTACTTATTGGTTAAAAACAATTATGAGTTTCAACATACACAAAAAAAATTAAATGATAAAAATCCACCGTGTATAAACAATACTTTCGCAGCTCCGCATCGTAGCTGAACATAATATACAATATTTACAATTTTCTCAATTGAGTCAAAGAAATCGTTTCAAATTGGTTAATAATTAAAAATTGTTTTCGCTTAGTTATCTAATCAATGCTAAAAACATAATTGGAACATTTTTGTGTTTTTTCAGCTTCAGTTGTGTCTGGACCCACGATATCTCGTAAACCGCTGAACTGATTTCTTCGTGTAGCAACTATATATATCAGAAATCATACCTGGAAGGTACATTAATAGGCCAAAAATAAAAATAAATCACCCCTTCCCCATCAAAATCGAGAAAAACACCCAAAAAATTTACAAATTTTACAACTTAAAATTACGATGGTCTACAACTTTTTTTAAAATAGTCGAAAAAGCTCCAAATTTATATGAATTGTACTATCGATAACCATAAACAAACCAAACAAAAATCATAAACCCTTCCTCCTTGAAGGGATAGAATTATTTCTTTATTTCACTTTTTTAAGCAAAATTTTAGAGATTTAGATCTGAAAATTAGACCGAAGATAGATCTAAAATGGAACTATAACATATACAATTTTCTCAAAAATCTGTAGTCAAAATTTTTTTTTTATTAAGGAAAAACATAAAAAGTAGTAAAAATTGCATCTTTTTTGTTTCGATCGTGGTATCCTTTTTGTTTAATTTTCCAAAGACACGGTTCAGAACGATAAATATCAATAAATTCTTCTGTTTACTCACGTAGTTTTGTTGGTCATAATTTAAACTGCAAAGATAATATTATATACCAATCAAATGTTGTGTTTTATGGTAAAAAAATTAATTATAATGAAAATGTAAACACTATATAGTCATGATTATTTGGTCAAAATATTTAAATTTGGCTTACAATATTAATGACATATAAACTTGATATTAGTTCTGATTGCTGATGGCATGCTTTCGGACGAAGATGATGAAGATCAACCGGATATCGGTAATTAATATTTAGTGGAAGTAGTACATTATTTTTATATTTATTTGTAAATCTATTATTTTTAGAAATTCAAAATTTAAGACCAGATACATACAGAAAAATACCCAGTGTGCACAAGTCCGATGTGTACGTAGATAACTTACACTATAAATACTTAAAAAAAGTGAATACCGCAGAAATGTTGGTATATAACATCACACAATTGTAAATGTTTATTAAAAGCTTTACCTTCTTTTTAGGTATTTGGTTTGCGAAAAGCAACGTAGGTAACAAGAAGGCTGATGGTTACTGTCCTTAATTTTAATATTTTTTCGTTCGAGATTTATATTAAAAACATTTTAAGAAAAAAAAATGTAAAATTATGATATTTAGTAAATAATGTAATTTGTGTGAATTTGGGGCCCTTGCCCCCGACGGCACTGCCCCTGCGGTGTTAAAATTGTGGCAAATTGGTTTTGCTAGATTATTTTTTATAATAAAGGTAACAGCTGTTTGGTAGGAAAGTTGTTTTAAATGTTAGCACATAAAATATCTTATACAGGTTCTCAACGTGGTAATCGCAGCTTTTATTTAAAATGAATCTCAAAATATTATTTTGGGCGATTTGTAATTTATTAAGATTACATTTGTTTGCTGCACCCAATGCTTTGTATGCCATTTTAACTAGGTTACTGCTTAAAGTAGGCCTTGGCTGTTAAAAGACATAAGAAAGTTTTCTTATTTTTGTTACTAATGAATTTAGGTCCATATATATTACCTAATAAATATACTATAAATGTTTAGTGTATCACATCCAAGCTAATAAGGACAATTTTTCTTTTCAAATATTATAGGTTTAAAAAATCATAAAAGAAATGTAATTTTCTGAAATTGATACTCGAATAACTGCTAAATTACAATAATTAAACTTTGAATAGCAATAAAACAAGTCCGGGTACACATATGTGATATGACCTTGAAATTTTATAAAACGTCTAAGAAACATATTAATAAAAACCAATATTTCATAATTGTTGTTTTGATATTTGACAACAATTAATCTTAAAGCCATTTTGAAATTCCAACTAACTCGAAAGTAAGTTTGTAAATATTAAGTTTTCTGGTTACAAAACTTTTTAAGTTATTTTTCTCCGAGTTATGGGCAGATTTAAAGCAGATAATGAATATTTGTAAAAAATTTGCCTCTTTCCGTTCTCCTTCAATAACTATGTGTTAAAAAATTTTATTTTTTATCTTAATGTTTCATATTTTGTAAAATTGCCTAGCTAATACATCGGCCTCTTAATATTATTATTTCTTGATGGTTGCGTTTTTTTTTCGGAAAAAAAAATTTTTGAACCGCTGTGTAAATAATAAAGGTGTAAAAAACCGCACAGCAACGATAATATTATGAACAAAACAAACAAAAATCGATAACCCACGAATGACTAACGTACTGTGACAATAATATATATGTATATACTGTTTTTTAAGAAATACCCTTGAAACAATAGTATATTATAATATAAATGTATTTATTCAGTACCTACCTACTGCTGCGATCGTTATAATATAAACGATGTTTTTTTTTTGGTGTACAGAAAAAATAAAAAAGCGTAGGATCTATGATAGGTATCTTAATCTAACATAATAATGTGTAATAGGTATTATAATATACTACACAATCATGTTATACGGTCAGGGCCACGTCTTGGTCGGGCGACCCTGATAACATAATATTGTTATCACAATATTATAGTTAATAACACAATATCGTAGTAAAATCCATGGCCGCAGCTGTTATCTATTCTGATGTAGCCGTTATCACTTATCATTGTGCAGTCGAGTGTCCCCACATAACGGCAACAAACAGCTTACTGCAGCAGTAGGTACCTATTAACAATGTTTAGCGAGCAACAGCAGCAGCTGTCGTAGTTTGAAACATTTTGCCTTTTTTGGGTATTTTTTCACTGTCCGTCAGTTGAAAAGTAAAAACAACAATATTAACATGTTAAACACATTTCGTTATCGTTAAGTGCACCGTCGAAACGTTTCCGCGTAGATATCAGTGCGTCGAAAACATTTAATGATTTCCGATCGTTTTGTGAAAGTAAGTCCGATCGAATTTTCTAATTCGCTCGTGGTCATGTTTTCTATTAACTATTATTACTATTGTTTCCCCGTCATTCAAGTAAAATATCATCACACAAACACTTTCCCCCACCTTTAATTGCTATAGTCTAGGTTCAACCCGCGATTCGCCCTGGAAATCTGTTACGGCGCCTGTCATGTAAAATTATAACACCCTCGTACGACCGATCCGAATTTTTGTATTTTTAAAACATCCCATTAACTAAATAGTTAACATATTTTTTTGTAAGATATCACTGTTGTCTGTGTAAATTTTATCTTTCAATCATTGTGCGACATATTACGTAGTAGCCGTTTTTGCTATTTGAAAGTATTAAGCGTGCTCCTGGTCATTTTTATTTTGTTGCACAGCCACCAAATTGATGAAACCAGTGCGACGACGTACGACTAATGGCGGTATCAGTTAATTTTTTTAGTATCAGCGCAATTCAAGTATCATAACGGATGTTCAGTCTTAACTGATCGTATTAGTACTGGTAATATAACTGTTATGGATAATTTGTTTAATGAAATCGATTCGGTTAATCGTTAGAATGCATTAGGTTTTTTGTACATTTTACTAATCTGATAACAAATAATATGTTATCTTTGAATATTTTATGATACAAGACAATTAAAATTTCAATTTAAAAACAAATCATCCGCATTAGAATACTGGTAGTCTTAACTAACCAACCAATAAATTATTTTTTAAAAAGTTTAATCATGTGAATTTTTTTTTTACAGAGAATAAGTCCATAAGAAATGGCCAATCCCAATAAACATGTTTGTAAATTACGTGAGTATTATCATTATCGTTGTGCAATCTGTATTTTTGTGTTAGATAATTATTACTAATTAAAATTTTATTCGTTTAGAAGAATTTTCCGCTCACAATGCAAACGTTTCATGTTTGGCTCTCGGTCAAAAGTCGGGCGGCCGAGTGTTGGCTACTGGTGGCGCAGATAACAAAATTAATTTGTGGGCTGTTGGAAACGAGAATTGTATCTTGGTAAGTGATAGTTTTTACGGTCGACTAGCTTATTATAGCAATGTTACTGAGAGATTTTACGTATCTACAATTGTATATACAGTGCAAGACACTAATTATAGACATATCGTATTTGTTTTCCCGTCGCATATTTTTCTTGAAAATTTAATTTTCGTGTTTAATTTTATTTTGTTACTTATATCCGCATTAATGCAATTAATTTTTTTTAGAAAATATTACGTCAATTGAATTGTATGAATCGTTACGTATACTTTTTTCTAATCTCATCAGTTAGCTTAAAAATTAAATGTGGCTTATTAAAAGTGGAACTATAGGCTAAACTTGCATACTCTTGTAAATGTTAAGCCAAACTGATGACAACAGACGTAAATAATTGATGAAACAATGTATCAAACAAATATTTATTACAGAGCTTAAGTGGCCATGTAACGCCAATCGAATGTGTCCAATTTGATCATTCTGAAGAGTTGGTTGGTGCTGGTAGTCAAACGGGCGCTCTTAAAATTTGGGATTTGGCCGCTCAAAAAATTTTACGCACCTTTAGTGGACACAAGTCGGCTGTAAAGGAGTTAGATTTTTATCCTTTAGGCAATTATGTGGTGTCGGGTTCCGCAGACACTAGTATTAAGGTAACTGTTATTATATAATATTATGTTTGTATTAAATGATAATTATTTTTTGCACTATATCTAGTAAAACATTCTATTTTTTTTTTTACCTCGACAGCTTTGGGACTACCGACATAAAAATTGTATATACATGTATAAAGGTCACGAGGGACCTTTGTCGTGTTTAAAGTTCAGTCCGGATGGCCAGTGGATAGCTTCTGCGGGCGAAGATGGTGGTATTAAGGTAATTGAAATTATTAGTTTATTGTTCTACATGCTTTAAGTTTTTTTTAGCAAGTACATTTAATCAGTTAGATATAATTGATACACATGTATCCAACTATAATTTATTTTGCGAACAACAAAATTGAAATTTTAAAATTACTAGTTTCACGATGATTGTACAATATTTTAATAACTATCAGTAAATCAAATTTTTAAATTTTGATTAACATTAATTTTGATTAATTTAATAAACATTTCAAATGAAACTTTTAAATAGCGTGTAGGGGGTGAATCGACATTCGTGTCATAGTATAAAATATCTACACAATTGATTAGTAATTATTGAGTGTTATTGTAATAGGGTTTATTGTAATCGTTTATTTGGTGTTCTTCAAAATTACCCCTTCGGCATTTTTAAAAAAGTTATTGAGTTTTTCTTTAGTCAATCATTTTTTTGTTTATAAATACATATAGCAAATGAATAAGTATAATAATTGAATGCTTGTGTAAATGTTATAATAAATTGATAATATTTACAATATAATAACAAAATAAATCATTAATAACCAAGAAATATCTGAAATTTTTTATTTAACAAAAAAACCGCGGCAGCTCTGGCCATTGGTCGAACAGTGACTTAAATTATTCTTATTAAATAGTTACATATAGACTTAAAATTATATATAGTATACATGTTATATTTCTTTATATAAAGTAGATTTTTTTAGAAAGATAAATAGTTTTTGGATTGCGGTTGGTTCTGGACTGAAGATTTCATATAGGTGGGTGGTACCGAGGATTTCCGTACGACCTTGATGGTTACTTCTGCCCTTTATGAAGATGTGCTTGATTGTAAGTTGTACCCGCAGGTAGTGCAAATAGGAGGATCCTCCCTTGTCAATAGGTGTCGGTGAGTGAGTGAGGTATGGCCGATTCTTAGCCGGTTTATAGTTGTTTCTTGTCTTCTGGAGATGTCGGGAGGAGGGGGCCAAGGGAGTATTGATTTTTTTATTTCATTGAGTTTGTTTGTTTGATTAGACCAATATTGTTGCCACCTTTCTGTAATGAGATTTTTTATATGCTTTTTAGCTTTATGTGACATGTGTGAAAGTTTGGCAACCTCGTCGGCTTTTTCATTACCTGCTATATTGCAATGTCCAGGAATCCACATGAAAGATGTGTTTACCAGCGGACCGTGCAATGTGACAGGAGTTTTGGATATTTCTTGCTATATCGGTAGGGTTGGTTGTATTTTTAAGACTTGTTATTGCACTGAGTGAGTCGCTTAGTATAATACAGCGTTTGTCATCGACAGATTGTGTGAAATATTTGATTGCTTCTAGTATGGCTAAGGCTAATATCTGAAAATCTTTTATCTTCAATAAAAAGAAATAAAATTATTCCTATAATAAATAATAATAAAAATATTTATGCAGAACACAATAAATGGTTTCTTTGGAAAACGCTTATTTTGCCGGTTCTAAAAAAAGTTGCTGACGGATCTATTTACTATAAGGCCTACTTAATTTTTTTTTTTAATAATAAAATGGTGAATAATATTGCGTGTCCACATTTACTTTTTTTGTATATTATAACAAAATAAATGTTAATTAAACAAGATATAAATCTTTCATGCTTGATAAAATAATTTAATAGTGTTTAGATATCAATCAATAATAAATTAATTAATTTTGAACGTGTTCTCACCTAACAATGCTTATATTTATATTATATTGACATTTTTTTTTAAATTTCTTTTACGAACATTTTAGATTTGGGATTTGCGAGTGGGACGTATGCTGCACGAGTTCGACAAACTTCATAAAGCAACTGTCACTTCCATCCAGTTCCATCCTTTAGTATTTTTACTTGCCACCAGCGGAGCTGACAAAAAAATTAACATTTTAGATTTAGAAAGATTTAGCGTAGTTTCGCAAATAGAGACTGAAAAATCTACAATAAGGTAACGTAATGTGTGTTGCATTAGAACTGTGATTTTTTTTTAAAATTTTTTTTTATCAGTTAACGTTTACAGCATCAAAATATTAACTCTCCAATGATTTTATAGAAAGAATTCTTTTAATTCGTCTTTTAATTTTTTGTCATTAAAACAATCAAGTCTTTATTAAAGACAATTTATTTCCTGAAAATAAGACTTAAATTTTTTTAATTTTTTTAAGGGACCTTGCTACGTTTTTGTTCTTTACAATTGTGAACATGTTAGTGAACTAGTTAACCAGTTAAAAAAACCAACTCTTTGAAATAAATTTGTTCTTTTCAAGCTATAAATTTTAAACCTAACAATTAACTCGACTATTTGTTTTATTTTTTCCAGGTGTTTGCAGTTTAGTGCTAAAGGTGATGTCGTGTATGGCGGTGGTACAAACTACCTCGGAGTTTATGGCTGGGAACCGACGAGAACCTGTGATTCGTTAACTCTGGATTGGGGATCAGTTAATGAGTTAGCCGTAACTGATAATCAAATAGTATGTTTTTTTTGTAATTTGTTCAGATGTAGGTACCGTCAGTCACAGGGCCTGATAAATACATTTTGAACCATAAAGCAAAATACCTTAGAGACCCCTTTCCATGTTTAAATAAATACCTCCCCAACATTTATATTTCATTACTACTACTGGAAACCACTTAATTGAGTAATAATACCAATTTTTTTTTTTTTTTTGAAAAAGTAGCCACCATAAGAATTATGTTTAATTTTCACCATCACAGCTAACCATTAGAAAGTACTTATCACATTTTAAATTTCAACCCCGATTTGTTAAAAAAACACAAAACAACTCCAGAAAGCGTATTAAAAAGCATTTTTGATTCTGTATATTTATTTCCTACTTAGCCTAATTTTTATAGCTGTTCCTTCCTATAAGTTCTCTAGAAATCGTCTGAAATTCCTCCTCTCTATACATAGGACACAATAATTATTTTCCACCCATAAACAAGACATTAGCCTGATAGAATAGTACGCATTTGTATTGTATTATCAAACAATGAGGAAAACTGCAACTTATAAATTTTGAATAATATGGTGTTGGGATACTTAAACCAGCATTAGTTACACGACCTAATACAATTCATGCTACACAATTCTTAATTTTTTAATTTTATATTATAATTTTGTATTGCTTATAAAATAAGAAAAACCTATTGGCTATAAGATAGTGTAATTGAAATGAGGTCCCTTTAATTTGGGGGCCATAAGCTCGTGCCTATTTAGCTTAATGGGAAATATGGCCTCGGGTACCGATCAATGTGGTAATACTACACTCCACCTTTCCTACTACCCTAAACGTGAAACTTCAATAACATAAAAAGTAGTTATCCAAAACTGGTTATCGACTAGTCAAAATATTTTGTACATTTTTCTCACTTTAAGAAGTTAATGAAATGAATCATCATCATGTAGCTTAACGGGCCATGAAGGCCCAACGCTGCCATCATGAAATGAATGCAATACTAAATAGTATTTAAGTTTTAAAAGTTGGTATAAAAATAATTAGTTTTGGAGGAACAGTAGGAACATAAAAAATTTATATCATATAAAAATACTAAGAAAAAAAAATGAAATTATTAATTAAACCCGATATTATGTTAAGTGGTTCCCGATAAAATTATCATCTTGTATACATATCATTGTTAAGTTTTGGCTTTTGATTTAGCCATTTATTATGTTTTAATTTCTATTTAATCAGGTGGGAGCTACTCATTATTCAACTAATGTTTCGACGTGGGTGATCAACCTGCCCGAAGGTTATCCATTTAAAAATCAATTTTCCCCTCCGGACAAGTCGTTGAAAGCCAGCAACACCATGTTCACAAGAGATGCTGGAGTCCGGAAAAGTTTCAATAAACAAAAAACTCGAGAAATCATCAAACCCAAGTAATATTTTACTATTTTCAATGTTTTTTTAATTTTGTTATTATTTACATTTTATTATTTATATTTTCCAGACCTAATATGAAGTTGATCGACGAGAGCGAAACAGAAATCGAGGAGGACAATCAAGGGGTTATTAACAACGTTATCGATTATCATTCAGTGTTCAAACCGAATAGAACTCGTAAGGAACTGTTTATTTCACTTTATTAGTTATTATCATCTTTTTATCATTATTTTTTAGTTTAAACTTTTGTTATTGACCTATTCCACGACAAATCATAAAAAGCCGTAGAATAAATGATAAGAAAAAAAATATACAAATTTAAGCATATTTCATTTTTGTTTTTACACAAGTTAACTAAGATTGTGCGAACAATTTTAATTTTTAGTCCCCAACCAGTCTGTGCGATAAGATGTGGAATGATACTTTAGCGTTGACTTTTTGTTTGTAATAATAATAATTTATTATTTTATTTTAGTAAATCGTAGTCCAACTCCAAAATCTCCAATGTCAGAAGATGGTATGTACAGTACATAATGAAATTTTTTATATTATTATAAACTATTATTTTATTTCAAATTGTCCACAAATTCATATTATGTGCAGTCGATATTTAAAAAAATAATAAAAACTATTATTCTAATAAAAATGAGCAAGGCCCAGTGCGTTAACCGATTTACTGTACAAAAATTCTTATTGACAATATTTTTTTGTTTTTTTTAGAAACGATCGTATCGTAAAATCAATGTCTGAAGAACGTTTAGAACGGCATAAAGCAGCTAAATTTAATGATATTATAAAACGCTTTAAATTAAATAAAACAAAATTAGAGGTAAATTTTTGATAAGAAAAAATACGGGAAATTGAAAAAAAATAATTGAAATTCAAATATCTTAAAAATTTCTAAAACCGAAATGAAACAGAATTTTTTCTAATTCTAAGAAAAATTAACAAACAAAATATTAATAAAAAAAATATAGTGATATGCTGTACTATACAAATTAAATATTTTTCTATCCCAAATCGTTTACTTTTGAAATGTATTTTTTTTCATAAATTCATATTATACATACTTAAGTAAATCCAATAAAACTTGGCGATAACTATTTTATAAAACCACATTTAATATTTTTCATTCATTTAAATAAATAGTTTTTCCAAGTATCAATTAAAAAAAAACATTTTAAAAACTTTATTTGAATAAAACTATTATTATGACCATAAATTAACATGTTTTTTTTTTCTTTCAGATAATTTGAGTCCTATATTAAAGAACCCTCCGATTGACTGTAAGTAATAATTTGGATAGTTTATTAATAAATAAAAATATATTAATTAGTAAATAAAATAAGTTTTTTTTTTTTTAGTGAATAAAATAAATTCGGTCAATAAGTATTCTCCATCGTTAGACGATTTGTCCAAAGAAGACGAACAGAAACATACGTTTGGTAAGTATTATATTTTTGTATTGTGTGTTTATTTGAACAACAACCAATCAAATAGCATGTCTTTTAGATATACCACAAGCTGTGTTGATGCACACTAGTTATTCAGAGGCCGAAACGTCGTCAATGGAATCTACGCCGTACGAATCGTTTCATATGGCGCATTCCGATAGAGACATCAATTCGTCGGGGATTATCAGTGATTATCATAGTCCTCATTCTTTGTACAACTCGCCGAGTATGGTCGAACATTCTGATCCCCGAATAAACCCGTACATGACTTCTTCGGTCTCGATGCGAAGTGTCACGGCGGCAAACATAGCCTCCGAAAGTATAACGCGACGTCCTTCTTCATTGCCAGTATTTAAACAAAACGGTAAGTGTGTGTGTGTGTGTTAGACTTAAATTAAAACTGGATTAGTTTTTTTGTTTTTTTTTAAGTAGATCTTGAATCCATATTTGTTTTTAAATATCGGTTACCGGTGTTTAAAGCTGATAACCCAAAAATAATTATTATCAAAAAACAAAAAATTTACTTTGAAAACAATATTTAATAATGAAAAAAGTAAATATCTGTTTTATGTTATATTTCTATTATAAGTAAAAAATCTAAAAACTTTTTAACGTTATTAGAAATTTCTTTCTTTCTTTTGGTCCCAGTATTTTTTTTTTTATAAAACAAAATAGTCGATTTTTATCCGCGTTCAATCCTAAATAATAAATTTACAAAGTTTTAAATCTCTAAACTTATTTTTGACTAAGTTATAAGGGACTTCGTCGATTATTTCTACAAGTACGTTGTATAGTAAAGGTGTAACAAAACAACGAGAAGTTTGACTTTATAATTGTCCATTTTTAGATATCTTAACATAATGAAAACTTTAAAACGTTTCAATATATAAGTGTCGTCTTGCATAAAGATAAAACATTTTTTTTTTACAATAACTTATGCGTTTCCTTTCCTTGGTGATTTTACAATAAAATGTATGGTATAAACAAAAATATAAAAGTGTCTTATTATCAAAACGGAAATTAAAATTTTTTCAGCATAATAGTTCAAATAACTATAAAATGCTTACCTAAAATAGAAATATGTGTTATAATGTTAATTGTATTTAATGTTGAATAACTGCTGTATTTGTTTAAACCTATTATATTCGCCACCGGTCAAAAGTAGTATTTATTTAATAATCGGAACTTCCTTGTAGCAACTAAAAAAAATTATGAAATTTTATAACTTACTGTTAAAATATTTTTGAAAATTGTAAAAATTTAAAAATTCACATTATTTAGCCAGAATATCAAATATTAATATCAGAAAATGTTTTAACAAAATATCTATAAAAAATAAACTTTTTATTGGTATTTAAAAATTATTACTAAAATATTTAAAAACATAATTAAAGTTTAAAGTCCGATGAATGTTTCTAAAATCATGTTTTAAAAGACTTTTTTATATTAAAGTAACGGGTTTTTTACAATATTTTTTAAATAATTATACAAATATGTTAAAAAAAAAAAAATCAGTATTTGCACTTCTACTTAGATACATATTTAAAATGCTATTGGAAATTTGTTTAAAATGAATTTTTACTTGAATACTTTTTAAATGTATTTTTCACAACATTTTTTGAAAATTCTTTTTGTTGTCCAGATAATTTCGTTTATGGAAATAAATACACTTCGCCTCAGTTGCAAAGAAAAATCTCTCAAGACGAGACCACTTCGCCTCATATATCCCATCACAGACGGATGTTACCCGCTGAACCCACTGTGGTTACCCAAGAGCACAAAAAGACTGATAGGCTAACGAAGAAATACAGTTATCCGTTGGACGACTTTGAAGACCTGAAAGACGTACAATTGTTTTTATAATAATTGTTTGTAATTTTTCACAACTAGAGTTGTTATAATTTGAACATTTTCTTTTTCACAGAACTTAAACACAATTACTGACGAAAGTGACATCCTGGATTATCTGTCGAAAAATCATAGATCCACTATGGGAGTGCTCAAGGAAAGACAGCGCAATCTAAATATTATACAGACAATGTGGATAAACAAAAATTTCAAAGTAAGCGTCTAATGTCAATGCTAATTTTAGAATATCAGCAATAGATCATTTTTTTTTTTAACTACAATTTCATTTCTTTTCATTTCTTTTAGTCTGCAGTCAATTCAGCCGTCTCGATGAACGATGACGCTCTTATAGCCGATCTTATATCGGTCCTCACACAGCGGCCGTAATATATTATTTCAGGGTTTGTTTCGCTGACATCTTGATAATGGTTTTCTTTTAATTTCTAGGAAATTATGGTGCCTTGACGTTTGTAGTATGCTATTGCCATCGATATCAGATTTAATTCAGAGCGGTAACGAAGCGTAAGTTCTTCAAAGACTAGATATTTAAGAAGTAAAATTCAAAAATTTTCAATTTACTTTTACAGTTATGATTATCCAAAAAAAAAATATTATTTAAAATACAATTTTTATTTTAGTGAATCAAATAGTTATTTTAATTTAAATAATTTTTTAATAACTGCATTATTAGTTTAAATTAAATAATATTACTATTTAATAATATTAAATTATTTGAAATAACTTTTACATAAAACCTCAAATAATTTGTAGTTAAAATACATTTTTATCTGAATATATAAAATATTTTGTATTTTTAAATAATTTTCTCACTACAAATTAGTTCGATTACATTTATTTAAATATTTTTATTTTCTTTACTTATTTCCATTTGTATGTAAACAAAAACAAACTACTCAAGTTAATAAGTACAGGTTTATTTAAATACTGTTTTTTTATTTTTAGTTCTTGATTTTTTTTTAAAAATAATTTATCAATTAAAATAATTATTTAATTTTTGTTTAAAGAATAATTTAATAAATTTTTGTTCAGGTTTGATTCTAATAAATATTTTTTTTATTTATCGAACTCTTTGTGAATAAATACTTATTAAATAATAATACTGGTCAAGCTACATTTAAAGATACTAAGTTCCATTAAACATGTACTCAAAATTAATTATTCAACAATTTCATCCTCTAACTCTGATTTTTTAAAAACTATTACGATAATCAGCGATTTATAGATTACATGCGAGAGTCCTTAATTTATATATTAATTTAAATAAATTACATGTATTAACATTTAAGGTACAAATTGGTTTAAATTTTACATCTTGTATTTCAGGTTTATTAACGTCAGTTTTAAAGCTATAAGGGACATACTACAGTACTTTATGCCAGTCATCAAAAACAACATACACAGACCTTCGGGCATAGGAGTAGATTTAATGCAAGAAGAACGGTTAGTAATGTTCAATAATAATATAATTATCGAAGAGCCATTAAATAATAAATACTAAGAAACTATCCCGTTAATAGACACCACAATCTGGCTCTTCGGCGACAAGCTAACATTGTATCATAACATTTGTATTATTTAATTTAATTTTTAATAATTATTTATATTTTTTTCTAAACAATGCCCAGGTTTGAATATCGGAGGTCTAGTATTAAATAAACATAAAAAAAGTTTTTGTGCCGCTATTTAGTGCCGCTATTAAAAAATAAACACGTTAAAACATAACGTAATTCAAATTAAATAGAACGGGCGGTCCGTAATAATGTGCCTGTTAAACAAGGATCGTATTGTCGATCATAATATTATTATAATTAATAAAATTGTTAAAACCGTGTGGTTTCAGGTGCAACAAATGCCGCAAATGCCACGGCATATTGATGAACATCAGAGCGTTTGTGCTGAAGAGACAGACCGTCCAAGGGAATTTGGGTCATATGTTCAGACAGCTGCACATGCTTCTACAATCTATAGATATTTAATTATTAACAACAGTAATATTATAGTTTGTTAACCATGCACTTAAGTCGCCTAAGTTGAACTAATCTTCGTTAAATCTAGAATTATTATTATTACTATAATTTTTGTTTTTTGCCAGTATTATTTTTTCATACTTTAAAATAATTAACCTATTGTCTACAGTGGTTCTTTCGATCCGTTATACCCCCAAAAAAAAGACATCAATAATATTGTATTATTATTATAATTTTCCATCATTCCTTTTACGATGTGCTTTGAATGTACGTTTTCTTTGCTATTAATTATTTAAATAATTTAATCGTCGATTTTCACTTCAATTTATTTTTGTAAACTTAACACTGAAACGTAATGCTAAAGCTTTGTCGTAAATAATATAAACATACATCGGTTATTTGTTGTGAATTAGTGTTTGAAAATTATAAGTAAACAAAAAATGTACAAGTATGAAGTATTATATCAAAAAATTAGAAATTAATAATAAAAGACTAAAATTACAATAGCAATGTTAAATCCCAGAAATATTCATAAGCAAACCACTGAACACGTTAACGTATTCAATGATTCTTTCGGACAACGCTATATTTTTTAAAAAAATGCCGTAACTACCGAAACAATTTTTTTTTTTACTTAAAACATTCTTTTCCACAACAAAAAAAGACAATAACATTAGATATAATATATAATAATATTTAGCATATTTTTTTCTTCCGTATATTAATATAGACTGTTCTACTATATTTTGTATATATTAAAAAAAAAATGATTTGTACATTCACTTTATGTTTTCATAATACAAAATACTGTATTATAGAGTGTAATATTTTTAAACATAATATAAGAGATCTCGTTTCTGTTTTTTAGCAGAAAGTAGTCAAATAATAATAATTAACTTTTGTTTTATTTATTTTGTTTTTTAATTTTTTTGTTAAATGGTTTTTTTTTTTTATTATTATTCTTTTAAGTAACTATGTAATATTAATGTTTTATAATATTTTTAACCGTACTTAGGCTTCTGTAATTCACATGTAGCCGTTACGCTTGTCGATGGCACGATCCTCTTTTATTTTTTTCAATGAATTTCTCATAAAATAGATATATATTTAACGCAAACATCAAGAAATAGCATTTGTAAAAAATTAAGCAATACGAGGTTAATAATATCGATACAAATGTCCAGTACGATATTACTCGGTTTTGGCGTTTTTAAAATTGTATAATTTCTTTTTTAAAAAAAACAGGTATGCAATTTGAAGTGTACTATTTTATATAACATTTGTTTGTTTCAATCGTTTGAAATATTTACTAACTATCGTGTGTGTGACTTTCAAAAGTATTTTAGCAGTATAAGGCGTATTTAGTGTATTCGTAGAGGCTTTTGTAAAAAAAATTACAAAAGCACATGAATTACTTTTAACACTGTACAATTAAAATAATATGAGCTTGTTAAAATAATAATAATATGTTTTTAAATTATTGTTATTATTAATATTGATATTGCCACAGTGGTGTGTAACCGCGTTTGCTAAGCTAATCTTTGTTGCAAATAATAAACCTAACTAATTTTTTTTAAACCCGTATTTTGTTATTTATAATTTGTTTTTACCTATATCCGTTTGTATTTCAAATATTCCAAACCAGTTGTAATAATTAATTTTGTAAAAAACGCTTGCTGTGTGTGTTAAAAAAAATAATGTTACTTAAAGACATACTGTTGGCCGGTTAAATTGTCATTTATTTACTTATATTCTTTGACACACTTTGTTTTTATTTATTCAAATTCATGTAATTTCTTCTCGCTTAAACATTAAAAACAAAACCTAAAGCTAAAAAAGTACTATTTCCTACGCTTGTTTTAATCTACACAATTACAACAATTGTGTAACGTGCAAGTTGTATACAAATATGGGTGAATCTATACACGTGTCTCTAAACATACTTTTATGTCTTGTATTTAAAATACAACTTTGTGAAATAAAAATATGGAAAATACGAAATAATGCTTCATAAAAGGTGTACTATTTTTAAAAAAAATATTATCGAGAAGTTCGGACATGCAATTCTTAGAAATATTTCAAGTTGAGGTTAAAACTATTATGTAAATTTATTTTTGCCGTTGTTTTTATCGAACGTTTTTGATTTTCATTATTTTTTACAAGCCAACATAGATTATAATTTACACGATCTATTAAGGTTTTAGAGTAAAGATACTTATAATAATGTAGTGAAAGTTTTGTTTCGGATTGAATTTTTGGTATTCAAATTTAAATTAAAGAAGATAAGATGTTGTGAGTTCAACATCATAGTTTTTTGTATGTATCCAAAGATAGTCTTTAGTTAAAATTGTTCTATTACAACATATTAATAAAAAAGAAAAAAAAAAGATTTAATATTCATTATATAGCTTGATTATGAACTGATGTAAAAAGACATTGATTACTTTTTTTTTATTTATATAAGTAATAATATTTTTTCTAGACAATATTTGTATAAAAAAAACACTTGACTTTACAGTCGGAATTTTGTTTTTTTTTTAATGTCATAGGTATATTACCTTGTATGTAATGTCTATGTAGAGAAAATATGTACATAATACATTTTTTAGCTTCGATGCGGAGCAGAATTTAGGATGGCCCGATTTTAATATGTACGAGTTCTTTGGAAACTTTACTAGGTTATGTTGGAAGCGGATTTTAAAATTTTTTTATGTTAAAAAATTGTCTTGTAATATTGGAAAATTGTAAATTTTGTTTATTTAATAACTAGAAACAGAAAATGAAAATCGTCTGCCACAATACAATAATTAAGTAGTCAAAGAACTCGAATCTCTTTACAGAATTTAAATTGGACCATCCTAAGTAGTTGAAATGTTGTCTTTCTTTTTGGTCTTAATTAAGCCAAAATGACTTTAACTCATAGGAAAAATTATATAAATTAAAAATAGTACCTTGAAGCTTATACAAATTAATTGGAAAATTAATTAACACGGTCGACATTTTTTAACCCTTTGTTGCCCAAAAAAAGAAAATACCAAATGTCACCAAATTTTTTTTCATAAATTCGTTTAAATACATATTCTAAATTATAATAAATTTGAATAATAAAAAAATTTATATTAGTTTTAGGGGCAAAACTTACTATGACCTTAAAATATCATGGTATGATAAAAACCAAAAATGATTCACATAGGTTGTTTTTTCATCAGTTTAGAAAATCGTCAACAAGTCAGGTTGGCCATGAAATTCTAAAGACCGTGTATTTGTCGATGTTAGGTGTACAATATTATAATGCAAGCTCAATATGGGAATCTTAATAATGTCTACCGTCGTTTGAACTTGCAAAAAAAAATGTATATAAACGATTATCATATTTTCATATAATATGTAAACAGCGAAAATATAAACGCACATCAAATAACACAAAATTTCTAAAAAAGTTGTGTTTTTGAGTTAAAGCAAGAGATAACCAACATTTTTTTATTAAAAAATCATATTTTTAAAATTTTGTTTTTTCTATTTAAACTACTATACGATTTCGATGAACTACAAACTAAAATGATCTATGATTTGTCAGCAAGTACTGAGAGTAAGTTTTATTCCCACAGCCTATTATACAGCTTAATATTTTATTACAGCTGTTAATTATATTAACAGTTATTTTGTACGTTCTAATGAAGTATTTTGTTTTTGTTCATTAAGTAATCTTTTAATTGAACCTATTTCCCTGTCCCATAAATTCTGTGCAACCCCACCCCTTCCCAGCTACAAAACTGAAACCCGTTTACCTATTATAAGTAGTAATGTAATTATATGGATTTTCCAATAATGTTAACTATGTTTAATTGTTATCTGGGTATGATATATTATATTCATGGTTGTATAGTATAATTTATCTTTCTTTTTGTGAATTTTTTTCTTTAATAAATTTGTCAGTGCTACGCGGTTTACTTATTGCGAAATTCGTTAACCGTACGTGTCAGACTCAATTTTTTTGTATTTTTTATTACTTTTTAAAAAGTGTTCATTGAAAAACAAACGACGACAACGCTCACGTAGCCAAGAGCTCAATACATCTGCTGAGTAAGCACACATGCTGTTTGATCCGACAACAACGAAATTGCTCTTTTCGTTTTGTTGACATAGTCGTTTCGCGAATTCGGCGGCGTTGCATGGTTCGAGTTCAAGCTTAAATCCATTCATCGCTGCCTACAGATCTAGTCATCCAGAACTAGTGGAATAACCGTCTTTCAGAAATGCACAACATCTCCAAGGGAATGGTAGCGATGGCCGTGGTCGCCTGGTGCTCGTTTGTCGGCCAGTGTTCGTTTATAGAGAGCCTCATCGAGGACAACGCCTCGGGCAAACAGACCCTGAAGAAGTTGACCAGCGTGGACCAAACGTTTCTGGTGTTGAGATTGAAATCCGGCACCGTGTATGACTTCTTGGAAGGCTCGCCCCAGTGCAATGACGAATCTGTCTATCAAGGAACGAATTGTGTTTTGCGACAACACCTTTTCGCTATTGACAATGAAACCCTAGCCAGTGTGGTGGCAACCGCTGAGGCCTATCCGGAACCACCGCCGGATCAATACGACCTGTACTCTTATGAAGCCATCGTCAGGGTGTTGAACGTGGTGGAAAGTGTGGGCGTGACGGTCATGTGTCGTTTCGCCCATTTGAGCCTCATTATGTTGGCCAAACCGTCATACTCGCCCTGTGAACATTTCGAATTGTTGAGGCAAGTGTTGTACGCTATTGGCCGCAAGTTCAAAGAGCACCATATACCCTTGACGCCCGTGACAAATCTCATTGGAATTTTCGACAAGTACTTTGGTAAACAAAATCCGGACATAGAATTCAAAAACAATGTCAAAGAATTATTCGCCTTCTACGTGCGAAAGTACGGTCATCTGTCGGGATTAGCAGACTTGAGCAAATACGAATCGGTCGACTTCAAGACCGATGTTGCTACCCTGGGGAAAATACTGGACAAGAACGTGGGCCACGCCTTGTTTTTCTTCTGTCTAACTGCTTTCAGCAGTGTGCAGGGACAGTCACTAATATAATGGTAAATTAAAAAAAAAATCGCTTACAACAGATTAGGGCATGATTTACTGTGTATATTTTACCAATTTGTATATGTGAATTATAAATAAAATTTTTAAAAAAGGAACCAATTTTTTGTTCCTTTTCCCGGCAACGTACCGGTGAATATATTTTTTCAAATTTATAAATCTTTGAAAACTTTTTACAAAATCATATCCACTACCTACGAATGTTGTTTCATACCGGTACGAATTTAAGAGGACGCCACACAAAAAGTGGTTGACGTTGCTGTTGACGTAACCGGTCTGTCAATTTCTCGGACGGGACCGTGTTTTATTATAGAATGAACGTCGTTGGTAGACGATTCGTGTACTTTGAAATTGCATAAGCTGTATACAGCCGACATATAGTTATAGTATCTGCGCGCACCCACGAATTAGTTATTGATTAAAAACACTGTTTGCCTAATTATAAACATATATTTATAAAATATAAAATCTATGTTCTATCATAGCTTGAATTATGTTTTTATCATTTTTACATTACGAACTATGAATAAAACACTTCAAATAATTTTGTTACTGGTATTTTTAATACCGACAAAATCATGAACTAAAACCAAATTATATTTACACAAGACAAGTAATATGATATTTTCAATATTTCAATTATTAATAAATTGTATCGGTAATTATTATAAAATTTACAATTAAAAAAATTATTTTAGAATTGTAATTACAATTTTTGTAAGTAAGAATAAAATAATAAATTGCTAAAAAATTCACTATAAAACACAGAACACAATAGGACAAATAGAATAGCGGCTTTTACGTGCATCAAAAAATAAAGTATTTCCTTAGTATGGGCATATTTCTCCAATAGTTACTAAATAATACGTTCAGTTAAAATTAGATTATCAGTATTCAGTTCTATTGTTATCTCGCGAATTACGGTGGTACCGCCGCGGCAGTCGGCACTTGGCATACGGCTTTTAAAGCAATAGAACAACATGTGATAATACATTTCTAAAATTATCCACTATTATACGAATATATATTATGTTATGTATAAATAATTTTAAAAAGCCAATACAGTGGGGATGGAGCATATTGCGGCGGAGAGGTCACAGGTTTATATGATTCATTACAAATGAAATTAATAAAATTATTTTTATATAAACGTTTTGATCTATACCTCAATCCTGCCGTTTTTCGGGTGTCGGTCGACCAACGGGCGGCGGCTGACCATTGCCCACGCACTCCACGTGGTCTATTTTATAAAAATAGACTATAAATAAAACTCGAATGCCCCGTTAGGAGCAGCACATCAGTTACAAATCTAGCGTAAAAAATTGTCTACGCAAGATAGGCGTTTTACTCGATCTACGATGGTTTTAGAACAAAAACACCAAGTAGAAAAATCGAAAGATAACGACATTTTAGAGGGATTAACATATCAATATACTCAGTACTTAGCTGAATATTTAATGTTAAATTAAAAGTGTACATTTTACTTTTTTAAAACATTGATAACTTTTTTGTTTGTTCAGTTTTTTATAAACGGATTTGCTATTCTCGCAGAATTGTCATTGTCTTTCTCTTTTAAACTTGGTGTTTTTGCTCTAAAACAATCGTGGACCGAGTAAAACCCGTTATGCGTAGACAGGTTTTACGGCTAGAAAATTGGGTGTGTAGCGTCCTCTTGAGGTAAATAAGACGCCAGAACAAATAATACTTACTAACCGTGTGTTGTCTACGCACCACACTTTATCGTTTTTATATTAAAATACATGTTAGCGCATATCATACCTAATACATTATCATTTGGAAACCTAAATTTGGACCTATGTGTAAAGAAGAGTTTTGTACACGTTAAAAAAAATAATTTTACTTGTTAAAAAAAATTATAGGCATGTTTTTTCTAAAAATATTTATTACTTATAATCCTTAAAAATACCCATAAATTTAATCTTTTATTATTTCATAATTTTAAAAACGAGTAATACAAAACACACTTATCCATAAAAACCACAAGGCATTAATGATGTTATTTGGTTTTCTTTCTTAATTAATTTTAGTTCTAATATTATGAATTTAAACAATTTACATTATTCAACAAGGTATATTTGATAAAACAAACTTAATGAAATCTCATTAAACTATAACGATTATAATAGACAATATTTATAAAATATATTATAGCCATATATTTTTTCTGGTGCACAGCTTAAACAAGTAAAAATGTAGCGGAACAACCAATAATTGGTTCACAGTTATTGTTTGTTCATAATAAAACAATAGGGTTTTCCACTTTACTTAGTACTTACATCGACATAGTCTTAACACAAAAAAATTGTTGACTTTATATCGTATTAAACATTTGTTATAACATTGAAGTCATTTTTACACAATGTCGCCAATTTTAGTTTTACCCTTATGGACAAAAATTCTACAGCAGAGAAATGCTCAAGGTGACACCATATCTTTTATAAGAAAGAAGCTTTAGAACATTAAGTTGAGCAGTTTTTAAAATTTTTGGCGTTGATTTTAAAGGAGAAGGGGTGATTTTTTTAAAAAATTTGGCCCAATAAAGTACTCTTCAGGTGCAATATTTTGTTTATGAAGTTGAGAAATCGGTTCAGTGGTTTAACCGTTTATAGCCTCATGTAATAATTCTGTAACAAACTTGGGAATCCCACCAGACGGCGCACTAAGTATAATATTTGGTTCATTCAATTCGAAGTAACACTCTATTGAACAAATTAGTACGTACGTTAAATCCTAGATGGCGTAACCTATTGACTTTTGTCATTATTTATTATTTACCGACTATAATATCTTTTGTCTATATTTACCATGATCATCATTCATCAATCATGACGGAGGACCTTCTTAAATTGGATAAAGTTTGGGAATTAAAAAAAAAAAAAAAAGATTAATTTTTGTAATGTTTCTGCACTAATATGTTGATAGAACTTCCTATGAATTAAAACCATTTTTTGTTTATTTTAGACCAGACCAAATTTCGATTACATAAGATGGTCCAATTTAAATGCTGTAAAAAGATTCGAGTTCTTAGGCTAATTTACAATTTTTTAAATATTTATACCAGAACTAGTTGCGTTTTGTTTATCGAACGAGTAACACGCATGTTCCGCTTTCGAGTGAATGAATAAAAAATAAGGGGTAAACGTCTTCTTAAGGTTTTTGTCGATTTAGGAGGAATAAGACTTTTTAGCTTTATAACAACCTCTATTATTTTTCATCTTAACGCAATAAATAGAATCTATATTTCAGGTAGCCGTTGTAGTAGCTAAATAGTGTCAGCCTGATCATGGTCAATTATAATAATGATAATATAATTGTATTTTGTGTTTAGAAGAAACAATTTATTTTTTGTGTATAAAACTTGGGAAACAATTTTTTTTTATAAAAATCTTAATTAAAAATTAGAAAATAAGCAATAACAATTAGGTATCTGTACATTTCCTAATATATGTATAATGCAAAACAAATTTAATTAGGTTAGGCCTTGGTAATTATTTGAAAACATATTATATAATCAATTTATAATGCACACAAACAAATTAAACATTTTTTCTATATGTGATGTTGATAAGACTTAAGGCCTTAACTCGAAGTACGTGATGTCTGATGATAGTTCGTTTATTTTTGTTTGCTTGTTTTTTTTTCAAAATTCCTTTCTCCGTCAATCTATTGACTCATTTAAGCTAATGTTTGTGAAGAAGTCAGCGAGAAATATTAAAACAAAAAAATTAGTGTAAAGAATAAATTACATCGAAATTCCAGATGAAAAATGTTAATATTGATCTATAAGATGTTATAAATTTTATACTAGTCGACGAAAGGATTTATTTATAATAAAAAATTAGGTTATCCACATATTCCAAATATGTATAATGATTTTAAAATATTCCATAAGAGATGGAATGTATTTTGTTAGTCTTAAAATAAAAATGTTTTCTATACATTTATAAAACTAAATTCGGAATTTTGGCAATTGCCCTACAATTATAATTACTCAAGTAAAACATTATTGTACCCAAAATAAAATATTTATCAAAATCGTTTTAACGTTGGAGACTTCAAATAATTTAACTAGGTCGATGATAAAAGATGTTGTTTTTGTTTTCGAATATTTTCTTATTTAGGACATAGGTGTACGACATAGGTGTAACTGTTTGAACGAGCATACAAAATAACAAATCGAAACAAGTAGTCTTCTTATTTTAAATAAATAATACAACTTAAAACGCGTTTTCAATACGTTTTCCCGTTTAAGAAAGTGAATATACAATAATTATTTAGAAAGGTAATGATAAAGGTTTTAAATTTTAGCTATATTATTTATGACCGGGTGTAGACAATTTTAGGTGTTCTAAGACCAGTTGTAGGAATATGGGTAAAAATAAAACACAATACAATACAAAAATGTATGTATTCATGATAATTTATAGTTTTTTTTAATATTATATAAATAATAATATATTATAAATATATTCACAATTTTCTCATCTCTGTAAATTCTACCCAGAGGTATAAAACACATTTGTGTCTATATTGAATATGTTTAACATAATAAAATTCCAAGGCCTTTTATATACTAACGCATTTAATAGTACGAAAAACCTGAGTACATCTACCATTAAGGAGCTTTTTTATGTGTGTTATTATGAGTCAAATATTTTTTCATACCGATACGAATTTAAGGTAAATAAAACGCAAAAAAAAAAATTTCTAACCGTATGTTGTTTATGCATTTATAACCACAAAATTTAGAGTATAAAATAAAACCTTACATATTATGGTTTGGAAACCCAAATTTGGGCCTCAAAGAGTAATCCAGTTATCACAGATAAAAAAACAAATATCGATAAGAGCATTATACCTAATGACAATTATGTGCTTAAAAATGAATTTTTAGTTTAAGGGTGGATATGATTTGGGTTACATTTTTGTTTTGGATGTATTCACTTTTTGTTATCTCTGGTAAAACCAGTTGACATTGACTATTTAATAAAAAATTTCAATTAAACAGTTTTTAGTCGTTAGATAAAACGACTCTTCTATATTGGAATCTATAATGTAAGAGTGACTAAAGAATTAAATGGTTCATTTATATGTCAACGAAAAACAAGTGAATGCTCTCAGTTTGTTAGTTGTACGTTCACTGATTACATACTTTACATACTACAATACATTTAAATGACAATTACACTTGAGGCTTTACACATTAAAGGACTTGCTTCCTCAAGGAGTTGAACAAAAATAAAAAAGAATATACAGTTTAAACATTGTGTTATCTTTATAAATTGGTCACAAATATAAAATAGGTTCTCTCTATATAAATGTATTGTTATAATAGTCCATGTATCGTTGTTAAGGATATAATGAAATATTTTCATTGTCTATTTACTCACTCACACATAGCAACCTAGAAATTGTCTACGGTAAAAGTGTAATTTTCCCCTTTTTTTTTGGGGGGGGGGGGGGTTCCTTAATATATAATAAGTATATTCACAGTTTTTTTTTGAGAAAATTGTATATGTTATAGTCCCATTCTAGATAATATACCTTCGGTCTAATTTTCCCGACCTAAATCCCTAAAACTTTGCTTCGAAAAGTGAAATAAAGTAAGAAATTCTATCTTTTCTATTGGAAATTGTTTAAATTCCACACAAATTTGGAATTAATTTGACTTGTTAGTTGTTAAATCTTAAAATTGCGCCAAACAAGTTTTAAAAACATTCAGCTTTTCTCCCAGGAGGAGGGAGGGTTGTTGAAATTTCGGGGTTTACCGAGTGTAATTTTGTTGGTAAAACTTTTTATACTAAAAATGCTAAGGTCATAATAAATCGAAAATATTTTCGAAAAGCATACATGAGAATGTTTGAGTCATTTTTTTTTTTCCATCCTTTAATGTTTATAAATTTTAAGCAGAAAAATACATCGATCGAACGACAAAAACAATATATAAAATTGTCGATGTTCGAATTCCAATTTTTTTTTTGTGCACATCTTAATGTTACTTTTTACGTCGAAATATCGAAGGTCATAGCAAATAGTCAAAACTTGAAAATGTAATCTACATAAATATTTTATTCATTTACAACTACTGCCTTTAATAGTCCGTAAAACAAATAGTAGCCTGAACTTAAGTATGGCTCTCGACGGATATTCTCAAAGGAAAAATCCATTACAATTTGGGTTGGGATTCGAGTTGCAACGAGCCGACTGAATGTGATAAATATGAAAATGCTCTTTCGAGGTTCCAGACTCGGCTGAAAAATGCTTTATTTGTATAATAACTTTCATTTAAAAAATTAGAAAATATAAATTTTACCATTTAAGTTACATAATATGCAGGGACAAAAAATACTGTGGAATATTGAAAACAACAATTCGCATAAAGCTATAAAAACTAATAGTACCGACCTACATGGTACAATAAAAATAAGTTGTTT
This sequence comes from Adelges cooleyi, assembly GCF_023614345.1. Taxonomy (NCBI): domain Eukaryota; kingdom Metazoa; phylum Arthropoda; class Insecta; order Hemiptera; family Adelgidae; genus Adelges; species Adelges cooleyi. Next base: position 3,013,149 of record NW_026095978.1, read on the forward strand.
TTCAGTGAAATATTTTCGCATATGAAACATGTGCACAAATAAGAACAGTTACAACGACAACAACAGCAGAAAACACAATAACAATTTCGTTTTAACAGCAAATGAATAGATTTTCAATTGAAACTCTCGATAAAATATCTGTTTATATTTTACATTGCCAATTGAAAACAATTTAAAAAACAACCGGCTAGGTTAGGTTAGGGGCTGATGCAATGGTTGAAATTATTATTATACTTGCTAGAATTAGAAAAAGAACATACTATGCAAAGGCCTTTTTACGATATTCATATGTATATGTATTTATGAGAGTTTTTATACTGAAGATTACAAACATATTGACACATTTCTTAGCGTGTAGGTATAACACATTGTATGGCTGTTTATATACATGCACATTTTAAAGCGGTTAACGTCGTGTTGGTAAATTGTTCAATCGACTCATAATCGGTTTTGAAAACTATTACTGAGAAATTCAAATACAAATTGGGTTCAAAACCCTGTTTGAAAACATAGGTTAGATACATCAACGGAAGCGATTTTTCCCATACATATCCATAGGTGTAATTAAAGGAAGGAGAGCTCATCTCTAGAATACCCTCCCTAGTAGCTCAAAGGCTACATAAAAAAATGTAACGTATTTTCTGTAAATTTCAAAGTTAATTAAAAAAAAAAAAACGTTTTGCTTTTTAAGGGTTTTCGTAGGTCACAAAAAAGGGTTATGATACAAATAGATATTTTGAAGTGAAAATAATACATTGACAATCTTGATTGAACGTGTATTGGGAACATCATGCTTACTTATTAGACATTGAAGAAAATGCTCTAAGTCAGAATTTATTGTAGCCAAAAACTGTTGTAAAATTTATAAGTTTGATTCCAGTGAATATTTTAAGGGGGTTGAAGTGGCCTGTTTGTTGGACATTTTAGGCCAACTCAGGATGGTTAGATATTAATTATGTAAAAATATTTGACTAAATCGGCCACTTTTCTAGGTTAATGTAGAAATCGACTAATGATATTTCATTTAAAATTGTGTTTAAGTCCTATTTTATTTGCTCAAATTTGTCTTTTTGAAGTAAATGAATCAGTTATTCAACAATTGACTTCCGTAACATGCATTCCTGCATTCAATCCCTATAATGTAATCGTTGAACAATTGATTCATTTATTGTATTTTTAAACGGGCAAATACCCAATTACAAATAAGAGAAGAATAGGAACATAAACATAGAATTTACTCAAAAATAAAAGTATACAGAATAACATAACAGCTGACAATTACAATGGATTTCAACAACACAAAATAATAGATAAAGATAAACAATATTTACACAATTGGATTATTTAAATAATTAACAAAAGCTTCTAACGAATTTTTAACAAATAAATCAATATTATTTTTATTTACTAGTTGCATTATGCAATTTAAAGGGGCATCACGACAATAGTTTGATAAAGGTCAACAGTCTTTCCTGTGTCATCTATTATTTCACTAACATTTTTTCTATTTTTTTATAATATAATATAATATTTGATTAGATTCCAAACTATTTTAAAATTATTTCGTGAATTAATAATTTTAGTACCATAACACATGTTTTTGCCATATACATTAGCTCATTCAATAAATCCCTATACTTTAAAAACTACTTTATTACATCTTACAATGAATTGTTGAATTTTCGTTTTATTAAACGAAGTTCTTAGTTATGATTGAATTAAGCCACGTCGTGTAATCCATGGATTTAGTTTATTTTTTTTCTTATTAGTTATTACTAAAATTTTTGCACATTTTACTTATTATATGATAATAAGAGTAAGTCTCATAATGATGAACTTAGATAGTCCGGCGATGTACAATTGTCATTTAATGGACAACGTATAAAGGTAGATGGGGTTGAGAAAAATGCTCTGATAATGTTAAAGCATTCAAGACGCTAATAATTACCTAATATTAAATATTAAAAAATTGAAGTCTAACTGTTTTCTGTTATATGCAATATGAAATATTGAGGGTTGTTTGTGAGTTAACTCCGAACGTCAAAGGTAAAAAAAAAAGTATCAAAAACATGTCGAAGCTATGAGTTAGGCCTTTCGGGACATTTTAAACGGTCCGTTCCTATTTATATAAACGTAACTCAAATTTGTCATGTTTTTAATTGAGTTTTATTTTACAAGGACAAAAGCAGTAGAGCCTTTGCCACCAGAAATAACATTTTTGGTGTTAAGTAAAAACAAATTTATTTGATAGACCCCATCAAGAAGCATATTATTATGGTATAGTATATTAAATCGGATAATTCGGTATCGCTTTTATAAAATGTGTCCTGGTTACATGATATCTGTTGTTTTTTTTCAAACCGATGAATTCGTACACAGTAAACCTACATATATTTTTAGTTTAACACGAAAACATGTTATTATTTGAACGATGCACGTGTACAATATTTTTCTGCTCGTGTATTACAACCTAGATTGTACTTAGGCCGAGAGGCCTCTGTCCCTCGAAATTGGCCTTGTTATTTATCAGATAGCCTGATAAATCGAAAAACACAACTTAATAAATCATTGTAACGATACAAGAGCCGCTATTTATTTAGACAACGATTTTGTCTAGCTTTGTCAAAGGGACATTAGCCTCCCACAGAATTTTCTTTAGCCGCCCTCTCTTGAAAATACATGTATTGTCAACGTTCATGCTAGATGTGCAACCGAAAGGGTTTTCTTTTTTCACATAAAAAATACATCTGATAAAATAATAACCAACTAATATTATGGAGATTGAAAAGGTTTTAAGCATCAGTATTATATATGTAATATTTAATAAAAAAAAGGGTTTTAATAAATTTCGACCATATCAATTTGTCTTCAGGTTCATTTGTATACGCCTCTAGTATTAGTTTTAACGTACACAATTTTTTCTACGGCTTAAAGTCATTTTGGTAGTACATGAAACCATTTTAGACTTAAAGACCTGACATAATTACGCCTACTTCGGATGATCGAATTTTAATTTTGTAAAAATATTGGAGCTTATCCGCTATTTTTCCAGGTTATTGTGGATGTAAATTTTTTAAGAACCATTTCATTTACTTAAAAAGACAAGGAAGTGAAAACTACAAATTTGAGAAATTTGAGTTATTAAAATAGGATTTAAACATAATTTTATTATTATTTTTTATCTTTATATTATTATTCATTCACTAACACGTAGTAACCTAGACATTTACTTTAGTCAAAGTGTAATTTTTCCCATTTTTGGGGTTATAATTTTTATAAGAAAGTTTGACTACAGGTTTTTGAGAAATTGGTATGTGCTGCAGCCCCATATTAGATTACCTTTCAAACCCTAAAACTTTGATTGAAAAAGTGAAATATAGAACACAATTCTATCCTTTCTAGGGGAAAGGGTTTATAGTTTTGTTGGTTCTTCAATCTTTATCAGTAGTACTATGTTTAAACATATTTCAAAATTACAAAATTATTAGCCATTCTCGACAAATTGAATAACCCTTCTCATATGATATTAAGTCAAATTTAATCATGAGAGTCGAATTATTTTGTTTTCTGCACAATACGACATTGTTTAAAATTAAGCATTTGCTTTATATTTTGTTATAACATATTTTTACATTACAGCCTTTTACACGTGGAAAAGGAAAATATGTTTCTTATATTTCTACGAATTTTTATTATTTCACACGTATATTAACGCTATACCTAATTTATATTATGTTTTGGGAATAAAGGTAATTTTTTTTTATCTGCCGTGCCTTGTCGGGCAATATTTTACTAACCTAAGTATCTCCTTAAATAAATTTGGAAAGGCTTACTGTTAAGGGCTCAATTTTTTTACAGTATACTAAGCTACTCCTGCTTAATCTATGTTAAAATTTCAAAATCTTAACTTAAGAGGAAACTTTGAGTGAATGGTACGTGTAAAGATACACTGGCATATTGGAAGTGTGAAAGTTGAATTTTTTTTCCTGCTTAAGTTTTCCTACTATGGCCTCATGATAACAAGTGCTATATTTACCATGTAGGAAGTTTGAAAACATACTTACGACTTCCGGCCAAGTAAATTAAATATAGTTTTTTTCACGAATGGTTTTATATGTCGACTGATTTTATTGTTGACAACGATGTATAATAAATATACATCGACCATTAACATTATAGTATTTAATTAGTTCTTATATAATATCACGTATTTTAAGGCTTATGTTGAAACATTTTTAAAATTTTTTTACTTAGCGACCATTAACACTGAGTTAACTAAGTGTATTTGTTAGGTTGAAATTACTAGAAATCTTTTCGTTATTATGATTAAAATATATGCCTATACACGTGGTCCTAATTATCCATAATTTATCAAATCATTATGATTTAATAATATATAGGAACAATAAAAATTCGTATTACTCGTTGTCCTCCGTATTACTCGTATTACTTTTAAGTTACACTGATAAAGCTTAGGTATGGATATTTTTTTCTACACATGTTGTATGATGTTTGTTAGACCTATCTTAAGGCTAATTTTCAGTTCTAAAATCTTAAAATTGCGCCAAACAACATTTAAAAAACTTTCAGCGTTTCTCCCGGTGGGTTGTCGAAGTTTTGGGGTTTTTCCATGTAGAATTTTGTTGATAACATTTTTTATACAGAAAATTCTAAGGTCATAATAAATCGAAAATATTTTCGAAAATCATACAATTTCAGCACTTGTGCACACATGTAAATGTATTAGTACATTTTTTTCCATCGATAAATATTCATAAATTCAAGCAGAAAAATACGTCGATCTAACGACAAAAACAATATATAAAACTGTAAATGTTCGAACTTCACATTTTTGGGCACATCTTAGTGTTACTTTTAACGTTGGAAATTCGAAGGGCATAGCAAATTGTCAAAACTTGAAAATATTATCAAATCGGATATACTATTTACATACAATTTTTGCGCATAGATATTTTTAAACTACTGCCTTTAATAGTCCGTAAAACAAATAGTAACCTCATCTTACTTAAGCTTGGCTATCGACGGATATTCCCAAAGGAAAAAGCCATTAAAATTGGGGTTGGGACTTGAGTTGACCGAGATGACTGACTGTGATAAAATCACTTTTGAAAAATGTAATTAAAACCTAAAACTGGTAATTGAGCACTCAAAAATTACTGGGACCACTCTTTATAGTATCCGTAAAAGTATTGGCATGATTTTATAATTTTTTTTTTTAAGATTTAACAACAACACAGTTTTGCGACAGTTAAAAAAAACTATATTCCCGAATTTTTACTTCGTCTAATATGTTATGAATACATATTATGAATTCTGATTCTTAACTATGCCTTTTCAGTCGTTATTTGTCCATTAACATTTCCTTTGACTACTTTTTGAGCATCGGAAATTATTCTCAGTTTAAATAGTAAAATAGTAAATAAAATAAATACGTTACTATTTAAGTTTCTAAAATTAATAGGGTTATGGAAAATAATAAAAAAAAAAGGTTGATGTTCAGTAGTTTTACAATATTGTAAAATATGATAACCAAAAATATTTTCAAAAAAGAAATACTAAAAATTTGCGATTATTTTAAGGGAAAACAAGCGACCTATTTTTAAGGAATCATCCTGTACATTTATATACATATAAATACATTTACATGTATATTTATAAATATATATATATATATATATATATATATATATGTGCCTCACGTCATGGGATTCTAATACCATTGAACTTATTGGTTCATCTTGGCCTAAAATGAGGTCCCTAATTTTTTATAATTTTCCCACCAATTTTAAAGTTATCGCTATCTTAAATATTTTTCGATAGACTTTTTAAATTGTTAATATATTTTTTTATGGACACTAAAAAAAACTACGTTCTCATCAAAGTTTAAAAACGAGATGAGTAATTTTACTCCTAAATCAAAAGAAAAATTAAATTTTATCAAGCCAAAGTATGTTTTTCTTTATTTTTTTTTTGACTGCTTGTAACCATTTTTACTATTTATTTCATAGACATTTATTTGTTTTTTTGAAAATTTAACTTTACTCATTCCATCATAAAACTATGATGAAAGTATTTGGTTTTAGTGTCAATAAAAAAAAGTTTTATCAATTCCAAAAATACCCCAATTGCTTTGTATTCCACTCAATTTCTAAGTATTTAAAATGGCGGTGATCATAAGAGATGGCGGATACGAACCAATAAGTCATTAATAGTAACACATAGGTGTATAAAATATTTTAATTGTTTGAGAGTGAGGGTTTTGTATAATTTTGCACATTGGCACGTGTGTTTCAAAAGTAAACAAAGATTTGAAAATATGATTTTCTATGGAAGTAATATTTATCGAATTCTCGCCTAAGCGTTAACTCGAAAACACAATTTTTTTACTTCAGAAAAACCCTTTGGTGATTTGGTGTGCGTTTCCATTTCCACTGTTTACATAAATGAAAATATACGAATCGTTTTTTACACGTTTAAAAGACGATAACAAATTCAAGGTCTTAAGAAATACATGGCCAACCCGACTTATTGACGATTTTCTGGAAAAATGAAAAAATGACAATTTATGTGAATCATTTTTGGTTTTTTTAGTTCCCATGCTCCACTTGATCTGCCATTCTTCTTTTAATCTTCTTCCCAGAATAAGTGTTATCTGAGCCGGATCCATACCCTGTCTGTGGAAACCCCTATTGCTGGACTGAATTCCTGCTAAGAGTGTACCATGGAATAACATGGTTTTTGGTAAAAGTGGTGTCATCCCATTTTTCGTTATGATAACCGGTGTCGATTTTCCGTTTATGTGCCAAAGCAAAGACATAAGAATGTCAAAAGCCAGAAAAAATTTTGACTATTTAGGATGGTCCGATTTCAATACTTACGAGTTCTTTAGCAACTTTACTAGGTTATGTTGGAAGCGGATTTTTAAATTTTTTTATGTAAAAAAATTGTATTTCAATATCGGAAAATTGTAAATTTTGTTTATTTGATTACACAAAGCTGAAAATATCTGCCTATAATAAATAATTCAGTAGCCAAAGAACTCGAATCTCTTTACAGAATTTAAATTGGACCATCCAAAGTAGTTGAAATTTTGGTCTAAAATAAGCCAAAATGACTTTAACTCATAGGAAAAATTATATAAACTAAAAATAGTACCTTGAAGCTTATACAAATTAATCGGAAAATTAATTAACATGGTCGACATTTTGTAACCCTTTGTTGCCCGAACAAAGAAAATAACAAATGTCACCAAATTTTTTTTCATAAATTCGTGTAAATACATATTCTAAACTATAATAAAGTTGAATAATAAAAAAATTTACATTAGTTTTTTTAAATATAGCGATGGTACTAGAAAGTACCGTCGGTCACAACAGTATTTTTTATATGGTACGTATTTGTACTGGCGGTCTCATACGTACATTCTTTTTAACATTAGAGGTATAGGAAATAATTTGTTTAAAAAATTATTCGTATAAATCATCTTAGATTTGGTCAAATAACAAAATTATTCTAATAAATTATTTGTTATTTATTATTCTAATGAAAAGTGCCCAACTCTGCTTATACTCTATTACGTACTAGACCCCTCGGACAAAATCACTTTCAAATTAACGCTTTGATGTTTATTTGTAAATACAGCACCTCAATTTAATACCTCATGTATGTATGTACAGGTTGCTGTAAGAGGTAACAAAATTCTCTATTCTTACCGAAGGGGTAAAACTTACTATGACCTTAATATATCATCGTACGATGAAAACCAAAATTGATTCACATAGGTTTTTTCATCAATTTAGAAAATCGTCAAGAAGTCGGGTGAGCCATGAAATTCAAAAGACCCTGTATTTGTCTATGTTAGGTGTACAATATTATAATGCAAGCTTAATATGGGAATCTTAATAATGTCTACCGTCGTTTGAACTTGCAAAAAAAATGTATATAAACGATTATCATATTTTCATTTATGTAAACAGCGAAAATAAAAACGCACATAAAATAACACAATATTTCCAAAAAAATTGTGTTTTCGAGTTAAGGCAAGAGGAGTTTGATAACCAATTTTTTTTTAATTAAAAAATTATATTTTAAAAATTTTGTTTTTTCTATTTAAACTACTATACGATTTCGATGAACTACAAACTAAACTTATCTATTAATTGTCAGCAAGTACCGAGAGTAAGTTTTATTCCCATAGCCCATAAGTATCCAAAGTTTAGCCAGTACATATTTACAGCTAAAAGTATATATATAAAGTATAATATTTTCGCAAAAAGTAGTTGAAATGTTATCTTTCTTTTTGGTCTTAAATAAGCCAAAATGACTTTAACTCATAGAAAAAAATGATATAAATTAAAAATAGTACCTTGAAGCTTATACAAATTAATTGGAAAATAAAATAACATGGTCGACATTTTTTAACCCTTTGTTGCCCGAACAAAGAAAATACCAAATATCACCAAATTTTTTTTCATAAATTTGTGTAAATACATATTCTAAACTATAATAAATTTGAATAATAAAAAAATTTACATTAGTTTTTTAAATATAGTGATGGTACTAGAAAGAACCGTCAGTCACAACAATATTTTTTATGTGGTACTTATTTGTACCGACGGTCTCATACGTACATTTTTTTTAACATTAGAGGTATAGGAAATAATTTGTTTAAAAAATATTTCGAATAAATAATTTGTTACTTATTATTCGAATAAAAAGTGCCTAAACTCTGCCTATATTCTACTGCGTACAATAAATTCCTCTCGGTCAAAATCACTTTCAAATTAACGCTCTGATACTTATTTGTAAATACAGCACCTTAATTTAATACCTCATGTATGTCTGTACAGGTTGCTGTAAGAGGTAACAAAAATCATATTTATAAAATTTTGTTTTTTCTATTTAAACTACTATACGATTTTGATGAATTACAAACTAAAATGATCTATGAATTGTCAGCAAATACTGAGAGTAAGTTGTATTCCCATAGCCTATTATACAGCCTAATATTTTATTACAGCTATTAATAAGTTTATACGTTCTAATGAAGTATTTTGTTTTTGTTCATTAAATAATCATTTAATTAAACTTATTTCCCTTCCCCATAAATTCTGTGCAACCCCACCCCCTTTCCAGCTACAAAACTGAACTCGTTTACTTATTACAAGTAGTATTGTAATTATACGGATTTTCCAATAATGTTCACCATGTTTAATTTGCTATCTGGGTATGATTTTTCATATTCATGGTTGTATGGTATAATTTATCTTTTTTTTTGTGAATTTTTTCCTTTAATAAATTTGTCAGTGCTACGCGGTTTACCTATTGCGAAATCCGTTAGCAGTACGTGTCAGACTAATTTTTTTTGTATTTGTTAGTACTTTTTGAAAAGTGATCATTGAAAAACAAACGACGACAACGCCTACATAGCCAAGAGCTCAATACATCTGCTCAGTAAGTACACAAGCTGTTCGATTGCAAAAACACCGAAATTGCTTTTTTCGTTTTATTGACATAGTCATTTCGCGGATTCGGCGGCGTTGCGTTCGAGTTCGAGCTTAAATCAATTCATTGCTGCCTACAGATCTAGTCATCCAGACCTAGTGGAATATCCGCCTTTTGAAAATGCACATCTCCAAGGGAATGGTAGCAGTGGCCGTGGTCGCCTGGTGCTCGTTTGTCGGTCAGTGTTCGTTTATAGAGAGCCTCATCGGGAACAACGCCACGGGCAAACAGACCCTGAAGAAGTTGACCAGCGTGGACCAAGAGTTTCTGGTGTTGAAATTGAAATCCGGCACCGTGTATGACTTCTTGGAAGGCTCGCCCCAGTGCAATGACGAAACTGTCTATCAAGGAACGAATTGTGTTTTGCGACAACGCCTTTTCGGTATTGCCAATAAAACCCTAGCCAGTGTGGTGGCAACCGCTGAGGCCTGTCCGGAACCACCGCCGGGTCAATACGACCTGTACTCTTATGAAGCCATCGTCAGGGTGTTGAACGTGGTGGAAAGTGTGGGCGTGACGTACATGTGTCGTTTCGCCAAATTGAGCATGATGATGTTGACCAAATCGTCATTCTCGCCCTGCGAATATTTCCGACGGGCGAAGCAAGTGATGTTAGATATTAAACGCAAATTTGAAGAGCACCATATACCCTTGACGCCCGTTGTAGAACTCATTAAAATTTTCGACAGCTACTGTAATGTAGAAAATCCGGACACCGAATACAAAAACGATATCACAAATATATTCTCAAATTTCACGCTTAAGTACAATCATCTGTCGGGATTAGCAGAACTGACCAAATACAAATCGATCGGCGTCAACGCCGAATTTGCTACCATTGGGTATCAACTGGACAAGGTCGGGGTTCAAGCATTGTGTTTCTTCAAGCAACCTGAAAGCAGCAGCGGACCATCCAACAGCAGCATGCAGGGATAGCCACTAATATAATGGTAAATTAAAAAAAAAAAATACTTACAACAAATTAGGGCATGTCTTGCTGTGTATATTTTACCAATTTGTATATGTGAATTATAAATAAAATTTTAAAAAAGGAACCAATTTTTTGTTTTTTCCCGGCAACGTACCGGTGAATATATTTTTTCAAATTCATAAATCTTGGAAAACTTTTTACAAAATCATATCCACTACTTACGTATCGTTGCTTCATACCGATACGAATTTAAGGTAAATAAGACGCAAGAACAAATAATACTTACTAACCGTGTGCTGTCTACATACACTTTATCGTTTTTGTATTATAATATATGCTAGCGCATTTTATTACAAACACATTATCATTTAGAAACCTAAATTTTGACCTCTGTGTTAAGAGAGTTTTTTACACGTTAAAAAAAGTAGGTTTACTCGTTAAAATATTATAGGTATGTTTTTTCTAAAAATATTTATTAGAAGCAAAGTTGTCTTCCAACAATCTTCTGGCACAATTATTGTAGAATTTGTGTCAGCAAGGCTGAAGCTGGACAGTGGTCTCACTCTCGATACAGATACAACAGATCTCCACAGTTTCTATTAAAAGTAGGTGAGTTATTTAGTAGTCGAGTCCATAAAAAAATTGGTGTAATAATAAGCTAATGCTTATTCAGGTAAATAAGTTAACTACTAACTAAATTGTTTCTTAGAGTTAGGGTTTAGTATCTGTTAAATTTATTATTAAATATAAATAAAATTTTCTTAGAAAATCTATCTATATGTTTCTATTCATTAGGCATAAAACATGTTTTAAAGCACTCCCCCCAATTGGTTAGTTGGTTATTATACATTGATCGTTACAATAATCGAGAGTGAGCAAGGTCAGCCGTAAGAGATTGTGCTAGTGGACTTTTTTGTTGTTAAAATAAGTAAAAACCATACTAGGTTAGGGTTAGTGTTTATTTTTAAATTTAATTTTAATTAATCAACACAATACAATAAAAAAAATAATTATTTCTAATCTTACCAGTAATTTTAATATTGATTTTTAGTATATTTTCATCTAGTTTTAAATCTATACCCTAATGTTTTTGGAGTAAAAAAAAATTGGTATTTATATTGAAAGTCTTTTGAATTAATTATTTTAATAAATAGTATCTAAAATTCAACTAAATTTTTTACTTTAAAAACTTTCATTGTATCGTCTAAAATACAAGTTTCATTTAAAAATCTATAACCAATCACACAGACCGAGAATTATCTTATTGTTGTCTTATAAATAAGATCAATATTAGGCTACCATTTTAGTTTTATTATTTTGTGTGTGTACATTCTTAGTATATGCAGATGTAATTTATAGAACATGCTTTCAGAATTTGAGAGTTTTTATACTGAAGATTACAAAAATATTGAAACATTTCCTAGCGAGTAGGTATAATACATTGTATAGCTGTTTATAAACATGCACATTTTAAAGCGATTAACGTCGTGTTGGTAAATTGTTCAATCGACTCATAATCGGTTTTGAAAACTATTGCTGAGAAATTCAAATACAAATTGGGTTCAAAACCCTGTTTGAAAACATAGGTTAGATATATCAACAGAGGCGCTTTTTTCCATACATATCCATATGTGTAACTAAAAGAGGGAGAGCTCATCTCTAGAATACCTTCCCTAGTAGCTCAAAGGCTACATAATAAAATGTAACGTATTTTCTATAATTTTCAAATTAAAAAAAAAAAACGTTTTACTTTTTAAGGGTTTTCGTAGGTCACAAAAAAGGGTTATGATACAAATAGATATTTTGAAGTGAAAATAATACATTGACAATCTTGATTGAACGTGTATTGGGAACATCATGCTTACTTATTAGACATTGAAGAAAATGCTCTAAGTCAGAATTTATTGTAGCCAAAAACTGTTGTAAAATTTATAAGTTTGATTCCAGTGAATATTTTAAGGGGTTGAAGTGGCCTGTTTGTTGAACATTTTAGGCCAACTCAGGATGGTTAGATATCAATTATATAAAAATATTTTACTAAATAGGCCATTTTTCTAGGTTAATGTAGAAATCGATTAATGATATTTAAAATTAATTTCATTTAAAATTGTGTTTAAGTCCTATTTTATTCAACAATCTACTTCCATAATAACATGCATTCCTGCATTCAATCACTTTAATGTAATCGTTGAGCAATTGATTCATTTATTGTTCTCTTTCTCTTTTTTTTCACCTATTAAATTACGATAAAGAAAATTTTAATGTGATTTACTGTTACATAAAAAAAGTACAAACATTTTACAATTTCCCGGTTAAATATATTTTGACCCAAGACGTAGGTATAGTTTTTTTGTGTTACGTCAGCTATCGCAGCTGTATCGCAAAAAAAAAAAATAATAATAAAAAACTAAAAACTTACTATTATGTGCAGAAGACTAATGCACACTTTGTTGTTGGATTTAAAATCTGGAATTAATCAATGGATTTTGTGCATGGCATCGTATTGTCTCCACTATTACAAAGTGTTTTGTTACCTGACAATGATAATAAATGATTAACTCGTTAAATTTAGAAAATAAAAATATTTCTGTTTAAAATAATAATAGGTACTTACTTTTATAACATTTTTTCAGGTTTTACGGACCTCCTATCAAACAGTTCGCACTCAAGTATCCCGCTGCTGCCAAGGTAATTCAGGGGGGGGGGGTCAAATATTTTCTCCTCTCTCTGAATTGTCTTTGGCAGTGGCGGGAACCATTTTGCTAAAATTTCTTTTTATAATTATTTTTGAAAAAATTAACGAAGACTTATGTAATAGCAAATATTATATACATATTAATACTGAATTAAAAAAAAATTAGTTTTAAAAATTAACTAATCATAGAAAAGTTAATAATATTTATAGTAATGCATTATAACATCAACACAATTTCAAATTAAATATCTCAATATTCAAAATCTTATTATATCATTTATTTATGGTATTAAATACATTTTATGTTTTAGTTTCAGTAATGCATAGGTATCAAATAAAATTGCAATTTAAGTATCTCAATATTCAAAATTAATACAATCAACAACAAGTCGAATAATACATAAATAATAATATTTTATGCCGCATAATATCAGAGCTGATACGATATTATGAACCCATAACAATTTCCATATAATAACCTGTCAGCCGTCTCTTAAACGATAATTTATGGTCGGTACGGTGCAACGGCGGTGTATTGATACGGTGTACTAATGTTGCAAAGTGAAAGCTTGGCTCTCACAAAAGGCATGAAATTGTCAAAATTTGTCATTTTTGAGCGAAAATATTACAAAAACTACTAGGCAGAAATTCAAAATTTGACCAAAATCTAACAGAATATCTAAAAAAATATGGGGGTTCCCATTTAAATTTTAAAAGTTGATACCACACTTGCGCAAACTACTTAAGTTAAGATTTTAGATTTTAGTCTTAAATGTGCATAAAATAACACCTACCAACATCCAAAAGTCAAAATTTGAAAAAATCAATAACGGCTCTAAAAATTTACCGTTTTCGAACTTTTTGAACACCCTGTACATATAATACACATATATGTTTTTTTTGTATTTTTCGCATTGTCACTAAAAACAAGCAGGTATATTTTTTTGTACTAGAATAAGAAAAGTTGTTTTTTCGTAAACGTATCCCGTTTGGTTGTATGAACTATTTCATTGTGCGGTAGTAGTGTGTATTTACATAAGTTACAGTATAGCGAATACCGCTATTATGTACATTCATATTTTACCATTGGTTAAGCGTTTAGAATAATTTGATTTGTTATTTCATCCCTAAGGACATTTAGCTACATGCTATTAGCGTAATTATTAGCATACAACTAGCATTTTTAGTTTTCATTAAAGTTCTCTTGTCTTAAAAAAGTCAACGATATATTATTATTATAAGTATTTTATTTTTACACATTATATTATTTTACAATATTTTTCACAATATACCATTGAATTTCGCAATGCAAATAAAATATGAAAAACAATCGTTATTTTTACAACACACGACCTTTTACGTTATGGCGTTTAAGAACAGTTGTATTTTACAAAAACAATATTTTATAGTTTTACCTACTTTATATATTCTTTTTTTAAGATTTAAATAGCTGTGGTGCATACTTATCTGCACAACACGATATTATTACAATATGTTGGCCTGGTATTTAAGCAAATTGACCCTTTGTATCGGCGAACTTCAAAAGTCATTTTAATTGATTTTGATTTTGATTTTCATTGATGCAATTTGTATAGTATTACAATTGAAGTTGATTATTAACCGACAAAGAAATTATTACTATATAGTACATTTTATTTATATTTTACACTTGCTGACTACTTTTATTATAGTTTTAAAAGTCACCTTAAACATTTATCCTTTTAAATAATACGTACGGTAAAATTGTTGTGCTTTAAATTACTATAGTTATTATAATTCAACTTATGTATATAACAAACCCCACTTGCCAAAACAAAACCCAAATATTTTTGATGTATTAAAAACACTATCTGTACTATTTGTCGGGAAAATAGACGATGAATTGGTTATATGTTTTAGCATGGCATATACCCCAAAATGTTTTAACATAAAAAATGTTTTAAAAAATTTCATTTTACCACGGGTTTTCAACTATTTTTATAATATCTGCGATAAGTTTGCTTTGTTATTAATATAAACAGACGGTTGGCGGTCAGCCGCCAGAATAATAAAACATTAGAAGTTGTCTTGTGTAAAATGACACATAAACCACAATCAAACGTTATCCAACTAGTCTAAAAAAAAACCTAAGTATTAAAATATATATAAAAAAGGCACATTTGAAAAAAAAATGGTTTTTATACTTTTTTAGGTAATAGAAAATTAAAAAAGAATTTTACTGAAATAAAAAAGCCTATTGGGTTTGAGGGGGGGGGGGCTAAATTACATATTGAGGGGGCTAATGCTCCTTTAGCCCACCTCTTAGTCCACCTATGTCACTCAAACATAGCAACCTGAAAATTGACTACGGTAAAAGAGTAATTTTCCCCTTTTTTTGGAGGGTTTTCCTTAATATAAAATAAGTATGATCATAGTTTTTTTTGAGAAAATTGTAAGTGTTAAAGTTCCATTCTAGATAATATACTTTCGGTCTAATTTTCCCGACCTAAATCTCTAAAACTTTGCTTCGAAAAGTGAAATAAAGAAAAAAATTAGATAGAAATCTTTTCTATTGGAAACTGTTTAAATTCCACACAAATTTGGAATTAATTTGACTTGTTAGTTATTAAACCTTAAAATTGCGCCAAACAAGTTTTAAAAACATTCAGCCTTTTTCCCAGGAGGAGGGAGGGTTGTTGACTTTTCGAAAAGCATACGATTTCGGCACTTGTGCATACATGAGAATGTTTTAGTCATTTTTTTTTTTGCAATTCTTTAACGTTTATAAATTTGAAGCAGAAAAATACATCGATCAAACGACAAAAACAGTATATAAAATTGTCGATGTTCAATTACAATTTTTTTTTTTGTGCTCATCTTAGTGTTACTTTTTACGTCGAAAATTCGAAGGTTTTTTCGAAACTTTTTACATAAGATTTGCGCACATAAATATTTTCTTAATTTACAACTACTGCCTTTAATAGTCCATAAAACAAATAGTAGCCTAAACTTAAGTATGGCTACCGACGGATATTCTCAAAGGAAAAAGATTTTCAGCCGGTTTTGCAACCACGAAAGTGCATTTTCATGTCTTGTTGAATTACCGAATAAATTTTGCCCCCTATCTCTTATCCTTTCTCATATCTCTTACCCTTATCTCGTATCTCTTACCCCTACCCCCAACCCCAACCCCATTTCTACCCCAAACCCCATTCCCACCCCCATCCCCATCTCCGTGTCCTAACTTTTTATTAATATTTGGTAACACTTTTTTCGATTAAGTGCCAGAGCTACGACATGAAAATGTCAAAATCCATAAAAATTTGGATTGGGATTCAAGTTGCACCGAGCCGACTAAATGTGATAAATATGAAAATGTAATAAAACATGAAAATGCTCTTTCGTGGTTGCAGACTCGGCTGAAAAATACTTTTTTAGTATAATATCCTTCATTTAAAAAATTAGTGATATATGTTTTACCATTTAAGTTATATAAATGTATATAAAAAAAATTAGTTTTGGAGGGGGTTTAACAAAACAAACAAAATGGTGAAAAACCCTGTATTCAATTAATAAAAAATATATATATTTAATTTTAAATTGCTTCGTAATTATCACGTATTATCCATTACGATAATTAAGCTCTGACTTATATTATATTAAATTAACTTTTAAGCAAAGCATATTTGTTTTAAAAATTAGTGGGATTAATTAATTTTTTTTCTTTATTTGTAGTTTTAGGAATTAAAATTATACTTAAAGTAGAGGTTACCAAGGTATACTGTATTGTGTAAATCTATTTGATCTATGAAAATTGCTTTTATATGTATTCGAGCAGAAAAATAATATGCAGTGACAAAAAATAGTATGGAATATTGAAAACAACAATTCCCATAAAGTTATAAAAACTAATAGTACCGACCTAGACATGTAACAAAAAAAATAAGTTGTTTTTTAGTGAAATATTTGTACAAATAAGAACAGTTACAACGACAACAACAGCAGAAAACACAATAATAATTTCGTTTTAACAGCAAATGAATAGGTTTTCAATTGAAACGCTCGATAAAATATCTGTTTATATTTTACATTGCCAATTGAGAACAAGTTAAAAAACAACCGGCTAGGCATTGGCGGAGATCAGGGGGGGCTTGAGATTCTAAGAACCTAGAAAAACCCTTAAGACTTAAAATAAATGCTATATTTCTTTTTATTTCAACAAATCTCTTACTAAAAAAAAGGTTAGGTATTTTAAAAAGCAATGGTTTTATGTTTTAAGGTTTTTTAGTATACCAAGCCCCCTGATCTCCACCAATGCGGCTAGGTTGGGTTAAGGGCTGATGCAATGGTTGAAATTATTATTATACTTGCTAGAATTAGAAAAAGTACATATTATACAAAGGCTTTTTTACGATGATCATATGTATATGTATATATGAGAGTTTTTATACTGAAGATTACAAAAATATTGACACATTTCCTAGCGAGTAGGTATAATACATTGTATAGCTGTTTATAAACATGCACATTTTAAAGCGATTAACGTCGTGTTGGTAAATTGTTCAATCGACTCATAATCGGTTTTGAAAACTATTGCTGAGAAATTCAAATACAAATTTGGTTCAAAACCCTGTTTGAAAACATAGGTTAGATACATCAACGGAGGCGCTTTTTCCCATACATATCCATATGTGTAACTAAAAGAGGGAGAGCTCATCTCTAGAATACCCTCCCTAGTAGCTCAAAGGCTACGTAAAAAAATGTAACGTATTTTCTATAAATTTTAAATTAAAAAAAAAAAACGTTTTACTTTTAAAGGGTTTTCGTAGGTCACAAAAAAGGGTTATGATACAAATATATATTTTGAAGTGAAAATAATACATTGACAATCTTGATTGAACGTGTATTGGGAACATCATGCTTACTTATTAGACATTGAAGAAAATGCTCTAAGTCAGAATTTATTGTAGCCAAAAACTGTTGTAAAATTTATAAGTTTGATTCCAGTGAATATTTTAAGGGGGTTGAAGTGGCCTGTTTGTTGGACATTTTAGGCCAACTCAGGATGGTTAGATATCAATTATGTAAAAATATTTGACTAAATCAGCCACTTTTCTAGGTTAATGTAGAAATCAACTAATGATATTTCATTTAAAATTGTGTTAAAGTCCTATTTTATTTGCTCAAATTTATCTTTTTGAAGTAAATGAATCAGTTATTCAACAATCGACTTCCATAATAACATGTATTCCTGCATTCAATCGCTCTAATGTAATCGTTGAGCAATTGATTCATTTATTGTTCTCTTTCTCTTTTTTTTCGCCTATTAAATTACGACAAAGAGGATTTTAATGTGATTTACTGTTACATAAAAAAGTACAAACATTTTACAATTTGCCGGTTAAATATATTTTGACCCAAGACGAAGGTTTAGTTTTTTTTTGTGTTACGTCAGCCATCGCAGCTGTATCGCAAAAAAAAAAACAAAAAAGAGTCTTTCTTTAAAAGTATAGTTTAAGAACAACTGTCAACTATTGCCACCGATTGTTCGATTGTTTATAAAAATTAAACTGTTTTCCAAAATAATTGTTGTTACTCTAAGTAATTAGTATCGATATATAATCAAAATATCAACTGTTAGGTATCGCTTTAAAATATCGGCAAAATATTTGTTGTTTAAAAAGTTAATCAAGTTTATATTTTACCATTTAAGATTTAAAAATCGACCTTCAAGGAACTTTTTAGACCCTTAGGAAAAGTACTATGCCTTTCCAGTCGTTATTTGTCTAT
The DNA here is from genome assembly GCF_023614345.1 of Adelges cooleyi. Taxonomy (NCBI): domain Eukaryota; kingdom Metazoa; phylum Arthropoda; class Insecta; order Hemiptera; family Adelgidae; genus Adelges; species Adelges cooleyi. The sequence continues at coordinate 3,032,069 of NW_026095978.1, forward strand.
ATTCATTTCCTTTGACTACTTTTTGTGCATCGAAAATTATTCTCAGTTTAAATAGTAAATTAAATAAATACGTTAAGTTTCCTATTTAAGTTTCTAAAAGTTGATAGGGTTATGGAAAATAATAAAAAAAAAGTTGATGTAAAGTAGTTTTACAATATTGTAAAATATGATAACCAAAAATATTTTCAAAAAAGAAATACTAGAAATTTGCGATTATTTTAAGGAAAAACAAGCGACATATTTTTAATGAATCATCCTGTACTTTTATATACATATAAATACATTTACATTTATATTTATAAATATATATATATATATATATATGCTTCACACCGTGAGATTCTAATACCATTGGACTTATTGGTTCGTCTTGACCTAAAATGAAGTCCCTAATTTTTTATAATTTTCCCACCAATTTTAGAGTTGTCGGTATCTTAAATATTTTTTGATAGACATTTTTAAATTGTTAATATATTTTTTTATGGACACTAAAAAAAACTACGTTATCATCATAGTTTGGAAATGAGATGAGTAATTTTACTCCTAAATCAAAAGAAAAATTAAATTTTACCAAGTTAAACTATGTTTTTCTTTATTTTTTTTTTGACTGCATGTAACAATTTTTAATATTAATTACATGGACATTTATTTGTTTTTTTGAAAATTTAACTTTACTCATTCCATCATAAATATATGATGAAAGTATTTGTTTTAGTGTCAATTAAAAAAAATTTTATCAATTCCAAAAATTCCCCAATTGCTTTGTATTCCACTCAATTTCTAAATATTTAAAATGGCGGATACGAACCAATAAGTCATTAATAATAAGACAATGACATAGGTGTATAAATTATTTTAATTGTTAGAGAGTGAGGGGTTTGTATAATTTTGCACATTGGCACGTGTGTTTCAAAAGTAAACAAAGATATGAAAATATGATATTCTATGGAAGTAATATTTATCGAATTCTCGCCTAAGCGTTAACTCGAAAACACAATTTTTTACTTCAGAAAAACACTTGGGTGATTTGGTGTGCGTTTCCATTTCCACTGTTTACATAAATGAAAATATAGGAATCGTTTTTTTCACGTTGAAAAGACGATAACAAATTCAAGGTCTTAAGAAATACATGGCCAACCGGACTTATTGACGATTTTCTGGAAAAATGAAAAAATGACAATTTATGGGAATCATTTTTGGTTTTTAGCTTCAATGCGTAGCAGCGATACTATTGGTTTTACAATGATGTGTGCTGTTTTTTTGTCTGTAAACAATGTAACTTTTATAATACTGAACCAATTCCTTCGAATAGCAATATTGATAATAATAACAGCCTTGCAGGCTGCCTTCATGCCATTCTCCAGTTGTTGACAGGCTTCGGCACTCATTCTTCTCCTCGCCCGTTTGAAAGGCATATTTATTTGATATACCCCCACGCGTCGATAGTTTTAAATTTAAATCCCAACCCCCTAAGGGGGTGCAAGTTTTTTGGGTTTTTTAGTCGTAATTTAAGGACTTTCAAGTTGAAAATTTATCAAGAATTAGAACTCATATGTATCCAAAATGTATTAAACGAAGAAAAAATTCGGAACTACAGTTTTCTTTTAATTGCCGGAAAACTGTGTTTTTCGCAGATTATATATTTTAACATAAACACCTTTAATATTAAAAAAAAAAATTTAAAAACATTAAAAAATTAATATGGCCATCTATTCAGACTGATACTATTAGGTTTTGATACTCAAGTACCAGTTTTTTATTTAAAAATTTTATTTCAAGTCAATGTAAATTTTCCCCTTCGGTAAGAGGATTTAGGAAGGGGTGATTGTGAAATCTCTTATAACAACCGGTAAAATATAGATATGCATAAAATATACATATACATTTAGATATGCATGTTTTTTTTAGTAAAATAGAATTTGAAATTTATAATATTATCAATTAAAAGAGTCGTGTCCTTTGAACTTTTTTTTTAAATACAATTTCTACAATAATTGTAAAGCATCTAAACGACTTTTTTTTAATGGCTAATTAGATCAATTGGATTATTATTTTTTATTTGTAAATAATTTCATTTAAAAGGTTTTTAAATTTAATTTAGTAATTTTGGCGTTCTTCTTAAAATATAGTCGAATTAATTCCAAATTTGTGTGGAATTTAAACAAATAAAAAATATAGATTTTTTTCTTTATTTCATTTTTTGAAGCAAAGTTTTAGACATTTAGGTCGGCATAATTAGACCGAAGGTATATTATTATCTAGAGTGGAACTATAACATATAACATTTTTTTAATACAAATCTGTGATCAAACTTTTTCGTTATTAAGGAAAATCCCAAAATAAGGGAGAAATTACACTTTGACTGTAGTCAATTTCCATGACTACTCACACATTTGCTATATTGTATGAGTGAGTAAACAGACAATAGAAATATTTTATTATATTTTTAACAACGATATATGGGTTACTAGCAATACATTTATATAGACAGATGCTCAACCCTAATCGTATCAACCATTAAACTAAAAATTAATTTTTAAGTAAATAATTGTCATTAGGTATAATTCATTTCTCGATATTTGTATCTCACATACTACATACTACCTACTACGACTTACTACTACTCACTTACTTACACATGATATTTTCTTACTATGCTTAGTTTGGACTGTACCCGTAAGAACCGATAGTCCATTGAGTGTCCGTTAATTTAAAAATTATTTTATCACTTTCAGTTATAATAATTTCTGATACCTGTGACCTCCCTTCCCCACTATTCCTCAACCTAACTCTATTGGCTTTGATTTTTTGAAACATTTTAACGAGCGGAACGATTATTTATTAACTTGTATAGATTTTTTTAACCAGAAGCCCAAATTTGGGTTTCCAAACGTTTCCATAATGTGTAAGGTTTTATTTTATGCTCTGAATTTTCGTCGTATGAAATGCGAAGTGTATTATAAAAACAATAAATAACACACAGTTAGTTATATTTTTTTTTTGTCTTATTTACCTTAAATTCGTATCGGTATGAAAACACCGATGTACTCAAATAGTAATACACATTAAAAAGGTTCATGGTTGTAGATGTGCACATATTTTTCGAACTATTAAATGCGTTAGTATATTAAAGACCTTAAAGTTTTATTATAAAAAACACATTCGATAAAGACACGAATGTGTTGAATACCTTAAGGCAGAATTACAGAAATGAGAACATTTTAATTACGTATATAATACACAAAATTATTATTTATGTAATAATAAAAAAACTATAAATTATTATGAAAACATTGATTGAGAACATTGGCAACGTATTGAAAACACGCTTTAAGTGGGCTTATTTATTGAAATGTGTTGTTTTGTATGCTTGTTCAAAAAGTTACAGTCATATACCAATGTACCTACTAAATAACCAACTATTTAAAAACAAAAACAAAATCTTTAAAATCGACCTAGTTATTTCATTTGAAGTCTCCAACGTTAAAACGATTTTGATTATTATTGTATTTTGGGTCCATTTATATTTTACTTGAGTAATTCAAATTCTAGGACAATTGTTAGTATTCCGAATGAAGTTTTATAAATGTCTAGAAAAAAAAATATTTTAAGATTTTCAGAATATATCCCATCTCTTGTGGAATATTTATAAATTAATATAAATGTTTGGATGTTAAGATGGATTATACAAACATTGGATTATCACATAAAAAAAAAAAACTCATTTTTTTTATATGCAGGGCGATTCTTTTATCATGAACCAGTCAATATGAAATTACTATTATAAATAACTATTAAATCACCCTGTATAAAAAAATCCTTGGTCGACTAGTACGTAATTTATAACATCTTAGACTAATTTTAACATTTTTCATCTGGAATTTCAATGAAATTTATTCTTTAAACTTGCAATTATATTTGTTTTAATATTACTCTCTGACTCCATCACAAACATTAGCTTAAATAGATATATTATGTAAACAATATTTATTTAAAATTGTATGTATAATTTATATATAATAAAACATCATATTAAATATAAAAAAATGTTTAACCATCTAACAAACGACTTCTAAAGTTTATGATATAACGTACAATAGCTAAAGGGGAAAACGCCATACCTGAATTTCATTTCGGATTTCGTCTAAAACATGCTACTTTTCATCAATTTCACTGAGTAGTAGATCTTATTGCTACCTCCCTCGAAACCAGAAAATACTGCTCAGCATTATTCCTTGACGATGCGCAGGCGTTTGACACTGGCTTACTATATAAATTTAAAAAAATATTTCCTGCGCCTTAATATCTTCTACGCAAATCATATCTTGAAAACAGGTGTTTTAGAGTCAAACTTGATTCTGCTTTATCCGATTATCATGACATACTAGCCAGTGTCCCCCAAGGAAGCGTCATTTCCTCCTTATTGTATATTATCTTCACATCTGACATACCACGTGCCAAAAACACCCTCATCGGAACCTACGCAGATGACATAGCTATATTAGCTGCTGATCCAGATCCACTTATCTGCAGTCAACTTCTCCAAACTTACCTCAACATGCTATCTAAGTGGTGTATTACCTGGATAGTTAAAATAAATTAACTGAAATCTACCCTCATCACTTTCACCCTTCGTCAAAATGATTGTCCTGAAATAATTTATAACAACACCGTAATTTATGGGGCATTACGGTAGGGAAGCAAAATACTTGGGCTTGTTATTCGACAGGAGACTCACTTGGGGACCCCATATTAAAAGCAAACGAAAACGGTTAAACTCTCGCCTACATTTAATAAGACCGCTCATTCAGTCCAATCTGAATATTTCTAACCGTTTAACTTTTATAGAAAACCCTCCTTCTACCAAAATGGTTTTATGGTATTGCTCTTTGGGGTACCGCAAAATACTCAAACATCAGGACAATTCATCCGTTCCAGTCCATATGTCTCCTCTTGGTCACAAAAGGCACGTGGTACGTCACAAACAACTCCCTTCACGAAGACCTTAAATTGGCAACAGTCAAAAAGACAGCATCTATATTCTACCTAAGTCTACACTCCAAAATGCAATGCCATCCAAACCGACTTGTCACCCATCTGCACTCAAAAACACTTCCGGGTAATCCAAACAGACGCCTCAAACGCAATTGGTCAAGGGACCTACTCAATGTAAATTAATTAACTTAATTTAAATTTTTATGTACAGGTGGTTCTAATGTAAGCCTCCTCCTCGCCGCCCTGTCATTGTCATTGTTCTTCCAGTAAATTTACTTATTGTACATAATATAGTATAGATTGTAAATATTATAATAATAAACGTTCATAAAAAAAAAAAAAGATTAGTAATTAATAGTTTTTCAGGCTATTTTTATAGTGTTATGTTTGAAGTATATCTCACACAGCATCGGCTACAGTCCCAGCTGTTTTTTTTCCAAAATACTTTCAATCACTCCCCTGTCCCTCCCCCTCGTGTAGGCAAAATAAAATAAGCAATAGTATAATACTTGTGACATCACTAAGTGAATTTAGCTACGGATGCAACGCTTTACTGAATAGGACCTTTTACAATATACAATTCTAATTGGTATAGAGAATGCTAAATTAGGCATTTTATACAAATTAGGAAATATCAATTGCTCAACGATATTATCCTTAAAGAGATAAAATTCAGGAAGTTGGAAAGGAATAGGTTCTATATTGGCATTATTTAAGTAATAAGTGGTTTTAATCATTTTCGGCTACGTCAATTTCTTTTCCCGTTATTTTGTATAAGCCTCAAGACACTATTTTTAACTTATACAATTTTTTCTATAAAAAATGCCATTTTGTTTCTACAAGAAACCAATCTAGACCTAAGAGCCTGACAAAACTATGCCTACTTACAATTAAAATAATTGGATTTTAGTCCTGTACAAATATTTGAGCTCATCGGCCAAGTTTACTTTTAGCGTCCCATTTCGCCTTTTCTGTTTTGGTATATGGACAAAAACTTGTGTACCAAAAACTCTTAAATGATTAATTTTTGGTGTATTATTTAAATATAACTCATGTGGCGTTTTATCTTTAATTGAACTCGTATCCGTTTAGTATAGAGTGTCTACCACTGTGTTGACATTTTCTGCCCATTATGACACATCCAAATTTTTGGAAAAAATTAATGTCCTTGCGCCCTCGACAATAGTACGGTTGTTACGTTCCACCTGTCCGTTTTGTTCCAATAGCCAACACTTCTCTGGTGTTGTATCCCAAATGTCTGTAATATAGATGTGACATCTTTATTTACGAACTCAAGTCCACTATCACTTCGTAGTATTCTAACTTTATACCGGTTGCTGTTTTTACACTTCTTAAAAATTTTAAATATACCCATTTCCCACTCCCCTAGGGGGGGGGTGCAATTTTTTGTTTTTTTGGTTTTTAGCTGTAATTTTAGGACCTTTAAGTTGAAAATTTGTCAAGAGTTAGACTCATATGTATTCATAACATATTAAACGAAAAAAAATTACAAAATAGAAGCATCAAAGCGTAATTTTAAAGTGATTTTATCCGAGAGGCCTAGTACAGTAGAACAAAGGCATAATGGAATCAAAGCAACGAGGCAACTGAGAGGTCACAGGTCTACACTCTACAGGAATTGTTATTAATAAAAGTGGCTCACTTTCAAATAAATGCTTTGATGCTTCTATTTTGTAATTTTATCGGTCATTTCAAAAACGACACAAGTCACAAATTTGAAACTAGCCACAAGAAACTTCATAAATAGTTTTTGCAGTAATTCTAATTTCTTGTACTCAACATTTGTATTAAACATGAGTTTGACAAATTTAGTTTTCACACAGAATACGTAACTAAGTATATAATTATTAAATTTGACAAAAAGAAATTTTTGAAAAATCGGTGACCTGAGTCGTTTTTGAAATGACCGATTCAATTTAATACTTTCTAACTTTGCTGGCATACACTGTGCTTGGTTTGGATTGTACTGGCTTGAAAAAAACTAACTACCGATTTGTATCGAAGCGTTTTTTCGAAAGTGATTTTATCACTTTCAGATTTAAAAATTCCTGTAAACCTATGACCTACCCATTCCCACTATGCCCCGACCAAACTATGCCCCGACCCCACTGTTCTGGGTTTTTTCTATTTTTCTATGATATAATATTTGATTAGATTCCAAACTATTTTAAAATTATTTCGTGAATTAATAATTTTAGTACCATCACACATGTTTTTTGCCATATACATTAGCTTATTCAATAAATCCCTATACTTTATAAACTACTTTATTACATATTACAATGAATTGTTGCATTTTCGTTTTATTAAAAATTGTCCTCTTAGTTTTGATTGAATTAAGCCACGTCGTGTAATCCATGGATTTAGTTTATTTTTTTTCTATTTTTTTTAGACGGCTATGGCTGTATAATAATTAGCAGTTAAATTTAGGATCTAGTGAGTGCCAAAGTTTGAAAGCCCACGCTGAAAAGCGTACGTCCGCCCATGTTTATGACTATGATTCGCAAAAAGTAGTTGAAATGTTGTCTTTCTTTTTGGTCTTAAATAAGCCAAAATGACTTTAACTCATAGGAAAAATTATATAAGCTTATACAAATTAACCGGAAAATTAATTAACATGGTCGACATTTTTTAACCATTTGTTGCCCGAACAAAGAAAATACCAAATGTCACAAATTTTTTTTCATAAATTCGTTTAAATACATATTCTAAACTATAATAAATTTGAATAATAAAAAAATGTACATTAGTTTTTTAAATATAGTGATGGTACTAGAAAGTACCGTCAGTCACAACAGTATTTTTTATGTGGTACTTATTTGTACCGACGGTCTCATACGTACATTTTTTTTAACATTAGAGGTATAGGAAATAATTTGTTTAAACAATTATTCGAATAAAAAGTGCCCAACTCTGCCTTACTCTACTGCGTACAATAAATTCCTCTCGGACAAAATCACTTTCAAATTAACGCTCTGATACTTATTTGTGTATACAGGTTGCTGTAAGAGGTAACAAAAATCATATTTTTAAAATTTTGTTTTTTCTATTTAAACTACTATACGATTTTGTTGAACTACAAACTAAAATGATATATGAATTGTCAGCAAGTACTGAGAGTAAGTTTTATTCCCATAGCCTATTATACAGCTTAATATGTTATTACAGCTGTTAATAATTTTAAACGTTCTAATGAAATATTTTGTTATTGTTCATTAAGTAATCTTTTAATTGAACTTATTTCCCTTCCCCATAAATTCTGTGCAACCCCACCCCTTCCCAGCTACAAAACTGAATCCCGTTTACTTATTATAAGTAGTAATGTAATTATACGGATTTTCCAAAAATGTTAAATTGTTGTCTGGGTATGATATATTATATTCATGGTTGTATAGTATAATTTATCTTTTGTTTTGTGAATTTTTTCTTTTAATTTAACCTAACCGTTAACGGTACGTGTCAGACTCATTTGTATTTTTTATTACTTTTTAACAAGTGTTCATTGAAAAACGAACGACGACAGCGACACATGCTGTTCGATTGCAAAAAAAAGAAATTGCTTTTTCGTTTTGTTGACTTAGTCGTTTTGCGGATTCGGCCGCGTTGCATAGCTTGAGGTCGACCTTAAATTTATTCATTGCCGCCTACAGATCTAGTCATCCAGACCTAGTCGTGCTGACTTAGTGGAATAACCGTCTTTCAAAAATGCACAACATCTCTAAGGGAATGGTAGTGGTGGCCGTGGTCGCCTGGTGCTCGTTTGTCGGTCAGTGTTCGCTTATAGAGAGGCTCATCGCGGAGAACGCCACGGGCAAACAGACCCTGAGGAAGTTGGCCAGCGTGGACCAAGCGTTTATGTTATTGGAACTCAGAGCCGGCACCGTGTACGATTACTTGAAAGGCTCGCTCCAGTGCAATGACGTAACTGTCTATCAGGGAACGAATTGTCTTTTGTCGAACAACCGTTTCGCTATTCACAAGCAAAACCTGGCCATTGTGTTGGCACACTTGGAGGCCTATCCGGAACCACCGCTGGATCAATACAACCTGTATTGTGAAGAAGCCGTCGTCAGGGTGTTGAACGTGGTGGAAAGCGTGGGCGTGACGATCATGTGTCGTATGGCCAATTTGATCTTGATGATGTTGGACAACGTGTTATACTCGCCCTGCGAATATTTCCAACGGTCGAGGCAAGCGTTGGACGTTATCTACCGAAAATTCGAAGAGCACCATATACCCTTGACACCCGTGGCAGATCTCATTACAATTTTCGACAACTACTGTGGAAGAGTAAATTCGTACAGCAAATTCAAAGCCTACGTGCAAAAGTTCGAACATCTGTCGGGATTAGCATACCTGGGCAAATACGAATCGACCGAACATCCTACCCTGGAAACACTACTGGACGCGAACGTGAGCTGCGCATTGTTTTTCTTCCAGCAACCCGAAAGCAGCAGCGGACCTTCCAACAGCAGCATGCAGGGATAGCCACTAATATAATGGTAAATTAAAAAAAAAAAAAAACGCTTACAACAGATTACGTCATGTCTTACTGTGTATATTTTACCAATTTGTATATGTGAATTATAAATAAAATTTTAAAAAAGAAACCAATTTTTTGTTTTTTTCCCGGCAACGTACCGGTGAATATATTTTTTCAAATTTATAAATCTTGGGAAACCTTGTACAAAATCATATCCACTATACCTACGTATGTTGTTTCATACCGGTACGAATTTAAGGTAAATAAGACGCAAGAACAAATAGTACTTACTAACCGTGTGCTGTCTACACACACTTTATCGTTTTTGTATTATAATATATGCTAGCGCATTTTATTCCTAACACATTATCATTTGGAAACCTAAATTTGGACCTCTGTGTAAAAAAGAGTTTGGACACGTTGAAAAAATAGTTTTATTTATTTATTATTATTAAACGGGCGAGCCCAATGACAAATTATATGTGGAACATAAAATATTTACATAGATAAAGGTTTATGTGTAGGTACAATGAATTAAGTTATTAAACTACTAATATATAAATTAAACGTAATAAAAGAATTACAAATAAACATGTCAATGTTGAAATTATTTACATGTTGCGTAGATCTAACTAAAGTGGTGTTCTTACCATATGAGGTACGCTGGAATGGCACATAAAAAGTATTAGTTTGTCTAATCGTACGACCAGGAACTAAAAAAGAAATATTAGACAATAAATCCGGGCAGTTAACATAACCATTTAAAAGATTATATATAAAACAAATGTCATGTTTTACCCTTCTGACCTGAAGAGTATCAATGTATAAATATGATAATAATGGTTCATATGAAGTGTGAGGCAAACGTTGAATATTACATTTGATACTTATAATTCTCAAAAAGCCATTTTGAATCGCCTCTAGCGAATGAATTGGACCTGATGTGTAAGGAGACCAAATTATTGAATTATAGTCCAAAATTGATCTAACAAAGGCCCAGTATAGTGATTTGAGGGCTATAGGATTATCAAAATTATTACAGCTTCGCATAATAAACCCTAGCATTGACGACGCTCTATTTTGAATATGAATATAATGGTCATTGAATGAAAAAGAAGAGTCTAGATATACACCCGAATCTTTCACGAGGTTGACTCGATCTAATTCAACAACATTTAAAAAATACTTGTTTAATAAAGACAAACGTTTTCTAGTGAAAGTAATAACTTTACATTTAGAAACATTCAAGTATAATTTGTTTGTATCACACCAACTACTCAGCGATGTCAGTATTTTTTTTTACTCGTAAAAATAAATTATAGGTATCTATGTTTTTTCTAAAAATATTTTTAAAAAAAAGATTCATTTTTGTAATGTTTCTGCACTAATATGTTGATCGAACTTCCTATGAGTTAAAGCCATTTTGGTTTATTTTAGACCAGACGAAATTTTGATTACGTTTTGATATGGTCCAAGTTCATTTCTATAAAAAGATTCGAGTTCTTTGGCTAATTTACTATTTTAGCTTCGATGCAAAGCGAGAAGGTATTGGTTTACTTGTGCAGCTCTGGATGTGTGTGTTTTTTTTTATCTGTATACACTGTAACTTCTTTAGTACTGGACCAATTCTTTCGAATAGCAACTCTATAAATCGCAATTTTCATCTAGTTGGTACTTAAGGGGGGGGGTAAAAGTTGAAAAAGTTTAATTCTTCACAGACGAAAGTTGAAAAAACAAAAAAAAAAACCGTACGAGTTTTTAAGTTATAACTTTTACTGGCTATAATTTCGAGAAAAAGAGTCGGATCGAGTTGAAATGTATAAGAAATAATTATTTGGTATGCCCGCACACGTCAGTTGTGTCAAGCTTAAACTATACCCATTTCCCACCCCCCTAGGGGGGGTACAATTTTTTTTGTTTTTCCGGGTTTTTAGCGGTAATTTTAAAAATTTTAAACAAATTTTTTCTTTAGTCATCACTAGAAATAGAAATAATGAAAAACAGTGGAGGTTAGGTTGTTATGCGAATTATGCTCTTAGTGGAATCTAAATGTGTGAACGCATTTTTAAAGAAATGTAAATTGGAATCAAAGATATCCAGTAATAAACAAAATACATATATATTATAACTAGACACAGTCAATAGTTACTTATAGTTAGTAGTTTTATGTGTTTGTATTAACTACTGCAATCTTGTCAAATACTACAAGTTACAACAATAAAATATTTAAATATAATTATATCGCTATTTTGGGAAGTTGAATTAAAAGTCACTATACTAAATCATAAACATATACATGCAAAACCCTTATATGTCTAATCATTAATATTTTATTTTTTAAACTTGCATTTCAATTTTAGTTGAAATCATTGATTGCTAATATTATTTATAATCAGTAAATCTCTTTCTTACACATAACGAATCAATACGTTTTTTTTTTAATTTTATAAAGTTTTTTTCCACAATTTTTGTATAGCTTTATTATTTTATTCTATGACCCAAAAATTGCAAATACCATACGATATTACATTATGGTTTGTCGTTTATCGAAAATAAGTTGTTTTACTTAAACAAATTTTGGCTAGTCGTTTGTTTACTCAAATGTGTGAACTATGTTACATTAACAATGACGAATAACTATTTTGTACGTTAAGATACATAATTATTGTTCAAATTGTTCCAATGTAAACATTTATAGTTAATACATTTTATTAGATTGTAAAGAACATGTACCTATAGTGATACTATTTTTTTAATTGAATCAAATTAAATAATGAAGATGAATTAAAATATTATATTCAGAGATCGGAAAATATGAACACAATGATAAAAAATGTATTATCTAGAATATAAGACATACGTAGGTGAATGTTTTATAAGTATTGATATTGGTGGTTATACAAAATCATTCTTTGCTACAATATCTGTAACAATATGGTATATTGCCATGCAATAAAATTCAAATGTTCAAACAAGAAAATACGAAAAATGTAGAAATTAAATAAATGTAGTATGTTTCTTTTTAGACCTTTGTTTAACATAAATTATAATATTGCAGACAGGGAAATATAGGACACAGAAAATAAAAATACACTGTGCCTAGATTTTGTTAGATTAATACCGAACATAATTTAAGAGAGCAACTTCTTTTATTAATTTGTAACACTACGAAAAATGTGATTTTTCAACAAAAAAAAAAAGCTCGTTGAAAACATATTATTGTTTCCAAATGTGTATTTAAGCACAAAAATATGCGGTCGCAAATTCGGTTTGATAGCCAAAAAAATAAAAATTTAGGTCACGACGGTGCTGTTTATGCGAATTGTTGTTGTTAAAAATATACTATGATAAACAAAAATTTAGGATACGTTATCGCTATGATCTCTATGCGAATAGAAAAACCTGTGTATTATAGTAAATTTCTAAAAAAAAATCATAAATATTCAATAAAGTTAAAATACATTAAGTTGCATTGTTCAAATAGTCTTAAATGCAAGTGTTTTTGATACTTAAATTTTTACACCCTCCCACAAAATAATATAATTTTTCACTTATAATATAAAACTAATTGTAATATTACAAAAATCTAATAAAATTACTTATCCACGCTGAGACGATGTAGAAGAAGAACATATTGTGTGTACATTAGCTATGACTCATATTTTCATGTTTCATACAAATGTCAACTTATTTTATAATTTATAAGACATTTTTTTTATCTACAGTTAATTGAATTTTGTTTATAAAAATATTATCAGTGTATGAAAAATTAACAGCATTAAAACATTAGGAATCTATACAGTTCAATAATCAATAATCGTTTTTTTTTCAAGTCCCTATCCGATAATTATAATAAAAGAGATTACATGTACACTTATTAAATTTAAAAATTAAAGCTGAAGCTACCTCCAATGAATTATGTTGTCAGACTTATAAACTAAAAATAAAGTGGTTTCATAAAAATGACTCATAATTTTTTTTTCTTTAGTCATCACTAGAAATAGAAATAATGAAAAAAGTGGAGGTTAGGTTGTTATGCGAATTATGCTGTTAGTGGAATCTAAAAGTGTGAACGCGTTTTGAAGAAATGTGAATTAGAATCAAAGATATCCAGTAATAAACAAAATACATATATATTATAACTAGACACAGTCAATAGTTACTTATAGTTAGTAGTTTTATGTGTTTGTATTCACTACTGCAATCTTATTAAATACTACAAGTTACAACAATAAAATAATTAAATATAATTATATTACTATTTTGGGAAGTTGAATTAAAAGTCACTATACTAATTCATATACATATACATGCAAACCCCTTTTATGTCTAATCATTAGTATTTTATATTTAGCTACGAAGCACAGTGGCAAAGGTTTGGTTTTACTCTGATGTGTGTTTTTTTTTTATCTGTATGCACTGTAACTTTTTTAAAACTGGACCAATTCCTTCGAGTAGCAACTCTATAAATCACAATTTTCATCTAGTTGGTGCTTTGGATGGGGTGGGTAAATGTTAAAAAAGTTTACTCCTTTACGGTCGAAATTTGACTTTTTATTTTAATTTAAATGTTAGCAACTCAATTTTTCTTTAGAACACAACAAAAAATTAAAATACAGGGTGGGTCAGTAAAACGGGTGATTTTCCAATTTATTTAAATGGAAAAATCGCCCGTTTCACTGCCCTACCATTTACAATTTAAGAATCTATGAAAAGGTTTTTTTAGTTACATTTTGTTTTGTACATTGTCAATCTAGTAAAATAGAAGTATGATAGAGCTTTGAAAGAATATAATCTATGAAGTATAAATAGTTAGTGTGAGATTGCTCCAATGGAAGTATATAATACATAAGTGTTAATTTTATTGAAAATAAGCGATTATAATTGAAACTATGGAGTACAAACGATTGAAACATGAATCGCCGAACATTCCATCTAAATTTAACAAGACAAAGTATATGTAGTAATTGGACCACTATGTTTTTGCAAAAAAAAAAAAACCCAGTACAGTGGGGTCGTGGCATAGTGGAAACGGAGCAAGTTGGGTCGGGGCATAGTGGGGACGGGGAGGTCACAGGTTTACAGGAATTTTTATATCTGAAAGTGATAAAATCACTTTCGACAAAACGCTTCGATGCAAATCGGTAGTTAGTATTTTCAAGCCAGTACAGTCCAAACCAAGCGTTAATTTAAAAGTGATTTTATCCCAGAAGACTAGTACAGTAGAGTATAGGCATAAAGGAATCAAATCAACGAGGGGACGGAGAGGTCACAGGTCGATAGGAATTATTATAAATAAAAGTGATAAAATTGAATAAAATCACTTTTAAATTAACGCTTTGATGCTTATTTGTAAATACAGCACCTCAATTTAATACTTTCTAACTTTGCTGGTTTATACTGTGCATGGTTTGGACTGTACTGGCTTGAAAATACTAACTACCGATTTGCATCGAAGCGTTTTTTCGAAAGTGATTTTATCACTTTCAGATTTAAAAATTCCCGTAAACCTGTGACATCCCCGCACCCACTGTGCCCCGATCCAACTTTGCTCCATCCCCACTTTGCCCCGACCCCACTCTACTGATTTTTTATCTGTATACACTGTAACTTTTTTAATACTGGATCAATTCCTTCGAGTAGCAACTCTATAAATCGCAAATTTCATCTAGTTGGTACTTTGGGGGGGGGGGTAAAAGTTGAGAAAGTTTAATTCTTCACAGACGAAAGTTGAAAAAACAAAAAAAAAACCGTACGAGTTTTTAAGTTATAACTTTTACTGGCTATAATTTCGAGAAAAATAGTCGGATCGAGTTGAAATGTATAAGAAATAATTATTAGGTATGCCCGCACACGTCAGTTGTGTCAAACTTAAACTATACCCATTTCCCACCCCCCTAGGAGGGGTACAATTTTTTTTGTTTTTCGGGGTTTTTAGCGGTAATTTTGAAACTTGTGGGTTGAAAATTTGCCAGTAGTTGGAACTCATATGTACCCATAACATATTAAACGGGAACAAAATTCGGCACTACAGTTTTTTTTTAATTGAAAACCGGTGTACCAGATGTGAGAAACGAACAGACACTAAAATTTATCAGTTGGTAACGTCTATCCGTGTTAGATTAGCTTAGGGCCCAATGATCGGTATCATAATATTGTGTTTATTACATGATATCACAGGCGACTAAATCGTGTAACTGATTATAGTAGAAACTCGATTTATTGGGAAAAAAACCTATATGTGTACTTATTAAGACACTTAATGATTCTGATACGACAAAACCACTGTCGTTATCTCGTTATTTTATAGACTGCGTTACCGAAGTGTAACTATGAATATATAATGTCCAATTACCTGCAAATAATGAAGAGGACTGTTGTTTTTTGGATTCAGATTAAGTGTTGGTTTTTATGCAGTATACCGCCTCAAAATGTTTTTTTATTACACAATTTTTTTAAAGGAAAACTTATGTATTGCATTTTGTTATACTGTTATTCATTTAAAGAGATTCACGCTTGATTGTTTAAATTGTCTAATATTAGATAATCTGCTTCGTGCTAATTTTAATTTTTTAGTTTATCAACTTGTAGCTCTAATTTTGTATAAAACATTTCATTATTTTATTACTATGTACTATTACTATTAAGATAAATTTTAATAATAATTAAGTCATAAATGATAATACTTTATTTTATGACTAGATCAAATCTCGTGAACATTTAACATCATGATACTGCTCCTATGCTATTATTAAAAAAACACAATTTTTAAAATCTCCATAAAAGTTTATTGTTAAATAACAGGCAACAGCCGATTGCTAGTGGTTATACACGTTAGTAATATTTAACTAATAAGTAATATATGTAGGTAAAATTTGTTGTTTTCTCCATCACAGTACCAGTATACGATTTATTTTAATTTAAATGTAAGAAAATCGATTTTTCTTTAGAAAATAACAAGAAATTAATATACAGGATGAGGCAGTAAAACGGCGATTTTCTAATGTATTTAAATGGTAAAACCCGTTTCACTATCCCACCTTTTACATTTTAAGGATCTATGAAAAGGTTTTTTTAGTTGCATTTTATTTTGTACATTGTCAATCTAGTAAAATAGAAGTATAATATAGCTTTGAAGTAATATAATCTGTGAAGTATAAATAGTTTGTGTGAGATTGCTTTAATGGAAGTATATAATACATAAATATTAATTTTATTGAGAATAAGCGATTATAATTTAAACTATGGAGTACAAACGATTGAAACATGAATCGTCGACCATTCCAACAAAATATAACAAGATATTGTATATTTGTTATTTGGTCCACTAAGTTTTTGCAAAAAAAAAAAAACCAGTACAGTGGGGTCGGTGCATAGTGGAAACGGAGCATAGTTGGGTCGGGGCATAGTGGGGACGGGAAGGTCACAGGTTTACAGGAATTTTTAAATCTGAAAGTGATAAAATCACTTGAAATGTAGAAACGTGAAATTTGTCCCAAAGGTGGGTCTTATAGTGTAAGTAAAGGGAAACATCTGAAAATTGCAATTTTCTCAAAATTAATGCGCTAGGTGGGGATTAATGACCTTCGCCGCGCTACAACCGGTACAGGGCGCTGTTGATTCCCGTGTCAACCATCATTTGGTCGTAGTTTGTGTCTTTGTTAATTCGTCTTTACACGAATGACAATGTAGCAGTGTTCTTTGTTCTTGTTACGTTTGTCACGTGGTTTATTATAAAAAAAACTCGCCCACGATACTGAAGCCCGCAAAAAGTAAAGATATCCCCAACAAAAACCTCACAGTAAAAAAAGGTCAAGTTCCAGATCCCAAGCTCTGAGTGCTGCTTAAGCTTCTTCATATTCCCCAGATTTGTTTCTCTCGGCCGTCCTCTTCCTCTTTACCCGTTTATCTTCCCTTCCATAATATTTGTAATTAACGTGTTATGACTCATAATATGTCCAAAAAACTTAGTTTTTCTTATTTCCATCATTCTGATAATTTGTCTTGGTTCTTCTATCATATTTAACACTTCCATGTTCGATTTCCTTTCTCTCCAGCTGATCTTCATCATTTTCCTCCATGTCCACATCTCAAATGCTTCTATTCTTTTTTTATCAAGAGTGCTTAAGGTCCAAGACTCACTACCATATAACAAAACACTCCAAACATACGTTTTAATAAAAAGCTTCCTAATTTTAATCTGTAAGTGTCTGCTTGTTAAAAGGTTTTGTTTCTTAATGAAAGCTTAGTAAAGTATATATGTACAGCTGTTAATAATTTTATACGTTCTAATGAAGTATTTTGTTTTTGTTTATTAAGTAATCTTTTAATTGAACTTATTTCCCTTCCCCATAAATTCTAAGCAACCCCACCCCTTCCCAGCTACAAAACTGAAACCCGTTTACTTATTACAAGTAGTATTGTAATTATACGGATTTTCCAATAATGTTCACCATGTTTAATTGTTGTCTGGGTATGATATATTATATTCATGGTTATATAGTATAATTTATCTTTTTTTTTGTGAATTTTTTCTTTAATAAATTTCAGTGCTACCGGTTTACTATTCGAAATTCGTTAACGGTGCGTGTCAGACTCATTTGTATTTTTTATTACGTTTTAACAAGTGTTCACTGAAAAACAAACGACGACAACGCCTACATAGCCAAGAGCTCAATACATCTGCTGAGTAAGCACACATGCTGTTTTTTCGATTGCAAAAACACCGAAGTAGCTTCTTCGTTTTGTTGACTTAGTCGTTTTGTGGATTCGGCCGCGTTGTATGCCTTAAGTTCGAGCTTAAATTTATTCATTGCTGCCTACAGTTCTAGTCGTGCAGGCCTAGTGGAATATCCGTCTTTCAAAAATGCACAACATCTCTAAGGGAATGGTAGTGGTGGCCGTGGTCGCCTGGTGCTCATTTGTCGGTCAGTGTTCGTTTATAGAGAGGTTCATGAAGAACAACGCCACAGGCAAAGAGACCCTGAAGAAGTTGACCAGCGTGGACCAAGCATTTATGGGATTGGAATTGAGAGCCGGCACCGTGTACGATTACTTGACAGGCTCACCCCAGTGCAATGACGAAACTGTCTATCACGGAACGAGTTGTCTTTTGCTAGAACACCGTTTCGCTATTGACAAGGAAACCCTAGCCAGTGTGATAGAAGCCGCGGAGGCCTATCCGGAACCACCGCCGGACCATGACGACCCGTACTCTTATGAAGCCGTCGTCAGGGCGTTGAACGTGGTGGAAAGCGTGGGCGTGACGATTATGTGTCGTTTCGCCCACTTGAGCCAGACGATGTTGGCCAAACCGTCATACTCGCCCCGTGAACATTTCCAACTGTTGAAGCAAGTGTTGTACGCTATCCACCGCAAGTTCGAAGAGCACTATATACCCTTGACGCCCGTGACAAATCTCATTGCAATTTTCGACAACTACTGTAGTGTAGTAAATCCGGACATTAATTACAACAACGATATCAAAGAAATATTCAAAAGCTTCTTGGTAAAGTACGGTCATCTGTCGGGATTTACAGACCTGAGCAAATACGAATCGGGCGGCTACAACAACGAAGCTCCTACCTTGGGGCCACTACTGAAGCAGAATGTGGGCCACGCCTTGTTTTTCTTCGAGCAACCCCAAAGCAGCAACGCACCACCCGGCAGCAGTATGCAGGGATAGCCATTAATATAATGGTAAAAAAAAAAAAACGTATACAACAGATTAGGACATGTCTTAATTTGTATATTTCACCCATTTGTGTATGTGAATTATAAATAAAATTTTAAAAAAGGAACCGATTTTTTGTTCTTTTCCCGGCAACGTACCGGTGAATATATTTTTTTTAATTTATAAATCTTGGAAAATTGTTTACAAAATCATATCCACTATACCTACGTAAGTTGTTTTGTACATGTTAAAAAAAGTTTTAGGTATGTTTTTTCTAAAAATATTTAAGACTTATAATCCTTTAAAATTTCCATAACTTGAATCTTTTACTTTATGACTAGGTTTTTTTTGTATTTAATTAAGAATTGAAAAATATAATTATGCAGTTATGTATATTTAGAGATCAACTTATTATAATTTAAAAAATGAGTAATATAAACCACAAGGCATTAATGATGTTATTTGGGTTTCTTTCTCAATTAATTTTAGTTCAAATATTATGAATTTAAATAATTCAACAAGGTATATTTTATAAAACAATCCCTGTGTGCAAAGTGATTAACATTGTGATTAAGATGTGATTAAGAACATTGAGATGTGTCTCAGCGATTGTTTTTTTAGCTCTCAAAGTTAACATCACTACATAACTTTTATGGTACATTTAATACACTTCATAAATGTACACATAAAAATGCGATGTACAACCAACATATAATTTTTAACATTCACAGGGTGTTGTGTTTAATATATTGCTTAGAAGTTCATCTGAGTACACTTATAGTATAACGTTTCTGCGATATTAAATATGGAACACTGAACAGATATTTCAATATTTATATTAATGATATGTCACAAAAGTTATTAAACAAAATTAAACTTCTTTGTAACCGCGAAATAAGTTATGTTTATAAATAAATACATTTTAACCATAAAAACAATTTTGGTTATTGACTTTAAATATAGATTTTAGCCGAAGAACATCGCACAGTAGTTGATACAACATCACAACAACCTATATAGTATTGTCAATAGACTGTATAACGGACAGCGCTGGCGAGTTTTTGTTGCATCACCAATTCGCCCGCTATAAATATTACCTTGTGTTAAAATTTTAACCATCAGCGAGTATAACACTATTGTGATCGCATTGTCAAGTTGTGTTTTGTAACGTACGTATCTGTGTACGCACAATAAATTCAAGATGGATTCGTCAAAAACACAGGTATTATTTTTTGTATTATTAATTTTAGAATATAAAAGTTCTAAGTACTTAGTATACTTGTCTATGAGTACTTACGCCCTAGCAATGCATGTTTCAACGTTTTTATTATAGATACCTACTTATTTTTTTTAACTTTATTTCAAACATTTTTACATTAGGAATCAGACTAAGAAAGAATGAGAACAAAATATAAATACAAGTGGTATAAGTACAAATAGGTACAAATAATAAAACATTAATAGGAATTAGTATTGTATTTAATACTAAAATAATCAGCTTACACACAAATTGCTACAATAATAATAATAATGATAATAATACTAATTATAAAACTTAAGTTAATCAATCTAATTATAGAGATCTTACTCATAATGTTAAAAAGAGTGATTAGAGAGACATGATTGGTGGTTATAATGATCTAATATTTTTCTACAAAATATAATAAGTAGGTAATAATAACTTTGATCCATTGTAAATATTATAAGTTTAAAACAAAATGAATATATAAGTTACACATTCATTTTTATGCAACTCATGCATTCATATTAATTTATTAATTGTTTAAGTGGCTAGTTGGTCTTTTTGAAGAAGAAAATATGTATTCTGCCGTGCCCAGTAACTGGTCTTATAAACTTGATGGGAAAATGTATTGTAAATGGCCTGTTAAATACATAGCTACTGATTTGATGCTAATGAAAGCAATAGAACCCGAACCAAATTGGTTATCTTGCCCCTTGACAGTTGTTAACACTTTTAGTAAGTATAGATAGTAATTCAAATTTCTCAAAATACTATTTATGTATATTAAACATACTGGATTTTTCTAAGAGACATAAATTATTTAGGTTTTTATTTTATATTTTATTCTTTTGCTTAAGCACCAACAGCTAAAAGGTTATTAACAGTTAGGTTAATAGCATTAGCTTACATAAATAATTTATGCATTTTATATGTAATATATTAAATAATTAGCGTAACTCTTAGAAATGTCTATAATATTATATCATTATTCTACATAAATAGCATTATAATATAATCCTATATAATTTAGAACTAAAGAACATTTTACCACTTTTTTCCCTACGGCGCGGTTTATCCTTCTAATTTATAGTAGCCTATTTAAATAAGGTACCCCAGAAATTTCAGATCCTGAGATAGGTACACTAGAAGTATTCACTCATGACTTTTTTTTTTATTAACATGATAATATTTATTTTTAATTTAAAAAAATCTTAATCTTAAAATAAATTAATTTTATAAATAAAATTAAAATTTTTTAAATTTTGTTTATTAGTTGAAGTATGACACTTGCAAACTTTTTTTTTTACATTTCCTGATTTTTTAGGAAGTTACAAAGTTATAGATTTCAATGAGCTGTAACTTGATAAAATCTAGTTTTATAATATTATATACAATATTGTAAATGATCAAATGAGTGATTTCAAAGTGTCAATATATTAGCTTAAAAATAATATTTTTTTAACTAAATACATTTTTATTGGTTTTCAAATTAGAATTATTTTAATGAAAAATTAAAATTTCCCATGTTAATCAAAGGCAAAAAAAAGTATGAGAAAAAACTTAGTTATGAGTTAGCTTGGGATCTGAAATTTGGGGATTGATTATCATAATGTGTCATATTATACTATACTCGAGTATTATATTATAATACTTGTTAACTTTTATTTAGGAAGTCATATATATATTTATTTAATTTTTTATATAAATACTTACAAAAATAATTATTATTTTCTTTATGTAGATACTTATGAAGAAGCTCAAAAAAAAGAAAGGGAAATATTTTTATCTTCAGAATCAGAAAGAAGCTTCGGTAGAGGAAAAAGAAAAAAAATATCTCGAAAACATGATGACTCTGACACTGGTAAAGAAAAGTAGTTAAATAGATATTAGCAAATATGTATTTTACAGGATTTTTAAGTAAATCCAGTAATTTTTTTTATAAAATATGATGCGGGTGCTTCGCCGTATCGTTAATGTAATAATGCTGGCGTATGGTATCACGGTTGTTTTTATTAAATAGAAGCAAGAATTATTACAGTAAGTATATGTGAGGGCAGGACTCGAATAAGTTAGCCACTCACACTGGGGAAATGGCCTCACAAAAGGGGAATCTATGTTCCTACCGGAAGTATAAATGTGTGGGGGGTATGATGGGGGTGACTCGCCGGTACGCAGGGCAGCTCTAATAAGCGCCTACGGACTTGATTCACCGGGAGGAGAGCGCAACTCGAATAAGTGGCTCTTTCAATTGTTCGCCCTGAGAAGGACGGTTTTCGTAGTCGGATTATTCAGGTTGTCCGTCGTTGTAACCGGAAGTGGTCGGCGGTGAATCTGCGGGTGCCGCTGTCGTTGGTACGGCTGTGGATGGTGCGGCTGCTGCAAATGCCGTTCGCTGCTACTGGTGGTTGATACTGGAGTTGTCGACGATGCTGGTAGTTGATACTTGAGGTGTCGGCTTCCAGTTGATCCAGTGTATAATGATACCCGGATGGTTGGAAGCAGACTGTACCGATTATGGGATTGCGGTCGGTATTTATGCTGTTTTCATAAAAACCCCGCAATCCCATTGGCCGATTTTTTGTTAGTGGTTTTTCGGTCGTTGTGTTTCCTATTCGGTACAGCCGTGTGGTGTGTTGCTACGTTACAAATAGTTGTTTCAGCTTAAATATAGTTTAGCTTCTGAATCTTAATCAATTATATTAAATCATAATAAATGGTTTATTAAGACTAATTTTTAAAAGACAATTATCATTAAGTATCATTTTATTTATTGAAAAATACTAAATTTAATGATTGGTCTGTTAGTTAGTTTTATATAAATTCTGTTTAAGTCATTTATTTATTTATTAAAGAATTTATGAGTAGAGCCGGATACATTACATATATATTATATGTATAATACATCCTTAAATAACTTCATTTGAATAGGAGACATACAAAGTAGAAGTCTATTACAAAGTATTTATGCATATATAAGACGAATTGATGCAAGAATGGACAGAGTTGAAAAAATGTTAAAAGATAAAACATCAAATACATCACTAATACACCCGGATTCGTCATATGAAGAATTTTACTCTTTGTTGCCTTTAAAGGATTTTCAATCTGTTCTACAAATTGAAAATAAATTGATAAATAATCCAGAATTTTGTGGGAAAATGGTATTTATACTTACTTATGTTTTTATTTCATTGAATCGTTGTTATAAATTAACTAAAATCAATAATTTATTTTGTTTTAGAAAAGTTTTATCACAACAGTAGGCGGAAAACATTTAAAAAACTTTGTCAAACGTATTTTACAGCGTTTATTTACTAATGAGCTGTCCTCTCAGTGTTCATGGACTGGCTTCCGAAACAACTTCCGTCTTGAAAATCTTAACTTGATAAATATGATTAAAGGTAAAATTTATTATATCTAATTAGTAATAAGGTTTCTAAATATTCCGTGTATATTTCTATCTATGCTGCTTAACTATTGTTTGATATCTTTTATATTTATTTTTTAGATGTTGGTAGAAGTAATTTCAGTTTCACTGATATCACCTTTGAAGAAAATTTAAAAGAGTGGTTTCGACATGGTAGTGACAGTGAGTTTTTCCACACTAAACGATTCTTTATTATAATTTTACGGCGTACTTATGCTTTTTAATTATTAGATTCAGAGTTAAATCAATCATTTCTAATATTAGAGAGGAATTCTTTAGATATGTGTCTTTATTTTTTTAAGGTAGTGATGAGAGAAAACCTGTTAACATTTTGTTTTTATAATCATATTTTGATATCCACCTTAATGTAAAAAAAAATCAAATTGAATGCAGTTAAAGAAAAGAAAATCATTGTGATCAATGTCAAGAAGACAATTTGAACGGGTAATAATTGAAAAGCGCTCAATTTTACCAGCCAAAGAAGTGGCAGTACCTAAAACAAGATTCCAGGATATTCAGGAAACTATCCAAGTCATAGAGTCTACACCTAAAATGTCTGATGGTCATAATATTAATTTCAATAATTTAACTACACTTCCAGATTTGTAACAAATGAAATATCTTCAGAACTCGAACATTTAAAATCATATTTCACCCAAAGAATTTACAGACTATCTCGTTCTTTAGAAGAACTCGAGTATTGGAAGGCGGTAGAATTCCGTTCCTTTTTGCTGTATTCAGGCCCTATTGTTTAAAAGGGGAAATTACAAAAGACAATTTATTAACATTTTATGTTGTTGCATTGTGCAATTCGACTACTCGTGTCCAACGAAACACGTATTACTTATAATGAGTTGGCCAATAATTTACTAAGACAGTTTGTGATAGAATATGCAGAACGTTATGGTGAGGAATACATCACATACAACGTTCATGGGTTAATTCATATATTTCATTTTGTTAAAATACATGGTTCATTGGACACATTTAGCGCTTTCAAATTTGAAAATTATTTACAAAATATTAAAAATACTTTAAAAAATGCAAGATATCCTCTTCAAGATGAATATAATAGAATTGTAGAACAAAATAATATTGAAAGTAATTCTTTTGTTGAATACCCAATTTTTAAAAAGAAATAACTTACACATACAATTAGAAAAATGGAATATAAGTATTAAGTACTGTTAATGATAAAGATATGTTTTTTTTGTCAGCAAGTAATGACATTATTAAAAAGGCTGTTGGAAATGTATATTTAGAAGTAGTTAAGTTTAATTCATTACCATTTTTGGACTACCCAATAAATTCAAATGTAATTGGTGAATTCTATGTAGATATAACTAGTCAGAGCAATTCATTTCTAATTGATATAGGTAAAATGAAATATAAATGTTTGTTTATCAATATTTCAAATGTAAAGGCTATTGCTATAACTTGCTTACATATTGAGCTTGCATTATCATATTGTACACCTAACATCGACAAATACAGGGTCTTTTGAATTTCATAGCCCACCCGACTTCTTGACGATTTTCTAAATTGATGAAAAAACCACCTATGTGAATCATTTTTGGTTTTCACCCTACAATGATATATTAAGATAATTGAGATTATCCACAAATTTTTTATGTAAAACAAATTTGGTATTAGTTCTGGTGTTATATTTAAAAAATAGTAAATTAGCCAAAAAACTCGAATAATAAATAGTGACCTAAGTCAATATGTTACGCCATCTAGGATTTAACGTACATACCAATTTGTTCAAAAGTGGGTTACTTCGATTTGAATGAACCAAATATTATACTTAGGGCGCCGTCTGGCGGGTTTTTCCAGATTTGTTAGAGAATTGTTACATGAGGCTTTAAAGGGTTAAACCTCACTGGACCGATTTCTCAACTCTATAACCAAAATATTGTACCTGAAGGGTACTTTTTTAGGCCAAAATATAAAAAAAAATTACCCCTTCTCCTTTAAAATCAACGCCAAAAATTTTACAAATTTCTCAACTTAATGTTCTATAGCTTCTTTCTTATAAAAGATATGGTGCCATCTTCAGCTTTCCGTAACAATAGAATTTTTGTCCATAAGGGCAAAACTAAAA
Source organism: Adelges cooleyi (assembly GCF_023614345.1). Classification (NCBI taxonomy): domain Eukaryota; kingdom Metazoa; phylum Arthropoda; class Insecta; order Hemiptera; family Adelgidae; genus Adelges; species Adelges cooleyi. The sequence goes on from NW_026095978.1 coordinate 3,058,015, forward strand.
TTGGCTACGTTGTGTAAAAATGACTTCAATGTTATAACACATATTTAATACGATATAAAGTCAACAATTTTTTTGTGTTAGGAATTTGTTGATATAAGTACTAAGTAAAGTGGAAAAACGTTTTGTTATTCACTTGTAAGGTTACATAAAAATAAACATAAATATTATGTACAAACAATAACTGTGAACCAATAATTATTGGTTGTTCCGCTACATTTTTACTTGTTTAAGCTGTGCACCAGAAAAAGTATATGGCTATAATATATTATATTGTCTATTACAATCGTTATAGTTCAATGAAGATTTCATTAAGGTATCTTTTTATAAAATATACCTTGTTGAATAATGTAAATTGATTAAATTCATAATATTTGAACTAAAATTAATTAAGAAAGAAACCCAAAAAACATCATTAATGCCTTGTGGTTTATATTACTCATTTTTTTAAATTATAGTAATTTGATCTGTAAATAGACATAACTGTATAATTATATTTTCAATTCTTAATTAAATACAAAAAAAATACTAGTCATAAAGTAAAAGATTAAATTTATGGAAATTTTAAAAGATTATAAGTAATAAATATTTTTAGAAAAAACATACCTACAATTTTTTTTAACATGTACAAAACAACATAAGTAGGTATAGTGGATATGACTTTGTAAAAGTTCCCATAGCCTATTATACAGCTTAATATTTTATTACAGCTGTTTATTTTATTAACAGTTAGTTTATACGTTCTAATGAAGTATTTTGTTTTTGTTCATTAAGTAATCTTTTAATTGAACTTATTTCCCTTCCCTATAAATTCTGTGCAACCCCACCACTTCCCAGCTACAAAACTGAAATCCGTTTACTTAGTACAAGTAGTATTGTAATTATACGGACTTTCCAATAATGTTCACCATGTTTAATTGTTGTCTGGGTATGATATATTATATTCATGGTTGTATAGTATAATTTATCTTTTTTTTTTGTGAATTTTTCCTTTAATAAATTTGTCAGTGCTACGCGGTTTACCTATTGCGAAATTCGTTAACGGTGCGTGTCAGACTCATTTTTTTGTATTTTTTATTACTTTTTAACAAGTGTTCACTGAAAAACAAATGACGACAACGCCTACATAGCCAAGAGCTCAATACATCTGCTGAGTAAGCACACATGCTGTTCGATTGCAAAAACACCGAAGTGGCTTCTTCGTTTTATTGACTTGGTCGTTTCGCGAAGTCGGCCGCGTTGTATGGCTTAAGTTCGAGCTTAAATTTATTCATTGCTGCCTACAGTTCTAGTCGTGCAGGCCTAGTGGAATATCCGTCTTTCAAAAATGCACAACATCTCTAAGGGAATGGTAGTGGTGGCCGTGGTCGCCTGGTGCTCATTTGTCGGTCAGTGTTCGTTTATAGAGAGGTTCATGAAGAACAACGCCACAGGCAAAGAGACCCTGAAGAAGTTGACCAGCGTGGACCAAGCGTTTATGGAATTGGAATTGAGAGCCGGCACCGTGTACGATTACTTGACAGGCTCGCCCCAGTGCAATGACGAAACTGTCTATCACGGAACAAGTTGTCTTTTGTCGAACAACCGTTTCGCTATTGACAAGCAAACCCTGGGCAGTGTGTTGGCACACTTGGAGGCCTATCCGGAACCACCGCCGGACCAAGACGACCCGTACTCTTATGAAGCCGTCGTCAGGGCGTTGAACGTGGTGGAAAGCGTGGGTGTGACGATTATGTGTCGTTTCGCCCATTTGAGCCTAAAGATGTTGGCCAACCCGTTGTACCCGAACTGCGAACATTTCCAACGAATGAGGCAAGTGTTGGACGCTATCCACCGCAAGTTCGAAGAGCACTATATACCCTTGACGCCCGTGACAAATCTCATTGCAATTTTCGACACCTACTGTAGAGTAGAAAATCCGGACATTAATTACAACAGCGATATCAAAGAAATATTCAAAAGCTTCTTGGTAAAGTACGGTCATCTGTCGGGATTTACAGACCTGAGCAAATACGAATCGGACGGCTACAACAACAAAATTCCTACCATGGGATCACCACTGGAGCAGAACGTGGGCCACGCCTTGTTTTTCTTCAGCCAAGCCGAAAGCAGCAACCGACCACCCGGCAGCAGTATGCAGGGATAGCCATTAATATAATGGTAAAAAAAAAAAAAAAACGTATACAACAGATTAGGACATGTCTTAATTTGTATATTTCACCCATTTGTATATGTGAATTATAAATAAAATTAAAAAAAAGGAACCAATTTTTTGTTCTTTTCCCGGCAACGTACCGGTGAATATATTTTTTCAAATTTATAAATCTTGGAAAACTTTTTACAAAATCATATCCACTATACCTACGTATGTTGTTTTGTACATGTTAAAAAAGTTATAGGTATGTTTTTTCTAAAAATATTTATTACTTATTACTAAAATTCCTTTAAAATTTCCATAAATTGAATCTTTCACTTTATGACTAGGTTTTTTTTGTATTTAATTAAGAATTGAAAAATATAATTATGCAGTTATGTATATTTAGAGATCAACTTATTATAATTTAAAAAATGAGTAATATAAACCACAAGGCATTAATGATGTTACTTGGGTTTCTTTCTCAATTAATTTTAGTTCAAATATTATGAATTTAAACAATTCAACAAGGTATATTTTATAAAACAACCCCTGTGTGCAAAATGATTAACATTGTGATTAAGATGTGTTTAAGAACATTGAGATGTGTCTCAGCGATTGTTTTTTTAGCTCTCAAAGTAAACATCACTACATAACTTTTATGGTACATTTAATACACTTCATAAATGTACACATAAAAATGCGATGTACAAACAACATATAATTTTTAACATTCACAGGGTGTTGTGTTTAATATATTGCTTAGAAGTTCATCTGAGTACACATATAGTATAACGTTTCTGCGATGTTAAATATGGAACATTGAATAGATATTTCAATATTTATATTAATGATATGTCACAAAAGTTATTAAACAAAATTAAACTTCTTTGCAACCGCGAAATAAGTTATGTTTATAAATAAATACATTTTAACTATAAAAACAATTATGGTTATTGACTTTAAATAAAGATTTTAGCCGAAGAACATCTCACAGTAATTGATACAACATCACAACAACTTATATAGTATTGTCAATAGACTGTATAACGGACAGCGCTGGCGGGTTTTTGTTTCATCACCAATTCGCCCGCCATAAATATTACCTTGTGTTAAAATTTAAACCATCAGCGAGTATAACACTGTTGTGATCGCATTGTCAAGTTGAATGTTGTAACGTAGGTATCTGTGTACGCACAATAAATTCAAGATGGGTTCGTCAAAAACACAGGTATTATTTTTTGTATTATTAATTTTAGAATATAAAAGTTTTAAGTACTTAGTATACTTGTCTATGAGTACTTACGCCCTAGCAATGCATGTTTCAACGTTTTTATTATAGGGACCTACCAATTTTTTTTAACTTTATTTCAAACATTTTTACATTAGGAATCAGACTAAGAAAGAATGAGGACAAAATATAAATACAAGTGGTATAAGTACAAATAATAAAACATTAATAGGAATTAGTATTGTATTTAATACTAAAATAATCAGCTTACACACAAATTGCTACAATAATAATAATTATGATAATAAAACTAATTATAAAACTTAAGTTAATCAATCTAATTATAGAGATCTTACTCATAATGTTAAAAAGAGTGATTAGAAAGACATGATTGGTGATTATAATGATCTAATATTTTTCTACAAAATATAATAAGTAGGTAATAATAACTTTGATCCATTGTAAATATTATAGGTTTAAAACAAAATGAATATATAAGTTACACATTCATTTTTATGCAACTCATGCATTCATATTAATTTATTAATTGTTTAAGTGGCTAGTTGGTCTTTTTGAAGAAGAAAATATGTATTCTGTCGTGCCCAGTAACTGGTCTTATAAACTTGATGGGAAAATGTATTGTAAATGGCCTGTTAAATACATAGCTACTGATTTGATGCTAATGAAAGCAATAGAACCCGAACCAAATTGGTTATCTTGCCCCTTGACAGTTGTTAACACTTTTAGTAAGTATAGATAGTAATTCAAATTTCTCAAAATACTATTTATGTATATTAAACATACTGATTTTTCTAAGAGACATAAATTATTTAGGTTTTTATTTTATATTTTATTCTTTTGCTTAAGCACCAACAGCTAATAGGCTATTAAAGGTATCCCAGAAATTTCAGATCCTGAGATAGGTACACTAGAAGTATTCACTCATGATTTTTTTTTTTTATTAACATGACAATATTTATTTTTAATTAAAAAAAATCTTAATCTTATTATAAATTAATACGAACACATACAATTAGAAAAATGGAATATAAGTATTAAGTACTGTTAATGATAAAGATATGTTTTTTTTGTCAGCAAGTAATGACATTATTAAAAAGGCTGTTGGAAATGTATATTTAGAAGTAGTTAAGTTTAATTCATTACCATTTTTGGACTACCCAATAAATTCAAATGTAATTGGTGAATTCTATGTAGATATAACTAGTCAGAGCAATTCATTTCTAATTGATATAGGTAAAATGAAATATAAATGTTTGTTTATCAATATTTCAAATGTAAAGGCTATTGCTATAACTTGCTTACATATTGAGCTTGCATTATCATATTGTACACCTAACATCGACAAATACAGGGTCTTTTGAATTTCATAGCCCACCCGACTTCTTGACGATTTTCTAAATTGATGAAAAAACCACCTATGTGAATCATTTTTGGTTTTCACCCTACAATGATATATTAAGATAATTGAGATTATCCACAAATTTTTTATGTAAAACAAATTGGGTATTAGTTCTGGTGCTATATTTAAAAAATAGTAAATTAGCCAAAAAACTCGAATAATAAATAGTGACATAAGTCAATATGTTACGCCATCTAGGATTTAACGTACATACCAATTTGTTCAAAAGTGGGTTACTTCGATTTGAATGCACCAAATATTATACTTAGGGCGCCGTCTGGCCGGTTTTTCCAGATTTGTTAGAGAATTGTTACATGAGGCTTTAAAGGGTTAAACCTCACTGGACCGATTTCTCAACTCTATAACCAAAATATTGTACTTGAAGGGTACTTTTTAAGGCCAAAATATAAAAAAAAATTACCCCTTCTCCTTTAAAATCAACGCCAAAAATTTTACAAATTTCTCAACTTAATGTTATATAGCTTCTTTCTTATAAAAGATATGGTGCCATCTTGAGCTTTTCATAACAATAGAATTTTTGTCCATAAGGGCAAAACTAAAATTGGCTACGTTGTGTAAAAGTGACTACAATGTTATAACACATATTTAATACGATATAAAGTCAACAATTTTTTTGTGTTAGGAATTTGTTGATATAAGTACTAAGTAAAGTGGAAAAACGTTTTGTTTTTTACTTGGAAGGTTACATAAAAATAAACATAAATTTTATGTACAAACAATAACTGTGAACCAATAATTATTGGTTGTTCCGCAACATTTTTACTTGTTTAAGCTGTGCACCAAGATTTCATTAAGTTGTTTTATAAATCATACCTTGTATAATAATGTAAATTGTTTAAATTCATAATATTTGAACTAAAATTAATTAAGAAAGAAACCCAAATAACATCATTAATGCCTTGTGGTTTATATTACTCATTTTTTAAATTATAGTAATTTGATCTGTAAATATACATAACTGTATAATTATATTTTCAATTCTTAATTAAATACAAAAAAAACCTAGTCATAAAGTAAAAGATTAAATTTATGGAAATTTTAAAGGATTATAAGTAATAAATATTTTTAGAAAAAACATCCTTATAATTTTTTTTAACATGTACAAAACAACATATGTAGGATAGTGGATATGATTTTGTAAAAGTTCCCATAGCCTATTATACAGCTGATTATTTTATTACAGCTGTTTATTATATTAACAGTTAGTTTATACGTTCTAATGAAGTATTTTGTTTTTGTTCATTAAGTAATCTTTTAATTGAACTTATTTCCCTTCCCATAAATTCTGTGCAACCCCACCCCTTCCCAGCTACAAAACTGAATCCCGTTTACTTATTACAAGTAGTATTGTAATTATACGGATTTTCCAATAATGTTCACCATGTTTAATTTGCTGTCTGGGTATGATTTATCATATTCATGGTTGTATGGTATAATTCATCTTTTTTTTTTGTGAATTTTTCCTTTAATAAATTTGTCAGTGCTACGCGGTTTACCTATTGCGAAATTCGTTAACGGTGCGTGTCAGACTCATTTTTTGTATTTTTTATTACTTTTTAACAAGTGTTCACTGAAAAACAAACGACGACAACGCCTACATAGCCAAGAGCTCAATACATCTGCTGAGTAAGCACACATGCTGTTTTTTCGATTGCAAAAACACCGAAGTAGCTTCTTCGTTTTGTTGACTTAGTCGTTTTGTGGATTCGGCCGCGTTGTATGCCTTAAGTTCGAGCTTAAATTTATTCATTGCTGCCTACAGCTCTAGTCGTGCAGACCTAGTGGAATATCCGTCTTTCAAAAATGCACAACATCTCTAAGGGAATGGTAGTGGTGGCCGTGGTCGCCTGGTGCTCATTTGTCGGTCAGTGTTCGTTTATAGAGAGGTTCATGAAGAACAACGCCACGGGCAAAGAGACCTTAAAGAAGTTGATTAGCGTTGACCAAGCGTTTATGGAATTGGAATTGAGAGCCGGCACCGTGTACGATTACTTGACAGGCTCGCCCCAGTGCAATGACGAAACTGTCTATCACGGAACGAGTTGTCTTTTGCTAGTACACCGTTTCGTTATTGACAAGCAAACCCTAGCCAGTGTGTTGGCACACTTGGAGGCCTATCCGGAACCACCGCCGGGCCAAGACGACCCGTACTCTTATGAAGCCGTCGTCAGGGCGTTGAACGTGGTGGAAAGCGTGGGCGTGACGATTATGTGTCGTTTCGCCCACTTGAGCCAGACGATGTTGGCCAAACCGTCATACTCGCCCTGTGAACATTTCCAACTGTTGAAGCGAGTGTTGTACGCTATCCACCGCAAGTTCGAAGAGCACCATATACCCTTGACGCCCGTGGAAAATCTCATTGCAATTTTCGACAACTACTGTAGAGTAGAAAATCCGGACATTAATTACAAAAACGATATCAAAGAAATATTCAAAACCTTCTTGGTAAATTTCGGTCATCTGTCGGGATTCACAGACCTGAGCGAATACGAATCGGGCAGCTACAACAAAGAAGCTCCTACCTTGGGGCCACTACTGAAGCAGAATGTGAGCCACGCCTGGTTTTTCTTCGAGCAACCCCAAAGCAGCAACGCACCACCCGGCAGCAGTATGCAGGGATAGCCATTAATATAATGGTAAATAAAAAAAAAAACGTATACAACAGATTAGGGCATGTCTTAATTTGTATATTTCACCCATTTGTATATGTGAATTATAAATAAAATTTTAAAAAAGGAACCAATTTTTTGTTCTTTTCCCGGCAACGTACCGGTGAATTTATTTTTTTAAATTTATAAATCTTGGAAAATTGTTTACAAAATCATATCCACTATACCTACGTAAGTTGTTTTGTACTTAGGCCATAGAACGCGGCCGAATTCGCGAAACGACTAAGTCAATAAAACGAAGAAGCCACTTCGGTGTTTTTGCAATCGAACAGCATGTGTGCATACTCAGCAGATGTATTGAGCTCTTGGCTATGTAGAGGCGTTGTCGTCGTTTGTTTTTCAGTGAACACTTGTTAAAAAGTAATAAAAAATACAAAAAAATGAGTCTGACACGTACTGTTAACGAATTTCGCAATAGGTAAACCGCGTAGCACTGACAAATTTATTAAAGGAAAAATTCACAAAAAAAAAAGATGAATTATACCATACAACCATAAATATGATAAATCATACCCAGACAGCAATTTTAGTTTTGCCCTCATGGACAAAAATTCTATTGTTATGAAAAGCTCAAGATGGCACCATATCTTTTTTAAGAAAGAAGCTATATAACATTAAGTTGAGCAATTTGTAAAAATTTTGGCATCGATTTTAAAGGAGAAGGGGTAATTTTTTTTATAGTTTGGCCTAATAAAGTACCCTTTAAGTACAATATTTTGTTAATAGAGTTGAGAAATCGGTCCAGTGAGGTTTAACCCTTTATAGCCTCATGTAACAATTCTCAAACAAACCTAGAAAAACCCGTCAGACGGCGCCCTAAGTATAATATTTGGTTCATTCAAATCGAAGTAACCCACTTATGAACAAATTGGTATGTACGTTAAATCCTAGATGGCGTAACCTATTGACCTATGTCACTATTTATTATTTACCGACTATCATATCTTTTGTCTATATTTACCATGACCATCATTCTTCAACCATGACGGAGGACTTTCTTAAATTGGATAAAGTTTGAGGATTAAAAAAAAAAAAAGATTTATTATTGTAATGTTTCTGCACTAATATTTTGATAGAACTTCCTATGAGTTAAAGCCATTTTGGTTTATTTTAGACCAGACAAAATTTCGATTACTTTAGATGGTCCAATTTCAATTATGTTAAAAGATTTGAGTTATTTGGCGTATTTACTATTTTTTAAATATAACACTAGAACTAATACCCAATTTTTTTTACATAAAAAATTGCAAAAAATTGCAAAAAATCAAAAACTTGTTGCCTACTTACAACCTAGTTAAGTTGCCAAAGGACTCGTATGTCTTTTTAGAATTGAAATCGGACAATCCTAAGTAGTCGAAATTTCGTCTGTTTTTTTTAGTCTAAAACGTCAAAAAACAGACCTCATGCAATCCTTAAGATTCAATATTTGTACCTTTTTACCGGTAAATTTGTGGATAATCTCAATTTTAATAACTTTATTAAATATAATATGATAATTAGTAAATAAATTGAAAATGAATTATATTTAATATAGTTTTTGGCTTTCCCACGGATGCTTCTCAATTTCTAATATTTGCATAATACACCTAATAATATATTTATTTTTCTGAAATTTGTAAAAAAAAAGTGAGCAACAACAAGATATTTTTTTGTTACAAAAACCCTACCCCGGTCAAGTTTTTTTGGGGAATGCATAACCCCCCCCCCCTATTTAGTTAAAAGTTCAGCAGCGTGGCTTCCGGCTAAAACACAGTGACCGAAATGCCGTTATCGAAATTGATCTTTTTATAAAAATATTATAGTCTTTGATGGTTTTTACATTTCCACGTTGTACCTAACGCTTTGGAATAATTTTGAAATTTGATTTTTTAAGTAATATTACGAATGTTCATCATTTTAGGCAGGTACACGAACGGGGTTCTCCTATAGGTTATAGGATTATGTAAAACACTGTGCCGTTGTGGGAATGCTCGAAATGTCTTTAGCGTACTCGGGGTCGGCGAGGGGCGGGTTTCTTAAAAAGGGGTCTGGGGTCGAGGGTGGAAGAGCCGGGAGTGATAAATAATAACACTAATAATACTGTACGCGGATTTGAAGCGATGAGGTCTTTTCTGTGTGTGTGTGTGTGTGTGTACATATAGTTCCGGATTTCATTAAAGGGCCCTTCCGTCTGTCTTTTGTATATATACAATATGAGTGTGTAGGCATAATGTTTTTTGTATATTTATTATATGTATATATATATATATATATATATTGTAGTGTACATCCACACCACCCTAAGACCGAGAGGGGCCGACGTCGGGCGGATCTTACCGGAACACGCCCACCAGCGGTTCCGATTGGCCGGTGGTCGAAGGCGGTAGTTTTTTTGTTGGAATTTTTATTTTTTCTCTCACTCAAATCCGATCTCACCGCATACGGTCCCGGGTCGTCGTGCCGTTTGCTATACACGTCCTCCGTCCGTCGTGCGCTCGTTTGCCGAGGTCGATCGTGCACATTTTCCCCTAATAGAAATTATTAATTATTAAAAAAATTAAAAAAAAAATTCCCATTAACCCGACATATAAGGTCCGTCCGTCGTTCTGGGCACACCCCGCCGCCGCCCTGTATTCACCAGCATCGCGAACACATCGTCTTAGATAATATTATAATGTTGATGATGAACGATTTGGGTTCGATGGCGGCCGGCATGTTGCCGTTCGACCCCATGTGCGGGGGAGGCCTGTACGAGCAGCAAGCCCCTAAACCCCCCCGTTTCGTTTTTAAAATGCCCAGGGTGGTGCCCGACCAGAGGAACAAATTCGAAACGGACGAACTGTTCAGGCGCCTGAGTCGCGAGAGTGACGTGAGTATACCTACCTAACTTCAAGTACCTTTTGTATTGGTTTTAAAATTATCTAGTCGGTCATTTTATTATATCTGTGGACAGCAAGAATCCAGCTCAGTTCAAACACCAAGTACAATCTAAACCTAAGTACCTACGGTCCAAAACCAAGCACAATAAAAAAAGTTCCCATGTAGGTATTTTTTAATGACATTTTATGACCTAATACTTTATAGTAAGAATATTTTCCTAAAAACGTTGACTAATCACACAAATACCATAAACCCTCCCCCGCAGAAGAAATGGAAACTTTTTCTTTATTTAGCTTTTTTAGATGTAGATTTAGGTCTGATAATTAGACGCTGAAGGTAGATCCAGAGTGGAGCTATAACAAAGACCTATGACCGAGGCGGTCCCACCTATATTTAGATCACAAATTTAACGATCAATTTCAATCCTTCATATTTAAAAACCGTATAAATAACATAAATAGACGATTTAACAACTTTGACTTGCTATATTTTCAAGAAAACTAGTCGGATCTAGTTAAAATGTGTAAGGAATATTTATTTGGCTTTCCCTATTACGGCAGTAGCCTCTAATTTAAATTTTACCTATTCAGGGAAGTCACGTGTCTACAGGAATATTGTTATAACTGAAAGTGATGCGAATCTGTGGACACTGGACCTCACTTTATGGTACTTTCTTGCTGCACTCGGTTTGGACAGCGCCGGCTACTTACAGCTAACCACAGATATTTTTTTGTCAGTATTATTTCTTAGATACAGTCCAAATGTAGGTACAAGTAAACGTGTTACACACAAAATGAAGTCTTAAGTAAAAAAAAAATACCCTCCTCGACCAAAATTTGAATTTAGCAATCTCGAATGCATACACAGTTTTTTTTTTTTTTTAGATTTAATAGAGTACATTTTTCAGCAGTTACTACTGTTATTGAATTCTGTGGCCAACTGTGCGCTAAACCCACTGGGTTTTTTTTGTTGTCGTTGATGTACCTACTACGATTATTAAGCACATCCGACAGGGTCCGGGACTCTTCCTCGAACCGTATGATATCTCAAAAAAAAAAGGTCAATTTTTTCTGTAGAATTTTGTAGTTTTTTTTTTTTTCTGTGACTTTATCACCGTGTGTAATCCGACTCGTTTGTACGCAATCGTGCACCGACCGTGTGTGTATTTTACGGTGTGTTTAAAAACCATTTTTCGAGGACCTCGGGGACGAGGACAGCACCTCCCCCCCGCTGATTCGGCCGATGCATAATATGTATAATGTTAAGACTGTTATTTATCGCGTCACGGTCGAGAATTATTGCCGTTTCCAACATATACATATATAATAATAGTATATTTTTTTCTCTATTATATTCAAACGGGACCCGAGAAGACGGAGAGAAAAAAAAATATTACACATCACGCCGATTACATTATACATATAAGAAATGGTCGGCAACGCAATAATGGTCAAAGGCCCTCAGGGTACTTATTATAGGTATATTATATAGGTTGTCGTTGGAATTTTGGGATGAGTTTTTATTGTCCTCACACACACATAAGATCTCGCACCATCTCACATTTACACGGTACAGTCAAACCTGTACTGTATATACATATATATATATATATATATATATATATAAATAAATAATAATATTACACTAAAAAAAATATAAAATAATAATAATAGACCCTCGTTCGGTCAAAAAACCTATATAATATAATATTTACATTTTTTTTTGTCATCATTTGTCCGGTAGGTGGATGGGTTTTTATTATTATTATATTACCTGTAGATTATACTAATCGATTTTGCTGTGATTTTTTTTATGGCGCCTACAACAGTTGTGCATCTTGTCAGGAATAAAATACATATATTTTTATGGGTAAAAAAAAAAAGAGACTCCCAGTTTTTTCCAGTTTCTTATAATTTAATAACAATAATTTATATGGTAACTTAAATGAAAAAAAAAATTCTATTTAGACAATTCTAAGAGCTCTTTGCGAATAGGAAAATACAACAAAATATTACTTACACACTTATAGTGGCAAGATAGAGATTCGTCTTAGCTTTAATGTAAGTTGATTTATACAAGTAGATCGGATCTCATACCTATGCGGTATAATAATGATTTGAATTTGTAACCGGCATAAACATATTTTGTGGAAGTGAGTGTTTGAATGAGAATGGACTAAAATACTATTGCTGGAGTAGATGGACAAATGCAACACTTGAGATTTTTGTGTAATTGAACAGAAAATGATATGCAAATTGATTTCCTGCGGTCGTGTGAGGTCGCAGTGTCGCTTTGATATATTTACACTAGTTTTTTGGTTTTTTATTACTACCAAAACGACCGGTTTTTCTGTTTTGTAGTTTTTTCAGTGTTTATTTTTTTTTTTTTGCGAAGGTCAGATTATTGTGGTAAAAGGAAACGAGCACCTATATAGGTGTTCGGCTAACAGCTGTTTTGTATTAGCCAATGTTGTCATAGTGTCTAATGAATATTATGATAACCGCTATAATCGATTCACCGTCGTAAATCTGGAGAACGGAATACAGGTTTTCCGCGATGAATCACATAAATTCCCCCGACCTTGTTAGTTAATATGCCTACCTACGCGTTAGATATACCTAGTTGATCGTTAAATGAGTTTTGATGATTATAGTAAGGCTCGAGGCTATTTGAAACGTATTACGTTTGACAATATTGAACAACAAGTTCACAACAAATTCATTTATAAACAGTTTAAAACGTTGTAAAAATATTTATGTCGGCCCACAAGAATTATAGCTGTTTGCTCAGTCGGGGCACAGAACTATACATACTCAGATATTTTAGAAACTTTTAAATAGTTAGTTTGATTAATTTGTTATGTACATAAAAAAACACAGAAAATTATACAGCGTGTACAACGTGTTTTTTTTTGTTCAATAAGCATAATAGTGATGTAATTTAGGGGGGGGGGGAAATCACAGATAAGTACCTAAGACGATCTACGGTTTTGTTGGATTTAAGTTTTAAGGATTTAATAATGATTAGACTATTTTTTATGCGTGATCGATATTACAAAAATTAAATAATAGCCGCAAAATAAAAAAAAACTTTATATATTTAAACGAGAATTTCTACTGTACAAATCACAAGAACTCATTTACTTGAATTTTTAAATCACAAAAAAGTAATAACAAAATTTTGCATATTTTGACTTTGGAATAAACGATATTTTTGACTTAACATAATATATTATTTATAATTGAGTCGACTGTGTTTTACATAGGCGCAATTTCAATTTTTAATTTGGGGGGGCTGGACATTTTTTAAAATATATTTTTGTATTTCAAGATTGTATGCATAACCTAATTTTTTGGGGGGCTAAGCCCACCCTAGCCCCCCCCCCCCCGTATTTGCGCCTATGGTGTTTTATTTAGGCGACTTAACTCAATGTTGAGTAGGGTCAACTGTACATAAAACTTTTTGGTTGTCATTAATATTATTATTTGACTAATATTTTACAGATTAGACTAAATTGTTTTTTGTTACTTCAGTACACATTTTCCCATGCAAAAACCAATTTTATAGTCAACTCTGTTGTTGCCCTCAAGTGTTCGTTTTCTGTCGGGGATCGCTCATTTATTTCTGATATTTTTCATACCAATTATATCACCTGAGTCATCTGTTCGCTTGATTATTATTCGATTTCACTTGTTGTATCATAACACATTTGACTTTCCCCGAGTTGGCAGATCTCACTTTAAGGCGCTATATTTTAGGTCATCAACTGCTGACTAACCGAATTAGTCAGGTCAACTATTAGCGTTTTTACCAATTACTAACCGGGGAATAATATATTGTGTAACAACATAACCCGAACACCTCGCCTGTACCTGATATAATATTATATTGTAGTCCTCGTTTAATATTATAAAGAACCCGCCAGTCATGTTTAAGTACACACCAACCGTTGAATATAATATGCTGTGTTACACTAATTATTGTTCACAATTATTACATGACACTAATGATAATTAATGATTTGTTTTTTTTTCAGATACGGTACACCGGCTATAGGGACAGACCGCACGAGGAACGCCAGAGTAGATTCCAAATCGGATGTCGCGAAGGTCACGCGGATATTGTAAGATATTGCACATCATATAAATTGGATATTAAGTTTTGATCATTAAAAAAAGTTGCCCCCCCCCCCCGTATCTCGTTTAGGTTAGGTTAGGTCTGAAATGTATATAAGTATAAAATAGTTGTTAATACTGTAGGTAAAGATTTAAATTGTTATTATATTATAAAAAAATATGCTGCCAGGTAAAGCAAAATGAGTACTACCATTAAAATAAATTACAATAAAAATAAATTAAAATACTTATCGTTGTAAAGTATTTCTTCTTTTTTTTTTTTTATTGCAAATACACAATAATTCTAAATAATAATTTTAATTGAACGATGCAACAGGCGGGATTATTATTTTATTTTGTAGAATTTAAAAAAGTGTTCATTTGCATTTTGCTTTGAATAACGCTTTGGCTATAATAATTTCCAAAGCGTAACACCGAAGCGCAGCCAATTAAAGATAATTGAATTTCATAGAAAGTGTACAAATGTCGAGTCAGTATGCCAATTAGAAGTTGTCTGGTGAAAAATAATATCTTTTTGATAAACCCGTCTTCTCTTTCAAGTGTATTTATTAGCTGTTTATTGATTAATGAATTGTTTTCCAAGCTTCAAACAAAATATGTTATAGTTCAACTGTTTTGCACCAAACCCACGACCAATGTTTAAACAAATATTTATACTTCTAAACGACAATACCAAAAAAATGAAATTTCAAAAAATTACAGGACTTACTTTTGCATCTAAATGTAGATATTTGATTAGGTTTGGAATTGCTTAAAAAAAAGGTTTAAATTTTGAAAATCTATCGTCAATCTTTTACAAACAAAGTACAAGAAGATTATTTTGAAAAACGTCTAAAGGACTACCTAGTCAGATTTGTTTAATAAACGGGACTGTAGACTATATAAATATTATTTTTACTAATTAGGATCTCAGAACTAGTAAAATTATTATTGTAATAAGGTTTTAAATCAAAATGTGTTGGGTTGTTTTTTTTAGCAAATCGGTACCAGCAAGGTCGTTGATCTAATATAAATAATAGGAATATACAGATATAGATAGAATAATATAATCAATAGAAAAATATAAGATTATATAACATAATGCAGCATGATTTATTGTAAGAATAAAACACTTATTCAAACATTTTCAGTAAATAATTTTTAATTTATAAAGTTTATTAAATAAATACGTTACAATTTAAGTTTTAAAACTTGGTAGAACTCTGAAAAATACTAATAAAAGGTAAATATTTACCTAATAATTTTATAATGTTGTAGAATAACAAAAACAAAAATGGCTTCAAAAAGAAAAACTACAATATTGTAATAATTTTAAGAAAAAATGAGTGTTTTATCCTTAATGAATCAACCATGAATAATAAAATAAAATAAAATATAATATTATTGTATTAATTGTATTATATTAATGAATTAAGGAATTTAAAGTTATTTATAAGGAATTTATAAACATTTAGACGTTGTTCCTGAAAATTTGATATTTTTGACTTGGATTGTTTTTTTTATTGCGAATTTCTTTTAGTAATGTACTTTTAGGATATATGAAAACAAATATTAACCAAAGTTATACCTATAATTAATTTATTATTTTTTATTACCAATATGCACAGGCCTTCACGTCCACCGGAACCAATTTGCAATTGACGTTTGCCCCGCACATGCCTATCGCGTCTTACCATCAGCCCACAAACGGTGTTTGTGATTTCGAAAAAGAACGAGGAGCGGTGAGTGACGTTTATTTAAACCAATTACAGTTTGAATTCAATTAATGTAATTCGATTTAATTGATTTTTGATACTGAAAACGCAAAGCGCATCGCTTTGCCGAAATGTTTAAAGTTACAAAGAAGTCTAAGAAAAATAAAACTACCTTTAATTAAACATCATTAAAAACTATTAAACGACTTGTAATTTCATTAGTTGTTGGTTATTTTCTGTGATAGTTTTTAATAATGGGAATTTAAAAATCCTTTTTTTTTTTTACTCTATTTAAGCTTTTATGTATTTTTCAACGACCAAAGGGTCCCTTCTTGGAAAAAATCTCTTGGTAAAAGAGATAATGTTAAAGTAAGTAATGGTCGAAATAACCGATTTAATAATAGTTTGAGTTAATGTAAACCGTTTGACTTGAGTATAATATTTAAGATACTCAATCTTCAACTCTATTTTTTAGAATCAATTAAAAATTAACCTCTTAAAAAGGGTTATTTGAACAAAAGGCTAATGAAATATTTGTTTTCTCGAATAATCTGAGTAGATTTAAATTGATTTTAACTTTTCAGTAAACTGTGTAATTGTAATTAAACTTATTACTTAATTTGTAATTGAAACCGTTGTGTTGCTTTTTCGGGGTGTTTGTGCAGTTATTTCTCAAAATTGAGTTTACATAGGGTTTTTTTTTTTTAGTTGAACAGTGTTGTTAGTATTATTATTGAAACGTTTGTATAACTTAAAATACTTAAAATAAATACTATTTTGTATGTTACAAATTTACACTATGTTCGATAAGCGCCAACGTCCGTTCCGATAAGTACAATTATTGTTTTATCAAAGTACTATAACATTAAACGGTCAAATATAGGGGATTTGCGGTCACCACTATTGTAGGTCAAACGCAAAAGATAACAAAAACAATATATATATATATATATGTGTACAATACTGTAATGGTTTTTATCTGGACGAGTTCGGTATGTGAAATGGCAATGACTTGTAAATATTTATTTTATTTCTTTATTATAATGATAGTATTATTTTATCTACCGGTTCCCACGGTCAAAGGATAACTTGTCATTGCAAAAATACGATTCTCTCAGGCCTTGTGTCGTTTGCTTCCAATATTTGGGATAGCTAAAAAAAAATCATATAAATACACAAAACAAAATTCCTTTAAAGCTTAAAATTTACAAAAATCAAATAAATTCTCAAAGGTCATCGACGTATTAAACTATATAATTGATAATTGATATTATATATTATTAAACGAGTTTTCATATCAATTAACCATTTTTTTTTTTACTGATATTAATTGGAAATAAAACCAACGATTGTAATAGGTATGTATTATTTTTTAAAAACCAAACTTACCTTTCTAGACTAGTTTATTAATATTAATTGAAAGAACAAAGACCAGTTAACATTAAACTATTTTTGACTAGTTTTTTTTAAGTTTTAACAAAATTAAACGTTTTCAATAATTCATTTGGTCCCACCTTTGCATACTGTCATAGTTTCATATTTTTTTAGTTTCCTCTTTTTTTTTTTTTTGTTAGTTGTTAACAACGTAGGAGTTTATTTATAGAACACATTGCAGCGGACAAATTTGGATATATTCCGGTTCCTGTACCAAAACCTTGTTGTATAATGTAATAACAATAGCTTCAATATTCTAATTTTTTTTCAATGCAATTGAACCGACAATAAAAAAACATTTTTTTGTAACAGCAACAACGTTCACTGCTGTCGTCAAACTAGTGCGTTGATCTAATTTCTTGCTCGACCTCGTAATCAGATAAAAACAATCAAATTAAAAAAGTTTTATCGATTTTACCTTCCACCCCTCTGTCACTCTCCACCCCTGTTGCCACATTCCACCTCGTCCGCCCAACACTTCTATCCAGCTAGAATAAAACGAACATAATGTTAACAACAACTAAACGCTCACAGTTTAATAGTACCATTAGATAAGTATATTGTACTGTACCATAATAATTCTGGTTTCAATCTGGTATTTTAAACGTGGTGGTTATCATATGCGGATCTTTAATGCTGATAACGCCTCAAATTACCTCCTCCCCTCCCTCAAAATAATGGTACACCATTACACCCAAGACGGTGTTGATGGTCCATCCGATTTAGGTTGTCAAAACCTTACTTATGTATCTTACACACTCGACACGCGCCCCTTGTAGGTAACAAACATTCGCTATTGTCATCATCATTATTCATACAATACTTATATTATATATAAGATCTATATAGATCTCTTAGGTATTATGATACGGTTTAATAATATATTGTACACATATCGTAGTGACAACATGGACGACGGGATGCGAGACGCCCTTTGTGTGTGTTTGTTGTACAATATTTTTACTACCCTCCAGGGGAAGTCGTTGGGCTGAGAGTTCAGGGGAGGGTTTTCTTCGGATGATATAATCCTATGGGTGGACATGGCCCAAAATAAAGGGACCTTTTCAATTTGGTAAAATAACGTACTGGGTAACACAATGTTATTTAACTATGTAAGCGTATAAGGGTGGCTTTTTTCTCCTCGAGGGGATTTATATTACATTATTATTATTCGTTTTTTTTTTTTGTCATTGTCACACGGACCCAGTCGAGTATGTAACATCTCACTCACGTGGGGGCATGATGGGGTGGGGTGCGAGAGAAGGAGAAATCGATAGGGGAAAAGGGACGAGGGAACGAGGGTGGCGGGCCAAGGGTTGAGACCGGACAGGGACGTCGACGCCATTTTGTGCGACGGCGGCCATTGTGTGTATAATAATTATTATACTTAACCGATTTTCCTGTATATAGTATTTTATTATAATATATTATATTCAATTTTTACGCGTTGAAAAACATAATACGATCACATTTTTTACTATTGTTATTATTATTTTTTTCCCCCCATTGTACTCAACGAGTGGTGCACAACACACTGTACACGATGGTATAATGATAATAATACAGTTGAAGTTGAGTGTTTATACGATCCCGTCGAGACGAGAGCCTGAAAAAAAGGCGACTGGCGAGCCGACAAAGACTGGTGTGTTTTTTCTGAACCGTGTGCGTTTAATCGGATGTCTCACTTTAAACATATTTTTTATCTTTTTTTTTTGCCCTCTGCGCATTAAAGTATACTATTTTATTATCTACCGTACACGCGTAGCAACTGTATTATATAATATCATTGTCGTTGAACAAATCCGGAATGTAGATATTTCAGAGATTTATTAATTTTTTCCCAATGGAATAATTACAGCGACATAAATTACTGAAATTACCTATTGAATCAAAAGAATGATGTAATGAAAACATTGACTGGTCGATACTTGACAACCACTTTGAGTGTATTATATATAAAAGTTAGGTTATCTCTGAACAGTAAAACGGTTATGCCAGAAATGTCATTAAATTTGTTTATTTTTAAAAACCATGCCAGGTTGTCATGAATTGGCTTCTAAGTTGTTCAATATTATTTTAATCGTTTCTCTTTGATAGTTTTTTAAAATGTGGCATAATTTAACGGTTCACTTAGAACTCAACAACAGTTTTGTATTATTGTAACACATTTCGATATTTAATTGATTACTGCTGATGTCTATTTGACATTAAGAGGTTGTCTATCCTGTTACTCAGTAAAGACATTAATTTAAAAGTATGACATTTTAGGGACAAAAATATTGTGTTTTTATGATACACAACTTCAGAACACTGTAGTGAGTATGAACTATAACAGATAAAGTTCTGAAAGTATCTTTTCACTATTAGTTTGTAGCATTTTGTGTTCCTATTCACAAAAAGCTATCTCTCAAATCAAGATGATAAAAAAGGTGTGTTTTTTGTTGTCGTTGTAAAGAAACTATCTACTTAATATTATAATAAAATTATCATTGTGCATTGGACAACGGCTTGTTATCCCTATTATGTTATTTTCGCTTGTGACGACTATAATAATGGTAATGAAAAGCTTAACATTTTTTTTTCCTAGAGCAATCGAGGGTGGTGTCAAAACGGTTAATGTCATTATTATTATTCTTATTATTGTATTAGGTACTAAACGGACTTGACGTTAGCCGTCTGTCAAATCGCCGCGGGTGACTGGAACTGTTAGTTTTCACGCCGTTCCGCCACCCCGAGAGCCTATTATGTCATTAACAATAATCTATTGTTTAATATTAGGAGTTTTTTTTTATTTTTCATTTTTTTTTTTTTAATACATTATTCCGACTTTTGTGCCGGGGTGGCCGAAAACAGTACCTAGTTTCTTTTTTCTTTTCAATTTTGTCTCCCCAAACGAGCATTCCGTTTTTGTACGACACGCTGTGTATTATATTATGCTGCGCGTTAAACAAGAACTATTAAAAAAAATAAATAAAAAAATTACCTCCGAGCTTATATATATTATACAACGGCCGAGAGTTAATACACACATTTGGCCGAAGCTCAGACGCAAATTATGTTCAAACAAAACGACACGATCATCCCCCACGAGAGTCGTTATGACAATGCATATAAACACAAAAAAAAAACAATCCGTCCCGGGGTGGTCCGGTCACACAGTGATATAATATGGCAATCAAAATACCCCATAAGAAATTTGTAAAAATTATTTATATATATATATATATATATACGGGGTGATCGAACTAACGTAAGACACTCGTTTCAAAAAAAACCAAAAACCCCGCTTTTTGGCTTATAAAAATTGGTGATAAAAATTTTCAAAATGTTGAAAAATGTAGTAAAATATGTACCTAAAAGTTAAGGAAAAATAATTCTCAAATACTCATATTTACAGAGAAAATGAGTGTCTTACGTTAGTTGGATCACCCTGTATATATGTACTACTCTAGACGGCACCCGAAATCATTGTGATTTTTACAACAAACGAAAAATTGTTCATACTTCATTCTTTGTATTATTTAGCATTTTAGTACAGATTAATATGTTTAAAAATATAAATACATATTTCAATCAATTTTCCTATAAATCAGTTCATCTGTGCCACAAGCTCCCTCCCATAAATTTTGTGTTTGACCAAAATTAATTGCATTAAGGTGTGAGAGGAAACGAGTATTTTAGTCCAACAGGCAACAACTCAATATTAAAAAATAAAAACTGAATAAACTAATAACGAATAAAATAGTCATGCCAATTATAGTATTTTTTAAATTCAATTTTGTTGAACTTTGGCCAACCCCATTTGGTCGGCAGTGTAAGGCGAAGACGAAGAAGAATGTTATGGACTCCTTTTTTGCTTACAATTAAACTGTCCCCAAAAAAAAAAAAATGTTTTTCCCCAGAACTTGGACTTTTTGAGAATTTTAAAACACTTTTGGCTGACTTGATAGGTAGTACCAGCTAAGAGGAGGGTTTCTGGCCGACCGACTGGTGGTGTATTGTGAAAACCGGCACAGTGTTTGACATGTAATATATTTATTTTGATTTTCCGGTCCGTTGATGGATTAGACACACGATCACATAATATAGCTGTTGAATACTCGAATGAGTTGTTACATTATGTTGTATGAGAGCAGACGGACGGTGTTTCCCCTTACGCTGACGTGCAGTTATTATTGCAGTGGACAAGCTTGACAAATTTTTTTCCTCTCAACGATGGAAACACGACGAGGGTTTCGATTTCACGTGTTTTGTGTTATCGAATGATAATAATAATGATGATGATGATGATGAAAAAAAAAACAGAAATACGGCCCTCTTGTGTTATCCACCGTCGGGCTGCTTAAGTGTGTAAATAGGACGTCCCCCTTATTGTATTGTTGCCAATATTGTACACCGGTAGTTTTACAAAAAGCCGTTTAATACCGAGCCTACCGGACACTGACAAAAAACATATAAGTACCTACCTTTACCTAACCTATACGCGCGACTAATCGAAGTAGCAGAAGAAGAAAAAAAAAAATACATATATATATATATGTATCTAGGTAATGGGATCTTTTACACGGATGTCACACGTCCCGTTTGATGATGACAACATCTTGAACAACGGTTTTCTCCGGTACCTACACTCCTGTCTCATATCGTTACAGTCTACCCGACCCAGAGTAGTGTCTAAGTATAGTTTAAAAGTATTTAAGAGTTGTAAACAAAAATGCAAATAATAAAATTATGGAGGTTGATTTTTCGTCAACCCCAGAAAATGTTTTATATTGAAAAGTCAACCGTGGTTAAGATTGAGGCGTTGTTAAAAATAAATTGTGCTTAAAATTCGATTTAAATGTAATTTATTGATGTTAAAAAGTTGTAATGTTTTTTTATAAGAGTCGTTCAACTCGATTCCTTTTTGGTTTTTTAAAACGCTAATTAAAAAAATGTTTTCTTTAACTTAAAACACTAAATTGAATACACAACTCTAATGAGGACTTGGTTGATTTTTATTTAAAAATATATTAACTAATAACTGTTATAGAATTTTAGTTAATGTATAACTCATAACAAGCAAATTTCATGCTTCATAATATTATGAATATTTTTGGGTATTAATATGATAATAATAAAATATTTCCAATGAATTACACAATTTCAAACCTATTACAATATAACCTGTATGTAGTTGGTGTTCATTCATAACTTTCTGTTTATTATAAACACAAAAATGTTAAATAATTTTGAAAATCAATTTGGTGAAAAGTATTCACCATATCATTGTAATATAATGCCTACCTATATTTTTATTCATTCAGTACCTATCGGTTATGGGATTATACGCTTGTTGAACGTTACACCGGTCATCGGACTGTAAATTAAAATCCATTAAATTATATTGTGATACACTTAGTGTAGCAAGTGATTTTTCACAATATGCACGTTTGACTAATGTATAAATATTCCATAAAAATACAAAAGGCATCACATCATGACCTTATAATGGTCACAGTAGGATTATGGCCAACGTCCGAAAGAAAAAAATATTTTTAAAACGTGCACGTGGTTTAATTTTAATTTTTTTTTTTAACTTAACTAAAAAAATGAATTCACGGTTTGAACGAGGACAATGTGTAAATTCGGCGTTTCCGGCCGATTGGCTGTGGGGAATTCGAACTGACATAAGCTATCATCCGAAGTAAGACTTGACCCCTCGATTCGAGTATAACAGTAGATGTATTATAATTTGTTCAAAATGTGTGCTTTAGTGCAATTATTAGTTCTTCAGTAAAATTTTGATCTCTATAAATCCATAGATTTATTTATAAAAGGACTACCTGATGGAGCTCAGAAATTGATGGCATAAATACCTTTAAAAAACAATTATTTATAAGAAGTTTATGATCTGATGTTTTAAATATTTTTTATTAAGACACTTAAACGAAAATTTAATGTTAAAGTTTTTGTATTAATAATTAACTAATGAAATTATGGCTTTTGATAAACTAATTTAAATTTAGATTTGCTGTTATATCTATTAAAAAAAAAACAAACTATGCTCACCTTGAGACGGAGTAGGTATGGATTGATTTATGAAAACAAATATAATATTGAAAAAGTGCTCGAGAACGTTCTAGGAAGATTTAGGCATTCTCATTTAGTAGTGGAGATTCAAAAATCTGGATTTTCACAAAATACGTTATTTTAGCCATTTAAAATTATTCTCATCAAATATAGTATTGAAGTTAAAACACTTGGTGTTTTAAAAAGTTGGAAACCATTGTGTTAATCCAATTTAAAAATAACTGCATACCCAAGTGAAATATTAACCGACAGAACATGATTTTTATGGACACACTGTATTTTGTAACGTTTCGGAGACAAAGTAGGTATGTCTCCGGTTTAGGAGGGCAGTATAATAGGTGTAATGGATGTGTATATGGAATAGCTAATGTGACGACAAAACAAACGTGCCTACTTGTACGCCCCGGAGGGTCGGCAATGTGCAACGTGCAACACAATTATTCGGATACAAACGTAATTGAAAATACACAAGCAACAACAATAAAGGGGTAAAAAAAAAATAAGTAATCGAATAACAAATAACGCGCTGTGTGTGTCATGTGTGTGTTATCCAGCTGAGAAATTCTTCCGGGTCGACGCGCGTTTTCAATCGATTCGTCAGTGTCGATCGATCGACCAGTTCACCAGATCTTTACAAGTCCAACACAACAAAAACGGCATCCGCGACCACATCAATTAGCACGCATTAAAAAACTACCCGAAGACTCGACACGGGGCATAGGAATACACTGCTAAAAAGTCACTCGAAGTCGTCAAGATTTAAGCCTACCTTTTGTTGAAAAAGGGCAACAACACATATTAGCACACGGTTGTGGGAACCAAATCGATGGAGATGCGATTCGACTACTGGTCGGTCTTCCCATATTGTAGATATGTAGTTTTCTTCATAAGCAGACTTGATAGTTTGGAATTTGTAGAGTTTTTGAAGCAATAATTGGTTTATTTCCACTCTTCTCTGTCATATTGCTTATTGTACTGCAATTTTTATCTTCCACACACCCTCTTCCATAATCAATCCAAGCATACTTCATAACGTCAAATAAGATGGTGTGCTGAAACTGTTGACCAGTAGTGTATGCGAACGGTTCATAAATGGTAAAGTAAAAAAAAAAAAACACTGCCCTGATTGAATGTGGAACTATTTTCCCGGCTTGTTGCTGCGCGCTCTTTCCCACGACGGTGTCTTTGCGGCCATCCCCTCTCGTCCGGTTTATCTCTCATAAATTATATATACATACACATATAAATACTATACAGTGTGTTAACACCTATTTACCGGTTGTACGTGTAAACGACCGGCAATTAATTTCCATACGTCACCGGTAAATATTCGAGACAAAACAAATAACGCTTTATTACAAAAGAAACGATTACTGTAACTGGAGGCAAAAAACAAAACACATATTTTACACGTGTACAGTACACGGCTTAAATGCTTTGGGAGGGGGGGGAGGGTAACGCGCGTTAATAGGCGTCCGTCTTATTGTCTTAAACTCTTTTTGACTTTATCCTTTTTTTTGTTTTTCAATTTTTTAACACAGTATACCGACCGAGTATGTTCACTGTACCTATAGCACTGTGTCACGGTATAGAATGGCACCTCCCTGCCCCCCCCCCCCGCCGGAGCTGGCGACCGGTTCGGGTGACAAATGCGAAGTCGTTTGGAGGGTCAAATATAAAAATGAAAAAAAAATAATAATAATAATAATGTAAAAAGCGAAAAGGGGGCGACCGAGACACATACATTACACCGGGGCTATTATATTCTCAGCAGAACACAACAGCCCCGACACGACGTTTAGGAGGTCATCCGTACGCGGGCACGCAGCCGCCGGCCTTTTGTCGACACAGTCATTATTCTAATACGATATTAATAATATTTTATATGTACAATATATATATATATATATATATATGTAGTTAGGTCCCCCGTGTCTCCTCTCTTGTATACCCTTGTATAAGTATTATTCTAACTAACCCGACCTGCCCACACCCTCTGGATGTCACACCGATACAGCAATCCACCGAAGCGTCAAAAACGGTTTGTCATAATTTCAGTGGCGCCATCGTACCTCGCCCATCGGCGTGACTAAAGAAGTTCTGACCCTTAAAAAAGTCTTGAAGCTCCTTCAGAATTTCAGATACATTTTTTCGACAGCCTGAGATTCAAACTTGTCTTGATTTTTTTTTTCAAATTTAAACAGCAATTAGTTTATCAAAATCAAAAACATAAATTCACTATTTTTCCTAATATTTTGTTGACGTTATTTTTCATTATAAGACAATCATTTTCCAAACCCTACTGGCTATTTTAAAAATAGATTTCTAAATTAAAGTTGATGATTATTGAAAAACCGTATAAAGTATTCAACGGCTGTAAAAAATGTGAAAACAAGTGCTAAGCGATTATTTATTTTGGTCAACTGACAAGTGTAAGATTTTTATAATATTGTTTTTTCAAAGATTTTTTAGGTCATAAACTTTTAAATCCTACATTTTTTTTTGTAAATAATTCCACAAACTAACAAATTGTTAGTTTAAACCTAAACCTATTCTGTTTGGTATTTTGTCGATAATTTGCACACTTCAAGTAGTTTAGCATTTGTGGTTTTTACTCTTGCTCCACTAAAAAAGGCAAGTCCTATGCGCTAGGGGCAAGAGAGTGTTGGCAGTGGATGACTTTTGGGGAGGTCCAAATCGGACGGACATCTGGCGCCACGACCGTTTGTATCAACATAACCCCTTTGATTCGACCTGCTTTTGTCGACACACAAATAAAGGCGTTTTGATAGTAATAAAAAATCCGATTGGTTTTGCTGCGTCCATGCGAATTTTATGCGTTTGCCTAGCCTTTTCGCCGACAAGGCCATAAATAACAATATGCCGTCGACGTGTAAACGGTCCCGGAGCGGTATGCCGTAAAAAAATCAAATAAAATAGTAATAATCTTACATATTTATAATGGTATAATAATATTATATCATACTGCGCCGCCGTCCAAGAGCATAAATAGTACAATATTATTATTACCATATGTTAATTATGTCAAAAATCGTTTGGGTCCGACCCGTGCGCGACCAATGAACCGTATTACATATTATTATACCGGCTGATTGGTCCAGTCAATAAATCAGAGGATATTAAACAGAGCTTGGCGACAATTTTCGTTTGATTGTTTAAACCGACACACGTTTACCATACTTACTATACACAAGAGTTAAGCCCCAACCACAGTCCTAGATTCGGATAGGTTCGGACACTGGGGTTAGGTTAGGACACAGGGTTGTGTTTGGTTAAGGTGCTACAGTCGGTTTCAATCTTCTTATAACTATTTATATCTAATGATATTATTTTACCTCTTTAATTTTTTTTTTACTAACCGTTCATCAGTATATTTTTAAATAGTAATAATTAGTAACTGTTATATTTTTTTTGCATAATTTGAAATGGATTTAGTACCTAGACGGTGTTAGGACTAGGATCCAGAATACGTTTAGCACCGAACTTGTCAGTGTATATTATACGGTTTGCATATTATATAGGTAATATAGTATATCCGTATCGTCTTCGGCGGTCGATACGGGGGATGGATGCGTTTTAATTACACGATAAAAAACCAATAAAAAAAGGGCAGGTAAGGGTGTCGACCGCAAAACATCATGTGATA
Organism: Adelges cooleyi; assembly: GCF_023614345.1. Taxonomy (NCBI): domain Eukaryota; kingdom Metazoa; phylum Arthropoda; class Insecta; order Hemiptera; family Adelgidae; genus Adelges; species Adelges cooleyi. The sequence goes on from NW_026095978.1 coordinate 3,085,349, forward strand.
TGACTGTCTCGAAAGATCGAATTTACCTATCGGATTACACTCGGCCGGCGATCGATCCCTGAAGTCGAAACGCGCATCTCTTCGCGGTATAGATCACTCCTCGATGATTTCCTCGGCCGAGGTGAACAAATATAAATAAAAAAATAAAAAATGCACGTTCTTGTGCGAGATGGGTATAGTAGTGTATAACAACGGCGTAACGTTATTAATGATAATTACATTAACAGAGACTTGGGTGGGCCTGTCGGTACGCGTTACTAACGATCCGGCAAACACAGGAATCTGACAGCAGCGATACTGACCTATACGGACGGGATTTTTTTATGCCACACAGTAAACATAATATGCAGAGCTGCATCATCATAATATCATAATGCCTTGTACTCGGCGAAAAATAAATAACCAAGAAGGCGAGCGACAGTGTGACCGTTTTAAATGAATACTCTTCTTTTACAGAACTCGGGTAGCATTTTTTTTGCTGAATTCCAATTTGGACTCCTAGCGCCCCTTGCCCCCGTAATGCATTCATTATTTACCGGACCGGAGTCGAGGTGGGCTATTTATAATAATAATAATGATAAAACGTGTAATGTATTTGTTCCGTTTCGTTTTTAAAGTGTCCGACATGGATAATCATAGTGATAGTAATTGTCGGGTATAAAACGCAAGCCGTTACGGACGAGCCTGGCGAGCGATAAAAAGGGTTTGGACATTGTGCCGCGGGTTACCCTTATAAAAAAAATTTAAAAAACCCTTTCACAAACTGTACTGATATAATTTGATTTGTCACGAGTTTATCACGTGAACGCGTCCAGGTCATAAATCCGTGTAAAACACGCCATGACACGGTCTGTCCGACTTAATCCGTGAAACGGCCGCAACGGTATCTCTCAATCGGAGAATATATTATTATTATTACTAAAGGCCCCACCACCGTTTGAATTATAAAATGGCTTTTAGTATAATATGGCTTTGCGTGAAAATTTTACTTGTGCTTAAAAAATATGTTTCCATCTCACGTGGCGACCTAGAAATGTATTACTGTCAAAGTGTAATTCCCCTCTTTTTTTTGGGGGAGGTTTTCATTTGGCTACAGATTTTTGAGAAAATGTTATACGCTTTAGATCTTAACCCGGTGTAATTTTTTAGCCCAGAAACAACTCCTATAAAAAACAATCCACTCCTTTTGGGAGATGCTATTGAAGCATGCAATTGCTGGAAATGTGAACAAACCAAAACCCTCCTCAACTCAGAGTAACCATTGGTAGAAAAAAAAATACATTATGAAAAATGTTTTGTTTCGGAACTAAGCATCACTGAATTTACTGAGAGCTATCTGGGATATAGTATAAAAATGGTTTGAAAATATAATTTCTAGAATATGGTCACATTATATTTAAAATGCGTACAATTGTTCGTGTGTTCTTCTCGATTTTAATAAGGAAAAGGTGAACTTTTTAAATTAATTATTGGCCTTATAAAGTACCTTTTAGATACAATTTCTGATCTAATCGGTTGGAAAGACATTTCTCCCAGAAGATCCAGGGCTATATCTACAATATGATGTTGATAGAAATATTAATATTAATAAGATGTTTATAAACTCATATTGATCCTAGAGATATACATCTAGGAAATTGTGATGGCTGTCAAAAAATACATCTAGGTGTTCTACCGTAGCACTTACATTGCATAATAATATTTTGATATTGTGATCATAATATGATTGTTGTACATAATTGTTGAAATAGGCTGACGTGCCCGGGCATAGAAATTAAGCAGCTGTGGGTTTATTAGACTCCTCGAGGGGTGGTGATGTGCCGGGGTATATATTAATATATATATATATATACATATATATACTTTATGATATTTTAAATCCCTCGAAATCACAAATCACACAAAGTGTCTGCGTTTATTGTTGGCTCGTTTGACGTTGATCCGGTTTCTCGTGACTTTACACGGTTATTGAAACCTGTGCACGGATCAAAGATTGAAAAAAAAAAAGGGTTGGCTTCTTGTTTACTACTCCGGCTTATTATGATGGGGTTTTCTCTCTGTACACACACGGGTTCTCGGTTTCGTCGCCTTGGAAAAAAAAATCATAAAAACTAACGGATAACAAAAATATCATATTATTATTATTGTGTGTATACCGGGATCAAGACATCTCAGCCACGTTGTACGCCAGGTAGCTGTTAAAAATTGTAAACGACAGCAGCGAGCAAAAAGGATTCAATATCCGTATAATATATAATATAATAATAACATGTGTACACACTACACACTATACCTGGATCCACCGAGGTGGTCGATATACCGGATTTGGGACGAACTGGGGCTCCCCGCGGTGTACAACAGGATTCAATTAAAACTCTCTAATAAGGCGATACGATAATAAAATATGTTTGTTGTATAATATGAAATATCCACGCACGGTTAAACCCGTCGACAAATCGTCCTGGGAAGAGTGTTAAAAGGATTTCCGACGAATATTTTGGGCTAGGAGTATAAAAGTGTGTTTACCCACTTCTGCGATTTTGAAATTTACCACAATAATTATTTCACCTGGTTGATTTCAATATCCTGAAAACCTATGTTCTGATAAGCAAATTAAGTTATTAATATTCTGCGTTATAACATGCATTTTTAAGTACTCAAGGGAAAGTAGTTTTGTGATATGAGATAATGTAAGATAAAGTTTGTACTTTGGGGGGGGGGGGGTAAAAGTTAAAAAAGTTTAATTCTTCACAGACGAAAGTTGAAAAAACAAAAAAAAAAACCGTACGAGTTTTTAAGTTAGAACTTTTAATGGCTATAATTTCGAGAAAAAGAGTCGGATCGAGTTGAAATGTATAAGAAATAATTATTTGGTATGCCCGCACACGTCAGTTGTGTCAAACTTAAACTATACCCATTTCCCACCCCCCTAGGGGGGTACAAGTTTTTTGTTTTTCGGGGTTTTTAGCGGTAATTTTAAAACTTTTGGGTTGAAAATTTGCCAGTAGTTGGAACTCATATGTACCCATAACATATTAAACGGGAAAAAAATTCGGCACTACAGTTTTTTTTTTAATTGCAGGGAAACTGTGTTTTCGCAGATTTCGTATATTTTAACAAAAACACCTAAAATCTTTAAAAAAAATTGATCAAATCATTAAAACAATTTTATGTATATCTATGCAGAATTTCCAGTAAACATTTAGTTGTTTCACCTAGATAATTGTGTGTCTCTATAGTAAATATAGTTAAAGGGGGACCAACTGTAAAGTTTTTATGTGAAGGAGGGTGGTATACATATAAATACATTATTTAACAAACGTTATTCAAACAATATAGAAAATGTGTTATTAAAGTATGACGCAAATGGCAATGTTATTTCGAAAAAAACAGAATATACATATTTCTAGAAAAGCACATGTGCCGGATAAAATATTCAAACGTTGCATGACATTTTTGTCAAATATTTCAAATATTCCTGATATGTTTTGATAACAATAAGTCTAATTGTTCAATATATTTTTTAACCTAATAAATAAGGAGATAAGTTAGTCTCTAAAAAATACAAAATTGATCCATCTAAAACTGTGTTTAATATAAGGTCACAATACATTACTAGTTATACTGAGTTATTCAAAATTTGGTGCCGATAAAAGAAAGCTTATTAGAGGGGCTCAATATGATTCTATTTGAATGAATTTAATAAAAAGTTGTTCCTGTAAACATTTAATAGGCCAACTTTAATTTAGTTGTTCCACCTGGATATTTGTATGTCTCTATAGTAAACATAGTTAAAGTGGACCAACTGTAAAGTTTTTATTTGTAGGAGGGTGGTATACATTTTAATATTAAAGATACAACAAATATGCGTTAGGATATGACATTTTTTTTCCAAAATAATTCTTATTTTTTAATTGATTATTTAAGATCATTTACAATTTTTAAAATATAGAATTAAATGTGTCAAAAAAATATTTAATTTGATAAAATAAACATTATTTAACAACCGTTATTTAAACTAAATAGAAGCGGTGTTATTAAGTATGACGCAAATGGCAATGTTATTTTGAAAATAACAGACCGTACAAATTTTTAAAAAAAATACATGTGCCGTATAAAATATTCAAACGTTGCATTAAATTTTCGTTCAATATTACAAATATTCCTGATATTTTTCGATAACAATATGTCAAATAGCTCAATATTTTCTTTTACCTAATAATTAAGGAGATAAGTTAGTCTCTACAAAATACAAAGTTGGTCCAACTAAAACTGTGGTTAATATAAGGTCACAATACATTACTAGTTATACTGAGTTATTAACAATTTGGTCCCGATAAAAGAAGGCTTATTATAGGAGCTTAATATGATTCTATTTGAATGAATTAAATTAAAAAGTTTTTCCAGTAAACATTTAGTAGGGGCAACTATAATTTAGTCGTTCCTACTGGATATTTGTATGTCTCTATAGTTAACATAGTTAATGTGGACCAATTGTTAAGTTTTTATGTGTAAGAGGGTGGTATACATATTAATAGTAAAGATATATCAAATATGCGTAAGATATGACACTTTTTTTCTAAAATAATTCTGATTTTTAGATTAATTATATAAAATTATATAACATTTTTTAATTTGGAAATTTATGTGTCAAAAATAAATATTCAATATAATATAATATACATTATTTATTAACCGTTATTCAAACTTTATAGAAACGGTGTTATTAAGTAATAATTAAGGAAAAAAGTTAGTCTCTAAAAAATACAAAGTTGATCTAAATAAAACTGTGGTTAATAAAAGGGCACAATACAATGTTAGTTAGACTGAGTTATTAAAAATTTGGTCCCGATAAAAGAAGGCTTATTATAGGAGCTTAATATGATTCTATTTGAAAAAAACAAATAAGAAGTTGTTCCACTAAACATAGTTAAAGTGGACCAACTGTAAATTTTTTTTATTTTTAGGAGGGTGGTTTACATTTTAATAGTAGATATATCAAATATGCTTTAGGATTTGCCATTTTTTTTCCAAAATAATTTTGATTGATTTTTTAAGATCATTTACAATTTTTTAATTTAGAATTAAATGAGTCAAAAAAATTGGATAAACCGTTATTCAAACTATATAGAAACGGTGTTATTAAGTATGACGCAAATAGCAATGATATTTCGAAAATAACAGAACCTACATTATATAAAAAAAACCTGTGAGATTGAGCAAACATGATAACAGTGAAAAACAATTTCCGTTAACATTAAAAAAATTTACCTATTATTCAAAATATTCTATTGATATAATACGTTATTTTACAAGCGTTATTCATACTATATAGAAATAGTGCTATTGAAGTATGACGCAAATGGCCATGTTATTTCGATAATAACAGAACCTACATTATTTAAAAAAAACACATGTGCCGGAAAAAATATTCAAACGTTGCATGACATTTTTGTCTAATATTTAAAATATTCCTGATACTTTTCAATAACAGTAAGTCAAATTGTCATCAAATTATCTTACGTGATAAATATGATCACGCGTGATCATAATATGTGAGAAAATTAGATCCTATTGTATAAAAACATTCGTTATTATTTCGATGGTTTACTATATGTTTTACCTACTAGTAGCTGGAAGACGACCAAATTGGTCACAAGTATTAACTGACAGGCGACCAGGAAGGTCACTAGCTATCTGTCAGGTCAGAATTCATCTACCCATTAAAAAATCGAGTGTCTAGTGATGCTTACTTTTCGGGTTTAGTAAGCAATGATTTAAAAAAACCAGTACAGTGGGGACGGAACATAGTTGGGTCGGGGCATATTGGGGACGGGGAGGTCACAGGTTTACAGGAATTTTTAAATCTGAAAGTGATAAAATCACTTTTAAAAAAACGATTCGATGCAAATCGGTAGTTACTATTTTCAAGCCAGTACAGTCCATACCAAGCACAGTATAAACCAGCAAAGTTAGAAAGTCTTAAATGAAGGTTCTGTATTTACAAATGAGCATCAAAGCGTTTATTTGAAAGCGATTTTATCCAAGAGGACTAGTACAGTAGAGTATTGGCATAATGTAATCAAAGCAATGAGGAAACGGAGAGGTCACAGGTCTACAAGAATTATTATAAATTAAAGTGATAAAATTGAATAAAATCGCTCTCAAATAAACGCTTCGATGCTCATTTGTAAATACAGAACCTTCATTTAAGACTTTCTAACTTTGCTGGTTTATACTGTGCTTGGTTTGGACTGTACTGGCTTGAAAATACTAACTACCGATTTGCATCGAAGCGTTTTTTCAAAAGTGATTTTATCACTTTCAGATTTAAAAATTCCTGTAAACCTGTGACCTCCCCGTCCCCACTATGCACCGACCCCACTGTACTGATTTTTTTTAAATCGTTTCTAAAGTTGTAAGTAACATATCATTTTTAACATGTTTAAACATTTGTCTAAAATTTGTTTCAAGTAAATAACTTTTTACCTTTTTAAATTCAGAACTATCTCAGAATTAATGTAGAATTTCGAGGGTTCTTTTTTTACAAACATAATAGAAAATACTGACATTAGTTCTTCAAGTTGCTTATAGCTTTGGAAATGATTAAAATATCAAACTGAAGTGCTAGAATAGATCTGTGGCCAAATCAGAATACAATTTTTAGGGATTTTATGTATTTATTTTAGTTTTTTTTCCAAACAAAATTCGCTAGGGAATATTGAAAAATCCAATTTCCTTACAACTTTTTGCTCACTAAACAGAGATCATATTCTTATTGTTTTTTTTTTCGGCGCGTGGCCCATACAAAATCGCACATCCAGCATAGGCGAAACCGTCCACAGAAAGCCGGTGTACTTACCTATTTTGAAAAAAAAATATGCCAACGACGGTCCGGGTTTGGAGTTATTGTTTTGGCTTTGCGATTTTTGTCGGGCGACACGCTAATGAGAAGCACACGTCTTTGAAGCACGTGCCGTACTCCACGGTAATAATAATAATAATAATACTACTATTTAAATATTTTAAATATTACATAACATTATAATTCACCCCGGGCCGAAACAAAGGAATACCGCGCAACCCGTCGGCAAGAGTTTTTTCGCTTTTAATTGGATGTGTGCAAACAAAAGGCTCTCCGACAACAATAATCGTGTGTATGCTTTTGTTTTAGCTTTTGCCACGGTGACACTATCGCCCTGGAAAGGGGGGGGGGGTCATTCCGAGGAGAGGGTAGGGTGAGAGTCAGTGTTTCCTTAACTCAGCAAACTTAAAATGTGACTCCTCTCAAAAAAAAAAAACCCAGAAAATAAATGTTAAGCGCAGTTAAAGCGGAACGTAAGTTGTTATATTTTATGAAGGGTAAAAAAAGATACAATACTTGGCAAAAAACGAGCTAGGGAGCATTTTAGAGTAGAAAAAAATGTTTAAATATTTCCTAGATGTCGACACATTTATTTATGGAACGGATTTTAAACAATTTTTAGTCATTGGAAAGTCCAAACAATTTTTTGTAGCGCATAAAAAGATAGTTTCAAAAAACTTTTTTTTTTTAAATCAGATAATTATTGATAAAAACTTGTATTTTATAGGTACGTATTTTTTTAATTCAATTTAAAAAATCAATGATTGCTTCTTTTAGCTGCCAAAGATTTGATGTTAATCTTAACTAACAAAAAAAAAGCGTTTGGTAGTCATTCTGAAAAGCGATTCATTATAATATATGTTTTTAAAAATAATGATCTATATATAGCCGATTTGCGTTATTGCATGTACACTCGTTTGGATATTATAATGAAGGGCGAAATAATAATAAAGTATATTTATATACATGGTATTTTTTTGTCTAAAAATTTAGTATCCAAGATCAATCGCGGGCGAGTAAACTTAAGTGGCCATTTGTGTCTTCGACGGATAAAATTTATCGGCGATTTTTTTTTTTTTAGTAACAGGTTTAAGCGGTATCGCCGTTATTTTTTCTACCATAATAGGGTTCACATAAATTATCGTTTACGGTCTTGTCGGCGGCTGTGTGGATCGCTTCGTTTAATATAATATGTTTTTTTCCTTTTTGATTTGCCGTCACCTCATACCAATTTTATGTCATGTTATCACATTCCCAATATATCTATCCCGTATGCAGCACGATCGGCTAACAGCTATGACTCGGCCAAGGTTTTAAAAGATATTATAATTAGATGTTTTTATAAATTATTATTTTTCGTACTTTTCATAGTTATTTATCAAACAAAATTTGATATATTTTTCAACAACCTAAGCCCATTCCTCACGAGTTAATACACTATGGACTAAGATTTTTAAACATTAAGATGATATTAACTTTAAATTGATTCACATAATTATTTTACTTTTTTTCAATCCTGTATATTATGAGTGATATGTCCTGATAATTATATGGTTATTTCCTATCCATAGTCTTAACTATATGTTCTGGCCAAATGTTTTTTTTAGTTGTTTTATTATTTATGGTCTTAATCGATTTAGTGGACATATTTAACAAATAAATCAATTTCTGTGGTTCGCCAATAAGTGCCTACCTAACAGATTCATTTGACTATCCTTATAACCTTATATTATATCCTAATATATCATTAAATCCTTATACGTCCTTATATTCTCATTAGGAGTACCTAATGAATATGATTATTATTTATCAGATGTTTCGTTCAAAAAACAACCGCTAAATCGCGCCACACGCACATATTTTCTACGGTAACGTTCAGCGTGATGCAAGCACAGATTTTCATATTGACCTCCAACCAAAAGACATGTCCATGTCAAAAGTAAACATTAATTGTAATATATTTTTGATACACAGAATATAAATTGTACAAATTAAAAACAAATTCGAAAAGCTAGGTATTTACTTTGATTATTTCGAATAGCACGTTTCTGAGCGGGTTTGTTGTTCTTAGCCCGTTGGCCTAAGATTGTGGCGGCGTCTCGTCGTCAGCGCCGACCCGTCCAACACGCCGTGCTTGCCGACGACGTTTGTTGTAGCGCCTACGGCATTCCCGGCGCCAGAGCCGGTAAGGGGTCGCGCCGTCGACTAAGTCCAGCTGTTCTGCCGGTTCCGGTGGTATGTCCGAAGGGTCGGCGTTTAAGCTACAGTCCCTATTTAAGGTATCGTCGTTATCTATCAAGGTATCGTCGGTATCTATCAAGGTATCGTCGGTATCTATCAAGGTATCGTCGGTATCTATCAATATCAAGGTGTCGTCGCTCGCAACCCTCGGTACGGCCACATCCATCTCGGTCTGTCGTACAGCTGCATTTATCGCGGGTGCCTGCTCGGCCAACACGACCCTCTCGTTTCTTTCCGCTTGCCACCGTCGATATCTTCGTTTAAGGGAATTAAAAATCCATATCGATACCGACCCCGCGACTATCTTACACAACAGTTGGCTCATCGCCGATGACGGTTATATACAAAGTTAGCAGCGAAAACAACTAAGTAGCAGAACGGCTACTTGCCAGAACAGTCAATTGTATCAATGGTAGCTGTTAGGAAAATAAATAAGCCGAAATCTTTTCAATCGGCCAGCGGATATAATAATCCGTTATTGTGAATAGTCACTGAAACTGATTCGTACGCTCTCCTGTAATGTTTTAATTCGAAAAAGTCAAACATCTTGTAATAATATATTGACGGCGTCGTAGCTGTTAACCATTTAACTATATGTACCTACCTACCTACATAATTATCTCTATGTATATTCTAAGAATGTAGTTTTGAGAGTCTTGTGTCAAAATTACTAATAGTCGCTAATTTTTCTTTGCCCACTCAGGTTCACATACTGTCACACTTCATAATGAACGGCGTGTGCGTGCGGTGGAAAGGAAGGATCGATTTGAACAAATTGGACGGCACTGGCTGTTTGGAGCTCGACGAAGAACGGGCCACGGTGAGTGTGTATACAAAAACGCCATCGGCTATATACACTTGAAATATAATAATAAATTAATATTAGTCATGCTGTAGAGATGATCAACTTTCTCATAAACGTCCTAGTAGTCGACGGGTATTTCAGAAAAAGAAACAATAGTCCATATATTTTATTTTAAGCCTATATAGACGATTACACGAACAAAAGGGTCTCAGCAACATTTACCATAGTCTCCGGGAGAGCTACAAAACCTTTTTTAAGAATTTATTAATTAATTTTTTTTTTAGTGGAAATTTTTTTTTTTTTTATGAAACTGTTCTTTTTTAACTATTTATGGCGTTGGTACATGAAGAGTCGGTCCAATAACTAATAACTGGTTATCATTGGAAAAAAAACACAAATTATAAACCCATTTAGGTTTAATTAATAAAAAATAAATAAATTCATATAGTAAATAAAAATAAATATTCGTTTTCTTCGACAAATATAATAAGGAACGGTTTTTTTCTTTACAAAATAATAGTATATTTTTTAACGTACGGACGATAATTGAGTATTATGTTTACTGATTTTCTTAATTAGAATACATTTTTTTATTGTATAAAAATATCTTATATTAGACATTAAATAATTTTCAAGCTATGAACAATTGTTCAAGTTAAGTATTTATATTTCACAAAAAAAAATATTTAAACCTCTCTCTTTCTCTTCTTCTCCTTAAAATAACTTACCTTATTTTAGAAGTGTTTTACTTTGTATTAAAAATAGTTTCACTGATTTTCCCAACACTGGACCGATGAATAGAATACAAACATTAGAAAACTGTCAATAACATTCCATATTTGAATAGGCTACTATCGATTGGAGGGAAGCAAAACATAATTATTTTGAGCATAGTGTAATCTAAAAATGATTTTGTTCTTTGCAGATCGAGCACAGGATGTTACAGGAACAAATCGAAAGATACAACGACCGCATCAGAGACTACCAAGACAAACCTCGTGCGTTTAGAAACCAAGACCGCGTTACCGAAGCCGACATGGAGAACAACAGAAGATTAAACTATTAGACGTGCGGTTTTTTTTTTTTTTTAATTAGTTTTTAATTTTGTTACTACTTTAAACTTTATTATTAAATTATTAAACTATATGATAGTATACCTACTAACAACCTATTCGTAATATTTACTTGTGGATAAATTGTTGTGTGTGTGCACGTTCCAATCAAATATTTAAATCACTACCTATGTACCTATTATAGTACCCTTCGCTAAAAAATAAAAATATATTATATTACCCATATATTAATATATTGCATAATATTTGTATTAAAATCAATATTTGTGTGTGTGTGTGTAAATAATAATAATTATATGCAACGAAACGAGCGGTGCAGCCGAAGTAGATAGTGCTTAAATGTTATGGATAAAACTTACCAGTGTGATTCAATTACTAATATTATTATAATTATTATATGCATAAAAAAATATATCTATATAATTTTAAGTACCTACCGATTTGTTTTAACTTAGAAATCTCTTTGTCGATAAATATATTTGGTGCAGAATATTTATTTTTGTTTATTTCAACAAACTCACCTTAAAATCCATCAGTATTAAGTAGATCGAATAGATTACAATAATTACAAATGTATGAAAACAATTCATATTATAATGTACCAAAAAAAAAAAAAAATCATCCTTAACATAAGTATTCAAAATGTTGTAGTTTTACATTACAAAATCCAGAACTTTAAATATTATAACTTACATGGACAACCTTAGATATTCAGATTGGAAATATGTGTCCCTTGTGTCAGCACGCAGTCAGTAATATAGTTTGCCAATTTGAAAATGTTCGGGGGGATCTAGCTTTATGCTTTACATAGGTATTCATAAAAAGACTAAAGAAGAATCGTTTGAACGGAAAAAGTTGGTTGGAAAAGGTTTAAGAGTTTAAGAGTTGAGGTGAAAAAGGATAGTAATAAATAATTATTTTGAAAGGAAGAACCGTGACAAAAGAGTAAGTAGGTGTAAAAAGTAAAACAAGTAATCTTATTTCCTATTTTCTTTTCTTTTTTCTTATTTCTAATCCCCGTGTACACGTCGACTTGTGCCATCGCACCACAGACTTTACAATGAAGCACTTTTAATAAAGTGACTTGGTAAGGTTATAGGTTGACACAATTCAAAAGCGGTTTATCCGTTAAAACTGCTACCCGACTCGTCAGATCATTTTTTTTCTTTTCTTTTCCTTTCGATTAGGCCTCGTCTCCGGACGACGTTTGTCCGCATTGTTTTCACGGTCGAATGCGTGGAGCGCGTATCGACAGTGGCCAACTGTGTTTTGTGTACTTTTTGACGGCAAAAAAAAAAACCCAGGGAAAAATTAGGATACAACAATAATGACAATGGCCAAAAAGTCACCAATTCGTCAATTTTTGACGGGGCCGCACCTCCCCTCCAGGGCCAGGGTCCACGTGCCCCTCTCATCGTCCTCTCGACGGTGATCGCTATAACGGATAACGGATATATATATTATCCGATAATATGCGCAATATTTTGTTATATTATGTTATTGTTATTATTATGCGCCACCCCCCAAGTATACAGTATGAATTACTTAGGTGTACCTATCCAAAAATGAACGGCGGCTCGTGACAGACGGGTCAATTGCACACCGAACCGTCATCGATCCGTTACTAACTCGGGGCAAAAAAAATAATACAATGTCTGGGGAAACAACAAAATACAAAATCGTTCTTTTGATTTCTTTATTAAAAAAAAAAAAACGTTCTGTTTCGGACGAGCATCGGGTCCGAATAACAGTGTCGGGAGTGTGACGACGGTTGATCGATCGGACAATGACTTTATATAAATAATAGGACCTACGAGTCTCTTATACCGTTGCACCTTTCCATTTTCCACAAGAAAAAAAAATTATAATAATTCAAATTAGTTGACGAATTGGCCGAGGTGAAGGGCCAACTGTTGCTGTTTGATGTAAGACACTCATTTTCTAGGAAAATATGAGAGCATTTTGGATAATGTTTCACTAGTACTTGGACAAATTTTATCTTCACCCCTTGTATGTAAGTATTTTTTTCAAATGAGAACATATGTTTTTAATTCCATATAATATATATTTAGACAAAAAATGTAAAAAAAAAACGTTTAGGGTTTGAAATTTTTATCAATCTGTTTGTTTGTTATGACTTTGTAAAGATTTTAATTTAAGATCAATATGCATTTCGGTTTAACAACATTACTACGGCAATTTCCCATTAAATATTTTTACTCCAGCCGATAACACTGTCGCTGTTACTGTGTTTGAATAGATGGATATGATTATTTTGTATATTTGCTGTGTTTGTTAAATCCAAAACACAAACAAAAACAACCTATTCCTGTTCAGTGCGAATGAACGCTTTTATTTTTGAAAAAATCGAATCTATATAAAACATACCCATTAAATATAATGTTATATTATATTTTCATATTTAACCAAAATTTTTCAATTTTCAGCACTTAAAAAATGATAACTAAACAAGATCTTCCCTTTTAGATAGTTCTCGATAAAAAAAAATGTATTAAGTAAACATAACTTAACATTTTATTTATTAAAATTTAAAAATCTGACTATATTAAATACATCTGTTAAACGATTTTTGTATTAAAATTTAAGTACGGTATGGTAAAAAATTAACATTATTTTGTACCTGCTATCCTTTCAAGTTTTAAATACTCATTCAAGAGGTTCCTAGCTACAATAGTAAGCAAAGATAAAAATCAGGACCCGCTAACATCTATTGGCTACTGTGAGGAGGGCGAGGACGTGCCCACCTCCCCTTGACCTTAAGCGTTTGTTTTAGATGTAAGTAAAAAATACTATTATATTTAGTCCATATAAGAGTCACTCGGGAGACCAGGTGGAGATATTATAAGCGTACTGTTTACACACACATAATATAATCGACGTCGATTGTCCACAATATTGTACACACATATGGGTGTACGTGTTATATACAATATATATATGTATTTATTTATATTTATATTATATTGTACGGCGGTCGGCATTTGAAAAAGGATTTTCGGCGGAAAAATTAAGAAATATTTACACACAATGGTCGACTAGCCGACTTGAAAAGAGAGATAGACGGTAAATCATTTATATCGGTCATCGTCATCGTTGGTCTATTATACGGGTACTTATACTTTGGTATACTTATACTTGAATCGCGGAGGCGGCCGAAAACACAGGATGATTTATCGCCTTCTCCCGGTATTGTGCACTATGTCACTCGAGGCGAAAACATATTTTTATGTTGCCATTCCGAACTGTCGCGGTCCTTTTGTGGCGGACCCGTTGAAAAATATGGTTTTATTATTATTATTATTTTTTTTTTTTTACATATTTTTATACTATTCACTAACAACGGCGAACTGACAAACAGCGTCTGACCCCGCGGACCCGTTTAGTTGCCCCGGTGGGGGGGGACTATAGTCACTCTTACAATGTATCCGGGGCAGACACTAACGCTAACTATGAAATTACACCGAATTTTTTTGTACACAGACACATACAAGCGTTTTTTATCACCCTGAGCTACCCCCTCAGACCTTCGCGGGAAGCTCAAAGGGGTTTGTTTTGAACTTGAGCAATTTTTTCTATGAATAAACGCTATTTTGGTGGTAAAAAAATACTTTTGCTGTGACAAAATAGCGAGACGTCCAATTTAAATTTCTGTAAAAATACTTTGTAAATTTGTGGATTTCCAAAGAATTTGTTAGGCTCTTTACTGGGTTATTTTGAAAACTGATTTTTTATTTTAAAAAAATTCAGTTTTTTTAAATTAAATAAATGAGATTCGAAATATTTTTTAATATTCAAACACATTTTTCTTACAAACTATTTTTTTTAAAAAAACTAGTAATGTTAAATGTAGCCGAATAATTCATACTTTCTATCAGAACTGAAATCAGACCATCACCAACGAGTGTTTTCATTAGCAAGCTATGTCTGCTAATATTAATTAAAAATACATTTTACTAGGTATCATGTCAAAATGAATAGTTTGATTATAATATGTCTAAAAATATAATTGCCTCATACATTTTTTAGTTCAGTTTCATTTACAGAAACAACAAAAGAATTTTAAAATTCAGTACAAACTCGAAACTGTACCAATTTTGAAAATATTGCAAATAAAAGAAAAACATCAACATTTTATTAAATGCGTCACATTTTGTTAAAAAAAAAAAAAAAATTGGCGTTTAATAGCTAATATTATGTAAACCTTAACTTTCCTCCCTAAGCTTAGATATTAAACATTTACCATTTTAGCTTGGGTTTGGCTTAGGGCGAATTTCATCAATCTGCCAATCGAAAAAGAAACAAGCAAAAATTCTTACCCCTTCTTAAATGAGGTTAAATAATAATGTCTTGGTTTGAAATAAAACTTTTTAGCTTCGATTGTGGAACCGGCAAGTATTGGTCATTATACAATGGTGTGTTTTTTTTTTTACTATACTTACTATTTTAAATACTATTTCGGATGCACATAAGACAAAGGGAACAAAGGATCATAAAC
The DNA here is from genome assembly GCF_023614345.1 of Adelges cooleyi. Lineage (NCBI taxonomy): Eukaryota > Metazoa > Arthropoda > Insecta > Hemiptera > Adelgidae > Adelges > Adelges cooleyi. The sequence goes on from NW_026095978.1 coordinate 3,100,849, forward strand.
CGTATAATGTACTACTGTGATGTGTGTCTATAATACGTGTCTGGTTTGTCAATGATTGTCTTTGTTTTTTACGGATCTGTTGCATGCGTTATTTAAATGTCTAAAAATATATATATATATATATTATATCGTTCGTTTTTTTATGGTCACGTTGCTTTAATAATAATTGCCGTTTGACTACCGGCTAATAATAAAACACAACCCGTTTTTTCAACATTGTCGCTCTGACCATTAAATACCCAACACAATGATGCGTCTGACGACAATTAGAATACAAATGCCAGCCCGAGTGCATGTGTAACATTTAAAAAAAAAAATTTTAATATGATAGGACAATAATTTTTGTAACTCTACACGGTGATCAATGTTTAGCTTAAGACGATAGTTTTCTTAAAATTTAGTAGTTTTTCTCATTGGAGACATTTAGATAAGTTAAGAGCCCAGTGGACTGGCTTCTTTTTAAACCCAACTTAACCTAACTTTTTGTGCGATAAAAGAAAATATATAATTATAAAATATAAAATATTTGGATTAGATATATTTTGTGCTACAGGAATAACTTTGATAGTCTGAAGAAAAAAATAAGAACCAATAAGCTTAAATGCACTGAATACCCCACTGGAGTTACTCATTGACTCGGAAACTCGTTAGTGAATGTGAGAACAGTAAGTAAAATAAAGTTGAATAAAATGCTTAAAATAAAATGCTTATAATATAAATTTAGTATTACAAATTAATACCTATAAAATACTGGTAATTATACTATATTTTATTTAAAATACTAATAAAAGTATAGTTTTTTATTTTTTATAGAAATAAATAACAAAATAGTGTATGCAATATTAGAACTATTGAAAAAATACTTTAATTATTCATTTACAATAATGTTTGGATACAACGAATAAGAATATTTTAATTGGCTTGATTTTGAACAACTATACTTGTAATGTCAAACCTAGCCGTTAGACAACTGCTAACTGCGCTCTAGCTGAATCTCTCAATGAAAACACATGCAATACTACTCTTTCCGATGTTGCTTCTGAAAAAACAACGGGTTAAACATTAAAGAAGTAAATATGGAAAAATATTTTTAATAAATTAAGTTTGTTCTAGTGTATTAAGTGTCATACAATTTGTATGACCAAATTTTATATTGTCCGTCATTTTGCGACATCCAACATTTGTAATCAAAAGATAAAGCGCTCACATAGAAAAACAGTACATCACTAATGTCTTTAGACCGTCATAAGATGTTCTGGTTTTTTGTAAAAACAAGTTTTTAAGCAAGCATTACCTAGTTGTTATGGTGATTATATTTTATATATGTTTAATTTTGATACTATATTTTTTTAATGAAATTTAAAAATTATTTTACAAGCTCGTATTATCTAATAATTGACAGAAGAAATTAAAAACTCCATTGTTTATTATTTATTATAATTTTGCGTAGAAAATGTAACATAATTTAAGATTGAAATTATTAAAATTATCTTTGTATTACACGTTTAGATGCAAAATCGGTATAGAATAATTTTATGAAGATCATGTCAAATGTCTATTTTTATTTTAATGACGTTTTAAGTATATAAATGATATCTTTTTCTCATATTAAATATATAATAATAAATTAGTATGGTTTTTGTATATTTTGGTATTAATAATTATGATCATACATTTTATTTTTTCAGTTTAGCTTACTAAAAGATTATTATTAAAATTGAAGAAATGTATTCAACAGCACCTCAATTTATTACTTTCTAACTTTGCTGGCTTAAAAATTCCTGTAAACCTGTGACCACTATGCCCCGACCCCGCTGTACTGGCTTTTTTTCCTTGCAGCCGAGAATTGTTTCTTTTTTTTTTTTGGCCTTTTATCCGTGATGACATCACGTGGCGCCTAGTCTGTGTGTCGGGACGGTCACTCTCGGTCATTTTATGCGATTGATATTGTACATACAAAGGTATATACACTAGACGGATGGAATTATGAGATTCGGATCGCGAACAGGTGATCGGTGGCGCGGCGATCGTGAGACCGTGATGTAATCTACACAATCCCTACGCCGTGTGTATATAAAAAAAAAAAATAATAATAATATAAAGGTATTATGATGTGTATGATATTATTGTAAGTATACACAACCGATGATACGGCCCAGGCGAGGGCGGACGATATTAAAACATATTAGACCGTCGCATTATTCGCGGTAGACGTGCATTACGGCATCAGCTCCTTCTTATAGCCGTCGTCTTGGGCCCAACCAATGGCAGTCCCTCGCCGGGCTATCATATACAGGGACATTATCCAGTAATGTCTAAATTAACATAGTATAATAGTATAAAGTACCTGCACATGCGAACCCCCCGCACAATGCCACGGACGTTATATTCGTGGAAACCGGCACAATGCGAAGGGACGCGTATTAGATACACTATTATGGTGCCCATACACGGTGTACACAATCTCTGGTGACACCTTAAGGTCAGCTGAGACGGTGTTATATTTTTTCCCACGACGGGTTTCCAGTAACTCGCATTGCCGGACAACGGCCGGGGTTGGTTATGTATTTTTTTCCCTATAAAAAAAAAATAGCTTTTTGTTTTATTCCCAATAATTGCCACGGGATGTCTTCTGCTAAGGCATTCGCTCCTACCGGGAACTCCAGACGAAATAATTAGCACTTTCCCTATAACTACTTGACCCTAAAATCTACCCCAGAAAGGGTATTGGATCATGCATTTATTTTTAGCCATAACCACCACGGTTTGATTATTTAACATGATTATAATGACATCACAATATATACTTGGGAACTCCAGACGTATATAAACGAGGAATTCCCGACAACTACTTAATATTATTTTAACCGGTACCTATTTTTTGTAAACAAAATACTTATCTAGGTAATTATTTGCCTATTAATTAATTTTATGACATTTTTCTTAACCATTATTAAACGATTATGACCATAGCCTGATTTAGAATTTTTGTGGCCCCGGACAAAAGAAAAAAATGGGCCTATTATTAAAAATTGTAAATTAAATTAAAAGGATTAAATCTAGTAGGTAGGCCCCTGATCCGCATGGGCACTGGACAAATACCCATAATGTCCTTGCGTAAATAAGGCTCTGATTATGATGATAAACAATGTATTTTTTTGTGCATCTCAATCTGTTTTTATAATATTCAAAATTTGAAACAAGAAAAGGTTATTAGCTTTTATATTGCTAATTAAACGTAAGTATAATTCGAGAAGTATTAATTAACGATAATTTATTTCTTATTTTCAAACTATATAAGAAATTAATATTATGTGTTACTTTTCATTTATAAAAGGTCCAGTAGCGTATCTATGGATCAGAAATCTTGTCCTAAAGCCAATTGTGGACGTCAAAACTCAAAACTGTAAAAGTTTACTCTTTCTCTCTCGAAACGATTCGATTTGTATACTCTTTTCATCAAGACATCGTATATTTATTTAATCCATGATGTTAATCATAAGATTCTAGTAGTTGTAGAAATAATAATTAATAATTATAAGCTAATATTTTAATAAAAACAATCTTGCATTGTTTTGTTTTTGTCATTAGATTATAACTTACCGTTGTGATTAAAGGTACTAGTATTATTTTATTTTAAACTTATTTTGAGAATGATAAAGTGTATACCTAACGAGTTAGGTTATTTTAAACTATATGAATTTCGTAAAAATAATAGAAGTCATTAAAAACATCTAGCTTAAAAGTAAATAAAATGTGCCATTTTTTCCCTTTAGATTATTAATTTAGAGATAAATAGTACATTTTGCCTTTGTATTTTGTGCTTTTTTAGGAAACCTACTAATCTAGTGTATGAATATAATTAATGTATTGAAAGACTTGTATTTATTATAATTTAATAAATAATGTATTAAAAAATGTTAAACAGTTACTAGGACTTGAACATTTTAAATTTATTATAATATAAAATAATATAGAAAATGGTATTTCATATTCGGAGCGTCGCTTTTATGATTTAGATATTGTAGCACAGTGGCTTTAATTAAAATTGAATTCTAGCTAATAATTGTAATGTGTGCGCCTAATTATATGCCGGCTAAATAAAATAACCCGTTTGTATGGCTGGCCTGCATTCGGTGTTGAAAAAAACGTCTCACCATTGGAGACGCGGTTTAAACAAAATCAGTTCTATCAGAACAACCCATTGTATATAATTCCTATATTCATACATGTGTTGTACGTACAAATCGTGTAGATCAAATGAAATTCTTCGATGACGCGCTCGGCTGGATGAACCGGCTGTGCACTCCGAGGGTGTCGAGCTTGGACGCCCTACGCAGCACGGTGTTGGTGCCGAACAGCAAGCTCCGGGAGCTGTCGCGGCGTATGGCCAGCTGCATCGAAGACGGTCTGGGCAAAGACACACACGCCAGAGCCACGGTGAAATGCTTCCAGACTTACGTGCAAGACATGCCCACGGGTCTGGAACGGGGCACGTACTTGGCGCTGGACCTGGGCGGTTCCAATTTCCGCGTGTTGAAGGGCGAGCTGGGAATCAACAAGTATTTCTACATGGAGCAGGAGACGTACTCGTGTTCGCAGGACCTGATGACCGGCAGCGGCGAACACCTGTTCGACCACATCGCGGAGTGTCTGAAGAAATTCATCGACGCCCAAGGCCTGAACGACGGTGCCGAAGGGACGCCGCCGGCTAAGAGCAAATCGAAAAACAGGTCGCTGCCGGTGGGGTTCACGTTCAGTTTCCCCATGTCGCAGCGGAGCGTCGATTCGGGCGTGCTGACCAGGTGGACGAAAGGGTTCACCTGCGACGGCGTGGTAGACAATGACGTGGTCGAGCTGCTGCGCCGGTCCATCGCCAAACACGCGGGTCTCAGCGTCAGGATCTGCGCCATACTCAACGACACGGTCGGCACGCTCATGGCTTGCGCGTGGAAAGACCCCAAGACCAAACTGGGACTGATAGTGGGGACGGGATCGAATTGCTGTTACGTGGAGAAGGTCGACGCCATCGGCTTGTATGTCGGCGATCCGGACAAGGAACAGATGATCATCAACCTGGAGTGGGGCTCGTTCGGCGACAACGGAGAGCTTGAGGGGTTCCTCACGAAATACGACCAAGAGGTCGACGCCAACTCCGTGAACCCCAGACAACAGCTGTTCGAGAAGATGGTCTCGGGCATGTACCTGGGCGAGATATTCCGGCTGCTGCTGGTGGACATGGCCAAGGCGAATTTGATTTTCGACGGCAGGATACCCGAAGCGCTCCGGCGACGGAGGGGCATAACGACGGACGTCATCTCCAACGTCGAGAGGGACCCCCCAGGCTCGTACGGAAATGCCAGGGAATGTCTAAAGAAGTTCGGAATCGAAGCGACGGACCGCGACTTGGAGGTCATCCGGAACGTGGCCGAATGTGTGTCGAAGAGGTCGGCTCGGATGGTCGCCGCCGGACTGGTAGCAATACTGAATCGGATCGACGAGCCGGAAATAACGATTGGCGTGGACGGGTCGGTGTACCGGCATCATCCGCACTACCACAATATTCTGGTGGAGACTATTAACGAGCTGCTAGAAAACAAGAAGAAAATCAACGTTATTTTGTCGGAGGACGGCAGTGGACGAGGGGCGGCCGTCGTGGCAGCCGCAGTTTGTAAATCTAATCGTTAGTAGTCGAGATCGCCAGTTGTTATTCAGCTGTTAATTAGCTCCAAAATATTTTTGTTCTGCTGGCGAGTCGGCTTCCTTCCAGTCGGCATGACAGTCGTAAATAATTAACCTTAATTCGCCAAATGAATTCAGCAAGTCTAACAATGCCGTCTGCACCGCCGTTGAACGATCTGTCACAGTTTTCGTTGTATATTATATTGTTTTCCATTTATATATTATTTTCTGTTAAATACACCTTGTTCTATGTAATGGTTTTATGACAGTTTATGCAAATACCGGCAGCGAGCACCCCCATACGGTTATAATTCACCTAAATAATGACATAGCATTATTTCAACGGCATTCGGAGGGGAATTTTCAAAATTACCTTTCACATTCACTTGTATGTACTACAATCAGTATAATATTTAAAAAGGTATTTTCGCACCCTCATACCGTTCTATTAGAGTACATATCTTTCCGAATCGCATCCGACGACGAATGCGATAAATGTACAATATTTTATGGTAGCTATAGCATACCATATTGAAATTCCTCATTCGGCTCACAGCTCTCGGAAACAGTTTTAATAAACCCAAGCCGTATATGTATAGATATATATATACATTTTTGTTTTTTATTAAACAAAAAAGCATATTATTTCTCGTAGCTCTCTCGATTCAATCACGCTACACACCACCCCAAAGGGTTATCGGCCCACCCTTGCCTCGAGAACGTCCCGAAGCGGTCTGGCTTTATTTTTATTGGATTTTTATGAAATAATATCCTCGATCGTTTAGTGCACCTGCAGCCAGTGCGGCGACATGTGTAACGGCAATTAACAAACAATTTGTCAACGAAGACAATTTTAATGAAACGATATAATATTATATACACGGCGTTAACAGAATAAAAAAAAAAAGGGTTGTTTTTATAGCCGCGACAATTATAAAAAGGCAGCGAGGGATGTCGGACAATAGACCGACGATAATATTCAAATCACCACCACCTCCCCCCCCCCCCAATTTTGGATGTCGGCTAAGTCCGGCGATAAACGATCCCGTCGCTGCATTTGCATGTCGGATTTGGATACTAATCGTAAATTATTGCCGACGTGTTAATTTAATAAAACTCCGCTAAGTCGACGGTAATCGTTCGAAACAATACAATCGGGCTATCGTACACTGTGCGCATATGACACACAATATATTAATGACCAGCCTTTTGTGTTCATTATGGTTCAACTGTGGCGGTATTATTAGTTTTGGAAAAAGTGAGATCACAGTTTTTTGTGTTGCAATTAACTTTTATAGTTTATAACAACCCAGAAACAGTTTCCACTGGTTAAGACTTAAGTTAAATAAGGTACTATACTTTACCTAACCTATAACTGTATAATACTAAGATTTTATAAAATTGAATAATCTGCAAAATATTACCGAAAAAGTAAAGCGTTCTACATTTATGTTATCAACCTGCATTATTATTTTTTTTTTTTAAATAATTCTCTTTTTAAAATATTACATTTTTTCATAGTTTTTGAGAGAAAAAAAATGGTGTTTTTACCGTTAAACCACTTTAAAGTACCACATTCAAAATTGTATACCTGTGTAAATTTAGAATTCACATATTTTACTTAATTGGTTTGCACGAATCCGCACGTTTGATAGGCTTCATTAGCATGTTTGATACAATTTCTTAATATTTACCATTTTTAATAATTTTCAGAGCTCTATTAACTTTTTGGAACCTTATTGGTAGTAGTCAATATTTACAGTAAATTATTCTTAATCTAAAAAGTGTATTGAATACCTGTGTGTGTACTCCATTATTTGAGTTTTAAAAGTTGATTGAACTCTGTTGTAAGATAACACATTAACTAAAGTGTCTCCAAAAAGAAAGACTATACATTTTTCAATTATTCTTAAAGATTAAATGAGTGTCTTACGATAAAATTATCACTCTGTTTACATATTAGTCTTCGGTTTTGTCAAAGTACTTTTATAAAACATTTTATGGCTTATAAGAGTTTAAACTTAATCAAAAAATTTGGATATAGTTAAATATATCACAATAGAATACAAAAATAAGTCCATGGTTATCGGTAGCATTGGGTTATTTTATAGTACAATATATGTAAAATAAAGTTATGTATTTTGACTTACCAAATAGGTATTTACTTTAAAAAGTATTAAACAAATATTTAAAATACTAGAGAAGTATTCCAAGTACAATTAGTAGTTAATTAATTATTTTTTTTAAATATTTCTCAATCCAAAAGTATAGCGCATCCGAAACGCCTCTCTCGCACCAGGTCGTATCTCGTTTATTAGGTTTGATGAAATTATGTTTAAAATCAAAATCTCTTATTTTGAAATTAACAAGAGCGGGGTAGCTGTATGTAATTACATAATACTATTATTGGTCGACTGAATAGTAGTAATTTAAACGCTGTCGCCGTAAGACGGGTTTTTGCAGAGTTCATTTTAGTTAATTTAACTTAATCAGTTAGCTTGGCCGTCTTTTAATAAGTACTTTTACTTTTCGTACCGACACAATTGAAACTAATTAACAATAATTTTAGGAATGGCAAAAAACATAATATATTAAACTATAATACATTGTGAACTCAATGGTTTCACTCGATTCCCATTCCTTTTGGTAAAAAATACCATATCGGTCGTGGCCAACTGGAAGAGAATAATAATATGAAGAAAAAAAGGGTCGTGTACTCGTTTTGTGCATTGTAAACAGAGGCGGACCTGAACGGATGTTGATGTTGAAGGAAAAGAAAGGGTAACAATGTATAAACAAAGAAAAAGGATACAGAGTAGAAGTAATATAAAATAGATTATTTCTACATACACGTCGGCGTCTTGAAGAAGAAAAAAAGTAATGTAATTTCCAAAAAGGGACGTTTTTATTTATTTATTTTTAGTTAAGTATATCTTTTAGCCTCTACAGAGATGAGAGTGCCGAGATAGGCGTGCGCTACCGGGGTGTATCGATTTCGTCGTTGCGACGGGCTACTGGTCCGAGATGAACAACCGGATAAGAACATTATAAGAATAATAATAATGATGATGGTGATAATAACAATAGTACAAAAGGGTCGACTCTTGGGCGATAAGATTTCCTTTAAAAACGCACAATGCGATATGCAGTTTGAAATAACTGTCTCATCACTTCGCTTTGGGATGGCGCTTATAACATAATATTGTTACGGTATAGGTATAATAATAATATTATGTAAGTAGCCCCTGCCGGGTAGAAGGTAGGTACAAAAAAAAAAAAAAAGGTGTTTTAAAAAAAACATAAACAGTATTTACACGTGTTTTTCGAATACCTATTTACCTGTTGTGTCGGCTTCGTCAGTCTGGCAGCCGATCATCCGACAGACGGCGACCGGCGAGAAACGTTTCTTTTCCTATGTTAAATAAGTAAATAAAAAAAAATAGCAAATAGGTAGTAAGAATACAGTAGGTACTGTCTAAACCACCAGTAAGATATCCCGTAAAGTGTAGTCCAGTATCCACAGATATGCATCGAAACCAAAGTAGAACAAAATTAATGGTAAAGTTTGTTTAAAAATTTGTAAAATTATAATTGTATTCATATTAATTAAGACCGTTTACTAAATTAAAGACTAATAAACCCAAAATAACTTTTAACATTTTAGAATTTTAATAGTTTTTGAGATTTTCCGAAGAAAAAAAAAATTTTTGACAACAGATCAAAATGATAAATAATATGTTAAATTGAGGCGTATAGTTTAAAAACCAGCCAAGAGCAATTTTTGAAAATGTTCACAACTTACAAATACTTTCTTCGGATGGCGATTCTAAAACCAACCGAGATTTTTTCAACACAGTTTGAGTTAGTTATGATCTTTATTTGATGCTCAAAATACAATGTGGTCACTTAAAAAAAAAAAACATTGTTAGACTATTTTTTCATATGAACTACTATTATAATAAATATACCACAGTATTAAGGAGCAAGGGAAATAAATTCAATTAAATGATTAACTAATGAGTAATGAACAAAACAAAACACTTTGTTGGAAACGTATAAAATGATTATGTGTAAATAACAATTAATGTAAAAATTCTACAACTAAACTATACTTCGCCTTTGGAAATAAACCTAGCTCGAAACTTACTGAGAATTTTTAGATAATTTAAGTTTGTAGTTGACTGTTCATCAAAATCGCTCTATTATAGTAGTTTAAAAAGAATAAAATATATAAATAAAAAAAACTTTTTTAAAAACATGCTTTTCTAAAAATAGTAAAAAGTAAACTAAAAAGTAAAAAATAATTTTACTACAAGAAAAATTTACCGATCAATTGTAGAATTTTTTATTTAATATTTCTCTAATTACTTTGAAAACAACCGAAAATTAACTACAATTTTAAATAATGTTAAACATTTTGACTAAAAAGAAAAGCGTAGGCTCTATTCAACTAAGTCCAAATTCATTGAGTTAAGTATTATGAAATGTATGTGTCACATACTAATATTGAACCAAATTTAAATTACTAAAAAACTTACAACATAAAACATTATCTGATATATTTATTAGGGACTTACGTGGGTTGAACTTACGTGTTAGCGAGTTAAAGAAAAGCATGCAAAAAGCAAGGACATATAATATCAAAAATAGATACATATTTCCACCAGTTATTACACATAAACATGCATATACCCCCTTTTCCCTAGTTGGGAAAAAATATTTAGCTATTAGCTTATCGGACATATTTTTTTCCTGCCCTCAAATTGTGTGTATAATTTGAAGTACTCGAATTATATTATACGTAGGCACGTTGTATTATAATAAGATAACGAAGGTAACAGCTATGTAATTAGAGCTAAGAGATTAGTAATGGAAGTACCGAAAGCACCAGGGTCCTGCATTTGTATATTAAGACATATCCACGTTCCTGTGTCCATCCTGTGCATACTGATGCATTATCTTAGTCAATTTTCTAATTGCCGTGCGGGTATATTATCGCGCTGTATACGATAATTTGTATCTAATGTTAGAGGTGTTGTCGTGTAAAGCCGCCGACTCCTTGTCTAAAGACTAAGGGTCTGTTAACATATCCGAGCAACGGTCGGCACGCTGAATCGCTGGTCGCCGTTTTTTTTTTTTTTTTTGGGCGTGACACGGTCGTCGTCCGGACACAGTATATTAATTACGACCATGGGGCAATATGTCTGATATCACTACTATTGTAGTGTAAACGGTGCGGAGGGAGACTTGTGCACGCAATCTAACATCCCCCCAAAACAAATAGGCCGACAAAAGGATCGCTTGGTCACCCGTTCGTTTTGGATAGGCGTGACCGTCCGCGGACAATGCGCCGGCTAATGTAACACGTTGTGTAGAGTATAAAAGATGGAAAGGACAAAAAAAAAAACAAACTAAACCGGGTCATTTTTCTTGTATTCAAATGCCGTGTGATGGACCCGTCGGGCGAAGGCCGGTTATGAAACAATGAGAAGGCTATTTTTTAAATGTCGATTAATGTACATACAAAAATGGGCGTGTCGAACGCGTTAAAACACAGCGTGTGAATGTATAATTAGTTTAATTTTTTTTTTTTTTTTTGTGTTTCTTTTGCTGTCGCCTTTACGACCTTTTAACGTTTTTAACAAGCTTGTCGGATAGTACCTAATTGTTGTTGCATGGAAACCAGTCGCGTCACTATGGAACCCCGTTTTTACGAGCCCCAAGAAAAAACGTCGCGCCAACCGTTAAAAAATTGTGATTATTTAACAGACGTTATTTCATATAGGAGACTCATAGCTGTGTTAGGTAGACAGTCTAAAACGAGAAGAGGTAAAAAGAGTAACGGATAACAGAGCCAGCCCATTTATCGAGTCCAGTGCTTTTGCCCTGACCAACAAACGCCACAGATCTTGGGAAGTCAAACACAAACAAACTTTATTCAATGTTAACAAGTTGCAACCCAGAAATCGACTACGGTCAAAGTGTGATTTCTTTAACAGGTTTCTGAGAAAATATTATATACAATATTGGGGCGTTTTTCTCGATGTCCACTAAGAAGGGATGGACTTTTGTGGATTCTACCTGGAGTATATTATAGAAGCCCATTGGCAAAAGTCAAACCCTGTCGGTCTGTTGGCGCACACACTGCGTTATTCGGTCGACCGGTGTTCATATTATTACAGTTAACCGTCGGTATAGTAAAAATAATAATAATAAGCAGGTATGTATAATATATATATATATATATATATTGGGGTGATTAAACCGTCACGCTCAGTAAACCGGATAATAGCGCATAAACACTTTGTCGAGTACCCCGTTGGAACCTATATATAATTGTGTCCAAATGACGATCATCCGGCTATCAAATATTTTCCAATAGCGTTTCCGTTTGTCACTGACAGAGTCGTAAACGGCAGCAAAACGTGCATTGCGTGCTCCGAATCGACAGCCGGGTATTATATTAAGAAATAAACTCCCCGCCGGCCGTTTAAACACACATACACACAACAAAAGGCCGAAACGGTCGCCTGGATATACATTACAATGCGCGGTGTGATAATTGCTTAAGCCGTTCGGTATCTTCAGACCACTGTCGCCATTCGCCTGCTGTCCTAGGAACGACACAGGAGCAATTTTTTGGGGTGTGGAGAACTCGAGTTCCCAATTATTTTAATATTATACATACATGTTTGTTCTGAGGACCAAACAGCAGTAATCAAATGATAAAATTTGTCAATTGATCAATGCCAAATACCCTAAAAGATAATAAAGAGATACATTTTTGTGTTACTGCTGAACAAAATAATCAACAATTCGCCGACCATTGGGCTGTTTTGAAATCATCCCCGAAAGTGCGATGCTACCGCGCTACACCCTCTAATGTGGTAAATCTACCCCATGTCGCATGGAGCTTTGCTGTTAGCCCACTGCTGTGCAATGATGTTTCCATGGCAACTGAAATGGGAGAACGTGGTCGCTACCAAAAAGTCAATACAGGTATTAGGAGGCTCACAAAAATACTGCGCAACACAAACCGCTGTTTGAGTTTAAGCTCCCGGCACTGACCATTTACAGCCCTGTTGATATTTTTTTAATTGAAAGATATTTTTAAATAAAACAATCAACAAGTAAAGCAAACGACAATTGTACACAGGATGATTCCCTAACGGTTATGAATCATCTCAACAAATATTAGACTTTTTTTAATTAATATTTTTTATACTGTCACAGTTGTTAGTCCCCCTGAATTGAATTTTTTTTTACTATAGTAAAATCATATTCCTTATGTATTAAAATTTAAAACCATATTTGTATGAATTTTAAAATTTAGAACAGGAGCTGGAGTAATGTAGAATCTGTTTTTTATAAGCAAAAAAAAAGTTGTTTTATAATATTTGGAAAACAAATTGTCATGCCAGATAAATTCTGAGATTATTTTTTAATTCAGCAGAGTGAATAAAAAAAAAATTCCAGTTGAACTAAATTTAAAACAAATTATTCAAACGTATTGATCCCGCTGAAAATAATTTAAGACTGAATTTTTACAACTTTTAAGCTTTTAACTAACTGGTTTTCAGCACTATAGTGTATATAAAATTCATACAGTTCTATATTTTAATAATAGTTATGGTCTATGGAAATAAAATATGTAATTTACGTTTAGTTTTAAAACGTCTTGAAAACCATGTGTAATTTTTTTTACATTTGCTATTTAAAAAAAACGTTTTGGTTTTAAGAACTGTGAACTTTTATGTTCAAATGTTCATGTAAAATAATGTTTGTTATGGCGAATTATTAAAAACACTATTAATAGTTGTTCTATTTTTTTTATGAAACAATGTTTTAGTTTAAAACGAGAAACCAAATCTGTTGTGCCTTCTCTTAAGCTTAACCTACAAATCCTCAAAAAATAAAAAAAGGTTAATGCCCCTACCAAGAAAAGTAAGTTCTGCCATTTTTTGGGTAGATTACTTTTTAGGCTTCAGTTCGATTTTGAAATATAATATTAGGTATTCTAAAATGTTTATTGTATCATTTATATTTGTGTATTAATAAATTAAAATATGTCTTGTATATGTCGTTTTGAGTATGATTTTATTTCCAAACACAAAACTAAAAAGCGCTTTTTTCGTTTGCTGAATAGAAAATGTTTCTATTTCAAATATAATTATAAAGATTTGTAAAAGGCGATATAAAACGGAGGAGGATTTTTTTATTAATTTAACACCGAGAGTATAATAAGAGAGTAAATTTAAAATAAAGAACGTTTAACATAACTTTAATGTACTAATTTAATACTTTAAGTTAAATGTATTCATTACTAAGTGTAGCTTTTATTTTATATGTAATTTAAAATAAGGTATAAGAAATAAAATAAAATTGTAGCTATATAAAAAAAATTGTGGATATGTCAATTATTTTGGTAATATATTTAACATAATGTCAAATATAATATTTATGTAAACGATTTATATGTTTATTATAATGATATGTTTTATGAAATATATTTTCTAAATATTTTTAGCATATTATATGTTTAAAAAATATTGTAAGGTTTTTTTTAAATCATAACTTTAAGTTTTTACCAAAAACTTTTCTCTAGTAATAACACATAAAAATATGTTACTGCACATTATATTATTTTTAAATATAATTCGCAGAAATTATGACAGAAGTTAAAAATTGTTTTTAATTTTTTTATTGCAGTAAAATTTGTATATCAAATAATATTTTCACGATACTTTTTAATAATGAATTTTATACATTGTTGTCTGGATTTCATAATTATTCATCCCATAAACATAGTGTTTAACGGTTCAATTGAATTTGATAAAAGTCTTAAAAGTAATAACTTTTAATTATTAAAAAAAAAAAGGTAAAAACCATTTAAGTTGATTTACTGGGATTAAAAGTCTTAATGATATTACATTGACAATTAAATCTTAAGGCTAATCGATCTGAGAACATACAACTACTATATTATAAGATTATATTTTTTTATTATTTAGCCTCTTATTCCATAAGAAACACAACAAAACAAAAAACACCTGTGGGTCTTACACGTTTAAGTCCCTTTACTTGTATCGAATGTGTACAATCGGACAAGTTAATAACGAGAACGACATAAGTATAGTGTGCCTTCTCGTGTAATTTGTTGTTTTTTTTTTTAACATTTAGGCATTTAAAAAAATGATGATTCACCGGGTTTTGTAGAAAATATATTAGAGGGTAGAGTGTGACATACGGAAAAAAATGTTCCCTTTTATTGTTATTATTATTATCCCCTCGGCAAAAGGACGCTTAAAACAGTTACCTGCTGGGAACTGCTATTCCGAAGGGAGAAATGCGTTATTGTTATAATTATTATTGTTATTATTTGCAGTAGCGCGATAATAACCGCCTTTTCTTTTTTAATTTTTTTTTCGCATATCGCGAAATTAATCATCTAGTTTGTTCCGTCTTACCGTATTAACTGGGTTAGGTCAAACGATAATAATATTATTAACACTGTCTTCGCGTTCTCAATAAAATACAGTTAATTACATTAAAAAATTTAGAAAAAAAAACATTTTTTAAGTCAACTCTGCAAATCAAGCGTTTTAAGACGTATTCACTAAACTAACAAATTAAAATATAAAATAAGGTGAACATAAAAAAAATTCACCTGCAAATAGTTGCAATTCAAACTGTGATGTTAGATAAAAACAAAACAATGATAATAATCAACAAATAATGATATGAATTTAAAATAAGTTCATTATTCGAATTGACTTGTTTAAAGTTAATTCATTTAAATGTTACTAGTTGAATTCCAGGTTTATTACTTTAGATTAACAATTAGTTAATTTTATTAGTTTTAGCAATTTCAAATTTATATTTTAGTTTGTTAGATTAGGCCACTTTTATAGCATATTTTCAGGAAATTGTATGATATACGGTATGTGTTCCTATACTAATAAATATATACTAATTACTATAAAGTGTGTCCCACAAAGATAAGACAAATTAAATAACGTTTGTTCTAGTGAATATTTTTAAGGTTTCTTTTAAAACTAATTTATACTCCACCACGTTTTTTGTTGCCCTTACTGTTTTAATTTTTTTTAATTTTTTTTTATTTTTCGTTACATTTTTTTAAAATACAAGATAGCCATTTTATTGAGAATAATTTGCTGAGAATTTTGACTAGTCTACAACCAGTGTTAGATAATAGTTTTTAAAGTTATTTATGATTTTAGTGTAGATTGGGAGGTGGAGTTTAATAAAAATAACTATCTACCGCACTCCACCTTCCACCCTATTCTTAAGCCTTTAATAACTTAAAAAGGAATAATCCAAAACTGATTGTCGGCCAGTCAAAATTCTCAGCAAAATATTCTTAATCAAATGACTATCTTGAATTTAAAAAAAAAAAAATGTAACAAAAAAAATAATTTAAAAAAGTAAAATAGTTAAGTGCAATAAAAAAAGTGGTGTTAAAATCCTTAAAATG
Source organism: Adelges cooleyi (assembly GCF_023614345.1). Lineage (NCBI taxonomy): Eukaryota > Metazoa > Arthropoda > Insecta > Hemiptera > Adelgidae > Adelges > Adelges cooleyi. The sequence continues at coordinate 3,117,026 of NW_026095978.1, forward strand.
TTCACTAGAACAAAAGTTGTTTAATTTGTCTTATCTTTGTGGGGCACTCTGTACATACATCTTATGCGAAAATAGGCTATTTATTACTTTAAAATTATTAAATTAAATAATGTGTTTATAATATAAATTTAAAACAAATAATACAATATAAATATACTATAGTATTTGTTTTCAAATGACATTTTCAGAACCTAATTAATTAAATTACAAATGTTGTTGTTTTCTAAATAAATAATTTCTTGAAAACTAATACAATATTTGATTTAAGTGACCCAAAAAACATATGAATCGGTGGACAATTTAACATTTTTTCATATTTGAAAAAAATTCGTTTTTAACTAGGGTGGTGGATTTAACAATGTATTTCAAATTTGAGTTGAGCTTCTCCAGAAACATACAACTAGACCTACTTTTTAAAACAAAACTAAAAAGTAAAAGTTTCTATCGCTCTTTTTACACTTTTTGTTTAGTTTATTTTTAAATCACGACAAAAAAATACCCTATTTCAACAAGTTCTGTAAGTTTGATATTTTTTTAAAATGTATTTCAAATAGAATTAATAATTAAATTGAGATTTAGTTTCAATTGAATGTAACATTTTTTTGAACCCCAAAACATAATTACATTTGTTTGCTAATTTTTTGTTAGAACTTTGGAATAGATTTAAAAATATTGACTTTCTAGAGAAATCTCATTTGATGTATGCATTTTGGTTCTCGTTCCAAGTCAAACTCACTGTGTAATATTGTAGTTAAGAAATCGCTTTCTTCGATGAATATATCCGACAGCCTCCCCAAATTTTTGCTAGGGTTTTCCAAAAACGTTTTGTTCATATTTTAATAATAATATCTATTATGTGAATGGCTGTAAACATATATAATAATAATTATATGTACAGGGCAAACCCGTACTGCGCGTTATTAATTGCTTGTAATACGTCAAACGTTCTCATCGCATCGACGGCCGAGGGTGAGAACACTACATATTGAATGTAAAACAGGGATGTATCTACCCCTTCCCTCTTCGCACTCTCTCTCCTCTCTCTCTATAGCTCTTTGCTTACTATTATTATTATTATTATTATTATTATTTTTGCTCTTTTTGTCGTATAGTCTAACGAACCCCGGTGTGGAAGCAGGACCACCCCGGCAGTGTGTCAGCAGTCCACGTGCCTCTATAATCCCGGGTTAATTGTCAGGTGACGTTAACGCTGCCGCCGTACTTCCTTTGATTATACCGTCCACGGCCATTGTATTGTTATAGTCGTTGTGCGGATCCGTCAACTAACCGGCGCACAATATTGAAATCATCGACCATAATAATATTGATAATAAGTAGGCGGGTAATTATTATAATGGTCGTCTATACCTATTGCCTGTACGGAAGTACACCTAGCTAATTCCGACCGTCGACCGACAGTCGACCCTTTGCAAGAACCTAATGACTATTTCTCCTCTGGGTGTTTCACATATTTTAATAAATTCTCAATAAACTTACAAATACTTGCTGCTTCGTCGACCTACAGTTGTGTCAATCAATGCTTTTGGCAAGACTGGACAAAGGTTTTTCTACTAACAATCTAACCTGAAATAAATCTTAAAAAAACGCCACATAAATCCCCCCAAAAAAACATCTTACCCACCGACTAGTTAAGGTTAAGTTAATTAAAAATAAAAAACTAATTCCGTTAGTTTAAAAGTTATCTAAGAAATGTTTAAATAATTCTTAAAAAGTATAACGTTTTTTTTTTTTAACATTTTTGGTTATTTATAGAATTTTTAAAACTATTTTAATAATAATAAAAATTATAATAAGTGGTACAAATATTTTTAAACTGATTTATCTGTTTACAATAAGGAGTTAACGCATTAGTCATACGTCAAATATAGCTATATGTATACACAAGACATATTCTGTAATTTCGGCCAGTTTTTCTGATCACTATTATTTCATTAAGTAAAAAAAATTAATTAATTAACTAATCTAAACGAGATAAGTGCAGTCGAAAAACAAATAAACAATTAAAAATATTAAATTTCAACCACCTTATACTAAAAATGTTAAAGTTGAATGAATGATTCTAAATATTCATTAATATGTAAAATTTTTCATTTACACATGCTCCATTTAATTGCAGTTATCCCACTCCACCCTAAGGCTATTTTATTTATTTTTACTGGAATACAAAATGAAAAAAAACCCAATTTGTATTATCTAATTGTTAGGATCTTCTTTGGCATTATTTTATTTTATAATCAATCCGTTCAAATATGTGACTTGGCATTTTTTCTCCATTCGCCTGATCGGTTGAGCCCACGCAAGATTCGTCCATGGATCAAAAACTGCTAATATTTGCTCTCCTCAAAGGCTTTGTCTGGACTGTGTCGGCCTATAAGCTGACAGGACGTGTTAGCGTCATATACTATTCTTAGAACCATAGCATTTGTAAAGGGTTTTGAGCCAATAATACAATTTTTTTCTTTTGAGATATTTTAATTTAATATAACTTTAATTATATTGTTTTTCAGTTCTTCAAGTATCTAATAACAGAGTAATTTTTCTTCGCTACTTCTCACCACTTTGTTCGGCGATATTTATTTTCCTAAGTCAAGCTTCCTTTAGTTTGGCCATATCACCTTATCTTGCTGTCACGATTGACTCCACAATCGGTAGTCATTTTTTCTTTGAACCGTCAGCTTTTCCTGCTATCTGGTTCTGCTAGAAGTTCTTATACAATAGACCGACAAGATTCGGATAGCATATACACGTGTATACCACGGTTGGAAGTTTCCGCTCTGCTCTTCTAACGTTCATCGACTTTCTTTGGTTAGTCTTTATCTTTTGGGTGGTACTCGGACCAACGTCACACCTTTACTGTCGATTCCGTTACTTCCTGACGTTCACCCTATAGAACCCAGCCACTATTTGTCATATTTTAGTCGATTACATTTTGTTTTTTTCCAGTTCGATGCCTCGGCCAAAAGGGTTTGGATTGGCACAATGCCGCGTTAAACCTAACCGCCGGAGAGGAGGACGGCGAAATCAATTACATCAGGTCGGCTTATCCGGGATATCATAGTCGGAGAATGTGAATAAAAAAAAAAAAAACACTTTTTTCTTCTCCACTGCGACCGTGTTGCACAACAAAGGTGACTTCTTTGTTGGTGGGCACAAAAAATGTGTCACACACTGTACACTGGATCCTTAAGCCGGAATTGTGTGTATGTCTGTGAGGAGGAGGAGGAGGAAGGCAGGATAAAACGCGCACACACACAACGTGGTCCGGTACTAATAATGGGGTTTACGGGCCGACGTTTTTCAATTATTATTATATCACCAGTGTGGGATCGAGAACACATATAGCGATTACAGAGGCAGGGTCGTAGGTATAAATAATAATATCGTGGATCCGTATGGATCTACTAAATGCATCGAACAGCGGCCTCGGAAATCGACGTTTATATTGTGTCGGCCGCCGACCAAATTATATGGGTTATCCCCCCCACTCGTATTATGCACTTATCGTGCACGCAGGATAATCGTTATTGTTGTTGTTATTTGGACGACCTGTACGATTCCTGAGCGACCCCGAAATTAATGTAATTGCCCTCGACCGAACCGGTAACCAGAACCACCGTTTATCCTTTCGGCTGTTAGAATTTCTTTACTCTCTTTCCGATACCTCTTTTCGATTCCCCGTCGGTGAGAATATCACACACAAACTATTTCACCTTCGTCCAATCCGTGTCTGCACTACATTCGTGTGTTTTTTTCGTTAGGAACATCTTACCTGAAGAAATTTCAAGAAGTATCGCATGAACCTTTTTCTCACATAAATTCTGTAGGAGCTTGAGAGCTTATAAAAAAATCTAAGCTCCCTGAGCTCCTTTTACCCCTTCCCTCTGTATATGTTGTTTTATGGATGTAGATGTTAAGTGATAAGGACATTAGAAAAAATTCACTTTTTATATTAGTTACCTACTAATTATTTTTAAAAAAGTTGGAGCAAAGCTAAAATACATTGCGGGTGACTTTGCACCAAGATTTACATTACATTAGTTCAAAGTATAAAATAATAATTATTGGTGCAATGTTTAGTGCTCATGTTTTAACTTTGTTGAACCTTTACATGAATAAATGAAAATATACTTTTTTTTTGTTTTTTAAGTTAACAAAATAACAATTTCATCTCAACATTAAATCTCTTTATATTAATTAAAGACAGACATAATTAAATATGTATTGACCTATGCCTTGGTACAATAAACAAATAATTTATAGGTAACAAAAAAAAATATTTTGCTACATTTAACACATAATTAATACCAAGATAACTATGAAAATATACTAATTATAACATTTTTACCAGTTCTGGTATTTTCATAGTAGGTATAACACAATATAATAAATTATAATCAGACTTATAAATTCAATACTTATATCACATTTTCATATATTAACCTTAACCTATTCTTTTCACGATTTTTCGCTATTTTTTGTTGATTTTTCGCGCTTTAACAAATCTGATCAAATATCTTGTCAATTAAATACTATCAACGACAAACACATGTTAGAAAATTCGAATTCAGAGATATTATTATTATTATTATTAGCATTCTTATTATAAGTATACGTCATATATAATACTAATAAAATAAATAAGGTAGTGGTTCGTATTATTTGTATAAGTGATCGTATACACAATACACTTGTCGTCCGCCCACGTTAGCACAATGCATGTACTTACATATTATTATTATTTATTGGACAAGCCAGAAATGTAATATCCGTCGTTTATGTCGCCGTCGTTGTACACAATGTAGATTAATAATAATATGTTTTCCAATATCACCGATATTGTTAAACGATCCGCGTTTTTGTGTTTGCCACTGCCAATGCTCTGCAAACGCTCCATTGAAAGGTCATCAAAAAAAGTTTGTTTTTTAAGGGAAGTTTGACAGGCCCACCCCGGCGTTAATAGTAATTATAGTGCAATAATATACAGAGCACAGGAAGCGATACCGACCGATTATGTGCGCCTCGTCTGGAAGCTCTGCCATTGTGCTGTGAGTGTGTATGTGTAGGGTCGACCTTTATGGCATGAACGACACGCGCATAATAGACCCCTTTTTTTGTGTGTGTGTATATTCGCGTCCAGTTTCAATCAATGTCAGATTAAAGTGCAATGTCCCGCCGTTGAATGAGAGAGGTCAATATTGCCTTCATTAAGGGCACGATGCGCATTCCTGTTTGTATTGTACGTTGTTATTAAAATCTTTGCAAAGCTGAAGGGAGAAGGTATTTTTTTTTTTTTTTAATCGACCAAATTAGTGAGTTAATATTTTATTGCTGGGTTTTACTTAAAGGTGGGACACTAATATTTATGCAGTATTTGTTTATAATACCATTTCCCAATGGCAATTAAAAAGCAAATAGAATGACGATCGGAATAAAAAGGAATATATGATACAAAAGGATATTCGCATGAGCCTGTTAATAGAATAATTAAATTTAGTTTTATTTTTACAACCACTGTGACATCCCAGGTGACACTGGTGGACGTCCAGAGCTCATGGAGTTCTGTCAATGAACAGTATCTTCGATCAAGTCAATTGCTATTGTGCATCTAATAATCATCAATCGAGCTGATTGTAAAAATTTACTGATTTTACATGAATAATATAGAAAAAAATATATATTTTCATGTGCCCACCTAACCTATTTTTGGTGGGGGGGGGGGGGGTTTTCTCGGTTCTCCCCCCCCCCCAAAAAAAATTGCCTTTAGGAAAATACACCGTCATCAAATCAACTGAATCCGGGACGTGTCATAATCCTTTCGACAAACACATTACACGTTATTATATTATATATATTGCTGTCGACGGTGACGACGATTGTGAACGTCGTCCTATAAAACGGTAAACATAACAATATTATAATACAAACCGAACGTTATAATTTATACGATTTCAAGAACCCGGCCAGTGTCTCTCTCTCTCTGTCTAAACAAACGTACGTCGACAGAAACTCTAATCCGTTCTCGAGGTCCGATATCATAATTCATATTATTGTTATTATTTTATATACGTGGGCCCCAACCTAAAAAAAAAAAAAACGTTCCCCTCGTTTATGACATTATTTCGGTCGACGCTTCCGTGTATATTATGCATATTATTGTATATACATAATAATTTCGAGCCAGTGATAGATATGTACGCTGTGGAAAAAAAAAAGGGTTTGCATATCAGCAGCTATACCGTCGTCACCGACTTAATACTCGGTAAATTTGCGACACGCGCGTACACATGTGTATTTGTGTTTGTATTTCTGTGTCTGAATCCTTTCACCCCCGACCAACACTCAACCCTTCAACCCCCCCAAGACCCTCGTGTGTGTGTGTGTATGTTGTGCGCTTGTTCGCACATAGCATTTTTGAGCGCAGCGGGGAAAAAAAACGGTACAGCGCCTCCGGTGGGTGCCATTGTGCTCTCTGTTTCTGCTTTCAAAGAGTGTGTAAACACTACAGCGACGACCAAGGAATAGTACTGCGAGCAGCCTAAAGTACTTACCTATATACGACGGGAAAAGAGGGTGGTGATTTTTTTTTTTGTTATTTATTTTCATTTTATTATTGTTGTATACTCGAACGCGTTTGACGTGATCATTAACTAAAGCGCGACGTGTGTTTATCGTTAGAGAGACCTGAAAATAAACGAGCGTAAAATTGTTAAACACACACATAATGTACAATGTGTAAGCACTGTAACGATAATAATTATCACCAGCAAATTTACAGGATCTCGGTCATGACTCGGTCAGTTAACATGGAACAGAGAGCAGTAAAATTTCCATCGGTGTCATAAACTACTCTGGACTAGACTAGTGGAAGGGCAAAAGGAAAGAGTTGGTGGGCAAAGAAAGTGGGATGGGAAAGTGAGGAAAGGAGAAGAGACCGTAATGTATTGTATTGTATCACAATAATCGTGTTAAGTAATGCCAAAGTGATGTAAGATTAAAAGCTTATCCAGAATTATGTTTTTTTTTTCCAGTGAAGCGGAGAAATTAGCTAGTTGGTATTTGTTTTGCACTTCTCTGGCCAAATTATTAACTGAACAACAACCGAACTTAATGAGGTGAATGTCTTGGTAAGAACATAATAGTATTAATGATGATAAATAAATTGATCGTTAAAATTATTACAGTACCTACAATTAATATAATATTATGCGATAGAAAAATAACAAGTAGGCATTACATTTCAACGAGGATTATAACCGTTCAAGTTTTTAAGTTGATTGAGCTCTGGAAAATACATAAAAAAAAATAAATATTTGGTAATCTTTTAATAGATTACAATACCATAAACAAATATTTTTTTCAAAAAGAAAAACTAAAAATAGATAATTTTGCAATTTTCTTAGGAAATATTGAGTATCATCCTGTATCAACCTATAAATGTTTAACTCAAATTAGTTTTTATTTAAATAAAAACGAAACGATTAAAATTTAAGTTAAATAATTAAATTAAATAAAAAATAAATTAAGTACACTGTATTCATCTATTTTATAAAAAAAACTATTTTTTGCTATCTCTTTGTTTGATTTTTTAAAATTTATTTTGTTTTTTACACCTAAGCAGGTACTAGATCATGTTAAATTATTATCATATTGAATATAAATTATGTTTTTTTTTCATATAGCACATGTGATTGGGAGTAGCCGTTATTTGGGCATAATTAATAATTGATTGTAACCAAAATTATACAACGTCCTATTAACAAAATACTAATCGAAAATAATAAACTTTGTTGAATTGTTTTCCTTACAATTAACCTACTGTTGTTTTTCAAAATTTTTGTTAAGTTTTTTTTGTATGTTATAAGTTGTGAATGAATATGCATAGATGATATTGCGGTTAACTGTTTTTTATTTTAATGCAAGGTATTTAGATGTAATAATGAATAATAATGTTTTATTTTAAAGGATTTGTAAGACTTACATTTGTTATAATACTAATATCATATTATTATTTTGACATTTCTATAATTGGCTTCGATGAAGTAGCATATATTTAATGATACATTTATGTAGGTACATCCATTTTTTTAATATCAGAATTCAAATTTTTTGTAAGCTCACATTTTATTCATGTTTTTGTAAATTTGAAAATATATTTTTCTATATTGTCTCGAAACGATTATACCTCATATGTTCATTTTATATTTTGTAATTTAAATACAGTTACAAAATAAATGTATTATGAATGGGTATTAATGTACCATTTGTTAGTTAATACATTGTAAAATGTGTTGTCCTTAAATTATTTTCAAAGTTTCGTGTTAAGAACATGAGGAAGGTTGATAGTGTACCTAATGCTGTTTCATTAAACTTTAACGACTTCAAAAACAATTAGACTTCCTGTGCAGTGCGGACAACACCGTCTGTGACCAGAACTGACCCGAATCAAGTGTACTCGTACTTAAATACTTAAATAGGATAAACCTTGATTGAAAACGCCGTTTTGGACGAATCATGGGAAAATCCTACAGAAGTGCCTTTGTTGTTCGGGCCCGTACCTATAGGTAGGTAGATGATAATAATAACAACATTATGTAAATCGATTTGTTGTTGATAAAATATATTATATACTAAGAGACACTATATTGTACATATTATTGTTATTGGCCGTCAATCGGCTAACGTTAATAGTATTTACATGTCTGCCGGCGGTGTACGCGTTTTTGTTAACGACATATTTTGTGAAACGCAATCCACTCGGAATAAGCCCATTACCTACACTACTATATAGTATAATATGTGATATTCTGTAAACAGTAAATGGACCATGCTGTACGCACCGTCATCTCTTATAGCTGTGTTATAATAATATGATACACACACGTATAATAATAAGTCGGCCAACAAGGGCAGACGGTGAGTCGAGTATGAACAGGTCGACAAACGATCAGGATTCTTAAAAAAAGCATTTCTGTTGTCATCCCGGCGACAAAGAGCCGTGTGTACGTATATTATACGCTTCTTATTTTTATAATTTTATTTATTTTTTCATATGTCATCTCCTAAGAGGATTATACCTAATGCTGAGCTCCGGGTCGAGTATTGTAATGAAGTGGCCTTTGACATTGTTGCAGCTAATCCGATTTTTCGTCGAGAGCGTTTGTATAGTATTTTTTTATTAAAAATAAAAAATAAACTACATGCACACTTGTTTGTTACCCGGAGCCGGTTCACACGCTTTGGCGGCGAGTCCTGGATCCTCGAACCCACACCTACACGGGTCTCGTTGTCAAAAGCGAGACGCCCAAGACCTGTGGCGATAGTGGATTAAGTCCAAGCTATCGCCGAATCAACCAGGTGGATTATTTCATTATCACTGTAATTCTAATAGACAAATCCGGAAAAGGTTTAGGCCAAATTCCCAAAAATGTATACAAAAATATTACAGTTATATTGAAATCGAATGAGTTGTGATCAGCTAAAATCATCAAATTAAGCCGTTAAAATCCTTTATTATAAGCACCCAAAAATTCACTTACAAAATATTTAAGTTAACCAGAAAAAAAAAGAATCTCAAAAATGGTAAACCAGCTCCAATCTAGAAAAAAACTAACAAAAATTGCTCTCTTGTGTTAAAAAAAATATTAGACATTTTGTGTTCGTGCTGAGTGTATTTTTCACTAAGACTAAAAAACCATTAATACATATTGATGATTAATATTTAAAGGAAAATGTATAATAATTGTTCTATCTTAAAAATAAATATCACAGCTAGATGTTATGTCAAGTCAAAAAATAAAAAATAAAATGCTTTAGGTCCCGAACCCTTGTTATAAGATTTCTGAAAAGAGTTCGAGAAAAATTACTTGACAATAAGTTTTATAATGAGCTCTAGTTGTGTTTGAAGAGGTCAGGAATACAAGATAACTTTATGAGCGGTCTGGGTGGAAAAGGCAATAGAAGGGCCGTGCGCTATTTAGAGTGAAAAGAAAATTGTATAAAGCAATAGTGCGCCTTAACTTAAATATGATGCTGGATTGGATGGAATTGGAAATGAGTGCGTATGAGATAGTTTGGGAGTTACACCAATATAGTAGAACAAAATAAAAAAGGAATATATTGATTAAGTTTGGTAATTTTTGAAAGAAGAGAGAGAAACGAAGTAGTGAAACGAGCGAGAGTTTAAAATTTTAATGAGAATCAAGTAGGACTTAAGGACTATGGAATGGAAATCCTACAGACTGGATTGAGGGGGTTAAGGTGGTCGTCAGCCCAATTTGTAAGGGATAAAGTGAGTTAGTAGTTTTTAATATGTCCTGTATTTTGCTTCTTTAATTACGACAAGTTATAACACATTTCGAGATTTTTGATTTTATTCCTTGTCCGCTGATCAATTTTGTCCAACTTAACGCCATTCGTTTGTACTTCTATACATTTGGTCGGCTTCACTGTAACATCAGCTGTTCCTTTGCCCCAGTTCACTTTACTTTTTGGCTTTTGTTCGGCCGTAAGGGTTTTTTGAGGGGCGCGACGAACCCATTTCACTTGACCGTCGGTTTTCTTCTGTAAGACATTGGCAGCTTTTCTTCTCCGAACTGGTTTTGTTAGATTCGCCATCGACGTGGAAACTTCACAATTAATTCGATCTATAACGAATAGAAGCATGCGAAATTATGATTTTAATTAACTTTAAACGATGCACAAGAGCACTGTTCTCCGTTTTTCACATTAATTAATATAACAGAAGGCACGCAGCTTATATCCAAATCAATTACGAGAAAGGAATGTCAATTTTGTTTTCAAGTCTTATGGACTGTGAAGCGATAGAGACAAAGATCAGAACGAGGATTTTTGTTCAAGAAAGGATTAAAAAAAAAAAGGAAGCCATGGTTAATCCGCTGATTTTTTGACTTAAAGTAGAATTGCTTGAATAGAAAAGACAAAGGATTGAAAGATTTTAAGTTAAACTAAACAATGTTAGGTTGAGAATTTCGACTCTTTAAACTATTTTATTGTATAATTTCTAAAATTGAAAACCGTCCCATTTATTGGAGATTCAAATAGACAGGTTTAAAAAGTGTAAAAAAAGGGTTTAAAATATGACGTAGATGCTACCCTTAAGATACTGGTTTATAGTTAAAGATCATGTAAATCCTATAATATGTTATTTAGAAAGTAACGAGTAAGTGTATCTTGTTGTAGATTTGGTTAATAAGCATAAGCTTTCAATAATTTAAGCTAGAGTCGGATAGAGATTTTCAAATCTTAGATGCTAATGCATAGGAAAAGAAGCCTCACATCAACATGTATAGCATAGGTGGAGTTGATAGAGGCCTTAGTGGCTTTTCAGAACTTAAAATTATACAAAAAATGGAAAATCACCACCCCTAGCGATAGTCAAGTAGCTCTGAAGGCACTGAGCATAACTCAAGTGACTTCAAAGTTGACCTTTATTGCCAAACAATTTCGGAATCCGTAGTGTGGAATAACAAAGTAAAACTAGCATGGGTGCCTAAACACTAAGAAGTAGCTATCAATGAAAAAACTAATTTCCTAGCAGAGGACTGAAACCCCTTATAAGGACAGTACTAAAAAACTCGAATAGAGAAGCAAGTAGGGAAATATGGAGGTACATAGACAATCAAAGACGTTCATTAAACATCATGGTATATTACTAAAGGGTCTTAAAAGTATGAGCAGGAACCATACGAGTACGTTTAATGGATTATTAACGGGCCACGGACAATTATTCTAGCATCTACATACAATGGGAATTACAGAATCACTAGTGAATAGCAAAAGTACAGAAGAGGAAATACCATTACGCCTTATCTTATGTGATCTTTATTCTCAAGCTACCCTAAGGCGATATCTTTGGCAAACTTTTTTTTGGAAAGGATGAGATAAAAGACACGGGAACAAAAGAGGTACTGAAATTCGCAACACTCGTGACTCTTTAACACACAAAGTTATTAGACTTCGAGATAAGACTATGTGAAATAGGACTTCGGTGAGAGGGTGCGCACAATGGACCTACTGGTCTGAGAGCATGGACATTACCTTCAACTAACTTAAATTAAAACTAGGTAAAGGAGCCTTTGACATTTTGGCCTTAACTCCAATCATCTAAGTATATCTGCAGCTGGTGCTTACTTTGTGTTTTGGTCGTTTGACCCGGATCGGATTTGACCAGTGACGGAGTTCGGTGGGCCAACGACAAGTCCACGTTGTAAGAACATTTTCCGTTCAACACGAGGTCGTCTTTGGATTCTTCGGCGAATATAGACTTGTGCAGCCGCTTGGTGTATTCAGCGTCCCAATTGGCTTCCATACTGTTGACCGCGGGCTTTCTGGTTTTCCACTGCACGTGCTTAGGTCGTGTCGGATTACTTCTGGTCGTATACGACCTGTTGGGTTTTCTCGACGTGTCGCCATCGGTCAAATTCTCAGTCATCATACCGTTGGCGTACAAATGCACACAGGCCAGAAATTCACCACTTTGACACTGTCACTGGTATATTTACACAAACATTTATACATACAGTCTCGTTAAAAAACGGTTCGTCAAAAAAAAAAAACCCAAACAAACAGTCAGAAAAATTGTTACCACGCATCCAATCAGATTGCGATAATTTCACTATGACTATTGTGATGTTATTAATGTTTTTTTTTTTTACCTACACCAGTATACGGTGTTCTAGTCAATCGCAGTTAATGAGTGCTAACATAGTTGGTGTATTAGGGCCTAAATTGCAAACGTACCGAGACTCTTATCCAGAGTGAGCCTATTATATTTCGACAGGGTACATTTTGATCTTGCCATAAGGCGGAAAAAATTACCGTAAATTTTGCTTAGAATTTCTATTGCTCTAAAAGCAACCTCGGCAGACACTCTCCGTGTGTAGGTATAATAATAATAATAATAAAAAATACTCTCTATGCCCGCATGTGTATGTATGTACCTACCGACGTCCATTCAACTCTGCGGTGAACTATTGAAACGGCGAGACGGAGAATGTACGAGACAAGACGAGGTAAGCAATATTATTGTTGTATACGTTCAAACGGTAACCACAAAAATACAATTATTTCACAGTGAAAACCATTACTCGGATGGAGAGAGAGAGAACTGAGATTGTAATAACCGCTTTGAATGAACAACGTAAAAACAATAAGCGACACACCGCGCCGTACGTCATGCTCCAGCAATGATTATAAATGCGGTTTCGACCCTGGGAGATATATTCAGCTAGCACGGTTGAATACATGCACATTGCCTAAATTGATGCAACGTTATAAGTACAACTACAATACCTACACTGTTGCACGTCTTGTCAGCACCGTGATTATATAGGTACCGGAGACCGCAGAAACCAAAATGAATAATGTTCACAACACGGTATTGTACCTACACACTCACTCGATTTTCCCTTTATATTATTATAATATTTCCAACGTAGGTAATGCATGCACGGAGACGTCAAATGTGGACGGGAAAAATCAGAAAACGTGGTTTACCACTTGGAAATACCCAAAATCTATGATTAGACGGCCGATGGTAATATCAGCAGTGTTGCCACGAAACGAGATAACGTGCTTACACAAAAAGTGGGTCAATCCATTCAGGGGCAGTTTTTAACGGTCACCCATTAGCGACACATTATGAACCAAAACTAAAGCCGTATAATTGTTCAAAATGTTAAAAAAAATATATTATATATAATAACAAGTTCCAAATTCAAAAGATAACAGAGCTGTTGAGCCAGCTGGAAAGTATTTCTCTAAAACAACTTACTCAAAACTAGGTTATCCAAAGTCTAAATAAGAAGAACCACCCGGATTAGTGCAATACAATTTTGCTTAGATCCACTATATTCTACTTAGAACTGTGTTTATCGTCAATTTATTTACCTAATAATATTAAATTCTCAATAACTTCATACAGTTTGTAAACACCTGTTATTCTGTATTTTGGGTTACTAATATATTTTTTTTTACCATTAAAATATACTGAAATTTACCTAACCTAATCTAACCCGTGTTGACACTGACATTAGCTAAAAAAAGGTGATTTTTTCAATATTTCTGAAGGTGGGATTAATACTGTGATAATGAATAGAATAAATAAATAAACAAATAACCGCTTCATAATGTCGCATACTAAACTAATTAATGGTAATGTTTAGATCAAACAGGTGGTATAATCTCAATGTTATAACTGAAATTGTATGTCAAACGAGCCTCGTTTGAAAATTGGCAACTGCGACTAGGTCTGTTGAAAATATTGCGGTGCTCGACAACAGCTCTGTCATATCTGGAAAACATGATCTTAGGACACAGTACGCGGCTGCTATGGAATTCAATAACTTCCCAAACGGTCTTACTGGGTTGTAGGCGATTTGTCATCGTGACACGGTGCACGCACTCCAGATGTTTACGGGCTTTTGAGAATAAGTCAACAAGACCGGGAAAAAAAAATAGAAGGAAGAACACATTTGTATTATTATGTAATAGTCTCCACACACACACCACGTGCGTGACACGTCAGTTGTATCGTTTAATATATGATGAGATATTAATGTATCTTAACCTTTGACCCGGACGGCGCAAAATGGTCTTAGCTCGTGCCCAGCCCCCGACGGCTTCCGGTGTACATGTTCGGAGAGCTACCCAACCAAAAACAGGTGGTGTTGACCCGTGTCTAATAGGAAAATAAAATAAATACACGTAACAGATGATTTTATACTTAATTTTTTTTTTTTTTGTACAAATACAGACAGCACTTTACAGAAGCAAATTAACTCCATCCGTGTGTGGTAACACGCAAAGACCTGGGATGTCCAGGCCAATAGACAGGGTGATCCATTTAATGCAAGACATATGCAATGTCCCTTGAAATAATTACTGCAATTGTATAGTTTTAAAAACATTTGTATTTATGTCATTGTACACTATATTTATAAATGTAGCCAATATTTAGATTTTTTAGTGCTTTCCAAAGAACGTTATCTATTAATAGTCTTTTAAAGTTAAGAAAAATTTGCTAAGACTTTCAACTGGTCACCTGTTTTGAATAATCCACTTTTAAAGTACTAAAGTTTAAAATAACACTACAATCCACCTTTCATCCGGTCGTGAATTTTAAACTTTTAAAACTCTTAAAGTAATTTTGCAAAAAACTGTTTATCTTCTAGTAAACGTTTTTAGGATATTATTCATAGTTTAAAAAGTTAATAAAATACATATTTATATACACGTTTTAGTTTACTTTTCAATAGTTGATAGAACAAAAAAAAAAAGATAAAATGTCTCCAAAAATAAAAACTTCAAAATTGTAATAATTTCACCAAAAAATAGTGTTTTACGTTAAATGAATCACGCTGTATAGCTATGTAAAAGATGCGATTTGTTTTACTTTAGACCATACAACGTTTCTCAAAGTTATAAAATTCCTAGATATTTTAGCGAAACATGATTATGCAGTAGGCTTTCTACTTTCAAGGAAATACAATAAAAATATTTAGTCATACTTGATATAAAAAAAATTACACAAAAATTGTTTTTAACAAATACCTATTACATTTTATGTCTCTTTTATGTACATTTTTTTTTATCTCTGTAAGTCTAGTGGAAAGATAACACCTTTAAATCTCAAGAACATCCACCAGTTACTTAACTCTTAAGCAACGGATATTATGTATTACACGTCGGCCGTATACGGATAGGAAATACAAAACAGTTTGTCTGAAGAACTGAATAGAAGCTAAGAATGATAACTAAAAAATAGACCACCGATTTTAATTACAAATTGTAAAACAATATAAATAATCATAAATACAAATACACAAAACGTCAAACCATTTACTATAAATACTATATAATACTATATATATATATACATAATACTATGTTTGGAATTTATGTTGAGAGGAGAAAATTGGTAGAAACAACTAAAGACAAGACAAGACTATGTAAGAACAGCAATGCGGGAGTTCAACATATGATTTTAGTAGTTTAGTATAAGAGTATGAAACGTGTACTGCTGATGAAACTCAAAAACAATCTAAAAATTAGAATAGAAACTAGATATCTAAATAACGTTTTAAAAAATTAATTAGTCATTTACACCTATCAGTCGATCCATTATTTGGCATTTTACCCATTATATAGTTGGCTAATAAACTGTGTTTGGTTACCTCAAGGCTGCTGCCGAATTTCAGGACTCTAGATTCAAGATTATATTGAAATTAAACATCATCACTTAATTCCTATTTTATTATTAATAGAAGTTAATACATTTGAAATTGATAATACCCTATTGAATAATGGAAAACAAAATTATTTGAAAATTTTTAATTATTATCATTTAGCATATTATTATAAGTATAAAAATTTGTTCTGATATAACTAATATAACTTCAATATTTACATTTGTATTGTTAGCAATTCAAATAACGTGACAATAATCAAATTTGAAGTAGTTGAAACTATTCTTTCAAATTCAAGATAGAAATTGATAGAAATCAAGATTTATCAGACATAATGGAGAAATGTATGGACTCCCGTTCCGCTGAGTAAGTTAAATTGTTTATCGAAATTTTGATAAAGAGCTGATTGTCCAAATTTTAAACCATTTAAAAACCAAATTTTTACTAATAATTGCTTGTAAAAAAGTTTCGTAAAAGAAATTCTTCGCTTTTAAGATTAGGAGTACTGATTTCTTGCAACATACTTTCTTTTCAGTAAATAATCGCAATTTTATTGCTTGTCAAGACTTAAGAAGTAATAATTTGTTTACCCTCTTTTTTTTTAGTTTTGTTGACTCAAACTACAATACAACAAGTATTAAAGTAGAAAAAACTAAAGTGGACAACATTTCCGATTCGACAAATTCAATTCCTGAGCCGCTATCTATTGAGTAATTCTATTTGTTATTTGCTTCCATAACTATCGTTATTAAATATAACAATTTTCTACTAACACTTCAACTTCCCATACTTTGGGAGACACCGAAATATTACCTTATTACTACTCTACAAATGTTGTTTTTATTGTTAGCATACTAAACACCATGGCTGTAAATAAATGGGAGGTCGACGAAATCCATATTGATTGTTATTGTCAATATAATGATATGTGCTATAAATTTGGGTTAAAAAGCGCAATATGTGATCGTCATTTAGGGTAAATCCAATGTTTAATTATCAAAAATTAAATTAATGCATTTGATGTAACAATAAATGTTATTTTCAGAATAAAAATTTTTTTTTTCGATCATGTTGGCCGTAAAAAGTGTTTTTAGTTTTAATCTTGATAACCCGTTTTTATTGATTTTTTTATGTATTTGCGGCTTTCAAATAAAAAAATTGAAAATCAGTTTCCCAAAGTAATCTCAGCTTTCTGAAAAAATATTGAATTTTCTTTTCGCCTAACGAAAAGTCATTAAAACTAAATTTAATAAATATATATCAAAATAGACCTTGATTTTCTATGAACGTTTCTAAAAAAAAAAAACATTAAAAAACTTTCCAAATTTTCTACAACACAAAAAGATAATTTTAATGACTTTACGAAAAAAAATCAATATTTATATAAAAGCTGAGATTATTTTACATAAGAAACTGATTGTTTATTTTTTATTTTTTAATAAAAAAGAAGTTTTATAACAAATTCTCAAAACACTTTTCACGATCATGGACAAAATAATCTAAAACAAAATTTCATCGCAACAGTGTAATCCTCAAAAAAATCGGTGGTCCAAATTTTCGTTATTTTTTTGCGTTTTGATCCATGTATATCTTAAAAAAGTAAACATATTCATACAGTTTTTGTATACTGCTTTCATATCCTTCTAGTCAAAATAAATCAAGATTTTAGCAAAAAACCTTTTTTACGATGCGGATAGAAAAGGTTTTTTTTTATCTTGACACCCCTTTTTTATTGTTTGTTAAAAGTATCTGAAAAAAATATTGATTATTATTTTCGCGTAACAGTAGTCATTAAAATTAAATTAAATGTATTTAAAGTAATATTTTTCGTGCTGTCTAAAATTTAAGAATTTTTCTAATATTTTTTTCAGAAAGCTAAGGAAATCTTACATAAAATGTTAATATTTCAACACGTTCTTTTTTTAATATAATACATTTTAGCATGGGTAAATGGGTTGAGTAGCATAAAACTGTTGTTTTCGATTAAGTTGAAACATTCGTATCAAATTTTCAGCAAAAAGTGTTGCTTTAAGATATAAATACTATAGGATCTTTTTCAAGAAAATGTATCAGGTTTATTTATGTACATTACCTTAATAACCGTTTAATTAATAGAAATCGAGATATTTGCAAAAATCTATTTTTACTATATTCGGGGCTCTGTCCGTAATCACGCGTATAACATATTAATAGGGACTTTCAGGATTTGTTTAAGACATCGAGTAGATGAAAAAAAAATTATTGGGAGTTATTCCGAACTTGAACCTATTTTTTGGATATATGCCCTGTACTTATAGTATATGATAAATTATTAACTATTTAAAACTAAAATTTTTCTAATAATTGGGTCTTTAAAAGTACAGTGGTCTTAAGTGAAATTTGTTCTTTTGATTAGAAAAACCGGATTTTTTATAAATACAATCAATGAATAAATTCTTATCTACTTAGTCATGTTTGTCATTACTTACTATTAATGCTAAGAACATTTGTATATAATTTGTTTTACGTGTTTCTTTAAGTTTTGTTGGATCAGACTTCAACATAACAAATAAAGAAACAACAATTAGAAAGCCAAACACCGTAGCTGTAATTAAACAGGAGGTCGATGAAATCGGTAATAATTATTTTTTTGTGTCTGAGATAGTAATTGAAGAAAACCATGATTTAGCAATTATCAAAGACGAATATTTGCATCCACAATACACTGAGTAAGAATTGTATAAACATGGAAAAGGTTTCATTAATCATTTACTACTATTAATTTATTGTCATATTATTTTTTATAACTATTCTTTTAGCAATACACTCAACAGTACTATGAAATACAATCAAATTCAAACTCAAGAAAATCCTTCCAGATCAATTAAAAAAAACATTATGACACACGCAGCAGGGAAACCATTTCAGTGTGATCTTAGTTTGAAGGCGTTTTCGCGACCTGGAGACCAATATAAGCACAAAAGGATATACACAGGCGAGAGGAATTTTCAATGTGAAGAATGCAAGAAGACATTTTCACAATTAGGATATCTTAAGAAACACATAAGGACACATACGGCAAAAGGCCTTTTCAATGTCAAATATGAAAAAAGACATTTTCACGATTTGAACATCTTAAAAAATACACAATGACGCATACGGGCGAGAAACCTTATTAATATGGGATTGGTAAGAAGACATTTTCACGATCTGAACATTTAAAAAAACACTAAATGGCGCATACGAGCGAGAGAACTTTTTAATGTGAAACGCGCTAGTTGATAATAAGTTCTGATATTCACTTGTACTATTTCAATATAATTACCAAGTACAGCACTGCGGCATGCTCTTAGAGTGCGCCTTAATATATTTTTATTATTAAAAAAATTATACACACAAATTTCCATACATATATACGTACAGAGTGTTATTTACTGATATGTATCTGTCTGGAAGTATGTTCTACGTTACATCGATAGCAAATTCAGTAATAACAGGCGATTCCTCTATGGTGAATACTCATATTTTGACAAAAACAGAGTGATATAAATACTGCAAGGGACAATTTAGGACTGAGGGCATCATGATATTAATTTTACACTAGGGCACTGGAACGTCAAGTTGCACCGCTGTCGGTCGTCAAATTGTAAGACAAAGTAGTCAAATATTTCCAACATTATAATATGATATTTGATTTCGATTTTTTTTAATTTCCTGTCATGAATGTATCTATATTCTATACTATACAATACACATACAATTCATTGGGAATAATGGGAATAGCCATTGTAGCCATCGTCGTATATGTATAATGTGTTTAACACAATATAAACATAGCATTCGTCTGTTGTCGAGTATTTACACGGTTTTTACGACCCGGATAAAGCGTCGGCCTCGGTCCGGGGTACGGTCTTTACACGGCGCATAGGGTAAGGGTACAAAACGCATATGTAAAAAAAAAAAAAAGGGGTTAGGAAAAGATACGAGACGATTGTATGTAACGCGTGTTTCGAATTTACCGGGCATTAAGTCCGGGGTGGCAAGGGAGTAGAGTAGAGTAGAGTAGATTTATATTTTTTGACACTACCCTTTTATTTTATTATGATTGTGATTTCCTTTTTTTTATTATTTGTTTCGTTACACTATGGCAAAACATGTTTAGCGCGGCATAATGGAAGTCGGCCCGTCGGTCGGGGGATCGTTTTTAGATGGAAATCGCAGTGCCTTTGAATAATACATATGAATTATGACATCAAACCTATGTGTTGCAGTGTGTGTGTGCAACGGATTAAAACGCATGACTTTTGAATGTGTATAAAAAAAAAAAAATGAAAGAAAAAACCTCCAAGAATTCCTAGACCCGCGGTCGTCATAAAAATGGTTTGGCATCGTTAGGTTAGGTTAGGTAAAAAAAATATAGCAAACAGGTGTATGTGTGCGTGACCTGATATGGGTTAAAAAAATAACTAAAAAACAAAATAGGGTTGGTTAATATTCCATTCTAAACCCTTTCACGTCCGTCTCGACATTTCCTTTTCGTTTTCTCCCAATTTCATCAATGTTGGATTTGCAAAAATACACATAAAAAACAACTCGATGACTAATGTAATAAATACTCGAGTTATTAATGGATGTTTTCTAAATAACGCGAAATACAACGAGTTTCAACCCCTTTTTATATTGTATCTCGCAAAGGGTTGCATCGCGGGCGCACGACCCCTCTTAATGAATATGTTTATTTGATATTTTTTCTTATTAAAAAAAAAAAAAAAAACGCCGATTGTTAAACGCACTTGCGACCGAATGACATATGCGACGGTAATTATCGAACATTATTATAATATATGATGCCAGAATTTTATACCCTCTTGTTCATTTGTTATATATATATATATATATTATTATAATCTCAACAGTTGTACCTTAAGTATGCAAAAAATGTTTTATTCTATCGGATTTACAGTAATATGACTTTTTTTTTTAAACATAAAATGCGTTTAAGATATCTTGATAAAAAATATTACCCCTCCCCCTTACTTTTGAGACATGTGCTTGCTCAACATATTTAAGATGTCAACGAAATGAAATAATTCAAATGTATAACTTACCTATTTATATATTTCAATATGACTAAAAGTAATGTTGCTGTGTAAAACATAATTTCAAAATATTCATTTTGCAGTAGGTTCAGACAAAACAGCATTGTTTTGTAATTTTTCTGTCTTTTAATAATTCAACATAAGTAAAAAGACTTGAACTACAAAAAAATAAGACTGATGTAGAGCAATACTTTTTACTATTTAAAGTTTTTTTTAACTTGTCATATGCTGTTTAATATTTTTGAAACGCGTTGTTTAAAGTATTACAACAAATTATTTCTAATAATATTTTTTACTAAATTTGTTTTGTAGTAAATATATGTTTGTTAAAGAAAATTGTACATGATGTTATACTTTCACTTTACAGTTCTACCTTAAGTCTAATTTTCAGACCTTAAGTAAAACAATTATACCTTCTCAGCTGTGCAATATTTTTGATTTCGATGCACCAAAACTATGCATCGATAACATATTGCATTTTATTATACTGTTTATGTTAGTGTGTGAATAAATATGATTTTTTTTATATATTTTTTTTTTTTGCTACATGATATTGGGAAATAACAGTGAAAACCCAGTCGTTCACAACCCTTTTGTAGCACTTGTCCAGAGTCAAATGAAATCATCGATCATTCTGCAAACGTAATACTCTGCTCGACTCCCCTTGTTTTTTTTGCTTCCACTGTGACAGTCAATTGTCGATTAAAAAAAAAAAGCTGACTGTATCGTATCTAGATCCTTATGTCCGATAATAATAATAATATGATCCCGTTTAATCTATTCCCCAAATAACATTAATACACACGGTTGGCGAACAAAAAATAAAAAGCATAATAATATTGGATATTTAATGGAATATTGCCCCAAAAAAAAACTCCTAAAATTACATTAATAATAAAATAACATTTATTTCCACCGTTTTTGTTATTCGTATGTCCCCAATACTATATTATTAGGTATGTGTAAAATCGCATTTTCATCTTGGACGACAAATAAAATAGAACTACATTAGTTATTATTATTGTTCGAGACGATTACTTAATATGTTGTCCTCATTTTGAATGTTCAACAATTGAATTACTGAAAAATATTTATTTCAATATTCCAACAATTATTCATAACTGTGTGATGTTCTTTGATTTGAGGGCAAGAAGAGTTTGTTTACATCTAAATAATATTGACATAAAAATGAGGAAAAATCTGTTAATGTTTTATGTTTGGTATGAGATGTTGAATGGAAGAAAAAAGACTTATAGCGTTTGCGAATAGCCGGCAGAACACGTCTTAACGAATATAGAAGTTTTCGAAGAGTTGGAGAAGCAAGTCCTTATTTCTAATAAAAATTTGCAATTTTAATTCCAGTGTCCCACAAGTTTTGTCCAAGAAAAACATATTTTTTTCCTTATATTAACAGTATTGGACATTTCAATAAATTAATTGATGTTTGTATTTCTACGATCTTGGGGAGGGATTTTGTTGGATTTACCCAGACTGAGTTTTATCCCCAACAATGACTCTTTCCTGCCACTTTTTCATTCTTATCTGTGCTTGTAGTTCTGCCATTGGTTTACTAGTTCTCATAAATGGTTTTGCTGCACTTCAATCGGCTGTCACATTGTACTTCGCTAAACATAAGATGTCTGTGCTGGTGACTTGTCGGTTTGTAAGGGGCCACTTAAAACCTGTAATTTCCCTATCGGTGTGGGTTTCAGATATCTAGTTATCATTCGGTTTTTGTGTGTAGGGCCAACTCCACTCGTTTGGCATGATAGGTTGACTGTCTCCTGTCTCCACACTGAACCAACGTGCATTCCAACCGAGTAGCTAAGAGGTTGACCTGATATGTTCCTGTTATTTTTGCGAATAAGCTATCAAGCCACACTGTTAGATGCTTAGGATTATCCACTTGTTCGAACTGTCTCCCTTGCAAGTCTATTGATTCATTTCTTCTCATTATTGTCGCTCTATTTTTAAGATGACGTGCACACACAGAAACCAGGTTATAAAAACTCTGTGAGCAGACTACACGAGGTCGATTACCTTTGTCTCGACCACAGTTCGGCGGGAATATCGATCGCATCGCGGTCGGAGACGTTTAAGAGCGATTATTGAAAATACCCACCGAACACCGCCGCCTCTGCGAAATTAGGCAGGGTAATTTCGACCTGAATTATACTACAATTATCATTATTATCGTTATGATTATTCTCATCCGGCACACGATCACGGCCGCGCATTAACCGTCTGTGCATAGGCATCTCTAGTCAAACGATCCAAGTCATGGTTTTTTTAGAACAGGTGCATCACGTACACGCTTACCCGGTTTACTGTACTCGGGCCTTAGGGTGATAATAATTGCCTGTCCCAAACGGTGGACGACACCCAAATGGAAAATAAAAAAAAACCTCCAGTAATATTCTAATACCTTTTAGGTACTCTTCTTGGTCTTAGAGAGACCAAATCCCTAAGGAGAGAGCCAAATATTGTATACTTACTATAAGTAAATCGCGGATTGACTTTCTACGGGGTAGGTATTTATAATGTTTATGATTATAATGTTTTACCAATAGTTTTATACAACTGTCTAGCATCGTTCGACATTGGCCGCGATCGCCGTATGCCGTGTCCACGTTTCCTGTGGATCAACCTGAAAAGCGGGGCTTGCACGCACAATTACTTATTGCCATCTGTTTCCGCGATACCGTGACTAAACGGTTGTTGTTACCATAGGACAATTTTTAGCTAGGTACAATACATCCGTCTCATAATAACAATAATAATATGCGATCAGACGTACAAGAAAAAACGCCTCCCCGTCAAACGTTTTGAACTCGATTTCCATAAGCGAGCTATCTGGAAAGCCTGATTGACCATCCGTATAATACATACAGCTATTCGCATTTACTTATTACAACAATCCGGTCCAAAGGCAGACTTGGCTTTTTCACGGGTAGAGACACTATAAATTTGCCGCTCCTTTTATAAACGGCATATCTTAACTTAACCTAACCTAATCTAACCGAATAAAGGTGACTATAAGATCACAAGACCCCAGAACCACGTGTGAGTTGCATTTGTATGAGATATATTTCTATGCCTAGAAGC
This sequence comes from Adelges cooleyi, assembly GCF_023614345.1. Classification (NCBI taxonomy): domain Eukaryota; kingdom Metazoa; phylum Arthropoda; class Insecta; order Hemiptera; family Adelgidae; genus Adelges; species Adelges cooleyi. The sequence continues at coordinate 3,141,435 of NW_026095978.1, forward strand.
GTACCTAACTAGGTGGGAGAGAGAAGGTCATTTGGTTTGCCATGCATGATGTAAAAGTGAACGAGGCTTGGAGAGAAGGTAAGTGGAATGTATCTCAAAATTTGAAAGGTGCAAAGAAAATGTTGTAGCATAAGCAAGACGATCAGCAACTATTCCTACTTTAAATGTTAACAACTCAAAAAAAATCTATCCGAAACCGATTATCGACCAGTTGTTGTTTTCATTACATATGTTTGCTGTCCATAGGCAAATCTAATACATAGATCTTGAAGAGATTAAAATTCCCTTAATAAAATAATATTTTTAATTATAATTTTCGTTTAGTAAACATAATATGTCAGTAATAAGGATATGTTTTAACATTTTTTTAGCTAAGACAATGATTAGAAATTAGACAATGCATATTGTTATACCTATACCTACCAATATAATATCTGTAAGATATCAATGTGCTGGGGACAATAATAATATGAGCAGGAACAGAGTACAGGTGCGTGGAGCCGGACACACCGGGTTCGGACTCGTGAGAATGTGATGCAATCTATACTCGGAGGGACAAAGATTATTAGGTATATACATTTTGTTGGTCGATATTCAAACCGTATTAGCCGTAAAAACCTACACCATGTACATTAGCCAGGCTAACACACGATAATAGGGCGAGGAATACCGACTCTCTTTTTTATTTCTCTAATATTATTATTGTTATTCTCTACCCGGCAACGGCCAATCGAAAACACCATATGTTCCAGCCGGTGCTGAACGGATACAATAATGTACACAGTGTGTGTACAGCTATACAATATGATATATAATATTATACTCGCATGTAAGAGAAAAACAAAATAACAGTAAAAAAATAAACGTTTCGCTTGACACCGAATTTAATACCCATAAATATACCTTCGAATGTCTCTTCGTTAATGACCTACTTTTTATTGTAAATGATGCACAAACATTATTAGATGTTCGGAATTAGACATGATTTTGTTAAAGTTGTCCTCAGGGTTTATCACAACGGACAGTTTTTCCATTTGCTGAAATATATGTTTATCTTTTCCAAGATCCAGAGTATTCGGTGTGCTTAGAAATGTGTTTCTTAGTGTGACTTCTCATACGAGTAAATGAGTATATGTCATTTGCGTTGTACCGTCCATCATAATACGGAGTGCGACCCAAAAAATACCGTCTCCAGAAAAGACAAATGATGTCTTTAAGAGGAACTACAAGGCCCGACAAGTGTTGACATAGTTGCTCTTTGTTTGACTTTGCAATCTCATGATAAAAAAAGGAATTCAAATATGTATTATTTTTATTATGCGTCGATAGCATGTTGCAAGACAAATCTGATGTGAAGCCGTGTGTGGAATAGCACATTTAGTAAAACAATAGAGTTGTAGTATTACTAGTATTTGGTTTTTGTTTTATATATAATGTGTAACTAAAATAATAAAACATAGTAGTTCGTTTTTTCTATACAGAGGACAAATACTATATATTAACATATTATTATATTTATTACTAAATAATGTAGGTACAATTGGATACCTATTACAAGTTCCTTATACAAGTTGTTAATAAAAAACTATTTCATCTTCGATTTTTGAATATGAATCTGCTGCAAAATATTCTTTGCACTGGTACAAGAAAAAATATTTATTTAAAACAAATTTAGCGTTCACTTTGCTGAGTAACTCGTTTATGCCCAAGTCACACATTTAATCTTAGAGTTTCAGCACTAAAAATGTATTTCCGGAAATAAAGTGAAGATTGACGAATTTGTTATTTCTGTTTGGACGTTAATTTCAACTTTATTTCTTAGTGTTGCACGTTGTAACTTGTACATAATATTATGTACAGAACAATGTGTTATTAAGATAAAAAGTCACCTCTTGGTATTACTCATTCCAATAATAATTTGTACTTGAATATGATATGTAAAGTTTGAATTTATTAAACAGATAAATTAATACTAAATACAAGATTTAATTAATAAATTATTTTTAGTAGTAGGTATAGTGGACATTCAAATTATTATTACAAACAGTATTATTACAAAAAAATTGTTAATTTTTAATTAAAGCATTGATAAATGATTCAAAAAGTATCTCGCAAGTGTGTTTTAGACATGGTTTTGTCGAAACACCAACTAAGAAACGTAGCTTCGACCGGCGTTATCAAATCTTTTATACGATTTGTATAGCTTATCAGATCATTGGAATTAGACATGATTTTTTCAAAACTGTCCTTTGGGTCTTCTAAGGCAGAAAGTTTTTCCATTTGCTCAACTATTTGTTTTGCTTCTCCGAAATTCAGAATTTCCACAATTGCTAGAAATTTAACTCTAAACAAATTTTCTAGATAAATAAATTTTTTTCCTGCCATCTTTGTTATATCGTCCATAATGTGTCGAAGTGCGATCCAAAAAATACCGCGTTTAATCGAAAACAAACGCATAATATCTTTAAGGGGAATTACAAGGGCAGACCAGTGTTGGTGTAGAAGCTCTTCATTTGGTATTGTAACTTCTTTAGAAAAAAACATGTCTATTAAGGATGTGTTTTTTGTCTTATATGTCGATACCATAATGTAAGACAATTTGAAGTGAAACAAAATATGGAACAACATTCTTAGATGAACGCAATTTATAAACAGCGTATGACAGCTATAGTACCTGGGAAAGAGAAGATTCCAATCAGGATTGTCAAAACTCAAATTTTTAACCAGGGCTATGTCGTCAAATACTTAATTGACACTTGTCCAGTCTAGTTGGATTTCGAGCTTTGAGTTATGTGTAAGAGCTTCATGCCTTCCGTTCATGTGAAAAAACAATAAATCTGGTACATTGATGAATTGCGCCTTTTCATAGGCGCATTCTATCTGCTTGTTGTTGTATATATGTTCGATGACCGATAACAGTTTATAAGACTTAGAGGGTTTATTCATTTCTTTCATTATATCATATAGCGAAGATTTCAACCCACGTAAATCCATAACATCCACAGAGCTCATAATAATAAACAGATCTAGTTGCCACTTTTCAGGTTTACATTTAGCTGTGTATAACATAGAAAACATTCGAGTTAAATATGGAATGTAGTATTTGACAAGTACTTCCAATGCATGTTTTTCCCCCTTGTATATTAAGTTTTCCATATTCCCCAAAATGATGCTAAAAAACTGTTTGTTGAGCATCTGGACCCGTGCTATTGTTTTGTGGTACTTTTGTGTGGAAATCGTTTTCATGTTCAAACATTTTATGTTAGTGCCACATTCAGACGAAAGCCACTTAATATCGTTAACACCGAGCACAATCCCGATATGACCGAACGTGGAAACTAAGTGTAATGATTCTAAGAACTTTTGATCATGCAGTTCTTCTAATTGACTTTCCTGGTGCCATTTCTATAAAAAAAAAATCACCTAATTAACGATTTAACGCAACCAAATGTTTGTTTTTCAATTTATGGGTGTTTAAAAAATAAAATGGAAGAACAGGTCTGTTATATCTTATTAATAAGATATAATTATCCCTTCAGTATTCTTTCCACCAATATTGACTCTCTCCAAATAAAAGTAACGAAAAGACACTTAAGATTCTAGTTATTATGAATTATTTTTCAACATAATGACCCAAAAATAGATATAAACGTTAAAATAGATGTTTTTGTAATAACAAACAAACATGTTTTTATGTATGTAACTGCGCATAGTTTTTAGAAGATAAAAAATATATGAGAAATATTATTTTACATACATTATTGTATCAGAGCAAAACACTTGTGTTAAAAATATGTTCTTTTTGCACGAAGAGTATTTATTAGCAGAATAATATTGCACCAACAATTTTAGAGCTTTAAAAATGTTTTTTTTATTCACTTGTATTAGACAAATAATACTTAGCAATACCTACAATATATATATAATGGATATTTAGTTTGTAAAGAATCTAGATAACATCTCAGACATCAATTAAAAATTGTGAACACATTGTTTTACCACAATCTTAGTTTGTAGTTCACTATTCATCAAAATCACTTTATAATAGTATTTTTATGCAATAAAGTGTGAACAAACAATAGCACTTTATAAGTATTATTATAAAAAAAAATATTATAAATTAAAAATTGACACTAATGGAAAAGCACCCTGCGACAATTATTTACTAAATAAAGTAATTTCTGAGCTTATCCTTAGATCAACGACACTCGGATACAACTACTGGAGGAAGATTATCTATCAGATATAATTATGTACATATATTTTTATAATAATTATCGATGGTATTTAGTTTTTCAATATAGTAACGAGCCGTTTATTACCTTTCTGTCTGAAGGTCCAATTGAACAACTTGATGATGTTAATTTAATGTAACATGCAATCGCGAAAAAGAGTATTATTTTCCAAATCATTATTCTGGATAATATATTCTGTGAACTGTAGTCTGTCATTAACTATTCAACAAAATTAACAAAACAATCCAATTCAATATTTTAAAATAAGAAGTTTTTTGTAAAACAACATACATGTTTTTATGTTTTTTAGTTTTTCACCAATATTTACACAAATGACGACTACTGAATACCGCTTTAAAGTGTAAAATACAAAAAAAACATGCTAGATTCAACAAAGTCACTGGTTTCCAGATATTTTTAATAAGAGTCGATTAAAAACTAATGTTATAATAAAATGCGAAGAATTCCATGCCTAATAACATATTTAAAAAACACATAGGAGGGAAATGTATGATATTTATTTGGTTTGACTATGTCAGTCGAAACATTGAATTTAAATTATTACTAAAAGTACATTCTACAGGAATATTAATTACTAAGAAAAATTTTAAATTGTATACATTAATTTAAGAACATGACAAAACGTTAATTATTTTTAAGATTAAATTTTTTTTTAAAATCAGTATAAGTAAACTACTTTAGTTTATACATGTAAGTTATTACAACTAAATTAGTTGTACTAAGATTTTATTGTTATAATTTATTGTTCAAGGAGTCGTGTCTTATAAAATTGCATTGTCAGTTGTGCTGCGGTGTTTACACATCAAATTTCCGTAATGCATATAAAATGCAGAATTTGGGTTGGATTATAAAATATTAGTTAACTGAAAGCTTGACATTTAAACTACTATAATAAAAAAATTTAATCAAATAAAAAATATAATAATCGTTTAGTTTATATGAAAAGCTACTTATCAACAACGTTTGAAAAACATCAAATTTAACTCAAATCTACGTTAAAAAAGAAGTTTAGGTAATCAACTTTAGATATGGAATGACTTTTAAGTAAAAAAAACTGCTGTTTTTAACATTTTAATAACAGTACTAATAAAAAATGTTTTTATGATTGAAACAATTTAATTGTTAATTTTAAATTATAGTGTTGCTTTAATAAATCAAATACATTATAATAAGTAGATAAAACTTGGGAAAAAAGATAATAATACAATTAAAAATAATATTACCTAAAATAATACAATTTCATTATTTAACTTATTGATTTTACATGATTTATCGATATAGTAAACTTTTTTCAGATTCGGTTTCGTCGAAACACCATCTAAGAAACGTAGCTTCAATAGGAGTTAAAATGTTTTGTAAATTATTCTTGTAGTTCATAAGATAATTAGCATTCCTCTTTAATTTGTAGAAGGTCTCTAAATAGTCTTTCACATTTGACAGTTCTCCTATTTGCTTAATTATATCATTTTCTCTTCCAAGCATCAAAATGTCCACAGTTTTTAAGAATTTGCGCCTTAACTGAAGTTCGAGACGGATGAAGTCTATTTCTCTCATCTGTGTTATATCGTCCATCACATTACGAAGTACGGTCCAAAAAATGCCGTCTTTAATAGAAAATAAACGCATGATATTTTTAAGAGGAACTATAAGGGCTGACCAGTGTTGATGTATGTGTTCTTCATATTCCTTTGCAAATACTTCACTAACTATATCCATTATATTATGTTTGTACGTCCACAGCATGACGTAAGACAATCTGACGTGAAACCACGTATGATAAAGCATTCTCAGATGAATGCAATCTAAAAACAGCGTATGATAACTATAATATCTGTTTAGTAGAAGTGCCCATTCATAGTAGTTGAAGCGGTGCAGTAAAGAATGACGATTACTTAATCTGGCTAGGTTTGCATTGACACTTGTCCAGTCCAGATTGATTACTTGCTCAGAGTTTTGTATAAGAGCTTCGTGTATTTCGTTCAAGTGAAACAACAATACATTTGGCACAGTGATGAATGGTGCGTTTTCATAGGCGTATTTCATCTTGTCGTCGTTGTATAGACTTTCTATGAACGATACAATTGGATAAGCATCAGACGGTTTATTCGTTTCTTTCATTATATCATTTATCAAATACTTCAACGCGGACGATTCCATGAATTCTGCAGAGCTCAAAATTATGAACATATCCAGTTGCCACTTTTGAGGTTTCCAATTAGCTGTCCATAACATAGACAACATGAGAGTTACATATGGACTGTAGTCTTTGACTAGAGTTTTCAACAATTCGTCTTCTTCTCTGCTTATTAAATTTTCCATCTTAACAATTATGATTGACAAAAATTGTTTGTTAAATGTTTGGACCCGTTCAATTTGTTTGTGGTAGTTTAGGGTGGAAACCTTTTTGGCGTCTAAACATTTTAAGTCTGTGCCACACTCAGACGAAAGCAAATTAACGTCGTTATCGTTCAGTACAATATCGACATCACCAAAAGTGGGCACATTGTTTAACAATTTTAAGAATTTTTCGTCATACAGTTCTTCTAATTGACTTTCTTGATGCCATTTCTATATAAAAAAAACATATATATTATATTAAAAAATGGTACATTTGAATAAATTGAAAAATAAATGAAATCGGGAAAACATTTTATAATAAGTAAACAGGTTCCAGTGTTGAATCTGTGAAGGGGTGGTATAAGGTTAGATTTATTGAGTCCTATGTTAACCCTTTTTTTTTACTTTGACATTTAATAAGATCATATAATCGATTTAGAAATTATTACGTGAAAAATGAGAGCAAAAACTGTATTTTTAAACATTTAAGATGGTTTTTTCAATTTTCTGATTGTAGTGTTCTTAGACTTATTCCGTTTTACCCTCGCACAGTCCAATTAATATAAAATAATTGATAATATTCCTAAATAATTAAAAACAATATCTCGACAGTTTATATTTACTTTAGGTTCGGTTTCGTCAAAACACCAACTAATAAACGTGGCTTCGATCGGCGTTAATAATTCTTGTAAATTATTTGTTAAGTTCGTTAGGTGGTCGGAATTGGATTTGATTATGTCAAAATTGTTCTCCGGGTCTTTTAACACAGCAAGTTTTTCCATTTGCTGAACTATATAATTTTCTCTTCCAAGCATCAGAATTTGTACAGTTCTTAGAAATTCCTCCCTTAACTTAACTTCTAGACGAATGAATTCTTTTTCGTGGATCTTTGTTATGTCGTCCATTACGTTTCGGAGTACAAGCCAATAAACACTGTCTTTAATTGAAAAAAAACGCATGATACTCTTAAGAGGAACTATAAGCGCAGACCAGTGTTGATATAGTTGTTCTTCATATGACTTGGCGAATACTTTAGAAAATTTATCCATTTTATTGATTTTATATGTCCACAGCATGATATAAGACAATTTGACGTGAAACCACATATGAAAAAGCATTCGTAGATGAATACAATTTAAAAACAGCGTGTGATACCTATTGTACCTGGGTAATAGATGTATCCAATCATGGTTGTTCATATCAACCATATTCCTTCGGGCCAGGACGACAAATAATGAATTGATAGTTGTCCAGTCCAGTTGGATTGGGAACTCCGAGTTTTGCGTAAGAGTTTCATGCTTTCCGTACAAGTTAATTAGCAATACATTTGACACAGTAATGGATTGTGCGTTTTCGTATGCCTGTTCTGTCTTATCGTTGTTATACAGATTGTCAATGAGCCATAAAAAGTCATAAGGCTCTGAGGGTTTATTTATTTTTCTATGAACTTCTCTTGTATCATTTATAAAATACTTCAATGCCGGTAATTGCATAGAATCTACAGAGCTTATAATAAAAAACATATCCAGTTGCCACTTTTCGGGTTTCCATTTCGCTGTATGTAACATAAATAACATGCGAGTTACATACAAACTATAATGTTTGGCTAGCATTTTTAACGGACTCACTTCCTCGTCGTTCGTAAAATGTTCTATATTACCCAAAATTATTGTCAAAAATTGTTTGTTAAATATCTGAACCTGTTCTATTTGTTTGTGGTAATTTAAAGTAGCAACCTCTTTGGAGTCTAAACGATTTAGGTCTGTGCCACATTCAGACGAAAGCAAATTAATGTCGTTATCGTCGAGTACAATTCCGAGATCAGTGAATGTGGAAAAAATGTTTAACGATATTAAGAAATTCTTGTCGAGCAATTCTTCTAAGTGTCGTTCCTCTTGCCATTTCTATAAAAAAAAATTGTTTTCACTTTATAAAAATTTCTGTCATTTACTCAATATTTACTGATTAAGGTTTCTATACAGACAACACGTATTTTACACCTATATGAAAACCTTTCAGACTCGATGCGTAGCTGAAAAAGGTATTGTTTCTTTGTATAGCAACCCTATATTATATTAGAAATCTACCTGTAAGGTACTTTATTGGATCAAAAATTTTAAAGTTAAGCACTTTCTCTTTAAAGTGAAAGAAAACATCAAAAATATTTACATATTTTTAGGAAGTCTTTGACTATTCGCATCACATAAAATATGATTAATTAAATTTCTTTGCTGGTTGTTAGCTTCAACTATATTTCATTGCACTGGTTGTACATATATACATTATTGCATAGCGTAAAGTTTTTTAATGGTGAAAAGTCACTCTTGGTATTATTTACCTATTCATTTATTTAAAATATTTTAGAACAACATGATTTAGAACACTTTTAAATATGACTAAAGAAATAATAAAGGATTATAAGCCTTATTTTAAGTCATTAGCATTCGGTTTAAGTATAGTTCTCCTTATAAGAGGTGTTGTATTACATGTTTACACGTTTAATTATTAATTAAATAATTTATTAACTCTGAACTCAAGACACTCTTGTGTTATATTACATTACAGTATTCTTATTATATTAACCTTAAAAATATATATTTTACAGATAATAACATAATGACAACTCCAACATCTCCCCTTTTTTAGTGAGAGTTACACCTAAATAACATAAACGACAAATAAATAATAAAAAACATTTTTGATGATTCTAAGTTTTTTGGTATCGTTGGTACCGTACTTCTAAGTTTCCTTCCCATAAGTAGTTCAGCTGGACTGAACCCATTGAACAGGGGTGTTGACCTGTATTCCAATAGTGCTAAGTATGGATCGCTCAACTTCTTTAATACCATTTTCACTGTTTTTACTACTGCTTCTATGAATCCGTTACTTTGTGAATATTTGGGGCTTGATGTTATGTGTTGAAACCCATAGTTTTTAGCAAATTTAATGAAAATATGTGAAAACCTATTTTTTTAACAAACTTTATAATGGATTTAGAGTATTAGCAAGGTAAGGGATAAATTTTCCAATGAAGTTAATTATACCTAATAATCTTTCTAGATGAGTTGTTTCTTTAGGTGCTTCCGTTTTGTTGATGGCTTCTGTTTTACTAGGGCTTGGTAGAATTGTGTTTTGTTGCATGAATTAAACGTTTTTTCTTATTTAATGTTATCCCTGTTTCGAGTAGTCTGTTAAGGACTTCCTCTAGCCGCTGATTATGTTCTTTGATAAAGGTCCCATTTATGAGAATATCATCCATTAAGCAAATTAGTCCACTAATCCCTTTTCACGTTTTCTCGATTGTTCTCTGAAAAAACTTAGTTGTTTTTCTTCCATTACCTGCAGCTCTTCTTTTACTTTGTTTATTGATGGTAATTGCACTTGCCTGGGTTTCTATACAGACAACACAATGTAGTACTACTACATAGTACATATAGTACTGCTGATAAAATTTGACAAACCAAATAAACATCATAAACCAATGAAAACATGTCATACAAATAAAGTGTTTACTGAGTGACCTAGATAGCAACGGCACTCCGATAAAACTATACGTGGATGGTCTATTTTATCAGATCCTATAAACTATAAAAACTATATTTATGTGGAAATGGCCTATATAAATTATTTATATTTGTTCAAAATATAAAAAGCGTTAGTTACCTTTCTTTCTGAAGGTCCATTTAAACCATTTGATGATGTTGATTGAATGTGACATGCAATCGCGAGAAAGAGAATTATTTTCCAAATCATTATTATGTGAACTGTAGTCTGCCATTAACTTTTCAACCAAATGAACAAAACAATCTACTCAAATGTTAGAATAAAAAATATTTTGAGTAAAAACGTGTTCGTTGTACACACAATATTTCAAGACACCATGATCTATAAAGGCATGAGTGTACAATTATTCCCTACACCAATTATGGCACCTGTGCAACATTAACTGGGCGAATATCATTCGAAAAACAAACGCAGGTGTGTGATACAAAAAAACATTTATTAAAAAATACCTTCGATACGAACCCGTAGGCAGCAAATTAACTAAAACCTGATAGCTAAGTCAGGACAATGAAACTTGGACATGGATATATCACTTATAACAGCTAAAGGTCGGTATAGTCACAGAGTTATAGTAATTATTAACTACTAGTAGTGTTGGTAACAGTAGGCATTCGTCTTAGTGATTGAATAAAAAAATAAAACAATTGAATTGTTAATTTTAAAATATCTGATTGCTTTTCAATCCTGTAAATAAACCATGAAGCAATAATAATTAAATAAAACCGCTAACTCAGAAAATGATAATACAATTTGGTTACTTCATCCCGTGAAAAAGAATTTTTCGGTTTCCTCGTAAAACCAACTCAGAAACGTAACGTCTAAGGGCGTTAATATTTCTTGTAAATAATTTGTATAGTTTACTAGACGATAGGCATTGGCAATGATTTTGTCAAAGTTGTCATACATGTTTGCCACAGCGGACAGTTTTTCCAATTGTTCGACTATGTTGTTTTTCTCTCCAAGATCTAGATTGTTCACTATGTATAGAAATCTTTGTCTTAACATTGCTTCTAAATCTTGAATGTCGTTGTCGTCGATTTGCGTTATATCGTCCATTATGTTACGAAGTGCCGTCCAAAAAATACCGCTTTCGATTAAAAAAAACCGCATGATACATTTAAGAGGAACTATAAGTGCAGCCCAGTGAGCGCACAGTTTTTCTTTTGATTTTTCGGCACGTTCGGTACTTTTGTTTGGTTTTTTAGCCCACCACCTTTTTTCAGAGATTTCTTGTATGTTTCTTTTGTACGTCAACAGCATGGTGTGGGACATTTTCACGTGAAACCACGTGAAGAATAACAATTTCACATGAATGCAATTTAAAAACAACGTATGATACCTATGAAATCTGGGCCGTAGCAGCGACCACTCGTCATTGTCAAGCAAATACCTATTCAAATCAGCTATTACGACGAATGTGGAGTTGACACTTTCCCAGTCCAGGTCGATATCCAGCTCTGGAGTGTGCGTGATACCTTCGTGCTTTCCGTACAGGTGAAACAACAATAAATTCGGTACAGTTATTGATTGTGAGTTTTTGTAGGCCTGTGCTAACTTATCGTTGTTGTAAAGATTTTCAATGACCGATAAAACGTAATAAACGTCGGTGGCGGCAGCCTCTGCTGTTTCCTGTGCACAATTTCTCAAAAAGTCCAATGGTTTTTCGACTAAGCGGTTGGAGGGATTCTCCGCTGTTGTCAATGAATCCACAGCGTTAAGCCACATAAACATGTCCACCTGATACGTACCAGCTTTCCATTTGGCCATCTGTACCATGGAAAACATGCGAGTCACATAGAAAGTGTAATGTTTAACTAGCATTTTCAACGAACCCGTTTCCCCACTGTTTATTAACTTTACTATATTAGCCACGACGATTGACATGAATAGTTTGCTGAATTTTCGAATCTCATACATTTTTATGTAGTAATATACGGAGGAAGCTTTTTTTTCATCCAAACATTCCATGTCCATGCCACATTCAGTCGAAAGTAAGTTAATGTCGCTGTCGCTGAGTGTTCTTCTCATATTGGGTACAAAGTTTAACGATTTCAAGAAATCTTTGTCGTGCAGTTCTTCCATGAAACTCGCCACGTGCCATCGCTATAAAAAAAATTGCATATCATTAGAAATCACTCGTTTGATAATTGAGTAAATTAATGTTGTGACCAAATGTTGGGTCGAATAAAATGAAAAGTAGAGACTTGTATTTAACTTTAATTAAGTCATTTTTGTTTGAAATTTCAGCACGGAGCACAGTAAGCCAATCAAAACACATTGATAACATATTACCGTAATTTCGGGTAATATTGGTTAAAATAGGGATATTTTGTTTTTCTCGGTTGGCTACACTGACAGATCAAACAGAGACCGTTGTTAAGTGTTATCATTGATCAGCTCGTTTTTTAATAAAAAAAAGTTAAAGCTAAATATATTTAACACTAGTCACTACCTACATTAAACTTTTCTAAAAGACAAATTTTAGTGACAATACTTCTAACGACCAAGCTACGGTTTAATTTTTTTGGCAACTCCTAACCTAAACCTAAGCCACACCTATGCGGTTTAACTTATGTATTTAACGTCCATCGATAAGTTTTAGTTTTTTTATGTATATTAAGGCTTTATTACCTCTCTGTCGAAAGTCCCATGACTCGTTGGTATCGATTCAAAGCAATAGAAAAAAACGAAACAGAGAATAAGTTTCCGGTTCATTCTTCTGATACAAATGTGTGTACGCTAAAGCCTGTTATTCATTTCTCAACGTAATAAAAAAAAACGCTTAGATCTTCTTAGATAATAAAATATGTAGGTTTTTGTAGCACAAATATTTTTGTGTTTTTATGTTTTGGACTTTTAAACACATATTTACACAGATGACGACCGCTAGAACGAAGCTTTGCAATGCGCTCGCATAGGTGTTGTCTTTAAAATATTGTAACTATTTACACTTTAGCTATTGACATAATTCGTGCATCTAAACTGTGTGAACTGCAAAACAATAATGTTATGTAAATCTCGATTAATAATGCACGATTTGTGTTACTGTTGGGTTTTTATTGTGAGCAGGTAAAGCAGATAAATTATCAAATTCTATAGAAACATAATAATTGTATGCTGTAAATGTAACGTTGTAACACTCACCTTGAACGACCTAATTTAATATAAATTAGTCAAGAGAATGGAACGTGTATTAGCTACAGTCGGCTGCTATGAAAATATAAACAAGTAGGATGCTGCCATTTTGTGAACAGTTATTGTTTTGTCCATGATATTTGTTATTATTATATTTAGAAAAAAACTTATGATTATGATAAGAATATTTGTATTATACATTTTATTTATATACATTAATTGTTAATGACCAAAAAAATACAACAAGCCGATTCATTCTTATTAAATGTTGGTATACCTAATTATTATAACTTAATATTTTAATATTTAAATATTTTATTTACACACAATGTGCTGATTTGTTCGATATCCAAATAAATAATATGGCAACGTTGCACGTATATTCGTTCTCAATCGTATTTTACCGACTACACATACCCTGTGTCGGTTGAAATCTTATTATTTTGAACTCTGAAATGTCATCAATGTGTTGAGTCTTATTTATTTGGTGCCAGTAAAAGAAAAAAGCCACTTTTTTATGAAAAATCGTCTTAACTACAATAAAAATAAATTTATACATTTATTAATTAATATCAATAATAAATATTGTCAGAGTAATAATCAACCTTTCGTCATCTCTCAACAACGCCATCAACCCAGACTATTGCTGAGCTCTTACTGTTGACATAACTACATGACACTTACAGAATATAGTAAAGTATTTAATTAAAAATGTATATTTTCACTCTTATATCTTTTAGACATGTCATTATTATACATTATTTCAAACTCACATAGATCCAACCCTAAAAAAAATTAATCCTCTTTATGACAGAACTTGATAGTGTTGCACAATGTTACTAATATTATAATTATAGTTTCTCTTGTGAGATTAGGTATAGCGAACCAGACACATACTGGACTGATATAGAACAGTAGCGGAATGGCAACAGTTGTTTAATTCAAAACGACATGTTTTTTTTAATAAAAAAAAAAACTTAACAATGAACTGAATTTATTAAAATAATGCTTAAAAAGTGACATTTAATTGTTTGGTAAAACTGTGTATTTAGGTATTCGTCTTAATTGTCAAATAAAATGAATACAAATTGATTGTTAATTGTGTAAAATAATATTGCTTGAATAAATAAAAAAACATTAAGATGGTTAAAACTGCTAACTCGAAAAAAGATACAATAATAATAATACAATGTAGTAATTGCATATGTGGAGTTTAACCAATACTAATTAGAGAACAATTCGGAATCTTTATAAAACCAACTAATAAACGAAGCTTCTATTGGCGTTAACATTTCTTGTAAATGCTTTGTATATTTTATTAGGTGATCACAATTAGCCATGGTTTTATCAAAGTTATCTTTGGAATCGTTTACAAACGACAGGTTTTCCAATTGTTGAACTATGCTATTTTCCTCTCCAAGATCCATAGATTTCACTATGTATAGAAATCTTTGTCTTAACATTGCTTCTAATTCTTGAATGTCGTTGTCGTCGATTTGCGTTATATCTTTCATCATTTTACGATGTGCCATGCAAAAAATACCGCTTTCGATTAAAAAAAACCGCATGAAACGTTTAAGAGGTACTGTGAGAGAAGCCCAGTGTCGACGTAGTTGTTTTTTCAACGTTGCAAACCACTTCTTTTTGTACGTCAATAGCATGGTGTAGGACATTTTCACGTGAAACCACGTATAGAATAGCGTTCTTAGTTGAATGCAATTTAACAACAACGTATGGTACATATGAAATTCGGACCGTAGCCGTGACCACTGGCGACTATCGTATAAATCCTTATTCACGTCGGTGATTTGGACGAATTTCAAATTGACCTTTTCCCAGACCAAATCGATGGACTCCGTTCCAAACTTTGGGTTTTGTATTATAGCTTCGTACTTATCGTACAAGTGAAACAACAT
The DNA here is from genome assembly GCF_023614345.1 of Adelges cooleyi. Taxonomy (NCBI): domain Eukaryota; kingdom Metazoa; phylum Arthropoda; class Insecta; order Hemiptera; family Adelgidae; genus Adelges; species Adelges cooleyi. Next base: position 3,156,643 of record NW_026095978.1, read on the forward strand.
TAGATTCGGCACAGTGATAAAATGTGCGTTTTCGTAGGCGTATTCCAGCATATCGTTGTTGTATAGATGTTCGATTACCGACAAAATGTTACAGGCACTTTCAGCTTGATACAACGGCCTCTTTTCTAAAAGCTTCAACGATTTGTAGTCCGCAGAATCTACAGCGGTAAACAGCGTTATGTATTTGTCCACGAGCGACTTTTGAGGTTTCCATTTGGCCGTATGCAACATGGAGAACATGCGAGTTACATGCAAATGATGATGTTTGACCAGCACTTCCAACGCACCAAAGTTTTCTACATCCACGAAAACGGTTGACAGAAATTGTTCGTTAAAACACTCGATCTTATATTGTGCGAGGCTGTAATTTCGATAGGGCAAATATTTTTCTCTTAAGCATTTTAAGTCAGTACCGCATTCAGTCGAAAGCAATTTAATGTCCTTGTCGCTGAGTGATATTTCGATATCCGGCACAAAGGCTAACAATTTTAAGAATTCCTTGTCGTACAGTTCTTCCAATTTACACTTCTGTTGGCAACTCTATAAACAAAAGACATTATTACAAATCACTCGTTTAGAAATTTAATAAGGTGAAGTTGTAATCAAATTTTGGTAAAGTGACCAATCAATCGAAACTCACTGTCGAAATGACATTAATTTAATTTAAGTTAACCAAAGATTTGATAGCATAGAGTATTTTAAGTAAAGATATCATTTCTATCCTATCTTTAAATTTCCTTAATTTTAAAGTCTACACTTTATGTAATTATTCGTGTCATTTTATATAAAACATTATATAATAAAACCAGAATTCTTTCTCCTGCCTCTTTTCTTCCCCAAAACCCTACCCTCCTCCATGTAGCCTTATATAGTCTGTCCTCTTCCCCTCCCCCCTGACATGACTATTGTTAACATCATAAGAATGGTATCAGGTACATTAAAGTATAATATATGATTTAAATAGCTATCAATAGTTATTAGTTTTTCAATATACATATAAAAGCATTAATTACCTCTCTAGCTCTGCCTGGAGATCCATTACGACCTGATACTACTACTTCAATGAATATATACATGAAAAATATTATACTTTTCCAATTCATTTTTCTTACAAAGTTGTACAGTTCTAATAAAACATACAGCTTGACTGAATTTATTAAAATCGTGCTCGAACATTTTTCTTTTGTCGTTTACATGTAAGACGATTGTTTACCCTTAAAATATATAACTTTTTGCATATTAAACTTAGGGTTTTCATAATTTTACCTAGTCTCTGTGTGTGTGAGAGAGAGAGCGAATTGTGAACAATAATTTACAATGCCGATTATCGCACCTGTATAATGTTTACTCGGAATATCACTTGAAAAACAACCGCCGGTGTGGAAAAAAACAAGTGTTAAATTCGTGTCTTCGATACGAACCTGTGGCCGAAAAAAGTATAACTAAAACCTATACGTGTTATTGGTTTTTATTTTTTTTATACCGATAAAAACAAATTAAAAAATACACTTCGTTTCGTAAAATCGATGAAAATCAAAAAAAAAATAAAATAAATAAAATACTATCATGAAGGATATTTAAAATAACTATTGCGGTAAAACATTCCTTGTGACATATTTATGGTGAATTGTTCTTACTACTCTTGTGTCAAAACAATAAGACGTTTTCACAATGAATAAGTATTCGTCATAACTAGTTTAAAAAAATACTTTTAATGTTATAAGAATGTTTAAAATGCACCACTTCATGTGGATTACGGTTAAATAATACTATATTCCACCCCACCTCCTGAACTACATTTGAACCTTTTAAGCATAAAAAAAATTGCTCAAAGCTTGTCATCGACCAATATATTTTTTCAGCATTATTTAATATAGACATTTTAATCTTACATCAGACTTGTATTAAAATGATAGTTTGACAACATGAGATTTCTTTTCAATATTTTAAACAAACCGAGAAATAATACTATAAATACAATTTCAAAACAGGAAAAAGATAATATAGCAACACAATTCCGTTGCAAAGCTAACTAAGAAAATAAGCGTCCAAGGGCGTTAACGTTTCTTGGACACGGACATTGACTAATTGGCTGTTCGTTGTCTAAAGTCTTATGTCGACCTCGTTCCACGCAACCCGACCCGCGTGTCATCTTCTCTCTAAAAATTGTCACATGTTTTATATACTGAACAATGCGATATAGTTATACATAAAACACAAATCTCAAGTTTGAAGCTTGCCCCTCATGACCCAACGAAATTCAGTGAAGACATCATAATGTCTATGAGGGTAATAAACTCTTCGGTACTGTGGTATAATTTAAAATACACTGTCATTAGTTTTTAGCTATTATGCGAAACTGTATCCCCCAATTTCGAGTGTACATCGAAATTGGGGGGTACACCTCCAAGTTAGACATTTCAATAGTCTGTTATGGATGTAACTGTCCGGAAAATTATAACTATTTGTTTTGCAAATATATAGCTAAACATTTACCTTTGTTTTATAAAATCTATGCAGATTAAGTCTATTATACGTTTACGACGGTTTGAACAGCTTTAATAATGTCCGAAATGAGACGAGCTCATTTAAATAGTAATAACCTTATTATTCTCCTTTTTCCATTTTAGGAGGAAGGCTAGCCATTCATATACAGACAACTTATATTTTAGTTGTTGAATTATACCGCAGTCTGCTATTATTTTTCGATATAATGAAAATAATAAAAACACTTAGTTGATTAATTAACTAGTAAGTTAATGTGATAATAAATAAAAAAAAGTTTTTTAAAAACATGCTTTTCTAAAATAAAAAAATAGTAAAAAGTAAAAAATAATTTTATTTCAAGAACAATTTACCAATCAATTATACCACATTTTATTTAAAATGTCAATTACTTTGAAAACAACCGCAAATTAACTACAATTTTAAATAATGTTAAACCTCTTTAATTTTCAACTAAAAAGAAAAGCGTGGGACCTATTCAACAAAGTCCCTAATAAATTGAATAGATAATGTTTTATATTGTAAATTATTCTTTTGTAATTTAAATTCAGTTTAATATTTGTGTGTGTCACATACATTTCATAATACTTAACTCAATGAATTTTGACTTTGTTGAATAGGGCCCACGCTTTTCTTTTTAGTCAGAAACTAAAGATGTTTAACATTATTTAAAATTATAGTAAATTTTCGGTTGTTTTCAAAGTAATTCACATTAAAAATAAAATATGGTACACATTATTGGTAAATTGTTCTTGTAATAAAATTATTTTTTCTTTTTAGTTCACTTTTAACTATTTTTTTTTTTTTTAGAAAAGCATGTATTTAAAAAAGTTTTTTTTTTTACTTTTTAGTGCTATTAAGGGTATTTAATAACTGCTGAATAGATAACTATATTAATTTTGGAAGATTTGGATAAAAATGAAATTTTAGTGAAATGACCCCCACATTTGACCCTGTGTAGGGCGACCCGGATGTCCGAGTCTCAATATGATTACAGGATATTGTATTGTCATCTAAGATGAGTGACTGTGCCAAAATTCAGCCCTATACGACATCGGCAAGTGGGTTGAATTAATTTTGCAAGATTTAAAAAAAACCTGTACAAACGTACGTACGTACATACGTTTTAGTGAGCTAAAGAAAAGCATGTAAAAATGGCATACCGTTAGAAATCACTCGTTTGATAATTGAGTAAATTAATGTTTTGACCAAATGTTGTGTCGAATAAAATGAAAAGTGAAGACTTGTATTTAACTTTAATTCAGTCATTTTTGTTTGAAATTTCAGCACGGAGCACAGTAAGCCAATCAAAACACAATGATGACACATTACCGTAAGTTCGGGTGATATTGGATAAAATAGGGATATTTTGTTTTTCTCGGTTGGCTACACTGACAGATCAAACAAATACCGTTGTTAAGTGTTATCATTAATCAGCTAGTTTAATAAAAAAAAGTTAAAACTAAGTATTATTAACACTACCTACATTAAACTTTTCTAAAAGACAAATTTTAGTGTCAATACTTCTAACGACCAAGCTGCGGTTTCATTTTTAGGCAAATATTTTTTTATGATCAGATAACTTTTATACTGTTATTAATTTAACGTTGAAATCAAAATAATACTCCTAACCTAAACCTAAGCCACACCTATGTGGTTTAATTTATGTATTTAACGTCCATCGATAAGTTATAGTTTTTTATGTATATAAAGGCTTTATTACCTCTCTGTCGAAAGTCCCATGACACTTAAGCTATTGACATAATTCAAGCATCTAAACTGTGTGAACTGCGAAACAATATATTTACAATAATATTATGTAAATCTCGATTAATGATGCACGATTTGTGTTACTGTTGGGCTTTTATTGTGAGCAGGTAAAGCAGATAAATGATCAAATTATATAGAAACATAACAATTGTATGTTGTAAATGTAACGTTGTAACACTCACCTTGAACGACCTAATTAAATATAAATAAGTCAAGAGAATGGAACGCGTATTACCTACAGTCGGCTCCTATGAAAATGTCCACAAGTAGGATGCTGCCACTTTGTGAACAATTATTGTTTTGTCCATGATATTTGTTGTTTTTTATTTCTATGATTTATCAAATATATAAAAGTGTTATCATCACCTTTAATATGTGTCATGGCAAAGTAACGTAGCACTTTTACTTTCCATTAAACTGATACACAAAATGGCTGCCTCTCTGGTCTGGAATTTTTCGTTTTGAAGTTCAGTACCCAAGAGGGTGCAACAAACGAGAAATCACTACACAGGCTATCGAACGTTTGAGAACAGCATTTTTAGTGTTACTATTTAGAACGCTCACTACATTTCATTTTATTCCAACTTTGCTATTTTTCACAAATACTTTATTATAATTTTAAGACAAATACAATACATTTAAACTTAATTAATACAAATACAGCTTTAACAATTACATTTACTCAGTGTCTCATTTTTTTTTTGTTATTATATTTAGAAATAAACTTATGATCATGATGAGAATATTTGTATATACATTTTATTTAATTAAGGCTAATGACCAAAAAAATACAACAAGCTGATTCATACTTCTTAAATTATGGTATACCTAATTATTATAACGTAATATTTTAATATTTAAATATTTTATTTACATACAATGTGTTGAATTGTTCGATATCCAAATAAATAACATGGCAACGTTGCACGTATATTCGTTCTCAACCGTATTTTACCGACTACATATACCTCGTGTCGGTTAAAATCTTATTATTTTGAACTCTGAAATGTCATCAATGTGTTGAGTCTTATTTATTTGGTGCCAGTAAAAGAAAAAAGCCACTTTTTTATGAAAAATCGTCTTAACTTCGGTAAAAATAAATTTATACATTTATTAATTAATATCAATAATAAATATTGTCAGAGTAATAATCAACCTTTCGTCATCTCTCAACAACGCCATCAACCCAGACTATTGCTCAGCTCTTAATTTTGACATAACTACATGACACTTACAGAATATAGTAAAGTATTTAATTAAAAATTTATATTTTCACTCTTATATCTTTTAGACATGTCATTATTATACATTATTTCAAACTCACATAGATCCAACCCTAAAAAAAATTAATCCTCTTTATGACAGAACTTGATAGTGTTGCACAATGTTACTAATATTATAATTATAGTTTCTCTTGTGAGATTAGGTATAGCGAACCAGACACATACTGGACTGATATAGAACAGTAGCGGAATGGCAACAGTTGTTTAATTCAAAACGACATGTTTTTTTTAATAAAAAAAAAAACTTAACAATGAACTGAATTTATTAAAATAATGCTTAAAAAGTGACATTTAATTGTTTGGTAAAACTGTGTATTTAGGTATTCGTCTTAATTGTCAAATAAAATGAATACAAATTGATTGTTAATTGTGTAAAATAATATTGCTTGAATAAATAAAAAAACATTAAGATGGTTAAAACTGCTAACTCGAAAAAAGATACAATAATAATAATACAATGTAGTTATTGCATATATGTAGTTTAACCCGCACTAATTAGAGAACAATTCAGAATCTTTATAAAACCAACTAATAAACGATGCTTCTATTGGCGTTAACATTTCTTGTAAATGCTTTGTATATTTTATTAGGTGATCACAATTAGCCATGGTTTTATCAAAGTTTTCTTTGGAATCTTTTACAAACGACAGGTTTTCCAATTGTTGAACTATGCTATTTTCCTCTCCAAGATCCATAGTTTTCACTATGTATAGAAAACGTTTTCTTAATGTCTTTTCTAAGCCATCAATGTCATGTTTGTTGATTTTCGTTATAACCATCATGTTACGTATAGCCATCCAAAAAACCCCATCATTGATTGAAAAAAATCGCATGAAACGTTTAAGAGGTACTGTGAGTGCAGACCAGTGTCGGCGTAGTTGTTTTTTCGTCATTGCAAACCACTTCTTTTTGTACGTCAATAGCATGGTATAGGACATTTTCACGTGAAACCACGTATAGAATAGCGTTCTTAGTTGAATGCAATTTAACAACAACGTATGGTACATATGAAATTCGGACCGTAGCCGTGACCACTGGCGACTATCGTATAAATCCTTATTCACGTCGGTGATTTGGACGAATTTCAAATTGACCTTTTCCCAGACCAAATCGATGGACTCCGTTCCAAACTTTGGGTTTTGTATTATAGCTTCGTACTTATCGTACAAGTGAAACAACATTAGATTCGGCACAGTGATAAAATGTGCGTTTTCGTAGGCGTATTCCAGCATATCGTTGTTGTATAGATGTTCGATTACCGACAAAATGTCACAGGCACTTTCCGCTTGATTCAACGGCCTCTTTTCTAAAAGCTTCAACGATTCGTAGTCCGCAGAATCTACAGCGGTAAACAGCGTTATGTATTTGTCCACGAGCGACTTTTGAGGTTTCCATTTGGCCGTATGCAACATGGAGAACATGCGAGTTACATGCAAATGATGATGTTTGACCAGCACTTCCAACGCACCAAAGTTTTCTACATCCACGAAAACGGTTGACAGAAATTGTTCGTTAAAACACTCGATCTTATATTGTGCGAGGCTGTAAGCTTGATGGGACAAATCTTTTTCTCCTAAGCATTTAAAGTCAGTACCGCATTCAAACGAAAGCAATTTAATGTCCTTGTCGCTGAGTGATATTCCGATAACCGGTACAAAGGCTAACAATTTTAAGAATTCCTTGTCGTACAGTTCTTCTAAATTACGCTTCTGTTGCCACCTCTATAAACAAAAGACATTATTACAAATCACTCGTTTAGAAATTTAATAAGATGAAGTTGTAACCAAATTTTGGTAAAGTGACCAATCAATCGAAACTCACTGTCGAAAAGATATTAATTTAATTTAAGTTAACCAAAGATTTGTTAGCATAGAGTAATTTAAGTAAAGATATCATTTCTATCCTATCTTTAAATTTCCTTAATTTTAAAGTCTACACTTTATGTCATTATTCGTGTCATTTTATATAAAACATTACATAATAAATCCAGAATTCTTTCTCCTGCCTCTTTTCTTTCCCAAAACCCTCACCTCTCCTATGTAGTCTTATATAGTATGTCCTATCCATCCCTTCCTTTACATGACCATTCTTATCATCATCAATTACACCATCCTTATTTCCTGAAAGTTCTTGCACAAACTCATCGATACTACCTGCCTAGGCTATCACATAAGCGGAAAAAGAACTGTGAGACTTATTAAATATAAAATAATATATTGAGTGAGCTAAATCATAATAGCACACGATTAAAACTAGATGAGAAAGTTTATCTTATCTATCAGGTACATTAAAGTATAATATATGATTTAAATAGCTTTCAATAGTTTTCAGTTTTTCAATATACATATAAAAGCATTAATTACCTCTCTATCTTTGTCTGGAGGTCCATAACGACCTGATACTACTGCTTCAATGAATATAATCATGATAAATATTATACTTTTCCAATTCATTTTTCTTACAAAGTTGTACAGTTCTAATAAAACATACAGCTTGACTGAATTTATTACAAATCGCGAACAACAAAATTGTGAACAACAATTTCTAATGCCCATTATCGCACCTGTATAATGTTTACTCGGAAAATATCACTTGAAAAACAACCGCCGGTGTGGAAAAAACAAGTATTGAAAAATAGTCTTCGATACGAACCTGTGGACGGGAAAGTATAACTAAAACCTATACGTGTTATTGGTTTTATTTTTCTTGTACGGATAAAAACAAATCAAAAAATACACTTCGTTTCGTAAAATCGATGAAAATCAAAAAAAAAAAAATAAATAAAATACTATCATGAAGGATATTTAAAATAACTATTGCGGTAAAACATTGCTTGTGACATATTTATGGTGAATTGTTCATACTATCTTGTATCAAAACAACAAGACGTTTTCACAATGAATAAGTATTCGTCATAACTAGTTTCACAACTAGTTTAAAAAAATACTTTTAATGTTATAAGAATGTTTAAAATGTACCACTTCATGTGGATTACGGTTAAATAATACTATATTCCACCCCACCTCCTGAACTACATTTGAACCTTTAAGGCATAATAAAAATTGCTCAAAGCTTGTCATCGACCAATATATTTTTTCAGCATTATTTAATATAGACATTTTAATCTTACATCAGACTTGTATTAAAATGATAGTTTGACAACATGAGATTTCTTTTCAATATTTTAAACAAACCGAGAAATAATACTATAAATACAATTTCAAAATAGGAAAAAGATAATATAAAAACACATTTTCGCTGCAAGGCCAACTAAGAAACCAAGCGTCTAACTGTCCGGAAAATTATAACTATTTGTTTTACAAATATGTAGCTAAACATTTACCTTTGTTTCATAAAATCTATGCAGATTAAGTCTATTAGACGTTTACGACGGTTTGAACAGCTTTAATAATGGTTGAAATGAGACGAGCTCATTTAAATAGTAGTAACCTTATTATTCTCCTTTTTCCATTTCAGGAGGAAGAAGGCTAGCCATTCATAAACAGACAACTTATATTATAGTTGTTGAATTATACCTCAGTCTGCTATTAATTTCTCGATATGATGAAAACACTTAGATGATTAAGTAGGTTAATGTGATAAAAACAATAAGCTATCATGTACTTGAATCTTACGCATATAATATTTACACAGATGACGACGAATAAGACACAGATAAATCGAAGGTGCATTATGCAATATATTATAAAAGCATGTGTGTGTGACGGGACCATATTATAATATTATTAGCACTGAAAGTAAAAATAATGAGGTCGGTGTAGTTGAAGAACTGTAGAAATTGTTGTAACGGCACTTTCCGAAGGTAATATAATCGTTTCAATGCGAGCCTGTAGATAGCGCAAATTTTTAATATCGATAAAAAAACAATTAAAATCAATTTTTGGGTTTGAAATTATATTATAATCATAAGGGTGTCCACATTTTAAGTTCATCTATTCGTAAGACACTTTTAAATAACTCTTTCTTGTAAAATACAAACATTTTAAATACTTGCGACCTCTCCTAACCCGCTGCACTGTTTTTTTTTTTTATGTAGAGAGCTGTTTATTGCACCGGACCCTTACCGGAATATTCATAGACCGCTTTGAAACAATTATCATACTAAGACACCCGTTGAAAATCCGACCACTGGGAACCCGGGAAAGCTGTTTAAACATACGGGCCAGCGTGGAATTAATCACGGCTCGCGTGCGCCGGCTGCGGCGATCCCCAACACTCGACGGGAGACTTTAATCCGGGCGACGTCACCGGTTGGCCCTGTATGAGGGCGTTACACGGTTTTCGCATTTAGATCATCTAAGAAGCGATCAAATACAAGTGTAGAATGCTCCCACGGCGCAATCACTGTGCCAGTTAACACGGATTAAACATAATATTCTAGTGTAGCCCAAGGCCAATATAATATATTTATACACTCTGATGAATGATAAAAAAAAACTTGCCGGAAGCTTTGTGAAAATCCCCGACAAAACCAAATATGTTTAATCGGGATACTAGCCGTATCTAAAACGAACAACCGTTGGGAAAAACAACAGAGTTGAGATTGCCATGTGGAAAACCAAATGATATTATTATGTTGCCTTAAAATCGTTGATATGCACTTACATTGCACTTACGTCCAGTTATAAGGTTGAGTACATTAATGTGTTTGAAAAGTCATCAGGAACTTCAGGCAATAATAAACTCAACTCTAATGCGTTATTGAATAGCCGGTTTTAAAACTTTAGTTGCAGCTTTAGTCATTCCAAAAATAATAGAAGTTGTTTAAATTATTAAATTTAAGTGTCATTCATTATTTTGAAACTGATTATAGCTTTTTTCCTTCATTTTTAGCCTTATAAAATATACTTAGATGATACCTGTACACAAGTGTGTAAAGAAGTTAGTTAAGTAGTTAAAAAGAAGCCCTCACTTTGCACAGTTTAAGTCTTAATAAAATAATTAACCGTTTTTAAAGGGGCGAGAACGCCTTCTTTTTTAGATCTAGTTAAGTAAATATTTTAGAGTAGCCTAGATTAATGATATCCTTGTACCAACTTAAATCTCACTCAGCTTCTGACCATGGCCGATGTGTGTTGTAACTTGTATAAAAGACAATATAGTATCAATACAATATAATGTACAGTAAGGGGCTAAACGAAATGGGAGATAATCCAAAGAAGCTAGTCGGGGCCTATCGAAACCCGAATGGAAATGTTGAATTTTCAGACGATTAATTTTGTTTTCAGTAATCATAATATTGTTACTACGAGTGCGTGTGCACAATGGACGTTTCCATCGCTTTCGGTCGAATAGGTTCCTATTTATCAACGTTAACTCAAGTAACCGTAACTGTATATACATTATAACATTATGGGCGGACCGACACTCGCTGTGTGTATGTATGGCAGTCGTCGGAATTACACGGTCAAAACCCGTGTGTTTGTATAATACTATATTTATTATCATTTTTTTTTTTTATATATATTTTACACAAGTAATACACGTTGCGAGGGCAAACAGAAGGAAATCGTAAATCACCAGCAGTGTCCTGTGACTAGGCTCGGCTCGACGGCGATTTCTGCGAAACGATCCTTTTTCAACACCTAAACAAGAGAAGCACTGTGCCCAGGAATATTGCGATCATTGCCGCTGAATGGACATTGTGCTCGACCCTGCGGGATGCCTCTTCGGCGCGCCGGCAGATACACGGACAATATAATGATATAAAATAAAATAAATATATATATATATATATTAAATTTATCATTTACACGATCCACCCCCCCCCTTCCTCTCGTCCATTAACGGGATACAATACTTAAGGGCAGAGGGGACCATAAACGACAATATCATCCGATGTTGACACCGTCCGCTGAAAATCGATTTCAGCTAATCCGAACGATGCGCCCATTGAAAACGCATTACCTCTCTGCATAGGTGTTTACTGTGTCGGCACACAGCCGTCAACAGTCAACACGGATTTTGGATCTCTACCGGAATGATATACGGTGTACAAATCCGGCACACAATACGGTTATTATACGGTATAGTGCCGTTGAGTGACGAATGGCCAAAGGAACGCGCGTTTATAGAACTAGTAGTTGGTTTTATTAAGGATCTTGGGATGAAGTACAGTAGTTTTGTTTTTAAATGTAACTAGGCTTAAATCAGTCAAGTGCAATTTAAAATGATTCACTACCACGCCAAAAAAGAAACAAGAGTTTATAGTATGGACATTCAAAAGTTGGTTGGTGGACAATTACCTTTTAGTTTTGAACGATAGATAATATATTTGGAATCGTTTCAATAAACAAAATCTTGACCGATACACTTATTGCAAACATTATAATATGTTTTTAAGAAAGTGGCACACTCCTATTTACAGAAGGATTAGATAAAGGAAATTTTTCCCAGAATCTCAGTGTTAAGATAAAATTAAAGCGTATACTACGTATATATATATATATATATATACACAGTTGAAATAATTTTTTAGAGCAAAAACAATTAATTATTAAATCGAAAAATAATAATAACGACAAAGGCTGCATAGCTTTGTTGCTTAATTTAATTTTGAAAGTATGCCAAAGTACAGACCAAGGAATCATTAAGTCTGTTAAACTTACACAATTGATTGCTCAGAAATGTGATGTCAGATAAAATTCCATGTTTTACTTACAAATTTAAGAACACAACTTATTTTATTAATATTAAGGCAAAATTTTGGTCATAACTCTCCGTTTAATCGTATGTAACTCTCCTGTGTACCAAATTGTGGTTTACATCACGATACCTAGCCATGTAAAAGAACAAGTTGTTTTAACTTAATAGTTAATTTATTATATTTATGAATTAAATTGTCTTGTACTTATATTGATATTCTTTCAATATTTCAGGTATTATTTAAATAATGTTAATAATCTGTACTTATTGCCTTTTGATGAGCGTTACTTATAATAAATAATAATATTAGTGGGATTTCATAATTTTAACTTTAAAAACAACAACAATTTTGCCTGGCTCACATTTTACTCTATTAACTTCCAATGTAAATTGTGTTGCTATAAACAAATCTTAGTATCAAAATAAATATTTACATATTCACATGCTTTGTGTTTAATTGATAATTTTAAATTACCGTGACCAGTTATGGATTGTAATGAAAATTCTGTAAGAACGGGATTACATTTATATATATATATATATATATATATATATACTTATATGTATGTATGTGTATATGTATCAAGTTAAAATTATTTGTGTACGTTACAGGAAAAAAACGATGATTCCGAAGTCAGATTGGGTCGGTTTAAAAATCCAAAAGAATTTTTGAAAAGTATATTGGAAACCAATAATGGTCTTTTAAACGACAACACTTGCGCCTCCTTTTGGGTAATAACATGTCAATTTTCGATTGCTATTTCACACTGTAATTAGTTATTTAATATATTTAACCGTTTATGTTTAAGCCGTCGGTTCCCGTGCCAAACGCGACCGAAAAATGTCTTAGTAAGTACAACAATTTAATGGAAACCAACAATGATTTGTTCAATAGGAATAAAGAACTCGAAGAAGAAAATGAAGAATTAAAGGAAAAGCTAGATTATTACGAAAATATTGAAGTCAAAAATAAACAGTAGGATCTTATTAAACGTTTCAGGTGGTTTACTGAGCAAGACGCTTTTGTCGTGATTTTCAGATTAATTTGGGAACTTAATTTATCGCAAAAACGTGAGTCCGAGCACAAATGCCAAATGGAAGAAATGAAATGTCTGGTAACTGATAAAGAAGATGAAATTATAAACCTCACACAAAAAATTTGTTACACGACCCAGCACAATGACGAGAAACAAGTAATTTGCAGGTTTTAGTAATAATTATGATAACAATGATAAACATGAGTATTATATTTTATAAAATTTAATTCAAAGATATCAATATTTTCCTTGAAGGTAAGACATTTTTTTTCTACTCTTTCACCTTTATCCTTTCTATTTGAGGTATGCTTGTCCTAAACTTCCATCAAACGGGTTTTTTAATATTGATATCTCACGTCCTTGCCTGATTTTCCTTGAAGATAAGACATTCAATTCTGAATATATCTCTTAACAATAATATTTTATTAGTTATCAAAGGAATTGCATATTTCCCTTATCTCCGTCCTGTCTGTGTACCACTCTTCCTAAATTTCACTCCCTTTAGGAGACAACGAATTTTAAAGCTTCTATTTAATTCAGATTTGAAGATTTTGAAGGAAAATGAAAAGTTAAAGTGAGGGGATGGAATGAGAGGTGAGTAGAGTGGCATTTATCAAATCTAAAAACATACCCATTATTCAATGTTTACTGTAGAACGGAGAAAAAGTAATGTTTTTTTTTATGTATTTTTAGGATCAACTTAAATCGTACCTCATACAATTAGAAAATGGTATTTTAACCGCGTGCGGACAAGTAGCAAATCCTGATGTTCGTTGCAAGTTTATACGGTTGTCGGAAATAGTAAAACTTTCTCTTGCCACTTTAACCGAAGGAGCAAACGCCGGTGATCAAAAACCCTGTGCCACAGCATGTGATCTCAACACAGAATGTTCTATAAAACACAACGGTTGTGGAGACGTCAAAGAGTTACTCTGTGCGATTGAAGAGGGCTGTGCATCTGACGAACCGTGCGAGTGGGCCAAAGAGCTTCTGGTCAGAGCGAAAAACGCCATTCACCGGCTGACAGATGACGTTGACACCCAAACCCGCGTGCTATGTCGATACGAAGCCGATATCAAAGATCTAGCACTGGAATTACAACGCAAAGCCGAAGACATGATGAAAATGGAGTGCGAAACCAACGCGATGCGAAACGACCTGACCAACTTGGCAGACGAGTTGAAAAGAGTTATCGCGAATAGCAGTCTGATGGATTCCGATTTGGACCGCGTGACTCGTGAATTAAACGCGAAAAATGCCGCGTATGAACAACTATTGAAAAAAACGGAAAACCTGGAAGACGAGTTGGTCAATATGAAATATTGTTTGAACATGCGAGTTGAAGAAAACCGGACGTTGACCAAACAAATCACCGAACACAATCAAACGCTCGACGGCTATATCAAATCGAAACAGCAGATGGAATTGAAGCTAAATGAGATTCAGCAGAAATTAACCGATAACGAATCACGCAACAAACAACTGGTCACGGATCACCAAGCGTTAAAAGCACGACACGCCGAACTGGAAAACGATTTGAAACGCGAGAAAGCGCAGAGTTTAGAAAAAACCAACGAGATTGCAGATTTGGACAAAAAGTTAGTCCACTTGAACAACATAATAAACGGATTGAGCAGTAGAATTCAGTTAAACGAAGACGAAATCGTGAAGCTCACCAATGAAAAGAAAGCAATGGAACAGAAAATGGTTTGCAATACAAGTGAATTGGAATCCACCATAAAGAACTTAAAGTCCGAAATAGCGTCGAACAAATTAGAACTCACGCGGGCCAAAGACGATCTGAACGCCGAGAAACAATCGAACATACAACACAAGCAACGCATTGACGAATTGCTAGGGAAAATGAAAGAATTAGAAAAACAGTTGATGAGTCACAAAAACGAAAACGAAGTGTTGAAAAAGAAAATAGCTCTGTCCGAATTGGACCTGTCTGAGTCTAAATCGTACGCTGAATCGCTGAGCCGGAAGTTATGCGACGCCAGTAACGAAAATGATAAATGTAGACGGCAAAGTGTGTTACTGAGCGGCGATGTTGAGTGCAGACAAAAAACGGAAGAAAAACTCAAGAAAGAAAACGAAGAACTGAAAAAAAAACTGAAATTGCTGACAGGAGAAAACTGCAAAAATAAATGCGAAATTGATGAGTTAAACGAACTACTTAAGTGCGCTAAGAAAAAAGAGATATGCGTGCGGAAAGATCTGATCAAGGCAAACGACACGGCGGCACAGTTAGGCGAGATAATAAAATGCATGGAAGTCGAAATGCGGTGTTATAAAAAAGAACTGAACGCCAAGTCCGAAAAGCTAACAACGTGTACGGAAAAACAAATGCAAGAAACCAAACCGCAAAAGTGTATTGACAAACCATTGAAAATCAAAACTGAAAAAGAGTCATGCGATATCAAAGACACCTGCACAGTTGCAGAGAAAAATATTGATAAAAAAAGAAATATTCCCACTAACGACGACAAGAGGAACCTACAAGAAGCGACTATGGGACAGGAGAAAACGGGAAACAAAATTTTGCCTGAACATTGTGACCGGGATATATTGTTGAAAGAAAATAACAGGTTGTATGCGTTTTTTGTTAATATCGAATACTTGAATCTGTGGTAGAAATAACTGATGTGTCACTGTGTCAGTTTTTATGTCAGGCTATAGTTCATAGCATTAGCTAAAGATAGAGCGCTCTTTGATCTCATTTGGTAAAGAATTCAAAGATTTTTTTGCCTAAAGCTATTTGCAGATCGACTCATATTCCAGGTTTTAGTAGTATAGGAGATCAAAATGCTGAACACCACTCCCATCGAATGTGATGGCTTTCTTCAAACAATCTGGATTGTTATTTAGCATTTTCAAATATTGTTTACAAAGTCCTAAGCGAAGAATCATCTGTTCCTTCCACATTTAATCTGCTTGGATTTCTCACTTTTTAACAAAAAAACAGATGAATTATCGTGTGGAGATTTTCAATTAATTGCTGAAAATGGTGAATGTCGATCCATATTAATTGAAAAAGGTTACCACATGCGATAAGAATTAGGCTCTGCGTCATCGAACAACTTTTGGTAAAAAAAATCAAACATCTGTGAGTTCTTTATCAAAAGAGCTCAAAGAGGACTTTTCATTAATGAATCATTTTTCTCCGAGCGCTTGATAGTGTAGTCCAGAAATACGATAACTACTCTCAGTTCTTTTAGGACACTCCTTTTACAATATATTTTAAATATCAAGTACAATAACTTTTTTGTTTTATGATACCCGAACCGGAACGATCACTATTGCTTTCAAAGACTTGTCGGAGAAAACGTGAGGCTTTCGAAGACTGCCCTGGAGCTCACCACCGAAGTGGAACGCTTGTTAGAGATCACAAATATTCAAAGGGACGCTGACATGGCGGAATGCAGGTTGAAGTCCGGGAACGACGTCGAAGTCAAAACTTCATCCATTGGCGTACAAACTACCAATTGTTCGTTAAATAGTGATGATGTGGAAACACAAGGCTGTGCAAAAACCAAATGTGACCCATGTACTAAATGTCCTCCCGAAGAGTCAAACGCGTGTTCGTCGATGGACACGCCTTCTTGTCAGATCGACGATTGCGGTGGCTGTCCACCTGATCCTTGTTCCACGATTAACAACGATTGCGTGACCAATTACTTGGAGAGACAAAAATTACAGTGTCAATTAGACGAAATGAAAAAAAAAATGTGCGAACAGGAAAAATCAGCGCAGAAAGCGATATGCGACGGAGAACGCAGACACTTCCAAATGGAAATGGAACTAAAAGCGTCATTCGAAAAGAAAGAGGCCTCGCTCAATGCTCAGTTAGAGTCGTATGAAACAAACTTGTTGTACGTGCAAAGGGACTTAAGAAAATCTCAAGCTCGCGGTAAGTGTACACAACATTGGAAGTCTGACGGGATTTCAATGTTGTATTTTTGTTTTAGAAAAACAAATGTGTGCAAAAATAGAAGAGCTAAACGAGACGATTAAAAAAAAAGAGGAGATCATCGAATACGAACAAAACAATTGCATGAACATAATCGATAGATTGAACGAATGTAAAAAACGAGTCGAAGATATGAAAGAAAACAAAGCGGCGAACGATCAAAAAATCGCTATGTTAGAGGAACGTGTCGACTTTTACATGTAAGCGCAATACTGAAGAAATAATCGAATATTCAATTTTTGTATTTAAACAATTTTCCTTTAGGAAAAGTTGCAACCACGAACGCAAAAAAGTAGAATCATTGGAAAAGAATCTAGATAAGACCCGCAAAGTGGTGAAAAGACAACAAAACGCTATAGGTCAGGATACCGAAAAAGGCGTATGTCCTACGATGAGATCAAAAGGAGGTTGCAACGACACTAATAAAAAACAGCCAAAACCTACAAAGGCTCCTAAGCGTCGTTTGGATTTACCTTGTTGTGTTGGCGCAAAAACACCGTGTAACAGGCAAAATATGTGTAAGCCACAAGCCCCAGCAGTTCCGGCTTGTAAACATCAAGTAGCGGCCCAGGTAATTTACATATTAAATGAAATGGCTACAACCCTTCTTTGTTGTAATACAATTTTTACAATAATTTAATACGTCAAAAACGACAAAAATCAAAGAATTGAAATTTTAAATAATTTAATTTCTCCAGAAATAACATTGCTATTCTTAATTTACTATGATCGATATTTTGATTAATTTGAGGCCAACAAAAGTAGCTTTTACATTGAATAGTTTAAATCGCTTCGTATAAACGAAATAATAGATATGTTTGTAAGTTTGATAAATTTCCCTCCATTTACCATCACTTTCTCTCCTCTTTCTCCAATCTAAGATCAAGAGACAGTTGATTATGGCTGCTGATGAGAGGGATCGGCGATAACATAAGACGAATTAAACCCACCAAATCTGGATTAAGTCCATGAATTTAGATAACTGAGTAGTCAACAACTTATGATAAGAGTGTCTCCCAAACTGTCTACACCCACATCCCTAAATTATTTCGCAGGCCAATACAACAGTGGTTTCTTACACGCCTTTGGCCAAATCTAGTTATCCTTAATCGTGATTGAAATTATTGTCTTATCATATCTGATCTCTAATCAGCTGTATCTTGTCAAACGTAACCGATTTTGTGACATGAATATGTCCACGAAAATTTGGGGATCCCCATAAGACACGTACACACCATAATATTAGGCCAATACAATGGTTAGCTGATGATGTTAACAGAACGAATATCGTTTTTAGTGTTTACAAGGTCGGCTGGAAATGATGGAAGACCAACAGGAAGCCGGCGAGCAAAAAGACGGCGAATGTCTGTGTTTGAAAAATGCCGATGCTTATTTGGAGAACCGGTTTAAACACAAAACCAGCTTGATCCGACTTTCGGATCACAAGTACGAACATCATGTCGACAACTCCAGAGCGGACGATCCATACAATGAACTGCCTTTCGAGTCGTACAGAGAGAGCGATCCCGTGAGCCAAGAAGTACAGGACAACTCGGAATTGTACGGCCAAATGAAAACATTTAAACGGAGAAGTGTTCTCGAAGATAACGGAGAAATCATTAAGAAAGTTCCGACGGAATTCATTAGTTCGCTGCGCGATGACTTGAGAAGTAAGGTCGACAAAAATCCTTACTGTGGCCAGATGGACTGTTGTAAAAACTAAATGAACTGACACCGTTTTATGTAAAACACCAACGCTCGTTTCAAGATGAAATAAATATAATTTTAAAAGCAAACTATTAGTTTTTTGTCTTAATACTCTTTGGTCTTGTACGCGAACTATAGGTGGTGTAATGTTCAAGACATTTTGAATAGTTCACTTCAAATAAGTCTAGCTATTAATAACCATCGTGGGCCTATAACTCCCACTAGTCGAAGGACATGAATATTTAACCGTTGCAAATACATTTTTGCGCCAAAAATTATTTTGAAAATTTCTAATCGAGGTGAAAAAGTCATTTTTTTCTGGGCACAACTAATTATTTGTTTCCGTGGGTCTTTTTTACACCCCGTTTGCTTTTAGTTGGGCGATTGTAGTGTGATATATAACTTAACCGACAAGAGGTAATTATTGTTTGCATTAAAGATTAATTCTATTTAAATGGGTAAATTAAATACCTATAATTATATTTAACTTTAAAGACTCACTCCTTAATTAACTAGACAAAGATTTTACTTGGAACTTTTTTAGCTAAGATCATAATTTTGTATAGAAGAAATAATTGAAAAAAAGTGTAGTTTAGATCAACCCGTGTAGAATTTATATAAGTCCATCAAAATTATACACCACTGTATCTTTAAAACATGTATATTTATAGTGTATTAAATTCAGATTTAAAAAAAAACATTTTATTGAACAAAGTTGTTTAGTCAATTATATGAGTAATAATTTATACTAAATACGTACAATTAGTTGGACACTTAAAATAATGAAAAACAAATGGATTTTTAACGTTAATTAATAATTATATTTATTAATATTAATAATATTAATTGATAACTACTAACATATGAACTGTTAATCAACTCTCTATAGTTTGTATTCTAAAATTTTAATTTTAAATACACTTTAATACTCAAAGAACATCGCGATGACACAATTTTAAAATGACAATTTTATAGAAAAGCATTTATCAAGCATTATCAAGTTTATCATACAATAAACATCTAAAGACTGTGCTGTTTTTTGGTTTTAGTTAGTTTAACTAAAAAATAGAACAATATTGCAAAAGTATAGGAGTTCAACCGTGTAAAAAAGCTTAATGTATTTCCTGAAAATTAAGATATAAATAAAAAAATAGTATTTCCACAAAACATAAATTTACCCAAACCAAATCAAATATTTTACTAAAGGAAAATGGCCATCTTTTTTTTATCAATCGTAAAAGGTTCAATAACGACTTTAACTTAATTTTTATACTTACCAAACAAATTAAACTGATAATTTATTCCAAGAACAATCTGTTCCGTGTAAATGCAAAAGCAAAAACCTGTGACTTTGGGAAAAAAAGTTTGTGTCCTTTATCGGCTTTTTTTTTAAGAACTTACCTTGTCATAATATCATACTCGGTAAGTTTAAAAAAAATATTTTAATTACTCAATTATTTTCAACAAAAAGTATTGTATTCTCTGAATTGTTTCACCAATAATTTTCAAAATAAATCAAAAACAAAGTCATGGTTGGAATTTTTTTTTAATGCCTCGAAGAAAAAAAAAAGTAAAACATACAATAATAAATTGTCAAGTGTAAACGGTTAGGTCAAGCGGGGTTTACAAGACTTTTTTTTTCTTACACCAACAATATTTTAGTCAATAATAATAATAATAATAATAATAATATAAAACAAAAAATAAAATTAATAAAAAAACAAAAACAATCAACTGGGTTAGAAATTATTGTATCTCTTGCCGGGATCCATTTCGGGCACATGGACGCGTTCCTGTGGCCTGTACGAGCGCGATTTGTCTTGTTGGTCTTTAACGCGGTTGTTGTACCTTTCGATTTGCTCCTGAAGTATTTGGTGTTCAATCTAAAAAACAAAAAAAATGAACAAACCTTTTTTAAAAAAGTTCATGTAAAATTCGAGAAACTGTTGTTAAACAAACGACATTAACACTAAAATTCTGTCTCGACAAACGATAAAATTATAGCACAATATAATACATACCATGGCTCGCTCTTCGTCGTACTCCAAGCAACCGACCCCGTCCAGTTTTTCCAAATTGATCCGTCCTCGCCATTGGACGCAAACCCCGTTCATTATGAACGGCGACAGAATGTGCACCTGGAAAATAGAAGAAAAAAATAACCAAATGAAAAATAAATCTTTGTTTATACGATAGACACCATAAAAGGTGCCTTAATAGATCAAACATTAAAAAAAAGTTCACCCTCCCCTCAACAAAATAAAAAAAAACACCCAAGAAGGAGGACCCCTATATAGGAGGGGTGGACTTTTTCTGTAATTCTCTTTTTCGAGAAAAGTCTTATAACTTAAGGGAGATCTCATATTGAACTCATTTTTTTTATTTATTAAGGTAAAACCAAAAAATAAGGGGGGTAAACTGTTTCCCGAGGTATTACGGCGTGAACAAAATACATGTAGTGCGTTCAAAGGGCCCAAAAGGGCTGTTAAGACACAATATGAACACAATAGAATTTTACACGGGCAACGTCATCTGTGTCGTGTGTTTCGAACCCGTGTGCTTATAGGTGTAATCCCCGGGCAGAGTGAAACACATTGTAAACAAACGAAATTCGATTCCCAAACATCTTATAATATTATCACGACCCCCGTTATATGTCGACTACCTGTGATTTTAAGACGTCCCTATTATTATTACTATTACAATGTATAAAAAAACAAAATCAGAGGCGGTGAAACGGATCCAAGTAAACAAACACACGGTTTTATGTGAGTGTGTGTGTACACTAAAATTATCGGCTGTCGATTCTGTTTAACGTTCTCAACCCTTTTGCGACCCTCGGAAGGTATATATAATAATAGTAGTCCGTACTGGGTAGAGTTAACCCGTACCCGTTTTGTGTACACAAACGCAAAACGTTTTAATGACCTTAAACGCTGCACAACCGATAAACGATAACTGGACAAAAAGTCGACATGTTTCTCACAGCATTAATTTCTATCAATCGTATTGGTAATAACTACGGAAAATAAGCTAAGCTATTGCAAAAGGGATTGGAAGCAATTTGTTTTTTTTTGCCAAAAATCCTTGCAAAATGTCTACTACATAAGATGGTCCCATTTCAACCCTGTAAAGAGGTATGAGTTTAAGGTAAAAAAATATTAACGATGACAGACACTCAAAGACTGTCTCTCTTGTGCTTGGGCTTTTTTTACCACGTTTTTTACCGGTAAATAAGTCCGGGAGGGTTAACAACCCCCCTAGCCTTCCCGGTGACAAATCCTAAACGTCGAAAATCGGGGTGTTTAACCGCTTGATTCTAATCGATTCGTGTCTCCGATACGGCCGCTTGTAAAATATTATATGAATTATTGTCGTCCATTATCGCTATTGCAATTATTATTATTGTGTCCCGTGACGACACAGGCATGCGTTACAGCTATTAAAAAAAATAATAAAAAAGGGTTCGGACACCGGACGCCCTTTTTGTAGAACAACCCTTTTGCCCTTTCTAACCCGAAACTGTCTCTATATAGTCCGTATGTAAACGTGTTGATTAGATACGACGCGTTTGCCACACGACCGAGCCCCACGCAATATAATAATAAGATATATACAGTATGATATAACAGTATGTAACATCATCCCATACGATATAGACTTGTCAAAGGCCAGCGCGTGAAATCTATGAAACGCTTTTGCACGGTAAATTATACACTTAATCGACGATCGGGCAAAATTAGTTTGACTAGAAAAAAGAACCCGACCTTCACCAATAACGGTGCTCGTAAATCGTTCGACCCCAATATTATACTATACCAATGCGGTGAAGTATAGAAAAAGGTTAGGTACGCGACAGCAGTGTGTTATAGTAGGTACCTACTTGGCGATAGCAACACTCTGGAAGGCTTGGTGTTCACTTGTTATAATTATTTTATTTATTTGTGAAAACCGTATTGCAACATTTTTGTTGGTATTATAATTGGGTACTAAAAATGTGCTAAAACATGATTTTAAAAAATATTTTGATGAAATATCATAAACATATTTTTAAAATATAAATTATTGCTGTTTAAAAGCAACAAAAAATTACAATTATAATTAATCCCAAATGAATTATTTGTGTTTTTGATAGTTCAATAACAAATAAAATATACAAACGAAGCTAAAGTTACCTAATATTTAGTACTCAGCCCGAATTAGTTATTGAATTAATATGTAAATTTTGACTTTTTTAAATTTGAATAGCTTGTTTGTAAGCTAACGAGTAAAAGTTTAATATTATTGGCGTTATTGTCTTTTTTAAATTAAACCGTAGTAAAAAAAATTAGTGTATGCATTGCTTCAACGTTCAGGCAAATCGCGTGGCTTTAAGCGGTATATGTTGTATACTGTATGTAACACTAATGATATTGTACTTGTGAACTAAAATAATTTTTAAAATATGATTTTTGATTTCAGCAACTCGGTACTGTAGTACACGGTATACAGGGTGAGCTGCTGCACGTGTGTGGTCCGCGTATACGTATTACACCGTGTGTCGGTCAGGTCGATTTACAAAACAGTATGAGAGCTGATGTTCGTGCACTTATTATTATAATCGCGGTCAAAAACGGTCATCGACATTATTATAATAAAAAAATACAACATTATGTTATTGTTGTGTGTACAATATGTGTTTTCCGGATCAATGTGTTGCATACAATATCAATGTTAATCGATATACGCGACCGGCCGGCCGGTGTAGTTGTGCGGGAGGCGCGCCAAAAAGGTCGCCTTCTTTTATTTTTTTGCTCTTTCCTATATATTTTTTTTCTTATACATTATACTTATAATTTTTTTCTTATTATTTCGCCGGGGTGCTCGACGTTCCGGAAGTAATGACCACGGACAAGAGACCACCCGAACAGAGAGAATGTTCTCTTCTCCCGTGACCGACCGGTCCAAAACCGCGTACGGGTATCGCGTATCCCGGCTGCCGTGTGCCACCATATACACTAGCCCGTGTTGTATCATATTATATTATTATTAGGTATGTATTATTGTGATTACAATGTTACTGTGCAACGATGATACGTGTACCCGTGTACCTGTCGGTGGAAAATTATCTGTCGGTAGCCGGACCGCAAGCAACCACCCTCGACGACAGCGTGTACACCTAACCTGATAGGTATCTATCGACTATCTGGACCCTAATTTTTTCATAAAAAATGTCTCTGTCGTTAGATTTTTGGAAATCGTATCTCCCATTGCGCAAAACAAACGGCTGATGGAACCTATTTTTTAGCCAGTCTTTAGATTAGTGAAATTCCGGCCAAACATGTTTAAACGCCCGAAAGATATTTGAGTGGGGTTTTTCGAGATGTAAAACCAAGAAAATACCATAAAACCTTTTCCTCTAACTTAACCTAACCTAACTAAAAAGAAATACCTAACTTATTAGAAGTAATAAATTATTTCTAATTTTTCTATATATTATTTTATCTAATAAAATTGAATATTTTCACCTATTGATATTTTCTAATTATTGTGAATATTAAAATCGTTGCGATTTATTTATTTATGTTACAATATTAATTTTTTTATTTTTGTTATAATATTATTACACCTAACATATTTTCGAAATCAACCGGTTACCAATCATATTATGTATATAGATAGTTTTTACTTGAATTGTTTGAACAACTGCTTGCTATTATCGAGCGAAGGTAAGGTTTTCAAAAATGTAATAATAATTTATATTGTTTAATCGAATAAACCACTTATAATATAGTAATTCGAATTTGAGTAAGGTGTACCCATACCGTGTTGAAATAATATAATCCTGTAGAAAACCACGATGTCTTCGTGAAAACATAACGATACTTGCCCCTCAGCCCAGACACTTTGGATCCGGGATCGGTTTCTGGATTCCCCTGGACAGCCCGTTTCCTCTTATTATTATTATAATTTTTTTTTCTTTCGGTTTGCGGTTTAAGGCATCGCGGTCACCGTTACAATATGAAATACACAATACATAGGTCTATCATGGGAATCACGGGGTGAAGACAACCGCACGGTCGTCGTCGCAGTCCAAGGAGTTCTGTGGCTATCCAAGAATCTCAGATCCACTGGAAAACACCGCACTACAATACATTACAACACTTGCGGGGTGTGTGTGACGAGAAATGAAATAATTAGCCGGGTTTTTTCGACCACAAAAATCGTTGCACACGTCCGACACACAATCTCCGGCCGGCACACAGACAGTGTGATATCCAGTGACGGCGGCAAAACCGCATTCCTACCGCAACCGACTCCTCTATGCGACATAAGCAAGCATAATATAATATTCTTCTGTATAATATGTACAATGTCTAGGAATATCGAGTTTGCCCGTCTCGGATTTCATCCCTCTCGCCATCGCCATCCCTATTGTTATTATCATTATTATTACACGCAGATTGTTGTCGACCCACGCTTCTAAGTCTTACTTACTTAGACTATACTTTTTTGATAAGTTGTTGAACATGACTGCACTGTATAATCCAAGTAGCTTTTGTGAAAGCCTACAGTTTTTTTTTTTAGATAATTGAAAACCGCCTGTCTGACAAAATGTCTTATTTACAGATTGTACAAAAAAAAAATTATGAAATTAAATGGGAATAAACGTGTATATTGCTCTCCTGTTATATTATGCACGCATAAGTACATAATTTAAACACGTCGATATCGAATAATTGTTTTTTTTTTTTTTTTTACATTGTTGTCGTTGATTTAGCTTCGGATCGAAGGGTTCAGACAACCATTATGTATAATGTAGAGGATACAAAAAAAAAAAAAAGAGGGCAAAGGGGTTAACGCAATAGACCGCCTATGACGGTGGGTGGCAATAAAATCGCAGCTCCGTAGACAGATGTCTCTTAATAAACTTATCACGTCGGGGAAAAATATAATAATAATCACAATCACAATAAAACCAACAGTGAATACGTTTATAAAAAAAAAATAATAATAATTCTGTAGTTTTCGCAAGTGTACCTTGTCAAAGGTGGGTTTTTTAGCGGATTGAAATGCCGGACTGCACGCTGTGAGAGTCAAAGAGTTACTAATGCGATGACAAAACGTACCGGGGGTCGTAAGGGAAAGGTATATTTTCTCGGTCGGGGGGTTGTGTAAATAAATAGGGTAAGTATAAAAAAAAAAAAATTTTAAATTACTAATGTAATTTTACTGTTTCTTTTTTTTTTCACCTCCAGCTGAGAAATCCTTCCGGCGCGACGCACTCTTTAATCGAATCGTTATGTTTAACTACATTATGTGTGTCACCGATGGGCGTTTTTTTTTTAGGGAAATATAAAAAAGGAAATACTTGTATATATTATTTTACATAATTTTTTTTTTTACCGGACTACCGGTGCTATTGACGGAGTCGGCGGACACTACTAATAATCGCAAAGTGACCACTGCAATATTATAGGCGTGACTATAATATTAGCATGACGACAGATGACTATTGTTCACGCACAAAACACGAGTAAGGTCATAATAATAGCCGTGTAAATGTTTGAATAATAATAATACCTAATTAGCGAAACGGCTACAATAGACAGAGTGCAAAGTGTTGATATAACTAAACATCCAGTCGGGGTAGAGGAAGGTTTGTTAATTGCTAAACAGTCGGACAACGTGTACCTAGGTTAATTTATTTGAATAGGATAGATCAAACGCGAGCAATGAGTATGACCCTTGTAGAGGATTTTAGAAGCAGTTTGGCGGTGGTGATGTCTATTGTGTAGGCCAGACGAAAGGTCGCTGAGATTGAGGTGGCTTGTGTGTGTTAAGAGAATAGAATAAATAAAATGACTACATCTTCACCCCGTTTCGCTAACTTCTCTCGTCGTACTGGTTCTTGATTTAATTTGATTGATCAGAATTTCGGTCAGACGTGAGACGGCAGGTATTTGATTATTTTGCTTACTAAGCACTGCTTAGGGCGTTTTGTTTGTTTGTCAATAAAATACACACGATATTATATTACTGTCCACTCGGTCAATTTGGTGTCACTACACGGCTACTGTTGTCGAACGGAGTGTGACGTGTCGATATTTTGTCATGTTATTATAATAACTATATGACACGATACTCTCCGGTTTCACCCTATTAACATTCGCTAAACGTCACGGTCTAAATGCACATAAAAAAATAAAATAATAAACTCTTATTGTTTCTCGCGCGACGACAGACCGTGCGTTTGTTACGAACGAACAGCTCTACATACTCTACCACGGCCAAAACCAGTTAACACCCCGAGAGGGTGCGCAGGACATTAAAATAATAATATACCTATAAAAACGACAATGTCAAACGATTAAAAACAATCGGGGCACTCCCCTGCTTAATGTGTATAATTCGAGCACAGTTTTCACTAATTCCCAATTTTCCACCACATGCCTGGCCATAAACTACATAAAGAATGTCCAGCTCTGACTATAATATTATTGTAATTCAGGCGCAATACTCTGAAAGTGCATCCTTCGTGGGCACATAACGATATCCACCCGTTTCTTCTTTGGTCTACCTCTGTATCTTGAAAACCCCTTAACACTCATGTCCCACTAGTATTTCACTTTACCTATTCATTCAACGCTCCAAACCTTCTCACTCTGTTCTCTCCCAAACTTGCTCTTGTCCACTCATTACTTATCCTAATCACTCAGATCTCTTTCATTTGTCAATAGTACTTAAATGCATCTATTCTATTTATTTTATAACTTGTACCGTTTGGCAAGGCATAATAAATATTGTAAAAACATTCTGACACAACACACAGGTACACAGGCGGATAGGTTATTTTTTTACTTTTTTTTTTTTTGTAAACGCGCAACAAGAAATCATATTGTTGTTTGGCAGCGACATTTCACATACCTCTAATATTATTATTATTATTATTGCCTGCAGTGTCCGGTAGATTTACGGAGGGAAAAAAAATGTTGGCTTTATGCAACACTACTAGGTCCTGGTAGTGTAATAATATCTGAGTGTGTGTGTACAAACGGGAATACACCGTAGGGTGCGGCGATGCATAGACATGTGAAATCAAGACCCCGTGTATTATGTATAGGTACTTATACCTACCCCCGACCCGCCTATCTATATATTATATTATGTTGTCAGTTCTTCGGAGTAAATTTGTCAGGGCTGTCAAAAACACGAATATAATATTGTGTAAAGGAAACGCACACCTTTTCACGGGTAATTTTGCTATTAGGTACCCCCGGCGACTGTTGAGGGGGCGCGTGTTCTGCTTTTATCCAAAAATAATATCATATTATTACATTAAATGTGTTACACCGTGAATGAATGAAACCATTCATTTTATAACTACTGCACAGCGCCGCCTGATCCGGTCGTTTCAATTACCTATTAATAATGTCCATATACGTTCAAATAGCATACTTATTTTACTAATGTAATCTTGTATGGAACACACTCGAATGAGTGTACCTACATTGGGAAAACAGATTAGAAGTCGGATCTATTATTGACGGATAATTCATATATTAGGGTCATTTAAAGTAATGGAATAACTATAGATAAATAGTTAGGTCGAATGAATGTTTAGTTAAAACAACAATTTCACCTAAAAGTTCATATTTTGCATTGTATACTATCGCGAATAACAATTTTGATAAATTTAAGCCTACCCGCAATAAATGAATGTTAAAAATAGTTAACAAATCTAATGTGGACACTTTCTTGTAATAAACAAACAACATACCTAATAAAATCTATTTGATATCCAAAAAACGAACAAAGAAATTCAGGCCGAAAATTACCAGCGATAATTTAAGTCCATTAACTTTTGTAAAAAAAAAACATAATTAACTAACCGAGAAGACAAAACATAATAAAAAACATATTTAAAACAATTACACATCATTTTAAGTATTTTGTACTTCTATTTTTTAAGTATATATTAATTGCAAAATGTGTGTAAGTACCAAATAATATGTATACTGATTTGTTATCTTTGGATATCTTTTACTTCTCATACCAGTAATAATTTTGGATTTCGATTAAAACCCAACACGTTGGAATAGAAAATAATAAGAGTAAAACAACGTTAAAAAAAAATTGCTAAAAAAGAGAAACGGTTAGGTCATTGTGACGTTTACAAAGGACTTCCGATGTGTAGCTTTCAATTCGATTCGTTGACAATAGTCACACTATTGGGGTGCATAAACAAAATGGCGTCGTTTTATATATGTTATTCGATTCCTCCCCTCGTACAAAGGCGTTAAACCCTCTTTTCCGTCAGCAGCAGCAGCAGCAGCACCGACGGCGTATCGATCCGCATTCCCCTTGGCCGAAAGGTCTTCCCCCTCGAGAAAGAAAAGAGGGAAAAATATGGAAAGAAAAGGAAACCGACACCAGATTGTCGAGGGACCATCGTCTCGTATGTACGGCCATTGCGCTTTAAAAAATCCAGTACTCGAATAGTATAGCTTTTATGCAACGAAAGCCCAACACAACCCTTCCAATAGGGGTGGAAACTTTTCCTATATTTGCGCTGTCTGTCTGTTTGAACTTTACAATATTAGACTACACATACAATATAGTAAGGTAAGTAATTATAGTTTTAGGATAATTTTGACTAAGTAATGTATCTGATGTTGAAGTTTCCAAAGATATAAATATACCAATTTTTTTCTTCTATGCCAGGCCACTTAAATAATAATAATAACAACCGATTGAAATCCTTACCATTCCGCGTTCTTTTTCGAAATCGCAATAGCCAATGGTGGGCTGATGGTAGGGCGTCATGGCCGGCATGTTTGGAGTGAACATCAGTTGCAAGTTCGTCCCGGTGTTGGCAAAAGCCTGAGTGAAAACCAAAACAAAATAAACAAAGTTAGTCAAGTATTGTCGGCGAGGAAGAAAACAAGCGGCTTTTGACTTACAATGTCCACATGGCCTTCGCGACAACCCATTTGAAAACGATTTTGCCGTTCCTCGTGCGGTCTATCCCGGTAGCTAGTGTACCTCACCTGTAATATATGCCAAAAGAAAAAAAATAATTTTTAATTTTTGTACTTGTATTGACACGATTAGGTTAATATTGTTTTGGCGGTGTAAACGTTTACAAATCAAAAGCAATTTGGGAAAACAGGTCTAAAGTGCATGTTCGTCCTGATTCCCAAGCTTTTTTTGGGGTTTTTTTTTTTTTACTAATTTCATAACGTTTTTTTCTATAATCCTAATTAACGTAGGTACAGCTGTCTAGGAAAAAGTTAAACATTTTAAAGGATGTTACAACGACAATTTAAAACATGAAAAAAGATTTAATTAGAGCTTGTTGACAGAGACATTAAAAACTTTTCCCTTTACCAGAGTTACCGGAATTCGGCCAATATCCCGTCTTTGAATAACGCCCATCGATTATTGTTAACTTAGCTGTAAGAGCCGTACTAGGAATTTCAATTTTGATAAATTAACAACACCCAAATCGAATTACCCAAATGGCCTTATAGAGCTTTAGATATTATTGTTGAAACGCATTATTAATCAAACGATTCAATTTCATTAAAACGATTTCATTCTGTTTTAAAGTAATCAGTTAATAGATTTTTTTTATTATATACTAATTATTAGTATATAGCCTATCGGTTTATAATGAATTTAAAACAAATTAACGAATTCATAATTAAGTGTACATTGATCGCAAATCAATACATTTCAATAGTACTTGTACATAAAAAAAAATAAAAATACATTAATTCTGAAACCAATTTTAAGTACAGCAAGCACAAAATATTTTGTTTCATTTTGAGACAGCACACCCTTATTTGTTAAGGGGTTCGGGATAGGCAATTTTTCGCAAAATCTTTGTTTAAATCTTAAACTTAAGTGTGGATTAATAGATACATTTTTTATCAGATCACCACAGCAGCCCTAACATTTTTTTTAAAACATTTTTCTAATTAAGTAAATAAATAAATGTCATGTAAGATACTCAAAATATCAATTTTATATATTATAAATTTTTGAGATGTAAATATGTATGATTTTTTATATATATATATATATATATATATATATATATATATATATATATATTTTAAATATTTTATTGAATTATTTTTTTAGTTAAAAAATGTTTTTCGTTCAAAGCGGCCTTAGGAAAATAATATATTTTTTTAAAAACCAACATGCCCAAACAGTATTCATCCAAAATATAATACTGCGTTTAAACTTCCTCTCCATCGATGATAAACCGAGGTTTAAGCGAAAGTATAACAAATTACATCAACTTAATCTAGCCTATCCAGGGAATTCGTATTGAAATTAAGGAGACGGCCGACTTCTCTTGTGAGAGACTGAAAAACCCAATTTTTACTTATCTCAAACATTTTAATATAATTAATTATTCGACAAACTGACGCGACTACTATAATATTTATCATGGAACAAATGCTGTTATATACAGAGTGATCAACTTATCGCGAACTACTCAATATCGCACTGGGTTTAATAAGGAATTACATTTTTTCCAACTTTCTCACAGTTTTTTTTGTTTTTACCCACCTCTCAGTTTATTTTTTTTTGATAGCAAAACTTAAAAGGTAACTACTGGGTTTCACAATGCTGATTTTCGTTTTTCAATTTTTTACTTTCTACCATATTATACAACTATTATTCGTTTATTTCTCGATAGATAATAATAATTTCACCATCATATAATTTTATATATATTGAGTTTTTCTATGTGTACAACATGTCATTATATGGTTTTGACATTTTCTATTGTTGTAATAATTGTTTTTAAATTAAATGTTTAGTCAAAAATAGTTTTCTAGTCGTAAAACATACTATATCCATTACAAAAAAGAAATCGCCGTTATAATGATTTTATTTGCTATAACATAAGAAATTCACCTAACCAATCTAAAAATAATAATTTCAAAATCCGATTTTATATGCAATGTTTTTACATTTGGATTCGAAAAATCCGGATTAACATCGAATGTCGGATTTGGGATTCCAAAAAAAAACTGGGATTCTCCAAATTTTTCCTACCACTACTAAGATGTAGCTCGTGTAGATTTTTTTTTTATTTTCAAGTGGTACTCACGTCGCTCTCGCGGCTCAGCCGTTTGAACAGGTCGTCCGTCTGGAACTTGTTCTTCTGGTCGGGCACGACCCGGGGCATCTTGAAAGCCATCCTCGGCGGTCTTGGCATCTGGTGTTCGAACAGGCCGGGGCACATGGAGTTGAACGGCAACATGTTGGCCGAAGCCATCGAACCGAATTCGTTCATCATCAGCATGTTGTCGGAGACAAACAAAACGATTTAACGCGTTAGGTAGGTAGGAAACGCAAAGCAAAGCAAAGCGCCCGTTCGAGGGGGGTTCGATTTTGATAATGTTTCCCGTGCTGACACCGATCGCGTCCCGTTTGACACTGGCAGCCCGGCACCAACGGCCGCGCCACCGCCGGCAGAGTAGTCGGTCGCCGTCCGCGTTCACCCGGCCGGGCCAATGAGAAAACGCGGGCGTGTCGGAAACGCCTGTACCTACCCAGACCGTGTAACAGATTACAAGAATAATTATAACCGGAAAACGTTACACCCGGCCTTGTTATAGTGTATAAAATAATATACATACCTACATTACACCTACCTACTATAATATTACCGGGTACAAAGCTTTATGTTTGCATAATAATAATATTCTTTAGGAATAAAATGAATGCTGGGTACTCTTAAGATTGGTTAGGTGCATTTAATTCTTATATAGCAGATAAAATCGTTATAAAACGGCAATCATTAAAACAGGAAAAATGTGGAGAATCCCAGTTTTTTTGCGATCCGAAATCCCAACATTCAACGTTAATCCGGATTTTTCGAATCCATATATAAAAGCATTGAATATAAAATCGGATTATGAAATTATTAATTTAGGTTGGTTAGGTGCATTTCTTAAACACCTATAGCAGATAAAATCATTATAACGGCAATTTTTTTTTTGTAATGAATATAATATGTTTTACGACTAGAAAACTAATTTTAATTATAAACATTTATTTAAAAACAATTAAACAATTATTACAGCAATAGAAAATATCAAAACCATAATGACATGTTGTCGTTATATAGAAAAACTCAATCTATATACAGTTATATCGTTGTGAAATTATTATTATCTAACAAATAATAGTTGTATAATATGGTAGAAAGTAAATAATTGAAAAACGAAAATCAGCGTTGTGAAACCCAGTTACAATTTAACTTTCAAAAGTTGCTATCAAAAAAAAAAAAACTGGGAGGGTGGTAAAAACAAAAAAAACTGATCACATTACATAAAAAACCTACGTAGAGAAAAAATTAAATTTCTTATTAAACCCAGTGAGATATTGAGTAGTATATGTATATATTCACTTTGTGTGAATGAAATATAAGGCAACAGATTCTGAAAAATATTGTCATTATGTAATTGATTTGTCTATTTGTAACAACGGCGACGCATTATGAGTAAAGACCTGAACGTTCAAGCCTAATCTTATCCAGCCAAAATATACAATTTTAAACACAATTATTTTGACTTTAAAACGCTTCTGTCGATATTTAACATTTCCACCTTAAATTTATCTATAGATTAGCATCGAAGCGTTAATTTGAAAGTGATTTTGTTACCTCCCCGGGCCCAATGTACCTAATCCGGTCCTACTGTGCCAGCTTTGTTTTCTATTTAATCATTCAATTAAACACTTATAGGGGCCTCAAACCTCATTGCCTATACCTAATTACCGTTTTATAATTTAGTACCTATTTGAAACATAAAATAAGCAAAATTGAACAATTTCGTAGCTTTAATCACATTTTAAATTATATATTTATTCTTAAACGGCAGGATTGCATAAAAACATTCTCTACCTTACGCTTTATTGAAAAATGGGTTTGGGCCAGATTTTGGGCATTAGGCATGATTTTCAACTGTTATTTACCTGTTCATAATAATACTTGTTTTAATGATTTTATTTTCAATATCTATACAGTTTTATGAACTATAAAACGTAGGGACTTTTTGACGGTATAGTTATTTTCTAAGAAAAAAAAATAAGAAAAATTTAATTTTGAACAGCGCATTTAAACAAAAACATTTGATCAGATAACGGGAAATTTGTACACACCTTATTAGGTACACTAAGCTTCATAAAGCCCTGAAAATTATTCAGTCCTAACAGTATAATCAAACAAATTTAATAAGGCAACAATAACGTATAATGTATAATAATGTATTGACAAAAGTCCTTATATCGTACCTTACATTGGAGTTTTGATTTGATGCGATCACTAACGTTATGACTTGTTTTATATATATTTTTTTGTTATAAAGTTTTCAAAACATTTAAAAAGAAGTTTGTTTTCTACATTAGTGTACATGCCTAACTCGTACAGCCCACCCATTTTATATGTAGGCATTACGGATTAAAAAAAGCGAAACCTCCTTTTTAATCACACACTAGGTAGGATTTATAGTTTTATATTTCATACGCTATCTAGTTGTTATAAGTTTAACCAACGACAGTTTATAATACAGGCAGCAGATGGCGTGACAGTAGTAGGGCCACAAATCCAAAACGAAAATGTCTCTAAAATTCTCAACTTAACACTTTTTTGACAAAGCACTGACTAATTTTAAATAAAATACCTAACCTAACCATAATAGATTAGGTTAAGTTAGGTTAAGGTTGAGACAAGCTCATGACGCCCATTTTCGCATATTCATGTCAATATTACTAAGTACTGTAACAATAGTTTTGTATATTAAAAGAAAAATATATGTTAATTCTTAGTTATTACCATTAATTCAGTATTAAAAAATATCGACTTGGAGCTGTCCTTGTTTATTCTTTTTTTTAAATTATTTATCCTACACTATTTGAATGTAGTTTACCTGCCGAAAAGTAACTATTTAAATTACACAATACTTTGGCACGACGTGACTTGGAACCCGTTGACGAATTGAAACAACAATTCTATTTTTTTACCTAGGAAATATTAATTAATGTTGAAAATATGTTAGGTATGAATCGCTGAACCGATTTATTCGTGTAGCAACTCTATAGATCAGAAATCATACCTGGAAGGTACTTTATCTGGCCAAAAATTTAAAAAAGACACCCCTTCCCCATCAAAATCGAGAAAAACACCCAAAAAATGTACAAGTTTTTCAACTTAAAATTACGATGCTGTACATTAACTTTTTTTAAAATAGTCGAAAAAGTCCCAAATTTATATGGATTGTTCTTCAAACATAGTACTATCGATAAACATTAACAAACCAAAAAAATATCATACATTTTTTTCTTTATTTCACTTTTTCAAGCAAAGTTTTAGAGATTTAGATCTGAAAATTAGACCAAAGGTAGATCTAAAATGGAACTATAACATACAATTTTCTCAAAAATCTGTAGTCATTTTTTTTTTATTAAGGAAAAACACCAAAAATAGAGTAAATTTACACTTTGGTTGTAGTCAGTTTCTAGGTTGCTATGTGTGAGTGAATCGACAGTCAACAGGTAATGAAAATATTTTCATTATATTGTCAATTGCGATGAATGGGTAACTATGACAGTACATTTTTAAAGACAGACGATCAACCCTTATCGTGTCCACCCTGCTCAAGACTAAATATTAAATTTTAAGTACATTATTGCTGGTCCACGATATCTTCTAAGCCGCTATAACTGGTTTGAACATACTATCCACAGATTCGTTAATTTAAAAGTGAATTTATCACTTTCAGTTATAATAAAATCTGTATTCCTGTGACCTCTCCGCCCCCACTACGCCCCGACCCCACAGAACTGGGTTTTTTTCTTTTAAGTAGTTTGTGAAAACCAAAATTCTACTTAAATTTTTTTCTAGACATTATAACTCACTGTGATAAATAGTGAAAGCGAATACACAACAAGTCTGCTAGCTGTTATATAATATTGCTGGCTATGCTATACAAATTATTTAAATATATATATTTTTATAAAGCAAAATTCGATTATAATGTTGTACGTGATCAGAACCCGTTGAATCAAGGCACTTGGACTCTGCTCGTGTCTGTGTCTGTGTGATTGTGAGTGTTTTGTGTTAAGCGTGTTAAGCGTGTTATGTTATGTTTTCGCCATGTCTGAAGAAGCAGAAGAAGCGGCCACAGAAACGGTCACCGAACTAATCCGCCGGGCCCTGGAATGCCCGGTGTGCCTGCAGCTGGCGTGCCGGATCCGGTGTTGTTGTTTCCGCGGGCACACCGTGTGCGACCTTTGCTTCGACCGGTTGCTGGACCTGCACGAGCCCACGTGCCCGATGTGCCGGTCGCCGATATCGGCCACGCGCTCGACGGCCGCCGTCGAGACGGCCCTGGCGAACATCGTGCGCGGCATCAAGACCTCGTGCAGCTACCGGCCGCTCGGTTGCCGACAACTGGTGGCCATACCCGACGTGAACGCGCACGAGGCGAGCTGTCCGAACGCGCCGGACGCCAAGTGCTACGTGTCCACGTGCCAGTGGACCGGGACGCACGATCAGATCTATGAGCACGTCAGTTCCGACCACCCGGGATCGGTCGTCGCCGTTCAGGTAACATTATATATTATACTTGTAACCGGAAATGACGGTCTTGTCGTCCGCAGAGCAACAGATACACCGTTCCGGACGTCCGCGCCTTGTTGTTGCACCGCGTTGGCCGGCACAGAGCGTTCCTACTCAAGGACGCGCGGGATAACATGATGTGGGTGATCTTGTGCAGGGGCGTGCGCAGGACCGTGCGCGTGCACATGATGTTGGTGAAGACCGCGGCCCGGCCGGCGGACCGGACGCGAGCCACGTACCGCGTCAG
This sequence comes from Adelges cooleyi, assembly GCF_023614345.1. Classification (NCBI taxonomy): domain Eukaryota; kingdom Metazoa; phylum Arthropoda; class Insecta; order Hemiptera; family Adelgidae; genus Adelges; species Adelges cooleyi. Next base: position 3,193,460 of record NW_026095978.1, read on the forward strand.
CACGGGCGGAGATGTCGCGGACCTTTGCCGCGGACGGCGCCGTGTCATGCTGTGGGACAGGAACGTGGCCGAGAACAGCAACGAGGCCTTGGCGTCGATACGTGGCCTTGTCGTGCGCCAGAAACAGTACAACACTTCGTTGACCATCTCGTGGAACATTAGATGAGCACATACTTCGATGAACCAAATTTTAATATAAATGTAATATAATGTGTCGGATAACAATATATTATTGTCTATGATAAATAGTTTATTGTAACCCACAGCAAAATAAGCAAGTAATTTTACTATTATTAGTAACCATAACAGCGTTATTGCAAGTCGTTTCTCTTCTGATTCAATTAGCTACGACAATGTTACCATTTTAAACTTATAATCTCAACCCAGGATTCCATTAATCTATTTATATACAAATTAATGTATGTTTGTCTGTATGATATTGAACGGTTTTACATTTGAAACCATCTCCAAACATTTTTTTTTTATAAAACCAAATCAATAGCTATTAATTTATGTATGGAAAATTATGAAGAATCCAAATATAATTATAATAATATGTTGTTACGATGCAGTGCGGTGAGTGGATAGTTGTATTGTCCTATTTCTATCATTACTATTGTTATTATAGTAATTATTCCTAGTATTATTGCGTTGATTATAAATATAAACTTAGTGACAAAAAGCTTGACCTTATTAAATAATGAGGATAAAGTAGACTAACTGAGATCCACGTTTTTTAGGTATCATAAACAAAAAGGACATTTGATTAATTGATTTACAATTTAGGTAAGCCTAGTAAAAATTAATTCAATTTTTTAAGTTTCAATTAATAATAAAATGGACACCAATAAATAATTAGAAAACGCTTTTTTAAATATATTTCAAACGCTTCGATGCGAAACTGTATGATGATAAAAATATGTATTAAATAAAAACAATTTGTCTGTCAATAAATGTGTTGTTATCGATTTTCAAAGAAGGGGTAAACTTTTCAAATTGTTGGCCACTTAGCTCAACAGAGTATTTCAGGTACGATTTCTGATCTATAGACTTACTATCTTTGCTTGCTCGGGACATTTTAAAAGGGTCAAAGAAGTGAAATATACTCAAAATGCGTAAAAAAAGTATATGAGTAACTATTATCACATTCATCGAACAAATTTAAATAATTTCAAAATATTGTTTAATATATTTTTTTAACATGTACTATAACGATGTTTTGATACTAAATGTAATGGTAAAAACTGTCATTAGTAAAATTTTGTTAAAGAACGGTTTTAACATTGGGAATAATTTAAAACGTGCATTTGGTAAATATCATTTTTGAAATATTAAATTTCGCGCTAAAACGTCATAATAACATATTCGAAAAGTTCTATACTTTTACAACTGTGCTTATAGGCAACTGGAAATATTATTTTAAACTCGAAAAGTATTATTGAAAAAATATGACAATGCACTAAAATATTATGTGCGCCAAAAGAGAATACTTTTAGCGTCAGTATACAATTATTCAAATTTTGCCGCCATTTTACTACCGCACTTAATGGGTCTTTGGACGACGCTCGTTCGGTTTTACCTCCACGGCGGCTTACCCCCGAGGCGGTTTACCTCCACGGCGGCCAGAGCGCCTCCACGCGGTAAGCACCGCAATGACGATTGACGATAACAAACGGACGTTACGTTCAAACTACGCCGCTGGCCGCCATATCGCTGTCGATCATTGTTTACATTTTTCGCGGCTCGCAATAAATGTGGTTTTCGTTCGGCGCGGCGCGCTCCAACTTGGTGATGAACATAAAATATTGTTTTGCGTTTTTCCGTACTGACAATTAAAATACCCGAATTTATCCAGTCGACAGTCCGACACCGAACACCGTCGGCGGCCGGTCAACGTTATTAATGCGGTTACATCTCGGACAATGTGAGTACACCGTCGTTTTGTGTATTGGTCACATAACAATATTATGTCCATCGCATACAACAACAGTGTGCTTATAGATTAATAGTAACAATTATTTTAGCGTAGCACTGTTGTCTATTTTGAACATCCAAAAACCACTCTTGAGTCTGACAAACGAAATCTCTAATCGAGAAGCAAGTCGGTCTACTCGGTCGAGTTAGTCGGCTCGGTCGTTGATAACACGCAAGACGGTGCCGACGAATAGACCTTTAAGGGTTTCACGTTTAAACTTACTTTACAAGTCTTTATTTTTTGTTCTACATCAGCACAAAATGTGTTTTTTTTTAATGCCGATTATTTATTCAAATATCTGTTGACTCTTCTAGTTCAATAATTAAAGCTGTTTGAACACATAACTTAAATAATTACCGATGAAAGCTTGTATAATGATTGTACCTAATCGTGTTGGTTTATTTTGACTAAAGTCTAATGCTCTAAAACACGTCCGGTCACTTTTCCGTAATACTAAAAAACCTACCGACAAAAAAGTGTTAATGAAGATATTTTCTTTTCGTTAACATCGGTAAATCGACTGAGTGTGTACCTCGGATGAGTTTAGATCTTTATTGAGCATTTCAAATTTTTACTGTAATATTATATATATATATATATTATACTTTGTCCGTGTAGATAACAATGAACGCCGCAGACACATCTGACGCTTTGGACTTGACCAAAGAAAATATAAGACCATTGAGACAAGGTAGAAAACCTACACAACTAGAAACGGCTTTACAAGCACAATCTAATACTGAAGTTCAACAGAAATTGAACAAGGAAAAAGAGTATGTCTCGTTTTGGAAATGTTTTTGAATTTCGATGAAAAAATATAAATGTTTTTTTTTTTTTTTTTGTAAATAGCAAATATGAACACGACATCCGAACTTACGAAGGAGAAGACCCGTTGGCACCTCGTTTTGAATATATCAAATGGCTAGAACAAATGTATTTAACACACGGACCCGACAGCAATTTTTGGCCGCTCATAGAAGAAACGGTGCAAAAGTTCAAAGACGATGCAATGTACAAACAAGACCCGAGATTCATTCAAGTCCTGATAAAATTTGTAAGTAACAATCAATAACCACGTGAGAAACGTATGTACTTTTTCTTCAACTCAATTTATGTTTAGATTGAAAATCAACCAAATGCCGTCGAACTGTATCAAACCGTGTACAATCAGGGACTGGGCACGATGTGTGCAATGTTTTACCGCGCTTGGGCCGATCTTTTGGACAGGTACAACGATTTTAAACGAGTGGATCAGATATTCTTGCTCGGAATACAATCAAGAGCAGAACCCATTCAGGAACTCGAACAAGCCCACGTGTGAGTTACATTGTGTTTGTTGTTATAAAAATGTAGTTTTGTCTATTTAAATTTTTTGTCTGTCAATTTTCTAGACAATTCCAGCTAAGTGTCGCCAGACGAATGATAAACGGTGAGTTGCAGAATGACGACGACAAAGGCAACGAGCCGAACAAGAGACAAGCTTTTAGCGTTTTGAAGAAGGGCGAAACTCACACTGGAACCAGACGCGGTGTGGGTGGTATCTTGGGAAAAGTGCCGCAAAACGGTAATTTTAACGGAAAAACTTCGGCTTTAAGAGTTTTTGAGGTAAATGTTAGGTTTTGTAATGTGTATCCTACAATTCTTATAGGTAAACAATTTTCTTTTGTTATGTAGGACAACGATGAAAACGCATTACTTGGCGTGGACAACAACAATTGTAACCTGGCTACCAAGGGAGTGAACAAGGAGAACACTGTGAAAGCTGGACCATGGACGAAACCTAAGAGCAGCCGTTCCAAAGCTGGCCCGAAACCATTACCTTCAATAAACTTTGAAGGTGAAATTAGTACATGATGTATTATTTCAAGTGAATCTTTTCCATTATTTAAAGTTAATATTTATTTTTCAGTTCACCAAGACAACAATACGGAATGTGTGACAAAACTAAACGGCATAACCGTGCCAAATGCTTTGCGGAGTATAAAAAACCATGCAAACCTCACGTGTCCTGTTGCTGTGTTTGAGCCGCCAGATCCCACTAAGCGTCCGATGTATTGCAAAGACAAAGTAAGTTTTAAAAAAAAATACCTCCCAACACGCATCGTTCTTTATGACTAAAAGTGTTACGATTGCTTGTGAAAAAATACTTTTAATTGTGTCGTAGGTAAAAATGTATGAACAATATTATTTTGCATTAGGTTTATGCAGCCGGAAGAGACATCCAGATCGAAGAGATAAGATACGAGATTTACCTGAAACAGCTTAAAGAAAAAAAAGAGAAAAGTGAGTATTTTGACTTGTTAAGTTTCAAATTAAAAAAAAAAAAAAAATTGGTAATGGTTGCATTATTTAAATAAAAATGGAAATAGTTATTAAAATTAAAATTGTATTTGAATAATAAGTTGAATGCAATTTACTAACATGTTTTCAATTAATCATTAAAAAAATGTATACAAACATATTTAAATGACAAACAATTTTTAATTTTAATTCTAAATAATCTTATTTCAACAGATTATTTTAAGTTAAATAAAACTGTATTTCAAATAACTTGTTTTTAAATAATTATTTGTTATTTAATTTTTAAAAAAGAACTTGTGTGATTGTTTTAACATTTGTCTATTAATTTAATAGTGTTAGCTTCCCAAACCAACAAATCCCCATTGAGGGTCAAAGTTAAGTCTCCGGTCAAAGTCGTGATTGAAAAACAACCATTGAAAAATGTAATTCAATTTGACGACGACAATGAAAAAGTTTCAGCCAACAAAGTATGAAATATTTGTAATATTTGTTATAATTATCGTTTGACGCTAATTTTTTTTATGTTTAAAAAAAAATATAGGCTCCTCTTCCGCCATCACATCGAATGGAGTCTGACCCTATGTTGAGTCAGTCGTACACGGTAAACACGAGAGTAGCGATCGATCTGGTACAACAAATGTGGAACAGTCCGTGTGAAGGTTGTTATAATATTTTTTTTGTTTACTCCCTTTGCTTATCATTAATTATAATTTTTTTTTAAATTTCAGATAAACTGGCAAAGGTACACGATGTGCCGAGCGGTATCAATCAAGTGCCATTTGCAGGATTTAGTGGAAACAAAAACGGAGCCCATTCGGAAAACCCTACAAATTTTATGGTTTACGAAGACAATGCTCCTCCTGCATCTGCACCGACGGAAAACCAGAAATTTAGTGTGTACAGTGACGACGATGTCGTTAGTTCAAACAAAGTTGAAACTAAAAAAAATATTCCGGCCAACATAAATGTCTATGTCGACGACGAAGAAAGCGCTGCGCCGGCTTTGACCAAAAAAGAGACGTTTACTGTGTACAGTGATGAAGTCGAAACGAATAATGAAATTCCCGCCAACTTAAAAGCTTATGTTGACAACGATGAACTTGCTTCTAAAAAAGATGACGTCCAAGTATAACAATTATTAAACGTTTATATTAATTTAAATTTTCAGTTATTATCTCTTGGTGACATTTGTTTTGTTGTTTCGTTTCAGACTGACGACGACTTGACTTGTTCGACTAAAGCTTTTATTATGGTTTTGCCAAGTTCCACGCCATTGAATACCGGCGAGTCAAAAACCAAAAAAAACACTGGAAACGCCCTCAAACCGCTCAGGTAAATTTTGTAACTCTTCAAAATAGTTGATACCAAACACACATTAGTCAAAGTTTATAATTTTTTTTTTTTTTTAATTTTATCGTAGAGTATTTGATGAGGTCGAATCTAAACAATCCGAAGAATATCCAGTGGGAAAGAACCTCAGCATGATACTGGAAGCGTCCAAAGAGCGCAACAGCAGTAATTCGTCGGGAATTTCTACTCTCACGTCGACTCTGAAACCGTCGGTACAACCCACCAAAATCGAATTTGGTAAAATATAAATCTAAATTGGATTTTTAAAATTATGCAGCTTGCTGAATTTATTGTTGATTTTTGCAGGAGACAACATCAATCCATTCGACGACGATTTGATAAATAAATTACTCAAGGATGTGGTGAGATTTCCCGAAGAAAGACATTTAGGCGGATATTCTGAGATCGATACTGACGTACCGAGCATGCGGTCTGAGTTCAAACTAGGTAACCAAGCTGTGACAGAATTAAAAACAAAAATAATTTGTTAATCCGAATTGTTTGCGTCGATAGGATCCACAAAAATGTCATTCCTCACCGAACTGGGAAAAGGAACGTACGCTCGAGTGGTCAAAGCTCGGCCCGAAGGCGAGGGCGCTGCTGAGAGAGCGCTGAAACTACAAAAACCGGCTTGTGCTTGGGAATGGTATATTGGCAAAGAAATTCAACATCGTCTCACCGAATCGGACAAAGTAAACCAAACGCGTTTTTAAATTTAAACTACCGATTGTTTTTTTTTTTTTTTAATTTTTGTCCTTTACAAATGTTTTCAGATTGCTTATTTCGTGAACATGGACTACATTTATATGTTCAACAACGGATCTATTATATCGATGGAGTACGCTATGCACGGAACTTTATTGTCCGTCATCTTGGCTTACAAACAAGCGATGGTGAATTAAAAAATAAACTAATATTGATAATCGACAACGAATTAATCGCGGTTTTTACTACGTTTACAGTACAGACCCATTCCGGTTACGGTGGCGGCTCTTTTCGCTTCTCAAATCACGTCGGCGGTCAAGTACTTGCATCAGTGTCAGATCATCCACGGAGACTTGAAACCCGACAACGTCGTCGTCAAGTCTTTGTAAGTCTTGTTTGGTTTTTTTTTTTGTATTTACAGTTTGCAAGGTATAAAAAAACTAATGCTTATCATTGTCTTTTTATGTCAAAGGCCAAATTCATCGATGCGTCCGTGTGTACAACTCATCGACTTTGGGCGTAGCATTGATATGACTTTGTTGCCGGCCGGGACAACTTTTACGTATGCGGTGAAAACGGCCGATTTCGTGTGTCACGAAATGAGAGAAAAGTCACCTTGGACGTATCAGGTCGGTTGGGTCGAACGATCAGAGAACGTTGACAAAAACTGATAATAATTGTTTTTTTTTTCACTTACGACAGACTGATCATTACGGGTTGGCCGGTATTATTTACATGCTTCTGATGGCCGAATACATGAAGACCACAAAGATCCGCAAATCTTGGGTCCTGATGAAACCATTGCCAAGGTAAAATAATTATTTATTTAACAAAACGTTACATTGGCCGTTCCTTTATTTAATTTTTTTTGTTTCACTCCAGATATATGGACAAAGACTTGTGGTGCAGTATTCTGACAAACTTGCTGAACATCGAATCGTGTAAGAAACAACCCAATTTAGACAACATCATCGTGCAGTTGAACAAATATTTGTCGACCCAACAGAAAGTTATGTTGAATCATCAGTTTGCCAGTTTGAGGAACACTCTTCAAAACCATTAACGAGACAAAGGTTGACGGTCCGTTGCCAAAACATTACATCGTAGTTGTTAGGGTGGTTGAAGACATTTGTGAATTTTTCAATGATTAATTTTATATTTACTCTTAACTTTATCGTACTTTTTTGTAGTGTTATAATGTTTTAACATATTTTTTTATATTGAATGTGAATAATTCTGTTCTAACTTTTTATGATAATTTTCGTTTTTTTTTAATCTCCCTATTTTCCTTTAAACTACGTATATAACGTGAATTGGAATAATTTTTTTTTTTTTTTGATGATCAAAAGCATGTTAACTATTTACTTAAAAAATACATGTAATTTTATATTTATATATTTATAATTTTATGTCAAAATCGAGTGTCATAAAATCTTTTATATTATTATTTAATTAATCAGTGCAACTAAAAGTAAATCTCATATTTTAATAATAAAAGATTTATTAACGTTATTGTTATGGTAATTATTCGAGTCGTCCCAGGCAAACGCATTCAAGTGATAAAGAGGTACGTTTATTATCCAAAATTGAATTTAAACCATTAATGTTTTATTCGTTTATAGATATTTGTTGACTTAAGGTTTTTTCAAATAACTTTTTATTTGAAAAGTTTTGTCTGTAAAGTATAATTTGTTTAAAAAAATTTCATTTAACGGCATTTAATATATGAATTTTTATTTTAGTTGATTTTTTTTTTATATTATTATTATTATAAGTTTTAGCCAGGTTTTTATTTGAAATTTCTAAAACGATAAAATGAATTTTTTTAATTGTTTTGCCATAATTTTAGAAATAATAAAATGAATACGAGCATTTTAGAAAATCACTTAAAAATTGTTTTATTTTATGTAAAATTTGGCTGTTTTTTGTTTACCTCATGTGACTAGTTTAATTTTATAAAAACAGACGAGATTTGTCACATCAAATATGTAAAAATAAATTAATAAGGTGTCTTGAACAAGCTGGGCTAGACGTTATCGATTTTCGTTGGCTAAAAGTTGTATTTTATTTATTAAACAGAAATGAATAGGAAGATATAGTATTTATGATTTATCTTCTGATCACTTATGTCCAATCCGATCCAACACGTAGACTAAAATTTTTAAAAACAAATTTAACTCGTTACATATTTTATTTTACACATAAGTTATAACATTATTTCCTGACAAAATAAAAAAACAAAACGATTTTTTCAAACATGGCAATTTTTTTTATATTTTAAACCAAAACTAATTTGTAAAAATAAACTTTTTTGATCGTACAACCAAGGGGGGGGGCAATTGCTCCCCCTCCCCGTTCACAATAAAAGTATCAAATATTCCAGTTGTAGTTAATTGTGACTAAAATTTTGTTCATGCAAGTAATCGAGAGAGGGTCGTTATTGTATTTACCATGAACATTTAATTATTTTTCCATATTGAAAACGGCATTCGAGGCGCCACATTTTATCTACAACCGGTTATTTATGGGGTTTGACACAGTACACATACAAAGATATACGATATGACCTGCTGTATTCTACGATTTTTCGATAACACCAGCCACCAAGTCGATCTAATTTTAAATTAATATGCCGTACTACAGTGGTTTTATCGCTGCTTGCCGTTAGTTTTGTTTTGACAGTAGTTTAATTTATTTTATAAGAAAAATAATATAAAGTTATTATATTATGGTTTATTTGACAAGAATTAAAAAAAAAAAAAAGTATTGTAGCCAAGTTATCGCTATATTTGTTGGACCCCGTCTCACAAGTCGTGTTTTGCGGTGACCAACATAAGATTTTACTGAATCATCTAAAATCAATCAAACCTAAAAAAATCATTAGTTTATTAGTTAATCTAGTGCCTGATCGGCCTTATTGCTTCCGCATCGCATAATATTATCATAGTGTATTCGTGGAGGAAAACCATCCTCTAGGTAACAATAATATGTTCTACTGTGTAGTGTTTATATTATTTGCTTGATCCTTGTGTCCTTGTACGCGTATAATACTATATAACATTTTTGAAAATCGTATATTTTTCAGGACACGAGTAGGTATAATATACCTAAATAATATAAACCTTAAAATAATTATTACCTTATAATTTAACTTTTTTCATAATTATTTCTTGTCATCTAACATCGTTTGTATAATTATTATGATTCTCGTCGACCTATTCGATGTTTTTCCTTGACAGACTTGATCTTCTTCATGTTCCTCTTCTATCGAAGGTGGGAAATCGTCATGGCTATATTATGTTCTTTGTCCTTGGCTGCACTGAATAGTTTTATAAAAAATTCAATTATCAAGACTATTTTTTTCATTGGTTTGGCAACGCCGCATTGTATTTTTATGATCTATGGCAAGGACCGAGTCAGCGGTTTACCGTAGTTACTAGCATAGACAAGTATACTAGTCTGGTTACTAGTCTGTACTCTGTTTGTCATCGGTCATTCTGTTTTTGTTTTATAATTTCTCGATTTGTGTCAACTCCCTTTTTTCGGAATTCATTAAATAAGAACATTTATTTCAATAATTACAATAGCGTATTAATTAATAAATTATTTTAATATGAATATTCTCACAGACAATATTAAAAACCGGAAGAAGTAAACAATTTTGATTTTCGAGTCATTAAATGTTTGATTTGTCGGAGCACCTTTATGTTGACGCAACTTGCAAGTATTACCTACCTATAATTTGCACTACAATTGTATTTAAAATCAATATTATTTTCAACAATTATGATAAATATTACTACACCTAGGTATAATTTCATTTTTATTTTTACTCGTACTTGGAAGTATTTAGATTCAAAAAGAACATTGTCAATGGCGTACTTTCTTTTTGGCTTATGCTAGTATTGTACCTATGTATGTTATACCTTATTTGGCTTTGAATGCGTATCACGGTAGGCTGACAGAGTTACTTAAACAAAAACCTAAGTAAATGTGTCACAAGTCAAGACCAAATATTATGTTTACATATAGCTATTGCCTGTTTTTACAGGCCTCGGTTATCTGGTAATCAATATATTATATTTTATTAAGATTTGTTTTACTGTGATGGTGTATTTGTTTTAAATCGATTAACGAGAGAATAAAATATGTAGTTTTTTATTTTTATTTGACTGCAAATACAGTAGATATATCATGATCGGGTTTATGATGTCGCGCCGTCATAAAAATACCAAAAATTATATATATATATATTTATTGATTAAATATATCTTAAAAAGTCAACATGTCTTTGAAGTATCCATTATTAGTATATTTCATACGAGTTACGACTTAATTTGTCAAAAATCAAAGAATTTTCATTTGAAAAAATAGATAATATTATGCTCTATAATTGGTCGATGTTTTTATTTATTTACGTACAGTTAATAAAAAATATCGCACGTATTAAATAATTACTCATCTAATAGAGAATAGTAGTCGTATTGGTAAACCTTATAGTTAAATAATATTCTTTTTAAGAGGGCGGGCAGTACTTGGACTAGGATATGTTGAAAAATGTCCGTCCAGCACGCGCTATCTGTTTGTCAATAATTTGGCCTATTCTTGATTAAGTACGTTGCAAGACGTGAAACCAATTAGGAAGCACACAAATTATTGCGTGGGCTCTACTTGTGTAAGAATACTGAAAGACAAGCCACCGGTAAGCACACTACGTAAATTTGATTGTAAGTAAATTGTCTATAATGGTAGTAATTTTAACCAAACAAAAAAAAAAAGTGCGAAAACACTATAATTTATAATTTGCTTGAAATCGACGCATACATTATATAATTAAAGGCCCCAAAGTTTGTACTTAACAAATAAATTGTATTTAAAATTGTACAACAAAAAAATTATGTGTAGGTAATGATTTTGTAAATTAATATACATACAGATATGTAAAACACGATCATGATATTCATAATGTATTTAACAAGTGATTATAAATGTAGTTATTTGTATTATTAATTATTTACATAAAAAATACGGCAATACCAATTATAACTATTGATTATAAATATTATAGAATATAGATAGCCCACTGGCATGTATTTTTTGCTACGCGTGAATTGTTGCCGTTGTATACAAGCTATACTGTTTGGCGGCAGATACCCTGATATTATTTATAGTCAATGTTATAACTAAATTCTGAATTATTGTTATTTTTTAACAATATGATAAGTGTTTGAATATCTTGGTAAAATATAACTTAAACGTGGTTCTGGGTGATCATTTTTTGGTAAACCATCAATATCTCGTATGGTTTAATAAGAAATTTTTTTTTAGCATGGAACATCATGCTTTAGCCTTGGCCCCCCAGACCATATACTGATTTAGTTAAGTCTTTATACAATATTTGTTCTCACCAGTTTGACCTTTACTCGTACTTATGGGTTATAACTTAAATGCTAAACTATACTTATATGTTTAGCTTAACTGATGAGAACGGGACAATAAACATGTATATATTTAAGTGTTGATATTAAATAATATTTCCGTAATTGTTAAATTACCAATACGCTTAAAACACCGTGAGCCCATTTTGTTTTTACCACTGTACTCTTAGTTTACTAGGAGTAACTTATTTATTTTAATAGTACCCTATTTCTTACTGAAATCAAACTTTTCTGGTGTCAAAGACAACAGATAACAATATTACCGATATGACTAGGTATTTTTGGAGTGGAAAATTACATCATGTAAATTTGATTTTTTTTTCATAATTAATTCTTACAGAGAAGAGATGATAATTTGATACTCTGTATTTTAATTTAAATAATAATTTTACACTAATCTTACCAATAGTGCTTGGATATATTTTCTCTAAAATGACTTTGTACTTCTTACGCTTGCTGACATGATAAACTGTGTTCAAGTTACAAATTCAAAGTAATTACAAAAAATAATTACACAATTACAAATATTATTTATAGCACAAGGTATAAGGTTAACATTGAAAATAATTAAACAACATAAATATACACGACACAATTACAAAAATACAAATATTATTTAAAGCACAAGGTATAAGGTTAACATTGACATGGATTTAAATTTTAGACTACCGAAGTAGATGAAAATTATTACACGTTGAATATACATTAATTATTGTACAAATTAAATACACAGTTGACAAATTACTAGTTTACCAACACACCGTAAACAATAGAATGTTGGTAGTACCTATGCAATTCATTTCACGTTACCGACAGACTGTGCACCTCGTTTGCGACATATTTTAGATAATGCATCTACTTCTTTTTGTACATTAAAATAAACATGTCATATGGCTGGGGGTCAACTTCTAGGAAATGACAGGGAGGTTCTGTCTTTCATATAACCCTTTCTCCCGGATAATTATAATAATTTATTACTGGTCAAGATCGATGATCTTTTCTTCTTTATTAGAATACGGACGACGTCCTTATCTTTCGAAGCCGGTTCGTGTTGGCTTTCCGACGTACGATCATTATTTGTAAAATTATAAACATCATATTAGAATTAATAGACGATTCATATGAAATTGCACAGAGATTTTTATTCAAGTCGGGTCTGGTTTTATTCCAATTGTTTTTTTATTTACTTGATTTACGATATTAACAACAATTCCCTGTCCCACACGAGCTAAGACAATTTTTGCCATCACCTTTCTTCCCTCTATCTTGTTTTAGGTATAGCCAATAAAAACACATTAACTTAAACTTGTCTGCATTTCCTTTAAAAGAACTCAATCTATTTACTATAGTAATTTGTTAGCAAATTACATAGTCCAAATTTTTCATGGTTGTTGATGATGGTAGAGTTTGAACGTAGAAAAAACAATTTATTTAAAAACAGTAATATTTATAATATATCGTTTGACCATATGTAAATTAATTACATAGCAAAAAATGGCCGCTTTTTTTTGTTTTCCCGTCGGCGTTTCTTCGCTGCTGTTTTTTGCCCTTTACCCTTGGGTTTTGACGGTACTGGTGTCTTGACTAACTGAAATTATATGTAGAAAAACAATTTGTATAAAAACAGTAATGTCTGAAAGTTAGTGACGATTTTGTCATTTTTAGTATGGGCACCAACTTGTTATAAAAAAGCGTAGTAAAAAACAGTAGACACTGTCGAAATGGTCGAAACAAACGCCAAGAGAAGACCTAACCCGAATATATTTCTCGAAAACATATAGCTACCATCGACGTGCTAACCCTATTAAACGTGTACGATAAAAACTTATAGTATACACAGTACACACTTACCCATTAAATATAATATATATAAAAGCAGAATAATTATGTCCCATTTTTAGTTTTTACAGAATAAAAAAATTCACAATAATACAGTATACACAATATATATGACAATAAATAAATTGTTCGTTCACAAAATATATAAATTGATAAATAAAGGATAAAAAAAATATGAAGATAAATAAATATAAATTTTAAAAATTTCACAACAATACAATATACACAATAGATGACAATAAATAAATTGTTCGTTCACAAAATATATAAATTGAAGAGAAAAAGTTATAAGATGACACAAAATAAATAGGTACACAATTTTACAAATAATATAAAACAACATAAAAAATCTACATAAAGTACCTAACAAATTGCCATCCGTCGCCGTTCCGCGCATTAACTGTTATTTTTTCACACCTTTATCTTAAAAGTTTATAAAACCGTTCTTAGAAACACAACTCGATTCGGTGTTTTTATTTTCTTTTAACAAACCTATAATACCGACTCAATTTTGTTTAGATATAGCCAATAAAAACACAAAACTTACGCTTGTCTGCATTTTTCTTTAAAAGAACTCAATCTATTTCCTATAGTAATTTGTTAGCGTGAGCAGATTGTTTTAATTTTGTAGACCGCTGTTTAATTTTATGGGTCCGACTACCAGTGTTATCCATTGGAACAACTAACGTTAAAAAATAAATCGCCAAGAAAAATTGAAAAATTATTATTTATTAGCCGTTATTTACAAAAAGTTTTATAGGAAATACTATTTTGCAATCAATATAATATTATTAGAACATTTGTTTTATAATTTTATATTAATTTTCGTGTCATGTATTCTGCCCTTGGTCTTCCTCTTGCAATGTGATATAAAATGATAAAATAAATGTTCTAATAATATTAATTGATTACTTGTCTTGTTCGTCTAGACACCTCGATCCATAATACTATCGCCATGGTCAGCTTGGATGGGTGTTTCAATTCTATTTGTACAATTATAAACATATTAATATTAATAGTTTCCTGAAATTTATAACTGTTAGGTTACTTAGCCGAGTTCCTAGGCTGTTGGTATTCTTCTTCGCAGTCAAGTGACCGTTTGTTACCTGCTTTGTTATCAGCCTTTTGTAGACACAAGTTTTCAGTTTAAAGACACAAGTTATAATAATAATGTTTTATAAAGAGTAGGTATTTTATATATTTTCAAACAAAAGATTTACACAATAGGATATAATAAATAGTTATAAGGACGCAGGAGTTTAGTTATTTAACAATTACACAACAATATATAGTTTTCACAAAAGACAAAAAAATAAAAGTACAAAGATACAAAATGAAATAATAATAATCAGAATAAATTGTTTAGGTACAAATAATAAATAGTATATATTTTTAATATTATGAAATTTCATAATTTGTCGTTACTTACACCCGGTTTTATTATCAGCTATATAATAATAATTTATTTTTATGCTCCACTTATTTGAAAGTGAATCGGTATACCAATATATTTTGTTGTACACTTGAGAGTTAAGTTATTTAGAGGTACGATCGCCTGTTAAGCTCCTCAGGCGACATAGAAAATATTTAATAGAGACTTTAAGAATATTTAAGTGTAGATACGGCTTGGCCATCCTTCTTAGGGTCCACTAATTTAACCCTATCGACTGTCGTCAAACAGACACGTTACAGTACATAATATTATACATGTAAAGTAAGCTACATAATAGATGTATCAATTTTTAATGTTATTTATTAGTTTCAAATGATAAAGTTGTTCTTACCTCATTCCAAATGTGTTTATATTTATTATCAGTTCAAATCAATTTCAACGACGCATTCTTGGCATGATAGGTAACTTATTTATGATAATTTTAAAATTATATTTCATCAAATTTTATTTTTTCTATAATTTTGAATCTAATTACGATTTTATAAAAAACTACACAATTAATTTTGACCGATTAAACGAGTCTTATATAGGTAATAACTATGTCAAATGGCTTTCAATTCCCTTACCACGCTATAAGTAACCCAGGAATTATTTTTGAAAGGTTAGTAGTACCTACAATATGATTAATTGATTATAGTATAAATAAAAACTAAAACAGTTGACCAAATTCTATTAAAAAAAAAACAATGTTCTCAATTATTTTTATACGGAAATGTATTTCAATGCATAAATGTTATTAAAACGAATGCTTTATGCTTCATTAATTTTTTACTCAGAAACAGATTTATATTTTATTTGAATCTTAACTGTAGGTTTCTGGAAGAAATGTATTTTAAATTGACTAATTCCTGCCTGTTGTACATAACCAGGCGTGTCTTTCCCCAGACGTATATGTTTTATTGGGATATTTATGTTTCATAGAAGACCAACAGCTAACGTCATGTATTCGTTAACTATGTAAAAACTAAAAAGTGACCGGTTTAAGATGTCAATTGTAATTTTTAAAAATATTATATTACTTTTTTTGTTAAAAATTGTATTTTGCCTTGAAATTATTGTATAATATATTGTTGATTATAGAAGACAGACATAGTATACACAGGATATACTTAGGATAAGTAAAATACGCATGTTACAACAACAACAAAATTATACATTTAGTACAATATTATTTTTAATAAACACAATACAACATTAATTAGTTTTAAACACAGATCAATAATATAACAGAGAAAACAATATAACATATAACACAATATTAAACACAGATATATACGAAAAATGAAAGAATTAATAAAAAAAAAACATAGGGGTGACAAAACAATATAGTAAATAGATAATAATACAAATTTGTTCAAATTGACACACCCATATTATACATAGTTCAATAAATGTTACATTTTAGGTATACACCAAAATATTATTAGAAATTCAGTGCAGTGTAATTACTTACCAGTAATCAAGTAACAAATAACACAGTTCTCTATTCAGTGTATGAGTTGTCCATAGCGTTTAGCAGTAGTATTTCTAAATTCTAGCAGTTCTGGCAACTTTATGGTATGATCACTTAATAACACATGGTATAATATAATGCAGCCCCCGGCTCACGGCTCGCTTTGTCCGGCCCCATAACGAAAGCCGGAAGGGGGTGCTGTACATTTTACACGCTTTCTTGGCCGACAGGGTAAGGTTTCTGAGGGTGTACCCTCAGAAATTTCCTTCTCCGGTTCTACTCCTAATAAACCATAACATCAAAAGTAAATATTATAAATTATATATAATTTATCATAATAATTTTACATGTTTTATCAACAAAAAAAGTATAGTTTATTATCGGTGACGTTATGATTTGTGTTGGTGATTAATTATGGTTACTTTTATTATTGGCATTCGATCACCTAGGTTTTATGCTAACAGAGAACATCCAGACAATAATCTGTAATTATTTGTACCCGTGGCGTCTTCGGAAACCGGACATACTTCCTCTCCGGTTTCGTTGCCTGTGTTCTGGTCTTCGTCTGCTGTTTCTGTGGTTTCGGCTAGTCCAACAAGGAACTCCAACAGCATTGTGGGCGGTTGCGGTGTCGCTATGATTCATGTGTTATGACTATATGTAAATTAATTACACAGCAAAAAATGGCCGCTTTTTTTTGTACACAATAGATGACAATAAATAAATTATTCGTTCACAAAATATATAAATTAAAGAGAAAAAGTTATAAGATAACACAAAATAAATACACAATTTTACAAATAATATATATAACAACATAAAAATCAACAAATTGTGGTCTCTTCGGACTGTTTACGCTGTATTTATAGTTTTTTTTTAGTAATATTTTTTTTATCCTAATGGTGTTCATTTATAAACTTAACTGCGGTAGGTAGATGAAGAACAGAAGCAGCCTGAATGAAAGTTGTTAAAAATCGCAGAAATATGTATACCTAACCAGACTACAAAAAACACCAATTTAAAAAAGAAAAAAATTAAATACTTGATAAGCGAGTACGACGATAATATGAATATATAATATTAAATTCAAACAGATGTATGATAGGTACGTGTATTACAATCATGGCCGTATTCAGAGGGGAGGGGAGTTTCCGGGTTCAAACCCGCCCCCCCCCCCGAAATTTCATCGAAAAATATTTGTATTACCTTTCCTTTAGGTCTTTTTTTCTTTTTTTTTTTTTTGAAAGTATTCCTGAAAATTATGTAAAAAAAAGAAAAATATTTTGATTCAAGTTTTCTTTTAGCTTTAAAGCCTAAAATAGAATTCAATAATAATAAATACGTGATATTATCGTTATCGCCTGCTTAGGCTTATGTACACGCCAATGAATTTTAGTTTTTTTCGAATTTCGTTGGTTAACCTTATTGGAAGACGTCAATAATGACTGGCCGATAATAATGTTTACATTCATAAATAGAATCGATTCAACCCTGTATATAAATAAAAGCACGAGTCGTGTCGATAATAAAAATATTATATATATAATAAATAAATACATGCAAATAGAATTTATAGTGTACTCAAACTGTATTACTTTTTGGATTTGTACCCAGAATAATGAAATATATATAAGGTATATATATACACAAAAATAATAGTCATTATCAGCGTCGGCGACGACAGGACACCGTAATCGTTTACTGGAAAAATCTGTTATTTCAACCTGCTAAAATAGTCAAAACAAAAATCCAAATATACCATTGTAAAGTAGAGATTCTAACGAATAAAACTGCACCTAAAAAACGTAATAGTGACTTGATAACCGAGATAGAAATTGGCCCGTAAAGATACATTCATACACCTGACATTTATTGACTACGCGGTATATATATACCTAAAAATCTGATATGGTTCTATTTAATTAAAATCTTAAATATTATTTACTAGTTTTATCTTAAAATAACCCCCCCCCCCACCCAAATGAGTGTTGGATACGGCCATACCAGAAATAATATACTCAAATAATAGTCCCAAACGACTAGCCGGACATTACAAGGTGAGTCGATCCAGGTTGAAATTTTTGTGTGTGATGTAGTAATCTTACAAAAAAAAAATAATCCCGCCTTTTTAATGATTCCTTTTAATTAACTCAAAAATAAATCTGGCAGCTAGGTAACAATTTCTTTAACAACTGTTGAGAGCCACCTAAATTAAATGTATTTCTTTTTAACAAAATAAAACTATGTAATAAACATGTCGCATTTCCACAACAATTTAGTGTGTATTTTTTGATATCTTTTGAACTCTAGTTTCAACTGAAATTCATAAATTCAATGTTTACAGAGAATAATATTTAAAAAGCTTATATATCCTCTGCAAAAGTTGAGGAAAATGTACGAAAATAATATATTATTAAAAGTTTGAAACATGGCGAAAAACAGTAAACAATTCTTCTTGTAATAAAATTATTATTATATAATTAATTTTATTACATGGATATTGTGAAGTCAGGAAAAAATTAATATTAATTATTTATATATTTGTTTATAAGTCATAATACAATCAATTAGTAATTTTGGTTTACATCACTCTGTTGCACACAATCCCGTTTATGATATTTTAGTAATAATTTTAATTATAAAACGAGTTAAGTAACTCATTTGTTTATGGGTGAGTAATTTTTTTAATACACAAGGGCCATTTTTTTATGTACATTAAATTGTCAGGAATTTGGAAAAAAAATAACTAAAAGAGTATACATTTTTTAAAATCTGGCAGCTTATTATTATTCAAATATAATAATAATAAATTAATTATAACTAAGAATTATCGAAAAAGTCGATCATCAATTAGTGTTTGTCTAAGTCTATGTTACAATAATGCGTTTTATTATTAAATTTCTTACATTCAGAAGTACCATTACATCTAGATTCGATTGGAACACACCGTCCATGTATCTTATCACATTCGAACTCGTACTTTTCATTACAATGCTTCGTTGGTTTTGACTTGAAATTGCCAATATACACTGGAGGACATCCATCTTCATCTAAATTATCATCACAGTCGTCTTCGCCATTTCATGTAAATATATGTGATATGCATCGACCATTGCTGCACCTATACTGGTCAGCTTTACATTTCTTTAGGTCTATAATTTATTGACAGAACGTAAAGTTAAGAAATTTGTTTAAATAATCCTTTACTACTATAAAAAATGTAATGTAATTTTTAAAAAAATTGTATTTCCTATCACTCAGAATCGTTAGATGACACGTTTTTATCCCAATATTGTAATTCATTCCCATAAAAAGGCGGACCAAATTGTTTTATTGGCTTGATCAAATAATCTCATGCATTAAGGGATACAAGATAATTTTTGAAAACCTTTAATTTCGGGTGACTTTTTGGTTTTGGAAGGTGGTGTTAATGTTAGATGCAAAAAAGGACCTCATACAAATAGCATTAGACTAGAAAGCGGTACCTCGTGTTATCATTACGTGCAAAAAGATAGTTTATTGTTTAGTTTTTATTTTTTTTTCTTCAAAATAAGACTCGATGCAGAGTGCTTTCTTACATGAGGTTATATAAATAATTTTTTTCTGAAATTGCATTTACTTTGTATAATATAATCATTAACGTACGGCAAGTGCTATGTTCGTCAGAACCGTCAGCACAATCGGGTTGTCCGTCGCATTCCCAACCAGCAGATACAATTCATTATTTCATTATATTATGCATTTCAATTTCAAAATTCTACACACATTTAATTATTAACTATTGATTATTGTATTTCATGTAATCAAAACTATAATAAACCATAATTAATATACCATTATCAAATATAGGGAACTACGAAAAAAACAAAAATCATTTGATTTTCAAATACATGTTCATCATTGAACAATTTGATTTTTTGTGGGTTAGGCGATATGGTTCCACAGCGGTATCCAGCACTCATTTTTTTTTTTTGGGTGGGGGGGGGGGGTTATTTTAAGATAAAACTAGTAAATAATATTTAAGATTTTAATTAAATAGAACCATATCAGATTTTTAGGTATATATTTTTACCGCGTAGTCGATCAATGTCAGATGTATGAATGTATCTTTACGGGCCAATTTCTATCTCGGTTATCAAGTCACTATTACGTTTTTTAGGTGCAGTTTTATTCGTTAGAATCTCTACTTTACAATGGTATATTTGGATTTTTGTTTTGACTATTTTATCAGGTTGAAATAACAGACCTTTCCAGTAAACGATTACGGTGTCCTGACTATTATTTTTGTGTATATATGTATATAATATTTCGTTATTCGGGGCACAAATCCAAAAAGTAATACAGTTTGAGTACACTATAAATTCTATTTGCATGTATAATATATATAATATTTTTATTATCGACACGACTCGTGCTTTTATTTATATACAGGGTTGAATCGATTCTATTTATGAATGTAAACATTATTATCGACCAGTCATTATTGACGTCTTCCAATAAGGTACACCAACGAAATTCGAAAAAAACTAAAATTCATTGGCTTGTCCATAAGTCTAAGCAGGCGATAACGATAATATCACGTATTTATTATTATTGAATTCTATTTTAGGCTTTTAAGTTAAAAAAAAACTTTCATCATTTTCAGGAGTACTTAAAAAAAAAATAGGAAAAAAGACATAAATGAAAGGTAATACGAATATTTTTCGATGAAATTTCGGGGGGGGGGGGGGTTTGAACCCGGACCCCCCCCCCTGAATACGACCATGGTGGGTCGTCCGTCACTGCAGTAGCCGTTGTTGTAGTAAGAAACTTAGGTATATTGTAATACAATAGGTATACTTAGGTATATTGTATTTTATTAAATTTACATTTGGCAAAAAACAAAAACAACAGTACTTAAACAACAAGTGGGAAAAATATTTTTAAAAAATAACCGAAAGTAATAAATTGCGGACAAGTGTGCCACATTGGGTTTAGCTCGCGGTCGGAACCACGGGGATTGACCTGTCGAGCCACAGCGGCGACGGGTTGCTCATTATGGGACAGAACCCGAGCACGTACGACTTGTCGTACCGTTCGTCGTCGTCCACTTCCACGTAGTAACAGTGGTCGGCCATCAAGCCGTTCTTGCACAGCACGCGTTCGTCGAGCGGCCGCGCGACCTTGGCCTGGTACCGGAACACCTCGACGGTCTTGTCCACTATGTACCGGCCGGTGTCCTCGTCGAAATGCTTGTTGGCGTGCCGGACAAAGTCCTTGGCGCATCGCATCACGTCGTAGACGAACGTCGAGCACGGGGCCGGCGAGCTCATCTCGCGGTCGCCGTACTCGACGGCCGGACCGGACGCGCGGTACAGGCGGTCGCGGACGGCCACCACGCCGGTGTCCAGCAGCGTGCCGCCAAACTGCCAGAGTAGCACGAGCTTGACCACGAACTTTGCCAGGTCGGCGCGCCTAGTCAGCTTGGTGCCGCGGAAGGGCGAACAGGCCAGGCACTCCTTCAGGTCCACGTCCAGCACGTTCAGCCGGTCGCCGTACGTGACCGACAGTCGCTCCAGGCTGTCCGCCATTTGCACCTGTGCGCCACAACCACAATAATATCATAACAAGCAACAGTTATACATTTATTTTTGGTATTAAGATGGGTACGATAAGGTTATGACCGTCTGTCTATAATAATTTGTTGGCGGTTTTACCCACAAGTCTACCCTATCTACAATATAAATTATTATGTAAGTATATTTTCTAGAAACCCGTTCACTGCTGATTCACTCAAACATACTATTATTGCAAACTTTGTAGGAAGATTAATTTTCCCCTTTTTTTTTGGTTTTCTCCGAGTAAAAATAAAATTGACTATGGATTTTTGAGAACATTTTATATGCTATAGCCTCACTCTACTCCAGTCTAATTTTCAGACCTTCAGTTCTTAAACTACACCTAAGGAAGAAAACGTTGTCACTGCTTCTGGAGGAAAGGATTCTTTTAATTTTTTTGGTTTGTCAACGCGTTGTCTACCTATAAAAAGGGGCATGACCGTTTTCCGCCAAAAAAGATAACGCCCGGATTCCCTTTTCCGCCAATACTAAAATCTAATTCAAATTTTTTTCTAAGGGTTTCATTACTTTATCTGAGTTTTAAATTTGCTTAGGCACATGTCATACTTTTTAAAAATTTTCCAACAACCCATATTTTATGTTTTTTTATTTATTTTTTGGACATTTATGATTACAAATACTTCTTCCAAATTTTGTGGAAAATGTCGATTTTTTTAAAGTGATTTTATTACGTTTCTTTGAAGTTATTACAATGTTTCTAAAGACTTAATCGGAATACAGGGTAAGTCACTAACTATAAACCAGTTAAAAGCTATTAGACTTTTTTAAAGTGGGTTTAAATAATTTTAGATACATTCACAATAATTTAGACCAAGTTAAGTTAAACCATATCTTCCAACTACATAACTCCATCACTCCTGAATTAAAACCTCATGAATTTAAGTTTTTTAAATGGTAACGTATATATTTAATGAACTTTCCATCCTAAATGTTATATATATGTTATTAATATTATAAGTTGCTCAAGTTTTTTCTAGATAAAAGTATAAACAAAAAGTCAAATATCTCAAAAAATATAGATTTGATCATATAGCTAGTGCATCGCCCTGTATGTTTTATCAATACTATATTAGGTATATTGGTTTCGATGGTGTGTTGCCATGGTCGTTTGACCGTTGTATAGTAACACTACTGACCGGTTTTTGTTTGCGCCGAACGTTCCCGGCCCGGACGCCGTTCACCAGGAACACGTTGACCCTGCTGCTGTTGCCGACGGCGCCCAGGGCGGACTCCAGCGAGCACATGGACAGCCACGGCACCCGCGTGTCGTTGACGAACACAAAGTGCACGTCGGCGGCGCCCACGTCCAGCGCCATCAGCTTGGACACGCGCCGGTTCGGGTCCACGTAGCCCATCCGCTCCAGCGAGTACAGCTCTTTGGAGATGACCGTGCAAAAGTCCCGGGCCGTGGCGTTCACCACCTGGACGGGCGCCGAGCTCGGCATGAACGACGTCAACCGCTGTTCCTCGGTCTTCAGCCGGACCGAGTACCGGTACGCCTGGTACCCGGCCAGAAACAGCACGCCGAACACCAGGATCGTCAACGTCAAGTGCACGGGCCTCACCAGCTGTCCCACGAGGTCGCCCAGTACGTTGCGGCCGGCGCTCGCGCTGTCCGCGTCGCCCTCCAAACAAGTCGAGCAAGCGCACTCCAATGGCCGGGGACGCAACTTCATCTGTGCACAGAATTATAATAAATATTATAACTATAAAAAATTGAATGAATCTATTTTATTATTTCAATAAATTTCACAGATTAATCTATTATATTTTAGAAAACTAATTCGATGTAAATAAGTTGGACCCAGAATCATACCTCTTATATTGGGTGAGATAGACGCATTTGAGGAGGGAAGGGATAAGGTAAATTTCCGTTAGAAAGGGGGGGGGCATGAGAGCTTTACAGTCATACTATTTTGTTGTTTTACTTTTAAAATTGGTATTCATTCTGAAATTTAAAAAAAATTTGATATTTAGTCTTGTGCAGGGTGGATACGATAAGGGTTAATCGTCTGTCTATAAAAATGTACTGTCATATTTACCCATATAACGTAATTAACAATATAATGAAAATATTTTCATTACCTGTTGACTACTGATTCACACACACATATCAACCTAGAAACTGACTACGGATAAAGTGTAAATTTACCCTATTTTTGGAGTTTTTCCTTAATAAAAAAAAAAAATTGACTACAGACTTTTGAAAAAATTGTATTTGTTATAGTTTCATTTTAGATCTACCTTTGGTCTAATTTTCAGATCTAAATCTCTAAAACTTTGCTCGAAAAAGTGAAATAAAGAAAAAAAATATATCCCTTCTAAGGGAAAGGGTTTATGATATATTTTTTTGGTTTGTTAATGTTTATCGATAGTACTATGTTTGACTATTTTTAAAAAAGTTATATAGCATCGTAATTTTAAGTTGAAAAATTTGTACATTTTTTGGGCGTTTTTCTCTCATGTAAAAGCTTAGAATTGTCGCTTAGCCCAAACACATAGCCATAGTTTTTAAAAACGATTTGTAAATGGTTAATGGGTCGGTTTTATATAGGTAATATAGAAAAAAAAATAGTTTACATTTTTACTATTTATTTTAAGGTTAGTTTGTACAAGCAATAGACTAGGTTTCCGGCTTCAAAAATCGAAAAAATGTAGTTAGTTTACTATTTGTTTTGTTTGATTTTAAAGGCGGATGGGTGATTTTTAAAAATGTTTGGTCCTATAAAGTACCTGATAGCTACGATTTCTGACCTATAGAATTCCTACACGAAGAAATCGGTTCAGTGGTTTAAAAGATATCGTGGGTACAGACATACCTAAAATGTTAAAGCGCTAAAATGTTTTCTAGAATTGTGTAACAAAAAGAGAAATACGATTAACGACGGGGAGTATACAGAGGATATATTTTTAGAAAAATGAAAAGAAAAGGGCAATAAGAATTAGGTACAATGGTCAATGTATAAACCGTTAATACAAAGGGTTTCGTGCGCTGTGCTGGCTAAGGGACCTTTTCTTAACCTTGTTTCTACTGTGATTTATGATAAAATGTATACCTAAAGGAACGCCATTGAAGGTTTTTTTTTGTAATTGAGCTGTGTTACTGAGTAACAAGTAAACCACGTACTAACAAATAATGTATAAGGGGAACAAACTAAGTGTAGTTTACTGTTAAAGTAGATAATAAGACCGAATGGTTATGTGAATAACTGCGGCCGCCGTAAAGGGATTTTACTCGTTTATCAATTATTGGAGAACAAACATCGGTCTTTGTATGTTTTTTTTTCTGTATGTATCTTTGCTGTTGGCGGCGGAACCGTCTCGTCGGCTTATTAAAACACATGATATGTGTCTAGGGTTTATCCGAGTCGAGAGGATACATAAATCCTTATTCATTACACAGCGAGAATGTACAAAAATGTACAAATTTTTTGGGCGTTTTTCTCGGTTTTGATGGGGAAGGGGTGACTTTTTAAAATTTTTCCGCATCGAAGCTAAAATGTTAACACATATGTATATTATGATTTTATCAAAAGAGAAATGTATGATTTTAACCGCTATATACGGCCGTACTGGTAGGTATACAACTTGCCATCATTGATTTATTATTAGAATATGTACGAAATACCGCCTTAACGGTTTGAAAATATATATATTTTAAAAAATACTTAAATACTTTTTAAAAGTAAAGGGCAAATATCATGAGACATTTTAATGGTTATCTATTAACTACTTTAGTCTTTAAGCAATTGTCTTATTTTGTTTATTGATACCCCAAGTCTTCGACTGCATGAATTTGGCCTCGTGTATGCAATGCTTAAAATTGAGCTTGGGTAATTAGTTTTAAATTAATTTATAATTAAGTCGTTCTCTCAACTCATTTTTTGTTACTCCAATTTTGATTTTCAAGTTGTCCTTTCCTTTCTATAAATAATTGATTAATTATTAATCTCTTTTACCAGTCTTATCCTATGCTCTTAATTATAATAAATACCTCAAATCAAAGGTATATTTTTTTTATATAAAAATATATATATATACCCCTCCCCCTAAGATGACCTCTCAATTACGCCACCGGCCACAGTCACTTCTACTACACACTCGTTATATCATATAGCAAATAGGTTTTCCTTATTATACAATTTTTTTTGTACATAAACAATAAAAAACTCAAACTAAAACAAAACAAAACAAATAGTAAACTAACTACATTTTTTCGATTTTTGAAGCCGAAAACCTAGTCTATTGCTTGTACAAACTAACCTTAAAATAAATAGTAAAAATGTAAACTATTTTTTTTTCTATATTACCTATATAAAACCGACCCATTAACCATTTACAAATCGTTTTTAAAAACTATGGCTATGTGTTTGGGCTAAGCGACAATTCTAAGCTTTTACATGAGAGATTATCCCTCCCCTCTCCATTTTCCATTTGCCCCCTGTCCATTTAAATACCCAACCCAAGACCGATTTTAAAATAAAACCACTCGGCCCAACCGAATGTGTTTAAAACCCGGTTTTAAAATCAAAACATAATATTGTACTCAATATTTCTTAACTATATTATAATAGCAACACTTTAGTCTTATGGAACGCTCTTATTAATTGAGAACACGTGTTAGGTTTAAACGACACATAACCGATATAGATCAATATGTTATGTATATGCGATGCATACACCCCTCGCTGTGTAATGAATAAGGATTTATGTATCCTCTCGACTCGGATAAACCCTAGACACATATCATGTGTTTTAATAAGCCGACGAGACGGTTCCGCCGCCAACAGCAAAGATACATACAGAAAAAAAAACATACAAAGACCGATGTTTGTTCTCCAATAATTGATAAACGAGTAAAATCCCTTTACGGCGGCCGCAGTTATTCACATAACCATTCGGTCTTATTATCTACTTTAACAGTAAACTACACTTAGTTTGTTCCCCTTATACATTATTTGTTAGTACGTGGTTTACTTGTTACTCAGTAACACAGCTCAATTACAAAAAAAAACCTTCAATGGCGTTCCTTTAGGTATACATTTTATCATAAATCACAGTAGAAACAAGGTTAAGAAAAGGTCCCTTAGCCAGCACAGCGCACGAAACCCTTTGTATTAACGGTTTATACATTGACCATTGTACCTAATTCTTATTGCCCTTTTCTTTTCATTTTTCTAAAAATATATCCTCTGTATACTCCCCGTCGTTAATCGTATTTCTCTTTTTGTTACACAATTCTAGAAAACATTTTAGCGCTTTAACATTTTAGGTATGTCTGTACCCACGATATCTTTTAAACCACTGAACCGATTTCTTCGTGTAGGAATTCTATAGGTCAGAAATCGTAGCTATCAGGTACTTTATAGGACCAAACATTTTTAAAAATCACCCATCCGCCTTTAAAATCGAGAAAAACAACAACAAAAATGTACATATTTTTCAACTGAAAACTGCGATGAATCAAAAGTCAACAGGTAATAAAATTTGCTTTTTTATTATATTAATGGGTAACAACAGTGATACACTGTTATAGACAGGCGATCAACCTTAAATGTATCCACTCTAATACTAAAAATTAATTTTAAAGCACATAATTGTCATTAAGTACAATGCTTTTATCGATATTTGTATTTTCATCTGTGAACACTGGACCTCCTTACTTACATACGTACCTATAATACTTTCACTGGGCGGTAAAAATAAGTAAATATTCATATTGCTGAATAAAATAACCTACCTATATTTATATAGTGGTAAAATGATGCACACGCCTGCTAAAGACTACACTTCACTTACATTTAAATCTGTTATGGTGTACTTTTTTTGTTTTTTACATTGAATGAAGACTTAGGGGGGGCACCGACGTTAGTCATTTTACTTCTTAATGTAGGTAATAAATTTAGTTTTCAAGAATTTTGTTGTACAAGAAGAAAATATCTCATAATGAGTATACTAGTTTTCGTTAATTTTGAAGAAATAAAAAGAGTTAAAAATTATGATACAAAGACAAAATAAAAAAAACAAACAAATATTCAAATGTTTAGAGTTCAGATAAATAAACGTTACAGACAAAGTCTACACACTTTTTAAAAATGATTTAATTTTTTTCTAAATTTCAAAACCAGGAAAACTGTTTTAGTTTAAATCTGACTAATCGTCTAAACGCTAAAATATTTTTCATACTCAAAGAAATATCATTTAATAGTATATTCACTATATAGTGTTAAAACTGTGTATTACCTATTGATTTCAAATGGTGGAACATGCAACTGAAAACAAATTTTTTAGCGTCAAATATTTTTAGCCTTGATAATGATTAGCCTCAGGTCATGTTAAATCTACCAAACAATTAATTTTTAGTTATTACTAATATTTGGAATTTTCCGATAACTTGTTTCAACTAAAAAAAATTATACCTACACATTTGGATTTCTAACTGTATTTTTTTTATAGGTATCGTGCCCATAATTTATTTATTAGGTAGGTAGCTATTATTAATAAGTGTTGTGTGTTCTGAATTTTAGTTTATTACAATAATTAATACATTGATTTATGATGAAATATTTATTGTTAACAGTTTGACAATATCATCGAATTTAGGCTATATTTATTTGATTATGATGATTTGTTGGTTGTGCGGGGAAAAGGCGAGTTATATTTTTAAAGCAGAACATAAATAAATTAAAAAAATAAGGAAAAATCAAAATTATTATATGGGTGACTAAAAAAATATTAATGGATACTCTAAATTGCCTATTTTGTTAATACAATTTCCTATACTTTAGAGTTTAACTGAATATATACTTTAACTGAAAACTATGTGAACATGATTTTTCTAGTAGCAGAAATTTTAGAGTGAAAATTGAAACAATGTTAATTGTGGACCATCTTATAGTTTTATGTATGAAATATATTGTGTACTACATTTGTGTAAAAAATTATATTTTTCATACCCAAATTATAAAAATGTTTAAACACTTATAGGTAGTAGAACATACCTTTTTTCGAACGGCGCAGTTACATATTTTAATTTTCATTTAGATCGTTTTCCGGCTGAAAATTGGACGATACGAGAACATTTCAATAGAAAATAGGGAGCTTTATTCATAATTAATTTACACTAGTAAAATCAAAAAAAGAATCAATAAGAACAAAACGAAAAAAAATTGAAAAATTTACAATAATAATAATTTTTTAACCTAACATTTGTTTGTTAATGGTCGTTTAAATTCCGATAACGACATAAATAATAATAAGTAATACTATTTACGCTACTATATCAACTTGTGTGTAAAATGTAAATACTATTTTACTGTAGTCACAGAAAAATAGCAATTGTTTGTTAAACCATTTAATAATTTATTTGGTTTTTTTTAATATTGTCTTCATTTTTATAAATGCGCAATCTATAGATAAACTATGCGTTATCGGTCATTGTGTCGCATAACAAGTGGTTTTATAAATATATATAAATATTACTTAAGTTATTGTATGGTGAAACCGAAAATATTAGTCCATATCGGATAATAAAATAAAATATAAATTAAATGGAGGGTCGCTTGTAGTGTTGTCAAACTATTTAATTAGGAGGACGAATGGCTTGAGATGCTAAGCTCTAAACAGTTGTATTAAGATTTCGATTTTAGCCAATCACACAATTGGTTCGAGGGTTAATTCAAATTTACAAGTTAACAAAAATTGGCAGTGTAATGATACAAGTGTCAAATGATACCTAACTGTACGCATTGTATAACAAGTGATTGTAACAAATTCACGAGTTTAAGTATTTAATATTGATTAAATTGTCTTATACAAAACTACAAAAAAATCGTAAGCCAGTCGTTTGGTTTGGTTAAGTATAATTAATATAATTTTTGTCAAATGGTAATCTTTGTTGTCAATGTTTTATGGAACACCCTGAATTAAGGTACTAGTCGACTTGTATGTATCCTAACCTAACTACACCAAATGTATAATTCTGTAGTGTGCCAATGTTGTGGATATTTAATAAATAAGTCATAATTCCAAACAACACAAATCAATTATCAAAAATTATATAAAAACTGATTTTGAATTGATGAAAAAAAGCACAACAAGAGTAAAAATCGCGTCAATATTTATTTTTTATGTATTTAGAATAAATAACATTTTTGAATTTGAGACACAACTAATTTTGTTGTGTTTTTACATTAAAATACCCTAGAAAACTGTAAATTTAGTTTCAGAGCATGTTATTTACAAAATGTTTATAAATATTTAAGTATTTGGTATGGAACAGATTTAGTTTATCTTAAACATTTTTTTTTTTTAGTATGTATTTTAGTTTTAATGCGGTGCCAAGAAGGTAATGTTTACACTTTGACCGTAGTCCATTTCCAGGTTACTATATGTAAGAAAAGCAACAAGTAATGAAAATATTTTTGTTATATTGTTAATTATGATACATGGATAACTATGGCAATACATTATAATAGATAGACGATCTACCCTAAATGTATCCACCCTAATACTAAAAATTAATTTTAAAGCACATAATTGTCATTAGGTATAATGCTTTTATCGATATTTGTATTTTCATCTGTGAACACTGGACCTCCCTTACTGACTTACGTATAATACTTTCTTATTGTGCTTGGTTTGAACCTACTATCCACAGATTCGCATCGAAGCAATTATTTAAAAGTGAGTTAATTACTTTCAATTAAAATATTTTCTGTTTTTTTTTAATGTTCAATTAAATACATTTTTTTAGAATATTCAATGAAATTGAATACTGTTCTATAATATATTATAAATATACAATAATCAAATTCAATACTCTTTCAAGTTTATAAGTTATCACAAAATACTACTCGCATATTCTCGACTTAAATATTATCAAGAGTAGGAAAGCTTAACAGTTTAAAATTAAAGAAATAGAAATTGTTAAATTTAAAAACTGACACAAAGTAATAATGTTAAGTAAAAAGAAATGCTCATAATATAAACTTGATTTAAGATTTTGTATTTTATACTGAAAAATTTGATCATCATGCTCATATCGCATAGCTCCAATAACATTAGTTGAAGTATTTAGCACGTTTCAATGAAAATCAATTATAACCTACGGGTTACATCACATTTCTACAGTCCCTACTACATTTGTCAGTGAAGTCAATTTCTAATGTGTTAATAATAATAACTTGGAACACTATGAATGTAATCACTAATCACATTATGTAAACTATATTTTCAAATAAGCTTAAAAGTATAATTAGTCTAGCGTCTTAAGAGAAATTCAACGCTTGTAAATTATATAAAAGAAGAATTTCAATCATATGGCTCGATGAAAATCCAGATTCTACGTGTAAAACTAAAATAACATGAAAATCGACTTTTGGTTCCGAAGTGTGGACGTAACAAATTTATATTGCGTTACTTACGCCGTATCAATGTTTAATTACGAAAACAACGAATCGTGAACTAGAATACTATTATAATTGGCCATTGGTTTTTGAATTCTAAAAACGTACAGAACCGAATGAATCGCAGAAATCGTATACTACCGACTACGGTGTATTATTACGCATTATAGTTTCGTATAATAATATAATATGTCTTAAAATATTAGTTAGTTGTACGACGTACTTCCATTTTTACAATATTAATTAATATATTATTATTAAAATTAAAAATATTGTTATATCGACGATGCGGATATTATGCGATGCCAATCAAGAGCCGCGGTTATCACTTATCGCTTATCATAGATTCGTAGCTCGCAATGAGATTGTATATAAGCGGTGATATTTTTTTTTTTTCCAAGGTCACCGACAGCGTCGGGTGTTTACAACGTACGACGGTAGGCGCGAGCGGCAACAGATGAACGATCGACGAGGGGGCGGTGGGGGTACGATGTAAGCATTTGACATCTCGATCACGCCGGCCGGCCATTTGTGAATTCCGTTTGGTGTTCATTATTTCAATAGCGTTCGGCTTTTGACGTTTGCTGTTCGTCGCAGCCACTCCATCGCGGACGATCGGAACAAAGGTAATGCCTTATTTCACAATGTCCCGACGTGTTGTCGATTCATTTCGTATTTTCCTTTATCGTCTGGGGCCGGTTAATCCTAGTTTTTTACACGATGTCATTATAACCTAGTCGATTTTATTAACGCCGTCCGTTCCCGTTAAACGTTCGACAATTATGTTTGGTTAATTTTATTCTACTTGTCTGCGACGACGCTCGTTTTGCGTGTGCGACGCCGGCAAAATGGCGGACGGTCGCCCGTCTCGCATTTTCCTCTATCGGCCGATTTTTATTTCTACACCTTTCAAAAGTAATATCGCTAATCGAAGAAATCGGTGGTTTTTTTTTTCAATTAAGCCGATCGATGGAAACTAACATTCGGCACCACGACCACGTGCATGACCACGACGAGAGTTGCTGAACATTCAACAAGTAATACTACTGCACCAACAATCCAGATTTTCGTTTGGTAATTTTACAGTTTTACAATTTAATAACTCGGCTGACAATACATACTCACGTATTCCCTGAATAAGGTTAAACATGTTGTTTTCTTTTAAAGTAAAAAGTAGTTTGTTAACCCTGCAGTAGGTGCGTGGTTCACTTTAGTGAACCAGTCGATATTTTCCATTTTAGGATTATAATATGTTAAATAGGCTTGATAATAATAATCATTACAATATTTAAAAATACAACAAAATTTTCGTAAAGCTAACAAAATAAATAGTCGTCACACTTGAATTAAATTTATTTTATGTATTTCAAATTATTAAAAATAGAAAAATTCGCTTTATAATTCATAATTTCAGTTTTAAATTAAATAAAACAAATTATTTGACTATTTTACAAATAGTGATAAAAATTTGAAAAAATACATGTATGTTAGTTAATCATTACGTAGATAGCAAAAATAATTAAAAACTTCATAAATAAACAATAATATGTGAATACAAAGAATGACAAATATGTTACAGTCATCTAATTTTACAATGGTAACAATATATATATATAGTAATTTGAATAATAAAGTTCATTAATATTTTTGTGCAATTATTACATAATGTAATTGTGCTTACAATAAAATACTGTTATTTAGTATAACAAAAGAATACATAACAAATACAAAACATAGTTATAATATGACAATTTCAAAATCATGACATAATTCATTTTTTTTTTCTTTTTATGAGACATTGTAAGACATTTAAATGTACATAATATAATGTTTGTAAGTTACATATTGCAAAACATAATTAAAGTTTTACAAAAAAAATAATTAATTAATACGTGTTAGTATAAGTGTTGCAAATAAACAATAGGTATATATATTAAAGTTAGTTTGATATAGATATATTGAGTTTTGATAACTAATAAGTGGTAATATTCATATAAACCGAATACTCTTATAGGGTATTTTGGATAATACAATAAATGGACTGGTATATCTGTATTCATAGCTAATACAACTAAACTCATACATTCATCTTTTGTGTTACTACACCCTGCTAATTGTCGGGTGGCTAACCTCAAGCTTATTTCTATTTCACTTAATTCCTCTGTGTTAAATAATTCACTACCTGTTCGATGTAACATTTCATTAGCATCTTCTACTAACATTGATAAGGTTTTGTAAGTTTTAGTAATGTTATTTCTTAAATTATATTTATGAGTAGCAACTGACATATAGATATCCTGATGGGTTAACTGTATAAAATTATTAAAATAAATATCATCTCTTTTCGTGACATCAGGTGATGTAGGAAAAGAAGGTCTATTGCAAATTCCTGACATTATGAAATCCTCAACTTTCATTATGAATTCTTCAGTGTAATACATTGATTTGAGTTATCTAAATATTATTGATTAATTAAGAATTTATTATAATACAGTTTTTTAATAATAAAAATGAATTGTATTGAATGTAATAATATAAAGCTAAGTGCGTACATATGGTGCAAAAATATGATAATTAAAAGTATAAATTTACCTAACTCTAGTTAATTGAGTATGTAAAATATAAAATATAAAATATTTTTTTTTTTTTTTTTATTATATCTTATAATTTTTTTTTTGTTTAGACTACGTTACTTAAATGTAGTGAAAAAAAAAATGTGAAAATAATAAATTTATTATAAGTTAATATAAGTTATTATAAGTTTATATATTATATTCTAGGGATTCCTTTTACTATGCCAATGGGCCTTGGTGCTATTAGATCAGGTTCTGCTAATATTGATGGTGATCTAGGTGATACGCCTAGCGGCTGATATTTAATCGGCACCTAAGGGAAAAGCAACAACGCGTGTGGATTGCTTATCCCTGGTGCTAAAGACAAGAGTGCTAAAGGTACGTTATTACGGTCTTCGCAATTTAACAAAAATTGCGCCGCTGACACTAAGTGACTTTCAAATTGTACCAAATCAGTGTTGTTAAACCATGTGTTACCAAGCTCATTTGCCCTACATAGGCACCATATTAAAGACTTATGATGTGTGCGGTATTGTCTAATCCTATCATGATAAATCACTTGGCATAGCTTATAGAAAAGGAAACTTAACCTATATTCCGTAGGACTATGGACGATCTTCGCTGCCGAATCGACCTTATGGAATCGTGCAAATAGCTGATATTCCATGGTGAACTGTTTAAATATTAAAAAAAATTTTACTTAAAGAATTTAAAAATTATTAATCCCTCACGTTAAAATTTAAATAAACAAAAACTAACCCCAATACCAATATAAAAATTAATTATTATTAGTATTTATTATTAATTATTATTATTAAGCTCATTTAATATATCTCCTAAAAACATGCCCTGTACGATTAAGTTATCAATAGTTCTTGCAAATGCCTTACAAATTCTATTAATATCTCAAGTATCTATTACATCTCGAATAAAATCTAAAATTGGGCCAATTGTTCTATTTAGCTCCTCCTCAGTATAAGGATTATCTATTAAGGCATTAGCCAATCTTACATGGTTTCCTAAACATGTTAATGTAACGAAATTTCCGTTTGAAACTGTAAAATGGTCTTCCGTATCCATTGCTATTTTTAGAGCTACTATGAAACTAATTGCTCGTGATTGACTCATAGTAATGTTTGAATATGTAATTTTTTTTTTTAAAATTAAAAAAAATCGGATTTACAGATATGATAAAAAAAAATTAAATAAAAAGTTAAATAGTAATAATTATATGGTAATTAAAGCAAGTTTCCCAATAATGCACACCAAAGGTCTACATGTTCCTGCCTATAAGTTGTTTCTATTATGGTTCTACTCATCATAGAATTATTTAATTCTCCATAAAATTCTGTCATCATTACTGTTAAAGCCTCTTCGCATTTATTAAGATTAGCTATAGGGTAACCATGTCTTAGTTGGTTATTAGTTTCAAGAATTATTTGGTTATAAGTTTTGTTTGATCGACGAAGAAGATCTTCGTAAGCAATTTTAATGAATAACTTGAAGAAAGATATTTCTTTTAAACTATAATGTAAAGCCATTAGTTAATTGAAATTAACTTACAGATTATAATGCGTATTTGGTTATAACAGTGAATACTCAAATAGTTTTTTGATTGATAGATATAATAAGTTATTTTTTTACTTTTATTATCCGAATTAGTATTGTAGCCATAATTATTTTTATTATTATTGTTTCCCGAAAAATTATTATTTCGATAATTACTGTTGAAATTTCTATTTTGACCATTGGTAAAATTTGACCTACTTTTATTTAAATTATTGGTAAACCCGTTATTAGAATTGTTATTAGTATGTCTAATATCTTTTTCTGATCTAAAATCGACTTCTTCGTTATGAGCGATTTCTTTAGCTTGTTCGAGATTTTTCGGATTTCTAGCTTTAACTAAATTTCTAATAGGTTTAATTAAGCCTTTAATATAAGTATCTAACATCTGCCTAACTGTGTTTGCTACTACGCCTTTTATTTCTTCTTGTGAACATTCTCGCGTATATATATCTAATAATATTATTATGTTTTAGAAATTTACATTGCTGCAGGCTATTTATACTTTATATTTAAACAACTGTACCATGAAAAAAGTACTTATGGCCACACTGGCATATTTTCCCGCCAGCTCACCAACAATCGAAAGAGATGCGCCAGAGTCGTTGTATTCCAGACTTGACCAACAGGTTGTTGTGGCGTACAGAGCAAGGTGCATTGTCGCCGTCGTAATTATTTCTAGTTTATAAATACATCTATAATATACCTAAGATAATCCTAATTATTTTATATATCATATAAAGCGAGTATTAAGCTCTTTCAATTAATTTCAGTTAAACATTTTTTTTTTTTACATGCTAATCATTATTAATTAAATTAAATCAGAGACTCGTATTCTGAAATCTTAAACATACGTTTGAAATGGGAACAAAGCTTCTCCAGCCTTCCTGTGTCTCTTAGTTT
The DNA here is from genome assembly GCF_023614345.1 of Adelges cooleyi. Taxonomy (NCBI): domain Eukaryota; kingdom Metazoa; phylum Arthropoda; class Insecta; order Hemiptera; family Adelgidae; genus Adelges; species Adelges cooleyi. The sequence goes on from NW_026095978.1 coordinate 3,230,041, forward strand.
GTGCAGTAATAGCTAATGATGTCTGACATAGTACCTAACGTTATGGTGTGTTTTGATTAATAGTATTTAAATCTACTGGTTTCACTGTATGGACAGATCCGATATGACATAATCGTCATCGCTAGGAAGCCTCATGTTAATTTATAATTAGAATTCATCATCCAAAGCACATTTAGTTGTATTAAAAAATGTATGTTGAACAGTACTATATAATTCTATTTGAATGGTACTAGATATTACAAAGTGCACAACAGTTTTTCTCATTTATTTTCAGGTGGATTTTAGTATACCTATTCCCCTGTAAATAGTTATAATCATTGACATGTAAAATTGTATTAGGATGTCTTCCTAATTTAAAAAAACTTACCATTAGCAGCTACATATTGATTGGTTTAAAATAAACATCTTTCTTGAGTACATAATAAGTAATCAAGTATTTAACAGTGAAGGTAAAAATCAGGTCATCTTTAAAAATAGTTGTTGATTTAAATAAATCCATAATCTTACGCATTTAAAATTTATCCGAATTGCTTGTATTGACAAATTAGTATTAAAGTTGTTGTGAAATCGTACAAGTTCTTTTAGAACTATTACATTTCTATTCAATAATAAAATTGAAAATAAGCAAAATGAATTTTATTTTTATTTAGTGGCATTAAAAAAAAAAAATATATATATAAAAAAAATGAAATATTGTTGTCAAACTAATTCCTCTGTTTAACATTGTGTATAGCGTAAATAAAAGCAATTGCGATCACAGTTTAGAGAATTAACTAGTATTGTAACTATTACTCGTTTTATTGGCTGAAATTGTTGTGTTGGCTCATTGAAAGTTCACTGGTTTTTAAGAAATTTAAAGGTGTAGCAAGCTCACAGCCATGTGACCCGTGTATAATGAATTAGATCGTTAAAATAATGCTCGTGGTAAAAAAAAAATTGATGTCCGCCTTGTCTATTCAGTTTGTAACTAAAGCGGGCAGCAATCGAGTAACATAAACATAACATGTCACGATTGCGCGCTTTAAAATATGAATGTTGTCGTTTTTGCATTCACCATTAATACATAAATAAAAATTGAAATTAAAAAACTGAAATTGGGGTGGAAACGACAACAGTTCATTGTTGTAAATAGACATGGACTTATGCCAATGACAAGCTAGAACTTCAGAAAATATATCAATATAATGACTATAAACGCTTATGGTTAAAAAAATAAAATAATATATGTTTATGTAATTCGTGTGATAGTTATTGATACTTGTATGTAATTTATGAACTGTGACTTAAGCGCTATTCAAGTAAAAATGGTGGACAATTACTTTGACGTTTAAAAAAGAAACTTGAGAGAAAAAAAAAGAAGTCGCTTATTTAAAATTCAATTTTGCTGTTATTATTCAAGTAAATTATTTTAAGAAATTATCAATATTACAAAGTATCATTTCAAAACAACTCGTAAATAATTAATTTGTCAAAAAGTAAACAAGGAATATTATAGGTATATTAATATATAAAATAGTTAAATAGTACGAATTTGTGCACAAAATTAATGAGGTAATTTCAGAAATATATTTAAACAACAACTATTTTCTCATTATAATTTTACGTACATATTTATTGAAAACTGATTTTTAATTTAATAGTCATAATTCATAATTAATTAATTGTTATAAATTTAACTAATTCAATTAATTTTTAATAATAATTATTTGATTTTTTTTTTGATTGACAACATAATTTTTTCTTTGTATTAAGAAATATTAGAATAAAAAACATTCTTCAATGTAGTCTATTCAGCAACCTTAATTCTTGTGTTTAAATCTATTAAGTAACAATTAATTTAGCCAATAATTGGAACTATGTATGGGCTTAGGAAAAAAGTCCCTCTGTTAAAATATTATTATTTATTGGCCAACTAAGACCTAATTGGCCAATAAATCACAAACCTATATACTTGGCATCTAATAATTATTCAGAACAATCGAAATTTGTGCGTCATTCTGAGGTATTTCGATTATTTCATTTAAAAGGTTCTTCTATGTACTGAAAATATTAAATTTACTGTTGTACGGGTTACTTTGAACACTATGTTGTGTAATAGCCTGGATTATTAAATAATACATGTTATTCAGAATTAGTTGCTCTTCTTGACGATAAGTACAATTCAGAGAAATAGGGTTGATATTATAAAGTAAAAACACTGAATATATTAAATTAATTATTTAATATAAAATAATACAATTATTGTACAAAATAATAAAGTATGACAATTCTTATTTTACTAATGTTCTAATTGAGAGTTCAAGTCCGTCTGATCTAGCCTTGTATCCTACTTCTATTTATATGGGCATGTACTCGTGTGTTAGTGCAGAATTGTGTTTTAACATAGTGTGGGATTTTAGATAGTATTTTAATTGTAAAGGTATAGTGGTTTTCCATAATATTGGTCTCATGAGAACAGACGACACGCTGGGCGTGCAATTGCTGTTTTGTATATTTTTTATCGGTTATGGCTAACGTGGGCTTTTATCACGCTTACTTCTGTCATTGCATTTTTGTTATAATATGAATAATTAATAATTATTATCTTTATGAGAGAATAGTAATATGGACATGTATTTGTGTATCTTATATATTTATATATATTGGTGTGCTGAAGGACAGCGTCCGTAACAGTTGTAACTTTCCATCTGTAAACTGAAGCTGGATACGATTAGTATAATTATGAACTGGGTTAATACTACTCAGTACAAATTTTATATAGTGTTATATATGTCTGCGTATAATCCATGATTATATAGGGATTTTGGCATTGCTATTAATGTTGTAAATTATCTATAATAGACAAATTGGATATTTTAGGTCACATACTATATAAACTAATAATCCGTTATACTAACGGGAATAATAAATACAAAAACAAATATAGTAATATAAAAAGTCGTGTTAGATATTGACTGTGTTTGGTAATCTCATGTGCAAATGATGCTGATGTCATCTTTGATGTACTTCGACCACTCAAATCACGGTGGAAGTGTAAATCCATGCCTTGTTAAATGAAATAGCTTTTATGTTTGCCCACACGACAGTATCATATTTTATTTTATTTATTTGTACGTCTTGTAAATTTGTGGTCATCTTAAATATTTAGTTTGTTAAGTGTCGCATCATTCAGTTCAACAATATTCTCAGCTTTATTAGAAATGTTTGTACATGGTTTTTTATAGGCCTCCTTTATTTACCACTTTCAGCTTTTTGTAGGTTTTTGTAGCTTTTTTCCAGGTTTACTTTTTTCAATCCATCTAAAATTTCTTCTGTAGTCAGAACTTCACCTTATCGAGCTGTTTGAAGTTTTGGTATTACTTTTGGCTGAGTACTTGTTAACTGCATTTCTATTAAGGGTTTAGAAGGCACTTCCTCCGACTCCTCAGCCCAGCTAGATCCAGATTTCCATACTTTTCCGTTTTCCATTATCACTTGACTCTAAACTGAAATTTATGGATGTAGATTCTACAAAGAGTACTAAGGCAGCGTTGATGTATCAACAGGGACTACACTTTCAATTAATCCTTTCTTCAATTTTTAAATAAGTATTATTTTTAAATTTTGAAAATAACCGTATTTTAAAAAATAATTCTACGTTAAGCTTAGGTAAGCAAGATTTCTTCGTTTTCATTATACGCTTGTGTAAAAGGAGCACACATAATTAAAGTATCCTTGCATACTTCTGATACTAAGGTTAACTGAAAAACTAGCATTTTTTTATGAATGTAAAACTTAAGGGGAAAATGAGGTATTACGCAAGTTGGTAACACGCTAATCTAAAGATTTTACTCAAAAATAAATTACAAGTAAGCCAGTAGAAAGACGCGAGTTGGGTTTGTGGTTGGTAAAAATATGTCGAATATATAATTTTAAACGTTACATAGTTGAATAGTGTGATGTCTTGTGTCAAACCAGACTAGCTGTTTGTTGTAAAATCAACAATCATGGGCTTTATTCTTGGCGTTGAATCTTGCAAACATTAAGTAACACGGACGGCATATGAACTTTTGCAGGATGGCCCTTAGCGTGTGCCCGTTCTGCTGGTCCATTTCGGTGATAGAACACAAGGAATCGCGCTGCTCGTTTCGCAGCCTGGCCACCTTGTTAATGTCTCTCAGCTCCTTGTATTGGGCCTCAAATTTCTTATATTTATCCTCCATGCATTTCATCTGACCGCAACGACCGTCCGACGTCTCGACGTTCTTCAGCAGCCGCGCCACAGCTTCTTCCAGACAGCATAGCCCGTAGTCCATGGTGGCCTCCTCTATGTCGGTGTAAATGAAGCCCGCTTTCCGCCTCTTCTCGTACATGGCCCGCAGTTCCCTCACGTTGGTCCTTAGCATGCAGCACGTCTTGTAGAATTCCATCATGCCTTTGAGATCCAAACCACTGTTTTCTCGGTGCAGAGATTCGCCGTGCCGAGACTTCTTTTCAGAGTGTGCGTGGCCGTCGTCGTCGTCGCCTGAAGTGGTGTCTACTCCGTCGTCCGCTTCATTCTTATCTTTGGAAGCACGCGTTTTACCTTTTTCCGGTTTGCCGCTTGCAGCCGAGCCCTTCGACGACAACGACGTCTCTTCCACTTTATTGTCCTCGTTCTTGTGCCGCTGTGGTTCGTTGCTCTTTCTCTTGGTGATTGCAGCGAACGACTTGTCGTCGACTTGCACGCCAACGTCGGTCGCTTTCGAACCGGCAGGTTCGTTTGACTTGCTGCTTTTGCTTTTCCTCCCCATTCCTTTTTTCTTTACAATTTTGATCTACTGTTTTCGTCGCTCGTGGTTACGAATAAATATTGATCAACTACGAGTGTGACTAACAATTAATTATTGACAATGTAATAACTTGAAAACGACTAGTATTTGAATACCAAAAACTCGACTAGGGCTTAGGAATGGCCATTTCCTGAAAATGACATCATGGATATTTCCGGAGAAGGTTCTCGGGAATTTCTTCAAATGGTAAATAATAATAAATAATAAATGAATATTATTTACCTTTCTGCCTACACATAACGCTTACTAATTATATATTTATGTTTAACTTAAAACTATATATTTACAAAGTTATCTTTTATTTTGTAAAATCTTTAATTGCCTTTATATAATTGGCGTTTAATAGAATATTCGTGATTTGAGCGCGAACTTAAGTCAAAGAAGTCTGGGGCACACAGTATCTCATGCTCGGTCAAAAAGTTAAGGTGATCAGTTGCTATTATTGTATTTTATATGATTTTGGTAGATTTCATGCGTTTTAGAGTATGTATTGTTGTTGGGCTTCTACCCAACTTACCGTGCCTTTGACCTCTCCGTCGCTTCGCACGAGGGCACGTGGCTCACATAGCCACGGCACTCCTACCCTCACCAGATCGGCTATCAGTGCCCACCTAGCGTCCGACACGCCGGCACAGTCGAACACCACATGCAATGCGGTGTCGACGCGCCCACATGCCGCACATTCGTCGGTCGCAGATTTTGCGAAGCGGTGCAGGTAGGCCATGAACGCCCCGTGTTCGGTGAGGAACTGCGAGACGTCATGGCCCACCTCCAGCCAACTACACCTCAACCGATCTTCCACCTCCGGTAAGAAGTTATATAGAGGCCTACCCTTTACTGACTCCGTCCAGCGGGTTTGCCAACTTCTCACCGCCTCCAATTCCAACTCCCTCACTTTCTCTACCGAGCCATTCCTCCTCCTGCAGCGAGCCATTCGACCGCGCTTCACAATTTCCAGGTCCAGCGGTAGGACACCTGCCAGCACCGGGCACGCCTCAGTACTTGTGGTACCGTACGCCCCCGTTACTGCCAAGAGCACCTTACGCTGTGCCTGGAGAATCATGACTCTCAGCCTCGGGTCCAACGCTCGCTCGCCCCAAAGCTCGGAGGCGTACGACACTCTAGGGAGGTATACGCACTGGTATAACATCCGCGTAATGCGTGTACTGATCCCCCACTTAGAGGCGACCACGCGTCGAACCCGCTGAAACATCGGCGCGGACGAGCTTACTACTCTCAGCACATGATCTCTGTAGCTCCACCTATCGTCCAATTCTACCCCCAAGTAACGCATGGTAGTCACTTCCTTCAGTCTGGAAGCCCCCATCCTAACGGTGTAAGGCGGAATCAACTGGCCTTTCAGGCACATGACTTTCGTCTTTGTGACCGAGAAGGACAGTTTCATACCGCGGGCCCACTCACTCGCTCTGACTAACATGGCCTCTGTCTTCCGGATGACATCCACTCGAGACCTCCCGGCCACCAAGAGCAACGCGTCGTCCGCGTAGCCAATGATGGTTTCACTGTCCGACTCCTCAGAACTCAAAAAGAGAGTCCATCAGAATCTTCCAGAGTTCCGGTCCGTACTGCTAGCCTTGAGGACACCCTTTGGATTGAGGTCAGCGAACCTCTACCGACGGCGCAGTCATCAACGCCACTCTCCCCGCCAGATATTGCCTGGTCAGATTCACTACCTTGTCACTAGCTCCCAAACTTCTGAGGTGATGCAAGACTGCCGGCCACCAGGCGTTGTCGAACGCCCCAGAGATGTCTAGAAACACCCCCAGCACGTACTTTTCCGCCCGGCTTTCGGTCCATTCCCTCACACTCAGAATCGCATCGACCGTGGAACGCTTACTTGTAAATCCGTACTGATTGGGACTCATACTCGGGCCGACCTGCAACCTAAGCCTCCGACAGAACAAGTACTCTAGTGCCTTTGACAACACTGGAAGTAGCGTGATCGGTCGGTAGGACTTGGGGTCCGACCGGTCCTTGTCTGGGGCCTTCAGTAACGGAATGACCCACCCAACTTTCCAACACTCAGGGAATTGCTCTCTGTGCCAACACTCATTGAAAAGAGCGGTCACTGATTCCTCTATCGCCGGCCAAGCCACCCGGAGGACTCTGGCCGTTACGCCATCGTACCCCGGGGCCTTGTCCCTACCCATACGCCATACAGCTCGCCTCACTTCAACTGCTGAGAATTCCGGCTCACCCAGTTGGCTGCTTTCCGCCTCCGATCCTCCGCCCATCGTCGCAGATTGGCCGACCACTAAGCTCGTTTCCTCACGGATCCGGGCGTGGTGATCGGTTTCTCCCTCGGCGCTGTCAGCGGGAATCAGCGTTTCAAGCAGTAGGTTCGCAGTTTCCACCAATCCCACAGTGAACTCACCGCTCCCCTTTCGGAGAGTGGTCAGAACGCCGCGAACATCGGCTTTCGCTCCGTCCCTACACCAACGGTATACGGACCCCCAAGGCTTAGAGTTACCCTCTTCGGTAGTAAACTCTCGCCAGGTTTTCAGCTGCTCACGCCTCTTTCGGTACGTGTATCCGTTCCTGCAGACCCTATACTCTCTGCCTAACCGTTCGGTTTCCTCCACATTTCCCGCCGCCCTAGCCGACGCCAATCGGCCTCCAAGTCGCCGCATCCGCCGTCGGGCCTCTAACAACTCCACTGTAAACCAGGGAGGAAGTTTCAAGGCTCTAGGCTTCACCGGCGGCATGGACGCCGCACAGGCGGAGGTTAGGGCTTTGGTCAGGTAATCCGCTCTGGAATGTAGGTCTCGCTCGAGCCAGTCGGATTGACCGTTAAACAGTCGCTCCGCCAGGCCCAGTCTGAACTTATCCCAGTCGGCTTGCCGTGTCTGAAACCTGAACACGCTCTGCCCGGTTTCCTCGCTCACCTGCCTGCATAATCGGAACGTTATAAGCCTGTGGTCGCTGTCAACGCAACGCCGGACATCCACCTCCCAATCTAGGATCATGTCCGCTAAGCCGGGTGACGCGAACGTCACATCCGGCCTCGACGAACCGTTGGCCGTTTGAAAGGTAGGCTCCGTCCCTGTCGCGCAACTGTGCAAGCCGCAGGCCGCAAACAATTCCTCCATCCTATGCCCTCTCTCGTCAAACATCACGTCTCCTCATGTTAGAGACTGGCCGTTGACATCCGCTCCAAGCAGCAACTGTCCACCTCCAATCGAACGGATGATCAACTCAAGCCTGACGGCTTGTGTCTCTCGAACTCCGCCAAATTTGAAGTATGAGCTGCACGCGTAGAAACGTTCTGTCCCCGACGTAATCTCTACCACCACCGTGTGCGACCCACTTAGCTGCGATATCATAGCTACACCCAGTGACGGGTTCACTACGAGTACCGCCGATGAATCTGATTTTTTAAAATAAGCATTTATACGTTTCATAATTAAAAAAACAAATAATTATTAATTTTATACAAAATACGAAATTCACAATTTTATATTAACCGACTGCCGATAGGGTTTAGTTAAGATGAAAATTAAATTGTTGTTTGATAATAGTAGGTAAAATATTATTGCGATAAGTGATTGCCATAAACGTTAACACGTTTATGTCAATGTATACAATCATGGTTATTTGTTATATTATATTAATCAATGATTATGACGTGATATCATAGACCTTATACCACGGTTTCAATATGTGATAATGATTTGTTATCTGCTGCAAAGCAGGCAATACTAAACTATTATATTGCTGAAATAAATAAATAGTGTTTACTGTAAAATACAATTAGACAATAACTAAAATTACCTTCCCAAATTTTCACTTTAGAAATACTCAAGGGGGGGGGGGGTCTGGACCCGGGGGACCCCCCCCCCCCCCCCTTGGTTGCGCCACTGAACATAATAAATGTAAACAAAACAAAATAATCTTAATAATTAACGATAAACTTTAACAATAAACAACACGTGTATACAATAAATAAACTACATGATACATATATAATAGATTATGAAAAACAGCGTTTGTGACACATGCCCCTGTCGGTCCACTGACACTTCGGTTTAACGCGAATTTCTTAATATTATCCAGAGTGCAAAATTTACCTTCTTACAAACAAAAACATAGCCCACGGCCAACAGATATTTTGGATTTTCTCCACAAAGACCGTCGGACTGGTGGGAGGATTTTGGAGGGACACTGGGAAGACTCCACCGGTGCTGAGAATATTCCATCCGGAATTCTCTCCAAATCTTCGTCGAACACGAAGTCAACATCTCTGTCAATGACCATGTGATAGTCTGAAAAATAAATGAATTACTAAAAAAACGGTCTTAATCACTGAACTAACAACAATAATTGCACATCAGACTTTAATCTTTATAATATTATCTTTAATTATTATTATTTTATAGGTATACCTGCTTGATTTTCGGTCTGCGTTTGACGTTCGTACACTTAAGGTGATTCCCTGTCGGGGCGTTCCTCGTTAGTTTTCTCAGCAAAACAGCATCTACCAGCTGCTTCGGCTTGCTCAGCTAAGTCCGAATCATAATATTCTGGTTCGTAGTAGTATCTAACGGGTGGTTCCTCGTCAGTTTCCGGAGCTGGGAATAGTCCATCCGGAATTATTACCAAATCTTCTTCGTCGAACACACGAAATCAACATCTCTGTCAATGACCATGTGATAGTCTGGAAAATAAATGAACCTGATATTGAATTATTCACAATTTTTTTGAAACCAGAGGAAAATTGTAAAAATAAATGTCAATAAAAATGTAATTGCTCAACTTGAAGTTGAGCAACAGTTCAGGTGACACTTCGTACTTGTTTGAAGCCATAAACGAGTACACTCCGATTGGATAGTTAGGGTCTATTTGGGCTTTGTCTAGCAAGTCCTGATCGTGCCTTAAGTCTGATAAACACTACGCTTGTTCAGCTTCAGGTTTACCTCGAAAGGCTACCTTTGCATCTATCATTTTGTAAATGCGGATGCTGCAAATAGTGATTTGCTGAATTGATAATGGCTTTCTCCCTCTTTTCGGGGTATCACATTTGCCATTTTGTAACATTGTCCACGTAAGAGAGGCTTTGAATTGAAGGAGAGGTATATCTTAAACATGTTCTTTATAAATAATCCATGCATTTACAATACTAATATTTAAAAAGTGAAAAAATATTCCCAGGTACCACTTTTTGTTTTTAAACCCATGGAGGTAGTGTACTTTATCATTATCGGAGTTTATCACATTTGGATTTGTTTTATTTCTTACATATGAACCTAGTGTGGTGAAGCGTCGTCGTGAAATAGAGCGTGTCGTGTTTGAAACGCGATCGTAATGTCACTTCAACGGTCCTACGGTGATTATCAAATGTACACAAGTGATACTTTTATGCAGTTACAGACCAAAAAAACATATTTTATAGTTTATACGTATTATGTTATGGTATCATATTGTAGTAATACAGATGGTGGTTAAAAAAATAGGGATAGGAGGGGTAATTTGTGATGTCTTTTATGACATTACTTTTATATATGTATGTGTGCTCTTAAATGTGTTCTACTTTTCCATATCCTATTACTACAATAGTATGCTGGTGTTAATAAGCTTTCACGTACCTTATGGCTCAGCTATAGAGTGGAAATGCGTTGTCTCGCTGTCCTCCGTTGTTCTTCGTTGCTCCTTTGTTGTCTGTATTGACTGAAAATAGAAGTCCCGTACGACACGCACTTACCGAACTCGTTAGTTTCTAATAGATACCGAAAGTTTTACTTAATAACACGCGTACTACTAGGTGTAATGCATTAATGATCCGCTCGGAGTGTATTCCTGTTCGTCCAAATGAAGTTATCCTTTTCAGATATACTTTTAAGCGTTTTTAACTTGGTGATCCTCTAGCATGCTACGTGATAACTAGTCAGAGGACTACACAAATTCGTTTAGAAGATCAGACTACTAGGCTGCGTTATTTAGAAGCAACAGACCTTAAGGGTCCATATTTAACCTCACTAAACAGCCGCTACTCTAGTTGTCTTCCCTTAGCTAAACACTAATTAATTAACTACTTAACTACTTAAATTTTCCAATTGCTGACGAGAACATCCAAATTCCAAGTGAATAATTTAATTCAAAGGAATTGGATCCCTAGAGCTATATTTGATCTATAATTGATCTAATATAATTGACATTTTTGATTAGTGCATATATTAAATTTAGTGCATATAATCTTATCATATATAGAGGTATTTTTAGTGCATATAGTTTCATGTATTGTGTGTTATGTATTATGATATTACATGTAAATGATTCAATGAATACAATATAATCATTACAAAGTGCCACTCTCGAATTTTGGACACGTCCCCGTGGCCTAATATAAAACATATTTTTTTTTAAAACAAATTAAAATAAGGTTGATTAAAAAAAAGTGCTATTGGGGATTTAGGTATTGCATTCTTTTTTTTACATTTCTTTTGCAATTAGGCTTTGCCTTCTTTTTTTTGTGTCTTCTTAATCTATTTTTTTATTATTTTAGAAGGATTTTTTTTATTTTTTAACGTTTTAAAATGAACAGTTAATTTATGTACCTGAGTAGGGTGTGTTGTCAGAATTATTTGTGGTGGTGTAGGTTGGAGAAAAAGTGTGTTTTGTGCAATCTCCTCCTTATGCCTCGTTCTTATGAATGGCATCATGGCTTGGTTGATGTTTGGCGATTTGTTTGTTGCTAGGTGTTTTGCGATTTCAACTAAATTCGGCCCACTGTCCCATGAATTAGTTAGCATCGGTTGGTTGCCGAATTTAACCGTCCATAGTTTTTTTTCTATTTTGTGTTCATTTTCCCATTGAGTAAGGAAACCAATTAAGTCGGAGGTGATGTCCTCGTAAGTTCCTCTTCTTCCATCATATATTATCGCGCTCTCCGTAGGCACATGGCAAGTAATGAGCATCCAGTGATTTTTATTGAAGTTGAACGGGAAGAACAGATAGGTTTTGAGTAATATGTCTATGTTTATTTTTTGTTTAATATGTTCGAATCCTTTGTTGATGTAATCCAATAGGAAGTTGGTGTAGAAATAATAATTGTTATTAGTATTGCCAATTATTAACTCTAAGTACTTCTCGATGGTATTTTCAGTGTATATGGATGTACTTGTTTTGAAAGACATGTTGGTATTGGTATAGTACTATTATAGTTTGTGTATGTTCTGGCTCGCGGTAAGTCGAATACTGAGGTATTAGTGTATTTAAAATCTAGACAAATTGATTTTTAGACAAATTGATATAAGACATATGGATCTTACATAAAGAAAATGTATTGTTTTTGTTGTTTTTAGGTGTTATATACCTAATACTTTTAAGAATTATATGCACATGCACTACTAAAGCTATATAATCTTACCTGGTTTGTCACATAAAAGTGCATGAATGCTATAGTGTATTTTAGATACATTTGAAAGCGTATATTATAATATAATAATTATATCCTTTATTGTTAAATCTCGTGAGTTTTGTGCATATGATAGACCAATACAATAGTTTTTCCAGATGTAACATTTCATCGCGGATGACTCGAAGTAGACAAGACTTGATTGGATAGTCGCATAAGTCTGAGATATGCCTAAAGAGTCGTCGGAATATATACATTATGAACCACTTAGGTATGTTATGATCGAATGCTGACGCGTCTACACATACGTATTTTGGATGGCTTAGCCTTGATATGTCGGGTAAGAGGCTACTATCTGTCAGTGTGGACTTTAAGAATTTAGGTTTCCCCAGTGAGTACCATATGTATGATTGCCGTAGGTATGAACACATCGGGGTTGTGATGACTAGCCTCGTCTTTACCTCCTCCTTCAATGCAACGGTACACTTGTCGGATTCAGACAGGGCCATTCCGTAAACGTCACTAGTTTGTTGCAAGGCATTCAATGCCCATGCCCACTTTGACCTGATCTTGCTCTTAGTGTCAGGGCTGAGGTTTACGGCGGGTGCCCCTCCTGAGGTACCCCATTTCATTGGATCTGTCACATATGGTAGATTCTATCCGTTCAAAGTGGTACATATTTAGTTTTTTATGACCACCACATACAGTACGTTTAAATGCAGGATTTGATGCCAATAAAGACAAAACTTCACCGTTATCGTTTATGGTTACTGCAGCTTTCATATCGAATTGCTCAATGGATGGATGTAGAAATATTTTCAAAATATCATTTATGGCTACGTAATCCGGTCTTCTTTTCCGGATTTTTTTTCTGAGTGTCATTTATAAGATAATAAGCTCATATTTGTCATAAGCTGTATTTTTTTTTTGTGCAATTGTGTTTCGCATACATCTTTGTGTATATGGTGTAGTTTTGTTAAGTAAATATTAATTGTTTGAATATTTCTTATTCTAACTTTCACCAAATTATACTGTAGCAGATTTTTGATTTGCCGTGTTAATATAAATTTTTGTGTTTTTTTTTTTTTTAAGTTATATGTAATTAAAAGTTCAATAATAAAATTAATTAGTTGAAATGTATGTTAATAATTACTTGTAATTTATGTTTAAAATGTAATGTTTTGTTAAAGTGGGTAAAACTGATAGTGAAATATATGTTTTATTTGTGATTGTTAATATTGTGTGCTTCAAGTCTTTTAGATAAAATTGAAGTTTAAAAGGAGTCGGTATAATTTCACTAACTCATAATTCTGCCAACCTATTTGGTTAATGATATTTTGGGCTTCATCGGTTATATTAAATACCACAGTGATCGGAAAATCTGCGGATGAAAGATGATAAATATTTCCGAGTTCATTAAGAAGAGCTAGAATGTTTTCGAAGTCGTTTGTTTTATAAGAAGTTAATATTAGTGAACCGGTAAATATTTCGTTTTGAATTATGGCGTCTTGTGGAATTGATGGGTGACTAAGACAATGAGTATTATGAAAGTGCGTGAGTGTGCGTATGATATTGGGGTGTAAAGTATTTTTTTTTTTAAGAAAGAGATAATTGGTGACTTTTTTTGTTCCAATCAAAGAATAAATATTCATTGCACTGGGTTCTTTCTAATAAGTGTTGTGGTATTTTATCCGTTTTGAAATCTCCTATTTTTATAGATAATAATCTAACAGATAATAGGTTGGCATAATTTATGTATGTTAATGTCATAGCGAAAATCTCGATTAATTTGTAAATTTTTGTGAATTTTGATAAATGTTTTCTGTTCCATAGATGACAGGTGAAAAATAGAAAGAATTCAGTTTGACAGCATATATTAAGGATTTGTTCTACGGAGAATCTTCTTGATATGCCTAATTTAAGGTTTTCATCAATTATGCGAGTTAGGGTATCAATGAAGTGAATTTTGTTATCCAAGTTAAAGAAAAAAAGATTTTGTTTGTCGTCACAGAAATGTATGTCGGTGGTGTGTATTGTAAAGGGTGAGTTTTTATTGGATGCATTTTGTTTTGATTCTGATTTAAGTATATTAATATACTCCAATCTCCTCATATTTATTTCTTGTCTTAAATAAGAGAAGTTGCTAATTGGTGGTGTTCAGCGACCTTGTGCGGGATTAGTTAATTCGGAGATAATTGGGCCGTTATATTGGGATATTAGGAAAGGATTGCCTGAAGCACACCAATAATACGTATCATAAAACCCACTAAGTTGATTTCTATTATTAGAGTGTAAAAGCATATTGAATAAATGCGCGTTAATAGACATTTTTATTGATAATGAGTGTTATATAATTAATAAAAAAAAAATGTTTGATTTCTTATGTTATTAGCTAAAGCAATAAAGAGTATAGATTACTTTGATTTTTATGGAGTTTATTTAGAGAAAAAAAAAATTTTGAAAGACTAATTTAAAATATTTGATTATTTGTTGATTATAATGTTGAATGTAGTAAAAGGTGTTTAAAGCAGGGGTAATATTTTTAACGTATTTCTGTGTTTTTATTTTTTTTTTATTAAAAAGAATGAAAGTAAAATAAATTATTTTTTATATTTTTACCTTAAATTTTAAATGTAATAATTATAGTAGAAAATAATTAAATGATAATTGTTTTTAAATATTATTATTATTATTTTTGTATGTTAGTAGAGAAAGTAATTAATATGATAATGTTAATAATACTTTTTTTATTTAAATATGTATTTTTTATTTTAATTAGTGTATTTAAAATCTAGACAAATTGATTTTTGGGAGAAAAAAAATTCATGCTAATTGCCTTAAATATTACTTTGTTTTTTTTTGTTTGAGTCTTAGCTCTTTTTTTTTTATTTATGGATAAACTTTTTTTGTTATTTTTTATATATTCTCAGTAAAACAGCGGCCAAAATAATAAAAACGAAAAAAAACCGATTTAAAAAGAGTTAAGGTTTTTTTTTTATTTTTTTTAACTTAGAAAAGAAACGTGGTAACCCGTGAATACGCGGGACGGCGGCGGATGGCAAACCGGACCAATGTTAAATTAATAACTGATTATCGGATTGCCTACAGTGGTCATCGCCGCCGTGTTTCGCTGTAAAGATGACACCCCCCGGACCTCTTCATACACAGACGGCCGGCTCGGGCCGATATAGTAGTTTATCGTTCCCACCTGCGGTGAGACGGTGGACAGTTGATAACACGACCGGGCGCACATTTAATCGCTAATAACGGAAACATGCACTTGCAGACCGTGTCAGCATTATGTACAAGAAAAAACTTACAAAAAAGTGTTAGTATACTAAATGATTTCGGGTGGTGTACACGTATAATATTCAACGTATAGTTATTGTTCAGCATTAACAGAATCGTATTGAACCCTATATATAATTTTAAGAAAAAATGGGTTTAGATAATCATTTCTGTAAACGGATATTTAATATCGATGAGAAAAGAAGCGTCGTTGTTTCGTTGGAACCATATGGTCTAAAGTTCTACGTTATCATTTCGTTAGAATACAATGGACAAATCAAAATAGATTTGGATGTAGAACGGTGGAATTACTTTATGCATTTCGATGTACTGAAAAGTTATTCAGGACTAAAACGATGTTCGAAAATTAGATGAACATATATTAAGCCGTTTAAGTTCTCTAGAAGTGTTTCTTGCAGATAAATCAGTACGGTAAAGGTTGAATGCAGCAGGGTCTTTTTCATTGATACCTTGAAATAAACAATCCGTATGATCCTCAAACGTCATGTGGTTCTGTATTACATAATAAACGACGCCCTTAGCTTTAATATGTTCATGTCCAACCTGTATGTAACCATACGATTCTGGTTTTAATACTACTTGTTCTGAGATTATTTCACCTCCAGTCTCATCTAAAATATAAAAAAATTATTATCTATATGCAATTTAAAAAGAAACTAGTATATCATATAACTAGCCTGTAAAAGTTCCAGGAACCTTAGCATATCATGAAAAATCATCTGTCTTAATTAAGTACATTAGAGAATCTGAAAATAATAAGAAATATATAATAGTTCTTCAATAAAAAAAATAATAAATAAAAATAATTGTAATAACTGTATCCGTGTATAACAGTTCTACGCCACATCAATAGTACTTTTTCATTACATTGTAATGAAAATTATACATCAAAGTCTTGGAAATTTCCAAGACAGTAAATCCTACATAAATCGGTTTGTCAAAGGTTAAAACTGCCTTGTGGAGGTGTACCGCATACACGTTTTCGTTGTATTGCGTTACACCTTTAAATGTAGGCTTGTTTATCAACATTTGAAAAGCTACAGGATTGCAGACTAGTGGCATCTTCATACGGTTACGCACATTCTCTATGGCTTTACCTATATAAATAATTAAGACGATGTTAATTTTTACAAACTTATTATTTTTAGTCTATTTTAAATATATACCAAAAACTGCGTTATTCATAAGTTTAAAGAAGTATTTTTGAAGATCATCAGTTGCTTTTTTCCTCATTTCTGTATTAAGTGAAATATAGCTAGCTAACCAAGGGCTTTGATCATATTGAAGTATTCTGTGTACTTTTTTTAAAACAAGACCCTCCTTCAGAGCTTGCTTTAAAATCGAGCGGTGTACAATATACTTATTTTTGTCGTTTAGTGTTAAGATTAATTTTTTTATCTATGAGCTAGGAGGCATCAAATTCTCGCACATAAACGGTAGATCTGAATGTTGATCGTGAAGGGATTTTGGATACTCGACATCAACCTCTAACATCATGCCGCTTTTGGATTTGTCATCTATCCTGTCTCAACGGTTTTGAACAGATTGTACAGAATGATTTACTTCGTACCATCTAAAGTTACCATTTGGGTCGTTTATGACATTGCCCAACCATATCTGAAATAATTATATGAAAATTAAAATATAAACTATAAATATAGTTTTTACATTATTATTACTCACAGATTTGTAGCATCAAGATATGTTATCCATCTGTTTGGTTCTTCAGGATTGTACACGGGTGTCTTGCTGTGGTTAGCTTTAGAGTACCTCTTCGAAGCTTGGCAGATTCCTCCTCTTACACCTAAATTAGATAATTATTGTTAAAGATGTTATATCAATGTAACTATAATTGTTATTACCTTGCTCGAACATAAGTAGCATGTTATAGGCTGATATCAATTCCAACTTGGCTTCAGTATGTTTCAAGCAAACATCAAAACTCATACCAGGGATAGGATAGTAGTGACAACAATCGATTTCGTACGTTTTTATACAAAGCTCCCTAAAAGCTTAAAACACATCACATAAAATATGCACATCTAATTCGTTATACCTGAAAATATAAATAACTATCAGACTAAGATAGAATACTATTAAATATATCATATACCATAAGCTGTATTCGCCTAAAGTTTTGAATTTAAAACGATTCCAACATTTTGAGCATGTTTATAGTCATCTTGGGAAATATTTTTCTCAGTCAGTGAACTAAAAAGTTGTTTTTAATTTATTTTATTATTATTATTATTTTTTTTTTATGTAATTTAATTATTATAATTCATCTGTAAAACGATTGTTTAGGCGGTGGACACTGTGCTTCCAGTTTTTCCCATGAGTCGGTTTATTCATAACAGTAAACACCTTTACGAGTGACCATATCCAAATCATTTTCACCATATGCATTTATCACAGAACGGAACCTTGTCTTTTAGGATCGAGCAAGGTTATTAGCTAATTTTTCTAAGCTACTAGCCATAAAACGATAACTATCTAGAAAACCTATTCGAAATATATTTTGAAAGAGATATAAATTTGTCTTCACTATTCGGAATAACGCTTATTGTATGAGGATCGTGTCCTAATTCGTTTATTATTATATGACTATCGTAACTTGATAAGTTATGCAGGATGCAACTTAAGAAATTGGGCTTTTGCATTTTTAAATTGCACCTATTACAGACGGTCTGTCTATAACTACCGCTTAAATGGTGGTGATCGCATACCGGATTATTTGTTAATGAAAATTTACATTTACAAAGAAGACATTTGCCACCGTCCACGACAGACTTATGGTTACTTTCGTTCTGTGATGTCATGCATATAGAAGTATAGATATTTAAGAGCTGTTCAATATTACGTGCTACATCGGTATTGCTCTGTATGAAATGTTTTGGTAGCCTCAGAATTTGCATTACCTCTGTATACAACTAAGGATTGTGGTATGCCGAAATGTTCCATTAGCTCTGTTGGTACATCCTCGCTAGCTTTAACTAGATATGCATAACTCATGGGAACATGTTCTTGAGTGACAGTTGTTTTGCTAAAATTTTTATCTCTAACAGGTTTATTTAACAAACACTCGAAATCAGCATAAATAACAAAATCGAGTTTTTGTGTGTTACCCCAATTCTCAAACTGCATGTACGCTTTTTGTGGTGGTAGAATTGGAGTTACTGACTCATTTTTGTCGCTTATTCTTTTATGATCACCAAGTCTAGCTTCTTTATCGATTTTACCCGGTTCATCGGTGTACACCTTAAAACAACGTCTGCAGATGGCTTTTTCCTTTGTGTTTTTAAACATTTGACATCCAACCAATCTTGCTAGATTTTGATGTTACAGTAGTGATATACC
The DNA here is from genome assembly GCF_023614345.1 of Adelges cooleyi. Classification (NCBI taxonomy): domain Eukaryota; kingdom Metazoa; phylum Arthropoda; class Insecta; order Hemiptera; family Adelgidae; genus Adelges; species Adelges cooleyi. The sequence goes on from NW_026095978.1 coordinate 3,248,890, forward strand.
TCTCTGTTATCAAAATATAATAAGTCGTAATTATCGGCTAATTCACGATCGCACACCTTGTAAGGGATAATAATGAAATCGTTTTTTTCTGATTTTTAATAAGACGTCCGACCGCTGTTGTTTTTAGATTTATTTTTATACGTTAAACTCCCCTTCTTGAAGCCGTACACGTTTACCGATACTTCTGGATTATTTTTTTTAAATTGTTTCACTTCAGATAAAGGTGTGGGGAAAGTAATTCCCGAGAATTGTGACGGCTCGGTACATTTTGATAATGTGTAACACAGCTAGGGTTTGGTGCAGTAACGTCCTATGCCATAATGCTGTATTTAAAACACATCTCATCGTTATTTTGCACATTTATTGTTGCCTTGCGATTTTCAATCGTTTCTGGAAGCGGTATAAAAGCTGAACCGCAGAGGGGTGTATATTTAAATATATCGAGTAATATACCGTCAATTTTCTCCAATGAAAACCCGGATCCTTTTCCTTCCATCTCGCCCTCAGATATTAACTTGGCAAAATTTTCATTCAATTTTCTACCCAGGTCATCCGTTAGATTTGTTTCGTCGTAGTTTATGATATATTCTGGTAGAACTCCTTCTAATGAAATAGCCAGATTATCAAAATAATTATTAATGGGTTCTCTGGAAATAGCTGCTCGACAACGTTTTATATTTTGACATAAACGTAAAGATAAAACGTCTTTATGCCTAGTTACAAAACTAATGGCCCATTCTTTGCCAAGCATGTTTTTACAGCCAAATCTCTTAATTTTTTTTCCTCGGCGATCTAACCCACTGTGCCAAATTTAATCCCAATGATGTTTGTATATGATATGCGATGTTATTATTCAGAGCCCATTGATGTTTTTAAGATGTGTATGGGATTGCTAACGCCCGGTTGAGCAACTTTTAAAAAAGTCATCCATAGGAAGTTACAGATTGACGTCTATAAAACTACCTTAGATTACATCCTTCAGATATGATATTTTAACTTGCATATTGTGTTTAATTTAAAACGTCTATTTTATGTTATGTATCAACAACTTTTATAACATAATTGTATAGTTCGTTTAAATGTTCATTCAAGAACATCTTTATAATGTAAGTGTAAGACATAGCTATATAATACCTATATAATAAAATATTTTAGGATTGTATTAAATAAATAAATATAACTGGACATTTATAAAATCAACTGGTAATAATTATTTTATTACGAATAAACAAATTAAACAATTAAAACAATCTTAAACAATGAATATGACAAAATTGTAATGTCAACAATACATAATAATAATAATAATACAATACAATACATTCATATAGAAAGAATATATTAATACAAAAAAAAGAAATTATTAATACACTCATAACAAAGTTTTTCATGTTCACCATATTGTGTGTTTTATTGCCATTAAGCTAATAACATAAAAAATATTATAAGATGAGATATTTGATAATGTTTTATTTTTATATTATTTATTATATTGATTATAAAATGTATAAATTATAATTCATTGTGGCTTAGAGACATTACAACTGCTTTATTAGTTGATAAGGGAATAAAAAAACATTTATACTTAATATATTTAACACTTATACTCTTTTAAGTTAGATAGGGATGTAACACTAACAATGACAGAGCCAATTATAAGGGATTCTAATGGAAAGTCAAAAAAATTTGAAACTTCATTAAATGTACACACATTTAAAAAAAAATTTCCATTTTTACATTTATATACATACTTAACTAAAGCTACTTCATTAGTGATTAATAAAATATAACTATTTTTTGAAACCTGAGAGGAAATAATATTTGTACTTGTCAAAGTAAGGGTTTTATAAAATGTGAATTCCTGATTTTTATATTCTTAGACATCTATGGAGGTTTTGGTTGATCCATGGTACAGTGGGATTTTAAAAGCTTTGTTTGAATATTTCGCAATTACCTTACCTATCGGCCTTATGTTATTTCCTACATAATCGTATAATGAAGTATCATTGTCTTGTAAAACTATATTACTAAAGTTAGAATCATACATTTTTTTTTTATATAACACTACTTAGACGCCGATCTATTTCAAAATTAAAATTGTTATTTTCAATTGATAGGTTAATTGTATATATGGCTTTATTCTATTTTCAGAATTGAGACGCTGAACGCAAAAGTGGCCTAATCCGCTCAACCGTCATTTGGAGTAAATTAGCATTAAAGATTTCATTAAAACTAGTTATGGATTTTTAATGTGAAAATTCTAATTTTTGTTTTTTTGGTTATTTTTAAAATCCTTTCTAAACTACTAATGTATTTTTGGTAACCAAAAAAAATTGAAATTCTCCAAGTTAATGTTGAATAGGCCACTTTTGCATTTTTCATATAACCACTTCATAATCATAAAATGTCGTTTAGGTCATATGTGTAAAAAAAAATCATCTTTTTTATTGCACACTTAACCTTTCTAATCAACTTTTAATACAATTATAATAAGTACTTTAACATGGATTAAATTTAGACTTATGAATTGTTTGAAATCCCATAATATTGTTATCACAGTTAAACTTATAAAAACAGCATATTATAACAATTAAATACTTACATTTTAAACAATAACAATAAACAAAAAATTCATACTTATTAAGTATTTAATATTACCTACCTATTTTTATCATACTTTAAAGTTATAAAACCACATATTTTACTATAACAATAAATTATAAATAATAAAAATAAATTTATTCAGACTTATGAATTCTTTAAAATCACAAATTTTTTGTCATCCTTAAAAATATAACAAAAGCAATTAACTAAATTAAATATTTCTTTATGTTTTTTCATGTATTTTGTTTTAAATTCTTATAAAAGTCATGGTGAATTGGTGGTATAAATTGCAATAGTTCAGTGAGATCTTTATATTTTTCTTTCTGGATATGATGGCTATTAGGGTAAAGTTGTTCAAGTTCTTTTGGTTTAACCATTGCACGTTTAGCCAAATTGACACAAGAAAATGTAACAAAATCATTATTTGAGTATTTGTAAAACATTTGGTATGGTTTGTCATTTGTAAAAAATATCCATTAAAATATTAACCATTCTACTTTATCACATTCGCCATTCAATTTTCTATTAATTATGTCTAATGAAAAATGTATTTATATAGTTGTATGAGAAAGTTTGGAATAAAATAAGTCAGCAGAATCACAATTAATTTTGTCTAATATTTGTGTTAAGTATAGTTTTGTAAGAATCTTTCCCGTATCTTCGTAGTGTGAACTGGCATTAGATGGGATGTCGTTTTGTTCTAAAAAAAATTGTGTGTTCATCTTGAGATTCAGATATTAAAAAGAAAGCTTATGCATCTTGTGTTCTTAAATAAATGTTAGATTGATATGATCTGTATTTGTGTGTTGAGTATAGATATGTCCATTTGCTAATGTATTAGTTAATAAATGAAATATTGATGGTGATAATAAAAAGTAATTGAATTGGTATTATTTCTTTCGAGATATTATGTTTTGTGTTTTGTTATGCTAATTTGTTTTCATTTCGCGATTGTTTGTAGTGGATTTTTTGTTTAGCTTTTGTTCGTGTAGGAATTTTTTGCGAAATGTTTGGTGCATTTGTTTCTTTGTAAACATGTTTAAAGTATCAAGTGTATAAAAATACTGAAGTTTGGAATGATATGAGTCAGTAGAATCCCAATTAATTTTGTCTAACATTTGTGTTACGTATAATTTTGTTAGAATGTTTTTCATACCTTCATATTGTAAACCTGCATCAGATGGGATGTCGTTTTGTTCTAAAAAAATTGCGTGTTCGTCTGGAGATACAGATGTTTTTTTTCTGTAGGGTCTTTTGCGATCTGAGGCGCAAGAGGTTGTGGTGTGATTTGTTATATCATTGTTATCCTCCATAGAGTTGATTACTGTGTTGGGTATGTTGTGTTTGATGGGAACTGTGTAATATATACAATGTGTTATATATGTGTTTGGGATATGAAATTTGTGGCATCTTATAGGTATTTTTTTAAGCCTCTGCCTATTAGTGCCGCCCCTCCGACAGTACCCACCGCTGTCGCCCAGGAGCCCTCCCCCGTCTTGTCGCTGGAGGATAGGGTATCCCAGATTGAGCTCTGCCTTGCTCATGCGCCTGGATCGTCTTCGACGGCTCGATCTTCGGATGGACACACACTCTGACGTGTTGAGCCTTCGGGTACTGCCGGTGTTGTCCAACGTCCTTCCCCCCAGGACGCTGCTTATTTCTGAACTGTCCAAAAATGAGGGGAAGGACGATGTTGACGTATTTAGCGTAGTTTGCGATAATACTATAATTACAATTTTTTAAAACAAAAAACCATAATCACTGGGCACGCTCTGTATACGTGACACGGATTTGCGCGCCGCCGCCGCCGATTCCGGGACCGGTCGGCCGTTGCTTCGCGCCGCGTTCGGCGTTGTAATTTGACACCGCCCGGCGACTATCGATTCAGCGCTATTTTCGAAAGCTTATGAAAATTAACGTCTTCGACTTACAACTTTCTGGGTTGGTCGACCGTCTTCGTGGTGTTGTAACGAATCCGTACAGCTTTGGTTTGGGGCTCTACCGCCACTGGGGCCGAGCAAATACCTCTATTGGCCGTGTTCAACACACAGTTGTTTTTATACGGCAAATATAATATAAACACAATAAAATGTACAACTTTAAGTTGTCACTGTCGCTTTAATAATCCACCGATATTTACACTTAACCCCGCGTTCTGTCGGTGATCGCGAGACGATTTTTTTAAGCCGTCGCGAGCATTATTCGGCCAGAAAAAATTGTCCGAAACGGGTCACTGCTTAGCACACGCTGGCCGGCACTGGCATAACTAGTAAGACACAATTTTCCCAAACTAAAAGTCGTCACTACCGCTTCAAAATAACGCGATCATTTAACGAAACCCCGCGTTGTATTACCGAAGTTGAAACGAATATTTTGACACGTCGCACACAAAAAACGGTCGTCAAAAGCTCGCACAAGAAAACTCAATGACGCGGAGCGGTCGGACACACGGGTGTAATCGACGACTGCTACAACGCGACTCTCAATAGACGTACTTGGATTTATTAAAACTTCTGAAAAATGAGTAGCATCAAGAAAACATTTTAAGGTTGAGTGTTTAGTAAATGTTTCAACCACATGTCTCAAGTTATTAACATTTTTTAACACTAGACTACCTAACACTTGAGAGTTGACTTCACTTTGAGATTTCGAAAACGCTACACCAAAATTTGCAAAATGCACCATCTTGTATTGCTGAATACGACAACCATGGAAATCTCATTAACCATGCATACTGAAATGTCCATGGGGTCTGGACCCCCCTCCCCCCCAAACGCTGATTAATGTTTTATTTGAAATAAAGTATATATTTATTATAATAAAATAACATGTTGAAATATAATTTTCGATATTTTTAAATTTCTTCAATTATCATATTTATTCTTGTGTAGGCAAACGGAAGAGTACCTACTCCTGCTCCTGTCGAAAGCTTGTATGTTTATTAGCCATATCGCATAAAATTGCTGATATGTTCGATTATTGACGATTTCTGTATTTCCAGTAATCGATTATGTTGCGATAGTTAATATATACGTATTTTTCCATTTAACAGTTCTTTTAGAAGGGACGACTATATCACTATTTTATACTGAAATACTAATATTGACAATTGACTGACGCGGACATACGGGAGAGTTCTGCACGGTCCGTGTTTTTTTTTGACCGGACTATTAAAACCAAACTAAGACTGAAATCAGACCGGATCAATAAATATAATTATGAGACCGAACTAGACCAGACCGTTTTTTTTTGTCAAAAAGACCGAAGACCGGACCACAGGAAAATTTATTTTTTAGGACTGAATGGGACTGAAACTAAATTTAATTGGATCGGATCGAAGCGAATCGATTTGGACCAGTTCGGACTCCGGACTGAACTGGACCGTAATGATATTTACTTTGAAAAAAATTTAAAATTAAAGAAATATAATTTATTAAACAATTGTTAAAAAAAACATACTACTATTCGATGAGTAGTCATAATCTCTGTTTTCCATTTTAATACCCCTTTGTAACAACTAACAAGGTATCATATATAATGATAGTGATAATAAAAGTGCAGAGAGACAAACTAATAAATATATGAAACTTACAATAAGAGTTATCAAAACGGACTAAGTTGAAGTATGAACTAATAATCAAAAAAATAACAATTCAAATTATATCAACTGAGGAGTGAGTTTCGGATATATCCACGTCGAATGTTTTGTGCCGACGTTTCGGACTCTTTGAAGAGTCCATCTTCAGGGCAATAGTGGTCTCGACTATTCACATGCCGTGGCCATGGTCACGGATGCTGTTTAATGGACTTTTCTATGGCCTGTGCGATTTCTGTAAAGAGACCAGTGATCTCTTGCTTGATTACACAGCTCTGTAACTGCTCTACTCGCTTGGAGTTGTCTAGTACATCCTCACCAGGTTTTTGTTTTTGTGGCATATAGCTCCAGGTATAGGTGGGGTGTAGTCCGCTGCTGCTCTAGATTTGTTTTAAGTGTGTCGTGCAACTCACTGCATGATTGTAATTCTCTGTATTTAGTGACTTGACGGGCTTTCCCGTTCAATCTCGTCAAGATTGTCTTCAGCAATGGAGGTTTGGTCAGTGGTACTACACGGAATACGACAAACTCGCATTTTTCTAAAGATATATCTAGATGTTCTGTGTTGTTAACTATCAAATGAATCTGGAAGGAGTCTAACTGCTTCTTGGAGACTAATGTGATGCTCCGTAATTCGTCTGTTATGATATTCTGTGTTTCTTCTAAAACAATTATGTATTGATTCATCTACCAGTCGTTAACAAGTGAAATTTCTACTCGAAAGTAGGATGTTCTGGTTGATATTCTTGTTGCTCTAGTTGATGTTCTGGGTGTTCTGGTCTTAAAATACACAGCGACTCGCTTAAAATTTCGTTAGTTAAATCCAATAGATTGCTAGTGCTACCTATGAAACGTATGGACGTGTATAAAATATCCTTATTTACTGCAGAAGTGATTTCTCTAGGCGAGCTATGACTACGGCGACTAGATTCGCCTCTTGGCCTGAGTTTCCGGGTAGCAGAAAGGAAAGGTTGTGTAGCTAAACTAGATGGAGGAATATACTCAGGGTCACCAGAATTATTGGATGGAGTACTTGGACTAGACTTATCAATCATTTAAATTATTCCCCCAAAAAGAAAAATAGACTAACTACTGACTACAAGTATAATAGCGACGTGCAAATTAAAATTAAAATCTAATATTAAAAAAAAAAAAACGGGGGGCAACAGTGCAACCAATCTTTGTGTCCACCATCGATAACATTCGGTGGAAAGTTCAAACCTCGATTGGGGCAAACACGGCCATCATGCATTAAAGAACACAATTATTACGAAGAAGCAGCTTATATAGCCATAGTTAATCTTAGGACTATACTCTATTTTTTTGGTACACCGGTCAGGTTTGGTTATCTATGGCAAAGCACAAGGCTCAAAGTAATATGTGTTCAGTAGATTTTAGTGCGCTTGTCGAATACTCAAGTATTTTTTCGGCTTTAATTACACTGTAAATTTGTTTGAGTTATACAAAAGAAAATAATGAAAAATATAGCTGACGTTTCATTTATCAAGCGTTTATATTTCACTATTAGGTTTGAATCCAAGTTCTAGAGTTGTCAGTCAGTAAAACCATTTTAGTTTTTACCATCATAGTAATATGCTTTGAATCGATTTTCGTTTTTATATAAATACGACAATTGTACAAAACAAATTTCTAATATTTTCAAGGAGTACTGATTGTTAATATAAAATGTATTTCTTCGGATCATCTTTGGATTTTAATAAATTTTATTTTATTATAGAGAGTTAGAGGTTAGGTTAGGCAAAACGTATCGCAGCAACATTTAAAAAAACAAAAAGTATACATTTTAAGTTTTTACAAAATATATTAACACAAGTACATAATATACAACATTATGGCAAAAAACAATAATAAACACAATATACAATTTACACAAACACTTTTACAATTTTCAAAGTTACATAGTTATAAAGATACAAAACAAATTACAAACATCACAAAACACAAATAGTTATACAATTTCAAGTTCGAGTTCAAGTGGGAATCATTGACGGCGTTTTGCAACGGGGGATCCGAAACAAAACACACAAATAATTATTCAGTTACAAAATATTATACAACAATAGAGGAGAAACATATACAATAATATACGAAGCAAAGAAATACAGGTGTAATAGTTCGAGTTGGGAATCATCCACGGCGTTTTCCAACGGGGATTCGCAACTGGCAAGCTACAAAAACGTACAACAACAACTACAAACGCTGTTCTTTCTCCTTTCACAGTCTTTATAAAGGTGACCAGCTTTTCTACAGTAGTGACACCTTAACAATATAATAGTCGCAATTTTAATAAATCGCGTGTACAAATTTGTGAATTTCTTTTTACTTTTCTTCTTCCTGCAGTTTTGTATGTAGTGGTCACCACCACATCTAAAACATTTTATTGTTTTTTGGGGTGGGGAGCCTCCCCATAATGATAATGTACAGTCGTCTAAAATAAAATGAAACGGTTTTATGGTTGTATAGAAAAAAATGTTAACCCTTCAATGCGCCGTGTTGCTTCTATGCAACAATTTTAAAAACCATTAATACCATGTATATTATATTATTAACTGAAACTGAACACAAAGATTCTAACCGGAGAATAGCGGGTGTGTTCTGCCGAAGCAATAAAAGTTCCTTAACAGCGGCAATGAACTTATTGACATCTAATGGAATCTTGTCAAGGCGCTTGGAATATTAAATTCGTTCTATAAATTCCAAAAACCGGTAAATTAACTGAATTAATACAAAAATAATTGAAATAAACCTGCTATGATGAGTGCAGCCGCAGACCCTTGGCCAGATCGTCTAACCTTGTGGTTGGCTGGGTGGTAGTCCATGACATTAGTTAACATTGCAGGTCCATTGAGCAATTTATGGCCGGTGAATTGACAAAAACAATTGAAAATATCAATGGCCGATATAAAACTGCTGATTGGACAATGCTCTTCAGCTTTTATCTGTGTGGGCATGAACAGAAAAATATTTATGTAAAAAGGTTGTAGCTAAATGCAGCTGTATTTTCACAATATTTAAAGACGATACTGAAATATAGATTTAATATCGTTATTAGATTCCATTAGGTTGGACATTTTAAGACCGTGTTTTGCATAATAAAAAAAATGTCTACCCTTTATATTTTTCAATTCAATATGACGTGCAAATTCAACTCATTGTTCACTATACCCTGTGAAGGACATGTCACATTTGGCACTTGTCGGAAGACTATTCGTCGTTTTAGTTTTTCCCTCCAATGCACTTAACGCAAGAAAAACGATGGATGTTACGAACCATTCCCTAGAAATCAAAACCAATTTGAGATATTAAAATCAATACTATTAAAGGTCTATTCCCACTAGCCCGGGACGTGTCAGGGCCGGGTCCGTGCCGGAATCTGTCCGGGTGCAAAAAAACAATTATCTATTGAGTTTTAAATATGACCGTTCTCACTAATCCGGACCGGGCATCCGTGCCAGATCCGGGTCGAAAAAATATCGTTGGCCACGATTCTCTTTCCGGGTTCCCAGACGTGTTCAGCTTGGAACGGACAAGTCAAATAAGCAAAACATATTATAATTATTTACCATATAATTAATTACCATACTTTTACAACTTAAAGTAAAACTAAAAATTCAAAGTCCATCAATTTCATTAATATATTTGCATCAGAAGCCAAAGAAATATCATTAAATTTGTTTGGTATTTCCTCTAATGCATCAACTATATATGGAAAAAGTTAATGAAATCATTGATTGCTGTATATTTTTCAACCCGTCGTGTAACACATAATTTCTTGAATGATTTTGCAAAGGTCGCTGTTAGCAATAGCTTCCAAAAGAACATTGTTTCATTTAGGTGAATTATAATAAACTATGAATTCACTGTCTTTAAGTGAATTATATCGCCAAGCTTTGGTAGAGACATTTTCTCTCTTTGAATTCACCGACCGAGTGCCCTATTGTAGTACGAATTTTTGAGATCTTTTTCTTGTATTCATGGTGTTGACTTTGTGCAATCTTGATGGAATCATTGAAACTATGTGACTGCGATAGTTTGGTCTTCAAACAATGTAAATAGTCATACATGTTAATTCGAGTAGCAACAACACCCGATGTCACACCCTTAAGTTTTTTAATATCTTTTAATCTCTTGGCGGGACAGCTGATGGTGTTGGTGCTGGTGCTAGGGCCTGATGGCACTAGTGCTTCATCGGTGAACGTACCCGGAACCTTTTTTCGCACGTCTGTGTAACACGGATGGTCTTTTGGATATTTAGACGTGTCGAAAAACTAAAGCAGGTGTTCTTTAAGATCTTGATGAAAATTCAAGTTTTAACTGCGTAGATGAAGCTATCAGTATCCTATAAATTAAAGAAAGCCCCCGTACATCGATGTGATCTGAATGATTTTGTTGTGAATAACATTGGCTATATTATTAGTATGAATAGGAAAAACTCTTGTACATGTATTTCGATCTAAACAGTGATCATTATGAAAAATGTGAAGTGTTCTGAGTGTTTGATAGGATATGTCAAATGTTTTAAAAGAATTTTGTATTCTGACATGATTGTGAAAGTAATGGTAAAATAAATGTTTGATAGCATGTGATCGTATTATTAAATCATCTGGTAAGTTTTGTATATCCACATCATCATCCCATATACCTGAAGTGATTGATAAGATTTTGACAATAAAAATATTAGCATAGTGCATGTATGATAATGTTAAGGCGAAAACCTCAATTAATTTATAAAGCTTGGAGTAATGACCAAGGTTGTGTTGAGACCATACATGAGTGGCAAAGAAAAGAAAGAATTCTGTTTTGCAACAGATAGTTAGGACTTGTGTAATAGAAAAACCTTGATCTGTGCCTTGTTTTATTGCATCGGTGAGAATGATGGTTAGATGTTTTGGATGAAAAATTTTGTTTTGTGTGTCAAAAAAAAAGTATAAGTTATCATTATGATCTTTGAAATGATTAATTGGGTTATGTAGGATGGATATGGAATAAGGGTGTTGATATATTAAATGTTGTTTGTCGTCTGATTTTAGTATGTTAATGTATTCTCTATTGTATAAGATACGCTCATAGTTTCTGTTATGAAAAAAATGTAGTGTGATGGGAGCCAATTTTATTTGTGGACTTGTTGAAGGTATTTTGTTGGTGCAATCAGTTATAATGAAAGGATCTCCTGATAGTCAAAAGTAATATTTCTCACCATATCCTCGCTTTTGCGGTCGATGTAAGTTGTGTAATTTGTATTCAAAAGAAAGCTTATGCATCTTGTGTTCTAAAATAAATGTTAGATTGATATGATAGGTGTATTTGTGTGTTGAGTATAGATATGTCCATTTGCTAATGTATTAGTTAATAAATGAAATATTGATGGTGATAATAAAAAGTAATTGAATTGGTATTATTTCTTTCGAGATATTATGTTTTGTGTTTTGTTATGCTAATTTGTTTTCATTTCGCGATTGTTTGTAGTGGATTTTTTGTTTAGCTTTTGTTCGTGTAGGAATTTTTTGCGAAATGTTTGGTGCATTTGTTTCTTTGTAAACATGTTTAAAGTATCAAGTGTATAAAAATACTGAAGTTTGGAATGATATGAGTCAGTAGAATCCCAATTAATTTTGTCTAACATTTGTGTTACGTATAATTTTGTTAGAATGTTTTTCATACCTTCATATTGTAAACCTGCATCAGATGGGATGTCGTTTTGTTCTAAAAAAATTGCGTGTTCGTCTGGAGATACAGATGTTTTTTTTCTGTATGGCCTTTTGCGATCTGAGGCGCAAGAAGTTGTGGTGTGATTTGTTATATCATTGTGTTTTTCCATGGAGTTGGTTACTGTGTCGGACATATTGTGTTTGATGGGAACTGTGTAATATATATAATGTGTTATATATGTGTAAAAAAAATTTCTGTGTTGAAAAGTTAATGTTTGGATTATGTAAGTTTAAGGTTGTGATAATGTGGTTGTTGTAATATTGTTTGTCATTTTGAGTAAAAGGGGTGTTTTTTTTTTTTTTATGGAATTGTGAAATTATTGATGAATTAAATGTTTATGGTAGGTTGTTTATATGTTGTTGAATTTGATTAAGTCCGGTTTTGGAGATTAAGTATTTAAAAAGGCAGGATATATTCATGGCATCGTAGATAGGGTTGTGTGCCTGTAATTTAGAATGTGTGTCTTTGCATATTAAACTATGAGCTTCGGTTAGGTTGAGTAAATTGCCATTTTTTATGAAAATGCCTAATAAAGTTGAACAGATGGGTTTTTTTTGTTTTTGAAATCATAGAGTGATATGTAACAAGTAGTGTCGTTAAGTCTAGATGCTACCAGGTTTAGGTATGTAATGTTGATTTTCATTTTCTTAAAAAGTCTATGGTCATTGTGTCCATGAAAAAATATTGCTAATGGTTGTTGGTCGTGTGAGAAGTACTGGTTTATGAAGTTTGAATTTAGGGTGTTGTAGTCGGTAGTTGTGGCTATGTCGATCTCTCCGCATCGAAGCTTAAATAAAACAATCTTATACATAAATTAACTTAAAATAAAAAAAAAAATTGATAGTATAATCTAAATAATTAAATAACATATACAATATATATATATATATATATATATATATATATATATATATATATATATATATAAATATATATATATATATATATATATATATATGTATATATATATGTATATTGTCCGATTTGATACCTTTCCTCCTCAGTCAGTTCCTTTTCCTTTTACTCCTGGGTTTCCTTCTTCTTTCCATCCGGTGGTTTCTTTTCACCCTGGTTTGTATGGTCTGTCGGGTCACTTTCTTTTTTGACAGACTCATTTAAAAAAACAGGTTTTCCCATGCTTGTGGGACTTTACCGAATTTACCTTCCGAACTATTTTCCCATATAGTTCTGAAAATCACTTCTTCTTTCCTTCCCAGCTTTGCTCTCATGCTGTCAAGCTCCCCGACCATTACTCGTCCAATACCTCCAGTCAGTCTAGGACACCACATGTTATGTGGCATCACTATGACCACATTGCTCCAATCTTTCAGATGTGACTCTGCGACCCACTTTGTGAGTTTGCCGCAGTCTTCCTTAGTATTTGCTTGGAAAATGTCAGCATCTGAAAGTTTGTAGATATGCCTGTACTCTCTATATATACATATATATATATATATATATATATATATATATATATATATATATATTATTATTATTATTATAATATATAATATACATTATTAATTAAAAATAAATTATCACAAACAACTTGTTGCACCCTGCAGTGTTATAGCATTCATAGTATATTAAAAAATAAATTAATGTATTAAAAAAAAAATTACTTTGTTTCATCCTGACTATTAAATACCCATTTTACACCAGTTTCTCGCTCTATTTGAATTCTAAGCAACTCAGTTTTCATCTCTTTCTGCTTTAACTTCTCTTCCTCTTGCTTTTTTTTCAGTTGTAATATATCTATTTGTAATTTATGCTCTTCCCTAGCATCCACATTCGCATTAAGGACGTCCTCGTTTCCTAGTTGGAGTCAATACTGAACGATTTAACTTTATAAGTAATTCAGCTAAATTATGTTTAAAAGATAACAAATCTAAAGTATTCTTTTTTGGTAAATTAATAGTTTCACAATCAGTTATATATTGTAGCCATGAATTAGTAGTTGCCATATCAAAAGCATGAAAAAGTAACCTTAATGGCCATTTACGAGATTTAATAAATATTCGATAATAACTTAGAAGTTAGTCATGGAGGTCTACTCCCCCCATAGAGTTGTTATAAAGTTGAACTATTTCAGGTCTACTTATTTTAATATATGTTTTTACTTTTTTATCAAACCGCTTGACAGACATTGTTATTCTGTAATGTTCCAAACAGCCGATTAACAAATGAATACCTACAAATACTTTTATTTCAGAAAGAGAGGTGTCTTTAAAGTTGGAAAAATTATTTTGTTTTGCATAAATATTTGTGTGTTTAGCTATTCTTTCAAATTCTTCTTTAGGAAAATAATTCATAAAATAATCCAAAGGGCTAAGAGTTTTAAAAGTTGTAGTTAATTCAGGGATCTGCTGTTGGAGATCAATTTTATTACATTTCAAAGGTTTCGTATCCCACTTAATTTCATTTTTATTGAGAAAAGGCAAATTTACTATTGGTGATATAGTATGTTGTGGACTTGGTAATTGTGACCAGATAAAGGTCATAAATCCGAGTCACGGCCGTCACCAAGCAATTCAAAATTTTACGACCACGGATTTGTTTTCATTACATTATACATAAAAATACCTAAATATTTTCAAATTACATTAATAAAAAAAAAAAAAATAAGTAACAAATAAAATGTATAAAATACTTACGTAAAAAAATTAATATAAAATTTATGCCGTATAGTAACGACCGTAGATCATATGCAGACCAAAACGAAATTATTATAAATTTTTAAAAAAATCAGTGATCACGGTCAAATTAGTTGATAAGAAATTCATGACGTCTAATTGTTATTGTAATGACATACTATTGATGGCACAATTAAATGGTAACGGTAAATGATAATAAAAATATTATATCATAATATCCTTACAATATCAGTTTAGACCCAAAAAAAAAATAGGGGATTTTTAGTGTTTGTATTTTTTTGATAATAGAAGAAAATGTGAAAAAAAAAACAGCAAATATTTTTGTTGTCAAAAATCTTTCATTATTATTTGATATTTTGTCCGTACTGTTGTGTTCTTATCATTTTTAACATATTCTACACATGTTTTTACGTAAATATAAATATATTTAACAAAGACATGATTTGAATTTTTATAACGGCTTTTATTTTGTTATGCCATCAGAATGGCACCAGGGTCTGAAAGGGTTTCAGACCCTGTATGTTATCAAAAGTACATTCAAATTTTAAAAAACCAACATCAGGTCATCAGGATGGATTGATAACGAATGATAACTCGTTGACGGTGATGGCGCTGCTGTTCTACTCTGAGTCCTCCGTGTGCCCATTAGATTCACCCCGAACCTGAAGAGGTCTACGGACGACAAGTTTTTGCCCATGACGTCCGCATACCCTACGCCGCTGGGGATGGGGCCGATCCCAGTGGCCTCCGTCTTTGGCGGTTTCCTTTTAAAGTGTAAACACTTTCGCTCGGTTTACTATCCTTGCGGACCTACCTGCGACCACTCTGGTTTGGGTTGCGCAGCTGGTTGTGCTGCCTTCTTCTTCGGAGACTGCTCTCTTTTCTGCCGCTGCTGCTCTCTACTTTCCCCTAACAGAGGGAAGACCGACCTGTTCTGTATGTCCACCTTCTTCGGCTTCGACTTTTTGCTTTCGCTGCCCGGGAAAGTGGGCCCTTTCCCTTCTGAAATGGGCTCCGTCACCTTTTTCGCGGGCTGGTGTTAGTTGCCTCCCATGTCTTTTTGGGAGGAACTCCACTCCCTGGTGTTGCAGTAATGTCGATGGACATTGAGGTGTGTCCACCTGTGTACGTCTGCTTTACACGCACACGATCAGTAGTTTCGGTGGCATTAATGCCACCGCCTGGGGCCTGACTCGACACCCCTACCGGTGGGTCACAATTGCTTGGTGGCGAAGCCGGAGAGCTCGCGCTATGACTCTCTGACAACGGCGACTTGGCTTCCGAGGACCCTGTCGCAGTAACAGAATGCTCTTCTCTTTGTGCGTTCGTGTTTTCCTCGTTTTTGTTGTTGTTGTTGTTGTTGGAAGCCATGCAGCTGTGGTGGGTCCAACGTCTTCACCACAAGAGTCCTGTTTCCAGTCGTTATATCTACTATTTCTGAGTTTTTACCAATTTCGTGTCCATCTCCAATTTTCCTTGTTCCATTTGCATGTCGTTTACCAGTGCCTGTCATCTTATCCAGACAATATTCATACACGCCGGGCGAATATATCGTCCCGCGGTTGTGAATAATCCTCGATATGAAGTCAAGACACCTTGCCATCTTCGAATCCCGAGTCATTTGGGACTGTGGGTACCACGTTGTCCACACGCCCTCTTCCTCCTCCTCCTCACATCTTTAATTAACGTTAAAATAAAATATACGCCGGGTTTTAAATATCACGGATGAATATATTCTGCTTACATAAACAATAACAATATATATTATTATATCACATATGGCCGTGAGTTGATCCAAAACGGAAATGACCGGTTGGGCGGCGGCGGCTGTCTCTTCAGTGCGTCGAGCGCAGACTGTCGGACGAGTTGAAGGGATAGCGGGTGCGGGCGCCATCCGTTGGTGGCGAGTGTGATTAGTACTCGGCCACCACCGGAGTCGCGATGCGACCGCGTCAATCTGGCGATGCGTCACCGTCTCGTTCAGTCTTGTGAACGAGGGGTACCGCAGTTTCGCCTCCTGCCTTACCGCTTTTTTGAGAGGGCGTCGGTGGGCCACTCTGGTCCTCTCTCTTGCGGTCGCTTTTGTCGCCGGTAGCTTGAAGTGCCCTGTCTAACACCTTTTTCCCGCCAACCACGGTTGACACGGTAGCCGCTGTTGTGCCGCCGGCGTTACTCACGATATTGCTTTCTCTGCTAACGCCCACTGGTTTGTCTTCCAACTTGGGATAACCCCGCCGCCGTTATTGATAACCGTCCCGTTGACTTTGGGACCGAACAACGAGATAATCAAGGAGAAGATTTTGCTGGAACTCCCCTCAAATAGTCCAATCCCTCCGGCGGCCGCGGTGTCTCCCGTGTTTCATGAAGTCAATGACCTCGACAATATCCGTTATGTGTGATATTGATGTGCCGTAATAACCGGTATTTTTGAACATCCAAATAAGAACGTTTTCTTTTATAGCATGTTTAAGACACTCGCATTTAAACGTTATCCTATGATAAGCTGTTCTCGCTATAATTCAATACAGTCTACCAGTGTTTTTATAATGAATCAATTACGCCTGTCAGAAATAACCATATTAGAAATAAGTGTATTAGTATATGTTGTTAGTGTGTATATCTAAAATAATATATAACTTTTGTGTTAGGTTGATATATATATTTTTATACACAGTATTATACGCCATTGTATTGAGAAACCGTAGGTCCTACTTTATTTATATATATATACATGTTTAGATTGTTGGTTTGTACCCAACTGATGGTTTTGTCATTTAAATCTGCATTACATATAACTACATCTGTATCTATATATACGAATTTATTCAGTTAGTACATGAGCTGGGTGATTTTTGTAAAATTTCTCGCATTCTCTGATAATGGATGACTGATCACCGTGAGAAAATGTATATTTCTCAACTGGATCTAGGTGAGTAGCAGGTGACTCGGCCTTCGACGGGAGGATGGCTGCCGGCTGGAGAATAAACTCCGCCTTGTTATCTCTAACCTACCCTAACCCAATCGGCAAATTTGAATGCATTATGTACAAGAAAAAACTTACAATAAAGTGTTAGTATACTAAATGATTTCGGGTGGTGTACACGTATAATATTCAACGTATAGTTATTGTTCAGCATTAACAGAATCGTATTGAACCCTATATATAATTTTAAGAAAAAATGGGTTTAGATAATCATTTCTATAAACGGATATTTAATATCGATGAGAAAAGAAGCGTCGTTGTTTCGTGGAACCATATGGTCTAAAGTTCTACGTTATCATTTCGTTAGAATACAATGGACAAATCAAAATAGATTTGGATGTAGAACGGTGGAATTACTTTATGCATTTCGATGTACTGAAAAGTTATTCAGGACCAAAACGATGTTCGAAAATTAGATGAACATATATTAAGCCGTTTAAGTTCTCTAGAAGTGTTTCTTGCAGATAAATCAGTACGGTAAAGGTTGAATGCAGCAGGGTCTTTTTCATTGATACCTTGAAATAAACAATCCGTATGATCCTCAAACGTCATGTGGTTCTGTATTACATAATAAACGACGCCCTTAGCTTTAATATGTTCATGTCCAACCTGTATGTAACCATACGATTTGGTTTTAATACTACTTGTTCTGAGATTATTTCACCTCCAGTCTCTTCTAAAATATAAAAAAATTATTATCTATATGCAATTTAAAAAGAAACTAGTATATCATATAACTCGCCTGTAAAAGTTCCAGGAACCTTAGCATATCATGAAAAAATCATCTGTCTTAATTAAGTACTTTAGAGAATCTGAAAATAATAATAAATATATAATAGTTCTTCAATAAAAAAAATAATAAATAAAAATAATTGTAATAACTGTATCCGTGTATAACAGTTCTACGCCACATCCATAGTACTTTTTCATTACATTGTAATGAAAATTATACATCAAAGTCTTGGAAATTTCCAAGACAGTAAATCCTACATAAATCGGTTTGTCAAAGGTTAAAACTGCCTTGTGGAGGTGTACCGCATACACGTTTTCGTTGTATTGCGTTATACCTTTAAATGTAGGCTTGTTTATCAACCTTTGAAATGCTACAGGATTGCAGACGAGTGACATCTTCATACGGTTACGCACATTATCCATGGTTTTACCTATTAAAATAATTAAGACGATATTAATTTTATAAAAATTATTATTTTTTAATCTTTTTTAAATATATACCAAAAACTGCGTTATTCATAAGTTTAAAGAAGTATTTTTGAAAATCATCAGTTGCTTTTTTCCTCATTTCTGTATTAAGTGAAATATAGCTAGCTAACCAAGGGCTTTGATAAAATTGAAGTATCCTGTCCACTTTTTTTAAAACGAGACCCTTCTTCAAAGCTTGCTTTAAAATCGAGTGATGTACAATATACTGTTTTTTGTCGATTAGCGTTAAGATTAATTTTCTTATCTTCGAGCCAGGAGGTATCAACTTCTCGCACATTAACGGTAGATCTGAATGTTGGTCGTGAAGGGATTTTGGATACTCGACATCAACCTCTAACATCATGCCGCTTTTGGATTTGTCATCTATCCTGTCTCAACGGTTTTGAACAGATTGTACAGAATGATTTACTTCGTACCATCTAAAGTTACCATTTGGATCGTTTATGACATTGCCCAACCATATCTGAAATAATTATATAAATATTAAAATATAAACTATAAATATAGTTTTTAAATTATTATACTCACAGATTTGTAGCATCAAGATATGTTATCCATCTGTTTGGTTCTTCAGGATTGTACACGGGTGTCTTGCTGTGGTTAGCTTTAGAGTACCTCTTCGAAGCTTGGCAGATTCCTCCTCTTACACCTAAATTAGATAATTATTGTTAAAGATGTTATATCAATGTAACTATAATTGTAATTACCTTGCTCGAACATAAGTAGCATGTCATAGTCTGATATCAATTCCAACTTGGCTTCAGTATGTTTCAAGCAAACATCAAAACTCATACCAGGGATAGGATAGTAGTGACAACAATCGATTTCGTACGTTTTTATACAAAGCTCCCTAAAAGCTTCAAAATCATCACATAAAATATGCACATCTAATTCGTTATACCTGAAAATATAAATAATTAACAGACTAAGATAGAATACTATAAAATATATCACATACCATAAGCTGTATTCGCCAAAATTTTGAATTTAAAACGATTCTATACATTTTGAGCGTGTTTATAGTCATCTTGGGAAATATTTTCCTCAGTCAGTAAACTAAAAAGTTGTTTTTAATTTATTTTATTATTATTATTATTTTATGTAATTTAATTATTATAATTCATCTGTAAAACGATTCTATAGGCGGTAGACACTGTTCTTCCAGTTTTTCCCATAAGTCGGTATATTCATAACAACAAACGTCTTTACAAGTGACCATATCCAAATCATTTTCACCATATGCATTTATCACAGAACGGAACCTTGTCTTTTAGGATCGAGCAAGGTTATTAGCTAATTTTTCTAAGCTACTAGCCATAAAACGATAACTATCTAGAAAACCTATTCGAAATATATTTTGAAAGAGATATAAATTTGTCTTCACTATTCGGAATAACGCGTATTGTATGAGGATCGTGTCCTAATTCGTTTATTATTATATGACTATCGTAACTTGATAAGTTATGCAGGATGCAACTTAAGAAATTGGGCTTTTGCATTTTTAAATTGCACCTATTACAGACGGTCTGTCTATAACTACCGCTTAAATGGTGGTGATCGCATACCGGATTATTTGTTAATGAAAATTCACATTTACAAAGAGGACATTTGCCACCGTCCACGACAGACTTATAGTTACTTTCGTTCTATGATGTCATGCATATAGGAGTATAGATATTTAAGAGCTGTTCAATATTACGTGCTACATCGGTAATGCTCTGTATAAAATGTTTCGTTACATCATTAGCCTCAGAATTTGCATTACCTCTGTGCAAACCAAGGATTGTGGTATGCCGAATTGTTCCATTAGCTCTGTTGGTACATCCTCGCTAGCTTTAACTAGGTATGCATAACTCACGGGATCATGTTCTTGAGTGACAGTTGTTTTCCCAAAATGGTTATCTCCAACAGGTTTATTTAACAAACACACGAAATCAGCATTAATAACAAAATCGAGTTTTTGTGTGTTACCCCAATGCTCAAACTGCATGTACGCTTTTTGTGGTGGTAGAATTGGAGTTACTGACTCATTCTTGTCGCTTATTCTTTTATGATCACCAAGTCTAGCTTCTTTATCGATTTTACCCGGTTCATCGGCGTACGTTACCGTTACTTCTGGATTATTTTTTTCAAATTGTTTCACTTTAGATAAAGATGTGGGGAAAGTAATTCCCGAGAAATTGTGACGGCTCGGTACATTTTGATAATGTGTAACACGGCTAGGGTTTGGTGCAGTAACGTCCTTGGCCATAATGCTGTATTTAAAACACATCTCATCGTTATTTTGCACATTTATTGTTGCCTTGCGATTTTCAATCGTTTCTGGAAGCGGTATAAAAGCTGAACCTCCGAGGGGTATATATTTAAATATATTGAGTAATATACCATCAGTTTACTCTAAAGAAAACTCGGATCCTTTTCCTTCCATCTCCCCCTCTTCGGTCATTAGCTTAACAAAATCTTTATCGATTGCTGATTCAACGTCTGTGTCTTGTAATAGAGTTCTTGCTGATGTTTTGAATGCCTTATTTTCCAAAACTTCTGTAGAGGGGATTTTGTATGTCGATTCAAGTTTAAAAGTATATTTTAGTGCATTTTCGGCTACAAGTGTTTTCAGTAAATCGAGTAGTTGCGGTTTGGTGTCTGTCAGGAAAGAATTATAATCGGCTAATTGATTAAAATTTCTTCTGTAGCAAGTTTTACAAAGTCCATTGAATCCAGTGCTAGTAAAAAAGAATCCCTCTACTTGAGTAACAGCCAATCGATGACGTTTCAATCGGGTGTTAGTTTGATTGTTTTCCCTATTAACTGATGTGGGATTTTGATATTCCGTGGGCATTTATAAGTGAACAAAGTATTGGCCAAAATTGTTGTTTTGAACTACGTGATAATGGCAACCCATCAATATTAAAACTTAAAAATATTTCATCAACGTTTTTTAAATATTTAGAATTTAACTTTAATATAAAAGATATCATTTTTTCTAAACCTATGTGAATATAAGTTCACGGATTAATACTAATGATATTATGATTTCTAGGAGTATTCACCAATGTACGCACATCTTTTAGTAGAGGAGTACGCAACGATATATTATGTCGTTTTAAAAACGAATCCGTCCAGTCATACCCAGCTAACTTATTTTGATTATTAAATCTGTGGTTTAATTTATTTAGATCTGCAAACTGATAACCAAGCTGCTGTAGTTTTTTAAATGATAGACCGTAAAATCGGTTGTCAAGTGTACGACAATGATTAGCTAACTCTACTTCTTGCTGTAAAGAAAATGTCCTGCGGTATCGAACTAAACATGTTGTTGACCCTGCTTTTAGTCTTATTCTCAAACTGGACTCTGGTATATTTAACTGCCCAGCTATAGATCTAATAGACCTGCCTTCTTCAATTAAAGTCTTCACTGTATCAAATTGATCATCATTGATTGATATTCTGGTAGTAGTGCTAACTCGGTTCCTAAACAAAATTAATAAAATATAATTGTTATATATTTTCTTTTTAACAAGTAATAAGTTATAAACAGATATAATCCATGCATAATAAAATAGTAATAGATATAATATATAATTAATACAGTATTAGTAGTAAATACTAAACCAAAGTAATTTTTAAGTGTTATTATTCAATAAATATTACATATTATTATTTAATAATTTTTTTAAACATCAAATAAATATATAATATATATTTATTATACACCTATATTATGTACTAATGTAGATACCAATTCATTTAAATGAATATCTAAATAAATAGCTATGTTTAAATATAACTAACTGTTTAGATATAAATTTTTAAACTATAAAAATATTAATTAAGGTAGGTTATCAGTTAAGAAATGCTGCGCACTTTTACCCCAAACCTATTGAGCCATTTTACCCCAATGTGAATTTCTGCATAAATAGTATTGTAGTATATTCAGTTGTTATCATATCAATAATTTACTAGTATTGTCGTATAGTCACCTACTAGTACTAAACTAAAATAAATGAAAGCAACACCTAACGTGTCATTAATTAGTATTTATTACTACTTCTATACTAATATAATATTACATAAAATTAATACTTTACCTCATATTAACGCCAAAACTTCATCAAGTGTCGAAGAAAATGTTACAAACGTAACACACAAATACACGAATAAAATAAGATTTTCTGATAATATACACAATTTACATTTAATTAAGATGTTCTAAAAAACATAGATACTCTGGAAACATAGATGCTCTGTAAAACAGATACTCTGTGAGACACGATTCACTGACGGTAGTTACACGACTAACTCCCCGTTGGTGGTGGGCACGGCTCGAGCCGTCTGGCTAGGGCGAAATCCCTAAGTCAGCAAATTCCATTCGACTCGGCCGTGGCCAACACCAATTCCTGATGTTCTTATTCAAACAGAAATTATTTACACATACATAAAAAACATATTATAATAAAATGCCCAAGATAGGGGTTCGTAACACCCCCCACCCTAAATGAGACAAAGGGGCTACATGGTCACTACTGTCTCACTAGAACACTGAATTATACAATTCAAAAAAGATGGTCTGCGATTTCAGATTGAGGCTACGCGATTTCCGGTACATTTACATGGATTACCCGATTTTTACATTTAACTGTAACTATAATTATAGCTATACATAGTATAAAAATACATGAATATACAATATATATATGATGACCTAAGGTAACAATGAAGACAGAATCGTCTGGTAGCTTATCTAAGTTGTCTAAGTTAAGAGATTCTTTACTGATTTGACAAAGGTCATTGGACACGCGTACATGATTGAGGCTCTGTGGTTGTACAAGATTTAGGGTTGTCATTATTGTAGGTGGTATACCAAAGAAATAGATTCTGGAATAACATCGAGGGTCTGATTGATAAATTCATTACAGCTAGGTAACAATATTGCATTTTCCGTATGAAGAGTACATGATGGGGATATCATTATTCGACCAATACATGTTGTATAAAATTGAAATATGCGCGAGGGATATTTACAATTTAAGGTGATAAGTTCAGATCGCGTATAATATATCCAAGAATCTGATTGTGAAAACCGGTTCCAAATTGTAAAATTAAAAGATATGTATTTAATATTACAAGAGTTAAGGATGGTCTGTGGAGATTTTAGTAATAATATTTCTCATAATTTGGATGATGCTTTGTGGTTAATTAGCAGGTTGCCCTTACATAATGTACGGTTGTAAACCTAGACATGCTTCACGTTGAGCGGTGTTTAAAGTAAAATAAAATTCGCTATCGTCGTTTAACGCTATGTAGTCAGCAGTAGGTGAGATAAGTATAGCGTTATTATTAATTACATAATGTGGTAAGGGAACAGGTCGATAAAGAGTATATTCGTCAATCGTCGCTATTGGAAAAGTGAGTGAGAACAGAAGGAATTTGTCCTTTGTTAGGACCGTTGTAGTCGAGATTTGGAAATATTTCGGGATGTTCTGTTTACTAGGCGTTAGAGGTAATTGAGTGCCTGTCGGAAGGGTCAGTTGGATTTCACGAAGTTCGCGTAATAATTTGGACGGTGGTAGAACTGTGCTATGTATTCTGCCATGCATAGCTGAGTTGAGAATTGCAATAAGTGATTGAGTTTCATACGCATATTGATTCAGGAGTATCGTAAATAAAAGTGATTGTTCTATCAATGTAGTTTTAGTTAACAAGATGTTCACTGTTTGCATAGATTTTTGGACTTGGCTACTGAGGATTTTGATGTTAGTCTCGATTTTATTCTGATGCGCAGAGAGATCGCTAACTTTTTTAGTAATCTCTGATGTAGATGTCTGTAACAGACGGATTTTGTTGTTAGTCAAGTCCGTATCTACCACTTTAGTTTTAACGAATTCGATAATTTTCTGGAAGATGGACTCAGTATTGAATAATGGATTACTACCAAAAAGAATTTCCGCTCCTTTTGTAATAATATTTTTTGTTACTCTTTTGTGAGTGTCTGAGGTATTTAGACCCAATCCTAACCAAATATTATCATGGTTTGCTTCAATTTCTGATCGCGTTACCACTCGCTATATTCTACTAAGACAATCAGCATTAGTATTGCTTGTACCTGATTGGTAGAAAATTTCGTATTGGTATTCTTCTAACTTGAGTCTCCAACGCGTTAATCGTGAACCAGGGTCCTTTATTCCAAATAGCCAGACTAAACTTCGATGATCTGTGATGATATTGAACTTTTGGCCAAACATATAGCAACGAAATTTCTTAATTCCCCACACGATGGCACAAAGTTCTTTTTCAGTAGTGCTGTAATTGGTTTCAGCCTTGTTAAGAGTACGAGACGCATAAGCGATCGGCAAGTCCTTTCCCATGGGCTCTTGGGACAAAACACAACCGATAGCGAAGCCACTCGCATCGCATGTCAGGTTAAAAGGCTTAGTGAAATCCGTATACTGGAGCAGAGGTTCTGAGGCGAGTACTCGTTTAAGTGTCTCAAACGAGTCTTGGAATATATCGGACCAAATAAAAGGTACATCCTGTTTTAAAAGAGACGTCAGAGGTTTTGCTATGTGTCCGTAATTTGGTACAAAACGGCGATAGTAGCCCGATAAACCAAGAAAAGATTTTACTTGCTTTGCATTAGTTGGGACTGGAAAATCGAGAACACATTTGGTCTTACGAGGGTCTGGTTTCACACCTTGATCTGTGATGACATGCCCTAGATAGGTAACTTCTTTACGCATGAATTCGCATTTCGAGGGTTGAAGTTTTAAACTAAATTTTCGGATTCTGGTGAAAACATCTGTTAGTTTTTTCGTGTGTTCAGTGACTCTAGCAGCGTACACGATAATGTCATCTAAATAGACGAAAGCCTTTAAACCGATAATACCAGTTAGTACGGTATTCATGAGACGTTGGAATAACGCGGAAGCACCTTTCAGACCAAAAGAAACTCTGAGGAACTCAAAATGTCTTTTGTCGGTGCTGAAAGCGGTTTTTTCTCGATGTTCTGGATGCATTTGGACCTGGTGATAACCCTGGGCTAAATCTAGAGTGATGTAGTATTTGGACTTCCCCAGCTGCCACCAAAATGTAACGTGAGCCACGGGATAGGACGATTATTAGGTTAAAGTCAGTAAATTACACAACGTATTGGCGGATTTTCTGGTTGTATTTTAAACGTAACACACAAATACACGAATAAAATAAGATTTTCTGATAATATACACAATTTACATTTAATTAAGATGTTCTAAAAAACATAGATGCTCTGTAAAACAGATACTCTGTGAGACACTATTCACTGACGGTAGTTACACGACTAACTCCCCGTTGGTGGTGGGCACGGCTCGAGCCGTCTGGCTAGGGCGAAATCCCTAAGTCAGCAAATTCCATTCGACTCGGCCGTGGCCAACACCAATTCCTGATGTTCTTATTCTAACAGAAATTATTTACACATACATAAAAAACATATTATAATAATATGCCCAAGACAAGGGTTCGTAACACTATGATAGCAAAATCATAATAACAAAACAGTTTGACCAGATGACAAATACGAAATTACTTATACACAATAGTTCATTTTGCCCCATGTGCCATTATACCCCGGGTTACTCTAATGGTTGACAAAATAAAGTCCTCTTCAATTTTATCTTTATAAGAATATCTAACATACACAAGAAGTTGAGCATGATTAGTTAATCCGTAGATTCATCTAATTGCATTGTAAAATAATTTCCTCGTAATCTATTTAGAAGTTGTGATTTAATATTATCAGACATATTTTCAACTTGACGAGACACAGTATCTCTTGATAAGGGAACTGTTTTTAATTAATTTGCATATGATTCGCTATGCATAATTGATACTATTTTCATAGCGGCTGGCAAGATGAGAGATTCGCCAATAGAGTGTGTTTTTTTTTTCGCAATTAAGTATGAAACCTATAATGACGCAGCTAAAGCTTTTTTAGGAACTGAAGTTAAACTACGCAAAACATTTTTTTGAACTTCTAATGAATTTTCATATCTTTATGTTGGAATTGGGGATGTTTAGTTACTAAATGTCGTTTTAGCTTTGATGGCTTCATACTTTCCAAAGCTAATCTTTCTATATAATACTATGTACTGCATCACATTCCATCTGTGTATGGCCTATAAAAAATGTTGTTTAATTTGTACCTGATGTTGAATAGACAAACTGAGTAAAGCATTAGACATTATCGCATTGCTGTTTTGGTACCCACAACCATCAGAGTATAATATAATGTTTTTCGGTTTTTGTTTCAAACTGTCTTGTTCATGTCTAGTCAAGTATCAAGTTAAATTATCTATAATAATAGAACAGAAAATTGAGGCTTCAAGCTCACTTTCCGTCTCATTCCACCAGTAGTTAATACTTTAACGGTTAACTTCTTTTTTAGTCACAACATTTCAAATATAAGTTCTCTTTTCATCCCAATTACTAACCCAAAACTGCTGGAATATTTCTTCTCTTTCTGTAAAATTTTGACAGTGACGAAATGCAGACTTTTTACATACTTCAGACTTACAAGTTTCTTTCATTTTTCTTTTATTTCTAAGCTTATCTTGGCTAACAGTTTTTCCTTGTCTACTAAAACCAACATACTCTTGTCCAGCCATTCTTTTTAATTTTGATTCCTCACGAGATAATATATTATTTCTTTTAGGTTTTATTTTCCTTTTTTTACCAACTGACATTTCATTAATAACTATTTGGTTGACATCAATATCAGTGATTTCACTGTTGTCAGATAATGGAGGATTGAGTGTAACAAGTTCTTTATCTTTTTCATATTATATCGTATCATAATTTATATCAATTTCTGATTCTTCATTTAAATTTGTTTCTTTTACTATACCAGCAATGATTTCCTCTGAAGTATTTGATGTAATTTGAATATCACTATGAGCTTTAAATGGCAATAGTTCTTCTAAATTTAGGAATGATTCTAAATAAACAAAATCAGCGTTCATAATATCCTGTCTTGTAAGTTTAGTATTAACTATTACAGCTGGTTCAATGCAGATCAAACCGGACGCTCCGTCGCCGTTACCAGTCGATGTCTATGACGACGTCGTGGTACCCATCGGGTCGTACGAGGTGTCCGCCTTGGCTCGCGTGCTCAAGTCACTAGTCGAAAACCTAAATCCCGAATACCGGTTCGCGCTTCATCCCAACGTCAACACGTTTGAATCGGAACTCCTGTGCAATCGCGACATCAGCTTCGCGGCCCCCAACAGCGTCGGCCCACTATTGGGGTTTGAGCGGGTCGAGCTGCCGGCGAACACTTTGCACCGATCCGGTCGTCTGATCACCATCGATCCGCTTACGTGTATAAGAATCACATGCAACGTCGCGGCAGGCGCATTCGTCAACGACGTTCGTAGTCGCGCGATCTATGACTTTTTTCCATCCGTCCCGCCCGGGTTTCAGATCGCAGAATCACCGCGTAATCTGATTTATTATCCAATAGCGACGGATCGTCTCGACCGCGTGCGGGTCACGATTACCGATCAGAACTCGAAGCTGGTCGACTTCCGCGGTGAACCAATCACAGTACGTTTACACGTGCGCGATGGGGTTGGTGTTTAAAAGCGTCCGCGCGCGTCCGGTTCGGTACATTCAGCCGTCGGCACGATCCCGGTTAACACGGCAGAGCTTGCAAACGTTATCGGCGCTCGGCTACAAACTCGCGAATCAAACCACCGTCAATGGACATCGACGTTTTGGACATCACTCGGCGAGTCGAATTCGACGATCGCATCACTAAATACGAGTTTCACACTTATCAACCGTTCTCCAGCAACAGTCTAACGAACAACGATGAGATCCGCATCGCGATTCAACACCAGGACCTCTACACACTCCCTAGCGAATCACTGCTATGTCTGCAGGGATCCGTTGTCGTCACCCCGGCTACTGACACATCCGACGTGACCATCGTCACCAACGGATTGATGTTTTTGTTCGACGAGATTCGCTATGAGCTGAATTCAGTCGAAATCGATCGGGTGAGACAACCAGGCGTTGCTAGCACGCTCAAGGGGTACGTAACGATGCAGAAGGCGGTACACGGGCGGTACTCGAACGCTGGTTGGTCGGCGAACACAACAAAAAAGTTTGATGTCGTTATTCCGCTCAGGTTGATCTTGGGATTTTGTGAAGATCACAGAAAACTCATAATTAACGCGCGACAAGAACTCGTTTTGCACCGTGCGAGCACCGACAATGATGCTCTTCAAACGAACGCCGCAGCCGCAAGCGTTGTGTTGGATCACGTTACGTGGAGAGTGCCGCACGTCAATGTAAACGATTCTGTTAGATTGCAGTTGCTCAAAGCGTTGGACGCGAAAAAACCGTTATCCATCGCTTTCCGTAGCTGGGAGCTATTCTCTTATCCGTCGCTCCCCCGGTCGAACAAACATTCCTGGGCGGTTAAGACGAGCACGCACACGGAAAAGCCGCGATACGTGATAGTAGCCTTGCAGACCGATCGGAAAAATAAACTCGCGACGAACACCAGTCAGTTCGACGGATGCGGGTTGACCACGTTGAAAGTATATCTCAACTCTGAATCGTATCCGTACGATACGTTAAAAATCGATTATGCCGGTGATAAATTTTCGTTTTTGTACAACATGTATGCGAGTTTTCAAGAATCGTATTACGGCGTTCCGGTCGGAGACCCGTTGTTCACCGCAGCAGAGTTTAAGTCGACATCCCCCATCGTCGTTGTAGATTGTTCGAAACAGAATGATTTTGTTAAGAACGCGCCGATTGACTTACGTATAGATTTTGAAACGGCTAGCAACGTGGCTGATAGCACCGCTGCTTATTGTTTAATCGTACACGATAAAATTTTTGAATATAACGCTTTGACTAGCGAAGTGCACAAAATTTTGTAATACCAATTGATATAACAATACCTGTTTTTTTAAATTTAATATATCTTTATGATTGTAAATGTTATTTAAAA
This sequence comes from Adelges cooleyi, assembly GCF_023614345.1. Lineage (NCBI taxonomy): Eukaryota > Metazoa > Arthropoda > Insecta > Hemiptera > Adelgidae > Adelges > Adelges cooleyi. The sequence goes on from NW_026095978.1 coordinate 3,278,673, forward strand.
ATAAATAACCATTGCATTAAAACATTTTTTTTTTTCCCTTTCCTTTCTTCGCTCTCAGTTATCAACCTTTTTCTTTTAACCATTGATTGGACGGGTAACATACAAATTGAATACACAGTTTTTTTTTTTTAGGTATATTACACATATTCATTTATTTTTATCGTACGTCAAGATGATATAACAAACATACACATATTATTAATCATATAAAACATACTTCGTTGTTACATTTTTATTTTTTTTTTTATTTATGTGCCCTCGAAGCACAGGGCCGTCCGCCCGCCGTTTAGTACTGCTGCTGCTAGCGTCGTCATTTTCTTCTTCTTCTTCTTCTTCGTCGTCGTAGTCAGTGTCGTCATCATCGTCGGCACTACTACTTTCAGTCTCTTCGTCTGTGCTCTCCGTGTCGCTGACGGGTAGTTCCATCACACTCGTCGTGGATGACGAACTGCACTCCTCCTCCTCCGAAGACATCGTTAGATCTGGTGATAATGTAATTGGACAATTTAGTTTTATACACACACACACCAAGGTTGATTTACTTACCCACTACGTCGGTCACCGAGAACACCCTCTCTATTCGCAGCTGTATACGCCTCACCGCTTCCGCTGCTGCAGCGTCTACCTCCTGTTTCACATATTTTTTTTTTTTACTATACGCTTCTTATATATAATTATTCCCTTAATATAAAATCGACTTACGCTCATCGGTATTATCACTGGCGACCCGTCGTCGTCGTCATCATCGTCGACGATATGCACCCAATTGGTACTAAACGGTGTCGGCGAATTTGGCGGCGATGGTGGTGAATATCTGTAATGCATTTTGATTTGGTTGTATGTGTGAATGTGATTAAATGGTTCAGCGTGTTCGTTTATATATGGTGTGTGTGGTTATTTCGTCCCTCCATTTTCTTTGTGTTATCATTGTACGCGGTCTAACGGGAAATAACCTTATCAGGTTTCGACCGTCAGGTCATCCACACTATCGCACGGTGGTGGTGGTGGTGGGGTTGAAGCAATGCTCACACCGTCTGACTTGATTACTGGTGTAGTACTCGTCTTCTCCTCCTCCTCCTCCACCACGTCGTTCCTGTTATAATTACTATATACTAAAATATAATCAATAGGTTTTTTTTTTTTTTACTTACTTATCTGTGTAACCGTCAAGTAACTCTGCTAAATTCCATTGTGAGTTAGACGTCACCATCATCGTATTAACATTTTCTCCCCATATTTCGTCGCACAGCCGTTTGTACTCTATGACCGCGATTTCTTTGTAATAACTTGGTTCTCGCGGCGGTAATCCGTGTACAGGATGATTCATCATTGCGGTGTACACCTCATCGACCGACATTGTTGCGTATCGATTTATCACCTCCACCGTCATCGCATTCTTCATCGTGCCGTATTACTCCGTCAGGGCTGTACATATTTTCGCGTTATCATCAAGTGCCCGTACGATTGATTCGCGATTCCACTCCAACGTTAACAAATTTTCTTCGGTCAGCGTAAGGCGGGTGTGCGCGTCGTTGATGATCAGGTTGTTGTTGCTGGAGTCAGGAATAGGGTCAATTTAGGGTAACCAAGTGTCTATGTATCACGTCTGAATTTATTTTAACATAATAAACATACAAAAACAAAATTGTGTCGAAAACGTATTTTGTCGAAGTCCCAGTGAAAGTGAAAAAGTGATCGCCGGCGGCGGCGGCGGCGGCGGCCAACCCGTCCATGCGGCGAGCGCGGCCTGTCGGACGACTGGAGGGAAAAGCGGGCACGGGCGCCATCCGGCGGTGGCGAGTGTGATTAGCACTCGACCACCACCGGAGTCGCGATGCGACCGCGTCATACTCCCCCCCCAGTCCGACAGGTCGGGCTTCAGTCCGAAAGGACTGTCGGTCCCGATGACAGGAATGCGTCGACGTCCGGCGCAACCTCCATCAATTGTACCGTGTCCGGTTGGAGGAAGTTAAACTCCCTCCATCCACCTGCCGGGTCAACACGTTGACCTAGGTCAACCACCGGTGTCGCTGCGACATCCACCGCTGACGAAGGGTGGGGTGGTGGAGGCTGTTGTTGCGGTGGCGACTTCGGTAGTTGACGGAAACGCCCCATCCCATCGCGCACGTTGTGCCGATGATTGGGCCGCTGCTGTTCCAGCCGGTGCTGTGCTGGCTGGCGTGGCCGGTGGCTGTGGGACGCGGCTGCTGGTCGCGGTCGACGTGACCTGGCGGCGGCGTGCCCCTCGGCTGGCCGTGGTCGACGACCCCCGTCCTCGAATCCGCGGTCATAGGCCGCCCACACCACCTCGTTGGCCCTCAGCTCCCAGAGCTCCGCTCTCCGGATGCGTTCCGGGGTCCAGTCCTCCAGGGTCTCCCTGGTCCGTCGACCCTCCAGCGCCGTGGCAGCTCTCCACAGTTTTCGGGCCTGCTCCCTCAACTGACTCGCCGTGTTTGCGGCCACCTGTCGCGACGGGCGGAACAAACGATTCTGTTCAGCCATGCTATCAACAGAAACACAGGGAACATTAACATTTCGTTTAAGGGTTTACTCCAGAGCTAGATGCTTTTAGGGCCGAAACATGTAACTTTAGCTGGACCTTCCCTTGGGTTTTAAACACTCCCCTGCCTAACCTCTTTGCCAATTGTACCGGCCCCAACCATTTAGGGGCAAAACCTGCATGGTACTTCTTTTCGGCACTTGACAAAGGGTGTGACCGGTAATACACCCAGTCTCCCTCTTTAAAGGATCGACTTTTCGCGGGTTGTTTCGGGAGAACTCCCTTTTTACCGGTTAATACCCCGACTTTACCGGAGGGGTTTCCTCCCCCCCCGGAAAGAACGATTTCCTCACCGGGTGATCGGAAATTAACTCCGGTTACCGGTGATTCCCCACCGGAGCCTTCGGAGTTCTCCGGACTTCCGGTGATGGATCGGGCTTTCATTCCGTCTCTACCGTCGGAAAACTCCCTTCGGGCGCTTATCTCCGGACCCTGCTCGGGTTCCTTCGTTTTTGTCGGGTCTACACCCGTGGAGACAATATCCAAAAGCCAATCTCCCGGCGCTTTCGCCTCTCGACCAAGCGCCATCGTTGAGGGAGTATAGCCAGTAAGCCGGTTCTTTCGGTTACGCACTGCGAAGAGTATTGCTGGTATACAGCTGTCCCATTGGCTGTGTGGGCGATCTACTAGTGCTGTGCGTAACCCTTTCTTCAGGTCTTGGTTCCGACGTTCTACTGGGTTGGCTCGTGGGTGATAAATTGGAGTAGTCCATCCTTCAGTACCCCACTTCTCCAGTGCTTTCTCCATTTGTTTGGATACAAACTGGGGACCATTGTCCGATAGAAGTACCCTAGGGTAACCGAAGCGTGGGAAGAACTCCCTCTCCAGTGTGTCGGTGATGGTCTTGGTGGTTGCTTGACCTAGTGGATACGCCTCCACCCACCGACTGTAACAGTCCGTGGCAACTAGTATGCACGTTTTGCCACGCTGTGTTCTTGGGTACGGACCCATCAGGTCAATACTAATAACCTCCCATGCTTGGCGAGGTTGTCTTGATCGCATCGGATCTTCCGGTTTCCGATTGAGAGGTTTTACACATGCGCAAATGTGACACCTCGCGACGTATTGACGGACTGTCTCGCGAATGTTGGACCAATAGAAACGCTTGCCCAACGCTCTATAGGTTTCCTTCCAACCCGGGTGTCCGGCTGTTTCATGGTCATGATACCTCCACAAAAGATGATCAGCCATTTCAGCCGGTACCACTATCGCGTAGTCCTTTTCTTCGGAGTTCTCCGGTCCTTTCATAAGTATACCATCTTGCACATGATAATACTTGTGTCGGCGGCGAAATACTGGGTTCGGGCTCTGTATTTTCCGAATGCACTCGGAAATTTCTTTGTCTTCAGCCTGCCCCTTACGTATTTCGTTTACGGAGACATTCTCCGGATAACTCTCGGTTACTTTCGGTTTTTTCTCCGGATACCTCCGGTCCGAAATGGCCCCGATGTGATTGTTATCCGGACATACTCCGGTCACCGGAGGATCATGGAAGTTAGATTCCAGAGACTCCTCATTTACCGGAGCTCCATCCACTGGTCGCCTGGAAAGCGCATCAGCTGCCTGATTTTCGACTCCCGGGACATGTTGGATGTCAAAGTCGAACGCTCCTAGCTGTAGCGCCCACCGGGTCAGTTTGCTGTTCGTGTCCCGTGTATGGTGTAACCATCTGAGCGCTGAGCTGTCTGTCAGGAGAGTGAATTTACCCGTTTCCAGATATGGACGGAAGCGATCTATTGCCCATAGAATCGCCAAACACTCCCGTTCGACTGCCGAGTACCGTGTTTGAGCAGGGTTGAGTTTTCGGCTGGCATAGGATATTATCCTTCGGGTGCCGTTCTCTTCTCGCTGAAACAGTACTGCCCCGACCCCTACCTCACTTGCGTCCGTTTGTAGATTAAACGGTTGTCCTTGAAGTGGAGGGCATAGTCGGGGTGCCGTGACTAATGCTTCCTTAAGCCGTTGGAACGCATTTTCTTCTCGGCTGCTCCATCGCCATTTTACTCCCTTGGCCAAAAGATCTGTCATAGGTGCAGTCAGTTCCGTGTAACTGGGTACGAATTGGCTGTACCACCCGCATACACCGAGAAACTTCTGCAGATCTTTGACTTTTTTAGGTCGGGAAAATTCGGCGATGTTCGTGAGTTTCTCCGGTTCCCGGTCAATTCCCGTGGCGTCTACAATATGACCCAGAAAATTGATACGGGACACCCCGAAACTGCACTTTTTCGGCTGGCAAGTTAACCCGTGTGTTTGCAATCGTTCTAGGACTCGTTGTAAGTGATAGACATGGTTGGACATGCCGCTTGAGTACACTACAATGTCGTCAAGATATACAAATACAAATTTCCCGACATAACCGCGCATGACCTCGTTTATCAATCGTTGAAAAGTGGCCGGGGCGTTTTTCAAGCCGAAAGGCATCACTTTAAATTGATAGAGGCCCATTTGCGTTCGGAACGCGGTTAGCGGTCGGGACTCCGGTGTTAAACTGACTTGCCAGTAACCGGACTTCAGGTCTAGGGTGCTAAAGATGTTAGCACCACCCATTCCTCGGACCATTTCGTGCAGGTCCGGCATCGGATGTGCGTCGGATTCCGTTTGGATGTTTAATCTACGGTAATCCACGCACAGTCTCCGGGATCCGTCTTTCTTTTTCGCGAGAACAACGGGGGCAGCCCATGGTGAAATGCTCGGTTCAACGAAACCTTGCTCTTCCATGTCCCTTACCATACGCGTTATGGTGTCTTGTTTCTCACGATCATACGGATAGGCGTTCAGGGTAGCCGGAGTAGAGTCTTTTAACCGGATGTTATGCTCTATGACTCGGGTCCTCCCGACTTCTCCGGAGAAAACCTTCGGGTAACCCCGTAGAACCGCTCTGATGTCATCACTATACTCCCCTTCCGGGATAATGACGTCGGGTTCGGTTTTCTCGCCTTTGTTTGAGGCTTTCGGACGCCTCCAGCAGGCTGTGGTGCGTTTTGTCGTACCCAGATGAATCGTGCACGCTTGATAGTCCCATGCCACTTCCTGTTTCACTAGGAAGTCATGGCCGAGGAATAGATCACCAATCAACTGGTCGAGTACTGCGGCCCTGAACGTCACTTCCAGTTCAGAGACCCGCGCCGTAAACTCGGCATACTCGTGGACTTGCATAGTCCGGCTGTCAGCCAAAGTGACCGTAGTTGGCTCCTCCTCAACGTGTCTACCAAACTTATGTGCAACCCATGGTTGAACAAAAGACCTCGTGGCTTGAGAGTCTAGTTGGGCGACAACAACTCCCGTCGGGAACTCAAGTTCAATTGCCGGTAAAGGCACCTTGAACTTTCTTGTTTCCTCGACCGCTGCTGCTCTACTCACTCCGATAAGCGGAAACTGCCGAACGACTTGTTCGTCCTGGTCGGACTTGACGTCGATAGTATAGCTTTTCGCAGTGGGATCCGTTTCATCGGACCATAAATCCGCAGCCCTCAACCGTATGTCGTACAGTGAGTCTGTTTCGGATTTAGCTCTTGTCCGATTTATCCTCGGAAGAGTTGACTCCGTCGGAAGTGTGGCTGAGTTAAACGCCGGGACTGATAACAACTGAGTTGTTAATCGGTCTTGTTCCGGGTCTTCCGGGAATTTGTTCGGCATACTGTTCTCGGGATGGGCACCTTGTTCTCCTTGGTCAGGATTGATGCCACACCCCTGTGTGTCCGAAACTCTTCCCTCCTCGGTCGCTTCCTTCCGTGGAAACTCCACTTCTCCGGATGTTAAGGCCGCAAATCGGTTTTTTCGGTGCTTACCCGGTACAACGTGCGAGTCCTGGTCGGACATGCTGTAGCTGGGTTTGCACCTTCGGGTTTTCGGGGAATCTATTGTCGTTTGTCCGGTCGGTTTCCCGTGAAACGACCGGAACTCTGCCCGTTTCCCGACTTGGCCTTTGACCGCTCCGGGCAATTCGCTCGCCAGTGTCCGGGGCGATTACACTCCCGGCACAATGACCCCGCGTTTTCCGGCTTTTTCGGATTTTTCTCCGAAAACTCCAGGCTTGTCCGGTCCTTTCCGGTGTTTGTCCGGTGTCCCTCCGGGTTGCCCCGTTTTTCTTAGATATCAAGTTTGAGAATATTTGTTTTACACCCTCCGGAATTGAATTTTGATTATGAGTCATATGTTGGAATACTCCTAAAGGAGAGGATGGATCAACGTCAATATTCTCAGGTCCCCCGGCATCCATATCCATTATCACCTTTGCAGCGTCTGCGTCGGCCTGAGTTCCAAATACAATCTGAGGGGATGAAAAGGTCCTAAATGCGTATGCAGCAAATATTGCCAGATTTAGAGATATTAAAAGTCCATTTTCGGATACAATGCGGGCGTTGAAAGATCTCTCACTTCCCAATAAGGCACAGAATATGGACACCCAGTTATGAAGATGCACATTCTCCGTGGATGAGTATGGCGACCTCTTTGATAAACCAAGTTCTCTCATATATGGGAAGTATGAATCCTCCTGATTTATTTCCTCTCCGGGGGTTCCTAGTTTCATTACCTCATCTCTAACCCTCACACTAAAGACATATCTCAACACATCATTCACTTTCCGCCCTGAAACCTCTGAGAGATGCTTGATTTCACTTGCCAAGAGTGTGTGTGTGTGTGTGTGTGTGTGTGTGCGCGTGTGCGTGCGCGTGTGCGTGTGCGTGTGTGTGTGTGTGTGTGTGCTAGCAGTAGTGATACCAGCGGAACCGCGCTAGTATAGCGTCAACGCTCGACGGACACAGTAGTGATAACAAGTTCGTGATAACAAGATCGTGATAACAGGTTCGTGATAACAAGATCGTGATACCAGGTTCGTGATAACAAGATCGTGATAACAGCGTGATAACAAGATTGTGATAACAGGTTCGTGATAACAAGATCGTGATAACAAGTTCGTGATAACAAGATCGTGATAACATGATTGTGATAACAAGATCGTGATAACAAGATCGTGATAACAGGATTGTGATAACAAGATTCGATACGGCCAAAACATACTACTAACAACTTAAGAAAAAAAATTATTTTATCACGGCGTATACAGCATGTAAACAACGTGTCACTACGGCAGTACTGTATACAAAGACACCGTACAAATCGGCCGTTATCGATATCGACCGACGCGCTCCGATCGCGCCCCCACTACTCAAGGAATGCGCCAAGCCGACCGGTTTTCGTTTTTTTGCGGCATGCTCTCTTCTGGGACAGAGTATAGAAGAACTTGCTGAGTACACCGCCAATGTATGGGATAAAATAAGGAGATACGTGTTGTTGATGTTTAATAAGAGATACGTGGTATTACATTTTAACGATTTTTGGAGGGAAAACGTGATTTTACAAATATTACAGTTATTATAAATTACAACCACAAAGAGATTCTAAATAATATGGAATCAAAACATGAATTTTGATAAAGTTGGAGATACGCGTTGTTTACGTGGACGTAACGACGATACTATCCACAAATTTGCATCTAAGCGTTTATTTAAAAGTGACCTGTAGACCTGTGACCTTTCCGTCCCCACTATGCACCGGCTCCACTGTACTGGATATTTTTAATTTATTTGAAATATAAGCTTATATTTTTGTATGTAGGATTTTTCTTTGAATAGGCCAACAGTAAAATAAATGTTAGACCTATTTAATTAAATTTAAAAATATATATTTTTTACTATACATTTTTAAATTATTTGTTTATTAATTACACAAAGCAATAATACTAATTTAATTGATAAGTAACTAAAACTATATTTGTACAACATATTTCAGCATTTGTAAGACATGAATTTTACTATTGTTATTGTATGTATTATATTTAGGCTAATTACATTTCATTAATATGTTTTTATACAGTTTATTAATAAAAATGAAATAAATATACTTTATTTTTTAGATATTAAAATTACAATTATTCAATAAATATACACCCACAAGGGGGAAATGCGGTGTATTTTATTTACATGTAAATTTAAAAATTAAACAAATCCATAAAGGAAATAATCCGGTTCAATTGCTTGTAACATTCCATTTTTTTGTACTCTCCATATGGTACCATTAGGTGCGTATACAACAGTATATGAAACTGCTTTTGCAATAACAAATGGACTAAAACAAACACATTTTACTGTATTAATATACATCTATTTATTAAACAAATTTAATTAACAGTTCAAATGTAAATTTATTTTGAAAAAACCGATTAATTTTAAGATTTTGTCATTAGTTTTTTTATCAATATACATATACAACTGTAAAATTAAAAGCTTTTCTATTACTTTGTCATGTTATCCTGATGCCTTGTTTGATTGACATTTTCTTCGTTGCAGTCAAAATATGATTTATAAATTGGCTCGCTACACAATGTTATCACTCTAAGTGGAGGATTTGTATTGTTCTTGTCTTGCTGTACAATTTTTAATAAATAAAAAAAACTACATTTATAATAATACATATTACAATTGTGGGATTATGGTTTATAAGTAGAAGTAAAATGAAATGTGACATCATTAGCATAACAATTAATTTCACTTAAAACAGCATTTTTACAGTTAAATGTTAATCCTATCAAATTTGACAATTAGACAATAGGCATATTATATTAATTTTAATATAATGGCTCTAACAGGTATAACATAATATTTATATAGTTCTTAAAAACTTGATTGAACTCCTATGTAGAGGAAATGCCTCTTTATAGAAGAGGTATAACGTTTATGTATTGACAAGTTCATAATTAATGAGTGATATCACCTGATTACTAAGTTCAGTAGAAGCAGCTATTATTTTCGCTGCAGCAACACTTTCATATTGTTGCGAATTTGAACTTTGATTAAGACCGAGTGACGAAGTATGATTTATAATTACTCCGCTTTTCATATATTTTCTAGCCAGTGTTATTCCTCGGAGTTGAGAAGCCTGTGTTTTAAAAGTTAAAAAATAACAATTTTGTTTTTAATGCCAGCTTGAATTAACTACAGGTCACAGGAGTACATTTATTAGTGTTAAAAAATACTTTGTAAATAAAAATAGTTCAATCTGTCTATTTAACATAAAATTAACATTAGAAATCTCAAATCTATCATTTTTATTTACTCCCTCCAGATAAGTTGTTGTACATTACTAATGAAATATCAATCATGCAGTGGTCCTTTGGGTTTGGAATTTCACAATAGTTAAACATTATATCCAATTGTTGGAAATATAATTTAATAAATTTGAACGTGTCTAGAACAATAATAAACAACTTTGAACGTACAATATTTTGTAAACTGTAATTATTACAATAATATTTCTGTACGTCAGAAGTTTACCTTCATACTGCTTATCCAATTTTGCATCCATTTGAAAATATGTTGCCCTATCTTTGCCATAACGGTTATTTAATGCTTTCACCGCATCCTTACCCTCGGTCGAGTTAGATCCAGTAATTATTACATTCTATAGATAACATGATTAATGACTATTCATTAAAAAAAATATATTTATACTGCGTACTATAAAGAACGCAAGTTATAATACCGCAGCATTGCTCTTTAACAATTCGCTGGCTGTTACAAATCCTATTCTTTTGCTTCCATCAGTTATTAACACACATTTACCATCCAAGTTCATGTACGTAGTGCGTTTTCTATCCTTCCTGTAGAGAAATAACCATTTTCAACTGGCAAAAATAACTAATTGTATACTATGTTATTTGCAATAATATAATATTATGGTTTATTCTTACAATGAGGGACATGGATTGATACTTTTTGGTCCATCGTGTTTCTTCAATCTAGTGACGTAATTAAAGAATAATCTGTAAAATAGGTATGTACATGTTTAAAAACCCTGAAACATATTTTTAGGCCATTTAATTTGTACATGAGGTTATTAAAAAATAACCTGACAGCTGTCTTTATTTCATCCTTTCGGGAAAAAATGAAGTGTAGGTAATCTTTAAGACTCAAGGAAGGTTAAAAACTTCTCTTCACTACGATTGTAATTTGATGCTTAGTAATTTAATAATCATCTAATTAATAATTAACATTACTCTACTTTTATTAAATAACGGAATGGTATAGATTTTAAAAGTCGAATATTGTCTGCTAGTATTTATACATTTTTTCACAAAGATGAAATTATGAAATTTGGGAGTTAGCAATAGATAGTTATACGACCCTAATTTACATAAGTGCTATATTATTACCTTACCTAGAAGTTAGTAATTCCGATATAACGTTCAATCTTTGTGTAAACGCCAGCATAATGAGTACTAAATAAAATATATTATACTCAAAATGATGTAATTGTTCAAAACGTCCAAACAAAAATTATAAATTAACAAGGAAATAATAATTCATTACTTGTATATAACATTAAATATATAGTTTGGCGTAGTTTATTTGGCCAACAGTTATTAATAAATATAAATAAGTCATCGTTATCTATTCGTTTTTTTCTTTTTTTAAAAACTTTACTTGTAAATTATAGATTTTTATAATAGAGAAACTTTCGACCGAAATTCCATAAATCATATCTTGGGAGTACGTAGAAATTAAAATCTCAAACCACATACATATGTTACGTTTATTCGCATATAAATTACTATATTAATATAGTAAGTGTAATAATATATACAGTATATTTAGTACTGGGATCAGGGTACTGGGTGTTCAATACAGCAAAAAGGTCAGTAAATTTTATACATTTGAATCACTAATCACCCTAATCATGTGACCATATACTTTTTTAATTTGATTGTTTTGTTCTCTTGTAACATCTCACACGAGGTAGTCAAATGTCAATACAAATATCCAAACATAATATACAACAAAATAAAAAGTTTTTTTTTACAGAACATAAAGCTTACAAGAAGCAGTTTTTAATATAGTGACATCAGCATGATTAAGATCTTGACTGATATTTTTAGATCAAGCCATTATAATTTATTGTTACTACAGCTATAGCTTATATCACAGTTAGGCTTTTATTTTATTTATACCCTAGATCAGGGGTTCCCAACAAAATTTTGTCAGGGACCCCTTAACAAAACACAAATGTATTGAGGACCCCATATATATATATATATATTTATAATTTTGTTGTTGTAAAAAGGTTTTTTCCCGTTTGCTTATACCTAGGTGTAAGTATATATCACAAGGGAAAAATCAATTGATTGTTGCAAATAATTATTTATTTTTACATTTAAAAGATTTTCACTTAATTATAATATTACAAAAAGCAAACAAATGTCTTCTATTCGTCTCTTCCTTGAGTTCAAAGAGATGAATTGAATCGTTCCTTGGTGTCCATTATATCGGAGATATTGGGTTGGATGCTTGACACCTTGACTCTGATGTCGAATCTATTTCTGTATTTATTTTTCATTACACACATTGCAGAGAACGCTTGTTCACACCGGTAGGTAGTAGCAAATGGAAGTAGGTATTTTAACGCTTTCTTGCCAAGGTCTGTGTAGTCTTTGCTGGCTTTTGACCAATAGTCAGCGTTCTTCCTATCGGTAAATGCAGTTTTCATTGCACCATTACTTAATAATTCCACAAGTTGATCTTGTTCCTCTTCCGTGAGGGTTTGGATTTTGTCCACTTCAAGGCAGCTGAACGGATTTCGAATCCAGTTGTTGTCAGGATTGGGCTCTGGGAAATATACCCGAAATGTAGTAGCTAAGCAGTAGGGTTTTTAAAATTTCATGAAATATTTCATTTGAGTGAAAAATAAAATCCTTTCTGTTTTATTTATTATAGTGTACTTTTTGTATTATAACAAATAACATATAACTATATGCTCATATACATTACTTAAAGATAACAATGTAACATAATTCAAATAAAAATCAACTCCTTTGCAATAGTTAAACAAATACAATCTTATATCTAAAATTAACAAATAACATATAACTATATATGTTCATATATATTATTTAAAGATAACAATGTAAAATAATTCAAATAACAATCAACTCCTTTGCAATAGTTAAACAAATACAATTCTAAATCTAAAATCATAAATATGGTAAGTCTTAATGAAGTATAAATTTATCATTGTTATAACATTGAAAGTATGAAAATTAAGGTCTAAAAGGTACTTCAGAAAACAAATCATCAATATCATCATCTGTATTTTCATTTTCTAAATCTATTTCTGAATAACTAACTTAACTATTACTGTTCATTGGGATTAATTGTGTCTGGTTTAAATCCCAGTTTGATAATACTTTAATATTTTCATGAATTTGGTCAGATCGTTTTGAATATTTCAATATCTAAAAAACACAAAAAAATATTTTAAATTATTAACAAAAAATTAAAATATCATAATTTATACCTGTAAATTATGTTTTATAAACACGAGCTTGCGTGCTCTTTCATTTAAAAGTCTATTTCTTTTTGTACTGTGGACGTCTTTATAGGTACTAAATGTGCGTTCAACTGCTGCTGAAGTTGCTGGTAGGGATAAAATATTAACAGCAATTTTAGAAAGCTCAGTATCACTACAATATGCTGCCCACCAATCTATTGGATTTGTTTCTTTAGCAGCAACCCAAAGGTATTCTTTATGCTTTGAAAACTGTTCAGTTTTATTTTTGAAGTTTGTGAAATCAGAAATTACTATTCTTGCATCAATTTCCAAATTATTCATTCGTTTAGCTAATTGATAAATGAACTCTACTGCATCTTCATGGTCATTTGAATTAAATGTTTTGGCCAAGAATTTTGGATTAAGTATGTATGTTAGCAGCTTTATGAATTTTACCAACACAAAATTCTTTTCTATTTGCTAGAGCTTTCATGATATGTTTTTCATCAGATTTTAAAATATTGTTACTCTTTATTGTATCATCAAAACTTTTTTTGAGTTCTGAAAAAATAATAGGTACAACACTTAGTTGAGGTGAATCACTTTCTATTTTTTCAATCCATTTTGCTACTGGGCTCATAAGACAATAGAAATGTTCAATTTTTTTCCAGAATATTGAACTACTTATTGTTTTTTTCACATTTAGTTTTAGATCCTTTTCAATAGCTTCATTAATATTCATTGAACGAATTATTTGTTTGTTAACCAACAAGATTTAAAAAATGTACAACTGGTAACGCAAGTGCCATAGAATTCACATTGGTCGCTTCCTTTCTTTTTTGTTGGAATATTGCACTGGTAATATGTCCTCTTCTTATGTTATTGATTACCTCTTTACCATCTTCAATAATTTCTTTGAATGAATCTACCTCTATTATATCATTAATCAATAAATTTAAACCATGAGCAACACATCCATAAGTGGTAATATGAGGATACTTTTGAGATATAAACTTTTCTTGGCCCTAATTCTTCAATTATAGAAATAATATAATCTGCTATATTTTCTCCTAAGTGACGTTGAACACCAGTGGACAGTGACTTAAAAAAAATTGGCTTTTAAATTGGTAGTTACAACAAAATTTACAATACTTTCATTGCGCACGTTGGTCCAACCATCGCACATAACGCCAAGAACGTTTGACTCAGAAATGAGATTTGTAGTGTGATCTTTTACTTTATTAAACTCATCATCCAACAGTTTATTAGAAATAGCATAGCTACTAGGCGGCTTTTATGCTGGACGGAGTGTTTTAAAAAAATCAAACCAATATGGGTTGTCAACCATATTCAATGGAGCCGATGTAGCATACATAGCACGAGCCAAGAGAACATCGATAGCTTTATTCTCTTCAAGAATTATTTTATCACAATAATTCAGAATACTATTTGTTGACTTACTGTTACTAGAGCTAGACTGATTATTAGCACTGGACAATAAGCTTTGGCTCCAATTTAATGAACTTGTTGATGGTTTGAGCTTTGTTGAGTTTTCATGGTGTTGTTGTTCGTTACTGTTTGTTCCAGTTTCATGATCATCATCCATTTGTTCTTCAAATAAGTGGTTTGCTAAAGTACAAATATGCAATATAGAACACATTTTCTAAAATAAATTGTAGGTACAAATGCCCAATTATACATATATAAACAAAAATTAAGTAAATTAACTTACTTAATGTAGAAGATTTATTAAAGTATTTGTTATGTTTTCTCAAATTGTCTTTAACATCAGAAGGACAACTGATACACTTTAAAATGTGTTGCTTTTGGCGTGTGGCGTATGGAAAAGTTGCCCAAGAACAAAAATTACACACTTTTTTTTCAATTGTTTTTTTTCCTTCCTTAACACTTTCATCACGGAAACATCAATGAACCTTATGTTTATGTTTCCCCATTTTAAAAACTAATACAGACTTAAAAATAGGTAGGTAACTAAAAAGTTTTAACAGAATTGACTAGTACTAAATAATAAATCACATAACAATTAAATAATTGATAAGCAATGATTACGGAACTCAGTTAACAGCTGCAGCTATCAATATACCGGTTTTTCGTTATCAATACTATGTTATACCGGAGATCACAACCATTGTACCGAAACGGTATCATAAAATATAAGCTGATTAGATGACATTTGACAATCACTATCTCAAACGAAAAAAATTTATAATTTTCAATATTTCATTGAAATATTTCATGAGGCGTGAAATATTCAATTTTGAAATATTTCACATGAAATTTTTCGTGTGAAATATTTCAAATTTAAAACCCTACTAAGCAGCGAAGATGAGTTTTCATTTCATCTTTTACTTCATGGGGCAAACTCAGTTCGGATGATTCCAAAAACCCTTTTAAATTTGGGAAGTTTGTTAACGAATCTTTTTCCACCCTTTTTGCCCAGATCTCATACTTCTTTACCATTGCGCTAATTTTGTCTTCGACCAGTGTATTTAAGTGTTCGAACACATCAGCTAGGTATGCAAGAGAACAAAGCCAAGAGAGTCAGTAAGTAGGCTGGAGTACTGGGTTTCAATAAGAAAGACACGGACTTCATCTTTGAGCTCGAAAAATCTTGTCAAGATTCTTCCACGGGAAAGCCAACGCACCTCGGTATGAATGAGAAGCTGCGTATGTTTACTTCCCATATCTTTGCACAACAAAGAGAATAATCTGGATTGTAAAGCTCGAGTCTTAATGTAGTTAATAATTTTAACTACTTCATTTAGTGTTTTTTGCAACTTTTCAGGCAACCTTTTAGCTACCAGGGCCTCTCTATGGATGCAACAGTGTGTCCATATCATGTTAGGAGCGACTGCTTCAACCCGAGCTTTTAGGCCTGTTTTATGACCGGCCATAGCTCTTGCACCATCTGTCGATAAACCGACACACTTTTCCCATACTATGTTATTTTTATTAAAAAACCCATTCAACGCCGTGAAAATCTCATCAGCATCAGTATGAAGTAGCTCACAGCTAAACAGAAAATCTTCATGTATTTGATCCCCCCACAAATAACGAACAAAAACCAGCATTATTACTTTTTTTGCTACGTCGTTGCTCTCATCCAACTGTATAGCAAACGTATCACATTTGCTAAGGCGAGACAACAGGGTATCTTCAATGTTACCGGCCATATCAGTTATTCGTCTTTGCACCGTGTTGTTGGAAAGAGGAACGGTGCTTACCAGCTTAGCTGCTTTATCGCCCAACATTCTTTTGCATAGGATTATAGCTGAAGGAAGTATAAGTTCCTCAGCTATCGTGTGGTTTTTTGCAATTTTGGCAATAAGCTGCGATACTTCATAAGAAGCTAGAGTACCATTTTTGTTTGCCTCAGACCCAGCATGATTTATAATCTTTTTCTGAGAATTTTTCAGCTCCCCTAATTTAAGTTTAAAAAATTCCAGTGACATTTATACTCGGGATGCTTAGTTTCCAAAATGCCGCCGAAATTTTGCAGGCTTCATACACTCGTTTGACAATGTTTCGTAGCAAATAACGCACTGTGGTTTGTGCTCACTCTCAGAATCGGTCTGAGTAAAACCCATTTGTAAATAGTCAATGTTGTACTTTCTTATTTTCTGATTTGATGAAGACGCACGCCTACCACTTTTCATAGGAGGTTCTTGAGATGTTGAAGCACTTGCACTGGCATCATTTGATGTCAAAATTGTGGGCAAAATTTAGAAAAATGACATTTTTGTCCACACGAATGGATAATATTAGAATAAGAAATAGTACCTGTAGTTTGGGTAGTAGAAATAGTATAGGAGGTAGTAGACGTTTTTTGAATAAAATGGAAACTAGTAGATCGTACAGTGAGTCTGTATCGGATTTATAAGTCTGATAGTAATTCCACCTTGGCTTCAGTGTATTTCAAACAAACATCGAAACTCATACCAGAGATAGTATAATAGTGACAACAATCGATTTCATATGTTTTTAAACAGAGCTCCCTAAAAGCTTCAAAAACATCACATAAAATATGTACATCCAATTCATTATACCTGAAAAATATAAATAATTATCAGACTAAGATAGAATACTATTAAATATATCACATACCATAAGCTGTATTCGCCTAAAGTTTTGAATTTAAAACGTTTCCATACATTTTGAGCGTGTTTATAGTCATCTTGGGAAATATTTTTCTTAGTCAGTGAACTAAAAAGTTGTTTTTAATTTATTTTATTAGTATTATTATTTTTTTTTTTTATGTAATATAATTATTATAATTCACCTGTAAAACTGTTCTATAGGCGGAAGACACTGTTCTTCCAATTTTTTCCATGAGTCAGTATAATCGTAACAGTAAACAGCTTTACAAGTAACCATATCCAAATCATCTTCACCATATGCATTTATCACAGAACGGAACTTTGTCTTATCGGATCGAGCAAGGTTATTGGCTAATTTTTCCAAACTACTAGCCATAAAACGATAACTATCCAGAAAACGTATGGAAAACCTATTCGAAATATATTTTGAAAAAGATATAAATTTTTCTTCACTATTCGGAATAACGTTTATTGTATGCGGATCGTGCCCTAATTCGTTTATTATTATATGACTATCATAACTTGAGAGATTATGCATGATACAACTTACGAACTTTGAAGTTTGCATCTTTAAATTACACCTATTACAGACAGTCTGTCTATATCTACCGCTTTAATGGTGGTGATCACGTACCGGAATATTTGTTAATGAAAATTTACATTTACAAAGAGGACATTTACCACCGTTCACGATAGACTTATGGTTACTTTCGTTCTGTGATGTCATACATATAGGAGTGTTGATTTTTAAACGTCTGGCCGTTGTTATTCTTAGATTTATTTTTATACGTTAAACTCCCCTTCTTGAAGCCGTACACGTTTATCGATACCCCTGGATTATTTTTTTCAAAATGTTTCACCTCAGAAAATGGCATGGGGAATGTAATTCCCGAGAAATTGTGTCTGCTTGGTACATTCTGATAATGTGTGATACGGCTGGGGTTTGATGCAGTAACGTCCTTAGCCATAATGCTGTATTTGAAGCACATATTGTCATTATTTTGTAAGTTTATTGTTGCCTTGCGATTTTCAATTGTTTCCAGAAGCGGTATAAAAGCTGAACCTCCAAGGGGTGTATATTTAAATATATCGAGTAGTATTCCGTCAATTTTCTCTAAAGAAAACCCGGATCCTTTTTCCTCCATCTCAGCCTCTTCAGAAATTAACTTAGCAAAATCCTCGTCGATTGCTGATTCAATGTTTGTGTCTTGGAATAGAGTTCTTGCTGATGTCTTGAATGCCCTATTTTCAAAAACTTCTGTAGAAGGGATTTTATACGTCGATTCTAGTTTTAATGTATACTTCACCGCATTTTCGGCTACAAGTGTTCTTAATAATTCGAATAGTTGCGGTTTGGTATCAGCCTGGAAAGAGTCATAATCAGCTAACTGATTAAAATTTCTTCTGTAGAAAGTTTTACAAAGCCCATTGAATCCACTGTTAGTTAAAACACAACCATCTACTTGAGTAGCAGCTAGTCAAGGTGACGTTTCAATCGGGTGTTAGATTGGTTGTTTTCCCTATTAACTGATGTGGTATTTTGAGTATCAGCAGAGGTTACATCCATCATGTTGTCTCTTTGTCGTTTACCTACACCTAATAATAAAATAATATTCCCTACTTAATATAATACGTTAACTATAATTTTCTAATGAACTTAAATAAAAACTAAAAAAATATCAGGCGTTGAAGATAGGCAATTTTTATGTAAATATTTTATCGTTTAAAAATAATTTCAGTTAAAATAAAATCGACCGTAGAATGTAAAAGATTTTTAGATAATTATTATAACGTTTAAAAATTGTAATTTACTTCGCAGAATTCTATTTTATTAACACGAAAAATATTTATACATTTAGTTAAATAGTTTCAGAGTTAAATTAAAAAAAAAAAAACGTTTGTAGACGGTGAACGGTTTTTATATAAATTAGTTTATCTTAAAAAATAAAAAATATTTATACATTTAATCGTTAATCACATTAAAAATAATGTTTTTGCTAATAATTTAACCAAGTTGTAATAATATCTATTTAAACGATTAGATTTATTTCTAATATATTATTAACTAAATTTTAATCTAACCATATCCTATCGTTTCACTTGTAAAAAACTATATTATTGACTAACCTGATCCACTTGCCGAGTTTGATTGTATATGTTCGGGAGTCTGTATGCAGTCCGGTAAATTTGCCGATGTTGTTGGAATATTATCATACGCTTGAATACATAAGTCATCACCTTCACTATCGAAGAAGCTTTCATGTGATGTGTCCCTTTGTCCAAAAAAAAAAAAAAAAATTTTACTTAATAATATTTACTATTTTACAAAAAAAAAATGTTTATACTAACCTAATGTCTGGATGTTGGATGTGTGTTGTATAACGCTAGTACGTTGCTGTAAACGCTCGTGTCTTCCTTCTTGACCAGCTCCGGCTGTATGAAAATATATATTTATTAAATTAAATCACTAAATTTTTTTAAATTAAAAAAAATGTATCTTATTTTAAATAATTTACATACCATGCTTCCTTTTGCAGTGTCGAGTAAGATTGATTTTAGTTTCGCAATCATATTCACATTCACCGCAGTAAAATCGAACACCATCATGAGTTTTAAGATGACGGTTTAAATTATGCTTTAAAGAGTACACCTTTTTACAAATATTACATTGATACATGATTAAAAATTTAATATGATCAATATAATATTAATAATATAATAATAGTTGATTAATAATAATATATTATGTTAAATGCGTAAAAAAAAAAATGAATTGCGTTATAAAGTTAGTAAGCAATATCTTATATAAGCGTTAATATATTGTATGCGTTAGTATGTTAAATTTATGCGAAAGCGAAAATATATTTAAAATTAGCAATAATAATAATATTAATATGATAATTTGTACTTTTTTATAACAGTGATAACAGTGATATTACTCAATTTGTTTTTGTCTCTAATTAATTTAACTGTTGACTAAATTTCTAAATTCGCATGTTGTTTTACTCACTCTTTATCCGTCTACTCACTGTCTTGTTTGCGCATCTGCCTGTGGTGTCACCTCGTCGGTTTTCCTTTACAAGCCCTTGTAACTTTTTTACGTGAGTTTTTCATGATTTATCACTATCTTCGTTCTGAGTAGTCGATCAGCTGTTATTTCCAACCGTGGTGCCATTAAATAAGGTACGCTCTACGCTGCACTACCTCTGACGTCATTACTTCTATCATCGAACTCACCTCTACATCTAAAACTTTGCTGCCACTCTGGTTGCTTCTTCTAAATTTTTAAGGGGTCAACTTCCAACATCATTTAAATTTAATTTATTTAAATTTACATTATGCCACCTAAACCAGACACACCCATTAAATCTACCACCAAGCCTACATCTTCTCGCTCTGTATCTACATCTGTTTCTAATGAAGACCTAATGACCGCTCTCAAGTCCTTTAAGGCTGAAATGTTAGCATCCAGCAAAGCTATCTCGGATCTCCAAGAGATTCAATATGAAGATCTTAAAACCGGCTTGTCTAACCTCTGCGCCCAAATTACTGAGATCAAGGCTGAAAACACCATGCTTCGTAATGAAATTGATGCTCTAAAAGTTAAAGTTGCTAGCCTTGAGTCTTCTTCTTCCATCTGCCAACCGCAATCGGTAGTTAGTCAAGTACTCCAGGAAACCTTTGAACGTGAAAGATGTCGGCTGAATCTTATCGCTTATGGTGTTCCGGAGTCAACCTCCACGGCTGTTCCTCAACGAATTGCTCATGATAGACAGTCTATCGGCAATATTCTCATGACTCTCAGTGATGTTATTCCATTGAATGCGAAACTGGTTCGTCTCAGTAAAGTTCGTGGTGATAATGCTGCCCGTCCTATCAAAATTATTTTTGATAATAATGAGTCAGCATCCCGCTTATTATCCCAGTTCAACCAAGCCAGGCATTCTGGTTCTACTTTTTTGGATGGATTTCGGTTGGTCAGGGATAAAACTGGCTTAGAGCGAAAGTTATTGCGCAACTGTCATGCTGAACTTGATCGTAGAACAAAAAATGGTGAAGATGGTCTACGGATTATTTTCGAAAATGGTACACCTATAGTTGGACCTGCCTTGTCAAAAAACGGGGGTTTTCGCCGTATTACACTACCCACCAATCCACTGCCCATCTAACTTGTCATGCGCCCATCGTTGGTCTTTACCAGAACTGCCGCGGACTCCGAACTAAACTTGTCAACTTTAATTGTAATGTATCTGATTGTGATTATGCCTTTATTATATTAACTGAAACATGGTTAACTAGAAACTTTTTGGATTGTGAACTTGGTCTTATTAACTACAATGTTTTTAGATATGATAGATGCACTGAAACCAGTGATTGTCTTCGAGGAGGTGGAGTTCTTATAGGCATTCGTAAAGATATTACATCTCGTCTACTTATAACACATGTGCTTAATGTTGAACATATTTTTGTAAGTCTTTCTATAGGTACTTCTCATTATGTAGTTGGTGGTGTTTATATCCCTCCGTCATCGCCTACTGAAGTTTACGAATCACATTTAACTTCCATTGAATTTTTAATTAATAAACATTCTAGCCATACTTTTATTATTTGTGGGGACTATAATTTACCTGAAATTGTCTGGAATAACGACGACTGTGGGTTATTATATTCATACTCCTCAACTGCTAGAGCGCCTTGTATACCTGAATTATTTGCAACCTATTCATTTTTTCAAATGAACAATATTTTTAATGTTCATGGCTCTCTCTTAGACCTTGTCTTCTGTAGCAGCAAACTTCTTTCAGTTGATAAATCCCTTGAACCGGTTGTTCCAACTGACTCATATCACCCAGCTTTATGTATCTCCTTGCCTGGTAGCCGTAATTATCCGCCTTGCGATCGTAGCCAATCATTTTTCAATTTCGCCAAAGCCGATTATCAAAAAACTAGTAACTTCTTGGGATCTTTTGACTGGGTTTCTACTTTTCTACCTCTCGATGTTGACACTGCGTTTAATACGTTTTATGATGCTCTGCATCAATCCATAATTGAATTTGTCCCAAAGTGTGTGTTCCGTAAATCCAATTATCCGCCTTGGTATTCAAAACAGTTAAGACAAATTGTAGTTTTTAAAAAAAAAGCTCATGCTAGATACAAATTAACTTCAAGCAGTTGTGATTACAAGGAATTCTCTCTACTCCGTGCTAAATTTAAATATTTATCTAAAAAATGTTTTAATGACTATGCGAAGAATGCCGATAGTTCATTAAAAAGTAACCCTAAGAAATTCTGGCAGTTCTTGAACAAAAACAGGTCTAATTACTCAGATATCCCCAAGGTAGTTTCACTTAATGATAATTTCTCCTCCAACGAGCAAGAGTCTGTTGAATTATTTGCATCCTATTTTTCCTCTGTCTATTCTTCAGTGAATATTAGACATGATTCTGATATCCTCGACATCTCTCCTTTTGACCTACCCAGCAATGTTTCTTTGACCGCCAGTGATATCTTCCATAAAATATCTAAATTATATAGTTGTAAGTCGGTCGGTCCCGATGGCCTCCCTGGTGAGTTTCTTTATAATTTAAGGTCAGTTATATCTTACCCCCTTTGGATACTTTTTAGGCGATCACTCGATGAAGGCATCTTTCCATCCATGCTTAAATTAGGATCAATTACGCCCATTTTGAAGTCTGGTAGTCCGTCTGCTGTCTCAAACTATAGGCCTATTTCGATCCAATCGCATATCGCCAAAATTTTTGAGTCACTAGTTTTATATGATATTCATAGATCTATCAATAATATTATTATGGAAGAACAACATGGATTTCGGCCTGGTCGGTCAACAACCACAAACTGTCTAATTTTTAATAATTTTGTTTTCAACGCTTTCCAACATCATTCTCAAGTAGACGTTATTTACACAGACTTTCATAAGGCTTTCGATACTGTGAATCATGCTGTCTTAATAAATATTCTAAAGGAAAATGGTATCGGCGAGCCACTATTGTCTTGGTTTAAACCCTACCTTGAAAATAGGTTTCAATGGGTAAAATTATTCAATTTTAAATCTAATGTGTTCCATGCCTCCTCTGGTGTACCTCAAGGTGGACACTTGTCTCCATTATTATTCGCTATCTTTATCAACAGCCTAAGTAAAGCGCTGCATCACTGTAGTTTTCTTTGCTTTGCTGATGATATTAAACTTTACATGCAAATAGACTCTATAGAAGATAGTCAAAAACTTCAGAGTGATTTAGATAGTTTTATTGCTTTTTTCGATAGATTAGGTTTATCTATGAACTTGGCTAAATGTAAAGCCATGACATTCAATAGGATCCGCTCCCCTATTTTGTTTTCTTATCACCTCCGGGGTTCAAAAATTTCACGTTGCAATGGATTCGTTATGGATCTTGGTTTCAAGCTTTCTTGACCCTGGTCTCCATATTGAGATGGTTTGTTGTAAAGCTCTTAGAGTTTTGGGCATTATAATGAGGATGTCAAAGGACTGTAAGCTAAGTTCTTCGATTAAAGTTTTATACTGCTCTTTAGTCCGATCAATACTAAAATATGGTGCCATAATATGGGATCCCCATACTGCCGAAAATGCTTGCCAGGTTGAAAGGGTACAGCGTAGGCTCCTTAGATTCACCAGCTACTTTTTGGGTATCAATTGTGCACCTCGCGACTACACTCCCGTTGCCAATCAACTTGGTTTAGCCTCATTAGCGGAGCGCAGGCAAATTATGGGTGCTAATTTCCTGAAAAGACTGTTAGCTGGTAAAGTAGACTCTCCAACCTTACTGTCCTGTGTACATTTTAAAGTTCCACAACGCACCTCTCGTTCCACACCAAATTTTCATATTCCATTATGTACCACCAACTACTTATTAAATGAGCCTATGAGACGTATGATGTCTAATGCCAATACGGACCCCTCCTTTCTTATTTAACTATTTTCAATACCTTCCTTGGGTTTAATTTGTAAATTGTAGATACCTTATTTTATTCTCTTTATATTTTTATATTTTTTGTTCTAGCTAATATTTTAATTCTCGTTTTATGTTTTTGCTGCATTCCTGTTATTATTTCGTTCATTGTACTAAAAGGGCTCAGCCCGTATATTAATAAATAAATAAATAAATAAATTTGTTTTTAAAAAAACACAAAACCGATAATATTAAAATTAAACACTGAAAAATAAATGTAATATTTTAACGGAGTGAAACTAAGATGCACTTGTTAACGTTTTCGCTGTAGAACCAAATCTAACGTTGTTAGAAATATTGGTTCACTAGCATGGTCTAAGATTTAATCATATCCTCCCTCCAACAAGCAAAATAATCATCCCTCCCAACTCGTTGGAAGGGATGATATTTCGTTTCAGATTGCATCTACCAAACATTAGCAACTGGTCTGAACCTGATTTTTTTTTGAGTGCGTTATAAGATTCTATGGAAAGACCTTTCGTTGACCGAAACGAAATTTATGTATATATTTTTACACGTAAATACTATTTTAAAATGACCATACGTATCGCCACATGGGGAGGTTTTTTTTAAGCAAACAACCCAAATTCTTCGATAACATGGTTACACGGTAAATTTACGATTTATATTTATAAAGAAAATAACGGGGTTGACCTTTTCTGATGATATATTACACACCCTGACTTTACCGAAACGAATTTTATGTACATATTTTTTACACAGTAATCATTATTTTAAAATAACCTTACACGTCGCTACATGTGGGAGGATGTTCTTTACGTGACCAAACCAAATTCTTCAGTTTTACATCATGTATAACCTAACCTAACGGTAGATTTACTATCTACATCTATAAAGAAAACTTCTCGGGTACATACACAATTTTTTTTTTGAATCTATATATCATGGAAAATAATTAGATACGTAAATCAACATTTACTGTTAACCATTTCAGTGAACAACCCGTGTATTTTTTTTAACTTAAAATATTAGCAAATTAACTATGTCAAGTCTATCAGAAATTTATATAAGAAACGATATGTTTACCTCACGTTTTGTTTTTGAACGTATATCTCAATATCCTCTAAAATACGGGGTAGATCATATACGACGATATTCAAGTGCGTTTACCGAATGGAATGCCGCGTATTGTTGTAAACGTTTCAACAGTTGCGATTATATATGCAATGAACGCCCGTGTTGGAGTACTTTTGTAGGAATAGAAAGACAACCTGAATTTGGGGTAAGATCATTTGCCATCAACGATATTAATGGATTTTTCGCATTTATGCGTTTAATGCATTGTAAACAATGCAGACGTCCACTGTACCGATGGCTCACACTCGATAGATCAATCGCCAAGAATTGGAGCCTGCTTACATTAGACAAGTTCGTAAATTACGTTGATCTACCTATTGAATATGTTAACTTGTAATTTTTTTTTTTACTAAAATTAGATTTAAGAAACCAGAGTTATTTAATGTAATTTTTTTTTATTAATATTAGATTTTAAGAGGTATGATTGTGACTTAAATATTTTACCTAAAAGAAACTTTTTTTTAAAAAAAACAATAAATCCTTATTTTTTTTTAGTTAACTATGTATTTAATTTAATTGAATTTATTAAATTTATTTAAACTAAATTACCATGACTCGTCTATGAACTAAATATCTATCCTTATTATTTTTAAAAAAATATCGTTAAGCTTATGAATAGTTTAGGTTAGGTTAGGTTAGGTTAGGTTGAATATTAAAAAAAATTAGCTGTTAAAAATAATAATATAAAAATTGATAAAAATAATTTTCTTTGAATATAATGCATTAAATTTGCAGTTTAGGTTAGGTTAGGCTAAATATTATAAAAAAAATTAGCTGTTAAAAATAATAACATACAAATTGATATAATTTGATAAAAATAATAAAGATTTTTTTTCTTTAAATATAATACATTACAATTTGCCGATTGGGTTAGGTTAGGTAAGGTTAGGGTCAACGAGGCGGAGTTTATTGTTACACCGTCATCCATTCATACCCGCGACGGCCGACGGCCATTCTCCGGGCGGCGGACGAGACACCTACAAGACGACGTGAGGCGGGGTACAAGACAGCTGTGAATTATCCGATCGCCACCTGCGTAATCCCCAATCCCCAAAACTAATCTCCAAGGCTAATCCCCAAGTTAATCCCCAATCCCCCCATTGTTCCAGTACATA
The DNA here is from genome assembly GCF_023614345.1 of Adelges cooleyi. Taxonomy (NCBI): domain Eukaryota; kingdom Metazoa; phylum Arthropoda; class Insecta; order Hemiptera; family Adelgidae; genus Adelges; species Adelges cooleyi. Next base: position 3,304,879 of record NW_026095978.1, read on the forward strand.
CATTCCCCTTCTACTGGCGTCGACAAGATTTAAATTGAATGAAACGGCGTTGGCAAAAATTTGAATTGTTTTGAACGGCTTTAGAAACAAAATCGGAGTTGAACTGAACACGATGTTGGTAATAATAAATATAAAAATAAATTATAGGGTGCTGAAGATTGATTGACGTTAAATGGGTTGAATAGAATGGTTTGCTTTTTTAAATTGCCATTAACTTGAATAATTACGGTTCGGTAGACTTGAAAAATATTCAAATTAACGCGGCAGTCTCGGTACGGTTTTGTTATTGTTTACACACGCGCAGCACGGTATCGGGCGGTCGTGTTGTTCGGCGGCGGCGCAGTATTAATATCGGTCATTAGGTCGCGACGCGATAACTGCCGGTGTCGGAACAACTCTAGCCGGTAGGTCGCGACGGAATAACACGACGAGAATTTAAATTAATAAGTCACTCGCCACTAGATCGCAACACTATTTACAACGAAGGTTTAAAACTCCAAGTTGCCACTAGATCGCGACGACTGCGATTTACCCGCGCGACGTTCAACGGCGACGGCGACGATTTACCCGCGCGACGTTCAACGGCGACGGCGACGGAACCGGTCGGATGCAGTGTTACCACTATGAATTTGATGAAACGGTGCGTTCACACTGAACCGATTTGTTAAAAACTAGTATAAGACGTAGAATTGGAAAGACGCGGTGATAGGCTGCGTTCACCCTGAACTAGCTACTATCGGTCTTCAGCACGCGGTCAAGCAAGAAAAATTCTTCAACTCACTGAATCTCGATCCTTGGTGCTGGCTTTGGTGCTTGGCTGATATTAATAAATAAAGCTTTAATTTCAACATCATCAGTATCCCTGGCATCTCGAGGTCGTTCATATTTTTCTCTTGTAGAAGACATTTTTATATTTGTACTTTTAACAATAATATTTATTACAACTTCATCAAAAAAAAGAAAAAAACATTCTAAATGAGTTTTCATATTTTTTGCGGTCGATTTTGGACCAGGTAAATGAATAATTAAATTATGAGCACGTGTCCGATGTGTTCTAGTAGGTGCTTTCTTATTCCACCTAGTACTATCCTTCCCAAAAAAATATTTTTTTCGTAAAATTGGACCAATATCGTCACTATTAGACTCACTTTCATTTTCATAGTCACTATTTTCCGTATCCGTGTTTTCATTATTTACCTGATCCTCTAACTCATCATCACTGTCAGTGTTGTTTCCATCAATAAGTTCATCTTCATCTGCATCTAGCCATTGTTCAATATCGGTTTTGTTGCTCATTTTTTTATAATTAACACATAAATAAAAATTATAGATATAAAATAAACTAAAAAATTAAAACTTTTGTGAGGGTCGCGTGGCATTCAATTGTAATCCAACACACATTGACCTTAGATAACGACGACAAACGCTACGAACGGTATTCGATAACGAACTGATAAAATTTAACAGTATGTCATTTAAAGGTACTGAAAGTTTAAGGTAATTCCAGTGGTTTTTAAAATAGGAGAGTTAGTTTATTTTTTGATGGATTACAATAGTAATCCGCGCGACCTATGCAGGGTTAAGGCATGCGAAACTTGCCAGAAAAATAAACATAATAAAAACTTAAAAAAAAAAATGATGATTACTACTTCTTCTACAAAACCATTTCAACGGGTTTCTATGTATATAGTGGGGGGTTTTAAGAAAACACCTATGGGCAATACCCATATTTTGACTTTCCAGGACGACCTTTCACGTTACGTTGTTGCAATAGCTCTAGCCGATATAGACGCTGCAACGTAAACCAGTTATTCCATCAGTTTTTTTTAGAAATCCGGATCCAATGTATAGCTTTGACGACTATGTAGCCGATCTAAAAAGAAAGATGCAAGAAACACACAAAATCGCGCATGATAATCTTCTTAAATCAAAAAATAAAAACAAAGATTATTATGACAAATCCGCACGCGAACAGAATTTTCCGGTGGGAGATAAGATTCTACAACTACTCCATATGTTCGGAAATGAAACCAATAAACTAAAAAAACTAGTATGTTTTGAAAAGCTAAAAACTGAAGAATTGTATAATATCTTAAACAATAAAGATTAATGAACGAATTCGTTAAATTTTTTTTTCTTCCATAATAAGTTAGTAAGCATTTTTGTTTCTTTTTCATTAGCAAAAGATTCTTGTCGACAATAATATTATTCACAATTATATAATATTTTTTTTTTTGACCACAAGCCAACTTCTTAGTCGTGGACTTCGAGTTTACTAATCTTAACAAAAATAATCTTATTTTAGTATCAGGAGCTATCAGCAACTCTTTACAGCGGTATTCAGTACAAAAATTGTCTGGTACACCCATTATTTTCCATTTAGATAAATCGCAAGAACGTTTTTCCATACAAAAACATTTAAAACCAACCGTAATCATGTTAGAAAGAATTTTCAAAATAAACCGGATAAATTAGCAGCAGCATTTAATAAACTTTATGACAGCCTTTTTGAAGGAAAGGCAAACTTAAATAGTAGCTTTATTACATATTATATCAATTACAACATAGGACAAAATATTATAGTCACATGGTGTGGTGATGTCGATCGGTTGTTATTGGACCTGTTAGGAGTAAACAATAAAATTATATCAATCAAGGGTTATGATGTGCATAACAATGGCATTTTTTACATTCTAATTTCTGATCTTTGGTCAAAACAGGATATTTGTAGCCCATTTCATTATATTCCCCAAATATTTATTGATATATATAATTGATATACCCAAAAATCTTATAACACTTATATCAGTCGATTCATCGATTAATATACTATAAGGGCTATCACCAATACTAGAAATAAGATCATCGGTAAAATGTGGTGCCAAAACGTTATTAATGATATTAGTCGTTTAAGTGCTACGTAGTTTTAAGTCAACAGCTGCTTCGGATCCTTTAAAATAAGTTTTATAAAGCTCACCTAGGTAATAAATAGGAGGAATCGAGCAATGAGCTGCAATAAAAAGACTCAAGCTTCCTTCAGCACTAGACGTACTCAAGGACAAATTTGGTTTTAAAAAGTTAGTAAGACTTCTACTTGAAGAAAAGAACGAACATGCAGTTTTGTGTTTCTTACTGTTCATATGTTGTTCAAGATCGAATTTTTTAGCATTTAATGTTGACTTACAAAATCTACATTTTGCCTGTGTTGAATCGCCTTCAATTTCTAGCAACCAATCTTTAAATTCTTTTTTTAATAGCCACTCTTTACGGAATTTTTGGAGGTACTGAGGTTTACCCATTTTTGGAAATATAAATTATAATATTACACCTTACAAGTTACACAAGGTACAACGATTTTCAAATTAAATGTTTTTACTTTCTGTTATTAAAAGCAGTTATCAGTATCTTTATTATCAACTTTAATGAAATTGATAAGGCAGTTAAATTGTTAATACGATTATCAGTTGTCACACTAAACACTGTATTATCCAGACACATAGTAGAGTTTTAACCAGACAGTTTATTATCTGAAAAGTGAAATGTGATAGTAAATAATATTTTAAATTATGTTATCACTTATCATACAGATATTTTATAATTTTGAAAAATAATTTTTTTAAATACAAATTTTCTGTATAATTATTATTTCTATAAAATATTTTTTACACCAATTTCCAAAAAAGCCATTTTTCAAGCAATATGCTAGATGGTATTTTCAATAGCTATCTGTGGTTTGAAATATGCTAGGTCTAGCTATAAAATAGCTAACTTGGCAACACTGTTTTCCATCTGATTGCACGTCTAATGTAAAAAATTAACCACATTATTTAATTTGTTGGCACCAAGCTATGTAAAACTAATAACTTACTAAATTCGCCTCATACGTGTTTTGTGAACGTTCTCCTTGAACTAAATTAGGTTCTAGTTCACACTATTTTCTATTTTATTTGCATTATTCACTTTCACAGCAATAAATTGTTTATTCAACTGGTTTTGAATAACAGCAATTTCAATTGCTAGTTCAAATGTTGATAGTTTTTAATTAAGACACAAAAGATTTAATTTATAATAATAATAATCAGAAATCAAAGTCATCAATTGCGTATTTGTAGCATGCTCAATGAAAGTGATCAAGACAATTGTAACACGCTTATGACTTCAAAATAAGATGACAGGTAGGAGCTTCAAGTATAGTGTGTGGCGGTCCCAGATCATCTGCCTTGGTTTGGCGCTCGGTGCTCCTTTTATGACGATTCGCCAGGAGAGAGAGTGTTGCAATTGTACACGTGCATGACCTTAGTGTCTCTGGACATCCGGGCGTGAGAGGGGCGGGGAGAAAGTGGAAGAGCGGAAACCAGCTTTCGCACATTCGAATAGGGCAAGTTTCGAGGTGAAATCGGAACGTACAGGTTGCCAAAACATCGCGTTCTCTTTAGTTGGCCTCATTGTCGGGGTCACCGAGCTGTGAACAGAATTACAAGTCGTCTGCTTTCGCCAATATCGTCATTATGACCTTTTGGGATCGACACGTGTTGCATAAAATAGTATATTGTAGATATCACAATAGTTCACAATGTATAGTTAGATAGCATTTAAGGGCTGTGTTTCTAATATAAGTTGTACAATGTAATATATATATATATATATAAATGTATGTGTTATTTCTGATAAGGGTTGGTTCACAACAGGATAACCAAAATAATAAACTCTTGTTACGAGTAAATTACTAAATTATACGAGTTGAAAAAACTAAATCAGTTATACGTCCTTAAAGTTTTCTTGGTCACTTTTGTATTGCACAGTTTTGGATGAGTGCTTTTTACAAACGTGATTACTACATTGGTAGGAGGTTGTCGAAATTTGATTATTTTTTCGTTTACCACACAAAACGCATGTCCGACTTAGTGATGGAGAAATAGTTTTGTATTTTGATTTCTTGAGAAAGGCTTCAATAATTAAAATTTTTTTTTTTATTTATTCGAACTATTGTAAAGTCTGGGTCATTGGCTCTGAAAATTTTGTAGAAATTGATTGCTGATAAAGATAAGTAAAAAAAACGATCATTGGCACACATCAAATCTACGGTGTCAACTCCACTTTTGGTAGCGTTGTAATCCATTATTTGGTTTAGTTTACTTGTATTTTCATCAGCGACGTTATCATCGTGCATTAAAGACAATATTAGCAAAACCTTTTTTCTTTTTCGTCGCCATAGACACTAGCGTCATATCTAGTTGGGCACCGAATTGCTAACTACCAAGTTCCAAATTTCTATTCTAAACATTGCATTCGGGAGGTATTTTTTTTTTTTTTTTTGGTACCCATAAAAGTTAATCCGTATTTTAATAAATTTTCAGCTAGTGCATTACTACTAAAATACTTATCGGTTGTTGGTTTCGCTTTTTTTTAATATGTTCAGTTAGCCTGGTAACTTTTGAAATAGATAGACGAGATGCATCACTAAGACCATTATAAAAATTTTCTAATTCTTCGAATATATTATTGCTTCATATCTGTACATGTAAAGTATACCAAAAAAAAAACGATAAGCTTTATTTTTTGATAATACTATATCTTAATGTATACTCACAAAAACTTTACTAAAGTAGTTTGTTTGGTGTCCATATGTATCATAATTTCTATATGCCAAATCTCAAATTTCCCTACGTTTTCAGTATGCGTTGATATGAATTATATTATACCAAGTTGCTATACCTAGAAACACATTCACATTATCGTCAATAGCCTAAAGATAAACAGATTCTATCTCTTTTATAATTGATGCAACTAATATTGCCTTTTTTTTTTAAGTAATCGCTAACCTGAGAGGGAACTGTTTACACACTACTTGCTCCCAGACAGCATCGTTTATTAGCATCACTACAAATATTTAAAGTTATAAAATCCCGTTTTCCTCTTCGCGAGGTGGGCTCACAATTAACTTAGTTCTAATTTTGATATGTTGTTCGGACATTAATTGGGCTGCTGCTCCCCACACCACCGCCTATGCTCGCCACTCCGACCGTTTTGATACTATCATTATATCTTAACTTATCTCTTATTCCCACAAGAAGTATCTGCCGCACAAAGCAACATAATTATAGAGTCACTCGGTTATTCGGTTATGAATCAAGGACTCAAACTTAATTCATTAATTGATCAAGACATACTTAGCAAAATGATTGAACAAAAGATTGCTAATTTATGGGGTTGGTTTACATGGGTAGGAAACATGGTCTCTGGTTGTCGGAATTCTGTTTTTATATAAAATCACCATGATTTTCCTTAATACAGTACTAAATATGTCAATATTATACCAATCCTTCGGATTCAGTATAAAGTTACTTGCCGCAGCCTGTTCAAGTCTCACGCATTATGTAATGCATAAATCCCATCAAAAACAATATAAAGATAACACTAATATGCATAAAAACAGAACCCTTATAAACACCAACTCCACATGTACAACCAGACATCACGTTTATGGACAAACTTAAATTTAACATGCCCAACACACAACTACCTAAACCACCAAAACGCACATACCCGACATTACCTTCAGAATACAGTAATGTTTTAGATTATCAATCTCCCAGAGCTTCCTTATAAAATACACAATACCCACTATTACTCATAAATTTATTAATTAATAGCACAAACCTGGTACCCTAGATAACAAAAACGATCCTTATATTATAATCACATCTACGCTTTACCACTTAACCACTTCTAAAACCAACGACAAATTAACCCTTTACTCCCTCTACACAAATCCCTCAAAATGAATAAGAAAATTTCCCTAACACACGGATCTTAAAGGCGAACATTGATCAGTCCATTTTAACTTAAACGCCGCATCTTATACTACTCTTGTGCTTAAAAATATATATCTATCGTGTCTTAAACAATTTTATCTTTTACCTTTTTATATTACATACAATTATATATATATATATAAACATTTTTCTTTTAAAGTGCGTATTTAAACAATTTTTTGTGCATAAACTAAACAACATTTTACTCAATATTGTGATTAAATTTGTGTAATACATTTTTATTTTTATCTCCAACGAAAAAAGAAAATATGGAAAACAAAGCTACATACTTAGCCCTGGACACAGAGTTCGGTAATTATCAGGGCAATGACATTTTAGTTTTGGGTGGCGATTGTTGAGAGTTTTGGAAATGCCACCCCTGTCAAACTTAGAGGACCCCCTTTAGTATTGAGAGAACTTCAACCATCACCGCTCCCAAAACATCACTATACAAATTTTAGAAAATTTGTTGAAGCTTACATGTACAACAAACCTCAGCCAACCAATACTTGTTACATATCACTCTATGATTTCAAACACAAAAAAAAAACCCATCTGTTCAACTATATTAGGCATTTTCATAAAAAATGGCAATTTACTCAACCTAACCGAAGCTCATAGTTTAATATGCAAAGACACACATTCTAAATTACAGGCACACAACCCTATCTACGATGCCATGAATACATCCTGCCTTTTTAAATACTTAATCTCCAAAACCGGACTTAATCAAATTCAACAACATATAAACAACCTACCATAAATATTTAATTCATCAATAATTTCACAATTCTATTAAAAAAAAAAAAAAACCACAACACCCTTTTTACTCAAAATGACAAACAATATTACAACAACCACATTATCACAACCTTAAACTTACATAATCCAAACATTAACTTTTCAACACAGAAATTTTTTTTACACATATATAACACATTATATATATATTACACAGTTCCCATCAAACACAATATATCCGACACAGTAACCAATTCCATGGAAAAACACAATGATATAACAAATCACACCACAACTTCTTGCGCCTCAGATCGCAAAAGGCCATACAGAAAAAAACATCTGTATCTCCAGATGAACACGCAATTTTTTTAGAAACAAAACGACATCCCATCTGATGCAGGTTTACACTATGAAGGTATGAAAAACATTCTAACAAAATTATACGTAGCACAAATGTTAGACAAAATTAATTGGGATTCTACTGACTCATATCATTCCAAACTTCAGTATTTTTATACACTTGATACTTTAAACATGTTTACAAAGAAACAAATGCACCAAACATTTCGCAAAAAATTCTTACACGAACAAAAGCTAAACAAAAAATCCACGACAAACAATCACGAAATGAAAACAAATTAGCATAACAAAACACAAAACATAATATCTCGAAAGAAATAATACCAATTCAATTACTTTTTATTATCACCATCAATATTTCATTTATTAACTAATACATTAACAAAAGGACATATCTATACATAACACACAAATACATCTATCATATCAATCTAACTTTTATTTTAGAACACAAGATGCATAAGCTTTTTTTTTAATACAAATTACACAACTTACATCGACCGCAAAAGCGAGGATATGGTGAGAAATATTACTTTTGAGTATCAGGAGATCCTTTTATTATAACTGATTGCACCAAAAAAATACCTTCAACAAGTCCACAAATAAAATTGGCTCCCATCACACTACATTTTTTTCACAACAGAAACTATGAGCGTATCTTATACAATAGAGAATACATTAACATACTAAAATCAGACGACAAACAACATTTAATATATCAACACCCTTATTCCATATCCATCCTACATAACCCAATTAAACATTTCAAAGATGATAATGACAACTTATACTTTTTTTTTGACACACAAAACAAATTTTTTCATCCAAAACATCTAACCATCATTCTCACCGATGCAATAAAACAAGGCACCGATCAAGGTTTTTCTATTTCACAAATCCTAACTATCTGTAGCAAAACAGAATTCTTTCTTTTCTTTGCCACTCAACTTTGTCTCAACACAACCTTGGTCATTACTCCAAGCTTTATAAATTAATTGAGGTTTTCGCCTTAACATTATCATACATGCACTATGCTAATATTTTTATTATCAAAATCTTATCAATCACTTCAGGTATATGGGATGATGATGTGGATATACAAAACTCACCAGATGATTTAATAATACGATCACATGCTAACAAACATTTATTTTACCATTACTTTCACAATCATGCCAGAATACAAAATTCTTTTAAATATTTGACATATCCTATCAAACACTCAGAACACTCCACATTTTTCATAATGATCACTGTTTAGATCGAAATACATATACAAGAGTTTTTCCTATTCATACTAATTATATAGGCAATATTATTCACAACAAAATCATTCAGATCACATCAATCAAATACAGAAATAATAAACTAATGTCAGACGCCATTCCCAATGAAAACGGATGCATTTACCTTAATAACTCCAATAATGAACCTATAAGTGTAATATTAGATATTTTGTCAGAAGCATCCTTAATTCATGACTCTCAATCTAACAATGACCATTTTAATCTAGGTCAATTACTTTTGGGTTTTAAATTCATTGACCACAACTAAAAACACCAAAATCCTTATTATTACAATGGATAACAAATGAATTATCAACCAAACAAAAAATTCTCCAACTTATCACACAATTACATTGTAAATAATTTTTTATAACAATTGCATAAATAAATACGCGATAATCCACGCTTTTATACTATATATATCATATATACAATAATATATATTAACCTAGAATAAGGCATATCACTAACCACAGAATTTTTTTTAACTAACTATAACAATTATATATCACACAAAAAAAAAAACCACAATGCACTTATATAACTAACCTAATTTACAATAATACATCATGCATGTTAAATATATTATATATATTTTCTTTTTATTATTTCCATATAACTTAATTTCATAACCATAAAATATAAAATTATAAAAAAAAACAAAAAAATATTTACGTTATTATACACCTTAGTTCATAACATACAAATCTTTTTATATTAATTAAATCTTATAACACAATATATTCACAAATTGATGTTTATTATCTGTGTATAATCCACTATTCTATTCTATTGTTTATACATTTATCGTCTTATTACGAAAAGACTAATTACATTAAATGTTATTTATGTCAATAAACATATAGCATTAAATAACATTCATGTTTTATTATCATTACTATTATTTTATTAATATAGCATACTAGTACTTAATGTTAATTTATATCACAATTTATATATTAATACATATTATTTTATACATTATAATTATTGACTTGCATCATGTTAAATAAGCAACAAAAAAATTGAAAGACAAAAAAAAATAAAAACATTCTATTTTTACATTATATTCACAATAATAAGAATTATTAATACTTGAATGTTACAATACACATGTTAACAACTACTTATTAATTTCATTTATATTTGTTATTAACTCGTATTGCTTATACTTAAAACTTTGTACTTTATTACAAATTTGTATTCAAATTTACTCACATAATATTATTTTATATAATTTGCATACCTTATTCAAAAATTTCTGTTTAGTTATTAGTACATTAACCCTGTAAACAGTATATGTATCGCCCTCTTTTTTTTTTCATAATACCCACATGTTGTATCCATGACCCATTAAATAATAAACAACACTGTAACATATATACACACATGTTAAACTAAAATCGACCCTTAAATATCAACAGGTCAATGACACATGTTTTGACAAGATTTGACACACTAACACAAATTCATCGGCGAAGGATCATTCAACTCACTCAGCACATGCCATCACCGACCACACAAACAAACACCACATTGCCAAGTCTTAACAACACCTAATTACTACAAGGGTGCATACGTTCACACCACTCCGTCGTGACAATTTATACCTTACTGCTACAGTCATTCGTTCGATCTTCATAACAACACACGCGCTTGTTTCATAATTCAGTCATTCTCATCAATATGTCTTCCGATCTATATAAATCTTGGTACACTTCGTTTTTCATCGACGATTACCTCAACTTACTTACACAACACTCTTCTTCAATCAATTATACTTTTCAATCAGGGTTCACAGAAAAACTTTCAACCCATGTGAAAGCACAATTACTCAAACACCCTATTTTCTCCAAGCAATATCTGTTCTTGCCATTATTGGTTAGAAATAATCACTGGATACTAAACACAGTACACATTCCTTCAGCTACAATCACACAATATGATAGTTTACACAGATTCTATCCAGACATCACAAAAAATATTGCCCTAATGTTAAATCAATATTCAGATTTAATGGCCATCAATCAAACTGAATGGACAATTATAAAAGGAGACACGCCGAAACAGACATCGAGTTACGATTGCGGTCCATTTATTCTGGAATTTGCAAAACACATCACTTTACAAATACCATTCAATTTTGATCAACGATACATGCTACGAATTCGTATTCGTCATGAATAAGAAATCAGACTGCACAAAATTTTGCCATTATTCTTACGGCATGGCATACAAGACACTAACCAACAATCACAGTCCAAAACACCAAATGAAACGATTACTCTTTTTAATCTGAAATCTGAACGAAACAAACGCAGACTAAAACGACTGGGTTATAGAAGACCAAGGCATCGATCCAAAGCAAATCATACTACAAACTCACAAACATCCTCACATTAATTCATTACACACACACACACATTTTTGCAACTTATATACAAAGCCATATGCTACACCTTTTTATTTTAGTATAAGACATATTTCATTATATATTGCACTTTTATATTCCATTTATTTTTATATTCCACTTCATGTTACGAGGGCGTAACATAAAAAAGTTATCCCCCATTTGTAATAACATATATTACACAATACTTTTATACAATAATTATTATCATGTTATTAGCAATATACGAAGCGCGCGTTGTGTGTATAGTATCTCATAGGATAATTATCTATTCTCCTTGACACTTATTACACATGGAAGCGTACATCTTAAAACATCAATGAACTAATTAAGAGGGGGTTGTCTTTTCATAATCCGCTGTCCGAATCTGATCGAACTTACACGATCCTTAACGAACTTTAATGACCCGAAAGAGAGGCATAAAACCAGCTTCCGGACCAGCGGAGCGTCAGTCAGTCTTCCTTCCTCTACCTAAACCTTTCCTTTCAATACCATCTACGCCTATCTGGGTAGCTGCTTTGCAGTCCGACGCGGGATGTGCATTCTTAAATATCCATCACATATCCTCTACACACTTCCTTTATACGAGATCTATATCATACGCGTGTCGCATTTACTTAAAACATAAAAGTTGTTTATTCATTTATTACATTACCTTTACTACATCTAACTATTATCCTAATGAACTGATCGCCAAAGTACTTAAATCAATTCTAATGGTTTAACTGGCCTGACTATATTGTATGTGGTTAATTTAACCAGCGAGCAGTATAGAATGTTATAATAATCTCTTGGTGTTGCTACTACTAGCAAGCGTTAAATTATTATTATATACGCTACAAAACCGTATATAGAATTGTACTCTGTCGAGATAGGTTGATAATAAGGGTAGCGTTGTGACGCGAGCACTTAAAACACGTTATTAGTGTCTGTGGTACACCACCGGTCTTAGTTGCGTATACATACTTATATTTTCATATTTAATAAACGTCGAATGCATCTTGACAATATCACACCAGCATTAAGTACATAATAGTAAATAGTATCTCCACACAAAGGTAAAACATTATAATAATAATAACTATGTAATGATAAAATTAGGTATAGCGGAAAACTAATATAGTAATACATATGCATACCCCGCTCTCTTATATACACACATAAACATTATATACTTACCTTACCTTTACCCCCTTCCGCTTTACTTCTTTTTATTTATTACATAAAGATTTCATTGTATAAATTCAATATTTTTTTAAAATAAAAATTCAATTTATCCTCGTGGAACAATTAGTTTATTACAAGTGTGATCTAAATCAGCAGCAATGACCCATATGTTGCTACCTAGAATACAATTAGTACGTTTATATGATGGCGTTAAAACGGTTTGAAATTAAATCGATTTGGAATTTCTTAAAACAGTTTAGCTTAAAACCTATCATATCCGCTTATATATCCAAAATATTAAATCGGTTTAGAGAACATTTTGTAAAACGATTTTAATTAAATGTTTTTGCTATATGACTTAATCATATTTTGTTCCAAGAGATCTGATAATGGTCATATCATTCAATGATGATAATGTTTATACTTGATATTAATAGATATAAATTTACATTCACGTCATATAAATTACAATATATTACCAATTTTTCGTCTTGTAATAATTTTTTACATAACATGGCAAATATTAAATTTATTACTTCTGTTTCTGTGGAATTGATACGCCAAAGATTAAGGTCTAAAATAAGAAGAAAACTATTATTTAAAATTATAAAAAACAAAAGAAAACTATTAAAATATAAATTGGCGTTATATCTTTGTGGCACTACCACATTACAATCGACTATTGTCCAGGATGCTCCTTTCCTTGTTCTAGTGGACCAACAGAGTACATTTACTAGGGCTAGGAGTTTATGGATGAGGGTAGTTATATTATAACAATAATAGAAATATTAGAATGAGCCTCCTTCTAGCTACTAGTTGCATCTCTTAAATTATATTAAAAATTATTATTTACAAAAGTATTTATTTTATTAGGAGAGAAGTGAAGACTTTTGGGAGCGTATTGTAAACAATAATTTCACAGATCAAGATTGGCTAGAAAATGTTCGTATGTCAAAATCAACATTTGATTATATATGTACCCAACTATTTTTTGAATTATCACCTAATCCACTCGCAGTTAGACCATCACTATCTGTTGAGAAAAAGATGGTAATTGTGATTTTCAAACATACAAGTTGCTCAGAGTATCGAGTAGTAGGTAACCTTTTCGGAGTGCATAAAAGTACCGTTCATAATTGTGTTTACCAAGTTTGTAAAGCCATAAATACATTTTTGAAACCATTGTAAATAACCATGCCTACAATTGAAGAAGCTAAACTTATAGCACAATCTATAAAACAAAAAACTGGAATGGAACAAATTACTGGTGCTATTGATGAGACTCATGCTCCCATATTGCCACCGATAGTTGGTTATAGAGATTTTGTAAATAGAAAAGGTTGGCCATCAATGGTATTGTAGGGTTTTGTTGATCATCATTAACTATTTCGTAATATCACAATTAAGCATCCAGCAAGTGTACACTATGCCACTGTTTTAAAAGATTTAAGTTTATATAAAAATAACAACAAATTAATTCCAAAGCACAATATACATATCACTAATACAGAAATACCTTTAATGATAGCTGGTGATCCTGCATACCCTCTTCTACCTTGGCTTATAAAAGCGTATACTGGAAGTCTAACACCGGAACAAGAATCCTTTAACACCTACCTTTTTTCAGCTAAAATATGTATTGAAAATGCCTTTGGTCGCTTTAAGGGACGTTGGAGATGCTTATTAAAACGATGCGATGTAAATTATAAATTTATGCCACAGGTTATCTGAGCATTTTGTGTGTTACATAATATTGTTGAAAAAGCCAAGGACCACTACTATGCATCATGGACGAATGACGTAAGTGAAGGAAGTGCATTTTTTGCACTACCCAATAAACGTGAAGTGTCATAGTCAACAGCAGATACAAATGCAAAAGAAATAAAGGAAATTCTTAAAGTGCATATGGCAACAAATAATCTACTAAGAAAATCAACTTTTAGAAATATTTAATTTTAATTTAAACAGTTGTTGTTGTAGTAATGTAGGGTGGCCATAAAAATAAAATAAAAATACGGGACATTTCAAAAAACAAAATAATCTGATGAATAATTTTTTAAATATATAGTAGATACATGAAAACAATTTTATTTTGATATTAATGGTGAACTAGTTAAAAATTAAGATTATACATGTATTATATAAATTACCTAACTAAATATAATAATATAAAAAAAACAAATTTAAATTTAATGTGTACTGTATCATGTTTTTTATATATAAATAAAATGTGGTTGGTAAATATTCGTACGTAAACAAAAACACGAAAATATTTATTTTGATGACGATGGTTGGTCTTCTTCTGCTATTTTTGTACACTTTTGTGCTGAACTAATTGCATCAAGTAATTTATTTTCTTTCAATAAAATATTATAAAAATCATTGCAAGAATAGTTTGAAAACTGTGTTTTCACTATGATAATTGATTTTATAGTTTCAACTAAAAAACGATTTTTTTCGTCCGTCCTTAAGACATTAATGGTAGAAAAAATCCTTTCTACTGCAGAATTTGTACCCGGCATTGCTAAAGCATATTCTACAATTGGTGATATGTTAGTTGTGTCAATGTTATGAGCTTTAGTGTACTCAAATATTTCACACCACTTAACTTCCAATTTAGCTGAACTTTTTTGCCATTAATTTATTCGTGATTGAAAAACTTGTTCAATATGACTGAAATCGTCAAACAAATTATCTTCGTCCAGTTTTAGGTTTGAATTATTTTGGTTTTTTTCTATAAGAAATTTTATACATTTTTGAACATTTTCCCAAGTAGGGCAATTTATTAATTGAACCCAACAAAATACTTTTAACTCGTCAAAATGGCAACCCCATTTTTCTATGTAAGATAAAAAAGTATTATAAAATAGATCAGTACTTTTTTTGAATGAGTTTTGATCATACATATTATTGTTTTTCAAATCATTTAAAATCGATAAAATATTTGATGTAAGAAAATTTTGATTTTTTCTATTTATTATTTTTCCAACCAAAATCTCTAATTCCTCTGCAACTTCACATGCTGATATTTTATCTCCTTCTATTTTTGTCACAGTATCACAGACAACTTTTAATTGGCTTTGCAAAAAATAAAACCATACTTTAGACATAGGATCATTAAAAAAAGATTTTAAAATGGTTGGACACTTTCCTGTTTTTCGAAGTATAATTTTAAACCTTGGTAAATATCAATAATTCTTGTTATGGACGGTAATAAAGATAGCCAACGAGTTCTTACACTTCCAAGTATATTTTTATATTCGACATTTGCATATTCGCAAAACTCTTTCAAATGTTCAACTCGAACTGTAAAGATATGAAAAAATTGAAAAATTTTGTTCACTTTAATTTCTACATCAATAGGTAACACATCAGCACTTGATTTAATTGCATTATGCAAAATATGAGCAGCGCAACCTATCCCATTAATATTCGTTTTTAA
This sequence comes from Adelges cooleyi, assembly GCF_023614345.1. Classification (NCBI taxonomy): domain Eukaryota; kingdom Metazoa; phylum Arthropoda; class Insecta; order Hemiptera; family Adelgidae; genus Adelges; species Adelges cooleyi. Next base: position 3,321,100 of record NW_026095978.1, read on the forward strand.
ATTATTATTTAAGATTGAAAAAACATTTTTTTTTCCTTTTCGTAAAATACCTCCAAAGTTAGTATTGCAATTGTCACCAGAAAATGCAATAATTTTATCCAATAACTTGTATTTTTTCAAACTTTCAATTATGTAATTTGATAAAATATCTGCTGTTTATCCTTTTAAATTTGTCACTTCAAAAACTTTAATTTGTACTCCCAGATTTGGATTAAAATAACGTATTAAAATATGTACGATTTTCAGATTTTTATGGTTAGAAGTATCTATCATGATAGTAGCAAAATTTATATTTTCTAATTCCTTACAAATCTGTTGCATGGCGAAAGGAGCTAGCACATTTAAAACAATCGATTCAGCCTTAGTTCGAGCACAAGTGAATTTTTTATTATAAATTTGTTTTAAAAGAGATGATGTGCAATCCATCGATCGAAATGAGTGATTGTGTACAACTGTATGAAATGCGAATATCCCTCCTTGTGCCGCGGTACGTCTACTTTCGTCAGTAGATCCACTCGGATTATTCTTTAAAAAAAAAGAAGTTACCTTTTCATTTTTTGATGCAGCTGATAGCGCCAATATATGTTTTTTCGCTTTTGTGGTATGTTGTTTTATATCTGAAAGTCCACCATGTTTTATAGAAAATACCGATTTACATATTGTACAAAACACTTTTCCAACTTCATCAGCATCTTTTAAAAAAGGAAATTCGGATTTTAAATTTGGAGCAAAAACACACCTCCTTTTCGGCATTGTGAGAAAAAAATAAACAAACTGTGTATTTTAAATGACACCACTACGACTGAACACTATTACTACGACGGACAAAATGTAGACTGAATGAGTACAAATATTATAACAAATAACATTTACAATGATACATAGATCTAATAATATTGTAGATAACGAACTGGCCGCGACCAGTGAGATTGTTCAAATAATAATCCAATGATATCAAAATATACGAAAATATAACACTATTATGGTATTATGACATTATATACGTTTTATATCACCGACAACAATGTGACGCAACAATTGTAATCAAAATAAGAATCTAAAAATACCTACCACTGAAAAATAATAGATTTTAATATTCTATATTGAATAATGTTGTACAAAAATATCGTAAACAAAACGATTTTATAGTAAAATAAATTTCAGAAATTATAAATTAACGGTATGGAAAAAACGGCATTAATACGGGACGGACTTGGAAAAACGGGACAAAATGCGTCCCGTATTACTTTTGTCGGGACAACGGGACACAAAGTTGAAATACGGGACGTATGGTCACCCTATGTTAATAGATAGTTTTTTATTTGTATTTTTCTAAATTTATTTTATTTAGTTATTTGAGAATAGGTAAATATACATGTTTACCATTTTTATGTTAATAATAAATAAATTCAAGTTGTGTTTGCAATTATGATTTTTTTTTTTTTTTTGGTCGCCAAAAGTTAAATTTAAAATATTAGGGTCACGCTCATAAAAGGTTGGGAACCGCTGCTTTAAATGGTTGCCATGGTATCCGTGTTCAGTTGATATATAATACGGAATTTCTATAAGAACCATTTTGAATTTCGTTATTCAAATTTGTGTTATTCAGCTTCTGCTAATTCTGTAGAACACATTCAAAGATTGATTAATCGTCTGGATATTTCTTTTTGCTACTCAATTTCCCAAAAGTTGACTCGGTAAGAACCAAGATGACATTATTAGTATTGTTTATTTGATGTTTAAAGTAAAAAATGATCAACTTAGTATAAAATTAATTACTAATGATTATGTTATTGATGTTGTATCAGTCAGGACGCTTAATAATGTAAATGTTTTGAAGTTTATGGGGTAAATTAATAATTTCTTCTGTGACTAAATGTATGTTAAAAAACAACTTTTAAATTATTACCCATAGATTAATACTGATTTATTAAAATAATTTAACCCACCAGAAAAACAAGGACCTACATTTTAATTTTACACCTAAATAATATAGCAGCAAAGGCTTCAAAACATTCATTTTCTTTTAACTATAAAATATAGTTAAATATATAAGTATTATAAGTTAATAAAGATTAATTTTTTTTTACACATTAAACAAATATAATACAAACTTTCCTATATGTTTTTTCAGTTATTTTAGTTGTAAAAATGGTTTTGATTCATGTTAAGCATGGTGATGAAAGTCAGTTTTTATATGATGCATCTTTAGAAACTCTTGTTGATGATTGTACTTTAAATATTACAACAATTTATAATGGACGTTTAAAGATATCCAGAATATGTAGTGGTATGTAATTATTCGTTATTTTACTTAACGATTAAATTATATAAATTATGAAACTTTTTTGGTGTTTATTTTCATCAAGAACTTGAAGAGCTTAAAAAACATGGCACACTATTACCATCAGAAATAATGGGTTTAACCGATGAACAAGTTTCTGAACTCAAGTTAGTTGATACCTGGGGTGAAAAATGTATACCAAGTGGTGGCTTTACATACAATAAAGATCCAATAGGACGTAGAAATGGTAAACAGCCTAATGAGCAAATGCAAAATTTGTTGACAAAAACAATCGAAGATGCTAAGGCTTGTGTTTCTAAGGTAAAATACTTATAAAATTAACTAAAAATCATAATTTTGTATATTATTTATAATGATATCCTATTGTGCCATAGAAGTTGGTTCAGTCACAAATAACTTTAACTCAGAAAAAGATTCAAGAAGCGTTGGATATGCTTAGAGGGGTTGTCATGATAATTTATCCGATGAATCTTCCACCTCATGATAATATTAGACTTGAGTTGGAAAACAATGAAGATCTGACTGGAACGCATGCGTCTCTAGAGGTTAGTAAAGCTACAAAAAGCTTAAATTATAAAATTAGTTAATGCTTTGATCACTAAAAATAAGAGTTTCAATAACACTACAAGTAATTGCTAATAAATATTAATATGTGGGCAAATATATTTGGTACATTTTACATTAATATTTAACTTTCTGATTTTATTTAATGGCTTGATATATCTTAATTTATTGTTTATTTATTTTAAATAGCTTAAATAATGGTGTAGCTACAGTCAAAATCATCCAGGTGTAAATTATTTTCTAGCGCATTATGTATATTGTATACATATACATATTATAGGTATAATATTTGTACTAAGTAGCACAAAAGCGTTCGAATATAGTATGTGCCACAAGGGTAACTGCCATTAATAGTAGCAAAGCCACTATTAATCCTAGATGATAATATAAAGTATTATATAATTATATACTAATGTCTGTTCTCACTAGTAGTTCATTTTAAATATTAAGTTTAGTCTAACTGTACTAAAATTATAAGCTTAAATGTCAAAATGGTCATAAAGGATATTAATAAAAGATATTATATTTTTGTTAGGTAATCGAACCTAGTGCAGCTCAGCTTTGGTTTTCTGGTCGTGAGTTATTACGAGATTCTGATAAAAAGATGAGAGATTTTTTGGGCCGTAATGAAAAAACAAAAATTGTATTGAAGTTGACAAAGACTGGATCAGGGCCACCAGCTCGGGAACCGCCGTTAAGTGAACAAGACAGAAAATTGTTAATGGCCCATGCGTATAAAAAACAAGAAGAGTTAAAGGTAAGGTAGTTTTGTAAATGTTGACACTGTTTATACGCATAGATCTATTGATAATGATTGTTTTATTATCATAAAATGTTCTTTATATTAATATTTTATGAGTAGGGTAAATACTTAACATGTATTAATAAAGTAAGTATTTTTTGTGATACAAAGTCATCATTAGTAACAGTGGTGCGCTATGATTTTATATAAATCTATACATACAAAAAATATATGTAGTCTATAATTGCACGGATAGTAATGTAACGTGTCTGCTTGGCTAGTTGGCTAGGCTAGGCTGAAACGACAGTCGATAGGGTTAAATTAGTGGACCCGAAGACGGGACGGATGGCTAGGCCGTATCTACACTTAAATATCCCTAAAGTCTCCTTTGTATATTTGCTATATCGCCTGAGGAGCTTAACAGGCGGTCGTACCTCTAAATAACTTAACTCTCAAGTGTGCAACGAAACGAAAACAGGTTTATTAAATAAGTAAAGCTATGTACATATATATTACACCTCTACCTGGATCCTAAAGCGTTCTCTGTAGTTAGTCCAGGTAATGGCGGAGTTGAACGGACACACGAGTACGGGTAAAGTTAAAAGAAATATAAAATAGTAATGTAACGTGAAATAATAGGTAATGGCTTTAGAATAATTAGGTCGCGGTCCGAAGATGGTAGTATGTCAACTAACTGGGCATCGGTGCCCCTGGCATTGTCCCGTGTGTCTGTTGTCTCCCCTACCTATAATGGCTTACATGCTAATCGGGGTAAACTGCTAATAATGCATATTTGGAGGCGAGTGGTAACGGGCGGCTAAATGTGACCGTTACAGCTGCTCCTCCCCTAATGAGGTCTGACCTCAGACCTAAGTTATACAAATAAAAATGGGTACTAAGAAAAATAAATAAGATATGTACAAATACCCTGAAAATAAAGGTTCCTATAGGTTGGTTTAAATTAATTATGATTTAAAGGAGGGCCACCTGTACTCTTATTTTGACCTTTGGTTAATTTCGACGATCATCCATCCCTTAACTTGTCGTTTTTATTGAAAACTTGAAAGGCCATCGCTCGACGAAAACATCCAACCTAGCTTCTCGCCTTTCTTGAAAAGACTTGTAGGTCAACCCTCTATAAAATGAATAGTGGTGTTCTCAAGGTCTTAATAAGCTACTAGTGGTTGTCATATTCTATTCCACATAAAAAGGTAATATGGGAAAAGCATGGGCTACATTGTATTGTTATTGTTTAAAATATTAGGTTGGCTAAGCTACGCATACAAGAAAACTCAAAACAACTATAAAAGAAAAATTCATTGTCTGTTTATCTCACAATATATATGTGTAATTACGTTAATCCTAATAATAATGATGAAAAACGTTGCTAAAAATAATTTATCATATACATTCATTATCTTAAGTTAAGTTGATACCTCTGCGTGCTTAAAAAAAACTACTTCATTTAAATTATACAAAATAAAATAATAATAATCGTAAAATAAAATAAATTTCATTAAGTGTTTATAAAAGAAACAGAAAAGAAGACTAACAGAGAAACGCTTAGTAGTCGAAAAAATATCGGACCCAGGGTAATTTACGCGGTTTTTTTTTTCTTCTAAAATGTATACAAACATTACAAATACGATACAAAAAAAATTACAAAAAATATTTTGACGTCGGCTAATCTTGCGCCTTTGGCGTATCGTATGTCTAGGAAATGATTTATTTTAACTATAACAATCGGTCAATATATATGTATATAATAAAAATATGTAAAACAAAGGCATTATTAACAAACAGGTTGTCTTTAAAAAGACAGTTTTAAAAGTTGACCACCGTTCAACTCCGCCATTACCTGGACTAACTACAGAGAACGCTTTAGGATCCAGGTAGAGGTGTAATATATATGTACATAGCTTTACTTATTTAATAAACCTGTTTTCGTTTCGTTGCACACTTGAGAGTTAAGTTATTTAGAGGTACGATCGCCTGTTAAGCTCCTCAGGCGATATAGTAAGTATACAAAGGAGACTTTAGGGATATTTAAGTGTAGATACGGCCTAGCCATCCGTCCCGTCTTCGGGTCCACTAATTTAACCCTATCGACTGTCGTTTCAGCCTAGCCTAGCCAACTAGCCAAGCAGACACGTTACAATTTGGATAAATAATTTTATATAGCCCCTAAATACACATTGCTTTGGAAAATTAACATTTAAATAAGAATTGAATCAATTATGTGGTCAGACATTTTGGGTTTGATAATACAAGCAACTCGGACGTCATTTAACGTAAGTACCCTTTAAAATTGTAAGTGTTCTCATAAGAAAAATAAAATATTTTTATTAAAATAAAAAATAAATAAACGAAACTATTTCAAAATAATTTCATATAGTTACGAAAATCAGCATGCGCAAAATTATGCACATAAAAATAAAATCGCCGTAAAAAGAAAATATTGGTTGCATCTGCACACCTTGTGTCAATAAAATAAATTCGTTAAAATCCGATTTAATGTGAACATAGTCAAAAACAGTTAATCGAAAACGAAACGCCGTGTAAAATATCAGTCATTATTTCATTAACTAATCCGAAATTATTTTATAAAGCCGAAAAATTAATACGCCGCATAATGTTATGACAACTCGTGATCTGACATAATAGTCGTCCATTGGTTGATAAAAATAATAAAATATTATTCAACAAGTAAAATAAGTCAATCTGAGATCGTCAGAGACAGTGCCGTGTAAAAAACATGTCAACGGTAAAACCGGACGGTCACCGGGGGTTAGCCGGGAAAATATTTGCCAAATAATAATATAACAGTCAATCTGAACAAACGCAGAGACAAACAGCCGTATAAATAAAATATAAAAACTCAACGGTAACCAACCGGAAATATGTATTTATTCACTACCAAAATCGCTGATGACATTCGCGTATTAACAACCAAAATATTTAAAATTCAAAAATTCGATCCGGACGTATAAAATAAAGGTTAGCTACTCCTTTCTCTTAAACTACCCATATGATCGACATTCGAAATTCAAAGATATGTGTTATATGGTGTGGTAAAAATGTTGGTCTCCAGACCAACGGCAAAATAAATCAATAAAATATTGAACTTTGCGGTTAAAATGCGGCACTTAGGCGGCAATATCGGCAACAATAGGTATGCGGCGATCTATGGCCATGGCAAAAACGGCAATTAAACGGCAAATAAAAATATACAAAATCAAATTCAAATTGATTATCTTAAAAGCGGCAACGTGCGGCCGAATATGATCGCCTCCTTGGCTGCGGGCGGCAACGTGCGACTAAAGATGAAACAAACGGCAAATAGGTACTATTTAGTACGCGTCGGCAAAAACGATGATGTAAATAAAATCGGCAAATAATTCGGTAGTATTGATGACTTAGCAATAGGCGTACGGCAGAAGTAGTAAGTGAATATTAAATTCTAATATAGTTGGAAAAAAAATTGACCTAGTTCATATTATCCTAGGCTGACAAATAGGGGTCGCGACTAAAATGGACCATAAAATGACCTACTTCTGGAAATTACAGTAATACATAAATGACGTTCCGATCCTAATTGCTTATTTATACTTACGGGGCAAAATATAAAGATAATTATTTTTACACGTTTGCATAATTGCACGGCACAGACCGATAATATTTACTCTTTTATATTTTGATAATATAATTTACTTTGTCTTGAGGGAAAAAAAAATCACTTATTTATTTAATATTATGAAAAATAATATTAAAACCTTCTAACTAATATTACAATAAAAATTGGCCTAGAAATTACAACGTCAGCAAAACATTGCGATCACTGGCACATACGGGTGTGTGCGTGTATATGTGTATATATCGTCTCGGGTACCGTCTGAGATTGTACATGTTACATTATTGTTCTCCGTTAAAATCATGATCATCACTTTTAAATACGTTGTTTTAAATTTCTGTTCTAACGGTCAAGGAATCGTATTATAATATTTTATAACCGTGTCAAATTCAAATAATAATATGAAGTGCGAGTCGGGGATTGGTGTCCAAGGATTGTCAGAAAATAAGACTCGGACATGTCCATGATTCATTTCTGACAACGCAATAACAGAAAAAGGCATTGCCTTACAATCGAACGTTTATAATTACGGGATAGCAGTTAGTTTGAAATTATAAAACCTGCAACGGCAGTTGTCTGCCTCCAAGGAAATATGTGTTTTTTTTTTTTTTTTTGCTAGATGTATTCCTAGTAATCACACCGTGAGAAATGTGAATTACAATTTATATTTATATTTTTAAAGACGCTACCTAACAGAAGTAAATAATTTATATATTCGCGCATAATATAATTATATGTATGATTCCCCCAAAAAAAAAACAAAAAATTATATTTTTACAAAAGAAAAATAGAAATTTATTTTTCCTTTTCCTTATACTGCCTCTTGGAATTTCCATCAAGAGACAGAGGAAAACAGAGGAATTAAAGTTTAGACATATCCTCTGTATTATAAAATTCCAAAAAGGATTTCTTTAAAGTTTCCCACGTTAAAGTTATATTTTCAACCTCGATAAATTGAAATAATTTTTTGGCTTGGTCTCTTAAATATAATGGAAACATAATTGTCTTTTTTTTTGTCATCCCAGTTGTTTGCGGCAGAAATTTTCTCAAAAGTATAAAAGTAATCTACAACATCTTCAGTTATATGCCCCGAAAATATTTGGGGTTCGCATATGTTATGACCAGCCATAATGATTAATTTTCTTGTATTAAAAAATAATTACAATCGATTTTTATATTTGAATTTAGAATTTAAATGCAATTTGATACTTAATAAAAAAAAAAAATGTACTTTACTACAACCTGAGAGTTAAATCAAAAAATTAGCAGGTACAATTATATGGGGTCGTGTCCGTCGTCTATTCCCTTAAAAATGTTAGGGTCCCTCCCTGAGGTAAAACTAACGAAAATCGGCGCCTCCACCAAATTGTAACGTGTCTGCTTGGCTAGTTGGCTAGGCTAGGCTGAAACGACAGTCGATAGGGTTAAATTAGTGGACCCGAAGACGGGACGGATGGCTAGGCCGTATCTACACTTAAATATCCCTAAAGTCTCCTTTGTATATTTGCTATATCGCCTGAGGAGCTTAACAGGCGGTCGTACCTCTAAATAACTTAACTCTCAAGTGTGCAACGAAACGAAAACAGGTTTATTAAATAAGTAAAGCTATGTACATATATATTACACCTCTACCTGGATCCTAAAGCGTTCTCTGTAGTTAGTCCAGGTAATGGCGGAGTTGAACGGACACACGAGTACGGGTAAAGTTAAAAGAAATATAAAATAGTAATGTAACGTGAAATAATAGGTAATGGCTTTAGAATAATTAGGTCGCGGTCCGAAGATGGTAGTATGTCAACTAACTGGGCATCGGTGCCCCTGGCATTGTCCCGTGTGTCTGTTGTCTCCCCTACCTATAATGGCTTACATGCTAATCGGGGTAAACTGCTAATAATGCATATTTGGAGGCGAGTGGTAACGGGCGGCTAAATGTGACCGTTACAGTAATTTTGAGAAAATATTATAATTAAAATTGTTTGCCTAACAAACGCGTGATTGTGTTTTTTTTTTGTTTCAGAAACTTAACCAAGACGATGACGACGTGTATCTCAACTCTTCCTGGGCCGACGGCGGAAGTTTGAAAAGAAGTCTACATCAAGTTGGTGACATTTCCTGGAGGCCTAAATAATCCATTCGGGTTTTTCTCTTTTGTTTTCACTTATTTTGTGAATTTTTTTGTTTTCATTACATTGTTCGACAATTCACTAAAGCTAATTGTGTTTTCCGCTGCAGTAGGTAATAAAATGCCGATTCTGGGAAGAATGGAATGCGTTGACGTCACAAAGTTCGGTACATCCAATGACGTCACTGCATTCCATTCTTCCCAGAATTGGCATGCATTTTTTATCCTAGGTCAGTGATGTCCCCCTACCCCCCTGATGATGTAGCTTTCCTAGGTAAGTATCGTGTCCCTCCCCTCGCCCCTCGGCGTACCCCAAAACTTACAAGCGTACGGACATACGTAAGATAAGTAATAGTTGTTGTTGATGTTAAACATTAGTTGTGTGTGAGTAGTGCTTCAAGATGGATTTGCTGCAAAAAATTGATAAAGAACTCGAGGTATTATTTATTACTTATCCGGTACAGGATACGATTAGAAGAGTGTCGAAGATGTCTACAAATAATTCTATTATCGACAACTTGGCTCAGCAATGTGGAAAATCATCAAATAACGATGGACATCGTTCCGGAAAACAATCCGTTTTATCTAGTCAGATTCAAGCTAAAGATTTTTAAGGGGAAACTCAGTTTTAAAGTCTCTAATGACGGCCTGTGGCACTCAGTTTTGTCTCAGCATCTTTATGGCACGGAATTGATGAATTACATTTCCTTCATTGTATAAATATTTAATAAATTCATCATTGAAAGTGTTTACAGCGTCCGTTGCAGGAACAGTTATTGTCTTTCACAGTGTGTTTAACAGATCGAGAAGTATGGTTTTTGTCTTTAAACATTTCACTTTTTATTTGACACTTGAAGTAGGTGACGGTAGTCTCTTCCTCAAATAAATGATATGAAATTAAAAAATTCTTGCAATTACCACACATTATTTGTAAACAGGCTACATTATCAACTTGGCAACAAATATGACGGGCGAATTCTTTTGGGTTAGCATTTTCAATGATGTTGGCTTTAAATAACGCTGAAACCAGAAACTCAATGTTGGCATGAACTTTGCACAAGTCTTTGTCCCTTTCAGAAACTTTTGTTTAACCACCCAAAATGGCTTTAATTTACAAAACGAAACGTAGCCAATTTTGTAATCAACTTTTTCCAAGAATTTGACATGCAAACGTTTCAAGGTATCAGTAAGAACTCTTTTTTGTTTTTTCATTTTATACCTCATTATACAATCTTTTTTACCTGGACACACCTTTGACACTTCATCATCTTCAAAAAAATCATGAATATCCTGTTTGACTAACGCATTTATTTTACTCACTTTTGATCGTAACTGCTTGTTATTTGTCAGCATACGTGAACTATTGAAAATACTTTAGTTGAAATCGTGCCACGCAAATTACACATTAACTTATACTTTTTTTAAAAAAATTCATTTCCAACCAAAAGTTTTCCAAACTCTCTTTTTTTTCAACGTGAAGAGAGCTTTTTAAAACGTTGTGTCAACTGACATTTTATTGCTTCACCAAACAACAACTTTCGTTTGATTTCTTATTTCCATGTTTCATTAGTTCTGAAACTACTTTTCTGGGGGACTTCATATTACTCGTTCCATTACTCATCCTCCAGCATTTTTGGCGCCATTTATTTGCTTGCTGTTTCAAAGCTGTTATCGTTTTCAATAGTTTTTTATTTTCTCTAACTACCTTTGCTCTGTTTCGCTGGATTTTTTTTCCTACCGGATTGTTGACGTGACTGCACTAACTGTGTTGAACTCTGTTAAATGCTGTCAGGAGGGGGTTGTTTTATCATTTCGACCCGCTGTTTAATTTTGTTGTAAGCTTTTTTTGCCTAAGCTCTCCATATCTTTCGCTTTGCCCTCAGTCCTCTCTAGTAGTCTATAAAACGCCGATTCTGGGGATCAAAGGAAGCCGCCACCGATTAAAAATGTGCAAGATCAGCATTTTTCTGGGGATCAAAGGAAGCTGCGGTTAAAAATTTGCAAGATCAGCATTTTTCTGGAAGCAGCGGGCAATTAAAAACCCATTAAAATTCCGATGATATCAATGGAATGTGCAAATTTGTTTGCAACAAATGACGTCACGTGAGTGTATTATATTGTCAGCTGACGTCATTTTTGTTGCAACAAACGCATAACTGACGTAATATTGACATAGGTCATGCATTGCATGCAATTTTTTTTTTTATTAAATTTTAATTGCAATAAATAGTAGAAGGGAAACATACATTGTGGAACAAAAGGACGATTGATGATCGATAATTCCATTGTTAGGTCCTAATTGAATCATCTCTTTGTGTAAGTCATTTGCCATATTGTGTAAACGAATCATCTCTTTGTGTTTCGGGACTAGTGCAACAAAAAAAAAATGCGATCACCACCGTTAACCTACCTCAACCTTTGCCGCCCTATAGATGATTGCCATCCGTACCGACCTAACCGTGGACGTTATATATATATATAGGTAGCATATAAATATAATGTTAACCAAACGCAAAAACAATATTTATTTTCAGGTCTATATTGAATGGGCATAAACGAACATTTTCTTAATAAACAATTTTAATGGTGTATAAATCCTGGTTACTTAGCCGATGTTACAAAAATATGTATTAGGACCACACACATCAGCACACGCATGGCAGGAGGTTTTTTTTTGCGGGGGGCAAAACAAACATTCCCCCCGTAACCTTACCGAGCCTACATACCTAAAAATTATGGAGTCACGACGAATAATATTCGGTGTTATGCATTTCAGTGAACGGTCAGACATTTTACTTGCTAAAATATTAACAAAAAAAATATCGCAATGGCAAATTCTAAATTACCATCAACTTGCATACGGAGTGACATGTTAAGTTCGCGATTTAATTTTGATCATGTGTCTAAATACCCGTTAAAATACGGGGTAAATCAGATTCGAAAATATTCTAGTGCTTTTAAGGAGTGGAATGTTGCATATAGTTGTAAACGTTTCAATAATTGTGATTACGTTTGCAACTCATATGTTTGTTGGAGCAATTTTGAAGGTGTAGAGAGGCAGCCCGAGTTTGGGATAAGAACTTTTGCAATCAAAGACATCAATGCATTTTTCGCATTTATGCGTTTAATGCATTGTAAAAAATGCAGACAACCACTGCACCGATGGTACACGATTGACACATCAATTGCGAGAAATTGGAGTTTACTCACGCATGACAAGTTTGTAAACTATGTTGATTTAGACATTGAATATATTAACTTGTAATTTTTTTTACTAATATTAGAATTAAGATTAGGATTGTAAAATAAATAGTTCTACTTAAAATAAACTTATTTTTTAGTTTAAAAAAAACCAATGCCTCATTTTATTATTTAATATAACGATATTTTTTTTGGAAGGAGTTTGCAGTGATCACCATGATCAATTATTATACTGTGTACAACCGTCAGATGTAATTTTGCTAACCTACCGTCAACAGTGTCTTGTCAACAGTAGTTTTTGCTCAGCAGTTTACATTAATTTTCACTGTTTAATTTTATATATATCGATTTTGTGTTTTTTTTTTAACAAAGTATCGTATTGTAATCTTAATATTATTGTATTACTGCATATAACATATTAACGCATTTAATCTAGTAGCTTAAATAGCATATTAACACATACTAATGCACTTAACACATTTTTTAAGCTTTTTAGCCTATTAACATAATATTACATATTTTTAGCATATTATTATTATTTTAGTAAACTTATTAAATTCTTAAACATGTATAATTGTAGTTTGTGTGAGAAATCATTCTCTACAAGCTCTAATCTTAATAGACATTTAAAAGTCCACCAAGGTATTAGGTTTACATGCGGAGAATGTGATTATGACTTTAAGTATCAAGGGAATCTATCCAGACACTGCATTGCCAAACACGGTAAGAAAACATTTTTTTTTTTGTTTGTACTTAAAACAAAAATGTGATTTAATTTAATAAAATATAACATTTATTCAGATGGTGCGGGGCGAAACGGGCGTCCGGGAAATCCTCTTCAACAAAGGGCATCGGTTATTCAGAACACATCACACATGCCTTCAACATCTGGTTTAGGTTAGTAAATGAATTATTTTTTACAAGTATATAGTGATTTTTTTTATAAGAGAAACTTGAAACACATCACCAATATTAAATTAAAATATATTTACTTTAACACCATGAAAAGAAAAAAAAATTAGCTTATAAACAAATATATTCACAATATATCATTGAATAGACCTTTAAATTTAATTTAAAAAAAATTATATAGCCATTCATATATTTTATGGTTATAAGCTATTTTTTCCTTTTAATGATTCAATCCGTTCAACAATCTTTAACATTTAATTTATACTGAAAAAATATTTTTTCCAATACAGGTCGACAGGCAGAACAACAGTTTTGGGGAAGCGCAGACGACGAAACATTTGTCCAAGCCGAAAATAATATGGCGTCAACTTCAAGAGTTGCTACAGGTTAGTGAAAAATATGTATACCGCATTAATTTTTTATACGTTAGGTTAGGGTAGGTTACCGTAGTAGGTTTTTTTTATATGTAACATTCACTATAAATTATTTAGTAAAAAATATATATAGTTATGACTTTAATATATTGTTTAGAGTAAATATTATACATTTCACCCTACCGTCCTGGCAAATTTTTTTTCAATTTATTAACACTTAGACACATTTTCACGGTTTATATTAAGTAAGGCCATTATTATATTATTAGGTGTAGATAAAAGATCGTTCGAAGAACTGTGTGACAGCGAAGGCGATGAGGCATGCTTGCAGGCTCTTGATAGTATAACGGTCAACAGAGAAAACAACGCAAATAATAAACGGTTGAAAAGTCACCGTTTAGCTGCAGTAACGAGAGAAGGATTCGTTTTGACCACCACAGGGTTTAGAGGTTTATGTAAAGCCTATTATAAGAAAAATTTTAATCAATTAGCGGACTATGAATCTTTCTTGGCTGAAACCAAACCTCAACTAATCGAACTTCTTACAACACTCGTTGCTGAAAATGCAATCAAATATACGTTGAAACTTGAGTCGACGTACAAAATCCCATCCACCGAGGTTCTTGAAAACCGGGCTTTCAAGACGTGTGCGAGGACATTGCTACCTGAGACCATCATTGAAGACCAAATAACTGATGACAGTAGAGGGAATTGGTTCTTTCTGATGAGGGGTAAAATCCTCACTTTCACTTCCCCTCTACCCCCCCAGCCTATATCTAGTCCTCCATAGTCCTTACTTTCACTTCCCCTGTACCCCTCCGGCCTATACCTAGTCCTCCATAGTCCTCGTTTTCACTCTCCCTGTACCCCTCCGGTCTATACCTAGTCTTCACTTTTACTTTTTCCCCCTCCCCGCAGATTATATTCCCCCCCCCCCTCGAAAAGTAAAAGTATTTCAAACTCAACGTTAAGTGAATGTTTTTTCACTCCTCATGTACCCCTCCGGTCTTCTTACATAATGGTTTTATTTTTAATCCGATCCCCATTGCGGTCTATATTTGTTACCGTTAACTCGACTTAATTAACATTGTCGTGCGTAAACTCGGGTACAGTCATGCCATGCATGTGTGGAGGGATAGGTATATAATAATAATATAATCGGTGCCTACCACTCGATGTTATTCGGGTAACGACCCTATCTGCGCTGTGTGTTGATATAAAAAAACAAATCTCTCTCACAACCAGTTGTCACCGTAACATTACCTTACACTATCTTATACTACCGATCGACACCCTACAGCGTGATGAACCTTGTTTACACTACATGAAAACATCAAGAATATTAATCAGTTAAATGGAAACCACTACAGTATATATTAGGTATATACTATATTATTTAATAAAATTCTCTCTAACCCACGATCTACATGTGTAGGATATCGAGTCCTTTTAGTAACTGTACTGTATAATGTAGTCGTTTAACGGTAAAAAAGAGTAATTATTTTCACCCTACTATCATGATATCACAAGGATACCCATTTTTTTTTTTTTTTTATGGATTTCAACCTTAGAAACGACTGCTACAAAACGGTATGTCCACTCAGTATTATCATTATCATCGTTGCAGTCGTCATCACCATAGAATATTCAACAAAATCAACGACAATAATCCTTTTTAAGTAAGTGTTACAGTTTCTATTATTTTTTTTCTACTCTACAAGTTAATTGCATAGTGAACGAATGTATATATATGATAGAGAGAGAGAGAAAATAAGGTTTCTCTTATAATTTTATAAATTTATAAGCTGTTATAATCTAAATATTACTTTTTATTAGTTTATGTTTAGACGAATAATACAATTTAAACAAAATTATTTTTTTTCTTTTTACTTTAGTATAATAATGGAAAACCAAATCATGGAACAATTTAACGCTGATATGGTTTATTTTCTTCATCTAATACAAAATGCGTCTGATGAAAAAACTGAACGTGAGTTCAATGATTGGTGTAAATATGTACGTTTTCAACCTTTAAGACATCCACGAGCAGCCGTAGAAATTGCTAAAGATCATTCACTTTATAAAAATGGATACATACTTTTTCATTTTGATATAAAAATCCATGATCGCCAGTATTGTGCTCGACGAAATGAACAAAAATATTACACATGTCTACCGAGCTTGCTGGATACTATAAATATTCATGGTGATTACCGGATCGAAAAATATTTAGGGTATATCATATTATTATTATTTAAAACAAAAACCTATATCAATAACAATTATTTTTACAGGTATGATTCTTTTATACAAGTCGTTCGGCAAAATGTATGTGTTAAATGCGGTGAACGAACTACATTTTGGAGAGATGTCGACCTCAAAACGTTTAAAAATCTCGATCCGATTACGGATGAAAAAGAAATACAGTCAGTTGTATATGATTTTATGGCTTTTTTCTGACTGAAGGTGTTAGAAAATCTCTTACAATATAATATGTAAAAACTTAAACTATAAAGAATAAAAATGCATTTCAATTGTTTAAATAAAAAAAATATAGATTTATTATTTTCAAATTGAGTACAGTTATTTTTTTATTAATTTAAAAACATACTATAGTAGTCTCTTAACACTATATTATTATTTATTTATATTCTAAGTATACTAAAACAAAAAAAAAAACAAAAAACAGATTAATGATGTACGTTTTACAGGTTTAAAAATATTTGTGTATACTTATTTAATTTATCGTTCACCATTATAATATTATAATTATATTAATAGTAAGTTATAAATAGACGACTGTAAATCTCGGAATCATAATAATTTTAGTTTTTTTTTATGCAAGAACTTATTTTAAAAAAAAACAAAATAAAATGAATAAGATATAATTATCATTTATTAAGTAAGAAATACATTTTAGGACTCGAAGTCTATGATAAAAGATTTATTTTGTCTACGACCTCTATATACTAAAAATGCTGACTCGTTGTTTTTCCCGAAATCATCACATTCTTGTTCAGAAAGTTGGATTGACTGTGGAAGAAAAACTCCAAGCAACTCATCATCTTTTGATAGAATCATTCGTACGGTTGGCCCATAAGTGGTTTTTAATAATCGCACCTTCTCTATTTGATATCTCGCATTGATAACCAGTTCAGCTATGCTGACCGATTTTGCGCTGGACTTCTCAGCCTCGGCGGCTTTCATCTTCAACAAACGGGCAAAGCTGGTCATACTAAAAAACAAAAAAATTATAAATATTTTTTTATTTCATTAAAAAACATCTATATTAAACAGTAAAAAGATTATTACCTTATGTTTTTTTTGAACGAAGTAAAAAGCTGAGGTCGTCTATTCATTCAGAGCTTGTAAAACGTATTAAACAGTTTAAATGGTAAGTAGTTTGATATTCTAAAAGAAAAGATAAAATCCCTCCCTCTCATTTTTAAGTAACTGCACTGAGCGGTCAAGGCTAAAGTAAGAAATTAATGCGTTATATAAAATATATCTTATAGTTGAGGCTTGAAGATAGAGGAGAAAATCATAATAAAAAAAATATCAATGATACTTATCCATAATACGTAATTATTATGCTTCTTCGTATCCTACACCACACGTGTGTTATAATGTGAACAACTTTTACCAAAATCTTTAGGTTTGTAAGAGGTCAAGGCTAAATTCTATGTTTGGTCTATACAGGTATAGTATCCAAATCGGTTAACAGACTTTCTCGATAAAAATGTTGTTTTCCTATAATTTATTTGGAAGCAGGGGTATTTCAAACATGACCAAAGGAGCTAAGAAGAAATTCTTTAGCTCGTGTTATTTAGTGTATAGTAAAGTGTTGTAAGTAACAAAACGTGTAGTTTGTAGTGTGTTATTCAGTAGTGTTAAAATTTCAGTATTTTAAAATGACCGGTTTGATTAATAAAAATAATATAACTTATAAAAAACGGAAATATACTGCATTACGACCGCCACAAGAATTAGTCGATTGCACAGTGTTCCATATTGATTATAGAAGTAAAAAGTCTATTCAAATCGGTTTGGATCCGAATGAAACATTTAATGTTAAAATTCATATTTTAACTTCTACAAGTTATGTAACAATTGGTATCATATTATTTAACAGATTTATATCTATAATGAGTACAATTTTGTTCAATTTGTCGAATGAGAAGGATCCTATGGAAAACCATAGCAAAAATACTCCACTTTTAAAAGATCAATTCTTCATTATCTCAAAATTGGTTTCACGTGGACAACAATTATTAGTCATACAATCAAAAAATGAAATAAAGTGTAAAATTATACTTTGTCGGGAAGAATTATTGAAAATTCAAGACCTTCAGCACGTTGTAAAGGCAGCACATTATCATAAATCTAATTTAACTCGTCTCCTCGTGTTAGAACAGTTGGAAATATTTGTAAAGTATTTAGACACACAGTGGAGGGAAAAAATGAGTTTTCACAGCGATGAAATGATATCATACATACAAACAACTGATCAAAATACGATTTCTAACCTAATCCCGAAAAATAAGCCAGATTATATCCATCAGCTTATTTTATTCGCTGCAAGATCTGTCGCTAACTCCTGGCTGGGGCTTAAATATTCCGAAATCGAGGTTAATATCATTTTTATATTATCATAATATTTTAACCAAATAGTTGTTGTATTAATACCAAGTATTATTATTATTGACAGGTTCACAAACGGAAAGATAAAATTAATTCATCACTAGAAACCGTGTCAGGTGTAGATTGCAATTGTGAATTATGTATTTTTACTAATATTAATAACGTATGTGATGACATTGTAGATAACGGAAAGTATTATGTATTTAAATAATTAAAATATTTATTAATAAGATATTTAAAAAAAATATATATATATCTAGTTATTATATTAAAAGACAAAACTCATATTATGTAAACTATATACTACTATAATTGTATACAAAAATAAAACAAAATATTGTTGTTTTACTCAGAGACAAAATAATTTATTCCTTAAGAAATTATTCAAACAACTATTTTCCCCCTCTCATCTTGTTATAATTATATAAAAGGACCAACTTTCTAAAAAAAAAAAAAGAAATCTAGTGCCCCGTGTACGTCAATTTTCTATATGGTTTAGCCAGTCGTGTGCTAGTCAGTGTTGCGGTTATACGCTCTTATGTATCTCATCCGTTTTTAATAGTTTTTTTTTGAAAAAAATTATACTATTTTGTTATTTTTATTAATATTAACTGTAATATTTAAAATTCATCATGTTTTCGTGTACACAATGTGGTAAATCTTTTGCAAACAAGTCTAATTTAAACAGACATGGTTTAAAACACGTTAACATAACATTTCCTTGCTACGCTTGTAATAGAATTTTCAGTCAGAAATCAAATTTGCTGCGTCATGTGAGAACTGTACATCGTAAGTAAAGCAATTAAATATATTACATTTATTTAAAACAGTAATTATTAAAAAAAAAATAGACTATAGAATCGAAAAACGTAAAAAAAACAATTTATATTATTATTTATTATAGACCTTGTTAAAAATGGAATTGATTTTACTGATGCTATTACCGGATTAGGACAAGTGTATAATAGTGAGAAGAAATAAAAAAATTGATGCGTTGGGCAAAACAGTTAGACATCCGTTTGTGATATATGCCGATTTCGAAGCACTTTTAATAAAACCAGATATTTCAGACAACAAAGGTGGAAATACTAATATTGTTGAGGAACATAAACTAATGTCATATGGATTTTTTGTAAAGGCTGCAGACAATATACCCATAGACATTTTAAAACAGTATAACATCCCTCTAACGCCCATATGGTTTCGTGGATCACAAACAATCAATTCTGAAGATGTAGCAAAACGCTTCGTGGAGGCAATTGTCGAAGTAGCTACAAACATAAGTGGTCTACTTCAGACGAATACACCAATAAAATTTACCGATACTGAAGCTCAGAGGCATGCAGTCGCTACATGCTGTGAAATTTGTCATTGTAGTTTTACACAGTCCAATGAAAAAGTAGCTGATCATGACATGAAAATTCAGACGAACACTTTGTAACTCATGCAATCTAAAGCTTCGTACCCCAAATTTTTTACCGGTTTTTTTTCATAACTTAAGCTCTTATGACGCACATTTTATCGTTACACAACTGGGGTATGATGATAAACCTATCAATATAATACCGACCAGCGAAGAAAAATATATAGCCTTCACAAAGTATATAAAAAATAATTTTTCGATTAGATTTCTCGATAGCTGTCGTTTTACACCAAGTTGCCTGTCTGCATTGACCACAGATCTTGCCAAAGCTGGTCTTTCTAATTTCCGAGAGACAGCCAAAGTGTTTTGCCCCGAAGACATGCCATTAGTGACCAAAAAAGGAGTTTTTCCCTATTCTTTCGTCGACGACTGGTCAAAACTTGAGGTCACCAGTTTGCCAGCACGTGAACAGTTCTTTAATTCACTCACAGGTGAACATATTAGCATAAAAGATTACGAACATGCATTACAAGTTTGGAATCATTTTAAATGTAAAACCTTGGGGGAGTACAGTGATATTTACATGAAAGTCGACATAATGGCTCTTACCGATGTATTTGAACAATTTCGTAATTTATGTATGGACACGTACAACTTGGATGCAGTATTCTACTTTACGAGCCCCGGATTAAGTTTCGACGCTATGTTAAAACATAGCATGGTGCATTTGGATCTTTTAAATGACTATGAAATGGTACTGCTAATAGAAAATGGAATCCGCGGTGGCCTCGTACAGGCCTGTACACGTTGGGCTAAAGCTAATAATCCTAAGACACCTGGTTACAATCCTGACAAGCCGAACACATGGTTAGTTTACCAAGACGCCACAAATTTATATGGTTATGCAATGAGCCGTTTTATGCCATCTGGAAGCTTTCAGTGGTACACCGGAAGCGGGGAGGAAGCACTGAAGGGTTTGGACTCTATGACGGAACAGTCTGAAACAGGTATGATTTTCGAAGTTGATATAGCTTATCCGTCAACTCTACATGATGAACATAACGAATATCCATTCCTTCCTGAGCTTAAATGTCCTCCAAATTCAAAAACGAAAAAACTGTTGGCCACACTTGAGGATAAAAAAAAATACGTAATTCATTATATGAATTTAAAACAAGCGATTGCGAATGGCTTAAAGGTTGAGAAGGTAAACATATATTTCAAAATATTGCTATAATAATAATAAATTAATAAAAAAATTTTGAATAACGTAGGTGCATAGAGTTTTACAATTTCATCAATCCCCTTGGCTCGCTTCTTATATAGATCTTAACACTCAAAAACGTAAATGTGCAACTAATGATTTTGAAAAAAACTTTTTCAAGTTGATGAACAACGCTGTATTTGGTAACAATATACCTTTTTTTTTTTTTTTTTTAAATTGATTAAATTAATTACTCAACCTTATATATTATAGGTAAAACGATGGAATCAATGCGGAAGCGTATTAAAATTGAACTCGTGTCCAGCCCTCGAAGACTCCAAAAATTAATTAATAAACCCACCTTTGAGCACTGTACTACATACAGCGAGAATCTTGCTGCTGTTTCCTTGGAGAACAAAATAATACATTTTTGTAAGCCGATATACGTAGGTTTTGCAGTGCTGAAGCTAAGTAAAGTTTTAATGTACGAATATCATTACAATGTTATGCGAAAACACTTTAAAGATGTTATTGAATTCGTTTATGGTGATACAGGTACTTATTAAAAAAATATATAAAAATTATAATAATAAATAGTTGTATTAAATTATAAATAAAATAACAAATTGTTTTTTCCACAGACTCACTTATATATTTGATCAAAACACAAGATTTTTACGAGGATGTCAGAAAAACACCAGAACTTCTAAGTCGGTTGGATACATCAAATTTACCGATTGATCATCCGTGTTACTCGGTAGAACGTAAAAAAGTTCCAGGGACATTCACCGATGAATTAGCAGGTCTTACGATGCATGAAATAATTGCATTGCGATCGAAGTTGTATGGGTTTAGCAAAGAAAACGTCTATAAGTCTCTGGAAACAGAATGGAGTATTGAAGAAAAAATAAAAGCTAAAGGTATACATTATACATTTTTAAATATAAAAAAAAAAAGTTTAATATTTAAATGGTATAAAATACATTATAAAATGTGTGAATCTTAATGGCCTAGTGGATTAAGGCGTCAGTTTTTCAAACCAGGTAGATAAGTATGATAGTGTTTAGTTCTAATAATATAACTTAAGCGATTTTTAATAATATATGATTTAATCCAAATAATTCCTATGCTGATTGCTTTGATTTACTACAGTTGTTAAGGTTCACAACATTTTTTTTGTTTTACTCATTAAAAATAAAAATGTATTACCTTTTACTTTATTTTTATTTTTAATAGGTATAAGAGCTTATGTAACTAAAAAACATATGGTTCTCGATGACTTAAAAAGATGTCTTTTCGATGACGACAGTGAGGATGATATGGACATTTATGGTTTCAATAAAGCAGAAGCAAAACTGACTGCTCATAATTGTGCTCTTAAGACCCTAGAATATGCCAACTATGACTTAAATACATCAAGTAGTACTTCATATCGCTACGATTACACTCCATATAGAGAGAATATATCTATAAGGTCGTTCAAACATAAAATTTGTACCGTTAAAACAATGAAATTAGCACTAAACCGAAATGATGACAAGAGGATTGTGCTTTGTGACAGGATTCATACTTTAGCAATTGGTCATTATAAAATCAAGTAATTGAAGTATAAAATATCGATAGTTCAAAATCTTATTCAAATTATTTTTATTTTAGTGAACTTCAAGAGGCAGGCAGATTATCAGAAAGCAACGACGCCGTTTTGTAAAAAAAATATTCCATTTATTTATTTATTTTGTTTGACATACATAAAATGATATTTTATTATATAAGTATAAATAAAATAATGTATATTACAGTGTAAACAGTTTTTTCCTACAGTATATATTTTTAATACTAGTCTTTAAAAAAATAAAAATTAAAAAAATATTATTTACACATTTTCCAAAAACCATTTTCTTAAAGTAAGAACTTTATAAAGTGTACATAGCTTGGGATTCAATTCTTTGTGGAAGAGACAGCAGGCAAATTCTTCATTAGGATAGAGTTCATCTATTGTTGGACAGCCCATTAATTCCATATTAATAATAGTTATGCCAGGTAAATATTCCAAAAGAAGATCTCTCTTTTGATCTCCTTTCACGTAAACTGTTCGAGCTTGTAATGAATTTAATATTCTTCCAATTTCCTCACATTCCACGTCACCATATGTGAGGCTCATTTTGTGGAAATGACGCTCTAACCATTTATTAACAGAACGAGACTTGGCACTTTGAAACAAGGACGGTGAGTATTTGAATATCCAATGTTGAACTGCCCAGCTCTCAGTATCGACTGCTGTTAATTCTTTTATTAGATATTTTCCATCAGATCTTAGGACACACTGCATATCTAATATTAAATGGTTCATTCTTGTATTATATATTATGACGTTGTACTATACAAGCAAGCAACACAGAACACGACTTTTCATGATTAAACATGGTATATTACTAATTCTTCTCATTCCTGAATCTTTTTTAAATCATCTACCTTGTCCTTAACGCTAATAGTTATTTCAGATTGCAGTTTATATTGTTCATATACTAAAATAGGCGAATCAAATGTTATATTTGATGTCATGAGTTCAATGTAAGATTCAATTCTTTTTATGGCAGCCCAAATATTATTAATTGTATCATTACATTTTGTTATATCCTCTCGATGAGTACGGAAAAGAATACCGTGTACGTTTAACTCGTTTTGAAGTATCTGCAATCCAACTTGAAGATTTGAGATTGACTTATTCTTTATGCCTTCCAATGAACCTCCAAACACGTCCATGGTCCTCGAGATACTAACTAGTATTATCATCATAGTTTAAGATCGCTTTTATCTATCCATGAGTTATGTGTTGAATCAAATCCTAACCATTTTACTAGAACTTTTGATCCTTTTTTTTGTAAGACCTTTTCCACCAGATAGTCATCAGGATATAGAGTTTTGCTTAATTCTTCATTGTAGAAACTACCTGCTATGGGTTTACCGGTATAGTCTTCTATGTAGTAAGTAGGAGGAGATGTAGAATTAGCTTTTACTACTTTGAAAATTTCACTACTCTAGCTAGGAAGATAACCCTTAGTAAAGATGGTTTTGTACATAGAAATTCTTACTCTATCGCCAACTTTAAAGCGAAATTTCTGCTCAGGTATTTTACGACCATGTATTACAACCGAAGACGGGTTAGCCTCAGCCTGATTCGGTGTCATTCTAATAGTGCTATGTTTTGTATTATTATACGTATCTACGAGGCTATCCAAGATAGAAAGCCATTCATATGAACCTTGAGCTGTAAATTGTTTGTACATTTTTGATTTAATTGTGCGATTAAATCTCTCAATTATACTAGCTTTGAGAGCGGAATATGTTGAGTATAAGTTAACATTGTATTTTTTCATCAAAGCCATGAAATGCTTATTATAGAACTCTTTCCCGGAATCAGTCATAAGGTGAGTTGTTGGGTGGGAGATGAGTACTTTCTCCATGGCTGCAGTGACTTCGACTCCAGTTTTTGTCTTCAGAGGAAAACACCAAGCTTTTTTCGTGAAACAGTCAATGACGGTAAGAATATATTTGAATTTCCGATTTTTCACTGAATGACTGGTCATTTCAACAATATCGGCTTGCAAAAGATCACCTTTCCCCTTCAAAATAACTCTCCGCCTAGTGAAATTTTTACGAGCTGGTCGATGCAGTTCTGAAGCAATACTTTCTTTAGTAGTTATCGGTATCATCGTGTGGAATCGTTTTTATAATACCCTGCTCATAAAGTTCTTCATAAATAGAAACTATTTCATTATTGACCCCTGAGTTGCCTGCAGTTCTCGCTGAATGTAATAAACGTAATCTGGTAATTAATTCTTCAGGCTGATTCCAATATACGTAATTTGTTTTCTTATTATTCAGCGACATGGAAAGACCACTGCCTGAGGGGAATATCTTTGAAATGATCTTATTATACTTGGAACCGGTTCTTTTAAGCCGACTACCATCTACAGTTAAGTGAGCTGATGATTGTTCTAGCATTTTTTTATAATTTCTCGTATCGATTTTTGTATTTTTATTTGGGTTTTTAGAAAACAATAATTGTAGTATTCCCACGGTCATGGGATATGGTCTACCATCAAGTGAAATTTGTAATGAATTTCTATCGAATTCCATTTCAGAATGACCGAAATTTATTTTACCTTTATTATCAACCGGTTTGGGTCCATATATTTTATCTCTTTGTGGTGAAATTAACCAGTTATCTAATATCATACCAATGCTCACAGTATGATCCGTTTTTTTCGACGTTATGGCGGTTGATACTTCTTTCGATGCTTGTTGTGACTGAAATACAGGGTCATCAAACACCTGATCACGATTTTCAAAACTTTGGTAATCATCACCACCATTGTTCGTGTTTTTATTTGCTATTTTCGTCAGTGGATCAATAATTGGTTTAAAACTCTGTGTAACTAACGATTCTGTATCTGCTTCACCTTGTTTCAGAGCTCTATACTTTCTCTTAATACTTTCCCTGGCTTGAGTTAACGCAGATAACAAATTTTTGTTTTTCTCCGTCATGATTACTGTAGTGTAAATGATAAATATAAATCGTAAACATGGTCTTTTATATTAAAGCAAATGTATCAAATTTGCTTCGATATCTCCCTTGATCCCTAATAAAATCCTTACATATCACTGCAAATCCATATTTATCTCGATTCCAACATGCTCTACAAAAATCTTTAAACTCGGAAAAAGTCATATCTGAACTACAGTGGTCGTCGTAAGCATGTTTTAAATTTAATTCATCCTGCTTGAAAAGTACAATTAGATTTGAATTATCACGAATTAAAAGCTTTGGAATTTTCGAATAACTTTGACCTAAATAGAAAACATCTATTTTATTATGTCTCCCACGTGAGAAGTATTCACGGATAATATGTTGGTTTTGAGAAATTACGTCATCAAAAATAAAAATACTATTTTCCTTTGCTTTCTCCGGGTCCATTATTGTTTCATTTTCATAAAACGTATACAAGTTTACACCGTCGACTTGACGAATAATTTGCTCGAGTAATTTATATTTTTCCTGACCCAAAGTCTTGGAATAAATGTATACGTTTTCGAATTTTAATCCATTGTCTGCAGTCAACAGTGTAAATATCAGTTGGGTTTTACCACAGGATGAGGGCCCAGCTATGAGGGCACGAATCGTGTTGGATAGAAGAGGACCATGTTTTGAAACTACACTATTGGCATCTATTGTGTCTGTATTGACAATAGGAAGTTTATGATCTTGTTCAACGAATCGCATGGTATAAATAAGACTGTCAAATGATAGAAAAGAACATATGATGTCTTCGTCTCGAAAGCTTAAGAACAACAAAGGTTCCGGTCTTTTAAACTCTATTATAAATAGATTACCGGTAGAGTTGCATTACCCTGGTTATCAGTTTTGCGGACCTGGGACTAGTCTCCGTCAAAGACTGGCTGCTGGTCAACGAGGTATCAATCGATTGGACAACGCTTGTAGAGAACACGATATTGCTTACGATAAAAGTAACGAGTTCAGTGACCGTCACGAAGCCGACAGAATATTACAGGAAAAGGCGTGGACGATTTTCAAGTCGAAAGATACGGGGCTGAAGGAAAAGTTGGCTGCTTGGACAACGGTGACAGCCATGCGGGGAAAAAGAAAAATTGGAATGGGTTGCGGACTCGGTGGAGTAGTAAGTGGAGCCAAAAAGTCAATTCAAAATATGAACACTGGCTGTGGTGGAAAGAAAAACCTGATGAAATTGGTAAAAACAGCTTTGGCAGCAGCAAAAAAGGTGGTGTCAAAGAAAAAATCTAAAAGTAAAATGAGGTCGTTAAAGAACAAAACGCCCAGAATATTACCGATACCTAAACAATCTGGAGGTATCATACCACTTGTCCCTCTGTTTGCCGGACTTTCAGCTTTAGGAGCTTTGGCTGGAGGGACTGCTAATGTGGTCAAGACTATTAATGACTTTAAAACGAGTAAAAACTCACCTGTTCATATAGGTAAGGGTCTTTATTTACATCCGTATAAAGGTGGGCGGTACAAAATAGAAAAAGGACTCTACCCAAAATTACAAAAAAATATCACTCAAAGAAAATTAAAAAATAAGAAAACTCGATGTAATAAGTCAAAAAACTAGTAACAGAACTGCCCAGTAGTCGACCATTGTATGATTTTGAACTAATAAAATATGCAAAATTGTTGAAAATACCTCACTTTCGCGGTGTGTTCAGTAAGGATCGCATGCCTGTTCGTTGTAAACTTAAAGAATCTGCCATAGTCAACCTTGCTCCATCGCACTCTAATGGTACTCACTGGGTTAGTTATAAGAAAAACGGATCACAAGTAAAATATTTTGACAGTTTTGGAAATCTACCACCACCTAATGAGCTAAAAAAATATTTCGAAGGATATAATGTAAAATACAATTACGATAAATATCAAAATTTTAATACTTCAATTTAAGGACAGCTTTGTTTAAAGTTTTTATGGAAAGCGTGATGACTACTGTGGCAAAGCCTAGTACAATAACTTTAAACGGTAACTCATCAGTGTTGGAATGTGATTTTTTCCCGGCTTTAGAGCTAGAATACGGATCTGAAATATGTCTTCTGAGTTTACATACATACAATTCATTGCCCAACATAGATGAAGGATGTAACGAAATCGGTATATACGGCCCTAATGGCTTAATCGTACGAAAAATACGACGCGCGCGTACTACGGGCGCGTATGAATTGACAAATTTGGAAGCTGCTATTAGAAATCTATTTTCGGATGTCGAGGTTAGGTTCAACCTCATTGGAAACAGCAGCACGTTAAAGTGTGAAATGAAATGTAGTTTGGAAATCGATTTGAGTACGGATGATAGTATATCAAGTATATTGGGGTTTAACAAAAAGAAAAAATACCTTGCCAATGAGTGGCACGTGTCTGATAATGTAGTGCAAATCATGAAAATAAATTCTATAAATATAAGCTGCTCTCATATTTTGGGATCATTTACGGACGGTCGTCCCACGCATTCAATTTATGAATTTTATCCAGATGTACCGAGTGGGTATAAACTAATTCAAGTACCTAAATATCCAGTATACTATCCGCTCAACACGTATTCATTAAGTCATTTGCGAATCGATCTGAGAGATCAAGACGGTAATTTGATAAATCTTCGTCAAGAACCTATCACAATACGATTACATATCCGTAAACGTCCGTAAATCATGGGGCTCAAGTTTGTTGATATAAATAGTGCTGCGTATAGGAAAATTATCGACAGTCGTTCGAAAAGTCTTAGTGAACCAACCAACACCGCTAGCAGCAGTAGAAGTACCACTACAATAACTAAAAAACCATTTGCAGGACAAAAGAAAATAAAAAAAACGAATAAAAAATCAAGGAAAAAAAAGTCGACTTCTGTGCTAAAAAGAAAATCAGATAGTCTCTCAAAAAGTAGTTTGGACTTTCTTCGTTCATTAAAGGCTATTTGAATAACTATAAAAATAATAATACTTCTACTTATACAATAATAATAATAATAATGGACAACTTGTTTTTGGATGTAACGGAACGTTATGTAGATGAGTCGAAAATTACTCAAATAGAATATCATTCGTTTTTACCATTCTCAACAACGGCATTGTCAAGAAATGATGAAATTCGCTTTTCTATTTCCGAGTCTGGATCGTATACCCTCCCTTCTCTTTCTTTTTTGAACATTGAAGGGAAAATAACCAAAGGATCAGGGTCTTTAGGTGAGATACGATTCATCAACAACGGTCTGGCGCATATGTTTTCAGAATGTCGTTATGAGATAAACAACACAGAAATTCAATCAGTTCGAAACCCTGGAATAACATCTACACTAAAGGGGTTATGTTCATATACAGAATCTGATAAAAATGCTCTCTTCAATGCTGCATGGGATATAACGGAGGATAATTGTGATGAGTTTGTAGCAAACGGATTTTTTTCTGGATGTATCCCACTGAAACATTTATTCGGCTTCTGCGAAGACTATAAAAAAATCTTAATAAAGACATCGCAACAACTGATCTTAAACCGAGCATCTATTGATTTCGACAGTTTAGTAGCACATGGAGGTGGTAATGAAGAACAGTTGAAAAAACATGAAGGTTCTAAATTGGAAATTACCAAAATTGTATGGAAAATGCCATTGGTTAAAGTATCGGATGAGGAAAAACTAAAACTTTTAAAAGTAGTAGATAGCCAAAAGCCATTATCTCTGGCTTACCGCAATTGGCAACTATGTGAATATCCTGTTTTACCGACTAACACCTCACATTCGTGGAGCGTCCGTAGCTGTTCAAACATTGAACGTCCACGATATGCTATTATCGGGTTCCAGACTGATCGTAAGAACAGCTATAGTAAATCGTTATCTATGTTCGATCACTGTAATCTGAAAAATCTTAAAGTATACCTCAATACTGAAGCATATCCATATGAAGATTTTCAAGCAGATTTCACAAATAGTAAGGTTGCTTTACTATACAACGCATATTGTAATTTTCAAAAATCTTACTATGAAAGAGATTGGTCATCCCCACTAATGAGCAAACATGACTTTATGAAAAAGACTCCTCTTGTGGTGATTGATATGAGCAGACAAGATGATAATATTAAATTAACAAACGTTGACCTTCGTATTGAATTCGAGACGACCGCTGCAATTCCAGAAAAAACCTCAGCATATTGTCTAATCTTACATGATCAAATTGCGAATTATAACCCGTTTACGGGGGATGTACGTAGACTTTAAATACTTGTATTACTTATATCAATAAATATATATTTATTTTTATTTTTAGAAGATTTTTAGCATTGTAATTTGTATTGCTGTATAATCTATAAGAATCCTAAATATTATTCTGAAATAAAAATACTTTTTTTTCCATAAAATATCTGTGTTTTAATTTTTAATTTTTTAGTAAACAAAAATATAAATGTATAAACATATTTTAGAGTGTATAACGCTGTTTTCCATGCGATGTCGTCGATGTCACCGCCATCGTCACTCGGTGGTTACCATCTATAATATGTAAGATTATCCAAAAATTTGTTATGCCATTCACGAAATTTGGCTTCTTTATCATCCTGAATCGGTAACATCTCTCGATCTGCAGGCGTCGGATTAGAATGGATATCATCAGATTTCTGCGAGAGCGATATTGCCCCGTGTTGATCTAAAGATGAATGATTGGAAAGATCGTTGACAGACTCATAACTAGTGGAAGTCTGGACGATGGTATTCTTTCCACGCGCTCTCATCGAACATTTAGCCGAGGATGTCCTCGAGTGATCTGTTCCTCCACACTTGCACGGCATGACTGTACTCGAGTTTACGTATGATACTATTAAGTCGAGAAAACAAAACCATTATGTAGGACTAACAAAACATTCACATAACGTTGAGTTAGGAATACTTTTAATATTCGAGGGGGGGGGGAATGTAATCTGCGGGGGGGGGGGAAAGTAAAAGTAAAGACTAGGTATAGACCGGAGGGGTACAGGGAGAGTGAAAACGAGGACTATGGAGGACTAGGTATAGGCCGGAGGGGTACAGGGGAAGTGAAAGTAAGGACTATAGAGGACTAGATATAGGCTGGGGGGGTAGAGGGGAAGTGAAAGTGAGGATTTTACCCCTCATCAGAAAGAACCAATTCCCTCTACTGATGACTTTAACAAATTATTAGTTGAAGAAGAAGACATGGCTGGCAAAGGATCGGGGTTTTCTCTGGAAAAGATTGATGGCATATTAGTAGATGTGTTTCAATATTCGCCTTTCGGTGGCGCATCGTATATGACACTCCCGGAAGCCATTGAAAATAGGAAAGCAACAGTCAATGTACAAAACACGGATCAGCAATGTTTTCGATACAGTATATTGGCAAAACACGTGACTACAGCTAACCCGCACAGAGTAACACACTATGAAGGTATGACAGACCGGTACAACTTTGCCGGAATTAGTTTCCCCACGCCGTTGTCCGAAGTAAAGAAATTTGAGAAGAATAATAAAGAAGTGTCCATCATTGTTTATGGTTTCAAGAAAGGTAATCGTACGTATAAAAACAAGGCGAAGAACAACATTCCTAACCATAACAATGTAAAAAAAGATTACATTATTATTCCATACCGAGTATGCATCATTGAGCAACCGAATCATTTCGATCTGTTATACTTCGATGATGGGAAAGGCAACTTTCATTATTGCTATATCAGAAACCTCACACGACTGGTTGGTCAGCAAATGTCAAAAAATAACAAAGAAAAGGCCATATGCAGACGATGTTTCAAGACTTATGTGGATGAAGCAGGAAAAGCCCCAAAGGAATCCAGGCTGGACGAGCATAGAAGAATATGCAACAAAAATGAATCTGTAACGCCAATTCTACCCCCACCAAAAACTTATATGAAATTTGAAAATTATGGTAATACTCAAAAACATGATTTTGTGATTTATGCGGATTTTGAGTGTTTGTTGAAGAAACCAGCTGCAGATAGTCATTTTGGGAAAACTACTGTTACCCAAGACCACGTGCCCATGAGTTATGTGTACTTAGTCAAGCCTAGCGAGGATGTCCCAAAAGAGTTGTTAGATCGATTCAACATACCACAAACTCCGGTTGTTTACAGCGGCAATAAAAACAGCGAATTAAATGATGTGCCAAAACATTTTATTCAAAGTATTACCGATGTAGCACGGAATATCGAGCAGCTTTTAAACGTTAATACCCCTATACGCATGTCGACACAGGACGATAGCAACCATAAGGCTGTCGTGAACGGCGGTCAATGCCCTCTCTGTAATTGCAAATTTTCAATATTAAGTCATCCGGTACGCGATCACCACCATTAAGCGGTAGATACAGAAAAACCGTTTGTAATAGGTGCAATTTAAAAATGCAAAGTCCAAAGTTTGTAAGTTGCATTTTCCACAATTTATCGTCTTATGACTCGCATATAATCGTTACTGAATTAGGCCATGATCCACACACAATTAACGTTATTCCTAATAGCGAGGAAAAATTCATTTCGTTTTCTAAATCTATTTCGAATAAATTTTCAGTCCGATTTTTGGATAGTTATCGCTTTATGGCCAGTAGTCTTGACAAATTAACAAATAACCTTGCCCGTTCTGACAAGTCTAAGTTCCGTTCTGTGTTGAGTGCATATGGGGCGGACGATATAGATTTGGTGACTCGTAAAGGTGTTTACTGCTATGAGTATACAGACTCATGGGAGAAGCTTGAAGAACTCTGTCTACCACCGATAGAGCAGTTCTATAGGTAAAATATAATAACTATATATAAACTAATAATAAATAATTTTTAACCAAATCATTTTTTATAGTTCACTAACCGAAAGTAATATTTCACAAAATGACTACGACCACGCGGTAAAGGTTTTTAACCACTTCAAATTTTAAACTTTAGGGGACTATAGTTTATGGTTAGTAATATATATATTTATTTTAACAAAGTTTCTTCTTGCTGGTTTGTGTAGTTCGTTGGCGATTTCCCGTTTAGACATAGGGAATTCGTTTTATTAATTTATACTCGAGTAGTTCTTGCCAAATTAATGTGATTTCATTCGATACACCCGTATTACCTGCTGCTTGTGAAGCTAATAGTAATTTTAGACGTTCACACAATTCGTTTGGATCTTTCCAAAATATAAGCTCTTTTTTATCGTTTTTTTCTTAATGTTAAAGTAAGACCGTCTCCTTTGAGGAATAAGCCTACAATGAGATTATATTTATTCCCACCTTTTCGAATATGCGTTTTGTTTTTGTTTAAGTGAACATTTGATTTTAATAACATA
Source organism: Adelges cooleyi (assembly GCF_023614345.1). Lineage (NCBI taxonomy): Eukaryota > Metazoa > Arthropoda > Insecta > Hemiptera > Adelgidae > Adelges > Adelges cooleyi. The sequence continues at coordinate 3,354,019 of NW_026095978.1, forward strand.
TCTTTATAGTTCACCAAATCGGACTCAGTATAGTTGACTGGGTTTTTTGAAAAAATTAACTGAATGATACCCATGGTTAATGGGTATGACGTGTTATCTAAATAAACTACATTTTCTTTAGCCTCGAACACTAACGCACACCCCCCAAGAGTAATTTGCCCAGTTTTTTATCGTGTTTAGGTCCATAAAGTTTATCCAAATTATTAGACTCTAACAATGTTTTTATGCGCGTGTTAATAAAGTCTTCTAAATCGGCCACATCATGGCTTTGATCTTGTGTCTGTACGGCAATATCTGTACTCGTTTGTACAGATTCATTTACCGGTTTTTCTTTTGATTTATTTTTAGTTAATTTTATATCCGTTAGTTTTTGGAGAGGTTCAATTATAGGATTTAGATTTTGTCTTATGGCATGTTCGGTTTTCGCGTTATTTTGTTTAAGATCTTTAAATTTTTGTTTAATATTTTCTCTAGCTTGTATTAATTCCTTCATTAATGTGTAACTTTCCTCCGTCATGTTTGATCGATAAATGACTAAATCGCTATGTGAGTTAGACTCTATATAGTAACAAACGTGTCGAAATTGAGCCTATAACGGCCGTTATCTCTCTCATCGTCTTTGCTAATAACTATAAAATTATATTTTTCACGATTCCAACAGGTAGTACAAAACTCGTTAAATTGGTTATAGGACATATCAGAAGCTACATGATCATTGTAAATATGTTTTAAGTTGGTCTGATCCATTTTGAACACCACAAGAAAGTTTGCGTTATCGCGTAGAGTTCTTTTATCTAAATATGAATAACTTTGTGCACAATATAATAAATCCAAATTATTATGCCGATCACGAGCAAAATATGCACGTATAACACCTTGACTTTCTGTTAAAACGTCATCGAAAATAAATGTGCTTTCGGGTAAAGCTTTCTCAGGTGGAATTACAGTATCACTTTCGTTGAAAGTAAACATCTTCATACCATCAATACCAGATATAATATCCTTTAACATTTTATATTTCGGTTGATCTACAGTTTTCGAGTATAAATAAATGTTTTGAAACTTAATCCCATTAATGTTAGTAAGTAAAGAGTACACGCAGTTGGTTTTCCCTCCTCCACTAGGGGCTAAAATTAAGGCGCGGATTGAATGTGGTAGTAAATAGCCATTTTTAGACTTAGTCTGATACATCTGCGGAGGATCCGCGTTTAAAACTGAAAGTTTAGTATCTTGTGGTAAAAATATCATAACGGTATAAATATATCTGATTAAAAACGTTAGGGATCATATGATGTCTACACGTCGAAAGAACAACACCAACAAAGGTGGTGGTATACTAAACACTGCTATAAATAATCTTCCATTTGAGTTACATTTACCAGGATATAGGTAGTTAAAAATTAGTCATAAAAATAATGATTAAAACTAATATTTTTTTTTTTGAAAAAAATTAGATTCGCAGGTCCCGGGACTAAATTAAAAAAACGGCTTGCACGAGGTGATAGAGGCGTGAATAAATTGGATGATCTATGTCGAGATCATGACATTGCATACGATAAATCTAACTCTCTGAATGATAGACACGAGGCTGATAGATTATTAGAGGATAATGCATGGGAACTAGTTAAATCTAAAGACTTAAAGAACTTAAAGAAAAAGCCGCTTCTTGGTGAGTAACTACTGCTATAAAAGCTAAACGAAAGTTAGGTATGGGGGTTCAATTTAAGCAGGTTGTATCCGCAGCAAAACAAGCTGTTAAAAAGAGTACAGAGAAAAATAAGACTAAACTGGCTAAAATCGCTATGGTAGCAGCTAAAAAGGTTGTGGGTAAAAATAAAAAAAATAAAGCAGTACCCCGAATAATAGCTATTCCTCAATCTGGAGGGTTTTTACCCATTTTACCCCTGATTGCTGGTTTAACTGCAGTTGGATCTTTAGCTTCTGGAGCGAGTAATATTGTTAAAACTATTAATGATTTAAGGGCTTCTAAGAATACACCTGTCAAGTTGGGTAAAGGTTTGTTTTTAACACCCTGTGGTCAAGGAAAATATAAGTTAGGAAAAGGTTTATTTTTAGCACCTAAATTATCAGGAAAAGGAGTAAAAAAACCTAAAAGTAATAAACGAGGAAGTAAATCAAAAAACTAATATCAGAGCTACCCAAACGTGCGTTATTTGATTTTGAAATTAATAACTGTGCGCGTCTTCTAAAAATACCCCATTACAGGGGAACCTGTTGTAGAGACACGTTGCCTGTTCATACAAGAAGCCAAGAAGCTTTTGTTATTAATTTATCACGGATGGTTGACGCAGGTATTCACTGGGTGGCTCTTAAGAAGAACTTTAACCACGCTTATTACTACGATAGCTTTGGCTTAGAACCACCGCTTGAAGTTCAGAAATATTTAAAAGGTTGTAAAATCATATACAACTGTGAAAAACAGCAGCAATATAATACATATAATTGCGGACATTTGTGTTTAAAATTTTTATCGCAACCATGACAACACTAACACTAAATAGTAATTCTTCTGAATTAACGTGTGAATTTTTTCCTCCGTTAGAAGTTGTTAATAATTCAGAATTATGTCTTTTAAGTCTTCAGACAAACAACTCTATACCAAACATCAAATCTGGGTGTAACCGTATTGGTGTTATACGTGAAAATGACGGTGATGCAGTTACTAATCTACAGTTAATAACCATACCTACAGGTTCTTATGAAATAGTAAGTCTAGAAGCAACTATTAAATCACTTTTATCAGATATAGTCACATATTTTGAATTAAAAGCTAACAATGTTACTTTAAAGTGTGAAATGAAATGCAGTCATAAAATTGATTTTTCTATGACAGACAGCATTGGAGGATTATTAGGTTTTGATACTGGAATAGTATATAAGCCTGATGTAAAACATGTGTCTCAATTTATTGTTAACCAAAACATTCACAGAAAAAACATATTATATATAGTTTAGACTATACATTGATTATTTGAACGTGCTCAGCATACGATTTTTTGCTCACAAAATTAATAAATCATTCTATATTATGTACAGGATGAAATTCGCTAAAAAAAAAAAATGATTAATTTACAATACTTTAGTATATTATACTATTGATTACCCAATATATGTCGGTGTCAAAAGAAATACAAAACAAATGTATAGGGTATCATTTAATAAAATAAATTCAGCAATTTATATCGAGTTGAATACTACATTGTTTATTTGTATGTGATCAGTATAAGATTTTTTGCTCACAAAATTAATAAATCATTCTATAATATATACAGGATAAAATTCGCTAGTTAAAATGTTAGATAACTTTAGTATATTATAACATCGATTACCCAATATATGTCGGCGTCAAAAGAATTGCAAAACAAATATACAGGGTATCATTTAATAAAATGAATATAACTTAATACACAGTATTTATATATTATAATTTGCAATATCCTATAGATTTGGCGGTGTCAAACGATTTAGAAAAAAATGAAAATGTGTAGATTATGCAAAATTTATCAAGATGGATCTAACTTCAGTTCAGTTAATTTTGATGAGTTTAGCTTAAAATAAGTTATAAATAGGGGTTAGATCTAGTATTTTGCTCATTCGATTTCCGAATTTTAATTTTGTTACAATACTAATTGACCGACAACGATTTTTTTCAACACTGTTCGAGTGAATACTTTAAAATTTTTTCAAGTTTTAAATTAAAGTAAGTGAAAAATTATTTACATAAAAATAATCAATTAGAAAATAAAAATTATTAAATAATAATAAATTTTGTTTTTATTTATATCAATAGAAATCTACAGCAGTTCAAATCTAGTTTGATTGCGATTTCCAGGGTTGATTCAATCATCAATTTACATATCTCTCTAAAAAAAAAAGGTATGTATATTATTATTTATTTTATTTGATAATAATAGTATAACATTTAAAAAAAATTAAAATTTAGAATAGATCAAATATCATTATATTTTACAATTTAACAAAATAATAATAAATAATAATAATAATTATTATTATTATAAATTTAGAATAGATCAAATATCATTGTATTTTACAATTTTACAAATACTAATAAATAATTATTCAGTTATAAAAAAAAAAAATAGTGTATACATTAGATGAGTTATTATTTTTGATTCCAAGAAAAATTAATTATACAATATTTTTTAAAAATTAATTACGATTAGCATAAATATAATTAATTTTTTACTATAAAAATTGATATACTATATAGAATTTGTTTTGTTTATTAGAAATTTTAAAATTTCTATTAGAAAAAATATGATTTTATTTTAACTATAAATTTTACAGTTATGAAAAAAAAATAGTGTATATATTAGTTGAGTTATTAATTTTGATTCCAAGAAAAAAATTATTAATAGAAAATTTTTAAAAATTAATTAGGACTAGCGTAAATTAATTAATTTTTTACTATAAAAATTGATATTTTATAGAATTTGTTTTTTTTTTTGTTTCAAGAGAAAAACTGCACATTCTCCAATTACAGTTCCACAGTGGATTAATAAAAAATAGCGTATGTACATATTATAATTTTTTAAAATTTTGTTTTTTAAAATGTGTTGTCCAAGGGTAGATGCTACTCAAATTCTTGTAAACTATTTAGCTTCCTTCGAATGTACAACGTTCGAACAAATAATAATAATTATAGATAATTTTGACCATGATTATGAAATTGAAGAAAATAGTATTGCTACTAATCTAATTTACACTACCGATACCGCAAAACTGAATTTTATTAGGAATAATTATAGATTTTTTTTAAAAAATACAATGACGGAACCGGATATTATTAACATTTTTGGAGAAAAAAATATTCTGGTTTTTAATTTTATAAATATTAAATATGAAAGTGAGGAAGATGACATGACCGTCTGTAGCGAGGCATGTCAAGATGTAGTAAAATATCAAAATCCTAGAAATCATAATCCAATTGCATGTAAAATAGTACAAGCTTGTAGGGTAGTAATAAATAAATCATTAATGTATTACATAATTAATGTAAACCCAGCCCATATATCATGTGGAACGTGTAAAAAACAGTTATTCTCGTGGAGTGTAGAAACCTAAAAAAAAATAAGAATAATAGGAAGACCTTGAACAACAAGGCATGTCCGTTTTTAAATTTTTTTTTTTAGGTTTCTTCACTCCACGAGAATAATTGTTTTTTCTTGGGGCAACAACAAGGCATGTACTCTTTTTATTTTTTTTTTAGAATTTAAAACGTTTTTAAACTCAAACATTTTTTTTCTTCAAAATATTCTAAAAAATTTTTTTTCAAAACGGTTTAAATTCTACAAAAATTTAAAAAAAAAGGATATGTCTTGTTGTTGCCCCAAGGTCTTCAATTACTACCATACAAGATTGTACTATATAATGTGTATATATGTATATATTGTAATTAATTACTAAAAAAAAAACTGATTTTCAATTAAAAAATGAATTAGATTGTACTATGATATTTCTATGTATCTATATCCTAACATATATATCTAACCTAACCTAACTTATTCCTAATTTCATCAGAGAACTAATACAATTATAATTGTATCGACGAAAAAAAAAAAAAAAACAAATGATGTGTTAACCATAACTATTCTACAATTAAAAAATAATTAAAATTTGATTCAAAATACGGTAAGTTATATGTTATAGTAATCAAACAAACAAATTATTATTAAGTGAAACATAATATCACTTAGTAAAAAATGGTATTCATAAATATTTTATCTCTTTTGTTTATAAGAAATATAAATAATCTTTTTATCATAGTAAGATATGTATACATTTCAAAAAACTTTTTTAAAATATTATGGTATTAAAGTTTACTTAAAAATGAAAAATCATATATGTAATTATATATATTAAAACCAAATATAAAGTAAAGAAAGAGTTTGAAATTTAAATAGCTAAAAAGTAAAAAATGAATTTTATAACAAAAATTGTTATTATTAAAAAGTGACTTTGATGGGTTTTTCCCTGTACCCTTCAATTTTACATATAATTTTTTTTAGTAAGTACCGTTTTTTGTTGTTTTCTGAAGTCCATGCACAAACATATTCTTTTCATTATATTTGATCGGTGTTTTCATCATTGGATAAATTTCCAACACATCTACTACAATTAAAAAAAAATTATATCAAAATAATAATTATAATATACAAATTGAAAGAAATCAAATTTTACCACATTAGGTGAACAACAGGTTCTTTATCAGTTCCGAGAATGAAGTAACTGAAGATGTTTCGAGTTGATGATTCATGCAAACTTACACCAACTCCAAGGCCGTGAAATTCTAAAAAAAAAAAAAAAAAATTTATAGATTTTTAGATTAATGATCTTTTGTTTAATACTTGGTACAAACGACTTAATTAAAAAATTATCATTTTTGACATAATACTTTGATCTTATTACATTTTTTTTGATATAATAGTAAGTTGTATTGATAACGGTTATCTCCTAAAATAATCTGATAAAGTAGTAGAATGTTTTAATAGTTGATTAGTGGTTTGGTACAACACGCGAATGTTCACTTATAATAATCTACTGTTTCTGACTTAATATGTCGTTTGTACCAAGCATCAAAGAATTTTTATATTTAAAAAAAACTTACTTTGTTTCACTGTGGACTTCAATTTTTATTTGCTTATACTGATAATCTAACAGAGTAGCACACATTAGGTTATGAGTCGAACATATACTAATTTCATTAAAAAATATAGACAACATCGCGGAGGGAAAAAGAACAATTTGTAATCCATTTCACATACACACTAACATTTTTAGAACTAACAATAATCTTCGATTGTAATACAATATAGCATGCATACGTATACATTATACTGTCAAGGCTAACATAAAAAAAAAATATATATATGTATACAAACAAAATCCGACAACACACGAGGGCTGACGCCGAGACGTAGCGGTCTAATCATTCTGTTGTCGCCTGTGATTATTTTTTGATCAACAGCGCATAAGTTTAATAATAATGATAACATAAAATTGAATACAACCATATTATGATATACGTGAATTTCATTCTTATCGCCACACTCAGTTTCACTCTTCTCTTTTGATAAAAACACACATGCGCGCGCGCACGGTTTCAATGCATGTTATTATGTATATTTACTATTATTGTGAAACAAGTTCTAAATTAAATATACAATGTATAAAACAAAATTTAATATTACTTACATTCTGTCAATGGCCCAATATTATTATTATTATTTGTAATATGTGATGAATACATACTATACTTCTCACTGATAACTGATTCGGATATCACACATAACGCTTAACACACACACACACACACGGTTCACTTTTTCATCAGTTTTAATCAAATATATATTATATATACATATGAATACTATACTCTGCGCCATGAGAGAAGTAACCCGTTGCTCGACCGAAACGCGTCCGATTCCGCGCATCGCCACCGATAGGCCACACCCACGGTCGGCGGCGCTGCATATATAGGGTGTATTATAACGTAAACTCGATACAGGGTGTCACAAGTCATAAGACTCACGTCTTACGTCTTTGAACCACGCGCTTGCGTTTACTGTTGAATTATTACATTATTATATTATTATTATAATAATAATATAATCATAAATAATATATTATATACTATATAATAAATATTAAATTTATATTTAATTTAAATATTCTTTAGTTTTAATTTATATAATTAAGTTATACACGAAGGTTTGGGATGCGTCATTTCTTTGCCTGTACACCAAAAGTCGGGACGCGGCTTTCCTTTGCCTGTACACAAAAACCTCTGACCTCAATTGACCTGGTTGTAAAAATATGTTATAATAATAACATATTATATTATTATAATAAATAAAATAATAATATAATAAATTATAATAAATAATATACTCTATATACAATCACTCTGTATATCGTCTGTTTCGCGCTGTATGCACGCCTCAGCGCGACACCGAATGGCACAAAGTGGGGGAAATGGGGCCTTGGGACAGTCGCGGCCGTCAGTCGTGATGCGCGAAACGGGTTACTTCTCTCATGGCGCAGAGTATAGAATTATATTTTTCAATACTATATTATATCTCTTAAATTAAATAAGTAAGCAACCCAATATACATGTTGTATATGTAGTAATTAAATATACTTAAGGCAATTGATAAATAAAAAATAAAACAAATAAAAATAATTATATTACCTTTAATTAAAATAAGTAAGCATTGGATACATGTAGTATGTGTAGTATTTAAATATACTTAAGGCGATTGATAAATACAAAATAAAATATAAATTAATAATAATATACTTGTCCTTGCATCAGTCATGTCTACTACTATTTTAGTACACCGATAAATTCATTTAAATGGATTTAGGTTTTCTTCATCACAATGATAATTATATTACTTTTAAAGGACATTGTATAGTTGTTATCTGTTATGGATTTTATTTTTAAGATTAATTCTGTATAATTATATCTATTTGTTATATATAATATGTGTTTTTATGTTTTTGTTTTAAGATCAATGGATAAATTATTACAAAAAATTAACAACCAAAAAACTGGGAAAATATATTTGTAAATGTCAGATTTACAAGTTGAAAAGGTTTATGTTGTTGAAAGTTTATCTTCTATTGTCACCCGATACGGAAAGGCACTTTTGGCAACACTCGATAATGATTCGGAGCAACTAATTTTACCAAGACTAAAAATGACTGATCAGGAATGCGAACTATACAATCTCAGTGAAGAAAAGTTTAAATTAATATATCATGGGAAAACGGGAAACGCTTATAATTATGATATACAATAATATTATATAACAAATAATTATTGTATCACAATATTTTACAAAATTAAAAATTTGTTTAAATTTAGAATAGATCAAATATCATTGTATTTTACAATTTAACAAAATAATAATAAATAATTATTACTATAAACGTATACACGGAGATTTGTTTAGTTATTATATAAATAGATACAATTATAAGTTGTTTATGGGAAATACAAATGTAGTGAATATATTATTGGTATAATATTGATATCCTTGTGGTTAGGGAGAAAGAATACTACCAAGGTCTTCGCTCATGTCGTAAAAGGTGACTAACGCGACGTAGAGCCCCTTTCGACAAGTGGCATTCTGACAGGTCACTTCTTCTTGTGACACGCCTTCTCAGGCCCGCAATTAGCACCCAGTGCTACTAGTAGGTCCGCAGTCGTAGGGGATCCCCTTCGGGGCTAACCACAATATTGAATATATTAAATGAGTTTGCAAATTATCTTACTCTTGGATACACATATAAAATCGAAATAAAATAATGGTATTATAACATGTATACATCAGTTATTTATTGTTTGTTACAGTTGATTTGGAAAATGAGTGAAATGACGTTTCTATGTGGATGTGGCATTTTATTTAGATCTAAAAATGAATTAGATCAACACTGTTTATTCTTGGATAACCACAGACCATCTGTGATTACTACAACCGAAACTGATTCTTTAAAACGGTCTAACGCAGACGATGGATTTATGAATAGAAATTAGGAAAAAAATACTAAGATGATATGTATGCAAGTCCAAGGCAATGGTTTTGTACAATTGCAGTCTGCACTTAATTCTCACGTTCAGACATTCTTTTACAAAAACCAATCAGATATTGAAGGAATAACTGAATTTATTATCGACATTTGTGATGAAATCATTGAACTATTGCAAAATTCTACATCAAACGGTCTTGTAAAATTCAACGTTGTCCTACATGCTACATATTTTCATCAAACGACAGGTCAATCAAAGAATGTTGGATTTAAAACTACTAATAAAAAGATTGATCAAGGAACAGATTACGTGGAGTTATTGGAAAAAATTATACAAAAATTGGAATTCGAACGAGAAACACTTGACATTAAAGGCTCAGGATGGACACTGCTTTTGCTCGATGGCTTATTAATTCGTATTCACAAATATTCACCACTATCAGGAAGCTCTTTTATAGATCTGCCAAAATGTGTAAAAATAAAAAAGCTATTAATAATGTGAAAAATTCAGATAATATGTGTTTTAAGTGGGCAATCTTAAGTAAATATATGACCGGATGTCGCAGAGAAGTTTGGAATCCTCGTTATATTGAGTTAGACCGAGAAAAAAATATTAACTTTTCGGGTATAGATTTTCCCACGCCTATATCTCAAATAAATAAATTTGAACGAAATAACCCTACATTATCAGTTAATGTGTTTGCACTGGATGATAAAAACTATGTTTACCCACTGCGAATCACGAAGAAACGGACAAACATGATTGAACATATTGATTTGTTGCTGATAACTTCAGCCGACAGTAACAATCATTACTGTTTTATATCTAATTTTTCTCGTCTTGTCAGTAAACAAAGGACAAACCATCAACATCAAGACTACTATTGTAAAAGATGTTTAAAGTCGTTTCATGATGCACCACTCTTAACTCAGCCTTGGGGTGCGATGGGTCTGGATGAACACTAAAAAAAATGTGAAAAGTTCAAAGAAGCCAGGGTTGTACTTCCGGAACCGGGATCGGAAAAGGATATTTTAAAATTCAATAACATCCGCAGAGAAGAACCAATACCATTAATAGTGTATGCAGATATGGAATGTTTGTTGAAACCGGTCAATAAACAAATAACAAATAGTTCATGTATACAGAACGAACATATCCCTATAAGCTACTGCTTCTACGTTCGTCCAGACCCAAACATACTACCCGACAACATATGTGACGTCTTACCAAAAGCTCCAGTGTTGTACCGTGGTCCGGATGCGGCAAAACATCTTGTCAACGCTTTAGTGACTTCGGGCCGACAAGTATTGGACATATTGAAAACAAATATTGATATGTATCAATTAACTGTATCTGAACAAGACAAGTTCGATAAAACATCCCGGTGTGAATCTTGCTTGGTGCCGTTTGGAGATAAATGTGTAAAAGTACGTGATCACAACCACTGGACGGGAAAGTTTAGGGCCGTTTTATGCAACAAGTGCAATTTACAAAAACGGTTTCCAACTTTCATGCCGGTCGTTTTTCACGGGCTATCGAATTATGATATTTCTTAATACAAGAGTTAGCCTACGACACCGAAGACATTACTATTATACCTCAGTCTGAAGAAAAGTACATTTCGTTCAGCAAAACCATTGGAGACCGATTTCAACTTCGATTCATCGATTCGTATCGTTTCCAACAGGCAAGTCTGTCGAAATTGGCTCAGACACTCACCCGGGATGACTTTATTGAGACAGAAAAAGTTTTCAAACAACACACGGACCTGACCACGAGAAAATCAGTGTTCCCGTACGAGTATATTGATTGTGTTGAAAAGCTCGACGAGACAAAACTGCCCGATATTAGTGCATTCTACAGCAGTCTAACAAACTGCACAATATCAGAGGCAGATTATGAACATGCTAAGAAAATGTGGCACACGTTCCAATGTAAAACCGTTGGTGACTATAGCGACAATTACCTACTAGTCGATGTGATGGTAAAACACATTTTTTTTTCAAAAATTTTTTTTCATTTTTATTTACTTACGAGTTTATTAATTAGGTATTAGTGGACGTGTTTGAAAAGTTCCGGGTGGAGTGTTTGAAAAATTACGCTCTTGATCCCGCTCACTATTACTCATGCCCTGGTAAAGTAACATATTTGTATTAATTGAAAAAAAATTAAAATTAACTTTCACATAGGTTTATCGTTTGATGCAATGTTGAGGTACACCGGTGTAAAACTCGAACTTATAACAGACCATGACATGTTATTAATGTTTCAACTTGGCATTCGTGGGGGATTGACTTTGGTCGTACAAAGGCACGCTCGAGCTAATCACCCCGATGTCGATGGATATGATACATCAAAACCAAACACATATTTACAGTATTTAGACGCTACAAATTTATATGGATCAGGTGTGAAGTATAAATAAATATATAAATTGCATGTATCTAATGTAATTTATTATGATTAGCAATGATGGAACCGATGCCATGTGGGGAGTTTGAATGGTCAAACGTGGAACTGGATAAAATCTTGGACACGAAAGATGATAGCGATTATGGTTACCTTGTTGAGGTTGACGTTGATTACCCAAGTCATTTACATGATCTACACAATGACTTGCCATTTTTACCAATCAACGAACGTCCACCACTGATGGGGTCCAAATACAACAAGTTGATGACCACACTCAACCCAAAAGACAAATACATTGTTCACTACCGGGCCCTCAAGCAAGCTGTGGATCATGGACTGATAGTGACCAAATTACACAGAGTAATTAAATTCAAACAATCTAGATGGTTGGCTCCATACATTGAATTAAACACAGAGTTGCGGAAAAAGGCAACAACTACTTTTGGACGAACGGTGCCAAAGTTGATGAACAATTCTTGCTATGGTATAATAATAATAATAATAATAATAATAATAATAATATTAGAGATAATTGAAGTAATACAAATGTTGTTATTAATGTACAGGAAAGACTTTGGAAAACGTGCGAAACCACCAGGTAATACATTTGGTCAGCTGTCCGGAGAAACTATCCAAACTGGTAGCCAAGCCGTCATTCAAAGACACAACAGTATTTAATGAAAAGCTCATCGCCGTACATATGTACAAGGAAAAAATAAATGTTTTCAAACCAATATACATTGGGCAGACAGTGTTGGACGTCAGCAAGTGTATCATGTATCGTTTTCACTACGATGTCATGTTACCAATGTACGGGGATAAGCTTTCATTAACTTATATGGATACTGATAGCTTCATTTATGCAATAGAAACTTTGAACTTTCATCAAGATCTTAAAAAACACCTGCTTCAGTTTTTCGACACGTCTAACTACCCAAAGGACCATACATGTTACACAGACGTGCGAAAAAAGGTTCCGGGCACGTTCACCGATGAAGCTGGCGGATTACATATGCAAGAAATTGTGGCCCTCTTGCCAAAAGTTTATGCATACGTCTTAGCCAAACAGTATGAACTATCATCAGGCTCCACCACCACTACCTCCACCACCACAACCACAACAACCACCAGCTGTCCCGTCAAGAGATTAAAAGAAATAAAAAAACTTATGGGTGTGACATCTGGTGTTGTTGCTACACAAATTAACATGTCTGACTATTTACATTGTCTGAAGACCCAATTATCGCAATCACATACAGTTTCAATGATTCGTTCAAAATTGCACAAAGTTGTCACCATGAATACTATTAAAATATCTCTTACAAATTCATATGACAAAAGGGCACTGGTCGGTGGATCCGAAGAGTATCCCAATGTCTTTATAAAGGCTTGGGGACATTATTCACTCAAGGATATCAACAGTGAACTCATCGTTGAATAATAAAAAATAAATATTAATTTTTTTTGTATAACCTATATATTACCATTTTGTAAAAAATTATTTGTAAATACAACGTTGAATAATAAAAAATAAATATTATTATTTTTTTGTATAATCTATATATTACCATTTTGTAAAAAATAATTTGTAAATACATATTATTTTTTTGTATAATCTATATATTACCATTTTGTAAAAAATAATTTGTAAATACATGTATAAAAAAATCATCAACAACGATAAAGTTGATAGTATATAATCTGTATAATATAATAATAATGAAAATAAAACATTTAACAAAAAATGAAAATACTAGTTTTTATTATTCACAAACAAGTCAATCATGAGTAATCTGTAAGCCAATTTTTTAAACAAAACACTTTGTATAAACTGCATGCACTGTAGTTGTTCATGTGTCGAATGCAGCAAGGTTCTGAACTGAGGTATAGATCTTTCAACGGTGGACAACCCAAATCTTCCATTTCGACAACATGTTGTCCAGGTAAGTACTGTTCGATTACTTCTTTTTTCTGTCCTCCCTTCACATAGATGACTTCGCTGCGCAACAATTTCATTATTTTTGGCAGCTCGGTGTACTCTACATCACCACAAGCCGTGTCCATTCCGTGGTGGTACAACTGCAGCCAACGGTTTGTCTTTGCATCACTGACAGCTGTGGTGGGGTGTTTAAACATCCAATGACTAACCGATGTAGAGTCCATGGCCACGACAGACATCTCCTTGACCACAAACGATTGCTTGGGGTTGGCTACGGCCACCACTCCTTGTATGTCCACAATCATTGCGGATAAATATCTGCTTTCGGTATCCATGAGTTGTGTTCCGCACCGAATCCCAGCCACTTTACAAAACACTGGTTACCACGCTTGCGCAATACTCGTTCGACTAAGTACGAGTCTGGATAATGGGTCCGTTGTAGCTCTTCAGTGTAGAATTTACCCGAAATCGGGTTCCCTTGATAGTCTTCCAGATGGTATGTTGGCGGGACTGTACACGATACTTTTACCACAGTAAACAGTTCACTACTCCAGCTGGGAAAATAACCCTTGTCAAACAAAGACTTAAATTTACTGATCCTCACAACGTCCCCTAACTTGTATCTGATCGGTAAATTATCGGATATTTTGCGTAACTTTAACTGAACACTACCAGGGTTTTCCACAGCCTGAGCTGGTGTCATGCCAATGGTCCGGTGTCTGTGATTGTTGTTGTATTCGAATACTAATGTGGGCAGTCTCGCAATCCACTTGTACGATCCATGTGCAGTGAAACCACGCCACATTAATATTTTCAACGTACGGTTGAAGCGCTCGACGAGACATGCTTTCATAGTTGAATATGTTGAGTAGTGCTTTATGCTGTACTGACGCATAAGTTCTTGAAAAGTAGCATTGTAGAACTCTTTGCCAAAATCGGTTTGTAAAAAGTTCGGTTGTCGTCCCTGTGTCAGTATGCTACGCATGGCTGCAGTGACTTTTACAGCTGTCTTGTCCCGCACCGGCACGGCCCATGCATACTTTGAAAACCCATCGATACACGTGAGGATGTACCGGTACCGTCGGTCTGGGTGTGCACCCATTTCCACGAGATCGGCATGCCACAAGTCATCGAGTCCTTTGATGTTGATTCGCTGCCGTGTGTACACCCTCCGGGCCTGTCGATGCAGCTCGGTCGCAATCTTCAATTTCATATCGACCACCATCCTTAGGTCGTCGGTATTGTCAATAGTGACTGAGGTATTCCATCAATATACCCGGCTTCGGCGAGTTCTTCAAGTATAGATACAATCTCGGATGACACTCCAGTGTTGCCAGCCAATCGGGCAGCCATGAGTAGTCTTAACCGATCTATGAGTTCATTAGGATTATCCCAAAACAAATACTCTTTGTGCACGGCAGCGTTCGGGTTAAGTCTCAATTCCAGACCGGTGCCTACGTGAAACATTGGTTCAATAATATGTTTATACTTGTAATTCTTGCTGCCCTTTTTCAACGTCTTGTTCTTGTTCAAATGCACACCGGTTTCTGATAAAATTTGTTTGTATACGATCACATCGCTTTGGTTGTACACACCGGGTTTTTTTGGAACACAACAGTTCAACCAGACCAATTGACAATGGATATTCCGTTCCGTTTAGACTGATTGTAGTATCGGTAATTTTCACACTGCCCATCACTAAAGTGTTGTTTGTCAGTGTCGGACCGTACTGTTTGTCTCTGTTTGATTTTGACAGCCATTGTGCAATGTGACCACTCCAGTGCATCCCCCCATTGTTTTGATCCACATCATGACCGTCGGTCAATTTCGATTGCTGTTGCTGCTGCTGCTGTTGCTGCTGATGTACAGATGAGAATTTATCCAACGGTTCGATAATCGGAGCGAATTTTCTCTTGACCCTTGCTTGAGTTTCGGCTTCACCGCGGCGCAGTGCCAGATATTTGATTTTAACGTTTTCCCGGGCTTCGGCCAAACGGACGAGCATCGCTTGTTTTTGCTGTTTACTGTCGTCACCACCATTACCACCATTGTCTTTGTTCTCCATTGTTTATATGTCAACATACGTCTGTGTACTGGCCGAACAGCAATTATATAGTAACGAACGTGTCGAATTTGTATCTGTACCGCCCGTTGTCCCGCTTAGAGTCTAAACATATCACTGCAAATCCATAGCGATCGCGATGCCAACACTGTTGACAAAAATCTTTGAACTGATTGTATTTCATGTCACAGCTGACGTACTCGTCGTAAGCATGACGTAAATTCACGTCATCTTGACGGAACAAAAGGATAAGGTTTGCATTGTCCCGGAGAACTTGTTTTTGGATTTTGGACAGGGTTTGAGCGAGGAAAAACACGTCGACTCGCTTGTGTCGACCTCGGGCAAAGTAATAACAAATCACATTTTGTTTTTGAGTCAGTACGTCGTCAAACACAAAGACGCTGTTTGGACGAACTTTGTCCACTGAAGGCACTGCTTCGGCATCTTGATAGGTAAACACTCGCACGCCTTTGACTCCGTTCAGCACGTCCACGAGTAGTTTGTACTTGGACTGATGTAGAGATTTCGAGTAAATGTAAACGTTTTCAAATTTCACACCATTCAAATCGGTCAACAGTACAAACATTAAATTTGTTTTTCACAATTAGACGAGTAGTAGTAATTTGGGGCTTTACCGCCCATTTTTACAAATTGTAGTAAATTAAACTAGAAATGAATAACAACATCTCTTTATATAGTATAATACCTTTTATTAATCATAATAATTATAATATTTTATGATTTATCAATCTGTATAGTATAAAATAAACTTACATAAAGGTTTTTTGTCTCTATTATTCAAAGCTAAATCAATTTTAAATTACATAAATTCTACCTAACACACATGAAAATTATCCTGAAGAACCGAATCCTTTTTCTCCTCTATCAGTTTCATCTAATGACCGAAGTTCCCTGAGTTCTGGATACACAATTTTTTCACATATTAGTTGTGCTACTCAATCTCCACGTTGAAAGATAAAGTCTACATCTGAATGATTGAATAGGAGAATACCAACGTTTCCGCGGTAATCTCGATCAATTACTCCAGCTAGGATTTTTTAAAAAAAAATATATAACATTTTATTTAGTGATTAGATTTTATAAGCATACCTCCAACATCAATAAAATGTTTCCATGCTAATCCTGATCTCGGTGCAATTCGTCCATATGTACCACGTGGTACCACAATTTGTAGATCGGTCTTAATCAATTCTTTTCCATGTGCTACTACAATATATTGGTATGCACTTTTTAGATCGTATCCAGCCGCATGTTGACTTCCTCTAATCGGCGTGTATGCTTTATCGGTTAATTTAGAAAATAAAAGCATCTAAAGTTTTAAACAATCATTCATTCATAATAATCTTTATTTAATTTAACCCTAGCTTCATTTACTAATTTTATCATAGCATCATTCGTTTTTTTGTCTAAACTTTTTTCTAATTTTTTTTTAATTCATCATTCATTAACGTCATATTTATTTTATTTTCCAAACTAGTGATACATTCTTTGAATGAGTTATTTAATTCAGATTTTATTGTTTCTATTGTATTTTTTGAAACATTAGTTATTGATTCATTATGTGTATTTAGTTTTTTTTCTAAACTATCTTTTAAACCAGTCTGAGTTTCTAAGATAGAATTTTTTATACTATTTTCCAAATCAATTAATATCGAATTTAAATATTTACCAACTCCGATATCATTGAAATGATTTATATGATGACCAAAATAATCCATTATTAATTTAAAAATAGAGATCTTAACAGTGACAAGGACTTCTTATATACTAAAACCAAAACAAAAAAAACTATTTTATACGAGTTTACGCACTTCTCGGGTAAATGGCGAATACTCAACTATGCGGTCGTGTATTACATACAATAAGCACTAACACCAGTTAAATTATCATCAGCTTCTATTTCTAAACGTAAGTGAATTGTAGAAGAAATTTCAGAATCGTTTTGTTTACTAACATCTAAAACAATAATTGTAGCATTTGATAAAAACAATTTTGGACTTAGTATCGGATTTCGAAGTCCATTTTCATAATATGATTCTTGAAACGATGTATACATATTATATAATAATGTAAAATCGTTGTGCGTAAAATCTAAATTTAAATTATCATAAGGATAAACATTTGAGTTCAGAAACACTTTAATATTTTTCAACTTAGAATGATCAAATTCGCTTTTGTCTGCAGTTATTGAATTGTTACGATTTTTTTGGAGGCCTACAATGATATAACGAGGTTTTTCCAATTTCGTTAATGTTTTTAAATTCCGTAGTACATTTTTCGTGTTTCCGAGTTCAGGGTAAGTATATGTTTCAAATGATCTAAATGGTATAAACAAATGTTTTTCTTTTTCAACTATTTTCATTAACTTTAAACGCTGGCTATCATCAACACTAACATGAGGAACTTTCCAAACAATATTCTTAATATTCACACTACCTGTAGTTGCATCATCACTTTTTTTAATCAATGCATTTAAATCACTATTTGATCTAGTTAATATGAGTTCTATTCGTGAATTTAATAAAATTTTTCTATAATGCTCAAAAAAGCCTAACCAGTATTTTAGTGGTATACATGCTGTAAAATGACCATTTGTGTCTGATATGGATGAACTATTTTTGAAAGTCCATCCAGCATTTTCATAACAATAATAATTATCTGGTGTACTTGAAAGATATCCTTTGATAGAACTTGTAATACCTAACATTCGTGAACTATCTATCTCGATACCATTTAATTTTAAACGAACTTGTTCAAAAAGAAAAGATAATCCATTATTACCTAGTTTTACTTTATCTTTATCTTTATCTTCAATGTCGCCTTCGATGTATAAAAAGCTTTCATGTAAATATGGGTATACATCAGTTTGTTGTACACATATCCTAATTTCATCATTATTATTAAAAGCTTTAGTATAAGGAATATATGAGTGAAAATCAAAATTAGTTATTTTCGAATCTGACACATAACCCATATCAACTTCCAAAATATCATTTTCAGGCATTTCGATTACTTTTTAATTCAAATCCAAGTTGTCTTAAAATATTTTTATTTTTTGACGTAAGATTTATTTCTGTTTTTCTCCTTGTTGCTCGGTTAGATTTTGTTTTGGGAATGGAAGATTTTTTATGTGACGGTTCCTTTATATCTAATATTTTGTTTTGGAAATTAAAAAATTTCAACCCCATTTTATGAACCGTACCGTCTGATATGAAAAACTGTTGTAATTTTTTCACCTAAATTCTTTAGCGGTCTTTGATCCTGATCAACTAACTTTACCGTTTTATTATTTATTTCATTTGTTATCAATGGATAATATATTAAGTTGCTAGGTGCTTCAACAATTTTTGATCCGTGTACTGCTGTAGGGTAAAACTCATAGACTGAGTGTGAGGGTTTGTTACCATCAAATGATCCTTAAGCAATACTACATAATACTTTTATTGAATTAATCATACTAATATTAACAGTTTTTTGAGATTCGTGTAATTTATTCGGTTCTAATTCCACTTCATCAAATCCTAAAACATGTCTTAAACTATTATCAATAGTGAAATCGATTGTTTCAGAACAGTAAACATATGATTTAAATGTATTGATGTTTGGAAATATGCTAAATACAATATTTGGATGGGTTTTTTTAATCATGTTTTTAATATATTCATTTATTTGACTTAGTTCATAACACCCTGGTTCTATTTCAAGCTTTAAGATTTCTTTATCCGTTTGTTCACTCAGAATGTGTTCATTACTTTTTAAGAAAAAATCGAAAGATTTATTAATATTACTCGTATATGATTCCGTGAAATATTTAGATAAATGTCTTGGATTATGATCAATAGCATTCTTATCTGATTCTAGTGAAGAACTACTGCTTACAGAAACATCGCGTTTATTTATTATTGTATTGTTCTTTATAATTATTCTCAATTTATTATTGCTTTCATTAATATTAGGAAAAGAATTATATGTCTGAAGATTTAATAATGCTATTTCTGAGTCCTCAGCTATAGTTAGTGATGGAAAAAAATTTGTTGATAACTCTGTAGTGTTACCTGATAAACTTATTGTTGTTGATTCATACATTGTAAAAAATCAATACATAAATGACCACAAATAAATGTATTATAATTTTGATATTTTGAGTAATTATATAAAATATTGTACCCTTTAAAACGATTTTGGAGTTCAATTGGTGGTGGTAAATTACCAAAGCTATCAAAATACCATATGTTGTTATATTTTTTAAAGTAAGCTACCCAATGCGATCCTTTTTGACTTATTCCAGCAAGGTTAATAACCGCACATTCGTTTTTAAAAATAGTTTTTGGTAAGCTGTCACGTGAAAATACACCACGGAAATGTGGAATTTTTAATTGTGCAATATGTTTTATAATGTCTTGAGAGGAAAGAGGTCTATTAGGTAGCATAGTAATTAGTTTTTTTTCTTAATATTTCTTCTTTTCTTCACACCTAAACCTGATTTGTCTAAGTATAAACCTTTACCATTACGAACATTCAAATATAAGCCTTTACCAATTTTTTTCGTTTGTCCAGTTTTAGAATCTTTAACAGCTTTATAGATATTTGCTGCACTAGACGCAAGACTACCGAGGGCTGAAAGTCCTGCAAATATTGGTATCAAAGGTATAGCAGAACCCCTTTGATTTGGTACCTTAATTTTTCTAACTTTTTTAGACTTTCTTCGAGATATTCTTTTTCTTACTGCTCCAACTAATTTACCACCTTTTTTAGCTTTGCAACAACCCATACCAATTTTACGTTTAGCTTTCATAATGTTAGTAACGGTGTAGGCTGCAGCTTTTTTCCCGAATGAACTATCTTTTGCTTTCACCCTATCCCACGCTTGAAATTCTAATTTTTTATCAGCTAAATTACGGTTTGTTACGTCTTTATTTTTTAAATACGCTATATCGTGGTCACGACAAGCCTCATCAAGAAGATTTATAGGTTTATCACCTCTAGCCAATCTTTTTTCAAGTTTTGTTCCAGGTCCACAATATTTATAACCTGGTAAATGTGCTTCGAACGGAAGTTTATTTATTAGTGTATTAACGAGACCTTTACCGGTTATACACTTTTGCACTCTTGGCATTTCCTATATATACTAAGTATTTTTTCTTAGTTCACAACTATTATATATACAAAAAAAAATGCGTTTTATAGAACAGAATAGTAAATTAAATATTAAAAATATAGACACAGAAATTTCTAATAAAGCAATCTCAAGACATGGACCTTTACTACCAGATAGTATCCGATGTATTATTGTTGGATCTAGTGGCTCTGGTAAAAGAAATGTAATGTTTAATCTTCTTACACATATAAATGGTTTAAAATTTGAAAACGTTTATTTGTATACAAAAACGCTTAACCAAGAAAAATATATTTTATTGAAACAAATTTTTGATGGTCTAGAAGGAGTGAAGCTGTTTATTTTTACGGAAGCTGAAGAAGTAGTTAAACCACAAATAACGAATCCAAATTCTATTTTTATTTTTGATGATGTGTTGTGTGATACTCAAATACCCATTCAAGATTATTTTAGTATGGGGAGACATTTTGGTGCTAATTCAGTTTTCTTTTTAGTTCAAAGTTATTCTAAAGTTTTAAAACGATTGGTACGCGATAACTGTAATTTATTAGTGGTGTTCAAACAAGACGAACGTAATCTAAGACATATATTTAATGATCATATTTCAACTGATATGGATTATCTAGATTTTCAAAAAATGTGTATTTATTGTTGGGGCTATGAAAAATA
This sequence comes from Adelges cooleyi, assembly GCF_023614345.1. Classification (NCBI taxonomy): domain Eukaryota; kingdom Metazoa; phylum Arthropoda; class Insecta; order Hemiptera; family Adelgidae; genus Adelges; species Adelges cooleyi. Next base: position 3,375,815 of record NW_026095978.1, read on the forward strand.
TGGTTTTCTTGTTATAGATAAAACTAGAAATGTTAATGATGGTCGGTACAGACGTGGTTTTGATGTCTATATAAGCTTAGTGTAAACTGAAATATTTTTTAGTTTGCTAAAATGTCAGAAAACAAAATATTACTTAACAATTTGGTAGAATCAAAAAATAATATTAAGCGGAAAATTATGGAGTTAAAGCGTGGTGTTTTAGATTCTGAATATACATTTAACGAAACATTTAAACCGATTATAGAACCACTTAATATGCTAGTTAATGACAATAAAATGAATAATGTTATTGATGAGGAATTATCTGTTACAACAAATGAGGAAAACGCAGATCCTCAATTATATGAGTTCAACAATTTTATGAAATTACCTCCAAATAGAAGATCATATGATCCATCTTATGGTATGCGTTATGATAATATTGATAATCAACTAAAAATTGGTAATTTACCAGTATTCATTGCCAACAATAAAATTTATGTAGCAGACAAAGACTATGATTGGACCCCAGGTCTATGGTCGTTACTTTGTGAAAAAACCCTAAATTAACTACACATCAGGATTTTAAATCGTATTACAAAATATTAGATGCTACAGAGGTTCACTTAAATGTTAACGGAGGACCTAAATCTAGCCAATCTTATAAATGGACTTTTATTGTTAAGCCATATTATACTGAAAAAATGTTACAATTAAAGACAACAAAAAGAGCGATACTTGATGTCAGTTTTATAGCTTCAAAGGCAGCGGAAGCTGCTCATTCAAAAGATCCAATCACATTTGAAAAACCTACTGACTTAGAAAAGTCAGACGATTTTAAGTCAAAAGAAGGATCTGGTATATTATATAAGAATGTACAACCTAATACACAAATCATTTATTATGATAATCCAAATGAATTAGTGTCTAGGCTTGCTCTTTTAATGGCTTCTAAAGAGGCTGGGAATACAGGTGTAAGTAATGAAATAATATCAATAATTGAAGAACTTCGTGAACGAAAAATTATTGTTTAATTTAAAAAAAAAAAAAAAATAAATAAACATTACCACTCTTCCTCTATACAATTATTTCTACTGTCTTCTAAAAAATATTTTTTTAATGAATTTAAATTTGAATTAAAAAAAAGAAGTGGTATTTTTTTAGAATTAATTATTAATAAATCATATTTTTTAGTTATAGTATCCACCCATTCATCTATCTCTTCCCAGCTTAATTTTTCTTCTTCTTCTTCTTCTTCTTCTTCATCCTCTTTTTGATTCAATAAATCTTTTCTTTACCTATAATATTTTAATATATGGTTTAAAAATAGAAGATGTTTTACATTTTTTTATATTACCAATAATCAATTCGTTCATCTTCTTCAACATCATCCTCATCTTCTATCTTCAACTCCTTAAAATAGTCTCTAATCAGTTCAATTTTCTCTTTATGTTTTAAATGGTCCGGGATCCAAGGAACATAGTCGCAACATGTTATCATTTCCAAGTTATAATTAGAAATAGTTTGGTTTATAAATTGTTGGTTGTTGATACAAATCATTATGAACTGTAAAATAATGTAATAAAAATTAAGGTGATAGAAAAAAAATTATTTCAACTAGTTTACATATTAATCTATTATGACTTCTTTAAGAGATATAGCCAACGAATTACATAGACCAGCTAGAAAAATATTTCCAAGACGTAAAGTTATTACAAGGTTCATGGATGAACTTTGGCAAATTGATTTAATGGATATGCAGGCGCATTCGAGGAAAAATAGTGGTTTCAAATATATTTTAGTTGTTATTGATACGTTTACTAAATACGTATGGTTAGAACCTTTAAAAAATAAATCAGCAATTACTATAAAAGATGCGATGATGAAAATATTAAAAACTCATCAGCCTAAATTTATTCAATCGGATTTTGGATTAGAATTTCATAATGAGAAATTTCAAAATATTATGAAAAAATATAACATTAAACATTATTCAACTTATAGTAGTATCAAGGCGGGGATGGTAGAACGAGTGATTAGAACTTTAAAAAATTATATTTATACAAATTTTACAGCTCAAGGCAGTTGGGACTGGATAAAAGCATTACCAAAACTAGTAAACAGATATAATAATAGTAGACACAGAACAATTAGTTGTACTCCACAAGAAGCCAGATTAACTCCTCATTCTGTTACACATAAAAGTTATTCTAGCAAAAGTTTAGAGAAAAAACCAAAATTTAAGTTAAATGAAAAGGTTAGAATATCAAAATATAAACACATTTTTAATAAATCTTACACGCCAAGTTGGACTACAGAAATTTTTACTATTAGCAACATTTTAGATACTAATCCTATAACCTACAAATTGTCTGATGAGAAAGGTGAGCTAATTTTAGGATGTTTTTATGAGCAAGAAATTAAAAAGACTAATTACCCTGATACATATCTTATAGAACGTGTCTTGAAAAGATCAAAAGGAAAAATGTATGTAAAGTATTTAGGACTAGATTCATCTCATAACTCATGGGTGAAAACAGAAAATATTGTAAAATAACTTTTATTTAAAAAAAAAAATACAATTTCTTTATATTAAATTATTAAAAATAGTAACTTAGTTATATATTTAAAAATTAAAGATTTATGTGTCTAGTTGACTAATATAATATGTTAAACCAGTTAGGATCTTGTAGTTTATATGCTGATCTTTCAGAGCCAGCGAGGAAGATTTTATCCAGTCTACACTTCATTTGTACCCGTTCATCTCTATTGGTGGTTGAATGATGGACGCAATTGACAATACCCAATACCGGTCTAGAAAAAATGGTAGACTATCCGTTCAAAGTGGTACATATTTAGTTTTTTATGACCACCACATACAGTACGTTTAAATGTAGGATTTGATGCCAATAAAGACAAAACTTCACCGTTATCGTTTATGGTTACTGCAGCATTCATATCGAATTGCTCAATGGATGGATGTAGAAATATTTTCAAAATATCATTTATAACTACGTAATCCGGTCTTCTCCTAACATAGTATGTACCACCTGCATGTTCATTCCTCCACTTGCGTAGCACAATACGTGCATTGCCATCAAGTATATGACCGATGGGATATACATACTTGGCACCATTATCTATCGTTGGTACAAACGATGGAAATATCTCTTTTAGTTTTTCATCATCAAGCTCTCTATTATGATAAAATAGTATGATATCTGTTTCTGAAACGTCATCATTTGTTTGATTAAAATCATCGTCTGTCTCAAAGATAAAAATAAGAGCTAATTCTCCAGGCATTGCTGCAGTTACATTGAGTGAACGGAATGTTCGAAAAATTTCCAAGAAACGGTTGAATCGCGCCATCTAAATAACAGAATTATTTAAATAATTTTTTTAACATATAAAATTATTTACATATTTAAATTTTATAATGATCATAAATATTTGTAGTGACCATGTGCTATTGTATCTATCCCATTTTCCAATATTATTCGCTTGTCATCGCTTGCACTAAGTGCGAGTTTGTAAATTTTTTTTGAATATACTTGATGTTTTCTGATTGAATTGTGTTCATAGATTGATATGTTATTGTATTGTTCTGACTAAAAGTGTTTTGACTAGAATATGCTTTTAAAACGCTGATATAATGTTCCATTTTCATATTTTTTTCAATCACATACTTTTTTACTCCTTTTGCTTTCTTTGTTTCCTTTCCTCCAACATTAAAAGCATACAGTTTCGGTCGCAAGGTTACAAATTCAAGTAAAATCAAACTTTTTAATTCGTCTTTAAAGTAACCTCGTACATTCTTCATCCTTTCTGAAAAACATGGATGATCTTTGGGAAAATTTGATGTATCGAAATATGGTGACAAATCATTTGTGAGATCAGTCATAAAATCGTCTGTATTATTTCATAGATTAAGGAATCTGTATCGGAGTAGCATAATCTTATGTTGCGACCATACTTAGGCTTCATTACATTATAGTGAAAATTATACATAACAGTTTTGGAAATATCTAGAATAGCTAATCCTACATATATGGGTTTATCAAATTTAAGTTTCTCCTTGAACATGTGTATAGCCATTAGATTATTAGAATAAATTGTACGATCTTTAAAACTAGGTTTTATCATTAAACGATGTGCCTGTCGATCAGTTGTCACCAATTTCATATTCATACGTTTTCTCACGTTTTCCATACATTTTCCAAAAACAGAATTGATAGCGAGTTTCCAAAACGCTTTTTCAAACTCATTTGTTGCGTTTCGTCTCATTTCAGTACAAAGTTTCACGTAGGGTGCCATCCATTTCTTTTGCTCGAATTTAACAATTCTATGTACTTTTGTCACAACTAAACCGTTTGCGATAGCTTGCTTCAGTGAACGATAATGTACAACATAATTTCGTTTAGGATTAAAAGTAGTCATCAATTTTTTCACCTTTGAATTAGGTGGGAATGTAAATTCGGGTAAAAATGGGAAATCGTTATGATCATTGTGTAAATGCTCAGGGTAATCAACATCAACTTCTAATATATAACGATACTTTGAATTGTTTGGTATTGTTGTAATATCTAATGATAAATCTTCTAACCATTCGAAATTACGAAAAGGTAAAACCGATAGCATAGCTTTCCCGTAGAGGTTTACACAGTCAAAATATGTAAGCCAAGACGTGGGTTTATCAGGATTGTAATTAATTCCCTCGACATTAGGGATATTAGCTTTTACGTGTCGTTTAACACTGTTACAGATACCTCCGCGAATACCGGTTTCAAGCATGAGATGCATATCATAATCTTTTAGCCTTTCAAGTTCAACATTAGTAAATTTCAACATTGCTTGGAATGCGAATCCTGGAGCTGTAAAATAATGTGATGCATCAAGATGAAATGTGTTCATACAAAGATTTCGAAATGACTCGAAAACATCGGCTAATATTAAAATATCAGTCAACAGATAGTGATCAGAATATTCACCTAAAGTTTTTATTCTAAATGTATTCCAAACAGTTTTCGCATGGTTATAATCTTGGTTACTGATTTCTTCATCATTTAGTGAGTTGTAAAAGTGTTTTTTGGATGGTAAATAAGTCTGTTCAAGTTTATCCCAGTTATTCACGTATTCGTAGGGGAAACAACCTTTACGACATACTAAATCTAATTTATCTATTGAAAAAAATCGTAATGTCTCTTTAAACCTAGATTTGTCTTCGGCTAAATTATTAGCAAGCGTACTTAAAGGCTCTGACATAAATCTAAACGTATCTATGAATTTTATTTTCATAGTTTTGAAAATTTCTTTGCTAAATGAAATATATTTTTCACTCGAATTAGGAGTAACATCAATTCGTTTGTTATTTATTCCTAATTGATGTACTATGAAATGACTATCGTACGCTAAGTTATGAAAATAAATTGGAATGAAAGTTACATTTTTCAACTTGAAATTACAGGTCAAACATAATACATTTCTAAATTTACCCGTAAAATGACAGTGATCTCTAACTTTTATGGTATTGATAAAAGATCGCTTACATATTTCACAATTGCTAGCGTTTTGAAATCGATTTGTTTCTTCACTAGTTAAAGGATTCATTGCTATGTTTGTCTGATATAATTTATCTACTTCTTCTCCGACTTTTATAAGAGCTTCCATAAATTTTTTGGCAGCATTTTCACCTCTGTAAATAACTGGTTTTTAGGTATTTTAAATTCATTAACTAATTCAGGTGGAATGGTTGTGTAATCAATTTTAACATAAAAGCCAAAACTCATCGGTTTGTGTTGAAAAGTTTTAATAGATTTCTGTTTTTCATTTGACTGTTCCATAAGAGGTTTTAAAAAACATTCAAAATCTGCATAGATCACTATTGGTACGCGTTGAGTAGCTATATAATTTGTAAATTTGATTACAGAATCATCATGATCTTCAAGCATAACTGGTCTGCTTAATTTATGTTGAGAACAGAATTTTTTATGTTCTCGTAGTCCTTCAAACCCCCATAATTTATTCTTACAAGGTGTGTTGTTAAAAATAGTAAAACATCGTTTGCAGATATTTATTTGTTCTTTGTGTTTAGTTCTTTGAGACCTAATAAGTCTTGAAAAATTGGATATAAAGCAATAATGTTGTCGTGAAGTGTTGCTAAGTAAAAGTAAGTCAAAATGGTTTCGTTTTTCAATATCGGAAACTAGTATTGGATAAATTAATGATTTACTGTCTAGTCCATATATGTTAATGGAAACATTATTGATCTTTGCAAATTTTCTTACTTCTTTAATCGAAGTTGGGAATGTGATACACTTGAAATCAAATTTATTTTTAGTCTCTAAATAATCAAAATATTTTTTAGAGAATTTACTTTTATTATTACGCCTATCAAACTTAAACAATATTGCATACTTAAAACATTTTTCGTCGTTATTATTTATGTTAACTATAGCTCTTCTACCCTGAATTTTTTGTGGTAGAGGAATGTATGATGAACCTTCTAAAGGATTTACAACATTTATGCGCAGCTGTATACCATCAATATTTCGAAGAGACCAACCACTGCCTTTAGCAATAAATTCACTTTCTTCCTTCAAAAGTTTACCATATATATTATTCAACAATACCGTAAAATCGGATCCTGATGTTGTGAATGTGTTTTTTGTTTTAAACGAAATATCTTGCAACTCAAAAGTTAAAACATTTTCATACACACAATCCAAGTAAAGATTAAATTTAATTGAGTCATTTTTACACGCTTCCTTAATTTTTGGTAAAATAAATGTAGTAGCATATTTGAAAAAAAGTATAAAGTCTAGAAACTTTAACTTATTTTTTAAAAAGAAAATTTTCGACCTGGACCTAAATCTTCCTATTTCTTGTAAACCATCACCAGTTGAACTCAAACGAATGTTTTTGGTAATTTTCATGTTTTTTTTTTTTTCAAACTAGAAATATAAAACCAAGAGTCACATAATCATATACAAATACAACAACAACAAAATTATTGATAAATTTAAATATTTTCTTTTATTGTTTTTATTATATTATACATTTTTTTTATTATTTCTTCATCTAATTTATTTTTTATTTTATTTTTATAATTCTTTCTTCTCCTAGCATGTTTGCTAGGCTTGCCTAGTGCCTTAATTATTTTTCTTTTTTTTTTAGGGTCTAATAAAAGCGTAGATGTTTGTTGTGCCATACCTTAACAGTTTTTGAATGTGTTTGATACCTTGATAGTGGTGAGGACTGTTACGATATTCTAAAAAAAAAGAATCATAATAATGTTCATTCTTCATACTATTTTTTTTTTTAAAAAGACACTCAATATTTTCCATCCGTTGGTGACATAATTAAAATATATATTTTTATTAGCACTGCTATCAAATAAATGACGGCGACTTAAATAAAAAATATATTTTAAAAGAGCACTACACAACAAGAGTACAAAATTAGAACTGATAGCTTAATTTATGCATCCGTTGGTGACATAATTAAAATATATATTTTTATTAGCACTGCTATCATATAAATGACGGCGACTTAAATAAAAAATATATTTTTAAAGAGCACTACACAACAAGAGTACAAAATTAAATGTCTTTAAGTAAAAAATCATTACACTTACATAGCTAAGAATGATATAGTACTGTTGAAAACACTTCACTAGCAGGAGACGGTGTTTCCACTGGTAAAAGACGATCACAGACTGATGTTTAAAACACTCGACTAGGCAGTATTTATGCAGTCGAAAGGAGGTTATTCTCCTCCTCATATTATAATTTTAAAGACATTCACAACATATACCACTTCTATAGTGTTATTAAAAAAAAATTAAATCGACCTCGCTTGGAGAATATAGTTAAACGTCTATAGCAGTTAGGTTCCTCAAGGATTGTAACACGTAGCGCGCAACGAGTCGTAGGGTTTCTGTGGTCCGTGGTTAGTTCATTGAATCGTATTTATAAATTTTTTTTTAGCTATTGTACAATGATTGTTACAATGTTACAACTGGAATGAATAAAAGAAGGTTAATTATCTTTCTCATATTATTATTTCGAAGACACTCTACATGGTATTATAAAAAACAGAATCATCCCACTCCGTACATATTTTCGCTTAAGTTATTTTTACCATACAAATTTGAACGTTAGCACTATGGTGGGATATTAACCCATCGTTGGTAAACCTATATTGAAGAACACGATTGTTAAACTTTTTGCATTATTATTAATTACTAGTTAAACTCAGAACATTGAATCATGCAAAGAAATATGTATCTTTTTACTCACACCAATTTCCAATTCCACGTTGGTCATCTGTATCTGCTAAATTAAAAAAAGTACGTTACTTATTTTGTAAAAAACAAAAAATGTTAATATTCATTTATTAACCCATCATTGGTAAACCTATATTGAAGAACACGATTGTTAAGCTTTTTGCATTATTATTAATTACTAGTTAAACTCAGAACATTGAATCATTCAAAGAAATATGTATCTTTTTACTCACTACTAATTTATAATATGTTTTTTTTTGTAATTACTATTATTAGAAAATAAAAAAAATAAAAAAACTATAAGTTTATTTTTTAAAAAAATTGTATAGTACAAAAAAACCTTAAAATGTGCTCTGTGTGAGCGCCGCGCTCATATGTTTACTAACGATGGGTTAAATAAAAAAACTTACATTCCAACCACAGTGTTGATTTACTATGAAAAGACTTCACGTCGCTACTCGAGCTCCAAGGAGAATATGAAGTCGACGAGAGCGACCGTTGACGTAGGGGTGATAATGAAAAAAAACTAGAACTGGAATTAACACTTACCGATCGACTTCGCGATGCGGTAGTATCAGTCTCAAGAGATGTGTAAGAACCTATCCGTCGCCGTTGTGTTCGGATTTTACGCGGTCGCCGCCGTCGTTTGCAACGCCTCACCGTTCTAGCAGACATTGATAATGAAAATTCCCGCGTCCGGCGAAGTATCAGCAGCTCACTTAAGTCGTTAACCAAAACAATTTTCGACTCATACCCCATATTAAACTCTGAATCTATCTTCAGTAAAATTGTAGACCTCGCAAAGTCTAAATTAACTGCTGCAAGCGTAGTGAATGAAAAGATCCGGTTGATTCAAACCACAACCTACGATATCACCAAGACGGTCAAAAATCTAAATGATACTCAAGGCGAACTTGAAAGAAACCTCCAGCTTCTAAACGTTCAAGTCAGAAAAAATACACAAACCATCAACATGTTACTCACGAAAACAGCTTTGTTAGAACAATCCACATTTTAGAAAAATCCTTCTAAATCAATATGCGTACGAAACGCAAAGTATAGTTGCAATTATCAACTCTGCTATTCATGGCAAAATCCATACTACAATTTTACCTCCTAACAAGTTGCTTTCTCAACTACGGGAAATACAGTTGGAACTCCCCACTGGCAGTCAACTTCCACTAGAAATTGACAGTCGGAATATCCCTGAATTCCTATCAATATCTTCTACATCCATTTTCCACCGAGATGACTTTTCATCATTTTTCTATTGCACTTTCCAATAGTCACAATCGATGAGTATAATCTCTATCACCCAATACCTTTACCATTTTATCTAGACAATAACAACGTTGTTTTGATAGCCCCTGATCATGAATACGTAGCAATTAGCGACGACAGTGAGTTTTATCTAACTTTAAGTCAACCGCAGAATGAAGCATGTATACAACTTAAATCGTATACTCTGTGTAAAGGTAACCAACCTATTTACCGTAAGTCCTCTTCTAATCTATGTGAAATCATATTATTAGATAACCCCCAAACATTACCAGAATCATGCCAAACCAAATATGTATCCTATAACAATAATATATGGAATAGGTTATCGAATACCAATTCCTGGATATATTGTACGCGAGATGAACTAGTCACAATTAATTGTAAATCTCCCCAACGCACCTTTTCTGTTTATATAAAAGGCATTGGTCGACTAACTATATCTCCCACCTGTAAGGTTCATACTACAACATCAATTCTACACCCATTTCTGATGTACCCTATAATTGTTCACATGATGTAATACCTCAAAACCCTATGTTTACCATAATTGATAAGTACATAGGATTACTTAAAAATGTTATTCCACAACAGCTAACAAATGTCGAATTATTTGGCGACCTTTGTAAATTAGCTAAAGACTCCACAAAAATCACACATTTGTATACAACTCCAAATAATCCAACTCTAATTACTGATTACCATATTGTAATTATATATGCATGTTTGTCTGTTTGTATAATCTCAATCACAATTATAGTCATATTTCTTAAGTATAATAAAAAAGAAATTCAAATTTATACAACCGAAATAGCGGATACACAACTCTGAATAAAAAAAAAAAAAAAAAAACCAATTAAGATTTGTATAAAGCTAAAGGTCTCTCAAAATCATTCTAAATCCTTTTGGAATTGTATAACTTATTTTGCTAATTCTCTCCTTGAGTCAATGGGAATCATTGGACCCCATTGCTCACCTAGGTTGGGGGGTGTTAAGAACCCCTTAATATTTTCTTGTGTATAATTGTATGGTGTATAAAACACACATATGGTCGTCCGATTACTGTCGGCCGACAGGAATGTGCTGACCAAAGAGTTTTAGCGTGAGACCCGACTAACGGCCCCCGTTATCCGGTGCCCTGTCGTTAGTCGTAATTCTACTATTCACTTGTGTTGTTCTACGTCTTAGTCCTACATCTTAAGTTAAACCATACTATTTAATATTGTTGTTTAATGTTATTCTATGTCTATCGTGTAACTAACATTATTTTTGTTGCGTTAATTCTATTAAATCAATTCTAATTCATACGGAAACGAGTGTTGTTTTAACTTATTTACTTTGGTCACCTTGGAGCCCTAGGCCCGCATAACAATATATTTATTATACATAAATTATATATCATATAATTATTTTATATATTATACATAAATATAATAATAATAATACACTTTGTTTAAGTATATTGTATTCAATTAATTTAAATGGAAACTGAAATAGATTTACAAATTTTTAGTTGTATTGGAACGTTTTTGTTATTTTTTTATACTTTTGGAACCCCCAAAATTCGGCCTAACTTATGCCACTGATACACTGTATTGCTGTATAAAGTGATTTATAGTGATTGGTGGTTTTTATTTAATAGGAAGGTGCCTACCAATGGCTCTTATGTCCACTGTGTGGTTTTAGATTATGGCACCAAAACAAAAACTTAGTAAGGAGTTTTTAACTCAAAGCGAGAGAGTATAAAAAAATACGGAGAGAGAAGATAAAAAATGAACCATTTTTGGCAGCCATTGAAACAGAAAAAAAATATGAAACAAAAAAAAACAAAAAACAGCTAAAACTAGTAAAACATATGAATGAGAGAGAGTAGTCTATAAAACGCCGATTCTGGGGATCAAAGGAAGCCGCCACCGATTAAAAATGTGCAAGATCAGCATTTTTCTGGGGATCAAAGGAAGCCGCGGTTAAAAATTTGCAAGATCAGCATTTTTCTGGAAGCAGCGGGCAATTAAAAACCCATTAAAATTCCGATGTTATCACAGGTGTACGCCGCGGGCAATTAAAAACCCATTAAAATTCCGATGATATCAATGGAATGTGCAAATTTGTTTGCAACAAATGACGTCACGTGAGTGTATTATATTGTCAGCTGACGTCATTTTTGTTGCAACAAACGCATAGCTGACGTAATATTGACATAGGTCATGCATTGCATGCAATTTTTTTTTTGGTTTGTGTATTTTTTCTGACTTGAACGTTTAGAAGCTGGAGGTTTCTTTCAAGTTCGCCTTGAGTATCACTCAAATTTTTGACCGTCTTGGTGATATCGTAGGTTGTGGTTTGAATCAACCGGATCTTTTCATTCACTACGCTTGTAGCAGTTAATTTAGACTTTGCGAGGTCTACAATTTTACTGAAGATAGATTCAGAGTTTAACATGGGGTATGAGTCGAAAATTGTTTTGGTTAACGACTTAAGTGAGCTGCTGATACTTCGCCGGACGCGGGAATTTTCATTGTCAATGTCGTGTCCAAGTGAACTCTGTATTGCATTATGATTGGATTCGATTTCGAAGAGATATGGAAGGGTTGCCCGATCAAACTGATGACAGGCTTCTGAAAATTCCATCACGCTAATTTTATTTTTTAGCTGTGAACAGATCTGACCTGTTGCATTATAGAAATGCATGAGAGTTTCGAATTTGGATTTATAATGGGACGTGTCGATAAATGTCACAATTGTCCAATCACTATTGTGTAGTTTGATATTAGTTTTACGTTCATAATACATTCCCGTGTGATCTGGAAATGTATCCATGTGGGCTAAATTTTCTGGTGGTTGATTATGGAATTCAGCATATGCGTGTGTTCTAAAGAGAAATAAAAAAATGTTCTAGGCAAATTGCTTTTTTAGAAGGTTTTTATGCACCACATGTCGTTTTCCCCTCTGCTTAATCGCTACATTGACCTGGTTAGGGGATATTTCGAGAATCTCAAATGGACCTGTCCACTTGGGTGTGAGTCAGTGGTGGTTTTCCCGGGAAGGCAAGGGAGGCGGTGCCTCCCTTGAAAATCAAGGAAACTATGTACCTAATATTGTTATTATGATGAGATATTTTGGTTTACAATAAATATTTTCAATCAAAATATTGGAAAAAATGTATATGAACAATAATTTTTGAAAGCGAAAAAAAAATTTAAGAATTTGAAATAACGTCTCTCCGTATCAGCGGTGACAACCGCCGCCGTCCGCTGCCTGTTTTTACACACGTGGCATAAGGGCAGCCGGCGGAGGCGGCTGCCGCTGGTCGCCGCCGCTAGTATCTCACGTTATGTTGTTGTGTTCACAACATACACACACATATACATAACATAATACGAATAGCGCATGCGCAATTCTCTGCGAGAGGCGACATAAAAATATTGCCTTTGTGGGCAATCGACCGATGATCGTTCTTATCTTGGGGAAGAAAGGGGGCATAGATATTCAGCATGTTCATCAGCACCGACACTGCCAACAATAAAACGCCATTTCCCATTATCACTAAATTATTTATCAGCATTCCTAATTTGATATCACTATATTTTTTACTTGATTCTGATACCGGCATCCTATTTAGCGTTTTATTTAGTTTTCATAAGTTATTAGTTAATATATTTTTATACTTATTAGTTTCATTATTTTTGTTCAAAATTAATTCTGTATATGACAGTATAGTAGTTATTAAGCAACATCCATACAGGCGTTGGAGTAATAATGACAAAAACGATTTAATTAAGCAAGGTAAACCAACTCCTCCTCTGACATGTTTGTCTGCAGACAAAAAAGGGTTCTAAAGTGTTTTGTAGCTCTTTTAATTTAAACTTGTATAATAAACATGCGTGGTTGGGTGGAAGTTTTTATTTACAAAAATTATTCTGTTGGCCATGCATTTTATTGAGCCAAACAAATTCTATTTGGACCTCATCAGGTTACTGTGACTTTAAAAATATCTCAAGAAGTATTCAAAGACACGAAGCTTCTAAAGACCATGTTCATAACTATTTAAATCTAAAAAATTTAGAAAAAAACACCGTTAGTGTTGTAGATGTTATTAGTGAACACGGTAAATTATTTAAGCTACGGTATAACGAAAATGTAAGATTAAATAGGTTATGTATGGAACACTTGATTGATTTAACATTATTTTTGGCTAAGCAAGAGTTGGCATTTCGGGGACATGATGAGAGCACAAATTCCTTAAACAAAGGAAATTTTAGGGAGTTAGTTAATTTGCAATTTAGTAGATGCTCATTAGAAGTTCAAAATCATTATACAACATTACAAAATAAGTTTTCAGGTACGTCAAAAATTGTACAAAATGATATAATTTCAAGTATATCCGAATATTTGATTTATCATATTAAACATGAACTTAATCAATGTACGTTTTATTCTGTACAAGTTGACGATACTACAGACATAACTCAGAAAACACAATGTTCTTTTATTTTAAGATATATCAGTAATAAGTCTGAGTTGGTAGAACGTTTTTTTGGTTTTTATGATGTCAGCGAAGACCTGTATGGTCTTCGCTGAAGGATTATTTAATTTAATCACTTCCCTTTTAAAAGAGTTCAGTATTGAAAACAAATTGGTTGGTCAGTGCTATGATAGTGCTAGAAATTTAATGCTGATGGCTGATGCTTGATGGCTGGAAATTTAAACGGCTTACAAGCCCGGATTAAAGAAATTGCCTCTAATGCTTTATTTACCCATTGTTTAGCACATAGATTAAATTTAGTACTACAACATGGACGTAGTAATAACCAAAAATGTCGCATATTTTTCGTTAATATGACAAGTATATCTACATTCTTTCATAATTCAACATCTCGCACTAATGTAGTTGACAGTATTATAGGGAAACGCATTCCCCAGTTTGTTCAAACTAGATGGGCATCGCGTTCAAAGATTTTACATTTAGTAGTTAAAGAGTGGAACAACTTAAAAGCAGTTTTTGAAACCATTATAAACAATCCTAAATCACCATCTGAAACTATTAGTGGATCAGTTGGTCATTTAAAACAATTGAATACTTTTGAATTTGCATTTTTATCACATATTTTTAGTGACATATTTTTAATTACAGATAACCTATTTAACACTCTTCAAAATAAATATTTTGATATAGAATATTGTTTGAGAAAAATAAACTCTACATGTGATCTTATAAAACAAAAAAGAAACGAGACAGAATTTTTGAGTTTATAAAACAAAGCCTTAACAGTGGCCTTAACTAAACTTCCCAAAGCTTCAAGAAATAATTCAAATAGTGAATTAAGTTTTAAAATTGTATTTTATGAAATTATTGATAATATTTTAATGCAGTTAAGTATTAGATTTAATGATACTGATAAATTAATTTATTTACAGTTAGCTGATGTTACAAAATTTAAAGATTATTCTTGTAATTTTCCCACAAGTGCTTTAGAAAATCTTAAAAAAACATATTCTAATATTTTTCAAGATATGGACAAATTAAAAGTAGAACTAGAAGTCTACTTCAATGATGTCAAATATCATAATCTATCACACATTTATGACATGGTTAAGATTTTTGAAAATGATTATTTAAAAGAAGTTATGCCTGAAGTTTATAAGCTATTTTCTCTAATATTAACAATTCCTTCTACTAGTGTTTCTGTCGAAAGAAGTTTCTCTTGCCTAAAACGAATTAAAACATATTTAAGGAATAGTACATCCCAAGAACGTTTAAGTTCTCTGTCTACAATTAGTATAGAAAAATTATTAATCCAACAGCTGAAAGGAAATGAACCATTTTATGAAGATATCATAATTATATATGCTGATAAAAAAGATAGAAATATTGAGTTAAAATATAAAACATAGTTTATACATTTATAATTTAACATATATGTTTAAAATTTTATCTTTCTTAAATTTGTTCTTTTAATTTTTTGTTACAAGAAAGATACTAGTTCATAGACCCAAATTTGAATTCAACATATTTTATTATTTAACTTCTACCCTACTAAAATTTGTACTTTTCATTTTTTGTTAGGTACTAGAAAGATACTAGTCCAAAAAAATTGTATTATTACAATTTGTTTTATTTAAAATTATGAATTGATTTCTTTATGAAATTTGATTTGATTATTTTAATATGTTGTTAAACTTTAATATAAATTATTTTTTTCTAGAAAGATACTAGTCCAAAAAAATGTTATTATTACAATTTGTTTTATTTAAAATTATAAATTGATTTCTTTATTAAATTTGTTTTAAATATTTTAATATGTTGTTAAACTTTAATAAGAATTATTTTTTACTAGAAAGATACTAGTCACTTCAAAATCCAAAAACTTTTACGATTACAATTTCATCTTTTGTATATTGTATTTACGTATGTTTTTACGACTTTACATTTATCTTAAGTTAGTACATTTTAATGATAATTATTTTAATAGATGACGGGTAATGCGATTATAACTAATAACTAGGAAAATAAGCAAAAGCCTTCTGTTACAGTTAAAAAAGGGAAGTACGCTAAAAAAACTAGTATGAAGAAATTTTAGGTCTGGGGGTTTTGCGCTTTTTTTTATCAATAAGGGTACAAAGTTGTTGCCTCCTTAACAATTTAATGCCAGAACCGCCACTGGTGTGAGGTACCACCTACTGACAAACTTAACGATTGAGCATTATTATCATACTGCTCTTTCGCCTTGTTTTTGCTAGCGATTAATCGATTTCTGACAACTTCATAGGTTTCTTGTAATTTTCGGTTAAGCTCGAATTGATAGTCAGTGAAGTTGTATTGAGGTTCTGGAGGTTTCGACAATGATGTAGGAATTTTTACTTGTCTTCCATAAACCAACTCGTAAGGTTGATAGCCTAAAGACGAGTGGATACTAGAATTGTATGCGAACATGGCGAATGGAACGTATTCGTCCCAACTCAACTGATCTTTGGAAACGAAACTTCGGAGGTATTCGCCTAGCGTGCGATGGCTTCTCTCAAGACTGCCATTGCTTTGGGGATGGTAAGGGGTTGTTGATGATTTCTTTATCTTTAACAACCGACAGACCTCCGTGAAGACTTGACTTAGAAATTCTGTACCACAATCCGTCACTACCTGTTCTGGAATTCCGTGCAGGCAAACGAATTGAGTCACGAAATGATATGCTACCGTATTAGCTTCGTGGTTTTCAGAGGGTATTGCCCATGAAAATTTCGTTAAATCATCCTGAAGCGTGATGATGAAAGTGATATTACGGTGTGATTTAGGAAGGGGGCCGACGATATCCATGAAAACTTTCTCGAATGCTCGTGATGACGTAGTCGTGATTATCATCGGTTCCTTAATGGACTTATTTGAAACTTTAGTAAGTTGACAGGTAGGACAATTGAGGTTATCTAAACCACATCCTATTCGAGGCATAGCGATTTGAGTCAGTTGATTGTCTTGACAGAACAATTTGAGATTTAGAAGAGTTTGGAAAAGGGTGTCATAACTAGGTTTTTCACGACATTTTCTTTTGGTAATAAGGTACAGGATATACCTATTATCTTTTACAAAATGTGCGATTTTCGTCACGCATTTTCGCTGGTTTTTAGTTCTTCTATTTGTACAAATTTCTTTCTGAACTTATAAGCGATACCTCTTGTCATGACGAGGTCTTGAGATACACAATGGGCGAGATGTCAATCATTGTCTTCATCGAAAAGATCTCCTGTGACTTCTTGGACATTCGGTGTAGAAGCTTTAGATGAATCCTCTGCTTGTAGTAAGTTGGTGTAGGTTTGCTCGAGCTGATGTGTACTTTCTACAGCATTAGATTGCGACGTCGTCTGAATTGGATGTCCGAATTGTCCATATAATCATTAGAGTCTAAATTTGTAGTATTAGGTGGTTGTTTTGATTGAGCCCTGGTTGTAACGTGAATACGGCTAAGCGCATCAGCGTTAGTATTATTGCAACCTGGCTTGTAATGAATCTGGTAATCATATTCTTCTAATTTCAGTCTCCACCTCGTTAGTCTTGAGTCTGGTTCCTTGATGTTGAACAACCATGTAAGGGCTCTGTGGTCAGTGATGACGTTAAATTTCTGACCATAGAGGTAAGGGCGGAACTGTTTAATTCCCCATACAATAGAACATAATTCTTTTTCTGTTGTATTGTAGTTTTGTTCGGCGCGATTCAGAGTTCTTGATGCGTACGCGATTGGTAAATCCTTGCCGATAGGGCTTTGAGATAGAACACAACCTACTGCGACGTTGCTTGCGTCACAAGTCAGGTTAAACGGTTGACTAAAATCTGGATATTGAAGTAATGGTTCCTGAGTTAGAATAGATTTTAGTTTTTCAAATGATTCTTGACATAGATCTGACCAATGGAACGGAACGTCTTTTTTCAACAAGGACGTTAGTGGTTTTGCGATTGTGCCATAGTTTGGTACAAAACGCCTATAATATCCTGTGAGGCCAAGAAATGACTTTATATCCTTCGCATTTCGTGGAACTGGGAACTCTAGAACACATTTTATTTTCACTGGATCTGGTTTAACGCCTTTATCTGTTATAATATGACCTAAATATTGTACTTCTTTTCGTATGAACGTACACTTAGATGGTTGAAGTTTGAGATTGAATTGTCGAAGTCGATTAAAAACGTCTTTTAGTTTGTTTTAGTGGTCCTGGATGCTGGCAGCATGGACAATTATACAATTATCGTCCAAGTATACGAAAGCTTTTAAACCCGTTAATCCACTTAGTACGGAGTTCATAAGACGTTGAAATGTCGCAGGCGCGCCTTTGAGACCAAACGGAACTCAAAATGGCCTTTGTCCGTGCTGAACGCCGTTTTTTCGGGGTGGTCTAGGTGCATTTCTACTTGATGATATCCTTGAGCTAGATCCAGAGTGGAGTAGTATGTAGACTTGCCTAGCTGATCAAGAATATCTGCGATATTCGGAATAGGGTACGCGTCTCCTGCTGAGACTTGATTTAATTTCCTAAAATCCACACAGACGCGATATTTTACGACACCATTAATGTCCGGTTTCTTGGGCACAACCAATTATGGTGCGTTCCATGGGCTCTTACTGGGAGCTATTATGTTTTGTTCTTCGAGTTGCTTCATTTGTTCGTTGATTTCCTGTTCATGTCGAAAAGGTAAGCGGTATGGACGTTCATTGATGGGCTGTACAGTTGTAGGAGTGTTTATTTCGTGATAAACAGCATCCGTACACGTTAGCTGTCTCCATCTAGATGAAAGATGTCGGAGTACTCACAGCATATTGTTTCAACCGAAACTTTTTCTTCAAAATTGAGGTGGTCAGTTAGAATGGAATCTTTGAGAAGTTGTAATCGTTGGCTACTCGCTGAAGAAGATGAATTTGAATTAAAATTTGTTATGTAACATGACTTTTGTTCGGTCCATATGTCGATCGAAAGTTGATCCAGAGTGAGGCTTTGAAGTGTAATTGAACATTCGGATGTGTTAATTACTGGAATTAGAATTTCATGATTTTTCACAATTGTTAGTACATTTCCGCACAACAAATTGTCGACTAGACTTTGAGAATGAATGACTAGCTGTGGCCTCAGCGATGTCACATGCAGATATAGAAATTAGAGACTCAGAGCGCGGAGATATTTCACATGTTCTTTCTACACGTAAAACTAACTCGTTCGTTTTGAAATTGACAGACAACTGATTGGATTGCAAAAATGGCCTACCTAATATACCTTCAAACTTAATAGGGAAATTAGGATGGACGACATGGAATTCGGCGTTGATTAAATGGTTTGCAATTTGAATGCGTAAGAAGGTTTTTCCCAGAGTTAGAATTGTGTGTTCAGTTATACCAGCCAGACTATAACGTTCAGTCTCTTCTACTGGCACATTTGGATTTAGAACGTCGAGTTTGATTAGATTGAGGTCACTGCCCGTATCTAGAAGTAGATTCAATTGAGTCGGAGTAGTGTTTAAACAGAGGACTTTCACCCGACCATCGTTTAGCTGGGCGGTTCATGCGTAGACTCTCCTAACTGGACGATAGCGGCTTGGAGCTGTCCGGCCGGGCGTGTGCCGTGGCCCGGTCGTTTTGTGTTTTCCGGATTTTGCCGATTGTTTTTTGAGTTTGCATATCTCCTCTTTATAAAATCTTCAATAACATGTCCCTCATTTTTACAGTATCTGCAAATTGGGGCTGTAGAATTTTGATTTAGAATTGGGGTTTTCTGCGGTTTCCCTTTGCTGGAAGAACCCGTCGATGTAGAAGCATTTTGTGGGCAGAATTTAGAAAAATGTCCTTTTTGTCCACAAGAATGACACGATTGGCTAGAATTAGAAGGAACTGATGTAGACAGTTTCCTAGGGGTTTCTTTCAAAAGTTGCCTAGCGCCTAGGTTTGAATTTCGGATACGCTCCTCCTCTCGAGCGGCTTGGATGGCTTTTTCTAACCATGTAGGATTTCTTGCCTTAATAAAGTCCTTCAAACTCCCCAATCCTTCCATGAAGACTTGAATAACCTGGTTATGTATAATTCACTCTATCGCTTGAGCAACCTCCGCCGGTTGATCAGAAGTTTCTTGTTCTATTATCTGATTTTGTAATTTTTCAACTTTCATGGAATAGGTCAAGACGTCTTCTCCCGGTAGTTGCTTTGTCGCATAAAGTTCCAAATATAAATGTGGAGTTGTGCGCTGTGGCTCTAGGTTAGACTTCAGATTATCTCTGAGGTCCTCCCAACTTTCAAACGTTTTGAACTTTGTGATTTGTCAGGCTTTTACCGTAAGTTTTGTTTGAATGGCCTGCAGCAATCGTGGTACCGCAGCTGGGACCACGCATTCCACTGCAAATTCGTATTTTTCAAGGAAGATTTCTAATTGTTCGACGTCCCTTCCGTCAAACGAGTATGGGAGCAATCTAATAGCGTCTTGCAAGCCAATTTGAGTGCTCGATGGCGGTGGATGATTTAGACTATTTAATGCATTCGGTTATCGCTAAAAATATTGTTCTATATATTGTTCGACTAAACTTTGTAAATTGTCCATTATCTCGCCTCTGTCTTGTCTACTGCTATCGGAGTTAGAATTAATATTGTCGGAGTTAGAATTAATATTGTCGGTAATGGGTGTGTATTCGTTCATCAACCACTGATAATCCCTATGTTCTAACCAACTTGATGGTGGGTAGACGTTCGCGACAATATGCTGTGGACCCCACTCAGAATCAGGTATGGTTTCGTCCTGATATCGGGCTTCTACTTTTTGGTTCTTTACTGGTCCGCGATTTGTTTTTGGATTGGAAGACGTAGTGGTCAACGTACTAGCGGCAGTATAGTTGTTAGTTAACGTATACCAACTACTTGCTGATTCAGTGGAAATCTTAGGAATGTATTGAGAAAATGCCTTAGTAGTGTTTGGTTTGCTATAACTAGTGGAGAAACTAGTAGTTGGCCACGGACAGAGAGTGAGACTAACACCAACTGATGTAGTAGGAATTGTACGGGAGACAACGGACGGTGTAGACTTAGTATAAATAGTATTGGAAACAATAGACGCTGTAGAAATAGAATGGATTGTATGGGAGACAATAGACGGTGTAGACGTAGAATGGATTGTATGGGAGACAATAGACGGTGTAGACGTAGAATAAATAGTATTAAAAAACAATAGACGCTGTAGAAGTAATAGAACGGGTACCTGTAGATGTTGTAATACTAGAATAAGAAATAGTACCTGCAGTTGGGGTAGTAGAAATAGTATAGGAGGTATTAAACGCTGTAGAAGGAATACAACTGGTACTAGTGGATGTAGTTATAGTATGTGATACTGGATTAATACCTTGAGTAGATGAGCTCCTCAACTCATCCAATAAAGTGTTAGTGTTATCCAAAAGATTATCAGTACTACCTAGTGTACGGATTGATCTAATTAGGATATCTGTACTACTTGCCAAATCTCTAGGTAGGCTAGTACTACGCCGTGATTTCTTTGAGTTGGAACGGAGAGTGCGAGTCAACGGAATAGGGACGATAGTAACCGGTGGTCTATAATCTCTATCACTTGTGCTACTGGGTGGGCTATTTTGGTCAGGATCACTGCTCATTTAGATGCCATATATATTTTTTAAAAAAAATGTGTACTAACTACGTAGCAATGAGCGAATAAACGGATGGTCAAACGTCTCTAATGACCGTTTACCAAAAAAAAAAATTATATTTTTTTTTTAACTGTTCAAAAAAATATATACCAACAATTATACGGTTTTTTTTTTAACTAAAAACAATTGTACTCCGTCTAATTATTTGGCTTTTATCTTTTTTTTTTTTTAAATATTAAAATTTTTGTTTTTGAAATTATTGTCAACGATATCCGCAAAGCATTCCTAAATGGAAAAAACTTACAGTATGCTGAGAATAATATGTAATGTCCAGTACATATTTCGGATTGGCTCTGCTGTTTGAAGTGGAATAATCGGCGATGAATTAAATGGCGTTGAAAATTAGCAGTTGAATTGAATGACGGTTATCAATGTATAACTTTATTTAGCACTTGAATTAAAATTATATGATAACATTATCAAAAACATTGCTATAACGTTTTGCCGTTTTGGAACTGAAATAATTTTCATAATTTATTCTTATTAATAATTTTAGTTTCAAAGTCATCACTACGGTTTGAGTCAACAAGCGCCTCAATGATCATAGATTGCTCATTTCGAAAACGTTCCACAAATTGCTCGAGTACACGAACACGACCGGGTAACACAGATAAATCGGTCAGGTTAGTTTTGGCGTTTAAAGCAAACTCATGAATATCTTTGATCAACTTTAGAGTATGATCACGTGCCAATCGGTGACGGATAACACGCTTGTCGGAAACATCAGCCGCAGCTTTACGTGACATGGTAAAAAATTCAAAAAACTCAACAAAATATCCGGCCCGAAGGACCAATAATGTATACACTCCAGAAATGGATTACGCGTAATAGTATTTATTTGTAAAGAGTATAAAATAAGTAAAGTAATTGGCGCTTTCCGTTCCCCTTATGATGATATAGGTACCTACTAGAGTGGTCTGTCTCACTAATAACGGTGGCTAATTATAACAAATTAAGCTTCATGCCAAAAATGATCAGTAGGTAATTACATTAATAACTTTTAACCATCATCTTTTTCAGATAAATTTTTTTAGGGTATAATTATTAACGTATACAATTTTTTCCGTGTTTTAGCCATTTTGGTAGTAAAAAATACTTCTCAGAAAATTGTCTTACGGCTTATAGATTGGTATAATTTCGATCACTTTATTTATCTTTGAAAAAGAAAGACTTTTTACAGGATGATATAGACTACATTATCAAAAATGACAGTATGAATTACTGGTTTGTTGATTACTGTTTTCGCCGATGGCGAATGTTGCGTATAAATGAAATGAATGAACACCGAAGTGTGGACGCCAGAAAGTGGACACTAGAAGTGATGGACTTGAATGGGCACTTGAATGAGCACTTTGATGGATCTGGACTTGAATGTAACAGGTGTTAACTTCTTGGATCTCTCTGAAAGACTGACTCTTAGGCTGGTGTGGACCTCCTTATATATTCTAATGCTGGAGCATAGGTGCTGTTGATTGGTCGGGGGTGTGGCGGATTCGAGTACTCTTATTGGTCGGAGGGCCGGCTATAGCAGGAATGTTGTGTGGTCGTGGTAACAACAACACTGCAAACAAAAGGTTGGGTTTGCTGTAGGTAAAAATACTATATACCGAGAATGTTGTGCGGCCGTGGCAACAACAACAATGCAAACAAAAGGTTGGGTTTGCTGTAGGTAAAAATAGTATATACCGAGAATGTTGTGCGGCCGTGGCAACAACACCAATGTAAACAAACACGGGTTTTTTCCGTCGCTAAAAATATCGAGAATGAACACGTCACCGTTGTAATCACGGCGTAAACATGCCGCCGGCCATTGATACAGTAGTATCAATACGGCTCGAGTGATCGTATTCCATCATAACAAAGCAGGAATCAAAGTTTTCCTTTTAACATGTAGACTACATATTTAGCCATGTGATTATGATAATGTTACCAACCGTGTGGTTATGACCATGTAATGAATAGTGTGATTGTGACTAAGTAATCAACCGTGTGATTGTGACTAAGTAATCAACCGTGTGATTGTGACTAAGTAATCAACCGTGTGATTGTGACTAAAGTAATCAACCGTGTGATTGTGACTAAGTAATGAGCAAATTTTTTTTTTACGCGAACGACAAAAATAAACATTAAGAGTGCCTTAATGGTGGAAGCGTGTTGTTTTGGATTTTTTATTTTTTAAATAAGTACATATATATGATCAAGAGACATATATGTATATATATATATATATATTTTTTTTTTTTTTTTTTAATGACAAGTTTGAGGAATTACCCTTGCAACAATATTCGCAACGATTTTTATGACATATTGAAGTGACTATACAAACACACAAACAAACAACAAAATTAACAATCCACATAAATGTGTATGCGTCTGTTCAACTAAGTAATCATATGTAATAAGTATATTTACAAGTACATTATATTTTACAAGTACAGTATATTTTCTCTGTGTGAGAAAAAGAGAAAAACAAAAAAAAAACATGTGGCTTATGCTGTTTTTTACCATTGACTACGAAATCGTTGGTTCGGTTATGTGATGATCGGTACCTGGCAAGGGTAATCGAGTTATTTGCTGACCCGTGACGTGTCACAATGGTCGATTGGCAACACAAATAATTTTGTTATTGGCCTTAAAAAATCACCCTTAGTTGTTCGTATCGTAACTACGCGAACAAAGTTATCGTTGCCCGCGTGAATTTTCAGAACTCGTCCTAATGGCCATTGTCCAGGGTTCAGGTTGTTAATGTGGTCCAACACTAGCGTTCCTTTTGTTATGTTAGGTTGGCTATTGGTCCACTTTGGACGGGTTTGTAGCATGACAACATATTCCCTGATCCATCTGCTCCAAAACTCCTGAAACATTGATTGTATCATGGCCTATCGAGTGCGGTATGATTTAGTATGCGAGTCGTTTTCGTTTGGAAGTGCTGTAATTGGCCTCCCGATCAAAAAATGCGCGGGTGTTAGCGCACTTAAAGATTCTGGATCGTCGAACTCTGCACAAAGTGGTCTTGAATTGAGTACGCCTTCTATTTGGTTTAGGACTGTTAATAGTTCTTCGTATGAGCAACGTGTCTCACCCAGGACCCGCTTTATATGGTATTTTACGCTTTTCACACCGGCTTCCCATATTCCCCTAAAGTGTGGGGCATGGGTAGGTATGAAGTGCCACTCAATGCCTGAGTTGGCAGTTTCTGTTGTTACCTCCTCGATAAATTTGTCAGACGAGATAATTGCCGAGATCTGCTTACTAGCTCCAACAAATGTTGTGCCATTGTCCGAGTAAACTTTAAGGGGCAATCCTCGTCTGGCAGTAAACCGTCTGAAGGCCGCTAGGAAGGCATTACTTGTCAGGTCGGATACCAATTCGATGTGTATTGCCTTGGTCGTTAGACATATAAATAATGCGATCCATGCCTTTGTTGTTATTTTGCTTCGAGTTGACCCGAGTCGTAATGTAAAGGGCCCAGCATAGTCTACGCCGGAAATATTGAAGGCTGGTGATGGGTGAAGTCGAACACTTGGCAGCGAACCCATTAACTGTTCTGCGGTTTTTTTCTTCCATCTGTGGCATCGAATACAATTGAATACAACCCTTCGAACAGTTCTGCGCAAGTTCAGGATCCAATATCTCTCGTGTAAAGATGCCGTTAAGTGTTGGGCACCAGCATGTAGTAATTTTTTATGTTCATGGTCAATGAGTAGCCGAATTATGGAACAGTCCGCATTTAGTATTACTGGATGACGTGCACCATGACTTAAACTGGATTTTTGTAACCGTTCAGTTACTCGTAGTATACCTTCTCCATCTATGAAGGGTACGAGTTGTTTTATCTTACTCTTTTTACTTGTGATTTCTCTACCTGCCTTCAATTCAATTAGCTCGTGGTAAAAGGCCTGACCTTGGTGCAATTTTATTAGTTTTATTGTCGCAACTTCTAACTCAGGCGCCCTGAGTGGCCCTTTGTATCTAAGATTCTTTCTTGTAATGAAGCGTAGGCAGAAGGCGATCACCCTTTGCGCCTTAACAAAAGTCGAGCACTTGTTTATCAAGCTATCCGCGACAAAAGTTGACACACCCAGAGCTGTTGTCATCTTTGCCTTCCGTTGTTCTGGAATCACCGTTGGTGTGGATGCTGTTGTGTCTGGCCATGTTTCTGGTGGATCGATTAACCAAGTTGGACCACTCCACCATAGACATGATTTGGCAATGACGCTTGGAGTCGTACCCCTAGATATTAGGTCAGCTGGATTGTGTTCGGAACGGACATGTCGCCATGTATGTCTCTCTGTCACTTCGTGTATTTTTTGTACACGATTTGCGACGTACACCTTCCATCGAGTTTCATTAACGTTTTTAAGCCAAGCTAGGACAATTGATGAGTCTGTCCAAAACGTGCACCTCTGAATTGAGTCGTTTAATGCAGTCGAGATTTTTTTAAATAGCTGGGTTGCTAACACTGCTGCGCATAGCTCGAGGCGAGGGATTGTAGTTGCCTTAATAGGCGCGATTCTTGATTTTGCACACAACAAATTAACCACTGCGGTGGAGCGTATGTAAGCGCAAGCTCCGTAGGCCTTATTGGAGGCATCACAAAATATGTGTAGTTCAAAACCGTTTTCCATCTGAATGTGTCGAGAAATATTTACCGAAGTTAATTGCTGGAGCTGATCTCTGTACTGAGCCCAAGCTGTGTGCTGAGCTAATGTCATTGATTCGTCCCAACCAATTTTTGAGCTCCATAGAGTTTGTACAAATAATTTTGCTACCACTATTATTGGTGCAACTAATCCTAATGGATCGAATAGTTGCGACATTTCGGATACTACAATCCTTTTGGTGCATTTCACCAATGGATCCAATGCCATGGACTTGTAAGTTATTACGTCCGGTGTTGGTTCCCACTGGATGCCAAGGATCTTCGTGACTGCCATTGGCGTTAGGTTTACTGATGACCCCAATAGTTTTTCTGGCAGGCCAGCGGTTACGTCTTCGTGGTTGGAACACCACTTTCTCAGTGTAAAGCCTCCTCGTCTACAAATTTCAATCAGTTCATCCCTGATTTGTACGGCCTTGCTCACATTTAGTGCACCCGTAAGCAGATCGTCAACGTAAAAGTCGGTTTTCATAATCGATGCCGCAACCGGAAATGATTGAGCCTCATCTTCGGCCAGTTGTTGTAGGATGCGTGTGGCCAGGTATGGGGCTGCACTTGTTCCATAAGTCACCGTGCGAAGTGTGTAAGACCTGATTGTCTAGTTCGGGTTTTCACGCCATAGTACTTGCTGGTATTGTGTGTGTTCAGGTTTTACTCGGATCTGTCTGTACATTTTCTCAATGTCCGCCGTCATCACTATGGGATGACGTCGGAACCTTAACACAATAGAAAATAGATCCTCTTGCACAACCGGGCCTACCATCATTGTATCATTGAGTGAAATGCCTGTTGTACTCTTTGCCGAAGCATCGAATACCACTCTTATTTTTTACCTTGGTCCGTCCTTTTTGTAGACGGCATGGTGAGGTAGAAAGAAGTTAGGCGATTCAGATTTCGTCACTGCATTTTCGGACATGTGACCCATCTGGATATATTGTTGCATGAATTCAAGGTATTCAACCTTTTGAGCAGGCATCCTATTTAGTCGTTGTTCTAACGACATGAAACGCTTGCGTGCCATAGTTTCAGATTCACCTAATTTATGTAATTTGTCTGTAAAGGGTAGTCCGACCGTATAGCGCCCTGATTTCTCTCTAGACACGTCCTGTTTAAATAATACTTCGCACCGATTGTTAGTACCTGGGATGGCAGTTGTTGCTACTTCCTCCTCCCTCCAGAAGTTCTCGAGTAAGATGTCTAGGTTATAAGTGGACGTAGGTAACGCATTCACATTTGAGTTTTTGTAAGTAGGATCAGTTATTAGTCCAACTACTACCCAACCGAACCCAGTTTTTTGAAGGGTTAGTGATCCAGGTCCTTTGATTTGACCGATAAATAACAAATTATAGAAATATTCTGCTCCAAGCAGCATATCAATTTTTCCCTTGATATGGAACTTAGGGTCGGCCAACGGAACCTTGGATAGAGAAGTTACCAGCGACATGGACAATGTATTCGAATGAAGTTCTGTGGTAACGTGGTTGATGACTAGGCAGTTGACCACCTTCTTGTATGCTCCTATACGGGACCTGATTTCACATTTTAAGCTGTACTGTGCCTTACAACGGTTGCCATTTATACCGCAAATGGTAGTTTCGGCAGGTTGGCGTTTTAACCCTAACAGTCCAGCCATATGTGATGTTATGAAATTGGCTTGTGAACCAGAATCCAGTAATATGCGAGCATTGTGCTCAATGCCATTAGCAGCTCGAATTAAAATGATGGCTGTTGCCAATAGTACGCTATGAGAGTTGTAAATGTTGTGTAAAGATGTAATTGTCATAATTTTGTCAGCCCTTGATGGGTATAACTGAGTTTCTAGTCATAATGTTTCATTTTTGGTAGCTGCTTCCGTTGATGAAGATGGTGAGTCAAAGTGTAGCCTCGTGTTGTGTTTGCCTTGACACCGTTGACAATTGCCTGACCTGCAATCCTTTGATTGGTGATCCGTACTCAAGCAGTTGATACATAAACCGTGCTGTCTTACAATTTCATACCGTGCCTTTGGTTTTGCGGCCAAGAATTTTGAGCACCGATAGATTTTATGAAGCTCGCCAGGACAGACAGGGCAACCTCCATTTTTGTTTCTTGTAGGCCTTTGTTTTTTGTGTACTTCAGCTGTGGCTGATGTTACCCTGCGTTTAATTCCTCTACCAAATTCTTTCTTTGTGTTGCTGTGACTGCCAATTTTGGTCGTTTCAATCGACTCTAGCGAAGTGCTTCGCATATCGAGAAAGCTTATAAGTTGGGAGAGAGGCGGTAGTGAATTGGATGTGCACGATTCCTCCCATTCCTGTCTTGAGTTTCATGACGAGAAAATGAATTCCGACCGTGTCCCAAGATTCCACTGAAACATTTAATTTTTTGAGCGATTGCCAATGTAGGTTGAAACCATCCATTAATTTCCGGATTGCAAAGGATGATTCCCTTTGAGCTCGTTCTAATGCAAACAGCTCGTTCATGTGGTGGTTCACCAGTCTGCGAGTGTTTTCAAAACGGTTTTTCAACAGTAATCTTGCAACTTCGTAATTGTCCGATGTGACAGACAACGGTTGCACAATCCCACTTGCTGTACCTGATAAACATGTTTTCAGATAATGCAGCTTTTCGACGTTACTTAAACGCTGGTCTTCATGTACTAGCGAGTCGAATAGATCTCGAAAGGATAGCCAATCCTCGAATTTTCCACTAAAATGGGGCAAGTTCACAGCCGGAAGTCGTCGTGAATTAGTGTGCGTTCCCTGCTCACTTCCTACTGACTGTTTGTCTAGAGTTGAGGATGCAATTAGTTCTCGGCCCTTTGCATATAAATGAAAGTATAGGTTGTCAAAACTTTCTTGAATTTTCGGCTCCAAGACATCAGGGGCCAGCATTTCAATTTGTAGATGAGCATCTTGGAAGGTGGTGCGTATGTTGTCCAAGTCATCCAGGCGTACTTCCAATTCCCGAGTGACCATAGAAGTCAGTTGGGGAAGTAGTAGATACTCCGTTAGGAATGACTCGAATGCCTTGAGCTGAGCCTGTGCCCGAGAACGAATTGTTTGGGCTCTTACTAGATCTCCTTCGTTGGAATCCATGATGTGTTTACAGTAACCACGCTCTGCTACCAATGTTTTCGCCGATGGCGAATGTTGCGTATACATTAAATGAATGAACACCGAAGTGTGGACGCCAGAAAGTGGACACCAGAAGTGGACACCAGAAGTGGACACCAGAAGTGCACACCAGAAGTGGACACCAGAAAGTGGACACCAGAAGTGATGGACTTGAATGGGCACTTGAATGAGCACTTGGATGGATCTGGACTTGAATGTAACAGGTGTTAACTTCTTGGATCTCTCTGAAAGACTGACTCTTAGGCTGGTGTGGACCTCCTTATATATTCTAATGCTGGAGCATAGGTGCTGTTGATTGGTCGGGGGTGTGGCGGATTCGAGTACTCTTATTGATCGGAGGGCCGGCTATAGCAGGAATGTTGTGTGGTCGTGGCAACAACAACAATGCAAACAAAAGGTTGGGTTTGCTGTAGGTAAAAATACTATATACCGAGAATGTTATGCGGCCGTGGCAACAACAACAATGCAAACAAAAGGTTGGGTTTGCTGTAGGTAAAAATAGTATATACCGAGAATGTTGTGCGGCCGTGGCAACAACACCAATGTAAACAAACACGGGTTTTTTCTGTCGCTAAAAATATCGAGAATGAACACGTCACCGTTGTAATCACGGCGTAAACGATTACGTTTGATTCATTTTTATTTTAGCATTCAGAAATTTAATTCTAGGAGTTAATATGTAATGTTCAATGCGTTCGACAGTATTTTAGATCATAACAATAAGAAATTCGTAGGTATATTGGAAAAAAAAATGTATGTATCATAAATACATACATAGATATCATTGATATCTATGTAATGATATCATTGATATCTATGTAATGATATCATTGATATCTATGTAATGATATCATTGATATCTATGTAATGATATCATTGATATCTATGTAATGATATCATGATAGATATCATTCACATCATATTATTTAAAGTATGTAATATGTACATTAAGGCACCTAATGTAACTAGCATAGCTATAGTAATATTCTATTATGCTAAGAACATTTTTGTAACATTTTCATGTCAATAATTAATATCCAATACCTATCGGCTATATAACCTATAATATATAAAATGATAAGCCGTTATTTTTTTAAACCAAAAATGTTTTGACCTCATAAATATTTTTTTCATTTACCAATTGTTCCAAAATATTACAGGATGAATTGTTTGTTGGAACAAATGTATTGTGGACCAAACTCATTTGGAAGAAAATTATCGTGGGCCAAGTGTATGTTGTTGGCGTCCTTGGGAAAAAAATGACCGCTTATATACAATCTCATTGCAAACTACGAATCGTGTACAGGGCACACAGACCTATAAAAATATGGACTGCGCCTCTCACACACCCCGCCTATGCTGCCGCGTTATGAACAACGTTAGAAAGAGATAGATGGTTGTTAGGTTGACCATGGAATAAAAATTGAAAAGACATGGAATAATAATAATTTAAATATATATATATGACAATACACCAAATGGAAATTTATAATAATTAAAACTTATTTAATTATTATTTATTATTGTGTTATGCGAAGTTGTAAAACATTTAAGGGTATGTATTTCATTATTTTGTCGGGTAT
This sequence comes from Adelges cooleyi, assembly GCF_023614345.1. Classification (NCBI taxonomy): domain Eukaryota; kingdom Metazoa; phylum Arthropoda; class Insecta; order Hemiptera; family Adelgidae; genus Adelges; species Adelges cooleyi. The sequence goes on from NW_026095978.1 coordinate 3,406,890, forward strand.
CCAATGCTTTCGTATGATGTATTGTTTTAAGTAGATATGTATATAGTATATCGTTAATAAATACTTAAAAACCATTACAATTTCATTCAAATTTTATCAATGAACATTCTGTTTTACTTTTTATAAAACGTGTATGTTTTGAAAAATAGTTTTTCTTTACAAACTCAATAGACAATTTATTGTATCACAGATCTGCATCTAAGTTTAAACAAATTCACTAGGTATTGTAAAATCACTACTTATTTGTTTCTTCTTCAAGTTACGACCAATATAATATAATTATATGCAGTTGGCAAATAAAAATGTAATGTCAGAGCAAAAGTACGTAACTCAGGAGAGTATGCACCAGACTCGTGATGAATTTGTCGCATAATTAAAGCAGTTTCTACATTAGGTAGACTCCTTTATAAAAAAAAAAAATATATATATATATATATATATAAATTCTTTAGGGTATAATTTTACAAATAAACAAAAGTAAGAACTATACTGTAACCAAAAAAATTAATAGACATAACACAACAATTTTATTATTTTTATCACCAATAGTATATTTTTTATTTAAAAAATATAAACATATAAACACAAAGCCCCAACATCATTTTGATTTCACTAAAAAATTTAAAGAAGTTATGCTATTCATACATTATTAAAACGAGTAAATAAATATTATATTTAGAAAAATGTTCTTCATCGCTAAATAAAATTGTATTACGAGTGAAACTGTTAACAATACACAACGGTCTATTTTGTTTTGTTCCTCAATGAAACTGTTCATAGATATTTAAATATATCTATAAAAGCCATGGATATGACATCACATTTTACTGAAAAATAACAAATTAATACACACAGTCATTGCAATAATGATAAAAATGTTTGAGATAGAATCAGTTTTAATATCAATGGTTCTTATTAGAATTATTTTAGGTGGATAAAAATTGACAATTAAGACGTACAATGAAATTTTTAAAAATTATTTTGTGAAGAACATATAAAATATATAGTAGTTAACCATGTAGTGTAAAAAGATAAAGGAGGAGAATATTTTTTGTGATGAGCCATTAATATTACAGTAAAAGGATACGGATCAACGATACTTAAATTCAGGATTGCATAAAATCCAAGCCCTGTCTTTGGTAACAAATCCATAGAACATTGAACACTGAACGTAACCTTATCAACCAAGCCATTTAACACATACAGCAATAACTATAAAAATTAAATCAAATTAATTTTTTTATACAAAAAATACGTTTTTTTAACATGTATTTGACATTATTATAATATATTTACCTTGAGTAATGAAAAACAATTTTCATTAACTTTCTTTTCATCTTTCAGATGATCAGATGTCAGATTTTTTAATATCTTCTTCATCCACTAAAATAAAAAAAACACATTAGAAGTTGCTTTATTTTGAGATTTATAAAAAATTAAAAACAAAATATTTTCTAAATTACTTGGCATTTATAGTAAATTTCTTCCTTCTTCATCATCAAAGACTTCGACCATTTCAACATTGAATAATTTCTTACATGCTTCTATAATATATTGTTTGAAATTAAATAATAAGTAAATAAGATAAGATAAGAAAAGTAAAGTTTAATTAACAAATTACTCTAAAAAAAATTACTTCCATAAAGGTACCTACTATCACATAACATTAACAAAATGTATATACAATATTATATTTATAAAAAAAATACATAAATTTGGTAACAATTACAAGTATAAGGAAGAACATACCCAGTTTAAATACACTTGGCACAGCTTCTTTTTTTAACATTTTTTTACCAGTAAAGCTCAAGTTATAGTCAGATTCTATAAAATGACTACTGCATATTTTTGTATGCGTCGCCGGAGTAAAATCTGGTTGAAACATACGTATCGCATTTGCCCATTTTAAAAGCATTTCATGATTTCTAGGCTAGCTTTGAAACAAATTATATAATTATAAAAATCATTGATTATATATTATTAGTATATTACTATTAGTAATATACCTATGATCAATATTCAAATGTATAAAAATACGAGTGTGAAGTTAGCCATAAACGAGCCAGCAATATTTGATAACAGAAAGTGTCATGGCGTTGGTGTATGTTGTGTTGCCAATACACTTATTATTCTAAGGGGCAGTCCATATATACCCCAAACACCGACGATTATTATTATACGATATCGACTTAAATAATTAAAATATATTATAATTATCGACAAAACAGTAAGAGTATATTATTTAACTTAAAAAAATGGCACTTGGGGTTTTGCGGCCGCCGAACCGAACCCAGCAATAAAAAAACGGCCGACCGCCGACCGATTGCCGACCTAAACCGACGGCAGTTATGTCAATTTTTGACAATGTTCCGGAAGAGGTCCCCTCAATTTGATTATACCAATCGAAAGCTTACTAAAATGTCTAAAAATTCGTCTCTATGAAAAAAGTTGGCACCGGGGGTCGTGCGGCCACCAGAAGCCGCCGAACCCAATCCAGCAATAAAAAAACGGCCGACCGCCGACCGATTGCCGACCTAAACCGACGGCAGTTATGTCAATTTTTGACAATGTTCCGGAAGAGGTCCCCTCAATTTGATTATACCAATCGAAAGCTTACTAAAATGTCTAAAAATTCGTCTCTATGAAAAAAGTTGGCACCGGGGGTCTTGCGGCCACCAGAAGCCGCCGAACCCAATCCAGCAATAAAAAAACGGTTGACCGCCGACCTAAACCGACGGCAGTTATGTCAATTTTTGAAAAGGTTCCGGAAGAGGTCCCCTCAATTTGACTATACCAATCGAAAGCTTACTAAAATGTCTAAAAATTCGTCTCTATGAAAAAAGTTGGCACCGGGGGTCTTGCGGCCACCAGAAGCCGCCGAACCCAATTCAGCAATAAAAAAACGGCCGACCGCCGACCGATTGCCGACCTAAACCGACGGCAGTTATGTCAATTTTTGACAATGTTCCGGAAGAGGTCCCCTCAATTTGATTATACCAATCGAAAGCTTACTAAAATGTCTAAAAATTCGTCTCTATGAAAAAAGTTGGCACCGGGGGTCTTGCGGCCACCAGAAGCCGCCGAACCCAACCCAGCAATAAAAAAACGGCCGACCGCCGGCCTAAACCGGCGGCAGTTGTCTACTAGTTTTTTTAAATTGATGGTAAATAAACTAAGGTTAATTAGTGTCTTGTTTTTATTTTATTTTATATTTGTAATATTATTCATTTTTTTTTATGACTGTTAATTAAGGTTTTATAATTTTTCAAGATAATACAAATCATATTGTAACAAATCTACAGTCACCAAAAAAACTATGTATGGAATATTTAATTTTTCAGGAAATAGTTAATTATGAAAAAAAAATTTATAGTTTGTTATTTAAAATAAATAATATTATTGACTACCTATATAAATATATTATGTTAAAATACACTATTTGTTGGAAATAGTACGTTTTTATGAAATATTGCCAAAACGTACTATTTCTACTGAATTTTGCCAAAACAAACTAAGTGGTGGATATGGTACGTTTTGGCGCGATTCGTTTCACAAAATTATGTTTTAATGTATCTAAATTTAAATTTACATATTAACAATTATCATAAATAAGTTCAGATTTCTTTTATGCATTTTTAGAATATTACAGTTTTTGTCTATGACTTTCTTATATGCTACAACAGAAATTTGATGTCACTGGAAAAAGCGAAAAATAGCAATAGCACGTTTTGCATTGTCGCCCTTCAATTTGGGTGTTCTTTATTATAAAGCTATTATTTAGTAGAGTAGTGCGACTGCAACAAGTACTCGGGTAAATTATATGTACTACAAACTGTTTAAAATATTTATTATGCTAAATATCCAGTTTAACCAATAATACTTTTTATTATTATACTAATTGTTCGGTAATGTTGTGGACTGTATTGGTTTCAAATATATATACAAAAAAAAAACAAATGATAATTAAAAGCATGCAGACTACTATTAAAACCAAAGTTAAGTATACAAATGTCTTACCGGCTGGCCAGCGCACTACAACAACAATTACTAAGGACTTAAAACTAAAACTATACAATAAGCAAATATTTACAACTTGAAAATACGAGAACGGTGACGGTCGGTAGTGGTGGTATTGCAAGACGGTACGGTCGTCTGAACGGTGGTGAAAGCCCGCAAACTGTTGATTACTTTACGAGAACAAGACTAATTCTTCGAACGTCGCACAAGTACACGAGCTCATCACAGCAGGCGGTTGATATGTAATTAATAATTAAAAAAAAACAACAACAAATAACGAAAAACGGTGTAAAGTTTCTTTTACGCGTGCGGTTAACGGTGCGGTCGGTACGATGCGGTAAACAACAACAAAAAACGGATAGTAAGTGATATGGTGCGGTGGTGGTCGGTGCAGTCGGTGGTGGTGGGACGGTGCCCGGCTTGATAACGCTTGAACATACCGCCCACCTTGAAGAACCGTAGGTCTTCAAACGTTTGACGGTAGCGGACAAAGCTTCACCGCCGGGCGGCGGAGGATCTTGCCCGCGGAGGTGCGTATTTGTGCAACTCGGACGACTCCATCAGTTCCAGAAACCGTATCAACCACTCGAGCTGTACTCCATGTGAGTGGAGGGGTCGGTTCTTGGAGAATGACTAAATCGCCAATTTTTAGATTTGAAACTTGACGATTCCATTTGGTTTTCTCCTGCAGTTTGTGTAAATACTCATGTTTCCACCGAGACCAGAAATGTTGATGTATCTGCTGTATTAAAGACCAACGCTTGTGGGTACTGATATGGGTTTGACTAATTTCATCCTGAGGAGATGGAACAGCGACTAGAGGCTCCATAGTAAGAAAATGTCCTGCGGTTAAGGTCGTGAAGTCGTTAGGGTCGGATGACATGGTACATAAAGGCCTCGAGTTAAGAACGGCTTCTACCTGGTGTAGAACGGTATTGAGCTCTTCGTAGGTTAGAATCCTATCTTGAACCACACGGTGAAGTAATGTCTTAGCAGACTTGACGGCTGCCTCCCACAGACCTCCCATGTGTGGTGCTGCGGGCGGGTTAAAATGCCAGTGAATCTGCGTACTGATGACGTGATGAACGAATTTTGATTCTCTAATTATGGTATCTACCTCCTTTAGGTATCGCTGACTGCCCACAAAATTCGTGCCACAGTCACTGTAAATATCTGTGCAACGACCCCGTCTGCTAATAAACCGGTTTAGGGCGGCAATAAAAAGAGGCGTGGACATGTCTGACACGAGCTCGATATGAACTGCTGTGGTAACCATGCAAACAAAGATGCAAAGGTAAGCTTTGGTAACTTTAATTTTCCGTAACATTGCGGCCTTCACTTGAAAAGGACCGGCAAAATCTACACCAGCGCGACTGAACGGTTTGACCTGGGTAACTCGAAACACTGGAAGATTTCCCATCAAGGGCGGGTTTGGTCGTGGTTTTACTCGAAAACATGGGATACATTGGTGTATTCGCTTCCTGATGATGCTACGAGCCGAAAGAATCCAGTAGTTTTGGCGTAAAATGTTGTGTGTAGTTTGAGCTCCCGGATGACTCTTAGTACGATGCACAAAATCTATCAGCAATTCAGTCAATTTAGAATTTTTCGGTAGCAAGATGGGGTACTTTTCGTCGTAAGGAATTGGTGAGTTTTTCAAGCGACCACCTACTCTGATTAACGATTTCTCATCTAAGAAAGGTGATAACTTACGTACGGATGCAGGTACTTGTTTGTCTGTAGCAATAGCTTTTTTGATGTCTGCAAAAAATACTCGCTGCGTCCATCGTATTAACGATCGTAAAGATCTCTCGGTTTCGGCCACTGTCGGAGGGAAAATACAAGCCGAAGGTTTTCCCAATAAATGATCTCCAACACGCAACCAGTAAGCCGTAAGTCTCAAAATTTTTTGCAGATTATCAGATTGATATAAAAGGCGGCTCTCTTCTTCTTTTACCTGAGATATAAGCGTGATTGGCTTCTCTTCCGCCTCTTCTTCCAAACGGCTGTCTGGACTGTCAGCGTTTTGAGCTGGCCAAGTATTTTTAGGTTGACACAAAAATGTAGGACCTTTCCACCATAAGTCATGGTTAGTAAGTTGTTGAGGACTTAGACCCCGTGAAGCGCAATCAGCAGGGTTCTCCTCGGTTGGAACGTGACGCCACGTGTACCCTTTAGTCAACAGCTGAATCTGGGCGACTCGGTTGGCAACAAACGTTTTTAACCTACTAGTAGGGGATTTAATCCATGCCAGCGCAACAGTGGAATCGGTCCAGGCGGTTACGGTGCCAATGGATAAAGATTTTAGGTTTTTGGAGACGTAATCCAAAAGGTGTGCTAATAACCACGCACCGCACAGCTCTAACCGCGGGATGGACATTTTTGTGGTTGGAGAAATTTTTGCCTTACCCATTAAGAGATGACAACCTATTCTATCACTTGTACATACCCGCAAATACACTACTGCTGCGTACGCGGCTTCCGAACTATCGCTGAAACCGTGTAGTTCATAGAGTGCGTTTGGACTGGTTACTAATCGGGGTACACGCAAGGTTGCCAGGATTGGTAACTCTTGATGATATTGCTGCCACGCATATTTAGCATCTTCGGGTATAATGTCATCCCAGTCAACTTTCAAGACCCATAGATATTTTATCAAACGTTTTAGAACCGTGGTTACTGGTGCCAATAGACCTAGAGGGTCATAGATTCTAGCGATCTCGGATAAAATAGCTCGCTTGCTGTATTTAACCGGATTGGGTTGATATTTGTAGCTTAGTGAATCAACCTTCGGATCCCAATTTAGTCCCAAGACTTTGGTATATGTCAACTCATGTTCTTCAAACGTCACTGGTAGTGTTTGTTGGTGATCAAATGGAATGTTACTCAGTAATTTGTCGGAATTACTTGACCATTTGCGTAACTCAAAGTGACCTTTTGCAAACGTGTTTTCGAGTTTTTTCTGTAGATCTATTGCAGCTTCTTCGCTTTCGGCTCCGGTTGCTATGTCATCTACATACAAATCACGTTTAACAACTGTTTGTACAAGTGGTTCATTTACTGCTTCATCAGTTGCCAACTGATGCAGAGTGCGGATGGCGAGAAATGGAGATGACTTTTGTCCAAAAGTTACCGTGTTCATTTGATATTCTTGAACTGGTTCATCCAAAGAGAACCGGTAAAGCAAGCGTTGGTACGGTCGGTGAGCTTCGGTCACAACAATTTGTCTGAACATTTGTTTTACGTCAGCGGTAAAAACAACAGAATGAAGTCGGAAACGTAAAACAATTCCCGGTAAGTCCTGCTGTAATCTTTGACCGCAATAAAGATTGTCGTTCAATGAGTGACCCGAAGAAGTTTTTGCGGACGCATCAAACACGACCCGCAATTTAGTAGTAGTACTTTCCGGACGTAATACAGCTTGGTGTGGGATATAATACATATTTTCTTCACCGTCGGATTTTTTCACTACAGCGGACATGTGACCTGTTTCTAAGTAGTCATACATTGCCATATTGTACTCTTTATGAAGTTCTGGTGATTTTTTGAACTTATTTTCCAAACTTCGTAAGCGATGCAGCGCTACGTCTCTGGATTTCCCAAGTAGAGGGGGATTTCGTGTGAACGGAAGATGCACTATGTATCGTCCATCTTGTTGTCGTGTTGTGGTTGTTTGATAAATTTGCTCACACTCTAAATCGGCTGGGTTATTTTTCTCAACTTTTGGAACTTCTTCGATCTCGAAAAATTGTTGTAACGTATGATTTACGGATTCAGACGAACATAAAGTGATAATTTGTTGTTTTGGACCGTTGGTCGTTTTACCCATCAAAACCCAGCCAAACACCGTAGATAGCGCATCGGTTCATCTACCTCACCTTCTTCCTTGTCGCCTAAGAGAAGCTGTGGAAAGACATCAGCGCCGAGCAAGACATCAACTGGTAACGCTTCGGCAAACGATGGATCGGCTAACTTCAAACCTTTGATGTGTGGCCATGAATGATTCCACACTCTTTTCGACGGAACTGGTCCAGTAATACGCGTTAGAATTAAAACGTCAATGCTGAACATGGGACTTTGTTGGTCGACCGGTCGTACTTCGACATTAGCTCTTCCTCTTACCGCTGGGACTTCAGCTCCGGACAACGCTTGAACGGTTACATCACACTTTTCTCTTTTTAAGCCTAAAAGCTGGACACAACGTTCAGTGACAAAGCTACTTTGACTTGCGCTGTCAAGTAGTGCTCTTACTGTAACCGATTGACCATTTTTGTTTTGCAGAACTACAGAGGCTGTCGCTAATAAAACGGACGTATGATAACCTTTTGTTTCTGCAGCCGCAACGGTTAAATGGGTCGTGGTAACGTTCGGTTCGGTTTTTTCCAAATGCAGTAGAGTATGGTGCTTACCCCCACACGTAGAACAGTTTCGTTGGTTTTTACATTCACTGGCCATGTGCGCACTGAAACAGATAAAACATCTTTTCAATTCCTTGATTGTTTGATGCCGTTCGGTTGGTGTTTTATCTTTGAACGATTGACAGTTTATCAGCAAGTGACCCGGTTGTGTATTACAGACAGGACAGGAAAATGACTTATTCTTCCTTCCCTGTTCAAGCTTTCGTTCTGGTTGGCTGCTGAATAATGTGATAGATTTGTTTGGTTTGAGTCCTTTTGTGGTTACCTTGACACTTCCTTGCGATACGGTAGCTGATTTGCAGTATTTTGTTAAGAACGTGGTAAACTCCTTCATAGATGGGTCCTCGGAGGTATCTACTAGTAGTTCCCATTGCGCTCTTAAATAATTGTCTAATTTCTTTTGTAATAGATGTAGTAGAATGGGGTCCCATTGATCTACTGCATACGATAGATTTTGGAGAGCACCCGTTGATTCTAAAATTACATTTAGTAGTTTTCTTATAGAACTACCATCACCGAAGGTTGCTCTTGGCGCGTTAAATAGAGCTTCAATGTGACTATCCGCGATAACACGGCGGTTTGAATAACGATCAGTTAACTGCGCCAAAGCTAGTTCGTAGTTGCTATCAGTCAACATGAGATTAGATACCAAACTTAATGGTTCTCCCACCAAATAAGATTTCAAGTAACCAAACTTCACCACTGGCGACATATTAGATTCACCAACTAATTTGTCAAACATATTCCTAAAACTGGTATATTCCATAGGGTTTCCACCAAATTTAGGTACTGCTAATTTTTCGATCGGGTGATAGGGTTGTGAGGCGCTGAGAGCTTTTGATTCAAAAAATGTTTTGTTGAGCGAATCGTCGACAACTGCCTCCGGTAAGTATTCGTCCGCAAATATTTTACATCCGATATACTTCTCCTCAAAAAGAGCACGCACACTATCGGTGTCGATAGCATCTACCACGGGTGTACTTTTACATTGGTGACGTATTATTACCATTAATTGCGTTTCAAAATCCGAATATAAATTTTCTATTGTCGCAAACATAATTTTAAATTTAGTTTTGGCCAACTTGTTTGAAGAATCATTTCCCAATGCTTCCCCGGCCTCGTATACGCGCTGTACTCGACACTGAAGACTTGTTATGCGCGCCTTTGCTTCCTCGTAAACTCCCATTGTGTAATTTATAAAGCACAGGAACAGAAAAATAAAAAAAATAAAAATAAAAAATGAAAAATTAGAAATACAATTTTTTTTTTTTTTTATACTTGGGGTCACGCTGTATACACGCACACAAGACGTGGCGGCGCGCGGTGTTATGCAGCGAGCGGCCGCGAGCTTTGGCAACGCGGTGCGGTGTCCGTTGCCTTCGCGGCGCGGGGTGGCTACGTCCACTTATCGCGTGTATACTCGCGTCGTACTATACCGACGGCAGGGTCCAAAGTCCAACTTTGCACACGCGCAACAAGTGTATTATTATACGCCAACTTAAAAACTTAAAACTTAAAACCGGTGGTTCAACCACTTAGGAAAACTTAATACTAAAATACATAAATAATCCTAGGCTCGAAGGACCAATAATGTTCGGTAATGTTGTGGACTGTATTGGTTTCAAATATATATACAAAAAAAAAACAAATGATAATTAAAAGCATGCAGACTACTATTAAAACCAAAGTTAAGTATACAAATGTCTTACCGGCTGGCCAGCGCACTACAACAACAATTACTAAGGACTTAAAACTAAAACTATACAATAAGCAAATATTTACAACTTGAAAATACGAGAACGGTGACGGTCGGTAGTGGTGGTATTGCAAGACGGTACGGTCGTCTGAACGGTGGTGAAAGCCCGCAAACTGTTGATTACTTTACGAGAACAAGACTAATTCTTCGAACGTCGCACAAGTACACGAGCTCATCACAGCAGGCGGTTGATATGTAATTAATAATTAAAAAAAAACAACAACAAATAACGAAAAACGGTGTAAAGTTTCTTTTACGCGTGCGGTTAACGGTGCGGTCGGTACGATGCGGTAAACAACAACAAAAAACGGATAGTAAGTGATATGGTGCGGTGGTGGTCGGTGCAGTCGGTGGTGGTGGGACGGTGCCCGGCTTGATAACGCTTGAACACTAATATTAACTAAGTTTAAATGTGTTTAATTATTTAACAACGACTCCTAGTCCTGCCGATACCGTTAGTCGTTTAGTGTACTGTACGGTCCTTCACAGACGCGTACACTACAGCTGCAACGAATGGATATGATTTTTCTTATGCTACATTAAAATGATGTAGGCTGTAGCCTGTAGGGCATGTGTACAAATTGCTGGAAATTATTATTCTACAGCTAAATATTAAATAAATATTATGAAATCGTAATGCTTAATTTATTTTCCTACTGCTGTAGTCTACTACATAGTACACTTACAAAAAAATAATTCTTTGAGATTTTTTTTTATTTTTGCTTAAATTTGTATTTACTGGCCTATAAGTTAGCTACGCAAAATGTGTTTTTTAAAACCACTATGGACTATTTCAAAGGGATGATAGAATATCGGGTCTAGTATGATTATAAAATTAATTCAAACACAATGTAATTATGTAAGCAGCTCATAATTCTGGGTTATTGTTAATTTATGTTAATGGATTATATTATATATTAGTTTATATTATATTATTTTATATATTATAGTTAGGTTGTTTTGCAGGATGTCATGATTGGCTAAATGACATCATAGCCCATAGGCCTTAAACTTTTAAATTGTTATTACACAGTATTTCTTATTGTAAACTAGGTCACGTCTAGTTACCCCTTGTAATTATTTTTAAAATTCGTGGGTGCGCGTGAAAAAGGGGTTAAGTCAACCACTATGAACTTTTCAGGAAATGGAAAATAAAGTTTAGAAGAATATGTAAGATCAGGTATTAGGATAAGATAAATATCTTTTTAATAAGATAATAAAATAACTTGTTTTATACTTTCCTGTATAAATTAGAACTAGAACACTATTAAATTGTAAATTCAAAAATATTTAAGTCGACTTATTACAAAATACACTAAGATCAGAAAAATAGTGACATCTCATCAAACACTTCTTTATTATTCATTGAATATTACACTTAGACTTAAACTATAAAACACAAATGATAGTTTTTTTTGTGAATTTGTCGGTGCATATAACTCATTTTGCACAAAATGTTGACTTAATCTCTTTTTCACGCGCATCCACGATAATATTATTAGGCCTTCCTAGTTCTCTAAGTTAAACGTCATTCACTAATTTATATATTACTATATAAACTGTTTTTTAATTAACCACAATTAGGCTAGTTACTTATGCCAGATCATAGACATAGTGTGTCAGTAAAAGTTATAATTATATATATATATATAATTGTTATTGTGTGTTTATTATAAATTACAGCTTTAAAGTCTTTTAAGTTAAAACGTGGTTTATATATATTCTCTTGGTCCTCAATTTTATGAAGTGAGCTCTGCTTACTACAATAGCATATATTTAATCTATAGTAGTGACGCAACGCCACCAGTTAGGTGCCTGTTATTTTTTTTTTTTTAGATACTCCAAAGTAGCTTAGCTGCTTTAAATAGATATTTTATATACTATTTATCATGGTTTTTTCCACGGCACGGGGCACCTGCTGAACCGGTTACTGTTGTCACGCCCAGTGCCTTTCAACATACGATAATGCTCTATTATTGTTATTATTGTAATTGTTATCAAACATGCCAGTTGCCACCTAAAACCGGTTTTGGTCGCGGTGCCCGAACCCGGAGATTTCGGCGCGACCGATTCGCCGCCAGAACAAGGGACGTTAAAATTATAATATATAACGAGGAATTACTTAATGCCATTCTAGAGGGGCTAGGATTTTATAACACAGAGATTAATGTATATTTATTTAATTTTAGTGTCAATGAAATATTGATATTTAAATCGAATCTGTTTATACAAATATATATTAAATACACTTTTATTTTATACAAATGTTTTGATTATGCATAAATGTAATGCAATGTTTTTTAAAATTAACTTTTAAAAAAATAAGTACAGATTGATTTATATATTGTTTTCATTAAATGTAATATAAAATTATTTTAAAACAAATTATATGATTAGTTAACATTATATAAGCGCTTCTTCGGCGGTCGGTAGACGGCCGGCTGCTTATATTTTTGTGCCTGAGTTCGGCGGCTTCTGGTGGCCGCAAGACCCCCGGTGCCAACTTTTTTCATAGAGACAGAATTTTTAGACATTTTAGTAAGCTTACGATTGGTATAATCAAATTAAGGGGACCTCTTCCGGAACATTGTTAAAAATTGACATAACTGCCGTCGGTTTAGGTCGGCAATCGGTCGGCGGTCGGCCGTTTTTTTATTGCTGGATTGGGTTCGGCGGCTTCTGGTGGCCGCAAGACCCCGGTGCCAACTTTTTTCATAGAGACGAATTTTTAGACATTTTAGTAAGCTTTCGATTGGTATAGTCAAATTGAGGGGACCTTTTCCGGAACATTGTCAAAAATTGACATAACTGCCGTCGGTTTAGGTCGGCGGTCGGCCGTTTTTTTATTGCTGGATTGGGTTCGGCGGCTTCTGGTGGCCGCACGACCCCCGGTGCCAACTTTTTTCATAGAGACGAATTTTTAGACATTTTAGTAAGCTTTCGATTGGTATAATCAAATTAAGGGGACCTCTTCCGGAACATTGTTAAAAATTGACATAACTGCCGTCGTTTTAGGTCGGCAATCGGTCGGCGGTCGGCTGCTTTTTTATTGCTGGGTTGGGTTCGGCGGCCGCAAAACCCCAAGTGCCATTTTTTTAAGTTAAATAATATACTCTTACTGTTTTGTCGATAATTATAATATATTTTAATTATTTAAGTCGATATCGTATAATAATAATCGTCGTTGTTTGGGGTATATATGGACTGCCCCTTAGAATAATAAGTGTATTGGCAACACAACATACACCAACGCCATGACACTTTCTGTTATCAAATATTGCTGGCTCGTTTATGGCTAACTTCACACACGTATAAAAATATAATATAAGTAAATAATGTCTCAACTTACCGATGCATGATGCAATCTTTATTTGATTTTGTTTTGCACGAACGAATGACACATTGAAAAACCATTATAAGAAATTAAACGAAATTCAATATTTTAATTACTAACAAGAATAATTAAAATATTTTAATATAAAAATTTCGCTATCGGGTATTATCATATTACTATTTCTCCCATGACCAACCTAACAACGCTCTGTCTCTTTTTAACGATGTCGATATTCGGACCTCTCTCTCTACTATCAGTCCATTTCTTTATAGGTCTATGACAGGGCAGTTCTTCCAAAAAATGATAAGAGATAAGAGTTCTTCCAAAAGATAACACAATTTTTATTTTATCAGCGTGACCAACCCAGAAACACCAAAATATAAAATCACATTCTATCAGTCTGCCAATTCTATTAGAATAAAAGTAACTAAAATATAACTAACGTTTATCAGAGTTAACTGTTATCTCTAGAACTAAACGGCAATAATTCAAATGATAAAAAAAAATAACCGTGTTAAAATATATTATATTTTCTTAAATAGTACACATTTTTACGATACATTTATAATGACAAAAAACCAACTAGTTCATATGATAACGATAATAATTGGTAAATAAAATTTACTTTCGTTTCTTATTAATATTAAATTAATATTTTTATTAGAATTCTTTTTTAATTCATAATTCAAAACTCTTATTTTCACATAATATAAACTTGCAATATTTAATATGAATAACATAATATATTTATCAATTATAGTACCTAGCGACAAAGTTCATACATACACTATATTGTACTAATTTGTGTGACAATATTATTACATCCTATTTAAATAAAACTATTAATACAAGTAAATTATGTTTTACAGTATGATGGTAGTTGTCTGAAGTCATAAAAAGCTTATCGGTATGCTTATTCATTAGAGCGGTTCGATTCCTGAAACTATCTCTAGTCTGATTAAGTGTGGTAACAGGTATGGAGTTATTTTTTGTAAAATTGTTTTAATTGATTTAATCTCTATTATTTTAATAATTAACATTTCAACTTTTAACTTATTTATTAATAATATATCTTTCATTTTGAAGATGAGTCAAAGATTCTGGTTGAACAGTTCTCCTTCGACACTAACTGGAAGAAATAATTGTTTTATCATTTGTCTAAATAGACTAGGTAAGGAAAACATTCTAGATTTGTAGTATTAATACAAATATTGATACAAAATTAGTTTAATATCAATCTAAAACACCCTAATATAGGGTATTTAAAAAAAAAGAAATCAAATGTAAATTATTTTTCTTTTTAATAATTTAATTTACTATTTTCTAACATTGTTAGTTTTTGTACAAGAAAAATTGCATTTACTTGTAGATCTTACGTTTCATTGGTATGAGATAACAAACTAGGTCCACTTGATATATACCGGTCACAAATATAGTCTATTCATGAAATCACTCTTCCAAGTGTTATTGATAGATAATTTAAGTTGAATGGTATAAAAAAATGTCATTATCAATTTTCGTTATATTTAATTTCAACTTCACAATTAACAAACGTTAACATTAGTAATTCATTTAAAATTGGTTTTATATTATAAATATTATTAATATTATTTAACCATTTGTTGTTTTTTCAGCTAGAATGTGACCAGAGGAAGATTAAATGGACATATCATATATTTCTCCATGGACACTGTAATCCATGACGGATTTTTGACACTATATTTGAATATTTGTTGTTGAAGTTAATTGGATTTTGTGCAAAACCCCTGGAAGAATATTCTGTATCAGACTAACAGTATAAACGCCACCCAGTATTTCTGTTTACCTGCTGTTAAACATCGTAGTATCATCTCCAATCTCTTTATATTTTGTTTAATTTTATTTAAAAAAGTCTCATTATAATTTATTATTAATCAACTGTAATTCAGTTGTTTATTTATTGAATAACTTATTATCCTGTTTTCAACGTCCATATAAACTGTACTGTATTTATGACCACTACACTGATATCTCATTTGGCTAAATATTTTTAATTTTCAACTACATTAAAACAAAATTAAGATTGTTTAAATTTTTTTTTTTTTTGAATACTTGTATTGTTTGAATATTTTTACACTTTAAGTGTCAATACAAGTATCTTTAGTTTAACGATACTAACAGTATATTACTATTACAATTTTGACAAACATAATTATTAGCCTACCAAATAAATTATAAATGTAGCTTCTGTATTTGCTTATTTATTAATATTTACTTACCTTAATAACATTAAAATATTAATTTATTGTAAAAATATCTTGACCTAACTGATAGATTGAAAATTTGTAAACTGTTGTGAAATTATGTTGATGTTGTTAGGAAAAATTGTGTAGTCAAAATTTTGAATACCTAGATTAAAAAAAAAAAACGGTACAATTTTTTTTTTGCTAAACCAAGTAATTATACATTTGTAAATTTTGATGTTTAGTTTATAATATATACATTTTTAGTTAAAAAATATCTTTACTTAAGTATCATTTTATACTATTTATACTTTTTACCAGATTATTTTATGTGTTTTAAACTATTACATTTATTATTTCTATTATTACTATTTATTATTTATTTAAATGACTTATCAAACTTTATGAATTGTACTTTATAAATTATAAAATTGGTCTGAAATGTATACTGTGTTACTATAGGTAGCCTGATAGACAGGAAGTCTATATTGTTTTTAAGAAATAAAAGTTGTTTTTTCTTGGTTAGCTTAATTATATAGTGTGATTGACTAATTTTCTCTCATAATAATTTCAATTAGGTAAAATTATTTTTCAAAACATTTTTGTTTGTGTTATTTTACAACTGAAAACATGTTTTAATAACCACTTACTTTTTTGATAATTTTTAATTAAATAATATTTAATTATGATAAAAAAACAAAGCGTATTTAGTATATAGTATATATTTGTTTATAATTTTATTATTTAGAAATGCATTAGTTTTTAGATGTAGTTTTTGACACAATAAAGTAAAAGTAAACCAAATGTATTTTTTCTAAATCTGTTCTCATAGACACGTTTACTCTCGATAACGAGTGATTTGTATCTGTGTATTGTATTAAGTGATATTATATAATACGTTTAAACGAAGGATGTTTAACATATTGAATACTCTCTTTGAGTATACAATGATGTGTTCGATATAAATTGTATTATAAAGTCCAGATACCGTTATCTTTATTTATATGCATAGTATAATGTAGTAAATAATTATAGATTCAACATTTAAATAATAAATTAGCTTTAGTAAGTTTAACCCTTAACAATACCTGCTATTATCTAATAACTATAGATATATATAAATAATGTCTTGATAATAATTGAATAGTTTTATAACATATTCAATATTTTTGATATTTTCATTTTAGTCAGTTATCAATGAATCAAAGTATACAACTATTTTATTTTTAATAGTAACGCAGTTACATCTTATATGAATCATAATTCATGAAACACAATTTTGTAGCTCTACACAGTTTTGACCTCTAAACTTTAAGTTATCTAGATTAAAATAGTTTTGAATATTGAAAACCATATGTTCAGTTTTATTCAAATTCAACTATAAAAACTCGTAAAACCATGTAAATATGTTTTAATAACTAAACATTATATTACTTCATTATTTGGGATTTAATGATTTTCAAATATTTTTGATAGAGACAGTGATAACGATATTGGTTTATAATGGCTACAGTCTAGTAATTATAACTAGAGCCCTAGTAATTATAATTACCGACTGAAATAATAGATAATAATTACTGAACAATTATTTATTTCCTGTTTTGTGTAAAGGAATGAAGACACATTTGTTAAAACTATTGGGGCACTTACCTGAAAATAATGATAAATTAAATACCTACAACTTTTATACTTTTCATTGTTAACTACAATTTAGTTAAGTACAACTGTTTAACAGTATAAAGTTAGAATTATCTTCTACTAGTTTAATCTAGTATTTCTAACCAAAATTATGGGGGTATAGATATTCCTAACACAATTATACCATTTTTAATTAATGTTAAATAAAAATGGGATTATCTAATCTGTTTTTAAATGTTCACTTAGTTAAAATAGAGTTAACCTGACCGCTTGATATTCATTCTTTTAATTTCTGATTTGACAATTTTATTATATACATATTAGTGGAATTGGAAATAGCCTCATTAGTTTTCACATTAAATATGTCCATAGCTACGTTTATATCATTTAAATTTTCACAACTTCACCAATCTTAAGTAAATATTAACATACTTAAATCAGTCTTATTATAACTTATTAAACTTATTGTGGGCAAAAAGAGCTTTAACAGCAGATCTCGATGAGAACGAGATAAGAGATAAATGAATATGATGAGGTGCTGCAACTTGCAATTGTATCTATTTATTTTATAATATGTATTATTTCTATTTTTTTTATAATATAAGAAAAGTATACATTTCTTAATAAATGGAATGTAGGCAGAATTAATAAAAGAAAAGTTATAATATCACTTCTATAAGAAACAAATTTAATTGATAATAATTGTATTTCTACAAAGGCAATCGAGGTAAAAGATAATTAGCCAAGTCTTTGCCAGGCTTGTACAAAAATATTTTATTACTTTTCACTAGTATCTTACAGCATCACTTTAGACATTTAATTCTACTTATGTTTGGAAATGTGCAATATCAAAAATTCTTATAAATCTATGGATCTATGAAAATATAATTTTAAAAGATCTAAATGGAATATGGATATACCTAAGTAGGTATTCTAATTTCTAATAGATTTTTATACTATCTGATTATCAGAGTATTAATTAAAATAATTAAAAAAAAGCTTTATGTCAATATTGTCCACCGTAAAACGGCAGGACTTAATCCAAAAATTATTGAACTACAACAGAAAGCAAGTTCCTAGAACAGAAAAATATATATTAAACACGAGGGTACCATATCTAATTTATAAAGGATGGAACAGTACAATCGTTTGAAGAAGTTTTGCAGTTATTTAATTAAGATCTTTGTACCGTACCAAGGGTAGATTAACATTTATGTGATGAGTATTTGATACGCTCGCATTAATGTGTATCAATTGTCATATTATGCGATTTCTGGTGTAATTATTCATAAATTATTAATTTAACTATTCACTAAGTAAATGGCCATATTAAATGAATAAGTACATAGATTAATAAAATATGGGCTATGCAATCTTCTAACAAACAAGGACATTTTCAAATCAAGAGATAATTGTAAATTTGCAAATTTATATTGACCAAAAATTGTATCATATTTTTAAATCATATGAATAACTATTTCAGAACAAATTCATATTGTTTAGTTAGGTTTATATAATAAAAATATATACCCAGAGTAGCTTAATATAAACTAATTTCTGTAAAATATTAAGTGAATAATAATTATTTTAAAAACCTACTAATTGATTATAAATAACATTCAGTCTTGCAAGGTATTTTAATACCGATCAGTCTGATTTGATAATCTCACCAACATAAAAGCAAGTTTTTATTAAATTACATTATATATTTATTGAGTATGACGTTTATACGATTACGACCCAAGTTTGATCATTTTTATTAATACAACAGAATTGTTAAATCTAGTTTACAGTAATTTTATATTATGCCATATTCGTATTATCTACCTATTATCCCATGCAAAAGGGGCCGTACAACAATTTTTTTCTCTTCACGAGTCTTTATCTGGCAAAAGGTTCACTTAGGACTATAACCTTATAATGTATATATTGATTTATGTGGAAACTTGAAAATGAAATATGTGTTTGGTTCTAGTTATTCATGTAAGGTATTTAAACTACAAGTGTCATATGTTCCGTTATCTTGCTCTAATATATCCTTTAGGTACCAAATTTTGTTAATAATATATCTTCTAAAAGACAAGATTGAAGACAAAGCTTATAAGCTCCTACCTGTATTCTTTAACTACAGAATACATATGTAAGATGTGGTAAAACTAATTTATACTTGACAGCCAAATTCTGAAATCGTTAACTAATTTAAGTAAAAATAATGTTTTATTTAAATAGTAATATAAACAATTTGAGGGAAATTTTAATAAAATTATTATTATTTTATACCAAATAATATTAAATTATAACATATACTTATATGATAGGTATATACTATAATATAATGTAATTTATTATGAATTTTACGTGTATAGTGTATACGATTTAAATTAGATAATTGATAAAGATCTAACTACAATTTGCAATAAAGATAAGAACCTAACTAAAGGCAATGTTTTTGATATTAAAATACGAAATATCTCTTGGCGGGTTTTTGGTAAAATCGATGTTGGTACTATCTGTAGTATTACACATTTTATAGGTTATGTAACATTTTTTTCTTATCACGCGTTATCATTTTTTGGAAGAACTACCCCCAACTCCTACGAATCTGTGATAAGCGATAGCGGCTCGACTTGTATCGCATCGTCATCGAAAGTTGAAACACATTTTTGATTTTACTATAATTTTATGAAGTACGTTATTAGGCAATTGCAATTACGGCTCGGCGAATCAAATAATACTGTAAAATATAACTCATTTTACTGGCTGAAATCTTTGTTGTGCTGGTTTGTATGAGAGCGGACTCGCTGGACTTCAAGAGGTATTTAAATGTAGCATGCTAACAGTGATTTGCCTTTATATAGTAAATGAGATAATTAATGAAACGATTGTGGTAAAAAAAAAAAATAAAAGCGGGCAGCAATCGAGAACATTGACATTCCATCATGTCTTGATTGCGCGCTAAACAGTATGAATGTGGTCGTTTTTGCGTTCACCAATATAACATAACTGAAAGTACTGAGATTGGTGTGAAAACGACAGTTCATTGTTGTGTACATGCATTGAACCTATTCTGTCGATAAGATAGAACTTTATACAAAAATATATGTCAATATAATGGTTATAAATGCCAAAGGTTAAGTGAACTATGACTATTTAACGTTATGCAAGTGCTCATTCAAAAGAAAATTGAATTGCGTTGTTGTTAATCTAATAGGTCAATAATTAAAAAAATTGCATTTACTTAAGTATAATACGAAGGGATCAAGTTGATATCAACAATATCTGTTGTCTTTGGTGTACTGTCATAATATTTACCAGGAGTGTGAAAATGCCGTTTTGCATTAACCAAGAATCGCTAAAAAATTTTCCAGAAAATAATACTGATCTACACGACCGTTTATCTGAACTCTGTCTTCTCGCTGACTGTGCCAAAGTGCCCGGATACCAATGCTGGCAGACACATTTATCCGTATGACCGGAGATACTTTGTTTCCTCCTACATATTCATGATCAGTGCTGCCATAGTGACGGCCGAAGTAGACATAAGGGGTGTACTTCATGATGCTTCCTTAAAGCCATTGAAAATTTAGCCAATGCAATGACTAAAACAATTATGTAGTACCTCAGAGCTACTTTGGAAAATGATAGTTCTATTTAAATTGTAACGGCAGTTTTCTTATATTATTACTTTTTATAATACATAAAAGATTTAATTAAATGGAAAAGACTTGAGGTTTTTTAATTGAAATTTATTTAACAAGAACAACTTGACATGTGTGTGCCGAGAGTGACAACAACTATTTTAGGTACAAATCTAAAAAAAATATTCGTAAGGCGTATTGTATTGACCGGGATTAGGCCTTATAGCTACTATGCCTATTTGGACTATTTTAGATAACATATAATAATGCTGTAACAGTGTTACCTACTATAACATGATCTTATTTAAAAATTAAAAACAAACTAAGGTATAAAATTTAAAATTATCATATTATGTAAAAATAATAAATTAACAAATTTTGATTACAAAACAAGATAGAAATATAAACGTGTAACAATAATTGTGACTGTATTACATATTGTAAATGATAGTACGGATGTTAAAATTTAATTGTTAACAGTTTAATGAAAAATTTTATTTTTAACATAGAAAAAACTGTTAAGCAAACTTATGGTTAAATATATAGTAAAGATATAAAATCTACTTGAACCCTAAACCATAGAAATTATACACTTTTTGCGTACACGTGTTACGACAACAATGTTGTCATCTTCAGCGCTAACAACAGTAGTAGTGCATAATTTCTATGGTTTAGGGTTCAAGTAGATTTTATATCTTTACTATTAATTTTTAACAGTTCAATACTAAAGTGGTCAAAAGTAGTTGGCTTTAGTTATTTAAAGTCTAAGTCAGTATCTTGTTTAAAAGCATTTATATATAGGTATATTCAAATCAGATAGATAATTTAGTTTTACATTGAACTTTTTTTTTCCTGGAGTTGCTATAGTGAAGCGTCTCGGTGCTTGGGTACCTCAAAACATTTGACAAAACACACACACAATAATCGCGTAATAACTTGAAATATTTGAATTACATACCGATGTACTTTATATTATAATGAGGTTAATATATTTTCAAAATATTTCAATCTCCATTGTTATCCCAGATAGCAATTGAATATTCTAAGAATATTTTTTTAATATTTCACAAAAATATTGTGAAAATATTCTGTTATTAAGTTATAATAATGTTTTCTACACATGATTATAAAATATTAGTGAATTTATTTTCTACCAATATTAGCCACTAAACATTTTAGAAATATTAGCAGCTTAACCTTACATAGTTATAGAAATTGGAATAAGGAAATTAATAAAAAAGTGAACATAGTCTATTCTCTTTTTTTTTCAAACTAATCTAATTAATCAATTTAAAACAAATTGTAATCAATTAAAATAAACATATAGTCTTAAGATTTCTAACATTATTTAAATCTGACAAGGTACTTTTATAAAATAGGACAGGTTATATAAAATATAATAACAGATATCTAATTTTTTTGCTTTGTTTCTGATCTCTAAATTTCGCATGAGACATCCACACACTCGGTGGTACTTCAATTTCTTTTTCTGTAGTTAATTTATATTTGATGTGCTTACTAATAGAATCTGAAATTTATACCAAAAAAAAAAAACTGAACAATTATAATTTGAATTGACTCTGCAGTATACATCTATAATCACAGATATTCATACCAATTATAACACGGTGTAGAAGAAGCTCCGAAAATGGTTTTTTTTTTTAAACCAACCAAGGAATAATCCATAATACGGCGAACACTAGTCCCCAAGTCGATTGAAATCAATAATGATAATTTAGTTACCTAAAAAGAGTTATAGAAATTTTACACTGATAGCAAATCTGTTTAAAAAACTCCAATAATGAGCATTGCCTTTCTCAGTTGTACGTCGATTAAACTACAATGCTGACTGCATTCCCAAACGGGTGCACAATATATTGACGGGTGGCCAATTTATTGATAAGTGAATTTCTTGTCTTGATTTTTGCTGCCGCATTTTGTAGTAGTGCTTTAAATGTGAGGGCTCGATCTAGTGTTATCCCAAAATATACTGGTAGCTTACTATTATGGATGGTTTTCCCAAAAAAAAGTACTGTTAAGTCTCTATTGGCCTCTTTATTATTAAGATGGAATGCCGTTATCATCGTTTTAGAAGGGTTTGGTCGGAGTCTCCATTTTTTGAAAAATTGTTTAAGTAGGGTAAGATCAGAAGTTAGTGTGTCCTCAACATCTTCGAATTACTTACTTTGTGACACTATACATGTATCATCAGCGTAAGAAAACTTTTTTGATACAGTATCTGGCATATCATGGACGTACACATTAAACAATATTGGTGCTAAAATAGAGCCCTGAGGTAAGCCGTTGTTGAGCACACGTGTTTTGCTTTTCTGTCCTAGGAAAACTCGAAAGTTCTGATTACCAAGTATTGTCTCAATATAACGCAGCAGAACTGGGCATGGTATAGTTTTAGTTAATTTCCACAGCAGTCCATTTTTCTAGACAGTATCATATGCTGCAGAGAGGTCTATAAAGGCAGCTCTCGATTTTAGTTTATCATGGAAACCTTTTTCTAAGTGTGATGTTAAAGATAGTACATGGTTGCAGCAACCTCAGTTTGGTCGAAAGCCTGCTTGATACGATGGGATTGCTGGCTCGATGAGTGGGGATATTCTTCTCAAGACTATTAATTTATGTAAAAATAAATGATGAAGTAAAAATTACCAATGTTTTTCTGAAATTTTGGTCTTCGATAATATGAAATTCGATAACATTTAATTTATCAAAATTTGAAATGGGAATAAGTAAATCCTACATATCTACGAGTTCAACATTAGCCGACATATGAGAGTTACTTGTTGCCAGCTGATTTGAATTTGACATTAAGGGACGGCACCCACCAAAGTAACGTGATTAGTAATATGACTTTAATACATAACTATAAATAAACCAATATCTTTTTGGAAATTAATATAGAAAATCAAAATGAATATAGACAAAAAACAAATTTATACCATTGTTGAGTGTAGATGTTACCTTCACTGGCTTCATTGTGGCGAGGTTGAGGTCTGGTTGGTATACCAACTATTGTTGCCATATTTGATGAATTTAAAGTGTTTGAATTCAAATTTGACTGCTGTTGAGTAGAAGGCGTTTTGGTCCACTTGGAATATTTTGTTCGCTTAAAATACTTCCAGCTATGCTAATCATATGAATTTTGTAGCGCTTTTTTTGTTCTTCGTTAATTTTTCTCATATCTGGCAACAAACTTTTTAAGAAACATAAATCAGTGTCTTCTTCAGGCTCCTTTTTTTTCTTTTTGCTTATAAAGAAATCAAAAGCAGCTTTACTAACTTCATCCAACTGTACAGACTGACGTTTCTTTTTCAAGATTTTTGGCTTTTTGGTGTAGCTTTTTACTGGTTTACTATCTTCGACATCTCCAAAAAGCTCTTCTTCGTCAGTGTCTGGGACATCTTTAAGCAAATCATTGCCATCATCAGACGACGACGCGAAGAACCGACCGCAACCGACAACGGCCGCCGTGTCTTCGAGGGACGTACCATCGGGTCATTGACCACAAATGACAAAAAGTAGTGCATGCGCTACTATTTTTTATGACAAGCAACGTACAAATAACACGTGATATAACATGTCAGGTCGGTGGGCGCGATTATATGATTTTTCAATTTAACTCTAAATAAAAATTCCTGAGTGACTTGTTACAAACAAATCACTTGTCATATCACACGTCATGTTACTAATCACATTACTTTGGTGGGCGCCGTCCCTAATTTATTAACATGATCACTGGTGATGTTAACAATATTGGACATTGCATTAATATCGTATTTCATATGAGTTAATGCAGAGTAAAGACAAATTTTTATATTCAACTACAATTTAATTCATAGATCCATAGTGTTAAATAATAAATTGACGATTCCGCGACTACATTTCGGGGTTGGTACACAACAGGTTTACGCTTTTTGTACTTGGCAAAACAGTATAAAGTAATACATATAGTGAGTAAGATAGTAGAGAGAATTGTTAATGTGAGAATAGAATGGTTTGTTTGTATCGATTTAAAATTCTGTAAATGATTGGGTTCACTTTCGATTTCTTTCAACGATTTAGAATGTTTTTCGATCTCTATGAGATATTTATCATTCAGAGGTTCGGGAAATTCGTAATTCTTTAAAATATCTTGTTCGTCTAAGGATAGAGTGAAATTTTTAATGTACCTAACTCCTATCGATAAGTAAAGATCTTGACTTGTATTTTTAGTTAAGGTTTGAGATGGTATGAGAATAATTTGATTTGCATACAAATTACATGTTTGATTAAGTGTTACCTGTCCTGTACCATCTAATCTTATAATACGGGGTTCACCATTATTACATTTTATGGTTACGCTTTCATTTATGGCCAAAAACAACCAAGTGTTAGTTTTGGACAAACGATTGAACATAGCGGATTTTATGGTTATATAGTGGATATTACATATAGTATAACAAATGAGCCTGTAAAAGTAAACACTCGTTTTTTATATTCTCGTACAAATACCTTGGATAAAAGCCTTTTAGATTATATGCTCATTCGCAGACTTTTTGAGTATTCAAACTCTAGATTTGTAAAAAAGTCAAACTTTTTACTAATTTCTCATAAGCTCTGCCACGTATCAGCAGTTCTACAATCAACCTGTCAATAATTACGTTGTAGGTGGTTACTCTGAATCTAGTCCTGTCTGTGAGTTTGACATCATTTCTTTTCATTTTATCAAACTGGACTCTTCGTTTAGGTTTTCTTTTTAAATCATATGCATAGTTTTATTCACCACTTAATTCTATAGCTCTTGATTCATAAAGATCGAAGGTACTGTCTTTTCGCATACCTTCAAAGTCAATAACTAAAGAGTGATAAAGTTCAACAACATTGCCTAGTTTAATGTTTACAGATTGCAGAGATTTTAACACTTAATTAAATATTTCTAGAACCTCATTCAACAGTAGAGTTAGGATACACATTTCCAGTGAGCCAAAGCGATTAAGAAGACCCGAAGCTTCAAAATGCGTCTATGGTTTTTCACTCATGTCACTGGTAATGATTTTAAGAGCTGCCATGATTTCAATCCAGAAGACACAAAGACTTATACAAGCATCAACTTGAACAGACCACCTCAAGAAATGTATTGACAAGGACAGAGGATTAATGTAATGGGAGCTGTATCAATATCAAGTAGAATTCCGACATCAGTAGGTTACTGAGTAGGTAGTTCTCTTCAGTATAGCCGCTATGGCACTAGTCTTTGCCGAACACGTGTTATCCAAGGCTGAATGTTTGCCCCTCCAATTCGTGCATTTTGGCTCTTTGTCCATGTTCGGGCATTCAGCATGTTTGTGTCCCTTATGAGTACAATGGGCACAGGTCTGCTCACGTTGGCTGCATTTACCACCGGTGTGCGTAAAACCAAGTCACTGGTAGCACTGGGTGACTTTGAACTTCTTCGTTCTGCAGTGCATGAAACCAATATGCACTGGCTTAGATATGAGAGCCTCGTACTGTTCAGGATAAACTTCGACGACCCAGTTCACCGTACACTGATTTCTTGGCCCTCTTTTGAAGATAGGTTTGATACGTGAAGATATACTGTCCTCCCGGAAGTTGCGTTCCGAATATTGCTCGGCTATAGCAATGGGTAATTGAGCTGCCGTAACATCCACATCAACACCATAAATTATGATCCTGGGCCATCTGGGCTGTTGGGCTGCTCTTGAATAAGGGATAACTCCTCATTAGCAATTGCTTTAAGCGCGTTACTCGTATCCGCATCCTCAGCTCTCACGATCATCCTTCCTGTTTTTGAAGTGACCAATTGCAATTTAGGTGCCCGAGAACGTTTAATCACTTTCGTCCACAATTTCGATTTGACTTCAGCCGTCGTGGTATTGTCGGCACAATTAATGATGAAAGCGGGCGGCGGGGAAATCTCCCTGTTCGCATCCAGTTTCTTTTTGCGAGACATGGAACTAGCCGCTTTTCTAGAGAAACTTCTTCCTTTCTTCGAAACACTTCTTCCATTCTTGGAGGTCTTGGTGGCTTGGCGACTAGTTCGTTGATTACTGGGCTCTGCGTTAACGTCCATTGGTAATGGACCATTGTCTCGTTGTAAAACCGCTTCTTCAAAATCAGCTAAGGCCTTTTTCAGTCCTTGCAGTTTGTTGTGCGAATGATCGTACTCTTACCAACTCGTATTCACGTGGGCATCCAGCGACAACTAAACTTGAATAACAAGTGAGGTTTTAGACGGACCGACTCTAAAACGACACCGGTCCGTTCGCGCACTTTTTATACACAACTAATTTCAAACTAACGAGAATTTGGGGCATTAAAAATTAGAAAAAGGGCAAAAACTGGGACAAAACGAAAAACACGTGCTCATTCGACCGCATTTCAAATGTTGAAGCGACTGGGCGCGTTTTGAAACCAGAACCGATTTTTGACAACGTAAAGGATTATAGTGATGGAGATGAAGCTGATTAGACTAAACATTTACGAATGTCACCCATGTACATGAGTGCTGTAATAGAATGTTAGGTCGTTATGGCTCCTGTGCAAAATAAACAGGAGGTAATCGCATTTGTCAATACCCTGGCAAAGGCGGCCCGAGGGATGGGTATCACATTACCACAGCCTGTTATGTAAGCATACATTATTTGATACAATAATAAGGTTTGTCATCAATCCGAAACGTTTAAATACCTTTAATTTTAGTAACAAGGGTTCCATTGCATGATATTCGATCGGATACCATGATATGTAGTCTGGAACAAACGGTAAATCAAAACAATCCAAATATGATTGTTGGTGATTTATTATTTATTTACACAAATTTATTTTCAATTAAATTAAATTAAACGATCGGATTATAACATAGAGTAAACTCAATCCAACATAAATCAATAAAAAATACATAATTAGCCGTGTATATATATATAATGAATAAATTTAACTTAATAATACACAATTAGCCGTGTATAGATAATGAATGACACAACTTAGAGATCTCTATTCTTTCCTATCGGATCCGATTTACAAATTAACTCTTAGATAGCTCACACCACCTACAATGTACCATGTAGAAATGTTGCTGTTTGAACAGAAGGTGAGCCGTTGAAATTTGAATCTTAAAACATCACGCAGTTGCTGCCCATTTTCAGCCCAACGAGTAATGGAAACTGTTTCAAACAATGTTTTGTTTATTTATTTTTTTTGTATCGTTAATTTTATTGTTGTTAATTTTACCTGTTGACTAAAGTGTAAGGTAGCTGCTTTGTGTAAGTTACGTTGATGCACATCTTGATTATATACTTAAATTCTTAAACAAAGTGAATTTAGAAAAATTTGCCGTTTTCTGCTGTACTTATTGTTATTGTTTTTGGTTAGAAAACAGTTGTCGCACGAGGACGGCACGGCGGCCGCACGAGTCTGATGTTAGGTGTGAGCGCCGATCACCAGATGTTCGTAACATCAGACTCGTGCGGCAACAATGATAATTTGCGCGAATTCACCAAAAGGATAGTTGTACACTATAATTAAACGAAAATTGTGTGTCGCCAGGGCACGTAAAGGCGTTCGATATAATTTTTGTCGGTTGTAATAATACTTATCACTTAAATGCATAACCATTTAAGTGCCATCTCAAGTTGTACTACTAAAAAATGTACAAAAAAATAACATGACAGTTGCAACAAAAATTGCTGTAGGTACAATTGAATTGCAAAATTGGAGGTGCACCGTGGCTCGTCAGAATTCCCAAAATAAAGTAACAATTTGTGAAAATTTTTTAACACAGAACATTTGTAGATCTTGTAACTTACCATATAACAAATTATTTTTTTCGGATGTATTTTTAGGGTATAGTGTAGCATATTTCATAAGAGTTCGGAATGCTCTATTTAGCATTATATTGGTATTAATATTAATATGCGATTGCAAGTTTCATCGTGGTTATGTCGAAACCTTTGGTGTCGGGTGTCCTGAGCCCGTCGGTTGACACGAGCAAATCGCCTAGTTAGTCAGTCGGAATTCAGTAGTACATTATACCAGAACGTGCCTTGCTTCTCGTACCTTAAACAAAGCCGAACAAGCATACAGCACTACCGAAAAGCAACTATTGAGCATAGTTTGGTCTGTTAAAAATTTCCGCCCTTTTCTTCTAGGACGCAAGTTTCAGATATACTCTGATCACCGTCCGCTAACCTAGCTTTTCAACATAAAGGATCCAGGATCCCGTCTTATGCGATGGAGGCAAAAATTGGCAGAATACCAGTATGAGGTTATATATAAACCTGGAGCCAAAAATCAAGCCGATTCATTAAGCCGTATAGGGGACAAGTCATGATTACCAAGACTTCAGCACAAACCATTCCACTTAGTTTTCATGAGTACCAAGAACAAATTTCAGGCACTAAATTCAGCAACAAAAATATAAAAGAAGAAGCTGGAGATCTTTTTAATGCACTTCCGGAGTATCATCTGGCTCACTGTGTTTCAAAATGAGCCGAGGTATTGATGCTTGATGTTCCGACGAAAGTTTGGCCAAATAGATGCATTAAAAATTCAAAATCCAAAGGTACACGAAGTTATCTATATTCGTCAAGCTTCACGATACATACTATATTTGATAACAAAAAACAAATAATGGCAAAAACCTAGCATGCAGGATCTTTACAAGACACTGATAAATCTAAGACAGCTATGTCAGGATCTTAAAATTGAAAAACTAGCAATGCCACGCATTGGAAGTGGGTGTGATGAACTAGATTGGTCTGAAGTCTACAATATGATAAAATACATCTTTAACAATACAAATATATCCATCAATATTCACTCAAAGTCTGAACTGGAAAAGCAAAAAATTATCTCCGAACATCATACTAACCTGCTAGGAGGTCATCGCTGGTTGAATCAAACAATAAAGCGAATACAGACCCAATTCGATTGGGAAAATATTACTGAAGACGTCAGAAAGTACGTATCCACATGTCAATCGTGTCAGATAAATAAGACCGGGAACCGTCATGTTAAGCAACCAATGGTATTGAGCACTACATCGACAGAACCAATGAAGCATGTTGTGAAACTTTTTCACAACATGTGTCTGTATTCACGGAATACCGCAGACGTTAGTCAGTGATCAAGGGACGGAATTCCTTAGCAAAATCATGACAGAAACTTGCAAGCTTTTAAAAGTTCATAAGATTAACACTTCACCTTATACTAATACCTTTTGCAGTCTTCAATCCTTATTTGGACGACCAATTATACCAACACTTTGTAATATCCACTATATAACTATAAAATCCGCTATGTTCAATTGTTTGTCCAAAACTAACACTTGGTTGTTTTTGGCCAAAAATGAAAGCGTAACCATAAAATGTAATAATGGTGAACCCCGTATTATAAGATTAGATGGTACAGGACAGGTAACACTTAATCAAACATGTAATTTGTATGCAAATCAAATCATTCTCATACCATCTCAAACCTTAACTAAAAATACAAGTCAAGATCTTTACTTATCGATAGGAGTTAGGTACATTAAAAATTTCACTCTATCCTTAGACGAACAAGATATTTTAAAGAATTACGAATTTCCCGAACCTCTGAATGATAAATATCTCATAGAGATCGAAAAACATTCTAAATCGTTGAAAGAAATCGAAAGTGAACCCAATCATTTACAGAATTTTAAATCGATACAAACAAACCATTCTATTCTCACATTAACAATTCTCTCTACTATCTTACTCACTATATGTATTACTTTATACTGTTTTGCCAAGTACAAAAAGCGTAAACCTGTTGTGTACCAACCCCCAGATGTAGTCGCGGAATCGTCAATTTAGTTAGAAATTAAGATACCCAAAAATGTATTTAATTATGTACCCCTTAAATTTAATTAAAGTAAGTTAAGTTATATAATTCGATATAAGATAATAAGCACGGAATGGCGGTATTGTAACCCGTGCCCCCGTAAGTTAAGAAAATTATAATTATTTAATTTTAAGGATTGACAGGGACTGTCCAATCTTATGTGGGGAGGGATGTAGTGATGGTAGTAGGTTATGACGTTTACCAAACGCAAAAAATGTAAGAAAAAATGTTATATGGAGCTTTATTGCAACAATGGGCGATGCCCACACAAATATATTCAGTTGTATTGAGATCCACGAAGTCGGGGAAGAGTTGTCTAATCATTTACTATGTGTATGTATATTGTACAGGATTATTTGCCTGGTAGGGCTAACGCATGAAAAATGTAGCGACACGAAAATAGATATTTGAACAAAATTGAGTCAAAAATATACGTATCAATTTCAGTTATCACTTTTTATAAAATACTCGAATGGAACCATATGATACGTAAACTTCGTTCCTACCGAGAGTCCCGTGACTCGCACAGTTTTTTAAAATTATAATTTGTTCGAAAAATACTATATTTCCAGAGGCCTTGATAACTCATAAATCGATAAATGGAAATTTTTCAACATATAGTAATATACAGAGACGGCGTCGGTGAGGGGCAGCTTCAATATGTTCACAATATTGAAATCAAACTGTTTAAAATAACAATTTTTAATTTGTTGTAAAAATGTGTTTTGAATAAGTTTAATGAATTTTAATTTATATATTATATTGTTTTACTTAGGAGGAGGAGGAGTGGCCGAGTGGGTAAGGCGGCAGTGTGTTAGCGCTCACTGTCGCCGGTTCGACACCCGGTCACAGGCACTCCGTTTGCTGGGCGAGCAATCGTCCGGTAAAAAGGAACCGCCATCCCCCTCTCCGGCGACGGATTGACGACCCGTCCCGGAAGCGAATTCGTCATGAAACCATCTTGATGGCAGCATTGGGCCTTAAAGGCCCGCTAAGCTTGATGGAATTGATGGATTGTTTTACTTAAGGACAATGTTAAACAATTCCTACGGTGAAGCTTGTGTGTTTTTCACAAAACATGGTTTTTAACAAATTTTAGATACGACTTCTATTTAGTATCACAACATTTAAGACAAGGTACAGTGGCGCCCACGCACTACCAAGTTATTGAAGACACTTTCAATCTTCCACCGGATCATGTGCAAAAACATACATTTAAACTGTATCATATGCACTTAATCCTTTAATTGGTCGGTGAGTAAACACTTTTTTGGATCAATTAAATAGCATTATAAAAATGCTCGTTGTTGAGCTTGTTTGTTTTTATTTCAGGCCACCGTTTCAAACTTTAGGGGGATCACCGAACGTTGGTTTAGACGGTCTCCCTTATTTTTGTAATTCAAATTTATTTAATACCTGTTTAATATTGTACCTTTTGTTTTTTTGTTATTGAATTTATCATCGTTTTATTTGACCCATACAATTGTTTCAATAGGTATCTATTGTGTTATTTTGTAAATTATTTATACTTTTTTATGTGTTAAGAAATTTTAGTTATTTAAAGATTCAATAAAAATGATCGAATGTTTAAAATGTGATTTCATACTATTTATTATTATTGTAATTTTCTGTTTGCTCTATGATTAATCTTTGTTATGTGCCTACTCATGCCCGAAAAAGTTGTTTTGCCACGGTCTATTTTAAGCGAGCATTTGGCCCGTATGCTTATGAACAACGAATTGCACAGTATAGGCGGCAATAACACACACGCGACTACGATGGACGTTTTACAATACGTCGGTATCGGAGGTGAAATTTAATGGCCGTCAGTACTGCGACTAACATTACGTTAAAAACACGGCGTCGATTAAAACTCGTACACGTGCGGTGAAATATTTGATCGCGCCGTTGCAAACGTGAGACTAAAAACAACGGTTCCGTTCCCTTGAATGCAGCAATTTCCCGTCTCAAGCCATCATTACCTAGGATTTGAGATGTAGTAGTCTGTACTTCTCTATCTCTTTCCATAGCAATTCTATCTCATTATTTGAACTTTTGCGCACCGCATGGGCAACTTTATACGCCTTTACGTTCTTAATCACCTTATCTACCGTAGAATTGCCCAAAACACCTCTTCTGGTAAACCCTTAAGAATAATGCTCACTATTTCCTCTTCCGAAATATTTTTATTTTATCTTTCACATTCTGCCAGCACATTTAAAATAAATTCCTGTAAAGATTCCTCTTTTCTTTTTTTCCTCTTACTCATAGTTTCTTTTAAAAGTAATAATTGATCCGCTGAATTATAATATTCAACATAAGCTTTCTTTATAATCGCCCAAGTTAAGTTTGCATTTTCGGTTTCAATTTTGAGAAAAATAATTTTGGCCTGTTCCCTAAGATATAAAGGTAGCATTACTAATTTTTGTTTATTATCACAGGTATTTGCCGCAGCAATTCTCACACAACTATCAAGATAGTCGTTAATATCTTCTGTTAATTTACCAGAATAATATTGTGGTTTAGCATTACTATTACAAGCAATTTAATTTTTAAAAATTGTATTTCTTGATATAATATTCGATTTTGTTTTTTTTATTATTTAAGGGACTGTCTCGTGGGTTTTCAAAAGATATTACTGTCTTATCTAGATCGTCAGATGAGATTGTATCACTAGATTGTTGAGGTATATTTTGGTTTTTTTTTGGTAGATGTTATAATTTGTTTCATCAATTTCGATGTTTTGTCTTCTTGAAATTAATACCAACGCCTCTTGGACTCACTAGGAGTAACTTTATTAATATCAGAATCGGAATCTGAGAGAGTTTTATTCTTCTTTTAGAGGGTTTTGATCGAATAGATTATGGAGAATTGTTTTAAGTTCATAGATTTTACTTGTGAATGGTTGATCTTTTTGAAGATAGCCTAATATATTAATTAAATCGTTCTTAGTACAATAGTAGTACGATTAACCCTTAGAATCTCCCTTTAAAACGGGTTTTTTTATCTTTTAACGGTAAATTCTGGAATTGATCAGAAGTATATTTACGTGCACTTTTTGCTTGTAAAACTACAAAGCCAGTACCCTTAAAAATTACTGTATTATTTTTAGGTACCTTGATATTTGGACACTGCGAAAATTGACGCGACACTAGGGACGGTCGACGTTCCGTGAAAAAGGTGGAGGACGGTGGAAGAATAAAAAAAAATAAATAAGTACACAAATGTGCGAGTGCTTGAAATAAGGGGGCAGAGCCCGTTTATTTTAACACTGAGGAAAAAACAAAAAAAAACAAGTGCTATTTAAAACAAAAAGAAAGATGACAAAAAAAAAAAAAACGATATTGAATGTGGGTCGCTCGGGTCGTGTAAGACAAAAAAAAACATAGGCGGTGGCAACTATGTGCGTTCGCGATGACGACGGGGAGCGAAGAGAGCGAACACCCGAGAAGCTTAGTAGCGGCCGGCCGCGGCCGTTTTCCCCGGTGTGGACTTTGCACTCTCCAACTGGACGGTGGGAGAGTAAGTTCACAACCGAGTGTCGCACAATGTGTCGACGGGTGACAGAAGAAGTACAGCGCGGGCCCAACCTGTGTGATAGGTTGAGGGGGCCGCGTCAAAATGCTGTTGCGAAGAGTTCTGCGTCCTGATTTTTAAAAAAATTAACTACTTCTTTTGTTCTTATATTATCTACAAATATATCTTTCTTAAAGCCTAATTTATCCGAATAGCTTGATTATTCTCACCCCTTTTTAAATAGTAATTAAATAACGGCATAAGTTACATTTAGTTAAATACAAATTTGATTTTAGACTTTACTTAGGATCAAATTTAAAGTTGATTACCTAATTGATAACTATGGATAAAATAATGCGCTTATAAAATCGAATTATACTACTATACTGTACTATATTATATTATCTACTTTTACTATAAAAGCAACATAGGTATTACATATGTCGCTATATAATAAACCTGACTATTGCAATCGGCACCTAATAAGCAAGAAAATATTAAAAGTTTAACGTAAAATAAAGACGTTACTAATCTGAGAGTATCTTAAAATTAAGAAAAAAAATAAACGGTACAATTATAATGGTGTCGTCTCTGCAATAAAACCCTTGGGAAACGAATAAAAAATCCTCCCCTGTTCAAAACTTACATTGCCCGGCGCCTCTATTAAGTTGTTACGGTGCAGTGCGGTGAGTGGATCACACCCATGACTGTCCGCCTTCTAGGGCTAAATTAAGGGACCCTAGCCGGGACAAAAAGCTACCCTGTATCTACCTTAAAATATCCCCAGAAGACTCTTTGTAAATTTATATAACCGCCCAAAAAAGCAAAAGGGCCGGTCGTGTACCTTTAAGTGAATTAACTAAACTCTCAAATTGCAACGTACAATATTATTTATTTGAAAGGCTTAACACCGGTTAATAATTAAGTTATTTATTAAAATAACTAAAAACAATATGTATAAATATATTTATAAAGGTTTTACACCTGTTAACTGGTCCGTGGTAATCCGGAGATAGAACAGGCGGAGTGACACGCACAACAAATATAAAAAGGTGCCAAATAATTAAGTAATTATTGTATAAGATATTAGCGCGTAGATGGTAAGATGTCAACTGGTTAGTATGTAGGGTGATGTGAATGATGTCCACTAGCGCGAGTGGTGTCACTCTCTCTCCTCTAATTATTATTATATTATATTTATTATGAGCGCCCAGACTAGGGTGCTGTCCGACATATTAGACTTCATAGGTTTGGTTTGGAAGTAACGATAGCCACTAGGGTTGGGCCTATCCGGATAGTTTCGGATATCAAATAATAATTCAATTATCCGTAGAACCAAAACTATCCGAATAGTTAAAAATTATCGCGGATAGTTGAAATATTATTTGATATCTGAAACTATCCGGATTTCGAATATCCGTATCCGAATTATCCGGGTATCAAATAATCCGGATATCCGCAATATCCGAATTTTAGTCCCAACCCTAATAGCCACCAGTCATGGACAATATTATTACTACTAATATGTCAGGCAAATGTCATTGTTACCGTGTAGAAGCTAACACTGTATTTAACATCATGTCCGATAGATTTTACACAGCCGAGCAAGAAGTAATTATGTATTTTACGCTGTTATACTACCATTATATGTTTTCTTGTAATACAAGAACGTTATTAGCTTCAAGTGTTATTATCTCAGTTTTATATTCGAGCTAAAAAAAGGTGCTGTTTTCATGTGTAACAATTATTTGTTTTTTTTTTTAGTTGAAATCCATCATGCAAGAAATACGAAAAGTAGAAATACTTATCATCAGAGACATTATCAAACGTCTTAAAGAAATTGAATAAAGACAAATAAATTACATTATTAGTATACATCTAATATTTGTAAAGCGAATATTTTCATTTAACCGTTATATTTATTGTAGTTACAAAATTATTTTTTATACCAACATTTTTGTTGAATACAAAAAAAGAATAAAAACAATTTCACCGTTTGCCAATTTCAACTACTGGTTGAAGATCTACTGGTTGAAGATATGCTACTTACGTCATCTGATCCAGCCGGCTGATAGAAGTTCTTAGTCGGCTTTATTAAAGTATTAGATATATGTTTATTATTGTAGTCTTTCTTTTCCTCCCTAGTATTATTGAGTTTAGCTAATAACAGGTCTTTTTCAGCTCTAGACAATGAAGTCTCGGGCGTTGCGAATGTACTACCGCTGTTCTTCGTTTCATTTTGATTCATGAGGCTGGACTGCATTTGAAGTAATATTTTTTCATCGTCCTTAAAATAAATAGTTGTTTAACTGAGTTACTTACACATAATCATAACGGAAATTGCGCAGTCAATCCACGGGTACACAATTTTTGTTATGAGAATACGCACACATAGAAAAATTAGAGGACAGTACGCACTCTGCATAAACCTTTATGACTAAAATCACTGCTTACCTTCACTAATTTGTTAATACCATTGTTGAACAGCAACGATTCATGAACTGAAGAGTTTGTTATAGCAGTTCTGCTGTTTAACTTGTCAGGACTTTGAATAACAATTCCAGTTTTTTGATTTGTTAAATTTGATTGCATACTTCTAATAGACACATCACTATCGCCAGAAGTGCCGTGCGAAGATTCTATTACGTGGACACTTTTTTTGTACGGTAACTCGCTAGGGTTATTGTCTCCGTTACCTCTAAGGGTATTTCTTGCTACTACCATCTTAGCTGTACTATTGAAGAAATACGCCACCATTAAATACACACAAGCTTTTTTATTTAAATAACAAATAATTGTTTAAAAATAATGATATATTAATTATGATATATATATATATGTTTTTATTTAGCGAATCAAATAATTTTTTATTTTAATTAAATCTTTATTTACATTTACTGTTTCTTATAATATTTCATTTAAAAGGCATTTTTATTTTACTGTTATAAAAAACCTTCTATATTAAATAATTCTTAGAATAAAAATTGATTTATTTATATACAATTTTATTAAAATCAAAATTTATTAAGAGAAAATTGAAAACTTTAAATTATTTTTGTATTTGTTATTGAAAAATTGTTCAAATAAAAAAACAAATTGTATTCATATAAATAAATTTGGATTTGAATTTTTATTTAAATAAAAAATAATTTAAATAATGCCCAGAATTATTGCAATGAATAAACTTACCGTGGTGTTAAGTTGATTGGGTTTTCAGTAATTCCACGTACGTTGACTGATCGTGCACCATAACTGTGTGACTTACTCTTTTCTATTTGTAAACTTAGTTGTTCATTCATTTCGTTTAACCTTTTTAATTCTACGTGTAAATCTCTATTTTTATTCAGTTCTGAACTTATTTGGTGTTGATGGGTTTTGCTTTGGAGTTCCAATTTTTTCATTAAATTCTATGCAAATATTATTAAATGATAAATTATTAGCCCACTACGACCAATAATCCTTCTTTGTTTTTCTCTACATTACCTCAATTTTTTTCTCTTGCTGCAAAAGTGTATTCTGAGCATCGGCTAACTGCTTGGATAGTTTATCTCTTCCAGTGAGATGTTTATTTTTGGACAAATCTAACAAGTGTTTATGCTGTTTTTGCACTATTAGGAGTTCAGTACTTTGTGATCGATATCTATTCTCCAATTCCTTGTATGCACTTTTCATTTGTTTCAGTTGACTCTTCAGCATACGTATGTCTTCGCTAAACGACTTGATCATCTGGGGCAATTTCGCTTGCGCGCCTTCATAAAGCGACAAAGCATGCTCTTGTCGTTTCTCCATTGTTTTCAACAATCGATTTTCAGTTATCAAACCCTAAATTACAAAATTCGATTGTTTATTTTATTTTTTATAAAAATAAAAACTTACTTGACACTGCATTCGACTTTCGTTGATTTCATTCTCCAACTGTTTGATTTTCAACGTATGAGTGTGGCACAATAAATTCTTTACGCAATTGGATTGATGACTGCCTATACGACCGGTTAACGCCGCTTTATATGGTAAATTTGAAACGCCTGTTTACATGCTAATATTCTTAATACATTTTAAAAAATATATAAAGATTTAAACTTACATTGTCGTCTAGTAGCTGACAATGTATGAACAGGGATTGGTTTTGCGGTTTTTTTTTTGCATTGCGGTCTTGTGACAGCAGTTGGCTTTTTATTGTTAAAAACTGGCAGTTTCTTTACATACTCGTCAATTATTTCTCTAAATCAAATATTTAATACTATAATATATGTGATTGGTCGTTGATATGTGTATAAGCATAGTACATAAATGTAGAACAATTGGGTATGATGACCATCCTGTGTTGTTGTACAAGACTTACCCGGAATAATTGTTTGAAAACTGTAAGTTAGAACGGCTTCTCTCCAACGTACTAACCATGGAATCTTTACTATCTTTCTCATCCATGTAAATCAAGACAAATTAGATTTGAATTCCTCTTTTGATTTAAAATAACATATACTTGAGATAGTTTTTTATTAGTAAGCATACATAGTACTATTGTATATTAGTGAATAATACTATTTTATTTATTAAAAACAATACAATTGTTTTTTATCACCCATAGCAACAGAAACCACAAAATACCGGTCTGAGATATTTTTTCATTAATACCCCTTTTAACAACATAATATTATGCTAAAAAATACCAGTAAAATTACTTATAATATTATTACCTATTATTGTTTGTGCTCTTAAATTTAATTTGAATGCATTATTCATTTTGAATTGTGTTTTGAAATTCAATTTAATATTAAATTAATTTAATTGTTTAATTTTTCTTTGTACAAATTTATATCAGGGGTTTATATTATAGTTTAACAAAAGAAAAAATATATATCAACAGGTATAAATAAATTAAGCACATAAATTTTACTACAGCTTTCTCTGACTCCACCACACCCGTCGACAGCCAGCAGAACACGGTCCAGAAGCCACGGACCTCTGGGTTATGGGCCCAGCACGGACAGCGAGTAGCAAGCGCAAATCCTCGGCGATGCGGACCAGCAACTGTTGGTCGCCAATGACAATGCGGCAATCCGTGTTAATGCAAACGTTACGGTAAACTCGAGGCGGCCACGAACGCTAATAAGGTTCCGGGTATGAGACGGTCGAGGAGGCGGAAGATCGGACAAATGGGGCTTTGCGTGCGGTGGCAGCAAAGTTACACGAGTTAGATCTACGGCTCGCCGTCGAGAAGACGGAAGCGGTGATGATCAGGCGCAGATACAAGGTCAGAGACCCGCGTATCGCCCTGAATGGTGTCGAAGTTGAGGTAGGAGAGACTATTAAGTATCTTGGGATGCTAGTCGATCGAAAACTTAACTTCAAGCAGCATGTCAAGGCCGCGGCGGCTAAGGCGTAGGCTGCTGGCCAGTGTCGTTTCCTCCGTACTCCTCTATGGAGCCCCGGTGTGTGCCGGCGCACTCTCCAAAGCCAACATAGAGGAGTTAAGGAAGGTGCATCGCAGAGTAGCGCTGAGGAGCATCTGCGCCTACCGCACGGTATCACATGACGCAGCCATCATACTGGCATCGATACCACCGATCGATCTGCTGGCGTTACAGCGAGAAGAGGCATTCCAACTCCGCCGGCAAGCAGAAGAGGAACGAGGACCACAGCCCCCCCCCCTCAGGACCGCTACTCTCGATAAGTGGGAGAGGCGACTGCGGACAGCTACATGTGGCGAGTGGACGAGATCCCTCGTCACTGACCTACGGGGCTGGGTGGTTCGGAAGCACGGGACTATGTGCTATCGACTCACTCAGTTGATGTCCGGGCATGGGTGTTTTAACCAATTCCTTCACAGGATCGGAAAAGCGCCCAGTCCATCATGTGCCCATTGCGGCTGCATGCTGGACAGTGCCTACCATACGCTTGTAGGCTGCCCCGCCTGGGCACCTCAGAGACGGGAGCTCTACGAAGCGATTGGGGACATCGACCCGAGAACGATGGTCCAAAAAATGGTGGAGAATGCCGAAGCCTGGAACGCTGTCGCCCGTTTTGCGGAACTTGTCCTTCGTGAAAAGGAAGAGGCAGAACGGGACAGACAGCGTCCCAACGGGTGAACGGGATAGTCCAGGGCGGCGGGTGCGTGCGTCACCGGCCCGAGAAGGCACCATCCGATGTACATAGCAAATTTAGTATATAAGTGTATAGTAATGTAAATATAGCTCTAAGGTGAAATGCAAACACAATCCAGACAGGGCCCAATGTGCATATTGTTATTGGGCCCCCACCCGGAGAGGGTGTGTTAGTTTTAAGAGTTCAATGTTTAGGTTTGTTGAGTCAAATGTTGAGTGGGTGTGTGGAGCACCCACAACAAAGTTGTAAATTTTATTGAAAAATAAATGGCATCGGAAAACTGGGGGGAAGTAATGTCCCAACAGGCAAGTACCTGCCCAGTTTTACTGTGGATGCATGAGGAAAAAAAAAAGGTTCCGGGTATGAGCTGCTGCTTGAGACACCACGCTAAAGTTCCGCTGTAGCGCCCGACCGCCCGCCAGTCAGCTCGCAACAGCGCCCCGCCGCGATCAAAGGCTCCGAACCGGTGGTGGCATCCAGTGTGTCCAACGTAGATTACGCGCGCCGACCGTGTTCGAACATGCTACCCCTTGAGAGACGTTTTGGCGTCTCACAACTAGATGTAGTGGGTGCGTCAGGGTGTGTGAATTGAGCATATTATTACATGAAAAAAAGTAAATACATAAGTAACATAATAATTTAAATAAATCAACAAAACAAACAATTGATTCCATCTGGTTTCAGTAGGCTTGGGGCGGGATCGACCAATAATCTGTTGAAGTACTTCTGCGGTCTTTGGTCTGTTTGAAATACACCACAGGATATTGCATTTTTAGCTTCGATGCAAAGCGAGAAGGTATTGGTTTTACTCTGATGTGGGCTTTTTTTTTCGCTGTATACACTGTAACTTTTTTAATACTAGACCAATTCCTTCGAATAGCAACTCTAGTTGCTTAAATTTTGTCTAGTTTGTACTTTGGGGGGGGGGGGGTAAAAGTTGAAAATTTGTGACTTGTGTCGTTTTTTAAATGACCGATAAAATTACAAAATAGAAGCATCAAAGCGTTTATTTGAAAGTGATTTTATTTCATTTTATCACTTTTATTTGTAATAATTTCTGTAGACCTGTGACCACTCCGTCGCCTCGTTGCTTTGATTCCATTATGCATAGGCATAATGGAAAATATATTAGAATATAGATTCTACTGTACTAGGCCTCTTGGATAAAATCACTTTCAAATAAACGCTTTGATGCTTCTATTTTGTAATTTTATCGGTCATTTAAAAAATGACACAAGTCACAAATTTGAAATATTACACTAGCCACAAGAAACTTCATAAATATATTTTGCAGTGATTCAAATTTCTTGTACTCAACATTTGTATTAAATATGAGTCTGTCAAATTGAGTTTTCACACAGAATACGTAGCTAAGTATATAATTATTACATTTGATAAAAAGACAGTTTTGAAAAATCGGTGACCTAAGTCGTTTTTGAAATGGCCGATTCAATTTAATACTTTCTAACTTTGCTAGCTTACACTGTGCTTGGTTTAGATTGTACTGCCTTGAAAATACTAACTACCGATTTGCATCGAAGGGTTTTTTCGAAAGTGATTTTATCACTTTCAGATTTAAAAATTGCTGTCAACCTGTGACCTCCCTGTCCCCACTATGCTCCATCCCCACTATGCCCCGACCCCACTGTACTGGTTTTTTTTCATTACTGACTGACTCATGTAGCAACAACAGGCCAGAATTTAATTTGATTGCGTTGGGAATGTCAGTGCTTGCACATAATGCCAAGGTGTGGGCACTACACCTTAGGTGAAAAGGTAATGTTGCAGGCCGATTTCAGCTAATAGTCTGTTGTTAGCGCTGAAGATGACAACATCGTTGTCGTAACACGTTTACGCAAGAAGTTTATAATTTTTATGGTTTAGGGTTCAAGTAGATTTTATATCTTTACTATATATTTAACCATAAGTTTGCTTAACAGTTTTTTCTAAAGCTACATCAAATTATCTTACTTGTACATACTCAAAAATGCTTTTGAATAGAGCACTAACATGAACTTTAATAAGCAATAAATTTTGAACCGTTTGATATTAAAAAGTTTTTTTAACATTTTTTTATTTTAAATATTAATTACTAACAGAATATCTAAAAAAATATGGGGATTCCCATTTAAATTTCAAAAGTTGATACCACGCATGCGCAAACTACTTAAGGTAATATTTTGGATTTCAGCCTAAAATGTGCATAAAATAACATCTACCAACATCCAAAAGTCAAAACCCCATTTTGAACACTTTCGATACGACCAGTCAAGGATAAGATCTCAAAATATACGAAATGACACTGAACCAGTTGTATGTAGTAAGCCTACTTTGCTGATATTTTGAAAAAAATCACGCCACTCCTCACCATTTTTTAATTAAAAAATAAAATATCCTAAAATAATCATGTTTTGACTACAAAATGTGGACAACGTAGCTTTCCAAAAAATAGTCTCAAAAATTTCAAATAGTTTGTCTAAGATGTTGTTTAGATATATATAGTTATATAACTATACATACATAAGTCAAACAACTATTAACAACTCCTTTTCCTTAAATAGTTTTTTTATATATTAATTGTTAAGGATAGTTTTTGACTATAAGCGTCAAGAAAGTAGTACCTATAACTATTGTGTGAGTATTATGTAGGTAATTTCTAAAACACCTAT
Organism: Adelges cooleyi; assembly: GCF_023614345.1. Lineage (NCBI taxonomy): Eukaryota > Metazoa > Arthropoda > Insecta > Hemiptera > Adelgidae > Adelges > Adelges cooleyi. The sequence continues at coordinate 3,450,082 of NW_026095978.1, forward strand.
TAACCAACTTTACTAACTTTTAAAATTTCAAAAATGAAATATTCGCCGTCTTTAGATTTTGAGTACAGGATTGTTATTTTTTGTAATTATAATTTCTCGTTATGTTTTTTCTCAATATATATTTGTTACCTTAGTAAATATTCGTTATAATAGCAAATTGTTTATTTAGTTTGCTTTCTTATATATATTAGTGTTGTGTTTGATATTTTAAGAAAATTATTATTTTTATTTCTCTGCTATTTTAGACATACTATTTGCTTAAAAACACGGCCAAAGTGATGAATTGGACTCTTGAAATAAACTAATTGAAACGGGATGTATTTGTTAAGCTAGCAGTTAACCTCTGCGAAATGCAGATACAACTTGGGTTCATTCGATTGTCAGGTCAGATTTTGGTTTTACTTTATATTTTTTGGTAGTATAGTGTAATAAGATCCTGATAGAGTGAATTAAAAAAAAATGGCCATGTTGTATCGTTATTAAATGTATTTTATTTTATTTAAATTTGAAGTATTAATAGGAGTTTGTTTTGAAAGTGTAAGCAGTCTTGTCAGAAAATAATTCCAAACTCGCATTAGAGGTAGTATATAATTGGATCGAACAAAACCACACAATTTAATAATTAGGTAACACTGAAAATCGTATACTAATTATAAGGATAGTAATGTTCTATTTTTGAGATCTTCCCCTCTTTTCTCACTGGACACAGCTGGGACCAGCAAGAGGTTATTGCGATGTCATTTACATACTTGTAAGCGGCGAGTCAAAATTATTCTGATCAGCAATTAATCATATAAAAATAAAATATCGCATAATAAAAGCTTGATCAACATTTAACAAAACGAACGCAATTTTCAAGAGTTACAACCTCTTCTATTGTAATGAAATTGAGACATATAAGATACTATGTGTTCGCTGTGCTGCTGTACGGAGTGGAATCCTGGTCTATGAATGATGTCATCACAAAGAAATTGGGAGCATTTGAGAAAAAAGAATACTAAAGATACCTTGGACTGCTCAAATTACAAACATCGAAGTTCTCGGATGAACGAACATATACGTTCATTAACATGTAGCTCATTAACACCATTAATATCATAAAGCTCTAATATCTAAGACACATCATGAGAAATGAGAGCAGATATTCTATGCTTAAATCCATTCTCCAAGAAAAATATTTGGAGAGGACCTAGCAGAAGAAACCCATTGGCCTTTTACATTATGGCCCCGATGATATTTACGGCGACCAAATTTGGACTCGTCGATCTCCACCGTCTTACCGAATTGTTCGTTATCTTATCTAGATAACTTTAAAGTTATCTTTTCCCAACACTGCTATTGTTTAGACCACTTTCCAAATCGTCTACACATTTTATTAAATCTTGACATCTGGACATAAAACCTCTTAACTTCTTAGTTCTGTCCCTTTTTTGTGCGCTATTTTCAGTTACTGCTAGAAGTCCCATTTCTTGGTCATAAAGTTGAAATTTGGCTACTACATGTTGCTTCTCTTCTCTGAATATGTTTTTAATCCTTTAAATTTACAAATTTCAAAACATTAAAAAGATGTACAAACACAGGTTATTATGAAATATATAAGCATGCAAAACCAAATAGCTAATACTAATTTCATTTAGAACTGTATTCAAGTCATATAAGGTTATTAAGTACTTATGTTCTAACATATTTTATTTTCTTATTTTGAAAAGTATATTTTCCAAATGTATTCAAATTGAGGGAAAGTAGTCATGTGGCTAACAGTTCCCCCTCATTGGTTCTTTATACTTAATATATTGTATTTAAATGTACATTTTTTATAAATATAAAAATAAATTTGATAATTTTTTAAAACGAAATTTTTTTAAGCTTTTGTGGATTTTGATCATTGTTTATCATTAAAAAATGTTTTTTTATTTTATATAAATAGTTATTTTTAAAGAACCTGAAATTATGAAACCGCTGACAAAATGTCTAAAAATACTTACTGCTCTAATTCCTCGGCCGCTTCAGTGGCCGTGGCCAACCGGTCATTTAACAATTTATTTTTACCGTCACCGCTGAATGTGACGGTAAAAATGTTTGAAGCTTTTGTGGATTTTGAACATTGTTTATCATTAATTAATTTTTAAGTCAAATTGCACCCCTGTCACCCCGTCGAATATTATAGATTAAATACGGCGTGACGGTACTTTTGCAGATGATTATATCAAATTTAGTTACCCAACTATATTTATATCCAGTAACCCACCAAATGAAATTCAACGAAAAATCTTTCATAGGTTTTCAACATTGTTTGTCAATAATGAATTTATTATGAATTATGAAACCGCTGACAAAATGTCTAAAAAAACTTACCGCTCTAATTGCATTTTCGTAGTAAACGCCAAAGCGTCTTCTGCAGTCTGAAATATATAAAAAATTAAATAATTAGTGTATACTTAATGTGTAATAATATAATATTTTAATTACTCTATTATAATTGTACAAACCAAATTGTACAAATTTTACTGGAAGTTTTTTGTATCATGGTACATAATATGTAAAAACAGATTGACAGGTAAGCCAACCTATAATGACCTCCACTCCCTTAATCTATTGAAGAAGTTCAATTAGTTCTTGACGAACGCGGTGTTCAAACAAATAGATAAGAGTTATTTTTATTAATAAACAACGATGAGTTTAAATGTGTAGTTTTCAGTTGCGTTTCTAATTTAGATACTCTTGCAATAACAATTTATACGGCCCATTAGTTGTCTAAACGGTTCTTTTCAGAACCAACACATACAAGTATATCGTGGCGCCGTACCGTACAGTAGACAACATAAAGGCCTCTGATTGGCCGACCAACCAGAGCGCGGAGTCAGTAATTAAAAAAACACATAAATACGACGACGATTTTAACAATCGACACATTCCATCTCCAGCTTCCGAAACGTTCAATTAAATACTTCAATCGAATTTGGACAAGTCGGACTACTGGACATCTTCAACCAAAGACGATCTCACCATCAGCCAAGCAGACAACGAGTTCATCCGCCATATAGCAAGCTACCGAATAAGCGTACGCGACCAGCCACCGCACATTCGAACCGGCGTGGTCTTAACCACCGAAGAGCAACGCGTGTACCTAGCATTTAAACAGCCGTTATCACGGCTACTTTAATCGTCCGTTCCAAGCCGCTAAATAGGAAATAAACGCCTTCTGGTGTAAAACCCTGGTTACGGTTAAACTGACCATCTCTCGGTGCTACTCAGACCATAACAAATAAATCTAGTCTTAAAACAGCCGTTTTAACGGCTAATCTCTTCGTCTGTTCCGAGACGTGAAACCGGAACCACACGCCTTCGGGCGAAAAACCCTGATTACGGTAAACAACTAATCATCTATCGGTCCTACTCAGACCATAATAAATAAACAAGTATTAAAACAGCCGTTTTAACGGCTACCCGTCCCGCCTAGCTCCGGCTTAAAATCAGCAACATCCGAGCCGCGAAGGCAACCAAGCCGACCGAAGACGACGCGGAGGAATCGACGTACCACCGAGGACCCACCGCACAGGCGCGCCCTTCCGCCACCGCCGCCGGTCATCGACCTTCAACGACCAAGGCCCGAACTCAGCTGCCCGGCGTCGTCCGCCAGATCCTCTTCACCTCCGCGGGTTACCAGCAACGCTGATTTATCGGTAAGCGGCTGTTGGCGTTTATTGGTTGTAGAGGATAATGGAGTATTTATTGGCGGAGTTAGAATTAGCTGTTGGCGTGTACTAGTTGTGGGGGACATTGGAGTATTTACTAATGGAGTTGTATTTCTGTGTGAGATGCAGTAAAAAAATCATCGTTGTTTTCAAACTCACCAAAGTCATTCAAAAGGGCTTCAAACTCTTCGTTTTGGAAGTTATCATTGAACTCTTCGTCTGATAGGTCAATATCAGGTACTGTACCATCGCCAAGAAGCGTTAAAATTTCTCTATTACCCAAACCACGAGACACCGTAACAATTATTATTAATAGTTAATAATAAATATAATACTAAGAAAGTAATAAAAAAAATAATTTAAACGTTTAAACATTTCTAATCTCTTTTGGCTCTGTGTATATTCCAAATATATCCAATGAATATGTATACAATTCTTATATTGATTATGTTGAATCATTATATTAAAAATACCATGGTGCTATTTTTTTTACTAATCGTGGATTTCAACATACCGTCAGCAAAAATTCCAAATGTATACTCTTATTTTGATGATAAATTAGCATTTTTAAACATTTCTTAATTAAATTGTATAAAACATAATAAAGACACTATTCTGGATTATGTCTTAACAAGTTCTCCTATTATTGATGTAGATTTATGTCCAATTTATACCCAATTATGTCTATTGTTGTATTTCACCCACCAATAACTTTTTTGGGATGGGAATGGGAATGGGGTTTTGGAAGGGTTTGGTCCACTTGACGAACATATCCTTATATCCTCCCGTGAACATAAATTGTCTCCCGTGTTTGCGGACTCGTACGCAAGCTGTTATATACAAAAACCTTGAAACGAAAAAATGTAGCATACTAACAGTGATATGCTTTTAATAGTAAATGAGATCATTATGGAATGATTGTAATAAAAAAATAAAACATACCTCGATACCTTGAGACACACAAGTGATTTCGGGTATGCTTGTGTTCGTGATAAAAAGCGGGCAGTAATCGAGAACATTGACATTCCATCATGTCTTGATTGCGCGCTAAACAATATGAATGTGGTCGTTTATGCATTCAATAATTTAATATAACTGAAAGTACTGAGATTGTCGTTTAAAAACGACAATTAATTGTTGTGTACAGACATTGACCTATTCTGACGATAAGATAAAACTTTATACAAGAATATATGTCAATTTATTGACTATAAACACCGAAGGGTAGGTGAACTATGACTATTTAACGTTATGCATGTAAAAATTGTGGAAAATTATTTTAACACTAATAAAAAAAATAATAATTAAAGAGCTCACTTAGAAGAAAATTGAATTGGGCTGTTATTACATAGGTCAGTTATTGAAAAAAGACTAATATTTTTCTATTTCTACTCTACCTTTGACCATTTTCAGCTTGTGTTTCATAAGACCTAGGCTGTGTACACACATGAACTATTATCCCTGATAACCAGTTACTATTAGGTTTTATTTTAAATAATATTTTTTCATTAACTTGTAATTTACATAATGGTTTATAAGACTTTTTATTGTAATAAAATCTAGTTTTTATTCATTCGATGAAATTAAATTTTTATAATCATCTATATTAACTATTGTAGATTAAAGACAAGAACAGAAATTTTTAGTTTTAAGACTTCTCAATATTAGTAACTGCGCAGGCGAACACAGTTTTCCGTTGGGTGTATTTCGATATTACAATTCATGTTCAATATGTAGATCTTTTTCTGTATCCACAGATTTTTTAGTCATTTTTGACAGTTTGTATGGTGGTTTTTTCCTCTTCATGTGTTCCATTCCCCAATCATTGGTAAATATCTAAAATTCCATTGTGGTAAAAGGTGGTCAATTATCTCATATCTTGCGTTTTAATCATTTGTTCTAGTTCTTTAATGCAGTTTTTCATACAGACCGGCTGAAGAAAGAAAACAAGAACAAAGAAACTTGTTTTAAAAATATGTTAAACCAAACATTTAGTCCAACTATAAAGGTGTATCGCCAATCATTGATCCCGTATACATCTTATCAATCCATTTATGTCCATAACATTGAGTTATCTTTTTCTTGGTCTTTTTCTGAGTGCACCAGAGCGCGAACGTCGTCACGGCCATCGGGATTTGATTTATTTCTGTTGTGTGTTATATTTAAACACTAACAGACTTATAATTGTTGTACTTCATTGTAAAATGTATAAGATACTTTCACCAGACCATACCATACTATAAGAATTAATATCCCAGCCTCCAAATTGACTAGTCACGGAGCCACCCGAAGGGATACCAACATGTACAATATTTATATAAAATTGCACGATTATTATTCGTGTATGTTGTGCAGCTAGTAGGGTTGGTGTTAATTCACCGTCCACTCAGTTTGTGCACATAAGAGGCCGTGGATCTTCCACCACGTATCTAGATCTCGCATCTTCTTTTTCAGTTACTTCTTCGTATTTAAACTCTTGGCAGAGTGGGCTCTTGGGTTTACCCGTATCTCGGCTATAACCCGTAGGATATAGCCGGCAGGATCGCCCCTGTTTCGCGACGCGGTAGGCTCGTGCCTTAACGGTACGCGGTTTCTTGCAATCCGGGGGAAGTACGCGACCAGGAATCGGCTCGTCACCTACCTGGTATTCAGTACCTCACGCCCGTTGAGCTGTTAAGGATCTTGAAGAGCGCTCAGTGTTTGGGACAGTCGACATTTCGACGGACTTGGTTGGCTTCCGGCAACAAGCTCTCCGTCCATATTTTCCTCGACCGGCAAGTGGTCCAGGTTTCTAGTCACGCGTATCAGCCCGGTGTCTACGCATGGAAGTTCTTGAACAATATCGGTTGTTTTGGTGTACTGTCATACTATTTACCAGGAGTGTGAAAATCCCGTTTTGCATTAACCAAGTGTCGCTGAAAATTTTGCAGAAAATAATACTGAGCTACACGACCGTGTATCTGTACTTTATCTTCTCGCTGACTGTGCCAAAGTGCCCAGAAATCAATGCCGGCAAACACATCTATCCGTATGACCGGAGATACTTTGTTTCCTCCTGCATATTCATGATCAGTGCAGCCATAATGACTATGGGTGTAAAATATGTGTTATTTTGTTTATTTTTAAATTAAAGTAGGGAGTGAACATCGTATGGGTATTCTTTAATGTTTTTGTTCGGTAGTTTTCTTAAGCTTGAGATTTATGAATCGGAAAACACAAGCAGATCATTTATAAGGTCTTGGTTTTCTATTTAGTCTTGAATTCTTCGTAGTATGTTGCTCTTTGTAGTATTATAATCATTATTCCTACACTCTTGAGGCTCCTCTGTCAATTAGCCTAAAAGAAAGTTTATATTTTGTATTAAAACAAATTAAGTAATTATCTAAAAAAATATAATTTACTTAATTACCTATTGGAAGTAGAGCATGGTGAATAACTTGAGTTCCGTGTATTAATATATTGTTGACACTTGAAGACATGTAGAACCATGGATAAAGTAAAACAAAATACCTATCTAGCAGTTTCAATTGCATAATTTTTAAATGCTTCTTCATTAATATTATGACCACTTGCCATTGCCCTGAGAATACCGTCAAATCGTTTAACAAAATGAACGTCCACACCAGTAATTTTGGCAGATTTTTCAGCATCCTTAAAAAATCTTCGACCAGTGTTGCCGTCATTTGTGGTATAACTGCATCATGGCGATCGACCCATCGAGTTGCACATAGATTTTTTAGTTTAAAAAGGTAAGTCTGCGTAAATATTTCTTCCAATAACAATTGCAAAGTATTTTGTTTTTTTGGTAACCAAAAAAATTATTTACACATTGTATAGTACTCATACGGTTTCCTGTTTCGGGGACTTTACAACTAAACGTTTTAGCCACCCTTTAAATAGTGTTTATTAAAGAATAATTATCGATCAGAAATTTCACGCATTGCATCATTCTGCACATACCTGACGAACAAAATATGAAAGTCACTTTTTGACTTTAAAAAATTACCCTTTTTTAAAATATTTTTTGTTTTCTTACTAGACATTGAGAGAATTTTGGCCTTCAAACTCTTGCTGTGCGAGGGACAGAAGGTTAATATTAAATATCCAAGATTATCATTTTGTTGGTCTGTTTAATAAAAATTAATGACTAAGAAATATTAACATGGTGGTTTGATGATTTTTACATAATTATTCCACAATTTAAACATAAAAAAAAAATAATACATTTCACAAAAGTGTTTATAGATATAGTTGATTATGTTAATATTTCTATACTACAGGTTCAAACCAAAGTATAAAAATGTAAATAAAAAAAACCTTTTTTCCAGGTTTTTAATTGTTTACATAATTATACTCAGAGTTGTGCATCATTCGAATAAAACGTTATCTAAATAATTATCTAGATAAACACATTATTCGAGTAAATTTATTCGAATAAACTTTTATTCGAATAATTTCAAAAATAGTTATTTGAATACACTTTTATTCGAATAAAAAATTATTTAAATAAAATATGTTTGAAATTATTCGAATAAAAAATTATTCGAATAATTATTTTTAAAATTATTCGAATAATGTCTTTATCTAGATAACAAATTATTATTCGAAAAAAAAAATTATTCGAATTATCATATTTAAAATTATTCGAATAACGTTTTATTCGACTAACATTATTCGAGTAATCATATATGAAATTATTCGAATAACTGTTCACCATTATTCGAATAATTTGTAAGTGATGTTTTTTAATAATAATTTTTTAATATATATTATATATTACATGTTATGCACTATTTATAAACACTAGGATAGATCTTAAATTTAATTTAAAATTTTCTTATCACCGTCTAAATTCAATAAAACAAATTAACTACAATAAATAAAATTAACCTATGTCTATTTCAAAGGTTGGAAAACTTAGTGTGAAGTGTTTTATACGTATTTTAATTTTATTTACAGATTTCACAAATTGAGTTTTGTGTTAGGCACATTGGAATTACTTATCAAATACGAAAAAAAAATAGAATACTCAGTAGACATTTTTTTATATAAACGATGATATTATTACATTAATGTGGTATAATTAACCAAGGACAATTTAAGAAATAGTTTATATAAAATATAGATAGGTATTGTATAATAAGTTAGAGCTTTAGTCAATATTATTTTAAATACAGACATAGAACAAAAGAACATTGAAAAAATATTAATTAAGTAAGTTTTGCGAAAACTAGTGAAAACTAATAAATAAACAAAATTATAACTGTCTAATAATAAAAATAACACCAATCTTATTACACAATTTGGTTGTAGAAATAATAACAAAAAGAAAAAATTATAAAAAATGTCTTAATATAATAATAATAGTAGTTAAATTATATAATAACAAGGCATTGACTTTTTACTAACTCGTAATAAAAAAATGAAAAAATTACAACTTATAGATATGATTTACAGAATGAAATAAATTATTGAAATTTATCATTTACAGATAACACATTTAAAATGATCAAATTCTGCTTTAAGTCAATAATGTTTTCTTACATATAGGCTCGGATATTTTGTTTTATTTTTGGTACTATATATGCTTTATATTAAGTATATAGCTGAATAATATGTAAATCTTATAGTAAGAATAGAGGAAAATAAATACTTTTTTTTTTTAAAACTTTACGTAATTTAAACGCGTAATTTTTTATTACGCGTTATATACATTGAATGAATATATCAATTATACCATTTTTACATTTAAAGTACGTAAGAAAAGTATCATTATTTATTATTATTTATTCGAATAATTTTTTATTCGAATAAATTGTAAAAATATTATTCGAATAAAAAGTTATTCGAAAATTTTGTTTTAAAATTATTCGAATAAATTGTGAAAAAATTATTCGAATAACCTTTTATTCGAATAATTCGTAAAAAAATTATTCGAATAACGTTTTATTCGAATAAATTTTTATTCGAATAAGAATTTGCACAACTCTGATTATACTTAAGGTTCAAACCCATAGTATAGAAATATTAACATAAAGATACAGACAATTTTTACACAATTATTAAACAATTACATAGTATATATACTATAATTTATAAATTTATAAATCAATAGTTAGATCAATCCCAAAACCACGATTGAATTTCCAGGAAAGCTAAGAGCACTGAAGGAATTAGATTCATCAAATGCTCATTGCGAATATTTCATAATAGTAGTCGCGTTACTTTTTAAAATAATTTTTTATTTTCAAGATAGCCATTTTATTTAAAATAACAAGAACAAAAGTTATTTCATTTGTCAAATCTTCGTGGGCCACCCTGTACATCGTCATTGCCAAAACAATACTACGTATCTCCAAAATGTAAATTTTTCAGGAGACACAAAAAACTAATTAGAAAATCAAATTTTATAATTTGATTATAAAATAATTGTGGTTACTACGTGTATAATATGTTTAATTTGCTAGATCCAATAGGCTTATGTTCATGGTAATGTATTATTGTTATAGATATTAATATTGAAAATAAAAAACACTAATGTAACGTTCAGGTACATAATATATTTAAAATAATCATGTTATGTATTTGTTGCGTCAATTAAAGTGTACTTAACTATTTTGAACATATTTTTGGATATCATATCTTTATGAAATTAAAAAAAAATAGTTTGATACAATATTTTATGAACATTGTCCATCTACGGTATGTTAAATCTACCACACTAACAAAATTATTTCTGTTTGCAAATGTTATTTAAAATCTGTACATAGAATCATTAAATTTTGAATACATATTTTAAAAGCGTATTTTATTTGTAAATATTAGTAATAGTTTCATTTTTTTAAATTATTAACTACTGTATTACAAATCAGTAGCACACATTACGTACAAAGTGTGTTAAAAAAATACCCAGAAAAAATTCCTACCATTAAATTATTAAGTGTTATAACACTCTTATTATATAGAAATTAGACAGAGATAATTTTCAATTCTCAAATATATAACCAGTCATTATCTCAAACTAGTTATTTACAGAGCGTATTTATAGTTAGTCATATTGTACAAAACTGTGATTCTATAATATAAAATATTTTGTGAAAATTGGGAAATATTTTAAAAATTATAAAAATGCTATGGATACTTGAGTTGATTGAGTTAACTTATAAAGATTTTTTTTATGTCATTGGTTGGGTTAGACTTTGATTGAATAACTCAATAGTTATAATATGGACTGTATTGTTTATAATAAATAATATTACATATTAACACTAGCGATACCACAATATTATATGGGAAATGTAACAGTCAACGACAGTTTGGAACAGGCTTTGCGGTCCATAGAAGCCTGGTACCGGTCATAAGAGTTTAGAGATATCAACCCGAGAATTTCCGTATTGACCATTAGAGCCCAGTGGTTTGATGTTAGCCTTATAAGCGTACATGCACCCACTGAGGGTAAACCCCAAGAGGAAAAGGAAACCTTTTATGAAGATTTAGAAAGTACTATAAATACACTACCCAACAACAATATACACATACTACTGGGAGACCTAAATGCAAAGATAGGAAAGGAGACAGTATTCAAACCAACAATCGGTTCACATAGTCTACATGATACAACAAATGATAATGGCCTTACACTTATTGACCTAGCAACAGGCAAAGGTCTTGTAATAAAAATCTCATTAAGGCACTCCGTCGAGTCCGTTTTGTGTAGCCTATATCGGAGGCTTCGGGCATTGACGATCAAGTTTTTTAAAATTGTATAATGTAATATAAACATAATATATTTGTTAAACAAATCTGTCCGGGTTCCTTAAAACAGTTTTATTCCTGGCCGGGTTGATCCGGGTTTTAATAACATAATTTTTACCCGGGTTTGGTTGGTCCAAGTTACAAAATAATATTTGATGGGCCGGTCCGGTCCAGATAAGTAGTATTTTTCAATTTCATGGTCCGGTCAGATCCCATTTTATTAGGACTGGACAGAACTACAGGGGCTGCAGTTGAATTATTACCTCCCATAACATAGACCACATTTTTTTTACATCAAATTCTCCCCAAATATCTGAGCTTGAAGCTGGTAACGAAATTGATGAATGTGGCTATGGTGGTTGTATTATGAAATCGTTATCTGTTCTAATTGATAGAAGTTTGTCATGTAGCTGCGTTATAGCTACATTACACTTATCGGTATTCATGGGTTTTAAGAAACTTGTAATACATGCAAAAAAAGTGAACGTCGACTCAAACGCGGTACACTTATTATAAGATCTTAAAATAATTTTAAAACTTCATTTTATTCTTAATAAAAGGCTTTATTTAGTACAAAAGTATTTTAAAGTACTGTCTTATTCTAGTTTAAATATAATATACATTTTTAAAATAACTGAAGTTGTTACATTAAAATAATTGATAGGTTTCTAAAATCTTAATGTCCATCATTATCATCACTAGTCGCTCCATTCGAAGTGGGCAGGTTCAAAATTTCATCATAGAATCCTTGATATTCTTGCGGGATGTATTGTCTGACTTTTGATATGTCCTGAATCTTTTTGGGGTTGACTGCAACTTTATCTTGATAGATTTTATCTTCCGGGAACAGCACTTCTTTTGTTTTATTGAGTTTAAAAGTTACACTTAGAAGACCGTCTATAAAGTTAGAAGCCTTCACATACCCTTTTAGTTCACTTTTATAAACCAAGTGTCTGTACTGGCTTATACTGAACTTTTCACCTTTTTTTTCTATATCAATCGCTGTTTTTTTGAAATACTGAGGCCACCATCCATGAAAGTTTAATATGTCATAATTTTTTATTGATTTTACTTCAAAAGTTGGTGAGAACTTTTTGGCTGTCTTAATAAGATTTTCATACTGACTAGGTACATAGATTCGAGTCGTGTGTGAGCAGCCGTCGTGTGTGTACGCGTTTATGGCCGCTCCGCGATAAAGTGGGTGCATTAGAAAATTGCAGTGCCCGTTTTTTGTGCTTTACGGGTCAAAAATTTAGGCTAGGCCCAACGGTTCGAACGCGGGGTCTCGCTGGTCGCTGAGCCCAAAATCGAACTTCCTACGCCTGTTTAAAGTTTGTTCAAATTGTATAATAGCGTGTGTGTAATAATAGTGTTATAATATATTATCACGGGCGTTAATGCAAGAGTTATCGACACATATGGTGGACGGGCCCAAAGTCAAACTCTAATAACTCGGCCCTGGGTGGTCGCAGAACCGCGATTCGAAGAAGCACTGATAAAGTTCCTTCCAGGGAACACGAAAAGCCAAGTCGGTAAACCGTAAGTGCTATAGATTTTGTTTAACTGGGCTTTTTAATTTAGTGCTGAGCCGGCACGCGCCGTCGAATTACATATTTGACTGTAGGCCGCGGAATTTCAACGGCGCGCGGAAAGTAGGCTGTGTTTACAACGCGTGTCATATGCGTTCGGAATTAATTTCCTTGCTATTTATGTTTTTTGTTTTTTTTTTTATTATTTAATTAAAAATTTCATTTTTGGAGAAAGAATGAAATAAAATTAAAATATAATAATAAAATACAAATAACGGTAAACGATGCCGTGGCCGTTTAGCTCAAAGCATATTAGCGCTTCGAGCTCACCAAAGGGTTCGAGAAAGGGCCTTTTGGACTCGACGCTCAATACAACGACCTCTTCTTTTCCGTCGTTTTTGGACACGACGGAGGAGACATTTGTCAAAAATTCGTTAAGTACTAGCCGTGCCTCAACATCCAAGCTAGGCCGAAATCCTTCCCCGCCGCTTCCCGTAAAAAAAGCAGCTACGGAGGGGAAAAGTGGGAGAAGAACACCAGGGGGAAAAGCGAGAAGGAGGGAAACAAGAAAGGTGCGGGATGGGCATCGACAGGAGCAGCCGCGGCCGCCGGAGGGATCGGACTGCTTGGGGGATTTGCAAGTAAAAACTCTTCCCTCAATGCCTCGTTGTTTGGACCCAAAGTAAATGGGACGGTGATCAACAACGGCGGCCGGGACATCCCAAGCTGGAAGAGCCACCAGTAGGCGCTAGCAGAGAAAGCGGCGTCGTGGGTAGCGCCTGCGGCGACAACGGCTGCTACCGCATCGACTGTAGTTGGCGGGAAAAAAGTGTTGGACCATGCACTACAAGCTACTGGCGATAATAGGGACCGCATGAAGGAGGGGGAGATTAGCACGCCGGCACCCACTCAAATATGCGACAGGGCAAAAGGCGGAATTGCGGTACCACCCGTTCACAAGATTGAACTGGATGGTGACGCATCGCCGGAAATAGGGGGGATGGAGCAACCCCCCACTGCAGCAGCTGCCAAGGAAGAACAGGACAGGGCACCGGTCTCTCCCGTTCATCAAAAGGAACGAGATAGTGATCCGGGGGCTCTGCAAGGAGAAAAAGGGCGCGAGAACAAGGTGGTACCCACGTTCCCAATGACTCGGGATTTGTAGACGACAAGGTGTCCGACTTTATATCGAGCATCATCCACGACCGCGGGACGATATACTCGCCTGGCGTGTACGAATATTGCTTGGAAAGGATGGCGAGCACCGGGGAACAGACTGGAAACGGAACAAGGAAAATTGGAGATGGATTCGAAATTGGAAAAAATACAGAAACCGCGGAATCAACGACCGGAAATAGGACCCCTGCGGTGAGGAGGTTGAACCCACCACAGCTATATGGCCTTCAACAAAAAATCAATCGAGAAAATATGGAATTACAAGGCAAAGAGCAAACCGTTACTGCGACAGGGGCTTCGGACACCCAGTCGCCGGTGGTGGAGAGTCATATCGCGAGCTCTCCGGCACCGTCGTCAAGCGATCGTGACCTACCGGGAGGGGCGTCGAGTCAGGCCCCAGGCGGTGGCATTAATGCCATCGAAACTACTGATTGTGTGCGTGAAGAGCAGGCGTACACGGGTGGACAAACCTCAATGTCCATCGACACTACTGCAGCAACAGGAAACGGAGAACGACCCAAAAAGACCTTTGGGCGTAGGACTACAAAGAGAGCCAAGCCGGAGACCTCCTTTGAGGAGGAGGATCTCCTTAACGAGGATGGGTCGCCAAAGGAAAACCCCGAGCAAGTAGAGGGAATCTTGACGGCCGGAATGGAAAGAGCAGCAGCCCAAGCTGAAGCTCTCATATGGCAATGGCAAACGTTGAGTTGCCTGAAACTGTGAAGGAGGCGGCTGACAAATTGATATTATTTGTGCGCGGCTTAGATTGTCTCCTGGCAATCAGAGAGAACCCACAACAGCAGCCGACAAATGCGTGCCTGGCAGAAAGCGACCAGGACATGAGAACGCTCAAAGAGAACGTCGAAGCTATCGAAGCCGAAAAACATGGCCACTTCATATTGGTCTTTGCTTATAAAGGCCACTAAAAGAACCTTAGTTTTAACTTTTACCAGATATTTTTTTGAGGTTAACAAATGAAATCTTTACTTTGTCATATTAACACACACACTAGGTAAGTAAATTATTAAGAAAAAAAAAATTAAATACTACAATGTTTATTATTTAAAATTGTTTACAATTATTTACAAATTTTACTTTTTTTTTTTTTTACAATATTTACAGTTTTTTACTATAGTTCACCATATTCTTAAAAAACTGTCGAACACGCTATTACAAATGGGACATCGGTTGTGTTCCAACCTGGCCACACAATCGAAACACAAAACCTTATGGCCACATGGTATTAAAGCGTGGGTACGAGGGTTGTCCCCACAAACAACACACCTTGTGTCCTCGGTATTGGAGGAAAGCTGTCCATCGTTAACAAATGGCACACGAACAAATGGCACAACAATTTCATTATCAAAATCTTCCTGCCAAACTTCCAGCACCATGTCTTCCGGGACAATAAAGTCTTCTTCACTGTATGTTAAATTTTCTAGATTTAATCAAAAGTAAGTAGACAATATAAATTAAAAATTAAAATAATATTAGATAAAACAATTTGATTTTTATACACACCAACTACATCGTTAGCATCAGGACCTGTGGTTTCCACATCATCTTCAGAATCTGTAATCAAAGTCAATGCTTATTATCTACTATTCGATATGCTTTATAATAATATATAATAGGGTAATGTAAATGGGCTAAAACACGGTATTTAAAAATACCTAGCTGTAATTGAAATTTAAATTATTAGTTTCCAAAGTAAAAAACATGATTTAAATAAAGTCTGTTATAAAGGTATTTTTATCTAAAACAGCAGGTACAACAAGTAAATTAGCTTCTTTTATTTATTTATAATTTTTGTAATAATTTCCTCCGTGATAAGTGTAGATTTATTTTCAATCGTTATGTTAGGTACAACTAAAATTATGGATATCCATCTTCAATTTTTAACTCAATCTCATTGAGTTCATCTTTTTTTTTTGATCAATTATCAATAGTAAATCACTAAAGGAATCATTAAAGAAGATTTCTCAATGTTATTATTTTTTTTCACTTAGCATACATACCATCGGTGTCGTTGTTTTGCCAATTAAGTTCTCTTTCGAGATATCTGTCAGTACTATGACAGCACTGAATCAAAAACTCCTTCACCGAGATTGATCCAGATGCCAAAAGTGCAGTTGAATTTCTCATTCGTATCGAGTTTAACAAATATTTAAATTTCTGACTTCTTGTTACTGCAAGTCCAGTACCTAGTTGACTAACCACAATATGCTGTTTAGCACTTATTATCTTCAGATGATCTATAACCAAATAAAAAACATACACACATAATATGTGTGTTCAGGATTATTCATAAATTCTGTATAGTATTTTTTTGATAAGATTTGTTTTAGCCAAGAAAGTTTTAAATAAAACGTTTATTATAATACTGGAAAAAATACTTCTATTGTTTTAAATATAACTAGATTACACGTATACTAAATGCAGTTAGTTTGTTTAAATTGACTGTGGTTCTCAACATAAACTACATTTTGTGATCTACCCTCGTTAAGTTGTATTATTTATTATTATATTATATTATATTTATTATTGTATTAGTTGTATTATTATTTTGCCTGGTGTATGAGGTTCCTCCAAACGAACCTCAACCATTGTAGGCTGGCCCAGGACACCCTGGCCCAGACGATCGCTGAGGAAGCGATCGACGTGGTCATAGCCTCGGACCCGTACAGGCAGGTACACGGAGTCGGTGGCTGGCTAACTAGCACCGACACTGGTCGAGCGGCCCTGGGAGTGTTCGGGACAGGAGTGACGGTGGGATCCGTCGAGAGGGATGTAGAGTACGTGGCAGCAAGGATAGGTGGCACACATATCTATAGCTGTTAAGTCTCGCCAAACATCCCGCCAGCCCGTTTTGTATCCTTTTTGGAAAGGTTGGAGACCAGCGTACGGTCCCTTGGGCCAGCCAGTAAGGTTTCCATCATTGCGATCATTGCGGGCGACTTCAACGCGCGTTCGGCTACCTGGGAAGACTGGGTAACCAACGCGCGCGGAGATGGCTTGGTCTCAGTTGCTGACACACTGGGCATGATCATCGTTAACGAGGGGACAGAACCTACCTTTGTGGGTAGGGGTGCTGGCTCCATCGTAGACGTTACGATGGCCTCCGAACCCGCTGCACGCATGTTAAGGGGATGGAGGGTGCGGTCAGAGGTGGACAACCAATCCGACCATCACGCCATCGAGTTCGAGGTGACCGCGGGCACCACCCCAGCAAGCCCGCCAACCCACCTCCAGGTACGAGGATGGAATACTGCCAAGGGGATCGACCTAGAGGCTTTCCGTATAGGCTCGTGATGAGAAAGCTTAAGGGGGCCCCAGATACGGACCGCATGGAAGCCGCCACGTTGGAGAAGGTGACGAGAGGCCTGTTCCCGGACAACAGGGCAGTGACACTCGACCCTGTCTTACCGCCACTAGCACCGGAGGCTCCGGAATTCTCACGGGGAGAAATAGGAGCAGCGGTGGCACGCGTAAAGGGCAGAAGGAAGGCCCCGGGACCAGACTGTATCAGCAATGCGATCCTGGCGTCGGTCTACAAGGCAGACCCCGACTTTGTAGCCGACACGCTCAACGCCTGCCTCAAAGCAGGATGCTTCCCCACCCGTTGGAAGCAGGCCCGAGTGGTGCTGCTTCGTAAGGGCCAAAAGCCGGCCGGTGAGCCATCATCGTACCGCCCTTTGTGTCTCCTGAACGACGTGGGGAAGTTGATGGAGCTCTTACTAGTTCGTCGACTGGAGAAACACCTCGAGGAGAGAGGTGGACTCTCCGACCGGCAATTCGGCTTTCGGAAGGGAAGATCGACGGACGACGCAGTGCGTTTGCTCCGGGATGAGGCCCAGACAGCGATAAACGCGCGCAAAGTATGTGTGGCTGTCAGCTTGGACGTGAAGAACGCGTTTAATTCGATCGGCTGGCGCCACATCATGCGGGCCCTACAGGAATGGGAAGTGCCGCTGTACCTGCAGCGCATCTTCCGGTCCTATTTCTCGGAGCGAGCAGCCAGGGTCGCGTGCCCAACAGCTGACGGTGGAGAAGTCACCATCGAGGTATCCTGCGGCGTTCCACAGGGTTCGGTGGTCGGTCCGACCTTGTGGAACCTTACGTATGACGCGGTGCTGCGAGCCGATCTACCGGACCAGGCGACGGTCATCGGTTTCGCGGACGACACGTTGATCATCGCCTCCGGCAAGACGGTCGAGGATGTGGAAGATAGGACAAACCGAGCTCTGTGTGCGGTGGTAGCAAAGTTCCGGGAGCTGGATCTCCAACTCCCCGTCGAGAAGACGGAAGCGGTGATGATCAGGCGCAGGTACAAGGTTAGCGATTCGCGTATCTTCCTGAACGGGGTAGAAGTTAAGCTGGGAGAGACGATCAACTATCTTGGAATGCTAATCGACCACAAGCTTAACTTCAAGCAGCACGCCAAAGCCGCGGCGGTCAAAGCGCAGGGTGCGCTCACGTCGTTGACTAGGCTTATGCCTAACATCGGCGGCCCCCGTGAGCCAAGGCGGAGGCTACTCGTCAGTGTCGTCCACTCCATTCTCCTCTACGGAGCACCGGTTTGGGCCAGCGGGCTAAACCAAGCCAGAGTAGGGGAATTGAGGAAGGTGCAGCGCAGAGCTGTACTTCGCAGTGTCTGCGCGTACCGCACCGTGTCGTACGACGCAGCCAACGTGCTGGCTGCGATACCGCCGATCGACCTGCTGGCGAGGGAGCGAGAAGAGGCGTTCGGCCTCCGCCGGCAAGCAGAAGAAGGATCCGGACAACGGGCCCCCCTCAGGACTGCTACCCTCGGCAAGTGGGAGGACAGACTTCGGACAGCAACAGGAGGTGAGTGGACGAGAACGCTCGTCACTGACCTCCGGAAATGGGTTGGACGGAAGCACGGGATGATGGGCTACCGCCTAACCCAGTTGCTGTCTGGGCATTGGTGCTTCAACGAATTCATCCACAGGATCGGCAAAGCATCCAGTCCATCATGCTCACACTGTGAAGGCATGGTGGACAGTGCCTATCACACGCTAGTGGAGTGTTCGGCCTGGGAGTCCCAAAGGCGGGACCTCCAGAACGTCGTCGGCGAAGTTGTCCCGGAGACACTGGTCGCCAACATGATTGCAAGTTCTGATGCGTGGAACGCGGTCGCCCGCTTTGCCGAGTCGGTCCTCAAAGAGAAGGAGGAAGCAGAGAAGGCTAGACAGCGGCCGGCCAATTGAGAGCCCCAGCGTGCAAGGGTGGCGTGTGCGCGAGTCACTGGTCCGGAAACATTCCACCGACTGTACATAAACTTGTATAGACTAATAAACTTGTAACTAAATTTCGTTGTGGCCTAATGTGAATATTGTTAATAGGCCACCACCCGAAGTGGGTGTGTTAGTTTTTAAGTTTATGATTGTATTTATTGTTTAGTATACCCAATAAATGGCATCGGAGACTGGGGGAAGTAATTCCTCACAAGGCACGTCCCCCCACCAGTATTCTATGGGTGCATGTGAAAAAAAGGTACATAGATTCGATCAAACCTCCTTACTGCTCGCTTTATCACTGAAAAGTTGCGGTCACAGGGCAAAAAACTGTGCCCTCGTACTGGAAAATATTGGTGGATGATGGAAAATGTGTTGTTCATTGTCATAGCCAAAAGCATTCTAGTCACCGTATGGTTTCTATTTTGGCCACCACACGCGTCACTAAATACATGGAGTTCCTTAACTTCATCTGGTATTGTGTTGAAAAAATCATTAAGAAAGCTACAGACTTCATTTGGACCCCTTTTGGCGGTCCCTTCAGTGTATGTGTAAAATACAGATCTATTTTTTCCAATATCATGAATATTGATTGAATACATATAACTATAACTTACGTAGGTAGAACATTTCCTGGACTGGCATGAATGGGAGGGGGAGGTTTTGCATGTAATCGAATGTTATGGCCATAACGTCTCTTCTGTTTTTACAAACTTCAGAAACTTCGTTAAATTTATTATAAAACTTTTTTGCTCTATTTTTGTGAACTACTAATTCTGCAATTCTACTAATTCCTCAACCCGCATCCTCGGTTGCCGACAAAAGTGAGTTATATACATCAACAAAAGACCTGATTTCGCAGTTACACCTGCATTGCAGTTTATAGGCAGGTGCGGCTTAACAGGTCTCTACAGGTTAAGACACGTATAAACCCATTTAACGTTGTTTTAAAGATATCCTCCCTCTAAATCGAAATGATGAATTTTTATTGGTTCCAACCCCCACACAATTCATTTTCATAAATTGTTTAGACCGCGGTTGCAATGGGGTGTATGAAACATTCGTTGTTCAATATTCGGGCTCTTCAGTTCTATGCAATAGTACGTTTTTAAAGTGTTTAATTTGTTTGAAAAAAATACTTAACCAACTATAAACAAGATGTCTGCACCGACCGCCGCAATCTACAAAAAGCAAAAGTATATCTACTTTCCACCAACTCCACCAAACGAGCTCATCGCATGTAACAGCTATACATTAGACTTTAACGGTCGCAAATTCATTCAAATTGGAATCGACCCTAAAAATTCGTTAAGTGTTATGATTCATATTATAAAAACCGTCCAGATATGTGAGTATAACCGTCGAGTATATGAAGACTATATATTCAATAATGGGTGATATACTGTCTAATATTATGGAGAATTCGGGAAAAAAACACAAACAATCTTTTTCTCTGACAACAATCTTTTATTAACTAAAATGATATACAAAGAAGAAAATGTATTAGTAATCGAATCGCAAACACAAGACGGTTGTCGCATTCTACTCAATCGTATGGATCTAGTTAAACTAGCTGAAATGGAATACATAGTTCACGAATGTTTGGAAAGACACTTAACAATCAACCTGGAAAAAGTCAAGGAACAAATGCAGATGATGATAAAGTATTACAATGGACGTTTCTTCCCTGACAAAAAAACAACGAAATTCGAATTATCCAGCTACATCAAGGAGGTCTCATGCAACACTATAACGTCTGCGATAGATCCAATGGATGAAGTCAACTACATAAGTGAAATTAAACGATTTGCTGTGGAGGAATTGATCGACGTGTGGATGAAGAAGTTAAACAAACGACTTGAACCATTAAAGGTATTGTATAAAACTTTTTTTTAAAACTCATAATAATAATAATAAGTTTTGTAATACATGATAACTTTGTTTAAAGGTTTGCGATGTGAACGATGGTCCTACCAGTTTTGATTACAAGAACGAGTCAGATTCGCAATGTTTTCAATTTTCATCACAATCACCAACATATGAAAGTTTTCAACTAACAGAAAGGCACACCTGGGCACCACGCAAATTGGAATTTTAAGTGTGTATACTTTGTCAAAAAATATATACTATTAAAAATCTTTGGTTTAAATAAAAAAACAAAAAAATTAATTTAACAAAATTAGAAATGTTTTTATTTATTTTTTTTTACTTTTAAAACTAACTCATACAAAATAACGTATAGAAATATTGAAATAAAATAGAATAATATAAAAGGTTACATGAAATAATTTCATAAAAAAAAGGTTTACAAAAAATGTTAAGTCATCCAAATCAGTAAATATAGTTACAAAAAAATTACAATTTTCTAACATCACCCGAAAAAGGGTTGTAAGTAATAATTTGATCATGTAGAATCATACAGTATGCTGAGGTATTTGCAGGGAAAGCTTCTAAAGCTTCAATTTCAATTCTCAAGTCAATAGTACTAACTTTAAGTTCATCATCCTGATGACTAAGGTCAATGACCGCTACAGGCATAATTTTTAAAAAAATGTTCTCTATTAAGAAGTGGTGCAGCGCTATCCCGATCATAGTAAGATTTTTGAAAGTCTGTATATGCTTTATAGAACAGTAAATATAACCCTTTAGGATAGTCGGCACGAAAATCTTCATAGGGGTATACTTGTGTATTTAAATATACTTTTAAATTAAATAGTTTACAGTTATCAAAAACGGACATGGATGACGTATAGGTATTTTTTCGATTAGTTTGAAATCCTACAACAATATACCTTAGTTTCTCTAATTTGTTACAAGTACGTACAGACCAAGAGTGACGTGTATTTGTGGGGAGTGTAGGATATTCAGCTAGTTCCCAAGTCCTAAAGGGAACCTCAATCGATTTTTGGCTATCTAATATTTTCATTAAACCCAGTTTTTCTTTATTGTTAACTTTAATTAATGGCATTTTCCATACAACCTTAGAAAGAATTATTTTTGTTCCAACAAGAGCCGCACTTTTAGCAGCATCTGTTTCAAATATGTGTAAAGCATCCGAATCAATCGATGCTCTATTCAAGATTAATTGTTGTGAACAGTTCATAATAATTTTTTTATAATCTTCACAAAAACCAAATAAATGACTCAGTGGTATAATACCGGAAAAATGGTCTCCATACGCAAAATTTTCATTATTAAATTTCACACCATCGAATGCACTATTTGCTTAACTGTATACGTTTGATTGAGTATATGAACACATGCCTTTAAGAGTTGACGTTACACCTGGATTGCGTACTTTTTGAATTTCAACACCGTTAATTTCATAACGTGCTTCAGAGAATAGGTATGTCAACCCGTTGTTTATAAAACGAACAGACCCAGCAGCGCCAGCAGGTTTTTCTAATTTACCTTCAATATAAATATAACTCTCACTTGGAAGAGAATAACTCTCTGAATTTTGAATTGCAATAAGAATTTCGTCGTTGTTTGATAGAGCAGAAGTAGAGAATGGTAAAAACGAATGATATTCTTTTTCAATAATTTTACATTCGTCTACACAAACAGCTGTAACACTGAGATACAAGTCATCCATTTTTAGAGAGCGTTTAAGGTCCTTAAAAATTTCAAATTAGATTTGCTGAGTTTTTTTCTGTTAATATTTTTAGATTTCTTAAGGTGTTTACGTGTTGACGTTGACTTGTTGCGTTTGTGTGATTTAATAGACCGTTTAGTGTTTGTGCCTCTATTTATATTAGAAAACTTCAAACCCATTTTATAAAGATTGTTTAATGTGAAGCCGAATTGTGATTGGTTCCCCTCTAAAATCAATCAAGTCGCCGTCTTGATCAGTTAACAGTACACGCAAATGTGATATATATGTAGTAATGAGAGGATAGTAAATTAGATGTTGAGGTACTTCTATTATCTTATAACCTGCACCCACTATAGGGTAGAACTGATGGATAATATGACTCGAAGTTCCGTTATCGAATGACGATGTTATCAAGTTACACTCTACATTTATACAATTTACTTTTGTTATATTAACAATAAATTAAGACACATGTTTTACATCAGGCTTATATACTATTCCAGTATCAAAACCTAATAATCCTCCAATGCTGTCTATCATAGAAAAATCAATTTTATTTGAACCTACGTCAACCGATCGAGATAAATTAATAACAAAAGCTTCTTGGCTTCTTGTATGAACAGGCAACGTGTCTCTACAACAGGTTCCCCTGTAATGGCATATTTTTAGAAGACGCGCACATTTATTAATTTCAAAATTAAATAATGCACGTTTGGGTAGCTCTGATATTAGTTTTTTTATTTACTTCCTCGTTTATTACTTTTAGGTTTTTTTACTCCTTTCCCTGATGATTTAGGTGCTAAAAATAAACCTTTTCCTAACTTATATTTTCCTTGACCATAGGGTGTTAAATACAAACCTTTACCCAACTTGACAGGTGTATTCTTAGAAGCCCTTAAATCATTAATAGTTTTAACAATATTACTCGCTCCAGAAGCTAAAGATCCAACTGCAGTTAAACCAGCAATTTTACCAGGGGTAAAATGGGTAAAAACCCTCCAGATTGAGGAATAGCTATTATTCTGGGTACAGCTTAATTTTTTTTATTTTTACCCACAACCTTTTTAGCTGCTACCATAGCGATTTTAGCCAGTTTAGTCATATTTTTCTCTGTACTCTTTTTAACAGCTTTTTTTGCTGTGGATACAACCTGCTTAAATTGAACCCCCATACCTAACTTTCGTTTAGCTTTTATAGCAGTAGTTACTAACCAAGAAGCGGCTTTTTCTTTAAGTTCTTTAAGTCTTTAGATTTAACTAGTTCCCATGCATTATCCTCTAATATTCTATCAGCCTCGTGTCTATCATTCAGAGAGTTAGATTTATCGTATGCAATGTCATGATCTCGATATAGATCATCTAATTTATTCATACCTCTATCACCTCGTGCAAGCCGTTTTTTTAATTTAGTCCCGGGACCTGCGAATCTAATTTTTTTCAAAAAAAATATTAGTTTTAATCATTATTTTTATGACTAATTTTTAATTACCTATATCCTGGTAAATGTAACTCAAATGGAAGATTATTTATAGCAGTGTTTAGTATACCACCACCTTTGTTGGTGTTGTTCTTTCGACGTGTAGACATCATATGATCCATAACGTTTTTAATCAGATATATTTATACCGTTATGATATTTTTACCACAAGCTACTAAACTTTCAGTTTTAAACGCGGATCCTTTGCAGATGTATCAGACTAAGTCTAAAAATGGCTATTTACTACCAGTCAATCCGCGCCTTAAGTTTAGCCCCTAGTGAAGGGGGAAAAACCAACTGCGTGTACTCTTTACTTACTAACATTAATGGGATTAAGTTTCAAAACATTTATTTACACTCGAAAACTGTAGATCAACCGAAATATAAAATGTTAAAGGATATTATATCTGGTATTGATGGTATGAAGATGTTTGTTGGATCCGCTTACACACACACACGTATGTGGTGAATTGGCCACCCTGTCTGTGCCGTTACCACCGGTTTACCGGATAGAGTTAATATAATGCTTTTCGATACACTCTCGCTCGTTCTTCTGTCCGGTGTGCGCATTGAACGTTTTGGTTCCCGACGCGAGCGCCGATTTCCATCGCCGCCATATTAGCCTTCGCCTCATGGTCGCTAATTAGCAAAAATAATTTTGTGTTGTTAATCGTCCTAACGATTCGCGCGTTTCCTTGTACGCATTATAGTTAATCGCCCTAGCGATTCGCCCGGACTACACATAGTCGTGTTTTGTTGAAATCGCCCTAGCGATTCGCTCGTACCTCCGTACGCATTATAATAAAATCGCCCATGCGACTCGCATGCACCCTGGTGCATAATTAGCTCGCCCAGCCGACCGGTGGTGTGTGTGTCGGAAGATTCATGTGTGTGGTCATCATCGAATCAACGTCAATACACGTGCAAATAATCAATGGTCGATAAGTACCGTCTATTATAATATATTTGTTGTTCTATATTGTTGCGCCGGGTGGCATTAGATTATAAGTAATCTCCCCCCTGTCCCCATTATTTAATAGTTTTACATTAATATTATCATTTGTTAATACATACACTTTTATTGCATTTAATTTCTACATATCTATTTATTGTTCAGTACCGTCTTTTATCTCCATACCATACAGTCCATTTTATCCCTTTTTATCTTAAGAATCCTTTAAAAATTGAACCACGCTAATAATCCGACCCAACCCGTCTATAGATATCCGGGCGGTCGATTAAACAATGTTTACTTTCAACGAAAGTGATATTGTAATTCCACCTGAGAAAGCTTTACCCGAAAACACATTTATTTTCGATGACGTTTTAACAGAAAGTCAAGGTGTTATACGTGCATATTTTGCTCGTGATCGGCATAATAATTTGGATTTATTATATTGTGCACAAAGTTATTCATATTTAGATAAAAGAATTCTACGCGATAACGCAAACTTTCTTGTGGTGTTCAAAATGGATCAGACCAACTTAAAACATATTTACAATGATCATGTAGCTTCTGATATGTCCTATAATCAATTTAACGAGTTTTGTACAATCTGTTGGAATCGTGAAAAATATAATTTTATAGTTATTAGCAAAGACGTTGAGAGAGATAACGGCCGTTATAGGCTCAATTTCGACACGTTTGTTACTATATAGAGTCTAACTCACATAGCGATTTAGTCATTTATCGATCAAACATGACGGAGGAAAGTTACACATTAATGAAGTAATTAATACAAGCTAGAAAAAATATTAAACAAAAATTTAAAGATCTTAAACAAAATAACGCGAAAACCGAACATGCTATAAGACAAAATCTAAATCCTATAATTGAACCTCTCCAAAAACTAACGGATATAAAATTAACTAAAAATAAATCAAAAGAAAACCCGGTAAATGAATCTGTACAAACGAGTACAGATATTGCCGTACAGACACAAGATCAAAGCCATGATGTGGCCGATTTAGAAGACTTTATTAACACGTGCATAAAAACATTGTTAAAGTCTAATAATTTGGATAAACTTTACGGACCTAAACACGATAAAAAAAATGGACAAATTACTCTTGGGGGGTGTGCGTTAGTGTTCGAGGCTAAAGAAAATGCAGTTTATTTAGATAACACGTCATACCCATTAACCATGGGTATCATTCAGTTAATTTTTTCAAAAAAACCAGTCAACTATACTGAGTCAGATTTGGTGAACTATAAAGATATGTTATTAAAATCAAATGTTCACTTAAACAAAAACAAAACGCATATTCGAAAAGGTGGGAATAAATATAATCTCATTGTAGGCTTATTCCAAAAAGGAGACGGTCTTACTTTAACATTAAGAAAAAACGTTAAAAAAGAGCTTATATTTTGGAAAGATCCAAACGAATTGTGTGAACGTCTAAAATTACTATTAGCTTCACAAGCAGCAGGTAATACGGGTGTATCGAATGAAATCACATTTATTTGGCAAGAAATACTCGAGTATAAATTAATAAAACGAATTCCATATGTCTAAACGGGAAATCGCCAACGAACTACACAAACCAGCAAGAAGAAACTTTGTTAGAAGAAGAGTTGTATTATATGGTAAAAATGATTTGTTTCAAGCAGATTTGTGTGAAATGGTACAACATGCCAGGGTTAATAACCCTGGGTATAAATATTTACTCACAGTATTAGACTGTTATACAAAATATGCATACACAGCGCCATTAAAATCAAAAACCAGTAAAGAGGTTACATTAGCAATGGCTAAAATATTTGATACTCAGTGTCCTAAACTTTTGCAAGTGGATAAAGGTGGGGAGTTTTACTCAAAGTTGTTTGATGAATTAATTGAAAAATATAAAGTAAAACGGTACTCAACTTTTTTAACATTGAAAGCAAGCATCGTCGAAAGATTTAATAGAACGCTTAAAACTCTTATGTATAGAGAGTTCACGGCTAGAGGTTCACATAATTGGATAGATATTCTACCATCAATAACTGAAAAATATAATCATACTATACACAGTTCTATAGGATTAACACCTGCACAAGCTAATGCAAATCCCTCACTAGTTAAATTACGCGAACGTGTGATTCCTTATAAAAAAGTCAGATTTAAAATTGGTGATAACGTCAGAATATCAATTTTTAAAAGTTTCTTTGATAAAAAATACCTTCAGAACTGGTCGACGGAGGTGTTTTGCATTACTAAAGTCAACAAAACAGAACCCCCCACTTATTAACTTAAAGATTATAAAAATAACCCTATACTGGGTTGCTTCTACACAGAAGAATTGTCCAAAACAAATTACCCCCACGACTACTTAGTAGAAAAAATTGTGCGAACAAAAGGATCTAAATTGTATGTTAAATGGTTAGGATTTCCGTCAACAGTCAAAGCAATTATAGCCAGTATCACTATGAACGTGTTAGGTGAGACTTCTGATACATTTATAAACACTCTAGTTTCATCACACGACGGCAATAACAAACTCATTAGAAATAACGTCCTTCAAATTTCAAGTATAACAAAACAGCTGCGTGAGACGCGAGAAGTAGCATCCGATAACCTTAACAAAATTAAATCTCTAGAAAGTAAAATATAACATCATTAATTAAGGATAATGAAATTTTTAAGTATTCAACTAATAAAACGATCATAGACATTCTTAATATTTTGGGAAACCGTAAAAATTAGCTTGGCATATACTAGAGTAGTAGAACGCTTCCTTCCCTTCTACTGAAAAAGTAAACAGTTATTTGATTTTTCATAATGACCTCTGCTATTTTAGATATGGATTGTATTATGTCTCCGGACTCTAAGTATTTAATAAAATAATTATCTGTAATTGCAACTGACACATGGAATACTCAACATTGGATATTTAAATATAGCTTTACACAAAATTCAAACAATAAATCACAAAGCGTTAATAAATGGTTAGCCAAACATCATCACTCAATGACACCTCAATATGGAGATGTTGAAGCAGAAGAAGTGTCGAGAACTTTAAATTCTTTAACGTTCTCAGTTATTTACGTTAAAGGGCTACAGAAAATAGATATTTTACATGAATATGTACCTCATATCAATATAATTAACCTTGAAGACATCGGGTGCCCCCGTTTAAACCAACTGCACGCTGAAGATTCCTATCCTTCATGTTTATTTCATATGAATTTAAATCCTACACACTGTACTTTTTATAAAATGGTTGCATTAAGGAATTGGTTCATAAACAATTCATAACCTTGTATATTATCATTGTATTTTAGTTTAAAACATATTATTTCAATAATAAATAACTTTTTTTTTATTTATTAGATAGTAGTCTATTTTATTTAGAATAAAAGTAAAAAATAATAATAATATCTTAACTATCTAAGTGTGTCACATGCATATTTTTTTCTACAAATCAAAGAGGTGTACATATATATATATATAACATAACAAAAAAAATATTTCAAGACATCTAAAATATACAATAATATACTGTTTACATGATAGGTTTGAGGTGAGATTATATTAATTTACATTTTTTAATAATGTAATCATACAACAAGCCTAAGAGTGTGGTATAGAACATGGCAAAAAAATTAGGTATTTAAAATAACAAAAAAATAAATGGTAATGAGGGCGGGGGTTTTATTTAAATACATTTTTAATCATATATCCACAACAAACTACATCAAAAGTGGGAGGGGACGCCTGCACAAGTCTGAGAGTTGAAGTGTATATATGTTACAAAAAAATTAAAAAAAGGGAGTAAGCAAAAAAAATTGTAAAATAACCTTAATATTAAGTCTTAAATTTATATCTCTTCCACGTGCTCCTCACTGTAAGTAAAAAACATTGTTTGCATTAGTATATTTTCAAGTACAAACTAATGTTATTATAACTTACTCAAGTTTATAATGACCATAAGGTAGAGTATGTAAGCGGTCTGCCAATACAACTCGCTTGTCGTCATTCCTATTTAGAGCCAGCTTAACGGTAGAGATGCTCGTAATGTCATGTTTATAGGATCGAAACGAATTCATCGTTCGATAAGGGTTGAAACTGTTTGGGTCTTTTCCATTGATACCCTGAAATAGACAGTCTTTGTGGTCCTCAAATGTCATGTGGTTTTTAATCACATGATAAGCGACCCCCTTAGCCTTGATGTGTTCGGCCCCCATTAGTATGTAACCATAAGATTTTGCTCGAAGTGCAATTTGTTCCCAAATAATGTCGCCTCCGGTCTCATCTAAAACATAAAAAATTAATAGTTTTTTTATTTTTTTTTAAATGTTTTATTAACTGACCTGTAAAAGTCCCAGGAACTTTTTTTCTTTCTGTCCTATAACATGGATGTGAAGGTGGAAAATTGGATGTATCCAATTTTTCTAAAAAACCCGGTTTGGACAACACATCGGCATAAAAATCTTTGGTCTTAATCAGGTACATTAGAGAATCTGAAAAAGTAATATTAAATATAATTGTGTTTAAAATAAAATTGGTTAATAATAATATACCTGTATCCATATAGAGTAGTTCAATGTCGCAACCGTAGTACTTTTTCATTACATTGTAATGAAAATCATACATTAACGTCTTGGAAATTTCCAAGACGGAAAACCCAACGTAGACTGGTTTATCAAAAGTTCAAACATCCTTATTTAGGTGTACCGCATACAAGTTTTCATTATATTGCGTGACAACTTTAAATGTAGGCTTGTTAATTAACCTTTGACAAGACTCAGGACTGCATACAAGTGACATTTTCATTCGGTTGCGAACATTCTCCATAGTTTTACCTGTTTAAAAAATAATTAATTTGATATTATAATATAATATATTATATTTATTTTAATGTTTAGATACTAACCAAAAACGGCATTGTTCATAATCTTAAAGAAATCCTTTTGAAAATCATTGATGGCTTTTTTCCTCATTTCCGTGTTAAGTGAGATATAACTCCCCAACCACGGACTTTGGTCAAAGCTTAGAATTCTGTGGACTTTTTTAAGAATAAGCTCAGCCTCTAATGCCTGTTTCAAGATTGAATGGTGTACAATATACCGCTGTTTATTCTGTTAGGTGGCGACTAATTTTTTTATGCGAGAACCAGCTGGTGCTAACCTCTCGCACATAAAAGGCAAATCTGAATGCTTGTCGTGAAGGGACCTAGGGTACTCTATATCAACTTCCAACATCAACCCAGTTTTCGACTTCTTATCACATTTTTTTTATAGATTTTTCACTGTATGAACCGAATGCACCTTCATACCATTTGAAATTCCCCAAAGGTAAAGCCTGAGACATTGCCCATCCGTATCTAAAGTAATTATAATATGTAAATTAAACAAATATACTGTTTTATTATATATATATATATATAGTATAAGTAGTTACAAGTTCGTGGCATCCAGATAAATAATCCAACTATTTGGCTCTGCAGGGTTGTAGTACGGTGTTTTAGCGTGGTTGGCTTTGGAGTATCTTTTCGATGCTTGTGTCAGTCCTCCTCTTATGCCTAAACGATATATTTATATATTAATTAAGTTATTATTATTCTGTAAATTTATATATTTTTACCATTCTCAAACATTAGAAGCATATCGTAGTCAGACAACAATTCCAGTTCAACTTTAGTATGTTTCAAACAAACATAGAAAGAATATCCGGGTAATGTGTAGTAAAAACAGGGATCTAGAGAATATGTAGTTATACAAAGTTCCCTAAACGATTCAAAGACATCGCATAAAATGTGTACATCCAACTCATTATACCTAAAAATAATTATTTATCAATAAAATGATGAATTAAAATAAATATATATACATATATATATTACTAACCATAAACTATATTCCCCTAAAGTTTTAAATTTGAAGTGGTTAAAAACCTTTAACGCGTGGTCGTAGTCATTTTGAGAAATATTACTTTCGGTTAGTGAACTATAAAAAATGATTTGGTTAAAAATTATTTATTATTAGTTTATATATAGTTATTATATTTTACCTATAGAACTGTTCTATCGGTGGTAGACACGGTTCTTCAAGCTTCTCCCATGAGTGTATACTCATAACAGTAAACACCTTTACGAGTCACCAAATCTATATCGTCTGCCCCATATGCACTCAACACAGAACAGAACATAGACTTGCCAGATCGGGCAAGGTTATTTGTTAATTTGTCAAGACTGCTAGCCATAAAGCGATAACTATCCAAAAATCGGACTGAAAATTTATTCGAAATTAATTTAGAAAACGAAATGAATTTTTCCTCACAGAGAGGGCATTGACCGCCGTTCACGACAGCCTTATGGTTGATGTAGTTACGGTAAGGAGAGGGTTGATTGAAGGGTAGCCAGGTGTTCGGGTATTAAGTATGAATTTATTTTAATACAATGAATATATGGTTTAATAAACAAAATGTGTCATCGAGACGTTTTCCAGTCGAAGTGTCCGGTCGGCGGCGGCGGCGGCTGCGGCCAACCCGTCCATACGGCGTGCGCGGCCTGTCGGACGACTGGAGGGAAAAGCGGGCACGGACGCCATCCGCGTCATACTCCCCCCCCAGTCCGACAGGTCGGGCTTCAATCCGGAAGGACTGTCGGGCCCGATGACAAGAAGGCGTCGACGTCCGGCGCAACCTCCATCAATTGGACCGTGTCCGGTTGGAGAAAGTTGAACTCCCTCCATCCACCTGCCGGGTCAACACGTTGACCTAGGTCAACCACCGGTGTCGCGGTGACATCCACCGCTGACGAAGGGTGTGGTGGTGGCGGCTGTTGTTGCGGTGGTGACTGCGGTTGCTGTGGCGGAGACGACTGCGGTAACTGACGGAAACGCCCCATCCCATCGCGCACGCTGTGCCGATGATTGGGCCGCTGCTGTTCCAGCCGGTCTTGCGCTGGCTGGCGTGGCCGGTGGTTGTGGGACGCGGCTGCTGGTCGCGGTCGACGTGACCTGGCGGCGGCGTGCCCCTCGGCTGGTCGTGGTCGACGACCCCCGTCCTCGAATCCGCGGTCATAGGCCGCCCACACCACCTCGTTGGCCCTCAACTCCCAGAGCTCTGCTCTCCGGATACGTTCCGGGGTCCAGTCCTCCAGGGTCTCCCTGGTCCGTCGACCCTCCAGCGCCGTGGCAGTTTCCACAGTTTTCGAGCCTGCTCCCTCAACTGGATCGCCGTGTGTGCGGCCACCTGTCGCGACGGGCGGAACAAGCGATTCTGTTCAGCCATGCTATCAACAGAAACACAGGGAACATTAACATTTTGTTTAAGGGTTTACTCCAGAGCTAGATGCTTTTAGGGCCGAAACATGTAACTTTAGCTGGACCTTCCCTTGGGTTTTAAACACTCCCCTGCCTAACCTCTTTACCAATTGTACCGGCCCCAACCATTTAGGGGCAAAACCTGCATGGTATTTCTTTTCGGCACTTGACAAAGGGTGTGACCGGTAATACACCCAGTCTCCCTCTTTAAAGGATCGACTTTTCGCGGGTTGTTTCGGGAGAACTCCCTTTTTACCGGTTAATACCCCGACTTTACCGGAGGGGTTTCCTCCCCCCCGGAAAGAACGATTTCCTCACCGTGTGATCGGAAATTAACGAATGAAATACTACCGGCAGATTAGAGCGGCTGGTCAGCGGGTTTGTGGTTTTGCCTAATATCTATTTTTAGCACAAACCACGCTCGGGTACACTCTATACAGAAACCCTATTAATTTTTCGCGTTAAAA
This sequence comes from Adelges cooleyi, assembly GCF_023614345.1. Lineage (NCBI taxonomy): Eukaryota > Metazoa > Arthropoda > Insecta > Hemiptera > Adelgidae > Adelges > Adelges cooleyi. Next base: position 3,483,281 of record NW_026095978.1, read on the forward strand.
TACCCCAAAATCGTAACTTTTTCGAGAAAAAACTCTCTTACGGTGGGAGCCTAGACTAAACTTAAGGTCTAGCTAAGCTAAGTTCGTTAGACTTTAAAGGGAGTGCCAAATTAAAAGAAGATTAATTTAAAAAAAAAATAATATTAAAATTTGCACTTACCTTAAGTCCTGTCAAGTACCGACTGCGCCAGATGATGTAGTTACGGTAAGGAGATGGTTGATTGAAGGGTAGCCAGGTGTTCGGGTATTAAGTATGAATTTATTTTAATACAATGAATATATGGTTTAATAAACAAAATATGTCATCGAGACGTTTTCCAGTCGAAGTGTCCGGTCGGCGACGGCGGCGGCGGCTGCGGCCAACCCGTCCATACGGCGAACGCGGCCTGTCGGACGACTGGAGGGAAAAGCGGGCACGGGCGCCATCCGGCGGTGGCGAGTGTGATTAGCACTCGACCACCACCGGAGTCGCAATGCGACCGCGTCATGGTTGCTATCGTCCTGTGTCGACATGCTTATAGGGGTATTAACGTTTAAAAGCTGCTCGATATTCCGTGCTACATCGGTAATACTTTGAATAAAATGTTTTGGCACATCATTTAATTCGCTGTTTTTATTACCGCAGTAAACAACCGGAGTTTTAGGTATGTTAAATCGATTTAACAACTCTTTTGGAACATCCTCGCTAGGCTTGACTAAGTACACATAACTCATGGGCACGTGGTCTTGGGTAACAGTAGTTTTCCCGAAATGACTATCTGCAGCACAAAATCCGCATAAATCACAAAATCATGTTTTTGAGTATTACCATAATTTTCAAATTTCATATAAGTTTTTGGTGGGGGTAGAATTGGCGTCACAGATTCATTTTTGTTGCATATTCTTCTATGCTCGTCCAGTCTGGATTCCTTTGGGGGTTTTCCTGCTTCATCCACATAAGTCTTGAAACATCGTCTGCATATGGCCTTTTCTTTGTTATTTTTAGACATTTGCTGACCAACCAGTCGTGTCAGGTTTCTGATATAGCAATAATGAAAGTTGCCTTTCCCATCATCGAAGTATAACAGATCGCAATGATTCGGTTGCTCAATGGTGCATACTCGGTATGGAATAATAATGTAATCTTTTTTTTCATTGTTATGGTTAGGAATGTTGTTCTTTGCCTTGTTTTTATATGTACGATTACCTTTCTTGAAACCATAAACATTGATGGACACTTCTTTATTATTCTTCTCAAATTTCTTTACTTCGGACAACGGCGTGGGGAAACTAATTCCGGCAAAGTTGTACCGGTCTACCACACCTTCATAGTGTGATACTCTGTGCGGGTTAGATGTAGTCACGTGTTTTGCCAATATACTGTATCGAAAACATTGCTGATCCGTGTTTTGTACATTGACTGTTGCTTTCCTATTTTCAATGGCTTCCGGGAGTGGTATATACATTGAGCCACCGAAAGGCGAATATTTAAACACATCTACTAATATACCATCAATCTTTTCCAGAGAAAACCCCGATCCTTTGCCAGCCACGTCTTCTTCTTCAACTAATAATTTGTTAAAGTCATCAGTTATTTAGTCTTCAATGATGGTCTCAGGTAGCAATGTCTTCGCAGACGTCTTGAAAGCCCGGTTTTCAAGAACATCGGTGGATGGGATTTTGTAAGTCGACTCAAGTTTCAACGTATATTTGATAGCATTTTCAGCAACGAGTGTTTTAAGAAGTTCGATTAGTTGAGGTTTGGTATCAGCCAAGAAAGATTCATAGTCCGCTAATTGATTAAAATTTTTCTTATAATAGGCTTTACATAAACCTCTAAACCCTGTGGTGGTCAAAACGAATCCTTCTCTCGTTACTGCATCTAAACGGTGGCTTTTCAACCGTTTATTATTTGCGTTGTTTTCTCTGTTGACCGTTATACTATCAAGAGCCTGCAAACATGCCTCATCGCCTTCGCTGTCACACAGTTCTTCGAACGATCTTTTATCTACACCTAATAATATAATAATGGCCTTACTTAATATAAACCGTAAAAATGTGTCTAAGTGTTAATAAATTGAAAAAAAATTGACCAGGACGGTAGGGCGAAATGTATAATATTTACTCTAAACAATTTATTAAAGTCATAACTATACATATTTTTTACTAAATAATTTATAGTGAATGTTACGTATAAAAAAACCTACTGCGGTAACCTACCCTAACCTAACGTATAAAAAAATTAATGCGGTATAAATATTTTTCACTAACCTGTAGCAACTCTTGAAGTTGACGCCATATTATTTTCGGCTTGGACAAATGTTTCGTCGTCTTCGCTTTCCCAAAACTGTTGTTCTGTCTGTCGACCTGCATTGGAAAAAATAATTTATAACCATAAAATATATGAATGGCTATATATATTTTTTTAAAATTAAATTTAAATATCTATTCAATGATATATTGTGAATATATTTGTTTACAAGCTAATTTTTTTTCTTTCCATGGTGTTAAAGTAAATATATTTTAATTTAATATTGGTGATGTGTTTCACGTTTCTCTTATAAACAAAATCACTATATACTTGTATAAAATAATTCATTTACTAACCTAAACCAGATGTTGAAGGCATGTGTGATGTGTGCTGAATAACCGATGCCCTTTGTTGAAGAGGATTTCCTGGACGCCCGTTTCGCCCCGCACCAGCTGAATAAATGTTATATTTTATTAAATTAAATCACATTTTTTTAGTATAAACAAAAAAAATTTTTCTTACCGTGTTTGGCAATGCAGTGTCTGGATAGATTCCCCTGATATTTGAAGTCAAAATCACATTCTCCGCATGCAAACCTAATACCTTGGTGGACTTTTGAATGTCTATTAAGATTAGAGCTTGTAGAGAATGATTTATCACACAAACTACACTTATACATGTTTAAGAATTTAATAAGTTTACTAAAATAATAATAATATGTTAAAAATATGTAATATTATGTTAATAGGTTAAAAAGCTTAAAAAATGTGTTAAGTGCGTTAGTATGTGTTAATATGTTATTTAAGCTATTAGATTAAATGCGTTAATATGTTATATGCGGTAATAAAATAATATTAAGATTATAATATGATATTTTGTTTTTAAAAAAACACAAAATCGATATATATAAAATTAAACAGTGAAAATTAATGTAAACTGCTGAGCAAAAACTACTGTTGACAAGACACTGTTGACGGTAGGTTAGCAAAAATACATCTGACGGGTGTACACAGTATAATAATTGACCATGCTGATCACTGCAAACTCCTTCCACAAAAAAAATCCCTTCCTCTCTAATCATAAGCCACCCCCAAAAATGTAGGCGTTCGCCATTAGCGCTAACCAAAAAACGTAATCTTAAAACGCAGGTGTCATCTGTTACGGTCAAATTATTTGCACCTGTATAATATACGCTAAGGGTTCAATGCTGTACGCTGCCAAAACCCCAGATCTTAAATCGCAGTTTTCATATGTTACGGTCAAATTATTTGCACCTGTATAATACACGCTAAGGGTTCATATGGTGTACAGAGTTCTGAGAAACCCCTCTTGCTTGTCGCCATCATACAATCGGTCTATACTATATATTATCAAAGGTATTGTCGAAGATTTCTAACGACTATTTTTTTTGTCCCTTTTATTATATTTTATGATACATATTCATGTTATATATGTCAATTCTTATAACGATTTTTTTCCGCGTCAGACTGACCCGTCGATTTATACCTACATACCGAAAAATTATATTATATTCTATCTAATAGTATATATATATATATATATATATATATATATATATATATATATATATTGCAAGTTATTATATTATACTTTTTTCTTAAATTAAAATTTTTAATATAGTTTTTTAGACTACACTTGCAATAATCAGTTGAGCCGCTTGATATTATATAGTTAACCAAAAATGAAGTTTTAAGTATATTATAATTTACGTTATATTAAATAATAAAATGAGGCATTGGTTTTTTTAAACTAAAAAATAAGTTTATTTTAAGTAAAACTATTTATTTTACAATCCTAACTCTTAATTCTAATATTATAAAAAAAATTACACTAACTATCACTGTTTTCTTAAATCTTATATTAGTAAAAAAAATTACAAGTTAATATATTCAATGTCTAAATCAACATAATTTACAAACATGTCATGCGTGAGTAAACTCCAATTTCTCGCGATTGATGAGTCGATCGTGTACCTTCGGTGTAGTGGTTGTCTGCATTTTTTACAATGCATTAAACGCATAAATGCGAAAAATGCATTGATGTCTTTGATTGCGAAAGATCTTATCCCGAACTCGGGCTGCCTCTCTACGCCTTCAAAATTGCTCCAACAAACATATGAATTGCAAACATAATCACAATTATTGAATCGTTTACAACTATATGCAACATTCCACTCCTTAAAAGCACTAGAATATTTTCGAACTTGATTTACCCCGTATTTTAACGGGTATTTAGACACATGAGCAAAATTAAATCGCGAACTATACATATCACTCCGTAAGCAAGTTGGTGGTAATTTAGAATTTGCCATTGCGATATTTTTTTTGTTAATATTTTAGCAAGTAAAATGTCTGACCGTTCACTGAAATGACCTAACACTAAATATTATTTGTCGTGACTACATAATTTTTAGGTACGTAGGCTCGGTAAGGTTTCGGGGGGAATGTTTTTTTCTTTATAAATATCGTTAGTAAAATTTACCTAGTAAAAGGTTCAGGTTATGTATGTTGACTAGGAATTTTGTTTTGCCCCGCAAAAAAAAACCTGCCATGCGTGTGGTCCTAATACATATTTTTGTAACATCGGCTAGGTAACCAGGATTTATACACCATTACAATAGTGTTGAAAACGTCAAAATTATTGTACACATTTTAACATGCACACGCCAACCGAACCGTGGACGTTATACATATATAGGTAGCATATAAATATAATGTTACCCAAACGTGTATACAATTTTTTTAAGAAAATGTTCGTTTATGCCCATTCAATATAGACCTGAAAATAAATATTGTTTTTGCGTTTGGTTAACATTATATTTATATGCTACCTATATATGTATAACGTCTACGGTTAGAAAATAATTTTAAAATTGTGCCACGGCCGATACCTTGAAAATGTTTTGTAGAACTTAATTTTTTTTTCAAAACTTAAATCAGAGTATTCTTAGGAACAGTACGTTTGAATTAGAATGAGTTGTTTTCGACCAAAAATACACAGGTGTAGAGGCCCCTTAATACTGTTATCACAGAATAGATAAAGTTACTTAATATTATTTGTACATTATTCATTTTAAAAAGATTGTATTTTTCCACTAATTGTAAGATCGTACCAAATCACAGCACTGACGCACACAACGTTGTTGGCGTCCTTGGAAAAAAATTTACCGGTTATATACAATCTCATTGCAAACTAAGAATCTGTGATAAGCGAAATCGGCTCAACTTGTATCGCATTGTCATCGGTCATCGAAAAACATTTTTGATTTCACCGCAATACTGTAACAAGTAGGTATTATGCAAAATGTGAAAACGTTAAAAAAAGTAGTTAACGAGTTTGTATATTGTTTTATAATTTTGTACAATACGTTAAAATAGAACAATATTCAGTTTCTTTGATTTCATTCGGTTTTGTAAAAGTTGTTTATTATTACTCGTTTTACTGGCAGAAATCGTTGTGTTGGTTTGTATGCCAGGGGCTCGCTTGACTTCTAGAGGTATTGAAATATACCCTGCTAATAGTGATATGCCTTTATATAGTAAAAATGGCATCATTAACGAAATGATTGTGGTAAAAAAAAATAAAACATTGTATATTCGGTTTGTAATAAAAGCGGGCAGCAATCGAGAACATTGACATTCCATCATGTCTTGATTGCGCGCTAAACAATATGAATGTGGTCGTTTTTGCATTCACCAATATAGCATAACTAAAAGTACTGAAATTGGTGTGTAAACGACAGTTCATTGATGTGTACAGACATTAAGATAGAACTTTATACAAGAATATATGTCAATTTAATGACCATAAACACCGAAGGGTAGATGAACTATGACTATTTAACGTTATGCGAGTAAAAATTGTGAAAAATTATTTTAACACTAATAAAAAAGACCTCACTTTGAAGAAAATTGAATTGAGCTGTTGTTATCTAAGTCAATTATTAAAAAAATACTATTTTTAATATAAATATTATTAAACAACTATAAATATTTACATACCACTCGTGTATTAAATTTGTTAAAAAGTATTTGATATGAAGTGAAAAAAAAAAGAAATGGATAGTTTAACCATACTACTAAATGCACAACATTTTTAGTATTAACTATTTTTATCTTTACATTGTTAGTCTTACAAATCAACTTTTATTTGATATTTTGATTAACAACTGAATTTATATGTAGTGTAAAGAAATAAGAATTAAAAACTATTTGTATATTGACCAATCAGCAAACTTAATTCCTGTGTTTAAAGCCATTGAATATTTAGCCAATGACTAAATCAGTTATGCGGTACTTTGGAAAAATGGTAGTTCTATTTAAATTTTAACGTTAGTATTCTTATATTATTATTTTTAAATATAAGATATTAAATAAATATATATAAAAAATTTAATTAGATGGAAAAGACTTGACGTTTTTAATTGCATTTATTTAACAAGAACAACTTGACATGTGTGTGCCGAAAGTGAGAACAATATTTTTCTTTTCTTTTAAATGCGTTTTATGTTTGCTTTTTATATTTACTTATTACAGCAAATCGCCCGTGCCCGGGTGTCGAACTTCCGACCGTTGCTCTAACGCAGTAACACGTACCGCGTCCATTTTAGATAATGTATGATATTGCTGTAACAGTGTTACCTACTATAATATGACCTTCAAAAATAAAAAACAATGAACTAAGGTATAAAATATAAAATTATTATATTATGTAAAAACAAGTAAAGTAATAGATAAACAAATTTTGATTACAAAACAAGATGGAAATAAAAAATACAGATATTCAAATCATACAAATGATCAACAATATCTCAGGTTTTACTATTTTCCTTGTCTATTATTTCCTGTCACATACTGTTGAAGAACTATCATTGCTCTTTCTAATTTCGGATGATCTAACATTACACTCCAAGTGAATGTGGCCTGGCAGTAAAAATTGTTGGTCAATTATTTGCAATGTTGAATTTGCAGTTACCAGACTGAACATAGTAGCCATATTTACATTTCGGTTTTGTCCTCCACAATTGTCAGATTAAGTGATGACATGGGTTACAATAGACAAATTTTTTGGTACACGCAAGATGCTATATAGATGCTATATATGCTTAAGGGTTTTAAATATTAGTTTCTTTATTTTATAGGATAAGCTTAAAATGCTCTTTTTTATTTGTTCATATTTATTATCAAAGTTTCTTATACATTTTTCAGTACTTTGGGTAATTTTTGTTAATTTTTAGTGTGATTTAAGTATTACGAGTAAGCATTCAAGTAAGAATTACAAAATAACAACCACATTTGACCAAGTTTGCGTACAATTATATTGTGCGACTGAATTCCGCTACTCATCGAATACATATATACTTTACACGAAAACAAGAGCTGATAAAACAAATTGTCTTCATTTTTAGAATTAGTGGCCCTAAAATACCTATTAATAGGTCCCTGCACTAAGAAAAACTTTTTTTTTTTGTTAGTGGTGTTTAAATCTTATTTATTCTATATATACTGGTCTATTATTTGTATTTAAGACTATTGTCGGTGTACCTATGCTGTAGGCTAAGCGGCCTGTGTACTGTAAAAATTAATTTATCGTTAGACGGCCTTGTTCAAGTCTTTCGGTCGCCGCCTTAATGTTCCTGTCCTGTTGGACGTACAGTGGACGACGTGGCCTTAAAGTGGGGCGCTCCAACTGCTGCTGATATTTCAGACAGTAAATTTTGTCCATTTTTAGGAGTATCTCTGTAATAAAAAAAACATTTTTATAACTAATTAACTATTTTTTATCAAGTATTTGTAAAAAACAATACAGTATATAGTAATAATTAAATACATTGGTATTTAATTAAAATTTGAAAAAGCCTTCATCACAAATTTGGTCTCCTATAATAATACATTTTTGTTTTAAAAAAATATTTTTGGAGTTAAGAGGGTTTTTAACACGTATAGCTGTGGTTTTGAGGATATGATATACACAATCGATCTTAATTTGATGTTTAGGTATACCAGCAAACATCAATATTTCATATGTCATCTATACGCCAAGTTATAATTATAAAGTGTCTACGTGTATACCAAAATAAGATGTATTTTTATGTCTTTTCATTGATGCCTTATAGACGTGAACTATTAAATTAATTTTAGCCAAATTGTAACGTCTATTCACGGATGTGTTATATACATCAATAGCAAAACGAAATGTATTTATAAGAATTATTTATGAATCTATCTATATGTTTATTGGTGATTCTAATCAAACATAAATATTTAGACTACTAATGACTACTGACCATTAAAGTGGATCACGTAGACGTCATATTTTGATACACATCTATTTTAGTTAGTATATTAAACATATACTAGACATTATAATGTTTGCTGGGATATACTACTTTATCGAATTAATCTTCTTTGTCTAAACATTAAAACATCTATTCTCTATGACCCTCACAATTATGTTGCCAACAAAAAATAAAAAAATTGTATATTTTACTACATTTGTCAAGTTAGCATTGTTTAAAATCTTATTAATTGAGGTAAATTGAATTAATATAGTCGTATGCCTAAAATATTTGAAAAACGAATTTTCTAGGAGGTTATGGTAGTTAACACTTACGATTCATCCACTGGTTTTCAAAGTACTGAATGTAGCGACGAGCTATGTTTGATCCACTGCCATTGTACTTTGATCTTTAATAAGGTCAAAACCCTCAGCTACATGTTCAACCAGTAGGAGAGCCAGAGCCTTTGACATGCGAAACATTGTATGCAACGCCAAGTCGTCTCTGTGTATGCGTCGCCGCATTCCGAATTCTTTAGCATTTTTTTCCATTGCCTATTAAATTACCATAAATATTTTTAAACGTTAACACACGACAAAAATTATTATTTAAGAAGCGAGTAATTTGATACTTCAGAAAAATGTATGAATAAAAAAATGGTTAGAAAGTAAGGAGAAAATATTTGCATTAAAGATAACATTCTTTATTGATTTTTAGATATCCAAAAATATAAAATAAAAATATTTGAAGGTGGAATTAAAGGCGCCCCCATAAAGGTATGCCCAGCGCCGAAAATAATGAAAAGAAGATGTATTAAAAATGTATTTCATACTTGAACCATATGGAACCAACAGCGTCGCAGGTTGGCAGCCGGTAGAATTGACCCAAGCGCGTTTGTCAGAGCCGTTTCATAATCTGTAATTATATTACTGGCTTGAATACCGCCTGGAATTAAATCCTTAATATACTCCAGAACACAACGGTATGCGGCTTCAGTCTTCCTCGTCATTAATGCAAAAGCAACAGGAAAAGCCTTTAAACAGGTAATAAATAAAATTTTTAGTCGTAAATGCATAAAAATCTGTTTATTATGTTTTTTTATTACCTGATCCATGTATATGGCCATAATTACTAATAGCTGTTCTGTTTGAGGCTGAATAGAACGAGACTTGAACGTCGCATCCACATGTAACTCATGAGAACTGCCTAATAAAGTAAAATTACATCCAAGTTTTAACATTATTAAAAAAAAACTTCTAGCTAAGCAGTTATAAAAACTAAAATGTGATAATTGGTATTAAAGCAGTTAAAATAGTTAAAAGAGTTATAATAGTAAAAGAAATAGAGTTATAACAATTTTAATCATTTGTCATCAACCACGGGATTCTGTTGTGGTGAAAATCCAGGCTCCCTTTGATTCCCTCTCCTAGTTTGATGTGTTTCAGGGCCAAAAACATGTTTCCCATCAGGCAAATGCGAAGCATTAGGTTTTCAGCATCAGTAGGAGGGAGCAGCTTCAATTCTTCCCTAGTTTCAGGGCTGATGAAGAACGCAAGATGCATTATCACAAACACTTCGGCAGATAGACATTCATTCCATTTTGTTGCATCTTGAGTGCACTGCACCTTATAATTTTTGGTTGAGCCTTCTAAGACTGCAGAGTTTAAGGTGGCTGTGATTTTTGTTGGACATAAATTTATTAAATAGGATTAATCAGCTCAGTTTAAATGATGTGATGAGTATTGAGGACATTGATGATAATTTATAAATGATTTTGGTAGCACATAGATGAAAGATGCGTATTTTGGTCTGGACAGTGGATTAATATTCCATGTCTGGATCATGGTTATGTAAACCGACCACTTCAAGTTTATCATTCCTAACAAGTTCTTTATATAATTAACACAAATTACAGTATTGTGTTAAGAAGAATTTAATACATAGTTTCCTATTTTTATTGTTATAAAATGTTTTTAACCATTTAGTGGGTAGGAAGCGAATTAGTTTTTAGGTTCGTTTTAGACCCAAAAGTCTGAAAAAATTGTGCCTACTTAGATTCCGATTTCAATTCCATAAATCATACCTCTCGCAGTGCAGTTAGGTTTTAAACAACTTAGTGAGGTAGACGATAGTCTAACTTTCTTCACGCGGTAAAAAAAACCATTGTTAATATGATGGATCTTACTATTCTTACGAAACCCGTCGACAACTTCGTATTCCATTTTAATCAAACGAAAAGAACAAAAAAAAATATTAGGACAGATGTGTCTGAGCTCTCGATAAAAACCGAATGAACCCAATATAAGTATGAACTTGGTTGGTACTTATTTTTTTTTTTTTCAATTTATAAATAATTCTAACATTTTTTGATATTAATATTTATATAAAATATATATGTGTGTAGGGAGGGACAGAAGATATATAAGTAGATACGTACGTTGTACATAGTATACAGAACGTGCAAATAAGTACCCAAAAATGATTGGTGTTTAACAGTTAACGCACGAGGACGGCACGGCGACCAGACCGGTCTGATGTTAGGTGTGACCGCCGATCACCAGATATTCGTAACATCAGACTCGTGCGGCAACAGGGGTGCTAAAACTATATATATTTGACTAATTCTTACTTTTATTTTCAAACTATTAGATAAAATATAAAATATTTGAAAACAAAAATATTCTAAAATAACAGAGTAGAACATTTTTTAAATTGTATAAATAATAACAATTGTACAAATCAAGGATTGGGGCTTGAATTTTTGGGAGTGCTAATTTTGAGTCTGGTTTGGTTGCGCCTATGAATACTACATATTACTTCATAAATTATATTATTAAACTTTTAATTTTATTCTTTATTTAATACAAAAATTAAATTATGTATTTTTTAGGAATAATTTAATGTGTTTAATTATAATCATAATTATTATTATAGTATAATATTAATCAATTTGTTTAATTAATATAAGATAATATATAATATTTATTATAAATATTAAAATATTTTTAAATAAAATAGGTTTATGTTTTATAAATATATTTTAAATATGCAATCTTAAAATTTAATAAAATTTAATTTTTCGGGAAAAATAAATAACATAAATTTAACTGTATACTCTAATTGAAGGTTCCAATTTCAAGAAATTAATAACGCTAAAAGTGTAGGTACAATCAATATATTAGTATCCAAAATGCATGTCCAATATTTACAAAAACATGTTCAGACAAAAATGTGCACAACAGATTTGAAAAATTTAAGAAAATGTTTTTAAATAATTTGTTTTTATTAAAAATATTATATTATGTTTTCTTAGTAGTTAAGTAGCTGATTAATATGACATGTTAAAGCTTAGAGTCTAGTTATTCTTTTTCTATTAAACACAATTTAATATTCGATTATTAATTATTTAGTTATTTGATTAATTCGATGTATGTACATAATACAATTTAAGCCCTCATCGGGTAGACAGCGCTCCTGGTGGTGATTTTAACTGGTGTATGTATTTAGATAAACTGATAAGAAAAGTGTTGATGCTGTGGCGGCCCCACATACAGCACTGTAGCGGATGTATGGCCACGAGGCGCCACAGCTAGCGCAACCTATACCTATAACTCCGCCACAATGCTTTCTAAATCCACCTTGCATACGACCCTCCACCAAATCCACACCGCTGATAACACTACCTGTTATAGAAAACGTACAGCCGCCCGAAAACAGAGCGCTCTGGTTGTGATATGCGTTACTAGTGTAATGATTAGGTATACGGCGTATCATAGAAATTTCTTATCGAAAAAGTTATTTTTTTTTACAAATTACTTCAACTGTAACTGTTTGAAAAAAACTTTTATTTATAAAAGTTTAATCGAAACAGTTAATTTAAAACTTTTCAATAAAAGCTCCAGCCTAGAAAGTTTTTCTAAAACTTTTAAATAAAAGTTCTAGCTAAAAAAAGTTTTAGTTAAACTTTTACCTCAAAATAAAAGTTATATGTACAAAAAAATTCAATTATAATGTAAGATCGTTCTTATTTGACTGCTCAGCACTAAAAAAACTATTCAACTCTCTATATTACTATCTTACTGGGAAAATAAAAAATGTAAATACCCAACGTTGTATAAACTTGTTTGCCGGCTGCTGGCAAAACGTGCAGACAACGTCAGTGCCATGGTAACGACGGTGGGCGCATAGTGTAAACTTTGTATATTTGTATAGCGAACAAAGGTTAATTTATACTCCGACTGTTCAATTGTCAAAATGCTGAAGTGGTGTGTTGTCGTGTGGATGACGTTCGTCCGGGTAGTCCCTTTGCCTCGTACGCCCTGACCAGCTCGTAAAAATCGCCCAGCCCCTTGTTCAGCTCGCTGATCACATCAAACAGATGACTTACCGCCCGCTCCTTGGCGTCCGTTCTAGAATTCAACTGGATTTGTAGCGCTTGCACGTCGGCTAAAGGCCATTCGCTCTACAATATAAGCAATGTGCCGCCATTGTGTGGCGTATGTGGAATAACCCAGGAACAAATGGCGGCCGCAGAACAGCCGAGGTATAACAAACAAAATTCCAGGCAAACACGTATTTACCTTTTTTTTCGGGTACCTTCGTCCATCCTTAAAACGTGTAGAGAAATAATGTTGAGCATAATAACGATTTAATTTGTCTCATTTTAAAAGATGACACTCAAGACTACTCGTACAAATAAAAAATTAATATACGATAAAACATTTTTTTTCCAACGTCTCCCCGACCGACCAACGCCTTACCACTGGTGAACAGCTTTATATATGGGAGGAAATGAGTACGGAAAGTTTCTGAAAAGAGCCCTCGTGTGCCGGAGCTTCTTACCTATATTGATGGCATAGTGTTCAGGTTTGATAAGTGCATTTTAAAACATTTTACAGGATTTTACAGTTTGAAAATTCATAATGATATATCATTACATAACATTGTATTCGATAGACTCCCGTATGGCTATATGGTTTTCATTATTTGTACACAACGCTTAGGTGGGTATTATTAAAAAAACGCTAGATTTATGACACCTGCTGCGCATATTTACTGGGAATTACAGAAATCTTAGGATTTTCAGAAGAGTGCAAGGGCTCTCGTCTACGAGTTTGTTGAGGTGTGCGCCCAGTGACTTCTATACTTTACTACTTACTTACTACTACTGCCTTTACTTCACTGCCAGTCTACCCGATATTATCTCTCACTAGTGTTGACGCGTTTGTTTTTCACAGCTACAGCTTTGAGTGCATCGAGAAACAAGAGAAGCTGGTCGACTGTCTGGTATACGAAGAGACGGGCAACAAGCAACTAGAAAAACAGCTTGGCCTGGACGTGCAAGCGCTGTAAATACATCTAAATTCTAGAACGGATGAGCCATCTGTTTGATGTGATCAACGAGCTGAACAAGGGGCTGGGCGATTTTTACGAGCTGGTCCGGGCATACCAGGTGACTGCGAGGCAAAGGGCCAAGGTGAGGGACGTGGTGCACGAGAGGAAAATTTGCTCTACGAAAATCCGCCGGGAACTGTACCAGGCCAAGGAAAGGCTGAAGGTGCACAGGCAATGGAGATGTCTGAATCATGATTTTTATGTGTCTCATGTTTTTCCGTCATTTGTGTGTATTGGACGGTGCACTCCATAGCCTATGATGTTGTATACTCTTGTTAAAACTGTACCTAGTAGCTTATTCATAATATATTATATGTACTATTATTATAATGTAACAGTGTCAAACTGCAGCTGTTGTTCCTTTGACATTTATGGTTGTAAATGGAGTGCTTATCTTGGTAGGAGATGGTTTAAGGGTTAGACAACTTGACATTTTTTTAGGGAGCCAAATAATTAGTAAGTCCGGTCAGTTAGTCGAATGTAGTTGCAAGTATTTAACCACTTTAGTTGGGATCAAATGACAATTTTTAAACGATTTTAATATTTAGTAGTATAGGAATCAGTGTACAAGAGGTACTTTGATAGTTTAGGCAGTTAGTTATCAACAGTTGTGTGCCTTAAGCCCTTGCTTGTATTGTTTTATAACTGATGGACTTACAAAGGTCGTCAAATGTATAAATAGTAAAGCTAACTCAGAACAATAATGAGTATTTTTTTTGTGTATCAAATGGGTCATAAGAACAAAGAAAAGCCAGTAAAGTGGGGTCAGAGCATAGTGGAGACAGAGGTCACAAGTCTATAGATTTTATTTTATCTGAGAGTGATTAAATCACTTTTAAATAAACGCTTCTATGCGAATCTGTGGATAGTATGTTCAAACCAGTTATAGTTCCATTCTAGATCTTGTGCAGGGTAGATACGGTAAGGGCTGATCGTCTGTCTATAAAAATGTATTGCCATAGTCACCCATACATCGTAATTAACAATATAATTAAAATATTTTCATTACCTGTTGACTGTTGATTCACACACGCATAGCAACCTAGAAACTGACTACGAGATATCATAGGCCCAGACAAAAAAATAAAAACATCATTGTAAAAGCAATACCTTCTCAGCTCCGCATCGAAGCTAAAATGTAATAGCATACTAGCTATCTTTTCGACAAAGACCATGTGTTTTTTCGTTTTTATTAAATGACTTATGTCAACCCCAAAGTCGCCGGTCTACCGGAACTGAAAAAACGTAAAATACAAAATATTAGCCGTCGTCTGCACTTGTAACCAATCGACCGTACGATTGAATCGAAGGAAAAATATTGACTACAAATTCAAATAAAGGTTGAAAAAGCGAAAAACTGAAGAGGATTTCAATACTTTTTACAAATAACGCATATACCAGTCTGGGAATTCGGTAAGAAAATTGTCTAGAACAATATTTGTTAGACCCGGATTCGACACGGGACGCCCGGTCCGGGTCCGGCCTGGACTAGTGTGAATGGTCACATTTATAATTAATATGATCATATATTTTTCTTATCCAGCCAGACCTCGGCACGGACTCATCCCAGACCCATTACGGATATGTGAAAATAGACCTTTTCAAATAAGGTACCTTTTAAGGTACATTTTCTGATCTATAGATAGCGTTGCTTCACGAAGAAATCGTATAAAATCGTAAAACGTAACGATCGACTTTACCTCCCCATACCCGATCTTATTTGTTCAATCGATTTGTTTTCAAATTCTAAAAACTATGATGTAAGTATAATTTTGCGGAAACGCTTAGTAATGAAGTAACTACAACATTGACTTAATTATAGTTGCGCAAGACGTCAGTGGTCTTATGCGCCATACAGTTAGGTTAGGTTGTGAATTTTCGTTTGTTTTTTAAACCCTCATAATTGAGTGTTTTAAAATGATGGTGCCAAAAAAAAAAAGACAGACCCTAAAAATAAAATATGTTATATTGTTTCGTTAAAACTAATTTAATATCCAACTTTTATTTAAATAACAATACTTATGTAATATACATACTGTATTATATATCGTACATGTCGCTGTATAAATTATTTACAGAAACCCATTTTGTAATATTATTACTATTTAAAAGATAATTTTATCGTAGGAAATGAGAAAAACGGATACGATCTGATTGATTGTGTTAATTAATTTGTTTTGTGTTATATGAGCTCTAATATTTTGTTCACAAGATAATCCTATAATATTTGAATAAATTATGTGTTTACCGCCATACGGCTATCAGTTACCGCGTTATCATTTATAACCGTGTTCGACCTAGCCAAGCTAGATAACAGTTGCGTTTCATTCGATTTTGTTTATCATTATTCATTCGTTTTGCATTTTAGAGTTTAGACGCTTGTCTGCGTTATTAATTTTGTATAATTAATAAACTAGGTATTACGAATTTGTAGATAATATTTTTTCTTCAATTCAATCGTACGTATCGATTGGTTGCGAGTGCATACGCCGGCTAATATTTTGTATTTTACGTATTTTCAGTTCCGGTAGACCGGTGACTTTGGTGTTGACATAAGTCATTTAATAAAAACAAAAAAAACACATGGTCTTGGTCGAAAAGAAATCTATTATGCTATTACATTTTTTTCGTTAAATCTAATGCTTATGTGGAATATATTTGGTATACTGTTCGTACAAATGTAATAAAAAAACCTTTTATTATGACTTGTACATTTTTAACATACTGGACGTAAAATAATGTACTCGTATAGTCTTGTCCGTGTTAAAGGTAATAAAAAGTAAGACATTACCAAATGTCGCATATTTTAATAAATAAAAACTACGATATACATTTTTTATTCAAATATAATATGTGTCAACCCAAGCACTGTAGTCTCTAATATACAACATATGTATTGTTACATTTTTTCTTGATTCGTATGTACTTATGCAACTAAAACGGTTGCATTGGTCATACGCTTTGACAGACTGCTTATTGTAAGCTGAATATATTATAATATATGCTTTCGATGTAACGCTTAAATTCTTTTTGGAATAGCTTGAAGGTATGTCCAAACTTTTGGTAAACTATGACAGTTATGTTTGTTGTTAAAAAAAGTAATTGTTTTATCGTAAAATATAACGGTAGACCTTTTCGACACACTGCATATTGTTAAAATATTATAATATAGGTATTGACTATTAATATACTATAGGTTTACATTTGTTACTCACTGCTTGTTATAAAAAAAACAAGCTTAAGTTAACATAGAAGCGATTTGACTTCAGTCTTTAAAAACACACTTTGAATTTTGGCTAGCAAAAGTGCAATTCTGTGTTCAAGGAGATAGACAGAATAATTGTAATTGATGGATGTAGTAACTAGCTCAGTCAACATTTAGTTTTTTAAGTCTAATGTGATCATTTAGGTAGTCGATTGGTCTTATAATTTTTGAATCTGTGGTGTTCAATATTATTTTCCTTAACATCCATCTTGAATGTTTAATTCAACTGCTTAAGTTTAGCTAGGTATTTCACCACAAATATATGTATAATGTAGCTTTATATTCTGTCTTATCCCTTATCTCTCTTGTCCATCTTAACACAAACAAAAAGTATTAATACAATTCATAATCTCAGTATATTGTATAGTTTATTTTAATATTTTGCACCATTATTAAATAAAACAAGTTTTTAAGTTACAAGAAGTTTTTGAAATGATCTCCATCATGCTGAACACATTTCATGTAACGTTCAACCATTGAGTTTTTTACAAAGCTTAACAATTCTTTTGTTACAGTATTATATGTCTTTTATATGTCCCTTAAGCGGACTATCTATACCGATCCACATGGATTTAAACTGTATGTTTAAATAATGCGTAACACCATTAGCATTGTGTGCTGGGGCACCATACTGCTGTATCCACATTTAGAATCTTACATTCAAAGAGATATTTTCCAACAACAAATGCAAGACATTTAGAAAATCTAAATACCGCGTTTTCGTTAATGTAACATCACAAAAATAAGGTCCAATTAAAGTGTTGTTAATTATGCCAATCCACACATTAAAGATCACTGTATAAGAGCTTTTGAATCGCATGTCCAAAACTGATTTTCAATATTCCAAAAATGTGCATTTTGATGGTTCATAATGCCATTGTTAAAATTTCTCTCCTTTGTCCATACAATTTTAGAATTTATACGGATGAAACGAATTCCTCTTTAGGAACTAAACTTGTAGAAATGGAAAAGGAAGGTATGTTCTTTACATTTATATAATTTTGTATTATTTTACTAGCTAATTAACGATTTGTCAAACATTCATTTACACGTACATTAGCACTTTGTTTTAAGCATAAAGGTAATTTTGTTTACCTTTCGGGCCTAGTCGGGCAACTTTTTGTTAGCCAATGCTTAAGACTCCTTAAGCAAATAAAAAATTGTCCAAATGTTTCCGCCATTTTGTTTTATGTTATTTCGAAGTTGATAAATTAAAGTAGACGTCTAAAAATTAGAAAATAGTTAATTTCTAGTAACAGTAGAAAATCTATTTTTAAACATTTCTAATTACTTAAAGTAATACAAGTCTTTCCGAAATGTATGGTAAAATACACGCGTAGGATAGCGATGCTTCGTGTATAGCAGCGGTTCCCAAACTTTTTTTGTTCACGCATCCCAAAAAATAAAAATAAATATTCGCGCGTCCTATGAATAAATTAATTACAAATTTTTATTATTTAAGTATTTGAACATTTTTATTTTCATACAGTCATATGTTTTATATAATATTGTTAAAGTGTTACAAAATATTTTTATTTATATGTAAAAAACAGTGACTATTGGAATTGAAGCTTAATGCGAACAATGTGCCTGTTTTCTGTTTAATAATTCTTCAAAATATTAAATACAAGCTAATAATACACACCTCACGTACTGTCGTGCTAATTCATGCTTACACTAATACTGCTATTGTCGGACAAATATATAAATATATATCATTATAATATACTGGTCATCATAGTTCGAGAATACTCGGACGACGCGATAACGCTTGGTTTTCATACTGATAGATATAGCGACCTCCCGAGAAGTTAAACGTTTCGCCGAAATTCTCGTTGATCTAAAAATATCAATATTTACCTCACGCCTGTCCTGTTAACTACTTGCGGCTCCCAGTTTGGGAACCGCTGGTGTATAGTATACACGGCAGTGAGCGCTCTCAATTTGTTTTCCAACACTACCGTGTTGCTAGATTTTATAATATACCTATATTAATATGATACATGGTTAGACTATTAAGTAGACATAATATTTCAGATATCCTCTTAAAGGCGATTTTATTCAGATTTTTCTGCTCTAATTTCAGAGCAGTTTTTTTGGGCCGTGACAACAGGCAGACAAGACACCGAGATGATTCCATAAGTGTTCAAATAGACTTAATCATCAGAATGTACTTACAGCTAAGAGTTTAACAGCAACGTTCAAACTTTTGGTCTGATCTTCAACCATTTTTGTCGCCGAATTTAAATTATTCCGCATTGATAATACATCTTTATCAATATCCTCCTAGATTGCTTTCATCTTATCTTCGCAGTTCACCATGATTAATTCAAACTCAAAAACACTGATTATAATATAACACAGAATACATTTTAGAAACAAAACCCAAGTTTTACCAAATTCGTTATTGTGAGTAATTATTTTCATAATTTACCTTAATGGGATTAAAAGCGGTATGTTTTTCTGATGTTGTTTTAGAACCAAAAATCTTGAAAAAATTACTCCTACTTAGAATGATCAGATTTTAATTTTGTAAAGAGATTCGTGTTGTTGTTGAATACTTAACTAGGTAACGTAGAAAACTGATTTTCAACCAAAATTAATTAAGTTGTATCGAGATGTAATTTTATAGTTGAAGGGTCACGGGAAAAAAAGACCGACGTAAATTTTTTTGAGAAAATGAGATACTATTTTATTTTTTACTTTTTATATTAGTAAAATTTTTATTTTTTCTTATACTCAAATATATTTAGTTTACCGATAACATATGTTTTTCTCTCGCTCAAACCCTTGAAAAAATGTCTTTTTGTAATTTAGTTTTTTTTTTTTTAACATTTATTATTAAATACACGATCTGTAATTATTATTTTACAATAAGCGTATGTGATGGAGGAGACATGGCTTGAGTAGGCAGGAGATATCATCAGGATCATCAGAATGTACTTACAGCTAAGTGTTTATGAGCAACGTTCAAACTTTTGGTCTAATCTTCAACCATTTTTGTCGTCGAATTTAAATTATTCCGCATTGATAATACATCTTTTTCAATATCCTCCAAGATTGCTTTCATCTTATCTTCCCAGTTGACCATGATAAATTCAAACTCAAAAACACTGATTATAATTTAAAACAATACTACTGAGTGTGTTTTACGTATCGGATACCAGATTTTGTCGAAATTAGTAGTATACAATACACAGCAATGTTGTTATAAAAATCCCAATATTGCAACGGTTATAAACGTAGCAGTAAATTTTAGACTGTTTGAAACAACCACGGCCGAACAAAACTGACAATTTAAGTATTGACCGATCACCGAAGTGAGAAGTGTTTTAAAGAGTAAACTCCAAAAACAGGTAAAACACAATGATCCAATGTGTCCCTTACAGCTGTATACATAATAATATTATGGTACATAGTGTAAACTATAAAAAATCCAGGAACCCGGTAAGTGTTAACCCTAATTTAGATACCGCACGTGTTCCGGCAACATTTAGTTTTTAAGTCAAATGTGATCATTTAGGTAGTCAATTGGTCTTATAATTTTTGAATGTTTAATTCAACTGCTTAAGTTTAGCTTGGTATTTCACCACAAATATATGTAAATATACCTATATATTCCGTCTTATCTCTTATCTCTTTTGTCCATCTTAACACTAACAAAAAGTATTAATACAATTCGTAATCTCGTTATACTGTATAGTTTATTTTAATATTTTGTACCATTATTAAATAAAACAAGTTTTTAAGTTACAAGAAGTTTTTGAAATGCTCACCATCATGCTGAACACATTTCATGTAACGTTCAACCATTGAGTTTTTTACAAAGCTTAACAATTCTTTTGTTACAGTCATATATGTCTCAGTAATCTTTTCTTTTAACAGTTTTAATGAAGTTGGCTGAGAAATATACACCTCATTTTTTAAATTACCCCACAGAAAAAAATCTAGAGGAGTTGAGTCAGGAGAGCGTGGTGACCACTTAAGCGGACTATCAGTACCGATCCACATGGATTTAAACTGTATGTTTAAATAATGTGTAACACCATTAGCATTGTGTGCTGGGGCACCATACTGCTGTATCCACATTTAGAATCTCACATTCAGAGAGATATTTTCCATAAACAAATGCAAGACATTTAGAAAATCTAAATAATGCGTTTTCGTTAATGTAACATCATAAAAATAAGGTCCAATTAAAGTGTTGTTAATTATGCCTATCCACACAATAAAGACCATTGTATAAGAGCTTTTGAATCGCATGTCCAAAACGGATTTTCAACATTCCAAAAATGTGCATTTTGATGGTTCATAATGTCATTGTTAAAATTACTCTCCTTTGTCCATACAATTTTAGAATTTATACTGATGAAACGAATTCCTCTTTAGGAACTAAACTTGTAGAAATGGAAAAGGAAGGTATGTTCTTTACATTTATATAATTTTGTATTATTTTAATAGCTAATTAACGAGTTGTCAAACATTCATGTACACGTACATTAGCACTATGTTTTAAGCATAAAGGTAATTTTGTTTACCTTTCAGGCCTAGTCGGGCAACTTTTATAGTATCCTCTGTCCATACAATTTTAGAATTTATACGGATGAAACTCGAATGGTTGAAACGCTGTATTGAGTAGTTTTTTATTCTTGCATACAAATTTCTATGTACTTTTTAAACGGTAATCGATAGGATTAAAACCCTACTTGCAAAATAATTACTTGGGCTATAGTCATTATTGCAATTTACGGGGTTCAACATCTGAAACGTGTGTGCTGGGGTTTTTGAGTTAAAAATATTTAAATTCGTCGACGTATTGGGTTTTGCTGGAGGCCACGAACAGTTTTTCTTTGAGTTTATCGAAATTACTAGTGTCCATTTCATTCTGCACGACCGGCACAAACGGCGGCTGCGCTCGTTTGCTAAACGTCGCGCACCAGTCGACCGGCTCGAACCACCGATGCTTTTTGATGTCCCTGATACCGTTTACCAGGTTACCGTAACGTCCACGACGAGCACGTGCCGCAAGAAGTCCATCAGGTCGGCGGTGAACCCGAATGGACACGTGTACCGTCCGGCCGCGATCCTCTTGTACATTATTTCGGTGTCGCGTTCCACAAACGGAGAGTAGCCGGCCACCATTTCATAGATCAGCACGCCCAGAGCCCAATAATCGACAGATTTTCCATAACCTAAACAGGTGCAACAATATTAGGCTAACCACGATCTTGTAACCAGTTAACTGGTAACTCCCTAGACGGAAAAGCGTAGCCGTTGTTCTCCAATATGGCAGCCGCCGGCGTGCATTGATCGGCCGACACGTTTGTGTGTAGAGCATCACGCCGCTGGCCGCCATGTTGGAAAAAATCTGGGCATGATCTCCGCTGCACGGAAGTCAAAACGGCTTCGCTTTTCCGTGTAGGAAGTTAGGTACCAGACGTCCTGGCCATAAGATCGTGATGCAAACGCATGTCTACAAATTGTTAGCGAAAAACTATGATTTAGTCATTTAGCGTTGGGATTTTGACCGGTCATGCATGGAAAATTGATCAGATTTTACCTGTATTATAAAACAAATCAAATAAAAATGTATATAATAAAATATAAATTATTTTTCTAAAAGCCTGAAAATAAAAATAAAATGGTATTGTAGTATTAAAATAAATAAGTGTTATCATCTTCAGATGAACATAAGTTTTAACTTTCAATATTAACAAATAACAACCATCTTCTATCCGTTTTATAGTAGGTGAATATAAACATAAAATCAAATATTGACATCCTCAGAGGATCATAAATTTCAGCTCTCAAGAGTCATTAATAACAGTAGGCAAATTAAAATAACAATAGTTTTCTATCAGCTTAATTGATAATAATGTAATTAGTGATTGATGGTAAACAGAGAAGCTGTGTCTGGACTTGAATTGAATTGTTCAAATTTGTTTTATTCAAGTTCATGCAGCTCCTAGTAAAAAAACATGTCACCGTCACCAAACTTTTACCAAATGTTCTATATACGGACAAGTAAGTGTTGAAAACATTTCAGGAATTTTCGGGCCAATTTACTTAATCACAATTACCTTTCCGGAACAGGATCTCCGGTGCAATGTACTCAGGTGTACCGCACATGGTGTAAGTTCGACCTTTGACGTACTTGCAGAACCCGAAATCGGCCAACTGGGCGTGACCTTTGGAATCGATCAATATGTTTTCCGGCTTGACGTCCCTGTGCACCAAGTTCAGTCGGTGTAAGTATTCCAGGGCCAAGAGGATTTCGGATCCGTAAAACCGAGCTTTGTCCTCGTCCAGGCGACCCTTGCGCCGCATGAGTGTGAAAAGATCACCGCCACACACGAATGGCATGACAAAATACAGGTAAGTGTTGTCCTGGTAAAAGTACTCCAGCCGGACGACAAACGGGAAGTCAATGGATTCCATTATGCGTTTCTCGTTGTAAGTCCGGTGCACCTGAACACATCAAATGAGACGTCTAGTTATAGTACTTTCAAAACCGTCTAAAATACCAATTTTTAATAACGGGGCTTTCGATTATTTCCTAAATGGTCACACTGTAGTACACGGTTTGTAAAAAAAGTCAGCTGTACAACGTTAAAACACAGTAACCAACTTTTAAATTTACCTACACTATTTACAATTATTTCCGCAGAACGAAAGCTAAAAATAGCTTTTGGCGATTTAATTTGAACTCTAAGCATTTCCTTGACGACTATTACTAAGTTTCAAGTGATAAAAATGTTAAGGTGACGGCTTGACATACTTAACAAAAATAATTTTCATGTAAAATTATGAAAAATACAGTTACTGTGTTGTGACTTTGTACAGCTGAAAAACGAACATCAAACAAGATTATAACTGATGTGAACTGATAATGGAAAATTGTGGTTAGTCTTAAAACCACCTATATTAATCATAATGTCAGTTTTAAAACAAGTTATATGTGAAAGAATAATTAAATTCTTGGTTTCAAAGTTACTTTCATGATTTTTAAAAAACCCAAGTAAGTATTGTAATTGAATTTAAAAAAAAATTGACGTTGATAACTTTAAGAGCTTGTTGTGAATAGGAAAAACCAAAATTCCATACACTAATAGTAAAAAAATAGATAATTATTGTCTTAGCTTTGAGAGGACGCCATACATGCATGTTAATGGTTTAAAAACATGAGTTGGATTTCTCGATACAGCTCCTCCGAAAATTGGCTTACAGTAATGTTACTTGTATAGTGTGAAAGTTAAGAACTTTATCTGTGTAACATATCTACGATTCAACGTTTTTCCGCCGAGCGGAGAAAATAGCTGGTTTTAACTTTTTTATAAAAAAAAAAAAAGTTGTCATGTATGGACGTCCGTCTCTTAAACGACTGACCAGATCTTTTTTTACAATTTTCTTTTTAGCCATGACCTTTGTGGCGTACACATTGCCGCTCCTCTTGTGAGACGCCAACGCGACCAGCCCGTAAGCGCCTTCGCCCAGCACGTTGTACAACCGGAAGTCCGCGTGGTGCGCGTGCGGAAGTCGGACGTCGGTGAAGTACTTCCGGTCGAAGTCCTTCTTGAGCATATTCCAGTAACTGGTCAGGCCGCAAGACGATTTATGGTCCGTCTCAAGACCGTACGATTCGTTCTCGTACGTCTTGGGCTTGGACAACACGCAGCCCATGGTTGTGTCTTGTAAAAATAATAGAAGCGTACACATTAGAAAAAAAAACTCCCCTCCCCCCTTTAGTTTGTTTATTGTTACACGGCAACTCGACCATGACTACAGACTATACATATCACAGACTATGTGCAGATGGTAATAAATAGAATGGCAGCAAGTATGTGTCCAAAATACTTTTTCAAAGTATTTATGTTATGTGAAATACAAAATATTTTTTGGTCATCCAATAATAGAAATTCATAGCAAGTTTTAATTTACAAGCCGAAGACCGGAGTCTAGCCATTTCACAATTCACTGTTACCGAAGGTTTAGGTGGATTATTAGGAAAATGGTCAATAAGCAAACCTTTAGCTGACGTTGCTCTACTACAACCAACATACAACATGTTACACCTTAAATGTGTTTTGACTTTTGTGCACAATTAATGCCAAAGCTTCAACAAACGGTAATTGCATTCTTGTTACTGTTCTTTTTCCTGTATTACCTATTTGAAATTCCAATTTTATTACCTCAACAGGAGCCCAATTACACCAATCATCAAGTACATCCCCACTAGGTGTGAGTTTTCCTTTGATTTTTTTCCTTGTTATGGAACCAACGTCTGGCTCGTCAAATTTAAGCCAGGTTCTTTTGGCCACTTCTTTACCACTAATTGTAAACGACCTGTTGATTTGCATAAGTTCACCAATAGCACCATTAAAAATACCGACTTCAGTACAAATATTCGATATAATCATATATTTTGCAGATTCTTTTAATACAAGCCTCAAGGGTAATCCCATTGTTTTGGTCCTTACCAGTTTAGTAGCGACTACAATATCTACTCTTTTGGCTGATGTATCTATTGCTTCTGAAACAAAACTGGTGGTATTTAAAATACTTAAAACTTTAGTGTTCATTAAATCGACTTCACGATTAGTAGCCCACAAATGCATGACGCTTGGTTGAAAACTTATACCAATAGGCGACTCGAGTGACTTGAAAAATTGTATATCTTCTTTTTGCAGTTGTCCTCTAGCTAATTTAGTTAAAGCTTCTGCAAATACCTTGTCATCTTTTTGTCTCATGATTTCCGTCAGTTCATAAAACTTGAAAGTTTCCCATACCATTTTTATACCTGTAACATCAAGCGAGTTAGGATACTTACCAATCAACCGCTCAAAATTCTCATAAAGAGCTGTAGCTTGGACTGGCGACAATTGGTAAAAATCACCAAAAACAATCACGTAAATATTACCAAATGGTTCATCAATTCGTAAAATAGTTCTTAAACGTTGGTCAATATAGCTAAGTGTCTTCAAATCAACCATAGAAATTTCATCTATGATCAATAATTTTACATTAGCCAACTGACAGCGAAGACTATTTGATATGTCCGCTCCAAGTTTTGGTAAAATACCAGCAAATTGACTTAAAGGTAATTTAAATGCTGCATGAAGAGTTACGCCTCTTATACCATATGCTGCTTTACCTGTAGGTGCAGTTAGTAACACAGGTGGCAACGATAAATCATCAATATCGGGTCTCAAATTGGCTATGCGTATTGTAGATTGGGCCAATGCTCGTATGAGTACCGATTTTCCAGCTCCAGCACATTCCTGCAGGTCCTGTAACAAACGCTCGAAAACTAGGATTGCCAGACCCCCATATTTGAGATCTCAGCACATCAGTAGTATGATAAAGAATTTGTCTTTGTCCCTTATTCATACTTTTGATTAATTGGTTAAATTCATCACTGTCTAATTTATGAACATTATACAATCCACCATTAACATTAGTTACCTTGGGATTATCAGTATCATCTGTGTTACTGAAATCACCTACATCAGTTATTAACCTGTCATCAGGAACCCAATCGTCCAATATTGTAACTTCATTATTGTCCTGTTGTTCATTAACAGTTTGGATATTGTCTTCCAATTCATTTTCTTCTATTTTATTGAACTGGTGATATAACCTTTGAATTTCACTGAAATTTGATTGATACACTTACTGGCAATTTACATTAATTAAATCATCATACTCATTACGCCAATGTAAAAAAAGCATTACCTGTTCTCTGTAAAAGTCACTAGGGTTATTAGCAAGCTTAAATCTAACAACGAATAATTTTCCGATTTTTCCGTTTATGCATATACTTTCTTTCCTATTAAAGCGGTATTATCAATAAATACATCATCTACTTCTTCTTCATCAATGTCTTCGCCTGATAAGTTATCAGAATCTCTTGACTTAATAGAAACTTTTTGTTTGTTTCTAATTTCATAGTCTGCAGCAAACTCGGCTAAAAGTTAACTCTTCAAATTGTAATGGTCTACATGAATAATATTCAATATGTCCATCACAAAATATGTCAGTTGAATCCACATCCATTTGTCCTCTAAGAGCCGCTGGTTTTATGATACGTGTTCTTTTATCTGGATGACTAGTAATCACAAATACATGACCAGTGGATGTGCTTGACTGTTTTATTCCTAAACAGGTGTACACCGCTTCTTGAGCCGAAATTTCTTGGCTAGTGGAAAACGTAGAGGCAATTTTCCATAGCGGGTCCTGAACGGTGATATTTGTTGTTGATTTAAAGCCTTCAACGATATCTCTCATTAATTTTGATATTCCTCGTTGACTCTTTCCAACATACTCGATAACATCCTTAACACACGAGTAAACATCTAAAATAAACTGTATATCCATATTAGACTGCCATAGAGGAAGTATAGTTTCATTGTATCCAGACACCATCCGGTGTTTAATGTCTCTCCGTAGAAATACAGTTGGCCGTTTAATACCCATCCTCAAAATAGATTTATACTCATTGATAGAAGGTATATGAAGTATATTTAAAATTTCTTCAAGAGACGGATCTTTTGAAGTTGTCACAGAGTTGTAATTTCTTAAATACTGCAAAAGCATTTTGTAATTATTCAATTGACGATCATACACCGTCTTATTGCTAGTTTCAAAAGTGAACGGTGTCAGTATACAAGTTTCATTCATAGGCCGAAAAGGTATAATAAAACGACAGTTGTTTTCTTCTTTGTCTTTTGCTGATCTATAACACGTATGTGTATGCCGATGGTTTGCTTTAGAATGTATTCATACGCTGGACTACTTTCTTCAACCATACAATGAATGTACTTGTTGATGAGGTTGACACATAAATCAAATGTTTCAGGTTTAGCTGGATCAAATTTTGCGGTATTCTCCAACCAAAGTAACATATGAACGTGTGGACTCCCACGATGTTGATACTCAACCCTGTAAAAGAACTCATAAACCGGATTATCTCTGAATATACCATTTTGATTTCTTAACAATTTAAATAAAGCCCTGAACCTTTCATCAAATTATGTAGCACACACAACATGATCTTCACGAATTAAATTTGACTTTTGAGCATATGACAAATTCATAGCGTCATCATCAGATATGTCTTTTTTATGCCGTAGTTTATACAATATTTTTAATAAATCACACCATTTTGACTCACTTGGACTTAGAGTTAAGAATATGGTAGGCCGGCCTTATTGCCTGACAATAGCAAAAACATTTTTCCTCACCTCAGCCAAATGAGAAGGTGAATTTCGCACATTGTGTAGTAATCGGTAACCTTGGTCGTCATCAATCATCTTTGTTAAACTCTCTGAATTAGCAACATCGCCTGCTGTAACAGACCTTAAATTGTCTTTCTTATTTTTGCGTAACACAACTTGAATATTACTAGCTATTTGTTTATGAACAAAAACTGTATCACCTGCGAACCGTCGATCGCTATGCAAAAGCTCAGATTGTATTACCTTTGAATAGTTCTTCAATGGGTCCTGAATTTTCCTCGGAATACCACCAAACAAGTTTGGAAATGCTTTTTCTTCCGCATGATCATCAATTAGTACTGATAACGGTTTCATTCCTTCACCTGGAGCTAAGGAAACATAATCACCATTATCAATCATTGTGTCTGTGTTACTTCCTGGATTAATTGGCTCATTGTCACTATTATCTGATTCTTAACTGTCTAGCGACTCTAAATCATTATTCAGTACGTCCCAACTATCAGTAACATACCTGAGCCAATCTCTATCAACAGATGCGTTTTCATACAATGGTTTTCCAATAAGATCATGCAGTGCTGAAACTGCCAAACTTGGACGAACATTTTGATACTAATAATGTTGTTTAAAATAACTTTCTTTTTAAATTTACCTTCATAATTTTTATTGCTGCTAAATTCTCGGCTCTCCTAGGCAAAATACAAGTTGTTCTTGTCAAATCAATTGGCAAATTTACTACATTACCTTGAATTTTCAAATGACCCTCACTACGAAGACATTTAAAAATTTTCATAAAGGGTAACCTTAAAGAAATCATTTGTTTCTCTATTTGATTGAGTTTCAACGGCGGTACAGTGTTCAACTCAAATCCATTACCAACATATAATGGAGGAATTTTTGATTTTCTTAAATGATTTTAACAACTTGTACACACAGGAATACTAGTATCATCACCGGACGTACAACACTTCATCCTTAAAATAGCGAATACTGCTTTTTGGCATCTAACCATACTACTTGGTAATCGAAGGCGATTACATGAAGAACACGTTTCGGATAGACCTTGTGTTTTTCGCAAGTTGTATTCAGCCAACAACGTCTCCCATTTATGTCTTGAAGTATTTAATCATTGACGTTCACGTAATCTGTAAGTTGATACTGTACGTGACTTTCCGTGACTTGACACTACTGTCTTATGGAGCTCTTCTTTTATTCATATAACGACGGTTTTCGTTTTTATAGGAACTTCTGTATACTTCATTTTGTAACCTTTTTTTCTTACTCTTTTGAGACCTTGCTAGATTCAATTCCTTTTTGACAGGATCTTGTAGTCTTTTACGAGTGTCTTCTAAATTCCTCTTCTCCACGTCAGGATTTTCTAACCGTTTTTTCATATTTTTCAACACTCTTGTATTGTGATGTAATTTTTTTGCAGGATTTAAATGTACAACTCCTTTTATTTGCTTATTTTTTTCTCTTTCATCAGCGCAATATTCTTTATTTCCTCTTAAATCCTGTATATGTTGAAGGCTTTTAAGGTCTCTCTTACTTTTCCTTCCCATGTTAACTTAATGAAATTTAAAATAAAATTTACCTAAAATAAAAAATTAACTATGACACATGAAATAAAACTCTAAATGTCAAACAACTTAAAAACACCAACAAACAATATGATTATTCATATGATGTAACTGTATACCATAATTTTAATGATATGCTACACAACAACCTTAATAATTGTGAAGAAATATTTTATTTTTTCCACTAATTTCTGTTTAATTGTTATATAAAAAAAAGACAACAGGAAAAACAAAACATTTACCAAATAACCACAAATAGAAAGCTATTAGAAAATATTTTATTACTAACCAACTTTGAGGCGCCAACAATTACACTTTATAACACAGACACATGACTAATACCTAAAATGTTAACACTCAATATGTGTGTAAAGTTTGACTACAAGTATAGGACCCTGCAGTGAAACCAGACCCTCTATATAATAAATTATAAACTAACAGATTTAATTTAGTAAAGCAGAATTTTGTTAAAAGGAAATACACGTTACAACAATAAAAACACGAGTGGTTAAAAAAAAACATTTAGTACACTTTGGAAAAAAAAGGTTTATCCATTATCAATATATACAACAATTTCCATGTATATATAAAACACATATAATAGATTAATAAAAAACCTGAAATTATTATTGTAATTTTCTTGACTTAAATACACATTTTTATAGTAATGTACATAATTTTTTTTAAACATCAACATAAACTGTCAATATATATATATATATATATGACAAAATATAAAATACACTATTGAGTTATAAATCTTTGTAATCTAAACAAAAAAACAATTATTAAATCACACAAATTTGTTTGACATATTACAAAATAGTATATGAAAAATTAAGTTTTATATTGAATAATAATAAACACTATGTAACTGTAATGTAAGGCATTCAGATAACAATTAACAACGGTGTGCAATAACCTGTATATTTCACCTAACCTTACCTACACTGTGTAAGTATAAACATACATTTTTGAGTTTTAATACGTTACTTCCCTAACCTATACCTAGCTGACAAGACATAAATCATGACAGATGTTTTTAACGCCCACTTAGTTCTGTCATAAGGTAGCATACGGATAAATATAAATGTAATCGAATCAACAATACTAAAGCTACTAAGTACTAAATAGCAAGTCACTTACTAAGCTGAACCTCGGCAAACACTCCCAGCACTTGAGATGGTGTGCAGGTGATTTCATAACAAGGCGGCAATTTAACACCGACAATTGTTAAAAGAAATTTTTTTTTATAATTAAATATTTTTTACTATGTATAAATAAAAAAAATTATACTCGAGACGGTATCAGATTAACACTCCGGATCAATGTTAAATCAATAACTGATTATCGAATTACCGAATACCGACTACCTACAAATGTCATCACCCCCCGACCTCTCTCTCAAACACCATGATCGGCTAGTGCCGATAAGGGGTTTTTCGTTCCCACCTATACCGTGTACAATAGACGGTGGACAGTTGATAACGCGACCGGGCGTTTATCGCTAAAAAAGTTTTCAAATAAGAAAACACCAATTACCATTAAACAATATTATTTTAGTTTTAACTATTGCAAAAAAAAAACAAATAATTTTGTATTAAGCCTTTAACAATTATCACATTATAAATGTCATAATAACTGCAAACCCTAATTTACAGTATGGTCACGATCAAATATTATTTGGTCAGGCAAATTGATAATTCTAACAACAATAGTATAAACAGATCGTTTTATCATTTCTCACGAAATGGCTGCCAATTTAGAGTTACTGAAATTACGTTCAGTCAATCCGCAAGAAGTAGAGTTTTGTTCAAAACGACTTTATATCAACTGTGACTTAACAAAATCCATATTCAGTTAATTATATAATAAATTTAATTTATTATTTATTAATTTGTATTATGTTGACAAATTGTTTTCCTATATATAATAAAATTTGATAAAGTAAACATCAAACTACGTTTTAAAAGCTTTTCTCCGGAGTACAAGTTACAACCAGAATAAAAACTAGCGTTTTTGTAGACGAGATTTAGAAATAAAATTTGGAAAAAAAAACATTTTTTATCACCTGAATTCATATTTTCATTACGGAATTACGGAGCAGATAAGACCGCGCAACAACATGGCGTTCGTACACACGATAATGCCAACAGAACATAAGTTAACTCTATAATTTTCGTTTTTCACATCTGGTACACCGCGTTTGTACTGATAAAATTTGTGATTTATAGAGTTGCTATTCGAAGGAATTGCTCTAGTATTAAAAAAGTTACAGTGTATACAGCGAAAAAAAAAGCCCACAGAGTAAAACCAATACCTTCTCGCTTTGCATCGAAGCTAAAATGCATACACCAATAGTCGCGTATGAGCGCGCCGCTCACTTTATCGAAACTGATAAGTTTAATCTATTGTCATTTCAACACAAGACTATGGAATGGGTTATTTTATTTATAGAACAATATCCAGATATGATAAGATAAGGTATACGTAGGTATCAAAAATGTAAAAATGAAACTGAAACCAGTGGTAGCTAAAATAGTAAATGAATGAGCGCCACGCTCATACGCGCCTACTCTGACGGGTTAAACAAAAAAAATGTTGTAATGATGTGTGTAATAATTGTATTGTGTCATCTATCTACATGAATACAATGTATAGTGTGAAACACAACAATTGTTATTAGCTGGTTGTATTCCGAATCATGGCATCACCACCATTGATCGGCTACACGCTAAAAATGAAAATTCATTCATAGTACAAAACCACTTGGATTAAAATTAATCACTAATTTATTTTCCTTGTCAGAGAGCATTTGTTAAAATAAAGTGACAATTAAGGATTATACTGATTATATTTTATCGAGTTATTTTAATAATTGACCAAAATTGCTCTGATGTCATACCGGTTGTACTTAATATAATAAGTCAATTTTACTTAATAAATGGTTGGAACAATTCTAATTATTGGAATTGTTGGAATTTTATCAAATATTAAATATAGTAGATATTTTAAAAAACTCACATTTAAAATATACAGTATTAATATCCAAATGAAAATCTTTTCTCACTAAATTTTGGTTATATTACTGACTATAGTCATTAGCTTATTACTTATTAAGTTATCAAAGCATATTTTTTCAATTTATGTAGTAGATATTTTTTCTTTTCAAAACCATTTGGCATAATTCTAGTTAAGCTATCTTTCGATATTTTAAAATTTTTTTTTCTCAAAATGTGTGTTTTTTCATGCTTAATTCAAATCTGTAATCAGAAATTGCCGGACTCGTGTAGTTCAAATGTTACAGCTATTTGAAGTTAAAGTATATCGTTGCGCATGGCGCCGTGCGGTGCAACGAGCAGCAGACCTGTCGATGCGCGGCGACGCGAATCGCAGTTCGTGTTTTTTTCTTAATTTTTTAACTTATTCAACATTTTAATTTGACTTTACTTTAAACCTGTTAACTCCTCCTAGACTGTAGCCTGCAAACCTAGGATGTTTTCAGTAAAAAAAATAATACAGCTAAGTAGATAGTGAGGTATAATTTTAATTAAAAAAGTAATACAGATAAATAGGTACAATTTTAACTAAAAAACTCCTCCTCGGTCTCTGACCCCGATTCAGAATTATTTTCTGTTATCTCGTATTTTAATGTTGGTCCATTTGGATCATACAGTGCTGCCGCAAGTTTGAAAAATTTAATCAAGGGGTTCAGGCCCGATAAACGACAAACCTTTAAGAACATATATTTGGCCAAATAACCCGCATAAAAATATTTTTTTTTTTTAGAATATTGGGTCATGGAAGCTTTGGCATGACGCCACATTCCTTCAACGTTATTCGTTATTCGGGTTTTTAAATTCAATTGAGTGTTACCGTCAAATGAGTATATCCTTCATCTTTTAAACAATCATAGCTCTAAAATTATTAAAGCAATTGAAATTTAAAACAGTTGAGTTAGACCAATTAAGTCATGAACTTACTTTCCAACAATCACTAATAATTAATGATCCCGGCAAAATCCAATCCTTTATGACCGTCAATGTATCTTTGTCACGTTTCTCGACAGGTACAAGAAAACAACGACCCGTTTGTCGTTCGACTCCGCCAAAGACCCAATGGCCTTCAACACGATGTCTCCTGTGGTATTTTAGCCTCCCAAATTTTGATTCGTCTATTTCAACAATAGTCCCTATACCACCTACATGCAAAGTATTTTTAATAGTAATGTACTTCTAAACTACTTATAATTGTCTCAAAATGTATTTTGACTGGGCAGTAAATACGCGTTTTTTGGCATTAAGTGTTTGGAACAAGTCTACTTTACCGGACACCCTTTTTGACATTTTCATGTCTTAGCTCTGGCACATAACCGAAAAACAGTTTTTCAGCCGAGTCTGCAACCACGAAAGAGCATTTTCATGTCTCGTTGAAGTACCGAATAAATATAGATTAGTTGTGGAATTATAATTTAAAAAAAAAGTTTTTCAGCCGAGTCTGCAACCACGAAAGAGCATTTTCATGTCTCGTTGAAGTACCGAATAAATATAGATTAGTTGTGGAATTATAATTAAAAAAAAAAGTTTTTCAGCCGAGTCTGCAACCACGAAAGATCATTTTCATGTCTCGTTGAAGTACCGAATAAATTTAGAGTAGTGGTGGAATTATAGATAATGATATAGTATATTAACGAGCGGTAACAAGCTAGTATAATAAAATAAAACGTCAAGTTTCAGGCTAAAATTGTAGTGTTTATTATCTGGCTTAAAACAATTCATAGAGAAATTAGGCTATTAAACTGTTTTGAATTTATTATTTAGTTCTAATTTGAACGTTAAACGTACATCATATCTCTAATCTCCTATATCTTACCCCTATCCCCTACCCCTATAGCCCTCCCCTATCCCCTACCTCCTATCTCTCACCCCTGTAACGGGTTTGTAACGATTTTGTAACGAACGCTTTTTTCGGTTATGTGCCAGAGCTAATTCCACCCCATTCCCATTCCCATCCCCAACTTCATCTTCATCCCCATTTATTTTTTCGTTACGTCTTTTTGACATTTTCATGTCAAACGTGACGCATGTTGACGTGCGTAATGATAGTTTCGATGTCTTCCACAAGGTGGCTTCATTTTCGTATCTTTCCACGTTGTAATTTTAGATGATGTACTTTCAGATCCAGATAAAAAAACTTGAACTGCATACTTTTTGGTTTCACTTACTAACAACTCGAGTAGTCTGTCATCAAATAATAGATTAAGATAATCAATGGGTTCATTTCCTTGCGGATAAACCTTCAATCCTTTGGATTTTGTAAAAAGAATATGTGTCACTGTAAGTGGCCTATTATTACTCTATTTATAACTTGATGTAGACAAAATAGGTACATCTGAAATATTATCCTCTTCTTGTCGTACCGTAGTATTAGTTTCCATCATCGGAAGTGTCCATTCTGGATCAGCATCGTCATCACCAGAATCCCCTTCTCCTAAATCAGTACCCGAACTTAATCCAAAGTCATCATCCGAGTTCTCTAAATACACCTCTGATCTGTAATCTTAACTGTGTTTTTTTTTAATGTAACTTCCATAAATTTTAAAAAAAATGTATAAAAACAATAATAAAAAAAAAAGTACGTGCCAGAAGTATTATTATAATATTAATATCTATTATTATAATATTATAAATAGTATGTGGAAACATATTTACGACCAGTTTCGATTTTTAAAATCATCATCAAGTATAAGAAACGCCCAAATAATACTTTGTTATTATATATGCAATATATACAAGTTAACAACTATAATATGTAATTTTTATTTATTATAATTTATGATGGTCATTTTATAATATTTTTTACATTATTATAATATAACTATCCGAATGTGATAACCATATGCATTTATGTAAAATAATAATATAACTTACCTTTTATTTCTTCTAATTTTATATAAAAATAAAAACTGTACAAAAAAAAAACCTGATAACTTAACACCAACTATGCAATATGATAGTCAATGCGATAATGAATGGCCGACACAAATTTCACCATAGTCGCCTTAATAAAAGCAAATTCAATACAAGTTACTGCATGTCAACTACGAGTTGACACCGGCCATGCGCGCCCATTTTCTGATGTCAATTACGTGTTGACATCGGCGTTGAACGTGTTAATGATACTATATATTAAAAATAATCGCAGCGGTAAGAATAATTATTTTAACAAAAATTGCCCTACAGTTATAATAAGCAATTATACATTTAAATTCATATTAAAGCTGGTATCTTCATTAATCGTAAAACCAAAGAGATAAGACAAATAGCTTCTTAGTATAAAAATATTTTTCAGCTTTGGTTTAACTTTTGTAAGATTATTGTTTAACTTAACACCATACTAGACCTCACATCTAACTACATTTTAATAACGTTCTTTGAGATTTTTTTGCAGATCTAAGAAAAAATTAGCAAAATTTACAATAATGTGTTTAAAAAAAAAAAAACAGTTTTTGTAACTACTTTGGTAAAATTACTACTAACTAGTTAGATAAGATTGGTTTATTAAAAATTGTAATATTTGTGACCAATATTATATCTACATATGTAACCTTTGTGCATAGGTTAAGTATAATAAACTTTTATTAACAGGAAGTATACAAATTATATTAGTTATGTTTACTTTAACATTGTTACATATTTTACACACCACATTTTTTTTATACACCACTTGGAATGTAAAAAGCTGGTAGCAATCGTTATCTGCGGTTTTGGGCCTGTCTTAAATGTACCATCAGATCCAGCTATTGTTACCTAGAAAATAGAGAAATATAAAATTAAAAAAAAGTTGAGTAATGTAGGCAATATTTCTGTCATACATTTGTGAGTTCTTCCAAGTAGGCTGTGTTGCAAAATAGTAGTCCCGCAAAGACTCCATTTGCCATAAGCGGTCCTTGATAAAATCTGTATGAATAATAATAAACTTAATTTTATCACATAACAATTAAACAAATAATAATTAAATTTCTTTTAATCACTTATTGGGTGGTGTTTGAAACGTTACACTGAATTCCTGGTTTTCTTCTAGTTGTAGTAGCTGATGTAAGTGCAAAAGATTTCTCAGTGTAGGCGGGAAAAATTGATTCCTAATCCTTCGCATCCTATCTGCTGTTTGCAAAAAAGTGTAGTCACCAGTTCCTTCTTGAT
This sequence comes from Adelges cooleyi, assembly GCF_023614345.1. NCBI lineage: Eukaryota > Metazoa > Arthropoda > Insecta > Hemiptera > Adelgidae > Adelges > Adelges cooleyi. Next base: position 3,520,481 of record NW_026095978.1, read on the forward strand.
AACTGAAAGTCAAGAACAAGTAACAATATTAAACCAGAAAAATAGTTGTAATTCCCTCGCATTTCCTATTATGAGTACTATTTAGTAAACAATATTATTGGTTACTGTTTGGACAGTAATATACATCTTTGACTTACTCGACAATGGCTACCATGTACAGAAATCGAACTGAATATGGTCTAGGATTATGATTTATGATCAACACATTGATTTCCAAGCCTCTTCCTTAATTCCCTCTTCTGTATGTCGTATGTCCTCTTCGATGGTTATGAGCTTTTCTTAAGGCGAACCTATTGGCATTTGCATCTGTGTGTATCCATGCAGTAGATTGTCATCCAAACATTATTTAATTCATTATAACATAATATTTTAACAATTTATGATTAAATACTCTCCACATACTTCGCATTCCTCTGGAAGCGGTAGTGCACAGTCGACACATCTCCACTCCATCCATCGCCGCAATAGAGGTAGACGTACCTTGACAAATTTGGCACGTCTCTGAAAACTCTCCAACAGGAAATACAATTGCTTCCTGTTGGGCCTAGCAAGCTATTTAGGTTTTCCATCCATCTACCTAAAACGAACAGATGTGTGGTATTATTACACAAGTATTGTATTAATTAATATATTTACCATTTTCGCCAACTCTATAATGCATAATATTTGTTCTTGGAGCTCTAGGAAATATTACGCGGCAAATTGGACATTCCTCCAGCCGTCGGCCACACGTATCGCAGCAGCACCATCAATCGTCTTCCTCGCCTATATACAGTGCGCGACAAAAAGATAAAGGCACAACATTAAATCAAATAAAATAGAATATTGTTTGGCATCTTTATAAACTTCTTTGGCGAGCAGTCCCCAAACATTTTCAATAATATTTAGATCTGGAGATCGTGCAGGCCAATCTAATACTGGTGTAGAATTTGTTTCTAACCATAATTTTATGATTCGGGCAGTATGGATTGCCGCATTATCCTGCTGAAATATAAAATTTCTTCCTGCTATTTGCCGAAAACATGACTTTTGGGTGTTAAGGAGATCTCTATACTTCAAAGCATTTATTCTACCATCTAAAAAAACAACTTCACTTTGTCCTTTATAACCAATTGCACACCAAATCATTACAGATCCTCCTCCCATATGACGTCTTGACATTATACGTTCATCTTTTCTTAAATCGTGATAGTAATACGAAAATCCATCAGGTCCATCCAAATTAAATTTTTTTTCATCTGAATAAATTACTTTTCTCCATCTTTTTGACCAATTCATTTTGTTTCTTGAAAAGTTCAATCTTGCATTTTTATTACGTTCGTTTAATGGTGGTTTTCGTAATAGTTTTTTTCGAATGAGCGTTGGTGTGCGTTTTAATAGTCTTTGTACATTACGAATACCAGTTTTCACAGCACATTGATTGAGAATACCACGTGCAGACAAAGCAGAATTCGATGCAACACTTAAAATTGCTCTTTTCTCACGATCAGTTAATACGTGCGGTCGACCTGTAGACTTCTTGGAATTGTAATTTTGGCCATATTTTACAAAATTATTTATAACCGTGGAACTCCTTGTTAGTCTACGCGATATTTCCCGATTTCAAAGACCGCATTCCTTATATGCCGTAATTTTTCCTCGTTCTTCAGTTGATAATAGTTTTGCCCTTCCCATGGTAAATTATTTTATAATTAATAACAATACTATACAAATTATGCTAATACAGTATGTAATGTTAGGTTGTATTAAGTATAGTAGAAGTATTACATAAGGATAATTTGATCATACAATCACTAAATACGCAACGAAACTGACTGCCTTTATGTTTATGTCGCAACAAAACCTAATAAATTATCGATAAATCTTTATTTATAAGTTTATAAACAAGAAAATAAGATAAGATTGTTATTATTTGGGTTTAACCTAAAGTTTGGTAGTACATAGAATCTATAAATAATATTTGTATTAATAATAACTAGTTCCATAAGATAAATATAGAATTTGATTTGATTAAATGTTGTGCCTTTATCTTTTTGTCGCGCACTGTAAATACACAAAGGTTTATAATAGTTAATTTCTAAGCTGTAAAAATGTGATATAATTATTTTATATTTTTAAAAGAAATGTATTACATTTCTTAATGTAAGATACAGTTTACAATATTTGTACCTGGCATTTGTGGTTGTTGGAATAATGGGCGCTCTGCCATGACGATGTTTGGTACATCTGTTAATATCAAATTAATTTAAAAAACTTTTTTTAGAAACATCAAAACCTTTGTAATACCTTTATTTGCAGGTTCTGCCACTTCCACCTCTATCACTTGAATATTGTCATTATATCTACAAATAAATAAATATTTTTTGTAATGTTTTCTCAAGAAATTTCTTTAAAACATTTAATTACCTTGGTGGCCTAACACTGCACCCACGTCATTCACAATGATAACTTCTATACATTTAATAATAAAAAAGTAAGTTAATATTTTAAATAGATTCAATTTTAGCTTCAATGCGGAGCTGAGAAGGTATTGTTTTTAATTTTTGTGTCTGAACCCACGATATCTCGTAAACCGCTTAACCGATTTCTTCGTGTAGTAACTCTATAGATCAAAAATCATACCTGTAAGGTACTTTAATAGGCTAAAAATTAAAAAAGTTACCTCTTCCCCATTAAAATCGAGAAAAACACCCAAAAAATTTACAAATTTTTAAACTTAAAATTACGATGCTCTATAACTTTTTTAAAAATAGTCGAAAATGTTCCAAATTTATATGAATTGTTCTTCAAATATAGTACTATCGATTAACATTATTAATGTTTAATAATGGTTTATTAAACCAAAAAAATATCATAAACCCTTTCCCACATAGAAGGGATAGAATTGTTTTCTTTATTTCACTTTTTCAAGGAAAGTTTTAGAGATTTTGATCTGAAAATTAAACCGAAGGTAGATCTAAAATGGAACTATAACATATACAATTTTCTCAAAAATCTGTAGTAAAATTTTTTTTTTATTAAGGAAAAACCAAAAATAGGGTAAATTTACACTTTGGCCGTAGTCAGTTTCTAGGTTGCTATGTGTGTGTGAATCAACAGTCAACAGGTAATGAAAATATTTTCATTATATTGTTAATTACGATATATGGGTAACTATGGCAATACATTTTTATGGACAGACGATTAACCCTTATCGTATCCACCCTGCATAAGACTAAATATTAAATTTTAAGTACATTATTGCTGGTCCCACGATATCTTCTAAACCGCTATAACTAGTTTGAACATACTATCCACAGATTCTCATCGAAGCGTTTATTTTAAAGTGATATCACTTTCAGTTATAATTAAATCTGTAGACCTATACCGTCCCCACTATGCCCCAACCCCACTGTTCTGGCTTTGTTTATATTAGAGTTGTCAGCTGAGAGGGACCAGAGTTCAATTATTGTGTAATGTACCCACTGAACTGAATACATGGATCGCGCATTGTGAAAATAAATTGGCTACACACGGATTCCGCCATTTTGAGTACTGTCATGGATAAAACGGTGTAACATACCATTTATTCCATGATAAAAATCTGATAACATCTTATTATCTTTTATCACCGTGTAGCGGTCACGATGACGCGTGAGCGCTTACACGAACAAATGAAAAAAATAAATAATAAGAAAACGATTTATTATTATTAACAACAAAAATTTAGTTCTTTTTGTGCGCGCAGAAAGATCTCGGACGTCTGCACTTGGTGGCGTCGTTGAGAGAAGAGGAAGATGGCCGGAGGCCGGGCCCGTTGGGAAACCCAGAACAGCATAGCTCCCGTTGAAAAGTTGTTCATAATTATTAATATGTGACGGTTTTAAGACATAGTAGAACAAATATATGTTATCAGCGTCAATTCTGTTGCTTATCAGTTGTAATAATTATTACAACTACAACTTAATTTTGAAGTTATTTTTAAAATATTTAAGGAGTAAAACTTTGATATGGATGCTTTCAAGCAAGATAAGAACGAATAAAAATTAAAGAAAATTTTCAAAAAATGATCTTGTTATTTTTGTTTTGTAACTTTAGAAGAAAAAAAGTATAAGAGGGGTGAAGAGTGGCGCAATGAGCAATGTATGGGTTTAAAGGAAATTTAATCTAGTTTTTAAATATTACCATTTCTTTTGCATAAATTTGCCCATTAGTGTTTTATTCTCATTTTTCGTAAAATGAGATTAAATAGAGTCTTTAAAGTGGAGGCCCAAAAACAGGGGGGCTGTGTAATAAATTGAATGTTAAGAGTTATATAAGGCAAAAATTGTAAGTAGACTAATTTGAAAACAAGTTTTAAACATAGAAAAATTGCAAGGAACCTTAAACTCATGAATTTGACCTTACCATTCCATAAATGTGTTGAACCACACTTACCATTCCAGTTCTGTGTGTGAGCAACATGAATCTGATACCCATTTTGTTTAAAAAGTAATTGACTAAATTTCAGCCAAATTGTTTTAATTTGTATTAAAATTTTCCAAATTTGGAACAACATTTATCCGGCGGGGATGACAGTTTTTTTTTAATTCTTTCAGATTTTTTTATACGGTGGATGCTTTCTCATATTTTGCTTGTTTCACGAAAAAATTCAGTTTAAGTAAGAAATAACGTGTTCTATGAGATTTTGTTAGTTTTGGCGAACTTTTATAGTTTTTTTTAATGAACTGATTGTTGTTCGTTTTTTGTTTAATAACTTCTTTTGACGGTTATAAAGTTCTAGAAGTTTTTTAGTATTAATCGATTTTTTAATTCTTTTAGGCGTTGTAGGTGGACTTTGAAATTTAATTAGGTTAGACACGTAAGATTTAGTATTCGGAGAAGAAGTGGAAGTTGGACTGCCCCATAACTGCAGCTCATCTACATCATGAACTTTATGTGGTCTTTCATAAGTACGCGTAGGTGTTAAGACTTTAAATTCGGTAGTAGAACATGGTGAAAGAGAGTGGATATCGATTTCTTCTGAAAAAATTTGCGGACGCCTAATTAAAACGTATATGATACTACTCTACGATAAATCGGATTAGTATGTTATTTATTAATTACATATAAAATTAACTAATTACTAATTATTGACCAGTCAACATTTTCAGCAATTTATTCTTAAATTTATTAACTATTTACGTTACCTTTAAAATTTTTAAATTTGATAGAACCATTGAGTATATTAATTTATATACTCAATGATAGAATTCTTGAAGAAAATAAAAAAAGGTACATTTATATGTAAACACTAATTAGAAATAAGTTAGTTATTATACTTAATTAGTTGTAAATGCTAATTATGATTATGTTATTTTTCATTAACAGATTAACTAGTTCCTTTTTATAGTACTTCTAAATAAACTAACTTATCCTAGTAATTATCATTGAGTATATATTGTACAACATGTCAATATATACTCGATGTAATAAGTCTAATTGTATGTAATTACCGGAACTATTATCTTTCGGTATTGCGTTACTGACCAAACGACTTCTATCGGCAGTGGAAAAATCTTTTTAGTCAAAATGGTCCTCGCAAACGTATTGGTTGTGGATTTTCTTAGGTGTTAGATCAGCTAACCTAATGTTCGCTATTTCATAAATAAGTGGAGATTGCTTAATATTGATTAAATTAGGCGGTACATTATCTATGAATGTGCTGTGTGCACTTATACATATTTATTATTATTTATAAAAATAACTAACCCGAACGAATAATCCATTCTTTGCACAACTTTTCGTCATAAGGAAAACGGTACATACGTTTCCCTTTAGTAGTCACGCGACCAGAAAAGCAATTGACAAAAGCACATTTTGCAGGCATTTTAATTTGAATAGTATTAAAAATGCACACAAAATTGAACAAGTAAAATAATAATAATTATTATTTATAGTCGCTTAATATAATTTCTTCAAATACTTGAGAAGCGAATTTAATATATTTCTTCGCGAATTATGATATATTATACAAAATAAAGATAAGAGAATATATTATAGCTGTTACACAGATGGTCAGCGTTCAACGGCAGCGACACGCTGTGCGTAAAAAAAACGCCTCCGTGTAACTCTATTTCAAGTGGACGTTTATTAGATGTATTACATTGGACATACATAATAAATACATGTGTGTGTGTGTGTGATGTATGGATGCACGCGGGTGTGTGGTGTCCGCTGTCCATCAAAGGTCGTTGTCCACCAGCAGACATCGCGGGACAGCGGACACCAGATAGTCGCCTCGTAGTAGCCGCCAGCCGGTAGCTGTATGACATACACACACACTTACATAGTTCATGAGATATCAGTGAGTCAAAATTTAATAAACTGAATTATTGTTACAATATTTATTCTTTCCAAAATTGGCAACCCATTTTGCGTACAGCAACGCAAACGCCATCTATTGGCTGCTAACTTTAGCGGCGCAGTACTGTTTTACTGCAGACCGTTTCTCTATACAATATATACTCAATGGTACTAGGTAAAAATTAAAAATATTTTTGTATATGATCGAATGTCTCGGGGGGTCACAATAGGCAGCAAAACGTATGAAGTAAGCGAAAAGGCGAGCTGCAGTGTGACCAGAATAGGGAAATTACATTTCTCTGGTAGGTAGGTGCATATTTGTAATTTTTCTCACTGTTACAATTATGCGAAATTTACACATTTTTGTAAAATTTCCTCAGCTCAAACCGATAGGTGGGTACTTACATACGCATAAGGGCTACGCATGCATGTAAGAAATCTGTGTACGCGACTGGCTGCATAAGTCGACAGTGCGGTGGCACCAATGAAAGATAGTGCAGCTTGAGTGGTTGTGAGTTTCGTGTCGCCATTTCGGTTGATAAAATTGATAAACGAATCGTATACCTGGGTTAAGCCATAGCTGAACGTGTTAGACGGATTAGATCTGTAAGCAAAAAAAATGTCTACTGATAAGATGTTATACAGGTGTCCCAAAAAGAATGGTGAGGTTTCAAACGGCTGTAGGCGGTGAAGTATTGGACCTAAAGCGCTGTAGTAGGGCTTGAATGAAAGAGGCAACTGTCAAGTTTCGAATGACTGCCACTAGATGTCTCTCGTCACGTTCCCGTTTGTGTCACCAGCTTGACAACTACCTCTTTCATTCAAGCCCTATCAGAGCGCTGTAGATTTGATACTTCACAATCTACAGCCGTTTGAAACCCCGCCATTCTTTTTGGGACACCCTGTAGATTCGATTGATGTATTATATTATGATGGTCGCTTTTTATCGCGTCTATGCACTATTTAAGAAAGTCAACACGACCAAAAAATTGGCAATATTCAACCACGGCTTACCTTAACATCATCAACGAAAACGGAGTTAGCAACGATTTTCCTATTGAAACAAACGACATCCGGCCGAGAGCAATCTTTGTCGTTCCGCCGTGTCCGGATGGTAGACATTTTCATAGAGCCAGTTTTTGTTTTAAATTTGGTACTCTTGGAGAACAACTAAAACGCAGAGTGTTTTCAAGGTGGAGATAAGTCAACCTTGAACGATATTTGTTCTTTAAAAGATGGTCATTTTAGAGCCAAACATGGTAGCTAATTTTTAAGGCCAGTTTTTTACAATTCAATACTTATCCAAAACACGATTTGCCCAAAAATCTTCAGTAGATTCAGTTTTGTATATTTTCAATGAAATATCTTCTTGCAAGTCAATGATTTCCATTCGAAATGAAGATTTTGGAAGTCTGAACAACTTTGAAGGCTTAGCGTGGCAAGTGCCAAGTACGCCCTTAATGTTGGCTTCACATCAGCAGAGGCATATTTTTAGTCATTTTAGTCACACAAAAAAAAACAATTTCGAAACAAAAGTGTTTTATTATTTAATCATAATATAAGTTTGAATTAATGTAAACATATTATATAAATTAATTAGGTATGAGCTCGCTTCAGATATATCTAAAAGTGATTTTCTTTAGTACTTTTTCCGTCACAACAACATTCGGCGGGTTTGACGTACTTATCTGTTGTCCGGACTTACATTTTTCGTCGATACCATTAGCCGAGACGGCAGTGTCCATCACAGGATTTCTGAAACCTATTTGTCTGGACTTGCATTCTGTTTCGAGCCGATTGGGATGCACCGCAGTGTCCCCAACTACATTTGGTGGCACCTTTGCGGTTCTCATTTGACCGGAGTTGCATTTTTCGCGGACCACAGTCGGAAGGAGGTCGTAAGTCGTTCCATCGACCTGTTACAAAATATACACGTGATGTGAATACAGCGATGAAATTGAATTTCATATTAAATTTTACACTTACATACAGCTTGTATACTAGCTTATATACAGTGTACGCTTACTTACTTAAATCATAATAGTTTTAGGAGAAACTCTTATTAAGAACAAAATATTATGTAAATTTCTATGAGAAGTTTGTTACTTGTGTGTCGACCTTCTGTTGGTAAGGGCAATCCGGCTTTTCATCACTGTCAATAAGTGCTGTGTCTAGCCTTTTGCCGACTTCGGGTTTGGACTCCAAGTCGACGCAAAAATCCGGCGCGATGTGTGACTCTTGCTTTTGTCCATATGCAATAAGAGCCACATCGGGCACATGGCTGTCGATTTCGTTCAATCCGGTACTCTCGTCGGTGTCGCCAGAGTAGATCGCTTTGGGAGTGTCCAAGTCCGAACTTACTTCATCCGGGATCATCGGTATTGGGCGACACGTTGTCCCCAAAATGATCGAAGAAACTACCAACGACACAACAGCAGTCGAGTACAACATTGGTATAAGATATCTGGAATTGGTTAATAGAAAAAAAGGAGTAAATATATTTTGAAAAAAAAAATATATACTGTTTTGCACTGAAACGATTCGTACAGATATTTGAACAGTAATTGATATCAACAAGCCGTTTAAACGCATATATTATGTAACTATTGAGATTATTAACCAGCGTATAAGTATAATATAACATATATGCTAGAGTGCTATATATAGCTATATATTTAAAGTGTATCGATCCAAGGTACTCGGTCCGGCTCTTGCAGGTTAGGTTTGGTCCACTAGCACTTAGGGCAGTGTTCCTATAGTGTGTATTGTGTGTGCTGTTTTAGGTATTCAACGATTCCCTTCGAGTGTGGAACCGCATTCGATAACAGATGTGACAAGGATTTTTCCGAAAAATCATTTCGTTCACGGCGCGTTATAACGTGTAGACCACGTCGTCCAAGGTCTTTGGTCGTCGGCAGCGGCTTTCGACAAGGGAATGAGACAAGAAAATGAAAGAAAAAAAATTAGGTAAACAAATGCCGCCAACGGATATCCTTGGACGTGTGAAGGATCTTCGTGTGCGCCCAAGAAGAAGTGAATTACCTCCAAGCCCCCCCCCCAAATTGCGCCTATGAGAACTTCTAAAAAAAGACATTTTTAATCAAGCTGCAGATTTTTTATCTCGTTATCCGATAGAAAATAATATTATTACCACAGATTTAAATAAATATCAAATAAATATTGTTGAACCAGCAAATTTCAAAATACTTCAAGCTAGAGACATATCGTATGTGTACGGTTTATATATGTCCTTTATATTATGTATTATATAATATAAGAGTTTAGGAACTCATCATAGGAGCTCGCGTGTTTTTCAATAATCATTCAAAATCGAGTTCAAAACATAGCTCAGTTAGTAATATAGAAAAGCTTAATGCAATTTTTGTGTATTTTGCATATTTAGCATACTATTATAATAGTGCTAATTAATCATAAACACAAAATTCATTTACAATATTAAAAAATAATTAGATATTTTTATATATTATCGGAGCATAATATATGGGAATTCCCGATAAATATACTTATTAAAATATTATACTATTACTAAATACTTTTTTTCATAATTTAATATTTCTTTGGATGGTCACACTGAGTGATAAATTATGATAAGGACTTGTATATTTTTCACGGACCCAAAAGCCATACTTCAACCCGTTATAGCACTGAACACTTAATTCACTGTTTGATAGTAGATAACTAAAATCGCAATAGGAGGAGGAAACGCGGCAATCTGTTCAAAAAAAGCTCCCCTACCTACATGGGTGTCGGGATTCTCAAATACATAAATAATATATATTTCTACATTTTACATCTCAAACGTATTTTGCCTCACTATTGTTTGTCGTGTTTGTGCCATTATTTACCTTAAAAATGTTATCAAACTCCGAAGAGCAGAAAAAGAACGTTTTGCTGTACACGATGAAACTGGTACGATTAAGATCTTGTAAGATGATATATTAAATCCTTTTAACATAATATTACGATGCAGTTTTAACTTTGCTTCAACAAAGTCCGAGCCATAATTGTCAGTTATAATAGATGTATTTATTTTTTTGAAATCTACTATAAATTATTGTTCAACTTTTGCTAGATGTTCAATAACGTTACTTTGAAATCTGGTATGCAGAGCAGATATTGTGGTGTCGATCACTTCAAGAAATAGTGCCTTATATTGGTCTTTAGCCGTCTTAAAATAATGTCCCTAGTATTATAAAAGGATATCTTAAAATAACAATATTAGTTTTATTTGCGTACATGAAGAGCAATAATGCTCCTGCAAATAACGTAATGAATGAATGCTTCATGGTAACAATGAAAACAAAAGCAAGAAACCGATTGAACTTGGAACACGACATAAGATGTGCATTGGCTGAAACTCAACTGAATATTAAACAAGTTGTTAGAAATAATCAATATCGACCGTTTCATTAACTAACATTACCATTACTTATTGGTTGTAATAAAAACTCTTGTTTTATTCATTTGAAAAATGAAAATAAACTATTAATATAATCATAATACATATTTTGTTTTCGTTATTTTTTTTACTCAACTTTTTTTTTGGGAAGAGGGATATTTGTTAATATCTAACCTGATTTATGGGTAATAGTCTCAAAAAGGTTGGGAACCGCTGGTCTATAGGGAGATATAAAAAAAGATACCACTTTGTGATTCTTGGGATCAAAAACGTTATGACTTAAAGAGGACAAAGGTATAACAAAGGTTGTGGATCATTGTGTGGTTGCCGAAGATTGGGACTGCATTGCTCGCCAGCTTGTGGCAATTGCCATGGTCAATCTTGTTCAAATACAGAGCTAATTGAAGACAATGAATCAGAACGCAGATCCATGAACGGCAAAGAAATTGAATAATTGGATGACATTAACCCTGCGGATTTTCTTGAACAAAATATTGATGTTTTATTTTTATAGAGGATATGGTTGTGGCCACCTCTGTATCTGTTATGCGCATGCGGTCTTCTCACCATTTTTACGTGTTAGCGTGTGTGTGTAAAAGCGCCTCTTATGCATCAACTTAAGCGGCGGCAGCCAGCGTCTCTGACGAGCCTTTAGAGGTGGTGGCGCACTGCACAGTATTAAACGACTATAAAGTAAAACAAATATTTTTTAATTTCTGAAAAGTACAAGTTAGGCGGTGCCGCCACACCCCCAAAACTGCCACTGCTAAACTCCAATCAAGCACACGGAGCAACTTCCATCTACATCAATTTAAATAAGATAAGATACGATTACAATGTGAGATATGCAAAGAGACATTGTCGCAATCTACAAATCTTAACCCTACAATGCAAAGCGTTTAAATAAGGAGGCGACCAAACACGAGTTCTCGGCCGTCAAGTGGTTAAGTGTTGATCATAGTCACTTTAAATGTGTTTTACAAGTGTAGGTGAGATAGACCAAAAATATACCCCTTCTCCATCAAATATTTTATAATAAAAACAAATATGTCAGCGTAACGGACAGCCAATCAAAATCAAGTATATAAGTACACGGTAAAATACAAATAGTAATAGTAAATTATATAGTAAAATTAATATCCTATTACATTGCCATTTTGTTTCAGAAGTTTTCAACACACAAATAAAAATCAAGCTTTTAGTGATGTTTAAGTTAAATTATTTTAAAGTTTAATTGACTTTTATAATATAGTAGGTTAATAAATCAATAGATCGAATGTACATACTACATATACAACACAACTAACCATATAAAAATCATGAAAGGATATTATATGCAGTTACTAGGTATTACAGTAATTACTGCAAAATGAAAAATTATTTAAAAACTGAAAATAAATAGTATTAAAAAAAACCGACTGCAAAAGTTACTAATCAAAATCTTACGAAACAAGATAATATACAAGTGTGAACATAGAAACTTTTATACAACGTGAAATAAAATATAAAACTATTATAAAATCTTTTATTATTAATTCGAATTAAATCGTAAGTAAAAATAAAAAAGCAAAATAATAAAAAATTGTTAAAAAAACTTTTTTTCAAATTGGCCATTTTTTCCACAATTATACACGCAACAGTCTTACTAACTCCTAGAACATCTCCAGCACTATTAAGAAAACTTCCGGGAGCATAGAACCGTAGTGCTAATAACAATTTCTGTACTGACATTATAGAGTTATTTCGGGTAGGTTCGGTTAATGTTAAAAGACTAGCTGACTATCAGATTACCTAACAATTGTTATCGCCGCCGTGTTTCGCTGTGCGGACACCCTCCGGACCTCTCTCATACACCGAGGTCCTGCTCAAGTCGATATAGTGGTTTTACTTTCGTTACCACCTGTAAGTGAGACGGTGGACAAAAGATGCGACCATGGCCGTTAACCCATTAGCACCCGAATTAATTTTTTTTACATTTTTAAGAACTTCTATAAATACCTTATAATACCCTACTATAAATACACTCGTATTAAAATAAAAATGTTTTTTTCTGTATTTTTTACTAAGTGATCAGTTTTGTCAAACCGTAATGTATCTGATATACGAGAGTCTGACGAACAAAATGACTTTGATATGCGTCCTACTCCTGTGAAAGTATTTTTGTATTTTTATAAATAAACATTTACTACTTCTCTTCTAAATTCAAGAGGAGATATTTTTGGTCTCCCCGTTTTATTGTATAAAATCCAACTGTTTTGCATTGCTACATCAAACATCCATGTTACTAGAGGCCAATACTATTTTTTTCCACGAACTCCAATGCGGTAACATCCAAGGTTTTGATCCATTTGGTCGGTACCTCCGATGTATGTGTTGTACTTTGCAATTAAGTTTGGTCTTTGAACCAATATAGTTTTTTTTTTTTTTGAGAATATCTTTAACGTGATTTATTTCTTTAGAACCACATGAAGTAGATATCATTGTAACGCCGTACCTTGTATCAAAATCAAATTGGTTTCCCGCGAATGAATTGCTTGCAACTATGTCGCCCAAAATATTTGACCATACTTTCACCGTAGGCAAGATGTTGTTCGGGAATAAAATTCTCAATACATTTTTTTAGCGTTTCTATAACTGGGCGTATTTTCCATGCTTTGTCAATTTGATTAATATCAATATTATTAGCAAGATGCAAAAGTCGACAAATCTGCAAAAATCTATTTCGTCGCATTGATTCAGATACATCAAAATTTTTCATATCATCTTTTGAATCCCAATTGTGTCATTTCGAAGGCAAATTATTATATCCACTAACATATAATATCGCAATAAAACAACGAATTTCTTCTGCTGTTATATTTGGATCAGGGTAGTTTAAAAATATTGCATACTATATAGTTTCTACAACAAAATGTTTAATAATTTTGGTATCGATGAAGTTTTTAAAAATTTCTGTAGCGGACATACTTGAAAACTTCAGCTTTGAGATATCTCTATAAGGCCATGTAATGTTTTCTCTTAAGATCAGGCGACCAGGAAACATTTATTGCAAAACAGCGCGAGAACGACGGGCCGTATAAGCTGTGGCCATCCATGTGACTATTTCTTATTACCTCAACTCGGTCCAACTAGTAGTGGACTGTAGTACACCCATGAGTCTTTACCCGCATGCAGCTATATTGCCTGAAGATGAGTAGGCACACCATGTTATCAAATAGTTTTTATACGTATATATGTTCCAAAATATTAATCTCATCATCATCGTCATTTTGTATTTTAACAGGCCTTAAAGGTCTAACGCAGCCATCGTGATCTAATTAGGTCAGGTTATAGGAGGTTTCCGACATGTCGTGCTGCTTTTTCAAGTCCTTGAATAAGTAGTTTCTAATAATATGGGTGGTGTAGGTGTTGACAGGTGTAACAGGTTCTCTTCAATACTACCAAATCTTGAGTGTAATTCATTCTTTAATGTTTGGGCATTGAATGAATTTCTGTCGGTAAAAATAATGTTATTAATAAAATTTAAAATAAACTTATTTAAGGTTTTAATCAAAATTATTTCTTTAGATAAAGAAACATATTTATTTCAGTGGTCACTTCATAAAATATTTTTAAAATGCCACGGACACTTTCCAGTATAATTCATCTTTTTGGCTCAAACAGTTCAACTCCGAACTACCCAAAATATCAATAGTTGCAATAATTGGCTCCTTGATTGCAATAATTCGATTAATCATATCGTATGTGGAATTCCATCTCGTTGGACAGTCTTATTTTAATTTCAAAGTAGGCACCCATTTGTTTTTAAAAATCATATAGTTTTGCTAGTGCATGTGAACTTTAAAAAATAAAAAAAACCGTACTGTCCTTTTTACTTTTGTTAATATAGACTCTATACATTTTAAGATGGATTGGAAGGCCAATTTAATAGAATGTGCAAAACAAGGCAAATATCTCCAGTTTCATTTTCTTAATGCTGCTTTAATATTAGCAACATTATCACCTATTGTTATGCTAAGTTTATTTAATAAGTTTCATTCATCTACGGTGTTTCTTTAAAAAAATTGCCAAATTATCAGCTGTATGTTTTTCATCGAAGCCATTTTAGTGTATATAATTACTCGTGCTTGAACCTGATGTAACCAAAAAAATATTTTTTTTTTCTTTCCTTAGGTGAATAAATTAATTGTGCCTAATCTTAAAAATAACCACAAGTCCGTATACAAAATAAATTACATTTTAGTAGAAAAATCAGATACTCTTGGGGAAATTTAAGTATTAAATATTTAGTTTAATTTTAAAATTTAATTAAAAAAAATACATTAATATATATTTATTTACCTTGTGGCGGGTCGGGTACCTGGGATTTGTGGCAGGGGCTCTGGCGCTTGAGGGGTCGGCGGCGGCCTGTTGCGGTGTCGACACCGCACCATCGACGACGGCCTGTCAGTTTCTGTCTGAAAAACAATTGTAAGTAAATATTTTAATAGGTGTGGGCGTTAATCACTACATATAGTATGCACCACGTACGTACACAAAATCGCCTTTAGCCATAAGATCTACAAGTTGATCGATGTCTTTTAAATCGATATCTAAAAAATGGATTACTCCGAATCATACCTAACAGTAGTGTGATGCATTTTGCTACAAGTCTGTAAAAAAAAAGAGAACAATATAATTTAATACATTTAAAAGTTATGTAATCAACATTGAAAGGTAGTTACATACGAAAATGCCTTGTTTAAGTGGCGGACTGTGTCGACAAAAGCTTTGGAGAAGCACCACAGATAAAACATTTTTGACTCGAAGTCTCAGTCAAAGAGTTGCACACCTTTTTATTAAAACAATAATAATGGTTTGAAATTAAATAAATTAAAAAAAATATATTTGTTACCTAAAATACGAAATAACCTTGCCATTAATCATTGTAAACAATAATACGTGCTTTATTGTTACTTCTTTACTCTTAAATATAACTGAGGCGTCAAATTTTAAATTTTTTCTTCTATTTTACCAACTTTAGTTAAAGTTGTCTGAATTGTTTCTTTTTCAACATATGCTTAATCAGACGACAAAAACGTATAGATGAAGGCTTTTTATTATTCTAAATAATGTGTTTTCCTTTAGCTTCATTAAAACAACGTAACTCCGAAGGCACTAATGAAATAAAGAAAAAAGTTACCATCCGAATAGTTACTAGCATCAGGATCGTTGTACAACTGTTTGTACTGTGACAGTCCATTACTCCCATCACAACCCCACTTATAAATAATTTCACATTCTTGAGAACAGTTTTCATTAAAATTTATAGTAGGGATTTGAAATATTCTTTGAACAGTATGGTCAAGGAGATCTTGAAGTACAACTTTACAGTGTGTTTCAGACATAATAGAACGTTCTGGATAACATTCCTTTTTGGCCGTGAGTATTTCATTATATGCTGGATGTATAATATGTACTTACTGTCTCTTAGTTAAATCATTTTCAATAAAAAATGCCAATGCTTCTGCTGCAGTATAAGGGCACAGGTTTGAAGCATTGAAGTTTGAAATGGTTTTCAAAGCGTTAGATGCATTTTTTGCCGAACTTGTAGCCTCCTTCAATAGGTGTCCTACACTTATTTGTCTAGATACAAAGTAGCTATGCTGCGACCCGTGATGTATTTCAGCAGAAAACATACCTAAAGATCCTACAGCATTATTCGTTTATCGTCTTTTAATGCTGTATCCACAATCCTTAAAATTCTTAATTGGTCGACTAATTGATTTTTTTTAAATAGAATTTATTTTTATTAGTGTTTTTTGGGGTAAACAAAAAGACAGCAATTTGAATTTCTAAATGACTTATTCCAGTTTTTTTTTTATGTCGATGAAAAATTTTAAATTAAACTTTCAACAGATGTTATATATAAACTATTCCATTTTAGGCCACAGTATCGATTACTAATATCATTAAACATATCTTTTCTGGCAATTACAGATGTGACACATTGCATGGAACACTTATGTCGCATAAGTTCAAACAATTCCCGATTTTAAAAATGTTTTTGATGATTTTCGACCATAATATCATCTATCAAATAAAAATGATAAATACTTAAAATTATTTTTTTTTTAACAATACTAAAAAAACAATTTTTCAATAAAAAAAAGTCTTTAGTTAAATTGTGTAAATTGGTGTTTATTTTTATTGATTTAAAATTGTTTAACTTGTCTAGGAGTTATTAAAAATATCGTAAAAAAATTGCATTCTTAATCAAGACTTGGTATATTCGTTATTAATAATAATAATGAATAATAAATATGCATATCTTAATTTTAGTCTGTTGTGGTTGTGGAACATTAAATTGAGTTTAAAAAAATGAACACCAATTTAAATTATTTATTTATTTATTTATACTAATAATATAATTTATTTGTACTATATGTTGGTTAAGAACAGAACAACTCGTGTATTAAACTAAAAAATCATTTTTTTTGTGATAAGAAAATTTTTTTGCTTCTTATCAAATAAATACGCGTATTTTTAGTATCAATTTCTGTATTATTTACTTTAGTAGGACTATTGACGTAAATTTCATCCATGAAATTTTATTATCAGCCAATCATATATAATGTTTAATAAAATAACATTGGTCCAAGGTACAACACTCTCCCCTACATAGATCGTTTCTGATCTGACAGATAGCTAGACACACTACAATTAATCAGTTAGCTTGGAAAATATTTTCTTAAACTTTGGTATGAATTCTGATAGCTAGATATAGATACTATGAAATATAACATTACTTTACAATGCGTTGGCTCGAAACCCCCGCTGTGCACTGCATAATTTTGTACCTTTTGTTGGAATAATAATTAATATTCTATATATCAAGAAGTATTTCACAATATATAAATATGTTGTTTATCTGTATAATAAAAATACGTAGTTGTTAACCAGGAAATGTTATAGAAAAACAAAGTTGTTTTTGTAAGCACACGTGTATGTGTAGACGCGTGCAACCTTGTGGGTTAATATAAATAGCATTTCATCTAAGGGCTCGGGGCTCAGTATTTCTATTCAGTTTATACATATTACTAGTGTATTATTGTTTCACTGTGTTGTATATATTCTATGTATAATATATCTATTATTGTAATAACATTATTTGTGTTGAATACTTGATTATCATCACTACTGGCACTCTGATACTATATTTATGTATAGTATTACAACAGGTTATGCGCCCAGACACTCAGACATACAGTCAAAGGCACACCGGACATCGAGAGTCAAGTATTTGAAGAACACAATTTTTTTTAAAGATCACCAAGTAAGTGAATTATAGTAATTAAGCAGCACCTGACGAAGTGTATATTGGATATACATTTATCAAAGTCGTTCAAGGGTACTATACAAGTACGTAATCTATTGATATGGAAGAATCAATAAAGATTGCCAAGCTATGCAATATTGAAGGTTGGACACTTTGGAAATTTCAGATGAAGGTAATACTAACTTCATATGAGTTGGGTAGTTTAATTACAGGAGAGTATACAAAACCAGTGCTAACAAGCAAAGAAGCTGACGCCCAGAAAAGATATAAAGAGGATCTATTATATTGGCAACGTGCTGACTCTAAATGCCAAATGTGGGTGCCAAACTTGGGAATCCAAATGTGGGTACTAAAAAGATAGGACCCTGTTTTTATTGCAAAAAGGGCGGTCATTTCAAAAAGGACTGCAGGAAGTATAAAAAAGACCAAGACGATGCCAAGGGAAATTCGTCACAATCAAGTGAAACAGGACAAGCTTTTTACAGTGAACTGTTATTCACAGAACAAGAATCGGATAACTGGTATCTAGACTCTGGTGCTACTAATCATATGACGGGACATAAAAATTGGTATGTTCATTATAATCAATTTAAATCGCCAATTAAAGTGAAAATAGGCGATGGCACTATTTTATATGCGCAAGGTTCTGGTCAAATCAATATTATATGTTATGTTAGAAATAATCAGTATAATAATTTTATGACTAATGTTTATTATGTACCTGAACTAAAATATAATTTATTCAGTGTTGGTTCTACGTTGGACAAGGGCATGAGAATGATGTCAGATAATAAAAAATGTATATTTTTACTAAACAACAAGATCATTTGTGAAACGGTACGCAAAAATGGCTTGTATAATGTTAATATTAGAATACAGAACCAGCCAATTAACAAAACGGGTTTCGTCAACGATATGCAGCCAGAAGCAACGGCCGTAGTAGCGGGTTCATTAACACTGTGGCACGAACGTATGGCACATCAAAACATTGGTTACGTAAGAAGTTGTTTACTTAAACATAATATTAAGGTGGAGAGTGACAATAACTTCACATGCGAGGCATGTATTATGGGTAAACATAGTAGAAAATCATTTCAAAGTCGTATGGACAAATCACAAAAAGTGGGAGAATTAATACTTACTGATCTTTGTGGACCTTTCCAGACAGATTCTCTAGGCGGGTCAAAATATTATCTTGTTTTTAAAGATGATTTTTCACACTTTAGAACTGTATATTTATTAAAACATAAAAATGAAGTTAAAGACAAACTTGAATTGTTTATTAAATGTTTTAAAAATGAGACAGGTAATAAAATAATAGCAATACGTTCGGACAACGGCGGAGAGTTTGTTAATAAACAGGTTTTAGGAATATTAAACAAGTATGGAATCCGTCATCAGAAAACAATAACCTACACACCACAACAGAATTTTTCAGAACGCGAAAATCGTACGTTGGTGGAGGCTGGTCGATCAATTTTATATTCCAGAAATATGGATTTATCATTATGGGCAGAAAGTATATCATACGCTAATTATACTTTGAATCTCACAGGTAAAAGCTCAATTAATAATAAAAATCCATATGAGTTGTATTATAATAAATTGCCTGACATAAATCACTTAAGAGTTTTTGGAACTAAAGTGTATGTACATGTACCCAAGGAAAAACGTCAAAAGTTAGATGCCAAGTCTAGAAGCGGTATTTTCGTTGGATATTCTATTGACAAGCGCGGGTACAGGGTTTATTTTAATGATACGAAAACGGTAAATGATTGCCGGGACGTTATATTCACTAAGGAAATAATAAACACAAATGAAGTTAGCATAAGCGAAAGTGTTACACAGGTTGACGACGAGAAGGAACAAGTCGTGAATGAAAAACCAGTTCAAAACGAGGAAACAGTAACCATACCTATAGTCACGGACACTCATGGGTACAGTTTACGAGACCGCAGCCAATTACAAAAACCGGTAAGGTATCGGTGCATGCTAAGTATATCAGAACCAGTTAACTATTATGAAGCGATAAACAGTGAGTATGCAAATAAGTGGGAAGAAGCAATGAATGACGAGCTTAAGTCATTAATTGAAAATAAAACGTGGGAACTTGTCGACAGACCGATAAATAAAAGTGTTTTAAACAATATGTGGGTATTTAAAATTAAGTACAATGTAAATGGTCAAGTCGAGAGATTTAAGGCGCGTTTGGTGGTTAACGGGTCAAGACAAAAACCAGGCGTGGATTTTGGAGAAGTTTTTAGTCCAGTATGCCGATATGAAAGCATACGTACAATATTAGCAGTATCTGCGGCTAAGAAACTTGAACTCAAACAATTCGACGTGAAAACGGCATTTCTTCATGGAGAATTAGATGAAGAAATTTACATGGATCAACCATTGGGTGTTAATGACAACTCGGGTAGAGTATGTAGATTACGTAAGTCTTTGTACGGATTAAAACAATCACCAAGAAATTGGAATTTTAGATTTAGACATTTTCTAGAAAAATATAATCTTAATCCAACTGATTCAGATCCATGTGTGTATATAAATCATGATAATAATGAAATAGTTATTTTAGCTATATTCGTCGATGATGGTTTAATTGCTTCAAACAGTATTGCAAAATCACAAGAACTCATTTCAAGTTTACAACAAGAGTTTCAAATCACACAAGGAGATTTAGATAATTTCCTAGGTATGTCAATAGAGAAACAAAATGATGGTTCATTATTCATTCATCAGGCCAAGTATGCAAATAATATTATTAAAAGATTTAATATGAATAATGCTAAAGAAGTTTCTGTCCCCATATCTCGAACAGACACGTCATTCGATAACACAGATACGCAGGTATTACAGCCAGGTAATAACTTTTATAGACAAGCAGTAGGGTCACTGTTATTTCTGTCACAAGTAACAAGACCGGATTTAGCGTTTGCAGTTAATTATGCAAGTCGTTTTCTTGCAAAACCTACAAATGCACACTGGCAAATGGTCAAGCGTATAATGCGTTATGTTAAACATACTTTAGATTATGGTTTGTGTTATAAATCGGATGATAATTTATTGTTGAGTGTCTACAGCGATTCGGATTATGCCGGCGACATTCAAACACGAAGATCTACTTCGGGACATTTATTTGTTGCGGGACCTTGTACAATAGGGTGGAATTCACAACGTCAAGCATCAGTTACTCTGAGTTCAACTGAAGCTGAGTTCGTCGCTAGCTGCGAATCGATAAGAAGTTTAATTTGGTTTAAAAGATTGTTAACTGAATTAACTAATGAAAAGGGATTGTATAAACCTATTTTGTATATAGATAATTAAAGTACTATTCGTTTGATTAGGAATGCAGTTTTTCACAAGAGGTCAAAACATATTGATGTTCGTTATCATTTCATTCGGGAGAAGTTTGAAGAAGGTGTATTTGAACTACAGTACAAAGAAACAGAAAACCAACTAGCTGATATCTTCACGAAGCCATTAGCCAAGGACAGACTTGAAAAGTTACGGTCAATCATAGGCGTGAAGAGGATCACAGAAGATTAATATAGTGTTAAGAAAATATTAATTAAGGGGGTGTGTTGGAATAATAATTAATATTCTATATATCAAGAAGTATTTCACAATGTATAAATATGTTGTTTATCTGTATAATAAAAATACGTAGTTGTTAACCAGGAAATGTTATAGAAAAACAAAGTTGTTTTTGTAAGCACACGTGTATGTGTAGACGCGTGCAACCTTGTGGGTTAATATAAATAGCATTTGATCTAAGGGCTCGGGGCTCAGTATTTCTATTCAGTTTATACATATTACTAGTGTATTATTGTTTCACTGTGTTGTATATATTATGTATAATATATCTATTATTGTAATAACTCTATTTGTGTTAAATACTTGATTATCATCTACTACTACTACTCGCACTCTGATACTATATATATGTATAGTATTACAACACCTTTGGTATTACAAAATTCAGTCTTTGAATAAAATAAAATAAAAGTTACAATATTATTAAATAACTTTCAATAGGTTTTTCATAAAATATAAAACAAATTTTAATTAAAATGGCAAGTTATCAAAAAAATTATGATAGTCTTTTTCCATCGTAGTTTTGAGCTGCTGCAAATGTTCATACTTTTCTTTTTTAATTTTTCTTCTATCCATATGTAGTTGTGGTAATTCTTTATAGTTCATTACACTCTGTCTATTACCTCTTAACAGTGGAAGAGTAGACCAATCTTCAGACAATCTTAATTTATAGTCGATTTCTTTTTGTGGTTTATTATTTAGAGCTTTTATATTAGTCACGAAATGGTCACGTTTTTTACTTCCTGGCCGTATAGATTTACAACATTTAAGAACAGCAAATGATTTAAAAAATTAATTTGTCAAATACTCAACTGTATATGGTTGTTTAGTACATGCAGTTTTGCATATTGCAACATAATCAGCAGGCACATTTATTATTTTATTTTTTATTTTTATTTCTATGGTAGAATGCAAGATGTCAACATCCATCTGTGTGTGACCACGTGCTAGAAATGTTTGTGTAATAGTCACACCAGATAAAACAAACAAATTTAATAATGCGTTGGATAGTGTAGCATTGCGGTTTGGTATGTACATCCATCACTGAATAGTATAATTTCAACTTCACTTTCTTTAGCTTGTTCAATTACGAATTTCTGAAGGAAGTATATTATAATTGACCTAAATTCGTGAGATAATAGGCCTCCTTCCGACTCATTCCATAAAAAACAGTAACCCACTTTTCTTTTTATATCATAGACTGTAAAATGATGTACTATTAACCCTGCAGTAGGCGTGCCCTATTTCTTAACGTCAGTAAGCGAGTGGCGCACTATAGAACACCAGTCAGTATTTTCCACTTTAGGACTATAAATAAATAAGAAAAATAGGCTGTTTATAATTAATGTTAATCATATAACTATTAGAATACCCATGCTTAAAAAAAGAGAACAACTTGCATTTTAACAAACAAATATATTAAAAAATACAATAAAAATCCGAAAAACACACTTGAATTAAATTTATTTTTTGTATTTAAAATTTTAAAAAAAACAAAATTTACTCTTTTTAATTTCATTGATTGATAACAGTATAAAAAAAGACAAAATATTCAATCACTTTCTGTTTCTAAAATATTGAAACATTCAAGTGGATTTTTCGCGTTTTTTCCATGTCTTTTGGTACCAGGTAAATGAGTAATTATATTATGCCTACGAGTACGCGATGTGGGAGCTATAGGAAACTTTGACCATTTGGTACCATCTTTTTAAAAAAAAATTGATTACCTGCAGACTTAGAACTCTCTTCGTCACTTGATGAATCAATTTCTTGTTCTGTGTCTGAATTATGACTACTACGTGAAATAATATCAGAAGAACTATCATCAGAACCACTATATACAAAATCGGTGTAGCCGTGTACAGTACCCGGAATCTATAACCTACCCGCCTGACTAGGAGGCCTGGGAGTGGAGCCCCCAGCTAGAGCGAAGCTCTAGTTTAAGTAATGAAAACTGTTAATATACTAACCAACCTACGGATTGAAAAGAAATCCGTAGATTGGTTTAATAATGAAATGTTCCTCCACTCTTCTCTATCCATAGTAACCTACTTCAGTTTGTTATAGGATCCCTTACTTAAGTCTAACATGATCTGCTTCATATAAGACAGTCTAGGCTATGATAATATACATACGCCTGAAATAAGGTACTGCCAATTTCTGTAAGGGAAATATCAATAGTAATTATGTCCTTTATATGATCCTTATATGACTGTATCATTTGCCCAGCATTCAATATCTTCTATTTTCAGTTGACTTCTAGCTATTTTCGTTTGAACTTCTGCAAATACTTTGTCACCTTTTTGTCTCTTGATTTGTGTCATTTTATAAAACTTGAACGTTCCGCATGTAGCTTATATACCTATAATTTGAAACGTGTTAGGATACTTGGCAATTATTCGCTTAAAAGTCTCGAAATGAGCGTTCATCAATGCGTATAATACATAGTTATTGAACGCTAGTCAATATAGCAAGTGTCTTGAAAAACACGATAGAAAGCCATCTAACAGAGAAGTCAATGAGATAAGAGCACGTTATAAACGTACCATGCACTTGCAGACCGTATCAACTATTTGATATGTCCGCTCCAAGTTTTGGTAAAATACCAGCAAATTCGTTAAAATTAATTATATCCCGGCCATCTGACATCAAGATTTTTTAAATACATTTTTGTTTAGACTTATCATACACCTGCCGCTCCAGGATGGCGGACTATTAGCAAAAATATTAATAAATAACTTTTAATACGCTTAAATAATGACTAAAGACGAATATGATTCGTTATCAAATGTATGTCCACACACATGAGTCTTACCCGCATGCAGCTATATTGCCTGAAAATAATGCTGTAGCAAAAGGATTTCGTCACAATCCGAAGAAAAAAACTGATAATAATGTTGATAACGGTTATATTACAAAAATTGCACAACAATGTAACAACAATTAATACGTCGCGAATGACGACCGATCAAACTATTGGGTGATGTTTTATATCACCCGATAGTCTAATAAGGGTTATCGAGGAAACCTTCGGCCGTCCGTCCGACCGATCGGAAAGCAGCCCCGGCCGGCTACGGCTCGTGCCCAAAATAGTTCAGGGAAGCCCCTGTCTATTATGAGCGCAAACAGCCGACTGCAACAAATCGCTTTTGAAAAATACGGACAACTCTGCGTTGATTTTTGTGCTTAAATCCACAAAATTTCAAAGAAATTTCGAGGCAAATACTCTTAAACTCTTTAGAAAAAGTGTTTAATATACAGACAATTGAACAATAATGTATCTTTGCAATCTTTATAGCAATAATTGCAGGATTAAACTTTAAAATGGGGAACATTGAGTTCGAATTACTCAGCTTAGAAATTTAATTTATTTTCTTACAATTGACACTCCATGAAATTATTTTACGGTAGCTTGTTTTATAATTTATCTTATGTATGAATCTTCTTAGTCTATTAAAGTAAATCAAATTTATACATTTTAAATACAAAATAATAATTGACATTTTTCTTTTATTAACAATACAATAAACGAAGAGCTTAGTGAGTTTAAATTAGTTAATTTGAAATATATTTGCTAGAAATATCCAAAAATTAGACATATGAGGGTTAAAATTATAGTCAGTGTCTTATTTGGAGTCAGACACAGTGACTGGAAACGTAATTTTAGGTGGAAAAAACTTATATTGATCAGAATTTTGCCTAAAAAATTATAAAAAGGTGGTACTTAATGTTTTAGTGGTCATTGAGTTGAAAATTTTTATAATTTTAAAATTCACACCTTATTCAGGGAATTATAAGGGAGTGGAGATCAAGTACAAAATCCTGTATCAGATTTTGGCAGATTATGACAAGTTAAAATTCTTGTTAAAATTCACGGTAAAAAACTCGTATTTCACGTTAGGTTTAACTTTTTTTCATTTGTCTAAAATGTTGTACATTTTATTTACACTTAGTTTAAAAGATAAAAATCGTTTTTGAATATTGTCGAGTATTTAAAATAATTATGAATTTATATTTTCTTACCAATTTCCTTTTTTTCTTATAAATACAAAGAAAATGTTTTTTTATTAATTAGTTGATAATAAAATCAACCACTGAAATATTCCGTTTCTAAAACGTTTACTTTATTAAATACACCGAAGTAAGTTGTATTATTATAATATTGTATTTTAACTGTTACCAAAATTGTTAAGGTGGGTAAAGGACTCGTTATTTGATGAGCTTAGGGCCGCTCGGACCCATAAAAGTTCGGAGGGTTCCCCATGGGAACCCTAGTTTATGACTCGACTCGTCAAGACATTTTTCTAGGGTCGTATCATAGCGAGCTGGCTGACCGACGAAGCGAATTTAAAAATTATTAATTGCTTAAATGATTATTTTCTAATATATATATATAAACATAAACTAATATATACATTAATAAATAAATAATTGTATAAATATACATAACTATTTTATATCAACTAACTATATGTGACTTTTGGTTTTTCGAAATTTAACATCACCTGTGCTTGGGTACCGCCCAAAACGACTTTGTGGAAAAATTTTAATATCATATTGTCGATGTCAGTGCCAGTAGCGACGGGTCCGGCGGCAGAATTGGTTGTTGTTAATTCAGACAGCGTAGGTAGAACCACATTCGCGCCGTCTCCGTGATCGTACGGCGACCGAACGACGTCCCATTGCGGTCGGGTTTGAGCGGCGAATGAGCGTTCGGACTCTTCTGCCGGTGCGTCCGCTTTGGTCCTCAAGCCGCACGGGCAGAACAGTTCGCAACGGGACGATGATGACGACTGCGGCGCCGGCCGAAGAATCGGAGACGGTTGACACGCAAACGTTAGCGGCCTGTTGAAATCATAACGATAGCTGTCGTAACAAGCGTACGACCCGTTTTCGGCGGACTCTTCGCTCGATTCGGCCACCAACGACGATGGCCTCGGCGGCCGCGAGACGCCGGCAACGGTGGACGTCATCCTGAACGTCTTGGGCCGTTCGGTGAGCGACGCCTGCATACGCCTCTCGCGGTCCCGCAACACTCGTTCTCGAGTTTTCTTGTCGGCCGGCGGCTTGGCCCACGACACGTCGAAACGGACGTCGCTGCCCTCGACAGTGATGCCGTCCAGCGCGTCCATGGCCTCCTTGGCATCGTCGCGCCGGGCAAAGTGCACGAACGCAAAGTTCTTGAGCGTCTTGACACGTTCTACCCGGCCGTACCGGCCGAACACTTCGGCGAGGGCCCGTTCCGTCAACGGGAGTGGTGTCTGCCGGACGAACAGTATGCGCACCGATCGCATCGTTTCCTCGTCCAGTTCCGGTTCCGGGTCCGCCCAGTCCACAATCGTCTTGCAACCGAACACCGTGCATCGGCTCAGGCGGCTCTTGGCCTCGGCCGCCTGCGCCGGCGTCTCGTAGTCCAGGAAACAAAAGCCGCGATGCATGTCCGGGTCGTCTAGGCTCTTGTACGTGATGGCCCGGATCAGGCCAGGCGCCACCGTTGCCACCTCGGCGCAAATATCCGACTCGGATTTCAGTTTAGGCAAATTGCCTAAAAACAGCCGCGTGCACGAGCCCGGTTCCGAATCGATCACTTTCATGGTAGTTTTCAAACGATTTGGCAAAAATATACTCTATAATTTAGATGGAAAATCGACAGCGAACCAAACAACACCATAAGACGGCACGGTACAAAAATTATATTTTGTAATTATTTTGACTTCACTCCGGACACGTTGTTTACAACGAATTCGTTGACGATTTGTTGAGCAAATAGCTAAGCGGGAAATATTTCCCAATTTTCTACGTGGCCAGCAACCTAAACCGCGTTATGACGGAATTATTATATAAACAACCGGCCCCTTATGCTGTCGTTTCGGATCATATCCGAGTGATATAAACGAAAAATCGGCCCTGAAAGAGATCCCCACAAAATAACTACTACCGAAATTATGTTTATCTATTTTTTTTTTTCTAGACCAAATTTTACCAAAAATAATAACACAACGGCTCTCGGTCTGGACGCAACGTCAAGTGAATACCGGAAAAATATATATTTGCAATCCTTATACGGACAGTATGGGGTTTGTTCTTAACCACCATATCGGATAGGTTTCTTTAAAATGATAGTCTGAGCTTTAGACTACAAAAACCGTATAACTGTCTGACATTTTTTGTAATTTTTTTTTATTTTTTTATTATGGCTTCAGCTGCTAGGCTATAAGCCAGACATTGGTTAATTAATGACAATATACATAATTGAGCTTTTACAATACAATACGTTTACACATTATTATACATTTCGTTTTCATTATTGGTGTTGTTTATCGCCAAAATTGTGCATAATACGAATATGTTTATACGAGTCGTCGACTTTCGTTTAAAACGTCTAAACCGGATTTTGGTTTTTCGACCAAACTATACGGATTTTTATTCTTTAACATAACCGGTTT
The DNA here is from genome assembly GCF_023614345.1 of Adelges cooleyi. Classification (NCBI taxonomy): domain Eukaryota; kingdom Metazoa; phylum Arthropoda; class Insecta; order Hemiptera; family Adelgidae; genus Adelges; species Adelges cooleyi. The sequence continues at coordinate 3,548,592 of NW_026095978.1, forward strand.
TTAATTATAACACGTCCGTCGTGCGCCTGGAAGAGATCACTCGAACGATTCGGGGAATCTCGACTCGACCGGTTTGCGACTCCAGTTTGTAAGCGGATCACACATCACAACCTCAGGCTTTCTTAGAAAAGACCTAATGCTTCTTGTTATATTAACGATCAGATTGTTTTTTCTACAGTTTTCCCGAGTATGGTGTTCTCGAATATTTTTATAGTCCTTGTTTCTTGCCTTTTATGCTTCTTCAGATAGTGTCCCTGAATTTATTTTTTTTTTCCCTAAGTTTCATTTTTTTATGTATACTTACATTTAATGTCTTTTTTGGGAATCAAGATTAATAGTAATAATTTTTGACATAAGAATAATTATGGTTATGATTAAAAATATATTAAAATTGTAATTAAACAAGCAGTTTAATCTTAACAGAATTAAATCTTAGTAGTAGACTTACCAATCGAAAGAAATTCGAATCGAATTACATCAGCCCCGTGTATTGATATTGCATGCATGCTAGCACGCATATAATACCTAGGATACAATTGAACAAATAATCTACTAGTATACAACGCGTTTCGATCAAAGTCTATATTAACGTCAAAACCACTGGCGATTGTAAATAAATCTGTCCCACAACGTTTAATAATGTTGTTAAATGTAGACCCGTAATTTCTGGACTTTTTTCAGCGTATTTAAAAAATCGCTTAGCGGTGTTCTCAGCATTCGTGTTACCATTGCGTGAAGAAACGTGTAGTAGACATTCAAAAAACAGAATCTAAGCATGTAGCGTAGACAATCCAAATTTTAATGTATCCTCTTTAACGTCATATCATGTTCTCATCTAGTCAATATAATTCATCTGTTTAGGGGGTGATCCACAGATGAAACATACTTGGCTTGACGTATACGTCATTGAATTGCATACCTATTTCCGCATAATTTTGTTTTTACATTATAGTATTACTAAAAATTACCTTGCCATCGACCATGGTAAACATTAATTTATGAGAAACAAAAAAATCCTTATTCTTAATGGGTATACTTGTTAGAATCAACTGTTTTATTTGGTCCTCGATAACATTGACTTCTATCTTTTGAAGATATAAATAATCTTTTGGCCGTATGATTTAAAAGATCTTGCATTTCGACTTTATAACGAGTTTCTGTAATAATGCAATGGTCCGGGTAACATTTTTTTTGCCGCTATAATATTCTCATTTGAAGGATAAATATCGGAATTTCTTTTTTCGCAGATAACCGACTTATTGTTGTTTTGTTAAATTATTACCAACAAAAAAAGCTAAAGCTTCGTCAGCACAATAAGAAATGGGTTTTATATCATTAAACTTTTTATAAATATCTAAAACAATTTTCGCACGTTTGAGTGATGCTGTAGCCTCCTTAAATAGTTGGACTACACTTTATTTTCCAGATTTATTTAACTTATGTAGTGAAATAGATACTAATTCGTGGAATGTTAATCCAACATTACTCGCTAATGGTATTTTATTTTAAGCCGTTTAGTTCTTTCTGTACATTTGACGAATGGTAGAGAGCGTAAACCGGCTTTTAAAGCGGAATCTTTGGTTTTATTTGGAAACACTTAAAATGCCATGTCAAACCATTCGGAGTACATTTTGGTAAACTTATATTTTATATTACTGGAAGATTAAGACCAATTTTCGTTAATGCTATCAAAAAAATTTTAAATTTCACGGTTCACTAAATTGATAACGAATGTGGACCAATTTATACCGGAGAATCTTTGTTGGACAAACATAAATAGAACATTTTGTGCATTAACCGTGGATATAGACTGTAAAGAAAAAAGTTGTCTTCCACATTCAAATAGTTCCTGATCCATAAAGATGTACTTCGTTAACCAAAAATAATGTTTTATAAATACCAATTTTAAAGAGTCGAATCTCAATAGAGAAAATTAGGTGACCGATATTAGGGCCTAGAGGAAAATTGTAGCTTAAAAACTTACACATTTTTTACAATTTGAAACTTAAATGGTGACATATATATTTAATTATTTTGTAATGTTTTAGGACAGACATCAGATAGGCTCCAGACATCGATTCTGATTGTTCATAACTCAAGTTCATATAGTTTAATTATAAAATGTATTTGTACAAACTTACTTCCTTTATGACAATTCGTAGTGAAAAGTATCATATATACTTGACCAGTGTATACTTAACCAGGAGTGGTCAAGTATACACTATTTGTTCGAGGCCAGTTATGCAACACGCATGCCGTTTTAATAATTGAATCAGTTTTATCCAATGAAACAGATATAGGTTTTCTGAATACTCTTAATCGGGAGGCGATTATACCAAAAGCATTTTCTACGATTCAACGCGCACTTAACAATCTGTAATTAAAAGTTTTGAATTACAAAATGTTTTGTTTATGACAAACCGTCGTTTCTTGAATAGAGCTTCATAATATTTTTTGTCAAAGGAAACGCTTCAACGAAAACGGCCTTATTAGGTAGTCCCAAATTATTTTCTTGAAAGTCTCAGTAAAAATTTGAGTTTTTTAAAATATGCGAATCATTCATGCGTCCATTTTTACTGACATCTATGTATATAAAATGGTAATGCGCATCCACTATAGCAATACCACGCTATAACTATAAACGTTTTCAAATTTTAAGCCGTTTATATGTGTAAGAAGATTAAACATTACATTTGTTTTTCCTGAACCGCTAGGTCTGACAATAATACGTCGAATACTATCTGGTAACAAAGATCCATGTTTTTAATTTTCTGTGTATATGTGTGTATAGTTTTAATATTTAATTTACTATTCTGTTCTATAAAACGCATTTTTTTATGTATATATAGTAATTGTAAACTAAGAAAAAATACTTGGTATATATAGGAAATGCCAAGAGGGTGAAAGTGTCTAACCGGTAAAGGTCTCGTTAATACACTTATAAATAAACTTCCGTTTGAAGCACATTTACCAGGTTATAAATATTGTCGATCTGGAACAAAACTTGAAAAAAGACTGGCTAGAGGTAATAAACCTATAAATATTCACGATGATGCTTGTCGTGATTACGATTTAGCGTATTTAAAAAATAAAGACCTAACAAACCATTGTATGGCTGATAAAAAATTAGAATTTCGTGCGTGGGATAGGGTGAAAGCAATAGATAGTTCATTCGGGGAAAAAGCTGCAGCCTACACCGTTACAACAACAAATTTATTTTTTCTTTATACATATGTACGGTAACAATCATTTCATTAAATATGGTAGTGTCTTTGAGCGACAGCTTGGACACCAGTTTCGACAGTTTCTCCGGACAGCTGACCAAATGAATAACTTGATGGTTCCTCACGTTTTCCAAAGTCTTTCTTGTAAAATAATAATATTAAAAAAAAATAGTTTTACTTCAAATAATACTACAATTATTATTATACCATAGCAATAATTGTTAATCAACTTTGGCACCGTTTGGCCAAAAGCAGTTGTAGCCTATTTTCGCAACTCTGTGTTTAGCTCAATGTACGGAGCCGTCCATCGAGACTGTTTGAACTTCATGACTCTGCGCAATTTGGTGACTACCAGTCCGTGGTCAACAGCTTGCTTGGGGGCACGGTATTGAACAATGTATTTGTCTTTTGGATTAAATGTGGTCATTAACTTGTTATATTTAACACCCCTCAGTGGTGGACGTTAGTTTACTGGTAAAAACGGTAAATCATTGTGCAGATCATGCAAATGACTCGGGTAATCTATGTTAACCTCCACGAGGTAACCATGATCACTATCGTCTTCTGTGTCCATGATCTTGTCAAGCTCCATGTCAGACCACTTAAACTCTCCACACGGCATAGGTTCCATCATTGCTAAACCACAACAAATTACATTAGACATATTTAATTTACTTCTTTCTTTATAAATCATACCTGATCCATACAAATTTGTCGCATCCAAATACTGTAAATAAGTATTGGGTTTGCTTGGATCATTTCCATCAACCTCGGGGTGATTATCTCGAGCGTGTGCCTCTTTACTGTCAAAGCTAATCCCCCACGAATACCAAGTTGAAACATTAAGAGCATATCGTGGACTGTTAGAAGCTCAAGTTTCACACCGGTATACCTCAACATAGCGTCAAACGATACACCTATGTGAAAGTTGAATATAAATTTTTTTATTCTTAATTATTACAATGTTTTTACGTTACCTGGGCAAGAGTAATAGTATGCAGGTTCTAGCTTATAGTTTTTCAAACATTCTACCCGGAACTTTTCAAATACATCTACCAAAACCTAATTAATACACACATAAGTAAATAAATTTGAAATTTGTTTTTTGTTTTTTTACCATCACATCAACCGCCACCATAGTCTTCAACGGTTTTACATTAGAGAGTGTCCCATATTTTTTTAGCATGTTTATAATAAGCCTCTGATAATGTACTGTTTGTAACACTGCTGTGGAACTCACTGATATCAGGTAGTTTTGACTCGTCGAGCTTTTCAGTACAATCAAATATATTCGTACGGGAACACTGATTTTCTCGTAGCCAGGTCTGCGTGCTGTTTGAAAACTTTTTCTGTTTCAACAAAGTCATCCCGGGTGAGTGTCTGAGTCAATTTCGCTAGACTTGCTTGTTGGAAACGATACGAATCGATTAAACGAAGTTGTAATCAATCTCCAATTGTTTAACTGAACGAAATGTACTTTTCTTCAGACTGAGGTATAATAGTAATGTCATTGGTGTTGTAATCTAACTCTTGTTTGATAAAGTGTGAATCGTAATTTGAAAGGTTGTGAAACACGACCGGTAGAAATGTTGGATATCGTCTTTGCAAATTGCACCGGTTGCATAAAACGGCCCTAAAATTTCCCGTCCAGTGGTTGTGATCACGTACTTTAGCACATTTATCTCCAAATGCTACCAAGCAAGATTCACACCGGGAAGTTTTGTCAAACTTTTCTTGTTCAGCCACAATCAACTTGCACATATCAATATTTATTTTCATTATGTCCAGTACTTGTCGGCCCAAAGTCACTAAAGCATTGACGAGATGTTTTGCCACATCTAGACCACGGTACAACACTGGAGCTTTTGGTAAGACGACAAATATGTTGTCGGGCAGTATGTTTGGGTCTGGACGAACGTAAAAGAAGTAGCTTATGGGAATATGTTCGTTTTGAACACATAGGCTACTTCGGCTATTTGTAATCTGTTAACTGGTTTCAACAGACATTCCAGATCTGCATATATGATTAAAGGGACAGGTTCTTCACGTCGAATGTTGTTAAATTGTAATATTGATTTTTTGTGCCTGGTTCCGGAAGAACTGCCTTCGCTTCTTTGAATTTTTTATATTTTTTTAAGTGTTCATCCACACCCGCTGCACCCTATGGCTGAGACAACAGTGGCATGTCCCTGAACGATTTTATACATCTTTTACAGTAGTATTTTTGATCGTTGATTCCGTACAAGACAAGAAAAATTAGAAATGTAACAGTAGTGGCCGGTACTGTAGACTGTTGTTAGCATTAACAAATCAATATGTTCAGACATGATTGACCATTTCTTTGTGATTATCAATGGGTAAACATTGTTTTTATCGTCCAGGGCAAAAACATTTACAGAAATTGACGGGTTGATGCGTTCGAATTTATTGATTTGAGTTAATGGTGTTCGAAAGTCTATACCCGCAAAGTTAATTTTGAATTGTTGTTTTATAGTAATGTAACAAGAGTTCCACGCTTCTTTATGATTTCCAGTCATGTCGTGGCCGTGGACAATAGTGGTATTACTTTAAGTAATTAAAATAACAACACCAAACTTCAATTCTTATTAACGTTTATTCGAGTATATACACGTGACTGATAATAATGACGACTAATTCGACAATACTACTACTTTACGGCGGTCCGGTGACGGCCGTATTTATGTTGCCGGCGGCAGTCACCATTTCTGATAAGCTGCGCCGGGGTTTTGCTTAATGGGCAATTAGGGAAGTACGACCCGGCCGGGTATTGTCATCGCGGTCCAGATGATCCAGACCGCGGTGATGGCAATACCCGACCGTGTCAGTCAAATATTTACTTAAGATAGTCCATTTAAAACACATAGTATCGGAATTTTTTACATTAATCACTGCTTTTTTATTTTTAATTCATTTTGGTAACTCTATATAAGAACTACCTGATAGTGGAGCATATTTATGAAGACGAACCAACAAGCCATCAAGAACAAGCAGAGTCCAACCCGACGATTTGACGTAATGTGTTTCTCGTTCAAGTTCCAACTTTTAAATAATTTTTTCAAATAACTGAACGTAACATGTACCTTGAGAAATTTTTTGTTACGTGTTTTAAATGCAACGTTTTTCGTCTCCCCTGTAATCTGATGAAAATAAGTTGCATGTAAAACTACGTTGAATTTTACAAGTCCATTGTTCACAGTATTGTTCACAACATTTACAGTTGGCCTGTGATTGTCCAAGAATAAACAATGTTGGTTAAGTGCATTTTTAGTGTTAAATTCTTTACCACGAGCACAATTATAATCAGGTAAAAGAACTCATTTTTTTACTGTAACACAATAATTTTATATATAATATATTTTGTTGTATACCAATCATATATGTATATTCAATCATTATTTCAGATCATTCAATATTATACCAAATAATTATTTGTGTGTGTATGTGTTTAATTATTATCATATATATTTTTAAATAGAATCAAATATTTTTTTTCTAATATTAATCATTATACTAAAGTATTGATAATATTTAAATATAATTCTATTACAATTATTGTTTAATTATAAGTAATACTATTCAAAATCGAATTTGTAAGCTCGCCCTTAAAGGCCCCTATAAATTAATTAAAAATTTTCGGTTGTATTTTCATTGTATTCTGCCCATTCTTCATCTGACATTTTTACTATTGTTAAAAACACTTGTTCGTTTGTTTCGAGTTTCGCAGCATGTTATGCAATTCTATAATAACATATTTTTTCCCAATTACTAGTTTCGACATTTTCTTATAAATTGTTGGCTTGGATTGTTTTTGTAATTTTTCTTTCAAGTTTAACATCTATAAAAATGTAATTTGTAATATTTATTGTTTTTAATATAGGTTAACTGTGATTTAAAAATAATCTTATTTTAACAAACAACCGATATATATTGATACAGTCCTCTGCCGAGCGGAAGAAGTATCTCTAGAATAATTGTAAAGAACAAAACCAAAACACAACTCTAAGAAGTCACCAAATGCTTTATTGAATATAACACATCACAATTATGATACGCTGCGGAAAAAATGACAATGACGATCGGTCAGCTCATCGGGTGATGTTTTATACCATCCGATGGACTGATAAGGGTTATTAGGGAAACCCCCGGTCGTCTGTCTGACAGACCGACCAACCGGACGGAAAACAGCCACGGCACGCGCCAAAAATAGTTCAGGGAAACCCTGTCTATTTTTGAGCGCGGACAGCCGACCGCGACATACTCCCCTCCCAGTCCGGACGGTCCCTTTACGTGAGGTCGATGAGTCCGTCCACATCCCTCTCTTCTTTGCTTTGTGGCGGGTCGCTAGGCCGAACAAAGACCTGATGATGAGCACGGCTGCGGGTCGTCCGAGTCTGTCGCAACTGGGTGGTCTTCGTTGGCGACAGGCAGGCGAATGGCGCTAAAAGTACTACACCATGTATTCCAGTTGTTTTCTAATACTATTTCTGGGATTTGGTTATCTAAGTCGTCATCGATGTCGTCGTCGCTGTCTTCCTCACTGTCTTCGTATGTGTCTGTGTCGCTAAAACTAATTATACATTGTTGTATATTGTTATACTGTATATTGTTATATTTAAAATATGATTATTCAGATAACACTAATTAATGTGTACGCAGTGGGGACTGTTCACGGCGTATGCTAATATTGAAAATAATTACTTGTCATTGCTGTTATAGCGTTTCATAATAAACGTCTTTTATTAATCCTTAAGTTGAGTTGTATTCTTTAACAATTAAGTATACAACATACATGAAAAAAACAATTGTATTATCAACACCAGCTGTTGTTAAACTCGACCTAGTCAGCTACTATTTTGTCAAGCGTTAGTACTTATATATAAAGCGTTCTGGGAATAAATCTTCTTCGTCGTCGGTCCAGAAGTCTTCATTGATGTCCTTCAAGTGATTAAATAAGTAGTTCGGAGGGTTCCTCTCCAACTGTGCCATTTTAGCTAAAAAGTGACAATATTTTCTAACTTAGTCCTATGATAACTAAAACTAGTTGTACGAACACATATCATATAAATGTGTATCATAATAATAATTATTAATTAGTAAACGTAACAAGATGTGAAAAAAAAGTATGTAGATACTATAGTATTAATTGAGAATAGTATTTCATCTTTAGTTTATCTTATATATAAGAACTTACCTGTAATCGGGAAACGTCGTATAAAAAATGTTAAAAGAAAGAAAATTAATAAATATAACAAAAAACACAAAATAAAAATGTGTGAAAAGTTATTTAAACAAAAAAAAATATAATTAAGCAAAAAAAGTGTAAGTATAAGTAAAATAACTTTGATTGGATATTGAAAAAAGCTTTTTGATGTTTACAGAGATTGGTTGAGAGAATTCAGTGTTCATCCGGGCTGTCAAAATTAAAGTGCGAAGAATGTAGTGTTGTTTACCCTGTCCAAGACAAAAATTGCCTTGACGACCAAACGGCAAAATTATTATTAAAAATTAAACTGTTATTGTTAAATAAACCATAAATAACACAATTATTTTATATAATATATGTATAAATATATACAGGGTGATTCTTTTATCATGAGTTTTCGTTATCTCATAGGGCTTATAATAAGATAATAGTTTATAAGAAATTGTATTTTTTTTCATGTCGAATGTGTTATTATGTGAATGGGATTTCACATGATATAGGATTTCGACACTTGTGCACAAATCAATGCATAACTTTTTTTTCTACTGTTGCTTGAGCTAAAGTTTTGATGGTTTTACAGCTTGGATTCTGCTGAACACGTACACCAAACCCAAAGTTCATACTGTAATGGTCAGATCTCCTTGAGATACAATATTGACCATGGCACGTGTAAAACATTATTGCTTACTGTTGTTTTGGGTAGATTATAATTAAGATGTAATACTTAGTTAGCATTTAAGCATTTTATTATTGTACTCAATTCTATGTAAATGACGTTGTTAATACTTGTTTACCACAAGTATTAGGATATGCTAGCTTGCATTCTTGTACTATAAAACCCCAATGAAACAGCGAGTATGTATTCAATTGCTCTTACTTGTTTTACCCGTGCAAGTACTGTTTATAAAAGTGATATATTAAATTGAATCAAATCTATCTTGGCAGTTTATTTGTTTTACTAAAGTCTAAATCATTTAATTACTATATTTCGTATACTGTTAAGAAAGTGTTTGTATTGGACTCTACAGTTCATTACATATTTGGTGCCAGAAGAAGTTAACGGCTTTTTTGTTTTTTTGAACGTCAAAAAAAAAAATATTCGTTAAGAAAAGTCAAGGACTTTTCAGCAGCCGTGCCACACTGTAAGTATCCAGGATCGTCCAGGAGCTTACACTGCCCATCCAAAAAGACCATTTTGAGGTTCTTTTTTTTTCTACCTATCAAACTTCATTCAAGTTCCGGTACACAGCGTTGGCCAGCCGAGTCGTCCAGCAAAGCAGCCAATCCGCCCAGCCACACAGCCAAGCGGTCCGCCAACAACCAGAGTGTCAAGTCGTGTATAACCAGCCACAAAAATCATGTCGAACGCTTTATTATTGTAAGTCATTGGATTTATATAGCTTATGTCCGATAGTGATAGTTGGAAGGTAGTTGAATACGACCCAGACCAGTTGGTGATTAGGTTAAAAAAATATACTAGGAACCAAGACCAAAATGGCTAACGATGCTTTACTAACTTTAAGTTCAGCCATTTAAATGGTACCACATTTTTCTGGGGGGTAGGAATGAGAATTAACATGTTTTGAATCTAGATGTAAATTTATCATGGATAATATAGACCCGACTTATTGAGGTTATTAAAACTCAATTATCAGGTAGAGCTTTCGAAGTTATTAGGTACCGTGATGTTAAAAACACTTAATGATCTTCTTAAAATATTGCACGAAAATTTTGGCGCTACTCATTCCATCACATTCTTACAAGCGCAACTCAGTTCATCAAGGCAAGGATATAAAGAAAGCGCGCAAACTTATTTCTCTCGAGTCGAGGAAACATCAAAAATTAATACAAGCATCTACTATAGATAAAACAAGCATAGAAAGAAACGCGATAGCAGAAACAATAAAATCTCATGCGCCCTTAGTTTTTATAAATGCCATAAATTCAAATTTAAGAATTATTTTAAAAGCGCGTAATCCTACAACTCTGGAAGGGGCCATTTCCATTGCTGTAGAAGAAGAAAAAAGTGTTGAGCCGCGCAATTTTTACAATAACGGCGCAAATAAATATAAAAAGAACATTATTAAAATAGACTCGCTAAAAGATGATCTTATCATAAACGAAGGTGAAAAACGGCAACTACAGGGAATATCGGCAACGCGCGTAACCACAATCGGAACAGCAATTTTAGACATTCTGATTAATAACAGTACCTTAAAAATAAAGTTCAATGTAGTAGATAACGATTTTAAAATAAGTCAAGATGGCATTCTGGGTAATTCATTTTTAAGAGAAAACAAAGCCATTATTGATTTAAATCGCGACTTATTAATTATTCCTACGGGTACAGAAGAACTTAACTCGCCACATTTAATTATTCCACAGCGCTCTAACTGCCTAGTATGTATTAAAGTAGAAAAGCCAATTCAAGCTGATAACATTTACATTGAAAAAATAGAGTTAAGCGACGATGTAATTATCGCAAATAGCGTGAGTCCAATCAAAGGGCAACACACGGTAGCAAATATTATAAACATAGGCGAACAACCGGCTTTCGTAGAAAATATTGAGATGAATACGGCGGGCGTACGATAATAACAAGGTAAATGATAATGCTACACCAGACCAATATGATGACTCAAGTAATATTATGTCTATCAGGGAAAAATTAAGTGGGGCCAGTAGGTTAGAAGCGCTCGCCAAGCTTATTATAACAGATCATCTACTTGATGACGAACGGCAAAAATTACTCGATATCTGTTTTAAATACTCGGAAGTTTTCTTTCTTGAAGGCGATATATTACAAGCAACAGACGTAATTACTCATAGAATCCCCACTCCCAATCTCACGAAACCAATAACCGTAAAACAGTATCGTCTTCCACAGGCGTTTCAAGCCGAAATAGATAAACAAATAGTCGAAATGAAAAGAAACAATATTATTCGCGATTCAAACTCACCTTGGAATTTTCCAATCATCGCGATAAAAAAAAAGGTAGACCGGACGGGGGACCAAAAACATTATTATATCAAAAAATAAGAATAAGTTAAATTACGACAAAACAGCGCACGAACAATCGATAGAGATAGGAGATAAAGCTCTAACGAAAAATCATAAGAAAAAACATTCATTAGAGAACAATTGGCTAGGTTCTTTCCCAGTTTTAGAAGTACATAGTAATCATAATATCACAATCAAAATGGGTAGACGCGAGAAAAGAATTCATTTAAATAATGTAAAAAAATTTTACGACTAAAAGGTCGATCAACCTCTGAAAAAAAAAATATATATATACCTTTTATTATTCTTTTATCAAAAAAAAATGTTTGCATTAATACTACTTAATAATCAAACACCAAACTCGTCCGGGTTGGCATTTTTGGTGTTTATTTTTTATTATTTCTAATTCAAATTATCATTGCTAGGATTCATTTCTTTAAATAGATTTCGAATTTGTAATCCTAAATCGAAACGACATAGTCTTGATTAGTGGAGCGATTTCTAACTCATTAGACAAATTCAACCTACAAAGACTAACAGGAAATCCGATTATTTTTGAAGAAAATGGAGCTCAGGAACCATTCAACACGGAGGACCACTTGGAAAAGGCGATGAATCGGTTGGATAAATTTTTTTCTAATGATCAAATAAAACTACAGGCTGTTTTTACAGACCTGTACGACAGTCTCTTTTTAGCAGATAATAACTTAAATTCAGACTTTCTGAAATCATATATTAATTTTAATCTGGGTACCTCGATCATAACTACTTGGAACGGGTCAATAAAAAAAAAAAATATTAGACCATTTGGACATCCAAAACATAGTCCTAAACGTTAGAGCGTACGATGTCTTTAATGATGGGATGGTTTATTTGATCATTAACGAATTAAGAAGCAAAAGAGAATTATGCCGATTTTGCATAGGTAGACATAAAAAGGACGGTAGGGTCTTAAGTCTACTAGAAACACATAATATAATTCGTGAAAACACTCACCGTTTCACGCAGGCAAACGATCCGCAAACAAACGTGCTTATTTTAAAATGCATTTTCGACGATGTAATCCGAAGATGGTCGTACGACGGCTTTACAAAAATACTGGGAGAAAATTTATAATTTTTTTTACCGTAGATATAGTTTTAGTTTAAATAACAATAATAATTATTATTATTATTTTGGTTGTTCGATATATAGTTAAATAAATTAGTTATATAAATATAAATATAAATATTATTTAAAAAAAAAAAAGAATAACAGATGATTTTTTTCTAGGAATTTAGAATATAAAATTTAGTATATATTAAAATGTTCTCAAACGAATTCCAATCTTTACTACTTACTTAAAATTTTCTAAACAATACAAGAAACGATAATTTTAGTGATGTAGGTTCAGCAAATCTCATAAAACTAAGACAATTAGTGTCATTTATGTTTTTTTTTTTAACATAATCAAAAGTATTCAAAAGCTCTCAATAGTTTCTAAAATAAAAATAAAATTAAAAATTATAACGATATATGTGTTTATAGTTAATAATTTGGTATCTGTTTTATATATTATAATTTATATTACTTCAATATTATTTTCCTGAATATCCATCTGAAATGTATATGCACACGCTCCAATTGATTTCAAAATAGCAGACTCAATGTCTTACTAATTTCTTTTGTCTCCTTAAAGCCACGCAAGCTGTGTTATGTAGCTGTTTTATTAGCAATGTTCGAAGGTGGCTTTAAGGAGTCCAAAGATATTAGTATGCCTATCATATACATTGACTTTGGAAATAATGGAAAAAGTGAAATCGGAAAACTACTGGATTTGGAAAAATACGATCCACTTATGACAAAGATTCCACCTCAGGTATTTAACTTTTTATAATACAGAATTTTTAACCACTCAAAATGTATTTAAAGTTTTATTGTACCATATAATTATAGGCAATAAGAGTGACAATGAACTTGTTGCCACCCAGTATCATGACCTCTGAAATAGCAAATGAAATTTATGAAATGGTAGGTAGTGAAAAAGTATTGGTGAATCTAATTAATGCACCGGCAAACGAAGTTCCATGCATACAAAACTTAACCTGAAGATGATAGCCACCCCCCCCCCCTATTTGTCGACGTTACGATTTTATTTACCAATAATTATCGTTGTCGTCATATGAACTAGTTGGTTTTTTGTCATTATATTATATATATATATATTATCCCTGTGGACAGGGGGGAAAGAATTCTATCAAGTGATATCAAGGTTGGATATCAAGTGGTCTGGTTAACTCTATTTTAACTAAGTGAAAATTTAAAAACAGATTAGGTAATACCATTTTTATTTATCATTAAAAAAAAATATAATTGTTTTAGGAATATCTTATACGTAATTTTCGATCATGAATTGTAAACCGAAACAAACGTTCCTGGAAAAGGCCAACAGAATCAACGCGATGCGTTGGCCTGCCAAACGACGCGAATACCGTCTAAAGGAAGCACTTTATTTCTGGTTCGCTATGCCGGGTGTTTCGGGCGACTTTGAGGTGGTTCGGCAGCTGACCGACGCGGAAAAGTACCCTAGCGGCATGAGCGAATCGGAGCGGAACAAAGCCAACGAAAAGAGGGACGACCCTTATACGGAGGCCAAGAAAAAACTGTGGAAGGAGGCGTGAAACGTTGACCTGAAACGTCGATTTCAACGATTCGTGCGTTTACTCACCGGAAAACCCGGACGACGCGTGGCGCGAGGCCATTCCGTATTTGAAATTTCACCTGGTCGACTGTACCAAACACAGCGTCGTCCGCAATAGACTGCTGTTCAACGGGTTTACGCTGTTCACGAGGAAAGTATGCGAACAGAAGATGTTCAACCACAGCGTCGTACCGAATGAATTGGGAAATGTCTATGTTATATTTGACGGCACGACGCCCGCCCACAGTACGTCGTATATCCTGTCCACAGCGGCATCAATGGCTACGGAGTACCTGCACGACTCCCGGTACCGAAATTTCAATCGCCTGATGGACATGGTCATGAATTTCAAAGTGCCTGGTTACTTCCGCGAACGTTGAAAACCACACCCTTATGAATTATCTACTATATAATAATAACACTACACTGTTAAACCTTACACTACATGCCATATGATGAATACATTTTATACCTATATATACGCAAATTGTATGGTTACAAAATACTTCTGGTTTTAATTATTTTTCTTTATGGTATAATAAAGGAAATTATCGTAAATAACTGTATAAACTTTGTAAATTGTCTAGTACTTAAGTAGATTATAAGGTAATTTGTACTTTAATTTAAAGGGGGGGGGGGTGGAGCCAATGTGAATATTGTTATTGGCCCCCCCCCATCCGAGGGTGGATGAGTTAGTTTAAGTTTAAATTGTTGTTAAAAAATATATAAATATAACTAATATAACATTTTTTATACTGTAAGGTTCATTTGGAATTTCCAATTCCACTAAAACTTATATAATAAAATTGTCAAATCGGATTAGGTAATACCATTTTTATTTATCATTAAAAAAAATATATAATTGTTTTAGGAATATCTTATACGTACATAGTTTGGGTTGGCCGGTAATGCGATTATAACTAATAACTAAAAGTCTTCTGTTACAGTTAAAAAAGGAAGTATACCAGTATGAAGAAATTTTAGGTGTTGGGGTTTTGCGCTTTTTTTATCAATGAGGGTACAAAGTTGTTGGCTCCTCAACAATTTAATGCCAGAACCGCCACTGGTACAGAGACAAATTACAAGTTACGAAAAGAAAAGATTGTGTAGGATCACTATTCAGATACAAATTAAAAGTCTCGAACAGAAAATTTTATTCTTTATTAAGTTCCCCACGTATGTGTCTTGTGGTAAACGGGTGAAAGGATTTTCAAAATTATTTTTGAATTCTAAATGGAGTTTAATCTCCGTCTAAAAGGTTTACCCAAGGTATGTCCAACACAAAAACACACTAAAACCTACATAAATTCTACATTTTTGCACTAAATCCGCTCAAACCTATACCAAACTCAAGAGAATTTTGTCAGCAAACAGAATATATGGTAAAATTGCCCATTTGTGTTATTTTAATTGTCAAAATTTTGAAAAAACCAAAATTTCGACCTAGCTCAAAATTTTCAAAAAACTGAATTTTTTCCCAAAAATACCACACCAATATGGCTGTACACCCAGGATACACATATTTTCATATGTAATTCAACCAAAATAAAATAGTCTCCGTAAGAAATTTAAGCAGAATAATATAATTTCCAATCACAGCAAACACATTCTTAGTTTCTCAAAGCTAAAAAAGTTTAAAATGTATTGAGATATTATGTTTATTCAAGTACACTAATAACATATTAATTTCAAATGGTTATTTTGGGTGGAATTAATAAATTTAGATCGGGTGAATAATATTTGTATTGTTTATTTTATAAACATGATTGGTTTATATGTATTTTGATGATTTTATTCTAATGCCTTCTTCTTATTTTGAAGATCTCTAATAGTATTCTCTCTTACTAATATGTCACGTTTTTCATTATTTATTTCATTTCTTATTTTTTCTTTTTCTTCCTCGAGGTCGTTAACTAATGTACTTCGAATTTGTTCTCTATTGCCAATTTCCGTTTTCAGTAATGGCAGTTGCTCTGCTATCTCACTATTCTTTTGTGTCATTGCCTTTTATAACACAGTAATTATGTAATATTTATAATACTTTACTATACTGTATTATAATACTTTAAGTTTTTTCTGAGCCATTTCCATTTCATTATATATTACAGTATAAAAGGTGTCTGTTGTTTCATCAATTGTGCTCTCGGCCGCGCATAAATTATCTTTGTAAAACCTTTCCTTCATGTAAATATTTATCACTTGATGGACTAATAACCATTCCAATTTCGCATTTTTGTACTTTAACATTTTAACTAGGATTGCTTTTTCCAAGTCAGCAAACATGTCATCTAATATCTTACAGTATTTTGCAGTAATGGTGTTCAATATTAACTGTTTTTGACATACTAATACCGAGAAATATCTAAAATTATTTAAAACGTTAAAGATTATACATATTTTGTAAATATTTGACAAGTGATCCGCATGTAAAATACATTAAAGTATATTAAAAAAAAATTCTACACAAATTTAATTATAAAAAATGGTTGACTACATTTGTTTTTAATTAGGTATTGTTTTTGATGCGTCCCTAATATTATATTTTAAAGTTATTAGCGACCCCACCAACATTCATTACGCCAGTCACGCTTTATTAAGGTGTGACCGAAAATCAGGCGACTAACGGAGGGTTAAAAACATTTCATTTAGAATACAAAAAAAATAAATCTAGTATAAAATGTATAACTTCAATTTTTTTCTGGCGTTTTGGACTCGGTAGAGTTCATCTTCATAGTCACCGCTCCACTGCCGCCACTACTCTATGGACTATGAGTTATGACAGATGAGTGATGACTATCTAACCTAATTTATGTGTCCTTGTATGGTTTTTTTCTCGGCCAAGTGGTTTCGTGATGTGTCATGTGATTATCTTTTTTGTTTTTCCTAGTTTGTTTGTTGTTACTTTTTTTGGCATTTTTTGTATTTTGCTCTTCCTATCTGTATCTGCAATTTTTCATTTATTTCGAAATCATCTGCTTCTACTGTTAAAAATTGATCGGTTGGTAATATTTAATTCTATATTTTTCCCTAACGAATAATGGGTTTCCACGAATTGCTAATTTTCCACTAATTTTCTTCATTGACACCACTTGGTCGAAAAACGCCGTGCTAGGCACATACTTAAATAACGGTAGAGACTAGAAAACAAGCGAAGGAGCCAGTACAGTCGCGGCAGTGGAGCAGTGACTATTGCTCTGATTTCTGTTGATGAACTCTGCAGCCAACGAGTCCGGAACGTCAAAGGCATAGATATCTAAGTTAATAATATTTTAATCTATGAAACTTAAACACATTAAAATATTAAATGTATCCAGCGTCACTATACGTTAAAACTATTAGGTAAACTTAAAATATATGTATTTTAAATAATCAAGTATTCTTTAAAGACGCAAGCTCAGAACTTTGTATCCACTTACAATGGAAAAATTTCACGAGGATATTTCTGCGTCAAAGCATCCATATACTTGGTACCAGGTCGTTGTTCGGATATCTCATTCCAAAGCGCATTAGAAACTAAATCATAACAACATTTTTGAGGAAGTTGAGTAATATGAGAAATCGTTTTAGACTTCTTTGCGCATTCTATAGTCTCCGAACGATTTTCGATCTACATTAAAGCAAATCCACATCATTCAAATAAAAATGTATGTTATATGTATAGGTAAAAGTAAAGCAATTAACAAGTGATGATCCTTTTAGAATAAATGAATGATTACATTTATTAGCTAGCACATTATAATAATTTATTGTTACTTCGTTCATCACGGTTTTTATTTGCTGTTTCAACGATGAAAGTAGATTGATTCTGCTAAATTTGTGTACATCAATTACTCCCGTGTTTCGTAAATCAGTCTGTAAAATTACAATAATATAACTATAGAGTGACGTACAAATATAAAAATGGATATGGTTATGAAAGTGCTGTAGCCCATATAGGTAGAACATACATAATAATCAAAATCGATTGATAGGTATTTTTGATTTCATAAAAAACATGTTTATACTCTGTAAATAATATAATACCTATAAGTATTGTATATTTACTTATAGTTATAGTGATTTCATAAAATACCATAAATAAATTAGCTGTCAACAAATCGGTTCGATACACATTTTCATTTTTAAATAAATGTGCCTGTGGTTTAGAGGAAAACGGCGATTGTTCCTTACGGCTTACTTATATACTGAGTCCATGTTTTTAAATGAAGTGTTAAATAAATATTCTACGCTTGAATAAAATATAAGTTTTTGGTAAATACCTCCTCCCTTTTCTTTAGTCACTGAATAATTAAATATTCAAGAAAATGACGACCATATTACAGCGCTTTCGGGTTTAGTCAAAAATCTCAATAAAACATTCATAAAGCGAAAACTGCATTCGACGTGACCCACAAGTTTTAGCAAGAATTGCTATAAAATAATGAACTACTCCCCTTAACAGCCTATACAGACTAAATACATATTTATATTAAAATTAAGAGAAGCCTATTGGTCGTCCCCTTAAACAAAGCAAAATATTGAGTGAATATAAACGATACCAACCAGTTAACCCATTAAAAAAAAATCCCATGACATTTCAACCCCTTTTTTAACTTGTTTAAAAGTTAAAACACACCCGGTTTACTTATGTGTATAGTTAATTGTTTGAAAAAGGCGTTGCTCACCCAAACTCTTACCTGTGTGACCCCCTGTACAAAATGTATGGAAAGATCGCGAAATTACTACATTGAAAAATACCTTATATATAGGCATAGTAATAATATATGGGTTGTCTGGAACTGGGTATTTTATTCAAAATATGATTTTCGCTTATATCAGTTCTATTTTAAGTTACACATGCCCCCGTCGGCGACGAGTATAGTTTGCAACACCGTTTTTTTTTAGAAAGCACTAAGCTGTTACAACACCAATAAACTGTATGTGCGGGTTAGCTCGCTGCATTTATTTTCCAAACAGGGTCGTTGAATAGGGTGTTGTGATCAAAGGAAATTGTTGATATCGTTTTCAAAATACCTTACAAAAATAGCGTATTGGTGTAAAAAACAAAATATTTCCTCCTCCTCAAGTCAAAAAAACTATATTCAGTAAAACTATTTAGATTTTCCATCATGACTCCATTAATTTCAATGCTACAGAAATTAACAAAATAAAGTATATTATAATACATTAATTTATACATACATATATAAAATATAATGAATAATAATAATAACCTTTTTTTTTTTGTACGACCAATTGATCAATTAGTGGTCGGGATAGAAAAATTTAAGAAAAATCTATTTTCTTGTATCATTTTCACTTAAAAGTACTTTTACTATAGTGGTTTTGTAATCAATATTTTTTTCAAATTTAATATTGATGTAAAATAAACAGTCTAATTTTGCAAAACAACGTCATTTTTTACTTAAAAAATTAAGTCATGTTAAAAAAAAATGAAAAAACACTTATATATTGCAGAATTTAATTCCCTAATCCCTGTGATAACAATATTTTTTCATTTCTGTTAGTGATGGGAAAATCCGGATTTTGCGAAGTTCAAAAAACCGGAGTTTTAAACTTCGAAATCCGGAGTTGTATTATTCGAACTTCGGAATCCGGATTTCGAAGTTTTCGTTACAAATCCGGATTTCGAAGTTCTCGTTATAAATCCGGATTTCGAAGTTTTTATTACAAATCCGAATTTCGGAGTTTTCATTATGAATTCGTAGACTGGATTTCAATTTTTGTTCAATATTTGTTAATTATTTAGTATTATGTACAACGCGTTTATGTAGTGTACAATAAAATATTTAATTATTGAATTGGTAAATTAGGTATCTGTTTTTATAGTTATAAGAACATTATGTATAAACACGATTTACAAGTCTCAATGACACTTTTATAATAGATTAGAGCAATAAGTTGTAATAATATGAAAAATACACAACACGATATATATATATATACATAAATTAGGAAAAATAATAAGTCAATCTGGAATTGTATATGTCTTAAATCTAAATAAATAATAATAATACTAATAATTCTTTTTGATATAAATAGTTAAACCAGTAGAGCCAATTACATTATATAAAACTGTAGTTAATTTTCAGTTGTTTTTAAAGTAATTGACATTTTAAATAAAATGCTATAGTTGATTGGTAAATCTAAATTTAAATTACTAAATTCATTTTAGAAGATTTGAAAAAAAAAATTTAATTTTAGTTAAATGGCCGCCATATTTGCCCCCTCGGCATTTGCGACCTGGATGTCTAGGTCCCAATATTTTGACGGAACATTGTATTGTCATCCAAAATGAGTGTCTAGGTTAAATTTCAGCCTATATGATATCGGGAAGTGGGTTAAATTAATTTTAGAAGATTTGAAAAAAACATGAAATTTTAGTGAAATGACCCCCACATATGTCCCTGTGTAGGGCGACCTGGATGCCCGAGTCCCAATATGATAACATTATATTATAGTGTCATCCGAGATGAGTGTCTGTGCCATGTTTCAGCCTTCTACGACATCGGGAAGTGGGTTAAATTAATTTTGCAAGATTTGAAAAATATCCGTACAAACGTACGGACGTACGTACGTGTTAGCGAGTTAAAGAAAAGCATGTAAAAACTACTCAAATATAGCTTACAATTTTTAAATAGGTAATTGTTTTCAATATATCACAAATAGCGAACTGTAATACAGCATACTTACTTTGTATTTAAGCTAGATTACATATATGAAACTTTAAGTTCATTAGAAACATATAACTTAGGGTAATTTAGTTGAAGGGGTCCGATAATAGCATTTCATAGAGGATTAAAAGTCAACTAATTTAAACAATTTGGTCATCTTGTACTGCTGAATTAGTAATTAAAAAAAGGCTTTATAAATTTTAAAATCGGTAATTTGGCTTTTTATTTAAACCCAGGTTACGGTTTCTTAAGTTCAAATTTTGAAATCCGGATTTTTTTCATTGAACTTCGAAAACCGAAAACCGGATTTTAAGAAAATCCGGATTTATTTCCCATCACTAACTTCTGTAGTATGAAACTTTTTGAGTCATGATGGAAAATCTAAATCATTTTACTGAATATTGGTTTTTGACTTGAGGGAGGTGGGGGGAGGGGGTGGAGGATATATTTAATTTTGTGACATATAAAAACGATTTCAAATATTGCATATTTCTATTAATTTACAGGAAAGAGAATTAAAAATGAAGATTTACAAAAAACGATCGATGGTACTCTACCTATTTGTATGTTTTGCAAGATTGCATTTTTAGTACGAGGGTAGACTCATTTTAATTGCCTTGAGTTAATTTTTAACCACCGCAGTGGACTAAGCGATATGTATCTGATGTGATTTGCAATACCTTAAATGTTTTTGTGCGGCTAACAACTTACCGATAAAAAGTTAAGCAACTGGTCGATCAACGGATTCGTACATTCGTCAGAATTCTCATTGATTAGCATTAGACGTTCGATGGTATCGTACATTTTCTTGTAGAACTCAAAAGAACCGTCTCTCGAATCTAAAGGCTTCCGTTTTTTCAATACGTCCACCCACTTTGTTTCCACGCATGTTTGTTGAACCACTTGACATACATCCATCTTCCCGACAGTATCGACGGGCAGCAACTCGGACTCGGGTTCTGGCGTCGCTATCGGCTGGCCTTCAGCGTCCAGCCACTGTGCCTGGCTGCCGCCGACCGTGATCGCCACATAGCCAAATACACCAGAACCATCGGGCAGACATCTAATGGCCGTGTAAGTGCGTCCATCGCCGCACACGGAGCGGCCAAAAGTGTCCAAGACCAATTCGCGATTGCACGGTTTAATATCATTTACAGCCGTGGCCTTACATGTCGGCATCTGCATGCGCGGTCCAGCATATAAAACAAATTACATTGGTATCCTATTTATTCACACAATTCGTCCACCAGAACTCGCATCACTAATGACTGTCTTTGCATTATTCTATTCCTTAGGTACTAATAAAATTCTTAATATAAAATTGTAACTAAAATCTACGTTTTCCAATAGCAGAGTACACTTCTAGGTAAATTTGTCTGGCTTTTTGGTCTAAAAATAATCAAAAAAAGCTTTTATTCATGAAATAAATTATTTAAATTTTAAAATAATACCTTGAAGCTTATACAAATTAACCGGTAAATGAATTGACATAGACAAGATTTACTAAAACCTAGTTTTTCTTAAATATTGCCTATACAAATCTCCTGAAAAACAGACCGCAAGCAAAAAAGAGGAAATCTATTTTCTGCGCTACGCGAAAAAACATTAAATTGTGGATATACTTTTAGCATTAATATGTCCCGGAAACACTATGCTGGCTATTTTATTTTATTTTTTTATGTGATTAAATTTGAAAAGAAAAGCATTATAAATTAATAGGCAGTTGAACACTATTAAAAAGGCATGTTATATTAGTTGCTGTTGTCATAAATATTAGGCTTCGGTTGACCGTTGCATATATAATAACTATAAATTAATCTTAAAATTGTTTATATATTTTTATATTAATACTACGTAAAAAGATATTTTCAATTAAAAATAGGGTAAAGACATTGGGAAAAGGAAGAGGAAGAGGTTAGTAACCCACACACGGCTCACAAAAAAAAATGTGAACATACAATGTTTTTAAAAAAATATATAGAACATCAGTCATCAACAAATTAAAAAAAATTGTATAAATAATAGGATATTACGTGAAATAATGAAGGGCCATGACCGGCCTGAGCACATTTTCCCAGTATAGTCTGCCGACAGTGGCTGGCTTTGTTAGTTTATAGTAAGCGATTGGGTGCATAATTATTTTTCAGCTAACTACATTGATTACTATGTATTCTGTTTCTTCTTATTGTTAATATTATAATTATTCACCTCGTCGTAATCGGCCGTATATCTTCCTGCCAGCATTACTTCTAATTTTTTTTTTAATTCGCTATAAGCCCGACGCGATGGTTTTTCGTGGAACGGATATTGTAGTTTATCCTGATTTATATCGAACAACAGCTGCGACATGGCCATGTTTCGAACACGAGCACCAGCCACGTCTGGCTGTACTTCTTCCAACATCATGTGAAGCCATTCCTGTTAATTAGTATTTTTTTATGTATATAATAATAATTATAATCATCAATCGTTGTTGCTTGTTTGCTGGCATTATTGAAATTAACTCCGTCGCACTGACCCTTGGTCTTGAACCCTTCTCTTTAATATACCGTATACAAAACACGGTTTTCAAATATTTGTACTTAAAATAGGTTTATATAAAAAATGGTCGTGCATGGACATATTTAATGGTAGATATTAATGAAAAGAAGCAAAATTTGCAAGAGAGAAATGGTTAGAAGAAAAGTGCCATGAAGTGGAACAATTGCTTAGAAATAACAGGAAGAATCAAGCGTTTAACATAATTAACAAATTCTTTCTAGGAAAAACGAAACTAAACAGCAAAATATGAGACATAGATGGAAACTTGATACTGGACAACGACAAAATAGCAACAAGATGGAAACAATATCTTGAAGTTCTATACCAGGAAGGAGAAGCAGCCAGTCTCAATAATAATAATAATCCAAATATTCAAGGGGAAATAATCTTAAGAAACGAGTTCAACAAAACTTTAAAGTTAATGAAAACATGTAAAGCAGCCGGTATAGACGACATAGCAATGGAACTTATTCAAAATGCGAGTACAGAATTACAAGACGAGCTATTTAAATTAGTGAATGATATATACACTACAGGAGAGATCCCAAAAGACTTCAAGGAAAGTATTATAATACCTATACCTAAAAAAGCAACGGCTGATAAATGTAATAAATTCAGAACAATAAGTTTAATGGCACACGCAGCCAAAATCCTAGTAAAGATAATATGCACCCGAATTGAGAGCGTAGTAAAAAAAGAGTTAAGCGACGACCAATTCGGGTTCAGAAGGAACAAAGGTACTAAAGAGGCAATCTTAAGCTTAAGAATATTGATAGAATTTAGTAAAGACGCATTTATAGCGTTTATAGATTTGGAAAAGGCTTTCGATAAGGTACCATGGAAAGATTATTCTATACTTTAGAAGGAATAGGAGCGGACTACAGAGATAGAAGGATAATATAAAATTTATACTAAGACCAATCAGCTACAATAAAAGTAACAGACAAAACAGAGACAGCGATAATTAGGAAGGGTTACACAAGGTTGTCCACTCTCGCCAACTCTATTTAATATTTATGTCGAACAGCCTATTAAAGAAAGTAGAGAAACACTTCTCAGAAATAAAATAGGCATTTAAGTGGGTGGAAAAATAATATCCTTCTTAAGATTCGCTGACGATATTGCACTCCTAGCTAACAATGAGCATGATTTGAAAAGAGCACTGGAAGAAATGGCGAGATGCGCCAAAAATCAGACCGAATCCGTAGAATTAATATCCAAACAGGGAATCAGCTGCTTGAACAAGTGGAATATTTTAAATACCTAGTCATTTCAATCAACCAAGAAGGAAATAAGATCCAGAATCGCACAGGCGAAGTCATCATTTATGAATAAGAAAAATTTGTTATGCTCCAATAGCATGAGTATTAGAGTGAAGAAACGCTTCATAAAAGTATATGTATGGAGTGTGGCACCATATGGCTACTAAATAAGGCAGAACAACGAACACTCGAAAGCTTTGAAATGTGGTGTTGCAGAAGGATGCTGAGAGTGAGTTGGATAGAATACCGTACCGACGAAAGCATACTCAGTGAAATAGATGAAGGCAGAAAGATACTCAAAATCATCAGAGCAAGACGATGGAACATGATTGGTCACATATTGAGGCACGAAAATGAACTAATCTATAGAATAATAGAAGGAAAAATGGAAGGTAAAAGGGGCCAAGGACGTCCAAGTAGTTCATTTGTCAAACAAATGATTTCCGATGCTAGACTATCAAGCTACACTGAACTGAAGAGGTTAGTTGGAACAGGGAAGAGTGGAGAGCACGTGTCCAACTGCAAAACCAACCTTAAGGGTTGAATACCATGAGATATTAATGAATAATGATCGCATCAGAGTCCACTGTGCTTGACCGTTGACGAGTATTTAATAGGCAGCAGACAGATGTAGCCCTAATAACCAATACCAGTGGTAAGTTGGAAGGTAACGGGAACAATTCAAAGATAAAATATCAAATTTTACAAGTTATCGATGTAATACTTCGTCTAGAATTAGTGAATTTTCCATTTATCATTCTAACGATATTATAATATTACTATTAGTTTTACAAGTTTTTATTAGTTTTATTATACAAGTAATACAATTTAAAAAGAGAAATAATTTGTTTCAATGTAAGGACATTAGGATTAAAGTTTTAAGGCGTGCATTATGTACACCTGTATTATCTACAGGTATACTTTTTTAAAATTTGTTTATTTAGCCGTACCACTATGAAATAGTAAAGATTATTGCTTATCTATTTAATTAAATTTTTAACACAAATTATAATGGAATATTATACATTTATTTATTTTGAACATACAAAGTTTGTACTCACATGAATAATTTGTTTTTCATCGGACTCTTCAATATCAGCTATAGATTCCTGTAAATGTCTAATATAAAGTGAAAAATCTTGAGCTAAGAGGTTCGCTCTACTGTCGACGACGCCTGTAGCAACAGTAGACATACTGAGAAACTACAAATTTATAAATATAAAATTAACACCGAAAATTTCTCACTATTCAATAGTTCACTCATAAAATAAACAATTTTATACTTTATATTTTTTCAAATGATGTACACAAATTAATTTAAAAACTATGGTGATAAAATATAAACAAGTTGGTTTTGACATACATTTATAAGGAAAATTATATGTAGAAAGGTGTCTTGATAAGCTGAAACTATAGCGGCAATATTTGGATGGCCAGCCGCTTAAAATTTGAATACACAAAAGCATAATGCTTTAAGCATTCCCCTTTAAAAAAAAATCAACAACTGATATTAATGAATAAAATAAAAATTAAATGTGTAACAAGATTATTCCCGCACTTAGTTGGTCTAGGTATATGATACTCGTTTGACTACAATTTCAATACTTTTTTATTTTAAATTTGAACCAAAGTCTAAATGAAATGCTTATTAGGTATAACAAAGCGGATAGATGCGTTTACACTCATTGTCTTCAAACAACTACCATATTTAATTTTATTGTAGATTTTAAATTGTGTAACTTAATATCATAATTCATACGAATGGTGGTGTCACATTCATGTAGCTTAAGTACCATTTTCTGTCCCATATAAACAGGAGGTTTTAATAATATTACTTTAAGCATAAAGTAGATAGACTGTGTGATTAATAACAACGATTAACTAATTTTTATGAAAATCATATGTTATATTTTTCATACAAATTTGGAACGCATTCGACTATTTTTATACAGGCCATAATTTTAAGTTTAAACATATTATGTACATTTGTTGGTGTTTTCATTGACTCATAAGATTCACAAATAACAATGTAATATACACGAATTACTAATAAATGAAGACAGGATTATCCATTACAGGAATACAAGAGTCAACTGTCAAGTCAATCTCATTATCATGTATTATTATTTTGACTTTTGTTGCTATCACATTTCGTTGAGATAACATTCGAAGTTGAATACATAACCTCGGTATTATTTGTAAACCCTTTATATTTCAATGAACTGTTTATACAACAAAAATGATGTTATTTAATGGTTCAATAAAACCAATCATTAGTTAAATATTTATGCAACCCGGCAACAATGTATATTGTTTATAGGTATGCAATATGTTATTCATATTTATAAGAACTACAATTAAAGTAAAAACCATTACGGTTTAGGTATATATCGTCATTGCCAGAATAAAACCTCGTATCACCAAAAAGTGAATTGTTCAGTAGACACAAAAAACTAATTATAAAATCAAATTTTAAAAATTTTCGAACAAAATGTTTAAGTATGTTCTCCAATTAAGGTTTAGAAAAACTTTTCATAAAACTATCAATTTACATATTAATCAGTAATTATAATTAGGACTTACGAGGTATTGTCTTTAATATTCAGATTATATAGTGGAGATACGTGATATTTGTTCATTGTTTCAAATTAATATCAATATTAATATTAATAATAATAATGTTAATAATTTATTAATTTAACTACAGGGGAAGTCATGCAATTGACGGTTTCACCTCAAAAAGAAACGAAAATTTAACTATAATAATAACACTTTATTTTAAAATCACTACTATTCACTGGCAAGTTCAGCCTAGAACATAAAGTATTGCACAGTAAAATACATTTCATTTTTCAGTACAATAAAAGATTATTAACAAACAAATTTTAACATTTAAAACAAAGA
Source organism: Adelges cooleyi (assembly GCF_023614345.1). NCBI lineage: Eukaryota > Metazoa > Arthropoda > Insecta > Hemiptera > Adelgidae > Adelges > Adelges cooleyi. Next base: position 3,576,102 of record NW_026095978.1, read on the forward strand.
CAATATAATATCTTATTAAATAAAATAAAAAACAGTACAAATATAGGAACATCACTGTAACTATAAATTCAGTCTTGAACATAATAATTTAGCACACTAAAATGCATTTTATTTTGTCAGTACAGCAAGATTTTTAACAAAACAATTTTAACATTTAAAACAAAATAATACTTAATTGAATAAAATAAAAACAATAATAATATAGTTGTATAATATTATTTTAATACTTAATTTGGTCATAGAATAAATGACAGTCATTAGGAAGTACTTGTTTTAATTGCTGAAGATAATCCCATTTTGTTTTAGGTATTTTTAAACTTGATTCATGAGACTGGTAATAAACAATAGAGGAAATAGTTTGTCATACCTCTTTCTTTTTTTTTGTACAGAATTTTTTTTTTGTACGCCTTGAGACAGGCGTTGAGCATGGAGAGCATAAAGGCCGGATCGGCCTTGTACGTTTCGCAAGGATTGGGTTATTGATGCAGTCCGAGCCAAAGGGCTTTCTTCCTGCCTTTTACCCGTGCGACCGCCAATCCGACTTCCTCCCGCGTGAATACAGGATGGTCGTCGGTTAGCGGTCTCGAAATCTGGACCGGAACGAAGACACCATCGTCTGGAAATAGGGCACTTGTTACCCCTTCCAGAGTGGCGGCCTCCATCTGGTCCGTGACGGGAGCCCCCTTAAGCTTCTTCATCACCAGCCTTTAGGGTTTTCCCCACGGGTCCTGGTCCACGGACTGCACAACCTCGTCCCAGCACCTCCTCTTGCTGCGTTGAACTGCCACCTTGAGGTTCCGCCTTGCCTCTCTGAGCGCCGCCAGGGCTTCTGCAGAGATGTTCTCGGCTTCTCTGCCGCCCCTAGCCGCTTCCCTCGTGGCGGCACGCTTGACGGCCCTCCTTGCTCTCGTGCACGTCCTCCTGAGCTCGGCTATTTCAGCCGTCCACCAGTGGGCCGGGGGTTTTGCCCCTGGTGAACCCTTCCTGGTGGGTAGTGCGAAGTTGCAAGTGTCCGTGACACGCCTCTCGAACTCCGCCGCCCACCATTCCACGAGCTCGTTGGGGTCTTCTGGCGGCTCCATGCTCTCTCTTCCCCACTTGGCTAGCGCATACCCAGCGGTGAAGAGGTCCCTGCCGATGCCCTTCGTGGTATTCCAGCCTTTGAGATGTTGAGTGGTGCGGTGCGGATGCCTACCAGTCAACATCTCGAACTGAATGGTGTGGTGGTCGGAGTGGTTATCTTCCTCCGACCGTACTTTCCACCCACTCAACGCTCCAATAGTAGACTCACTTGCCAGGGTGACGTCTACTATTGAGCCTCGGCCCCTCCCAACGAAGGTTGGTTCCGCCCCCTCGTTGACCACCACAAGGTCTAGCCCGTCGACAAGGGATACCAGGCCATCTCCTCGCGCGTCGGACACCCAGTCCCCCTAGGCTGCCGAGCGCGCATTGAAGTCTCCCGCGATGATGATTTTAGCGGTTGGCCCTAATACCCTTAGGCTGTCCTCAAGTCGCTGGAGGAACGCCGTGAACTGCCTCGCAGTTTGATTCGGAGATACATAGCAACTGTAGATGTATACGCCACCTACCCTAGCTGCTACGTACTCGTCATCTCGCTGGATGGCCGCTACCGGGATTCCGTTACCGAAGATCCCGATCGCTGCACGGCTGGTCCCTCCGCTGGTGATCCAGCCACCGACGTCGTTGGTAACGCCATGAGGGTCAGATGCTATTGCCACATCGACCCTCTCCTCCGAGACCGTCTGGGTTAGGAGGTCCTGCGCAAGTCGGCAGTGGTTGAGGTTAATTTGCAGAAACCTCATGCACTGCCTCCCTACGCTCCCGATGTTGACTGGGAGTTCCGCTGCTCCCGGTCATCCTCGCTAACCCCTACGTCCTCGATTGTGACTGAGGGGGCTGGACGGTGGCGGCCCTCTTCACTCGAGTCGATGCGCTTGGATTGCTTGCCCTTGGCGATGGGCCCCTGGCAGTCCTTGGCCATGTGGCCCGCCTCATGGCACCGGAAGCAGCACCCAGTGCGGTCCTGCCCTTTACATTCGGTGGCTATGTGGCCGCGTTGTAGGCACCTGAAGCACCTGGGTCCCCTGTCTTCGAGGACCCTGACACGACAGTTGCTCCAGCCGACTCGGATCTTCTTGGTCCTGGCCAATTGGACCGCCACTTTCATGGGGACTGCCATGTGACTAAATCCGCCCCTGCCGGTTTCGCTCCGGGTGATAACCGGCAATGATATCTCACCCTGGAGCTCTGCCGCCGGCCAATCGCTCAAGGCTGATCTGACCGCTGCTTGCAGGTCCTCTGCCTCGACCCACTCCTGGACGTCGAGAATCAGGATCGACGCTTTCCTACTAGGTCTGCCGACCCTGATTCCCGGTCCTATTGCCTCCCTCAGCTTAGCGGCTACTTCGTCAGCCTGCATAGGGGTGCCTTTTAACTGCAGTAGAACAGCGCCGTTGCGCGTGCGGGTGGAGCTACCGATGGTCATCCCTAGCGGCAAGTTGATGGCTGCAATAGCCTTCTTCATGACCACACCGTAGGACGCGCCATCCGGTAGTGGTCCGATGACTCCGTCTTAGACAGTTTCTTCTTTAGCTCGTCGGGAGTGGGCCCTCTTCTCTGCGGCTCTCTTTCTGCAGGCCTCCTTCTAACCACCTCGCTCCACCGCACAGTGGGCTCCACGAACCTGACCCGCGGATTATTCCTATTTGCAGCGCCAGCGTTGGGAGAGATCGAGTCCCCTTGCTGCTGTAGCAATTGTTGCCGTTGCTGCTGCTGCTGCTGTCGTTGACGCTGCGGCTGCTGTCTTTGACGCTGCTGTTGCTGCTGCTGTCGTTGACGCTTCTGCTGCTGCCGCTGCTGCTGTTGCTGCTGCTGTTGCGGCGGCCGCTGCTGGTGCCTCATTTGCACCTGCGGTTGTGGCTGCTGTAACTGCTGGCCCTTCCTGCGCCGCCTTGGCCGGGGCTGTGGCTCTGGCTGAGGCTGCTGCGGCTGCGGTTGTAGTTGGGGGTGGGACTGACTTTTGATCGGTGACTTCAGCAGTTGCTTTGGCTTCAGTGGAGACTGAAGCTGCGGCGAATCCCGCATAGGCGAATACGGCTCCCAGTTCGGCGTATGCATGCCTACGTCCACCATTACTACTTGCCTTTTCTTCCGCGGGGCTTCCTGTTGGAGGAGGAAGATCAGAGTAGTTGCCTTATTCGTCTGGACGGTTTGACGTAAGGCGTTCCTCTCGGCCTCCGAGTTTTCGCGAGCAATCCGCAGCTTCTTGCACACCATTCTCGCGTCCGCCAGGAGTTCCAAGTGCTCAATGACACTCCTGATGGTTGCTTTGTGCTTTTGGCTGACAGTGCCATCTGACAGCTCCAACAGCCGGTTCAGACCCGGGTTAGGGTCGGTTCTTTTCTTGGGCTCGGCTGGCTGCACGAGCTCCTTTAGGTTCATGATGATCCCATCGACCTTATCCTCCTGCGCCTTTAATTTTGCGTGCAGATCCATTGATCTGTTCAGGGCGTGGATAAGGTCGAGGTCGGCCTGTCCGCACAAACTCGATCTCCTAATTGGTGAGGTGATATGGTGGTGGTCCGAGGCATCCTCGAACACCTCCATTTCTACACCAGGATCTTTCCGGGCTTCGGTAAATTCGAGGCCATTCGAGTCGTATCCATCTCCAGTTTTTCCGTTTACAGGCGGTTCAGTGGCTATTTCACCACCGGTGAGGCCCTGCTTCCCAGCCCCACCTACGTTTACTTTACCAGCCCCGCTGGCGGCAGGGTCACGCGAATTCCCTGCACTTTTATCGGCTGTGCTTGATGTCGACCAGCGGGACGAGCCACTCCCACCTGCCGTATCCTTGGGCTCCGACCCTCCCAGTAGGAGGGACCCAGGATTGGTTTTATCGTTATTTTGTTGTACTTCCATTTTAATTATTTTTGTATTTGGTTCAATTGGTTTACAATTGCGGTGGGTTAAACCCCCCAACCGCAAAGGAGCTGTTTCACAGCTAGTCTTAAGAGCGTCGGCTGGCACCGCGTATGTGCTCCCGAAATGTCCGCCAGGGCGGACATGACGGAACACATAGGCCGCGCCAGGGGCTCCCTCCCGGTGACCGATGGTGGCGCACTTCGGCCGATCTCTCTTCACCCTTATCCTCTGGCGTGGGCGTGGAAGGGAGGGGCCTGCTCGCCGGGTTGGGCCGCAGCGCCTTGGCCACCTCCTTCCCTCCTCGAGCGCCACTGGTGCCACCGCAACCGCCGCCGTGGGGGCGCTGGGCGCCAAGGTCCTGACCCCCTCCCTCCATTTTGCCAGCCCTAGCTGGTGATTCTTCCAGCTCGGGATTTGGTCGACCTTATTGTTGTTAATGATGGTCCCGTTGTTTTTGGGACCCCACAAGCTAAAGTTGAAGGAATTATTTTTCAATCCTTTGGCGATCGCCGTCGCCCCTCCGCCGACCAGCGCCGCGCCACCGGCCGAACCGAATGCGGCCGTCTCCCACTTGCTGCCTTTCTGATCCTTGGAGGCCGGCGTGTCCCAGACCGAACCCTTCTTCGGCGGCTTGACCTCCGAGTGAAGCTACTCTCGGAGGCATTCAGTCGCCTGGTGCTCGCTGTGGTGTCCATCGGCCTTCCCCCCAGGACGCTGCTCATCTCGGAGCTATCCAAGAATGAGGGGAAGGACGTGGTGGACGTGTTCGGCGTGTTAGTGTTAATCAGCCGGCCGAACTCCACCTCGCCACGCGACCTTATTCCGCTGAAGCCGGGGAACAACGGCATGACTGGCCGCTGCCAACGGTCCAATCCGAAGGTATCAACCGCTGGCAAACTGGCAGTTCTGAACCGATTTGCCCGAAACTCGGTAGCTGGTGGTTTTTGACCCCTACTCTGACGGTCACCGAGTTTGGACCTCACAGCCCAAAAAGGGGAGGAGTCGAATTTTTGGGCTCCCCTCAGGGGCGCACAAATGGTCCTAGCTCCTCAAAAATCGGTAGGGACCGTCGGGCAGTTGTCCCAAGCCTGTATACCAAATTTGAAAGGGATCGTCCCAGCGGAACCGGGGGTCAAAATTTCCGTCCCTTCGCAGGGATAGGCGGATCCCTTTGAAAATCGGCAGGGGCCTTCCTTAGGCCAAACCGAACTTGCCTGCCAAAATTCGGCGCTCTAGCTCGAAGTCTCCGCCCAGGGCGAAGGATTCAAGATTGGGTACCCTTTCAAGGGATTTAATCCCTTCGGGCCGCCGGTGCCCGTTAGCAGGACCGAGAACCAAACCGATTGACCCTTTACGGCCCTAAGACCTAAACTAACCTAACCTAACTTACTTTTAACATTACTTTAACTTTTTCAACCCTCACGGGGGGCACATGTTTGCCCATTACTGACCCCGTGGGTACCATTTATTGAATCAATACACACATAATACAATACATTAATAACACAAATAACATACTCTTTTAATGTGGGTCCTTCGGCTCACATTATAAAATAAACTATTTAACTTTTTAGTTACGGTTACTCGTTTGCATTCTGTCGGTCCCTCTCATGTCGCTCCTTCTCCGACATTACGTGCGTCATGAAATCCGCCAGTTATTGCCATTTTTCGCGACTCTCCATCATTTGTTGCACTATATTCGGGACTGACAGATCTTCGCCCAATCTGGTCGACACCTCTCTTCTTCTAGTCTTCCACATTGGGCAAATTAGGATGGTGTGCTCCGCATCATCTTTATTGGCCTGGCAGTAGACACACTTGGGTGTTGATTATCTCTTTCTCTCCCAAAGGTAAACCTGGTCCGCCTGTCTCTCGCGGGCTAACTGGACCATTAGGTCCTACGCCGCTCTACACACTCCAACGTTGATCTGCAAACATTCGATCATTAGTAGGTCGACTGCCCTGAGTCATGCCGCCTTCTATTGACCGGCAAATGCCCTGATCTCTATGGAGCTACTTCATGTTGCCGCGAAATGTCCCTCTTTTCCACAGCGCTTACAGGCCTTACTCCTATCCGGGCCTGTAACAGACGCCAGCTTCATGGCCGAAACCCAAGCACTTATAGCAACGAATTCGCCGCTCACACATTCGCGGCTGCCCTGGTAATCTCCGTTCTGACGGCCTTAATCTCTTCTGAGCTACCACGCATTTCGATGAGCATGTCCCCGTTACGAGTCTTCCTCAAGCCGACCAAGCTCCTACCGATGACCTGTTGATCGACTTCCGACCTCAGCTTCTTGGCCAATGCGGGGAACTCCTCGTCTCTCGCCTTGACCAAGATAGCTGGATTTCTGGTTCTTATTTTGCTCTTCAGTGTATCCATCGTCTGATCCTCTTTCGCCGTTTGGGCCACTTTGGGTTTACTTTTTCTCCTCACGACCGACCATAATCTTTTTAATGTCTCCTATCGACGAAAGTATATTATCCAACTTGTTCTCCGGACCCTCCGTAGAAATCATCGTCTTGTCAATTTCCTTTAAGGTTTTTTTCTGCCAGGCACTTCTCGTGGTACTTGCCATTTCCCTCGTGACCTGTATTCTACCGAGCACCTTTAATGAGTCCGCAATGATATTTTTAATACTCAGATTGGTATTCTTTCCGGGCGGACTTTTGATAAGGCCCGAAATACTTTCAACTCTCCTTTCCAATCTAGCTAGTTCTTCGTCCTCAACGGCTTCTAACTCCAATAGTATTGCTGCTGTTTGTTCTAGGCTAGCGCTGTCGATAGATTCCACCGCTCCAATCCTGTCCTTCTCCTTCTGTGTGAGTACTTCCTTTCCGGAAGCCCGAAGTCTATTAATCACCGATAGCGAATTAACGTTATGAGCGTCATCTTTACCTTGTCATCGTTTGTGTTGTCGTCGCCATTTTTCGGGCTCTTTGAACCACCAGGGCCATTATTTAGGCCAGGCATGTTACTTAACCGTTAAATCCGTAGGTATCAACGGCTAATAACGCTGCCGGACGCGCAAATCTACACCGATCCGCCTACAAATCGGTATCCGATAGTTTTTGGGCCCTAACGATGTGCTCACCGAGTTTGGGGGATTTGGCCCCAAAAGCGGGGAATATAACAGATTAAAAGTGACCTTTGACGCCCCCAAATTCCCGAATTTTGGATCGGCCACAACTCGGCGGGAAGTGGCCCGATCGACCCCGAACAAAGACCGATAATTTTGGTTTTAGGCAAGAACCCTTTGCCGCCTCCTTGGCTATTTCCCGTCCTGTGTTTATATCATCGATGGTTGATCGTCCTTTGCGGAAGCCAAACTGGTACTCGGAGAGTCCGTTGTTTAGCTCTAGGAAAGGCTCGATCCTTTGTACAATCAGGCGTTCTAACAGTTTGCCCGAGGTGTCTAGTAGACACAGTGGTCTGTGTAGGGGGTTTCCGGTGGTTTGCCTTCTTTTGGTAATAGAACCAACCTGGCTCTCTTCCATTGTGTCGGGAGGTCCCTTCTCTTAGACAGGTGTTATAGGTTTTCAAGAACATGTGGGGGCCTCTGTTGGCTACGATTTTGATAATTTCGTTTGGTATCCCATCGGTCCGGGTGCTTTTCCGTTTAGTAGCCTTCTGATTGCAGTCAGTAGCTCGCTTGGCTGAAATAGGGGTATCGATGGTACCGTTGGGTTTGGTGAGTACGCTGGCGTTTGGTGTATGGGAAAGAGCCCGTCCAGGACTTTTATAGGTTTTCCCGGTTTCTGAGGTAGGGTGTCCGAAATTTTTTTGGACAGTTTTTTGTCACTCTTTCGTAAGGTAGGCCCCATGGGTCTTTGTCCACATCCTCGCACAATTTGGCCCATGATTTTTCCTGGCTTTTCTTGATTTGAAGCTTTAGAGCCTTCTTGGCCGCCTTCAATGCCGTTCTTTCGGGTACGCAGTTTTCGTAGCTCCGTTTTTTAATCATTTTTTGAAGGTTTCGCCTTGCTGCCATACTCTCCCTTCTTAGTTCCGCTATATTTTCACCCACTAGTGTACCGTAGGTTTGTGTCGGGTATTTGTTCTTTTCCTTGGCATCGCTGCGTCACACACCCCAGTTAGGACTTTGTTTAGGCGTTCGGCGTTTCGGGCCGCACTTTCTGCTAACTCGTTGGCGTTTTTTGGGTTATCTAAGAATGTGTGGGCTTTCCCAATGACCATCTTCCTCAGTACCAATCCATCTCTCTGTGGTTCCAGTCTGGGCTTGGGCCCAGTTTCTTTGAATTCATACTGTATATAATAGTGGTCACTCAGTGATTCTTTATCTAGCACTACCCAGTTCGTTAGTTTTGCCACTAGCGTATGGCTGGCAAACGTGACATCAATAATGGAATTTTGTTGACCTCTTTGCCATGTAGGTTTCTGTCGTATATTGCAGCATGCTAGTCCCAACGTGGCCGTCATCTCAGCTAACGCCAAACCTTTTTGTTCACTTTGGCGTGATCCCCACTCATACTCTTTAGCGTTAAAATCTCCGCCGACTACTACTTTGGTGTTTGCCGTTCGGATGCTGCGTTCCAGTTCTTCTAAGAAACTCTTAAATTCCGAGATAGTACAGTTTGGAGTCCTATAGCAACTGTACCACCTCACTCCATTTGCTTCAACCCAGGCAAAGCCAGGCTGCCTTTGTCTACCACTACATACTTTGCCCTGGCTTCTTTTGTGATCGCAATCGCGCAAGTATTATTTAGACATGCTGACCATAGTAGCGTTCTCTGGTCATGGTGGTATTCCGAAATTAAGAGTATTTCTGTTTGCAATTCCACCACTGTTTGAGCCAGCAGTTCTTGAGCTGCTGCGCTCATGTTTAAGTAAATTTGTAGTATACGGGCGCCCGTTGCGTTTCTTGTCGCCTATTCGGCGCCTGTCCGCAGTTTGCGCTACCTGGGTAGTGACCTACACCCTTTGGATTTTTGTTTATTGCACATACAACGCAGTTTGGCTCGTTTTTGCACTCCCTGGCTTTGTGGTCGGGGGATCCACATGTCATGCATAGACTAGCCCTGTCTGTGCCGCTGCTGTCTATTTTCATATGGCCAATATCGTGGCAGCGAAAACACCTAATGGATCGCGTCTTCTCTCTTATTCTGCAGTTGACCCATCCTATTTTTAGTTTTCCTATTCTTAGCAACTGATTTGCTGCCGTTGAAGGTACTCTTGCGACCGCCGACTTGGTGCCACCCCTTCCCATTCTGATGTTATACACCTCAATCTCATGTCCACTCACTCCAGTTGTGGAATTTATCGCCTCCGCAATCTCCTCTCTTGTAGTCGTCTCGTCGAAGTCCCTAATTTCAAGTGCCGTCGTCTGCACCAGCTTCCTCGCGTCTCCTTTGCCATTTATGGCATCGTCTACCGCCGACTTAAAAGACATTAGAGATTCAGGGTTGCTGTTTGCCACCTCCATGAGGATATGACCCTTCGCTGTCCTCCTGATCGTTTGGATGCTTATACCTTATACCAGAACGTCTGATGGCATTGGTCCAGCATTTCCATCTATTAGTCAGATTGACAGGACCCTCTGGCGACGACCGAGGGGGTACCGCTAACAACGGCTGACCAATAAGGAAGTGTCCCGGGGAGAAATACTCCAAGTCATGCGGATCAGTGGATGCCGGGGTCAATGGTCGGAAATTCATTACAGCTTCTATTCGCGTGATTACAGTAGTGAATTCTTCATAGGTGAACGTATGCACGCCCATAACGCGGACAAGTAATCGCTTGGTGGACTTAACTGCAGCCTCCCAAAAGTTCCCGAAGTGTGGAGCGCTAGGCGGATTGAAATGCCATGTACAATCTGGCCGCGCGTTCGCGACTACTTTTTGACCCTCCACGCCATTGATTAACATCTGCAACTGTTTGTCAGCACCGACAAAGTTTGTCCCACAGTCCAAGAAGATGTTTGATGGCATTCCACGACGAGCAACAAACCGATCGAACGCGGCCAAAAAGGCGTCGGTAGACAAGTCCGTGACAACTTCAAGGTGTACTGCCTTCACCGAAAAACAGACAAAAACCGCTAAGTACACTTTGTAAGTACGGGCCTTCCGTAAACGTGTCTCGCGCATCTGTAGCGGGCCAGCGTAATCGATGCCCACAGATGAGAATGGCCGGCACACCTGAACCCGTGCTGCCGGCAGATCTGCCATGATAGGCTGTGGGTGGCTGGCGGTGAAGCGCACACATACCGTACAACGGCTTATTACCGAATGAATGACCGAACGCAAGGACACAATCCAAAAGTTACGGTTAATGAAAACCGACATTACACGAGGCCCTGAGTGGCATGTTATTTTGTGCCAACGCCGACAAATTAATAACGACAAATGAGACGCTTTTGACAATAAAATAGGATGTTTGCTGTCGTACGGTAACGCGGAGTGACGCAGACGTCCACCAACACGGATGAGGCCGTCCGGGTCTATGAATGGACTCAGCCGAGCGACTGGTCTGGAAGTTATGTGATTTCCTCGCTCTAACTCGCAACGTAGTGCACCCAATGTTGAACGCTGGGAGGCCATGATGACTACGCGACGGGCGGCGTCCAATTCGGTGCGACTAAGTACGTGAGTTGGCCCAACATAATTACGACGACAGCCTGTCGCAAACCGGAGCATACGAGCGACGACGCGTATCAAAATGTCGTAAGATGAAAAACGTATTCTGATGTTCTTATTTAGGTCATACCATAATTTATCTTCTTTCTCCAGTATTTGGGCCTTCTGATGCCAGGCTTCTTTTTTATTCACCTTGTCGCTAGTAGTATTTAACTCGACTTCCAGCTCCACATTTTTCTGGGGAGTCGTCACCAGGTCATAGCCCACCACCTAGTCTGAAGCGCTCGTACTCCTCCTGTGGGGGATTATTGCTACATTATTCTTATCCGCATCGTAATCCTTGCCATTTCCAGTCACTTTCGCGGTCTTTTCACCGGTGGGTAGGTCTTGGGTGAAACCTAGCCCTGCAGTCATTTTACCAACTCCGTCGTTGGCGCTAGAAGCCTGCCTCAACACTTCCAGGCTTTGGGTGGTACTCTGGAACTTCGACTTCTGGGGTAAGTACCCATGCGTTATGCCGCAGCGCTAACACTTACCTCACCGGTAGTGTTCACGCACTGTGACCGGTATATCAAAAATCAAGGTGTGAGAGCAGTGGTCATAGCAAGAAAAATATTCATTACGGCACCATCATCAAAGAACTCTATGGGCAGTTGTGTTCGATAGTAGAGTCATTCTTAGTTTCGTCTTTTTCTGCCGTTTACAGCTCAAAGCTTAAGCGTTCACAACTTTGGATGGGCCCTGCCTCATATATTAACCACGATTGTGAGAGCAATTGTGTGATATATTCTGTAGCAAAAGATGGTGCCTGTGTACGAACCGTCAGAAAAATCCAAATCGGCGAGGAAATCACCGTATTTTATGGTGAAGTCTTGGATCTTGGAAATGAAATGTGCTTATGTAAGAGCTGCGAGGCGAAAACTTTAAGCTTATGAAATTCCTTCTCTGCTTTGAAATAAATGTGTGAGCATTAGAGACCATTTTTAAAGTACAGTGTAATATTTTTAAGTGTTATTTTGCCAAATTTGCTGTTTTCTTATGAATAGTTTTAGCTACTTTTGGTTCAACTTGTAACTACTAACAAAACGGCGACAAAATATGTCCAGGCACTATAATTATATTTTCTTCTTTTTAAAACATTATATCTGTACGTTTCGTATAATAATTGTAATCTACATTTCTTATGTATTGATTAGAATATATACATAAACATATTTTGGTTAGAGTTGACTGTACATTTTTGAATGACATTTAAATTGTTTAATATATTTTTAAATTTCATTAGATAAATTTCATTTTCATACTTTTCTGCGTTCCCTTACTATTTTTTTTTCAATTCAAATACTGGGAACGAACATTCCTTCGGTTTTAGACTATCTTGGAAATAGCATACAATTGAGTTTTTCTGTATTATTATTATTAACTACATATTATTACTCTATTTACAAAATAATCGTCTTATCTGTATAATAAAAATAAACCAAAAATAACCCGTTAAGGTAAAAGTTAAACGAAAAGTAACCTCGTTTAAGAAACAGCTTTGACGTTTTTCTTTAAAATAGTTTTTTTTTGTTATAAAATCTCAACTAAATTTGAAAAAAACGTCGGGGGGGGGGGAGCAACCTTTTTATTTTAAAAATAAAAATTGCATATTCCCTCGCCGTTCCTTTGAGTAAGTAATTTCGTTACTTTCAACGAGCAAGTCTTTAGACTTTACTTAACAAGACTGGCTTACCGCTGACCAGGCGCGTAGAGAGGGACCTAACCTCAGTAAGAAACACAACGGGAAGCACGTGCCACAGGCTCCCATTGACTTCACTGGATTGCTGCTATGCGTTTTTCTCAGCTCTGTCGCATTTTCGCAGCACCTGGGGCACTCGTCCCCATCGGTGTCCCGGGTTTTGGAATCGAACTGATCAGCGGCCGAACTAGATTCGCTCTTTTCGACCATTTCATACGTACACTCCAATATCTGAATAGGAGGGTGATGGGAAATAATTTGTTTGGAGCTTAATTTTGTCCTAAATTATCAAATTTTTTCAGTGTACGGTACCCCAAAACTCCTAATGGCCCCCCCCTCCTAAAAGTTCGTAAAATGCTCATATCTTAGTCGAAAAAATAGCCTTTCGTCATACAATAACGTTTGGGTTTAGCTCTTGTAAGCTTTTGATTTCAGCTACTCCCGTGTAAGGCATTTAATAATAATGGACATAATAATATTTATATTTATATATTTTATTCATAAATCATAATACGAATCGCTATTTTATTAGTCAAATTGCTTATAATATAAATATTGTAGCATAAGCGGTGTACTGCCATAAAAAATAGGGCCGGTATTGTTTCTAATGAACTTAAGTGGATTCTGCGTTTATTGTTTGATTTTCTAGTTACACTGTTAAGTAAATTTAAATAAATGTCTAACTAAACTACTACAAGTACAATTTTTTATCTTCAAAAAAACCGAATGAATCACTGAATCAATTTACTGTTAAAAGTAAAAGACATTTGACAGTCTGAAATACATACCTTCATGTGCGGACTGACTAAATAGAGCAACGGGTTGGCCCGGAGTCGTTCATTTTCTTCTTCCATTCTTCGGATTTCCTCCCTACGGGCCGAACTTAACAGTGATACTTCCTCTCTGGTGATCGACGCTTGTGCGTAAGCAGGAACTTGTACGTCCGGCAAACTCTTTTTCCGCTGCAACGCCACTTGGACGGAAACTTCCTGTACGGCACACACACAATCGAGGAAGTTTAGCCAAGAGGTTTATGTGTGCAATCACAAAAGGGGACTTGTGGGAGGGTCAGTGGCAGGTGCGTAGCCAGGAATTCCAAAGGGGGAGCGTTATCTAAAATATTTACTTCAAGTATAACTTAACAACATTTTATATTTTTTTGAATCGTACAATCATACAAATTTGTAATGTTTACATTTATCATACTATATATATATATGTAATGTTATATTATATATTATATATATATATATATATATATATATATATATAATGTTTTATGAAATCATAACACAACCGAGGGGATGTTACAACACCATAACACCCCCCCTCTCTACGCGCCTGGTCAGCGGTAAGCCAGTCTTGTTAAGTAAAGTCTAAAGACTTGCTCGTTGAAAGTAACGAAATTACTTACTCAAAGGAACGGCGAGGGAATATGCAATTTTTATTTTTAAAATAAAAAGGTTGCTCCCCCCCCCCCGACGTTTTTTCAAATTTAGTTGAGATTTTATAACAAAAAAAAACTGTTTTAAAGAAAAACGTCAAAGCTGTTTCTTAAACGAGGTTACTTTTCGTTTAACTTTTACCTTAACGGGTTATTTTTGGTTTATTTTTATTATACAGATAAGACGATTATTTTGTAAATAGAGTAATAATATGTAGTTAATAATAATAATACAGAAAAACTCAATTGTATGCTATTTCCAAGATAGTCTAAAACCGAAGGAATGTTCGTTCCCAGTATTTGAATTGAAAAAAAAATAGTAAGGGAACGCAGAAAAGTATGAAAATGAAATTTATCTAATGAAATTTAAAAATATATTAAACAATTTAAATGTCATTCAAAAATGTACAGTCAACTCTAACCAAAATATGTTTATGTATATATTCTAATCAATACATAAGAAATGTAGATTACAATTATTATACGAAACGTACAGATATAATGTTTTAAAAAGAAGAAAATATAATTATAGTGACTGGACATATTTTGTCGCCGTTTTGTTAGTAGTTACAAGTTGAACCAAAAGTAGCTAAAACTATTCATAAGAAAACAGCAAATTTGGCAAAATAACACTTAAAAATATTACACTGTACTTTAAAAATGGTCTCTAATGCTCACACATTTATTTCAAAGCAGAGAAGGAATTTCATAAGCTTAAAAGCTACAAAACCAAAAATACGACACTCATTTACTTTTCAAACATTTGCAATTTTGTAGTTTCTTTTTTAATACATTTTTGTTAAGGTTATTTTACAATATTATGAAATAACTAATTATTTTCCTTGATTAGTATTTTCCAGCGCCCTATATCAGCGCTTAAAACTTAAATGGGATGTATTGAATAATTGTTTAAACAAAAATAATTTGCTGATAATCTTGACTGGTCAATAACCAGATTTAAATAATTCTTTCTTAATTAATTAAAGTTTTGTGAAGTTCCCGCAAGTCTGTGGCCTTTGGATACTTAGCACACAAAAGGTTGAAGAAGGAAGATGGAAGATTTGTAAATAAAGTTAATACTTTCAATCAAAAATAGGTATTATATGTATTACAATATAAGCATTAATTTGATACACAGATAACGAAAATGAGTGTTTGTTGCAGGTATGACACAATACACAGCCAGAACACATCTAAATTGCTGTGGTGAAACGGCTGGTATTTACGCAAAATGCCCATCCGGTTCGAGTGGAAGGAGTCCTTCGGATCCCCGCCTCGGTGACCTTTTCTCAGTTGTGCAAGCGTTAATCCGGGTTGTTGGAGAATGGCCAAGCTGTCTTCTGCTAAGTGCTGAACACACTAATGCTCACACATTTATTTCAAAGCAGAGAAGGAATTTCATAAGCTTAAAGTTTTCGCCTCGCAGCTCTTACATAAGCACATTTCATTTCCAAGACCAAAGAAGTCTTCACCATAAAATACGGTGATTTCCTCGCCGATTTGGATTTTTCTGACGGTTCGTACACAGGCACCATCTTTTGCTACAGAATATATCACACAATTGCTCTCACAATCGTGGTTAATATATGAGGCAGGGCCCAACCAAAGTTGTGAACGCTTAAGCTTTGAGCTGTAAACGGTAGAAAAAGACGAAACTAAGAACGACTCTACTATCGAACACAACTGCCCATAGAGTTCTTTGATGATGGTGCCGTAATGAATATTTTTTCTTGCTATGACCACTGCTCTCACACCTTGATTTCCGATATACCGGTCACAGTGCGTGAACACTACCGGTGAGGTAAGTGTTAGCGCTGCGGCATAACGCATGGGTACTTACCCCAGAAGTCGAAGTTCCAGAGTACCACCCAAAGCCTAGAAGTGTTGAGGCAGGCTTCTAGCGCCAACGACGGAGTTGGTAAAATGACTGCAGGGCTAGGTTTCACCCAAGACCTACCCACCGGTGAAAAGACCGCGAAAGTGACTGGAAATGGCAAGGATTACGATGCGGATAAGAATAATGTAACAATAATCCCCCACAGGAGGAGTACGAGCGCTTCAGACTAGGTGGTGGGCTATGACCTGGTGACGACTCCCCAGAAAAATGTGGAGCTGGAAGTCGAGTTAAATACTACTAGCGACAAGGTGAATAAAAAAGAAGCCTGGCATCAGAAGGCCCAAATACTGGAGAAAGAAGATAAATTATGGTATGACCTAAATAAGAACATCAGAATACGTTTTTCATCTTACGACATTTTGATACGCGTCGTCGCTCGTATGCTCCGGTTTGCGACAGGCTGTCGTCGTAATTATGTTGGGCCAACTCACGTACTTAGTCGCACCGAATTGGACGCCGCCCGTCGCGTAGTCATCATGGCCTCCCAGCGTTCAACATTGGGTGCACTACGTCGCGAGTTAGAGCGAGGAAATCACATAACTTCCAGACCAGTCGCTCGGCTGAGTCCATTCATAGACCCGGACGGCCTCATCCGTGTTGGTGGACGTCTGCGTCACTCCGCGTTACCGTACGACAGCAAACATCCTATTTTTAATAATCCGGGTTGTTGGAGAATGGCCAAGCTGTCTTCTGATAAGTGCTGAACATTGTCGGATAGATAATTTATACAATTTATGTGTTTGTTTGTGCGTTTTTATAATCTTTCAGTTGTACAAAGTATATGATTTGCATAAATAAATTGGCTTTTACAATTTATAATTTGGATTTTACAATTTATGACGTTGTTTACATTTGGTTACATACAAAGTATAGAATAACTCCTTTAGGTCGTATACATATTAATATTCAAGGAGAAATCGGTCATGACGTAAACTTGGCTGGACTTAGTAATCCATTACAGTTTAAATTGTAGGTCGAGAGGAAAGATAGTGTTTAGTATCAGTTTTATGTGTGCGCATTGCTCTACTACACTCCACCCCGTCTGTCCTAAATTTTAAACTTAAAAAGTAGTTGTCCAAAACTGGATATCGAACAGTCAAATTTGTTAGGAAAATATTCTTAATGAAGTATATACGTTACTATTTAAGTCTTAAAAGTTACAAATTTCAATTATTTTAAGAGATAACCAGTGTCTTATCTGCGATGTATCGCCTTGTATATGATATGTGAGAATAAACAGAAAAAACAATATTGACAGAACTATGTTGACCGGGATTATTATTGATAAATCACCAGCAACGCACTAGAGCTCGTTAATAACTGTATCATTATTTTTTTTTTATAGTGGAAAATCGCGTGTGGTAAAATCCATTCAAGGTCTATGTTATGTATTTTTAAAACATTGTACGAATATTTAATACTAGTGTTCCAAAAATAAAAGGTGTTGAACTTGTACAAAATAAACCGAGCTAAGACGCCAGAGAGACGTTTATCAGTTTTTACTTTGTTTTTTTTTGTTGTTTGTATTATAAAGTTTATTAATTTACTACACAAAAGAATAGAAAAGCATCCAAAAAAAACTGGACTTTTAAGTTCTCATTTGGCATGGCAGATAAACCTACTAAGTTTACCGACTTAAGCGACATATTAGCAGGCCGACCTTAGTAGTATATTTAATATATTATAGGTATGCAATGCATACATGCTTAGGGCAAGAGTGGGACAAATTGTCAAAGTCCTATTTCCAGTTTTAGGCAATGATAGTTTTACCCAGATGGTTTATCTATTCAGTTTTTTAGGCGTTTTTTTTTTTTTTTGGTGTTTTATCGCAGGACCTACTAGTATAACCGTACCTAGCAGTTATCGATTTAGCAACAAACCAAAAATAATACCTCAAAGGGCGGTGTGTCGATCCAACTCTCACTGGCCCGGCGAGCCATTAAAGCAGGGCTGAACAGCAGGTTTTCATCCTCTTCGTCGTCGTCCGACAGGAACCAAGACATGACGCCGGTCGATTCGAACGCACACACACACACACACACACACACACACACGCAGCTGGGAAGGATTAATTATTAAGGATTGATTTATCAAGAACAAGCACAAGTACAAGAAAAAAAGAAAGAAAATTCCGATTGTAAACCACTAACACAGTGTTCGCGAGCGTTTGATTGTGTGTGCACACAATATTGTTCGCCCGAGACGGCGGTTATCAAAGAAATAAGATGTTAGAACGACCGACGTTCATATACCATGCCAAACGGCAGAAATATTATTCACATGGACAATATCCAAGTTTAATTTTAAATGTTTCCATTCTGCGGAATCGTGCAAAACCGCCGTCTCACGGCCGACACGCGCCAACAGGTGGTTAGTTATTATTATTTTTACAATCAAGCGCCCGTTTAGCCGATACCGTCGTTATGTCTCATTAGCCCCATGTTGGATTTGAATCTCCAAAAAATCCGTCCTTATGTATTTATAACCGCCGTGCCTATCCGGTCCGTACCGGGCGACGGTCCAAAAGGCGGAAGGAACAGTTGGGGTAACGTTTTTTTGCCCTCCCCTGTCGGCCGTCCTCTTGTTTTGTGAATGATAAATACAACTTCGGGCTTGACGACTTAAATGTGTTATTATGGTTAAACGGAAATTTGAAAACTGTATAACATGAGACTACTTAGCAGCAGAAAAACCACACATCGTTAACAGCTATACAATAATTTGGTTACATTTCCAGTTTTTCAAAATTCAAATAATTCAACGTTCGAGCTAAAAATCGAATAAAACGACTTTACAAACGGCCCTTCTGCTATTTGTGTGACGCTAATACCAATTATTATATAATAGTAAGATAACAATATGTAATTTAAAACAAATAATATTAGTCAAATTAAAATGCTCATGTCGTATACAGCCGAAGAAAGCGGAGACCAATATAAAAAAAATACATTGTAAAATACCATATAATAATTATAAATTTGTTTTTTAACCGGTTTTACCTTTCTTATTTGTTTTACTTGAAATTATATATAAACTTGGACGTTAAAAATTGTAAATTTTTAATCTAAAGCTTCTTGTTTATATTCTTTGTTCTTAAGTATTACAAATTCCAAAATGTGTTTGTTATAGAAATACAAACAATTCATACAATTGCATATTTTATTATAATGTGTGTGGCCAGAGCAATATAATACTAGTATTAGTACTAAATATTTTGTGATAAAAAAATACCCTTAACTTTTTAAATATACTTACTCTAATTGTTGGTTTAACAATCAACATTGTGATTTATGATGTATTTTTTTTTTAAATATTTTCATTCAAGATAATTTTATAAATAAATTAAGATACCGTAAATTAGTCAATCTTTCACAGACCAAAACTAATGGGAATAAAAAACTGGCATTGAAATCGGCTTTAAAGGTTTTGATTGCTTGTCACACAACCATCCAATAGTTATTATATTTTACAATAATACAATTTTAAATGTAGTAAAATAGTGACACATTTTCAATTATGAGCATTAAAGAAATTCTGATTGATATTATTTTAAATTCAATTTAAATTGGTAAATTTGTAAAACTATGAAAACTTTTTCAAGGTTTTATAATAAACGTCCAACCTTTTAGGAAAAACTGTAATTTCCAATTTGACAAATTCTTCTTAACATATACAGGGTGATCCAACTAACGTAAGACACTCATTTTCTCGGAAAATATGAATATTTTGAAAAAACATTTTTTCCTATTCTTTTAGGTATATGTTTTACTACATTTTTCAATGCATCGAAAATTTTTATTTTCATCCCTTATACGATAAAAAGGGTCTAAGTTCACGTTTTCAAATGGCAACATATGTTTTTAATTCCATAAATTTGTATGCAAAAAATTTAAAAATATGTTATCGTTTGAATTATTAATTTTTATCCATCTAGTCGTTAGCTATGACTTTGTAAAGATATTACATTTTCTCTTAAATATTGTTATATTTCTTTGGTTTTCCAAAGACCGGGAGTCAATAAAATACTTATTTATGATCGCATTGTCCGATAGATGAGTACACAGATAACCAAACACAATAAAATGTTTTGTTTGACCAGCGTTTCATATTTATAGATTACCGACTTTTCTAACACACCGTCATGACAGGTAGGTTGACAGACCTATATTGACAGCAGCTAACGAATGGCTATTTAACCACAACAATCAAAAACCGTGGTACAAGTAGGTTGATAACTGCTGCTATGATGATAATACAAAATATTATTATCATTAGTTATCATATTTTTCTACTATCTATGTTCTACATTCAGCAAGTAACAGCACAGTACAACAGATCATTATTATGCTATTTGAAAATTATAATTTTTAGTTTTTATAGGTAGTAAACAATAGCTTTAAAATTTGGCTTACAATCTCATAAGTGCATACATTAAATGGACACGCGTCGCGAAGCGTTACTATTATTTGTTTAGTTATGTTCAATTTATTCAAAATATGTTCTGTGCTCAAATAATTGTTTTAAACAATTTACACTAAATAAGGAATTTTGGATTTAATTTGCTTACTATTTTAATTCTACAGTAAATATTTAAAATGTTGCTTATTTTACATTTATAACTAACTTTTTTTTATTATATAAACAACTTTATTAATAAAAAATAATGCAATAAAGTGGACTGTGTTTAAATGATTAAGTTGTCTAAAGACTAGATTTTTGTAAACAGTGTATTAGGAACCTACAACAAAATCATAGTTAAGTTTGAAATTGTATTAATTATCAACTTAATTTAAGTCGGTAGTTCCAAACTGTGATTCAAAGTACTTTTACTTTTTTTCTGTTTTCCCCATCCTGTTGGCAAAAAAGATTTGATTTTTCTGTAACGGTAAATTTTTCAACATCATTGATATTTCATTTTTTTTTAAGTCAAGTTATTTCTTATTAAGATCCCGTTAATAAAAATATGGATCAATAGTTTGTGACTCAATTACACAAAATCACACAGTGATACTCAAACTTCAGAAATAAAGTTAGGGTTTGTGTCACGCAAACATTAAATTATCAGAACTTGTCTTTTTTATTTTATTAATAACTATTAAATTAAATAGTTTATAAGTTCTTATCTTTTTATTAGTACTTGCTACTTGCTAATTATTATTATAACTTATAAGGTGTATAATGTTATAATAATAGTGATTCTAAAGCCTTTATAATAAAATATGTCTGTTTCAAAAATTTCAAATTGAAAAGTTAATTCTTTTACAGTTGAATCTGCTTATTTTGATTTTATGTATAATCAGTATTTTCTTATTTTTATTATTTTCTTCACTATTTAATATCTAGAAAATTAAAAGCTTAATAGATTTTAGTTGTTTAAAAAGAAAACCATTATTTGATATTTCCTTGTTTACTATACAAATTAAAGTATTGACATTATTAAACTATTATAACGGGTACGTTTTACTAAGATTATGTAAAAGTGGCAATATTAAATCAAAAATAGCCTTAGCTAAATTGTAGTATCTAAATTTAACAATTATTCTGTAATAAAACACATTTTTAAGGATTTAAATTTTATGGAATTTGTACGCGACAAGTTTGTCTGATTTTATACACATACACACATGTATACTATATTTATGTATGAATACAAATAATTATAAAATCAATTATACTAACTTATAATGCATAGTTGTTAAAAATAAAATTTGATTACCTTTAATGATGCAAATAATGGTTAAAAGAATATTTGCTGTAATGCGTATGCGACAATTTTCCTACTTTAAAGAGTTAAAAACAATTTTTATTAATTTTTACTGTGTAGTTTACAAAATTTGAACATTGATAACACATAGTCAAACAATTGTGTTGATAAATTTCAACGACAAATATATAGTATAGTATAACATTTAAAGAACAATAATAATCTTTTGTCTGATAATATAAGTATTTAACTAATAAAATATTCATAAACTAATTATTAATACAACAATAAATTTAAAAATTGCAAATGTTACTATTTTGAAAATATTCAATCAAAAATATTAAACAAAAACAATATCTATACATTTGAAATTGTTCAACTTCTATAATACTGATTTAAATTTTTTTCTTTTAACAATCGTTGGTAATTAAACAAATCTAACAAAATCAAAATTCAATAAATAAAATTAACTATAAGAATTATCTTAGGCAAGTTCAAAAAAATAATTTACTTGATTTACTGAATTCATTAAATACAAATTAATAGAATTACTACTTTTTTAAAGAGAGAATTATTGTATATTAATAAATTTGATATAAAATTTAACTTTGATAGCCAAATACCTGTGTCAGTTATAGCTAAAACTTTATGATAAAATATTATAGTATATTATGTATATATTGTCAGACACACAATATATGGGTTATATCATTGTAAGAAATAACTAAACTGAAAGCAGACATTTGAACTACCTTAGATAAGTTTAATCAAATAAAAATAATATACTTACATATTATTATAAATATTGGTATAATCAAGAAGCGATTCCTTGTATGTAGTAGTATGAAATTCATACATTAATTACTGATATTTTTAAAAATAAATGAAACGGGTATATGAGTATTATCAACCCACATACACAAATACATGCATTAATAATTATTTTAAGTTAACACAACACACTTTTCATTCAAATTGCTTAGTGTTGATATTATACATTCACGTGAAAAAATGTCACATTAGAAATAAATGTTTTATACTTATAATTTACACCTTGATATATAATTGTAAGGTCTTGGGTCCGATTGGAAAGACATTTCCATAGCAATTGATATGTCATACTCAAAACCAATTTTACATGATAACATTGGTTTTTAAAAGATGAAATATTTTCAGTAAAAAAGCATTCAACCTAAATTAAAAAAGCTAATTGAAATCGTATTGAATTAAATTACCCATTAAACTCTAATAAACTTACCTATTAAATTGATGCTTTATATTTATAATTTACACCTTGATATAAAATTGTAAGGTCTTCAGTCTTGGGTCCAATTGAAAAGACATTTCCATAGTAATTGGTATAGCCTATTCTCAACGCCATAGATATTTCTGACATGATAACATTGATTTTTAAATGATAAAAGATTTTCGGAAAAAAGCATTCAACCTAAAATAAAAAAGCTAATTGAATACGTTGTATTAAATTATCTATTAAACTTTAATACACTTACCTATTAAATTAATGGTGTGTCCAAGAATGTAACGTCAAAATAAAGTCGAGAGCAAATATTATCAATTGATATATTTAAAAAATTATAAAATAACGAGTTATGACATAACTACAATAAGCATGCTATCATATTTACTATAAAGTAAAATGTAAATTTACTAACATTTTTTAATTACGTTTGCAATTTCTCATTTCACTAATGGAAAACGTGTGAACTTCGAAGTCGAAATTTGTTAGCGATGAGGTTATGTACAAATAATAAATATAATGCGATTTTGTACAAATAATAAAATATATTATGGGTACTGGTCACTCGATTATTCCGTGGTAACTGATGCATAGTTTAGATACTAGATTGTTATCCGAGATAACCAGCTAATGACTAGCTCCAGCTAGATTAGGTTAAAGTGTAAAGTCCGTTATCCGTAACAGTCTACCTTTCGTCTAATAATGTATGGTTATTTATTATATCTGATTATGATACGGAATGCGTTAACATCAAATTATTATTATATTTGATGTGATGACCGTCGTAATAAAACTACTTGTCTTTGTCGAATCGAATGAAATTATTAAGAAATATAGACAAAAATTCAAATCTTTACAAAGTCATAAACAGCGAACAAATGGATGAAAATTAAAAATTCAAACGCTAACATTTTTTTAGATTTTTTGTCTTTATATTTATGGAATTTAAAACATATGTTCCCATTTGAAAAAACGAGGTTCGTACTTATTTAACGTATAAGGGTTGAAGATAAAATTTTTCTAAATATTGAAAAATGTAGCTAAATATGTACCTAAAATTTTAGGAAAAAAAAAATTCGCAAAATATTCATACTTTCAGAGAAAATGAGTGTCTTACGTTAGTTGGATCACCCTGTATACAAAAAATACTATTTCAATATTTATGTTTTTTAATATTGGGTTTTTTTTCTGAATTTCGAATAGTTTAAAGTAAATTAGAACAATTTATTAAAGTGGAAATTAATTTTTTTTAAACTTTAAAGGTAAAATAAAAGCATTAAATAAAACTTAATAAGAAGTGATTTACAACAGTAAAGATTTATTTTTTTTTGTTGCTTCACACATGGTTTCAAGTGCATTAAAATGTCAATATTGACTCCAATCAGTAACATGGATAAAAGTAGCCTTACCTAGGTATTAAATAACGTGAAAACAAATAAGTAAATAATTATTTTTGCCTCTTCCCATGACTCATCATTATTGTACCGATGCAAAGTTTATAACTTAGATATCGTTCCCAAAAGGTAATTTACAAAGCCAAAAATCGGTAAAGATCAACATCTTAAAAATCCAAATCGTGAAAAACCCCATTTACACATTTTTCAACTCTTAAAAGTATAAAACTGATAATTTTTTTTATGCCCAATAAATTTTTTTTCTGTACACCTTTAGTAAACTTACAAGGTACACGACACATTATTTTAAATTATAAACACTATTGCTTATTGGGAATCATTAGAAAGTTTATTTTAAAATATTATTTTCGAAAACATACTCAATATAATAAATAATAATGTTGTTTTTACAAAAAATGTATATTCACAGTATACAAATGATAAACTTAAAATTATAAAAACACAATGGTTATATAATTTTGTAAGCAACGTAGTACATAAAAAAAAAACATGTAATTAAAAAACCGTTTACCAATTATTATTGGTTAACTCTACAAACATAAATACAAGTGACAACTACTTTGTTTAAAATTATTTATTGTGGTTTCCCCTCCCTTAGTTATTACTATACGTGACATTGTGCATTGTACTGATGGTGCGTTTTATATTGAACAAAAAAAAAACCGGAAAAAGCTAAATGTATATCTAATGTACAAATAAGATAAAATAAACAAAATGCAATAGGGTTTTGGACTGAAAGTTTGCCGTTGTACGACTCAAACTGCAGGCGAATTTCGATTTTTCGCAGTTTCGCGTTCGTGAGTTTTAATGTGCGTTTTAAGATAAGCCTTGTATACAAACCCTTTTTGACATATGGCACATTCGTACGGTTTCTGGCCGGCGGTGTGCATCTTCTGGTGTCTCAGCATGTTGGTGCTGAAACTGAAGCGCGTGTTGCACCACTTGCACGAGAATTGTTTCTCCTTGCTGTGCGCCAGCTCGTGCATCGTCAAGTTGGACTTGCTGGCAAATGCTTTTTGGCACACGGAACACTTGTGCGGCTTCTCGCCCGTGTGCACGCGGATGTGCATCGTCAGGTGCATGTTCTGGGCGAACTTTCTGTCGCAGATTTTGCACTGGTATGGTCTGTGGCCGGTGTGCACCGCGCGGTGTCTGATCAGATTGGACAGACACGTGAACATTTTCTTGCACACCTCGCAGCCGTACGTTTTCTCGGGGTTGTGGGCTTTCTCGTGCGCTCTCAAATTGGACCTATGCGAGAACCCCTTGCCGCACGTGCCGCACGTGTACGGCCTTTCTTTCGTGTGGATGCGGCAGTGCACCTGCAGGTGCATTTTCTGGGCAAACGATTTCTCGCAGTCGGCGCACTTGTACGCCCGCTCGCCGGTGTGCAATTTCCGGTGGCTCATCAGATTGGAAGCGGCGGTGAAACGTTTGTTGCACACCTCGCACTCGTACGGTCTTTCGTTCGTGTGACCGCGCACGTGTACGGTCAGCGAGGCGTTTTCGGCGAAACTGCTCGAGCAATACTCGCACGCGTACGGCTATTCTCCGGTGTGCAGTCTGTGGTGTTTGGTGCAGTTCGAAGAGCAAGTGAAACCCTTGCCGCACACCGGGCACTTGTACGGCCTCTCGCCCGTGTGACTTCGCGTGTGCACCGTCAGAGAGACCTTCTGCGTGAACCCTTTGGCGCATACGTCGCACTTGAAGGGTTTCTCTCCGGTGTGCGCTTTCCGATGCCGGATCAGGTTCGACGAGCAGGTGAAGCATTTGGAACACACGTCGCACCTGAAAGGTTTTTCGCCCATGTGCGAGCGTTCGTGCACTTTCAGCTCGATTTTCTGATTGAATTGTTTAGCACAAACGTCGCACACGAACGGCTTGACGCCGGTGTGCATGCGCTCGTGCACTTTGAGACAAGACCGCTGAATAAACCCCTTCGAGCACACGGCACAAGAATAGGGTTTTTCGCCGGTGTGGATCTTTTCATGTGTTGGTTGACGTTGGACACGCTTTTAAAACATTTAACGCACCACATACATTTGTAGTATTTCTTACCGTGTCCGAAAAACGTCAGTAGCCAGCCTACCTTTGGTCGGCGACATTTTTTCCTCTTGTTTAAATAACGTTTAGGAGTGTGTTTGTTTGACAAGTGATCAGTGATTTTGTCTCGGCTGGTATATACTTCACCGCACGTACAGCATAGAAATAGACGTTTTTCATTCGCAATATTTTCCAGCGTTTTGTCGCTTTCTTCCCGTTTCTTTGACATCAGAATGCCATTTTTTTCTTCATCCCGTAGAATTTCGCTTATTCTAAAAAAAAAATTAGTATTATTACTATCGGTTAACTTATAAAAAAAAAAAAATTAAAAAATAAGGTATTCTTTTGCATCTTGCAAATGAGTTTCGGTCAGACAACTTTCCTCTGCCCTCACAAATTGTTGGCCCCATTTGTTTATTCAATTTTTTCTTTCATACTCATTCCTCACGCTGTCTTTATACTATTCCTCATTGCCTAATCATCCCGTCCATTCGAAAAACAAAACTAAGTATAAAAGGATAATATTTTCTATTTGTAATCAACCCTCAACACCTTTTAAAAATCAATCAAACATTATTTTAACAAACATCGGTTTTACTAAAAAAATCTACTTACTTTTTTAAATGTACACGAGGCCTGGTTTGGACATCCACGGTGGGACATTTTTTTAAGTGACAGGCAATTTGTTTTTTAGTAGTGAATGGCTTATGACAGTTGTTGCAAGTGTATGTACGTGTGTTCAGACATGTTGTCTCCTCAGGAATTTTCATTGGTCCTATTTCCAACAATATATATCCTTCTTCTTCATTTTCTTTTTCTCCTTCTTTTATTATATTTTCTACCGGTAAAATAGAGCTTGTTCTAAAAAGAAAACCCCATATTATAATCAGTTGAATTTTTGACAGAATCTTAAACAAGGTTATACATTTTATTTGAAAAATACCGAATTAGCCTAATTTTAAGTAATTTACATCGACAATATATGTAGAACGGTGAAACAATACAACAATTTCATAAATAAATCTCCAGTTTACTTGAAAAACAGAACAATTTATATTTTTCCAGCAGTATTACGAATTAAAGAAAGCGAAAACATTTTATTGCTCGTTAAGCATACCTATTTTGTTTAAATAAACTGTAGTTAGGTTTTATGTTAATATATTCCTAACTCAAATCCGTGCATACAAAGTGTGATATTTTTTTTAAAGTACCTATTACCTAAAGTCTAAAAGTAAGGGCGGGAGAGGAAGTGCGGTTAAGTAATACAAGCAGATAAAAAATATTACTACTCACCACATTTTCCTCTCATCCTAAACTAGAAACATAAATAACTTTAAGAATATGTATCCAAAACTAGTTATCGACCAGCCAAATTTGTCAGTATTTTATTCTTAATTTAAAAAGTCAATAAAATATTTTCGCTACCAATTAAGATTCAAAAGTTGATATAAATATAACTAATTCGTCAAAAGTTGAGATAACTTTGTATAAAAACACTACATAATAAAAATTCTATAACTGATATTAAACCCTATGAGATATTGAGTGGGATGAGGATCACTTTAAAAATGTCACCCTGTATAAATATATGTATACAGGGTATATATATTTGTTTGAAAGTGTTTTCTAACTTTTCAAAATGTTTAGCAGTCCATTATATCCTCATATATAATTTAAAAAAAAAAAACAGTTTTTCATACAACTTAGTTGATACCTATTGTTTAATATGTATTGCAGTTATAACGATTAGTCAAGATATTGCTACAGTACTCTAAAAGACAGATAACCTGATCTGTCTACTTAACATGCATACTTATCAATGTCTTAAATATAATTAAATAAATTGAATATAAATTCTACTGCTGTCAAATTTGAACACAAAATTTGTAAAAAGGTCATACTATCTAAAATTACTTATTAAATATTTATGTTTAGTTTAAAATGGGGGGGAAGAATTTTAAACCTAGTAGACACCTTAATCTGTTTCAGACATACACAATATGAAAACCATCCAACTGTAGGGTAATATCTTATTGTTTAATATTTGCTTCTGTTAGCCAACAACTGCTATAAACTTAATAGACTAAGACATGTTCGGTGATGTGTGAATATCAATAAAGAGTTTTACTCAAAAAATGATCTTACCTATCGGTGTTTTCTTCAATATTTGTACGTTCAACGTTAATGTGAGATTCTGGCAGCTATGTGTAAGTTCTTTCTTCACAATGTTTTCTGTCGGTTGTACGTCCAGCACATTTTCGTGATTTACTATCTCTATTAGGCTCTCAAAGTAAACATTATCGTCTATCTCATCCACTTCAATTTTAACATTCCTCGTTTCGGCTACGTCAATGTTCTCCATGTTGTTCTTTCTGTTAAATAAAAATAAAAAAACAGTTCAGTTTGGTCCGGACAGGTAAAATTTGATACGAGGGAGATTGAGATTTCCCTCGGTCTCCAAGAATCCACCATAAGAGTGATAAAATAGAAAATTCGCCCGTTCCCCCACAAAATAATAAAAAGGCCCAAAAAATGTTTACGTGTAACTTGGAAATATGATACGCTTTATACGTTTCCAAAAACCAGTCAAAATTTGTTTCATTTTGCATTCACACAAAAAACTACCATCCATGTTAATTTACTAGTTACTATCAAAATATTATGTTATGCAATCATTTATGTATATACACTATAAAATATTAAATTCATCGACTCATGCTAATATCTTTATATCTTAATATCTTGATGGTGTTTTATTCACTAGGTGGTCTATAGGTCAGAAGACAAATTTAGCCAAAAAAAAAATCTAATTCACACACACTAGGCCGTTAAAATAGAAATATAAACTATAAGACAGTTTAACCGTATTAAACGTTGTTGAAATAATGGGGAGAAAGAGTTAAACTGATTGAGATGTACATACATTTTAACCAAATAACAATACTAGTGAAATTAACAATAATCCAAAAAAAGCAAGTTTATAAAGAGTCTAAAGCGAAAACGAGATATCATATTTCAGACTTTTAGAGTTACTTTAGATTAATCTATTGTACAATGTTTATTTTGTAAAAAATCGGTTTCATTTTAAAATGTCATAAAACTAGTTTTTATTATTTTTCTATATTAATATTATACAGTAAAAAATATGAAAATATTTTACTCTGTGTAAACTAAATTGTTTCTACAAGTTTCAAATAATTTCCATTAATGAAAAAAAAACGCTATTCATCCGTAATTTGTAGTGTGTAACACTAGTTCTCTGAATACTATAGATTCCGTGTTAGTTTTAAAATCACCAAATTGCATAGAAGTAGAGTTGAATATATCCATGAATTAACGAATAGTTGCGAATTATTGATCACTGTATGCAGATGTTTTTCCACTTTGGTTGTTACCAAAACAACTGACGCGACACTGGGTAGGGTCGGGACAAAAACTATAATGAACGTGTGTCGCTCGGGTCGTGTAAAAATAGGCGGTGGCAGCTATGTGCGTTCGCGTTGACGACGGGGAGCGGAGAGAGCGAACAACATGCATGAGCTGTACCGCCAGGGTGATTAGTTTTAAATAGCGTGTAATTGTAGATGTATAATACATATCATATATATATATATATATATATATATATATATATATATATATACAATAAGTATATATGATAATTTGGATTATAATAGTGTGTATAAACCTGAATAAGAAACCGCCCACCGACGTCACTTTACGTTAATTTCATACGTTTATTTCAGCGCCACTGCACGATTAAGTACGAATACATTGTTGATATCAGTGTACCGTTTTACTACAACTACTAGGGTACCTATACTGGCTGGTGACAATTTGTACATTTATTGCATATTTATTTGTTTATTTTATATTTTATTTGCATGTACACAAAATCGTATAATTGTTTTTTGGTCCGACGTTCCGAAATTGTGTTTGAAAGTTTTATAAAAGTTTGTAAACACCGTGTTATTAAGTAAGTGTGCGATGATGTAATTAAAATCATTGTATTTAGAAGTTATGGCTGGCGGTTCTTACGAGCTATCATGGTGCGTGAAGTGCCGCAGAAAGACAAATTGGATGGGGTCGGCCAAACTGAGGTCCACTAGAAACAAAAAGTATGGACTACATGGAAAGTGTGACAGATGCAAATGTAACAAATTCACATTTGTTACCTCGATTTTTTACCGCGCCCAACTCGAGAAGAGTACTGATCACAACATTGATAATAATTAATCATAGATGTACAATTTATAAACGTTATGACCGTTTGATGATTTTATTTCACAGATTTACATAAAAAGAACTAAATACACGTCCGACATGTGTACCTAATACAGTGCAAGCCAAAATAGCCAAACCGAAAAAAGAAGTTTTGCAAAACACAGTCGATAATTAATGAAACAAATATAATATTCTGGTATCGTAATAAAACAAGTCACGAACAGATCCTTTTCTATTTATTTTAGTCTTATATTCAGTGGCGGTGAAATATACTTACGTGTAGAGGCGGTATAGTGTTAATCACATATTTTGATAAATATAATAATAATAATAATAATAATATTTATTCGCTAGTAGTAGAAATGTTACAAGGTAGATTAAATAGATAATGAAATTACTAGCTTTGCTCGACACTGAGGTAGAACCTCTTATCGTAGAGCAAGAATACTTATCAAGATGTTAAATAATTATGTAAAATAACAACAACAAAAATACAATTAAACTAGAGAATATGATTATAAGAAACTGAAAAAAAAAGTAATCATAATAATAAAAAGTAATAATCTGTTTTGGAGTATAGAGGGTATACAATAAGAATAATAATAGTATAATAACCAAAGAGAGAAGCAACTTTATTTAAAAAAAAAATCAAGCGGGCTGCCTAAAACATAGGTTGCCATATAAGACACAGCATACTAGTCAATACAATAGTACATAACACAGTTTTTCTTTTGACATTGGTGGTAATAATAGTAACATAGGTAAACATGGATTCTTTAAGACAAAAATTAATAAATGAATAATAACACTATTAATCCAATAAATGGACGATTGAATAAAAATTAAAACATTTACGTAGAATATAGGTGGAAATTGATAATATACAATGTGTCTTTCAGGACTAAAAGACACATCCTACGCAGTTCGTCGACTGCTAGACCATTCGCTTTGAAGAATGAGACTAACAGCGACGAAGCTGTTCCTCTGGCCCCCAATCGATAAGCAATGGACTCCCTCAAATACTTCAAATAGATTCTTTTTTCGAAAAATTCGATTGGCCATCGACGTACGGTTCCAATAGTTTTATTATGATTATCTAAATTGTCATATATATCTTTGGTTAGGTTTGCTAGAGCATCTTCTGTACCTAAACCTTTTCTAAACCCGTACTGTGAGTTGGGTAACAAATTGTTTTCTTTTAAATAATTTATTAGCCTGGAATTATGTTTCAAGATTTCCCACAAGCAAATATATCATCCGTATAACACAACAATTCACCAAATTGAAACACAAGGATCTCCTGTAAGTACATGATGATCCAGACTAATTATAGCGAGACATATTGTAACTTTTTATTTTAAAAACCATCATAAATTACATATAATACAAAAAAACATTAAGATAGTTAACGTGATTATCTATCTCTTTTAAGCTAATGGCTTGTGTTGGAGATAGAGAGTAATTAGTTAATAAACAAGAACATAAATTATATTATTAAGTAACAAAGTACAGTAATACAATGGTATGTAATAAATAGAAGGTATGGTAGTAATAATAGGTATGGTAATAATAAATAGAATGAAAAAAAAAAGAAAAGAAAAATTTTTTAACAATAGAAAAATTATGAGTATGAGATATAATATTAGATATAACAAAAACATACGAGTGACTTAAACTAATTGAGAAAACAACCAATGATACACAATTTTTTTAACATTACTTTTAGAATAGTGAAAATTGTTTTTACGTTGACATGGCATAAAGTTAAAATACACAGGCCCTAAATAATTAACAAAAGATTTATAAGAGAATTTGACAGGTATATTATACCGTATATTTTCTCGTTTATCTTCCAACAATTAACAATCTTTACCTCGTATGAACCTTTTAAAAGTGAACAAAATGGCAATTTTTTTATAAAGAAATCTGGTTGGTAAGTACCCAGCTCCCTATAATTTTCTGTCGTAGAACCTTGCAAGGAGTACTTTAAACAAATTCTTATGATATTATTTTGGTTAACTTGCAATTTATTTAAAACAGTATCGCCTAATCCCCCCCCCCCCTTATACTAACATTCCGTATTGGCATATTAATTGATAAATGTAGAAAAAAAAATAGTATTTAACATTGTTAGTAAACGGTTCGACGGGACCCGTTATTCATTTCTTACGATGAATCATTAAATCAGTAAAAAAATATTTGATAGTATATACAATAAGGTAAGGTTACCTATGCGATTTGAAAAAAAATATTGGCACCAAAATTATTCATGGAAGAAACAAAACATGGCTAAACGACCTGGCGTGGTTTTGTGGGGATCGCGTCCGTTGAATGCAACGGCCATAGATTAAATACATATAGATAGGCCACTGCTATATTGGGAAATGGCAACCGCTATTTCGTTTCTTTATTTTTGAAGAGATAGCGTAGCATACCCTTATTGACAAAATATATTATATACGAGAATACCAAATAGACTATCAAAATAAATTAACAACATTAAAAAACATAAATAAATAAATAAGAAACCCCAAATAAAACATACTGTTCAAAAAGGTTTAAAAACCTATTTAACCGAAGAATATTTGATTCTTTCAAATAATCAGTTTTTTGTTTACATTATTTTTAAAATTTTATTTACATTTAACATTGGAATAACCAATTAAAAAAAAATCAAATGCCTTTTAAAATGTTTAATTGTCGACTGAGCTGACTTTATTATGTTTTGATTTTGTATTAAATACTCTAAAAAGTTTACAATAAATTAATGTCATAGTTAGGTATTCTCAGTGTGGCGAGCATTCTTGTAAATTAACAACAAGCGGAAAAAATTCTTTACTAATAATATTAAACAACTTAAAACTTCTTTGTTTACTTTACGGGGCTTTTTCTAAAAAAATATGAATTATTTGTTGAGCATTTGTCACAAAATTAATATCAGAATAGGTATGCGTTTGAGCATTTGAAGGGCTGCGGGGAAAAAAGATCAATGTCAATTTTTTAACATTCTGAGAAAATCATGTTTTTGATTTCAAAACGTAATACATTTTGCCTGTACCCCTGAACTTTAGGCGATCGTTACTCTCGACTTATCTTTTTTTTCCCTGGTTGGAGCGCATAAAAGATACAATACATCAATACAAATAATTTGATACCAAAATCTCATTTTCAAAAAAAATTGACATTGATCTTTTTCCCCCGCAACCCTTCATTTAATAGTTAACAAAAGTCAAAACTGTACAAAACCCTAAACACTTAATAATTAAAATATAATTATTAAATTATTATTTATTATATTTTTTTACTTTAAGTTCTAAATTACTCCAGAGAGTAACATTGTAACAATTATACAATAAATACCTATAATATATTACTAATTCACATTTTGTTTTTGGCTCTGGGAGGTTTAAACGAGAACTCCCCCCCCCCCGTAAGTACGCCACTGTTCAGTACTAAAAACATTTTGCGGTTCTTATCCAAATATTTCAATAGCATTCAATAACGGCCATCCTTCGGAGAACTGTGTAATTTGAGAGCTGGGTCTTCTCTATTGTTTTTCCCGCAATTAAAAAATACTCATTTATTTTCTCTTAATGTGCCCATTGTTATGATAATTAATTGTTAAAATAATACAAAAAAACAATGAAAACAAATAAAAAGTGAACTAAAAAGTAATAAAATAACTTTATTAAAGGAACAATTTACCAATCAATTGTAGCACATTTAATTTAAAATGTCAATTACTTTGAAAACAACCGAATATTAACTAAAATTTTATAGAATGTTAAACATCTTTAATTTTTTACTAATAAGAAAAGCGACGGCCCTATTTAACAAAGTCCAAATTCGTTGGGTTAAGTTTTATGAAATGTTTGTGTCACACACAATATTGAACCAAATTAAAATTACAAAAGAACTTACAATATAACACATTATCTGATAAATTTATGAGGGACTTTGTTGAATAGGGCCCACGCTTTTCTTTTTTTCAAAAATTAAAGATGTTTAACATTATTTAAAATTGTAGTTAATTTTCAGTTGTTTTCAAAGTTTTTATTTTTTACTTTTAAGTCCAATTAAAGTTACTTAATAATTGGTGAATAGGTTACTACTAAATTTTAGTGAAATGGCCCCCAAATATAACTGCAGACCTCTTCGACACCCTGTATATTGTTAAAATATTATAACATTTTTTTAGTATATTATACACAGGTAAACTTTTTTTTTTGAATTAGTTTCATATAAGTAATGAATTCGAAAACTTAGGTAAGTGTTTCATATTAATATTATAAATATTTATTATTTTACTATTAAAACAAAGTTAAAAAAGTAGTAAAAAAATGTTAATATTGATATTTCAAAGCGTATAACTAAAAAATAACCCATAATAATCGTTATTCAATATATATACAATATAGTACTTGTTCTTCAGTACCAGATCCCAAAATTTGGTTTGCATCCATTAGCATCTGTATTTTTAATAATTTTTTTTGTAGGTAGCTCTAGCGACAGTGTTGGAATAAATGATTCTGAAATTGACGACAATTTGGATTGGAATAACACTGATTCTCGGTATTATTGTTATAATGATTTTTATCAGCTATTAAAAAATAGAGGTCCACTAAATCCCCATTCTTTAAAATCGAGAAACTATTTATTTGAAATTTTGAGGGCACGGTATGAAAATGTAAAATGGGAACCGCAATACACATTAAGTTAGTCAACCATTCAATTTTAAAGTTTACTTTGGTTTTACAAAGACTTTGGTGTAAAAGCCATTATAAACTTTATTATAAATAACTAATGTAATATGAACATTTTTAAGGACAACTTTCCGAGGAAGCACAGGAAGCTCGAAATAAAGACTATAAAAATTATCGTGAACATCACTCGCGAAAAATTAGTAGAGTAGCTCAAAATGAAGCCGTTCTACACTTATTACTTGTCACTTCAGATCCATATATTTCCTCAATTTGCAACATACCAAAAAAAAAAAAAATGAATTGGACAATGACGTAAAATCATTATTAAATTTAAGTTATGAAACAGATGAAGAAGTTTACGAAAGTTAAATTTCAATTTAAAAACAAAATATTATGTTTATTTGCATCTTACAATTATACGTGAATTTAAAAATTGATATAAATTTTGAACTATTTGACCCTAAAAACATTAAGTACCACTTTTTTATAATTTTTTGGACAAAATCTGAGGAAAATTTGATCAATATAAGTTTTTTCCACCTAAAATTGCGTTTCAGACCACTGTGAGGCGGCGTCGTGGGTTGTCAGGGAGAGTGAGGAAAGATAATTTAGATATTAGTGGATTTTGGTGATTAAAAATAATCCTCCTGAAAAGTTGATAATTTTGACTTATCACGTTTTGACCAACCATTGAAGATATATTCTTGACATAACACACCTAATTTAACTTTATAATTATATTTTATATTTATTTAATATTTATAATTTTATAAAATTATAACACAATTGATTTTTAGAATGAGTTTAATTTGTGCATGAAGTCTAATAGTGAATATAATTTCTAAAGTGATATGTGTGACTTGAGGTACCTTCTCAAACAACTAAAATTGGATGCAATTTGAGTCCAGACATAATTAGTATTACTCAAATTTTTCGGCGTTCTGAAAAAAAAAATTGTAAGATAAAGTATGGCACTTCATCTTCCAAAATTTTTTTTTTTTTGTAAATACTAAACTGATGTTTACAATTTGATTGTATGCAAAACTTTTGTATTGTACATTAATCTACTTGTAAAGCTAACACTGATTGAGTAAATTTCAATATCGTTTGTGAATATTATTTTAGAAACCGAATACCGAATACTTTTATATAAAATACAGAACCTGTTTGAAATATTTAATGACGATTGTTTCAAAACATGTTCTGGTTAACAATAACACCTACTTAATGTTATTTATTTTTTGATAAACATGTAAAAGAAGTAAATATTTGGTTTAAATCACCTGGATCGCCTTTACAAACAATTTGTCTTAATTGTTATAGTATCCTTGTGAATGTTGCAATCTTTAAAAATATTTAATGTAAATCTATTTTATAATTTTCTATTATAGTTAGATTAGTTAATTAAATACAAGTATAAGACATATTGTTTTTACTCAATATATATTTTTGACATAACACACCGAATAAGTATAATAACTTTATATTTATAATTCGATAAAATTAGAATAAAATCGATTTTTAGAATGAGTGCAAAATAGTCGTGCATATAGTTTAATAGTGAATATAATTTCTAAAAAAACTGTAGGTGATATGTGCGACTTGAGGTACCCTCTCAAACAACTAAATTTGGGTGCAATTCGAGTACAGGCATAATTAGCATTAATCGATTTTTTCGGCGTTCTGAAAAAAAAAACAAAAATTGTTCAGTGAATAGTCGAAAAATGAAGTGTCATCACGAAGCTATATTATTAATCAGCTGTATAAAATAAAGGTGCATAAACGGTATTTTTAAACCCCCTTTTCTTCTTCTATTTGTATTTATAAATGTTTTCACTTTTAAATAATTACTAAAATTCGTTTATTTTGTTAAATTCACAAATGTTTTTGAATTAGGTAGTTACCCGCCTGAAGAACACTTAAGGATAGGGAAATAATTTTAAAACGTCAAATAAAATGGACAGCTACAGCTAAAACGAAAAGAAAACCTAAAACCAATACTTACATCTATTATCGCTTTTTCTGTATTTATCTGCTCCGGCCGACTAGTGCTCACATAAATAAACTGTTTCACGCTGAAGGTTTGAGGGTTCCGACTTGCTGTAATCGTCCAATAAGTTTCGCTGAAAAAATGTGATTGTAAAAAACATATATGAGTTAATTTATAGAATCTGATAGTTTTCTGATGTTTGACTGATAGAGACTCGAGCGTAAAAAAAAGTCTACCTTTTTAACGGCTTTGACGAGGAATTTGCACCTCAAGCCATTAGCGGTGACTATAGTGTTCGTCCGGTTCATTTTTGTATAGGACCAAGGCGTGTCATTTAAAAAATGTAACTTGTTACCGGGATGTTTGTATTTTTTTCCATAGTCCCTTGTTGTTGTCTCAAATGAGTTGGATTCACTTGCAGCTTCGGTGCTGTAAACCGACAATTATTTAATCAAGATTAGTGATTACCATCGATGCACGAATATTGTAATCGAACCTGAGCATTATATTAACAAATAGATGTTCAAGTAATAATTTCAAACAACTTGTTATTTAAATAAAATTTTCCAGGTTCAATTCTAGGGGATTAGGTTGAATAACAGGTATGGAAATGACTATTAAAATAAAAAATTGTCTTAAATAATAATCGTCAATTTTCAATATAAATTGAAATAATAAAATAGCCAGCATTGTGGAATCGGAGTCACGGATTTTTCGCAATTACCTATACAGAAAGTTAAACTTTTCTTGATCAACAAATAATTATCACCAAAACAGGAAGATATATTATTTGAACTTGGTAATTATTTAATATTCCTTAAGTAACTTAATGCGTTACTGTTTCACTCATTAGTGAAATACTACTAACGATGTGTAAAGTTTATCTATAACATACTCACACTTCGTATACATATCTACGAAACAGATACATTGGTGGTACAGGCCAGACGATCCAACCAAAATCACCCTGATGTACCCAACGACCATGTGACGAATTTCTGGTCGATAACCGTGGTCTGTTAAGGCACAGGAACAACTTTCCTTCCACGACATTTTCATCGATCTTCAACTTGTTGGTCAAATACATTTGTGTACCATTAGCTTGCAACTAAAAATCATGAAGGGTATTACAATTAATATTCATATATATATATAGAGAAGGATAGGGCGAAGGCAACTGACGAGATCTGAGGGCCTAATATCATATACCTACAAATGTTATATTTTCTTTTGTTACAATAAGACGTCAATTATAATGCTACATAATATAATATGAATTATAAAAAATGTTTTTGACTTTTAGCGACTTTTTAGAATTAATTTTTGATTTTTTTTTTTAACTACATATTGAGATAACTAAATCTATCGAAATTCATAATGAAAAATAAAACGTAACGCACAAGCACAGCATTTTTACGTTTAACAGTACGACAAAGTGTTTAAAGCGTATACCAACGTATTTTATCAATACAACTGTCATCTAAACTAGACCTAACGAAACTACTGACTAAAATATATTATGATACGTTTTTATATCTTATGAACGAACAGTATATTAGTATTAAACTAACTGGAATTGTTTTGTTAAAAGTAATGCACCACGGGTACGATGGTATTTAAAAATTGTACAAGCCGATATTATTCATATTCGAAGTATTAAAAACATAAATGTTGGACTTACTATTTTAAACGAGTTTCTCTGGGAGTCGGCATACTTATATTGTTGATCTGTGAAGCATAATGATCCACGCCCCTTAAAAGCTGAAGTCGTACGCACCATTACATCTTTCGTGAGACCTACGCCTTCTACTAACAATGTAATTTGGACGTATTGGTTGTTATCGACGATGGTAAAGTTGACAACGTTTGCTGATAGCACGGCATAAACATGGTCGTCGTGAGTATATTCGTGTTGAAGCCGAGATCTACCCGTGGCGGTTCCAATGTCCAACCAAAGCGATAGCACTGCAACCGATAAGACAATATAGATTTTAAACATGATGAATTGTTTTTATGATGGGAAATTCACTCAAAATGTGCAAAAAAAATTAGCGACCGAACGAGTAAAGTCTTCATGATCGAATGACGATTGCCAAAGCTGGCGTGTGACACAAACCTCAGCCGACCCCTCTAGTAATAATTGTTTGACAGGCGAAGTCGTCCCGGCAATTATTGCAGTTTATTAATATATCCTGCGAGAAACGCTAGTATTCATCGACCCTCCAATTTATCAACGGGTTCCGTTGATAAATATAATAACACAATTGATTTTTAGAATGAGTAGAATACTTGTGCATGTAGTCTAATAGTGAATATAATTTCTAAAAAACTGTAAGTGATATGTGTGACTTGAGGGTACCCTCTCAAACAACTAAATTTCGATGCAATTCGAGTACAGGCATAATTAGCATTATTAAAAATTTTCGGCGTTTTGAAAAAAAAAACAAAAATTGTTCAGTGAATAATTGAAAGATGAAGTGGCATCATGGAGATATTTTATTTAGTCGGCTGTATAAAATAAAGTTCCATTAACAGTATTTTTAAACCCCCTTTTCTTCTTCTATTTGTATTTATAAATGTTTTCACTTTTAAATAATTACTAAAATTCGTTTATTTTGTTAAATTCACAAATGTTTTTGAAGTAGTTATCCGCCTAGAGAACATTTAGGGATAGAGCAATAATTGTAAAACGTCAAATAAAATGGACAGTTACAGCTAAAACGAAAAGAAAACCTAAAACCATTACGCTGTTATCGCTTTTTCTGTATTTATCCGGTCCGGCCGATTAGAGCGCACATAAGTAAACTGTTTAAACTGTTTGTATTTTTTGCCATAGTCGCATGTTCTTGTCGCAAATGAGTTAGATTGACTTTGTTCGCTGCTGTAACCGACAACTATTTCATTAAGATTACCATCGGTGCACGAATATTGTAATCGTACCTGAGCATTATATTTTTAGGTAAGCTTATTTTACAATTAGTTAAACAAACATAGAAAAATCTATAATCCTAACCTAACTAACCTAAACGTTGTTGTTTTTAGTCAACTGGTTGGTTAGGTTAGCCATTAGGCTACTACATTTTGTAGAACAGATCGCTGAGAATATTAACAGATAGGTGTCCAAGAAATAATTTCAAACAACTTGTTATTTTAATAAAAATGCCTAGGTTTATCCTGGGAGATTAGGTTGAATAATAGGTATGGAAATAATAATTAAATTTAAAAATTATTTTAACGAATAATCGTACATTTTTAATATAAATTAAAATAATAATATAGCTAACATTGTGATTGTGGGATCGGAGAATCACGAATTTTTAGTCATTATCTTTACTGAAAGTTAAATTTTTCTTGATTAACAAATAATTATCACCAAAATAGTAAGATAATATTGAACTTGGTAATTATTTAATATTCCAACCTAATGTGTTACTATTTAAACTTAAGTAATAGACAGTAAGTATACATGAAAATAAAGCTTACACTATACTCTGTTGATTTAAAACAATATATAATAGATTTCACTTACCTTATTTCGGAAAAACGTTATTTCATAACACGGAAAATAAAAGTGTGTATGGTGTGTATAACAGAAAATCGCAAATAAAAACACATGGGCTTTATCAGGATTATATCTTATCGGTAAACTAGTTGTTCCTAACATCATTCTTTACATTTCTTGTAAAATATCAATTGATGGTATAATCTACAATCAGTTATTATCAATTCGTCATCTTACCCAGCTCGTCAAATTACCCAGGTTTCCCCATTTTTCGTTATTCGTATTAGATCGCTCCGCGCATTTATGCAAATACAATGTAGTAATATTTAATTTAGTAAATATGTTATCACACGTCAAATAATTCGTGTTATATATGTTGTATAAATAAATATAAGTCCTAGTATAAATAATAAAAGTATAAACGTATAAAAAAAAGTCCTAGCATATAATTTTGGGCTGTACTATTTCAACCAACAAATGATATTATTGTACACCATACATTTAATTTTTTTTTGGTCAACACATTTCGTGGATTTTCATGTCCTTAGCGCTGTGGGGACACTTTATTTCTACCAAGTCCTCTTATCCTATTAACCCAACAGGAGTACACGCCAGAAAATTAAATTCGCCCAAACACATTTCCCAAACACATAGCTGACATCAATCACGCGACGGCCATGTATAGTAAATCTATTACAATAATTTACATCATTTGTAAAATATATAATAGTTCACATATTTAAATCTATGCATTTGTGTATTTTTAGGAACGTCTTACAATAATACATAATTTGATCCTTCTCCATTTGGAATGCACTCGTTAGGAGTAGCAGAAGCAACACTAGGCGGTATTATTGAACGCTTCCTAATTGATATTCAAAGAAATTATATTGACTATGAACACATTACACAAATGTACTTTTTAAATATTTTAGAACTTACTTAGCCTTTTTTCCACCTTTACGCTTTCTATAGACTGACACGGTTTCTTTTTTGGTTTGGACCATTTTTTAAAAATTTTAAAAGAGTTTTCACAATATTGAAAAATATAGTCAAAAATAATTTCATACTGCAGGTAATTCAATAATAACAGTAGTAATAGGTATAGTAAAATAAACCCATAAATAATAGTATGATAACAATGCCGCAATGAGACGCAATTACCTGCTACGGTGGAGCGGAAGGTAGTGGTACACAGATCATACCGCACTCACACTAACAACCATTTACACACAATACTAACACAAAAAATCTACGGCGGCGACGACAAGCTTAGAAATTGCCTTTATTTTGCCCATTAATAAATAGCAACGTTCAGGCCCCTTAAGTTTAAACCTAGTCACATATGACATGCATTATTATACAAATACAAAGATGGTTAGTTGTTGGGCTGTGCAATTAAAATAAACATTTTTATTGGATATGAGAAGATCAATTGCCTCAGGTACCTTGATAAAAAAAAGATTTTTTGGAAAAAAGGAAAGTAAAACAATTTTTGAAATGCAACAAAATAAACTATTTAATAAAATAACCCATTAGACATTAATAAAATTGTTTAGAAAGATTTGCCAAATTATCACAAAATACCTAAACTAAAATAACAAAAATACTGACTTAACTCAACACACAATAGTTTATTATTATTACTATTACTTATTATTACTAAATACTACGCTTTAAATTAAACTATAAGGCACAAACGATTATTTTTTTTTTCTCAATTTATCGATATTCATTTTATCCAAAATGTTGACATAACTATTTTTTCACGAGTACTCAAGAAATAAATTCCATATAAACCAGTCAAAATAATAATTCTACTAAATAAAAACGTTTATCATGTTGCTTAAATAAAAATTGAAAGTACTTACATAAACAACAAAAGTTGCAGCGTCAACTTCAGTTACAACTCACAAAATATGCGTTACCTGTTTATACGTCTTTATGCAAAGAAAGGTAACAGCGTTTCTGACTTGTGCCAAATGTAGCTTATATGCAGTAGGCGGTAGAGTTGTTAGTATATTTAAAATCAACAAAATACATATGTACTCGCAGTGTGACCACCTAGTTAAGTGGATAAATGAATTCTAAGTGTGGGTGATAAGAGTCTACTATTAGAGTGTATATACTGTAGAATATATATTTATATAAGTCATAGTTTATAACATGTTTTATCATACAGGTACCGGCTAATTTTTAAGGTGTTCTGTTTAGGCAATATTTAAGAAAAAAGTGCTTTTAATAAATTTCGACAATTTCAATTAATTTATTGGTTAATTTGTATAAGCTTCATGGTATTATTTTTAATTTAATCATTTTTTCTCTGAGTAAAAACCATTTTAGTTAATATAATATACATTTTTTGTTAGTAATAAGTAATGGTTTTTTTTAATATACATGTATACATGTATATGTTAAAAAACCATTTTTAAGACCACAGTGACTTTACCCTAAATTTGATGAAAGTAAACTACGTGGCTTCATTTTCTTTATAGTTTTGGATAGCCTAGTTTGACAATGCTTGCCTTAGTAAAAAAAACCTTTGTAATTTAAAGCTTCAGTAACTTATGTAATTTTCAGATTCCGGTATGAATAATTTGGTTAATTACGAGAGGTATATTGAAAAAGTGCGTTATCAGTAGGGCGACCCGGCGGTAGTGGCTAAATACTACGCTTTAAATTACATTATAAGGTACAAACGATTTTTTTTCTCAATTTATCGGTATACATTTTGCCCAGAATGTTGACATAACTCTTTTTCACGAGTACTTAAGAAATAAATTCCATATAAACCAGTCAAAATAATATTTCTGCTAAATAAACTTTTATCACGTTGCTTAAATAAAAATTACTTACATAAACAACAAAAGTTGCAGCGTCAACTTCAGTCACAACCATAGGCGGACTTAGGGGTGGGCTAAAGGGGCATTAGCCCCCCCAATATGTGATTTAGCCCCCCCAAACCCAATTGGCTTTTTTTATTTCAGTAAAATTCTTATTTAATTTTCTGTTACCTAAAAATTTATAAACACCGTATTTTTTTTCAAATGTGCCTTATTTATAATATATAATTCAATACTTAGGTTTTTTAGACTAGTTGGATAACGTATGATTGTGGTTAAGGTGTCATTTTACACAAGGCAACTTCTGATGCTTTATATTATTCTGGCGGCGACCGCCAACCGTCTGGCGGCAAGACCTGTTGGGAAGGTGTGGTGAAGGGTTGTTATTGTCATTTTAGACTACTTTTCACAGCTAAGTATAAACAAATACAAAATATAAACATTGTATATATATATATATATATATATATATATATATATATATATATATATATATATATATATATATTAATAATAAAGCAAACTTATCGCAGATATTATAAAAATAGTTGAAAACCCGTGGTAAAATGAAATGTATTTAATTTTTTTTTCATGTTAAAACATTTTGGGGTATATCTCTTTTCTATAGGTTTATGC
Source organism: Adelges cooleyi (assembly GCF_023614345.1). Classification (NCBI taxonomy): domain Eukaryota; kingdom Metazoa; phylum Arthropoda; class Insecta; order Hemiptera; family Adelgidae; genus Adelges; species Adelges cooleyi. Next base: position 3,620,038 of record NW_026095978.1, read on the forward strand.
CATGCTAAAAAATATAACCAATTCATTGCCTATTTTACTGACAAATAGCGCAGATAGTGTTTTTAATACATCAAAAATATTTCGGTTTGTTTTGGCAAGTGGAGCAAGTTATATTTGTAAGTTGAATTATAATTACTGTAGTTGTTTTAAACAAAACAATTTTACAGTAGGTATTATTTTAAAGGATAAAAGGTTGAAGATAACTTTTAAAAGTCAAATTTTAACCTAAATATTTAATTCGTTTATTAAGTATAGAACAATAATGTACCTAGTGAAAACTGAAAACTGGTTTGTTATGGAATAAATCATTTTTGTATAATACGTTTTTTAAATTATAGACGAAGTATGCGGATGGAAATAATAGTATTCTAGCCTTCTATCACCTCATCGAGAACATTAAACTAAATTTTATATTTGATTGGACATTTTTTAGCTAAAATAAATAGAAAAAATTATGTATAGGCGTTAAAAGGCAAATTTTTGATTAAGCTATTAGAAAATTAATTCGATTTATAGTAAGAAAAAAATTTTAAAAAATTAATTACAAACACTTCCACAGTAGAGGCTTTGAATCTTTGCCTGGGGGGGGGGCAATATTTTTTGTATGTAAACATACTCAAACTATAATAAAAGTAGTCAGCAAGTGTAAAATATAAATTAACAGTATATTTATAGTATATACTATATAGTAATAATTTTGTTATCAGTTGATAATCAACTTCGATTATAATATTATACATATTGCATCAATAAAAAAATATAACAAAATATTGCATATACATGCCCACACATACTTAAAGCGAAAAATGTACGAAAAATAAAGATTTTGTAGGCTACATCAGTGTCTAAATATTGTCTGGGACTAAAGCCCCCCCAAAAGTCAACCCCTAAGTCCGCCTATGGTCACAACTCATGGATGGGGATAGTAATAATTTGTTCTGGTAAAGGAAAAGCTTCGTCGCCAATGAATACATAGAGTGTTTTAATTTTGGAAGTATCTTTATGTTTGTTATTTTTAATACGGTGTTACACTTTTAAATGGTGTAAAACACCACTGCAACTATCTTTACTATAGCCCTTTAAACAATTGAAAAGAAAATGTTTGTAATTAACGTACATGCTTCCTGAATTTGACGGACATTTTATTCGTATATGTTTGCCATCAATATAGATGATATACCAGTTCCTCTTGGCCGGGGAAGTCTACGCGGCCGTCGACCGAATGAAGAACAAAGGACTAATGCAATGGGAACTATAGTCTGTATCAATATCGCGTTGATTACGATCCGGAAGAAGATCGAATTGCAGCTAAAAGAAGCTTATTGGCTCACATAGCAATGTTTTTGGTGGTTTTCTTTTGATTGGAACTATGTTATTCACAACCTATATCTGTTTCTGAATTTTTTATGAAGTTATGCAAAACAATGGTTGCTTTTGTATTGGGAATAGTTGTATCTTATTCTGTTATTCTTTTGTCTTCTGTTTCCAACAGATACGGAATCTAGATGCCATTATTCCTAAGGTATTTTCAATTGTTCGTCTTGTTCTGCTTAACCTAAACAGTCATTGATTAAATAATTAATACTGTAGTATGGCTTAAAAAGTTATCATCTCTAACTCATAATTGATTTTGAATAAATTGTGTTTTTTACATGTAGTTGAATACTTCTTCATCTTTTGACATATTGGACTTTCCTCTAGCAGAATTAGGCCTCATTAAGTTTTCTTAGAGAGGAAACGCTTCGTCGCCGACAAAATAATACGGTATGCATCCATTGACACGATCCAGACATTCTAGATTAGGCAAGTCCATTAATTTTTGGGATATTGCTGTTCCTGGTACTCCAGTATCAACTAACAGAAAGTATAAATGACACCGCACAATGCCAGTAAAATTATGATATGAGACCCCTTGTAGTTGAAATTGATAGAACCACTATTTCAAAAAGCCTAGAACATAATTAGTTATAATATAAACATAGGAAAAAATTGGGCCATATAAGACTTCTTTGCACGTCTACCGGTGACACAATCCCGGACACTGACAACATCTCCGGTTGTCATTGACGGTCGCCCTGCCTCCCATATTGATGAAAATGCGTTCTTCACATCGGATGTATTTTGTATTATAATCACAACAATAATTATAATGTCCGTCTTATAACAACACTACTTTTGGTAAAATACTATTATATTGAAATACTGAATAAGCTAGATACAATATTAATTATATAATAAATAATAATAATAATATTATATACATATATATATATATATATAATATGTAATTTATTTATTGTTAATCTGGGGCAAGATTAATATAACAACAAACTGAAACGTTTCTCTGTAAAAATGAGTTTATTATATTCTAAGGCTATTTACGCTATTTACAACTTGTTGTGGTCGTAAGGAGAGGGTTGATTGAAGGGTAGTTTTAAATAAAGAGAAACGGAGTTAAGCTATCACGGATGATTATATTTTCATAAGTGAAAGTAAACAATATTATAATACTGACGAAGGCCGTGGAAGCCGTGTAACGGAAGTGTCAACGGTTTGTCCGGCGGCGGCGGCGGCAGTCGGTGTCAATTCTTTGCAATTTTTAAAATATTTGCTTCTTTTGTAGTTTTGGGGTACTGGGATAGGTTCTTATTAATGGCTATCTTCTGGTGCTTGTTTACGATTTTTCTTCTTTTTTAGATCAAATAATTCAGTTGCTGTTACGGTAGGCGATATTTGCAAAAAGTTGTTTAAAATTAAATTTCTAAATTCTTTGAAATGCATATTATATAACATTTAAAATGTTTTTTTATAGAAGTAAAACGTGTTCCAAATTGTTATGTCGAGTAAATGGAATAAAACTTTTTTGTACCATTACAAATTAACGTGGCCTTAAGTAACCTTTTACACGACCGCTATATATATATATATACATAATACTATAGATACTTAATGATTTATTTATTTATACTTACAGTGAGCAACAACCCGGTAGCGATGATGAAGAAATGAATGAGACGAAGTGATCGTCTACCTACTCCGTTTTCATTAACAATTTGACGAACGGAATAATACCATTTAAATAAACAATGACGTACCTTTCATAATACTAATACTTGTATTATTATTGTAATTATTTTTGGTGTTTATTACCTATCAACATGTAAAACGTCTTGTAAATGTACAAATCATTAATGTTCCAAAAAAAAATAATGTATTATAACCGTTCACTAAACAAAAATAGTATTACTATTATGTTTAATGGTAATTAATTATACGATATTGTAGTTAACCATACTTTAAGTCATTATTGTTATTTTTAGTATTAGTAGATGAAATAGTAATAAAAAGTAAAACAAATAAATGTAAAGAAAACCAGCAATTTCGTTAACAGTTATGTCATTATTATTATAATAAAAACATATTGTTTGCATTATTTCATTATAAAAATTGAGTTTTAATATGTACATAAAAAAAACTAACAGATTAATAAAAAAAAAAAAAAAAAAATACATACACAGGAAATCAACATAAATTAATAAGTCTATTAAATAGGTTGAATATAATATTGTGTGAGGGGACATCGTTAAAATGCTCTTCCCCGGCAAAAATATCTGACTGGCTTAGCCAGAGTTTAGTCTGGCGCCGCATCCCTCACACGTCTTAAACTGGGATAATTCATGAATTTATCTAATTTGATTGGGTATTTCCCGGGTAGCTGAAACCACGCGCACATAGGTAGCTTCAGGAATGAGGTACGTCGATCTCTCCGTATTACATACAAACTGAAAACGACGCGTTATTACCCTCCCCGAGGGTAAGATTATGCGCATGGTCGCCACCCGGTAATTATCCCATACAAAATTTTTCTGCCAACGATTGAGGAAAAACAGTCTCTTCTCCATCGAGTAACAAAAAAAAATTAGCCCGCACTAGGTCCCCCGTGTTAAACCCAACCGAACCAATTGGATCCTAGAAAATGTACCTAAGCGTCCTGTAGCGTATTCGGCGGTAACAAAGGACCGGGTCACCGCACGCTAGTGAGCGACTTGCGTCCAATGGCCAGGTATCTGAGTAAAGTGTCCTTGGGTTTGTAAGAGCTACCCGGCCACGGATGAGCACTAAAAATAATAAATACGAATTATAAATTTGATTTTGTAGTTTAGTAAGAAATACAGGAAACGAGTAGCCATCAGTTTAGTGATAAAATTCGATTTTTAGGCATACGGTGTAAAATATAATTTTAGTGATGAGACACTTGACTTGACAAAAACAAGAATTATTTAAATTAATAAATTTAATTAATTATTGGTTTTGTATATTCGTAATTAACAAAAAAACAATTTTATAGAGATTCTGCAGGTTTACCAATTATGGTATGTGCAATTTGAAACAAAGAATATTTCACTCTATCGCTGTTAGAAAAATTAATTGATTATTATTAGTTTAGAGAGACAGTATAGTTGTTTTACTTAGGTGGAAAAAAGTGTAGATTGTTTTAAAAACTGTCAACAGTAAATATTTTATAAGAAGACTGAACATTAAACGATTAATAAAACTATATATATTTATTTAAAAGTGACATTTATTCCGCAAACATTGCGTGACCGATTGGAAATTATTCATTTAAAAGGGTACACTGGAGTATGTTTTTTTTAATTTGATTTTTATTTAGACTAAAATTGTAATTGTCTTAATGGTCATATAACTGAGACCCAGTGGCGGACTAACGGGGAGGGGGGTATACGTGGGTTGTATCCCCCCAAGGCCCTAACAGTACACAAAAATATAACAGTCACACTTAATGAAGTACTCAATATTTTTTCACTGTCCTCGAGAGAATTAGACTTTGTTTTGTAATTAAGAATCCAAACTTTTGTTTACATGCAACATGTATATAATAATATGAATATATGTTTATATTGAATAGGTATGGCTGTTAAAATCTTTATTCCCACCCCTCCTCCCATGGAAAAATCTTAGATACGCTACTGCTGAGAACATGATATTGCATGACAAATCCAGCTTGATAAAATAATGTATGCTAATATAGAGATACCTACACTATTAGTGTCACACAGTTGGGATTGGGTTGTAAATTTTTGTTATTTTTTTAACTATCGTAATTGAGTGTTTAAAAAACCTTAAAAAAATCGTCAGATACTAATAATAAACTATGTTATATTGTTTCGTTAAAAGTAATTTTATAACTAACTTTTATTTAATTAACAATACCAGTATTTTATATCGTACATGTTGCTGTATAAAATATTTACAGCATCGCATTTTGTAATACTCTTACTATTTAAAATTGTATTTTATCGAAGGAAATGAGTAAACTACATACTATTCGATTGAATGTGTTTATTAATTTGTTTTTTGTTATGAGCTCTAATATTTTGTTCACAAGAAAATCCTATAATATTTGAATAAACTATGTGTTTACCGCCATACGGCGTGTGTACGGCTTATCAGTTACCGTGTTATCTTTTATAACCGTATTCGACCTAACCTAGCTAGATAACAGCGTCCCTATCCCAGTCGTTTATCACTATATTTCTTTCGTTTTGCATTTCGGATACGTTGCTGCTCGTGCCTCGTTGTAGTTAATAATTTTGTAAAATTAAAAAACTAGGTATTACGAATTTGTAGTCAATATATTTCCTTCAATTCAATCTTTCGTATCGATTGGTTGCGAGTGCAGACGCCGGTTAGTATTTCGTATTGTACGTTTTTTGAGTCTCCATAGACCGGTGACTTTGGTGTTGACACGATTCGTTTACTTAATAAAAACAAAAAAACACTGGTCTTTGTCGAAAAGAAAGCTTTTATGCTATTACATCTTTTTCGTTAAACCGATGCGTTTGTGGTGTAAATACGGTATACTATTTGTACAAATGTAATAAAAAACCTTATATTATGACTTGTACAATTTTAACATACCGGACATGAAATGGTGTACTCGTATAGTCTTGTCCGTGTTAAAGGTAATAAGAAATATGACATTACCAAATGTCACGTATTATAATGTATAACAAATACGATACACATATTTTGGTCAAATACAATGCGTGTCAACCCGAGCTGACTTGCATAATATGTTGAAATGGAAATAAATTTATATATTAAACCTTAAATGTAAAAAAACGAGCATTTATTAAGGTTGTCGGTAGCCAAGAGTTAAAAACTATTGTCGGCTTTGTAATTTAGTAAACCGTATATTTCACCATTTGCTGTTGTAAACGATAATTATATTGGAGTACACATATTAGAATAAACTTAATCAATTGTGATATGCTAAACAGTAATTAAAATTTAGTTTACCCATTGTCTTTACTACAGACTTGAATAAACAACGTATGAAATGTTACACTTTTTTTCTTGATTCATATATACTTATGCAACTAAGACGGTTGTAATGTTAACACACTGATTATAGTTAGCTGAATATATATGCCTTTGGTGTCACGCCTAAATCTTTTTGGAATAACTTGAAGATATGTCCAAAATTTTGGTACACTATGACAGTTATGTTTGTCATTAAAAAAACTAATTGTTTTAACGTAAAATATAACTGCAGACCTCTTCGACACACTGTATATTGTTAAAATATTATAATATATGTATTGACTTTTAATACTCTATAAATGTACATTTGTTACTTACTTTTTGTTATTAAAAAAACAAAGTTAAGTTAACATAGAAGGAATTTAATTTAAGTCGTTATATTGAATATAATTAATATTGTGTATTTGGGTCTTGGAATATAAGTATGTTATAAGTAATAAATATAGTATAACCTTATACAGTAGTATATGCGAATATTGGAGAAGTCATTATGTAATATTTAAATGTTGTTTGGTACAAGGACCAACTTTATTTGTAACCTATAGCATAGGTTTGCAAATTCTGTGATCAAGAACATTGACAGAGTAATTGTAATTAATGGATGTAGTAACTAGCTCAGTATGATGTTAGGAGTTAACAATTGAAAAATTATTCGTTGATTAAGTAATGTCAACGTTCAGTTTTTAGAAGTTGTTAACATTAAATTTAAAAATTGGTCCAGACTTTTGGGACAGTATTTGGACTGCTATTCTGCAACTAATCGGTAAAATAACATTATATTTAGAGTTATAAAAAATTATAATACAATTGATTTCTAGAACGAGTAGAATAGTTGTGCGTGTAGTTTAGTAGTGAATATAATTTCTAAAAAACTGAAGAATGCTAGAAAACTAGTACAAGAAAAAAAAATAAAAAAGAATTTTTTTAAAAAAATGATAATTTTGGTTCGACCTACTGTATTGTATTTTATACATTTTTTAAATAATTTGTTTAAATATTTACAATCTTTATTTATATATACAATAAGTAAAATTTAGGGCTTATTTATTTACAAAGCTGGTCGACTTGATCGAAGGGGGCGTCCATTGACACTACTTCAGATGTGTAAGTTAATATTTGATTAAACTAGTGTGTGATGTGGTTTTATTTTATATTTATATATTTACATTTGGGTTGAGAAGATCTCTGGGCCAGTTACCCTTAAGGCGGCGTCGTGGGTTGTCAGGGAGAGTGAGGAAAGATAATTTAGATATTAGTGGATTTTGGTGATTAAAAATAATCCTGAAAAGTTGATAATTTTGACTTATCACGTTTTTACCAACCATTGAAGATATATTCTTGACAAAACACACCTAATTTAACTTTATAATTATATTTTATATTTACTTAATATTTATAATTTTATAAAATTATAACACAATTGATTTTTAGAATGAGTTGAATTTGTGCATGAAGTCTAATAGTGAATATAATTTCTAAAGTGATATGTGTGACTTGAGGTACCTTCTCAAACAACTAAAATTGGATGCAATTTGAGTCCAGACATAATTAGTATTACTCAAAATTTTCGGCGTTCTGGAAAAAAAATTGTAAGATTAAGTATGCCACTTCATCTTTCAACAATTTTTTTTTTTCGTAAATACTAAACTGATGTTTACAGTTTGATTGTATGGAAAACTTTTGTATTGTACATTGATCTACTTGTAAAGCTAACACTGATTGAGTAAATTTCAATATCGTTTGTGAATATTATCTTAGAAACCGAATACCGAATACTTTTATATAAAATACAGAACCTGTTTGAAATATTTAATGACGATTGTTTAAAAACATGTTCTGGTTATCCTTACCTGATTAATTTAAAAACAATAACACCTACTTAATGTTAACTATTGATAACCATGTAAAAGAAGTAAATATTTGGTTTAAATCACCTGGATCGCCTATACTAACAATTTGTCTCAATTGTTATAGTATCCTTGTGAATGTTGCAATCTTTAAAAATATTTAATGTAAATCTATTTTATAATTTTCTATTATAGTTAGATTAGTTAATTAAATACAAGTATAAGACATATTGTTTTTACTCAATATATATTTTTGACATAACACACCGAATAAGTATAATAACTTTATATTTATAATTCGATAAAATTAGAATAAAATCGATTTTTAGATTGAGTGCAAAATAGTCGTGCATATAGTTTAATAGTGAATATAATTTCTAAAAAAACTGTAGGTGATATGTGCGACTTGAGGTACCCTCTCAAACAACTAAATTTGGGTGCAATTCGAGTACAGGCATAATTAGCATTAATCAATTTTTTCGGCGTTCTGAAAAAAAAAAACAAAAATTGTTCAGTGAATAGTCGAAAAATGAAGTGTCATCACGAAGCTATATTATTAATCAGCTGTATAAAATAAAGGTGCATAAACGGTATTTTTAAACCCCCTTTTCTTCTTCTATTTGTATTTTAAAATGTTTACACTTTTAAATAATTACTAAAATTCGTTTATTTTGTTAAATTCACAAATGATTTGAAGTAGGTAGTTACCCGCCTGAAGAACACTTAAGGATAGGGAAATAATTTTAAAACGTCAAATAAAATGGACAGCTACAGCTAAAACGAAAAGAAAACCTAAAACCAATACTTACATCTATTATCGCTTTTTCTGTATTTATCTGCTCCGGCCGACTAGTGCTCACATAAATAAACTGTTTCACGCTGAAGGTTTGAGGGTTCCGACTTGCTGTAATCGTCCAATAAGTTTGGCTGAAAAAAAGGTGATTGTAAAAAACATATATGAGTTAATTTATAGAATCTGATAGTTTTCTGATGTTTGAATGAACGAGACTCGAGCGTAAAAAAAAGTCTACCTTTTTAACGGCTTTGACGAGGAATTTGCACCTCAAGCCATTAGCGGTGACTATAGTGTTCGCCAGGTTCATTTTTGTATAGGACCAAGCCGTGTCATTTAAAAAATGTATCTTGTTACCGCGATGTTTGTATTTTTTTCCATAGTCGCTTGTTGTTGTCTCAAATGAGTTGGATTCACTTGCAGCTTCGGTGCTGTAAACCGACAATTATTTAATCAAGCTTAGTGATTACCATCGATGCACGAATATTGTAATCGAACCTGAGCATTATATTAACAAATAGATGTTCAAGTAATAATTTCAAACAACTTGTTATTTAAATAAAATTTTCCAGGTTCAATCCTAGGGGATTAGGTTGAATAACAGGTATTGAAATGATAATTAAAATAAAAAATTGTTTTAATAAATAATCGTCAATTTTCAATATAAATTGAAATAATTTATTAGACAGCATTGTGGGATCAGAGAGTCACGGATTTTTCGCATTTATCTTTACGGAAAGTTTTATTTTTCTTGATCAACAAATAATTATCACCAAAACAGGAAGATATTATTTGAACTTGGTAATTATTTAATATTCCTTAAGTAACTTAATGCGTTACTGTTTCACTCATTAGTGAAATACTACTAACGATATGTAAAGTTTATCTATAACATACTCACACTTCGTATACATATCTACGAAACAGATACATTGGTGGTACAGGCCAGACGATCCAACCAAAATCACCCTGATGTACCCAACGACCATGTGACGAATTTCTGGTCGATAACCGTGGTCTGTTAAGGCACAGGAACAACTTTCCTTCCACGACATTTTCATCGATCTTCAACTTGTTGGTTAAATACATTCGTGTACCATTTGCTTGCAACTAAAAATCATTAAGGGTATTACAATTAATAGTCATATATATATATATATATATATATATATATATATATATATATATATATATATATATATATATATATATATATATATATATATATATATATATTTTTTTTTATAAAGGATAGGGCGAAGGCAACTGACGAGATCTGAGGGCCTAATATCATATACAAATGTTATATTTTCTTTTATTACAATAAGACGTCAATTATAATGCTACATAATATAATATGAATTATAAAAAATGTTTTTGACTTTTAGCGACTTTTTAGAATTAATTTTTGATTTTTTTTTTTTAACTACATATTGAGATAATTGACATTTTTACGTTTAACAGTACGACAAAGTGTTTAAAGCGTTTACCAACGTATTTTATCAATACAACTGTCATCTAAACTAGACCTAACAAAACTACTGACTAAAATATATTATGATACGTTTTTATATCTTATGAACGAACAGTATATTAGTATTAAACTAACTGGAATTGTTTTGTTAAAAGTAATGCACCACGGGTACGATGGTATTTAAAAATTGTACAAGCCGTTATTATTCATATTCGAAGTATTAAAAACATAAATGTCGGACTTACTATTTTAAACGAGTTTCTCTGGGAGTCGGCATACTTATATTGTTGATCTGTGAAGCATAATGATCCACGCCCCTTAAAAGCTGAAGTCGTACGCACCATTACATCTTTCGTGAGACCTACGCCTTCTACTAACAATGTAATTTGGACGTATTGGTTGTTATCGACGATGGTAAAGTTGACAACGTTTGCTGATAGCACGGCATAAACATGGTCGCCGTGAGTATATTCGTGTTGAAGCCGAGATCCACCCGTGGCGGTACCAATGTCCAACCAAAGCAGTGCAACCGATAAGACAATATAGATTTTAAACATGATGGCGTTGTCGAATACCCAAAAACGAAACTGTTTTTATGGGGAATTCACTAAAAATGTGCAAAAGAAATTCGCGACCGAACGAGTAAAGTCTTCGTGATCGAATGACGGTCGCCAATGCTGGCGTGTGACACACACTCAGCCGACCCCTCTAGTAATAATTGTTTGACAGGCAAAGTCGTCCTGACAATTATTGCCGTTTATTAATCCATCCTGCGAGAAACGATAGTATTCATCGACCCTTCAATTTATCAACGGGTTCCCTTTGTTGGTATATCCGTTTGACCTCGTTTCCAGACCGGGACAATTAATACAAATTGAGCAGTGTGCATAAGCTATAACAATCTTTATTGTGATTTCTATAGCGTCGTATTTCCCATTGTCTGAACACCGGACGCCACGTCGGTGCAGGGCAATCCGGCACAGAACGAGTCATCGCAAAACATGTACTAAATCACATAGGTCTTTAAAAAACGTTTTTTAAGTCACTTCAAAAAAAAAAAATACACAAACATTTATTTTATCTCGATTTTATAGTAGTTACCCTTAAATCGTAATTAACAATATAATGTAAATAGATGTATTACCCGTTGACTACAAACAACAGCCTATAAGCGACTTGAGCGATTGAGATATTTTATTTAGTCGGCTGTATAAAATAAAGGTCCATTAACAGTATTTTTAAACCCCCTTTTCTTCTTCTATTTATATTTATAAATGTTTTCACTTTTAAATAATTACTAAAATTTTGTGAAATTCACAAATGTTTTTGAAGTAGTTATCCGCCTAAAGAACATTTAAGGATAGGAGCAATAATTGTAAAACGTCAAATAAAATGGACAGTTACAGCTAAAACGAAAAGAAAACCTAAAATCATTACTTACGCTGTTATCGCTTTTTCTGTATTTTCTGTAATATAATACTCGCGTTAAGTTAGATAAATTAAATAAATACCTCTACGCTGAGAGTCCGAGTTTCATTGAGACGACATGGTGTTATGCCTGGTCAGGTAGGTTGCCACAAGAGACTTTGCACAACTGCAAGGGTAACTAAAACGGTTTAAGAGTAATTTATTGCACAAATAGCGCGTTATATACGAAAATCGTATAGGATTTTTTTTTTAAATTTTATGTAGTTTCTTGGCCAATGAGCGTCGAAAACGACGTTTTGTAAGAAAAAGATTTGTTAGAATTTATTACTTACACATACTTCAGTGGGCATTTTCGCCAATTGTATATACATATGGTGGCCAGTTATAAAATTCCATTTTAAAACATGGCTCCTCCACCGTCATATAATTGGCCTATAAGTACTTTTACCAGCCATGCCATAATAGCAGCTTTAATTATATTTTATTTCCATCTATATAAATTGTTTTTTCTTTATCTGATTACTCTATTATCAACTACACCAACTAATTATTTTAAATTATAAATTCATTATAATGTGTTGAATTATTAAAATAAACTTCTTAGGTATGTGTGTGTGTGTGTGTTTCTTTACGATGACAATACTTTAAAATTTAACACATTTGAACATAATTCTCAATTGGTTCATCATTCACTCATTATTTCTGTAAGTGGTGCGGCCGCACCATCGCACATAGCCACGAGCCGCTACTGATAAATATTTTTTCTTTTTTGTTGTGCGATTTTTTATTCGAATAAAACGTTATTTGAATAATCATTTTACAGTTTATTTGAATAATGTTTTTTAAATTATTCGAATAAGAAAAATATTCTTACAAAAAATTGGTTAGAGGAATATTTACTGGTTTTTTATATTTTTTAAATGTAGTAAATATTAGATTTATACGAAATCATATTTTCAAATATAGTTACATTAAAAAAGTACTTAAAAACTATTTAAATACTATTTTTTTAAATTATTTTAATCATTTCCAATATTGTATTCGACCCATTCAAATATTATTTTCATATTACATACAATGTAACATATTACACACAATAATTAAAAAAAAACTTTTTTAAAAACATGCTTTTCTAAAAATAAAAATAGTAAAAAAAAATTTTATTACAAGAAAATTTACCAATCAATTGTAGCATATTTTATTTAAAATGTCAATTACTTTGAAAAAAAAACCCGAAAATTAACTTCAATTTTAAATAATGTTAAACAACTTTAAATTTTGACTAAAAAGAAAAGCGTGGGTCCTGTTCACCAAAGTATGTGTCCTATACAAATATTAAACTAAATTTAAATTACAAAAGATCTTACAATATAAAATATAACCTGATAAATTTATTACTATTTTTTTATTTTAAAAAAGCATGTTTTTAAAAAAGTTTTTTTAAATTAATTAATTTTTTTTTCTTTTTAGTCCTATTGAAGGTATTTAATAATTTCTGAATAGATTACTAAATTAATTTTGGAAGATTTTGAATAAAACATACAATTTTAGTAAAATGACTCCCACATTTGACCCTGTGTAGGGCGACCTGGATGTCAGAGTCTCAATATGATTACAGGATATTGATAACCTTCACTTATTGCCCTGGCTGGCAACACCAACCACAGGCTTGCGACCTAAAACAGACATAATATAAGAAACAATAAAATTATCTAACAATAAAATATCACATAAAACCAAAACAATACTTTTGAAATCAACTAAAATTACGGAGCAATTCGAAAATCCGAATACGTATAATATCATTTATTAAAATTAAAAAAATGTAAGATTCACTAATAATCTCATAAAAAACATCAAATCCCATAAGTGATAAGCTTTGATTTGTGTAGTATGTTGTACTAAATTGCTAGGATTCAGCGGTACATTTATTTATAACAGCTATTGAACTCCTAGCTTTTGGATTCCTAACAAGACATATCCGCGCGTTTCTTTATATTAACGTGTTGGGCGACAGTACATCAGAGAGCCGAGTATGGCGGACACACCAAATGTAGATAACTAAATGGCGATTGGTAATTAAATACTTACTAAGGCTAAAACCCAAAACGACGAGACTAAATCCATCACCAAACAAATTACAAAATGTATAACTGCACCGCATTATAAATTATAATATTACATAATGTATTGGCAGACAGTACTGCAGAGAGCATGGCGTACACACCGAATGTAGACTGTAGTTACGAGTAATTATTCTATATAATATTAAACTCGGGATCGTTTTTCGTAATTTTAATTTACTTATTTAATACCTAGTATAATATTTAAATGTTGTTCAAAATGCACAGTATTGTTTCCAGAATGTTTTTCGATTGTTCATAACAATTGTTGTCGCGCTAGGAATGTGAAACGGCCCAAAACCTAGTTAAAACAACGACTAACACATCAAAAATTAACTATATAATAATAAATAATAATATACGAAGCGCTGTACTTAAAAGAAAACCAAACAACGGCCATAATTAATTATTAACTAAAATTAATATCCATAGTGTTTCCTATAGTCATCAGTACATTCGTAGGTGATGATTTTAAGTGTGCTTTAGAAACATAATCGATTAAAAAACTATCTAGATTTCTGGTGGATTTGGTATTATTTGAAAATTTAATCGTTCCAGTAAATAAGGGCAATCGTTTCCGGGTAACAATCTATCATTTCGTCCATCATTTTTCGTTGTGTGTCCACCGTTTTAACGGTCGGTGGTCCGCTTTTATTATTAACTGTTTTTCTTCCATCTTGTTCCCACGATCGTCAAGGGAAATAAAGGTCCGCCGTGCCAGAGCCCCGAATGGCAAATCTATAGAGTTATTTAATAGTTTTAATATTTCGGGGGAAACCCCGTGATAACGGCCGTGTCAGTATTAAAAGTTCAATGATATGAATGTATTAAGCAGTTCAAATATTAATTTTACTATTTTTTGTATTGTAAAATAAATATTACAATAATCTACAAAAAAAAAATAATTAAGCTATTATAATCTAGAAACTATAATTATTATTTTTTTTATTAAAAAAACAATTTTAATACGAAGATGATTACTTACAATAATATCAGCTGAATCTCATTTATAGCCATTAAGTTTTAAATCCGAATTAGTATCTTGATGTTTCAAACAAAAATTCTTTTACTCTAAAAGTCTATAAAGCATTTTATATAACGCCACTCGTTCCACCGAGTGGCGTTATTAATAATATCGTATATACAATTTGTTTTCTTTAGCCAACTCGCATATTTAGGTGTTCTTAGTTTTTTAACCATCTATTGAAATATGTTTAGTTATAAACATTATAATAAACAATAGTGTTAATTAATTTTATTTGTCTCGCATTGGTGATACATCCAGCTATTGGAGCAGATTTTAATCCGTCTAAAATACATAACTATAGTGTATGCACTGAACATCTCCCACAGTTTGTTAGCGTCGGTTTAATTGTATTTAGGACGTATTGTTCGAGTTGATTAGTTTCTTCATTTGTTACATCTATAAAAAAAAAAAAAATGTTTTAACGCTATCCAAGTAATTAAATTATACTAATAGAAATTATTTAAAACTAAGATCTAGGTCTGAAAATTAGACCAAAGATATATCTAGAATAAAACTAACATTTACAATTTTTTTTTAAAAATCTGTAGTCAACATTTTTTTTATTAAGGAAAATAATGAACGTTGTTTAAAATACTGTTCGAGTCATGCGCGCGCAATAGCTAGTGTAATAACGCAGTGCCGCCCCCAACGCCTACCCGGTTTTTTTTTTTTTTTTGTGTAATAACGTTTTTGGGGGAAATGAGTAGATTTTTCCAAATCTTACCCCTCTATGTAAAGTTAGTAATAAGTTATCGTCTTCAGTGGAACAACCAAGATGTCGTCAGCATATCCCAGTGTTATTGTCTCTCTTGTTAGGGGCAATCTAAGCACCGCATCGTATGCTATGTTCCAAAGCAATGGACCAAGTACGGAATCTTGCGGTACCCCACATGACACCGTCGCAGTCGCTTCCTCCTCATGGTTTTTCCCGCACAGTTCCACGACACCATCCTTCAGGTATGACTTAATAAACCTTCTGACGTAAAGTGGGAAATTTGATCTTTCCAGAGCATCGTGAAAGATGTCTAAAACAAACCCTACCTATCAACACTATCCTATCACTTATGTTATTGACAGTGTAGGTCTGTTCTTTATTTTACGATGTATATTTTAATGAAAGGTTTACTAACTACTTTTTAACTACAATTACATAACTCGTAATTTTCTCGTTGTTTTAAAAGAAATTGTTTATTCCTTTATTATTCTTTTTCTAATAATACAATATGTGTTTATATACGTTACACTGGTGTTTTGAATATATGGTGAAAAATGCCAAAAAAAAAATTAAAGAATGCAACCGAATCGCCCAACCGCGGTTGATACTTTAAGTATAAACACCGCTGGAGCGAATGGGTTAGAAAATTACTCCTAACTACGAATATTTAAGATTCTTACTTACAATAACGTCCCAAATAGTGCAAAAGAAAAAAAAAGAAACTATTACTGAATTATACATAAGTTGTAGTAGTACCGAGAGAGGTGGGACACGGTGGTTAGCCTAGAAAAATAAAATAACTATTAATGCACTTGATGTAAGCTGTTTGGTACGGACAGTAGTGGAGTAGGAGTGATACGGTTGTTAGCCAGTGGCTAAAAACACCGTAAAAGATACAAGGAAAATTAATGCAAGCGGTTGTCGGCTTGTAGCCAAAAACACCGATGGCTAGGAAAGGTTGGACTTACAAGTTCAGTCAAACACCGCTGGACCGATGAGAAGATAGATGACTGATTAACTGGCCGCATGCCTATTTCTGCCCTTGGGGCCGCCCCCGAAACGCGTTTAGTTATAC
The DNA here is from genome assembly GCF_023614345.1 of Adelges cooleyi. Lineage (NCBI taxonomy): Eukaryota > Metazoa > Arthropoda > Insecta > Hemiptera > Adelgidae > Adelges > Adelges cooleyi. Next base: position 3,636,865 of record NW_026095978.1, read on the forward strand.
TCGACGTGCGTCCCTATTTTTTAAATGTTAAAAATGTGGTGGAGCACTGTATTGCTGAAACTAGATTTGTCGCAGATCATTATTCGTTAATAAATTTATCGCTGGAACTATTTCATCTCTTAATAAATTGTAATATTTTATTCCATTTAAATTTTATTAGTTATGAAAAAAGGTCCAACAATTTTGTTTTTGAAAATTCCTGCCCATACATTAACATTAGACAGATGATATTCGAACTTTGTCACTTCCAAGTTGGATGGTTATTGAGTCAATGGTTGTTTGTATGTGTTCTTCGTTATGTATGATGTTTTCCCTGACAAGGATTGCGGTGTCTCCTGTGGTGCTGTCTGTGGTTTGGGTGGTCTGTCTTGTCTGTAGTCTGTAGGTGAAGTAGTTTGGTAAGTTGAGTGAAGTGATGGGGTTCATTCTTGTTTCTTGAAGTAGGGTGATATGTATGATATTGAGTTTTGTTAAAGTAATTAGTTCGTTTGTTTTGTGCTAGATGCCATTACAGTTCCAAAATAGAATGTTCATGTTATTTTGAATGTAGGAGAATTCAGAGATGATTGGCAGAATGGTGTTGATGATTTCGTCTTTTGTGATGAGGTCTGAACAGTTTTGGGCCGATTTTAGAAGTTTTTTGAATTATTTGAACTGTTTTATGTATTGTGATCGTTGGTTCTGGGTTTTTGGTAACGAATATGATATAGTTGGGTTATAGCTTTATTGATAATACTCTCTTTAAAGTTTCTATAAGCGTTAACATTTTGACGGTGAGCTTAAAACTCAGTCTTACGAGAATTATCAGGATCTTCTTTAAGTATAACCACGCATGTAGACCCAATATCAGAAATACTTTTAGGGCATTTAACATTTTCTCTAATACAAACATTGTATTTCCTTTTAACCAATGTAATATTCTACCCTTTATGTGAATGGATGAAACTGTCTCCTGATGTAGCAAAATCATAATCACCCATATCAAGACTTTTATCTGATTTTAATAGAGTTTTAGGGAAAAACTTTCTGTTTTGCAACATTGTGTCACAAGCAAATATTTTTCTTTTTAACCCCTTCATGCATGACATTTTATTTTTTTCCCAAAAAAATTATACTGATTCTAAAATATATCAGGATTATGGGGAAAATATTAAATAAATGATTTCAGCACAACTTCCCCTTAATTCTCCTCAAAGTTTAATTCGTGCCTAATATGGCACAACGCGCATCAAATGTATGTTTGTGCCACTTATGGCCATCATGCATTAAAAAACACAATTTTTGTTTGTGCCATATCTGGAACAATATGCACTCAAAACAAATGTTGTCATAATTGGTATTCATTTTTTGGCATTTTTCTTTATTACTGACATTTATTTGTGATATATATTATATAAGATAATTAAAAAACATGATTTGTGTAATTATCATATTTTTTTTTTAATAATGTAAGTAACAAATTATAATAACTTTTTATGCATGTTGTCCCATATTGGGCACACAATAAGTTTTTGTTGTATTTCAAAAACTATTATACTTAAAAAACTGTTCTTACTTTTAAAATATTCTCCACATAATTCCCTACAAAGTAGTAATTTTTTTTTTTAAATTCGGTAGTTTCAATTTTTTGTTATGATAGCATGAAAGAAATAGTTTTTACCCGACGCGGTGATAATATTTTCAGTTGTTTATTGTTCATCTATAAATCACAATTTTAACGCTAGATGAAGGTACTTTACATAAAAATGGGTCAGTTTTTTGTGCCCAATTCGGCCATCTATGCAGTTATGTCATAAATTAATTTCCAAAGCAACAAATAACAAAAAACGAATTTGTACCAAATACGGCACAACATGCACGAAGGGGTTAATAATTTTGAAACAAGATTAATACTGGAAAAAAATCTATCAAAAAATACACAATACCTTTTATCTTGATAGCTGTTTGTCATTTCAAGTACTTTTTTTTCACCTAGAGAGCCGTGTTCCTTAGACTCTTTTTTTTCCCTTCATATACCATAAACTTAAGCAAGTAACCAGTTACTGCACAACATAAGGCTCATATCTTAAAACCTAACCTAACCGATTAATTTCATTTCGCTCTTCACGTTGCTCTGCAGTTCGATTACATTAATAATTCCTTGAAAAGTAACATTGCGAGTTCTGCGACCTGAATTGCTTCGTCATATTGGCGACATTGCAATGCTATCAATCACTAAAATGGGCAACTATGTAAGCTATGAAGTGTGAAATGAAAAACTATGTTTTTTTTTTTTGCAAGAAACTCTGAACAAATGTGATCAGCTGTCCAACTGAAAATCACCGGTGCGACGCCCTCTTAAGTACATTTTCTGAACATTTTTTACTGCACAGTATTAATGAATTTTGATTATCATTTAAAAAATTCGGCTAAATACATAAAAATGAAAACATAATAAAAAAAAAAACGCTAATATAACGCAACACAATAAACATTTGAACTGTTGTATGAGGTCTAATATATTGTGTCACAACATGTTAATATTTTAATACCTATAATTTTTTGAATATAGAGGTGTTTACCGCCATACAGTGAGCGTGTAGCTTATCAGTTACCGTGTTATCATTCATAACCGCGTTCGACCTGTCCGAGCTAGATAAAATCATTCGGCGTCTCCTTCGCTTTAGGTTATCATTATTATTTCTTCGTTTTCCATTGTCGTAGCTTGTTTTGGCGTTATTAATTTGTATTTCTTAGTAATGAACTATGTATTACGAATTTGTTTTCAATATTTTTCTGTCATTCCAAATTGTGAAATGTCATTTTACAAAGTTTACATTTAAACGGTCTGTCACCAGTGTGTTTTGTCCTAGATCGGCTATTTGGTGTTCACCAAAGCAATGTAATAAAAACACGGGCTTTGCCAAAACAAGAGCTTTTTTGCAATTCCACTTTTTTCGTATAAGCTAATGCTCGTGTAGTGTAAATTCGGTATATTATTAAAACTATAATTTTAATATGAAAAAATCGTCTTTAATGTTTATCATACCGAACGTGTGTAATGTGTATAATGTGTGAAATGTCGTGTATATGTTAAAGGTAATTAGAAAATATGACATTACCAATTGTCTCGTAAAAACAAAAAAAAAATACTCTACACATTTTTTTGTCGACTATACAAATTGTGTCAACCCTAGCCGACTTGCACGAGTTGAAATCAAAATACATATACAACGTTACATGTGAAACCATGTCAAAAAAACGTGCATTTTTGGTTGTCAGTGGCCAAAGTAAAAAAACGGTTGTCAGCTATGTAATGTTATAAACTAAATATTTCACCATACGCTGTTTTAAACCATAATATATCAGAATGCTCATTTTTTTTAAATAAAAAACTTATGTCTAATCCGGTTTGCTGATCGGACAATTAAATCTTAGTTTATGATTGCCTTGCCCTACAGGCTTGAATATACTACGTATGTATTGTTACACTTTTTTCTTAATTTATGAGTACATACGTAAGTAAGACGATTGCATCGGTATCATAGATGCTTACATATAAAAACATTTATTTTAATTTTAGGGTGTACTTTAGTTATGCCTTCTAAGTAGTAGAAAATTGATGGGAAATAATTTCCCACTGACCGTTGCGGACAATAAACTTATCGCTGGCAAAACATTTCCTATTGTTTTTGCAATAAAAAATGAATCAACAAAATATTTCAAAAATGATCATAATCATAAAAATTTATTGTTATACAATTTAACAATATTTTGGTAAATAATATAATAACTAATATTTATGTTGATAATTAGATACAGGCTTTTGTTGCAAATCACTTTGTATATAACGTAATATAATAATATAATCACAATCAAACAATAAGTACAATGTTAAAATAATAAATGTACTAGTAGGTATAAGCTATATATTTTTATAATACATTGGTAATGTAAAGGAAATAATAAAATAAATGAGGAACTGTGTCTTTTCACTTGTACACATTTTTTTTTTTTATAATACATAAGTAATGTATACAAATTACAAATTAAACATAGAAAATATATAAAAAAACAAGTTATAATAATTATGTTCGGATAATGTACTTTTTTAATTTTTAATTATGACTCATTGTAGCTTTAAAAAAAAAAAAAATTGTGATTTTTAAAGGTTTAAATATTCATTTTTTTACATATATATATTTTATATAAAATAAATGCATACAAAGCATACATATAGATATATATTTATTTAAATAGGTGTGAGCGTTAATCACTGCATATAGTATGCACCACGTACGTTCGGTGCTTCCTACAAAAACGAGCCAGGTTGCCCGCTCTGCGACACACCCAGCACCCTGGTCCCTGGAACAAAACATTCGATAGTATATATATAGTATTTATGACGTTGTGATAATTGTATGATAATTAAAATACAGTAATAAAAAAAATTATATTTAAGATTATTAATCTTTGAAACTACTGAATAATATTATTAACTATTAAAAATAATTTATTTTGGTGTTTTTTTAAACTAATCTATAATTATCTAAAGCCATACCTAATTATCATAAATATGGATCACCTTTAACAGCTAATTAATTATGTTTTTACATTTAAGGGGAAAATTGACTTGATACATTTAAATTTGCTTACATTTATGATTTTAATGATAGTACAAATTACAACAATTGCAATTTAATTTTTGTAAAAAACTAAGATACTACTTATTTAGTAACACTGCTCTACACTACAATACTTTTCACTACATATTTATTTTTATTTTAAATATTTTGTAACTAATAAACTGAGATTCCAATCAAAAAACTCAACTTAATTGTTATGCATAATTTTGTTAAAGAATTTTTAACATATGAAAATATAATAAAAAGGTATTAGTAAATGTATAATATAATAACACAAGATGATTATAATAGCTTAAGGCTTAAAGCTAAATTTAATATCATACTTACATTGAAATAATTGCTATACTACCCACACTTAATTATTTATGTGTATTTCATTATTACAGCAATGTTCGTACGTACTTTTGGGGATTATTACTGATCAAAACTAACAATCCAGTTTGTGTTTGTAGTCAAGGAAAACAAATTAACCCTATACAATAGCATTTTTCATACTAATTTATTATGTTTGTTCTTATTATAATATTTTGTTTATCTAAGTCAGACTTAAACCAATCAATTTCGCATATATAATGTTCATTCATGTGTTGTATTATTTCCTCAAGAGGCATCTTTAATTAAATAAAAGTAACAATTGGCAATAAAAAACAAATAGCAAATAAGCGTTTTTTAGTTTGATTTTTGATAATGACATTACATCAAACGTGCAAATCTTGAACGGACCATGAAGAATAGCGTATTAAGACCAGGCGCTGGGGTTATAGAGGGTTTGTAAATACGGACCCCGACCCCACTGTACTGGTTTTTTTTTAAATCCTGATCACTAATTTTACATATTATATATTTTGTATAAATTATTGTTTTGATATAATATACATTAGTCGTTGGGTTACTCGAGTATTGGGAAATTTTAGGTATTCCCTTTTGTCCCCCGACGAATTGCTCCTAGATTCCGGACACCGGTAGCACATGTCTGTCGTAGAGTTTTCTCCAGCACTGTTAAGCCGATGGTCCACCGATGGACTTAGAAAACGTGTCATATCAAAATCGCTATACAAAACTCCAGGTGTCCAGTTACCCAAGTCTCCTGTTCCTTGTGTCTTGTGCGTCCGTATCCAGTAATTCAATTTGCCATTGCAGCAATAATGTCGGTGGCTATCTCACCACCGCCGATGGCCTGCTTCTCACCCTCGGCTACGGTTGCGGTACCAGCTCCGTAGCTGGCGGCAGGACCCCGTGACGTATATATATATATTATACATTCATATTTGTACATTAGTGAAGTAAACATTAAATAACAATTCAACAGCAACTTATAAACTAAACTTGAAATATTTAACATCAAAATTAGGCTTAAAAATTAACATTAAAATTAGGATCCACATTGGCATTAGATATTAGCCGTCGTAATGGTTCATTTGCTAAATAATTAGTGGTGGCACGTGGGACGTAAAAAGGAGCACTAGTTCGAGATGAATGCTGAGGCACATTAAAACGGAGGAGTGAGACAAGTGCAGACTATTCAATTTTACCATCCATAAACCTAATACCATTTTACCATATTGTTGTTGTTATAACTATTGTTAACAATTTTATGAAAATAAACTATCAATGACAAGGCATAATAGAAATAAAACAACATGAAATACTGAGAACCCTTGGTTTTTCATTTTCGCCGCGCCGCTGCTGTGCCAAGTTAACTGGCAACGATTGTAATTCGCTGCTGTTTGAAATTTAAGTATATATCAATATAATTGTATACTTATATCCGTCTTAAAGTTAATAGATTTAGTATTAAAATTAAAAAAATATTAAAAATAAAATTTAAAAAATTATTATTATTAAAATTAAAATTAAAAAAATAATATTAAAACCAATTGAATCAAATGACTCAACTTAAAATTTAAAAAAAAAACTCAAAACGTAAGGAAAAATATCTAATTTATACAGTGTAGTAATATAAAATAACTTTTGAAAACGTTTTTTTTTTAAAGTATTCTTAGAAACAGTACATTTGAATTGAAACATATGTTTTTGAACATAAATAGATTCTGTATGCGTTTTAAAAGTAAAAAAAAAATAAATACTTCTTTCCTATGGTAATATAAATGTTTTAATATTTTAGCTTAAAAACTATATAGTTTGATCATTAGTTGACTAATTTAACTAATGTATAAAAAAAAAACAAATTTGCTGTTTTTTACTTATAGAGTAATGAGACGATCAATGAAATTAATGGAATTGAAGACTATTGTATTGAATCGTTGATACAAGTTGAATGAACGACGCATATAGACAAAATAGACGCCTATGGACGACTAAAAAAACATTTTATAACAATGTATGTGAATCATAAAGATGTTATACCGAATTATATTGTACTAATTTACATACTTGTTCCAGGCCATGAGAAGTATATATTAAATGAATCGATTGATTATATTGAATATCTCTGTAATAATATTTTGCCATTACGAAAATATACTCAATATATAACGTAGGCACTAGAGAGCCTCGTAATTTTTAACATTTTTTTTTTTTGTGTATAAAATAATTGAATTGGGAATTTCGAAAAGGGCTTATATCGGAAAATTAAAATTTTTCAGAAAACTCAAAAACATGATTTTTTTTTATAACTTTGTTTTCGAAATTTTACGAGCGAAAAGAGCCCAAATCTGTTTTCTATTGAGATGAAAAAAACATCCTATTTTTAGGAAAATTTCGAAAACTAAATTAAAAAGTAGGTACTCACCGACGTCGTAGAACGTCTCGTACGATGGGGCATTGTGGCGTTGCAGCAAAATAATTTTAATGTTAAATTATAAAAAAACTATTGCGATATACGCCTGTATATCTTGGTGGAAGTTAGTATTTAAGTAGAAAATAAAACACAACAATAATATGTTTGCACACAATACTATTAAACATAAAAACACACAGTATAAATATAGAGAATATTGTTGTATATATTATATATACAACATATGTTACAGTTATAACAGCAGAATGGTAAATCCAACACCTTAATATTATGTCTTATATATGATATAATCTAGGTTACAAATGTAATTGGTCCTTGTATAAAACAACTTTTAAATAATACTGAATAATAAGATATCTATAGTGTTCACATATAATACCCTATAAGGTTATATAATATTTATTACTTATAACATACTTATATTTCATGACCCAAATAAACAATATTAATTATATTCAATAAAAACTGTTAACATTTGTAATCAGCTGAACAAAAAAAAAAAAAAAAAAATAGCCGATTGAGCTCGGAGGAAAAAGTTGATTTCTTACCACTAAAATGAACAATTATTCAAGCTATGAAATGTGAAATGAAAAAACTATGTCTTTTTTTTTTGCAAGAAACTGAATAAGTATGATCAGCTGTCCATATGTCAGCTGTGATATTTGCGCACTTTGCATATTACTTTGCTCTTAGAGCGTTGTTGATTTCATGAAAAAACGTACCCCCATAAACAGGATATGGCAATCCGAATATTTTAAGTATTAATATGATCACATTCATATTGTCCTTTTATTGTAAAAGTAACTTGGTAAAAAAACTTAATTTTGGGCAGTTTTTGTATATTTACTTTTTGTTTCTCTTTGGCTGTCCGAAATAAAAAAAAAAACAGTCGTAACTTTAACAATTATTGAGCTAGAGAGCTGAAATGTATATCAAATGTTGAGTTCAGTCAACAGCATTAACTGTGTAAATTAAAAATATCAAAGTTCAATATGTCGTGATAAAAAAAAATTCTGTAAAAAGAAAAACTAATTTATTATATATATATTTAAAACAAAGTGTAAATTCGATAATATTTATAAATGACAATTTAAAAAAAAAAAAATAGAATATAAGATATGAAAAACACCAGTTTCCAATTGCCAGCGTAGAATGGCTGCGTATAAGCTATTTAACGTATTAACAAGGTAACTGTTAAAATTAAATCGTCCGTATTTACATTAAGTATCGTCTACTTTATTTGCAAGCGTAGTGTCGTGCGGAACAAATTATAAAATAAACCTATTATAATACAATTTGCCGGATCCGGTGGCACCGTAAAACTGTGTAACGTATAGGCTGTGGGAAAATGTACAAACTTCGGTAATATAACTTAATAAAAATGTTTTATTATAATTCAAACAATTTTAACGTTCCTCGTTATCTTCATAGTAGTAATCTTCATCATCAACATTGTTTAAATTTTTATATTGTATATAGCCATACGATCCTGAAATAAAGAAATATTTAAAAAAGGTATTTTTAAAAACATTAATTGACTGTAATAATGACAACAGTAAAACTTGAATATAAGACGTCTAGATTTATATTATGCAAAATCGAGTTTTATCTCCGTGAATAAAGAAATTATTATTATTATTATCTATTATTTTTCATAGTTTTCCCTAAAATCTGGCCAATCCTAGATTAAAAACAATTTATTTTATTTTGTTACAAGTTGAAATAGCTTCTAGCTTGACAATAAAATAATTGTTATTGTCATCATCATATTATCTTCATCATTTACCATTGGTGTCCATCACATCCCCAACATTCGTTTGTTTCTGAAAATAGGAAATATACTGCAATATTTTAGAACAGTATATTAAAAGAACAAAAAGCATAGATTAAATATACTGTGTATGAACAATGTTTACGTTGGGACTGGCAACGCGTACAACACAAATAATGTAGTGTGGAATATTGTCACCGGGAGCAGCGCTTATTAATAGAAAAATTATTGGAAACGTGTGATGTATAGCTAAAAACAGAATAAAACACACGTGATACACACCGGCAGGCGTACATTTGAAATCCAGTCAGTCTTATTGACACAAAAAAATTGAACTACAAAAAGACATTGATGCTGCCTGTGTCACCAACGAAGGTCGTCGTATTCTGGCATACGAAGACCTTCATTGGTGGTTTATCACGCGTAAATTGCACATCCTATGAAATATTCATAATAAATAAAAAGAATGTTAAATTCCAATAAGTTTGCGTGTTTTTATTGAACTTTACTTTCGTGACCTGACTTTTGTCGGACCCTGTGCAATCCTTGGCGTTGTGTCCCCGACGGCCACAATTATAACATAACTGTGACTATAATATAAATTTAAACTTAAAAAATTTTAAGACATAATCGTGTAATAGAACACAGTAATTGACACCAAGTTGAAAACTTCCCAACGTGCTACAGATGATTATAGATATGAAAATATTGAATAATATTTTAATTTAACCAATTATTCTTCTATACCACCGGCGGACGTTGTTGCTGCTTCTGCTGTTGTTTTATGTGGGGTGCGGCCTGGTGTGAGAACAATACTTACCCCAATTTCATATTTTTCTATTTGTTTTATTATATGCTAGTGGTAGCGAGACCTCATTGATTGAACAGTCCTTTCTAACAACTAAACGTCAAAATAAAAATCAAGTTGCAAAATAATTTTTAATAATATTACAGACGGACTGGCCCATTGGTGTTCAGACATGCAAGCGTGTGGGGCTCTTTTCGGTTTCATTAAATTGTAGTATATTTCTTCACCAATTAATTGTTGTATTAAAAGCAACCATATACAGTGTTATTTGTTTTCTAAAATATAAACAATTTAATCTAAAAAAAAAAAATGTTATTTCTAAGACTTAATGCAATACTCCTCTATATAAACTGCAGGGTGTTCTGCTAGTGGTAGCACAAATGTTGTCCAATTTTCCGACGGTGGTTTGTGTATGTAAAACATTTTTGTATTCCCTATCTCGATTCCAACCGCATGTTTGTTTCCCTATAACCTCTTTATATTTTTAGGGTCCAAGTCTTGACTCACATAGGTAGCCATGCCATGTTTGTTGTGCCCTATGTAGTCGATCAGCTGAAACCATGGAATCTTTAGCTTCTCTAGCTGATCATCTGAAAGTGATGGGTCTCTTGCAGGGCCAAAATGTCCGCGTAGTGAAATACACGACTGATTAAAATTCAGCCTTTGACTTGGTCATTCCTTCTACGTTGAGCTGCACAATTTTCAAAAGATATTCCGTGGATTTATTACCATTTTTATTTTTACCAATATTTGAATTTTGGTTTTAAATGCTGTTTAATAAGGCAATTAAAAAATGTCTAAAACCGAATAACACCAAAGATGATGATAAATTAATAGATACATTTAAATATCACAACGCTAAAACCGTCGTTCAGCAAACACTTGAACATGAACAAAATAGTGTTGTAGTTTCGGTGCATATTTCTTCTAGATATTTTGAAACTGACGTTGTAGTGATGTCCAATGTCGTAACTTGTAATTTAAGTACTATAAGTTACTATAATTCAACTGATTTTTAGTACAAAATAATATTATTTGATCAGCTACATTGTATATTGAAACTCGAAACTTCTTACGAGTTGAATATTACAACTTGAGTATTAACGGAATTAATTGTCAACAAAAGTGTTATTTAAAACTCAATAAAATTCCACCTTTCGACAACTGTAGCTCGACAACTTTTTCATAGGAGTCGTCTCTTTTTTTTATTATTTAGAAATAAAATACAACAATATAATGTAGCGTGTGTATAAGTGGGTATAATTTATGCATAGTTAATCCGGTTTTTTTTTGTTGGTTTAATATGAAAGTTGTTGAAATATTCTAGAGTTCTTTTTGATTGCTTAAAATATATATTTTTTTTGGAAGACTTCATAAAAATGCAAAACGATTTTAGCACTTTTATGTCAAATACATTCAATCAAAAACCAATAAAAGATGATCCCAAAGTGGGAAAACTACTATGCTCTATGTGACAATAAAAAATGGCACAGGGTAACGGTAAAAAGCGTTGGATATTGTACAAATTGTGATGAAGATACTGTCAAAATATTTCAAATTGATATAGGCAACTATAAAAATGTGTGCAAATTTCAGCTTTATCGTCTGAATCCAGAATTTTATCAAACTAAATCTCAGGTTCTTTCAGTTTATTTTATGCACATTAGTTAATGTAATTATTTAATTTCGAGTATGTAAATATTATGTTTACAATCATGTATAATTATAATGACAGTGATATTTCTTATATCTTGTTATACTAGGCTATTGAATTTTCATTAAGCAAATTGAAGTGGATTGGTGATTTTCAAGTGTTTGAAGGTATTTGAATTGTCAATTTAGTCGGCAAAACATTCACAATTTCTCACCAGATAAAACATTATCAAGTCCGCTTACTATGAATTTGTTTGATGTTCATACTATGGCCAACATATTTTAACTAACTACTCAATTAGATTTTATTAAATTTCTGTCAAAAGAAACTAATATTACCTGGAAAAAATGAAAAAAGCAGCCCGATTGTATAGACTCCATCATTTTGTTTCAGAACAATTTTTGTATATTGTTATTATTTATTTAACTTTTGTAAAATGTATTATAATAACATTCTTTACAAAATGTTTAATAAAATTTAGAACAATACACACTGTTTAATTATAAATCTATAATTTTCGTTTTGTGCAATAAAAGTACAAGAATTTGTATAAATGCACTATTATATTATACACACAACGTACCAGTGACAACACGAAAACTCTTTGTTATTGACAATTGTTGTATGTACTTTGTGAAGTAGGGTGATGTTTGTAAACGGCCTTGAAATCATGCACGGTATAAAAATACCTGTATGATATTTATTTTTTACCAGTTTGGCTTAACTCTACGAATTTGTCTTAATTTATATTGTTAAGGGGAGGGGGGGGGGGGTAAAGTTAATTCGTGCAAAATACGGTGAATTTTTGTGATTTTTTTTTGACGACACAGTTAAAATCTATTTATTAAAACTAACGATACATTAAAGTATAACATTCGAAGAATATTGTGTAATATTTTCATGTAGAAATATTAAAAAATACGGCAATGGCAGCAATTATTCGGAAAAAAGTAGTATTGCGGTGTCCCTCATAACTCGATGCTGGATCATCCGAAATTAAAAAAATCAAGTTCTTTCGTTAGATAATCGCTTTCCCCAGGTAACGCCGGGAGAGTTTTTTGAAATTTCAATTTTTCACATTTTTGTGGGAAAAACGCTTTAAAGTTAACGATAGTGCGCTCGGGCCGGGCAGGTATTTGGGAAACCTACCCAAATCGCCCTAATCCATTTTTCCTCGTTTTCCTGCTATTGGTACAACTTACGAATTTCGTTATATACTCGTTCCTAACTCTCGAATTATTCCACACAACATTTCTCTTTTAGACGCTTCCGTTCTATTTTCAACTCCTCTTTCTTAACTCAAGTCCCAAAACAATAAACGTTAACACAAATTCGGACGTTGGTGCTCGTGCATGATGTTGGCGATAAAACCGTTTATAATTTTTCGGCCAACTGCCCTGTGCCCATAATTTATATTATTCATAATAATTTAATTATTATTAATAATTTTATATTTTTTTAAAAATTTTAAATCTATACAATACATAGTACAATAAGTAAATTTGAGTATAGAATCATGAAATACACGTGAAAAAACATGAGAGAGGAAACCACTCATTAATAACACCTCTGAAATTCAGTATTTATTTTAATACAATTTTTTTTTTCTATTAGTTTAATGCGTTTCTAGGCCAATTTTTTTTTTAATCTTCTAGTGGGATTTACTGGAATTGATAATGATTGCATTTGTGAGATAAAGAGATTTGTGTTATTTGAAAGTTTACTGTGGAATCTATTGTAATATGAGTGGGCTAACTTTCATATTATCTTAAATCGTCATTATACGCTAGCTCCTAGCCGCAAAATATGTGGCAGTTTATAAGAACTTTTTCGGCTGTTTATAAGAACCCATCTAATTTCATTAAAGTTTCCCATCTGGTTATGAGGTGCTTCTGAAAATGAATAACTAAAATTAAATTTGAATTTGAAGAAAATAAATAGATGAAACATTTAAAGAATAAAAAAATATATAATAGCTGTATTTGATAGATCCATTATTAAATCGGTATATTTACGTTTTTTTATTGGAAAGCTATTTTAATTTTCGAGCTAATTATCCACAATATTATGAATAATATTCTTTTAAAATTCTTACATGCTTACTGATAACAATATTGGTTCGAGGGCCTTCTTTATATTATGTTTCATATGAACAATCCGCCGTTTAGGAACATAAATCCTGTTTTAATGACATCGATTACGCCTTAACACACACACACAACACTTAACTCCGCAACGACCGGCGGTCTCTCATTCATCTCTCTGGCGAAATCCCGAATAGAGCTCAACGCCCAAACTAAATTTGTTAGTCCAATGGTTGAATATGCAACCCACGCCGACTTTCAGATTAGACGCGAGTTTCTTATGAAAATACGCTTTGATCGTGCCGTTAGTGTCGAGTTCGCCTTTGAGCATAGAATTTTTATGGATTATTCGATGCAACCACGAACCATGGACGGTTCGTTGTTTAGTGTTAATGGTCATCTCTACGCCGGTCATCAGCCTGCGATTAATTGCCTTGTGGTAGTAAAAAGACAGGCCGTCGTTGCCCGCGACTACTGCCGTCGTGTCTTCCGGTCTGGCGTACCGGACCGTCGCGCTTGCTCTTGCCTCCAGGACGTCGTCACACACCCGGTCCATCGCTAGTTCACCGCCCATCCACCACCGTTTGCTCAAGTGCACAACGTTGCTCAACACGACCACTCGTTGGCCGAGCGTCGACCACTGGCTGTCCAATGTCGCGTTGAAGTTTTCGCCGCCATACTCTAACGTGCCTTCCGCTTTCAGCAATCCTTCCGAGTGTTGTCCGGAGGTGTTTATACGAAACCGATCGCCGAACATGTGTTGAAACACCCCAGTGGAGTAACCGCTGACGTCCGACTCGATGTATGCGTATGGCATACTATAAAACGACAATGCAAGTAACGTGTACACCAAAGGTAGGAGAAAAATTTAATCAAAGGTGAAATACACAGCATGATGAAATCGAACACTACATTTCACTAGGTCTTACCGGCCGAACGCAGTAGTGGTGCATCCTGTGTAGGAAGCGCCGAATCGGAAGCCAGACGGGAACAGCGACCCAACGGTCAATCTACTGCTTAATCCAAATGTTTCACAATTGGCGCCCAATAATTCGCTCACGTCTTTGCTGATATAGGCATTTATGCCACTGACCACCTCCGGACGCAACATGTCGTTCATGCGAACGACATTGAAGAAACTGGGACACCTCAAGACGCAATCGGCGGTTGCCGTCGACGATTCTGTTGTTTTTCCACTATTCTTCGCCATTTTTTTCGCTTTGGTTCCTATAAACGTGTATCGATAGGTATGATGCTTTTTTGTCTAAAACAAAGTATGGGTACGACGCCACTGGAATTCCTAACGCCGTTGAAAAATTATAAGAAGCTCATCTCTATGGATTCGAAGCAACCCAACCATTCCCAGTAAAAGGCACTACTACACGTCTATCTTGCCGTCAATATTCTCCTAAACTGTATTCCGTCAACCATCCTATGATTATGCCTACCGGAAAATTACACCCAAAGTGCACTCACTACAGAATCGACGATGTCCACGTGAAATGAACAAAAAGTAACCTTTAAGTCCATTTTAAAACCCGTGTAAATAATACGGCATACTCATTACTTACTTGCAGTAAAGTCGTACATTGTTGTTTTAAAATTGTTCTTGTGAAAATATTGAAATTAAATAAACGGATTAACACATTTTATCTCGCTGACCTTGTTATTTAATTTATGTACAAAAATAAATATGACGTTATTTAAGCCATTCTATATTAAATGTATGAAATACTTGGTCATGAATGTAATTTTTAAAAGCTACAGATCTAGGAGAATCGAGATTTAAAATGTCTAGGTAATTCTTCACTGTCTTTAAATTTTGATTTAAACAAAATAATACGTTTTTTATTTTTATTTTATAAAATAATTATAATTGAATATAGATGATTATCAAAAAGCACGTTTGGCAATTTTACTAGCTTTTTCCATTCGAAATAATAGAGTTTCGAGAAAATGAAAACTATGGATGAATGAGTGGATTGCTAAACGAAGACAGCACACACATTCAAATCTTTTCAACGAGGTGCGCCTTTCAGACCCAAAAGACTTCCATAATTATTCCCGAATGAATATTAATAATTATAGTCAACTTTTAAGTATGGCTGCAACGTTGAGCACGAAAATGAACACCAGCATGCGAGAGAGTAGTTATTTTACTACGCACATCCCATAATTCCGGTAACTGTTTATGGTCAACAATAAAATCGCGCAGAATTTGCCCATCTTGGGGTTCACGCGTACCCGTATTTCGGCATTTATCACCCACGACTGCGAAAATTATACCGATGCACTGTCATTCGCCCGCAAACATACCGTTCCCTGCTGCGGACGTACTATGAATCGTCCAACTAGAAACCAGGAAATATATTAGACTATACATCCTCAATAGTAGTGATAGCATCAATTATTATATTATTTATACATATAAGGTAATATGTAGATTTTTATCCTTCAAAGAATACATACATTTATAAGTGAAAGTTGTCTTAATAATAAATAGTGTTACTTTTAAAAATTATAGTAGCTTTACTTTATTGCACTAAAATCTAAATATTAAAGATATTAGTAAGAATTGCTATGTTTTTAATTTATTTTACTATTAAGTAATAGTTTTTCTATTCTAAGTATTTACCACAAATACGCTTAAATTAATGCCTAAATAATAACGGTTACAATCTTATATTATTGCATAGTAAATGATTTGATATTTTATTTTATAGGTGAGATTATAAATATTATAAGTACCTCATCAAAGTGACTGCTAATTTTTCTTCCGGCGTAATAGGTTTCTTTATAAAAAATGCAGAATTGAGACAGTTAAGTCATCAGTAATTAAATTAAAAATAAAGTCATATTGACGGCCGTTTGGTCTGAAGAATTCCCTGAACTTATTTTCGTTGTTTTTAAATGATCGTTAATTAATATTTCATGATAGTCTTCTGTACTTCTAGAACTAAATAAGGGGTCATGATCTTTTCATTTCTCATGCGAATACAAATACAGCATAGGCTGAAGCCTTCATCATCGTCAGCATATACTTTAATATTTCCATATCCATTTCGGATTGGCACAATTATGATAGTAAAAAATTTGAACAAGAAACACTGAACTAACTTTGAATGCTGCAGCGAAATGAACTATGAAAAATAAATCAATGGTGTATCAATATATAAATATAGTAAATTGATAAAACTATTAATATCGCAGCGTTTAATCGTCAAAAAGAAAACCATAATACTGAGCGAACGCGATTTTTCTATCGTAAATAAAATCCGCGGGTTATCAGCCTGCTGATTATACAGAAAAAAAAAAATTATAATAATGATAAACATTTCAACTTTATACCTAAAGTAATATTTCTAGTGGGTACCAAAATGCCGCCACTGCGTGATTTTCCCGTTATCTGTTAACTGTTTACCGCTATAGAGAGAGGATTAACGTTTATTAAAATAAAAAAAAAGCGGACTGCCTGTCTACCAGGTTGCTGCCTATAATGACACAGTATACCTATCAGACGTTTTCGTTACAAGTATAAATTAAAAACATATACAAATACATAATTATAGTCTAAAACACATAAGGGATAGTTTGCTAAACAGTACGAAAAATTCAAATCGCCCAAGAATAAAAACTTAACTTTTTTACGCCATGAGGAATTCTGTCGGCTATTTTTCTCTTCCACGGCCCGTAGAAAATATATTGCGCGCGCGTAAAGGCACGTGCGTTTGATAACCGCCACGGATGTCCTTATCCTAATTGATAACTGTGTGCATGTTATCTCTAAAAAAATATGTTTACGAGAACGGATAATCGTGTCTATAAAGCATAGGTTCTTAAGCTTTTATGGGTCATGTACCTCTTTTAAGTATAAAGTACAATTACATTTATAAAATATAGTTATTGCATAATTAAATTATCGTGAAGTTTTAATGTGAAATTGTTGTTGCTTTGACTGCTGCAATATTGTCTTGAAATCTGGAGGTTTGTCCGAATTTGTGTCAACGTTTATTCTTTTGGGACTTGGGTTAAGAGAAAGAGGAGTTGAAAATAGAACGGAAGCGGCTAAAAGAGAAATATTGTGATGGATGTGTGATGAATAATTAGAGAGAATTAAAAATGAATATATAACGAAAATCGTAAGTTGTACCAATAGCAGGAAAACGAGGAAAAATGGATTAGGGCGGTTTGGGTAGGTTGGGGGAAAAAAATAGTTTAGCTTAACAATATAAATTAAGACAAGTTTGTAGAGTTAAGCCAAACTGGTAAAAAATAAATATCATACAGGTATTTTTATACCGTGCATGATTTCAAGGCCGTTTACAAAAATCGCCCTACTTCATAAGATTTTAATCTTACTTCAATACTTAGGATTAAATGTAAATCCTGCACGAAGGATTTCTAAATTTTCTTTTCAAATCCAAGATACAAGTAATAATAGCTTTTTTATTTATGGATGCTGAGAAAATGTTCGACGAACAAGAAAAATTGATTTTTATACTCATCAATAATACTACCGACCTAAACGCAAGAATGTCTGAAAACTCGAATGAAATAAATAGCAGGTCCGATTATTACAGGACATGTAACACAGTTAATGATTAATTGTAGAATAATATTATATTTAGCGACTTTATATTCAAGAAACTAAAGACAACCCCTAAAATAAGAGTTTGTAAAAATAGACATTTTTTTAAGCGTGTATTCTTGACATTATGTCTATAATACCCGAATACTATCCACTTTTTATTTTCATTGACGACAATTCGTTTTATATTCTGAGCACGTTCCATACGGTTAAATGATGTGCTACCTTATGACAGTAAGGTATATTAAAAATGATCTGGTAGTATGAATCGTTATTAATCCTCTCGCGTTCTAATCATTTTTTACACGGCAAAACAACGCACTGCCGCCGCTAGACGATCGGACACTTCCGTTTGGATCGTATACGGACATTTTTTCATGACTGTATACTTTTGTTTTAACCTTTTTTGTAAAAAGAATAAAGAGCAACCGTGATACATATAATTTATTAAACTGTAATTACCCCTTGTTTACCTTAAGTACGTACAACAATTGTCAATAACAAAGAGTTATCGTGTTGTCACTGGTACATTGTGTGTATAATATAATAGTGCATTTATACAAATCCTTGTACTGTACGAAAAAATAACTGTATATTATGTCGGTTTAGCTGAAGTATGCGTAAGAAACGAATTCGCCAGTATAAAAACGAACACCAGCAACTACTCTATTAGGAAGATGGAGTAGGGTAGACTTTGATATTATCTTGCAATGTATTATAAGAAATGAAATAACACACGAAAGGGCTGACGATTGCATACTAAAAAATTGTCAGATAGAAAAAATATGTAATCTAGATTTTTTATGTTTACTTCAAAAATATTATTAATATTCTATTCAATCTACATAAAAAAGAATACAGATTGTTGAAGGTCTTTACAGATGATACAAATCCGTTGTGAAGCCTTTGGAAACTTGCAGTTGCATAAATATAATATTCGTGTGCTTTGTCCGACAGTCCGATGGGATAAATGTAAATAACAAAATAAATGCATCTGTGTGTTTTATGTACGGCCGATTAGAAAAAATTCGCTGTTATTCGACTTAATATAACGATAATTTTAGTAGAAAACACACAACACTGTCGTAACGCAGACGGACTGTTAATGGTCGGCGTTTATTTTTAAAAATTGTTTAATAGAGATCATGCGAAATGTTTTACACTAACATGCTAACGAGAGCCGCTCGTAACTGTTTTCGACAATACCGTGCGGCTCTTGGTCGTTCGGCGTACTCGACCGAGTGCAAGTCTCACGGTACCCGAAGTGGTATCGTGCTGGGCGTGTACCAAAATGGCACGTCAATGGAGTTCTCAAGAGAAGCGACGGCGTTTAACGATCGGCTGGGCGGACTCCTGGAAAAGTTGGTCGCGTCCATTGGGGTAAAACAAGGCGACGCGTTGCTGTTGAACAACCTGGACAAGGAGTACCCAAACCTGGCGGTGGCCAACCTGGGTCCGACCGACGTGGGAATGGATGCCAACGAGTACATGGACCTGGGCAAGGAAAACGTACGTCAAGGAATTGGCAAGGCCGTTGTACTGGTGACCGACGAGGGCGCCACAAAGGTTTTCGTGGACGGCCTCAATTGTCCGGAAACGGTGGCCGAGAGTGCGACACTGGCCGCGTGGAAGTTCGAGGGCACAAAGTCAATGGAAAACCAGACCGCCAACGTGACCGTCGAGGCACTCCACAGAGACGACCGGGAGCTTTTCGAGAGGGGCACCGTGTTCGGGGGTGTACAAAACCTGGCCCGCTTACTCACCGAGATCCCGGCCAACATCCTGACGCCCAACAATTTCGCCGAACAAATGATCCGTACGCTGTGTCCGTGCGGCATCACCGTCGATATCCAAGACCGTGACTGGATTGAAGCGAAGAAGCTGAACGGGCTGCTCGAGGCGTCCAAGGGATCGTGCGAGCAACCGCTATTCGCCGTCCTCTGCTACACCGGTGGCAACGATAGCGAAAAACCGATAGCGCTCACCGCGCACGCCACCACGTTCGACACGGGCGGCGCGTGTTTGCGCGAATGCGACGACATGGCCTACAAGAAGCGACACGTAGCGTCGGCCGCCACCATCGTCGGCGTGATGAAGGGCATATCGCAACTCAGCCTGCCGATCAACGTGAACGCGTACATCCCGCTGTTCGAGAGCTCCACGTCGGGCACGGCCATGCATCCCAGCGACGTGTTGCATGTCCAGGGCGGAAGGTCGGTACACGTTGACCACACGAAATTCGTGAGTCGACTGGCCATGGCCGACACACTGGCGTACGCCAGTTCCACCAACCCCCGGCTGGTGGTGCATGCGTGTACACTCAGTCAAATCGTGCACAGCGTGTTTGGAGAATTGGCTGCGCCGTTGTTCACCAACAGCCCCCAGTTGTGGAAGGAGTTGGAGAGGGCGGGCGCGTTGATGGGCGACAGGACGTGGATGTTTCCGAGGTACGACCGCAAACGTCAGATGATGATCAACGATCCGCTGGCCGACGTGGCAGTACTCGGAGAAGGCGGTGTGATGCTCGACGATCTGCCAAAAAGCGCAGCGTTCGCCAACGAGTTCATCGACAACCTGGACTATGTCCATCTCGATGTGGCCGGAGTCAGTAAAAACACCGACGAAGTGACTTACCCGTATCTGAGGAAAGAGTTTGCTACAGGGCGCATGACAAGGACCCTGCTGCAGTTTATCTATCAGTTGTCTTGTCCCCATGACCCACCACCACCACCACCGTCGCCAACAAGAAGATGATCTCTTTAAAATTCAAAATGATTGAAACAAAATTTGTATATTAATTTATATATTATAAAAATTGATTGTAAGCCAAATCACATGCTAGTTTTTATTTTAATAATTATATACATTTTTTTGTATATTGAGTAAGAGAATGATTTTATATCCAAAAATATAAACACTGAATTCACAACATTTGCGCCGTTTGTTCTAGCTGTTGTCATAGTGATTTCTTGTAATCACTATGAATAATATTCCCTTGAAATAGCCAAAATAAGATGCTAATGTTCTCTTAGAAAGTTGAATATATTCTTTAAAATCGTAGTCAAATATGAAAAATACGTTTTTATTTAAATTCTGTTAAATTCAAAATGTGCTTTTATGGAAAATTGTTTTCCCAACCAATAAATTCGCCACGGGACACGGTCATTTATATCTTATTATAACAATGTGACAGATAATTTTTCCTTAGTAAACTATCATTTGGTATACGTAGGTTTGTATATTTTTCTATGAAAGCGCGGAATTGAGGATTTTGTAATTTATACCACGGAATATTAGCTGCAATAAAACTCAAACATAAATATTCACAAGATTAATTTACGTTTTTTTTTATAGTTAAAAATGTAATCCATGCATTTTTTTTTTGAAAACATTTTGTTAATATTTACTGGGGATGGTCAAGTGGAAATATTTATTGGGAAATATGCTATATGTTAATTTGTAACAAAAAATATATACTAAATAACTATGTATTTGTTAATCGCTGGCTTCAATTATGTTACTTTTACTAGTTGCCTTGCTATTTTATTTATTTAAAACTAACAGTCAGTGCCGTATTTTTCAATAAATGTAATTAATTTTTTTTTCGTGTTCAGTTTTAAATTATGTATTCAGGACCAAATACATAAAAAGACCATTAAAGTAATTCATAAATGTGTATACTAAGTACGTTAGTAATATAAACAATACTACGTATTTTTCACTAAATCTTTGAAAACATTTATTTAAATAAATAGTTTAATCAAGGATATTTCACCGATAGCAATTCGTGTATAATCATTAATTATTACAATTGTCACTGTTTGATAAACCGTTGGTGGTATTTTCACACATTATATTCATATAATCGGTAGTATTTGTTTTGCTTGTTCTTTTATCCTTAACAAATTGTAATATATTCAGTAAATTAAATTAAATTTTTATACCTACCAATTTGTTTAACGGTAATTTATTATGAGTTTTGATAAACCGAATGATTGTCCGACTAATGAAAATAATCACGAAGACACTCTGCTCAAAAATAAACTCTACGCATGGTAACGATAAAAAAAAAGAGCACTTGGCTTAGGATTATTACTCACAAATCAATATATATATTCATTTTTAGGTTTGAAGAAAAAGGACTGATTAATAACTTACGAGCACACATTAGAGAGCAAATGATAACATCGTTGCTGGATCTGAATTCTTGGAACACTATAAAACAAAACATTACTTCTCCTAAAATTCAAGCATTCCACTTGTTAATAGCAGAGTTTTTAATTTATCAAGAAAATGTATTTACTTTACCTGTTTTCATGGCTGAAGTATAATTGAAGTTACACAAAATATTTTTTTTTTTACATTAGTTGGAAATGTTTTTTTTTTTGTTTTTGAAGGTACCATTATTGGGCAACTTAAAAAACTTTTCGACTTACGTCAATCGAGTGGGAGTATCATCGTCAAATTCTTCATTGCCTAAACCGAGGTTTCAATTAAGTGAAGTACAAGATATATTAGAAGCTTTGGGTGTACACCCCAGTTCCGATGTTACGAAAAACGTATGCCAAATATATTTTAGCCATGACAATACTGTTCCATTAATCATGAGTCTTTTCAAAGGTTTTTCTTCTATGCATATTAACCAAAAGTAAGTTGTAAGTATTTTTCATAAGCTCATAAAACAATTACTCTGATTGGTAGCGTTTGAGATCCAGTACAGGATTCATCATACTTGTTTTTAAAGACGCCTCGTTATGATGACTAGCAGAAGTGAATTAATAAATTATGAATATCAACTACTAACCACTTATTAAAAATATTTCCGCAATTATCGTTTGTAATATTTGTAATATCGTTTGTATTACATTTATCCGTAATTTTATTATTGCTTGGTTTCGTAAAGATTACTGAAACAAAATTTATATTAAATATTACTGTCAAATTAATTAAAAACAATTATATTTTAGAAACCATCAAACACAGTACACGAAACAATTGCCTATGAATAACGAAAATTTAAGGCTTAAAAAGCAAAACAAAGAAATTGTGGATAAAGTAGCTGAAGTTGAAAAAATGCCAGCGGCGCAGCATAGAAATATACTCTTTGATAAAGAACAAATAGAATATGTTACGCAACAACTTCGTACTGAACAACACCATTTATATCAGTTAATTGACATTTTCGAAGTAAGCACAATTACAAATTTTATTTCATAGTTTGATCTCAAAAGATTCTGTTTAAAGACTATACTACGTACTTTGGTTTTATTTTAAATTGTATTTTAGGAAAAGGAAAAAAAAATACAGTCATTAGAAGCTGACTATTATAAAAAATTACAAGATGTGGAAAATCAAAAATGTGAACTGAAGCTTAGAGAAATGGAAATTATAAAACAAGAAAAATTGTAAGGGCATTACATACATATACATACATTTATATATATATATGGGGCATTCTGTGTCAAACCACGCGGTCATCGGCCTGACCTCAAATTTTTTTTTTTAACTTCTTTTGATCAAATATAAGATTTTTATTTTTTTGACATTTTTATTATAAAGTCAGTCTTAAATCAAATCTTTTTGTCTAATAACAGGAGTGGGTCTAGATTTATTTCTATTTTTTTTTTAATACAATTTTGTTTTTTTCAAAATCTAAACATTTTTTTTTTAAATTTCAGTTTAGTTATTTAAAAAAGAATAAAAAATAAAATATGTCTTGGTAAATTTTGATTTTTTGCATATTTTGTGAGTAAAAAGTGAAAAATTGTCCTTACGAATAACATTAAAAATAATACAGGGGCATAGTGTGGATGCAGTGTGCCACGCGGCATTTGACGGTTAAGCTGTGTCCGTTACTGCTTGATCCAGGATGGGTGACTACCCGGGAAAATTGTCTTTATTAAAAAAAAAAATAGAAATAAATCTCGGCCAACTCCCGTTATTAGACGAAAAGATTTGATTTAAGACTCGGATTTTATGATAAAAATTTCAGAAATTTAAAACTGGTCGAAATCAATTTTTTTGAAAATTAACTTTAAAAACCTATATTTTTGGGGCAAAAACTAGTGATAAAAATTTCCAAAAAATAAAAGTCTTACATTTGACCAAAAGAAGTTTAATAAAAAAATTTGAGGAGGTCAGGCTGATGACCGCGTGGTTTGACTCAGAATGCCCCATATATATTATTTACATATCAGTATTACCAAAATTTGAAACTCTGTCTACATACGTAATTTTAATACACAAATATTAACTATTACTTCTAATTTCCAATAATTTAGTAAAATACATTACATCAAAATTTTAAAATATATTGACTTAGATTTGAGTTACAAAAATTATAGTATTATAATATTTTATGTGTGACTTTTAAGGATAAGAGAAGGAAAGTTACCAAATATTGCAGAAGAGGCAGACCAAATTGAATGTAGTCGAGTAAAAAATTTAGAGGCACAAAATGTATATTTAACTAAAGAACTAGAAGATTTTAAAATTAAACTTAACGAGCTTGAACAATACAAAACAATTGAACGCGTGAATATAAATGAAGATAAAAATAATATACTAAATGTTGAAGCGTCATTGGTAAACGTTACGATAAACTTAAAGTATATAATTGTATTAATTCTTTTATTTCAGGACAAAGAAATGGTTGGTAAATTACAAAAAGAAAATGAGGAGTTACGCGAATTTATTACAATTCAACGACATAGAATTGAAGAATTGTCGTATAGAGCTTCTAATTTGGCAAAAAAAATTGAAAAAACTCATCTAGTGTCTCCAACTCTCAGTGATGATTATCGTCGTGCAAGGACTGTAAAAAAAAAGCTTGCTTTCGTTGAAAACCTAAAACCAAAAAATCGTTTAATCCTACAACATAATTTTACTAATACAACCAGTGATCACTCGACAACTTTGTTGGAGTCGGACATTCAGACCGACGACGAAATGATACAAGAAGCAACGGCTAGACTAAATAGAATAAAAGTGGATAAGGCTAAGGTCCAACAAGACTTCGAAACTTTCCAATCTCAACGCATAAAGAGTAAAAATACTTATCAAAGGCAAATTGTAAACAGGAAATCTTATAACGAAATACGTTCATATTTATCTGATGATTCAGACTTGGATATTTTCAAAACTAATAATAGAAATAAAAGGAATTTAAAAGAATTAGCCAATAGAATTGGATATCATCGATCAATTAGACGAGACAATCATCCTATACTAAACGTCTATGAAACGAGTCCTAGGATTTTCCGAAATACGAGCATAAAAAGTTGTTCTAATGATATATCACCTATCGAAATTCCGCTATCTAATAGATTTGATTACGAATCAACCAATTCAAATATTCAATTACCGAACGATTATAATAGAAAAGTATCGTTGATAGATGAATCGAATGTGATAATAAAAAATAAACTACAATCTACAGCACCTACTTCTAAGAAAATACTTTCTGAATCTGATTCGTTAAAAGAAAATAAATCGGATACGAATGAAACAGAATGTAACATAGGTGATAGAGCGCAAACAGATATTGTAGCTAAGAATTCAAGTGATTTATCAAAGACAAATGATACAAAAATGCATAATAATAAAAACATGCGTTCAATTAGTAATGAAAAAATAATTGGTTTATCTCAAAAACCAGAAAATATACAATAGGTCCATTTGAACTAGGTAAATTCGTCAATTGATAATGGCTATAAAAACAAATTTTTTATAATGCAATATAATTGTAATATTTGAATATTTATTTGTATAATATAATCGACACCCCATTTAGTTACAACCACATTGTTTAGTTTAGAGTAATAAGTTTATATTCTTGTGTCCCCTAAAATATATATTAAAAGCTTGTGTTGAAGTATATCCTTGTTGTATTATAATACGTACCAAGTTATATTGGGCATGAACTGTTGATCAGTCTTCATATCTTTTGTATTCATATCGGATAGTAATTTGAGTTCGAAATTATCTAATGGCTCTATTAGTGTTATATCGCTTTTTAAACGATGAATTAAACAATTTGTATGTTTTTTAATATCTATGTTATCTTTCGAGATTTAAATACTAAAAAAATTAAATTATTTGTATTAACAATTGATATTCAAATCGGATTAACGCACACACCACCCCAACCACCATCTCTAATCTCTTATTTCTATTATTATATCTCTTATCAGACAACAGCGTTATTATGTCCTCCTCTTACTCGAGGGCGCCAATCCTAGTCCCAGATCCCGTTCCAACAGTTAAAAGCTTGCCTAGAATCGTGGTACATAGAATCGGCCTGTTAGGTTAGGTTTGTCTAGATGACGCGAATCGTCATTAGCGTCACATTTCGATTTATTTATAATTCTTTTAGGCGATTTATCGTCGACTCGAGTTTTCTTTTAAGGCTATTCGATATAATTATTGTACTTCTTATTTTCCTTATGTTGTGACGGACTTGTTTGTAAACGTTAAGCACACGATCGCGCATCGTCTCCACGAATCTTCCACATCTTCAGTTTACTTTCTAACATTTCGAGTTTTACTGTTTTGAAATGGGACTCCACTGGTCGCATTACTCTGGCTCACCTATACGCTATTATTGACTTTAACAATTAACACTGGAGTCCAGAGTGGAAAAAAAGAGATACATTAAATGATAAACTCTTCTAAATATGCCCCGTCATAACATATGTTCACCAAAGAGCATTGATCAGTAACATTGGCTGTCTCGAATAACGAGTTTATTCTTAACATTTGTTTTGGTTAATTGAAATCTACAGTATATTAACGATTTATTTGTGTCCGACTCGCATAAGTTTTTACCTAAAGATTCTAAACATTCTCTGTCGTCTTCTTCGTACAACTGTGGTTGCCTGCGTTACAGCTGTTTTGCAAGACGTATAAAGTGTCTAACGTCTGTTTGGGTTTCAATGGGTGATTATAATACTGTCGAGAACAGTCTAAACCACTTTTCGACTTCTAAAATGCTTTTCATATTAAAAAGAAGGCACATCCAACCAATTATGGAATTTTTACAGTTTTTATTTTGTGTTGGTTCTCTGATTGGAAACGAGTGTACACATGTTTCACTATTATTTCTGTGTAATGATTTACACAAATATTAATAATAGTGACGTTTGAGCCATCTTGATTGTCGTACAAAACACTGTAAGCCCAATTAACATAGTGAAATACTGAAGAAATTCCGTTCCACGCAACACTCAATGAGTGAATTTGCGCAAAACTGAAATCTGTCACGACATTGGCAAGTACTGGCCAACTCATTTTGTTTTTAATAACAAAACGTTTAAAAGCGGGAAACCTTTGTGAAATTGTACAAATGTCGTGTGCCGAACTGACCATTTCAGCAATTAGACATGTTAGACTCGATTTAACCGGTAATGGTACACTGACCACCAGAGCGTAGTAAAGTGGCCACTTGCAATCGGTACCATTTTTTTTTACCACTGTACGGGTTGCATCCAAATAAGCAGTCACGGAGCCTTTGGTTTTTAGTTGCTGTAGTATAGATATATGTTGTTCGCTATAACAATGAGAATAAGACGGTAAACCTACATGCTTAATATAAATTTTATTTTCAGGAACAATAAACCTCAACAAAAAATCGTGAAAATCGTCTTTATCGTAATCGTAAGCACTTAGAGCTTCTTATCTTATTTTACGCGTTATATCATTTGATTTTATGTTTTGCATATTGCCACAGTCCAGCTGCGACCCGCACGCTGCACCAATAGCATCAGATCTGTACTTAAAACTGCTAGTGCGTTCCAAGTCTTTCCTCATGAAATTACGATGGACACCTTTTACATGATTGCTTAATCCAAAGTCTTCAGTTTTATAATAAAAATTTAAACATGAACTATACACA
This sequence comes from Adelges cooleyi, assembly GCF_023614345.1. Taxonomy (NCBI): domain Eukaryota; kingdom Metazoa; phylum Arthropoda; class Insecta; order Hemiptera; family Adelgidae; genus Adelges; species Adelges cooleyi. Next base: position 3,665,048 of record NW_026095978.1, read on the forward strand.
GTGGCCACAAAACCCACTCGTAGGACATTGCTCAACTAGTACTCTAAAACTTTTGCAACCGTTGTGCAAGCAATACATGTACACAGTAATATTTGTTTTCGGATAATTCACCTACTTCGCACTAATAACACACGTGTTGTTTACGATCTTTATACGTTTTCAAAACATTGTCGGATAGTTATTCAAACGGGTAAATCCAAAAGCAGTTTCGGCCTTAATATGCGACCATTCTTCGCTATTAAAGTTAAATTTACCTTCCAAATAGTTGCAACCCTTGTAAGATGTACAATTATTGTCTCGATATTTATCCAGGTTGTTAGGATAGTTATTTTTACAGCCTAAAGGTTAAATAACACCAGCCTTTAATGGCGTTCTCTTAAAATAAGCGTTTTTTATAGGGCTCGCCGTAAGGCGAATAAGAGTGTACTGCAGCTAATTGTGATATTTTGGGTGATTGCAAATTCGAATCTACGATTGAATTCGAAAACAATTTATCCGATGAATCGTGTATTAGTAGATTGATGACCGAAAATTTCCGTAATAAGGATATAGTTTTATTGAATTAAATTTTATACAGTGGTTTATGACACAAATATGAGAAAAAACATTTTACATAACAATACAAAGATAAACATTTAAAATAATAATACAATAATAATAATTGTACACAATTTAAATATATATATATACAAGTGCGCCGATCCTAACTGTCGTTGTCAGTGAGGTGCTCCAGATAGATGTTTCGAGAAAATCCAATCACCTCACTAACGAAGAGTTTGCGTAACAACGACGCGTAGGACCGGGCTCACACCTTCTGCAGGAGCAGATCGTTGCCCTTGTCCCAAGACCTGAGTGCACCCACTAACCACTGGGTACACCACTGCTCCGGCATTGGCTTCGGCCAGCTCGGCCCGCAGCTCCTCGTACTTGACCCTATTCTCGGTGGCAGCCGCCTCAAACGAAGCTAGTCGGTTTTCACAGGGGATTGTGATATCTATGATTTAGACCTGACCGTCGCGCTACTATATTTCACGTTCAATTGATATTATGGCCAAGTTTGTCGTTTTTTCCTGATTTATTGTGGTTCTTAAGTATTTTTCGATCAACTTTAATTTAGAGAATTATCTCTCAGCTGTTGCTGTTGTAACTGGTAATGTGAGCATACTCCTTAATGGTATAGCAACTTTAGCATAAACATCACCAACGCTATTGCTAAGGATTTTTTGTAAAACATGATGAGGTGAAGTACCTTTTTCTATTATTTCTGAAAGAAGGCAAAGTTCATCATACAATTCAGTTCCACTGATGTCCAAGTTTTCACCAATCTGTAAAATAATTTAAAAGAACCAATCTGTAAGTTGTTAACTACCACTTCTCGTTTTCGAAGGCTCAATTCTCTTAAAAACAAATAGTGAGCAACAATAATACGGATAAATGACGGGATAATTTCCAAACAAAATACCTAATTTTGCTACGAAGGTTGTAGCCTGAAGTCTTTTCATTCAACTGCCACCAAATACTATACATTGCAATACGGGACAGTCAATGATAAGAAATCGCGACATAGCCCCCGAAATCGTAGTGGTTGCTTATATCTACATAATCAGGCGTTCACAATATACTTTTTTAGATTCCAACTAAAATAAACATTAAAAAAGAAGAAATAATTTTAAATTATATTTTATAACTTATTCTACATGTTATGACGGATATATTTGTATGTTGGTTCTTATAATTAAAAGAAAATTAAACAAATAAAATGTATTATTAAAAAATTATACTATTTATTTATTTTATTTTCAAAACGGGCACAATTGCTTAAAGAAATAATATACAGTGATATACATTATATTTATATACTTAAAAATAATACTAAAACCTACTAAGCGTAGAAAAAGATTGGTCGCATTAGCACTCAAAGACGAAAAAAAGTTGAATAAGATAGTGGGATAATTAGTCAATAAACAACTAATGCAAAAAACTTTCTAAACAAATTAGTGACTTTAGCTTTACTAGAACAAGGATTATTATTTTAAGACTATATTCATAAAGGACTCTAAAGGTAGAATTTATTATTAGAAAATAAGTGTAACATTAAAACTAAAATGATTGAGTTAGTTAATTTTTACATACTTATAATTCCTAATATTTGTATAAATTGTAAATTCCTATTTATAGATAAGAAATTAAATGTCGCTATAAATTCTTTTATAAAAAAATGTAATAATCAGCTACAATTTAAGACTGTAAAAAACAAAAAGTTAAAAAAAATAATGAGTTTGTAATAAAGTGTGTAAACAGTTAATAAATTACAAATGTATTTCTTAAACACAATATAAGATAATTATAAAACACAAAATCATAGACACCAATATAACTCATAACGTGTAATGTATAATATTTGATCATCGACATAATATTTAGTAATATGTTTGTAATTTGTATGATTGTATTTGATAATAATAAAAATGTGTCATAATATTTACTATTTTGTTAGCGCCCGGCCTAAGATGTATAGGCAACCACTATGATTTCGGGTGGCATACTTTTGTCGCGATTTCTTATCATTGGCTGTCCCGTGTTGTAATATATAGTGTTTGCTTCCACCATCCACAGTGATCCCTTCCTCAAGTTCTGCCGGGGCAAAATTTAAATTTTTAAACTTCAAACATTAACCAGCCGAGTTACTGCTCACTTACAGGCGCTTTTTCCCTTTTTTTAAAATAATTGTTTAGCGACAACCGATTTCTAACGTTTTGTTGCCACTGTTGTTTTTTAGTTTTACCTAGGTTAGGTGTAGCAGCGTTGGCCAGCGGCTCTACCAGTACTGTAAGTAGCGAGTTTTATTATTATCTGTTTTGGATTATTTATATATAAATACAACTAATCTGGTACGTGTACATTTAGTTCAAATAAAAAAATTAAGAATAATTTAGTAAAGAAATAAAATAATTGAATATAAAAATAAACTATTAACCACAAAAATAATACTCTATAGCGTATACGTAATTGGGCAACAATGTTACCATCTTCAGTGCATACAAAAGACTGGTCGACAACCAGTTTTGAATAATTACTTTTAAAGTTATTTAAGTTTATAATTAAGAACGGGAAGTAAAAAGCGGTTGAGTAATGTGCTCTGGCAAAAATAAAACTACACATCACCGTTCCTCCTGCCCTAAATTTTAAACTTTATTCTAAACTGGTTATCGACCAGTCAAAATGTTCAGCAAATTATTCTTAATTTACAAAGTTAATTAAAAATAAATTTACCATCAAAATTTCAAAAGTTTAAAGTGCTCTGGAAAATACTAAAAAATAATCAGTGTGTGTACCTTGCGTTAGTTCTTCTCGCTTAACCAGTTGTAGCTGTAGATCTTTGACTTCATTCCACTAATTTATTCAAATCCAGCATATTAATTAGTCAAACATCGTATCTGGGAAGTACTTAGAAGGCCTAAACATTTCTTTCACATTTTTTCAATTAAAAATAACGATCAGATTGTATTTGATAATTTATAAATTGTAATCTAAAATCTGTCAAGTACCTATAATAGAACAGAGATATCTTCAACTACTTATTTTTAAAATATGTGGCTAAGCTACTATCACTGTCGTGAACCACAAGATGCTTATAAATGGGCGTATATCGATTCCACCGAAATAACCTTTTTACCTATAAAAAATGTATCGATTGCGCGGTCTATCGACTCCGATATTTTTTTTTTTTAGTTGTCAGAAGGTACAAATCCATAGAATCGGTATTATGATAGCACGGAATGGCGGTATTGTAACCCGTGCCCCCGTATGTTAAGAAAATTATAATTATCTAGTTTTAAGAATTGACAGGGACTGTTCAATCTTATGTAGGGAGGGATGTAGTATAGCATATTGCTTAATAGTTAGGAATGTTCGATGTATTATAATAGTATTAGTATTAATATGCGATTGAGCTATGTCGAAACCTCTGGTGTCGGGTGTCCGGGACCCATCCGTTCACACGAGCAAATCGCCGATTGAGTAGTCGGTATTCAGTAGTTCATTCAAGCAGAACCTCTTATTGTTACAGAAACTCTTAAAAGTTAAGTTTTATTTTAATAGTATAAGTTTAATAATAAAAATCTACAATTTATTTTAGTCTTTAATTTGTTATTGGTTATTCTTTCTTTTTGAAAACACCTACTTTTTGATCAACCTAAGATCCGGCCTAATCCATTTACATCAACGGATATATGTAACACATACTTACGTCGGTTGTGTGCCCGTTGACAGAGAAATAATAGCTGAAGCTAAGCGTTGTGCATTGTCTGAACGAGGTTTATGAACATTGGCCTTTTGGATTATTTTTCTATTTCACTATATTATTTTCCCATTTTTTATTTTGACACATACATTATAATCTACCTATATGATCACAGTCGTATACCGGTAACCGGTTTGCTAAAATAGACGGACAATTATGTGAAATTTATCTACATATTGATATTTTTTACCATAACAAATACAACGGCTGTCTTCGTCTCTTCAAACAGACGTACTTGCATGCTTTAAGTACTTGTATTTTGCAAAATGCAGTTTTTTAAACATTTTTAATTTTATTTTTGAAATTCAGCGCGTTTAGGTTATTTTTTTATTTGTTAACATCTGGTCATTCTATACCATAACCGCTGTGTAAATCTGTCGTGTCGCTTATCTCTCATTGATCGGTGTAGGAGGGAGAGAGACGGGCATTATCGGTCACTTTATTAACTGGTATGGTAAAACATCGTTTTAAACGTTTCAACGTTATGACCTGCAAACGTCTTTTTTCATCGGACTACAGTTGGACACTTCCTACTTCCTTTACACTATTAAATTTTTTATTTTAATTTTATTTGTTTGAGGAATTGCGTTCGATTTTTGTCGTTATGGTGTATAGTTGTTTATTGCGTGCTGCTACACGGGATCACGGAGTCGCCTTGCACAAGTATGTACATTTTTATATTTAACATATAAACACGTGTTTCGTGTATTATGTGTTTTCTAACATAGGTTTCCGGCAAATGATGTAGGAGGACGCAGACAGCGATAGATAGAGTTTGAATTCCAGCCTCTCGGTCCGCCGGCGGTCTAAGCTCTACCTCATCCTAAAAATGAAATACTGTAATTTTTATAACAGAAAAAATCAGCCATTTTTCGGCCGAGTCTGCAACCACGATAGAGCATTTCATGTCTCGTTGAAGTACCGAATACATTTAGATTAGTTGTGGATTTATTAAAAAAAAAAAATTACATGGAGCTTCCAGTTATAGCATAAGGCCAAGGAGATTAAAAAATTATGTGTAATCAAGTTTCTGGCTAAAATTGTAGTGTTTATTATCTGGCCAAAAGTAACTAAACATAGAAAATTTGGGCCCTTAATTTATTTTGAATTTATCATTTAGTTCTCTAATTTGAACGTACAACATATCTCTTATCTCCCACCCCTATCTCCCAATTCCTATCTTCTACCCCCATGTAATGGTTTCGTAACGCTTTTGTAAAGAACGCATTTTTGGTAACGCTTTTGTAACGAACGCTTTTTTCGGTTATGTGCCAGAGCTAAGACATGAAAATGTCAAAAAGAAGCGAGAGAATGTCGAATTAAATGCTTACCTCGACCGGGGCAGGTCGGCCGGCTACAACTGGCAAGGCGCCGATAAGGTCCGGCAAGCCAACATCCTCTACTTCGACTTCCTCCTCAACAACTGGAGCTACCACTCCAACCTTTGTTAAGGACATCATTTTTATATATAGTTGTATGGGAGAGATAATTAATGTGAACTTTTGTCAACAATTAGCAATTCGCTTACTTATCCACAGACATATATATACATATAATAAATTCATATTAGTATTCATATTCTGAATAAATTTAAAAAAAAGCATATATCCATATATGTAATAATGTCCAGGTTAGGTTAGGTTAGCCACCACATATAATAATACTCCATAGTTATTGTATAATTGTAATAATTCGGTAGGTAGATAAAAAAGTTAAATATCCAAAGTTGTTTTCAAAATACTAAGTTGGGAAGGAGGGAAATGCAAAAAAAACTTTGAAAAAATTGAGATCACATTATATAAAAACAATATTGGAAAAAAAGTAAAATTAATATTTAAATCCTATGAGATATTGAGTGACCCATGATAAAAGAATCACCTTGTATACTTAAGTAACTATTGATTTTAAAATGGCTACAAACATTTAAATGTAATAGACGAATTTGTAAAAATATAAATATATAAGTATATATAGCTAATAATAACTAATAATAATATAATGCTCCACACCTCACTCATAAACTAAAAAACTTTCAACTTAAAAAAATAATAATTGACTTGGTTAATAATGAAGTCCAATAATACTTTCATTGCCGTGTTATGAATACTTTATCTGTTCTATTAATTAAATAATATAAAATCGATACCCTGTGCTAACTAACTGTTATGTTAAAAAAAATCTTCAACTAACTTATTATTTAGTTGGCCCACCAATAAACGCTATAAGTCACTACTTAAGAGTTTAAATTAGTGAACCCTGTTGTTATATTTATTGCTGTATCAAAAGTAAATTTTAGAAGTTTTAAAAGTTGGATAAAAAATTACTTATCCACAGGTCACTAAATTATGTTTATCGAACCACCTATCAAACTATTACTTAAAATCAAACCTATAATGTAACCGTTTATGTAAGTTGCAAAATGGGCTAATTATTTTTAATAATAATTTATTGGATATCTAAGTAGTTAATAATATATTGATTAATAACAATTTACGTTGTTGATCACCTCCAAATAAAAGGTACAAACAAATTAACCTAACCGTAAAACATTTTTAAAAAAAGAATATAGAAAAATTGATATAATGCCAATAAAAGTCAGTGATAATTTTTAATGCAAATCATTGGAGAATTAAAACTAAAAAAATCAAAATTAAACGTATCTGTAAAAGAATACGGGCTTACCAGTTTTGCATGAATACATATTGAATTACCAGATTAGTAACCTAATAACGCAGCCTATATGCTCTGTCACCACTGTGCTAACGTTTAGTGATACTTAGTGACTTTTTAACTAATAAATATTCATGATTATGTATACTTATGACGTACTATTGAAGGCACAGCTGCATTAGTAAGGCGACGTCGGTGCACTACTCTTGTGTAATCTTCTGGTTTAAAATGCCTCGAACAGAGGACTGAATTCCGTAAAACGTCGCGGAGATTTATACCCGTTAGCTTCCACAAACTCTAACCATGTCTTACTTATCCATAGACATTGTAAAAAAACAAAATGGGGGAAAAAATAAAATTTCTTATTAAATCCTATAAGATATTGAGTCATTAATAAGTCATTTAAAATGAAATTCAATAATACTTTCATAGCCGTATTATGAATACTTTAACTATTCTATTAATTAAATAACATAAAATTATATTTAATGCAAATCACTAAAAAATTAACTGAATGTATACTAAAAAATTTCAAATTAAACGTGTCTGTAAATGAATACTGGCTTACCAGTTTTTACTGCACGCTTTGCGTTTTCCAATTTCAATGATTTGTTTATTATTCATATTAAATTACCAGATTAGTAACGTACCCTATGTTCTGTCACCACAGTGCTGACTTGTAGTTGTACTTATTCATGATTATTTATACTTAACACGTACTACTGAAGGCACAGCTGCATTTGTAAGGCGACGTCGGTGCACCGCTCTTGTATAATCCGCTGCATTGAAATGCCTTGAACAGAGGACTGAATTCCGCAAAACGCCACGGAGATTAATGCCGTTGGCTTTCACAAACTCTAACCATCGCTGTCTGCGGCCTCCAACATCATTTGCCGGAAACCTATGTTAGAGAACACATAAATGAAACACGTGTTATATGATACACAAAGATATTTACTTGTGTAATGCGACTCCATCAGCCCGCGTGGCTGCACACAATAAACAACTCTCGACCATAACGTCAAAAAATAAGTTTAATAACAAATAAATGTAAAGAAACACTACTTTAAGTGCGACGGGAAAAGATCGTTTGCAGGTTATAACATTAAAACATTTAAACGATGTATTACCAGTTAATAAAATGACCGATGGTGTCCGTCTCTCTCCCCCTATATCGGCCTATGAGAGATAAGCGACACAGCATATTAAACAGCGGTTATGGTACAAACTACCGAGTGCCAACCATAAAAAAAAATCCCATCACTCCCTGAAGTTCAAAATTCAAATTTAAATTTAAAATGTTTTGGAAACTGTATTTTGCCAAAACACATGATACATGAAACACGTGTTATATGTTAAATATAAAAATGTACATACTTGTGCAAGGCGACTCTGTGATCCCGTGTAGCTGCACACAATAAACAACTCTCGACCATAACGTCAAAAAATCGAACGCAATTCCTTAAACAAATAAAAAAAAAATAAAAAATTTAATAGTGTAAAGGAAGTATAAAGTGTCCAACTGTAGTCCGATGAAAAAAGACGTTAGCAGGTTATAACGTTCAATTATTTTCCAGAAAAAATATTTATTTGTTCTTTAATGTTTATTAACCAAAATAAGAAATTTTGTACATTTAATCCAATATTAATAAATTTCCAATTTTTAAGATTATGAAATATTATGCATATTTAGTTTGTATACTCATATAGGTATATTAAATATAATTTGTATTATAAAACTTATTTCAGAAAATATACACAAGGAGAAGTCGAGAATAAATGAGAATTTTAGAAAAGCTGCAGAGTGGATAAATGAACAAAAGCAAAGGATCACTCAACTAACATTTAGGAAAACCATAGTAAAATATTATTTGAGATTAATATTTTTCTATTAACTATTATATAATGATTCTCAAAGATTTTTCTGATGTGTTTCGTTGTATAAATTAAAATAATTTTGTAATTACAAAATAGTTAAATATCATGGCTTAAAAGTTATAATTGAGAAAACCATATTTGTTAATATCTAAAATAATATTCTGAGTAAATTTTCAATTCAAAAATAAAATAATTTATTAACTATTAAATCTAAAAGAGTGAATTACAACTCGAATTATTACTTCTATTAGAAGTAGAGAAAACCTATTTTCTTATCTAAGGTATAACCCTCTCGATTTTAATTTAAAAATGTTTTACAGCGTATATACCTAGAAATATGTTAAACATATTGATTAGAAAGTCAAAAAATATATACTACAAAAAACTAAAACGAGCTAATTCTGACAGTATACTGACTTGAAGTATTATTAATGAGATCATAGGAAAACCAAGCAAATATAAAAATAAAATAAATAAGATTACAAATAAAGCTGGTATTCTTACTGAATCTAAAACTGTAATTTGTAATGAATTAAATGACAAATGTGGTAAATCATTTAGAATTAGAGCTTATAAATTCAGATATTTTACAATTTAAACATGTTAATAATAACAAAGACAGTATATTTCTTAATCCAAATGAGCACTGAAGAAATTAGTAAGCTTATAAGATTAAAAATTATAATTATTTTTATAAAAATGATTTGAAAAATTACTTACTAAAAAAAATGTCCAAATCCATTATCTATTGTTTTAAATAAATCTTTATTAATTGGTCATAATCCTTTAGCTTTAGAAAAATGTATCACAACCCCATTATTTAAATCGGGTCATAAATTAGCATGTGGTAATTATCGACCGATCTCACTATCATTAACTTGATCAAACAATTTTGAAAAATGTATCAAAAGAGCACTTCATTTTTTAAAACATAAAATCTTTCTTTTAAATTTCAAAGTTTGGTTTCAGAACTATGTAGATTGTTAACAACTAATGCACTGGTGCACTCTTTAGGGTTGATAACTTTGTTACCCAAAATATTGATAAAAATTATAAAGTTATTATGTGTATTTTTCTGGATGTACAAAAGACTTGATTGCGTTAATCACGAGTGATTAATAAAATAGTTAGAATATTCGGGTTAGGTAAAGTCAATAACCTGTTAAAATCTTTTTTAAGTGAAAGAACTTAAAAAGTTAAAATTGATGATTGTTATAGTGAAACTCGAGGCATAACTTCTGGAGTACCACAGGGAACAGAATAATACTGTTGTAGGTCCTTTATCATTTATATTTTTAAAAATGATCTGAATAAAAACAAACATAGACACACAATTACTACGCTTTGTGGATAATACTGCTATTTTATTATCTGAACCAACAATTGGAAATGTATACTAAGAGTCAAATAAGATTTTAAATAATGCGTACGCTTGGTTTTGTAAGAATAGGTTATCTATAATTAAATATACTAAGATCTAATTGTATATGCTTTGAACAACATGCTGTTAATGAATAAGATAGCTGATAGAAATAAGCAAATAGTCATTCTCAATTCAAATTTCTTGGTTTTATCATAGATTATAGACTTAAATGGGATAGTTGTATCAATATTGCATTAATAGTACCTATTTGAAGGACATTTTTCTACATATTAAATGAATCTTATAAAAGAGTTATTTCGTGCAATCAATTTTGTTCTTCTGGTATATCCCTTTGGGGAGGAACTTTAATCAATCTGAAAATTTAAAATCATTTAAAAAATATATTAAAAACTTAGATTTATCTGAGGTCCGAAATGTATAAGGAGGTATATCATTGTTCTAATAAAAAATATGTATGTATTGTTTTATATTATGTACAATATAATTTATAAGAACTCGCTACCCCAGCACAAGTAAGTGTTAGGGAGTGCTGCAATATTGTTATATAATTATTAAAATGATGTAAATTTTGTATTGTATTTTGTCAATAAAATTATATTATTATTAGGTATTAAGTAAATAAGTCATTGACTGATCGTAATGTACCTCTACAAGCTCGGAGCTATTCCTTAAGGAAAATTACATAGCGGAATCTGTCATTTTTTTTTTTAATATTCCAAATGACCAATCTCAATATCAAATCAGACATCGTCTAATAACTCAATGTGTAGTAGATAGCAGCTATAGATAGTAGCTATAGTTTTAAAGCCATATGCTAATAAAGAAAAAAAAATCATTATTCGATATCGTACACCGCGTCAGACGGCAGGACTAAATTTCCAAAAATTGTTTAATAAACAAATCTCCAACGCTGCAAAATAAATATTAATTAATAATTATACACGCGGGTACCCCACCTTTTAAGGACAGAGAAGTACGATTAATGAGGTGAATTTTCTGTAACTTATTAAATGTTGTTGCACCTAACGATATGCAGCGCAAGCTATAATTCTTTACATATTTTTCACACTCCCACGTATAGATATTATTTCATAAGCGCGGCTACAACTATAGAGTTATTTATAGATAATATATATTTAATTAATTACGTGTTTTTATATGATCTGTGTATGCAAGATAAAATTAATAAAATACACGTAGAGTCTGTAATGCAAATAGTATAACAGCGCGACCTGTCGGTCAGTGCCAATTGTCGGACGTGCGGATGTGTCATGTGCAGCGATAGCGGAGAACGGTCGCCACCGGGGCCGGTGCCAGTGGACTAATGTAAAAAAACGTGTGCAGGTGATCGATAATTGAGAATAAATACAGACATAATCAAATAAAAATAATAAACCTTCAATTTTCAATGCCTAATACTATTCTTTTCACAGCTTCGCCTCTAGCATCTCTATTTCTGTAAGATTGTAATTTAGTGTTGCATAGAACTTCTTCTTTTTCATAACAGTCTATAAAACGCATTGTTTGTTCGTCATTCATTTTCATAACGTTTTTATTTACACTCATGTTGTTGATATAATAATAAAATAATAAATGTATTATAATTAAATAACTTTCAACTGAGTAAAATAATTTATAAGTTATTACAAGTATTTTTAGTCAAAATGTTCTGAAAAGATATACATAATCAGACAAACAGTACCAGTTACATTGTATCGATACTATGTATACATAAAAATGGCAGACCATAATATTCGAGTTCCGAACGCTGTAAAATTCGATGCTGCTTAGTTCATTTCCAGGGACAAACTTGTTAGTCGGTCAGATGTCAGCATATTCCATGGATTTTAATACTACGTTGTTACAATAAGTACATTTTGTTGTTTGATTCCTAAAGTGAATAATGTTTAGTTTTAATTTTGTGACAAAAAAAAGTTTTTCAGTCGAGTCTGCAACCACGAACGAGCATTTTCATGTCTCGTTGAATTAACGAATAAATTTAGAGTAGTGTTATAGTCTATACATCAAGCTAGTATCTATGGTGGCTAGTAAACATATCATGTTTCTGGCTAATAATTGAACAGCTGCAAACATTCTACAATGTCTGTTGCAGTGAAAAAAACTGACTCCCTCTAGAAAGTATTAGTTTATTATTGGAAATGACATTTTTTATTAAAAGAGTTTGTCAGTATCTAAGCATTGTATTGTTTTGGTTTTCACCTCTAAAGTTGTTAGTATAAGTATACAACTTTTTGACATTTGGTTTTTAACAAATCCAAACATGACAGTTTTTTATTAATTTTTTTAATGTTATAAAATAATAGTTTAAATGTCTTTAAATGTCTCATCTCCGCATCGCAGATAAACGTATTAAAAATGTACAAGATGTAGAAAAATTTACTTTGAAAAATAAATCAGAATACATTTTGATTATGAGCTTACCGTTATGATTTAAGGTCAGATTCTATTTGGGGGGGAAATGTTTTTACTTATTCCTAATTTTATTTTATCCAGTAGCGCGAAACCATGTAAAAATTCATCTATACACAAAAAAATACAATTGGTTAGCGATTGTGGGGGTTTGTTACTAATTTGTGTGTGAATTTGTATATGAAAACTCTCCTATAATGTTTCGTTTTATTTAGGTATATATTATATACTTCAGTCAAATTAGTGAACAGATAATAATTATTGTTACATAGTTTTTATCTATTTGCTGGACGGACGGTAGCCAATCTCATCGGCTGTGCGGAATTCGCCGTCTTTTTCTTCAATGACAGGTGTTGTGGAAGAACCGGCCTTTGCAGAGTCTCCGGGGTTTTCGCCCATCTGAAAGCTACCGATTGTCTTGACCGTCGACATGCGTGGGGGGTTCTTGCCCTCGCCAAAACATGGTTGCACACCCTGCTGCTCGTTGCCGTTACCACTCATTTTCAACACGGGCATACTCACAGTAGCCTTAAACGGCGCCTTGTTGACAACCGACATTTTCTTGTCGCTCATTGTGCACAAAAATGTGTATGAACCAAATAATTTGACGGATTTATCAACGGACACTAAAAGCCACAACTCGACCGTGAATTAGTTGCAACAAACTAATAGCTACGTATAATAAAAACTATATAGCCAGCACGATAAATTTGTATAAAATGTAGAAAAACATTTTATAATATATAAACCGTGCAAATAAACTAGTAATTAATTTCCAATACAATTACTAAAGGTTGTATTGCATAGCCGTGGAAATCTAAAACTTTATAATTATAATATTATAATTGTTACCGTTCCTTTTTAAACCATACAGAGGTTTCCCTCACAAATAATCATAGGTCGTTTTGGAAATTTATTCATAAACTTAAGTATACCCCGAGAATTCCGGATGTGATTAATTTTAAATAATATTTTTTGTTCAGATAAAGTTGAAGCTCCTAACTTGTTTAGTAAGTTTTTTAGATCTACTTATGGGTCTCCTAATACCCCATTTAATGTACCGTTTGCGAATACTTTACCTATTGATCTTCCTAATAATGCTTTCTTCTCTCTTGACGAAGTCTTATCTGGCTTAAATATGCTTCGCGGGGTCATTAAGGTTGGGCCTCATGGGATTCCTGAGGATTTCCTTTACAAACTCAGATTTTCTCTTTGTTGGCCTCTCTGGCTTATATTTAAGAAATCATTAAATGAAGATGTTTTTCCAGAGTGCTTGAAAATTAGTACATTTTACCCTCGTTAAAAAAAGAGTGATCCATCTAAAGTAGAGAATTACCGTCCTATTACTTGCCTTTCCCACATTGCTAAATTATTTGAGTCCCTTGTCTTTAAGTCCAAAAAATCTTCTGTTAACTCGTGCCTTATTGATGAACAACGTGGTTTTCGCCCTGGTCGTTCTACATTAACTTGCGCTCTTGTCCTAAATTCGTTTATAATGGATTCTTTTCGTCAAGGTGCTCAAGTTGATGTTATTTACACAGACATTGAAAAAGCATTTGACCGAGTTGACCATTCTATCCTTTCAAAAATATTAGTTAATAATGGTTCCGGTGAACCTCTCCTCTTTTGGATTAATTCCTATTTGCGTGATAGAAAAAAAACAGGTAAATATGGGTAGTTTTTCTTCAAATATCATCATTCCTCCCTCTGGAGTTCCTCAAGGGGTTATACTTTCGCCAATGTTATTTTCTTTGTTTATTAATAATACTAATTCAGTTCTTTTACATTCTAAATTACTTTTGTTTGCTGATGACATAAAACTTTATATGGAAATTACATCTGAAGATGATTGTAAACTTCTTCAAGACGATCTTAATCGTTTAGTATGTTGGATCGAATCGGTTGGGCTATCTTTTAACACTTCTAAAGAACTAAAAAGAAACTGAATTAGCACCAAACTGCCTCCTCATACTAAAATAATCTTAAATAGGTATTTGAGTATTACACAAAACATTATTAAAAATAAAAATAGAATTTGGCTTCATTATTTGTGGTTTAACTATTTCTTCAGCTTGCGTAAATGTAAACAGCTTCACACCTTCTAGACCATCAAAAATTTGTTTCAAAAAAATATATTTTTCTTGGTTAAGAGTTTTTGTATACAAATAAACGTTTTCAAATTTTAAACCATTTATGTGTGTAAGAAGATTAAACATCACATTTGTTTTTCCTGAACCGCTAGATCCAACAATACTATATCGAATACTTTCAGGTAGTAAAGAGCCGTGAATTTCTTTTTAAAAAAGTTCTGTGAAATTTCTGTTTCTATAAATTTAATAATAATTAATTTACTATTCTGTTCTATATAACTCATTTTTTTTATATATATGGTATATGTAAATCATAATGAAATTATATTATTACATTTATTATAATAACTTCTTAAACGTGGGCTCTTTAATCTTTTAAGTAATAATTATTTAAATAAAAAATCTGTATAATATTAAACAAGTATAAAATAACACATAATATAATTAAAAAAGATATAAAAATCACATAATACAATTAAAAAAAGATATAAAAATCACATAATTGTGAAATCGTTAGCTTTCAGTTTCACAAAAAAGCTAAAACAGTTTTACTATATAATTGTATTGTTCTCATTTATATTACTGTTACACATATTTATATACTTTTAACAAATCTGATTAGCGTTAATTTGTAGGAAAAAAAAATAATCTAAAAATGGTTCAAGAAATAAATAGTTGTACCGCTTCATCTACCTCTTCATTACACACCTCACAAATATCAGGTATAGGACTGATGCAGTCTACACAAAACCACCCATGACCACAGTCTACATATATGTATCGTATGCCTTGAGGTGCATCCCTCCATTGCCTCCAACATTGAAGGCAACTAGTCCCAGTCGGATCGAGAAGGCTATTATTATTGTGCATCCATGAGCCTGTTAGAGTTATTGACAAATTTATGGTAATACTGCATAATTAATTCATTTTACACTTACTGTGATTACCCACTCTAGGTAACATTATGTTTATTTGTAGAGTGGAAGGCAATGTCGCTTTACAAATAGGGCAACTGGTCAACCTATCGCTACAATTATCACAACACCATCCATGGCCACACGGTAAAAGAATATTGATCCCAACAATTTCCTCCCTCCGTTCCAAGCAAACAATGCATCGGTCATATTCTTCACCTATTGATATCAGTGAGTATTACTATTTTTTTTTTTAGCTTCTATGCGAAGCTTAAAAAGTATTGTATTTACAATGATGTTTTTTTAAATTTTTTGTGTCTGTAGGCACCTATAATCTTTAAAACTACTGAACCAACTTTTTTGTATAGGAACACTATAGATCAGAAATCGTAAGGTACTTTATTGGACCAAAAATGTAAAAAGTTCATCCCCTCCCCTTCAAAATACAATGAAATTAGCTCCATAACTTTTTTAAAAATAGGTCTAATCAATAGGTATCAATAGGTCTAGTTAGTTTCAAATTTGTATAAAATATCTTTTAAACATTGACAAACCGAAAAAATATCATAAACCCTAGAAGGGATAGACTTTTTTATTTCACTTTTTCGTGCAAAATTTTATGGATTGAGGTTTGAAAATCTTACCGAAGGCAGATCTAACATGGGGCTAAAACTTAAACAATTTTCTCGAAAATCCATAGTGAAAATTTATTTTTAAGTACATAATTGTCATTAGATACAATGGTTTTAACGATATTTGTATTTTTATCTGTAAATACTGGACATCCCTTACTACTTCTCACTTACATATACTACTTCATGCTGTACTGGTTTATAGAGTTGTAACGATTACACCTGACCGTTACTACTCGCCGGTGACTCTAGTCTGCCTCCGACATTTCTACCATGCTTAGAAAGATGGGATGGCAGTCTCTTCTCCTCAACAGGTTGTCCTGCCCAGTGAGGGACACCACCCGTGGCCAGATTTGAACCAGCAATGAATGCGTGAGCACCGCCGCCACAATACCTTCATCTTCAAGTTGATTCAAGTCATCAGCAACTTCTTCATTGGGACCAACAACTATAAATTCTAAATTAAAAAAACTCTTATAATATTTTGAATAATATGAGTTGCGCATACCTTCGATTTCTATTGGATTCGTGGATGTAGGAGCAGGTAAAGTCACAATTATGGGCTCTGGTTCTGCTCTAGGTGCTACTGACCGAATGGCTCTTGATATGTGTGCTGGAATTCTCGGTGCTGGTGCGCGTGTAGCTCTAGCCACTGGTAATGATGGCCGAAGTGATGGTGGAATTATTGCTCTAGGAGCTGTTATTGGTACAACAACCCTAGGTTGTGCAGGTTACCGGTGCACGTGTCAATATTGATCTGTGTGCCGACGCACGTATAGGCATTAGTGCCGGTGCAAGATTCATTCTTGGTGCTGGTGCAAGATTCATTCTTGGTGCTGGTGCCAGTTCTGGTACAGCAATAGGAACGAGTTGTCATCCTTTGATCTCTAATAAGTGGCGGTGGTTGAAGGGGATGAAGCAATTATCCAACAGGAGGTACATCATTGAAGAACTTATCTAATTCAATTTGTAATTATAAATAAATAAATTATACATTCTGTTCTAATTTTTACCGGTTGATTCTTTTAACGCCTACCCCAGTTTTCTTTTAAAACTATTACAATTTTTTAGGTTTTTTTTTTTTAACATTTTTGTTTATGCTTTATTACATTATTGAACAGTACTCAAAGTTTATCTTTTTAGTATTTTCTAGAGTTTTATTAACTTTTGAAACTTAAATGGAAACATTTACTATATTTCATTAACATTTTTTTAAGTTAAGAATAATTTGCTGGAAATGTCGATTCATGGATAGTCAATTTTGAAATAAACAGTTTTACATTTTTAGGTATTTTAATTCACGTATAATTTTTTTTTTTAATAGAAAAATTAATTCAATTTATTGAAATCACTTACAGAATGTTAATGTAGTTAAATAATATTTAAAGATCAGAACAAATTCTCAAAAAGTTTTTTGAAGAACTTTTTTTATAAATGTTCTTATGATGGAGTTCTCGAAACAACTTAATAATAAAAAGTCTAACAAAAAAGTTCTTGTATAAACTGCTTCAAAAGAATTCCTAAAAAAAAGTATGTTAGAATAAGAACTTTTTCAAAATAAAAGCGCACAGCCCTGATTTAAAAAGTTTACTAGTATGGGCCATTAAAAGAATCACTCACAATCAGTATTGTTCTTGTTTTTTTTAAAGCTGGATGTTTACCCATGACTAATGAACCTATTTCCTGAATCCAACAACCTTGAGTCATATATGCCACTCTTCTCAAAAACCTTTACTACTTTTTAATATTTTTTTTAACTTTTTTATTTTCCATATCATGAGCTAATAAGTTTAAAATATGAGCTGGACAGTCATATGTTATAATATCCAAGTTTTTAGAAGTTCCACTATTCATATCAGATTTCACTAATTCATACCTCATTTTACTCATATTGGATGCATTGTCGGTGACCATACTTCTTACCTTACAATCAATTGTTTTACATTTGTTTATAGACTCTACAGCTAAACCAAATAAATACTCAAAAGTGTGACTTTGATCACAGGCGTCTATAGAGTATCAATTAAGCAGACAGTGCCATCGCCCATCTTCGACATTATACACAGAAACACAAACTACAGGTTCATTATGGACAGTTACAAATACTCAGAGGAGACAGACAATTAAAGGCCAAATGAAATTTCTTACCCAGAACCTCTTTGTTCTTTTCTTTTTTTAAGTCTCCTGTTTTTTTTTAAATTAAATTGTATACGCTACAACTGCAGCTGCAAACCGGTTTTCGGTCCGACATTTTTCGTACAAAGTATTATCATCAACTACGCTCTAAATGCTCTCGACAGAAATATCATGTACAAATGTACACAGGTCATAGACTAATATTTTAGTTCTAATCTATTATAATATTCTAGGTAGATTAGCTCTACGCGCTCTCAGAGACTGCTCTATCTAGGGCAAAGTTCCTTATAGTGTACATACACAGCTAGAGCAGTCTAACTAGACTAAGTCTACTCTAGCTAGATTTTACTCTACAGTGTACAGGTACATTATAGTTGAATACTGGGGATCCAACCAGTCAGTACGCAATTCACAATTAGAGCGGTATACTTGATAGGTTGTCTACACTTGAAACAAAAAAATTTTAATTAATGCTTAAAAAACATAAATAAGTATTATATTATGACTCCAGGCGACACAAAAAAAATTGAACAAGAGCAATCTAAAAAACCAGTACAGTGGGGTCGGGGCATAGTGGGGACGGAACATAGTTGGGTCGGGGCATAGTGGTGACGGGGAGGTCACAGGTTTACAGGAATTTTTAAATCTGAAAGTGATAAAATCACTTTCGAAAAAACGCTTCGATGCAAATCGGTAGTTAGTATTTTCAAGCCAGTACAGTCCAAACCAAGCATAGTATAAACCAGCAAAGTTAGAAAGTTTTAAATGAAGGTTCTGTATTTACAAATGAGCATCAAAGCGTTTATTTGAAAGCGATTTTATCCGAGAGGACTAGTACAGTAGAGTATTGGCATAATGTAATCAAAGCAATGAGGAAACGGAGAGGTCACAGGTCTACAAGAATTATTATAAATAAAAGTGATAAAATTGAATAAAATCGCTTTCAAATAAACGCTTTGATGCTCATTTGTAAATACAGAACCTTCATTTAAGACTTTCTAACTTTGCTGGTTTATACTGTGCTTGGTTTGGACTGTACTGGCTTGAAAATACTAACTACCGATTTGCATCGAAGCGTTTTTTCGAAAGTGATTTTATCACTTTCAGATTTAAAAATTCCTGTAAACCTGTGACCTCCCCGTCCCCAATATGCCCCGACCCAACTATGCTCCGTCCCCACTATGCCCCGACCCCACTGTACTGGTTTTTTTTTTTTGCAAAAACTTAGTGGACCAAATAACACATATACAATGTCTTGTTATATTTTGTTGGAACGGTCGACGATTCATGTTTCAATCGTTTGTACTCCATAGTTTAAATTATAATCGCTTATTCTCAATAAAATTAATATTTATGTATTATATACTTCCATTAAAGCAATCTCACACAAACTATTTATACTTCACAGATTATATTATTTCAAAGCTATATTATACTTCTATTTTACTAGATTGACAATGTACAAAATAAAATGCAACTAAAAAAACCTTTTCATAGATCCTTAAAATGTAAAGGGTGGGATAGTGAAACGGGTTTTACCATTTAAATACATTAGAAAATCGCCGTTTTACTGCCTCATCCTGTATAATAATTTCTTGTTATTTTCTAAAGAAAAATCGATTTTCTTACATTTAAATTAAAATAAATCGTATACTGGTACTGTGATGGAGAAAACAATAAATTTTACCTACATTTATTACTTATTAGTTAAATATTACTAACGTGTATAGCCACTAGCAGTCGGCTGTTGCCTGTTATTTAACAATAACCTTTTATGGAGATTTTAAAAATTGTGTTTTTTTAATAATAGCATGGGAGCAGTATCATGATGTTAAATGTTCACGAGATTTGATCTAGTCATAAAATAAAGTATTATCATTTATGACTTAATTATTATTAAAATTTATCTTAATAGTAATAGTACTTATTAATAAAATAATGAAATATTTTACACAAAATTAGAGCTACAAGTTGATAAACTAAAAAAATAAAATTAGCACGAAGCAGATTATCTAATATTAGACAATTTAAACAATCAAGCGTGAATCTCTTTAAATGAATAACAGTATAACAATACACAAAACATTAGTTTTCCTTTAAAAAAATTGTGTAATAAAAAAAACATTTTGAGTCGGTATACTGCATAAAAACCAACACTTAATCTGAATCCAAAAAACAACAGTCCTCTTCATTATTTGCAGGTAGTTGGACATTAAATACTCATAGTTAACCTTCGGTAAGGTTATATAACGCAGGCTATAAAATAACGAGATAACGACAGTGGTTTTGTCGTATCAGAATCATTAAGTGTCTTAATAAGTACACGGACAGGTTTTTTTCCCAATAAATCGAGTGTCTACTATAATCAGTCACACGATTTAGTCGCCTGTGATATCATGTAATAAACACAATATTATGATACCGTTCATTGGGCCCTAACCTAATCTAACACGGATAGACGTAACCAACTGATAGTTTTTAGTGTCTGTTCGTTTCTTACATTTGGTACACTGGGTTTTTAGTTAAAAAAAAAATGAACTTTGTGTAAACTTTAAGTCAAGAGTGTTACTTGAGCACAAAACCTAATTCTGCATAGATATAAATAAAATTGTTTTAATGATTTGATCAATTTTTTTTAAAGATTTTAGGTGTTTTTGTTAAAATATACGAAATCTGCGGAAACACAGTTTCCCGGCAATTAAAAAAAAACTGTAGTGCCGAATTTTTTTCTCGTTTAATATGTTATGGGTACATATGAGTTCCAACTACTGGCAAATTTTCAACCCAAAGGTTTTAAAATTACGGCTAAAAACCCCGAAAAACAAAAAAACTTTTACCCCCCCTAGGGGGGCGGGAGATGGGTATATTTTGAATTTGACAAAACTGACGTGCGCGGGCATACCAAATAAATATTTCTTATACATTTCAACTCGATCCGACTCTTTTTCTCGATACTATAGCCAGTAAAAGTTCTAACTTAAAAACTCGTACGGTTTTTTTATTTTGTGGTTGACATTTTTTTTCCATATATACTACCAATGCTTAATTGTTAGTATTTGTTTATACTTAGCTACACAATAGTAAATTCAAACAGGGACAACCTATGGTAGACTGGCGCCTTGCCGATGCTGAATAAAATGTTTATATATTATTAAGCCGGCAGTAGTTTTTTGGGGTCTAAAATAACCGGTATGGTTCTTTTGGATCTAGATATGATACACTCATCAGACTTATCACTGATGTCCAGCTAATATATAAAATAGATCACTCCAGTTTATGTGTAAACAAGGTCAGATACAAGGGGAAGGCTGGAGTTAATAGTTAATAGTTTATAATACAATCTATATTAAAATAAATATAAACCAAGTCAAACTATAACGAATTTATGAGTAGTAAATTCACATGACTTCTTAAAAACAATCCAAATCAACTCAGGTGCTATAATATAATATACATAATATTATCATTGATTATCATTAATCAAAGATATTATGTATAAATGCACAAACAACAAAAAAGTTCAAATATATTAAATTTATATTTATAAACACAGATTTCCTTATTTCGCACTATTATAATATACAAGTTAAAAGTTAGCTATAACTTAAATTTAAGTGACATGTGTATTGGCGTTGTGTACTTTCCGGTACATCCAGCAGAATACGGGCCGCGTACCTTTGACTGCGCCCATCTTCGACCAAGGCCACAGCACGGGCAATTTGTTCACTAGTTAACACCATTTTTTTCACTTTAAATTGTTTATTTATTGTTAATTGTCCACCAAAATTAGTTTTTTCGTGTTCGAAGGCCGAGAACGTAAAATGAACTAACCATTGAATTATCCATAGATATCCTTTTCAGATCTGTTTTGCTTTACCCGTAGGAATTTATGTGATAAGACGAAAAAATCATATGCTAGCACATTAATAACGGTGTCATAAATTTAATTTTATTTATTTTAAGCATAAAAATGTCAAGTGGAAGTCATAACATTTAAAATTAATAGTTTATTTCAAGTGCGCCACTTTCCGTGTAACTCAGTGTATATATATATATATAGATAATAAAAATAGAAATAATTAATCAGATAAAAAAATCAAATTTATATAGATGGCCTATAGCATAAGCCAAATGGGTGGAAAATATACACATTTGCCAATTAGCTAAAAATGTACTTTTTTTGGATTTTTATATCGGTATTTATCTAATTCTAACCCTCTGCTTCTGAGTTTTTAATAATTAGTTCTAAGTCAATAAAAAGTAAAAACCTTTATCAAATACTTTTTAGTTGTATATATAATATATACATGGATCGTTCATTTCGATACTCATGAAAATGCACACAAATTAAACAATGTTCAATAACTTCATTTGTTTTATATTTAAAATATATTTGTAATTTAATTGGAATACATGAAAGCAAGTTAAAATATTATTCAATTAATATCGTTGCAATATACATAATTTTTTTACCTATGCATTATATTAATAAATAAGTATCAATAATATAAAAACGTATAATTATTTATAATAATAGAATAAAAGTATTTAGAAACAATAATTATTATTAATAGCACGAGTTAACAATAAATCCTGTTGAGTAAATTGAAATGTTTACAATGAACATAGTAACAATGTCTACTGTACAATAGGGGTTTTAATAAAAATATAATATTTTCTACAAAGTTACTGTTTTTATTTTTATTGATGTACAATTTGGAAATTACATTTTTCGCTATTACTCCGTTATAATATGTGGTGTCGGCCGCACAACATACACAAATAATAATCGTACATTTTACATAAATATTGTACATGTTGGTATCTCTTCGGGTGGCTGTTTGTCGAGTGGCTCCGTGTCGTGCTCCCTGCCCGATGCGAGAACCGGCTGTCTACGGTTTTTATCAAATTCATTGAAAAATGTATCTACAAAGATAGTACAAAACGCGTTTTTCCCCGCCAATAGGATGGTAAACGGGACGATTTATTTTCTTTTGTCTGTCAAAATATGGATGTAGCCGGTTTTTGCACCGGATCCTTTTAATGGTGTTTAATTTACTCAATTATGAATAATTTGCCGACAATTTTTGACTGGACGATAACCATAAGGTAGAATGCATGCGTTTTGAAAAGCGGTAGATTAATCCCGTCTTAAATTATAATGTTTAATAACTCAAAAGGTGACCATCAAAAACCGGTTACCGATCAGTCAAATCGGTCAGCAAATTATTTCTAATTTAAATACCTAATGAAATTTGTATGCTAACATTTAAGTTTCGACAGAGATGTGGAAAATATTAAAAATGGTAAATGTTTAGTAATTTTATAATAATATGAATAGAAAATAAACAAAAATGTTTTCAAAATTGCAAATATTCTCTAGGAAAATGAGTGTCTTACGTTGAATTTATCACACTGTATGTACAGTATATGTATACAAGTTGTATCACAAAGATTTGACAAATAAAATAACTTTTGTTCTAGTAAATATTTTTTAAAAAACATTTTTTTTAATTAATTTATATTTATTTGCATTATAAAAACCACGGTTCGTATTTCTCTCAACTGTTTTACTTTTATAAATTTTATTTTTATTTTTTTCGTTACCTACGCTAACTAACCCCTACCCGTCTTAAATTTTGACCTTTAATAACTTAAAAAATAATTATCCAAAACTGCCATAAATAACGCGGCGCTTAAAGCGCAAATGTGCATAAATAAATGTTGAAATAAAAATCTTAAAAATATTCACCAGAACAAAAATTATTCGTTTGTCAGATCTTTGTGGCACACCCTGTATATTTTGTGTTTTGAAGGATCATTGTGCTCCAGTAAGGTTCACAGCCGGTCGGTAATAATGCATTGGGGAAAAGAAGGGTCGAACGAGGGTTCGACCCCTGTTTAAACATACTATTTTTTTTTGTTGAAAGAAGGACCCCGTTTGTCGACAAAGCGAACAGTTGGAATAAAATAATATGTTAACGTTAGTAGTTTTTGGGTAGAGGGTTTTAACCATTATTCTAGAGCAAAAAATCCTATTTTTCCCAGGCCGACAACCTTATATTCTTATTGACACAGCAATAATATGTATTTTAGCTACTATGATTGTCTAACTTTCAAGTACATACATTTTATATTAATCTAATAATCTAGAGTTAGTGTAGAACTAGTAGTTTGTTTTTATATCAATTGGGAACATACAAATAACATTTAAAAAAATATAAAAACATTAAATATAACAAAACTACACGCAAATTTTAATAATATAAGTACACTGGACAGTTTTAAAAACGATAAAAATTAGAAGGCTGTCCAGAATAGCACTATGCTTTTATGAAAATCCTGTTTATAAAAGCAAAACAATTATCAACAGTCTTCTGTTTAGAGTGGTGTAATGTTGACTGAATTCTAGATTTATTGAAAGAAACTTTACTTAGCAGCTATATAGAGTAGGATAAATAGAACGCTGTTAAACCGTGAAGAGTATTAAAAATTGACAAAAAAACAACATGGTCAATTGCCAATTTTAAAATTACAATAACAGCAATAAGTTAAACAGAATATGTAGCTGTAGCTTGTAGGTCCCAAAAATAAAAATTAAAAAATATATAACAACGTTGTATTGTGTTATTGAACAATTTTATAAGCGTTTAATGAATGTTTTTAATCGTGGAAAAAATACTATGTAGACAACTTTGTCGGTTTTGTACTTTAACCAAAAACATAATATTATTATACATAAGTATTATGTTAAAGTCATCAAAATTGAATTTATAATGTAAAAATTTGTTTTTTCATGTTACCAAAAATTTGAGATTTTTTCTAATAGTTTTTTTCAAAAAGCCGAGGAAATTTTACATAATATGTGTAAATTTCAAATTGGGATCTCCATAAAAACAAGAGGTCAAAATTCATATAAAAACGACCACAGTATTAAAAATAGTTAAAATAATTATGTGTAAAAATTAGGTAATTTTCCCTTTTTTTTTAGAAAGCTGAGATTATTTTACATAAAAAACTTATTTTTAATAAATATATACATATATATATATATTTTTTTTTTAAGGCCGAAGATACGATAAAATAATGATAATGAAGAAGTAGCAAGGCAAAAACTCAAAATACTTTTTACGCCCATGACCAAAATAATCGAAAAAAAAATTGACTGGTGGTCTGTTCAAACGTTTGTTCATATTTGGAGTTTTGACCCATATGGAATATTTTATTCACAACAATTAGGTAGGCATCTAGACATAATAAAATATCATACTCATATATTACCTATAATAATGAAATTTATCCGGTGTAGGTACCTATAAACTATAACCTACAGGGTATTTTATTCAGGTAGGTAGTCGTTGGACAACAATGACCGTGTGTGTAGGTAGGTACAACCGAACACTCTGTACTCAATTGTATAGATACCTAGTCTATAAGAAATTTGACCCTTTCACACGCCAGTTGGCATTTCAAATTCCAAAGAAACTTAAAAAAAAATTAAAACCTATAATATCCAGGTATGTTACAACATGGCATCCACGTGGAAAATGATTATTTTTTTTTTCAGCGCATCAAAATAATAAAATATATTATATTCTCTTATATAAAAACATTTTTCCATAATATTACCCATTTCGCTTACTTGAATGACGACCTAATCGAATAGCCGGTTCAGCATTTCTAAAATAAAGACTCAAATATTTTAGGTGGTTTAGTTTATATTTTTTCAGGTTGGCAAATATTAAATTTATTGAATTTTTAATTAAATACATTTCTAAATTTAATTATTATTACAACTTTTATAAGCTATTTATTATTCATTTAGACACAGATTTTTTTGAAATTATCATTTAAATTGATATTTCAATATATAGTATTAAAATAATAACCAAGTCTGCACAAGGGTAGTTAATATAATAGTAACTTCTGAATCCATTTACATGGCGAGGTCTGTAAGTTTGTATAGTGAACTAACACAGTAAATTCATTTTTAGCAATTAAATAATAAATGTATGTTTAATAAACGGAATTGCTAATAATATAATATTGTAACTCTAATTATCGTGGTCTAAAAATTAAAATAGGGCAAGAATTCTTATTAGAAAAATAATCTTAAAAAATAAATATTTTTGAAACGGTCAGACAAGACTCGTTTTAACTTATAATACATCAAAGTTCTATTGTAGAATTATAAAACGGCTCATTTGTTAAACCGTAGGTACAAGGACAGGATGTAGGGACAGGACCCAATCTAAATAATACACTAATTGACAGGCTCTTTATAGTATACAGGGTGTATCAGTCATCTAACAGATTTTTCATACAATTTATATGCGAAGCTGTCGGATCATTGTGATACACCTATATATGCCTAGCCCATTGAACCATGTAAATTAAACCATCAAAAGGAACGACCGTCACAATAGTGTCTCTCTTAAGATCTAAATTGATTGTAATGCTCAAGTTATGCCAGCCAAAGCGGTCTTAATTGAGAGTGAAAAAAGTACTACTTTAATAGGATATACCTATTTAATGAATCCGAAATTGGCCTACTATTTTCATTAGCATGTACATTTTTGAACTACAATACACAAAATAAAAGTGTATTTGTGTATTGTATAAAATTATTTGTGAAAAACAAAATTAAAATTTTTATTTTGGTTTAAAAAAAAAAAATTGTAAAAACTGTTAAGTAATTTTTAGATTAGTTCTAAACACAAATACTCTATTTGAAGTATATTTTAGATAATTATGCAACCGTATCGAACATGCTAAAAATAATACACAAAGCGGTTTATTTTACATTTTTAGAGGTTATTTGAAAAATAACTAAACGTGCTTGAAAAAATCTAAGGCCCGAATCAGATTTAGCAAAAAAAAAATAATAATAAATGAATGTACCCATTTTAATTCTTGCTCTATAAAATACATAAGATAACCCCCTATAAACAATTTGATAGGGTAACACTACAGATTTTGTTTGAAGATAAAGTTTTTGTATTTGAAAGTTAAATAACTATTGCCTATTTGGAAAAACTACTTTTTATAGTCACTCCATGCCAAATCATCTAATGTGTGTGCGAGTGGATTTTCTAAATGAATCAAAATTTTATGTCCATAAATCGAACTTCTTTGGATTAGGGAAACACATTTTTTGCCTCGATAAGGACCTAACACCTGTAATTGTCGTGCAGTAATATTGTTTAAATAAAAGCACATTAATTTTAAAAAAAGAATAACACCTAAAGCCATTCAGTAACCAGGTCTAAAAAATATTTGATTATTTACCAATAAATGACAATTTATGTGTGGAACAAATATTCAAACTCTAAACATCTAACTTTGTTTTTAATTTGTTCAATACTTTAATTATTATAATCATGTAATCACTCAAAGTACATAATGCCATCTTTTCACTAAATGCTTGCACATATAACTCATAAAAATACCTGTATACTGGTTATTTTATTTCATTTTATCAATCGTTATTTCTATAAATTAATATTTATGAAAAATCATTCGAACCTTAACTATTATGTTTTTTACTACATTCGTCTTTATAAAATCGGAAATCATTATAGTTTATAATAATTGCTCAAGTTAAAAAAAAGTGTTTTAAACAATTTTAAGACAAAAGTAAATAAATATTTTATTTGGCATTCGTATTGACACAAGCTTAAAAATACAATTAAATCATGCAACACAAAAAATTGATAGTATCACTTAAAAATAACACAAGGTGTATTGTATACAATTAATATAAAAGTTACTTAAAAGAATAATAATAACTCGTTTTAATAAATTTGACCTGAACAGATGGACCGTTCGTACAAGCGTAGAGTAGAAATTAAGGTGGGATTAAAAAGAGTATGGATACAATTTATTTATTTTTGGTACCACTCAGGAACATCTAACCAAACTGTAGGTACTATCTTATACTAAAAAAGGAAAAATATTGGCACATTCAATAATAGCAAGTGACAATAATTGATGTAAAAATATAATTATTAGTTGGCTTACGAATAAAATTGAACAAAAAATATAATGACAATATACAAAATAGATAATTGACTGAAAAAATATACATTTGGACAACTAGTAAAAATACAAATAATATTATGACTAAAAATTGATGTACATTATCGACCAAACGTCAGTTACGTCATAAAAAAAAAAAAAATTGATAAGTCAAAAGATAAAAAGAGGAAAAAAGTTGAATGTGCGATGGATGACGTAGAAAAAAATTCAAATATAAATTCTGAACACATTATAAAATACATAAAATTATACTTCACTGCTCAAATAATTTAGTTTATAACAAAATAGGAAGAAAACTAAGAATTGAGAGGATGAATTTTTAGTGATGTGAAAAATAGATTATGTTAACGATACTTCTGTCTCGCTCGTATCAGTTGCAGGTTCGTAGTCATCGTTGGCAAAATATTTGGAATGTTGCTGTTCTAGGTACCTGAAAACAAATATTTTAACAAAGACATTTTATAGAAAGGTTGTCAGAAAACAGTGTTGATGTTTCATAACATAAGAATAAAATTATATTTTAGACCCAAATGTTTTTTTTTATTTTTTGAAAAAATAACTAAACAATTTACCATCAAACTATAGTCGATACCTACGTACACGACTGCTCAATTTGAATTGCTCGTCGATTGTTGACTAAAGTTGAGATTGAAACAAATGTGGCTTTTTTACGGATCAGTTTTTAAAAATGTAAGCTACTTCACATTGTTGCTTCAACCCTACCACCATTTATCTTATTTATCTAACTCTGTACTATACATCCTCAACGCATTCTGTTGTTTACACCTTGCATAAAGCGATGAATCTATTGCAGAAGTTATGTTTGCTAATAAATCATATCTCTAATTATCTCAACATATTCTGTCTAATTCCTACTGAATCGCATGGCCCTCTACGATAAAACACGAGTTATCACTCACTTAACCTTCTCACTTAGCCTAGGGTGACCATACGTCTCGTTAAAAATGGGATTGTCCCTTTTTGGAGCTAAATATTCCCTTGTCCCACTAACTGACTTTCGACTGGACGCTTTTTGTCCGGTTCTTAGAATATGGTTAGGTTCTCTCTTTATCAGCTATCTTATCAAAATATTAATAAAAATAGAGTAAAAATTATTAATTTTGATTTAGATTTCGAAAGTGTGGAGAAAGTAGTGGAATTAAACGCTAACTATTTTTAAATAACTATTCAAAAAAAGATTTTAAAATAACTAAAATAGAATTTTGGGTAGAAAAAAATATGACTTTTTCTATGAGAAAAAAAAGAAAATTTCTAATTCTTGCCACTCATTTTTACAAAAAAAAAAATAAAGATGTACTTATTGAACTGTATAAAAAAAAATGAAACTTGAAAGTTAGTCAGTGAACTATTAATACAAAACAAGAAATTAAAACGATTTTTTTATTAATAAATTAAAGTAATTAAAAATAATAATACTTATTATCAAAATATTATTTATAATAATAAAAATTGTTATTATCAAAAGGTGCAAAAAGTAATTTTCAATTTTTTATTGAAGCTCTTTCTTTAGAAGTTTGGACAAAATAGTGTTCCGTTTTTTTTTTTATTATTAAAAATGATAACCATAGATGAACCAGCAAGTTCATTTGATTATTATTTTATATAAACCATAATAAATATAATAGTTTAACTAAATGGATCGTTAAATTAAAAAAAAAAATTTAATTCTTACTTGAAAAAATCATTTATGCTATCAGCAATGGAAGAGAGCTGGTTGTCTTCGGTCACAAACTTTGGTCTTAGAAATTTTTTCAAATTAACTGAAAAATTGATTAAAATCCATTAATATGTCATCAAGTATCGAATACTAAAATACATATAGGTATATGTATAAAAAATATAATTAGGACACTACAAAAACACTAAAAAATTATGTTTATTAGGATAGCACTTCGTGTAAGACCATATAAAATGTTATTATCAATGTTTGGAAAAACACTTCAAAAACGGTTGAGTGTAAGGAAGGTGTTCTTTTTCACTAAATGAGCTCCTGAACGCGTTTATAAGGAATTAATAAAACATCATTTCGCTAACATCAAAGTCAATATTTCATACGTACCACATAGCCTTAGTAAATAAATGGGTCCATAAACTGTACACCACAAGTCTTCCGAATAAATGTTTTTATATTTGAATTGTAAACTGTCAAGTCTTATTTTTTCTGATAACAGAGCAACAGCCTAAAAGAAAAATATTGGTAAAGTTATTAAATAAAAATTCTCATTACATAAAATCTCATC
Source organism: Adelges cooleyi (assembly GCF_023614345.1). Lineage (NCBI taxonomy): Eukaryota > Metazoa > Arthropoda > Insecta > Hemiptera > Adelgidae > Adelges > Adelges cooleyi. Next base: position 3,695,784 of record NW_026095978.1, read on the forward strand.
AACGAAAAATAATTTACTTTATCGTGCACTTCATTATTACGTTCTTTCGCATATAGCAGCGTCTGTATTCGTGAATTAAAATATTGAATAAAAGTCGATCCAACACACAAAGCTCTTTCCCTAAAAATATCTTATTATATTTTCGACACTATTATACTATTAACTTTGTAAGAAAAACAATAATTACCTAACAAATATTGTTGATTTTTGTTTGGAACCGATATAACCATCAATGAGATGCATAACAGTGAATTTGGATGGAAACTTTAATTGCTAAAATATTTTACACACCATTATTAGGCAAACAATTTATTAACAAAGTGACCAAATATTATTAAAATGTTTAAAACACCTTGTTAAATACCTTGTTAAAAACGTTTATCATATTATAGTCGTAGGACAATCGCCGTTTCAGAATTGTAGGCACATCAAATTTTAGTTGTTTATCGTATGGAGGCTAGAAAAATTAATAGTTTTGTTGCAGACAAAGTCAAAATCAAAATAAATAACTGTTTGGCTGTATATGTACATCCGTTCAACACATACATCAATTATCAGCCATAACAATGTTCTAAAGATTATAATAACAATTTTCTGTTAAACAAAATATTTATTAAGATAATAATTTAATTATAAAAGGTATATTACCAAAAACTCTTGTATGGCAGGTAAGTTATTAATGTTATTTTCTATTAGATCAACAGTTCTGAATGCAACCAAAACCGGATTAGAAGATGGTTCTATTTAAATAAATAAGTAAATTAGTAAAATTTGGATTTTTTTCCGGAATGTTTCAGGTCAAAAAATTTAAACTTTTAATTTCAATTAATTACCAGACTCTTCAGTAGCCGAAGATGGAGCATCAGTGGTTTGGTTTACTTCAGTATTTTTTTTACGTCTGCCAACTCTTCCTTGGTTAAAATGTTTTTTAAACTTGCTGAAAATATTACAAAAGTATTTATTTAATTAGACTGATCGATTCATGTTATAAATAATGTGAAAATTTAAAAATCACTCTCTCTCTCAAAAAAAATTAATATTATTGGTAAAATTGACGACATAATAATTGCATTCGATACAATATTAATATTAAAACACATATTTACTGTTGGTCTTGGAGTGCTTTCATGTGGTCAAGCGAAAACTCATTTACAGACAAAACACGATCATCGTGTACCCATTCATCCCATTTCGTTTTCCACCCTATGTAATGAATGTAGTAGTTCAATTCACCGTCAGGTCCAATTCGTCGTTTTAAGCACTTTGCTTCATATAGCATAGATCTGTGGTAACACAGCACTATGTCATCTGTCAAATAACAAACGATTCAAATCAATTTGGCGTAATTGTGATTTTAAAATTTTTATTTATTTATAATGAAAAGAAATATTGCATATATTTGTATAAAAATGGTTGTTGCAGCATTCTGGTTTTAAATTTACTCACAAAAATCTTTTCTTTTTGTTAGATTTCTATCCAATCAGTGCATATTACTCAAAATTTTAACAATATTTGTTATTACCTAATTCATATCATCTTAACTCACTTTCAACAAAACTCACCTACTTTTTATAAATAATGGCTACTCTTTGTTCACTTTTCATAAGATCAAACGCTACTGCTGTTTTCTTGACCTCGTTCTCTGTTGTATCCCCTGCCTGTATTAACTATTCCCTAATCTCATTAATTATTGCTACTACAGATACAAACTTAATGCTACCTCTTAGATAAATATACTCTACTTAATTTTGTCCAGCAGATCCAATGTAAAATATTTAATTTAGCTACCTACTTTCAATATCTCTAAAATGTCCTCATTCGCATTTAAATTTCATCACCGTCAATTTTGAATCACCTTATTAGTTTACTCGGGTAAAAAATAATAATACATAAAAGTAAAAAAAAAAAAAAAGAAGAGACTGTAATCGTAACTTACTTTTATCGAAACGGAAGGGATCCACAGACATTATCGTACACGGCGGATGAGCACTATAAGTTAAAATTAATATCAAACTCTTAAAAATAAATTCAAAATTAAACTCGATCCAATTTCTAAGGATTTAGCAGTTAAATTATTATCCTAAATACTCAAGGCTCGTCTACTAAGCAGTCGAGTCGTTTGGTAAATAACAACATTGTGAAATTATGATTTTACTGAGGCGTCGCTTGTTGTGTTATTACAGTGCGGGCATGTCCGGCACACAAAATATCTTTTATCTATATTACCATTGTGTAGACGCCGACGCTAAATACAGATGAGTGATGGACATTGGCCAAATTTAAAGTGTAAAACAACGATAATTCGTTAATAGCTTAAACTAATGACTCGACATAAGAAATGGTGAAATTAATTAACGGAAAAAAACCAAAAGGTTATACGGGAATAAGACCTCTACACCGACAAGAAGTCGGCATCACTGATGGTCGGACGCGTTGGGACGAAAAATTGATAAGATGATAACATTTTCCATTTGAATATTTGATTGCTAATGGAAGCAATAAGACTTATGACTCATGAACAAAATATTTACTAATTATACCTAATAGTAGGAGATAATTTCATATTTTACTTTTTTTATTATATATATATATATATATATATATATATGTGTGTGTGTACCTGTAGTATGTACTATAATATAGTATACTAGCTGTGTTGCCCGGCTTCGCCCGGGTTTTGCAATATGCTCTTTTTTTTTTTAATTTGATCCAAGCTAACGGAGAGTTTTTATTGTTTTGAATATACGCGTTTTCTTTTTACACTCTTAGGGGTTAAATTTTGGAAAATGTGTTAATAGATAATTCATTATATTTTGTATTACAGAGTATGTATGCTAATGGAGATTATACCTCTATTGGCTTGCATTTTATTATAATATATCATTGGTCAAATAAACAAATACTTATTATTACTGCAATGATATACTTACATATTTGTATTTTCCACAGAAAGAGGAATCTCTAGAGAACTTGAAGAAGTCTCTGGAACGACTAGAGAATATTTTTTTTGCATTCTATTATAAGTTAAACTTTCAATGAGTTGGGGTCTCGAGCTTTTTTTTTTTGCTTTTAAATGGTCGGCCATGTTTTTGTTTGCCGTTATTTTTTAGAAAAAACCACACTTTGCGCTTTTACCGCTTTCACGTTTCACTTCAGGGACGCAAATGGTAATGACATATAACATGCCTAAACATTCGTTTTGGTAAAAACGCAAAATGTATCTAAATTTAAGTATAGCAATCTACACAGTACGACCTAGTCACGAAGTAACAAATAATTCTAATATCATTCATAAATAATAATAAAATAATATTATTATCTTGTATATTCTTGTTCAAAATAACAAGCGACTTCAGCGGCTACCTGAAAACCGGTTTTTCCACGTGGCATTCAGATAGCCACCGACATCGCTTTTTATTTTGAACGGTGTATGTATGTACCTAACCGTAAATTCGGCCGATGGGTTCATAATCGGTCGGATAGGTAGGTAGGCGTATGACAATAGTATTGTAAACTGAGAACATTGTTGTTTATCGCACCAGACCGTCGCACGTTGCCGGTTGCCGACGTGCGACGACAGTACGTGTACAATTTATATTATTTTATTGCAACCGATAATAGTGGCGCGCTCCTACGGAATTTGTCGATAACTCATTGGGATGTTCCCCCTTAAGGGGCCTCTACACCTGCGTTTTTTTAGTCGAAAACAACTCATTCTAATTCAAACGTGTACTGTTCCTAAGAATACGCCGATTTAAGTTTTGAAAAAATATTTGTATTCTTCAAAACATTTTCAAGGCATCGGTCTTGGCACAATTTTAAAATTATTTTTAGTTAATTAATTATTTCAGTTTAAAAAAGTAAAAAAATTGCATTTTTTTTACATTGAAATAATTAATTAACTGAAATTAATTTTAAAATTGTGCCACGACCGATGCCTTGAAAATGTTGTGAAGAATTCAAATGTTTTTTTAAAAATTTAAATCGAAGTATTTTTAAGGACAGTACGTTTGAAGTAGAATGATGTATTAAAGTGAAATTTCAATTTCAAATTTTGTGGCTTCAAACACAAGTTGCACTATTTTAACGGCAACTACGCATGAACGATTATAGTTGAGATTATATTGTTTATTCTCACAATATTCAATCACTATTTCCACCAGCCGATCGTTCTGACTACAAGGGTTGGCCGTCACAAGTGCCTCCCGTTCTAAAATCTAAATCTAATCTAAAAGTTTATTTCTTGGGGCAAAATTTTGAAAGTTCACTTCTTCCCCTTCAAAATTGGGAAAACACATAAAAATGTACATATTACTTTTTTTAAAATAGTCGATTTTGTTCCAAATTTCTATGGAATATTCTTCGGATAAAGTACTATACAACGTAAACGGAAAAACGTTGACAAACCAAAAAAATATCTTTATATATTAAAATTGTATTAATTTATTACTATAGTTATAATCAAATTTTCATCGATAACTGCTAGTCTGTTGTTATTATATTTGTCAAAAGTAAGTAAGTAAACTCGTAATTTTTAATGTCTAGTAATAATCATTATCTTCGTGCCTCGGTATGTCTGTGTATATACTCCTACAGAAATAATATAAATGCGACCCCAGATACAATTAAAGTAATATCATTTACCTGTCCGCGCGTTAGGCGATAAAATTTTAGATAGTATGGAATCAATAATAGTGGTTACACCGCAATACGTCGCCCGACATAACGTCGCCGGACAAAAAGTCGACAAAACGTCGCCGGACAAAAAATCGACAAAACGCCGCCCCTAAAAAGACCGCCTCCCAGTAATGCCAACACTAACAATATGTGTGTACAATATACGATTATTAATGGTGCTAGTTGTGCTGCCAGCATGACATGTTATTAAGGAGTAAATAGTAATCATCCATCTGATTTGATCATATTAATTTTTAAACATTTATTATTATAGTTAAATGACGATTGTTAATAGCATATACCTGTGCTGTTACAAACATTTTAGGTTACATTTGACTTATAAATTAAAAATGTAGTACAGGTAAACCGTACGTATGTATAATTCCCTAAATTAGAATTCGTCTTGGGCAGCTTTTTCCACTGCATTCACGGTAACCACGCCACAGCGTTGAATATATATCTCTATGACTCCATATCGATGCTAAAAAAGCAAAAGGTCGTAAACGTCTCAGGGTAAGCTGACTGGATTGGACAGTATTTAAATAATTTTCCAGACAACATAAAAACGTTTTACAGAAATACAGAATATCTGAATATGCTACCGTTTGTGCTTCAAAAAATGAAAGTGTTGAACAAAAGTTACTTTGGATAATGAAAATGGATTATGAAAGTGATAATCAATTATCCGAAACAGTAGGTTTGAATAAATGTAACAATTGATTTGTTCTCTAAAAATCTCTCACTGTAATAGTAATTCTTGTGTCATTCATTGTAAAAGTGAATTATCTCTTTGTAATTGAATTTTGAAACAACGAGCTTTTTAAAAATTAATGTATAGCAAAAAAAAAAAAAAAAATAGAAAACGCTGAACTAATACTTGTACCTACCTGATTTTATTCAATTTTATCACTTTTATTTATAATAATTCTTGTAGACCTGTGACCTCTCCGTTTCCTCATTGCTTTGATTACATTATGCCAATACTCTACTGTACTAGTCCTCTTAGATAAAATCGCTTTTAAATCAACGCTTTGATGCTCATTTGTAAATACAGAACCTTCATTTAAGACTTTCTAGCTTTGCTGGTTTAAACTGTGCTTGGTTTGGACTGTACTGGCTTGAAAATACTAACTTCCGATTTGCATCGAAGCGTTTTTTCGAAAGTGATTTTATCACTTTCAGATTTAAAAATTCCTGTAAACCTGTGACCTTCCCATCCCCAGTATGCCCCGACCCAACTATGTTCCGTCCCCACTATGCACCGACCCCACTATACTGGTTTTTTTTTTTTTGCAAAAACTTAGTGGACCAAATAACACATATACAATGTCTTGTTATATTTTGTTGGAATGGTCGACGATTCATGTTCCAATCGTTTGTACTCCATAGTTTAAATTATAATCGCTTATTCTCAATAAAATTAATATTTATGTATTATATACTTCCATTAAAGCAATCTCACACAAACTATTTATACTTCATAGATTATATTATTTCAAAGCTATATTATACTTCTATTTTACTAGATTGACAATGTACAAAATAAAATGCAACTAAAAAAACCTTTTCATAGATACTTAAAATGTAAAGGGTGGGATTGTGAAACGAGTTTTACCATTTAAATACATTAGAAAATCGCCGTTTTACTGCCTCATCCTGTATATTAATTTCTTGTTATTTTCTAAAGAAAAATCGATTTTCTTACATTTAAATTTAAATAAATCGTATACTGGTACTGTGATGGAGAAAACAATAAATTTTACCTACATATATTACTTATTAGTTAAATATTACTAACGTGTATAGCCACTAGCGGTCGGCTGTTGCCTGTTATTTAACAATAACCTTTTATGGAGATTTTAAAAATTTTGTTTTTTTAATAATAGCATAGGAGCAGTATAAAATAAAATAAAATATTATCATTTATGACTTATTTATTATTAAAATTTATCCTAATAGTAATAGTACATAGTAATAAAAAAATGAAATATTTTGTACAAAATTAGAGCTACAAGTTGATAAACTAAAAAATTAAAATTAGCACGAAGCAGATTATCTAATATTAGACAATTCACACAATCAAGCGTGAATCTCTTTAAATGAATAACAGTATAACAATATACAAAACATTAGTTTTCCTTTAAAAAAATTGTGTAATAAAAAATACATGTTGAGGCGGTATACTGCATAAAAACCAACACTTAATCTGAATCCAAAAAACAACAGTCCTCTTGATTATTTGCAGGAAGTTGGACCTTATATACTCATAGTTGACCTTCGGTAAGGTTATATAACGCAGGCTATAAAAAAACGAGATAACGACAGTGGTTTTGTCGTATCAGAATCATTAAGTGACTTAATAAGTACACGGATAGGTTTTTTTCCCAATAAATCGAGTGGCTACTATAATCAGTTACACGATTTTTGTCGCCTGTGATATCATGTAATAAACACAATATTATGATACCGTTCATTGGGCCCTAACCTAATCTAACACGGATAGACGTAACCAACTGATAGTTTTTAGTGTCTGTTCGTTTCTTACATTTGGTACACTGGGTTTTTAGTTAAAAAAAAAATGAACTTTGTGTAAACTTTAAGTCAAGAGTGTTACTTGAGCACAAAACCTAATTCTGCATAGATATAAATAAAATTGTTTTAATGATTTGATCAATTTTTTTTAAAGATTTTAGGTGTTTTTGTTAAAATATACGAAATCTGCGAAAACACAGTTTTCCGGCTATTAAAAAAAAACTGTAGTGCCGAATTATTTTTCCGTTTAATATGTTATGGATACATATGAGTTCCAACTACTGGCAAATTTTCAACCCAAAGGTCTTAAAATTACGGCTAAAAACCCCGAAAAACAAAAAAACCTGTACCCCCCTAAGGGGTGGGCATTGGGTTAAATTCAAATTTGATATAACTGACGTGCGCGGGCATACTAAATAAATATTTCTTATAAATTTCAACTCGATCCGACTCTTTTTCTCGAAGCTATAGCCAGTAAAAGTTCTAACTTAAAAACTCGTACGGTTTTTTTTTTGTTTTTTCAACTTTCGCCTGTGAAGAGTTAAACTTTTTCAATTTTTACCCCCCCCCCCCCCCCCCCCCCCCAAAGTACAAACTAGACAAAATTTGTAATTTATAGAGTTGCTATTCGAAGGAATTGGTCTAGTATTAAAAAAGTTACAGTGTATACAGCGAAAAAAAAAAGCCCACATCAGAGTAAAACCAATACCTTCTCGCTTTGCATCGAAGCTAAAAAGTTATTTTTACGTTTTCGTAGGTATTAACAGTTTTAATTTTCCGTCTCCTCTGAGTATTTTCCTACGGGCCGCCACTGAAAGTAACAGGGCAAAAACAATTCGCACATCAAGCTCATTGCTTGTTTTAAACCTGGAAACAATGCGAAACAATGTATTCACTAATGCCATCTAAGCGTAACCTGTTTTTTTTTTGTTTAGGTTAAAATCAATTTTTGTAGATGTACAATTTGTGTTCGGTTGCTTTTTGGTGGTTTTAAACTAGTTACGTTTAGTTGAGCCAAAAAAATTAAGAATCATTCTAATATAATCTTTGTCTTCAAAGTTCAACTATAAATTATAGTTCAAACACAATATTAAATTAAGTTGTATTATTGTATGTACATTTCAATACTGCTAATTTAAAATTGAATAGATAATTACAATAGTAAATTTTTTAGTACATTATTGTAAATTAAAAAAGGTAATGGAATGTATGCATTACCATTTAAGTTTCAAAAGTTGCTATCAAAAAAACTAAGTTGGGTGTGGGATATAAAAAAAAATTGTGAGGAACTGAGAAGATCACATTGCATAAAAACACTATGGAAAGGATAAATTAAATTTTTTTAGTAAACCCAATGAGATATTGTGTGGTACACGGTAAGTTGAACACCCTGTATAATTCTATTATGATTGAATACTTTCATCAAAACCGTTGTTGTATTATATTCCTCCTATCTGTTTGTTAATGTTGTAATAATTATTAATGTCGCTATAATTTAAGAACTCGCGCTTTCACGAAATGCTACCAGAATATAAACTATTCTATATAATATCGTGTAAAATTTTTTTCACTTTTTATTGATTAACTATCAACGAACATGGTAAACGGGTCAATTTAAACTTAATATTATATTATAATTAAAATTAAAATAATATTTAAACAATTTTTTTATTTGACAACCGTTCAAAAATGCGTGCGATTCAACCATTTATGATAACGCTGTGGTCACAGAATTCTGCGACCGCTGCAATTAGCCAGATGGCGCGCCGCTCTTTTCTTTATCACCATGTCCGTGGTATAATATTGTAACCTAATACGTGCCGCGTCTCATTTCTTTATTCTTTAGTGCTGACTGCTGCTAAGTGTAGTCATTTCTCAATTATCTGGCCGTCGCCCGTTGGCGTAGGTATACAGCTTTTTTTGTTGCTCAAAATAATTGTTATTCTGCGATGTCGTCTGTGTGTGAACGAAGAGGTTTTTCGGTTTGTCCGAATAAATCGAAAACGTAGTGTAGATTATTGTCAATCGCAGTATTGTCGTTGTTAATGGAGAAACAACATTTTATGTCGACGGCGAATGAAAATGTGTTCGTTGGTTATGACGCAAGATGGCTGCAGCGTATTTTGATATGTTTTTAATTTACATACTTAAGCCTGGCCAAATCGTTTATTAGTTACGAGTATACGCCATTGTACACACAATTATTGTTGTAACGCTAAATTGAAGTTGAACCTAACCTAACGGCTAAATGCTTATGGTTTATCGTAAATCACCGATTAACGGACTGTCTTGGTTTCACTCTGCTTAATATGCAAAATGAACCTATTGCATAATTGTAAACTCGACTAGAACAAAATATTCGATTTCTGTCAATTGGGAGTTGTCGATATTTATAAACGCTATTGACTTGGTCTGTAATTACAATAAGACGAGTATTTATATAACGTGCTATGTGTTACTTGGTTGGTCATGTTCGTATTTTTTTTTTTTTTACAAATAACCGTTTAAAACGAACTTGTTTAGACGATAAAAAAATATTGTTGACAAACAAATACAATTTACCTGACCCTATTATGTATGTCGCTGTAATATTTTTGAGCTAGTCAAAGAGCGAATTTGTTCGATATGTAATAACCAAGTAGGCACTGGTGGTGTATGTAACTGCGATACGGTCGCTTCATAAAACAAAACAATTTTATTATTTAAATTGTGTGCTTTGTATAAATAAAATACATTATTTCATTGGGTAACGGTAAATGTCATTGGATTTCACTTACAGTATTAGTGTTTGTAACAACGCTTTAAATGATACGGATGTTTTTAATAGTGTTAAACTTACAAAAACAAACGTATATTCGAAAATACAATATTGTTAATGAAATACATTAATTCTGTTCCCCATGGCTAATTTATAAATGTTTATTTAGTATTTAGTAGCCACTCTTCTAAACACTACGCTCTATCGTTGTCAAACCGCAGGCCGACCAAACTGTAAGAACAATAGCTGTAACACGTCGTATTGAATAAACGTAATTACTCTATCGCTGACATCAGGTATTGCAAAGACCGTTCATGAAACATTGTCATCTTTGCGTACTTCTGTGTACTTGGTAAGGGATAGGATATTGCCATCTGTGGTCAGAGGTTGACAGTCTTAGGGAATCAAATGAAATAAGCACGGTCATATTTTCATATTTGAAATCTGTTGATGAAAGAGGTATTACTCATGAGGTAGCTTTGTATTGTGACAGTTGTCCTGGACAAAATAAGAACCATAAAATTATTTCAATGTTACATTATTTTCTTTTAAAATCTTCAAAAAATATCAAAACAATAACTATAAATTATTTACTTCCTGGCCATACCTACATGCCAGTAAACTCAATACATGCATGTATTGAAAAAAACATTAAAAAAAGAAACATGGGCCCCTTCTAAGTGGAAAACTGTTATTAGAAACTCTCGAATTAATACTGGTCCCTACACAACAATTGTTTTAAGCCATACTGATTTTTTGGATTGGACAGAAGTGTGCAATTCAATTTTTAATAAAACAAAAATTCAGGATACAATTAATAAATGTCAAGTGAAATTCAAATCAATAAGAAGTATTATTTTGATAAACTACCTTTAAATACACGCAAAGTGTAATGACCTTGCCAATTTGTGTAGAAAAAATGTCATTCCTGAATGTTACCATTAACAATACTTAAATCTGAAATTAGAGATAATCTTCCAGAAACTGATGAAGATGAATAAAAAATGGATCTCAAATTTAGTTACCAAGCACATTTTTTATTACTTGTTATAGTTAAGCTTTTAATATTATTATGACTTAATAATTTGAATTTGTGATAATAGGTACATTTAGGGTTTTTATAATATTAGCAAAAAAAAAATGCTAGTTATTTTTTTTGATTTTATTTTATTAAGTTTGTGATGATAATTACACAGTTTTGTTGTTTTTATAAATTTTAATATTAGCAAAGGGTAATGCTATTAATTTTTTGATTTTATTTTGTTAAATTTGTGATAGGTAATACCTATACATTTTTTGTTTTTATAATAATAATATTACTAATAGTAAAAGAAAATACAGACACTTTTTTTATTGCTTTCCAAACAAATAATAATAGAATTAATAATAACATTAATATAACATTAATAGTGTGTTGAATTGGTACAAGACTATAATATTATTATTATTTGTTATAATAAAAACAATAATTATTCTAAGTTGTATAGAGGCTTTCAAAAAATATGTTATGTTAAAAGGGCGTATACCACATAGATAAATTGTTAAAGTAAGAGCGTCCGAAAATCTTCATTTATGAAAAGGGCGCATACCACGACTACCATCAATTTAAATGATACTAAATAAAATGTACACATGTCTTAAAAACCATAATGATAAGTTTAATCTTATTATCAGTATGTCTACTATTTGAAGGTATATCCGAGATTGACCGTTTTCAACGGAATCATTTTTACAAACACTATTTTGTTCTCCCTGAACCAATTTCAATTTTTATGTGGTATACGCCCTTTTTACAAAACACCATCGATATATATATTTTAACATATGACAATATTTAAACACGATAAAAACTATGTATTTTTCTTATAACCATTGTTTGTTGACGGGTTGTTTGTACTACCAAATACAAAAACGGTTTTTTAGAATCGAGTAAAAATTAAAAAAAAATTGAATTAGTCAGTGAAAAAAATGTGCTTTTTATTTCCTTGTGCGTTTATGAAATGTTGTGGCATGAAAATAGAACGTTGTATATACCTAACAACCGTCGCAATATTAGTACGTTTTTTTTTTTCTTTCAGTGGTATATAATATACTATAATGGTTTGACTGGTCCTTATTTATAGAGGGGGAGAAAAGTTAAGTATATATTATTGCAGACCCCCTGATTTTTTCAGTAGCATATCAAAGTTATTTTGGTTAATTTTGGTAGTGTTTTGTTTTTCCAGTTTAATTTTAAAAATATTAAACTGCATAAAAATGTACAGAACTTAAACTGTAGAACGAAAATACCATATAAAAAACATTACAATACAAATTCTCATAAATCTATTATTTTTTGTAATAAAACCTAAAAGCAATTATAGTAAAATTTTGTTAAACAATAGTTTTGTTCTTATTGAATAAATTATGTATCGAAAAAACGTGAAAAAAATCTATACTTTACTAAAATGCATTAAAATTTCGCTGCCATCGCATGTGGCAAGTGTTGTATGTTATTCATTAATTTTTGAATTACCTAAAACATAAGTACATTATACATAGAGTCATAATTATATGTAGAGAAAATATACAATCTATAAAAAATAAATACTTTAATTATTAATAAATAAATAAATAATAATTGATTTATGGAAACATTTACTTTTATCTTATTTAAGACATATATCTTAATTTTAAATTATGACCTAATGGGAAAAGCCAGACAAATTGTTGACTACTAAGGAAGGGAACAGCTTTTTAATTTTTTTATAAAATCATAGTAAACATAATAAACAATTAGGTTTTAACATTAAAAAAATTGCAAATTTAATTAATTGAATTATTAGTTATTTAAATAAAAAATATTACCTCAAAGCTTATACCAATTAACCGGTAAATTAATTAACATTCGAAATTTATTAAAACGTCTTTCTTCCTTAAATATTGCCTATACAAAACTCCTTAAAAACAGACCACATGCAATCCCCTTAAAGAAATGAACAATCATTCATTCAATTAAATTTCTTAAACTTCAAACATTTGTATTTAAACATTTATAAAATAACTATAGTTCAATTAGTACTGTATTGACTACTGTTAAAAATAAACACTTACACAACTGTTGTATACAACTTTTTTAAAAGAGATTTCACTATAAGTGTTTTTAAATAAATTGTAAAAAGTATTTTAGTCCAAAAATTTTTTTATATGAAGGCAGTTGTTAAATTAAATTTCTTGTGGTTTTAAAAAAAAAATTACTTATTATTTGCATAATAAACATGATTTATTTATTTCTTTTTGTCGTTTTTATTTATTCCAATTTTTTTTTTGTCGTTTGTATAAAGCAAATAACGAAGTTTGAATGTAGGAAACATATTATTTTATTAATATAAAGAATGATTGGCGCAATAACAAGTACCTAATCATACATTTCGAAAAACAGTTTCAATTAAATTAGACTGTAAAACTTTTATATAAAAAAAATTAGACACGATACGAATTATTATAACAAGTTACTGTCTATTTAAAACCTTATAGCTAAAATGATAAAACACGAATCATGATTTAGCGTGAATAGTGATTATTTCTGATCTATAATATCTAATGTCTTAATTGTATGTTCTGACGTTTGGTCAGAACGTTTGCATGACAACGACGACTCATTATTATTTCGATGGCATCTGCTATGTTATTGTTAAAGTAGGCGAGCTATTTAGTGTCGTTTTCGGGCTGGAGGGGTTCCATGCTAAAATCATTTAAGAAAAAAAGAGTGCAATTAATGTAATTTAGAATTACATTTTTGTTGTCCTAATGAACTGTACACTTTTTTTTGTAAATGGCTATCTTATTTAAAACCGCAAAACTAAAAATGTAATTTAGCTCTTAATTTAGTTTAGATGACCATAAGTTAGGACAACGTTAAAATAATAGTGTTAAAAATAACGTTAAAAAGGGCTAAAAAATTATGGAACATTCCGAAGAAAAATGTCAAACCTCAACAATGTTTTGATACAGAGAAAAGTCTGCATATTAACAAATTTACCTAAAAAGTGTCTTTACTTTAGACGCGTTTGACATTTATTTACTAAGTTAAGCTAAATTGGTTTTTGATAAAGTATTAAGTTGTCTTCTAAAACTAAACGTTATTACAAAACAAATGTTAGTTCCAAACAAGTTGTTTCGAATAAAAAATATGATTTTTTAAAAATAATGACAAGGTTTCCGCGTCAATACTTTTGAACCGGTCGATTAAAATGTATTTTTTTTCCGTTCAGTCGTCATTATTAATTAAGACCTAAACTGTTTTAATTTTATATAGCCTATGTTTTTGAATTGCAGCTCCTTATCGTTGCCGACTTGTTTATGAAGGCCCGCGGAATCGAAGACTATACCAGTGGACGTGTCTTTCTTGTTTTTAACAATTTTAAGAACTATCAATATTCCTTATCTTTTTTATACTCAAATTTTATTTCAGGCAGCTTCGACTATTACAACTGGGTCGAAGTGGGATTTTATTTTTACGTCGAAATCGTAGACTTGCTGGCGTGTTGGTTTTTCATGTTGGAAGAGTATTTGAACAAAGTAAGCGGAATGAATATGTGCCTGACGGTTTCTGATCAACGAGAACCGCGAAACTTCTTAATAGTATCCATAATTTAGGGATCAGACTTTTGCGGTGCACACTTGGACGACGTTGTTGCACTAGGCGAAGGTTTCCGGAAATTTTTAATCTTCAGGATTGCGATGATATTCTACGGTCTAGGATTTTACGGGTTTTGGTACTGGGAAATCTACGGGACAGCTGGTAGCGACATCCAAACGGACGACTGGATAGCTTACAGTATTGGTTGGTGCTATGAACGTAAGTCCACGGGTATAGTCCTATGTAATTCCTGACCTTACCTTACTCAAACCTCTCCTTAAATGATTAACAAAAAAAGTGAAATCACTTTGATCGCTTCACATAAACGTAGTAATTTTGTTCCTTTATCGTACCTAGTCTATTTCTAAGGAGTTTTGTGTAGGCAATATTTAAGAAAAAAACTGTTTTAATAAATGTCCACCATGCCAATTAATTTACCGATTTATTTGTATAAGCTTCTTCAAGGTATTATTTGTAATTTTAATAATTTTTTCTATGAGTTAAAGCTATTTTGGTTTATTTTAGACCAAAAAGCCAGACAAAATTTCAAATGTATAAGGTGGTAGTCCAATTATTTCAATTTTGTAAGGAGATTCGAGTTCTTTGGTTACTCGACTATATTATGTTGAAAGACGATTTTTGTTTAAAAATTTCAGTTTCTTGTAATTAAAAAAATTAATTTTGCAATTAGGTTTACACCGAATTTGTTCACATAAAAAAACAAAAAATTATAAATGTTTGTTTCATAACAGAAAAGTTTTTAAAGAACTCGTATGTCTTTACAGAATTGATATCGAACCATCCTAAGTAGTCGACATTTTGTCTGGCTTTTTGGTCTATAACGTCAAAAAAAAGACCGACTATACCTAATCCCCTTATTACATTTTAAGGACATAATTAAAATTAAGTAAAATAACCTTTTTAGCTTCGATGCAAAGCGAGAAGGTATTGGTTTTACTCTGATGTGGGCTTTTTTTTTCGCTGTATACACTGTAACTTTTTTAACACTAGACCAATTCCTTCGAATAGCAACTCTATAAATCACAAATTTTGTCTAGTTTGTACTTTGGGGGGGGGGGGGGGGGTAAAAGTTGAAAAAGTTTAAGTCTTCACAGACGAAAGTTGGAAAAACAAAAAAAAAACCGTACGAGTTTTTAAGTTAAAACTTTTACTGGCTATAGTATCGAGAAAAAAAGTCGGATCGAGTTGAAATGTATAAGAAATATTTATTTGGTATGCCCGCGCACGTCAGTTTTGTCAAATACAAAATATACCCATTTCCCGCCCCCCTAGGGGGGGTACAAGTTTTTTTGTTTTTCGGGGTTTTTAAGTGATTTTATCCGAGAGACCTAGTACAGTAGAGTATTGGCATAATGTAATCAAAGCAATGAGGAAACGGAGAGGTCACAGGTCTACAAGAATTATTATAAATAAAAGTGACAAAATTGAATAAAATCGCTTTCAAATAAACGCTTTGATGCTTCTATTTTGTAATTTTATCGGTCATTTAAAAAACGACACAAGTCACAAATTTGAAATATTACACTAGCCACAAGAAACTTCATAAATATATTTTGCAGTGATTCAAATTTCTTGTACTCAACATTTGTATTAAATATGAGTCTGACAAATTGAGTTTTCACACAGAATACGTAGCTAAGTATATAATTATTACATTTGATAAAAAGACAGTTTTGAAAAATCGGTGACCTAAGTCGTTTTTGAAATGGCCGATTCAATTTAATACTTTCTAACTTCGCTAGCTTACACTGTGCTTGGTTTAGATTGTACTGCCTTGAAAATACTAACTACCGATTTGCATCGAAGCGTTTTTTCGAAAGTGATTTTATCACTTTCAGATTTAAAAATTCCTATAAACCTGTGACCTCCCCGTCCCCACTATGGCCCGACCCCACTGTACTGGTTTTTTTATAAAGAATTTGAAAATTGTATCATTTAAAAATATTGTTCACTATCGATTGTTGTATAATATTACTAACTAGCTGAGGGTAAGACCTGTTTGGAAATACACCATTCTGCCAGACCCCGTCTTAAACAATTTCTTCTACTTACATTTATACGCTTCCTTTATTACCTACCCCAGACCAGCCGCACCTTTCTGGCACGTTAGGTTAAGTTCAACACCATGGATATGAAGTTTGTACTTTTCCACGGTTTGATCACAACGTACTTAAATTGGTTACTCTACCAATGTAAGCACATGCCTCTATCAAGCTCCTCTCTCCTCCTTTATTATCTCTACTCACTCAGGCACTCTTCTCTCTCACAATCCATGCCACTTCATACAAATCTGTTCAAGTGACCAAGTCTAGTATAACCTAACCTAACCGGACAAACGATTTTTGCAGTGATGAACTTTGTGTGGATCATCATGGCGTTTAACGTGCGCAAGAGACAGTTAAAAGCGGCTGCTGTGTGAAAACGTTTATGTATAAAATCGGTTTTACCAATTGTGTATTAACGGGAAAATTATCAAATTTTAAAAAGTACAGCTTTAAATCGAAGGAATGTCCGGTAAACAGGTTTACTAGACAATATCGTTTCGACCGAAGAAACCTATCAATAAAAATCGGAACAAAAATTGTGTACATTAAAAAAAAATTACATGTTTTTTTTTTTTATTTATAAATAAGATTTAAAAATTATTATTTACACAACACACACAAGTTCAACACTTAACATTGGAAAAAAAGTTTTTTTTTTGGTATTCACAGTTTTGAACAATTATTATTTTTTTTTACAAAAGTCGTTTCACGTTAAACGGCTCAAGGGTCTAAACGCAGATGTGGTAGACGTTTGAAGGAATTGACAATGGGCGTTATCGTTTGTCGTGGCCGGTGTTGTGGTGTGTCCATTGTGATGATCCCGGCGTTCCCGAGCACGACGGTTTTGGAACCATATCTTTATCTGTAAACCGTTAAAAAAACGATAAATTATCAATCCACAGAATAAACATAAGGACATCTTTGAGTTTATCAAAAATCGGTCAGACACATTGAGATTTAGATGATATTTAGAGAATACAATTTTAATTCTCGAATACAATAAATACGCATAATTATTGAAATTATTATTAATGGCATTGCTATTGAGTTAAATTGTTTGGCCTATCTTAACTTTCAGTCGGTCGTTAGGTTTTTTTCAAATAGACATGTAAATATGTTCTTTATATTATTTAATTTTACCAACTCGGCTATACTTAAAATTGACAATAGAAAATTTTTCAATCTGTAAAATTCGACTGATAAAAAAAATATATGATAGGTATAAATAAAATTTCTCAAAACATACTGTTGCATCCAATTAACTGTGTAGATAAAATAACAATATGGCATATGACTTTTGACATTTTTGTGTCTTTGCTTTGGCACATAAACGGAAAAATCGACACCGCTTATCATAACGAAAAAATCAGCTGTTTTATCTGATAAGATGAGCGAGATAAGAGATAAGAGAAAGCGATAAGAGATATGGTTTTACTTTGGAACCACACATATATATAATAAACTAGATTGCTAGCTAGCGATAAAATTGAAGCCGACGGTCCGCATTCTGGTGAATTTATGTGTGTTATCAATGCATATAATATATATCTGTATATATTATTATATCAATATTATATATATAAGTGATTGTTATAAACATATATTATTCGTAACATATATCGCGTGATAAGGTTCTAATTCCCACCAAGATGGTGGAAAGTGGCTGCTTCAATCTTCTCTATTGGTGGCATGTACAGTTAGCAATCTAGTTTAGTATATATATCTATGTATGGAACACAACCGGAAAAATCGACACCGACACCGGTTATCATAACGAAAAATAACAGACGATTTATCTGATAAGAGAGATAAGAGATAAAGGAAGGAGATAGGGGATAAGAGATGAGGGTTGGGGATGGGAGCATGTATGTTGTATTCACAACGTTCAAAATAGAAATGAATAATAAATTCAATAATTTAAGGGACCAAATTCTCTATGAATTGTTTTGGGCCAGATATTATGAAAACACTAAAATATTAGCCAGAAACTTGATATGTTTACTAGCCACCTTAGATACATACAAATGTATCCCGGTTGTTGCGGACTCGTACACAAGCTGTTAAAATATAATATGTAATAACTATGTGTAACCCTTTAATAGAGCCTTCAATAAAAGTTATATGTTTTTAAATAGCATTGACATACTTTTCTAAAGTATTAAAGTAACCGTTTTCATATTTTTTTAATAACAAAATTGTTTAGAATTTACACATTTAAACAAAACAAATGTATCACCACTTTGCCTGGTCTGTCGCAATCGATGTTAAACACGATATTAATACCTATTAAATACTTGATACTTAAATTCAACTTTGCTTGATACTAAAATCCATTGTTTTATTTTTGACAAATAATTTATTTTGACTTTTAAATACTCTATAAATTAGTCATATAAGCATCATTATTATGTGATTTTAATATTGTTTAGGTTTACTATTCTACTTTTATCTAGATTTGGACTTTTAAAAGCAACTTATATACTTTAATATTTCGAGAATTATAAAATAATAGTCGGTGCTATCTTTCAGGTATATAATATTATTTTGGTAGTAGTTATGATTCTAGCTGAGTACAAACAGATTGCACTTATGCTATGATATGGATATTGTGCGAACCATAATATTATTAAATAAATAAACACTTGGTTTAATAAACACTGATTTAGTTGTGATTAATGTACAAATAGTTGATGTATTATTTATAATGTGTTTTTTTATTTTAAAAATATTAGAAAATAAATTATACAATACAATATGATAAATTCATATTTTAGAGTGAATATTACTATTATTGTCTCATTGACATACTAAAAACTGATGCTATAGTTGTTGTGTGTGTAGCGATTGTTCATATGCTCCCATTTGCCATTATTTAGGAACATTTACATTTACATGCCTATTTGTCAATAGCAACTTATTTTTTGCTGTTTGTTTTATATTTTTTCAACAATTGTATAAAAATGAAATAACCTAACAAAAACGACCTATAAAAAATTATAATAGAAAATATAATTTTTATTTGGTTTTCTTGTAAAATTATATAATTCTCGCTAATTCGACCTGATATAAATTGTCGCTATTAATTAAGACATTAATTTAGACATTTGACGGATAAATTCTTAAGAACATGTAAAAAAAAAATTAGGCAAAATTAATAATAGTCGGATTGACAAAATATTGACTATATCGTTTTAAGATAATAAGAAGTATTTAAATTGAGTTTTGAGCCATGACTCGAACCACTTAATGTTTATAAATTAAATTCTATAGTTTGTTACTACTTTACGTTACTAATCAATAGAGTTATATTTAACTGAAATCAATTTATTTTCTTATTGATGATTTTTCTACATACATTTAAATGTTTATTTTGGATATCACTATGCAACATTTGGCTAAGGAACGTAGAAATGGACGTTCATTTAACATTAAACATATATTTTAATGTTTGCAACTAGACTCACGGATTTAAGATCTGACATTACTAGTGGTTTTATAACGTGCATAGATCTCTTAGCTTTAATTTGGTTTTGTGACAATGTTAGTTTATATCAACATTATGGTTCGTTGCCGAAACTGTTGGTATTTTTGAATTTCTTAATTCATTGCTCAAATTAGGTTATGTTTTCTCCCATCTGGAACGGTTTCAATGTTTTAGAAAAATAGCAATTTTGTAGGAAAATATTCCCGTTGTCTTTTCCTTTAAGGAAAACTATCTAACTAGGGAAGACTATCTCCCCTCTCTTATCCTTCCCACGGCCCATGTTGGTTCAAATATTTAGCAAAAACAAATGACCATTGGATTACTCACTCTACTTTCTGATAGTCGCAATCGCTCGGACAGCCTCTGTACGTCGTTGGCGCCTCCCAAGTAAGCGTTTTGTCGAAATTCGCGTTCCAAAGTGGCCACTTGGTCCGTGGTAAAAGGTATCCTTGGATTGCGGCCTGGCCTACGTTTCTGCTTTTGCTGTCCGTCTTTCTTTTTCGTTCCTGTAACAGCAGTGACGACGGTTATAGATTTTTAAAACACTAAAAAAAATTATTATTCAACTGAAAATAGACCAAATTGAAAAAGTTCAAAAAACAGTTATGGGTTCTCAGTGAAACCGTATACAATATCTGCTGGCCAGAAACGGATTTCTGACCAAAATCGTAGAAAAAATAAATAATACCTGTTATTATTTTCATTACATTTCATTTAGGGAAACATAATTATAATATGTAGGTCTAATACACAATTCGTCTTCCGGTATTTAAATATATAGGTTGCTATTTGACTTTTATAAGTTATCTTTAAAAACCATACCTCGAATGTATATTTTATTACTTTTTTTATTAATTAAAATTAATATAATAAAGATTTTATTTTATAATAGAATATTGAAAAAACTTCAATAATTTATAAAAAGTATTTTATCTAACAAAACACAGCCCCGCTTCAGAATATAATAAATAATGTTCTCCTTTATTTTTCAATAAAAATTTGGTACTAATTAGACTATTTTTTTTAAAAAAAAGTTTTTTGATTTTTGAAGGAGAAAGGTTGAATATTTTTAATTTTTGGCCAAATAAAGTATTTATGAGGTACAACAATTTCTGAATAATTTTAACTTTGTGTTTCTATTTAAAAAAATTTTTGTTTATGTTATTTTACTATATTATAAAGTTACTAAATATTTCCTTTTTTTTTAGTATTTTTCAGAGCTAGATCTATCTGTTTTTGAAACTCATAAAATTGTATTAACTTTTTAAATAAAGAATAACTTGTCTTTGACCACTTTTGAACAATCACTTTTAAAGTTATTAGAGTTTAAAATTTAGAGCTGGACGACGGGCGAATTGTAGTACCTATTATTTTTATTTGCGCGCATTTCTGTACCGCACTGCGCTACCTAACCGTTCAAAACTGATTGTATTGATCAGTGAAAATGTTAAAAAAATGATTAAATGTATACGTTTCGCGATTGAAATTTGGAAAATTGACAAGCGCTCCGGGAGATGATAAACGAAAATTACAAAAAATTGAACATTGTGTAAAACGGCTTAAACACAGCCAAAGTCGTCGAAAAAGAAAACTATACAAAATTGCAATTTTTGTTTTGTTGACAAAATGAATTCTCGACGAATCAAATCTTAAAACGCGTTATTTGTTATAACAAGCCCTCGGCGCAACCCCGATGAAGCTAAGTAGGCAGAGAGAGAGGTACTCACTGTCGAGCTTGGGCGGTTTGAATCTGGTGCACAACAGCCAGTCGTAACGGTGCGAGTGGTGCTGCTGTTCGGCGGCATCGGTTTCGGCGGCGTTCCCGGCTTTATTCAAAATGTAATCGACGCTGAATTGGAACACCGGTCTTCGCCGTTGATTGTCGTCGCCGCCGCGTTGCACTTTCGAACCGTCGTTGGCGTGGCTCGCCGACTGTTGGACGGCAGACATTGTCGGCGGCGTAGGCGCGGAAAACCTGTTGAATTGAATTTTTTTTTGTTGTGAAAATTCGCAAAAAACGATAGCGGAGAAATATTGTAAATTCGTTGGGGGAAAAAAAAAACGACAACAAAATTACAATAATAATAATTATATAATATTAATAATGTCGCGTCGATAAAACGCGGTTGGCGACGATTCCCCCGGTATAATAATATTATCTTACACTGTTTGCGCACCGGTACTGGCTGGCGTTTATCATACATTTTTTAATATCTGACGTTCACGAAAAACAGTGTAAACATGCGGCGGCGGGGCACACGCGGCTCATGTGCCGGAATCGTGTTAAACCGTCAAATAACGTACCAATAAAACGATTATTCTGCCTTCGGAATCGTTGTTTCGGTTATGAGAAAAAATATCAATGCTCTAAGTATGTGTTAAATAATATTGATATTTTTTTTTTTTTTTTTACATGTCGTCGTTTTGCAAATAAAGAACGGCTCAAGCGAGAAAATAGTTACGCGGCAAACATGTATATTATATATTATACATGAGGAAATATTTTATCGTGTGAAATCAGTTTTCGAGTCATACATGCTACAAAAACAAATAAAAAAAAAAAAAAAACAAGTGTTTTCACTCTTACCGCGTGACGAGACTCGGCTGCGTCTGTTGTCTAAACGCGGAATAGGGCAAAATTGTGAACAAAAAATATAACTGTTACATTTCTTCTTCGAATAACATATGCGCCCGGCGAATAGGCCTAGTGTAAGTAGTATTTTGTTTGTTCAATTTTTTTTTTTTTTCATCGCGTTCGTGTCTCGGATGTCGGTTAACACATACATCGAGTACCTAGTGTAAATTATATTATGTTGTTTCTCGCATACGGCACCGAAATGTCGACCTAGTATATTGAATTATTATTACGCTATGGTTGCTCTTGAAATATCGCTTATGAACATATTAACCGCCGAGAAAATTGTATATGCACTTAATACATAAAAAAAATTAAACTCACAGGATCGAAAAGCGTAGGCTATTTTCTAAAAATATTATTTGGAATTTAAATGTCTAGCTGGATTTTGTATCTCAGATAGGTGAATTAACGCTAAGAGATCTTAAGACACATATTTTTTATTGACCCAAATAATTTGTCTCTTAAAAAAATAGAAATATTGCAAAATCCAATACATGCCCTGAAACCTAAATCCTCAAAACTTCCAAACCCCTGGGGAGATTGGAAGCTGATTGTTTTATTTTTTAAATGCAGTTATAGGATTTAAGAGGTGAAAATTAATCTGAAGATAGGTTTAACATAATGTTTATAATGAAGGTTAAAAGATTACTGTCTACATATACAACAAGAGTACCCAACTCTTGTGGAAAAAACCAGTCAGTTCCTAAAGGAAATAATGGTCGAAAGTCCCAAAGGCCTAAAAAATAGATTATAAGTCCTAATTATTTGAAATACATTTTAAATTAGCTTACCGATAATTTTTTGTCAAGGGGATTGAAAACTAGCGGTTCTCAAGTTGATTTATGTAGGCAACATTAAAGAAAAATTGGTTAGGTTTTGGTCATGTAACTTTAATTACAAGTTAATTTGTATAAGCTTCAGGGAATGATTTTTAATATAAATATTTTTTCTATGAGTAAAAGCAATTTTAGTGGTCAAAAATGCTGTGACAAAATTGTGAGACTGACTATTATAATATATCTAAAGGTTAGGTTAGGTTAGAGCACAATTGCCTCTTATGAATTTAAAATATGATTAAATGTTAGTTGAATTGGCGTGTAGTTTCAAATAATGACAAAAAAAAAATGAAGTGGGAATCCGGTTAGGATAATGGAAAATAAAAAGCGTTTTTTTATTTCAATTAAATGAATTGTTTTTCGGTAAAAATAATGTGCAATGGTATCGTCTATAACAACACAACTTATAGGTCGGTTTCCAAATAATAATGCTATCATTGTGTTTTTTTTACAGAACGCCGGCTTATAATTAATTGTAACAATATTGCTATCTATTATCTAACTGATCCTCCCATTTGCGAGACATGTGAAGAGGATTTTAGATTGAGACACGTTCTAACCCAATGAACTAATAGCCCCAGCAGCCGAAGTTGTTAATTTAAAATCAATAAAAAAAGAGAATGAATTATTCTATCGTTATTCCTGTGGATGATTTATTCTTCCACGCGTTTAGTTTCCCTTTGATAAACCCTTTAATAACTATTTTCCATCAGCCTATAGAAAAAAACAACATTAAGAAAACATCTCGCTTAGCAATGAAATATTTTGATATTGTAATCATTTAATCATCGTTTGACAGAAAATTAAGTATCGACAAAAATGTTTCTATGATATTTCCTGAATGTTATAAAATTAGATTCGCACATAGTATACCAATTAAATTCCTTATATCCGTAAAGATGATTATAAGATTTAACTTGAACGGTATCAAAAATACCCCAAAATGTGTACTTGTTTAAATGTGTTTATTTTTTGAAAACATTTTTATCGATGTAATATTGTAAAAATTACCAATTATTTAATTATCTTTTTCAGTATTTTTTCAAGTGCAATGAAGTTTTAAAACTTTAAAAAGAATTGTATATATTAAATTATTAAATTGAGAATAAGAATGGTTAACAGAAAATTTGATAACCAGTTTTGAATAATTATTGTTAAGGTGGATAAAGCTTAAAATGTATGACGGAGGGAAAGTTGATGTGAAGTAATATTTTTATCTACATCCATTGCTCATCCGCATTACACCTCACGTCCTAAATATTAAACTTCAATCATTTTAAAAGTAATTACTCAAAACTAGTTATGAAACAGACAAAATATTTATCAAACCGTTCTACTTTTAAAAAGTTAATTAAATAGGCACCTTGTTTTTTTTTGTATAATATTTAAATCTTCCTAGGTATTTTTTATTATCTATTTATTGTAATAACTAATGTAACAATCATATTATATTATTTTTAATTCACTGGCTAAAAAAAACGGCAGGGAAATACAACTTCAAAAGTAAATTTTGCATAAAATATGAGGAAATTTTTTAATTTTTATGGATTCTGTATGAAACGCGCTTAGCGCCGTATCAACTCTAAAGGAAATATTAAATCGTACATTGTTCATTTTTCCCATCAATTAAATTTTGAAATATTAATATCACTATTTTTTACCGGTTTGGTGTTTGTTTCTGGTAAACGTATAAATCCCACTTCCTATTAATATCAACAATGTATAGGAAGGATGATTATTAAAAATGCAAGAATGCACGACGACGGGTAGTTCGCTGCTTTTCGACATAAGGAAACCTGAGAAAGCGTTGTTTACTATAAAATGATTGAGGTAAGTATAATTAAACTGATTAGTACCATCAGAAGCAGATAGGCTAAAGTTTCGTTTTCAGGAAAATGTATAAAAAGTGCCAAAAGTATGTTTTTTTTTTTTTGTATGTGTTCAATAGCGAACACTGTATTGTACATAGGAAAAGTCAGCCTCGAAAAGTGCTTACCAAACAAAGATCCTACCGGGTTTCGTCCAGCATCTCGGCGAGCCTATTTTCCGTCTATGGTATTTTTGTTTACAAAATTAAAACCGCTCTCGAAAATTTGAAAACAAGTAAATAGTAAATACCGGGTCATTTTCAAGATATTGTAAAATAACGAATATTGAGCTTTTTTAAAAATGAAAAACTACAAAATGTATTATAATTTGAGATATCTTGTGTCTTACGCAAAACGAATCGACCTGTATTTGAACTGCTGCTGTGTCGGGCTGCTTGATGTAAAACTCTATAGGCAGTCGGCGGAATACCGTGTCGAAAATTTGTTTTTGGGGAAAAAATTGCCACTTAAACTATATAAAGCTGCTAAAATCTAAACGGGCTACTCACCGGCGGTGGCGCGCGGTCCTTTCGGCGGTCCGGTTTGTGCGTTAACGCCGGTAAAATGTTCGCGTGGTCGCTTAAGTGTTTCGATGATGATGTTGAACGGACACCGCCCAAACGGCTACTGACGGACGAACCGAGACGACGACGGGTTCCCCGGTGAATATTATAGTACTATAACAACAACAACATATGATTTAATAATAATGTATGTTATTCGGTCGAAGAAAATCCCGGGCATTATGCGAGGTTTACAATGAACTAAATGCTG
The DNA here is from genome assembly GCF_023614345.1 of Adelges cooleyi. Lineage (NCBI taxonomy): Eukaryota > Metazoa > Arthropoda > Insecta > Hemiptera > Adelgidae > Adelges > Adelges cooleyi. Next base: position 3,722,038 of record NW_026095978.1, read on the forward strand.
CGGTACGGCGGACTAAGAGTAGTGTTTTCGCTACACGCACACACTCGAAAAAAAGACGGCCAGGGGGTGTGCTGCGTTTCGATCAAGGGTAGCATTGTGGTTGGCATTGTGTGTGTGCGCGCCCGGTTAGGTAGGCGGTAACCGCCGCTCTGTGTACGACTACCGTGTACGCGCTACCGGGTTAATTAAGTGGAAATTTTCTATTAACTTGTTGCCGTATCCCGAAACCGGTTGCTTCCACCGTCCTCCCTGTGTGTGTATAGCAGCGACCGGTGAAACACTCGAGCGTGTTTGTAATTATTATTTATACATAATATGCACGCGCGACAAACTTTCATCGCCATGATAATTTTTATAAAGTTTCACAGTATTTTTCCTGTAAGAAAGTAGAAACGCGCGTAAAACGTTACAACTTGTAAGTTATATCATATGGTTTAGGGACGACGGGGATTGTTGTTGTTTTTTTCCCCTTTGTATTAGCCTCAACTATCCTCCCTTATTTTTCGCGCACCCCGCCCTTTTTTGGCGGCCCCCGGAGGACCTCTAAACGTCTGTCCGTCGACCATGTTTGTTTTGGACGTGCCCCGCCGAATAGAGGGGATGAAACCGGACATGCTGGTCGCTTACCCCAAAACGTTAATATACACAACACACAAGTACATCCATTTATTTATTATTTTTTCATTAGTATTAAGGTTTCGACTGTAAACGGTCATTTAGTAGAGCTGTATTAAAATATGCTCACAAATAATCAGGTGCTGTGGAAGGTGGTATCTATTTCATCATAGATACGGGTGCCTACGTTTAAACATGTTATAAATTGTATACAAAGATGTTGAACTACGAGTCGCGTACATAGACAAGATAAATAATTTACCATAAAATCGTGTTGATCAAGTACCACCAGTGTGTATGTGTGACCTTTCAACAAATACCTAACTTGATGATAGTTGGAAAAAACTAAACAATTTTTTTCAGTATTACCTCAATCGAATAAAATAGCTATTTATTAATAAGAAGAAAAATGTTTTAGGACTGCGATATTTGCATAATTTGTAACCGTTCAGTACACGATTTGAATTTTTTCCCTCTTCTTTCGGTTCTCATCCTATTAAGTGCGTTTTGTTTATAAAATATAATATGAATAACCTAACCGATTTGACGTCGTTGTCGTTTTCTTTTTATTATAATTTTGTATATTTATTTTTTTTTTTTTTACTAAACTGCCCGATCGGTAGTCGGCACGAACAAACGAGCGTTTCGATAAAAGAATTGCCGCTCGCCGGAGACTTCAACACCAGTTATGAACGGATCGACGGTTTTCCGTTCGGAACGGCTTATAATATATTTGATCATGCTTATATTCATATATAATTATATGGTTAAATGTACATCATTTTTTTGTTTAAAATATTAATAACATTATCATATGTCACGTCTGCGCAGCTACCGCAAGTCACCCACCCGTACCTACGGAAACCGACCGAAAACGTATCGTTTAACTGCACCGCTTATAGGTATATTAATAATAATAATAATAATATATTATTTTTGATATTATCGTTAATTATATTATAATGATGTATATATTTCTACAGGACCGTTCGATTATTATATATTTTAATCTTGTGGGTAAAACGCGAAACGAACAGCGCCGCGAAAAAAAATTATTGGTTATTTTATAAAATACCTTTCTGATGATTATTTTCCCTTCCTCGTCGGTCAAACGAGTCGTGTAACATTCGATTTAAACGTTATCGCTTGAACAGATTTCAGTGTTTACCTACACCGATATTAGTTTAATAAATAATTATAAAACTGTCGTGTAGTGTTCTCGTCTAATAATATTTTCCCACACAATTATTATAATGCGATAGTCAACAGTCGTTTACTCGAAACGGCGGCGTTACAAACAACAAACGGCCGACATTACACACAGGTACGGGTAATACAAATAGCATAGCTGGTTAGATGAAAAATATTTGATTTAAATAAACAGCCAGCACAGTCAAGAGGGTCTCTGGAAATTGTTTATAACTAAAAGTGGAAAAGTCGTTTTCTTATAAACGCTTCGACGAGAATCTGTAGGGTTAATGGAGTACAAACATTTGTTAAAAAATTGTATTTTGTTAGTATTAGGTGGTGGATACGGTTAGTTGGGATTAGACTTGATCGTCTGTCGATAGTAATTTGTTGCCTTTCAGATACTTGTTATTTATTAGCTGATTCTGGCGTAACAACCTGTAAATTTAATACGGTCAAAGTGCAATTATTACATAAAATTCAAGTATTATTTAAATTTTATTTGTACATACATATCATCAATGTCGGACATTTGTCTCCCATTTAAGTTCAGTACAGTTTCTACAGTTTTTTTAAAAGTTCCTAGGAATTATTATGTTGTTCCTAACCGTTCTCTTTGAAATTGACTTCTATTATTTTTATAATCTTTTTCCTCCAAAGCCCTATAGAATGGCATCTTGTATTTGATAAATAAAGATTTTATAAATGAAAAAAATTTGCATAAATTAATTTATTATAAATAATTGCAATAGTTAAAAAAATCGCTTAGAATAATTTATAAAATAAAAATTATTGTTTTACAATACAATTTAAAATAACATAGATGGTAGTGATTAAAGAAGTACATTAACCGGGCATTATTGATGTAGATTCTTTTTGACATTTTTGTGTAAAAATGAATAAACAAAGTTTATATTTTTATAATTTTTTTTTTGGATAGAACATAAGGGTAGGAAAAGATACTGAAAACTGGAACTAATACTGTGTTCTAGCTCATCCGGTGTGGCCATATTGGCGATTATGACATCACTTTTTTTAGAAAAATGTTCATTTATTTTTCCGCGATCGGAATGAATTCTTCGCAATGACCACACTGCGGTTTGGACAACTGCACATTCTTAATTGGATCTAATGATATTTTTTAAAAGTTGACAGTAGTCATATCTCGACAGAAAAATCAACCATCGAGTTTGTAAGACAATGTTTGATACTACTTTAATAATAAATAAAACTAATACTTCTTTATTTCATTTTATTATTTATACTTATAAGAACATTTTATGTTACTATTTAAAATTCAAGTATTATTTAAATTTTGTTGGTACATACATATCATTCGTATGAAACCAAGGTCTTGTCAAATCGTTTTCGGTTTGTTTTAAATGATTCGTTCTGAAATGATAATTTGTCAGAACTTATTCTCCTGGATAATTCTCATTCAATCCGTAAGAACCGCCATTGTAAGCAGCAATTATTTCAGACCCCCCAAATACGGTTGGGTACAATTTTGTTTATTACTAAGATTAATTTTATTAAGCCTATTTTATTTGGTTCGTCTTAATCAAGAATCATTTAAATATAATGGAATGTTTTATATTGCTAATTAAGTTTCAAGATAAAAGATAAATATTAAAAACTGTTTTAACAATATTAAACAATTTTTCATGAATAACGTTTGAGAAACAAACGAGGTGTCTAATTTCTATATTGTACATAGTAAACAGGTTAGCACAACCGAATATTTTTACACAATCAAATTTGAATAATCGAAAATGTTCATAACTCGCCCTAATTAAATAATTCTCTTTATTTACAAATTAAAAATGATGCGTAAATCCGGTTTATTATTTGTTGTTAAGTATTACTGTGAAATAATAAACACATTTCGTTATACAGTTGTTCTATCCGGGATAAAATCAAACAACATCTCACGTTATCCAACGGTGGTTGACAAACGGCCAAGATATGCGCGGTAACGGGATGGTGTGTCCGTGCAAGATCTGAACAGCTGAATGACATAATCCAACACCGTGTTTTGGACGTCTCTGTAGTTTATTCGAAAAATCTGGTCACCCGGAAGCAGTTTTGAATCGCTGAATGCGCATTCGATGACAGACCTACAAATCATAAAGAGAAAGCCAGGGTTTGTTAAGGGGATTGCACGCCGTATGATTTTTTACGTTTTAGGCAAAAAAAGCCAGACAAAATTTTGATTACTTAGGATGGTTCGATTTTAATTTTGTAAAGATATAAAGACCGAGTTCTTCGACAAAATTAATAAGTTATGTAGGAAACGGATATTTAATAATTTATTTAAAATAATACCTCGAAGCTTACATAAATTAACCGGTAAATTAATTGAAATGGTCGAAATTTATTAAAAACCTTTTGTTTTCTTAATTAATATTGCCTATAAAAACTCCTTGAATATAGACCACATACAATACCCTTACCCGTTACATACTTGGTTGATATTTTTATAAATCAAGTAATTAAAAAACTTATGGGGTGCCAACGTTTTTTTTTTATTCAAAAAACAGCAGAGTGTGTCATATGACATACGATTGAAGTGAAACTTTATGTAGAAGATCAACTAATAAGAGATGATACATTTTCTTGTCTCTAAATAGTCATCTCGTATTAGTTATTTATTATTACTAATTATTTTAGTCCAAAGAGTTTATTTCGAAAAAGTTTCACATCAAAGCAGTTCGCCGTTTGGTACTGATAAAATAATGGTATTAGCTAATCTGAATGAATGGATCAAAAACTTACCTTAGTTTTAATTAACTTTATAGCTAAAGGCCAATTTTTTTTATTTTGAAGGGTGGATATGAAGTTTAGGTTTCGTTTCGTTAGGTCGCTAACCGCTTTTAAAGCAGTAGCAGGTTAGGTTTTTTTATTTCCTTAAGTTATTTTTATTCTCTGGGAGTTTGTGGGCACGAGCTTCCATCCCAATGAGAATGCACACTCCTGGTAAATAAATATTATGACAGTACACCAAAACAACCGATAACAGGCGAGGCAAGTTTATAATGTTTATCATTTAAAACGTGGTGATTTCTACTTTGGTAATTTCTTACTTTGCTGGAATATACTGTGCTTAGTTTTGACTGTACTTGGTTTATAGTATAATGTTTAAATTCTCCGTCGAATAGTATTTGACAATGGAATGTTTAAAATGTGTTCAGCTGATTCTTTACCAAACATGATATCAACAGTTTCTTTACAAGCTGGAAAAATCAATTCTTCTCCAACTACTGGTATGTGTTTTTTTCTTTGTTATTAATTCGGAGGTTTTTAAAGAACATAAAAGAGATTTACCAGATATTTTTAAACGTTTTTCTATGAACGTTGATTTTTTTTTTGTGATGACAATAAACGCATAAAAAAATTGCAACTTTTTTACTAACATGACTATGAATTTTTTTCTAAATGTCTTTTTAATTTATTTGGTATTATAGACTCGTAATTACCGACTGAGGGCATGCTTATTTACGTACGTATGCTTAATGAAAATTTACTAGTTGTTCTTATCTGTGGTTTTACCATAACATCATAACAAATGTCATGTATTTATACTTTGAAAACTTACATTTTAAACTATAAATAAACAATTAAAAGTGATTAAATCGCTTTCAAGTTATTTACCCCTCTGGAACCACTATGCTAATTTATAATTTAGTTTGGCTTAAACTGTGCTTGGTTTGAACAGTACTGTTGATTTACTCTACTGCATTTTTGTCAATAACGTTTTAAAAAGAAATATTAACATTTAAACAATAAAATCAAATGATATTAAAAAAATATATAATAATATCATTAAACGTTAAAAAGAAATAACGGTTTAAATGCGTTATAACATCTTAACATACATTTTTCTCAAATTAATGTCCTGCTTAAAATGTATCAATATTTTCTTCTGAACAACTAACGATAAAAAGTATTATTCAGTAATATTATACGAAACAATAATGTTGTCATGAAGTGTTGCTAAGTAAAAACAAGTCAAAATGGTTTCGTTTTTCAATATCGCAAACTAGTATTGGATAAATTAGTGATTTACTAGATAGTCCATGTATCTTAATGAAAACATTATTGATTTTTGCAAGTTTTCTTACTTCTTTAATCGGAGATGAGAATGTGATACACTTGAAATCAAATTTACATTTAGTCTGTAAATAGTCAAAGTATGTTTTAATATTATATTCGGCCGTTTCCGTTAGATATTCCATGTAATTTCTTAACTCCACGAATGTAGTCGTTAGCGGGAGGTCTTCGTCGTCACTACAATAAGATCTCTGTTCGGTTTCGTCGTCTAAATACGGTGGACTAGACAGACCGGATTCATCGTCAGAAAAGGCAGAAAACGAGGCGCTGGACGCTGGCGAGAAAGCTCGGGGTTGTTTAAAATGATCATAATCACGTATAACAATAAATTTATTTTCTCCTAAGTTTTTTCTAAGTGCATTGAAGAATGACATTTTATGTTTCACTGTTAAGTGATACAACTTTAACTTCTGACTACAAGAAAATTTGGAATAAACCGAAACCTTTTTCTATGTTGTTTTGACTAAAAGTAATGATTTTTTAAATATCGCTATGTCATGTTTACATGTCTATTTACTTTTATTTTCTATCAATACTCAAACTTTTTTAAAATTGTTTAAAGGGGTATTTAACAAAAGTAACATAAATCGCTTATAAGATCACTTTAAGAAGTACACCTTTAATATTTTGCTCACCTTTAATATTTTTAATTTAAATACATTATTTGGAACAGGTTTTTTTTAAGATGAAGTAAACTAGTAAAAAATGTTTACGGTGTTTGAAAAAGCCTAATAATGATATCATTGAAACATCTCCTATCCTATTCATTCCTAACCTTATCTATCTACAAGTCTAACAGTAATTTTAGAACTGAAATTGATTCTCACCACTTAAAATCACTTAAAATCACATGAACATACAAAACATTATCATGTCGTTAGAATTTGGTCATAGTTTACTAATAAACTTGCCAAATTTACTTTTAGTCTGTAAATAATCAAAACATGTTTTAATATTATATTCGGCCGTTTCTGTTACATATTTCATGTAAACTCTAAACTCCACGTACGTATTCGCTGGTGGGAGGTCTTTGCCGTCACTACAATAAGATCTCTGTTCGGTTTCGTCATCGGAATAACGGTGGACTAGACAGACCGGATTCATCGTCAGAAAAGGCAGAAAACGAGGCGCTGGAAGGTGGCGAGAAAGTTCAGGGTTGTTTAAAAAAAAAAAAAAGTAGGGCACAACAATTGTAATATTTATTGTTACGTACTTAGTCCTTTATCTTGAAAACGTGTAGTATCCAAAAGTTATGTAACATAATGGATGTTATATTACATAAAAGATTATATAATTTCAAAAATACCTCACTTTGAACCAACAAATGTTATGTATTGATAATAACTAAAGGAAAGATAATCACAAAAGTAAATTAATAGCAAAAAAAACTTAATTGGTTCAAAGATGATATGGATCATAAGAACATAACTTAAATTTTATATAAAAAAAATATTTGTTTTTAAGTTTTAACTTTTTAACCCCAAAAAAGGTTTTTGAAAATTCAAAACAAATTTTCTAGGGTTAAAAAATAAAAATAAATATATTTTCTTAAAATCTGGTTAAAGTACACTTAATTAGAATTCTAACTGTGCAGGTTTCATAGTTTTACTAATACACTTGCCAAATTTACTTTTAGTCTGTAAATAATCAAAACATGTTTTAATATTATATTCGTTCGTTTCCGTTAGATATTCCATGTAATATTTAAACTCTACGTAGTCGTTAGCGGGAGGTCTTCGTCGTCACTACAATAAGATCTCTGTTCGATTTCGTCGTCGGAAAAACGGTGGACTAGACAGACCGGATTTATCAGTCAGAAAAGGCTGAAACCGAGGCGCTGGACGAATACCATGGTAACGACTTTAAAATACAATAAACAAATAGGAAACATGACAGTACTGAGTACAATTATACAAAAAGATTATCAAGAAAAAAATTTCAATAACATTAGGATGAATCGTCAAATATAAATTCCAGTGAATTAAACAGGTACCTATGCCGGGTGAGACCTGGTTTTCTTATCAAGCTCATAGAGATGGCCTTTAACCTCGCGAACCTGGCTCTGTACTTGGCATCCACGTTGGGGTGGCTGAAGCGGGCCACCACAATCGGTTTCCGTACGGGTGCCTCTGCGTGCTTGACGGCCGGGCCGCTGGCAACGTCGCCGCTTTGGGCTTTGTTCGGTGGCTTCTCGAATGTGTTCCGGACAGCAGTTCGTCTTTAATAGGCTTGCACGCACTCGAAACCATTGGCTTTACCCAACGGTTAAGGCTGGCCTCAAAGCCTAGTTTTTGGCAGCCGACATTCAAAAGCATTACGGGAAACACGAGTTTACAATAAGAAATCAAAATGTAACTCACAAGTATAAGCAAATACATACATAAAAATAGCAAAATACATTAATTAATAAACAATCATAAAAAAAAAAAAATCATACAATAGTGAATACTTTTTTTATGGGTTTAAAAGGTTTATAACTTTTTCTATTATATTTAATTTAAGCTCTAGTTTTTGATATTCTGTCATCCTTTTTATTTCTGACAGTAATGACAGCAAAAAAGCCTTATCCGGATCAATTTCTTCACTGCCATATCATGTTGTAATCTGAAATTTCAATCATTGTCAGTTTCAGTTGTCAAACCTTCTTCCAAAAGTCAATTTTTTTATTTTCTTCATTAAAAAATTTCAGCAAATTACTGTATTTATATGTTTTTGTAGTATGTCTTGTCCTTCTATCCCTTAATTTAATCCACTTTTTTTGCAGATCATTGACTGCAAAATATTATAAGCAATTAAAGTAATATTATTTTGTAGTATAATATTTATATTTAAAAAAATAACTTTGTATTACTTGTTTTTTGTGTTGAGAGTGAGTCGCAACACATAATCTTAAAAATCTCAATTACATAATATATGTAGTATAATATATAGTCCAGTCGACAAGTACTTAGTACCTAAAAATTCCGACTAATGAAACTTTGGGAAGTTGTTTATGGGTGTTCAGTAGTGCTTCACCCAATTTATTTTTGCACTTTTTTGGTTTTTTCGATATATTTCAAAAACGGTTAATTTTAGCTGATAACATTGAATTAGTAAATTGTAGAAGACTAAGTTTCCTGCAATTTTCATCTGTAAACATTTTTTTTTACCGCATAGGTAAACGTACGTTATTACGTTAAGGTACGTATTCGCTGGTGGGAGGTCTTCGTCGTCACTACAATAAGATCTCTGTTCGGTTTCGTCGTCCGAATAACGGTGGACCAGACAGACCGGATCCATCGTCATAAAAGGCAAAAAACGAGGCGCTAGACGCTAACGAGAAAGCTCTGGGTTGATTAAAATTATCATAACCACATATAACGATACATTTTTTTTCTAAGTGAATTTAAGAATGACATTTTTTGTTTCGCTGTAAAGTAATAAAACTCTAATTTCTGACTACAAGAAAATCTGGAATAAACCGAAACCTTTTTCTATGTTGTTATGACTAAAAGTAATGATTTTTTAAATATCGCTATGTCATGTTTACATGTCTATTTACTTTTATTTTCTATCTATACTCAAATTTGTCTTAAAATTGTTTAAAGGAATATTTAACAAAAGTAATATAAATCGCTTATAAGATCACTTTAAGAAGTACACCTTTAATATTTTGCTCACCTTTAAAATTTTTAATTTAAATACATTATTTGGAACAGGTTTTTTTTAAGATGAAGTAAACTAGTAAAAAATGTTTACGGGATTGAAAAAGCCTAATAATGATATCATTGAAACTTCTCCTATCCTATTCATTCCTAACCTTACCTATCTACAAGTCTAACAATAATTTTAGAACTGAAATTGATTCTCACCACTTAAAATCACATAAACATAACAAAACATTATCATGCCGTTAGAACTTGGTCATAGTTTACTAATAAACTTGCCAAATTTACTTTTAGTCTGTAAATAATCAAAATATGTTTTAATATTATATTCGCCCGTTTCCGTTAGATATTCCATGTAAACTCTAAACTCCACGTACGTATTCGCTGGTGGGAGGTCTTTGCCGTCACTACAATAAGATCTCTGTTCGGTTTCGTCATCGGAATAACGGTGGACTAGACAGACCGGATTCATCGTCAGAAAAGGCAGAAAACGAGGCGCTGGAAGGTGGCGAGAAAGTTCAGGGTTGTTTAAAATGATCACAATCACGTATAACAATAAATTTATTTTCTCCTAAGTTTTCTAGTGCATTTAAGAATGACATTTTATGTTTCACTGTTAAGTGATACAACTTTAACTTCTGACTACAAGAAAATCTGGAATAAACCGAAACCTTTTTCTATGTTGTTTTGACTAAAAGTAATGATTTTTTAAAAATCGCTATGTCATGTTTACATGTCTATTTACTTTTATTTTCTATCTATACTCAAATTTGTCTTAAAATTGTTTAAAGGAATATTTAACAAAAGTAATATAAATCGCTTATAAGATCACTTTAAGAAGTACACCTTTAATATTTTGCTCACCTTTAAAATTTTTAATTTAAATACATTATTTGGAACAGGTTTTTTTTAAGATGAAGTAAACTAGTAAAAAATGTTTACGGGATTGAAAAAGCCTAATAATGATATCATTGAAACTTCTCCTATCCTATTCATTCCTAACCTTACCTATCTACAAGTCTAACAATAATTTTAGAACTGAAATTGATTCTCACCACTTAAAATCACATGAACATAACAAAACATTATCATGCCGTTAGAACTTGGTCATAGTTTTCTAATAAACTTGCCAAATTTACTTTTAGTCTGTAAATAATCAAAATATGTTTTAATATTATATTCGCCCGTTTCCGTTAGATATTCCATGTAAACTCTAAACTCCACGTACGTATTCGCTGGTGGGAGGTCTTTGCCGTCACTACAATAAGATCTCTGTTCGGTTTCGTCATCGGAATAACGGTGGACTAGACAGACCGGATTCATCGTCAGAAAAGGCAGAAAACGAGGCGCTGGAAGGTGGCGAGAAAGTTCAGGGTTGTTTAAAATGATCACAATCACGTATAACAATAAATTTATTTTCTCCTAAGTTTTTCTAAGTGCATTTAAGAATGACATTTTATGTTTCACTGTTAAGTGATACAACTTTAACTTCTGACTACAAGAAAATCTGGAATAAACCGAAACCTTTTTCTATGTTGTTTTGACTAAAAGTAATGATTTTTTAAATATCGCTATGTCATGTTTACATGTCTATTTACTTTTATTTTCTATCTATACTCAAATTTGTCTTAAAATTGTTTAAAGGAATATTTAACAAAAGTAATATAAATCGCTTATAAGATCACTTTAAGAAGTACACCTTTAATATTTTGCTCACCTTTAAAATTTTTAATTTAAATACATTATTTGGAACAGGTTTTTTTAAGATGAAGTAAACTAGTAAAAAATGTTTACGGGATTGAAAAAGCCTAATAATGATATCATTGAAACTTCTCCTATCCTATTCATTCCTAACCTTACCTATCTACAAGTCTAACAATAATTTTAGAACTGAAATTGATTCTCACCACTTAAAATCACATGAACATAACAAAACATTATCATGCCGTTAGAACTTGGTCATAGTTTTCTAATAAACTTGCCAAATTTACTTTTAGTCTGTAAATAATCAAAATATGTTTTAATATTATATTCGCCCGTTTCCGTTAGATATTCCATGTAAACTCTAAACTCCACGTACGTATTCGCTGGTGGGAGGTCTTTGCCGTCACTACAATAAGATCTCTGTTCGGTTTCGTCATCGGAATAACGGTGGACTAGACAGACCGGATTCATCGTCAGAAAAGGCAGAAAACGAGGCGCTGGAAGGTGGCGAGAAAGTTCAGGGTTGTTTAAAATGATCACAATCACGTATAACAATAAATTTATTTTCTCCTAAGTTTTTCTAAGTGCATTTAAGAATGACATTTTATGTTTCACTGTTAAGTGATACAACTTTAACTTCTGACTACAAGAAAATCTGGAATAAACCGAAACCTTTTTCTATGTTGTTTTGACTAAAAGTTATGATTTTTTAAAAATCGCTATGTCATGTTTACATGTCTATTTACTTTTATTTTCTATCTATACTCAAATTTGTCTTAAAATTGTTTAAAGGAATATTTAACAAAAGCAATATAAATCGCTTATAAGATCACTTTAAGAAGTACACCTTTAATATTTTGCTCACCTTTAAAATTTTTAATTTAAATACATTATTTGGAACAGGTTTTTTTTAAGATGAAGTAAACTATTAAAAAATGTTTACGGGATTGAAAAAGCCTAATAATGATATCATTGAAACTTCTCCTATCCTATTCATTCCTAACCTTACCTATCTACAAGTCTAACAATAATTTTAGAACTGAAATTGATTCTCACCACTTAAAATCACATGAACATAACAAAACATTATCATGCCGTTAGAACTTGGTCATAGTTTTCTAATAAACTTGCCAAATTTACTTTTAGTCTGTAAATAATCAAAATATGTTTTAATATTATATTCGCCCGTTTCCGTTAGATATTCCATGTAAACTCTAAACTCCACGTACGTATTCGCTGGTGGGAGGTCTTTGCCGTCACTACAATAAGATCTCTGTTCGGTTTCGTCGTCGGAATAACGGTGGACTAGACAGACCGGATTCATCGTCAGAAAAGGCAGAAAACGAGGCGCTGGAAGGTGGCGAGAAAGTTCAGGGTTGTTTAAAATGATCATAATCACGTATAACAATAAATTTATTTTCTCCTAAGTTTTTCTAAGTGCATTTAAGATTGACATTTTATGTTTCGCTGTTAAGTGATACAACTCTAACTTCTGACTACAAGAAAATCTGGAATAAACCGAAACCTTTTTCTATGTTGTTTTGACTAAAAGTAATGATTTTTTAAATATCGCTATGTCATGTTTACATGTCTATTTACTTTTATTTTCTATCTATACTCAAATTTGTCTTAAAATTGTTTAAAGGAATATTTAACAAAAGTAATATAAATCGCTTATAAGATCACTTTAAGAAGTACACCTTTAATATTTTGCTCACCTTTAAAATTTTTAATTTAAATACATTATTTGGAACAGGTTTTTTTTAAGATGAAGTAAACTAGTAAAAAATGTTTACGGGATTGAAAAAGCCTAATAATGATATCATTGAAACTTCTCCTATCCTATTCATTCCTAACCTTACCTATCTACAAGTCTAACAATAATTTTAGAACTGAAATTGATTCTCACCACTTAAAATCACATGAACATAACAAAACATTATCATGCCGTTAGAACTTGGTCATAGTTTTCTAATAAACTTGCCAAATTTACTTTTAGTCTGTAAATAATCAAAATATGTTTTAATATTATATTCGCCCGTTTCCGTTAGATATTCCATGTAAACTCTAAACTCCACGTACGTATTCGCTGGTGGGAGGTCTTTGCCGTCACTACAATAAGATCTCTGTTCGGTTTCGTCGTCGGAATAACGGTGGACTAGACAGACCGGATTCATCGTCAGAAAAGGCAGAAAACGAGGCGCTGGAAGGTGGCGAGAAAGTTCAGGGTTGTTTAAAATGATCATAATCACGTATAACAATAAATTTATTTTCTCCTAAGTTTTTCTAAGTGCATTTAAGATTGACATTTTTTGTTTTGCTGTAAAGTAATAAAACTCTAATTTCTGACTACAAGAAAATCTGGAATAAACCGAAACCTTTTTCTATGTTGTTATGACTAAAAGTAATGATTTTTTAAAATCGCTATGTCATGTTTACATGTCTATTTACTTTTATTTTCTATCTATACTCAAATTTGTCTTAAAATTGTTTAAAGGAATATTTAACAAAAGTAATATAAATCGCTTATAAGATCACTTTAAGAAGTACACCTTTAATATTTTGCTCACCTTTAAAATTTTTAATTTAAATACATTATTTGGAACAGGTTTTTTTTAAGATGAAGTAAACTAGTAAAAAATGTTTACGGGATTGAAAAAGCCTAATAATGATATCATTGAAACTTCTCCTATCCTATTCATTCCTAACCTTACCTATCTACAAGTCTAACAATAATTTTAGAACTGAAATTGATTCTCACCACTTAAAATCACATGAACATAACAAAACATTATCATGCCGTTAGAACTTGGTCATAGTTTTCTAATAAACTTGCCAAATTTACTTTTAGTCTGTAAATAATCAAAATATGTTTTAATATTATATTCGCCCGTTTCCGTTAGATATTCCATGTAAACTCTAAACTCCACGTACGTATTCGCTGGTGGGAGGTCTTTGCCGTCACTACAATAAGATCTCTGTTCGGTTTCGTCGTCGGAATAACGGTGGACTAGACAGACCGGATTCATCGTCAGAAAAGGCAGAAAACGAGGCGCTGGAAGGTGGCGAGAAAGTTCAGGGTTGTTTAAAAAAAAAAAAAAGTAGGGCACAACAATTGTAATATTTATTGTTACGTACTTAGTCCTTTATCTTGAAAACGTGTAGTATCCAAAAGTTATGTAACATAATGGATGTTATATTACATAAAAGATTATATAATTTCAAAAATACCTCACTTTGAACCAACAAATGTTATGTATTGATAATAACTAAAGGAAAGATAATCACAAAAGTAAATTAATAGCAAAAAAAACTTAATTGGTTCAAAGATGATATGGATCATAAGAACATAACTTAAATTTTATATAAAAAAAATATTTGTTTTTAATTTTTAACTTTTTAACCACAAAAAAAGTTTTTGAAAAATTCAAAAATAAAAAATAAAAATTTCTAGGGTTAAAAAATAAAAATAAGTATATTTTCTTAAAATCTGGTTAAAGTACAATTACTTAGAATTTTAACTGTGCAGGTTTCATGTAAAATAAATTTTAAGGGGTGAATGACATGCTGAAAATCCCCGAAACCAACAACCAATATTTTGCCAATTGTCCTTTTTACGTTATCAATGGTTTATTGTGAGGTGTATTTTTCTCTTCACTTTTCTCTTTCTTTTGCTCTTTTGGTTTATCACTGAATTTTACACATTACATATAAACGGTTGGGTGTACAATCGAAAAAAATAACAAATTTAGTATAGTGTCAATAAGAAGTATATACTGTAGGCGATCATAATATTAAAGCCGAGTAGTAAAGGACATGGAATTTAGTATGTATAGGTGGTAGATAATGAATTCGATTAAATTTTCAACATGACCAAAACGTCCGTATCGTCGGTAGCGTCTAAACCCAAAAGTCTGCGCAAAGTTCGTTTACGTTTATCTGTTAAAACTTGTATGTTCGTCTCGTTTCGATGGTTGCACTCTTTGACAACCGGTTGTTCCTGACGGCTGCAACCACACGTCCGGCAGGCAACGGAATCCCTGCAAAAAGTACATGGAAAACAATTATGGTGTTACATCTATAAAATGTTTTTTCATTATGCGCTAACGCATATTTTTTAATTTATCGTACAGTACGCGAAACCTGTTGTTCAAACGCCTTAGAATTTTGGCAAACTAACGTAGCTGTTCTTACTTTTTTTGAACCGCAGAATCCTCTGTGAAGTTCTCTTCCCCCGCCATTAAGTACTCTTTCTGAGAAACTTCAGAGTTTTCTACGTCCATCTTGTCCGATACTGATTTCTTAATGCCATAACCATCACAATATTTGCAATCATTGTTTGCCTCGTTATAACAGCCAATAGTCGGGTCTTCGTGGTAATAGATTTCCGTACGAGTGTTATTGTTCAAATGAATTCCTTCTAAATCGGACGGTTTTGAATTTGTATCGCCGTGTTGGATATTTGGTCGACTTTGATCGTTGCCGTGCCACGGAGAACACTCCATCCGACTATTGGATAATACCGTACGTTTGGTTTCTTTGCCAACATTCAGTTCTTCGCATTTAATGAACCGTTCACTAGACTTTCTTAGTGTGTTGCCACTATCGTGCGACGGCACGCACCCTTGCCTGTACTTTTTTGTTTCCTCCAGAGATGGCTCTGCATTAGCCCTGAACAACAAACGATACAAGATATATTTGATACAATCTGTTCATTTTCGGACATTCAACGAAAGTGAAACGGAGGATTTTTTTTATTTGAACATTTGCAATTTGTATAAAAAAACGTAGGTAATTTCTTGCATTAAAGTGTTTCTAGATACTCTGAAATATTTGTATTTACCCTGGTTTTTTTTGGCAATGAGGGTTTTTCGTCGAATTATCGTGAAAAAAGTCCGGTTGACTTCTAATCCGCGGGGGGTTGTCGGTAAGTTGCGGGGTCACACGTACTTCCATTGTACTAGTAGACGTCTCCAGGGGATATCTGTAGCATTCCACATTGTCGTTCCAACTGATGTGACACGATTTTTCGGAAGTAACGCTGTTGTTGGCGTTTACATTTTGTCTAAAGATAATATGATGTTTATATAAAAATGGCTATTAGAATGCGAATGAATGAACGTGTGAATTACTTGAATCCATCAAAGCCGCCAATGATGCGAGGAGGTTCGTCCTGGTCGTTGTAGCCGATGGGCAAATCGGGCTGTTTCTTCGTTTCGCTTTTCTCTGGGTGGTGGTCATCATTGGTATTGTCCCATTTGAAAAATTCGGTTAACTTTTCAGCATCGCTTTCCGGTTGATTGGAACAAAACGAAATTTCGGATGCCACGAACGGCGACTCTTCGGTATTCAGAGACGTGTACGTTTCCTGAACCTCCAAAGTCTTCCAGTTGGTTTGCAATTCGGCTGCAGAGTTGTCCAGCAGTTGAATATCCCTCGCCACCCACGGCGTCTTGTCTTCGTAGATCCTAAACACTTTTTGGGCGGCACTCTCTACTTCAGGTTCGGGTTTCATTAGTATGATGCCGCGAAATTTCATGTTGTTGCTGTCGTCGCCGTTCACGTCTCCGGTCATTTCATCAAAAACTCTGTCACGATACATGTTCATACCCATCGAAACAATTTTGTTTTACAAATGAAAATTTCTACGTTTTGTTTTCAACAAAAAAAAAAAAAAACAACAACTAAACACGTTTAGTAAATTTAATTCGCGAAGTAAACTAACAAGGTGTTCTACACAATTTTGTCTGTAGTCGATTCGAATACATTGTTTGTAGTAGGTGGTTACTGGGAAACGCTGCAAGCAAATGTTAAAATCCCGACAACCTAATAATACCAGAAATATTTTACAAACACACGCAACTAAAAATTTAAGTTATAACAAAGTAAAGCAAAGTTATAATTTTTATAAAAAATATATATATTATATTTTTTGTTTGTTAAATAAAAATGCTTATTTTCTGCGGTACAGGGAAAAACACAATCATATACATGTTTTTGGGCTTAGAAGACAATAAAACCAAATCATATAATCACCTAACCTGCTTCAACTTCAAAAATATCTAAATGTTATAGCTAATTATTGTTAATGAAGTTTTCAATTCTAACCTTTTTTTTTTTACTACCCGTACTTATTTGAACTAGAAAGTCACAATTATCCATATTAAAAATATTTACATTCATTTAGTTGAATATAAACCTACACAGATCGAACAACTTTGTTCAACAACTTTACGTTAGTTTGAACACTATAAATTTTTATTTTTAAAAACCGTTACCCTGAGCTAAACCTATACAAATGATTTATTCTATGAATTTTTGCACATGAACAATTTAGATTCATTCATTAAAATAACATTTTTTTTAACAACCTTCGTTCATATTACTTTTTTATTTATTTATAAATTTGACAACTAACACATTTTTCTAAAAAATAAGTTTCTGTAGGACAGGAAGGACAGCTGTACGCAGTAATTAAACGAAAATTGTGTGTTAACAGGGCAGTGCCATCACAAATAGTAATACTAAAAAATGTACAGAAAAATAACTTGTCTGTGGCAATGAAAATCGCTTTACAAATGAATTATAAAATTGCAAATGCACCGTGGCTTGTCAAAATTCCCCCGAAAAGGTTTGATAATAGTAGGATATGGTGTTTACCATACCCAAAAGGGAAAGAAAAAATGTCATATGGAACTTTGATTGTCACAATGGAAGATACCCACACCGATATATTCAGTTTGCGTTGAGCTCCACGAGATGGGGATGATGAGTTGTCTAATCATTTTGTAGCTATCATAACATAAGCAACAAAGTCTTGATGACATATAAATCGATACATGGAAATTTGCGACACGCATAGTTATTACTTATATATAGAGTGAGATAGTTGATGGGCGACTTCAACAATATGTTCACAAAATTGAAATTAGACTGTTTAAAGATGTTGTTAAGCAATTCTACGGCGAAAACTGTGTTTCAATGCCGTTTGTCAATAAAATTTAATAGTTGTCTGCTTTAACTCGGCACATATTATGTTGTTTTTATTATAATATATACTAAGGCTTAATAACTGAGCAACCCCTCACTTCGGTCACACGCGAGGGATGGTTTAAAGTTTTATGAGTCGTGTGCTATCATGACATGAAAGTAATTGTACTGTTATCATTTATCCTAAATCCTGTTGATCTAAATGTAATGACTTTGATGTAATCGAATGAATGTGGGGCAACGTTGACGGGGACCCGTTTAGCATAACGGCTCAACTATTACAAACTATGTCAAAATGTACAAATCTATGAAAATGTATACAAACAAAGAAAAGAGAAAAAAAATCAACAAAACATGGCACAAGTATTTGTAATTAATAATTAAATTTAATAGAATAAAAAGCATGCTTAATGATATAAAACAATGAAATAAAGTTTAAAAATTAAAATTTGGGTCCACGTTGGATACATGAAATAATTTATTTTAATATCTCTCCCAAATGGTAATTGATATTTTTTATATTTTTTTTGAAAAGATGAACAAACCTAACTGTTTTTTTTTTATGTACCGAAGGCTACTTGCTAGTGCAAAAATAATTCATACGATATTTTATTCGCGTTTTTCGAGGGTTTTCGACAGAGCCCTGCTTCGTGGTGGTCTTGACATCAGATCGGCCATCACCTCTGTTCGGTAGTGCTATTTTTGCCACCGACAAAAATATGACTTATGTCCCCGAAGGAAGAATCGTACCTGGAGTACACACAAACTAACCATGTACTATAATACAATTGTTATTGTTATTATCACGATACCTAGTAGTCCTGCCCCGTTGCTACCTGCCTACCTTGCTAACCGTTCGCGTCAATCCGTACACAAACAAAATTATTAAAAAAAAAAAAAACATTCGATTAAAACCGACCGAGTCGAAGACCACACATGCGGTGCTTCCATAATACACTCTGCGTTCATATTCATATACATAATAGTAATAATATAATAATGTAGGTGGTATCATCACAACATCAACAACAACGAAAAATAAATAATAATATTTTGAAAGAAACGGCGTATGTGTTATTACAGCGGATCGTGTGCTGAATAAAAAAAAATAATAATAAATATTGTGGGTTTTTTTTGTGTTGAAAAAATAAAAGTAGGTATCGTTTCTGTTTGTTTTATTTAGTCCGGTTGACTAAACGTTTTTATTGGATTCCCTGTGTGTGCGCGCACACCGCCGTCGACACAACAATAATACGCCATATTATATAGGATAATGTATTATTACTACTATATTGTTATTATGAGCACGAGGAGAGCCGCCGTATCCCCCAAAGGGTCGTCGGTGGTTACGATAATAATACATATTATTATAACAACATTATTGTGTGCGTAAATGGGAAAAACAGGATCAATTGTGTTCCGGCGGCGGCCCCTCTCGTCCTTTGACCGCGACTCGTCGCTCCGCCTATAATAAAAACATGGTCGTTAACGTCACCGCCGCTAAAAACCAGCAGCAGAAGCTGTTGTTGTACCTACCTAATAATATTACCATATACAATACACTATGATGTGTGTACAACAACCAAAAAGGGGCCGAGGTATGACACACAAACGGCGGGGCTCCCGTGTTTCGGATACGAGTAAATAATAATAATAATAATAACAGTGTGTCTATCGTGCCATGTGTAATGCACCGGTGGTAGGTTTAATACGATATTATATCCCATCGATCCGGTAGCCGCGACAATTATTATTATCGATATGCAATCGGATCGATGGTTATCGTGTGCGGTTTGTGTGTGTTTGTAAATTGAACGGTATGCGGATCCACTCGTTGGGATTAACATCGGCTCTATTATATTCAGATACCAGGAGCAGATGATGTAACGACAACGTCCTATAAAAAAAACCCGTAGGACCTCGATGACAGTTTTACAAAACGGACAGTTCGGATTAGCTCGAAATAGACATCAAAAATATCGACTGCCCCAACGAAAAGGGTCGTATCTCGTTTTTTGCAACTTTTCAGGATGAACCAAACGAACATTCAAATTTAAATTTGAGTCAAATTGTGTCTACTGGCGGTTTAAACATTTCCAGCAAAATTTAAATCGGTTAAAAGTAAAACTTCTGTTTTTGCAAAAAATAGTCTTTTTTGTTCGATCTGCCGTCGATGCAGCTTAACGAAATTAGACAATTATTGATATTATCATCACATGTTTAATGCAATATTATAATCATAAAACGTGTCTATGGAAATAATTCTTAGTAAAATAAAGAAACAATATTGATGTATCACAATAATTATTGAATCACTCACAACATTGTATTTGTTTTTAGTGTAGGCGAAGGAAAGCCATAATCTGAATTGTCCTTACAACTCTTTTGGTGAGTAAAACGTTTTTATTATTATTTACTTAGCTTAAAACGTATTATAATTAGTATTTTGTCAATTGTTCTTACGAAGAAATCTTCTTGTACATGAAAGCTCAATGTATTTGTTCATTATGTTGATTATTAAATGCACTCTTTGCATTTTTTTCAAACCCATATATTACTATTTTTTTTTTTTAAATACTATGCGTTTTTACAAACGTGCTATTTTTGGTCTCTTCAACAGAAAAATTGTATTTTAACTTAGTACGCAAAAAATAATGGAAGAAATCAACACAATATATTACAATTAATTTGAAAATATTATTCATACAAAGAAAGTACAACAAAGTACTCTGAGGTTTTAAATTGTAACGCCGATAACAAATAAAACGCGTAAAAAATATAAAATATCAACATTTAACCTGATCCAACAGTGGTTTGTTTGCAGATGACTTTGCTTTCTTCTGTTTCAACTTCTCCTTTATGTCACTTACTCTACACGGGCGCATCATACCTTTTTCGAATACCAACATGGTAGGCACAGTCGTTGTAATTGTTTTTATTCTCCAGGCGTTGTCCTGGGTTCTTGAATCGAGATGCGAGTCCCCTATTTGGCCCATCTTCGGTTCGTCCAAGTTCAACACAGTTTCGGCCACCGTGTCCTGGGGCTTCATAACACCTACACGATCACAGAAGTACAATCATAAGTTATTATACTTATGCGCATACTTGGTCGACAGACATAGTGTTCGGATATCATATCATCACATCTATCGCCGAGGAATGAATTATTATTACCTTTAACCGCAAGCGTTTTGTCGTACGGCAAAATGTAAGTTCCACATTCGCAAAGCGCCAGGATAGACGTTAGAAGACACAAAAATTCAGTAATTGCCATTTTTTAAGATAGTTTGATACGAGAATAACCTTATCGTTCAACGACTGTATGTAAAATAAACACAATACGGTGGCCAAGCAACATCAAAGAGTTATCATATGCACATCATATACGAACCATATGGTATTATATTTAATTGATATTGTGTGATAATTAAAATCATTTTTCTATGAAACAATTTTATTTATTATTTATTATACCTGATAATCGACTCGCGGCTTTTTTAATACAACAATGAAAGTAATAAGATATAATAAGATGTTGCGGCTTAAAAATTATTATTAGACTGTGAGCGCACGGCAGTGCGCCAGGCCAAGTTCCAGCAATGCCAGTCTTTACAAGAACTACTTCACTCAGTTTTTTTAACCCACCTATCTCTGTTTCCTATTAAGATAAGCTTTTGAAATTTGAAACATAGATTAAGCTATTTCTTTAGTTCATGACCTCACTTCACTCCTACTTTCATGAAGCATCAAATATCATTTTCAAATGTACTCACTAAGGAGTTATGTCGGTGATGGGAAGGAGAGAACTCAGACAAAAAGAAAAAGGTTCAGACCCCCTCCCAAAAAAGTCAACCAATTAAAGTAGTGGTACATTGCGAACAAGCCTGTTTTATGCTTCATTCAGAAAAGTCATGTTTCATTCGGAAACTGGACAAGTGTTAAGCCATACAAATAAAAGAGAAGTGTTGCTCACGAAAGTAAGAGTGAAGTGAAGTTATGAACTAAAGAAATAACAGACTTGGCCACAATGTAGATATCACTACTTTGATAGGCTTTTTTTTTTGGGAGGAGGTCTGAAACTTGGCTATTTTTCAGTGTTAGGTTTTTCTAGGAGATTAAACTTAAAATTATTATCAAGACGGTTACTATTGTATGTATAATATTGATCATCATCCGGTCTTTCCGGGGTGTTTAAAACTCCATAATTGCAATTACTTTGAGAAAATAATACTATACGATATTACTTTGAAAAATTGTTTTGGAAATTTTTGATCACTTAATGATTCATAGCTGTGGTTTACATTTTGTTCAGTTATTCTGTCCTCGTCGCCTACCGTTTTTAAAAATGCTTTGCAGGTATTGACTGTACATCGCCACTTAACCTCACCCGAACTTAGAGGCCGATTAATTTTGCGAAACTTAAAGTTTGAAATTATTTTCAATCACTTTTCGCGCTGTGACACAAATAGTTCAGCCATCGTGACTTTACTGATTATAAAATCAATTGAATTCACAATAGGTACTAGTAGACCGATGCCGCATATTCTATTAACTTTCAATAGTCACATCACAATAGTAATGCGATAACGTGTTAATATAAAATATTGGGATGACACCATTTTTACTAAAGACAATTTCCCATTGTATACTTTTTCCCAATGGCCAGTTTCTTATCAAGTCTTTTTAACTTTTCAAAAAACACTTAAACTTAATATTAAACCTGTAACTTCCTCTTAGACTGTAGCCTGAAAACTTAGGATATTTTTACTTTAGCGGAGCGAAGCGACTCAATGGCGCCGGTCGAGCAAATGCTAAAACACTAGCAGACCTACAGTCCTTATCAATACTAATTTCGCTCCCTTACAAGAAACTCGCTCATGGAGCGGATTGCCCCCGTAATGTTGATCGCAATGTTGGGGCTAAGTAGCTCCAGCAGACCACCCTATGGTCTATACTATTAAATTAAATATTGTGTTCAGATTAAAACCCGGCCAATTTAATTTCTGCAACTTTTACATCATTATCTAAATCATACTTTTTAATACTTGTAAAATTAGCCATCATTAATTTTGACTTGGAAGGAACATTTCTTAGTAAATTTAAATATTTATTGCCTTGACTATGATATTTGATAGTGCTTAACTCAGACACAAATGTCACATTACACTTGATACATTTGGCTCTGAAATTATTATTTTCATCTGGTTTTAACCAACCTTTGAATTCTTGCATGGATTCCCAGTGTGCCCTAAACTTTTGTTTCCTATGTTTGGAATCTCAAAAAGTAGTAGAATTCGATAAAGTTTCCACTGAACTTGATTCAGAATCACTCTCTTTATTCTGGTAAAAAATTTTTAATTCAAATTGATTAAAATTCAATGAATGTAATTAAACAATTAAAAATATTATATCACAATTAGTTAAGGGGAGGTCATACCAAAAATAATTGCACCAAAATAGTACTTTTGTATTTTCAATGGTATGAAGTCTACAAATTACAATGTATGCAGGGAATTATAAATTGATTAAAAGATAAGAACTGTAATTATGTTTTGCTGGAATTAGATTTTAAAATTTTAATTTTAATATATATACATTTGAATGATTTAAAATATGACCTTATGTCATATTGTTCCATCTCCAAACCAACTATCGAAAATAAATTTCTAACAGAACATAGAAAAAGTTCTCACTTTTAACTTTTATAATAAGGGTTTTTAGTTGAGTTTTTGGCAACAATTTTTTAAATCACTGCCAAGAATGCTGTGATAGTCCAACAAATAAATTAACAACCAAACAAAGAGTCCTAAGTATTGAACTAATAATTACACATTACAGTTTAACTTTTAAATATTGATTTTTCAAAAAGTTGCCTATACCTACTCCTAAATATTTAGTAAATTAAACTATCAATACTTTATGAAAGTATTAATACAAAATTTAAATATGTGAATATTTTAATTTAAAAATGTTTCATTTTCAAAACATATTTTTGATTAAATTAAAATTGTTGTTTAGCATACTTAACATATTCTAAAATATAAGTCAATAATCATTATATATTTATAAACTATTTACACTGATTGATTTAGTTAATTATTATTATTATTAGGAAGGTAGGTAATTATGTGTTAAGTAAAGTGTATACCTACGTTAAAGATTCTAAATACCAGTCTAATTTAATACAATTAATAATTATATATTTTTGTCAACATAAAAAACATGCCACTATACTAATAATTTAAATTTACGTGATAACTTACCTTACCGCGAAGGTTCTTATCGATAATTTAAGAAACTTACTGTACTACAGCGCAATCTTTAGTGATATACTATTATCGATACTAAAAACAAATAATCAAAATCCATATTCGCATTTAATTCAAGTGTAAAATTAAAATTTATTAAATGGTTTAAATATTTGTTTTGTTGCTTGCTAACAGGCAATAAAAAGGAATTAAGTAGGTAAAAGAATTTGTGTAGGTATAGTATGTATTATTTTATCATGGCAAATAAATGTTCACAAAGCCGTAAATAGTTACAAATCAACCAACTTTTAAATTACACAAGTACTTACCTATTACTTACTAATTAACACTTTTAATTTTATTCTTTAACATACAAAGTAAATAAATAAGAACAATATATGTTTGTATGGGTTTACAATTTAAAGCATTTCATTCCTTTTTTCAGAAAAATTATAATTATATAAAATTAATTTATGTATAACTTTGCTATTTTTTTAAAAGTTGAGTTGAGAAATTATGAATACCTTGTGTTATAATGAGCTGCTTTTCAACATATCTAGTGTAATTGCTTTTAAATATACTCAATGAGTGAAAATCAATCACAGAAATGCTGTTATTTTTGCTATGAAACCAATTAGTTGGTAAATCCAACATATTTATATTTTCCAAGAGCAATTGATATAAAGACGGCATTTTTAAATCAGAATCAATCTAAATACTTTTAAAAATAACACTAATAGAAAGTTATAAAATAAATTAAGTTTTAAAAAGTAGTTTGTTGATTTATGTCTGACCTTTCTTTTCTTAGGTTCTGGTGTTAACACATTGCTAGTATCTGATTTCACATATTGACAAACTGCAGTATAGTTATGATCTAATACAATTGTCTCATTAGAATCAGATGGAAATAATGTCAAACTTTATTATGTGTACTACCTAGTAAATGTATGGGGACAGCATCTTTTGTCAATTGTAATCTTTTTAAAGCAACCTTTCGAGTTAGACATAACTATGTTTATTAAATGCAAATTTACTACAAAAACACTCAACGTTTACTTACAGTATATTTACTACATCCTTGACCCGAATCCCAATTACTAATTATGTCACTGTTTTTAAAGTGTTTAGCACATACTCGGTGACTTTTTTTAAGTTTTATCACTAATGCTTCTTCCCACAATAGCTTTCTATTTGCATCTCGAGGCAACCCAAAAAGGGTTTTCGATGTATCGTGAGGAATAGATGTACAACAGTAACTTGGCATTTTAAAAAATAACATTAAATTTCAAAACTTTTAAGTTATGAAGTTCAAAAACAAATTTATGATATTTAGAAACATTGGCCAAAACGTGAATTTCGAGGGAAGCCTTTTCCCTCGTAATTCACGAAAGTTCTGTTAGTAATATGTATCTAGTTAATACCTAGTTAATAATGTAATAACCTGGTTAGGTTATAACTAATTCAAAATTTTGCCGGGCAATATGTTGAATTTGCTACTAGGAGCGCTAATAATCAGTGAGTGTTTCATGATTTTTGATAAGAACCTTTGCCGCCGTAAGTTACTGCAGATTAGCATTGGCCGTCGCGTAACCATTCTATCTTAAATCATGGCTGGGTCTTATGTACTTTTTATATTTGCAGTAGCTTATTTTGCTATGATCGCGATTTTTCCGTTTTATTGACGAGGGGTCGTTTTAGTTTCGTTCGATTAGTTTAACAAACTTTGATACTAACAACTATTTACTATCCCACTTGGTCTTAAACCATAACATTATTGTAATGTAGAAAAATAAAATAGCATTTGCCCATCGTTAGTGAACGGTTGACGTGACCCGTTATTCATTTCTTACGATAAATCATTAAATCTGTAAAAAAATATTTAATAGTATACTGTAGGGTTAGCCTACCTATACGATTTGAAAAAAAAATTATTGGCACCAAAACTATTCATGGAAGAAAAAAATCATGACCTGACGTTTTGTGGGGATCGCGTCCGTTGAACGCAACGGCTCATAAATGATAACTGATAACAGAATCGTTATTCGGCGAGTCATTGTGTAATGTAATTTGTTTGCAGTAATTTTCCACAGACAACTGTGACAGTGCAGTTAGTGTTTTTCTGCGTGCATTATAATTTTGAATAGCTGTTTTTGACAAGTACAAACAGTTTTGTTATAATTATTATAACGGTTTATATTAACATACACAGTAAATCTGTGTACCTTAATGTGTTACAATTATTGCGTTGCACTTATGTTGAAATGCCGGTTTGGTTCGTTTTTTACATTATTGAAAATCATTTTGATCGACGACCGACCAAATATACGACCGTTTAAGCTATTTTCAATGTACTATGTCGATGGTTTTTTGTTTTCATAACTTGTAAAGAATTTACGTTTATCGACGCATTGTACATACAGTTTAAGCATACGCGCATTAGTTTGATGAGTAAAATCGTCAACTAAAAATATTATAATACATAATATCTCGAAATGTACACAAAAGCTATACCTATGTAGGTATAATAATAAAAAAGCTATTTGGTTTTTGGTTAGCTCGATTACACTGGATACGCGTTGAATAGTTTTAATAGTAAACGCAGTTGATGTTGTAATAATATTAATTGGTAACATGCATTGCCAACAGTGGTTTTGTACATGGTGTTATGATTCTCCTGCCGTTAGAATGTTCTTCGTGCAGTACTTGTCCATTTGGCTAATCCGTTTTCAACTGATTGTTGTTATAACGCCAATTATTGTTTAAAAGGACCAGTAAATGGTCTGTTGCAAACGGACATGGTTTGGTCGGTGTCACTGCGATTTGGCTAATTTTAAAATTTTGGTCCAACCGATTGACCGTATGTCGTTAAATCAACGACATACTAGAATGAATTAATTGATTTCTGTAATCAAAGTTGTCGATAATTACAAGTGTTACTCTGTTTTGTGATTGGTGAGTTGATTTTGAAGGCAATGCTACGTTTAAAACTAACAATTATAGTTTTAACGGCCTTAAACAACTCGAGTCGAGTACACATCTGTCTGCGCTTTGTTTACCGCTGTTATATATAACATTTAAGCGAGTGTCAAAATGACTTTGCAATTTGCAATAACCTAAAATTGGTCAATCGGTAGATTTCATCAAACAGTGTTGCGACTGTAGAGATGACAACATGGCAAGCCAATAGATATATGATTCATTCCCAAGTACAAATAAAATAATATAGTTGTTTGAACCATTTGAATATAGATTTATATCAGATAATTTGGGGTACTTGAGTATTATATGGACCTGAGTGAGTAAGTGCCAAAACATTGAGCTGCCGTCTCGTAGAAGGCGGATGAGTGCCAAATAATCGCTTCATAAGAGTATTACTATGTATATAGCATATAATGTGTAAAAAAAAATGCAAAGTGGTTAGGTTGTTGGAAGTAAATTTTTTTTTGTCAAATTTGAACAAGTGACAGGGTTTTTGTAATTTTTTTTTTTTTGGAAACTATTTGTTATTGATTGTTTACAATATTACAAATATTCCAATCGACTAGTTAACGTTTAAAGTACACAATTAAGTCCCACTTAATTTTGGTGGCAACTGCCACCAAAATATTTTATTTTTAAAATTATAAATTATATGTCTAATAGTTAATTAACAAGAATAATATTTAGGTGCCATTGTATTTTGCCACCTTTTAACTTCGTACACTAGTGTTGATATATTATATTATCTTAGTTGAGTCTTAAAACCAGACGAATTTTTTGCCGCAGAAACATTTATGGTAAAAAGTCACCACCATAGTCTATTGTTAAAAAAAAAATTATATTTTTTGATTGAGAAGAATTTTTTTACATTTAACAAACGTTATAAATTTTGTTATTTAACATGTATTAATTTGGATAACTCTAGCTTTTATCTGGACAATATCGTATGATAATGTTATGTGATTCATAAATTGTCATTTGCACACAAAAAAACCCAACAGAAATTAGAAAATGTTATATAAACTCCAAACCAAATGACAATAATGTAAAAAACTTGTAGAGTAAATAAGAAAAGGTATTGATTTAAACCCTAAATTCAATATTCCTTTTTGAGAGAAACAAATAATACTATATTTTAATTTTCTATAGACCTATCTTATTGTGTTTACACAATTATCTTTACAAGACTACTAAAGTCTATTAATTTATGTTAAACTGTTTTGTCAGCGTTCATTGAATTCGTTGGAACTTTATGTAATTATTTTGATAACCCTTGTGTACATTTTTGGAGTTATGTCGTTTGCTAGTTTGGCCAAAGACGTATTTATTATACAAAAAGGTGATAACTGATAAATAATTAAAAAAAAAATATATATTAAGCCGAAATTTTGACCTCAGTGATTTGACTGTTTTTTTTCCTGCAAAAGGTTCGGTCCAAGTAATAAATCAGCAAGTGGAAAATTAGAGTCAACTGATAGAGTTGTTCATTATGCCACATCACACATTAAAGACCACTGTATAGGAGCTTTTGAATCGCATGTCCAAAACGGATTTTCAACACTCCGAAAATGTGCATTATGAGGGTTCATAATGCCGTTGTTAAAATCACTCACATCTGTCCATGGGTGATTTTCTGAAACTAAGGAATTTTTACATTCATTTTTTCACTTTAAAAATTAAAGTTAATTTTTATACGAATCTTTTTTTAAGTTTCTGCTTAAGTAAGCATAGGGTTTACACCAAAGACCATTAAAGGTCCTTCATAGAAATGCTTAGTTTAGTAGAAAATTCGAAGTAAAGAAATTGCCATTACAAGGGACTAAACGGCAGTGGTGAGAGACTGAACTGCAGTGCGAAGGACTAAACAAATATTCAGATAAACGAAAAAAATGTTTTAATTAACAACATAATACTATTATTGACATAATATAGTAGGTTATCACATTGAACTTTTATTCATCATCGTCTAGTAGTATCTCACAAGTACAAACTTGATCCAGTTGTCGAATACCCTCTGGGTTTCGAACGACGGATGACTGTCGATCCAAACAAATCATGTGAAGATGTGGACTGCCAAAATTCTGACCGGTCGTTGAGAATAAAATCGTGACATAGGTTCATCAAGTTCGACCGGTCATCACCGCTGCTATTCAAAATGTTAAATGACAAAATGGTCACCAATATACATACAATTTTTATATATGCTATCCCTGACTGCTCGAGTAATATAATTTTTAAGCTTTCCATCAAGTTGTTGAAGTCTCAAAACCGCTTACTTTGATATGACCTACTCTTTATCCGATCATGTTTAAAATCGTCGTTTCGATCATCTGACTGCATATATTTATAAAATATTACGTAAAAAAAAATTATGACAACAGATAAATTCTTTTATAACACGCTCAACATTTTGTTGGAGTTTATAATGAAGCACTTGATATAATTCATAGTTTAAGAACAAACAAAATTGCTAATCGCAGTGCATCAACACGAATTTATTGCCAATGTTTTTTTTTTAAATGCAATGATGACTATTTCACGATCGGCAAAGACAAATTCGT
This sequence comes from Adelges cooleyi, assembly GCF_023614345.1. Lineage (NCBI taxonomy): Eukaryota > Metazoa > Arthropoda > Insecta > Hemiptera > Adelgidae > Adelges > Adelges cooleyi. Next base: position 3,752,080 of record NW_026095978.1, read on the forward strand.
TTTTTATGGATCTAACTACGGACGATAAAAAATATATATTAAGCCGAAATTTTGACCTCAGTGATTTGACTGTTTTTTTTTCCTGCAAAAGGTTCGGTCCAAGTAATAAATCAGCAAGTGGAAAATTAGAGTCAACTGATAGAGTTGTTGAATTGTCAGCCTTCAAATCAACAAGAGTTGATTTTTTGTTGACATAAAGAGATGAGTTTACGCTTAATAAACCACTGTATATTGATACAATTCAGTAATTCATAGTTTAAGAACGTACAAAGTTGCTAATCGCAGTGCATCAATACGAATTTATTGCCAATGTTAAGCAATGAACATTATTCTATTTATACGCGTTAAGGTACTGTACTTGTTAACGTCATATCCTAGATTATGTAATACATACACACATCAGGTTTTATATGAATTACAATACAAGCGACACTAAACTGACTAATTGTATATCAATTACTAATTGTAATTGATAGATGTAGTAGCTAGCTCAGTATGATGTTATGAGTTAACAATTGAAAAATTATTTCTTGTTTATGCACTGGTCAACATTCAATTTTTTATATGTCTAATTAGATCATTTAGGTAGTCAATTGGTCTTTTAATTTTTGAATCTGTGGTTTTCAATATTATTTTCCTTAACATCCAGCTTGAATGTTCAATTCAATTTTGTTGTATTCCACTTAGGTATTGCCTAATTTGCTAGTTTGGACCACATATACAAATATATATATATATATACCTATATATTCCGTCTTACCCCTTATCTCTCTTGTCCATCTTATCACTAACAAAAAGAATTACTACAATTACTAACTAGTAATCTCAGTACACTGTATAGTTTATTTTAATATTTTGTACCATTATTAAATAAAATAATTTTTTAAGTTACAAGTAGTTTTTGAAATGGCCGCCATCATGCTGAAGTGTTGTTCATTATGCCACATCACACATTAAAGACCACTGTATAGGAGCTTTTGAATCGCATGTCCAAAACGGATTTTCAACACTCCGAAAATGTGCATTATGAGGGTTCATAATGCCGTTGTTAAAATCACTCACATCTGTCCATGGGTGATTTTCTGAAACTAAGGAATTTTTACATTCATTTTTTCACTTTAAAAATTAAAGTTAATTTTTATACGAATCTTTTTTTAAGTTTCTGCTTAAGTAAGCATAGGGTTTACACCAAAGACCATTAAAGGTCCTTCATAGAAATGCTTAGTTTAGTAGAAAATTCGAAATAAAGAAATTGCCATTACAAGGGACTAAACGGCAGTGGTGAGAGACTGAACTGCAGTGCGAAGGACTAAACAAATATTCAGATAAACGAAAAAAATGTTTTAATTAACAACATAATACTATTATTGACATAATATAGTAGGTTATCACATTGAACTTTTATTCATCATCGTCTAGTAGTATCTCACAAGTACAAACTTGATCCAGTTGTCGAATACCCTCTGGGTTTCGAACGACGGATGACTGTCGATCCAAACAAATCATGTGAAGATGTGGACTGCCAAACTTCTGACCGGTCGTTGAGAATAAAATCGTGACATAGGTTCATCAAGTTCGACCGGGTCATCACCGCTGCTATTCAAAATGTTAAATGACAAAATGGTCACCAATATACATACAATTTTCATATATGCTATCCCTGACTGCTCGAGTAATATAATTTTTAAGCTTTCCATCAAGTTGTTGAAGTCTCAAAACCGCTTACTTTGATATGACCTACTCTTTATCCGATCATGTTTAAAATCGTCGTTTCGATCATCTGACTGCATATATTTATAAAATATTACGTAAAAAAAAATTATGACAATAGATAAATTCTTTTATAACACGCTCAACATTTTGTTGGAGTTTATAATGAAGCACTTGATATAATTCATAGTTTAAGAACAAACAAAATTGCTAATCGCAGTGCATCAACACGAATTTATTGCCAATGTTTTTTTTTTAAATGCAATGATGACTATTTCACGATCGGCAAAGACAAATTCGTTTTTTATGGATCTAACTACGGACGATAAAAAATATATATTAAGCCGAAATTTTGACCTCAGTGATTTGACTGTTTTTTTTTCCTGCAAAAGGTTCGGTCCAAGTAATAAATCAGCAAGTGGAAAATTAGAGTCAACTGATAGAGTTGTTGAATTGTCAGTCTTCAAATCAACAAGAGTTGATTTTTTGTTGACATAAAGAGATGAGTTTACGCTTAATAAACCACTGTATATTGATACAATTCAGTAATTCATAGTTTAAGAACGTACAAAGTTGCTAATCGCAGTGCATCAATACGAATTTATTGCCAATGTTAAGCAATGAACATTATTCTATTAATACGCGTTAAGGTACTGTACTTGTTAACGTCATATCCTAGATTATGTAATACATACACACATCAAGTTTTATATTGATTACAATACAAGCGACACTAAACTGACTAATTGTATATCAATTACTAATTGTAATTGATAGATGTAGTAGGTAGCTCAGTATGATGTTATGAGTTAACAATTGAAAAATTATTTCTTGTTTATGCACTGGTCAACATTCAATTTTTTATATGTCTAATTAGATCATTTAGGTAGTCAATTGGTCTTTTAATTTTTGAATCTGTGGTTTTCAATATTATTTTCCTTAACATCCAACTTGAATGTTCAATTCAATTTTGTTGTATTCCACTTAGGTATTGCCTAATTTGCTAGTTTGGACCACATATACAAATATATATATATAATATACCTATATATTCCGTCTTACCCCTTATCTCTCTTGTCCATCTTATCACTAACAAAAAGAATTACTACAATTACTAACTAGTAATCTCAGTACACTGTATAGTTTATTTTAATATTTTGTACCATTATTAAATAAAATAATTTTTTAAGTTACAAGTAGTTTTTGAAATGGCCGCCATCATGCTGAAGTGTTGTTCATTATGCCACATCACACATTAAAGACCACTGTATAGGAGCTTTTGAATCGCATGTCCAAAACGGATTTTCAACACTCCGAAAATGTGCATTATGAGGGTTCATAATGCCGTTGTTAAAATCACTCACATCTGTCCATGGGTGATTTTCTGAAACTAAGGAATTTTTACATTCATTTTTTCACTTTAAAAATTAAAGTTAATTTTTATACGAATCTTTTTTTAAGTTTCTGCTTAAGTAAGCATAGGGTTTACACCAAAGACCATTAAAGGTCCTTCATAGAAATGCTTAGTTTAGTAGAAAATTCGAAATAAAGAAATTGCCATTACAAGGGACTAAACGGCAGTGGTGAGAGACTGAACTGCAGTGCGAAGGACTAAACAAATATTCAGATAAACGAAAAAAATGTTTTAATTAACAACATAATACTATTATTGACATAATATAGTAGGTTATCACATTGAACTTTTATTCATCATCGTCTAGTAGTATCTCACAAGTACAAACTTGATCCAGTTGTCGAATACCCTCTGGGTTTCGAACGACGGATGACTGTCGATCCAAACAAATCATGTGAAGATGTGGACTGCCAAAATTCTGACCGGTCGTTGAGAATAAAATCGTGACATAGGTTCATCAAGTTCGACCGGGTCATCACCGCTGCTATTCAAAATGTTAAATGACAAAATGGTCACCAATATACATACAATTTTTATATATGCTATCCCTGACTGCTCGAGTAATATAATTTTTAAGCTTTCCATCAAGTTGTTGAAGTCTCAAAACCGCTTACTTTGATTATGACCTACTCTTTATCCGATCATGTTTAAAATCGTCGTTTCGATCATCTGACTGCATATATTTATAAAATATTACGTAAAAAAAAATTATGACAATAGATAAATTCTTTTATAACACGCTCAACATTTTGTTGGAGTTTATAATGAAGCACTTGATATAATTCATAGTTTAAGAACAAACAAAATTGCTAATCGCAGTGCATCAACACGAATTTATTGCCAATGTTTTTTTTTTAAATGCAATGATGACTATTTCACGATCGGCAAAGACAAATTCGTTTTTTATGGATCTAACTACGGACGATAAAAAATATATATTAAGCCGAAATTTTGACCTCAGTGATTTGACTGTTTTTTTTTCCTGCAAAAGGTTCGGTCCAAGTAATAAATCAGCAAGTGGAAAATTAGAGTCAACTGATAGAGTTGTTGAATTGTCAGTCTTCAAATCAACAAGAGTTGATTTTTTGTTGACATAAAGAGATGAGTTTACGCTTAATAAACCACTGTATATTGATACAATTCAGTAATTCATAGTTTAAGAACGTACAAAGTTGCTAATCGCAGTGCATCAATACGAATTTATTGCCAATGTTAAGCAATGAACATTATTCTATTAATACGCGTTAAGGTACTGTACTTGTTAACGTCATATCCTAGATTATGTAATACATACACACATCAAGTTTTATATTGATTACAATACAAGCGACACTAAACTGACTAATTGTATATCAATTACTAATTGTAATTGATAGATGTAGTAGGTAGCTCAGTATGATGTTATGAGTTAACAATTGAAAAATTATTTCTTGTTTATGCACTGGTCAACATTCAATTTTTTATATGTCTAATTAGATCATTTAGGTAGTCAATTGGTCTTTTAATTTTTGAATCTGTGGTTTTCAATATTATTTTCCTTAACATCCAACTTGAATGTTCAATTCAATTTTGTTGTATTCCACTTAGGTATTGCCTAATTTGCTAGTTTGGACCACATATACAAATATATATATAATATACCTATATATTCCGTCTTACCCCTTATCTCTCTTGTCCATCTTATCACTAACAAAAAGAATTACTACAATTACTAACTAGTAATCTCAGTACACTGTATAGTTTATTTTAATATTTTGTACCATTATTAAATAAAATAATTTTTTAAGTTACAAGTAGTTTTTGAAATGGCCGCCATCATGCTGAAGTGTTGTTCATTATGCCACATCACACATTAAAGACCACTGTATAGGAGCTTTTGAATCGCATGTCCAAAACGGATTTTCAACACTCCGAAAATGTGCATTATGAGGGTTCATAATGCCGTTGTTAAAATCACTCACATCTGTCCATGGGTGATTTTCTGAAACTAAGGAATTTTTACATTCATTTTTTCACTTTAAAAATTAAAGTTAATTTTTATACGAATCTTTTTTTAAGTTTCTGCTTAAGTAAGCATAGGGTTTACACCAAAGACCATTAAAGGTCCTTCATAGAAATGCTTAGTTTAGTAGAAAATTCGAAATAAAGAAATTGCCATTACAAGGGACTAAACGGCAGTGGTGAGAGACTGAACTGCAGTGCGAAGGACTAAACAAATATTCAGATAAACGAAAAAAATGTTTTAATTAACAACATAATACTATTATTGACATAATATAGTAGGTTATCACATTGAACTTTTATTCATCATCGTCTAGTAGTATCTCACAAGTACAAACTTGATCCAGTTGTCGAATACCCTCTGGGTTTCGAACGACGGATGACTGTCGATCCAAACAAATCATGTGAAGATGTGGACTGCCAAACTTCTGACCGGTCGTTGAGAATAAAATCGTGACATAGGTTCATCAAGTTCGACCGGGTCATCACCGCTGCTATTCAAAATGTTAAATGACAAAATGGTCACCAATATACATACAATTTTTATATATGCTATCCCTGACTGCTCGAGTAATATAATTTTTAAGCTTTCCATCAAGTTGTTGAAGTCTCAAAACCGCTTACTTTGATTATGACCTACTCTTTATCCGATCATGTTTAAAATCGTCGTTTCGATCATCTGACTGCATATATTTATAAAATATTACGTAAAAAAAAATTATGACAATAGATAAATTCTTTTATAACACGCTCAACATTTTGTTGGAGTTTATAATGAAGCACTTGATATAATTCATAGTTTAAGAACAAACAAAATTGCTAATCGCAGTGCATCAACACGAATTTATTGCCAATGTTTTTTTTTTAAATGCAATGATGACTATTTCACGATCGGCAAAGACAAATTCGTTTTTTATGGATCTAACTACGGACGATAAAAAATATATATTAAGCCGAAATTTTGACCTCAGTGATTTGACTGTTTTTTTTTCCTGCAAAAGGTTCGGTCCAAGTAATAAATCAGCAAGTGGAAAATTAGAGTCAACTGATAGAGTTGTTGAATTGTCAGTCTTCAAATCAACAAGAGTTGATTTTTTGTTGACATAAAGAGATGAGTTTACGCTTAATAAACCACTGTATATTGATACAATTCAGTAATTCATAGTTTAAGAACGTACAAAGTTGCTAATCGCAGTGCATCAATACGAATTTATTGCCAATGTTAAGCAATGAACATTATTCTATTAATACGCGTTAAGGTACTGTACTTGTTAACGTCATATCCTAGATTATGTAATACATACACACATCAAGTTTTATATTGATTACAATACAAGCGACACTAAACTGACTAATTGTATATCAATTACTAATTGTAATTGATAGATGTAGTAGGTAGCTCAGTATGATGTTATGAGTTAACAATTGAAAAATTATTTCTTGTTTATGCACTGGTCAACATTCAATTTTTTATATGTCTAATTAGATCATTTAGGTAGTCAATTGGTCTTTTAATTTTTGAATCTGTGGTTTTCAATATTATTTTCCTTAACATCCAACTTGAATGTTCAATTCAATTTTGTTGTATTCCACTTAGGTATTGCCTAATTTGCTAGTTTGGACCACATATACAAATATATATATAATATACCTATATATTCCGTCTTACCCCTTATCTCTCTTGTCCATCTTATCACTAACAAAAAGAATTACTACAATTACTAACTAGTAATCTCAGTACACTGTATAGTTTATTTTAATATTTTGTACCATTATTAAATAAAATAATTTTTTAAGTTACAAGTAGTTTTTGAAATGGCCGCCATCATGCTGAAGTGTTGTTCATTATGCCACATCACACATTAAAGACCACTGTATAGGAGCTTTTGAATCGCATGTCCAAAACGGATTTTCAACACTCCGAAAATGTGCATTATGAGGGTTCATAATGCCGTTGTTAAAATCACTCACATCTGTCCATGGGTGATTTTCTGAAACTAAGGAATTTTTACATTCATTTTTTCACTTTAAAAATTAAAGTTAATTTTTATACGAATCTTTTTTTAAGTTTCTGCTTAAGTAAGCATAGGGTTTACACCAAAGACCATTAAAGGTCCTTCATAGAAATGCTTAGTTTAGTAGAAAATTCGAAATAAAGAAATTGCCATTACAAGGGACTAAACGGCAGTGGTGAGAGACTGAACTGCAGTGCGAAGGACTAAACAAATATTCAGATAAACGAAAAAAATGTTTTAATTAACAACATAATACTATTATTGACATAATATAGTAGGTTATCACATTGAACTTTTATTCATCATCGTCTAGTAGTATCTCACAAGTACAAACTTGATCCAGTTGTCGAATACCCTCTGGGTTTCGAACGACGGATGACTGTCGATCCAAACAAATCATGTGAAGATGTGGACTGCCAAACTTCTGACCGGTCGTTGAGAATAAAATCGTGACATAGGTTCATCAAGTTCGACCGGGTCATCACCGCTGCTATTCAAAATGTTAAATGACAAAATGGTCACCAATATACATACAATTTTTATATATGCTATCCCTGACTGCTCGAGTAATATAATTTTTAAGCTTTCCATCAAGTTGTTGAAGTCTCAAAACCGCTTACTTTGATTATGACCTACTCTTTATCCGATCATGTTTAAAATCGTCGTTTCGATCATCTGACTGCATATATTTATAAAATATTACGTAAAAAAAAATTATGACAATAGATAAATTCTTTTATAACACGCTCAACATTTTGTTGGAGTTTATAATGAAGCACTTGATATAATTCATAGTTTAAGAACAAACAAAATTGCTAATCGCAGTGCATCAACACGAATTTATTGCCAATGTTTTTTTTTTAAATGCAATGATGACTATTTCACGATCGGCAAAGACAAATTCGTTTTTTATGGATCTAACTACGGACGATAAAAAATATATATTAAGCCGAAATTTTGACCTCAGTGATTTGACTGTTTTTTTTTCCTGCAAAAGGTTCGGTCCAAGTAATAAATCAGCAAGTGGAAAATTAGAGTCAACTGATAGAGTTGTTGAATTGTCAGTCTTCAAATCAACAAGAGTTGATTTTTTGTTGACATAAAGAGATGAGTTTACGCTTAATAAACCACTGTATATTGATACAATTCAGTAATTCATAGTTTAAGAACGTACAAAGTTGCTAATCGCAGTGCATCAATACGAATTTATTGCCAATGTTAAGCAATGAACATTATTCTATTAATACGCGTTAAGGTACTGTACTTGTTAACGTCATATCCTAGATTATGTAATACATACACACATCAAGTTTTATATTGATTACAATACAAGCGACACTAAACTGACTAATTGTATATCAATTACTAATTGTAATTGATAGATGTAGTAGGTAGCTCAGTATGATGTTATGAGTTAACAATTGAAAAATTATTTCTTGTTTATGCACTGGTCAACATTCAATTTTTTATATGTCTAATTAGATCATTTAGGTAGTCAATTGGTCTTTTAATTTTTGAATCTGTGGTTTTCAATATTATTTTCCTTAACATCCAACTTGAATGTTCAATTCAATTTTGTTGTATTCCACTTAGGTATTGCCTAATTTGCTAGTTTGGACCACATATACAAATATTATATATAATATACCTATATATTCCGTCTTACCCCTTATCTCTCTTGTCCATCTTATCACTAACAAAAAGAATTACTACAATTACTAACTAGTAATCTCAGTACACTGTATAGTTTATTTTAATATTTTGTACCATTATTAAATAAAATAATTTTTTAAGTTACAAGTAGTTTTTGAAATGGCCGCCATCATGCTGAAGTGTTGTTCATTATGCCACATCACACATTAAAGACCACTGTATAGGAGCTTTTGAATCGCATGTCCAAAACGGATTTTCAACACTCCGAAAATGTGCATTATGAGGGTTCATAATGCCGTTGTTAAAATCACTCACATCTGTCCATGGGTGATTTTCTGAAACTAAGGAATTTTTACATTCATTTTTTCACTTTAAAAATTAAAGTTAATTTTTATACGAATCTTTTTTTAAGTTTCTGCTTAAGTAAGCATAGGGTTTACACCAAAGACCATTAAAGGTCCTTCATAGAAATGCTTAGTTTAGTAGAAAATTCGAAATAAAGAAATTGCCATTACAAGGGACTAAACGGCAGTGGTGAGAGACTGAACTGCAGTGCGAAGGACTAAACAAATATTCAGATAAACGAAAAAAATGTTTTAATTAACAACATAATACTATTATTGACATAATATAGTAGGTTATCACATTGAACTTTTATTCATCATCGTCTAGTAGTATCTCACAAGTACAAACTTGATCCAGTTGTCGAATACCCTCTGGGTTTCGAACGACGGATGACTGTCGATCCAAACAAATCATGTGAAGATGTGGACTGCCAAAATTCTGACCGGTCGTTGAGAATAAAATCGTGACATAGGTTCATCAAGTTCGACCGGGTCATCACCGCTGCTATTCAAAATGTTAAATGACAAAATGGTCACCAATATACATACAATTTTTATATATGCTATCCCTGACTGCTCGAGTAATATAATTTTTAAGCTTTCCATCAAGTTGTTGAAGTCTCAAAACCGCTTACTTTGATTATGACCTACTCTTTATCCGATCATGTTTAAAATCGTCGTTTCGATCATCTGACTGCATATATTTATAAAATATTACGTAAAAAAAAATTATGACAATAGATAAATTCTTTTATAACACGCTCAACATTTTGTTGGAGTTTATAATGAAGCACTTGATATAATTCATAGTTTAAGAACAAACAAAATTGCTAATCGCAGTGCATCAACACGAATTTATTGCCAATGTTTTTTTTTTAAATGCAATGATGACTATTTCACGATCGGCAAAGACAAATTCGTTTTTTATGGATCTAACTACGGACGATAAAAAATATATATTAAGCCGAAATTTTGACCTCAGTGATTTGACTGTTTTTTTTTCCTGCAAAAGGTTCGGTCCAAGTAATAAATCAGCAAGTGGAAAATTAGAGTCAACTGATAGAGTTGTTGAATTGTCAGTCTTCAAATCAACAAGAGTTGATTTTTTGTTGACATAAAGAGATGAGTTTACGCTTAATAAACCACTGTATATTGATACAATTCAGTAATTCATAGTTTAAGAACGTACAAAGTTGCTAATCGCAGTGCATCAATACGAATTTATTGCCAATGTTAAGCAATGAACATTATTCTATTAATACGCGTTAAGGTACTGTACTTGTTAACGTCATATCCTAGATTATGTAATACATACACACATCAAGTTTTATATGATTACAATACAAGCGACACTAAACTGACTAATTGTATATCAATTACTAATTGTAATTGATAGATGTAGTAGGTAGCTCAGTATGATGTTATGAGTTAACAATTGAAAAATTATTTCTTGTTTATGCACTGGTCAACATTCAATTTTTTATATGTCTAATTAGATCATTTAGGTAGTCAATTGGTCTTTTAATTTTTGAATCTGTGGTTTTCAATATTATTTTCCTTAACATCCAACTTGAATGTTCAATTCAATTTTGTTGTATTCCACTTAGGTATTGCCTAATTTGCTAGTTTGGACCACATATACAAATATATATATAATATACCTATATATTCCGTCTTACCCCTTATCTCTCTTGTCCATCTTATCACTAACAAAAAGAATTACTACAATTACTAACTAGTAATCTCAGTACACTGTATAGTTTATTTTAATATTTTGTACCATTATTAAATAAAATAATTTTTTAAGTTACAAGTAGTTTTTGAAATGGCCGCCATCATGCTGAAGTGTTGTTCATTATGCCACATCACACATTAAAGACCACTGTATAGGAGCTTTTGAATCGCATGTCCAAAACGGATTTTCAACACTCCGAAAATGTGCATTATGAGGGTTCATAATGCCGTTGTTAAAATCACTCACATCTGTCCATGGGTGATTTTCTGAAACTAAGGAATTTTTACATTCATTTTTTCACTTTAAAAATTAAAGTTAATTTTTATACGAATCTTTTTTTAAGTTTCTGCTTAAGTAAGCATAGGGTTTACACCAAAGACCATTAAAGGTCCTTCATAGAAATGCTTAGTTTAGTAGAAAATTCGAAATAAAGAAATTGCCATTACAAGGGACTAAACGGCAGTGGTGAGAGACTGAACTGCAGTGCGAAGGACTAAACAAATATTCAGATAAACGAAAAAAATGTTTTAATTAACAACATAATACTATTATTGACATAATATAGTAGGTTATCACATTGAACTTTTATTCATCATCGTCTAGTAGTATCTCACAAGTACAAACTTGATCCAGTTGTCGAATACCCTCTGGGTTTCGAACGACGGATGACTGTCGATCCAAACAAATCATGTGAAGATGTGGACTGCCAAACTTCTGACCGGTCGTTGAGAATAAAATCGTGACATAGGTTCATCAAGTTCGACCGGGTCATCACCGCTGCTATTCAAAATGTTAAATGACAAAATGGTCACCAATATACATACAATTTTTATATATGCTATCCCTGACTGCTCGAGTAATATAATTTTTAAGCTTTCCATCAAGTTGTTGAAGTCTCAAAACCGCTTACTTTGATTATGACCTACTCTTTATCCGATCATGTTTAAAATCGTCGTTTCGATCATCTGACTGCATATATTTATAAAATATTACGTAAAAAAAAATTATGACAACAGATAAATTCTTTTATAACACGCTCAACATTTTGTTGGAGTTTATAATGAAGCACTTGATATAATTCATAGTTTAAGAACAAACAAAATTGCTAATCGCAGTGCATCAACACGAATTTATTGCCAATGTTTTTTTTTTAAATGCAATGATGACTATTTCACGATCGGCAAAGACAAATTCGTTTTTTATGGATCTAACTACGGACGATAAAAAATATATATTAAGCCGAAATTTTGACCTCAGTGATTTGACTGTTTTTTTTTCCTGCAAAAGGTTCGGTCCAAGTAATAAATCAGCAAGTGGAAAATTAGAGTCAACTGATAGAGTTGTTGAATTGTCAGCCTTCAAATCAACAAGAGTTGATTTTTTGTTGACATAAAGAGATGAGTTTACGCTTAATAAACCACTGTATATTGATACAATTCAGTAATTCATAGTTTAAGAACGTACAAAGTTGCTAATCGCAGTGCATCAATACGAATTTATTGCCAATGTTAAGCAATGAACATTATTCTATTAATACGCGTTAAGGTACTGTACTTGTTAACGTCATATCCTAGATTATGTAATACATACACACATCAGGTTTTATATTGATTACAATACAAGCGACACTAAACTGACTAATTGTATATCAATTACTAATTGTAATTGATAGATGTAGTAGCTAGCTCAGTATGATGTTATGAGTTAACAATTGAAAAATTATTTCTTGTTTATGCACTGGTCAACATTCAATTTTTTATATGTCTAATTAGATCATTTAGGTAGTCAATTGGTCTTTTAATTTTTGAATCTGTGGTTTTCAATATTATTTTCCTTAACATCCAACTTGAATGTTCAATTCAATTTTGTTGTATTCCACTTAGGTATTGCCTAATTTGCTAGTTTGGACCACATATACAATATATATATATAATATACCTATATATTCCGTCTTACCCCTTATCTCTCTTGTCCATCTTATCACTAACAAAAAGAATTACTACAATTACTAACTAGTAATCTCAGTACACTGTATAGTTTATTTTAATATTTTGTACCATTATTAAATAAAATAATTTTTTAAGTTACAAGTAGTTTTTGAAATGGCCGCCATCATGCTGAAGTGTTGTTCATTATGCCACATCGCACATTAAAGACCACTGTATAGGAGCTTTTGAATCGCATGTCCAAAACGGATTTTCAACACTCCGAAAATGTGCATTATGAGGGTTCATAATGCCGTTGTTAAAATCACTCACATCTGTCCATGGGTGATTTTCTGAAACTAAGGAATTTTTACATTCATTTTTTCACTTTAAAAATTAAAGTTAATTTTTATACGAATCTTTTTTTAAGTTTCTGCTTAAGTAAGCATAGGGTTTACACCAAAGACCATTAAAGGTCCTTCATAGAAATGCTTAGTTTAGTAGAAAATTCGAAATAAAGAAATTGCCATTACAAGGGACTAAACGGCAGTGGTGAGAGACTGAACTGCAGTGCGAAGGACTAAACAAATATTCAGATAAACGAAAAAAATGTTTTAATTAACAACATAATACTATTATTGACATAATATAGTAGGTTATCACATTGAACTTTTATTCATCATCGTCTAGTAGTATCTCACAAGTACAAACTTGATCCAGTTGTCGAATACCCTCTGGGTTTCGAACGACGGATGACTGTCGATCCAAACAAATCATGTGAAGATGTGGACTGCCAAACTTCTGACCGGTCGTTGAGAATAAAATCGTGACATAGGTTCATCAAGTTCGACCGGGTCATCACCGCTCCTATTCAAAATGTTAAATGACAAAATGGTCACCAATATACATACAATTTTCATATATGCTATCCCTGACTGCTCGAGTAATATAATTTTTAAGCTTTCCATCAAGTTGTTGAAGTCTCAAAACCGCTTACTTTGATTATGACCTACTCTTTATCCGATCATGTTTAAAATCGTCGTTTCGATCATCTGACTGCATATATTTATAAAATATTACGTAAAAAAAAATTATGACAACAGATAAATTCTTTTATAACACGCTCAACATTTTGTTGGAGTTTATAATGAAGCACTTGATATAATTCATAGTTTAAGAACAAACAAAATTGCTAATCGCAGTGCATCAACACGAATTTATTGCCAATGTTTTTTTTTAAATGCAATGATGACTATTTCACGATCGGCAAAGACAAATTCGTTTTTTATGGATCTAACTACGGACGATAAAAAATATATATTAAGCCGAAATTTTGACCTCAGTGATTTGACTGTTTTTTTTTCCTGCAAAAGGTTCGGTCCAAGTAATAAATCAGCAAGTGGAAAATTAGAGTCAACTGATAGAGTTGTTGAATTGTCAGCCTTCAAATCAACAAGAGTTGATTTTTTGTTGACATAAAGAGATGAGTTTACGCTTAATAAACCACTGTATATTGATACAATTCAGTAATTCATAGTTTAAGAACGTACAAAGTTGCTAATCGCAGTGCATCAATACGAATTTATTGCCAATGTTAAGCAATGAACATTATTCTATTAATACGCGTTAAGGTACTGTACTTGTTAACGTCATATCCTAGATTATGTAATACATACACACATCAGGTTTTATATGATTACAATACAAGCGACACTAAACTGACTAATTGTATATCAATTACTAATTGTAATTGATAGATGTAGTAGCTAGCTCAGTATGATGTTATGAGTTAACAATTGAAAAATTATTTCTTGTTTATGCACTGGTCAACATTCAATTTTTTATATGTCTAATTAGATCATTTAGGTAGTCAATTGGTCTTTTAATTTTTGAATCTGTGGTTTTCAATATTATTTTCCTTAACATCCAGCTTGAATGTTCAATTCAATTTTGTTGTATTCCACTTAGGTATTGCCTAATTTGCTAGTTTGGACCACATATACAAATATATATATATAATATACCTATATATTCCGTCTTACCCCTTATCTCTCTTGTCCATCTTATCACTAACAAAAAGAATTACTACAATTACTAACTAGTAATCTCAGTACACTGTATAGTTTATTTTAATATTTTGTACCATTATTAAATAAAATAATTTTTTAAGTTACAAGTAGTTTTTGAAATGGCCGCCATCATGCTGAAGTGTTGTTCATTATGCCACATCACACATTAAAGACCACTGTATAGGAGCTTTTGAATCGCATGTCCAAAACGGATTTTCAACACTCCGAAAATGTGCATTATGAGGGTTCATAATGCCGTTGTTAAAATCACTCACATCTGTCCATGGGTGATTTTCTGAAACTAAGGAATTTTTACATTCATTTTTTCACTTTAAAAATTAAAGTTAATTTTTATACGAATCTTTTTTTAAGTTTCTGCTTAAGTAAGCATAGGGTTTACACCAAAGACCATTAAAGGTCCTTCATAGAAATGCTTAGTTTAGTAGAAAATTCGAAATAAAGAAATTGCCATTACAAGGGACTAAACGGCAGTGGTGAGAGACTGAACTGCAGTGCGAAGGACTAAACAAATATTCAGATAAACGAAAAAAATGTTTTAATTAACAACATAATACTATTATTGACATAATATAGTAGGTTATCACATTGAACTTTTATTCATCATCGTCTAGTAGTATCTCACAAGTACAAACTTGATCCAGTTGTCGAATACCCTCTGGGTTTCGAACGACGGATGACTGTCGATCCAAACAAATCATGTGAAGATGTGGACTGCCAAAATTCTGACCGGTCGTTGAGAATAAAATCGTGACATAGGTTCATCAAGTTCGACCGGGTCATCACCGCTGCTATTCAAAATGTTAAATGACAAAATGGTCACCAATATACATACAATTTTTATATATGCTATCCCTGACTGCTCGAGTAATATAATTTTTAAGCTTTCCATCAAGTTGTTGAAGTCTCAAAACCGCTTACTTTGATTATGACCTACTCTTTATCCGATCATGTTTAAAATCGTCGTTTCGATCATCTGACTGCATATATTTATAAAATATTACGTAAAAAAAAATTATGACAATAGATAAATTCTTTTATAACACGCTCAACATTTTGTTGGAGTTTATAATGAAGCACTTGATATAATTCATAGTTTAAGAACAAACAAAATTGCTAATCGCAGTGCATCAACACGAATTTATTGCCAATGTTTTTTTTTTAAATGCAATGATGACTATTTCACGATCGGCAAAGACAAATTCGTTTTTTATGGATCTAACTACGGACGATAAAAAATATATATTAAGCCGAAATTTTGACCTCAGTGATTTGACTGTTTTTTTTTCCTGCAAAAGGTTCGGTCCAAGTAATAAATCAGCAAGTGGAAAATTAGAGTCAACTGATAGAGTTGTTGAATTGTCAGTCTTCAAATCAACAAGAGTTGATTTTTTGTTGACATAAAGAGATGAGTTTACGCTTAATAAACCACTGTATATTGATACAATTCAGTAATTCATAGTTTAAGAACGTACAAAGTTGCTAATCGCAGTGCATCAATACGAATTTATTGCCAATGTTAAGCAATGAACATTATTCTATTAATACGCGTTAAGGTACTGTACTTGTTAACGTCATATCCTAGATTATGTAATACATACACACATCAAGTTTTATATTGATTACAATACAAGCGACACTAAACTGACTAATTGTATATCAATTACTAATTGTAATTGATAGATGTAGTAGGTAGCTCAGTATGATGTTATGAGTTAACAATTGAAAAATTATTTCTTGTTTATGCACTGGTCAACATTCAATTTTTTATATGTCTAATTAGATCATTTAGGTAGTCAATTGGTCTTTTAATTTTTGAATCTGTGGTTTTCAATATTATTTTCCTTAACATCCAACTTGAATGTTCAATTCAATTTTGTTGTATTCCACTTAGGTATTGCCTAATTTGCTAGTTTGGACCACATATACAAATATATATATAATATACCTATATATTCCGTCTTACCCCTTATCTCTCTTGTCCATCTTATCACTAACATAAAGAATTACTACAATTACTAACTAGTAATCTCAGTACACTGTATAGTTTATTTTAATATTTTGTACCATTATTAAATAAAATAATTTTTTAAGTTACAAGTAGTTTTTGAAATGGCCGCCATCATGCTGAAGTGTTGTTCATTATGCCACATCACACATTAAAGACCACTGTATAGGAGCTTTTGAATCGCATGTCCAAAACGGATTTTCAACACTCCGAAAATGTGCATTATGAGGGTTCATAATGCCGTTGTTAAAATCACTCACATCTGTCCATGGGTGATTTTCTGAAACTAAGGAATTTTTACATTCATTTTTTCACTTTAAAAATTAAAGTTAATTTTTATACGAATCTTTTTTTAAGTTTCTGCTTAAGTAAGCATAGGGTTTACACCAAAGACCATTAAAGGTCCTTCATAGAAATGCTTAGTTTAGTAGAAAATTCGAAATAAAGAAATTGCCATTACAAGGGACTAAACGGCAGTGGTGAGAGACTGAACTGCAGTGCGAAGGACTAAACAAATATTCAGATAAACGAAAAAAATGTTTTAATTAACAACATAATACTATTATTGACATAATATAGTAGGTTATCACATTGAACTTTTATTCATCATCGTCTAGTAGTATCTCACAAGTACAAACTTGATCCAGTTGTCGAATACCCTCTGGGTTTCGAACGACGGATGACTGTCGATCCAAACAAATCATGTGAAGATGTGGACTGCCAAACTTCTGACCGGTCGTTGAGAATAAAATCGTGACATAGGTTCATCAAGTTCGACCGGGTCATCACCGCTGCTATTCAAAATGTTAAATGACAAAATGGTCACCAATATACATACAATTTTTATATATGCTATCCCTGACTGCTCGAGTAATATAATTTTTAAGCTTTCCATCAAGTTGTTGAAGTCTCAAAACCGCTTACTTTGATATGACCTACTCTTTATCCGATCATGTTTAAAATCGTCGTTTCGATCATCTGACTGCATATATTTATAAAATATTACGTAAAAAAAAATTATGACAATAGATAAATTCTTTTATAACACGCTCAACATTTTGTTGGAGTTTATAATGAAGCACTTGATATAATTCATAGTTTAAGAACAAACAAAATTGCTAATCGCAGTGCATCAACACGAATTTATTGCCAATGTTTTTTTTTAAATGCAATGATGACTATTTCACGATCGGCAAAGACAAATTCGTTTTTTATGGATCTAACTACGGACGATAAAAAATATATATTAAGCCGAAATTTTGACCTCAGTGATTTGACTGTTTTTTTTTCCTGCAAAAGGTTCGGTCCAAGTAATAAATCAGCAAGTGGAAAATTAGAGTCAACTGATAGAGTTGTTGAATTGTCAGTCTTCAAATCAACAAGAGTTGATTTTTTGTTGACATAAAGAGATGAGTTTACGCTTAATAAACCACTGTATATTGATACAATTCAGTAATTCATAGTTTAAGAACGTACAAAGTTGCTAATCGCAGTGCATCAATACGAATTTATTGCCAATGTTAAGCAATGAACATTATTCTATTAATACGCGTTAAGGTACTGTACTTGTTAACGTCATATCCTAGATTATGTAATACATACACACATCAAGTTTTATATTGATTACAATACAAGCGACACTAAACTGACTAATTGTATATCAATTACTAATTGTAATTGATAGATGTAGTAGGTAGCTCAGTATGATGTTATGAGTTAACAATTGAAAAATTATTTCTTGTTTATGCACTGGTCAACATTCAATTTTTTATATGTCTAATTAGATCATTTAGGTAGTCAATTGGTCTTTTAATTTTTGAATCTGTGGTTTTCAATATTATTTTCCTTAACATCCAACTTGAATGTTCAATTCAATTTTGTTGTATTCCACTTAGGTATTGCCTAATTTGCTAGTTTGGACCACATATACAAATATATATATAATATACCTATATATTCCGTCTTACCCCTTATCTCTCTTGTCCATCTTATCACTAACAAAAAGAATTACTACAATTACTAACTAGTAATCTCAGTACACTGTATAGTTTATTTTAATATTTTGTACCATTATTAAATAAAATAATTTTTTAAGTTACAAGTAGTTTTTGAAATGGCCGCCATCATGCTGAAGTGTTGTTCATTATGCCACATCACACATTAAAGACCACTGTATAGGAGCTTTTGAATCGCATGTCCAAAACAGATTTTCAACACTCCGAAAATGTGCATTATGAGCAAAATGTGCAAATCAACTCTTAGTAAGCACAAAACTTGATTTTGAAAGAATTTTTTTATTAAAAACATCCTGTATTTCAAAAAAAAAACCAAAAATTAAAATATTACAGACTAGAAGTTTGACATCCTCCTTAATTAGAAACAACAGGAACACTTCTATTTAAAATAATATGTCATTGCCACTTTTAAGAGATGGCCTCTTAACTCGGTGTCTTAACAACTAGAGATGACTTCTTAAACCAGAATGCACTACAAGAAATAGTATCCGTTTGTTAAATAATTTGGCTTAATGATGTTCATTCGATAAATTATTATTCATATTTAAAATAATATATTAGGTAATTGCCTCTGGTGGTTCGTGTCTCCATACGCATTATCAACACGGACCTCTGTGTCTCTAGACATGTGATACTCGTAATCCTTATTAAGAAACACTGACTACATTTTTTTTTACAACATTTGAAACATAATACAGCAAAGTGAAGCTTACTAACAAGATAAAAACAAATAAACGTCTCTCTCACACTCCAAATACATATGATAGTTAACTTATGGTAGCGTCGATATTTTTTTTATTTTTGGATTAATTTTAGGATTTAAGAACTTAAACTATTAAACTTAAAAAAAATACGGAAAGTATATATTTCGTTTGTTGTTTTAAAATATGTGTCTAACAAGTGCCTCTCTCGAAGCTTCGTCGACGATTTGCATTTTTCCTGGCGTTCAGCACTCCAGTGGACACTGCCCGAGACATTCTCCTGTTGTTGGCCGCGCCTGCTCCTACAATTGGATCTGAATCGTCCAACCCAAACGGTCGGGAGTCATAGTAATCGCTGATGGTTCTTGGGCCTGAATTATCTCGGAACGCAGCGGGCAGAACCCAGTTGTCGGCTTGATCCTGAAAGTGGTTCGGGCTGTACTCCGGACTTATGTCCATCGACAGCGCCTGTGAGCCTAACGAGCTCCGATCGTCCAGTACATCTTGCCAGTCCTGAGGAACGGCGATGTCATTTAGTTCAAAATCTACATAAGGACATTCTGGTACAGCTAGTTCTCTTGGCGCCACGGCTTCTACGTTGTAGTCGTCGAGGAAGTCTGCCAACATCTTATCGGTGTCCGGTTTAGGTGGTTGGAGATCGTCGTTTGGGTTGTTGTGCGCACTCGCAGCGCTTTTTGGTCGTTTGCACAGTCTTGGTCTTAGTCACGGTCGTGCATTTTCTGTTCGGATGGCCGCATCCGGTACTGGCCGTTTGGCACGAAAAATCGAACGTGCCACATCCGTTCTGCGGTAAACTGTACGTCCCACGTCTGTCTTGCGATGCAGTGCAAGTTGCTCCACTGTCTCGTGGTA
Source organism: Adelges cooleyi (assembly GCF_023614345.1). NCBI lineage: Eukaryota > Metazoa > Arthropoda > Insecta > Hemiptera > Adelgidae > Adelges > Adelges cooleyi. The sequence goes on from NW_026095978.1 coordinate 3,772,561, forward strand.
CGTCACTCGAAGTATATCGGTCTTGTGGTATGTTGTAGGTTCCCGGCGGTCTTGCGAAATGTTGTAGGTCCCACGCCGGTCTTGCGGTACGTTGTAAGTGCCGCGTCGATCGTTTGGAATGCCGCACGACATGTGTAATCCTTGCGAACCTCTAGAGTTGTGCGAGCTCTCGAATGACACTTGGTTGTTTGGCGGAAGACGACAGGGTGCTTGCCGAATTGGCACCGGTATTCTGGAGCCCCTGCAATGCGGGACGGGACGATCGATACGTCGGGGTGCGGGAACGGGTATACTGGACCTTCGCGAGCTATCGTTTTGACTTCCAAACGTCAACCTCATGGGCGGCAATTGATTTGCTCCCCAAATGGGTCTGGGTTCTTGTGGTCGACAGCAGTTATGATTGATTTGTCCCACCATCTCCGTCTGGGTAGCGTTCATTTGTGGCCAAATGCAAGTCCGATGATCATTGTCCGGTACCTCGTTTCCGCCGGCGCAACGCATTTGACACCAATGTCCAAACGGAATGATCCCGTTGAACGCTAAGTCGTTGATTGGCGAATAAACATTTGAAGCCGTGTTGCACGTATAGTTGGCGAGTTGAGGTGTTGTGAAGTTAATTTGTTCTAACGGTCGACACTCTTGACGGTCTGCAATACCATTTGAAGTAGTGTTCGAAAGCTCCTCCGTGAAATTAATCCTTTGCAGAATACTTTTATTACATTCTTGTTCATTCTGAAACTGGTTACATAATTCTCCCATGTTCGGTGGATTATTATTTTTGTCACACGGATATTCAATGTTCGAAGGATCAGCTTTTATGTCACAACGAGTAGGTTCGATTTCCAGTGGAATGTGATTTGTGGTTTGTCCGCAACAAGATTTGGCTCTCGGCCAAAAAATGTTTTTGTGCCAACAAAGAGATGCGGCATTGTGTTGGGGATTAATTTTGTCGCAACAAGGAGATTCGGTGTTATTTTGGACGCCACAAGAAATTTCGGTGTCTGGTGGAACGTTATCCTTTTGTCCACATAAAGACTCCTTTTTCGATGAAACAACCTTTTTGTGCCAACAAGTTGACTCCATATTTTGATCGGAACATGTAAATTTGATGGCTGCCGGAGAATTATTTGGATCGCAACAAGGTGCTTCGGTGTCCGGTAGAAAATAGTTTTTAACGCAGCTGGGTGATTGGATTTTCGTTGAAATATTCTTTTTGTACCAACAAGGAGATTTGTTTTCCGATGGTATATTGTTACCGTTAAGAAAACGTGACTGGTTTTCTTTTGGTTTATCACAGCTACTCGGTGGAACTACTTCAGTATTGCGTTCACATACATCTTGAGGACGGTTCGTGCCGCATTGCGCTTGAGCGGTACCGCCACGCTGGTCTGTCGTATCATTGGAAAAATCTTGTTCGTCAGCTATTTTTATGAAACAAAAAAATACATTAAACATTTTATTAAAATAAAATTGTTAAGTTTTAATTTGTTCGGTATTAATTAAGATACTAAAATTAAGTCACCAAACCAAAGTTATAATGTCCCTCATTGATTTTTTTTCTAATTAGGTTTTATTCGGGATGTATGTATTGTGTGATACACATTAACAGTCAATAATATTCTGCTTAAATAAATATTTTAAACACCAACATAAACCAATTTGTGGAACTATCCAATTTTCTGTATACCCTACACAATTCAAATTTAAAAAAAATCGTTCCTAAGCACAATATACAGAGGGTTCGTTCATTGAATATGGAGCATATTGTGGCGACGAGTGAGGGGGCACAGAATTATATGAATTATGCGAATCTGTGATAATGGTAGAAAAATAAATATCGATAGAAGTGTAACGATGGCTTTTGCTTGGCAAATTATTAGCAATAATAATATTGTGCATGGCTCTGGTGGCTATTGTTACTCCAAACCAAACCTATGAAGTCCAATATGTCGGTCAGCACCCGGGTCTGGGCGCGCATTATAAATATAATATTATAATAATTAGAGAAAAGGGAGTGACACGTCTCGCACCGGTGGACAGCATTCCCATCCACCTACATACTAATTAGTTGACATCTTACTGCGCTAATATCTTATTTAATAATTACCTAATTATTCGTCACCTTTCTATATTTGTTGTACGTGTCACTCCGCCTTTGTTTTCTCCGGATTACCACGGACCAGGTAACAAGTGTTAAATCTTTATATTTGTACATATTTATACATATTGTGCTTTAATCATTTTAATATTTAAATCAATAACTTAATTCTTACTCTTAATATTGTACGTTGCAATTTGAGAGTTAAGTTAATTCAACTTAAGGTACGACCGGCTCTTTTGCTCTTCAGGCGGTTATATAAATTTTTAAGGGGTCTCTAGAGATATTTCAGGGTAGATACACAAGCTACCTGTCTCGGATAGGGTCCCCTAATTTATCCCCAGAAGGCGGACAGTCGTGGGTGTGCTCCACTCACCGCGTTGAGTTTTCCTTAATAAAAAAAAAGTGACTACAAATATTACATTATATAAAAAATATTCATACCAATTTGAATTCATTTTTGACTAACATTAAAAAGGTTTAAGAGCGCCTTAATTTTAAGTTGAAACGTTTAATAAAAAAAATTATAATTTGGTGTTTTCTTCGATATTGAAGAGGGAGGGGTGAACTTTTTTAATTTTTAGCCCAATAAAGTACCTTTTAGTTACGATTTGTTATCTATAGGGATATTATTATATCCCTTTAAATTTAAGTACTCAACTTTTACAGACAGTTATTTGGAGAAAAAAAATCAAATTGAGTTGAAATTTATAAGGAATACTTATTTGATATGCACCTACACGTCAATAATCAAGTCCAAATTAAGCATAATATAAACCAGTAAAGTAAGAAAATATTAAAGTACAAATTAGCATCAAAGCGTTTCTTTGAAATTAATTTTTTTAATTTTTATTTGTATTAATTCTTGTGGACCTGTGACCTCTTCATCCCCACTATGCGCCGAATCCACTGTACAAGTTTACTCGGATAAAATCGCTTCTAAAGAGAGGTTTGTGATACAGTGCTTGGTTTGGACTGAAGTGGTTTGACATTCTAACCAATGATAGTTTCGCATCAAAACGTTTATTTGAAAGTGATTTCATCATTTTCAGTTATAATAATTCCTGTAAACACGTGACTTCTCCGTCCTTAATATGCCCCGACCCCACTGTACTGTTTTTTTAATTATTTTAATACTTAAATTGTTGAATTCACGATGTAGATACAGACATATTTCTACAGACATACTTTTGACCATTAGTTGTTGCTTAAAACTAGTTTAATCGCAGGCATAACATTTTTGTTGTATACTTAATTTGTATCTGACCAAGAGTAGCGTTTTTAGCTTATTTTCATTAGGTATATAAAACAACCAAATTGGAAAATGTGCAAATAGTTTGATGAACTACAATTTAGATTAGATTTCCCCTCTTTAAACTTTTTTTAAGAATAACCATAATAACATATGTTATGGTCCATTTTTATATTTATTTAAACAAAACATGATGTTCAAATTTTTTATTTAAGAATATTGCTGTTTACAAATATATTATTTTATATCTAATGGTTTAAAGATAAAAATTATATTTAGTCAGGTATATATAACTTTAGCACCCTCTAAAACGTAGGTCTAGTTGCGCCTATGATATTGAAGGGCTTTCAGCGTTTCATACTTAAACCTTATCAACAACCAGATGTTTAGAAATAACTAATAAGTATATTAAAAAACTGTAGCCCTGAATTTTTCTTTCGTTTAATATGTTATAGATTTATTTGAGTTTTTTTAACTCTTCTAAATATTTTACTGAAAGATACTAAAATTACCGATAAAAACAAAAAAACCTTGTGTCCCTCGTAGGGGGAGGGGTGGTGTGAAAAGGGATAAAATTTAAACTTGAAACTATTGACGTATAGAAGCGTACTAAATAAGTATTCCTCGTAAATTTCAACTAGATTCGGCCCTCTTTCTCAAAATTGAAATTTCAAAACTAATACGGTTTTTTTTCTTGTTTTTCCAAATTGTAAGGGTGAAGAAGTGAACTTTTGTCCCGCCTCCCCCCTCCATATAACTATATAAAAAATCTGTGCGTACGCTCTGATTCGAGAAGTTTATATGTAATGATTTTCTCTTCGTCGTCGTTATCTTTGCCACTTTTTTTGGCAAGTTTGACAGAGGCATCACGTCCTACGAATTCACTTTCCAAGGAACTGGAGTTCCGATCTACAAGGATATTATATTTGTTTTGATCTTTCATATTAATTAAAAATTTTAAATTATTCACTGGTAATTTTAAGTTTTTAAAATATTATTTGAGTTTTGATAGTACTGTTAATTCATATTGATAGCAAGTCGCTGTCAAGTCATAGTAACGATGGAAACTGTTTTAAAGCCAATGTGATAGGTGTATAATTTTAATTTCTCATTTAACTCTGATGCGAAACATATTTTACCTAACTTCTTAATAAATAGGGAGGGGATACGACGTATTTTTAAAATGTAAGTTTGTAATTTTACATTTATACGAAATTTACTAATAATAATACTCGCGTTAGGTTAGTCACAAGTCTTTTGCACGGCACCTACTAAAACGGTTTAAGAGAAACTTGTTGCACAAATAGGACGTTATTTACGAAAATCGTAAAGGATTTTTTTTTTAACTTTATGTCACGCGATAGTTTCTTGGCCAATGAACGTCGAAAACGATTTGTTAGAAACTAGAGAATTTATTACTTACACATACATAAGTGGGCATTTTCGCCAATAGTATATACATATGGTGGGTGGCCAGGTATAAAATTCCACTTTAAAACATGGCTCCTCCTCCGTCATAAAAATGGCCAATGAGTACCTTTCCCAGCAATGCCATAATAGCAGCTATAATTATTTGAAGGGCTGCGCGGAAAAAAGATCAATGTCAATTTTTGTTCATTCTGAAAAAATCATGTTTTTATTTCGAAACGTAATACATTTTGCCTGTATGCTAAAGCTTCCGGCGGTCGTTACTCTCGACTAATCTGTTTTTTTCCTTGGTTCGAGCGCATAAAAAATACAATACGTCAATACAAATAATTTGATACCAAAATCTCATTTTCAAAAAAAATTGACATTGAACTTTTTTCCCCGCAGCCCTTCATTTATTTCCATCTATATAAATTGTTTTTTTTTTTATCTGATTACTCTATTATTTCTATTTCTATTATCAACTATAAAAACTAATTATTTTAAATTATAAATTAATTATAATGTGTTGATTTATTAAAATAAACATCTTAGGTGTGTGTGGGTGTGAAATTTGATACATTTGAACATAATTCTCAATTGGTTCATCATTCACTCATTATTTCTGTAAGGTGTGCGGCCGCACATAGGCCATAACCACGAGCCGCTACTAATAAATATTATTTCTTTTTTGTTGTGCGATTTTTTACTCGAATAAAACGTTATTTGAATAATCATTTCACAGTTTATATAAATAATGATTTTAATTTACAAATATAGTTACTTCAAAAAAGTACTTAAAAACTATTTTTTTTAAATTATTTTAATCATTTCAAATATTTTATTCGACCCATTAAAATATTATTTTCATATTACATACAATGTAGCATATTACACACAATAATTTAAAAAAACCGAAAACTATTTTTTACTTTTTACTATTTTTTTTTTTTAGAAATGCATGTTTTTAAAAAAGTTTTTTTTAAAATAATTTATTTTATTTTTTATTTTTTAGTCCTATTAAAGGTATTTAATAATTGCTCATTAGATTACAAAATTAATTTTGGAAGATTTGGGGGGAAAAATGAAATTTTAGTGAAATGACCCCCACATTTGACCCTGTGTAAGGCGACCTGAATGTCCGAGTCCCAATATGATCACAGGATATTGTATTGTCCTCTAAGATGAGTGTCTGTGCCAAGTTTCAGCCCTATACGACATAGGGAAGTGGGTTAAATTAATTTTGCAAGATTTCAAAAATACCCAGGGGGGTACGTGCTAACGAGCTAATGAAAAGCATGTACAAATAGACCCTGTAATATGTATTATTTACCGTTACTAGACTGACAATTAAACTGAATAAATGATAATGAAACTTTTATATTCATATATACATATATGTTTTCTCCGAAAATATTAATATTTTGAGTATTATTTTTTCCCTATTTTTTTAGATACACTTTGTTCTATATTTTTCAATACTTTGAAAATTGTTAGGACAAAAATTTAAAAAAATATGTTATCGTTTGAATTTGTAATTTTCATCCATCTGTTCGTTAGCTATGACTTTAAAGATATTCCTTTTTGTCCTAAATATTGTCATATTTCATCGGTGTCCTAAAGACCGGTAGCCCATAAAATTGATGCTCGCATTGTCCGATAGGCGAGTACACCGATAACCAAACACAATAAAATCTTTTGAAATAATGGTTGATCTTATATACTTAATTATTATTTTATGTGATGACTAGTCTAATAAAACTACTAATAAACTGCTTGTCTTTGTTAAACTGAATGAAAATATTAAGAAATATAGATAACAATTGAAATCTTTACAAAGTCATAACAAGCGAACTAATGGATAAAACTTAAAAATAAAAATAAGGAAAGAATTTTTTTAAATGTCCATATTTTCCGAGAAAATCAGTGTCTCACCCAAAATTAATCACCCTGTAGTACAACATATTTTTGCCGGTTTTGCCTATCTATTAATTCAGCACTCAAATCATTGTTAATGACATTGTTTTTGAAATAGAATCTGCAACATTAAAAGTTTCAATTTTCTTTTCAAGCGTTGAAACTTGTTTTTACTGACACAAAATCTATAGATAAAGTGTTCAGAGAAGAGAGTTAGTTCATTGACTTTATTTAGAGAGAATTTAAAATCCCAACAAGTTTATTTTGTATTTTAATGAGGGTTTTCTTTCATAATAATGATATAAAATTTAATATCAAAGATAGTAATTAAAGGGATTGCATGCGGTCGGTTTTTAAGGAGTTTTGTATAGGCAATTTTCTTAGTGCACGAGGATGAGCTTTGTATGTGTGTGCGTAGCACGATTAAAGATAATATGGTGGTTGGCCCAACAAGCAATAAAAAAGCGGTCGGATAATTTTAAATTAATATTTAAAAAAATGTACTATGTGATTTGAAAGCAAAATGTTTTCAAGCTCTTCTAAGTTTATACAATTTAATAATGGAATTTCCCCTCTTTAAATTTTGTCTTTTTAAACATCTATAAAAAAAAAATTAGTAATTAAGTACTTAAGTAAAATACATTACTTTATTAAGGGGGGGGGGTAAAGTTAATTCGTGCAAAAAACGGCAAATTTTTGTGAATTTTTTTTGACGACACAGTTAAAATCTATTAATTAAAACTAATGGTACATTAAAGTATAACATTCGAAGAATATTGTGTAATATTTTCATGTAGAAATATTACAAAATACGGCAATGGCAACAATTATTCGGATGCTGGATCATCCGAAATTAAAAAAATCAAGTTCTTTCGTTAGATAATTGCTTTCCCCAGGTAACGCCGGTAGGGTTTCTTAAAATTTCAATTTTTCACTTTTTGGGAAAAACGCGATTTTTGCGAAAAAAATCGGCTAATTTGTTATTGTAAAATAAAAAATATTAACAAATTTGAAAAAAAATCTCCAGCGTTACCTCGTAAGTAATGTACAGAAATAGTGTTCAAAATTTCAAAAGGATCGGTGTAGTAGTTTTGAAGTTATGAGGGACACCGACTTTGAAAACGTGAGTCGTAGGAAAAACGCTTTAAAGTTAACGATAGTGCGCTCGGGCCGGGCAGCTATAAAATTCCGACAACTCATAACGTCGTCAATTTTGTTCCGATCGACTTGAAATTTTGACACAATATTCTTGAGATATTATGCATTCAGTTTACAAAAAAAAAATGTAATACCTTTTCCCCCCCCCCTAATTGGACGGCTCCTTTTGGATGGCGGTGGCGGTGGTTTCTTCCTCGGCGGCTAGGGGAGGTGGGTCCTCGGCCGTCTCTTTGGCGGCGGCGGCTGCAGCGGGTTTTGCCCCTTCAGCAGGGGCAGGAGGGGTCTTTTAGTACCCCCGTCCCCATCTGTCAACATAAAAATAATATTGAAATATGTATTGTAATGATAAATCAAAAAAACTTTTGAGCGACAGTGTGGATCCGGCTTATAAAATAGGGAGCAATGTAATATCTTTACAGTCATAAAAAAAAGGAACGAATTAATGAACAAATTAATAATTCATAATTAAAATATTTAAAAATATTCGTCTACATATTTATGGAGTTTCATCAGATATTCATCAGTATTATTAAATTTTCATAACAATTATTCGCGTTGCCCAAAACATAAATAATAAAAACAATTTTTTTTAAAAAGCTGAGAAAATTTTACAAATGCGTGTAAGTTTCAAATTGAGTATTCTCAAAAAATGCTTAAAAATTCGGGGAAAACTTGAAGGAAAAAAAAAACTAGGAAAAAAAATAAAAGTAATGAAATTAGTTCAAATAATTACGTGTGAAATTAATTTTTAGTTTCATAATAAATTATATTATGGAAAATTAGTCTTTTAGAATAATATTATGCCACATAGTTTATTAATAATACGAGCTGAACAGAATTTAACATTTGTTCTCGCCGCTTTTTGAAACTTATTTTATCGAAAGACTAATGCAAAGTATGTATTTTAGATAACTTACCTTTGGAGCCGTCCAATTTAGTGCACCTTTTGCACACTACTTAAAGAAGAAACGACTTGAGTCCGCTACTAACTTAACCAAACTTTTACCACCGGTGACCAAACCGGCTTTTTATCGAAATTTAATAATAAGGTTTCCACGATAATATCTAGTCGTTTAGTGAACTACATAAATTATGTTATTACTTATTATCATTTAGTTATATCTAAATGTAGCTACAGCTACATTATTTTATATGAAAAGTTTTTTACAAAAAAAAAATATAAAAGTTCTAAATCATAAATATACCTTAATTATTTTGTAATAACATTTTTTTTGTTTGATTTAAAGTACGCTTTACGGGAAAATGTCATTTCCTACCAAATCGACGAACCCATCCAAAATTCTAAATAACTTACATTGCAATATATAATGTAATATTATATTACTTAATTTATTATGTAATATTATTTATACTGTATTACGTACTAAGTTTATATTGATTATATTTGTTTTTAATTTATAATAAAAAAAAGGTTTATTTGATTATTTATTTATAGAAAAATTTATTAAGACATTGGGGAGCGCAATATATAATTAAAAATTAAACTTTACATTTATTTGCAAACAACGTTAAATAACTACTCATAAAGTGCAAAAATAAATATACTGAGCGGGCATAGAACTGTAGACCATTCACGCTCAACATATCGCACAAGGCGTTTACGCCAGTTGTATGCACAGTAATAGTATCAAATTCCAGTTTTTATGGATAGCTCTGTATATTCAAAGCTCTTATTTTAAAACATTGAATAAAAAAAAAATAAGATTACTAAAGGAAAATATTAAACTAACGTTAGATAGCGTGCACAGTTCTTTAATTAAAACACACAACCGTAAAAAAATAATATAGCAAAGGTTAAACTAAAGCATATATATTTACACAATTATAATACAAAAGTATATTCCTCATTAATGCGCCAATATGAGCATAACATAAATATTCACTACAGGGTAACCAAAAAAGAGGTGTACATCTTAGTACATGTACCACGTTAAGGTGGAACAAACATGGATAAAAAAACACGCATAATCACCACTATTTAAATTGGCCACTCTTATATAGTAAGTTTTATACTTAATGTAGAGTTGGTTTTATAATATTCGCAAACCAATTTTCCTTCATATTATTTAAATATAAAAAAATTTCAAGAATCTATGACATTTTTTTTATTCTGTTCAAATGAAAAAAAAACTAATAGTAAATCTAAAAGACCAAAAAGTTGACCTCATGAAAAACTGGAACATAACTGACAAGGTCACAGGGAAAGCCACGACAATGCTGGTAATATCACAAAAACGAGTACAACATGATGCGTAGCTCATTCAATACAATTAGCCATTAAAAAAGGAATAGACGAATATGAGTGTGTTCGTCTATTAAGGCTGTCATCTTCGATAGCTGGTGCCTTCAGACAATCTCCTAAACGAAGTTATGCTTTGGAAGATTACTTGGAGAAAACTTCCAAAAAAAATTAAATTTGATTCAAAGCTGTCCAACTAGGTGGAATTCTTCATTAGCTACGTTGAACATTACGTGGTGCTGTTGTAGCAATTTTATCAGATCGTACACTGTTTTATATAAAAACAGCAAGAAAATTGGAAATTTTAGAAGATGACTGGGATAAATGCGAAGTCCACGTTAAATTACTAAAGCCTCTCCAACTTGCCACAACAATATTGGTAAATACTAAAGCTTTACCTTTAAAATGAAAAAATAATGTAAATCTGTACGGGAAATATATAATGGACTGTATAGGGGATTTAAAGTGACAAATAACACAAAATTAAATTATTAGAACAAACTACTATTAAAAAAAAAAAAAAATTATATACAAATATGGTCTTACCTACTGGCCAGCTCTCTAAGGAGACAATAATATTGATGTATAAACTTATTAACTAACAGCTATACTAAAAAAAACCTAAATTATAACATAAATATAATCTGGCCTAAAATCCGGTGGCGTTGCGGTGATTCACTTGCTCGTAGAAGGTTGATATCAGACGACGGTAAAATAAAGATGTAAAAACAATATTAATGAAATACGGTGTTAATAAACAGTCCAGTTTAAGAAAGACTAAAAGAAGAACAACAAAAAAAAAACGGTGAAGCGTCAGCCAAAAAGCAGCACAGTACGGTGTCGCGGTATCAATAGTAGAAATAGTGAAAAATGATAGTATCAAAACATTTATGACTAATTTAATTACTATCGTGGTTTATTAATAAACATTGGCGCATCTAGAGGGGGCGCTGAGAAAGGTCATCAAATCCTTCTTAACTCGTTCAGGCTCTAAAATAATGTCAGCAACCAAACAGACACATCCCCCAAGTAATGTTTATAGTATTATCTTTTAGGACACTACACACATGGCTGAATGTGTAATATTAATAATAAGTCGCTATATATTTATAATTCTATTACTTATTTTCAAAATAGTTGTGTATTTTTTAGAGACATGAAATTGAAATAATTAGGGATGTAACTTTTTTTACTGAGGAAATTATTCTTCTTCTTCTCCAGCTTTTACAGTCCATTTAGGACCTTCGCTGCCTCGACCGCGCCTCTCCACCTATCTCTGTCTTCGCTATCTTCAATCCAAATCTCAAAATTCCAACATTTCCAGTCCGATTTCCAAGTCTGTTATCCAAATTATCAATCGATTTCCGAGGCTCTGTGGTTTTTGGTTTCCTATCCCCCAACCACTTAAGGTCAGGGGAGAATGGCTACTGCAATGCACCATAAGTGCATTGGGCGGTGGGAGCGCCACTTTCCCTACGCCGCAGCTCGGGGCCCCGGGTTCGCTACACCCGTAACACTGAGTGTTCCCCTGAGGGGCTGAGGAAATTATTAGGTTTTTTTTTTTTATTCTTATGGCATACATAATAAAAAAACATTAACGGGGGTATATATAAATAAAATATGATAAAATAAAATTATATGTTAGCGGATTTTTAATTTATAAATTATTAGACAAGTGAAAAATGTTTAATGATTACAAACTAAATTTAATCAGCACTTTTTATTAAAAATATACTTGTTTTTATAAATCGTACCTACGTATTGTAAGTTTGTTATAATCATAGCTATACATTATACTAATTTATTTCTTAATAGAATGTTCATTATTTCTATGACGAAATACTCTTTTTCTAAGTTAAAAATATGTTTTTATTAAACATATTATAAAAAAAAAATTCACACTAGTACTTTAATAACCACAACAATAATAAAAACCATAGTGAGTTGCATAACTGAATCCTTGATGACACACTTGAAACTATATTGAAAACCCAATTTCGATACTTATTGATAAACACGTGCCTAGTTTGAATACGGGAATCTCCACAATTCAATTCTTCATTGGCCATACCTGGAGAATAGTAGTACCCGTGACTAGTTACACCATATAGATAACCATGGCAAATTAATGCCCCGCCACTGTCACCATTGCAAGCCATGCGGTTATTAGGCTCGGGACATAAAAACTCCCTCCACGTCTCTCGTACAGTGTTTATTAAATTTTCGCTGTTGACATAATAATAATTAGAAACGGTCGAGTCCTTTGAATGAGTATAAAATAATGTACCCACTTATCTGGAGGCAGTTCACAAGCGTTCGGTCCGTATTTAACTCGAACCACAGCTAGTTGAGCTCCTCTATTAGTATACTGGGTTGTTTGTTTACCCCAACCTAATAAAGTGCAATTCAAGGATGTATTGTTGAAAATGATCTTTGGATCTTTAGATATCACTGCATATGTGTCAATATCTTTAAATGGTTTACTAATCTAAGCACGATTAAAACTCATTTAATTAAATTTTACTTAAATATTTTTGTTATTACAAACCTTCAGTAGACATAAATCGGCTACCATACTGCTTTCATTATACAAAGGGTGTTTAACATATCCGATTACGTTGGAACTTTCTCCAGCACGATTTCTTGGATCACCGCGAAATACCTGAAAGAAGAATAAATTTAAGAAAACGGTTGTCATTTGTAAATTGAGTAATAACTACTGCAATATTTGAAATTACCTTAATTGAAGTAGTGTTTGCTAAACAATGCGCGGCTGTTAAGACGAAAAACGGCGACAACAATGTACCGGTACAATAGTCAGTTTTTTTGTTGTATGAATCTATTTTTAAACCGACTATAAAAGGATAGATTTGTGGATCAAAAAATTCGCCATTAGCTATTCTTCGGAATCTTTGGTTTAGTTTAACAGGCTGCGTCTGATCAGTGGTATGCTGAGCAACAGCTAATTTGATCCATATGATAGTGTTAATAATTAAATACATTGGGAAATCTTCAAGTTACATTAATTAAAGAAATAATGCACTGTAGGTGTTAGTAAAAACTACTGATTACTCACTATAAAATGTCACTTATATAATTTTGTTTAATTTATTGAATACAAAAATACCAACATCAAAATAAATATAGTGGATTCCATTAAGTTTTAAATAAATTCTTATAACTAAATTGATTATTTACAATTTGTTTTGTTTATCAATGTGTATTATGTTTAAACAGAGCAAAAAATAGCTATGCCAACGGCTGATAAAAAATGATTTTAGTATACGAGTACTTCACAATGGTAAAATCATCGTTGTGATAGTAATTATAAACAAAGTACATATGATGTCCCATAATAACTGAGAGTAATGATCCTAATTTCGAACTGTTCTATCTAGGACTTTGCAAATAAGTAGAGTTGTAGCTCAACTGGTTAACTAACGATAGAGTGCTATGTGAGCTCATTTGGTAAAGAATTTGCAGTTACGATTTTTTACTTTAAGAAGTTTGACAGTCGACTCCAGATTTCAGGTTTTCGGCTTTACTGTGTTCTATACCGCGTCTCCTTAGAATCCGAGCGCACGGCAGTGCGTCGGCCAACGTCTTTAGTCAGCCTTCATTTGGTCGTAGTTTGTGTCTTTGTTAATTCGTGTTCACAATGGACGAAATACATATATTTCTGACCAATAGTATAAGCCGTGAGCCGTGTTAACGAACAATTCTCATTTTAACTTTGGGGTATAAATGACACTTGTTTTCTCAAAATTAGGGCACAAATGCACTGAACTCAATATATGGAACGTGTATTGCTTATGAAAATGTCCCTGGGTAGTAGGCTACCATTTTGTGTACTTTTATTATTTTATACTTTTATCCATGATATTTATGGTTTTTTCTATGATCTATCATATATATATGACGATGTTATCACAGAATAGATAAAACTATCATCACCTAACCTAACATTTTAAGACATATCATGGAAAAATGACGTATAATTTTTACTTTCTATAAAAATGTACACAAAATGGCTGCCTCCCAGGTGGGGTCATTTTTCAATCTGAATACGCGTTCTATATATTGAGTTCAGTGGGCAAATGTCTTAAAAGCGCTCCGCCACTACTCTTGTTACAGTTATATTATAGTGGAATACTAGGGGATCCAACCAGTTAGTACGCAATTCACGGTTAGAGCAGTATACTTGATAGGTTGTCTACATTTTAAACAAAAAAATGTTGATTTATGCTTAAAAAACATAAATAATTGTTGTATTATGACTTTAGACGATACAAAAAAAATAGAAAACTAGTGTAATCTAAAAAGCTCATTGCTCGTTTTAAACCTGGAAACATGCGAAACAATGTGTTCACTAACGCCATCTAAGCGTAACCTGTTTTTTTTGTTTGGTTAGAATCAATTTTTGTAGATGTACAATTTGTGATAGGTTGATTTTTGGTGGTTTTAAACTAGTAACGTTTAATTGAGAAAAAAATCAAAAATCATAAGTTGGGTTGGGGATATAAAAAAAAATTGTAAGAAATTGAGATCACATTGCATAAAAACACTATAAAAAGGATAAATTAAATTTCTTATTAAACCCAATGAGATATTGAGTGATTCACGGTAAGTTGATCACCCCGTATAATATTATTATGATTGAATACTTTCATCGAAACCGTTGTTGTATTATATTCTTATCTGTTTGTTATCTAAATTTTAAGTGTTAAAAAAATATAATGGATTAGCATTGTTATAGTATAAAGAAGACGTTTTTGTAAAATAATAAGAAAATTTATATCTCTTACGTAGAAAACTAATAGTACACGGTACATGGGACCGCTGTATTGGAAACCCGGCTTAATAATTTATTCATACTATAACACAGCCAATGGGGAGAGGGGCGAAGTCCCCTTAGCCCCCCCCCCCCTGGGTACGCCACTGAATCTGCTGAACAGTTAAAATGGTCAATAAATGTAAAAACTATTTTCAAAAAAACGAATACATTAATTTCATTTCAACATCGCTATAATTTAAGAACTCACTCTTTCACGACATGCTATCAGAATATAAACTATTCTATATAATATTGTGTAATGTTTTTCACTTTTTGTTGATTTATTATCAACGAAGATGGTAAACGGGTTAATTTAAACTTAATATTATATTATAATTAAAATTAATATAATATTTAAACATTTTTGTTTTGACCGTTCAAAAAGCGCGCGCGATTCAACCGTTTTTGGTAACGCTGTGGTCACAGAATTCGACCGCTGCAATTAACCAGATGGCTTCTTTCGTTATCACCATGTCCGTGGCATATTGTAACCTAATACGTACCACCATTGATTATAAATACAATAGATAGTCCACCGGTCTGCAATTTTGTAGCGCGAGTTTCGACTTCCGGTAGATGGCGATAAGATATATAAACGGTTAATAATTTAAATTAAAAAAAACAACGCTCTACATTTATGTCGTTTGGGCACCGATCGATTTGATAAACCGGTTTACCCATGTAGATAGTGCTATAATGTGTATCCACAAAAGCAATAAAAAAAACCTATTTATCTAATATTATTGTATTGAGTATTGACAAAATATAACATCGGTTATAAAATATATTATTCATTTTTTTATAGTTGAAATAAATGCGGCAGACCCAATTGTGATTTTCTTATTATTTTATAATATAATTTATATATTATGATTTTTTGAGTGCTATTAACTTTTAACTCTACAATGTAAATAAAACTACAAAGTACAAACTGTATTAACTTAATAAATGCGCACTTATACTGTTTACAAATTTTATGTAATATTACATATTAATTTTATAAATTATTCATAATAATGATACATTTGTTTTAGTATGATAAAAAAATGTTTAATCTGTTAATACATGATAATAAATTTATATCCCCTTCCCTATAAAATATCCTGAAATCACCACTGGTCTACTGGTGTTCAAGTATTCTTGGCTTAGGTTGTTATTTCGTAGCAGATTTTTCGGAATGTCTTTTTAGCCATTTACATTCATTTTAAATTCGGGTAGTAAGCAAAAGTTAATAAGGTATATAATATGATTTTTACAAGTTGGCTCTTCAAATTCTGGATATTTCTTCCTTAATTTAGTTAGAATTTGTACAGTCAATTTAGACACAATTCCAGTCTGTTTTTATTTTTTCAAATCTGTCTGCCAATACTTTTAGACTATTTCTACAAATGTTTATAAGCCAATTGGAGGGACATTTTAATCCACCACTGTTTCGACACTGTTAAATGTTTTATTAATTAAAAGTAGTGCATTAGATTCATTGAACTTACTTGTCAGTTGTTAATAATGAGGTTTTGCATTCATCACAATTAAATTTATCTAAACATCTGATGCTGTTCGTTTCGTGGTAAACGAAGGGTAATTAAAGTTAAAATAAAGGTAAAAGCAGGTTTTAATATCACAATTACGTTTGAATACAAAGTTTATTCATAAAAAGTCTCCGTGCATCCATGGAACGGAAGTGGTTCATCGTCCAGCGGCGGCGTTTCCCATCGGTCCACGCTGCCGGTGCGTGACCTGATAGACTATGTTGGTAAAGAGGGATGCGGTCACCACCCAGCGGTGACGGATGTAGTTAGCATCCGCCACCGGCTGGGGTCGCGATGCGACCGCGTCATACTCCCCCCCCCCCTAGTCTGGCAGGTCGGGCACTTAAGGCAGCTGGATAGGTGGGGCCTCCAAGAACGCCTCGATATCGGGCACCACCTCCATCACCTCCAACCGGTCAAGCACCAATTCCGGATGCAGGAATTGGACGTCGGCCGCGTCCGAAACTTCTGCCGCGTCCATTTGTCTTGCGGGTTGCTGGGCGGGGATGTCCGGATGAGGACGCTCCCCTTGCGCTGCCCGCGGGTGAAAACGGCCCCCGTTGTGGCGATGGTTGGGCTGTCTTGCCTGATCCCGACGGTCTGGTGCCGGCTGGCGCCTTTCCCTCCGCGGGTGTTGGACCGGAGACCGTCGTCGCCGGACATGTAAAAGGAGGTCCCCCCCTCGTCCTGGCCGCGATCAACCCGTCCGTGAAGCCGCGGTCGTAAGCGGCGCTCAGTTGACCTTGGGCTCGCAATTCCCGCAACTCCACTCGGTTGATGCGGTCCGCCGTCCATCCGGTCGGCAGGCCCGCGAATGGCTCGCCGGTCAGGCGGGCTACCGCTCGTAGTGCCTCCTCCGCCGTCCTGCGTAGCCACGCCACGTGGTCCGCGACCGCTCTCCGAGACGGTCGTAGTCGGCGGTTGTCGCTGCGACGTTGGGGTTCCATCACGTACTGCTGAAACAATGGGCGTCAATACACTTTTATATACGGGGGTATTTGTCGGTTTCAGCGCTGACGAATGGAGTTTAACCGGGCGTTTCCCCCGGTCATAAATACCCCGGGACCCTTCTTTCTTTCTAACCTAATCGGGGCGAACCCCGTGTGAAATTTCTATTCGGCGTTATATAGGTGGTGAGCCCTGTGGTATACCCAGTCCCCCACGGATGGAGTTTTTCCTCGGGTAGCTGGGGTCACCGCCGGAGTTTCTCCGGGTACTTGTTTCGGTTTCACCGAAATCCTCTGGTCGCGTCCGGTCTCCTGCCGGAACGTAACGACTTCTCCGGTGGGAGGTATATCATTCCCATTCTCGATCGGGTTTTGTGGCTCACTTGAGGTCGTTATTAACCAGTCTCCGGGCGATTTGGCTTCCCTTCCGATAGCCAAAGTCGTTGGTGTCACTCCCGTGAATCTGTTGACTCAATTGCGAAGAGAGAATAAGATTGGAGGCAGGCAGCTGTCCCATTGATGATGAGGTTTATCCAACAACGCTGTGCGTAGACCTTTCTTTAGGTCCTGGTTGCGCCTCTTAACCGGGTTCGCTCGGGGGTGGTAAATCGGGGTTGTCCACCCCTCGGCTCCCCACCCCATAAGCGCCTGCTCCATCTGTTTTGACACGAACTGAGTGCCGTTATCGGACAGTACCGCCCTTGGGTAACCGAAGCGTGAGAAGTACTCACGTTCGAGGGTGTCGACGATTGCTTTCGACGTAGCCTTAGCCAATGGATACGCATCTACCCAACGGCTGTAGCAGTCGGTTGCGACGAGTATGCAGGTTTTCCTCGGGCATTTCTTGGGTACGGATCCATTAGATCAATGCTGATCACTTCCCACGGTTGCCTTGGTACTCGTTGGCGTATCGTGTCGTCCGGCTTGTGGTTGTCGGTTTGACACATGCACACACATGACATGCGGCTACATATGTTCTAACCGATTCCCGGACGCCCGGCCAGTAGAGACGTTATGTGATACTCCGGTATTGTCAGATCGGTTAGGCCTTTACCTGACATATTGCTGATTATTGTCAAGCAATTACGGAGGATAGTTTATTGGTTATACGCAGGCGCGTGGCCAATAATTTCAAAGGGGGAGTGTTATCTAAATTATTTACTTCAAGTATAACTTAACAAAATTTTGTATTTTTTTGAATCTTACAATCATACAAATTTTTAATGTTTACTCGTGTTATAATTAATACCTAATAATAATTGTATACTTACCATTTCGTGCTGAACTTGAGGTATAGGTTGTGGATCATCAGGATTGTCGTCTTTATCTGGCACTTCTAGTTCTAAAGAATCAGTTGTGTTTTTTGTTCTTTTGAAGAAAGATAAAATACTACTATGTTTCCTTTTAGAAGACATTTAAAATTTTACTTTGAATAAAATTTGTTATAATTTTCGAAGATTATTAAAAAAAATATATTTATGATAATATAATTGATAATACCTATCTTGTTGATTGTTAACAATAAAACAATGCCGATTACCATGGTTATAGTTAGACTGGTCACAGAAAAACCAGAAGGGAAACTTAGGCCAGGACTGATAAGTGTCCGACATTTTGATCATAATATTTTAAGATAAGAACTCAAGTAGTCGCAGATCGAACATTGCGAGGTATAGGCCTACGTGTACCAGTATATCTACAGCCGTGCAAATTACTACCACCGAACGGCCGAACAGCTGTTAAGTGTTATGTGCATAGTACTATACTTACCAGTAGATAACACAACGTTACAAGATAATGTCTAAAATAATTGCAATACAATATAGATCATATGTAATCTAAGAAACACATATAACGCAGCTACACAGCTATTATTTATTTACTAAATAACAATCAATAATATAGATTGTAAGAATGTGAAATCATAACACAGCCGAGGGGTGTGTTACAACACCATAACACCCCCCCCCCTCTCTACGCGCCTGGTTATACGAGTGGCACGCAGCGGTCTACGGGTTTGTCTAAGCTATTTATAGCACGGGCTGTGTAGTCTATTCTATTGGGCTCAACTAAGTTTACGTGTAAGTACACTACTTAACCCCAGAGAATTTTGAAAAAAAAACTAAGAACTTTCTCTGTAGAGTACACACTGAGTTCTATGCCCCGCTTAAAGCTAGGTTCTTTACAATTAAATTTAAGGGGTGCGCAAAAAAAAACAAAATTTATGTCAGAAAAAAAAAAATTTGCACTTACCTTATTTTTTAATGCCAAATCGACTGCGCCAAATGATGCTGTTCGTGGTGAACGAAGGGTAATTAAAGTTAAAATAAAGGTTAAAGCCGGTTTTAATATCACGGGTGAGCTTTATTACACAATAACATTAGAATACAAAGTTAATTCATAAAAAGTCTCCGTGCATCCATGGAACGGAAGTGGTTCATCGTCCAGCGGCGGCGGCGTCGTTTCCCACCGGTTCATTTTTAATTAATCATATCATGTTAATCATAATCACCAGATGGCGATATGTTACATTGTTTCCCTCTTGAGACAACATTTTGTAAAAATGTTTTAGTCCTTCTTTGGATTCTTTACTGGCTAGGGTTAGAACGAAAAGGCTAATCTTTTCATCACTGTTGTTTTGTTTGGAACTTCATATCCCTTTAGTTCTAACAATTTCTAGATGACTTGCGTCTTCTGCTGTATTTTCTGTTTGCCTACATATCGGAATAGCTTCTTGATAATTTTCTCTATAGTATATTTGTTCAAGTTTGTGTGGTATTTCTTCGTCCAGCTTTTGAATTATATTTTGAAAGTTGGTGGTTGTTGTACGGGAGTTGTCTGCGATGATATTGTTTGCTGAATAGTAGGTAATGGTGTGTGTTGTTGTGGTGAAGTCGGTGTGTGTTGTTGTTGGGTCGGTGGTGGCAGAAGTACAGTTGATGGTGTGGTTGTTGTGGTTTCCGAGCCTGCGGTGATGTCGGTGGAAGTAAGGACGGCTTCTGACGTGGTGGCGATTGTGAGATAGAAGGTGTATTAAGTAGTGGTAGCGGATGGTTCCATAAAGGCGGTATTTCGATATTCAAGACCAATGGAGGTCCTCGGGTGATACCGGCCTTACGCCTTCTATCTTCATTGGCTGTCTTCTTCAGTAGTTAATGTTTGTACCACTAGGGTGTCACTATTGATTTTATGAAACTTGTATTCTAGGTCGACTAGTACTGGGGTATCAACCTTTTGTTGAGTTTTCGTTAGACATTCTTTAACCATTACCACATCCCCTGAGTCGGATGGCTCAGACCATTCGACCTCCATTAGTTCGTGTTCATCGTGGTGATAACCGAGGAAGTCGTTGAGGAGTTGGTCGATCTTCCCGGTCAACTATTGGACGCTCGGTGTCTTGACCATAGTACGGTCGGAGATTTCTGACATTTTCCACTGATGCCTTGCCACTCTGTAAATTATTTACAATAAACGTATTTTCTCCTAATTGTTTTGTTATTTTATAAGGACCATCGAAAAGTAAAAATAGTTTTTTAATTTCCTTTTCAAAACTTGATGATTTTAGGTGGGTTTTTTTCCAAGACCCAACTATCCTACCGAATATTTTATAAAATGTTTATCACACTCAGCTTTTAATTTTCTATTTAACGCTTTACTTAAAATATTTTCGCGAACAATAGCAATGATATTATTTTCTTTTACTTTCGTCGGCGGAATATTTAATAAATTACCTAATAGGTCGATCCGGCGGCTTATTTTTTAATACCTCCCAGGGTGATTTTTCGGTCGTGTCAGATATACTATGGTTAAACCATATGGTTATTCTATTTTACTTAAAATATTAGGCCACATGGTATGTTTTTCATAACAATATGTCCTCAGCTTCTCCCCTATCTCACCCTATTCACCCGTTCTACCGGATTCCCTTGTGAGCTGTATAACGCTGTAAATACTGTATTAATATTTAGTTCATTCAATCGCTTTGACCAAATTTTAGATTTGAATTGAGTGGCGTTATCAGTTAGAATACATTTGGGAATGCCTTCTTTAGGTATAAAATCTTTAATTACCCAATTTAATATTACTCGTCTTATAGTGTTAGCTTTTTTAATCGCGTATAACTTAATATATTTAGAAAATGTATCCGTCATTTCCAATATAAATTGTACCCCCTCTCGCTTTCGGTAACGGCCTCTGTTTGGAACGCGACGGCATGACCAAAGGTCTACCATAATTTTCTTGTTTCATTATGTGGCATAACCGCTAACATTTTTCCATACACATCGTCGCAATGCCTTTGGATGTATTTGTTCCTTGGGGTGTAACATTTTATCTGATCATATCAAAACTGTTCCAAATGCTAAATTCATCACTTACAATCTCATTGCGGCTAGTTGTTGCCATATTTTCTTGTACTGTTTTATTTATTTTAAAAATGCTGTAGCATTTATTATTCTATTTTTTTGTCAATCGCAATTTTTTCGTTTAAAGTTAACTGTTTTAAACTTGGATCTAAAAATGTACTATTTGTAAGGGTATTACTATTTTTCAAGTTAGAGAAACGTATGTCGAGTCCATTTTTCAGCTATAAAATAACTTAAGTAATATTATCACAACTTTTTAAATACCTCTTTTCGGTTACTGCCTTTAAACTATTAGCCATTACAATTGCCAAAGCACTCATGTACTTTTCTCCACTTACTGCTTTGGTGACTTCTTCAAATGGCTTTAATACTACACAAAGTTCTTTACAAATTTTCCAATCGTTTAGTAATAAAGTGAGCAAATTAAAATCAAGTATAGCAACTGTTGCTTTTAATATATTTTGTAATTCAATGAAACGGCTTAACATATTGTAGCTAGAATTCCACCGTGTTGCTGCATCTCGCAATAATTTTTTGGAGTAGCTCCAGAATTTTGTTGATATTTCTTAATTACATGGGAGGCAATCCATGTAATCCCACTTCTTTTGGAATGCCCCGCCAATGATTTAATTGTATTAATTATTTTAGTTATTTCGGTTATTTTTAATGAATCTTGGACAATTAAATTGAGCAAATGGGCAAAACATCCAAAATGCATAAGATTTAAATTATTTATTGTTCCTTTGAATTTGAGGCATTGTCAGATACGATTAATAAAACTTTGTCATCTAGCTCCCAGTCAGTTATTATAGTCTGTATTTCTTGACTCGGATTTAAACTGGTATGTTTCTCTCCAAACGGTGAACATTGTAACAAAACCGATTTTAAACCAAAGTCACTATCTAAATAATGCGCAGTTAACGCTGAGAAGCTTTGATTATTAAGAGATGTCCAAGAATCCGTTGTTAAACATATAGATAACGCATCTGCTTTCTTTGGAATCTTCATTTTTGTTACACATTTTTCATGCAAAAAAGGCAGTGATGTATTCGATGAAGTCTTTTGAATAGGCACAATGTATGATGGATTTAATCTATTTATACTTCTACTAATATAAAAAAAGGACCACGAAGGGGGGGGCATAGTCGCTTCAGCAGTAAAGGCCCGTTTACACGACAAGAGTACTCTTGCGATAGTACTATCATACTTGATAGTATGGTAGCACATACTTTCTAAATCTTCCAATCTCGGATTAGCCATAGGCCATTGATCCTAACCCAGCAGAAACCACAGCCCCCGCGAGTCCGACTCCAAGAGGCCCGAGATGTTGTTAGGGCCTCGAATTACCGGGGCACAGATCAGTTAAGGTGCGTGGAGCTCCCCGGCCCCGCGGTACGACTAGTTTACCCAGTCGGCAGTCCCATCTCCGGTCGGTAAAGTTTTTTTTCTATGGTAGCAGGGCCCCCCAAACCTGCTTATAGTAGACTCGCTGAGCGTGGGTTCGTCGGGCCCATCTCGCCCAAATTAAAGGTATGTGCTGCACTTGATCTCCCCTACTGAGGGAGTTACTAGTGGCTAGTTTTATGTTGCAGTCGCGGTCCTCGCTCTGGTTGCTCTTCGCTTTTCTTCTTTTCTAACAAGCGCTTCCCGGGAGAATCGCGATAGGCTAAGCCATCTCTCCCTTGAGCCCAGTAGCTCCAATGGGCGACACGGCCGTCTCTATGAGTCCTCTCCTCAGGTCCGTATGCTCACCGCATTCAAACAAGAAATGGCTGGCTGTCTCTTTCGCTGTGCCGCAGGCACACACACCGTCTTTCGCCAGCACGAAGGAGTGGAGTTTTCCTTAGAAGTCTCCGTGTCCCATGAGTATCTGGCTGGTTAAACATTTAAATATTATTTTATATAGTAATATAGTATAATCAAAATATTTTTCAAAAATAACCACTACAAATTTGCAATTATTTTAAGAGTAAACTAGTGTAGGGCGTTAAAAGAATCACCCGGTAATCTACTTTGAATATACAATGGCTACGATTAGACGGTTAGTCCGAATTTAACATACTCCGACATCATAAGGTAATTAAATGAATCATACAACAGTTAACCCGATATTGTGATACCACGAAAATATTTTACTTCGTCTATACATGATTACCGCCGACTATTCCGTGAGTCGTGACTTATAGTTCTGTTAAAGTTACTATAACTTTTAACTTACAGTTCTCGTCGATTTTAACTATTAAGTAATGCGGAATAATATTTAAAACATGATAACGTCAAAACCTCTATTATGTGTTAAGTGAACTTGGATTTTTTTACCTCTCGGGTACATGCTATGGGATATAACAAAATATCTCTATATATATATATATAAAATTCTCGTGTCACAGTGCTTGTAACAAAACTCCTCCGAAACGGCTTGACCGATTCTTATGAAATTTTGTGTGTGTATTCAGTTATTAGTGTATTAGACAAACAATCAGCTGATAGGATCACTGTATCCCTGCGGTATGAAAAATGATATCGTAAATCTATGAATAAATATTGATACTATCGATAATCATATAAAATAAAAATAAAAAAATTGGGGTGGACCACCCTTATCACGTAGGGGTATGAAAAATAGTTTACGTCCTATTCTCAGACAAACAAAATTTCATAAGAATCGGTCAAGTCGTTTCGGAGGAGTTTTGTTACAAACGCTGTGACACTAGAATTTTATATATATACAGAGATTATTTTAAAATATAATATGCATTTTGCGTAGAAATATTTTCTCATGTGAAGTACAATAAAATATTATATTCTTAAAAAATGTATTATGTATTATTATTACAACAAACAAATATGTACTCACAAAACAATAATACAAATATAATACAATTATTGTTATGAATTTGTTTGTAATAACCAAATAAAATCATGGTGAAATTGTATTATTACATTTATTATAATAACTCCTTAAACGTGGGCTCTTTAATCTTTTAAGTAATAGTTTTTTAATTAAAAATCGGTATGATATTAAAAAAGTATAAAATAACACATAATATAATTAAAAAAGATATAAAAATCTTATAATACAATTAAAAAAGATTAGTTACAGAAAACAAAGTTACACGACGAAGCTAAAATAATTTTACTGTATAATTGTATTGTTCTCATATTTATGTTAACTACTGTTACACATATTTATATTTACTATTAAAAAATCTGATTAGCGTTAATTTAAAAATAAAAAATAAATAATTTAATGAAGTTTTAAGAAATAAATATTTTTACCGCTTTATCTGCCTTTTTGTTACACATCTCACATCGATCAGGTTAGGATTGATGCAGTCCACACAAAACCACCCATGACCACAGTCTACATATATATATTAAATGCTCTGAGGTGCATCCCTCCATTGTCTCCAATATTGAAGGCAACTAGTCCCAGTTGGATCGAGCAGCTATTATAGTTGTGCATCCATGACCCTATTAGAGTTATTGACAAATGTATGGTAATACTGCATAATTAATTCATTTTACACTTACTGTGATTACCCACTCTAGGTAACATTATGTTTATTTGCAGAGTGGAAGACGATCTTGCTTTACAAATAGGGCAACTGATCAATCTATCGCTACAATTATTACAACACCATCCAAGGCCACACGGTAAAAGAACATTGACTCCAACAATTTTCTCCCTCTGTTCCAAGCAAACAATGCATCGGTCATATTCTTCACCTAATGATGTCAGTGAGTATTACTATTTTGTTTTTTAGCTTCTATGCGAAGCTGAGAAACTATTGTATTTACAATGTGTTTTTATTTTTCTGTGTCTGTAGGTACCCCTACAATATCTTTAAAACTATTGAACCATTTTTTTGTATAAGAACACTATAGATCAGAAATCATAAGGTACTTTATTGGACCAGAAATTAAAAAAGTTCATTTCCTTCCCTTCAAAATCGAAAAACACTAACAAAATTTTATATTTTTCAACACAAAAATTACGATGTTCCATAACTTTTTAAAAAATAGTCTAATTAGTATAAAATCCAAATTTGTATAAAATATCTTTCAAACATTGACAAACCAAAAAAATATTAACTCTTTCCTCTAGAAGGGATAGACTTTTTTATTTCACATTTTCGTGTAAAATTTTAGGGATTGAGGTTTGAAAATTTCACCGAAGGTAGATCTGAAACTTATACAATTTTCTCAAAAATCTAGTAAAAATGTATTATTAATTACATATTTGTCATTAGATACAATGGTTTTATCGATATTATTTCGCCGAGAGGCTCCTAACACAGTCGGTTAGCCCAACGACTTGCACTGTGACGGTAATCGATATACGTACATGGTTTGTATACTATAATATACGGCCTACTGAATTAAAACTCATATTAGGTTCTTGTATGGACTACTGAATTAAAGAGAACAGAAAAGTTTTGTTTCAATGCTATAAAAACACTTCACTATTGATAGAAATAACACGACAGTCTTACTATCTGGCCAGAGTTCTAATTGTTCTACATAAACGTAACTTAAATAACTAATATATCACACAAATTATGTTTATATAATTAACAAAAAAAAACCTGAATGAACATCAATGATGTCGAGTTGGGTGGCTTCCCTCGTACGACAGCCGGCAATGTCCACGGCGGTGCTGGCGAGAAATGGCGTTCAACCAAGTGAGACGACCGACAACGGCCACAGCGACGGCAACTTAAACGCCGGCCAACCAAACGAACGCGGCCGCGGCGACGATGGCTCAGGCGGCGGCCAATCAAACGACTACGGCCGCGGCGACGACAACTTAACTAGCGGCCAGTTAAAACAGATACAGTCACAGGGACGACGCAAACAACACGCTTTAGTGAAAAGAAACAGAAACACAAAAAAAACCACGTGATGGCTTTTTCGCGTTGACCGTCACGTCGAGGCGCAACACACGACACGGCCGGCCGATCACACCAACGTGTTTTTACCAACAACATTAAATAGGAGGGGTGGCAAGCTCAACACGGCGGCCGGTCGACGGCCGTAGGTAACTGACTGATAGCGGTCTCCAACAGATATTTTTATTTTTATTGACATCTCTTACTCATTCACTTACTACTACATATACTACTTCTCACTGTACTGGTTTATAGTGTTGTAACGATCATATTTCACCTGGCCGTTTACTTCTCGCCCTTGATTATAGTCTGTCCCCGACATTTCTACAATACTTAGAAAGAGGGAACGGCACCGTCACCTTAATCTACTCAGCCACTCCGTCCCCACAGATTCGAATCAAAGCATTTATTTAAAAGTGATTTTATAACTTATAATTCCTGTAGACCCGTGAACTCCTCATCCCCACTATGCCTCGACCCCACTGTACTGGTTATTTAATGTTAGTCACCTAGTAATATGGGTAATCCTTGACTTGGCATCAAAGCTGGTAGTTTTTGTTATGTTGGTCTAGAAATAACAATTTGGTACATTAATTTTTTGTTTAATTATTTTTAACATTTATTTTAATAGAACATTAAATATGATTTTTTAAAATATTTAGATACTTTCAAATTGTGCCAGTACGTACGGAGCTAATGACGATGTTCCCGCTACGTCAGCTGCTTGAGCAATACTTGACACCTCATCTATGAGGTCTATATATTATTATGTAAGTAATATGTGTATACTGTACATACATATATATATATATACGAATAATACAATACTTTCATCTTCAAGTTGATTCACATCATCAGCAACTTCATCATCATCAAATTCATTTTTATAATATGTTGAATAATACAAGCTGCATACCTTCGATTTCTATTGGATCCACGGATGTAGGAGCAGCTAAAGTCACAATTATAGGCTCTGGTTCTACTCTAAGTGCTACTGACCGAATGGCTCTTGGTAAGGTGCTGGAAATTAAATTCTTGATGTTGGTGTGAGTGTAGCTCTAGCCACTGGTAATGATGGTGGAAGTATTTCTCTAGAAGCTATTATTGGTACACCAACCCTAGGTTGTACAAGTACTTGTGCAGGTACTGGTGTACGTGTGAATATTGGTCTATGTGCTGATGCACGTATAGGCATTAGTGCTAGTGCAAGATTTACTCCTGGTGCTGGTGCAGGTTCTGGTACAACAATAGGAACCAGTTGTCGTCCTCTACCACGTGCTCTTCGATTTCTATTAGCTTGTTACCTATAATAAACACAATTTAGATTTTTTAAATAATTATCAATATAATTAATAATTTTTCTTTTACAAATAATCAATAAACCAAAAGCAAGCATACCTAACTATTTTAAGTACTTAATAATAACATAATACTCATAGAGTTAAATTTGGTAGCAGTTATTTTTGTATGTATCTAACATGCAAAATATTTTAAATTACTTTTTACACAATAAATGACCAAATATATTCAATTTTAAATATTAATAAAAATATACCTATATAATTTATGTAAAAAAAAAATATATATATATATAAATAATAATATATTATTATTTAGTTTGTCGAATATTCCTAATATACCTATGGTACCAAATATAAATTATATTATAACTACATCTATGATGAGGGTTTTAGATAATGCATTTTTCTTCAATGGTAATCTCCAACTAAGTAAATCTTTTACATTTCTGTGATATGTAAGTGATGAATATATTTGTTGGTTTAAGAACTCTAAAATAAATAACATAATTTACCTTTACATCACCAACCTGTTTAAATTTCATTATATCTTCTTCTTTAAAATGTTTTTTACATACATAAGAGTTATAAGTTAAAATAAAGTATTTTCTGGGAATACACTTTTGCGATTTTTGTCGTAGTTTAGGATCTTTAGGGACACCAAACTGGTCAACTTTTATATTATTACTTTTGTACCCCACAGTACAACCAAATCATTTATGTATAATTGTAAAAATATACGGCCACACCGTTAATTTATTGTCTAATGATTACATCGCCAATTGCAGTAGATTGATGATAAAAATAATATGATTTGTTTACCCAACAGAAAACAATGTGAACAACAATTTTAGTTATGGACAAATTCTTGCTAAATAATGTTATTTAGAAGATAGAAACAAAAAACCATCTAATATCCTATATAAGACGTGATAAAGTCGGGCCAAGTCACACCTAGCGCTATTAGTACCTGTGGTCGACACGACGGCTACACGGGCAGAATATCCGCGAGCTCTAATCTGTTTAGATAACCGTGCCCATGACTAATGAATCAATTTCCTGATTCCAATAACTTTGAGCAATATGTGCCATTCTTCTCAAAAATCCAGTCACATTATATCTCCTATTTTGTACATTTTGTAGAGCACCTTGCAAAATGTAATGGTTAGTATCTCTACTAGTTATGATGGATCGGTATATCTTATTAACTATGTTTATGATATAATGTTCAGTAAAAGCATTGTATTACCTGCTATTGCCCATTAAGAGTCTGCAATGTTTCTCGGCGTACCCAATTTTCAATATAACGAAGTCTATCTACAATTTTAAAATAAGGAAGTATGAACTTTATATTGTACCGTGGTCCAATTTTTTGTGATAATTTCAATTATTTTATACAAAAACATTATATATTCATGTTTCTTAAATCTAGAACAATTTGTTTTTCAATTTAAAAATTACAGTGCTATTTAAGTGTTTAAAATTTCTCCCCAGATAACCATTATTTTTAGTTTAAAAAAATAAGATAGAAAACGTTGCCCAGGCCTAAGCCTAAATTTACATTATTTGTTATAACTACAGCAAATACTAATTTAAATATTTAATAGTATAATGTTAAAATAGCATAACTGATTGTGAATTTCTAAAAATAAAGTAATTTTAAAGTTGTTATATTTTTTAACTTAAATTTAAATTAATTTTTTTACAAATTAAAAACCAATTAAGCTATCAGAATATCATCATACTGTCAATCATCTCGATCAATTTTTGTTGTAGTTATATTAAGAAATGTAAATTTTGGCTTGCGCTAACCTTTTATATTAATGAACAAAATACATGAAAAGATTGTAGAGTATAATAATGTTTCAAACTAATTATGTTATTATTACCATAGAATGTCCACACTTGCGGCCATGATAGCCAATAATTGTTCTTAGGGTAGAATGAAAACTTTCAATAAAGTTGTTGGTTTTTATACTAAACCCATAAACCGAGAAGCCATTTGGCTGCATGACATTCATCCAAAATCTTTGGAAATAAGCAAATGGACATCTAAAGGTTTCATCTAATTGCAAATTTCTTGCCAATTCTATATTGCCTTATACCCATTGGTTATATGGAAATCGTCTGGGAACCCAGCCTGTCTCCTTGTGGGTAAATGAGGTAATGCCATGATCTGTTAGGTTATAATAATATACAACCATATTAGTGTTTTTTAGAGTTAATAGAATTTTTTGGATAAAACAAAATTTCTATTTTCAGAACTATTTCCATATTCATGTTGTTCCGAACCTGAGAGTAACTAGGTTTTTGTTTTGTATAAACCGTATTATTCTCAGTAAAATAGAATTTTTTTTTTTTTTAGTAGATACATTTTTTTTTTACTTAATATTGTTTTTTTTAGTGGACTAACCAGATTATAGTGAAACCAGCAACCCATTAATCGAGCCTCTGGAATTACCCTTCTGACTGCATATCGTAATGCAGTTTATAATCGGTTATAACTTGGAGGTTACCCCAGTTTACCACTTGAAATTGCAGTTCCTCTTTTAGAAATTGTAAAAGTTGTATATAAACGTTTGCTGTACGGCGATCTAATAATCCATGAACAACTGACTAAAAAAAGGAAATAGTATAATCTCACCTTTATCTTAAAAAATGTCTTGTATAATTTGTTTATAATATTTATTTATTAAATAATTTAAAAAAAACTTTTTATGAAAGAAAGATTAAGAGTGCCTCCAATAATCCTAAACTAACTTGGCAACTCATAAATTAAATTATATGCTCTAAAATTTGACTCTAAATGGAGATAAACAATGTTTATAAAGTTTTCTGTTAGTAAAACTTCATCTAATCTTAACCCGATAATAATACATAGATGTGTTGATGGAAATAGTTGTAATTACGTAAGTAATTGTATAAGTAAAAGAAGAATAATTCTATAAAAGAAGTATCACGAACCCGATACTTAGGTATCATTTTTGATAATAATTTACGATGGAATTTTCATATACAAAATCTTGTAGGAAAGCTACGCGCTATAACTTATAAACTTTATAAGCTTAAGAATATAGTACCCAAGAAAACAATGCGTGTAATATATTTTGCTTCATATCAGTCAATCTACTATATGGGCTACTAGTTTGGGGTGCTCTAGGTGATAGCATTTTAAATAAACCAGAATAAAATACGAATTTGTTTAAATAAGAATGTTCTTTACAAGGGTCTACTAGAAAAAATTATAGGAAGTGTTACTAATCAAATTTCTCTATAAAAAAATAGCTATTAGGTTTATGTTTAAGAGTTTTATCAATAGTGAAAATTGTAAAAAAATGTAAGGGAAAAGAGAAAATAGACTGTATAATATTTGTTTGTACCAATCAGGGAAGTAATTATACTCGGGATTGACCACAGGAATATAGTTATGTATAAATAATGTCGGAAAGGTAATTTAGTATCTAAAAGAGTATAATTCTCCATAACATAAATATGAAATAAAAAAATGTATAAACACAATAATAATTGGTAATTGTAATTCGATATATAAATACAAAATCAATAACAAAACTATACCTTACGCGGCTGTGGTTTGAGATGTTGGTGAAATGAACTGGCCAGAAAAACAAATACTAGCCAAATACCAGATTTGAAGTGCGTATGAAGGCTCGATACAAAAGAAAACGAGAACTGCCTACTGGCGTTTGTTGTAAAGATACAAAAAGTTGCAAACGTCGCAATAAATCGCATACAACGCGGGCAACGATTCAGCCGCACCGTCAGACCGCTTATATACCACACACCGACAAGTACATTAGACAAGTATACAAATAGACAGGCAACTTCAACGTTATCATCCAGACATTGCTCTCAGTGCTCTGCGTGCCGGGTGGAATAACTAATCACCAAAAAAGTGGTTCCCAAAATGGATTTAAATCCAATGAGTCTCAAAATTGTATATTTATAATATTTATACTTATTTAAGAGGACGTCAATCACCCGTTATTTTCTTCAAAAAACCCGCCTTGAATTTATTTTACAAAGGCTGTAATCAAAACTAAGAAACCAAATTTTTACATAATACAGACAACAACATTGTCTGTGTTCTACCATTGTCCTTTTTTTTATATTTCGACGGCGGCCAACCAAGACAAATACGGCCACAGGGACAACGCATACAATACGCTTTAGTAAACGATAGAAACAGAAAAAAACCACATAATGGGTTTTAGCGCGTTACCGTCACGGCGGAACACAACAACAACGAACGCACGGCCGGACGATCACAGCAACGTGTTTTACCAACAACTTTGGATAGGTTAAGGAGGGGAGGCAAGCTCAAACACGGCGGCGGTCGACGCCGTGATGGCACAAAAACATTTACGGAAACGCTTAGTTTTGAAGTTACAGCTACCTGAACTTCGCGTACACTTTTTCCCAATGACCAGTTTCTTATCAAGACTTTTAACTTTAAAACAAAACTAACTTAAACCTGGCTAGGTTCCGACTCGTTAGGTCGCTGACCACCTTCAGAAAATTATCGGGTTAGTTTTTTTAGTCCCTTTAGGTGAGCTTTTTTTTTCTCTGGGGGTTTAGGGGCGTGAGCCACTATCCATCGAAGAGTCCCGTAGGGGCTCGAGTCGGTAGGCGCAGGGAGTCGCTTTATATAGATGTAAGTTTTTTAAATTAATACTCAATTAAAAAAATTCAATAACATTAGCCCACGAAAACGGGAGTTTCACGACAAGTGGAATGGTTATCAAGGCAACATAAAATTATAAAACATATAGTTAAATAATAATGTTAAAAATATTTTTTTTATTTTTATTAATGGTAAAGGCTTCAATTACAGGATTATTAGCCTAGAAGTTAATGTACAATAAATTTAGGAATTAGAATAACATGATATTTATAGTTTATGGCTTATACTTACATTGTGAACAAATTTGATGGTTTCAGTGGTCTTTTCTTCTTTGAATGCTTGGTGAAGTGTGAGAAGATTGTTGAGTTTCTTTCGTGCTTCTCTATATTTGGGGCAGTTGATGATTATGTGTTCTATCGATAATATTTGCTTGCAAGTGACGCATACTGGTGCAGGTTCCTTGTTGATAAGGTATGCATGTGTTAGGTGAGACATATAATATTATTAGCATTTGGTATTGTATCCCATTACTAATTATTATCAATCTTTCATAAGATAAAATTGATAGATCTTTAAAATTTGTTAGGAGGTAGGACCCATATATGTAACCATAACTTGGTGAGCAGTGAAAAAATCAGGAATACAGTTTGTTTTCTTTGTATTGGCTAAAAATAACTATAATGTACAAATCTATATAATAAAATGTCAATTCAAATAGCCGACGTCCCGCCAGTCGCCTAATCGTCTCTTCAATGGGATTCGTATAATACGTCTCGCTCATAGAAAAGAATCTGAGGCGGCTTAGGCAGCGCGTGGCATTGGCGCGTGTTTTTATCATGTCACAACGTTATCGTATCAAATAATAACGGTGACGGCGTGTGTTGTTTTTTTTGGCGAGTTTGTACTTTCCTTAAATTAAATTAAACGTAAAATTATTATTATTATTATTATTAATTACACTGTTGTTCATTGTCATACGTGGTTTTTTATTCAATAGTGTTTCCCGGTGTGTGAAACGTTACCTATGCGTCTTTGGATTGTTATTTGATTTGTTGATCAATTATAATGATAAATAAATAAATAATTTTGGTAGGTTTCTTACAATATATATATATATATACACAGCGGTGTGAAAAATATAGGAATTTTGTAAAACTAATTAATTGGATATTTGGTTTAAGCAAGAAAAAAGTAATGAATCAATATGAACTGTATGTATATATAGTACAGTTCATATTGATTCATTACTTTTTTCTTGCTTAAACCAAATATCCAATTAATTAGTTTTACAAAATTCCTATATTTTTCACACTGCTGTGTGTGATAACTAATAACGGTACATTTTATATTTTTTTTGCAAAATTTGATGGCTTATTTTATATCTATCTACTATCTACTACTATTATTTTAGGCTTAACTATATAATGAAATCATAACCGATGCGTGTCCGTTTGAAGACAGATTGGCTATTTGCAATGAAAGGTGAGTAGAATGTTTTACGCTTCTATTTACTCTGTATTAATTAATACAATAAGTAATTATTATTGTTACTATCGGTTACAGACTCTGCTACGCTGTGCCGTTACCGATTAATTTGCTTGCGGCTAACGGAAAACTTACACCGTACAAAGTTGGTTTTTTTGTTATTTATGAAGTATTTTATAATAGTTCGTGCCTATCCAATCTTTATACTCAACCTTAATTTAAGTGTCTTAAAACGACTTCTCTTAACGCTTTCATTTCTAAATGTGCACATACAACGATACTGATGTATGAATAATAAATACTTTAATTATTTCACCATTTTTTGTTAAAGCTGTCTACAATTATGATCACTACATATAATATAAGTATCAACTATAGGTTTTTTATATATTTTTTATAATATATTATTTCACATTTTTTAATAATATTTATATCTATAAATTTATAGATACCACATTTTATTTAGATAATTTGTTTTATATATTATTAATTATTATTGAAACTATTAGAATATATCTATAATTGTAAATTAATTTTCATTATTTATAATAATAATAATAATTAATAATAAATATGCATGGCTTAATTTTACTCTTTTGTGGTTGTGGAATATTAAATTGAGTTTGAAAAAATTAACACCAATTTAAATAATTAACTTTTTTATTTATTATAAATGATTGTCAACAACCATCTCACCTAAAAAACAAGAGGACATAGTCATTATATTATTTATTTATTATGTTACTTATGAAATTTTGTTTACCCATCTCTTCTATTTCGGGTTCTGAAACAAAATAAAAGTTTAAAGTGATTTTTGCTATTTTGTGACAATTTTGCTAACATTTTAATATTTCTAAGATTACATTTATGTTATGTATATATATATTATATAATATAATGTAATATAATTATCCAAATTGAGCACAAAGGTAAAGCTGTATATAGAAATAATGTTAATTATATTAAAAGGAAAATATTACTTTTCAGTCATATAGGATAGGACAAACATGCCAAATGAACATATAATTTAATAGTATAAGAAGTCCAATTTGTCATGTGATTTAAATGATTAATATGTTTATTTATTTTTAAGATGGAATGATCACAACTTTTTTAACATACATTTAAGTATTACCTAATTATTATGTATGATGTCTACATCCATATGATGTTAATAAATAAACTATTTATTCCATTTAAATAAAACAAAACTGGAATTTTTTTAAATTTTATGCCTCATTGTGGCTTATTTGAAAAACATATGTTATTTTTAAACGTTTAAATAGGTACATATAGATATAGATAGTGCTTGAACCTGATGTAACCAAAACAAAATTTTTTTTCTTTCTTTAGGTGATTAAATTAATTGTGCCTATTCATAATCTTGATCTTAAAAATAAATTACATTTTAGTAGGGAAATAAGGTAAGTTTACTTTTAAAATTTAATAACAAAATATACATTTTTTGATATATATTTATTTACCTCCCGGCGGGTCTACAATGCTAACAGTGGCCGGAAATTCCGCTGCCTGAGGGGTCGGCGGTCGGGGTGGCGCTGCTGGCGGGACGACAGCGGCGGCAACCTGACGGTTTTTTTCTGAAAAACAATTGTAATTTAATTTTTAAATAGGTGTGTGCGTTAATCACTGCATATAGTATGCACCATATACGTTCGGTACTTACTACAAAAACGGGACAGGTGGTCCGTCCTGCGACACACCCAGCAACCTGGAACAAAAAATTCGATAGTATATATATTATATACTATATTATATATATTATTGAGGTTTGAATATTTTACCGAAGGTAGATCTAAAACTTATACAATTTTCTCAAAAATCTATAGTAAAAATGTATTATTAATTACATATTTGTCATTAGATGCAATGGTTTTATCGATATTGTTTCGCCGAGAGGCTCACACAGTCGGTTAGCCCGACGACTTGCACTGTGACGGTAATCGATATACGTATATGGTTTATATACTATAATATACGGCCTACTGAATTAAAACTCATATTAGGTTCTTGTATGGACTACTGAATTAAAGAGAACAGAAAAGTTTTGTTTCAATGCTATAAAAACACTTCACTATTGATAGTAATAACACGACAGTCTTACTATCTGGCCAGAGTTCTAATTGTTCTACATAAACGTAACTTAAAAAACTAATATATCACACAAATTATGTTTATATAATTAACAAAAAAAAAACCTGAATGAACATCAATGATGTCGAGTTGGGTGGCTTCCCTCGTACGACGGCCGGCAATGTCCACGGCGGTGCTGTCGAGAAATGGCGTTCAACCAAGTGAGACGACCGACAACGGCCACAGCGACGGCAACTTAAACGGCGGCCAACCAAACGAATGCGGCCGCGGCGACGATGGCTCAGGCGGCGGCCAATCAAACGACTACGGCCGCGGCGACGACAACTTAACTAGCGGCCAGTTAAAACAGATACAGTCACAGGGACGACGCAAACAACACGCTTTAGTGAAAAAAAACAGAAACACAAAAAAAACCACGTGATGGCTTTTTCGCGTTGACCGTCACGTCGAGGCGCAACACACGACACGGCCGGCCGATCACACCAACGTGTTTTTACCAACAACATTAAATAGGAGGGGTGGCAAGCTCAACACGGCGGCCGTAGGTAACTGACTGATAGCGGTCTCCAACAGATATTTTTATTTTTATTGACATCTCTTACTCACTCACTTACTACTACTTCTCACTGTACTGGTTTATAGTGTTGTAACGATCATATTTCACCTGGCCGTTTACTTCTCGCCCTTGATTATAGTCTGTCCCTGACATTTCTACAATACTTAGAAAGAGGGAACGGCACCGTCACCTTAATCTACTCAGCCACTCCGTCCCCACAGATTAGAATCAAAGCATTTATTTAAAAGTGATTTTATAACTTATAATTCCTGTAGACCTGTGAACTCCTCATCCCCACTATGCCTCGACCCTACTGTACTGGTTATTTAATTTCTCTATGTTAGTCACCTAGTAATATGGGTAATCCTTGACTTGGCATCAAAACTGGTAGTTTTTGTTATGTTGGTCTAGAAATAACAATTTGGTACATTTTTTTTTTGTTTAATTATTTTTAACATTTATTTTAATAGAACATTAAATATGATTTTTTAAATTATTTAGATACTTTCAAATTGTGCCAGTACGTACGGAGCTAATGACGATGTTCCCGCTACGTCAGTTGCTTGAACAATACTTGACATCTCATCTATGAGGTCTATATATTTTTATGTAAGTAATATGTGTATAATAACACATATTACGAATAATACAATACTTTCATCTTCAAGTTGATTCACATCATCAGCAACTTCATCATCATCAAATTCATTTTTATAATATGTTGAATAATACAAGCTGCATACCTTCGATTTCTATTGGATCCACGGATGTAGGAGCAGCTAAAGTCACAATTATAGGCTCTGGTTCTACTCTAAGTGCTACTGACCGAATGGCTCTTGGTAAGGTGCTGGAAATTAAGTTCTTGATGCTGGTGTGAGTGTAGCTCTAGCCACTGGTAATGATGGTGGAAGTATTGCTCTAGAAGCTGTTATTGGTACACCAACCCTAGGTTGTACAAGTACTTGTGCAGGTACTGGTGTACGTGTGAATATTGGTCTATGTGCTGATGCACGTATAGGCATTAGTGCTGGTGCAAGATTGACTCCTGGTGCTGGTGCAGGTTCTGGTACAACAATAGGAACCAGTTGTCGTCCTCTACCACGTGCTCTTCGATTTCTATTAGCTTGTTACCTATAATAAACACAATTCAGATTTTTTAAATAATTATCAATATAATTAATAATTTTTCTTTTACAAATAATCAATAAACCAAAAGCAAGCATACCTAACTATTTTAAGTACGTAATAATAACATAATACTCATAGAGTTAAACTTGGTAGCAGTTATTTTTGTATGTATCTAACATGCAAAATATTTTAAATGACTTTTTACACAATAAATGACCAAATATATTCAATTTTAAATATTAATAAAAATATACCTATATAATTTATGTAAAAAAAAAAATATATATATATATAAATAATAATATATTATTATTTAGTTTGTCGAATATTCTTAATATACCTATGGTACCAAATATAAATTATATTATAACTACATTTATGATGAGGGTTTTAGATAATGTATTTTTCTTCAATGGTAATCTCCAACTAAGTAAATCTTTTACATTTCTGTAATATGTAAGTGATGAATATATTTGTTGGTTTAAGAACTCTAAAATAAATAACATAATTTACCTTTACATCACCAACCTGTTTAAATTTCATTATATCTTCTTCTTTAAAATGTTTTTTACATACATAAGAGTTATAAGTTAAAATAAAGTATTTTCTGGGAATACACTTTTGCAATTTTTGTCGTAGTTTAGGATCTTTAGGGACACCAAACTGGTCAACTTTTATATTATTACTTTTGTACCCCAAAGTACAACTAAATCATTTATGTATAATAAAATTGTAAAAATATACGGCCACACCGTTAATTTATTGTCTAATGATTACATCGCCAATTGCAGTAGATTGATGATAAAAATAATATGATTTGTTTACCCAATAGAAAACAATGTGAACAACAATTTTAGTTATAAACAAATTCTTGCTAAATTATGTTATTAAGAAGATAGAAACAAAACCATCTAATATCCTATATAAGACGTGATAAAGTCGGGCCAAGTCACACTTAGCGCTATTAGTACCTGTGGTCGACACGACGGCTACATGGGCAGAATATCCGCGAGCTCTAATCTGTGTAGATAACCGTGCCCATGACTAATGAATCAATTTCCTGATTCCAATAACTTTGAGCAATATGTGCCATTCTTCTCAAAAATCCAGTCACATTATATCTCCTATTTTGTACATTTTGTAGAGCACCTTGCAAAATGTAATGGTTAGTATCTCTACTAGTTATGATGGATCGGTATATCTTATTAACTATGTTTATGATATAATGTTCAGTAAAAGCATTGTATTACCTGCTATTGCCCATTAAGAGTCTGCAATGTTTCTCGGCGTACCCGATTTTCAATATAACGAAGTTTATCTACAATTTTAAAATAAGGAAGTATGAACTTTATATTGTGATAATTTTATATTGTGATATATTGTGATGTTTATATTTTGTGATAATTTCAATTATTTTATACAAAAACATTATATTTTCATGTTTCTTAAATCTAGAACAATTTGTTTTTTAATTTAAAAATTACAGTGCTATTTAAGTGTTTAAAATTTCTCCCCAGATAACCATTATTTTTAGTTTAAAAAAATAAGATCTAAAACGTTGCCCAGGCCTAAGCCTAAATTTACATTATTTGTTATAACTACAGCAAATACTAATTTAAACATTTAATAGTATAATGTTCAAATAGCATAACTGATTGTGAATTTCTAAAAATAAAGTCATTTTAAAGTTGTTATATTTTTTAACTTAAATTTAAGTTAATTTTTTTACAAATTAAAAACCAGTTCTGCTATCAGAATATTATCATACTGTCAATCATCTCGATCAATATTTGTTGTAGTTATATTAAGTAATGTAAATTTTGGCTTGCGCTAACCTTTTATATTGATGAACAAAATATATTACATGAAAATATTGTAGAATATATCAAGTAAAAATATTTCAAACTTATATTATGTTATTACTACCATAGAATGTCCACACTTGCGGCCATGATGGCCAATAATTGTTCTTAGGGTAGAATGAAAACTTTCAATAAAATTTATACTAAACTCGTGTACCGAGAAACCATTTGGCTGCATGGCATTCATCCAAAATCTTTGGAAATAAGCAAATAGACCTCTTAAAGTTTCATCCAATTGCAAATTTCTTGCCAATTCCATATGCCCTATACCCATCGGTTATATGGAAATCGTCTGGGAACCCAGCCTGTCTCCTTGTGGGTAAATGAGGTAATGCCATGATCTGTTGGTTGTATAATATTATTATTATTAGTGTTTTTTATAGTTATTAATTTTTTTTGGATAAAACAAAATTTCCATTCTCAGAACTATTGCCATATTCATGTTGTTCCGAACCTGAGTAACGAGGTTATTGGTTTGTATAGACCGTATTATTCTCTGTAAAATAGAATTTTTTTTTTTAGTAAATACACTTAAATAATATTTTTTTATGGTGGGCTAACCAGATTATAGTGAAACCAGCAACTCATTAATTCAGCCTCTGGAATTACCCTTCTAACTGCATATCGTATTGCAGTTTATAATCGGTTATAACTTGGAGGTTACCCCAGTTTACCACTTGAAATTGCAGTTCCTCTTTTAAAAATTGTAAGTCGTATATAAACGTTTGCTGTACGGCGATTCAATAATCCATGAACGATTGAAACTGACTAAAAAAAAGGAAATAGTATAATCTCACCTTTATCTTAAAAAATGTCTTGTATTTTTATTGATTACTTTTACTTGTAAATGGTTTCAATCAGTGATGAAATAATATATAGAAAATTACTTAGCTACTATATTGTCCAAGATCACTTGTACGATGACTACCTGGTCAATATCCCTCGGACCTAATGGCCTTATACCAAATGTACCATCTATTGTCATGGTTGTTGACTCCCGAAAATATGCAGCATATTTGAAGAATTGCTTCTTCTGCTTGCCTTGAATCAGGACGAAAAAAAAAATGGGTACATGAAATAAATCTAAAAAGAAAAGAATTTGGGGAGTTTCAACGACTGACTGTGCAGTGAATTCAGTTCTTTTGAAGACCGATTTTTTTACATATTTCCGAATGTCTCGAGAACTGTGAAACTTACATAATGTTTTAGAACATAAAATATCAAAAAACACTATTTGGAGGAAACCCATTGGGACAAAGGAAAGGTTAGCAATCCGTTTGAGGTAAGTAAAAATAATCGTAATTTGTTTACAATATTTATTTATTAAATAATTTTTTTACTAAATTTTACATTTTTAATTGTTTTTTTATTAATCTATTAAAATAATAAAATAATAAAAAATATTAATAATTAAGTTATAAAAATAATTTAATAATAATTTGTATATAGTATTTATTTATTAAATAATTTAAAAAAAACTTTTTATGAAAGAAAGATTAAGAGTGCCTCCAATAATCCTAAACTAACTTGGCAACTCATAAATTAAATTATATGCTCTAAAATTTGACTCTAAATGGAGATAAACAATGTTTATAAAGTTTTCTGTTAGTAAAACTTCATCTAATCTTAACCCGATAATAATACATAGATGTGTTGATGGAAATAGTTGTAATTACGTAAGTAATTGTATAAGTAAAAGAAGAATAATTCTATAAAAGAAGTATCACGAACCCGATACTTAGGTATCATTTTTGATAATAATTTACGATGGAATTTTCATATACAAAATCTTGTAGGAAAGCTACGCGCTATAACTTATAAACTTTATAAGCTTAAGAATATAGTACCCAAGAAAACAATGCGTGTAATATATTTTGCTTCATATCAGTCAATCTACTATATGGGCTACTAGTTTGGGGTGCTCTAGGTGATAGCATTTTAAATAAACCAGAATAAAATACGAATTTGTTTAAATAAGAATGTTCTTTACAAGGGTCTACTAGAAAAAATTATAGGAAGTGTTACTAATCAAATTTCTCTATAAAAAAATAGCTATTAGGTTTATGTTTAAGAGTTTTATCAATAGTGAAAATTGTAAAAAAATGTAAGGGAAAAGAGAAAATAGACTGTATAATATTTGTTTGTACCAATCAGGGAAGTAATTATACTCGGGATTGACCACAGGAATATAGTTATGTATAAATAATGTCGGAAAGGTAATTTAGTATCTAAAAGAGTATAATTCTCCATAACATAAATATGAAATAAAAAAATGTATAAACACAATAATAATTGGTAATTGTAATTCGATATATAAATACAAAATCAATAACAAAACTATACCTTACGCGGCTGTGGTTTGAGATGTTGGTGAAATGAACTGGCCAGAAAAACAAATACTAGCCAAATACCAGATTTGAAGTGCGTATGAAGGCTCGATACAAAAGAAAACGAGAACTGCCTACTGGCGTTTGTTGTAAAGATACAAATAGTTGCAAACGTCGCAATAAATCGCATACAACGCGGGCAACGATTCAGCCGCACCGTCAGACCGCTTATATACCACACACCGACAAGTACATTAGACAAGTATACAAATAGACAGGCAACTTCAACGTTATCATCCAGACATTGCTCTCAGTGCTCTGCGTGCCGGGTGGAATAACTAATCACCAAAAAAGTGGTTCCCAAAATGGATTTAAATCCAA
This sequence comes from Adelges cooleyi, assembly GCF_023614345.1. Lineage (NCBI taxonomy): Eukaryota > Metazoa > Arthropoda > Insecta > Hemiptera > Adelgidae > Adelges > Adelges cooleyi. Next base: position 3,815,010 of record NW_026095978.1, read on the forward strand.
TGAGTCTCAAAATTGTATATTTATAATATTTATACTTATTTAAGAGGACGTCAATCACCCGTTATTTTCTTCATAAAACCCGCCTTGGATTTATTTTACAAAGGCTGTAATCAAAACTAAGAAACCAAATTTTTACATAATACAGACAACAACATTGTCTGTGTTCTACCATTGTTCTTTTTTTTAATATTTCGACGGCGGCCAACCAGACGAATACGGCCACAGGGACGACGCCAACAACACGCTTTAGTAAAAACGATAGAAACAGAAAAAACCACATGATGGGTTTTAGCGCGTTGACCGTCACGGCGGAACACAACAACAACGAACGCACGGCCGGACGATCACCGCATTGTGTTTTACCAACAACTTTGGATAGGTTAAGGAGGGTAGGCAAGCTCAAACATGGCGGCGGTCGACGGCCGTAGATAACTAAATTGATAGTGGTCTCCAACATTCGATTTTGCAACTTGTCTAGAGTCGCATTTTGCAAATTTCACCATACCGTGAAGCGGTCAGGCGAATTTTTCTTTCTTGAAACCAAACAAGAAAAATTGTATTTCGGTCTCCTAGTATTTAATTCTATTTGTTTAGGGTCAACTATACACAAACTCTAAATAAATTGGTCTTTTTTTTTCTTCCAATTTATTTTTTCTATAATATCAGTGAGAGGCTCAGCTAGTCCATGATTAGTGCTGATCGAACACTTGCGACTTTTTTTTTTTATAACTATAATTATTTAAATGCAGATTTCGTCTCTAAATTGCATTCAATCTTATCCGATCATTGTTTTTTATAAACTGTTTTCCAATTTTTCCTAAAAATATGAGAAAATAAAGGTTTATATTCTATACAAATTTGTAATTTTTGCTTGAGACTTTGGAAGGCTTAAATCGACTTTACCACCCCAGACCCGAATTTCGTTTTTTGTTTTAATCAATTTGTTTTCAATGCTAAAAACGATGGCACAAAAATATTTACGGAAACGCTTAGTTTTGAAGTTACAGCTACCTGAACTTCGCGTACACTTTTTCCCAATGACCAGTTTCTTATCAAGACTTTTAACTTTAAAACAAAACTAACTTAAACCTGGCTAGGTTCCGAGTCGTTAGGTCGCTGACCACCTTCAGAAAAGTATCTGGTTAGGTTTTTTAGTCCCTTTAGGTGAGCTATTTTTTCCTCTGGGGGTTTAGGGGCGTGAGCCACTATCCATCGAAGAGTCCCGTAGGGGCTCAAGTCGCTTTATATAGATGTAAGTTTTTTAAATTAAAACTCAATTAAAAAAATTCAATTACATTAGCCCACGAAAACGGGAGTTTCACGACAAGTGGAATGGTTATCAAGGCAACATAAAATTATAAAACATAGTTAAATAATGTATATATATATATATATAAATAATTATATAAAAGTATATATATATACATATAATATTTTTTTATTTTTATTAATGGTAAAGGCTTCAATTACAGGATTATTAGCCTAGAAGTTAATGTACAATAAATTTAGGAATTAGAATAACATGATATTTATAGTTTATGGCTTATATTTACATTGTGAAAAAATTTGATGATTTCAGTGGTCTTTTCTTCTTTGAATGCTTGGTGAAGTGTAGAGGATTGTTGAGTTTCTTTCGTGCTTCTCTATATTTGGGGCAGTTGATGATTATGTGTTCTATCGATAATATTTGCTTGCAAGTGACGCATACTGGTGCAGGTTCCTTGTTGATAAGGTATGCATGTGTTAGGTGAGACATATAATATTATTAGCATTTGGTATTGTATCCCATGACTAATTATTAACAATCTTTCATAAGATAAAATTGATAGATCTTTAAAATTTGTTAGGAGGTAGGACCCATATATGTAACCATAACTTGGTGAGCAGTGAAAAAATCAGGAATACAGTTTGTTTTCTTTGTATTGGCTAAAAATAACTTTAATGTACAATCATAATAATAAAATATCAATTCAAATAGCCGACGTCCCGCCAGTCGCCTAATCGTCTCTTCCATGGGATTCGTATAATACATCTGGCTCATAGACAAGCATAAAGGCAGCTTGGGCAGCGAGTGGCGTTGGCGCGCGTTTTTATCATGTCACGACGTTATCGTATCAAATAATAACGGTGACGGCGTGTGTTGTTTTTATTGCCGAGTTTGTACTTTCCTTAAATTAAACGTAAAATTATTATTATTATTATTAATTATTATTAATTACACTGTTGTTCATTGTCATACGTGGTTTTTTATTCAATAGTGTTTCCCGGTGTGTGAAACGTTACCTATGCGTCGTTGGATTTTTGTTTGATCTGTTGATAAATAATTTTGGTAGGTTTCTTACAATATATGTAACCATAACTTGGTGAGCAGTGAAAAAATCAGGAATACAGTTTGTTTTCTTTGTATTGGCTAAAAATAACTTTAATGTACAAATCTATATAATAAAATGTTAATTCAAATAGCCGACTACCGCCACTTGCCTAATCGTCTCTTCTATGGGATACCTATGCGTCGTTGGATTGTTGTTTGATTTGTTGATCAATAATAACTAATAATAATAATGATAAATAAATAAATAATTTTGGTAGGTTTCTTACAATATATATATATATATATATATATATATATATATATATATATATATATATATATATATATATATATATATATAGTACAGTTCATATTGATTCATTACTTTTTTCTTGCTTAAACCAAATATCCAATTAATTAGTTTTACAAAATTCCTATATTTTCACACCGCTGTGTGTGATAACTGATAACGGTACATTATATATTTTTTTGCAAAATTTGTTGGTTTATATTATATCTACTATCTACTACTATTATTTATTGGAAATAAATAACTTACCATTTTATTTATTTGTTTTAGGCTATACTATATAATGAAATCATAACCGATGCGTGTCCGTTTGAAGACAGATTGGCTATTTGCAATGAAAGGTGAGTAGAATAGTTTATGCTTCTATCTACTCTATATTAATTAATACAATAAGAATTATTATTGTTACCATCGGTTACAGACTCTGCTATGCTGTGCCGTTACCGATTGATTTTCTTGCGGCCAACAGAAAACTTACACCATACAAAGTTGGTTTTTTTGTTATTTATGAAGTATTTTTTAATAGTTCATGCCTATCCAATCTTTATACTCAACCCTAATTTAAGTGTCTTAAAGCGACTTCTTTTAACACTTTCATTTCTAAACGTGCACATACAAATACTGATGTATGAATAATAAATACTTTAATTATTTCACCATTTTTTGTTAAAGCTGTCTTCAATTATGATCACTACATATAATATACTATAGGTTTTTTATATATTTCTTATAATATATTATTTCACCTTTTTTAATAATATTTATACCTATAAATTTATAGATACCACATTTTATTTAGATAATTTGTTTTATATATTATTAATTATTATTGAAACTATTACAATATATCTATAATTGTAAATTAATTTTCATTATTAATAATAATAATAATAATAATTAATAATGTATATGCATGGCTTAATTTTACTCTTTTGTGGTTGTGGAATATTAAATTGAGTTTGAAAAAATTAACACCAATTTAAATAATTAACTTTTTTATTATATGTGATTTTTAACCATCTCACCTAAAAAACAAGAGGACATAGTCATTATATTATTTATTTATTATGTTATTTATGAAATTTTGTTTACCCATCTCTTCTATTTCGGGTTCTGAAACAAAATAAAAGTTTAAAGTGATTTTTGCTATTTTTTGACAATTTTGCTAACATTTTAATATTTCTAAGATTACATTTATGTTATGTATATATATATATTATTATATAATATAATGTATTAATGTAATATAAGTTAATTATAATAATATATAATAATGTTAATTATATTAAAAGGAAAATATTACTTTTCAGTCATATAGGATAGGACAAACATGCCAAATGAACATATTAGTTTATTTAATAGTATAATAAGTCCAATTTGTCATGTGATTTAAATGATTAAAATGTTTATTTATTATTAAGATGGAATGATCACAACTTTTTTAACATACATTTAAGTATTTCCTATTTATTATGTGTGATGTGAACATCCATATGATGTTAATAAATAAACTATTTTTTCCATTTAAATAAAAACAAAACTGGAATTTTTTTAGATTTTATGCCTCATTGTGGCTTATTTAAAAAACATGCTAATTTTAAACGTTTAAATAGGTACAGGTAGATATAGATAGTGCTTGAACCTGATGTAACCAAAAAAAAATTTTTTCCTTTCTTTAGGTGATTAAATTAATTGTGCCTATTTATAATCTTAATCTTAAAAATAAATTACATTTTAGTAGGGAAATAAGGTACTCTAAGTTTACTTTTAAAATTTTTTGATATATATTTATTTACCTTCTGGCGGGTCTACAATAGGGTCAACTTTCGGAAATTCCGCTGCCTGGGGGGTCGGCGGTCAGGGTGGCGCTGCTGGCGGTACAACTGCGGCGGCAGCCTGACGGTTTTTTTCTGAAAAACAATTGTAATTTAATTTTTAAATAGGTGTGTGCGTTAGTACGTTCGGTACTTACTACAAAAACGGGCCAGGTGGCCCGTCCTGCGACATACCCAGCAACCTGGAACAAAAAATTCGATAGTATATATATATATATATATTATATAATCAGCCCACACCGACCACCTTTCGTGTAATTAGATGATACCGATGTTACTTGGAAAACAAATAATTTTTTAATTACAATACATGTATTTAAAAATCCTCTATTTTATCGGTATATATTGAGCGGTAATGATTTCAAAAAAAATATATATTTGGGGAGGGCAGGCCGATGACCATTTCTGAAATTTTACAGTTTTATATCAAATCTTTTCGTCTAATAACGGGAGTGGGCCGAGATTTATTTCTGTTTTTTTTTTTTTATAATGAAAATTTTTCCGGATGGCCACCCATCCGTGAGTCTCTGAGTAAGTCTCTGATTTTATGATAAAAATTCAGAAATTTAAAACTGGTCGAAATCCATTTTTTTGTTGAAAATTAACATATCTTACATTAGACCAAAAGAAGATTAAAAAAAAATTTGAGGAGGTCAGGGCGATGACCACGTGGTTTGACTCATGATGCCCCATACGTATATCCGAAATATACGTTATTAAACATTAGTATTACATTATTATAACTTTTTATTTATTAAAATATATTTATTAAAATACTACTTACGTTTGCTCCCACGCCGGGCACTAACTTGTAGGGGACCATTGTGGTAGGTCCCTACCTTTTTAAAAATGTTTACTATTTTTATTGGTTTCATATTTCACTAAGAAAACAAATTCAAATGCAATATAAATTAAAAAATTAACATATTTTTAGTTAATTTAGTAAGTTTTTAGTTAATTAATTTTCGAGTAAAATATCATAAGAAATCTCACGTGCATATTTATAACGGAGAATATGTGGCTGGTACTTACGTTGTTTCCGCGGGCTTCGACGGGAGGAAAATGACACCACCGTCAAAAATTATTTTCGTCTGTTAGCATAATATGATTTTGGACTTTGAACTTTTGGAATATTTTATATTTCCCCAGATTGCATTGCACAATTGAACACCGGTTTGGCGAAAAGAGACGGGCAATTTTTACACGATTTATGATTTATCTACGTCTTATCTAAAGATTGCTGCCTTCAAAATTATGGCTCATAAGTTCCATAAAATATATGTACAACAATAATATAAATATATACCATAGCACCCTTACAAGTACAGTGCCTACAATGACCGTTTTCGTCTCTCCATCCATACATATGCTCACATGCAGACGTACTTGCACGCTATTTTGGAGCTTTTATATTTTGCAATTTTTCTGTTTTGACACATACATTATGTTTTATCTATGTGATCACAATCGTTTACCGGTAACCGGTTTGGTAAAGTAGACGGACAATTATGTGAAATTTATCTACATATTGATATTTTTTACCATAACAAATACAACGGCTGTCTTAGACTCTTCAATCATACACTTACTTACATACAGGCGTACTTGCACGCTTTTAAGTACTTATATTTTGCAAAATACAATTTTTTAAACATTTTTTATTTTAATTTTGAAATTCAGCGCGTTTAGGTTTTTTTTTTAATTTGCTAACATCTGGTCAGTGTATACCATAACGGCTGTGTAAATCTGCCGTGTCGCTTATCTCTCATTGACCGGTGTAGGAGAGAGAGAGACGGGCATTATCCGTCACTTTATTAACTGGTGTGGTAATACTTTGTTTTGAACTTGCAAACGTCTTTTTTCGTCGGACTACAGTTGGACACTTCCTACTTCCTTTACACTATTCAATTTTTAGTTTTAATTTTATTTGTTTGAGGAATTGCGTTCAATTTTTTGTCATTATGGTATTTAGTTGTTTATTGTGTGCAGCTACACGGGATCACGGAGTCGCCTTGCACAAGTAAGTACATTTTTATATATAGCATATAACACGTGTTTCATATGTTTCATATATTATGTGTTTTCTAACATAGGTTTCCAGCAAACGATGTTGAAGGACGCAGACAGCGATGGTTAGACTTTGTGGAAGCTAACGGTATAAATCTCTGCAACGTTTTACGGACTTCAGTCCTCTGTTCGAGGCATTTCATTCCAGAAGATTACACAAGAGCAGTGCACCGACGTCGCCTTACTAATGCAGCTGTGCCTTCAATAGTACGTCATAGGTATGCATAATCATGAATATTTATTAGTTAATAAGTCACTAAGTATCACTAAACGTTAGCACGGTGGTGACAGAGCATATAGGCTGCGTTATTAGGTTACTAATCTGGCAATTCAATATGTATTCAGGCAAGCCAGTATTCTTTTACTTTTTTTAGTAGACACTCAAATAATTCTCCAATGATTTGCATTAAAGATGATCACTGACTTTTATTGGCATTATATCAATTTTTCTAAATTTTTTTTTTTTTTTATTAATGTTTTACGGTTAGGTTTATTTTTTTGTACCTTTTATTTGGAGGTGATCAACATATATTGTTATTGATTAATATATTATTAACTACTTAAGATATCCAATAAATTATTATTAAAAATAATAGCCCATTTTAAAACTTACATAAACGTTTATTTAGTGACCTTTGGATAAGTAGTTTTTTATGCGACCCGGCATCCAACTTTTAAAACTTCTAAAATTTAATTTTGATGCAGCAATAAATATAACATCAGGGTTCACTAATTGAAATTCTAATAGTGACATATAGCGTTTACTGGTGGGCCAACTAAATAATAAGTTGTATGTAGATTTTTTTTAACATAACAATTAGATAGCAAAGGGTATCGATTTTATTTTATTTAATTAATATAATAGATAAAGTATTCATAACACGGCTATGAAAGTATTATTGGATTTCATTATTAACCAAGTCAATTATTTTTTTTTTGAGTTGAAAGTTTTTTAGTTTATGAGTGAGGTTTGGAGCATTATATTAGTTATTATTAGCTATACATACTTATATATTTATATATATACAAATTCTATTACACTTAAATGTTTGTTACTTAAGTATACAAGATGATTCTTTTATCATGGGCCACTCAATATCTCATAGGATTTAATATGAATTTTACTTTTTTTGTTTTTATATAATGTGATCTCAATTTTTTCAAAAAAAAAATTGTATTTCCCTCCTTCCCAACTTAGTATTTTGATAACAACTTTGGGTACTTAAATTTTTTATCTACCTACCAAATTATTATAATTATATTATATATATATATATATACAATTATTACCATGGAGTATTATTACATGTGGTGCCTCTCCTAACCTAACCTGCACATTATTAAACATATGGATGTATGCCTTTTTTAAAATGTATTCTAAAATGTATTTTAAAATTTAATCTCCCAACCAACTATGTATAAAAATTATGTCCTTAATAAAAGTTGGAGTGGTAGCGCCAGTCGCTGAGGAGTAAGTCGAAGTAGAAGTGGTTGGCTTAGCGGACCTTATCAACGCCTTGCCGGTTGTAGCTGGCCGACCTGCTCCGGTCGAGGTAAGCATTAAATTCAACATTCTCTCGCTTCTTTTTTCTGTTATAAAAATAACATTATTTCATTTTTAGGATGAGGTGGAGCTTAGACCGCCGGTGGACCGAGAGGTTAGAATTCAAAATCCACTGCCCGCGTCACCTAACATCGGAGCCATGAACATCATTTGTCAACGCTGCCAAGCTCGACACTTTTTACCTGAGAGATTCCAAGCTGGTCACTTTTCGACGTGTTGCAGGAACGGAGTGGTAGCTCTTGACGACGACCGTACATTGCGACAGCCACCGGAATCGTTGATGGCTTTACTAATAGATGACAGTGCTAAGGGTCGTCACTTCAGAGGAGAAATCCGTCAATATAACAATGTGTTGGCATTCGCTTCGGCAATTATCCTGTTGAGTTCTTAAACACGCTTGAACCTGATGGAATGCCATCGTACAGACTTACGTTAAAAGTGAGGTGGTGTTTTCTTAAAAAAAAACCCACCTGCGATAGGTGTTCCTACGGGAAACCAGTCGGCGGGTCCGATAGGTGTTCCTACGGGAAACCAGTCGGCGGGTCCGATAGTTGTAGTGGCTTTGCCAAAACAACGGTCGGACTGTGTGGAAAGAATGATCGAAACCTCCACGTGGTTCTTTCTGGATGCGATGTGTCATTGTCAACATTCGTAACTAATATCGATCAATTAATATCACTTTGATTTCAACGGTGTAAACTATTCGATTCAGATTATTAATTTATCATAATTTTTGTTTCAGTAGCTGTTCATTTTGATGTTGATTGACTGATAGTTTGCTTTCTAATGTTACCACTTGATTTTTCTGCGTTGGATTCACCAATTTGAGAAGACTGTTTAGCGGTGATACGATACAAGCAAAATATTTTGCCCGTTAGAAGTGACCAGTTTTGGTATGTGAATTACATTCTCATACATAAATAAACAACATATACTAACTACATACGCATAAATTTAACTTTTTACAGTGTCTGTTGATTTCCATGCCTGTCGAGAAATGATAAGAATGTCAAATTGGATGCAAGATCACTCTGATAATGTTACAGACTCATTTGGAAAATTATAAAATTATTAATTAATTTACATTTTTAACTGTCAATTTTAAAATAGTATGATTGTTGGTGTAAAATCTTTCAAGCTGTATTTTCAATATTTTTTGTACTGTAATTCGAATATTACACTTCGGTTAGGTTAGATTAACTTATAATTTGTGCTATTCATTCTATTATACCTAAATTGCCGTTTAACTTTTTTGAAACCTGTTAAAAAAGTTATTTTAAAAAAAATGTCTGCGGTAAATCATTTAAAATAGTCAAATAATTTAGGGATATTTCATTTGTTTTTTTACTCTTGAGTTCACAGGACACACAAACATATATTTTTTCTACAATTTTGGACTTCTGATAAACCAGCAGACCTTAAGTATACCGCGTGTACCTTCGATGATTAAATTCTTAACGTACAATACTGGCATAGATATGATTTCTCAACAGATTACGATTCTAATTTGATCAATGTCTAGACATATAATATAGTATAGGTACTACACTTTAACAAGTTATGTTTCGCATAGGAACACCATACTACACATTTAGCCGACTGACCTCTAAACATTTCTTTCTGTTTTAAACCATTGCTTACTAAGCCTATGAAGTAAGCAACACCAAAAACTTGATTTTCCACATTCACATTTTATAAATTAAAATTGTACTTTAAGCAAGTAACACACTCGCTTTATTAGTAGTAGAACGTGTCTGATCTGACAGACAGCTAGACTTACACTACATATAATCAGCACTTAGAATGCAAAATTTTTCGAAACTAAATTTATGAATTGTTAAGTCTGCTCAAGTCTGTGGCCTTTGGAGACTTAGAACACAAAAGTTGAAGATGGAAGTTGGAAGTTTTTAAATGAAAAGAGTACTTTCAATCATAAAAATAAAGTAAGATATGTATTTCAACAAGCATAAATTTAGTACACAAACAGTAAAAATGAGTGTCTTGTTTCAGGTATCATAGATAATACGCAGCCAGAACACTTCTGACTTCTCATGGCGAGGCGGCTGGTATTTACGCAAAATGGCCATCCGGGTCGAGTGGAAGGAGTCCTTCGCATCCCGCATCGATGACCTTTTTCCAGTTGTGCAACCGCTAATCCTCGAGTCCGGGTTGTTGGTGAATGGCTAAGCTGTCCACTGTTAATTGCGGAACATTGTCGGATAGATGATTTATACAATATTTAATGTGTTTATTTGTGTTTTTCACAATCTCTAGTTGTACAAAGTATATGATTTCTTATAGTTGTATAAATAAATTGGTTTTTACAATTTATAATTTATGACGTTGTTTATCTTTTGGTTACGTACAAAGTAGAGAAAAACCCATTTAGGTTGTACATTAAATGTTATTAATATTCAAGGAGAAATCGGTTTGTCGTAAAGCTTAGCTAATTACAGTAATCTATTACAGAATTCTGATTACTACATATAAAGGTACCATAAATTATAACGGCATCACTTTAAAACGTGTAGCTCTGGCTCGACACCGTTACCGGGCGCTCCCCCCCCCTCGAAACCGCTGTGTACTGACATATAACATACTATGTTTGGGCAAATTTTGTTTCACAAAGGTAAATCATTTAGCCGATTGACCTCTAGAAATTTCTATCTGTATATTCAAATCATACATTTAAGCGGCTTGACACCTTTTACTAAAGACCATTTTCCAAAAGTGCCAAAACACTCGGAGACCTGCCGTCCTTATCAGTTATCAATACGAATTCCACCCGCTGATAAGAAACTGGACATTGGTAGTTCATACAATTTGGTAAAAGTGGTAGGTAGCAACCATATAAGCAACACCGGGGGCACTTCATATTTATTAACCGTCTAACTTCTAGACTATTCTTTTCAATTTAAAATTTAAAAAAATTACAGATACATAGCTAGATTACACTACAATTAATCACTACTTAGCTTGCAAAATATTTGTCCAAAACTAGATATGAATTCTGATCACTAACTAGATACAGCCTATCATGGCCGTATCCAGCACTCATTTTTGGGGGGGGGGGTTTTATTTTTAGGTAAAACTAGTAAATAATACTTAGGATTTTAATTAAATAGAACCACATCAATATATATATATAAATATTTTATATATATTTATACACATACACACACACACACACATATATATATATATATATATATATATATTATTTAAAACAACATCATTTTCCTTGATGATTTTGCAAACTGATTTAACACCTCTTTTGGATCAATATTTATTTCCCTGTGAACTGACATTAAAGCTAATCCGTTGAGGCGAGTTTCACCAGTTGAATTTCTAAGATACGTTTTCAATCTTTTTAAAGATGAAAACGTTCTTTCTGGCGTCGCGGTTGACATAGGTATTGTAGCTAAGACTTGTAAAAGTTTCCATATGTTTGGAAATAAAAGAATGTTACAATTGTCAAGTCCTGTAATTGCTGTATTAGGGCGTGACTCTTCTTTAAGCCACTTTGATTTCCATATTGAAAATTCAGATTTGAAAGTAGAAGGCTCTGTCAAAATCTGGGAATAAAACTGTACACAGTCGTTTATTTCTTCATTAGTGGCATGTATACATTTACTGGGAATAATTTGTTGTAATGAACTTATTAAAGATTTGTGTTTCTGAAATCTATCAGAAAGCTGTGTTCTTATATGGTCAAGAAATGGCAAAAAAATATTAAGTTTGTAATACTCTTCAGAGCTATTAGTGGGCACATTACTACGGTGTGTTTGTTTATTAGCAAAACGAGGCAAATCAATTTCTTCTTTATTTTTGTTCAACATTATGGCAGCAACAGAAAACATATCTGAAAAATGTTTTTTGTCAACGTATAGGAAAAAATATTTTCAATTATTATGAGAGGTATAACAAATTTAGCGTCAATAATTGCACTTAATAATTGACAAGACTTTTGAGCAGTTTCTTTATTTATTGAAGACTCCAACTTTTCTAATGCAACAATAATGGCTGGATATAGTTCTTTGAACCGCATGACACTTTCATGCTTGTAAACCCAGCGTGTTTCACATAATGCCACTAATGTGCTATGTCTTGTGTCTGGAAAAGTTTCGATAATAGTTGTTCTCAATACTTCACTGCGTTGAGCTGAGGACCGAAAAAATGTTCCAACAGTTTGAATGGTGCCAATACAATTTTTTATTGAGGGCAATGAGCTGGCGTTTGCCAACGCAAGATTGAGTGAGTGAGCACTGCAGTGTACATAGAGAGCCATGGGGAAGTCTTTTCTTATGTATTCTTGAGCACCATGTAAATGACCACTCATAGCAGAGGCACCATCGTAGCCTTGACCAACTAAAAACTGACAATTAATGCTGTTTTTTTGCAAACTGCCCAATATTAAGGTTGCTAGTCCTTTTCCTGTTAGATCAACAGCAGGTGTGAATTCTAGAAAGTCTTCACGAATTTTTTTATCAACTTGGTCATAATAACGCAAACATACAGACATTTGCTCAATCCTTCCAATATCTGTAGTTTCGTCCGCTAACACAGAAAAGCACTCAGCAGCATTGACTCTTTGGACAATTTTTGACTTGATAATGTCACCACAAATAGAAATTATCTCATTTTGAATACCAGGACTCGTATATAAAGAATTTTTTGGACCATTGTTTAAATGTTCTTTTAGCAAAATATCACCCGAATCTACACGAAACCGTAAAAGTGCTCGGAAATTTCCGTCATTAAAAGAATTTACGTTCATTACACTTCCAAAATCGTTTGTTCCACGAAGAGCAATTTCTTGCTTACTACAAAGAATTATTGTTTTTATAACAGAAAGTAAAATGTTTCTATTTTGTTCAATCTGTCTAGAATGTTCAATACTCAGTTGTTCAATTATTTTTTTAGATCTTCCTTCATTTACTTTTAAAAAACTATCAGATTTTTCAACACACAATTTATGATATGATGTACTAGCATGTAATTGAAAATCTTGCAAAGCATTTTTCCAATTATCATACTCTTTAGAAACAAGAGCACCTAATTGTTGATGGCCACCTTTACCTCCTTTTTCTCGAGCAAACAAAACGCATGGTGTACAAAATGCTCCTTCAAAAATTTGTGAATAACTTAGCCATGAAAATCGTTTTATCCAAGATAATTGAAACCGTAAATTTCTTTTGGTTTTTACAGGAAATATATAAGTCGAATGGGGTACCCATGGATTCTTTAAAAGTTCTTCTTTTTTTAAATCGTCTATTTCTTTAATATGCACATAATTACCAATATCATTTACTCCGGCTGTGGGTGTATTATTGGAAATAGAAGGAGTATCATTATTGCTAACTGAGGGTAGTTCTACATTTTCAGAAGCAGAATTGTCTGTTTTATTTTTTTTGTTTTGGGTAAATGCTGTAATGTTCAATTGCTTTTGAACTCGTTTCATTTTTGTACATGAATCGTCAGCGAATAAATTCTAAAAAAAATTAATAAAAAAAAACTTTTTTAAAAACATGCTTTTCTACAAAAAATAGTAAAATAGTAAAAAGTGAACTAGAAAGTAAAAAAAAATGTATTACAAGAACCATTTACCAATCAATTATAGCATATTTTATTTACAATTTCAATTACTTTGAAAACAACCGAAAATTAACTACAATTTTAAATAAAAATATAAATAATAAGATTATTTAAAACTGTAGTTATTTTCGGTTGTTTTCAAAGTAATTGAAATTGTAAATAAAATATGCTATAATTGATTGGTAAATGGTTCTTGTAATACATTTTTTTTTACTTCCTAATTGTAAAGTGAATTCACTTTTTACTATTTTACTATTTTTTGTAGAAAAGCATGTTTTTAAAAAAGTGTTTTTTAATTTTTTTTTTTTTTAATTTTTTTTTAGAATTCGCATATTTTATTTATGCTACAATTGATTGGTAAATGGTTCTTCTAATAAAAATATTTTTACATTTTAGTTCACAATTTACTATTTTAGTAATTTTTTTTTAGAAAAGCATGTTTTTAAAAAAGATTTTTCACAAAATAAAAACCAAACAAAAAATAAATAAATTATGATATTATTCTAATAACAAAACTACAATTATTAAGTAGAAAATAGTAGTAAAAATACTTACTGGTTTTGAATCAATACGTTTTAATATTGTTCCGTGAACGGCGATGTAAGGAGTCCAAAATACAAATAAAAAAATTTGACACGTTGAGGTCGACGCGTAGTCGATAAATGTCAGAATATAATTGTATATATACGGGCCAATTTTTATCTCGGTTATAAAGATCACTGTGGTTTTTTTCGTTGGAATCTCTACTTTACAATAATACAATGGTATTTTTGGATATTTTGTTTTGATTTTTTTAGCAGGTTGAAATAATAACAGATCATTCCAGTAAACCAGCGGTTCCCAAACTGTGAGGTGCGCTTCCCTAGGGAGGCCCAAGCACACAGGGGAGGCGCGAGCTAAATTTTGATATATTTAGATCAACAATAATTTCAAAAAGATAACATACTAGTACGAGTAATTACAAATTAATTTATTCATGGGAGGCGCGATTATTTTATTTTATTTTTAGGGATGCGTGAACCAAACAAGTTTGGGAACCGCTGCAGTAAACGATTACGGTGTCCTGTCGTTGTCGCCGACGCTGATAATGACTATTATTTTTGTGTATATATATATACACACAAACACACACACACACACACACGCACATATATATATATTCGAAATTCGAAAAAACTAAAATTCATTGGCGTGTCCATAAGCCTAAGCAGGCGTTCACGATAATATAACGTATTTATTATTATTTAATTATATTTTAGGCTTTAAAGTTAAAAGAAAACGTACATCAAAATATTTTTCTTTTTTTTACATCATTTTCAGGAATATATACATATCTTAAACAAAATGGTAAAAAAAGACATAAAGGAAAGGTAATACAAATATGTTTCGATGAATTTTCGGGGGGGGTTTGAACCCGGAAACCCCCCCCCCCTGAATACGGCCATGCAGCCTATAGGTACCATGAATTATAACAACATTCCTTTAGGACGTATTACGACGATGGCTCGACACCGTGGCCGGCGTAGCCGGGAACAGTACCGGGAATCTGTGACCTACTCGCCCGACTCAGGGGCCTAGGGGCGGAGTCCCCAGCTAGAGCGAAGCTCTTAATAAAAATTCAATCATTAATTGAGAAATTTCTTTTAAATCATTATTGTTTACTGCCACTTTTCAAATGGTTAACAGTGATTGAAAGGATTATGACGTCACCACTTTATCGAAATAGAATATAGAAACATATCTATGGTCGCGTTGCTAAGTAAATGTTGTTTGTTATAAATCTTTTTAATTATAGTCTGTAATAATAAATATATTTACCATTTATTATTATCTAACAACGATACAGCCTATTTTTTATTTAATACTTGACAATATTGCGGCGTGTTTTTGTTTAAAACAATATTATTTCAATTATTCACGAGATTAAACTAAGCGTTTTCACAAAGAATTCGACTGAAAAATAACAGAAAAATGTCCTTGGAGAAAAACGTGGAAGATAATATTGCATAGTTCCTGAGGGCCCTAAGGATACTGAAGGTAGAAAAGAACTACATAAATATACTAATACTACCCAAAAACGCATGCTATAAAAATATTTAATAACTAAAGAGACTGGAAAGCGGTCTGTGTTTTGAACAGATTTTATTCAGTTTTAAGTAAATAGAACAGTTATTTAAAAATCGACTTCCACAATAATCTGGAAAAAAAGCCGATGGGACCAAAATATATGTTTACAGAATTAAATTCCACCATTCTAAGCAGGCGTAATTTTATTAGGCTTTTAGATCTGAATCGGTTTCTTGTACCGCCAAAATAGCTTCAACTCTTAGAAAAAATTGTATACGTAAAAAATATAGTAACCTAAAGCTTATACAAATAAACCTGAAAAAAAAATGAATACAGTCGAAATTTATTAAAACTGCTTATTTCTTAAATATTGCCTATGTACAACTGTTTAAAAACTACCCGCTTTTAATCCCTCTTAACAGCCTTAACACTTTTAAATTTAATATTAAATCTTTTAATAATATCCGATGTTGTACAGACGTCGTCAAAATCTTTTATACAAAGCCCTCCCAATTGGTTTGATTTTTAATTTATTGTAACGATGTATTTGAATTTATTTTGTATTTTTTCGATTGATAATAAATTGTTTTATTGTTAGTTAAGGTAACCCGATTATAGATATTGCGCTTAATAACGATTGATAACTAGCATAGCAACAGAAAAATTTGAATCGCCTAGGCGATAAATAAACTATAAACATTACATTAACGTTTACCCAAACGATTATTTTTTCCTAATAAAGTTTAGTGATTTTTTTTTTTTTTTAATGTGACTTCAAATGAACAAAAGCGACCGAATAGGATTATGTTTACAAAGTGACAGAATTTTCGCAAACGGCTGCTATCGAAAAGGGGGTCTGAAAGCAGAGTCCACCGTCGGAGCTATACAAAACGAAAGATGAAAAAGTCGACACAATAGACATAGTTATGTATTTCATTTATAAATGGTCAGAGGATTAAAAATCAAACCGTTTTTATATACAATTTTTTTTTTATATCTAATTTCAGTTGGCTGACTCACCACCGCCATCACCGAATACCAGAGAAGCCAAAAATCTACCACTGCTAATCGAAATGGCTTTATCACAAAAGGAAAGTCGGCGTATCGCTTTACAAGGACGAGAAAAAAGACGAACAAAAAGATAAAAAAAAAAGACGAGCAAGAAGACAGCCAAACAGACGCCTAAGTTGACCAACAGCTGGCTGTGGTCTATCGCTCGGGAGATGATTCTACATCTAAAAATACTACAGGTACTTACAAAATAAATAAACAACTAACAACTATTTTCAAATTTCTAAGAGTTTAAAAGTTAGGATGTGAGGGGAAGCGTGGTTGGGAAAATCGCGTAGATAAAAATACACTACACCTTTTCTTCTGCCCTAAACTTGAAACTCCAATAACTTTAGCTATCCGAAACTGGTTATCGACCAATCAAAATATTTAGTACATTATTGTAAATTTAAACAGTTAATAAAATATGTACGTTACCATAAAAGTTGCAAAGGTTGCTATCAAAAAAACTAAGTTGGAAGGGATTAAAAACAAAAACAAAGGTCTGAACGAGGAAGTTCCCCCTTTAGTTGCGCCTAGTCTGCACTGTGCAGATACAAATTGGTATCCCTGCTGCTAGAGTGAATTAAAAATAAATGGTCGTATTACACCGTTATTTAATTACTTTAATTTTATTTAAACTTAACATTTGTTAACGGTATCGTTTACGGTTTGTTAATAAATTGTACTTAGTATCCACGTTTCTTTGTTTTAAAATTCATTTAATTAACCAAAAAAAAAAAACATTTTTTTAAACGCTTTATATTGTCCCGGCAACTTCATTTTTGCGCTGTAAGGATGTAGCGAATAAATTTAAAATTCTATCGGATATCGAGTGTAGAATAAAATGTGGTTGAAAACATTGTATAGATATAATCAAATAGTCATTTAAAAACATATTATTGTATTATGAACCTGAATGTTTTTTGTATATAAATAAACATGAGTTGTACAATATACTTATGATCTTTGACATGTTCAAAAAAGTTCTTGCCATAAATCTCTTCAAAGTATTCAGAAAAGCTTCAGTTGATAAATTTTCGGCAAGTTCCAAATGAATAGCTTTCGTACAAACAAAAACAGGCTGGTCAACATAGGAACGACCAGTCGGGCGCGGGCGGCCAGCTTGTTTTGGAGCGAACCACTAAAGCCAAGATACTTACCAAATAAACGATTATTAGATGTAATTAATATTTAATACGTACGTGAACGGGGCCCATCCAGCGCCAGCAGCGCTTGGCCGCGGGAACCACCACGTATGTGATTAAGGCGCCGCGCCTACGATGCCTCCGACAATCATTAACTTTGTGTATCTCATTTTGAAATAGTACTTAAAACGACTTACAATTGAATAGCAAATAATATTCAGAATAGCAAATTATACTTAAAATAACAAATGTAACTATAACAAAATTAAATCAATTTAATGTTGCCAAGTAATTACATTGTCGCAATACCCAAAAAGGCAAATGCAAAGAAATATTTTTAAAAATTATTCACGCCAGAATTTACAAAAAAGCGGAAGAATATATGAGTCTTGGTTTTGGCTTCCGCAATGGGCTTGGAACTAGGGAGGCTTTATTTAGCATCCAAATACTGGTTCAACGATGCTGAGACATCAACCAAAAGGTTTATTTGTGTTTCATCGATTTCGAGAAAGCATTTGACAAGGTGAGACATGAGAGACTGTTTGAGGTTTTACGAAAAATTGGTATAGATGGAAAAGACCTACAGTTCATAACGAATTTGTATTGGCATCAACAAGCTAATATTAGAATAAATAACACACTTTCTAATGACTTTAAAATTCGAAGAGGAGTTCGACAAGGGTGTATCCTTTCGCCATTGCTTTTCTATCTATATTCAGAAGAAATAATGTCAGAGGCCTTGGAAGAGGCAGAGGAGGGCATTGTTATAAATGGGAAAATTATAAACAATTTGAGATATGCAGATGACACCGTGTTGATAGCTGGCAGCATCGAAGACCTGCAAAAGGTATTGGACAGAGTAGTAACAGCTAGTGAAAACTTAGGTCTACATTTAAATGCCCGAAAAACCAAATATATGATAATCGATAAAAAACAAAGCCCGATAAATGTGCTTAGACTTAACAATGTACCCTTAGATAGAGTACATACAATTACTTATCTTGGACAATCATTGGTAGATAACTGGGATCATTCGCACGAAATAAAATGTCGTATAGAGAAAGCAAGAGCGGTTTTTATGAAAATGAGAAATATATTCTGTAGCCATCAACTAAGCATGAATCTCCGAATAAGAATGATTCGTTGCTATGTATTTACTGTATTTTTTATGGAGTAGAGACTTGGACTTTATCCAAAGTTTCGATCAACCGAATCCAAGCGTTCGAAATGTGGATATACCGCAGAATATTAAAAATTAGTTGGTGCGATCACATAACGAATGTCACAGTATTGGAACGAATGAACAAGAATCTGGAGTTAGTGACAACAATGAAAACGCGTAAACTTCAATACCTGGGACATTTTATGTCCCAGGACCCGAGTGCACCCACTACCACCGGGTACACCACTGCTCCTGCATTGGCTCTGGCCAACTCGGCCCGTGACTCCTCGTACTTCGCCCTCTTCTCGGCAGCAGCCGCCTCGAACGATGCTAATCGGTTTTCACAGGGGATAGTGACATCCACTATGAAGACCTGACCGTTGCGCCTAAGCACTAAGTCAGGTCTTAATCCCCTGCTCCCGATGGCTTGGTTCTCGGTGATAACCTCAAACTGAGGTCCGGCTGCCTTCCGAATGCGGGCGACGACTGCGTTGTGGCGGGCCATGTACATGGCGGAATAGCGCATGCAGTGATCCACGACGTGGGCTAAGCTTTCTGTTGTGTACCCACATCGACGACACCTGCGGTCGCCAGACCTCCACTACGATGACCCGCTCAAAGCAATGAGGTTTAACCGAGTTCGGTGAACGAATCTCCAGTCGGCAAACCTCGTATAGTCGCCCGCACGGATGAAGTGCGACGACGCCCGATGCGCCGCCACGCACTCCATCGCTCGGCCTTGGTCAGGCTTCGCCTTTAATTTTTATTTTGGCACAAGTAAAAATACGACAAATTTAACGTATGTTAATAAATTATAAATACTAAAAAAAAGCGGACAGTACTTGGTCAGGTATGTTGAAAGATATACCGGCCGATGCATGCTTATTATTAATTTGCTTGATTTATGTTCTCGCTTAAAAAAACAAGCGTTGTACACATTGGATCGTTTATGTTGCAAAACATACAACCGTTGTAAGCCCGCAAAAAAGATAATAAATCGACGTTAAGTACAATGACAATTGACTTGTACTTTTGAAATGGGAGTCAATGTGGATTTGAAGATTCGCCACACGATGCTAATAACCCGTTGTTACATTTTTGTTGTAGTAATTTTCTCACAGAATGAGCCTCTGCCTTTTTTTAATTAAAATATTTTTCACTTGGCATATTTAATCCAGTTAAGCGATTTAACCTAACAGTTCCTAGGGGAAAAATGCCTTCCTTCTCCAAATAACTTAGTAAATCTTAACTTGTAAACTAGTTGTCAAAAAAGATTTTTTAGTTGCAATTTCTTGGTATTTATGCAGCCATTTTAACAACCAAATTACTGCTTACTGGCAAAGAAGGCAAGTTCTCAGACAAAAGTGTTGGTTTAAGCCCCAGCAAAAATCGCAGTTATATCCAGATTTACCACTTAATACAAAAACATTATAACCCCATTTGTAGGTTTTTTGAGGTTGTATTGTTTGAGCGACGATCTGGATTTAGTGGATATGATTTGCTCATCTATCACAAGGTACTTTTCCTTTGGAATAGAGATACATATACAGTGCGTGACAAAAAGATAAAGGCACAACATTTAATCAAATAAAATTCTATATTTATCTCATGGAACTAGTTGTTATTAATAAAAATACAAGTTATAGATTCTATGTACCACCAAACTTCAGGTTATACCTAAATGATAGCAATCCTATCTTATTTTCTTGATCATAAACTAATAAATAAAGATTTATCGATAATTTATTAGGTTTTTGTTGCGAAATAAACATAAAGGCAGTCAGTTTCGTTGCGTATTTAGTGATTGTATGACCAAATTATCCTTATGTAATACTTCTACTATACTTCATACAACCTAACATTATATACTGTATTAGCATAATTTGTATAGTATTGTTATTAATTGTTAAATAATTTACCATGGGAAGAGCAAAACCATTATCAACTGAAAACGAGGAAAAATTACGGCATATAAGGAATGCGAACTTTCAAATCGGGAAATATCGCGTAGACTAAAAAGGAGTTCCACGGCTATAGATAATTTTGTAAAACTTGGCCAAAATTACAATTCTAAGAAGTCTACAAGTCGACCGCAAGTATTAACTGATCGTGAGAAAAGAGCTATTTTAAGAGTTGCATCGAATTCTGCTTTGTCTGCACGTGGTATTCTCAATCAATGTGGTGTGAAAATTGGTATTCGTAACGTACAAAGACTATTAAAACGCACACCAACACTAATTCGTAATTTTTTTATCCAAATATTTTTATTTTTTAAAGGGTTTTCAAAACTTGTTTAATATAAATAAATAAATGTCTTGTTGTTGGCTAATGTTCAATTTCCTTTATAGTAACATTAGTTGGTTTATTTGGTCATACTTGACTGGAATATTAGACTGTTCAACAATAAATGAAATAAGTGACTTAGGAAAAAATCCATTAAAAAAATCACCATATTTTTAATATGAGTAGGCAAATTTATATCTCCTAACAATCTAATTTGGTCCTCAGATCTTTCAAGATGATTTTCAGTCCAAATAGGTCTAGTTTTTTATTTGATTGTATATTAGACAAAACTAGATCACTTCTAATATTTTTCAAACTAACATCTAGTGGAATATCATCATAGACGTAGGGTTTTTCGTCAGAATCAGGTATTTTACGAGTAGGGGAGAGTGGGTCACCATGAGACACCAAAATTTCAAATTCTCATATCTCTTTGTATTTTACATATTTAAAAAAAATGTTCGCTCTATTTTACTTTAAAATACATTGTTATCATTATAAGATTTATAACTTTACTTGTACTTTATTACCATTATAAAATAACTTAATAGTTTAATATTTATTATAT
Source organism: Adelges cooleyi (assembly GCF_023614345.1). Taxonomy (NCBI): domain Eukaryota; kingdom Metazoa; phylum Arthropoda; class Insecta; order Hemiptera; family Adelgidae; genus Adelges; species Adelges cooleyi. Next base: position 3,836,970 of record NW_026095978.1, read on the forward strand.
ATATATATGACATTAAATTTACGACATACAATATCGTAAATAACATAATTTTTCTGTCGAATAGCATTCGTCCATTTTTTCTTCAACTCAGGTTCCCGAGGTGCTGCGAACATAGACCACTTTTACGGATTGTCTTTATAGCCAGTTTATAGCACCCTACTATACAGCACTTTCCCATGATGGAAAATTAATAACTCTTTTCGTCGTTAACAAAAAACCCAACTATATAATATAAAATATATAATATACGAAACAATTGTTATAATTATAAATTATATACTACTATGTTACTAATATAAAATACAATTATGTGCGACACTACATAATACTTTTTATTCAAGTAAAAAAAAACACTTTAAAATTCTAAAAACCAAATAAAACCAGTTTTTTATCAGTTATCAGTGGTGTTTTGATTGAAGGTGTTAGATTAGATTTGAGTAGGTTTCAATAACGCAACAAATGAATTGTCGTAGTGACAAGATAATATTTATTGAACACGAACTAGTAATGACAATACACTTTGATTTGAAAATAATTATACATTATAATTTTAAGAAGAAAGCACGTAATAGAAAAACAAAACAACGCACTTTGCCCATTAAGACCGCGACGGCGAACATACTGACGGGAAGAGGGGACAGCTGAATCGAACGGCCTGGCAAACGGTGCAATGCCGGAATTACTCCAACTATTGCACCACTGGTCGCCACACAGACCGGTCGATGAGCTCCCGGAGAAGTTTGGGAGATGTCTATTTACTAGCAAAGCGCAAGTCTGCCATGGGTGGGTCTTACTACAATGCCTAGTAAAGACTGGTTGATTGTCCGTCGTTCACAAGGCCTTGTATACTGGACCTTTCGGCAATCATGCAGTGACGGAGGCGTATACGATATAAATTCCATGGTGGCCAGATGTGGCGATGTCCATAATAAGGTACGATCCTTACCAGCTTATGGACATTGCGAATACAACATAATATTTTCGCGTTCTGTTCTTGACATACCTAAAAAAAAAAAAAAATTAGTGTTCAAATTTTTTTTTTCTTACTTTTGATAACAAAAAAGGGGTTGCTACAATTGCCACGATAAGTCGTTGCCCCGACGTGACATTACTACGAATATTTTTTTCTGTGCAGTTACCACGGATATCAATAACTTCGAATGGTATACATTTACCACGATACTAAATTGCAACGATATCAACTAACTTCGATTTTTTGAAATAAATAATTGTATCGTAGAACAATTACTACGATTACCAACGCCACTAAATGATTGTACTACGGACATAAACTGATACCCTATCTGTGGTATCTAAGATTCCAAGCTGTATGCCTGTATTATATCAATATTATGTAAAACTATTAACTAGCATTATATACGAGTCACGAGATAATGGCGCTGCATTTTTCATGGCCACCGCTTGGGTACACGGTTCAAAGTTTAAAGTTTTAAAACCACGTTTTTAAGCTTGTACTCGGTACTTTGTTGAAGTCAATTGTCATTTCATTTCCAGTCTCCAGGTGAACAGGTACGTACTTACTCATTCTTAGTATTTTTTTTTTTTGGAGTATACATTCAAGTTTTAACTCATTTAATATTAGGATTTATTAATTGCGATAAGATTTGATATTCTGTGATCAGAGAAGAGCAGAATTATTAATCCCGGATTACTGGATTAATTTTTAATTAATCCAAGTAATCCGGGATTACTTGGATTAAAAATAATCCGTTATTCCAATACATCGAAATTGTGGATTACAAATAATCCAAAACGGATTACAATTATTCCATCATGGATTACAAGTAATCCAGTAATCCCGGATTACTGAATTATTTTTTAATTAATCCATTATTTCAACATGACGGATTAATGGATTACAAATAATCTATTATTTTAATAGGTCAGTTAATTTAATATCAAAAAATCCATTCAAATTAAACGTTTTTAAAAAAAATTAAACTCTTGTTTAGAGGGTTAGAGGTTGGTGTTTTTTTTTAGTTTTATAAAAAATAAAATAAATTTTTCAAGAAGCATTTTTTAATGCGATAAGTAAACAACAAACATGCATTATTTCACGATAATGCATTTCTTATGAATGTGTTGAAACAAGGATTTATCTGACACTCACCCGCATGAAAGCATTTCATATCGGTAATTGTTTTGATATAGGTACAAGAAAAATTATATTTATAATCAGTATGTTATATACAAACAATTTATCGTCTACATTTTTTATTAACTTTTTAAAATTCTATTTGACGCGTTTAATATGTATTTTGGATTACAGTACGGTTTTATTTGTAAAAAAAATTATTCTTTAAAATAAATTACCATTTTCAAACGAATGAGGAAATCATTTATTATATAGTAACATGTCAAAGTTTTTTTTTATTTATTAAAAATATATAAATTGTAGATATGCATAAAATCATTTGTTTGAAATATTTTATAAATTACTTAATTTAGGTAAAAATAAAACAAATAAATCCTATTACCAAACTATAGCAGTAATTACAAATGACACCTATCTAAGTAAAAACTGTTATAGAAATGTTTCAAACTCAATACAATATACAAATGACCATAATTCATGTTCAATAAATGCATATTATTTTAATTAAATTATATATATTAACCAAAAACCCAAATTGTATTGTGAAATCAAACAGTATTTATTTTATTCAAGTACAATAAAGTTTTACTTAATACAAATTTAAGCTTAAATAATATAACGTAATAAAAATTATACACAAACTACATAAAAATATAATAGTTATTATTTATAAATTAAAAGCTAGTACAGTGGGGTCAGAGCATAGCGGGTATGGAACATATTGTGGAGGTGGAGGTCTATATGAACTTTTTACGCCTGAAAGTAATAAAATCACTTTCAAATAAACGCTTTGATGCGAATCTATAATAATCGAAATACAAAAATCGATAAAAGCATTGTAATTATAATAATGTGCCTAAAAATGTATTTTTATTATAAGGGTGAATACGATTAGGACTTATCATCTATCTATAAAAATGTATTGCCATAGTCCATATAATGAAAATATTTTCATTACTTGTTGAATGTTGATTAACTCACATATAGTAATCTGGAATTTGACTACGGTGAAAATTTATCCTTTTTTAGGGTTTTTTTTAAAATAAAGTTTAACTACAGATTTTTGAGGAAATTATATATTTTATAGCCCCACTCTAGACATATTTTTGGTATAATTGTCAGGCCTTGAACCCTAAAATATTTTTAAACGTTGATCGAAAATCTAAACTAGTATCAATCAGATCTAACCTAATTTTATACAAACTTGGGTCACAACAAAAACAGACGAGCAGAACCTAGCAAGATTTGAGAGAAAAGTGTTACAACAAATTTTTGGCCCCAGAAGAAACCAAAACACGGGAGAATATGAACGAAGAAAGAACGAAGAGGTAATAAGCATGTTAGATGGTATAATAGTTAGATATAATAGTTGCAATGAAAATTAAAAGGATAGACTGGACAGAGCATGTATGGCGAGGTCGAGAACAGACAATTGGTCTAGTCACCAGCTGGAAGCCGAAGAGCAAAGGCCGCTCGGCCGTCCAAGACTAAGATGGATAGACAGATTCCATAAGGACCTAGATATGCTAGGAATCTCGAAGAGCTAGCCATGGATAGAGACAGGTGGAGGGAAGTGGTGGTTGCGGTGAAGGACCTGAATGGTCTATATTAAGCCAGAAAAAACACGTGGATCGGTAGTCATTCTGCGAGCTTGACAGGTCATGAAGGCCAAAGTGAGCTCTAGTTATCATCATGAGATAATTACTAGACGGCTATTCGAGAGGTCTATTCGGGTCGTCAGAGGAGGATGGCTGCTCCTTTTCACAGGACAATTGCTCGCCCAGGAAACGGAGCGCCGGTAACATAGTGTCAAATCAGTGACAGCGCTAACGTACAGCCGCTTTACCCACTCGGCTACTCCTCCTCCTCTTCGGTTGATCGGTAGTACTATGTCCGAAGAATATTCCATACGAATTTGGAACTAATTCAACTATTTTTAAAAAAGTTATAGAGCATTGAAATTTTAAGTTTAAAAAGCTAGTACAGTAGGGTTGGGGCGTAGTGAAAACGGGGAGGTTACAGGTCTACAGGAATTATTATAGCTGAAAGTGATAAAATCACATTTAAATAAACGTTGCGATGCGAATCTGTGGATAGTTTTTGACCAAAAGTGATAAATTACGGTCAAAGTGTAATTTTGTTGGTTTTTCTTTAATAAAAAAAAAGTTTGACTGCATATTTTTGAGAAAACTGTATTTGTTAAAGACCCATTTTAGATATACTTATGGTCTAATTTATCAGACCTAAATCCCTAAAACTAAAGTTAATAAAGAATACATTTATATCCCTTCTAGGGGAAAGGACTTACGATATTTGTTTGGTTAGTCAATGTTTATCGGTATGACTATATTTCATGAATATTCCCTACAAATTTGGAATTAATTCTACTATTTTTAAAAAAGTTATAGAGCATCGTAATTTTGATTTGAAAAATATGTAAATTATGTTTTTCTCAATTTTGAATGGAAGGGGTGATTTTTAAAAAAATTTAGACTGAAAGTACCTAGATGTACGGTTTATCATATATAGATTTGCTACACGAAGAAATCGATTCAGTGGGCTGTGAAGATATCGTGGGTACAGATATGAAAAAATAAAACCACATTATTGTAAAAACAATACCTTCTCATCTACGCATTGAAGTAAAAGTAAAATACCCCTCTTTGGTCTCTGTATAAGGCTGGAAAACTATTTAAATGCTATAATAGCCTAATGGATAATAATAAAATAAAATATTTGCTTATATGCTAAGAAACTTATCAACACTTTCAAGAAATTAAACATAATAAAACATTTATGTTTGTCTTTTCTGCTACACAGTTAGCCTTACAAACGACCCTCATTTCAAAATTTTTATCCGTGAGTTTATTGTATTTGGGAATATTTATCATTGTGGCGTATGAAAATAATCTTTCGACAGGTGCTGACGATGGCAATGGAGTATTGTAATAAATTAACATTTGTTTTATAAGATCTGGTTGCCTATTGATTGATAAAATATCGGTCTCACAATCTTGTTCCAAATACTTCATTAGTATATTGGTTAAAGTGCAATTATCAATTTGAAAACCTGCTTTTTCAATATTATCGGGTAAAAGATCAAATGAATTGTCATCAACGCCTCCTTTGAAATCAATATCCTCTTCTTTGAATGTTGATTTCGGTTTTTCGGAAAAATCTGCTTTTTTGGCCGCGTTGGTAATTAAATTATTAAACCTTGATTTTGCCTCATTTGTTAAACATTTTAACCATCGTACTTTAAAATATGGATGCAGAGCAGCTGTGCAATTGCTGCATTTTCACCATAACCCTTAATTTCAAAATAATCATTAAATCGATTTCTGATAACTTGTATTAAGCATGCAACCAATTTCTTACTGAATGCAACCTGGCATTCTATTTTTTTCAATTTATTTATCAATGATATTAAATTTGGAGTTACGCAACCATAGAAACAGTCGTTTTTCGCTTGAAGTTTATCTAATGTTTCTGCCACTGGTGCCTTGCACATGATATATTCTTCAATATAAATGAAATCGTCTTTGCGTAACATATGAGCATCAGCACTTATACCCAGAGCTTCATAAAATTCTTTGTTGATTTTCTCTTGAACTTCACAGATATCTTTAAATGCGTCAAACAAAGAATTTCATCTAGTCGCGTTTGGTCTCAATAAAGCGCGACCAAGTTTAATATAACCCTCAAGTATGCTGCGAATAAGTAAAAGCTTTATTAGAGAAGTAAATATTAAATATGTTATGTATTACACCTCTACCTGGATCCTAGAGCGTTCTCTGTAGTTAGTGCAGGTAATAGTGGTGTACGGTAAATTATATATATAGTGGACTGTAAGGGGTTTAAACAACAATAACACAGAAACCAATTATTTGTACAAACTACTACTATTCAGAAAACAACTATATACAATAATATATTAGTAGAAGGGAAACGTACATTCTGGAACAAAATAACGATTGATGATCGATGATTCCATTGTTAGGTCGTATTGTAATTGAATCATCTCTTTGTGTAAGTCATTCGTCCTATTGTGTAAGCGAATCATCTCTTAGTGTTTCGGGACTAGTGCAACAAAAAAAATACGATCACCACCGTTAACCTACCTCAACCTTTGCCGCCCTATAGATGATTGCCATCCGTACCGTCCTAACCGTAGACGTTATACATATATAGGTAGCATATAAATATAATGTTAACCAAACGCAAAAACAATATTTATTTTCAGGTCTATATTGAATGGGCATAAACGAACATTTTCTTAAAAAAATTGTATACAAGTTTGGGTAACATTATATTTATATGCTACCTATATATGTATAACGTCCACGGTTTGGTTGGCGTGTGCATGTTAAAATGTGTACAATAATTTTAACGTTTTCAACACAATTGTAATGGCGTATAAATCCTGGTTACCTAGCCAATGTTACAAAAATATGTATTAGGACCACACGCATGGCAGGTTTTTTTTTTGCGGGGCAAAACAAAATTCCTAGTCAACATACATAACCTGAACCTTTTACTAGGTAAATTTTACTAACGATATTTATAAAGAAAAAAACATTCCCCCCGAAACCTTACAGAGCCTACATACCTAAAAATTATGTAGTCACGACAAATAATATTTAGTGTTAGTCATTTCAGTGAACGGTCAGACATTTTACTTGCTAAAATATTAACAAAAAAAATATCGCAATGGCAAATTCTAAATTACCATCAACTTGCTTACGGAGTGATATGTATAGTTCGCGATTTAATTTTGCTCATGTGTCTAAATACCCGTTAAAATACGGGGTAAATCAAGTTCGAAAATATTCTAGTGCATTTAAGGAGTGGAATGTTGCATATAGTTGTAAACGGTTCAATAATTGTGATTATGTTTGCAATGCATATGTTTGTTGGAGCAATTTTGAAGGCGTAGAGAGGCAGCCCGAGTTCGGGATAAGAACTTTTGCAATCAAAGACATCAATGCATTTTTCGCATTTATGCGTTTAATGCATTGTAAAAAATGCAGACAACCACTACACCGATGGTACACGATCGACACATCAATTGCGAGAAATTGGAGTTTACTCACGCATGACAAGTTTGTAAATTATGTTGATTTAGACATTGAATATATTAACTTGTAATTTTTTTTACTAATATTAGATTTAAGAAAACAGTGATGGTTAGTGTAATTTTTTTTACTAATATTATTACTTAAAATAAACTTATTTTTTAGTTTAAAAAAACCAATGCCTCATTTTATTATTTAATATAACGTAAATTATAATATACTTAAAACTTCATTTTTGGTTAACTATTTAATATCAAGCGGCTCAACTGATTTTTGCAAGTGTAGTCTAAAAAACTATATTAAACATTTAAATTTAAGAAAAAAGTATAATATAATAACTTGCAATAAATATACTATTAGATAGAATATAATATAATTTTTCGGTATGTAGGTTTAAATCGACGCGTCATTAACTCATTTTTATTAGCCAATATACAACCTTTCTAAATTTCCACCCAAAACGTTTACGTTTACGTTTTTTTTCTTCGGTTACAGATACTTAGGTAGTGAATGTGATCAGATAGATTTACACTTGTCATACAAAATTGGACACACGACTATCGGTAAGATTTTAAGAAAGGTATGCATTGCAATTTGGGAATGTTTACGCGCGGAGACCTTTCCTGATTTTACATAAGAACGTTGCATAGAAATTGCTAGAGGTTTTCAAAAATATGCCCATTTTCCGAATTGTTTAGGTGCAATTGACGGAAAGCACGTACGAATAAGAAAACCCAAAAAGAGCTGGTCACTATTTTATAATTATAAACAATTTTTTTTAATTGTGTTGTTAGCAATAGTAGACGCAAATTACAAATTTATTTATATTGATGTTGGGGCTTTTGGTAAAGAATCTGTCAGTACAATATTTGAAAACAGTTCTTTTTATATGAAGCTTCAAAATAACGAACTGAATATCCCAGAAAGTCAACCTCTACCTGGAACTGACAATCCAAAAATGCCCTTCACGTTTATCGCAGATGAGGCATTTTCTCTTTCACCCAAAATAATGCGACCTTATAGCGGTAAATGTTTGTCCGATAAAAAAAGGATTTTCAACTACAGACTGTCACATGCTCGAAGATATGTTGAAAGTGGATTTGGCATATTATCAAATAAATGGAAAATTTTCCATCAACCCATTAATGCAAATTTAGATTTATGTATACTTATAGTAAAAACTTGTTGTGTTCTGCACAATTTTGTACAATCCAGAGATGGATTTAACATTCAAGAAACAATAAGCGTAGACGGATTCATTGAAATCGAAAAAGACACGTCAGAACCTAGTCCGAGAGCTACTATCAGTCAATCAATGCAAGAAACAATTTGGCAGATTATTTTGTTTCAGATATCGGCAGTGTGTCTTGGCAAACAAATTATATGTAAACTAGATACCTATTAATTTATATTTTATATTTTCATTATACAGTTAAATAATGTATTCAAATATTTCTTAAAAATTACATAAATCAAATATTATAAAGTAAAGAAATAATTACATAAAAGTACTTACATATTTCATTTTTTTCACGTTCATCCTTTTCATCAAATCCTTCACAAAACACTCTACAAATATCAATCCACGCTCCTCTTTTTTTGGTTCGATCGTGGTAGCTATCTTTCGCTATATTCCATACTTCAGGATGAAGTTTAACTTCACCGATAAACTGCTCTATATCTATTTCATCGATATTAAATTGAATGCGTTTGGTTGCCATTTTTGTCAACAAAATTATTTCGAAACGTGCGTGAAAAAACGTTTGTGTGTATAGTGTTAAAAATTTTCAATATTTAAAATAAAATGTTATTTCTTTTGATTAGTTCACTTAGTATAGAACCATGAATAATTTGGATATTACCAATTTGAGTATCAGGTGACTGAATTAATAAGTCCTCCGACTGTCTAGACTATCTGTAAAATGCATAAATAAGTTAAATAATTTAAATAACAGAAAATTAAAAGAAAAACTGAATTTCCAAAAATGTTTTTTTTAAATTAATGATTTATCATTCCTTTCAAAATTATTAAAATAATGAAACAACAATATACCATGACCCAAGAGAGTAACGAGGTGTCCGAGTATCTGTACGGCTGTGCCTCGCCTGTCCGGTGTCCCTTGTACCAGCTCCTTTTTTTAAATTACCTTAAATCTATAGTAATAGGTAACATTATTTTTACTTAATTGTTCCAGAAAAAACAGTAGAAATCGTCGAAAAAAAGTTATTAATTTTCGGAAATTTTGATGTTTGTGCCTCAATTTCCTATTTTTATTTCTCTTTTGGTAACCACTCAAGCATTTTTTATTATCCTACATTATACTGTAGTGAAAATTAATAAAAAATTTAAACACTTTTCAATTAAAATTAAAGCTTGAAACACACTAACACTTAAACAACAGTCAACAACAATTGACAATTGAACGTTTTTAAATTTTAATGCTGTGGAGATTAATTAGATATTATTATTGGGTTTTGTGGAGCGAGGCGTCTGAGCGCCAACAAATAACAATAGCGGCACGTTATCGAAAATGACCCCTAATTCATAAACTAAATAATATTGTACACAGTTCATTTGTAGAATAAAAATATCCTACATTATTTTGTGTTATTTGTAAATAAGGAGTATCACTAAACTTACGTGCTAAGTATTGCTATGCTATCATGGTCACATGACTACAGCAGTCAGTGTACAATGCACGCTATTTATAGAATAATTGTACGATAACAGGTAGTAATGTAGTATAGTTATATAGCATATTAGATTCGGTGCGGAGCTGAGAAGGTATTGTATTTACAATGATGTGTTTTTATTTTTGTGTCTGGACCCAAGATATCTCTTAAACCGCTGAACCGATTTCTTTCTGTAGCAACTCTATAGATCAGAAATAATACCTGGAAGGTACAATAATGGGCTAAAAATTTTAAAAAGTCACCCCTTCCCCATCAAAATTGAGAAAAACACCTAAAAAATTTACAAATTTTTCAACTTAAAATTACGATGCTCTATAACTTTTTTTAGAAATAGTCGAAAATGTACCAAATTTGTATGAATTGTTCTTCAAACATATAGTACTATCGATAAACATTCACAAGCCAAAAAAATATCATAAACCCTTTTCCTTAGAAGGAAAAGGGATAGAATTTTTTTCTTTATTTCACTTTTTCAAGCAAAGTTTTAAAGATTTAGATCTGAAAATTAGACCAAAGGTAGATCTAAAATGGAACTATAACATATACAATTTTCTCAAAAATCTGTGGTCAAATATTTTTTTTATTAAGGAAAAACCCCAAAAATAGGGTAAATTTACACTTTGGCCGTAGTCAGTTTTTAAGTTGCTATGTGTGTGTGAATCAACAGTCAACAGGTATTGAAATTTTTTCATTATATTGTTAATTATGATAAATGGATAACTATGACAGTATGTTTTTATAGACAGGCGATCAACCCTTATCGTATCCACCCTGCACAAGACTAAATATTAAATTTTAAGTACATTTTTGCTGGTCCCACGATATCTTCTAAACTGCTATAACTGGTTTGAACATACTATTCATAGATTCGCATCGAAGCGTTTTTTAAAAGTGATTCATCACATTCAGTTATAATAAAATCTGTAGACCTGTGACCTCTCCGTTCCCAATATGCCCCGACCCCACTGTACTGGCTTTTTTTTATCTGTATCGAGTCCCGATGCGATGGCTCGTGTGAATTTTTTTGTGGATTTCAAAATTGAACATATAAAAATATCTACATTTTTGATATGTATAGTAAAACATTTAATCAAATATTAAAAAAGTTTAATGTGTCGAGTCAGGCCACTTGAAGTCGGTTAAAATTGGGGGCCCCAGTGTTTGACACATCCAACTCCCCCGCTGGTTGCTCCACTGACAGTGCCGGATCTAGGGGGGGGCAAGTGGGTACCCTTGCCCCGGGCGCTGTTGGTATAAGGGCGCTCTTAAGTATATGAAAAATAAAAAAAAAGCCATAATAAATAAATAAAATATGTATAAATTATAAAATATTTCCAAACATCTATCAAGAAAAAGTAATATTATTACTATAAATACTATAATATTATTATTATTCGTATATATTTATCTTTTGTTTATATTTTTGTCCGGTGTTGACGTCTTTTATAGTTGTCCAGTCTTTATCAGTCTATTTGTTTTCGGAGAAAACCCAACCTGACGATCGACGATAAATGTTTATTGTATATTCTTTGTTAAAAAAAAGTACCTACGATAATATTTTTATCGTTCATTTATTCCTGACGAGCAGCCCACAGTCGTCTCATATATTTTTTTATTATAACATTTATTACACGTTTACACCTAAAAACAAATAATGAGTTCAAAGAAAAAGCTTAGTGGGGCTGAAAATCGAAAACGAAAACAAGAAATTGAAAAAAATGTTCAAAAATTACCAAAAATCGTAAATTTCTTTACAAAAACAGAAACCTGTGGTAAGCAATTTTAACACCTGTCAAATTAAATTATATATTTATATTTAACTTTCATCCGGGCGCGCCCCTTTCCGTAACACTCGCGGGCGCGCGGCGGTAACTTACCGCCTCTCTGTTGTAGTAAAATTTTCAATATCGTTGTAGGATACATTTAGTATTGAATTATGGCAAATAAATATAATATACCTACAAAAAATAAAAATTTAGAAAAAAAAAAATGTAAATAAAAAAAAAATAATACCATAAACGGGCGCGTTCTGATGGTAATTTACCGCTTAATTGTAGGTTAGTTCGACTTGGTACGTTTTACATTTACTTTAGACAAGTCACCATGAAACTTTAGCTAGTATGACACTATCACCTAGTGTCATATTATGTCATTTGAGAATACAAACCTCTCCCGTCTTCCTCATCGTGCTTAATTTATTCCTGCGCGCGTTTTTATGAATGGAGCGGTAATCTACCGCCCGCGCTCCCGGATGAAGGTTGTGTAATACATTTAATCAGGATTGAGATGTTTAATATTTTTGTTTTGAACTTTTATTTAAAACATGTTTCAAACATCTAAATTGAATTGAATTCTAATTTTTTGTAACAATAAATTAATTTTTATTGCTTAATAAACAAATTTATAAAATTTAGTATTGAATATTAAATAATGAAAACATTTCATAAAAATCATTCACATTTTAGACTTAAGTAGGTATTTTTAATTTTACTAATTTGAATTATAAATATTGTTATAAGTATTGTTTAGTCAAAACAGGTAATACAAGCTTAAAACATAAAAACTAATCAAATGTCATATGTACAATCCAAAAAATGTATATATTGTAGTACCTTAACTCTGTGTTCATAAAACAATTGAATTAATGAATCTAATTACTGAATATGAATTAGTTAATATAAATTTAGTTAATTTATCACAAAAATACCTTTCTTTACTTACCTTTAATTTATAGAACTGGTTCCTTCAAACGCTGAAAGTTCATCAACTATTATAGCCGAAGAAAAAAATACAAAAAATGTTATTTCTACAGAGCCTGCGCATAGTGATGTGGAGTATGATATAGCTATAGATGTGATTAAAAACAGTTGCGATAAAGTAGACACCATAAACTTAAATTTTGCTGATCTTGGTACATGGCCTCTAAATATTACAGATACACAAAGAACATATTTAGTGAAAATGAGGTACAATTATACTGAAATTCATGATTTTAGTAATTCGGAAAGAGACGGTAGAAATGTTAATTCCGACTGGTTTTTTAAGATACTTTTGAATGGAAAAAAATTAAAAAGGACATGGCTCAGCTATTCTTCTTATAAAAATGCACTTTTTTGTGTACCTTGTAAATTGTTTACTAAAATCGAAAACTCATCTAACGTATCGAAATTAGCATACACTGGCTTAACTAATTGGAAAAAAGTTACCGAAAAAATTCCATTACATGAAAATTCACCAATACATAAAAAAAATGTGTGTTCCTGGACTTCTTTGGAAATTGCATTGAATCAGTGTGAGGGTATAGATAAAGAATTGCAACTTTCTATTAGAAAAGAAGAAGGTCACTGGAAATCCGTTTTACTGACAATTATAGACATTATAATGCATTTGGCAATGGAAGGAAGTGCGTTTCGAGGATCTAATGAAATTGTTTCGAGTGTGGGGACATCAAACCAAAGTGGAAAGTTTTTAAATTTGGTTAATCTAGTGTCACATTATCATGAACCATTATCAAACCATATTGAAAGACATAAAAAAGGTGGTTTGTCTTATTTTTCTCATGGTATTCAAGATGAGTTTCTAGAGATTATTGCAAAAAGAGTTAAAGATGAAATTCTTTCAAAAATAAGAGAGGCGAAATATTATTCTATATTATTTGATTGTACACCGGACATTGCACACCAAGAACAGATGACCCAAGTTATTCGCTATGTTATACAAAATAACGAGAGTGAGTGCGAAATTGTAGAAAGTTTTTTAAAGTTTATGCGTGTATACCAAAAAACTGGTGAATCATTAACAGAAGAAATATTAGATTCTCTGTCAAAAGATAATCTTAGAATATCAGATTGTAGAGGACAATCATATGATAACGGGTCAAATATGAGTGGAAAAATTAAAGGAGTTCAAGCACGATTAATTGAAATTAATAAACTTGCAAGATTCATTCCATGCTCAGCTCACTCCTTAAATTTAATTGGTGTTAATTGTGCAAAAAGTATACCTGAAGTAGAAACGTTTTTCGGCATCGTACAGAAATTATTTAATTTCTTTTCAAGTTCAACGCAAAGATGGGATGTTCTAATGAATAATTTAAAGTTATCATTGAAAGGGTATAGTACAACAAGGTGGTCAGCTAAACATCGTGCCATAAAATCTTTAAATACTCAACTGGATATGGTTTTTAAAAGCTTTGACGTTCTTAAACAAGAAACATTATCAGAAGAAACAAAATTTGATGCAGATAATTTGATAAGATCACTTAAACGTTTACCTTTCATTTGTATGCTTACGGTTTGGGAAAAAATTCTCAGTGCAATTCACAGGATTAATATAATTTTACAAAAACCAAAAATAACAATTGATGTAGCTGTCAAACATCTTTAAAGCCTCCTTAAAATATTAGAAAACTTTCGAGAGCAAGGTATAAATGAGGTTTTATCCGATTCAAAGAATAAAGCTAAAGCATTAGGCATAGAAACTGAATTTCAAAAAGTCAGATTACGAAAAAAGAAACTTTTACCCGGAGAAATTGCAGAAGATGATTTTTATAACATAAGTGAAGAAAAAAAATTTTTAATAATGATCAAAAATGTTATTGACAATATTTTAACAGGACTACGTCAAAGATTTAAATCAATGGAAAATATCGCTCAAGATTTTTCATTTTTAGATCCAACAATAAATTATTCATGGCCTATGGAAGACTTAAAAAGATCCGGAGTAGATTTATGCAATAAATATGAAAATGACCTTAACAAATTTGAATTCATTTCAGAATTAGAGAGCTTCAAAGAGCATGTTTACAACATAAGTGAAGTTTTAAAAAAAGCAACCTTTTTTGAAATGTTGAATTTTATTTATAAAAATAAACTTCAAGATGCATATCCCAATATATCCGTTGCTTACCAAATATATCTAACAATGCCAGTTACTTCAGCTTCGTGTGAACGAAGCTTTAGCAAATTAAAATTAATAAAAACATATTTACGATCCACTACAGAGCAAGCAAGACTAAATAACCTATCGATTATATCTATAGAAAATAAAATAGCAAGGCAAATTAATTATGAAGATATAATAAATGATTTCGCAGCAAAAAAAGCTAGAAAAGTTAATTTTTAAATTTTCACAAATACAATTATTTTACTTAATCAAAATAACCAATTAAAAATCAATTTTTGTTTATGTGTTTATATTTTTTAATCGTTTTTAAGTATAATATTGACTAGTGTGTGGTTTAAATAACATTTTTAATATAAAATTATACTTTATTATTTGTACCTATTTAAATATTCTATTTTGTGTTGACAACACCTGACACTCCGACCCCTGTAGCTCGTACTATATAAGGGCGCTAATTTTTTATTAGCCCCGGGCGTCAAATATCCTAGATCCGGCACTGTCCACTGAACACATGTTTCTCCGGAGTTTTCAAGCCAGATAAACTTTTTTTTGTGCTATACAGATACTGATTACTAGTTATAAGTTGTTCCCCCCTTCTATTTAATGGTCCCTTAGTTAACACTGGCCAGTGGGTAAGAACTTTGTATATAGTTATATTTGTCAGTAATTTTTCCATAATTTAATTTCGTGTGGTTTTGTTTTTCTAAAATCCTTATTACAGTCATTAAAATTTAACAAACAGATATTATTTATCATTTATAGTAGTAGTAGTTTTGTTTTTAGTGCATACAATTTTTTTGTTTTACTTTTACAATAATTGTTGCCCAAAGCTGTTATAAATGTTTGGTTTTGGCAGTACTGTAGAGTACGTGTTCAAATAAAATTTTAAGTATGCTGATTGATGATAATAAAAACAAATTTCATATTTTATTTTTAATATAAATTTTAGAATTTTTAATTAATGCTTAATCGGCCATCTAGAGACGGTAATTTTTACCTAAGATTTATTTATTTTCATAATGATAAATAATAATATCTTCTATACTTCCCTTTCCTGTTGAATGAAGTCCCAAACATTATCATTCACTATCATTCATTGTTTAAATTGTTAAATTTTTGTATATTATCCTAAAAATAAATAATTGTTTGCGTGTCATACAAGTAGATACTCCAACTCAAGGTTTTCGATTTGTAAGTATTTAAATACATTTTTGTAAGCATATTTTTTTCCATTTATTGTACTTATATTGTTTGCTATGTTTAGTAAGCCTTATATGTGGTAGGTACAGCTATCAATGTAGAACACTTAATTATCGATAGGTAATGGTTGTAATTAATAAGGCATTTTTTTGTCGTATAAATAATTTTTGTTTATTACACCAATATATTTTTTAAACAAACTTGAGGAATTTTTCTTATTTTGCAAAAAGTACAACTAATTAAATGGAACAATAATAAATTGATAGTAAAGGATTTTATAAAAAAAATTAGCTTCACAATTCAAAAAGAAGAAAACATATGTCTATAGAAAATTGAAAGTAGATACAATAATATTATTAACGTTTAAAATAATATACCAAATAAATTTCACGCAAAAAAAACAGCTGAAAAATAACACGGTTGAACATGAAAATGTTATGTATAGTTCACATATAAATTTATTAAAAGTATAAAATAAATTACCAAATTAAATAATTAAAATTAATCATTTTAATAATAACTAAAAACATTTTAACAATTAAATTAAAAAGTACTAAATAACTTTATTAGAAAACAATACAAAGACACACAACGAATACAAATTTAAACATATTTAAAAAAAATTAACAGAAAAATACAATTGGAAGTGGACATTTTTTAAAAGTCGAATAAAATGTAATATGTAATAATCTATTTATATATATATTATTATAATAAAAATAGTATATAATATATATTTAATAGTATGATAATATTTTATAATATTTGCAATGCATATATTTAAGTAATATTTTAATTTAGATAAAAAGTGATAGCGATTTTTAACTATCAATTATTTTGGCTAAATCAACTAAGCTTGAATCAAAAAAAATTTTATAATATGTGTTATTTAATAACACTACAATAAAAACACACAATAATGCTAATAACTGAATAATTAAATTACAACAATTGTTTAAGGTATTATTATTATTATTACCATCATGTTCTACTAAACGCAAGGAGTATTGAAAATCACTAATAGTTAACAAAATACCTAACTACAAAATATAATAATTGAAAGTTCAAATATTTCCTTTAATAACTTTCAGTAATCAATTTTTAGTATTGCAGTTTAAAGTTCGGCATTTAGTTAATAGTCACAACAACACATAATATAACATTATATAATGTGATCTTAGTTTACCACAATTTTTTATGGTCCTACCCCTTCTCCCAAAACTAATTTAATTTCATATCAACTTTTGAAACTTAAATGGTAACGCTATACATTTCATTATTTTTTTTAAATTGAGAATAATGTACTAAACAATTTGACTGGTCGATAACCGGTTTTAGATAACTATTTTTGAAGTTTCCAGCTTAGGGCAGGAGGAAAGGTAGAGTGTAGTATTTTTTTATCTGCGCGCACTTCCCCTCTCGTCCTAACTTTTAAACACTTATAATTTAATAATAATTATTCGAAACTGGTTATTAACCAGCCAACATTTTTAGTAAATGTTATCCTTAATTTAAAAATTAATAAAATATATACGTTACTATTTAGGTTTAAAAAGTGAATATAAAAATAATTAGTTTTGGGAGGGGGTAAAAACCAAAAAAAATTATGACAAATTTAACATCTTATTAAACACGATTAGATATTGAGTGGTTCACGATAAAATGATCATTGTACAACTTAATATAACATTATTAAATATAATACTATTGATTTTAAAATACATAAATAGCGGTGCTATACAAATAATGTTCACTGTTTTTGTGTATAAAACCGTTTGTCTGTATATTTTAAAACCAATCATAATACCTACTCCTACACTTAAGTTAAATGTTTGACCATCCATATGTTGACAGTCGAATAACCTAATATGAATTTTTATGACACGTTAACATTGATATAAGGAAAAAAAATTAGTAAAACTATAAGTTTATACATAGAATATTTAGTTAGTTTTAAGTGAAAAAAAAACGTAACTGTATACTAATGCATGTTGCGATTGGCTAATGGCAACTGTAGCCAAATAAAAAATAAAATACATAAGCCTAAATATACCTATGACATAATTATTATTTTAAATCCAAAGTGCTTGATTTAGCATTTATAATTTCCTAATTTAATAAAATAATTAACCTAACCTAACCTAATTACTTACTTGCATCAGAACGTTAATTTAATACTTTTAAAAGTACCATTCTGAATACAATTATTCTAATGTGAACCATATAGCGAATACCTCACTCTCTGAGGCATATTTAAGTAATTTTTGGAAATTTATTTATTTTTGTCAATAAAAATAATATAAAAAAAAAAAATTAACCTAACTTAATTCTATACTTAAATTACGTTTTTAAGTCTGAATTTCTAGGAATAATACCCTTCTAACCTAACCTTAATTATATATTATTTATAAATATTACTTATAAGTTAGAGATTTAAAAGCCCAAGTTTTTTACTTGTAGATTTTCAATAAACCTAAATTTTTCTTAGCCTTGTCTATTTGTACTCGTCAACTTTCAACTAGCCTATTTAATACACACAAGGTCATTAAATGGCCGTTGCCGATTCATTACAATAATAATGAAATCAAATTAATAAACAATAATTATTGATAATTTGTGTAATGCTAACCACAACACATATATCTTATTAATTACTTTGGATAAACTAATAACTATTAATAATAGTACTTCTTCTTACAATATACTTACATACAATAAACAATTTATCTTAATTACAAAATTTTAGTTATTTTGCATCAACCCAATTAATCTAATACTAAATTACCTAATCCTATAACTTAATGTATATATGAAATTCCGAATCTTTTCTCGCGATATTTCAATTAATCTTATTCTAATTTTTGTTATTTTGGGCAATATATTTTTTTTTGTCGAAAAAAAATATACAAAAAAAAAATAACCTATCTTATTCCTATACTTAAATTACGTTTTTAAGTCCTAGTTCCTTAAAAAATAACCTATTAACCAAACTTAAACTATATATTTTTTTATAAATATTGATCTTTACCTATAACTTAATGTATATTTGAAATTCCAAGTCTTCGCTCGCGATATTTCAATTAATCTAATCATTTTTTTTTGGGCAATACATTTTTTTTTGTCGAAAAAAAAATATACAAAAAAACCATTCTGAATACAATTAATCTAATGGGAATCATACAGCGAATACCTCACACTCCGAGGCATAACATTATACCTACTTAATTCAAATTTCAAAAAAATGCTAAAAAAACAACCGCTCTAAAAACAGTTAATGACAATTTTTATTAGGTCCTTGAAAAATTTAAAAAGATTAAGAACTACTTGTTTAAAAAATATATATTAACTTATCGGAATAAACGTTTGTGATTTTTTTAATTTCGATGATTTTCCTAATTTGTGAATTTGTCAAAAATACTTAACTATTGAAAATTATATAAATTTCTAAGCCTATACTTAATTTTACTTGTTTGAAAGTCCAAGTTTTCACTTGCTGACAGTCAATTAACCTAATATTAGTTGAAAGAATCAATGAAAAATGGACATTTTATGTTGTCAATACTTCTATAATACTATTAAAACAATAATAATAAACAAATAAATCTTTCACCTAAATATTTATTTATTTTTTGAAGATCCCGAGTGTTTCTATTTGGCCACTGGTGACTTTCTTAACCTATGATGATTAGCACTAAATATTATTCCCTTATTTTTGCTTACATTAAGTACTAAATTTAATATGACTAACAATTATATCTTATTTGTTATACAAATATTATAATTAATTCTATTAAAAAAAAATTTTACTTTACCTATTCCAATACTTAAATTACATTTTTTAACGTTATTAACTACAGATTTGGGTAACGACTAATTAATAACTGATTTATCATTATAATAACCAAATCAAATTAATAATAATAAACAATAATACTTAAAAAATTAGTCACTAAATGATCTATACCTAGGTATAACTTAATATATATTTGAAATTCCAAGTCTTCGCTTGCGATATTTCAATTATCCCATTGAGAAACTTTGAAGAAATTTTGGTAATATATTTTTTTTTGTTAAAAAAAATATATAAAAAAAAAATTAACCTAACTTAATTCTATACTTAAATTACGTTTTAAGTACGAATTTCTTAAAAAATACCCTTATAACCTAACCTTAATTATATATTTTTTATGAATATTACTTATAAGTTAGAGGTTTATAAGCCCAAGTTTTCCACTTGTCGACTTACAACTAGCCTTTTAAATGAGTACGAGGTCATTGATTAGCCGTTTCCGTTTCATTAGAATAAAAATTAAATCAAATTAATAAACAATAATTATTGATAATTTGTGTAATGCTAACCACAACACATATATCTTATTAATTACTTTGGATAATCTAATAACTATTAATAATAGTACTTCTTCTTACAATATACTTACATACAATATACAATTTATCCTTATTAAAAAAATATAGTTATTTTGCAGCAACCTAATTAATCTAATACTAAATTACCTAATCCTATAACTTAATGTATATATGAAATTCCGAATCTTTGCTCGCGATATTTCAAATAATTCTAATATAAGTTATTTTGGGCAATATATTTTTTTTTCGACAAAAAAAAATATACAAAAAAAATTAACCTAACTTATTCCTTTACTTAAATTACGTTTTTAAGTCCTAGTTCCTTAAAAAATAACCTATTAACCAAACTTAAACTATATATTTTTTTATAAATATTGATCTTTACCTATAACTTAATGTATATTTGAAATTCCAAGTCTTCGCTCGCGATATTTCAATTAATCTAATCATTTTTTTTTGGGCAATACATTTTTTTTTGTCGAAAAAAAAATATACAAAAAAACCATTCTGAATACAATTAATCTAATGGGAATCATACAGCGAATACCTCACACTCCGAGGCATAACATTATACCTACTTAATTCAAATTTCAAAAAAATGCTAAAAAAACAACCGCTCTAAAAACAGTTAATGACAATTTTTATTAGGTTCTTGAAAAATTTAAAAAGATTAAGAACTACTTGTTTAAAAAATATATATTAACTTATCGGAATAAACGTTTGTGATTTTTTTAATTTCGATGATTTTCCTAATTTGTGAATTTGTCAAAAATACTTAACTATTGAAAATTATATAAATTTCTAAGCCTATACTTAATTTTACTTGTTTGAAAGTCCAAGTTTTCACTTGCTGACAGTCAATTAACCTAATATTAGTTGAAAGAATCAATGAAAAATGGACATTTTATGTTGTCAATACTTCTATAATACTATTAAAACAATAATAATAAACAAATAAATCTTTCACCTAAATATTTATTTATTTTTTGAAGATCCCGAGTGTTTCTATTTGGCCACTGGTGACTTTCTTAACCTATGATGATTAGCACTAAATATTATTCCCTTATTTTTGCTTACATTAAGTACTAAATTTAATATGACTAACAATTATATCTTATTTGTTAAACAAATATTATAATTAATTCTATTAAAAAAAAATTTTACTTTACCTATTCCAATACTTAAATTACATTTTTTAACATTATTAACTACAGATTTGGGTAACGACTAATTAATAACTGATTTATCATTATAATAACCAAATCAAATTAATAATAATAAACAATAATACTTAAAAAATTAGTCACTAAATGATCTATACCTAGGTATAACTTAATGTATATTTGAAATTCCAAGTCTTCGCTTGCGATATTTCAATTATCCCATTGAGAAACTTTGAAGAAATTTTAGTAATATATTTTTTTTTGTTAAAAAAAATATATAAAAAAAAATTAACCTAACTTAATTCTATACTTAAATTACGTTTTAAGTACGAATTTCTTAAAAAATACCCTTATAACCTAACTTTAATTATATATTTTTTATGAATATTACTTATAAGTTAGAGATTTAAAAGCCCAAGTTTTTTACTTGTAGATTTTCAATAAACCTAAATTTTTCTTAGCCTTGTCTATTTGTACTCGTCAACTTTCAACTAGCCTATTTAATACACACAAGGTCATTAAATGGCCGTTGCCGATTCATTACAATAATAATGAAATCAAATTAATAAACAATAATTATTGATAATTTGTGTAATGCTAACCACAACATATATATCTTATTAATTACTTTGGATAATCTAATAACTATTAATAATAGTACTTCTTCTTACAATATACTTACATACAATATACAATTTATCTTAATTAAAAAAATATAGTTATTTTGCAGCAACCTAATTATTCTAATA
Source organism: Adelges cooleyi (assembly GCF_023614345.1). Classification (NCBI taxonomy): domain Eukaryota; kingdom Metazoa; phylum Arthropoda; class Insecta; order Hemiptera; family Adelgidae; genus Adelges; species Adelges cooleyi. Next base: position 3,859,240 of record NW_026095978.1, read on the forward strand.
CTAAATTACCTAATCCTATAACTTAATGTGTATATGAAATTCCGAATCTTTGCTCGCGATATTTCAAATAATTCTAATATAAGTTATTTTGGGCAATATATTTTTTTTTGTCGAAAAAAAAATATACAAAAAAAAATTAACCTAACTTATTCCTTTAATTAAATTACGTTTAAGTCCTATTTCCTTAAAAAATAACCTATTAACCAAACTTAAACTATATATTTTTTTATAAATATTGATCTTTACCTATAACTTAATGTATATTTGAAATTCCAAGTCTTCGCTTGCGATATTTCAATTAATCTAATTCTTCATTTTTCCACCCTTGAATGACAAGTAATAAGTCATTAACATTATTTTTTATTAATACTGACTTGTTTTAAAGTATTAACCTATGAAAGTTTAACGTTTGACAAGATCGCTTTCAACCTAATTTAACCTAATGTATCCTATTTGAATTTGTGATGTAAATATATTTACTCATATAATAGCCAACTACTAACTAAATTGTTGAATTAATTATTATATAATTTATTTAATATATAAGGAAGTTCCATCATGGTTATTAAATCAAATTAATTTACAAATTAACGTTAATATTAATTGTACTATGTTATAATTAATAGATCCGAGAATAGAATTTAGGCTAGCTTCAATTAGTTCGTTAAACAGTTCTTAAATATATGCATTGCGTTTAAAACTATAATAAACACACACATTAATTTATAATATAATTTTTACCGCTTGCTGAAATCAATCTTTTTGAAGCGTTAGTCCAAACAACTATCTTCTGGGTGGATTTTGTATGCACATGTAATGTTCTAATTATTAATTTGTCCTCGATCGATCGGGAATCCATTTGTTTTGAGTATGGCTATGTGATGTAGTTCAACAGGGATGGTCAGCAAATAGATACTTTGAATGGTTTTTTTTACACGATTTAGGGGGGCAGTGTCTCTTGAATTTCGCCAAAACTATGAATACAGGCCAAAATCTTAATGATCTTTTGTTGCCATGAAAAAGCCTGATTTACAGTAGATTTGCTCTTAAACGCGTCCAGATTACCTAGATATAGATCACACAAATAAATTAGATGACAAATGTCGCAGAAACATATGATAGTTTTCAATATTTTTACTAAATTACTAGGGGTTAGCGAATAAATTATATTTATGTTGATGTTTTATTTGACAGCGGGCGACCCATGTGGAGTCACATAAATAACATGACTATGGTTACAGGCGGTTTTGTGGCAGTCAACGTGTTAAAATCAGCGTTCCAGATTTCATAAAAATTTGAAACAATATTACTAAGTAAGTGATGTAGAAACTTTGTTTGGAAACTTGAGGTAGTAATTAAATTAGTTTTTCAATGGTTTTATTTAACAAAATACAATTTTTTTTGTAAAATTAATTTATGAAAGTACACGCTTTAACCATACTTCAACATCAGATCTTTGTAATAAAAAAGTGAATCGTTGGTACAATTGTTACATAGGCACACAAAAACGAAGGATTTGTTTGCAATTAACGATAGGTAGCAAACAAAAACATGTTTTATCACAAGATAATTTAAAAAAAATTGTATTCAATTAATGATTTTGGTTTTGTAATAAATGTTTAGAATATAATTTTTATTTGAAAAATAATATAAAAACGGGTGTTTTCAAATTTGGTTCCAGATCTTGTAGTTATATGTCTCATGTGTATTATAATAAATTAATATATATTTTGGAATGTTTATGTTACATTTAAATATGTTAGCATATTTAAAAAAAAAAAATCATTATGGTGTCATGAATCGCTTATTATATAAACTACATTACGATAATAATAATAAATATACTTACAAGTTACAATACGATTTGTAACGCTGCAATCGCTTTTTTTACAAATATACGCCATCGCTTGTGAGCGTCCTTGGTCCGAGCCCCGAAGGGCAATTTTATGGATAGCGGTACTTGGACAGCTTAAGATTATCTATGGATACAATCAAAAGGAAAATTGAGCAATTAGTAATATTTTAAGACAATAATTAGGATAATATAGAGTATTTTGGTGTCCGGTTTCGTCGGCCAATATGAACGCACGTCTGTTGTCACGCGGTTCGTTATCAATATATTCAAAGGTAAGCTAATACCTGCAGGTAAGCAACCTCTCTTCACCTACATCTCCCAGAATAGATGAAAAAAATCAAAGGTATTCTCTTTAACAAATAAGTTTGCTGTACTTTCGGAAGAAGGTACAATTCTTGACATTGTTAAAACAGCTTACAAAGACAATCCCAACCTTGAAGATTATAATCCTTTTTAATTTTTTTAAGGAAAAGAAATATAATTTTCACTCATATATGCCAAAAGCTTCCAAACTTTTTAGTATAATTATAAAACACTTACATCACTCAACTCTCGTAATTGACATATCCACTGCTTTCAAGCAACTCGGCCACACGGCTTTACGTATTACAAATATTTTAAGCTAAAAGACTAAACGTCCACTGTCTTTTTGGAGAATTGATTTAGGATTACCTGACAATAATACAGAGATTTTTAATATCTCATCCTTTCTTAGTATACGCGTTAAGATCGGAAAACCACGGAAGCATAATTTTATTCCTCAGTCAAGAATTGTCAACCCTATTTTCATACTAAAAATATGTGTTCTCATCAACCACGTTTCGTAAAATGCAGTGATGACCATTCCTCAGTGGAATGTCAAAAACCACGAGACTAACCAGCCAAATGTGCTCTTGGCAACAAAGATCATACTGCAAGCTACAAAGGATGTAAAATCTATCAAAAATTATTTTCTAAAAGAAAATCCAAAATCAATAAAGAGTCTAATCGGGATAAAAATAAAACAAACAGAGAAATCGCCAGTCAATTCCCATTGATTACACAGCATCACAGCCCCGCTCTTACGCATCGGTCGTCAGTCACGTCAATACCGGTAAAGCAACATCTCTCCCGATCATCGAACCCCTATCAAAGTTCCTGGACGAGTTTAAAGCGATTATCAATCCTTTGGTCTTCCTCCTAACATCGACTCTGCAGGCATTAATCGTCAGTCTACCAAACCGTAAATCACACGATATAGCAGTTTTTTTTTCTCATTCTCATTATATTAGTATGGCACTATTATATTATATTCATACTAAACTTTTATTTTCTTTATTATCACTATTTACAACAATATTGTATACATATAATTTTTTTTTTGTGTTTTTAAACTAAAAATGATTCTACTTAAATCATGGCTCATGATAATATTCATAGGTAATTTATTAACTTGACCCTTTTAAAATTATGTGAAAATAAATATTCCTGTTTTTTTTAAGGTGACGGTTTCATGAAAAATTACGTACTTGACTTCGTGATTGTTAGAGGTGGGAGGATAGAGAAAATGAGGTAAAGGGAGAGTTGGAGTAAGTGGAGAGAAAGAGTTGAAGGGATTAAAGAGGTGGAGGAAGATAGGGTCTAGATTTCATGTAGAAGGATTAGGGAGTAGTGGTGTTAGACAGTGAGTGAAAATGATAAATGAGGAGAAGTGATTGATTCATGTTGAAGAGGTGGAGAGAATGAACTATCGATTTCTAAATCGATAGTTAGATAGATTCGCAGGTCGACTTTAATAACGTTATTTTTTGTTTGTATTTATTTACAATAAGATCTTCCTAGCTAATGCTATCTCATCTGAGGATATACAATATACAGATACAGTTTTAAGTTTTTATAAAATGATAATAGTAGGAATGCGAAAAATATAAGATAAGAATAAAAATAATTAATTAATCAGATCGTGTGGACGGCCGCATCTTAAGCGTCGTTAGACTGATGGATGTATGTGTAAATTGAAGTAAAATGAACCTGTTGATTTTAGTGAACTATGAATTTTTTCCGCCAGAGTAATTATGAGATCGTAGATGTTTTTAATTTGGGTGTCTTTATGTAAATTATTGTTGCGTTCGAACCAGGGAGCGTTAGTTATTACTCTTATTAAATTATTTTGGAAGGTTTGAATTTTTTCAAGTATAGTAGATGCACAACTACCCTAATAGAGGAAGCGTAGGCGAAACTGCAGTTGAGAACGGTGCTGATTTAACTATTTTGATTCCAGAGCGACCATATAATGAGTAAGTCTATTTTTTTATGGATTTTATTAGTTAGCTTTTTAGACTAGTCGAATGAGATATTTTTGTGATTAAGAGTTAATTAAAATGTCATTGTATAATTTCATTACTACAAAAATACCATGAGTGTTGGGTTTAAATTTTATTATAGATTATAAACGACCACTCAAAACTTCTGTTACATTAAGTTTTACAGGATTACTTTTATAAGATAAACAACTGACTCGTGAGTTTTTATTTTTATGATATTATATTTTTCTTACGATAGCCATTTTTTTACAAGCTTTAATAAGCGTTTGTTTTCTTATTTTTGGTGTTTATTAAAAAATAATACGGAATCCAATGACGTCATTTATCGAAAGATTTGTTTTGGAAGAGTTAAAACAAATCCAATTACAAATTTAAAAACATGGAATTAGTAACGCATAAGTTCATGATCCTGAGGTTTTTCGAGTGTATAAAAATGAGCTGTAAAAGACGAATTTCTACATGGGTCTATTGCAACAAAAAAAACCGCACGCTTGGTATTTAGTTTATTTCTGCCCGCGAGCAGCTACATCGTATGTGTTTCACCAGGATCATAAAAAAAAAACACTTTTTGACAATCTATACACCGAGAACATAATAATAAGAATAAAAAGTCGAGTCACGATATTGTTGAAAGGGTTAGAGAATAAAAAATCCAAGAGAGAAAAAATGTAGAGCCAGATGCTAGAAGCAGGTATGCTATTGTATCGCAAGTGTCTAATAAAATATAGGGAACTAATATATAATATAATAGCATGACAATCAGCTATAAAAGAAGAAGAGAAAATATGGAAATAAAACGATAAACTATGTTGCAAAAGCACGCAATCGATAGTTGACAATATTCGATTTTGAAAATTTGGTTGTAAGAGAACTAAACATCGGAATCGCGTACACCAATATCGATTATGTTCGTTCAATACATATTTTATTTTATAACGTGTTATCTATCGATTGTAGCAATTATACGGGTATCGATAGTTAGTTGGAAGACCCTCACCAAAAATCAGTCCAACATCTTCGGGCAAAATAAAAATAAAATACAAAAATAAATAATATGCTGTATGTAATTGTTGGATAGTTAGTTATTTGCGTGGTAAACTGAACTAATAATGAGTTAAATAAATACAAATCACAATTATAAATTAAAGTTGTTAGAGCTAGACGTCAGCCCCTGTGATTACCGATTAACTCTGAATAAATACATGTGCCTACTAAATCACGAAACAACGAAAAGATAATAATAAATGGTAAAAAACGGATAACTTGATACATATTACTTATTTGGTTAATGTAAAATTACTCACAGAACGACTGCAAAAAATTACTAAAAATAGAAATAAAAAAAAATCAAACAATTAACTATTTTAATTATGGTAACCTATTCCTATTCCAAAGTATGACTTTTGTTGTTTCTGTGCCTCTGTTCCGTAAATAAAATGATTTGACTATGATTAGAATTAACAGCGACTGCCCCTCCCCGTGACAATAAAATATAACACAATTAAATATTAAAACTCGCGCGAAGAGAACTACACAAAGTAATCTAGAGAGTTTTACAAGAATTCACTACTTGTATGTTTTGCACAGACACAACTGCATGTGACAGTCATAGAAAAAAACGGGCGTGGCACATTTGTATACAACAAATATGGCCCGGTACGTGTGTCAAATCTCAATTGGACATTTTTAATTATAAAACGTGGTTGGTTATATGCATAGGAAAAAATTGCAGTTACATTTTCTCCGTTCGTCTGCAATTATCGCACTTGACCCCAATAAAAAAAGCGGCATTTAAAAAAAATCCCGGTAAATTTGGCTGTAAACAATATTGAAACGACCTGACTCGGTTACAAACCGTTGCACGAATACATTGTCGTCGGGTGTAGTTAAACATATAATGTAAGTAAAAATAAAAAAAAATTGTATACATACACAAATCCCCTTCGAAACGAATAGCTGCTGCACACGACATCAAAACGCCTTCGGTAACAATTGAACACTGCGACTGGCGCGAGCGTCCCGGATCCTACGTTCGATCCCTTGCCAGGAGAGATGACGTGCGGTAACCATGGAGATGCGTTGGAGGTGTGGTGGCGGTAAAGGACGTTAAGGGGTTTGGAAGGGTGGGTGAACACAATCGATTCAAGAGGGTTCGCGACCTGACAAAAAAAATAAAACCTTTAGAAAATAAAAAAAAGAAACTCGTATTAATTGAGATTTCATAATGAATTATTTTGTATAATTGCTTGTAGATTTGAAAAGTTAAAATGCCTAGGAGTAAAGTGGTGTCATAAGAGTACCTCCCATTAAAACTAACTTTGAATGTGCAGTTAATGACGTTTCTAAAAAAAAATATATCAATATATCAAGCTGTAAGTACTTATAATGTGTCGAAAACTACATTGTTACGACATTTTAAATTGTTTAAGAGCTTGCACAAAGATACTTAAACATCAAATATTAATTGCCGCAAAATATTTACTGTAGACGAAGAGAATGAACTAGTTAAATACTTGGAAATGTCTGCTAGGTTACAGTATGATCTTACTAAACTGACAATAGAAAATTAGCATATCTGTTTGCAATAAAGAATGGGAAAAATGTGAAAGAATGGGAAAATACTGAAGAAGCTCGTAAGGAATGACTGAGATATTTTTTTAACCGAAATAAAACATTATCCCTTAGGAAGCCTGAGGCAACTAGTATGTCTAGAGCTACTAGCTTTAACAAGTTTGATGTTTCTGTTTTTTTCGAAAATCTAATCAATTGTTTGAGTCGAAGTCATTTCACTCCTGACAGAATATATAATTTGGATATAACAAGGAATTTCACAGTGCATGCACCTCCAAAAATCATTGCCACTAAGGAGACTAATAAAGTTGGCTGTGTGACCTCTGGCGAACGCCCGTAAATGTTACAATGATTTGTGCTATTTGTACTGCCGGTAATCATGTTCCACCATGGTTATAATTCCACGAAAAAAATGTACTGAGCCTATGTTGTTACAAGTTCCGCCTGGTATAATTGGAGGTGCCAATCCATCTGACTGGTCTAATAATATTATATTTTTAGAGTATATGAAACATTTCATTAAACACACAAAACCATCTGCTGAAAATAAAGTTTTATTTATTTTGGACAACCATGAATCTCACATAACAATAGAAGCTATTATATTGGCCAGAGAGAACCATATTATTTTCTTAACATTAACAACTCATACGTCACATAAATTCCAGCCTCTGGACCGAACAGTATTCGGTCCATACAAAACATTTTATAATCGAGCTGTAAAAGAGTGGATGGTAGAAAACAGGCGTCCAATCACTATTTATAATATAGGTGGAAGTATTTTAAAAGCTTATGGCCGGGCATTTTCAGTTCAAAATATTACAAAAGGCTTTCAAGTGACAGGAATTTATCTTCTGAATGAAGGAATTTTTGAAGATGATGAATTTTTACTATCTTATGTGACTGATCGCCCATCAACAACCCCAATACAACTGATGAAACTACCCAAGGTACAATTGAAACTGAACAACAACCTGGTCCATCTAATTGTTCAATGTTAAAGGAAACTGTACTACAACCTTATCTATTTAATAGTTCAATGTCAATTGAAACAGAACCACGACATGGTCCATCCAATGAAACGCATAAAACACACCCACAGCTTACCCCAATTATTACTCTAAGACATGATCCAAAAGGCATAGTAAAATCAATAGTTAGTCCAGAAGAAATACGACCATATCCTAAGGCACCTGAGAGGAAGCATAACGTTCCTGAGAGAGGAAGAAAAAAGGGTAAAACCCGTATTTTAATAAATACTCCAGTGAAGGATGATATAGAATTAAATAAAAGATCAATAGAACTGCAAAAGCCAAAAATTAAAACAGTTATATTATGTAAAAAAAAAGTCTGTTAGAAAAAAATTAATAATGAATGTTAATGAAAGCAATGAAGAAGAAGATTGTCCAAATTACGAAGGAAAAAGTGATGATGGGTTTGTTGTAATCTCTTATCACTTTTATTTATCATGTTTCTGTTTATTTGTACATAACCTATTTTGTTTTTCTTTCTCTGTGTGTCATGTGTACTATATATAGTTAATATTTTGTACATTAGGTTTAATATACTCTTATGTATTTTTAATTTCTTTTTGCCTCATGTGTATTGTTTTGTTACTTTAATTAATTCAATAAATAACAGGTTATGGGCCCAGGTCTAACGCTAGTGTTACTTGGCTGAGTTTTATTAATTTTTGGATGGAAAGACAAGTGTCATGTATAAGTCAAAGGATGATGGTAACCGGTATGGTGTTACACCGTTTAGTAGCAAGGATTTCTCCAGTTGGCGGTTTCGGGTTGAAGCCATTCTTCAAGATCAAGGCGTTTTGTACTATGTTCGGACTGAGAAATCGAGCATACCAGAGGAATCTGTAAAACTTCAATTTGGGAAAGATGACAGTAAGGTAAAATCAATTATCATTCAGTGTGCCTCTGATTCACACTTAGAATATGTAAGGGACGGAAATACCTCCAAAGAAAAATTTGATAAACATATCAATTTTTGAAAGAAAAGGTATTTCAAATCGTCTATATTTAAAAAGCAAGTTGATGTCTTTGAAACATGAAGAGAGTAGTTCGCTTCAAGAACACTTCATGATGTTTGACGATCTAGTTAGAAACATAAAATCTGCAGGAAGCAAAATCGAGGATGACGATATTATTTGTCATCTACTTTTGTCTTTGCCTGTGTCATATAGTGTCGTGATAACTGCTATAGAGGCTTTGTCAACAGATCATTTAACCTTATCTTTTGTTAAAGGCCGTCTTCTGGATGAAGCAGTGAAACGCTGCGGAATATCTGGTGCCTTTGTTGATGAAGGTAAGAGTTCAAAAACAAAATTCGACGTAGAATATCCCCCTTCGAAGGAAGTTTACAACCTGTTATTTGTTGTATAGGCTGTCCAATTAACCATGCCTCTGTGTTTTTACAAGTCGCTAATTTCGATGTTGTCATTATGTAACTTTTTAACGTTATATTTTTGAAACCAAAATAACCGATAATGGAATCGTATTATAATAGTGCAATAACAAATACAGTAATGCCTCAGAATAACCAGAAGGAAAACTGGTTGTCGACCAAAAAAAAAATAATAACTCGATGCAATAACATATAAACGTTTGTGTTGATATAACTTATTGATTATGGTTGAATGTAATTTGTTACATCGTTATCTGTCGGAAAAATAACTGATTTATCGATTTTTAAAACGATTTTGAGCAATAGAGTGCAGTAAACACATAAAAATGGCATATATATTATATAGTTGTGGCTACTACAAAAATAGCTGTGGAATACTCTGTTTTATTATACTAAAATTGTATCTATGGTGTTGAAAAAAATACAACGTGTATTGTTGTCGTCTGCTTTACCAGAATGAACTGTTGATAATCTTCAACCATGTTTATTTGATTATAAAACAGATATTTTGTTACCGCGGTCACATATGACCTTCCATGCATTTGTCATTATGGTTTATAGGTACAAGTCAGCGGTGTTTATTTTTACTTTTTTTTCGTTTTTGATGGTTTTTATTCTTTATTTGTTTGAAATTAAAATGAGTAAACTTAACAATAAAGACATAAATGAAGTTTTAAACATTCCATATGAGAGCGAGACGAGGTTTGTGATTTAGATGATGAAATTTTGGAAATATTTTCTCGAGACGTTAACGAGGTATACCTATTTATTTATAATATTTTTTTTAGTAAATAATTTGAAATTCGTATTACTTAGGATTGTAATCATTGGCCGCAATTTGTAGATACAAGAAGAGTTTGTAAAATGCCATCATGTAAATCTCAAACATTTGTAAAATGTATAAAATGTAATGTATATTTATGTGTTAGTAGAAATAAGACGTGTTTTGAAGATTTTCATACAAAATGAACAAGAAAATAATTATTAGAATGTTAAAAAAATTATTAAAAAAATATTTAAAATTATTTAAAAAAATTATTAAATTTAAATAGAATTTAAAATAAAACTGTAGAATTAATTTTTATTTTTTAATAGTTATAATAAGATGTGTTCCATGCTTGTAAGGTCATATATGCATTGAGACTTAAAATGTACGTAAGTTCGTTCAAAAGTTAATAAAACATTTTTTTTTTATATCCCTAACTTTTGTATTATAATATTAATCATTTCTAATTTTTTCGTAAAAAAAAAAAATTCATGCAGTGAAGGGTTAATTAATGCACACGATAAGGAGAAGTGTTGTAATCTCTTACCACTTTTATTTATCATGTTTCTGTTTATTTATACATAACCTATTTTGTTTTTCTTTCTCTGTGTATCATGTGTACAAGATAATATTTTGTACAGGCCCGGTTTTTCAATTGCATTTAACTGACAGTATGACTTAACTGATGGTTAACGTTATCTTTCAGTTAAACTGTTTATGGAGTCCCAGTTCAGCTAACTGACAGTTAAATTAACCGCTACTATTTTTATCAGTTAATAGATTAATCAACGGTTATATTATTATCATTAGCATGAAAAATTATTCGTTTTTTTTATAACGTTGTTTAAAATTATCCGTTATTAATACTCTGAGGTTTTTTTTAAACTTAAAATGAATTTCGAAAATGACGTTTTATTCTATGACGATGATGAGCAGTTTTTAGAATATTTAAATTTTCAACGTAGACCGTATATTGTCCGTGAAAGGGTTGACCATTTTCATAAATGGGACGATCGTGACTTTAACCCTGCAGTAGGCGCGCGGCGCACTATTGTGCGCCATTGATTGTTAATAGTTGATAGTAACATGGAGGTAAATATTGGGTAACGGGTTCCTACTTCTACCTTCATATTAGGTACCACTGTGTATTTTTAGAGAATTGCGATTTAATTAGATCTTATCTTTCCCAGTTATTTTATCAGTTTTCTACGGTGGTACACCATTGTGCGCCACCCGCCTATTTACGTTACGTGAATTTCGCTTGTGTTAGTGGTTTATGTTTTGTATTATTTTGTTATTATTTTGTTATTACAAGGTAAAATACTGATAAAATGGAAAATATTTCTGCTTGATTGGATGAACCTGACGATGATTTTTTATATAGTGGTTCTGATGATAGTTCTGCTGATATTATTACACGTAGTAGTCATAATTCAGACACAGAACAAGAAATTGATTCATCAAGTGACGAAGAGAGTTCTAATTCTGCAGGTAATCAATTTTTTTTTGGAAAAGATGGTACCAAATGGTCAAAGTTTCCTATAGCTCCCACATCGCGTACTCGTAGGCATAATATAATTACTCATTTACCTGGTACCAAAAGACATGGAAAAAACGCGAAAACTCCACTTGAATGTTTCAATATTTTATTTGATGATTCTGTAATAAAAGTTTTAACTACATCGACAAATATATATATTGATAAAAGCTCTTTTTGAATTTAAATAATAATTAGAAACATTGCAAAACCTTTTTATTTTATTAACGGAAAAATGAAAAGGGGTTTCCTGGCACTTCAATGCAAAAAATATGCATTCATGAATTATTATAAAGGAATAGTATATTGACTATTTGTAAGAGCCTAACTATTAACTAGGCAAAATATACGCACGACTCCGAATGCAAAAACTAAAAGCGGTATTCAATTTTCGCCTTACATTTTAAACGTTTGAAGAAATCGTTATTCGTTTACGCGAAATAATATATCTTAGGTTTCAATAATTGTTAAAAAAGAAACAAAAACATTCAAAACTTACCAATACTATATTCCAGCTATTAACAATTGATACACCATACACGTGTCGAATGCCAGTCGTGAAATGAAAAACAAATATCGACGATAACAATTATTTAGAAATAATGTGTCTAGTGACGGTAAAATCAACTACCTACAATAAATTGCATGTGGGCACATACAAGATAAGGAGTAATAATTTTTGTACTATAAATAAACAATAACGCAGGCAAATCAAAATTTTTCTGTTGATTATTTCTTAGTAGTTCAGGAATTATAGCATTGTTACCTGGAAAAAATTCCCATAGTTTTGAAATTTGGCACAACTGTTCACCTTAGGGTACTTATTAACATACTAAAACTCCTGACCGCTCAAGCGTACGCTCGCTCTGCTCTGCTCTGCTCAATATGAGAAAAATCAGTTTTTCACTATTTTCTCAAAAAGTTTCAGCTTGACAAAAAATGTACATCTATACATTTTTGTTAAATGTTTAATTTACTATAAAAAAGATACTTTGGAAATTTCTTCTAAAACCAATATTTTCTTCAATAATTAGCAAAATGCAAAGGGTAGTTTACATTTTTTTCTATAAACTGACTATTACTGTTTTGTATTGTACTGTTTATAGGCATAATAAATAAAAATTGTTCGTAGTTTATTTGTATTCTGAATATTGGTATACGCATGCCTCTGACACCGGTTAAAAATAAAAATGTACATGGTATATACAGTAACCACACAAAAACGCGTCGGTCTTCTCATTAGAGAGTCATATAAATGTTATACCTATACATTATTCTATTAGTTGTGTATAGTTTTTGTTTACATTGGAAGAGACCATTTTGCTTCTATTCTTTGTGGTATATAATATAAGATATCGGTGTTATCTATGTAATATATATTATATATATATATATATATTACATATATATACAAGTCAAATCTTTTACATCGTGTCCCTTGGCAACCAAATCAAACATTTATGTATGTTTGTAATGCTTATATATCTTTTGTAAAGAAATATTATGGCTCAAATGTAGTAATTGTTTTTGATGGATACAATGAAAGTTCTAAAAACACAAAAAACTACGAGAGGAGAAGACGTACTCAAAATAGCAGATCAGTCGACATTATATTTAATGATAAAACGAATGTCACAATTAGGCAACAACCATTTTTGTCAAACGAAAATAACAAACGCCTTTTAATAAATTTACTGACAAACAAGTTTAAAGATGAGAACTATCAGGTGGAAAATGCCCTTGACGTCGCAGATACCTTAATAGTAAACACAGAACTACAATTATCAGCTACTAATCAGTTGCAATAGTTGGTGAAGACGTTGATTTATTAATATTACTTACTGTTCTAACTCCTCAAAAAAAATATATATTTTATTAAACCATCTAAAGGTAAAACCGTATCAAAAAGAATTTATTCGGCTAATTGTAAATTAGATGATGTCATAAAAAAGAATTTGATATTTTTACACGCCTTTAGTGGTTGTGACACAGTATCAAGTTTTTTCAATTTGGAAAATTAAAGCATATTAAACTATTACATAAAAGAGAAGATAGTAGCAGCATAATATCAGTGTTTTATGATGAAAATGCTACGTCTGATTCTATTGCCAAAGCAGGACAGATTTATATTTTAGCGTTATATGGAGCGCCAGAAAAATAAATTTCTTTAAATGAATACAGATATAAATGTTTTACTAGAAGTACGACAAAAAATAAATCAAATATGTCAGGACTGCCACCAACTGAAAATGCAGCTAATTATCATTCGTATCGCGCATACCACCAAATACAACATTGGATTGGCGTTGAAAAAAATGCAGAAGATCATGGGGATGGACCATTACGAAAATGGTTTACTGCCGATTTCTATTAAGGAAAAACCAGCGCCTGATTGTCTTTTAAAAATGATTTCATGCAGTTGTACGAAAGGCTGTGGCCAAGCTTGTGGATGCAGAAAACATGGTAAAAAATATGTTTTTAAATTGAAATGTCTAAAAACCGATGTAACGTAGCTAGTCTACTAGCTGGCTAGACTAGACTAGTTATCTTCTTATTCTTTTTTATTACACCTTACAATCCCAACTACATGGTGGTCGGTTACCTAGTCCTACAACTCCATTAAGCTCGATATTCTACATCTTGCTAAATTACCCCAGCTATTCTCATATCACTCTCTATCCATAATTTCTTCGTTCTTTCTCTTTACATTTATTTTCATTACACCTCTCACTGCTTCTTCCTCGTCTCTTCTAATAATATAATCTAAAAAACCGATAATAATTTTATTAAACGATTTGTAGGTTTAAAGTGTTCGATAGCGTGTGCGCGTAGTGGACAATCGTGCCTCAATGCTTACTTAGAAGACTCAGACGATGATGATATCGATGACGTTACTTCAAAAGAACAAATTGACGTTGATTCCATTCCGACAAAACGACAACGGCTATAATCGATTTTGTCTTTTATTTTAATATCTATATATATATTCGTATATAGGATTTCTAAATAAATAATTATAATATAAAATTGATTTTATCTTTAGTAGTCATGTCTAATTATATAGAATAACGCAAACGGCGAAACTATAATAATATTCAGTTTATTGCCAAAAATGTAAACTACCCTTTGCATTTTGCTAATTATTGAAGAAAATATTGGTTTTGGAAGAAATTTCCAACGAATCTTTTTTATAGTAAATTAAACATTTAACAAAAATGTATAGATGTACATTTTTTGTCAAGCTGAAACTTTTTGAGAAAATAGTGAAAAACTGATTTTTCTCATATTGAGCAGAGCAGAGCAGAGCGAGCGTACGCTTGAGCGGTTAGGAGTTTTAGTATGTTAATAAGTACCCTAAGGTGAACAGTTGTGCCAAATATCAAAACTATGGGAATTTTTTCTAGCACGGAGTAAATTTTGAATTTTTATTCTTGGACTATAGTATTGATATCATATTTTATCACCAAAGCGATAACAATATATTATAATAGGTACCGAGTACCGACCTACTAAAAATAATGTTGAAGTTAAAGATTAAAATACCAAAAAAAATTCATATGACAGACGACACTTGTTAAGCGCCCTGGGCAGCTGCCCCTTCTGCCCTGCCATTCCGCCGGCGCTGAACTACGGCAGTCGCTAATAACACGGAACTGTTATTGTTATTACCCTGATAAATGTGTGCGTTTACAGATACCGCTGGTTTATCATTTTCTTCTATTGTCGTGTTACTATCTATATGCGATTCCGTCCTATTAATATTATTATCAATACGAGGCAAATGTTATAAGCTATTATGATCTCGCCCGCACTTCGCGCACCTCCTGGTCTTGCATACTCTTTCGGGATGAGATCGGGAAAATTGCTTCAACAGTCATTATTGTATCTCATAATAGCACCTACGTAAGAGTCGATCAGCAGCGCGCCGAAATTTTGTTGTTGATATAAAAATAAAATTAATTCATTCATTAGTAAGCCTCCTCTTAATATTCTAAATAATAAACCTGGCTAGTCTATCATGAGCCTTTCCAGACGCGTCAACCGAGTTAGCAAAAAATTTGTTTATTTAAAAAATTGTAGATAAATTTCTAATTTTATCATTTAGATTCTTCATTTAATGTTTTAGAAAATTGCTTTCGTTCCTTAAATCCGCGGTAATAAAAACCACATTTCCCAAAGAATTGTCCAATGCTTGGCAGAAATGTTCTTACATCATTTTGTTTTAGCTGATTTGACGTGTTTGATTTTTATCAAGTTTTTCAATATTCGAATCTGAAAATAAAGTCGTAGTTGGCATGACCCTATAAGACCCTTAAAATTGAAAAATAACTAATTATTTGATTTTGGATAGATGTAATACATATGCCATATTATGTCATTTGATTATATTTATAAATGCTTCGACTTATAAAAATATTATAAATTTAAAATGTATTTAGGCAGAAAAAAAAAATATTTAGACACTAATTATTTTAAGATCAAATTTAATGCGCCATATATATTAAAAAATTCTTATTATTAATATTATTTCGTTGGTACATAATAAGTTTTGGAAAAAGGCTATTCAATTTACAAAAAGTATTTTTTCCAAAAAGGCTATGAACTCAATACCCTAAAATTCTTGAAATATACACATTGAGTTAATATTTATTTGTAAACTCGACTGATTCGCGTACAATAGTTTCTTATTGACTTTTAACTGTTAAAAACCATTTCGCTAATATTTAATTTTAACGAGTTAAAAAAAAAATTATTAATATGTTGGCCCTACGCGTTTTTTTTCATGACACATACTTTGGCAAAAAAAAAGTAAATTGGGTCGTCTACCTTCCACTCGATCCACCTTTCTTAATTTTAATCAAATGACGTACTCTGACCTTATTCTTTTTAGTCAACATCGTTTTATTTAAACAGCAGCAGTAAACGACCCCGTTTAAGAGTTTGGACTTTGATCGCCGTGTAGTAAAAGTGTGTTAACAGTATTTTTTTTTATTAACGTTTCAATGTTGACAAAAATGATATAAATGTAAATATGTACAAAATAAAAAATACTAATAATTATCGGGTTACATACTGATAAGTGTGTACATAATATGTAATAAAAATGTTTTAATTGTGTCGGCATAAACACAGAGTAGCGGGTCACGTTGTATTATATAAACGATTTATGTTCAAAACGATTATTTAAAAATTAATCGTTTAAGTGAAACTTTCGAGTTAAATTTAAAATAACTTGTATTTAATTCTACATAAAGAAAATGTCGTCCGCAAGTCAAACCTACTGCAACGCGCTCGTTATTGCTCTGATCGTCGCTTGTCCGTTTCAAGTATGTCTTTGTTTGGTTTTTTTTTAATTTACATATTTATAGTTTCTCCTGTTAAACAAAATAATTGTAGAGTTGAATTTTTTTTTTTTTTTTACAATAGAAGAAGTGGTTTGAATTTGTGCTATTTTCAAAAGACTTATTAATATATGAACTTAAGTATACCTTAAGTCCCCTTAGGTCGAATGGGAGGTTTTTTTATAAGCTCCGGAAAGTTCAAAGTTTTGTGCTTTCGCCAAAGTTATATTAAATATTGCCAATATTTAAAAAAGGTATAAACGATTATTGTAATTTGTTTAATCTTTCGAAATTCAAATTATTTTTTCGTAAAACTATAGGTTTAATTAAAAATGTAAAAGAGAATTTTTGAATAGGAAATTATGTCATAAACATTTTTTTGTTTGATATTTGTTTATAAATCGCTACACTTTGACAATACCACGTATCTACATTTTACCTATTTTTCAGGAGAATGAAAAAACTGAATAAATAACAACAAACATTATGTAACTCACTTTTTTTTAAATTTAAATTTAAGTTATGGTTGTTTAACATTATTTTATATAAAATTCTTTAAATTTAGTTAGTGTAAAAAAATTAGTTAAGATACGTGGTATTTACCAAATTTCTGTGAGATAGTTGTTATTGTTAGTACTTTAACATTACACCTGAATACTCTTAACTAATAATATTTTTAATTATTTTAAAAATATAAATAAATAAAAAACATATTTTATATTAAGTAACAAATTTTATAGTGTTTTGCTTAATTTGATTTTAAATAGATCTATTGTCATTACATAATTACACATTGAAATTATTTGGTATCTAAAACTTACCTCTATTTTTATAATTTAACATTTTCAAATAATTGAATTACTTTAACATTATAGATAATCTTGACTTTTAATGCTATTTCAAACTTAAAATATAATGCAATATACTTATTATAATGACCTATTTATCACTATGTTTAATTAGGTATAATCAGTGCCGTATTTCCCAGTAAACACTATAGTGATAGTGCTAATATTTGATTTTTTTTTATTTTGATTTGTGACTTTTTAAATAAAACTAGTAAAATGAGTGACGGTCCGCACGGTCGATCACGTTTGAGTGGCTATAAGTATAAAAAAAATCGCGAAAGAAAAAAAAATTAAACTAAATAACTTAGTGCAAAAAGCCCCAAAAATAGATTTTTTTTTAAAACAAACATTATTTTGAATGAAGTTGACACTAATAAGCTTCAAGAATTTTATAACGTTGATTTAGAAAAATCATTTGCTTGTGAATGTGTTCATTTTCGAGCATATCTTCAAAGTATAAATAAAAATATTGATGGAGTTAACGAGTTATCAATACTCTTACGCGGTAATAATTTATATACAGTTTTTCCTAACGTAGATATTGCTCTACGTATGATTTTGTGTATGGCAGTTAGCTAACTGCTCAGCCGAGAGGTCTTTTTCTACGTTAAAACGCGTAAAAAACTATTTGAGAACAAGTATGGAAGGGGATAAACTAAATTCACTGAGTTTATTGACAATTGAAACTGAACTAGTGAACATAATGGACTTCGATGTCATAGTAGATGATTATGCGACTCAAAAGTCGCGCAGAAAGCCGACGAGTACTAGGCACTAACTATTTCATTTTGAATATAATTTAAAAATTAATTATTTAAGCATTTTTTACTACCATGTTTTTTATCATTATGTTTTATATCATATTTTTTATAATTAAGTTTTTCATATGAGTGTATGTATACATTTTTATAACAGATGTATATTTTTATTTTACATCAATAAACTTTTAAGTAATAAAGGAAACAACTATATTTGTATGCTTTAATAACATTTTTTAGACTAGAAAAATATTTATATTAAAAGGCGGCAATTTGTTTAGTGCTTAAAGCGTCACAATGGTTAAATCCGGCACTGGGTATAATTTTGCAAAATAGTGATCTTGTTATTTTATAAATACTTAAAAACTAAATAATAAAACAGTAAGCAATGTTATTAAAATACCTAATCATTTTAACAGTTAACAGTCTTTGTTTATCTTATGTTATGAAGTACAAAATATTAAACATTAAAATCTTAGTTAATAATAATTCACAGTTTTTGTTTTCTTTCTTTGAAAACTGATTCACATGGCAGTTGGTCATAAAAAGAGTGAACATCCACTGGTAAACTTTTTTTAACTTCTGTAAATCGTCCCATTTACTTCTAGTGAGTTTTAGTGGGCGAGTGTACAATGGCTGTAATACTTTTTTAGCAAGGACATCCTTGTTCCTTAGTGATTGTTGGGGTAATTCGGCCCAAGGATCATAAAATGTTAATTTGTAATGCATAACTCCAGTGGGATCATACAAGAGTCATCTTAAATCCTTACACTCAAGATCCCCTGTGGTCTTCCCAGGCCTAATGGAATTGTAAATAAGGGTTTTTTTTGTAATCATTGAAGTAAGCATGTGATAGTAATTGAGCATGAAGTGGAGTTGGATGTTTTCTTGCATTGAGAGTATATCTTACATAACCTGTGGGTAAAAATATGTATTTTTCTTTTAAATTCGTTTCGATCTAACTGTGAGTGCTATGAAAAAAAGCTTTTATCTTTTTTTGTTTCTTCATTTTTTTGTAAAAACTTAGATAAAGCATTAGCACCTTTTTTAAATTCTAATCAATAGGTCTCTTGAAAAATATTTTGTTAATATGATGAAATACGTTTAATGGGATCAACGGAAACAAACTATTGTAGAATGACAAACAGACGATAAACCTTAATCGTATCCGCCCTAATATTCAAAATATAATTTTAAGACATTATAGCTATTGTAATAAAGCTTGTGTCATTGCTTTTTGTACGTCTATCGTCTTCAGATACGCATTGGAAGTGATTTCTATTAGTTTCACTTATAATGATTTATATTATTTACTATACTTTTTTTATTGTAATATTAATTGCTATGTACTGCATAAAAAATCAGAAGGCAATTATCTAAGAATCAGGTGCAGTTTTGAGTGTTGGCAATATTAGAGGGAAATCGAACCAGATTCTTTCAAAAGCAAACGAAACTTTGTCGTTTTTGAAATGTCCGATTCAATGATACCCCGCCCATCTACTAAACTTTTTTTTTGGAGGGGGGGGAATTTACGTTTTATGCTGGTTATGTTTATTCATTCATATGTGTATGGTGTGTATGTCACGCAGTTGGTCCGGAGCAGACCATCGGAACTGGCCGTCAGAGACGATGAAGTGGCGGTGGCAGCGGCGGCGGAGGCGTCCGCTTCGGGTGCGGCCGGAGGCGTTGTGGATGAATTGACTTCGGTGCTATCGACTTTCGCGACGGAAGCTTCGACGGGCGTGGAGGAAGTGCTGAGAGCAGTCGGCAGGGGTGGTCTGGCCGTGACCGGCCTGGGCGTGTCCACGGTCAACGGGGTGAGCGGAGTTGCGTCCGACGTGACCGGTGCCGTGTCCGGCGCCGTCGACGCCGTCGACTCATACATAGCCACCGTTCCGATCGTGAGAACGGCCAGCGGAGGACTCAACAGCGTACTCAAAGCCTTTTCCGGATCCATGAAGAGCGTTTCGGACTTTGCGCGCAAGACACGCCTGGACGCGGTCACCGATTTGCGCACGCAGATTAACGCTAGCTCGTCCACAAAGGCCAGTGCTTAATACGGCTGTAAGCTGTAATTTCACCGCTCATTTTTTTTTTCAAAATTTGATCTAGATTAAAAGTGTTTGCGTTATTTTTATCGCGTAATAAACTAACTAATTTATTATTTTCGTCGTTTATTGATTTAACAAAATTACAAATTTTCAAAATTCACAAATACATCTTTAATCATATACCTCAAACACATTTAACCGGGGCTTGAAAAAGTTATAGAACTTTTTCGATGTAATCCGGTAATAAAATCACGAGTCTTACAGAAAATTATTAAACATACAAGTTTTTACATATATGAAAACAATTTACAGCTGGATAATTTAACCCAGAAAGCAAAGCTTGTGATGGGCTAAATGAGTTACAAAACATATTAAGAGAAAACAATTACATTTTACATGTTGACATTTATCAATAAAACTAAGTTTTATACATAACTATCTGTTAAAGTTACACGATAACATTTTTATTTACACAAATTCACTTAATAACCAAGTTTTACAGTTCTTTTAATGTACTCAAAATTATTAGACTTTAAAGTATAATGATCAAAAATATTTTTTTTTATATTCAAAGGTAATGAGTTATACAAAACTGGACCTAGGTAATCAACAAACCTCTGACTAAATTGCTTATTTGTGTAATTAGCACTAACATCATATGCTCTTAATTCTCTTTTACTTTCACATTTATTTATAGATTTGTTTAGAAACATTTACAAATGCAAATAGCTTATAAAGAACTCTAACTGGAAACACTTTTAATGTTTTGTAATTTAAAGCTGATGAGAATTGTCGTTCTTTTTTGTCTAACCATATTCTTACCGCTAAGTTATCACTTATCACAAATAGCATTGATGTATAAAATAAACAAAATTATGATTATTGACATTTTTGGGTCCAGTTAATTCATTAATTAAGTTTTAAGTTAGTTTAGGACTTCCAATAGTTTTAGAAAATGTATCCTTATACAGTTTAATTTTAGCTGCTATATTTTATAATATGAGAGCAACTTTGAGTTTAGTGGGTGTTTTTTAACCTTTTTTGATAATTCATGTTCTTTTCGTGTAGATTTGAGCAAACCTTTAGTCATCCATTCCTTGATTCTTTTATTTTTTTAATTAAGGAAAGAAATTCAAAAATATTATATATGACAAAATTATCTGTGCTCCAGCATCCATATTTTTTCGATATACCTAATGCAACCGATGCTATATCATTTTTAAAAACGTCAAAAAAATCTTTTCTTGATTAATTAATTATTCATTAATTGGTTGAAATATTTTTAAAAAATTCCATCGTAGAGCACAGACAATGTTGTTGTCTATATTATGTTAAAATTTGGTTTCTTAGTTTTGATTACAGCCTTGGTAAAATTAATCCGCGCAAGGCGGGTTTTTTGAAAAAAATAACGAGTGTGTGACGTCCACTCAAGAATTTTAAATTTAAAAGATCATCCTGTACTTTGTTTAGAAATTTAAAAAGAATTCTACCCGCTGAATAAACAGTGTAACCAGAAAAACAGACATCGGTGGTATTATGGGAATTTTCTATAACTGGTCACCTGCCGAAAAAACATTATGTCGGATACTTATCAGTTCCGGCCTAACTTTCTCTTCTGGTTATTCTGTGGTTTTACCACCTATAATTTATTTCTGGTCTCTAATCATTTTTCTCTTAAAATTTTTTGAGTTAGGGTCCGAAAGAAACTGAAAATGATGTGACCCCTTTATTAACTATCTATGAGAAAAATTAATCCGCGTAAAGCTCAACTCAAAAGAATTTTTTTTTAAAATCGCTGTCAAGGATGCTGTGATAGCCCGAAAAATAATATAACTACCAAAAAAAAGTCCTACCTACTTAACTAATAATTACATATCACAGTTTAACCTTAAAGTTGAGATTTTGTAAAAAATTGCCTATACTTTTACTCCTTAAAAACAGGTGGTGTAATTACTGTTTTGTAGTTTTTCTTTAAAAAAAAAATTTGTTTATGTTTTACATGTAAATTATTAATATACTTAATGGCCTTTTAAAATTAAGAATAATTTGCTGAAACTGGTTGATAAACAGTATTGAAAAAGTTTAAATAAATTATTAGTATTTACCTAACCCCACCATTCTTCCTGTCCTAAATTTTAAACATTAAAAAATATTTAATCAAAACTGGTCAGCTAACAGTCATCATTTTTAGTTAATTGTTCTTAATTTCAAGCTGTAATAAAGTAAGTTTCAAATGTTGACAGAGCTTTAGAATTTAAGAGATAAAAATTTAAAAAAAAAAAGATTTAAAGAAAATTAAAAATATTGTCTAATATTTAACAGTAACAATAATTTTAAAAAGAAAAACTGCAAAACTGTATTTTCAAAAAAAAAAAAAATAGTGTCTTAAGTAATACTGATTACCCTGTATAAAAGTTTATTGAGTCTATGATAACATTGACGTCATAATTACATGTCAATGACGAAACATTTTTACGAAAAAGTCATTTTATTTTCGAATTCATTAAAGTGGAAAAGCCTTTACTATGCAATAACCAACAATTAGTTTTTAGTGATTTTTTTATTGTACATTTTTTAGTATTAAAATGGCTAAGTATGTTAAATACAACAGTGGTGGCACTCGATGCGCTCTTGTTTTTTGCAAAAGTGTCTATGTAAATAGCGATGATGACACATCATACTTCAGTTTCCCCAAAGATCCAGTGAGATGTGCTCTGTGGGTTGAGAAATGCAACCCTATATTTCTTCCAACCGCCGATCCAATTGAGCTTGCGAAAAAACACAAGCTATGCTCTTTAAATTTTGAAGGTAAATATGTTCAGCAACTTTCAAAAAAATAGGTTTTTTCAGCATGCATGCAATACCTACAATATTTCACAGTAGGTAAAGAAATAGTTGTTATATATTTAATTTAAATAATTACCTTATTGACGACGGATAGACGACTTGTCCCGGAAGCAAATTCGTCAAGAAACCATCTCATGATGGCAGCGTTGGGCCTGCATGGCCCGTCAAGCTACATGATGATGATGATGAATTACCTTATTGTGTAAGGTTTACATTATATATATGTTACACGCCTGAGGTGAAATTGTACAATTCATGAAATGGACAATTTTTTTGGTATAATATGCAATCTAGGTATAATGTATATTATAAGTATGTCGTATTTTCAGATGATTCCTTGGCAAACTATACTACCACTGAACTGTCTATGGATGTACAAGATGGCCGTACAAGTCTTGTGTCAGGAGAAAGTAATTTTCAAATCGATGAACCATCACATAGTTCAACGCCTGGTATGACATTATAGTTTTACATTAAAACATTAAGAACTTTTTAATATTTACTTCTTAATTACTTTTGTCTTAGATCACTCATATATTCATTGTTCTTCTTCCATGTCGGATGTATCAACAACAACAGGAATTGAATTGGCCTCAACAAGTGTTCAAACTTCTAAAGATTTGTCTTCCAGAACTCCAAGGAAACTTGGACATAGAAATCAGCTTGTTGAAGCCCTTCAGACACAGAAAGAACTGGAAAAAACTGTATCGCGCCTGAAAGTAATGCTGGAGCAAACAAACACTACTGATAAATGCCTTGAGCTTTGCGAACAGTATTTATCGCCATCAGTTTTTATGTTGGTAAAAATAATATTGTTAATACAGATAGGGCTCCACGTGCAAGAAGATATTCTAAACAAATTAAACAGCTGGCATTATCAATTAATTTTCTTGGTCCTAAAGTCTATAGATTTTTACAAAAATCATTTTACCTTCCCGATATTCGAACGCTGAGAAACATAACTTCTCGATATGAGCTCAAACCCGGTCTAAATGATTTTATGTTTAATTTCTTATCTTTTAAAACGAGAAACTTTCGTCCTGAAGCTCTAGATTGCTTTCTTTGTGTCGATGAGATGTCAATAAAATCACATCTTTTTTACAATGTCTCCAAAGATAAAATTATTGGCTTAAATCAATTGAAAACCGGGAAAACATATGAACCTGCTAACCATGCTCTGGTACTCATGATCAGAGGATTAAACTGAAATTGGAAGCAACCAATTGCATACTACTTAATCTCTAATACAATTCGGATCTCAATTCTGGTAGGGATTTTAATGACATTATTTTTTCAGCTATTCGCCGACTTCGAAGTATTAATATTAGAGTAAAAGCTTTTATGACTGATCAGGGTTCAAATTTTATTCAATTTTCTAATATTAATCATGTTACTCCAACTCACCCTTACTTTGAAGTTGACGAAGAAAAAGTGATATATATATATTTGATCCCCCTCACTTATTAAAATCGTCGCGTAATGTGTTTTTTAAACATAATTTTGAGATTAATGGTGATTTAGTTGAAAAGAATTACTTAGATACTTTTTACAATTTTGATTCGAAATGTAATTTACGCATGGTCCCAAAATTAACATATTCACATGTGTATCCAGGGCCATTTGAAAAAATGAAAGTACGGTTAGCAGCCCAGGTATTTAGTTCAAGTGTTGCTGCCGGCATGCCCACCGCTATGAGTTGTGGGATTTTACCTCCCAGTGCAAAACATACAATATATTTTATTTATAATATGGACAAATTATTCGATATTTTCAATTCGTCAACTACTCCTAATAGTAAAATTTACAATAACCCCTTCAAAAATATTTCTCCTCAAACAAATCATTTAACTGAAATGTTTGAAGTATTAAATAACATGAAGGTAATAACCAAATTAAATGGAACTGACGTTACTAAACGCGTAAACTTTATTAATGGATGGTTGGTTTCAATATCTGGTTTGCAAATGCTATATCATTCCTTAAACCCAACCCAAAATAAAAATTATGCTCTTTGCACTGGTAGGTTGAATCAAGATTGCTTAGAAAATTTATTTGAGACCATGCGTAACCAAAATGGTAATAACATGAATCCATCCTCAATACAATTTGTTAAAGGTTTTAAAAAAGTTTTTTGTCTCAATTATTTCCAACATTCCCCCGGAGCTAATTGTATTGAAGATCTTGACCAAATTTTATGTAGTATAAGTGATCCACAATTATCTTCCAAAATTCCTGATCTTATAACTCTTAAACCAAACTTTTTTAATTTAAATCCTATAAAAATCGGTACAGTGGATTATAGAAATCTAAATCTACCAGAACAAAACTCTTTTACTTATGTTTACGGTTATCCTATGAAAAAATGTTTCGAGAAACACGTTTGCCAAGTTTGTATGAGTTATGCAAACTATCAATAATCTTTAGAGCAATCGTTTCTTCTTTCTTTCTTCAAATCATACCATACTGATGACAATGCTAGTGCTTCATCATTTGGAAAATTAACAATGCCTCATGACGAATTTTACAATTTCATTTTGAAATTAGAAAATATTTTTATTGAAAACTTTCCTTCAATCGCACTTGAAGATAACGTTGGGACCAAGATTAAAGATTTATTCTGCACAGTACATTTTAAACATCCCTGCGAACAATTTGAAATATTATTTTTATTAAATATATTTACGAGATTTAGAATATTTTCAACACTTTCGTTTTTAAATAAGTCTTTGATTGCCGAAAAGAAAAAGAAAAATAGAAAACTGGCAATATTAAAACATTTGTAGCTAATATAATTATTACTATAACTATTATTATGACAACAATTATTATGATTATTATTGACAACTATTATTATTATTATTATTATTATTATTATTATTATTATTATTATTATTATTATTATTATTTCAACTACTACTACTATTATTATTATAACTTTATTATTATTTTATAGGTTATGACGAAAAACTAAATATATAATTGTCAAACATTAAAAGAAGATATGTAAAACATTATTTTAATATGCAAACAGGAAGTCTAAGGAGATTTAATAATCCTCCGGTCCTATACAATAGCTCAAACGATTCAACCAAAGATCAAACAAATTTGTCAAACTTGCCCGTAATTTCGGTTTTCTCCTTGCCGCGTGGCGTGACGTTCGCGTCAAACACGCCGTCAAGCCAGATTTCCATCAAACACTTACATTAATTAATTACATTAATTACACACGCGTCAAACAAGCCTGCATACTAGCAAACAATTTGATCGTCTACAGGAGCATTAATAATTAATTATTGGTCATAAGTCATAACGATTCTATTAAAATTTGGTAAACAATTAAATATTCAAGAACTTTTTTTTTTAATCAGTTATCACGCACAATTATCAGTTATCACGTTTTTTTCTGTGACAGTGTGTCCAGAAATATCCAAGAACTGAAATTATCTATAGTGGTCTGGCTCCCTGCCGAAAAAACAATATGGCAGGCGGCCTTTTACGGCGGCTCATAAGAACCCATGTAATTTTTTTTAACTTTCCCTTCTGGTTATTCTGTGGTTAAACATAAATGCTAAGACATAATTGATAAGAGATAAGAGGTAAGAAAAAAATTATAAGATAAGTGATCAGAGAAGAGTTAGGGGCTGAAAAAGACTGAAAATGATGTGACCCTTCTTTTAAGGTAAGCACTGAATAACAGGGAATTATTTTTTTTTTTTTTAAGTCGTTATTTTTTTACTTAACTGTCGAAATCTTTAATTTTTGACTTTTCGAAAAAATGAAAACGTGGGGCTTATTTGGGGGTCTCCCAGATGTCCAATCACCTATTACTTACCTTTTATACTGGAACACTCTGTTTAAACAGAATGCTCTTTCTTATTATTATTATATTTTGGCATTGTATACTTAAATTATAATAATATCTTATTATTACAATATTTTTTTTCTATAAAAATAACAATCCTATCATTTTAATTGCGTTTAATTGAAGAATAATAAGTGTTATGACCAGTTATAGTATAAAAGCTATCTACAATAATGTGCCAAGTTTCTGTTAAAATGAGAATATTAATATTTACAAATTAAAATTAAGTGTGAAGTGTTTCCAAGATAATTTCCAACACGTTTTAAACTTGATATTATTCTTTAACATCTGGTAGAAGAAGCAAGAATGTAAATTGATTTACCTTATTGTATGATGATTTATCGCATATATACCATTAAATATTTTTAAAATATTGATCCACTTGATCTGATAGATTTCCATAATACAACCTAAAATAGTATTGTACATTTAAGTATGAAATCAATGCTTATAGGAATACATTTTGCATAAAATCCGCTTAAGTCAGTATGTTGTGTTGGTCTGCTTTTTTGCTTACCAATTGTTACAGCGTTATTATGATATGATTATTGTAAAACAGCGTTTGTATTTTATTATCGATGTAATTTATTTTTTATTTTTCATTAACAAATAAGAAATCTTAATAATTATGGACGAATACTCGTCCGATTATTATTAACAAAACAGTTTTCCTAAAGAAGTATTGGTTTTTTTAAAGCTTCTTAGTCGTTGTTCTCCTTCCGTACAGCATTGGACGTAGTATAACGTGCCGACTATTTACATAGTTAGAACTTCGACGTAGTAGTCTTCGAATTTACCAAAAATAAAATATATACACAATTATACATATTTAGATAATTGTCTGGTTTTCTTGTCATTGAAGACCCGTTTGTGTCGACAAATAGAATCCCTTTGGATGGCTATGCTCCCTAATCCAAAAACGGAAAGACGACTTTACTAAATGACCGATTGTCTATGCTGTTCGGACATTGAGATCGTCTGAAAAATAAATTATAGCTTTCTCATTCATCTTAATTTATGATAACATGTTAGCTAAACGTCATACTAACTTTTATATATATTAGGGTGCTCCTTAGTCATAGATGAAGAATTTTTTTTAAAAGTTTTTCAATGGGCTACCCCGCCATTTTGTTCATTACTAAAAAATTTGGGTAGAATTTTGTTTTGATTACTCACCCCCTTCACGTGCCGCAAGGGGGTTGAAAAATGACCAAATGGGGTAGTTTTATAGTTTTTTGAGTTAAAATAAAAAATTATTGCATTTAGCATAAAATTACAAATTAATTTTATGATAGATCATTAAATTCTCTATAAAAAAGGTCGGTGTAAAAAAGGTATAAAAAAGGAAAAATTTTTCCAAAAATGCATTATTATCCAAGAAAAAAAATAAAACATAATTTTTTTCATTTATTTGGAAAACATTTTTTATAGGAAAAAATATGATTATTTTATTTCGTTCCCAGGTCGATTTCTATACTTTTTTTCTAACGATAATTTTCGTTTTTCACAATATATTTGTTTAAACGATTTTTAAATACATAATGGTTGATCGTATGAAATTTTTCCTAATAATCTATTTCGTAGACAATTTAATTTTGTATAAAATGCATTAAAAGAGTTTTACTCGATTTCCAATCGTTCATCGTAAATGAAAAAAATTATGTTTTATTTCTTTTAATGATCTATCATAAAGTTAATATGTAATTTTAAGCTAAATGCAATAATTTTTTATTTAAACTCAAAAAACTATAAAACTACCCCATTTGGTCATTTTTCAACCCCCTTGCGGCACGTGAAGGGGGTGAGTTATCAAAACCAAATTCTACCCAAATTTGTTTTTCATAATAATGAACAAAATGGCGGGGTAGCCCATTAAAGTTTTAAAAGTTCATAAATAAGAACCACCCTAATAAAGACAATAAAACATTTTAAAAGATGTCAGTTTCAAAATATGGAAAAAGTTATTTTTTTTTTAAGTTTTACTTCTGGTTATTCTATGACTGACGAAGGATCTGTGATACGTTGGGATTAAATATATCTCATCGTCAAATCTGGATTAAATCTAATCTCCTATCGTCTGTACCTTATCAAACGTGACCGATTTCGGGCTAAAAATGTAACTAAATATTAGTGTTTATGCAAGTTAGGTTCACTTTTCAAAACGACTGTGCACCGTCATCGCTCGTCGTCGCCGCCGCCGCCGCATTCGTCGAACCGTCGATGCTGCCGACACCATTGTAATAGTTTGTACTGATTTCGATTGTTCGCTGCTTGCATCGGCGGTGGTACATCCGAAGAGGCGTGCCTGATATAGAGCCGCTTGCGACTGGAAGGTCGCGCGAAGGTGGATTCAGCTTCCGACGTACTTTGCCGTAGAGGCTTTGACGTCGAACAAGAACCGTCGTCGTTCAACAACGTCAGCCAAGGCGTCATTGGCCGGTCTCGGTCGACCGGCTCCGCTGCCGTTATCAGCGCTTTGACCTCGTCCACGGACGGTTCGACCGACCGGTTTGGCGGGTCTCTCGTAGCTATCATGTCAAACTTGCCGGGATGCGCGCCCCCTCCCGGCCATGGAGTGTTGATCGCCTTTATGTCGCTATTGCTCCGCGGCGCCGACAAAAACGAGTCAATATCATCGAATTTCATTTGCTTCCATGGCGGCTCGTCTACTTCGAACGCGGTAGTGGACACTACGGACTTGGTTTTTTTCGTTATCGCGGAACTCTGCCAATCGGTGTGCGGTTCCCAAAGCGTGGTGGTCGGCAAATAGACCGTCTTGGCTCGCCACTTGCTCGTGGCCGAACTATGCTCGCGCGAGACCTTCTTGGCCGTGGTACCGACCGTTGTGGGCGACGATCCTTTCCAACGGGGTTTCCGGGACGTTTTCGAAGTAGGCCGCTTCTTTTTGGTGGTGGTTCCGGCGAATTTTATCTTCTTCAGCGGTTTTAGAGACCGATTCTTGCAGTCCCATGCCATGTCGTTGACAACGGCCGACACGGTACTAGTTGTCATAGTAACGGTATTCGCGATCCGTTTAGGTGTCTTGGCAATCAGCGAAGTCGTCATTGCTTTTACGTTGGCTCTAGTACATTCGTCTTTCGGATTTCTAGTCGACGGGGTTTCGCATTCCGTAGTAGGTTCTGTCATGACCGGACAACGTTTGGTCTTGGGAGTCCACGGCCTGGTTGTCGCCCTGGGCGTAGTGTACTTGATCTTATAGCAACAAAGAGGGTCGGTCGCAGTCCATTGTGGATCGTCCGTACAAGTGGTCCGTACGGTTTCGCCGCAAAGTTTTTCTGGTGTCGTTTTTCGGCGAGTAGTTTCTGGAAAAGGGTCAGAATTTTCGAGAAAAAAAAAACTATTCGATTAACGAATTTTAAACAACCAGCAAATGTTTATGAACTCACTTTGTCGGCACTTGGTCGAGAATTTGATTTTTTCGGCCAAGGTTACACGGCCAATTCCTGTCACCACGCAGAGCAAACAAATAAGGCGTTTCCCGTTCATTAATCTCTGTACCCAATCGTTCATAGACAATAATACCCACTAACCAATTGTTGGGTGAACCTCGAAAAAAAGGAACGAAAATTTGTCTTGTTCGGTTCGGGTACGCCATGGATACATCTTGTTGTAAATCAAACAAACGCCGTTATCAACGATACCGTTGTCTAATTAATTCAACCATAAACAAATGAGTTCAGCCTTTTTAAGTTTCTCTAATAAACATTGTTAACGATACAACGAAAGTTTTCGTTGTACTTTAATGTAGTAAATGTGAACTTAACACTTATTTCTATCGATACAAAAAAAAAATTCTAATTTTTGTATCGAAATACTTGACAGTTTCGCACGAAAATTAAGAAAAACTATTCCCAATCGATAGAGCTATTATTATTTTTTTGCATGATGTATTTTTAACATGAAAAATATCTGACAACTTAAATTTGTTATTTATGTATACAGTCAATATTTAAAATTAATCCTTTGTAAGGATATTGTTTTTGAGAATTGTCGGTTTATTATTCATCCTGGCATCTATTCGTTAAACATTTTTTTTACAAATTAAAAAATGTTTAAACAGACAAGAATGGTTCTTTTATTAGAATTATTACACTAATTATCTAGAAAGTTTGTCCTCGGCCTTTATTCAACGCTAAATAAAACTACATGGTGTATTAGGGAAAGTCTTGTAATCAACAGTTCCCTCTCGTTGGTTCTGTATAGAAAATTCAAAAAAATACATGACATATTTAATGTTATTGATGATACTAAGTATTATTTAATATAGTAAATAGTATTCACCGAATTAATGAAATGTTTCTACCTTAATATGATTTGAACAATTTCCGGTTGATTCTTTTTGGCCATAAACGATTTTAGGGCAATTAATACACTTAGCAGATATATTTGTACTATAATCGTTCACTATTTCGAAAAAAGTTGAGTAAAAAAAAATCCATTTGTTTGTTTCAATGTTTAATTCTGAATCCGATATTGAATTAACACTATTTACGTTGTAAGCAACACTAAAAGGATCAACGGGATATTAATTGCGTCTAGACACTCCTAGTACAAAATCAAAACGCCGCACAGTGGGGCGACTAATAGACTATCTCGGACATATTATCATTTATTATGATAATGTATGTATTGTTTATTTTAGATTTTATATGAACTGTTTACTATCTGAAATCGCGCATCCTCGATATACAAAAAGGATGTTAAAAAGCAGACATAAGAGAGTTATAAACATTAATAAATGAATTGATAAAAATTGTTTTTATTAATGCGCCTAAAAGACCTAACAGCGCATCCTCTCGGCCGTTTGGTACGTTCTACTTTCAGGGTAGCGTCCTCTTAACGTTTTAGAAGTGATTTAAGTATTCACAAATACTTATATATTGTGTTTGGATTATAAATCGACCCTAATCGTATCCGCCTTAATACTAAAAATACATTTTTAAGCACAAGATTGTCATTAGGTAAAATGCTTTTATCGAAATTTGTAATTTTTTATAGAACATTGGACCTGTCTTACTTACTCACGTTTATAATTCCTTACTGCTGGTTTATACTGTGCTTGTTTATACTATGCTTTTGGACTGTACTGGTTAAAACCTACTATCCACAAATTCGTATCGAAGCGTTTATTGAAAAGAAATGTTATCACTTTCAGTTATAATAATTCCTGTAAAGCGTAGACCTGTCACCCCCGTCCCTTCTATGCCTCAACCCCACAGTACTGGCTTTTTTTATTAATAAGCTGAAACATACTCATATAAATAATAATACATTTGTTTGATAAATGTATAATAAAAGAAACAATTGCAAAATTAATTATGATCAATTAATGTATTTGTGGTTAAAAAAATCGTTTA
Organism: Adelges cooleyi; assembly: GCF_023614345.1. Lineage (NCBI taxonomy): Eukaryota > Metazoa > Arthropoda > Insecta > Hemiptera > Adelgidae > Adelges > Adelges cooleyi. Next base: position 3,891,776 of record NW_026095978.1, read on the forward strand.
TAAATTAATTCCAACAAATTAGTAATTCACATTAATCGCCTTCAATTGTACTTTTTGCATGTAATAAAGTACAGTTCATATAAAACTTAAGAAATATATTATCTTAATCGTAATTTTGTACTTAAAAATTATAAACTCAACAAGGACTTGCTCTGTGGCGGACCTATGACGATTTTTTAGTATTTCGTTTTTTTCTCTTTACTAATATACCTACTAAATGCTATTCGAAAATAATATTATTTTTATTTTAATTCAAAACGGTTTATGGGGAGTGATATAAAATCCTACCCTTCCCCTACTCGCGTCAGGTAACACTCCTCGTTATATAATAAAGTCTCTAAAGGCTATGTACTTTCTTATATTGTTATTATCAACTCATTTACTTTTTATACTAAACATATTGAAACATATTGGAAGAAGTAACAAGAGAATTCAAAAAGGTTTTCAAGAAAATGCTGACTATATCAACCGAAAGAGAAACGGAAGGCAATAATATTGTCACAGTAGAGGAACATTTAGATGAACCCTCATTGGAAGAGGTTAAAATGGCGGTCGAAATGCTAAAGATAGGGAAGGCGCCAGGAGAAGATTCAATAATATCGGAACTTTTAAAGAAAGGAGAAATTACTCTAATGATAAACTTAAAACAGCTGATAAATAAAATATGGAGAGAAGAAACAATACCAAAACCATGGCAGGTTTCCGTACTATGTCCAATAATAAAAAAGGAGATGTAATGGACTGCCAAAACTATAGAGGTATATCCTTACTTAACATCGTATAAAGGTCTCTCTAACATAATTTTAAATAGACTGAAACCGTATGCTAAAGAGATAGTAGGAGAATACCAAGCAGGTTTAACAGCTGGAAAATCCACGACTGACCAAATACATTTTATCAAACAAATAACCGAAAAGAGTCTTGAATTTGATAAAGATGTATACCTGTTATTTGTGGATTTCAAACAAGCCTATGACTCGATAGCTAGAAGTACGCTATGAAACGTGATGGTCCATCTTGGAATACCAGCTAAACTTGTTAGGATGGTGAAAGCATGTATGAAAAACTCAAGGTGCAAAGTTAAGTTCAACTCGGTAATATCAGAGGAATTTACAGTGACCACAGGGGTAAGACAGGGTAATGCTCTGTCTCCGGTCTTATTTAACATTACGTTGGAATCGGTAGTTTTTTTTTAGGAAGTACTGCAATGTGAGCCACAAGTTTTGAATATAGGGCAAGGAAAACAAATAGTATTGGCCGCGTACGCAGATGACATAGTTGTAATAGCAGAGACAGAGGATAGTCTCAAGAGAACAACCGAAATTTTAATTGATGCAGCGAAAAAGATTGGGCTTATCATTAATGAAAACAAAACCAAATTCATGATTGTATCAAGGAGAGAACATCCACAAAATGCTATAATAGTAAAAGACTTATCATTTGAAAGAGTTCAAAACTTCAAGTACTTAGGAGTAGATATAAACTCGCAGGCAGATAGCCACGAAGAAATCCACAGAAGAATCGCAGCTGGAAACAAATGTTATTTTTCACTAGTCCAATTATTTAAATCTAAAATATTATCAAGAAAAACAAAAATCAGATTATATAAGACCCTTGTTAGACCAATTGTACTGTATGCCTGTGGGGCATGGGCGTCTACCAAATCTGACGAAAACAAATTAATGATTTTCGAAAGGAAAGTCCCGCAAAGAATATTTGAGCCGAAAAGAAACGACGGAGGTGGCTATGAGATATGGTCAAACAGAGAACTCAATGCTCTATTTAACGAGCCCAATATAGCTGCTACGCTCAAGAGCCAGAGAATAAGGTGGGCCGGTCACGTCTGGAGAGCAGAGGGCCAACTTATATCGATCATCACGGAATGGAAACCAAACAAAAGTCGGCCGAGAGGAAGGCCTAGACAACGACGATGGGAGAACCGAGTCAAGGAAGACCTAAGAATGCTAGGAGTACGGAACGGAGAAGAACTGGCAGCAAACAAAGAAGCATGGAAGGAGATAGAGGAAGCGGCAATGGGCCTGGATTAAGCCTTAAAAAAAAAAAAAAATATTGTGTAGATTGTAAATATTATCTTAAATAAATAAAAATAATAAAATCAGATTTAGCAGCGTTTGTTTTTTAATTTTCCTGCAAATTTGTTAACTGACACAAAAAAAATCTGTATTGAAGCGTTTTTCGAAAATGGGTATATTTAACAAAAATAACATTCCCCAGCGTCCCCCAGCGGGCCAATACTACTGACGTCGCTGTGTTCCACGTGGTCGTCGACGTTGTCGCCTTTGTCGTCATTGTTATCGTGCAAGTCGTTGGGTTTCATGAATGTGGCCTTTAATAAGTTGACAATGTTGCTTCTAGCACTTAGTTCGTTTTCTTTCAACGTCTGTTTGTAATCGGACTCGATCACCTGTCGCAACGTCCACGAGCTGTTGTCGTTGCCAACCACTTTGAACCAAGATATTGTAAACATCGTCGTGGCTGTCGCTTGTTCGGAATTGTGCAACATCCAGGGCGTAAAACGCTTCGACCGGCACTGCAGCAGCGGAGATTCGTCATTCGACGAAGCATTATTGGTTATTTGACTGATATCGTAATAGTTTGAAAAACACAATTTCATCAGAAAAGGGTATTTGGACTCTGCGGACAAACGGTTTGTAATTATTATATTATCATCATATTTCGGATATAGATTAACCTCATTGTCGGGTCAGTAGGAGCAGAGTAGTGCCGGTTCATGTTTAAGCCGACACTTCAGCCTGGTCAGTAAAACAATTTCGCATAAACTAGATCTTATAAAAAATTCTATTCATTGACATGATATCTGTTACCTTTGATATAGAAGCCTAACGGCCTAGGAGGAATGTAAGAAAAGGGAAATATAGGATTTATTAAATCTAAAAACATATCTATGGCTCAATATTTTTCGGTCAAACGGAAGAAATTTGTTTTTGAGATAAATGTCCCATTACTTTAATGGAAAAACTACACACCAAAATAACCATACATTTGATTTCTCCTTCACTAGACGGTAGTATCTAGTGGATAAAAATAATACAATTATTACTTGATGATTTAATAAGCAAATGGTTTGTTTTTAAGACGGCCTTTACTGCATGGCTGATGTCATTAAACTCGATTAGTCCTGTAGAACATTTGGCTTTCTGAGTTTTAGGTACTGTAAAAGAATAAAAAAATATATTAGGTAAGTTAAGAAATAAGCATAGTTACCGAATGATGATGGCCGTACAAATGGTAATTGAAATTATCGGCTCGGTGCTTTCGAGGTAACTGGATATTGCTTGATGTACGTCCAATCCGGTGATATCGGTCGGCGCATTAAAAAAATGTAAAATCTATAACAATAATCATTTTTTTGTTATTTTATATTTTGGGGGAAAAAACGAAGTATAAACCATAGTATTGTTTACTTTTGACGGAGCCGTCGGTCGTCTCTCGGTTATGTATGACGTTTTGAAAAATCTGTTTAATTTACTCGTGGAATATATTTTATGGGCATAAGTGCCGTCCAACAGTTTATTACTTACGGCTTCGTTGTGAATAGCATAATGTTTTGAATATCTGTGTAGATATACGATATACGATATATAAATGTTCACAAATGTCGGGACACGGCTATTGGCAACACTGCATATGTTCTAAATTAAAAAACCTATCCTAACCTTCCCGTTGTTAACAATAACTACTGTGCTAAACATTAAAAGCGTTTATAATAATTCTATAAAATAGAAGCCTAAATACGGCAAGTCCAAAAAAGTAGCGAGATATAGAATGACACAAAAAGGAATGGCCAAACGCTGAATTTCTTTATTTTTACAAAAGAAAAAAATCCATACTTGAAAACTATAACTATCCTACAAAAATTAATGCATTATTTGAATTGATTACCTATATTGATTGAATCTATAAATCGATCTAAAAATTACCTACACTGTAAGCTTTACGAGATTCTTTGATATGATGATTGTAAAAGTCCCAAAAATATTATTTATAAGTGCAGAAAAAGTTTTTAAACTCTTAATAAATCATAGTTTATTATAGCTTATATAAGATTTAAATTCCTATCTCTAGTTAACATTTTACTTATTATAGTCTCAAAGTCAGTGTTTTTTTAGTAATTCAATAATATTTAAAAATTAAAATTTAGTTTTACTCTAAATTTTTACCCTCTTGAGTATAAGTCAAATAAATTTCAACTATATTCTGCAGTTGAATTAAACAATGTTCATTAAAAAAACAAATTATAGGGAAGGAGAGGTTAATATGATTTTGCACGAAGATGTCTCCAAGATTGTTTACAACAAATACGCATACGCCACAAGTAACAAGACATAAAAATCACGAAATTAGGAAAATGTACGCTTAAGGTTTGTAATGAAATTTATTTGGATTTTTTTAAATTTTTATTTCCAGGGTTATGATCTTGGGTTTTGCCTAACTTTGTTGGTTATACGGTAATGTTGAATACTGCTAAAGTAATAAGTTCAATAATTTATCAATATCGTTTGGCAGTGTTGTATATTGTAAGTACAGTGTTACCAACAGTAATATACAGCGTTACAAACAGTGTACAGTGTTGTTGTGTACTCACTTGACTTCGATCTTCCTGTCTTGACCTAATGACAGTTTGTGTAGATAATCTTTACACTGACTGGCGGACTCAAATGATTGCATCTCCACCAAAACCATTTTATTTTTTAATATCTTAACTTTCATCACATTTCCATACAGACAAAACAAGTTGAAAACCATGTCGCAGTTGATTGGCAAATGCTCAAGTCCGTAAACGACAAGAATTTTGTTTAAGTTTTTAGTGGACGACCAATGATGTAACAACATATCGCAGGCTTGATCCGACATTTTGGTTTTATTATTGTTCACCACGTTAAAGCGACAATTCCATTCATGTTCCTTACTAAATGTACAGAATGAGTATTATTACGGTACATATTTGACCAAATTCATTAACAAAAATGATCGAGGTTTAACTTTTCTAAGTAAATTCTAAGACCGGTTAAGTTTATTTTGATTAACTTACTTGTTTTACCCAGCTAAGTTTATTTTTATTTTTTGATAGTTTTTGTAAATTATTGTTTTTTTTTAAATAATTAGACTTTATAATTGGGATTAGGTTTATCGGTACTTAGTCATCTTATTGTTTCCCCCATTAGTTGATTTAATCAAACAAAAATAGTGTGAAATTATACATGTAGGCGTGTTGCTTGTTTTTAACATTTTTGTAGTATATAAAAAAATCAGAATATTTTTAATTTAATATTACAGTGCGGTTTGCCGTGTTTGTTAACATGGGGGTCTGATTTTCGTTTTGATTTGGGTTAGCTATTCTAGAGTACCTGCGTATAGTATTAATACGGAAAGCCCTGGTTTGCTGGGAAAAAAATTAGAATATTCTCTCCATGAACTCGACCGGAAGGTTCCGGCACCTATTGCGGTTATAGATCCAGACCTGAGGGATCGTATGATCTGTGGTTGCTGCAGTGCTTAAGCACTAAGGTGTTGTGTAGTGTAACCGTTTATATCGGGTTCCTTTATGTGCTGGCTCTCTAAGAAAATAGCGGCGTCAAAGACAGATACACTGTCGTTTGATGAGGAGGTAACTGCCTGTGCACCTTGGAGGCAGGACACGCATGACTGAACTTAGAGTAGACTGGCCAGAGGCTGTGCTTGTGAGATGATTTGTTGATGATTTCTTTCAGCATTGAGTTATTTTACATTGCGACGAGAACGTCAAAATTGAATTCTGAATTGACAGGATAATAGCTGGGAAACAGTACTTCTGTTAGCCCATTATCTACCAATAGGTCCTTGGCCTCTGATCTGCGGTGGCTTAAACCTAATAAGTTTAGTGAGGCCTGGTCGCTTTAGAAAGTGATTTGAGACTAGTAAGGCCCTAGAGCATCGAGGCAAATGGTAGCCCGAACTGCTTGGACGTAACTCGTGAGTAAGAAATTTCTTCGTAGGGGTTATTATGTATTTTTGAATCAACACCAAGGCCTAGGGCGACGAATGTACTATAGTATCCTCCGTGGTTGTTTATTATTGTGCTCGAAAGTAAGGGAAAGGGCGGGAATAGATGTTAAACGTTCATAGCGGTAACGTTACCTGAATATTCCTTATGAAGCAACATTGGTTCAGGGAATACAAGGGTGGTGACTGCGTCAGCGTGACTAGCTGGGTGGCGGGTTGTGAATTTTACATGGACATGTTATTGGGCTGGATACAAGAAATTTCATGTCACTTTTTCCGGGTAAGATTTGTTTGGCTAAAGCTGAGTCATCAGTGATAAAAGCTCAGCATATTTTTGTTGATACAAATACCAACTGAGCAATGCTCCTATCTGGTATATTCTTATAATACTACTACTTATAATTAATACTACCGGAAATTGTATAACGTAAACTCAGTTAAGCTACAAGCTTTATTCTTAACATTGTCAAACAATTATGCAAATTATGGTCTGATAACGTTTCCGACATTGGATATAAAATACTTAAGAAATCAAATCAAATTCCACTAAAAAACTGTACCTACATTTAAAAATTGTATACAAAATTTCATTTCTTTGAGAATTACCTTATCAGAAATGATAATTATGTATACCGTTTTCAAAGTAAAAATTGAACAAACAAGTGGGGGTTATTTAAAAAAAAAAAAAGTTGAACATGAAACTAAGCAGTTTTTGTTCCCGCCTTTTTCATTTATAATAATTAAATACTTACAATTTGTTCGACGATGTTGTATCAATCTGGTCTTGTTCGGTTTGACATGAATCCACAATATTTACGTTTTTTCCTAGACAAGACAAAAAACCGTTTTATAACAAAATAAAACCTAATCCCGTTTGTTGTAGTATTAATGGAATATTGTATTAAGTCCATACACACCTGCCATTTGTGTAATGTATAGAAGTATCACAGGTTTTACTATTTTCGAATACTTTGATTTATATGCAGTGTACAAAACTAAAACATGGTAAAATATATGTATTGATTTGAATTATCACTTGACGACGCGACTTCAACAATCGATTACTATATTTCATTACTATTGCTTTTCAATTGAACCACTCAATATTTTTACCTAATATGTTACCTATAAAAATACATATTGGTTACCTACATTTAATTTTAAATCTTTTATAAAAAAAAGTTATAATTATAGTATTATTTTTATTATTTAATTAATTATAATTATTATACAGGGTGATTATTTTATCACGGGAAACTCAATACTCACCGGGTTTAATTAATAATTGAATAATTATCTAATGTGATTTCAATTTTCCACAGATTATGTTCCTACTCCCCCTCCCAAACTAGTTTTTTCGATAGCAACTTTTGAAACTGAAATGGTAACGTATACATTTTTTATCTTTTTAAAGTAAGAATATTTATGAAATATTATATACTAATATATAGCATATAATGTCTTGAGTGAAAGCTAGTGGAATTGGTATTTGAATAAATAACACAATACGAATAAATTAAATTATTAAACACACCACTATTGTAAAACACATAGTAGTTACATAGTCATAACAATAATAGATTATAATATTATATAGAATATAATAAACCGTGTAACAATAAAACACTATGAATTGAACTGATAGAATGAACCTAGAACCCTTAAACCAAAATATGCTATTTATGTTGAACATCAATGTTAAACACGCGCACACGACTGCACAAGTGTTGTTTTCTTCTTGCACAATCTTGTTTTTCAATAGGTTTTCCCGTTTACTAACTAAGTATTTTTATTATAAAGATAAACAACATATTTTTATTGTGACATACTTCATGGTATACAAAATATTAGTTATTTCAACACATCCCCTTAATTAATATTTTCTTAACATTAACCTAATCTACTGTGACCTTCTTTATACCTATGATTGCCCTTCTCAAGTCTACCTTTCGATACTGCTTTTGTAAAAATGTCGGTAAGCTGATCATCAGTTTCTTTATACAGTAGTTGAAATACGCCTTCTTCATACTTTCCCAAATGAAATGGTAGCGAACATCATATGTTTTGACCTCTTGTGAAAAACAGCTTTCTTATAGATATGAATAGTGTTTTGATTATCTATATACAAAATAGGTTTATCAATCCCTTTTCATTTGTTAATTCAGCTATCAATCTTTTAAATCAAATCAAATTTCTTATAGATTCTGCACATGCAACAAATTTGGCTTCAGTAGAACTTGACGTAACTGACGCTTGACGCTGAGAATTCTACTCTACTGAACAATGTCCCACAAGAAATAAGTGCCCTGTCGTTGATCTTCTCGTTTGTAAGTCGCCGACGAGTATTCCTGCGCTAATTACGTATCTGAGTACGTAAATAAAACTAATAGAGGTCTATTAATTTTTAACGACTAATTATTGAAACTATAGATGAACATCCAGAGTTCGATATTGTTGATGTAGCACGACGAATTGGTTTATTAAACCTTATTAAATAAATGTATAATTAAGACTTACTTTTTGTACTTGACCACATAAAACCGCTTGTTTAGCTTTTAAGACTTCTTCTCCTTCCACAGCATTTCTCGAATTCGTATTACATTTTACGAACTTAAATATACTTTGTAGCGTAATATACATTTTTAAAAATAGTATAACACTACTAGTTACAAACCTAAGTGTATTATTAAATATTAACAGAAATTGTAAAAGTAGCAGCATAAATTATAAAAAGTATCTTAATAATTTGTGAGTAGCTGAAGCAAATAAAATTGACTTTAAACACACAAATAAACCGAAAACTTTTAGTAATAGCATTGTAAACTGTATGATTTAAAAAAAAGTCCCACATCGGTCAAGGGGGGAAACCGCCACCCATAGTGATAGCAGCGCTCCTGGTGTTATTCTGTTTTCCCAATACTGTCATTTATTAAATAAAAGAGTTGTCAGTAATCAAAGACTCGGTTTAATAGAATTTAGAAAGTAGTTTGGAGAAAATGGCATCACAATCAATAACAGAAGTGGCGGGGTATCCATTCCCTCTACACAATTTAAAAAACTTGGAAGTATTGGAAGAACGACTTTCTCATGATAGTACATTCCGTATAAGTTATGTATAGAATAATAGTATTCAACTTTATTTTAAAATAAAAACCGTTGAAAAACTAAACATTTTTTTTTCATTACTAGGTTCATCAACTATCTTATATCGGCGGCAAACATGTAAAGGCAATGGTCAAGAAGCTTATAAGAAAATTATTTAAATATTAATTGCTCAAGGAATTTTCTTATACATGAAAAAAAAGAAGTTTTCAATCTTGGCAACATGTTCTGTTTTATTTGGTAAGATAATATATATATTTTTTAATTATTATTACCTTCATATAACATTTTATAATATAAACTTACATTAGCAGAGGAAAAATGTCTTTAAGTATCAATTTTTTTTTAATTTTAATAAAATTTGTAGCTACTACTAAATGAATACTATGATGAATTTTTCAGTTACTTAGAAAATATTGTCCTTAAAGTTGTAGTATATATTAATAAACAATAGTTTTTAATAAACGTTTTTGTATTTGAATGTTTTTAATTATTTCTTAAATATCTACAAAATGTTTTATTTTTTAGATGCTGTTTAAACACAAACTAAATTTAAACAAGTGCCTTAAAATGAAATGAAAGATGTCATCAAGTACATTTTTGCTTAAGCACCATTTAACCTCAAGAGACAAAAATGTGTTAATAATAACACCATGTTAAGTCCTTTCCCATTATGTTAACTAATATTGAATATAGTGGCCAAAATGACGTGCAAAACAATGTTATGGAAATAAACGGATTGATAAAAATACGAAATCAATATAGTACGGAATCAATGGTTGGCAATAAACCTTTATAGTTGGACTTAATGTTTAGTTTTAACATATTTTTATAACAAGTTTCTTGGTTCTTGAACTCAGTTATGGGAGATTGGTATAATAACGTTAGCATACAGTCGGTCGGTACGAAAAACCGTATAGAAGTACTAGAACAAGTTTTTAAAACGCAAGAAATGCAAACGCAGTTGAATTGTATGATGTCCAACCAACTGGTGTACGAGAAAAATATGTCTCACGAATATTGCACGAGAAATAAACAGTTGCAATGGAAACTTATTACAAGCGAAAGTGACAAACAGAAAGCGGAAGAGAAAATCATGGAGCTCGAAGACCACATGGAAGATCTAAAGGAATGGTGTAAAGAACACCAGAGACTTCAATCGATACAGAACGTGAGTTTTAAAATTCTAACCGTAACAGCTGCTCACTTAATTTATTGTAGACAATAAAAAACGTAAAAAGATAAAAAAAAAAATCATAATTGTAAGAAATTAAATTGGGTAAGTATTTTTTAGACTTATTTATAAAAAAATTAAAAATTGGAATTTGGAACTTATAGTCAAACAAGATATTTAAATTTAATTTATCGATCCTACGACTATTTGCGAAGTCCGTTTAGGTGACGCGTAGTGAATTTGTTTGTTTTTAGACACAATTGGAAGATCTCAACCAAAAGCTCTCGCGTCAACTGGAAGACTACTTGAAATTGGATAGCGAATACAAGACGAAGCAGCTGTACATCGAACAGCAGGCCTGCACGATTAAAGATCTAGAATCGTCCGTAGAGATCAACAGGAACTCCAAAGACGAGTACATGAAACTCATGGAAGACGTGGTGAGACAAAACAATATGTTGGCACAACGACAAATGGTTCTTTCTTTGGACGTGTGCGATCAATCGTCCAACACGGATGATGTGGTGACCGATGCCGGTCTAAATACGCCGACGGAAACGCTAACAACAGTCGACGGTTCTGTACAGACTTGTTTGCCGACGGCTGCTAGTCAGGGTCTTATGTGCTGTCAGCAAACGCAAACCGACGTCAAATCCACACCCAACATCTCGCAGTATTGCCAATGCGATTTGAAAACCAAGAGCGATGCTTCCGAGTCAGTTAGGTTGGCCAAGGTGTTAGCCGACTGTTGGTCTATGTGCGACAGTGTCGAAGATCTAGCCCGGCGGTTGCCGGTTAACTATGAAGCTAAAATCGTGTATTGCCGGCAAGCTGTGCACGAATTGTTGGGCGCTCTGAGGATCAAAAACGAAGAAAACGAATTGCTGCGAAGAGCTTGTATCGAATCGGTGGCGGTCGCCGAAAACCTGTGCAAAGAACTGGAACGCGTCCGACGCGTTGCTGATCGTCTGCCAACGCCGGAAACAGACGTGGCCGATTTCACTGCAAAGCTGCTAGCTGAAACCAAACAAGTTTGCCTGGATATTTGTTCTGCACACGTTGCCGAAGAGATGGAAAAAACAGCTAAATCGTCCCAAGTCGTACGCCAGTCCGGCGGTGAGCTGTGCGCGGCCAACGACTCTGACACGGTCACGGCTAAAGATAAAGTCGAAAAGTGTCGTCCGGCTAAACGAGGCAAAAGACACGAGAGAGCAAGGTGCGAAAAACCGTCGCCAACCATCAGATACGAGAAAAAGATGCCAACCGAACAGGGCACAAACGATCCGACGGCAGCTTTGGGCGATTTACTGACAAATGTAGTTCCTGACGTGCTGGCCAAGATCCATAACGGCAAAACCAATGTAGTGCGTCGCGCTAACCTTAAAGTGTTGCTGAGTAAAATAGCCGCCACCGGTTTCGGATCGTTGACGTTCCAAGAACTTTCGTTCTTGCATCACAAAATCGTCGAAAACAGCGTAGAACAATTTCAAAAGTAAGTAATTATTAGATTATGAGACTTGATTCCGCTCCCGTTTTCTCAAACCATTTAATACAATTGTCCATTGCTCTTTAAACTCCTGTATTATCGTTAACAATAGACACCAAGATGCATCGCCCTGGTGTCTCTTTCAAGTTCATCCCTTACCAAGAAAGACATATTTATGGGTTGGCCTTTTATATACTGCTATTCTCAATGAGAATTCTTCTGTTTCAACACTTACAAAGATCTTAACACTAGGTTTGCATAATTTAATTTTGTACTATTTAAAGCAAGGGCAGGGGACGGGCAGTGATAAATACGGATGAGATGAAGGTGGGATAGTGATAAGACGAAATCGATAGCACATAATAACCAGAAGAGACTGTCTATGACAACTAAATCAACCGATCATAAGAAATGTCCGTGATCCAGTGTCTTTCTTGCAAGAGAAGAATTGATTTATCACTTTTACATCAGTATTTAGAACACTACATATTTATTATTTATTTATATTTTGTTTTTTTTAGGTATAAAAGTTTAATAGACATCGCCACTAAAGATCTTCCGTCGTGGCAGCGAAGTGCAATGAGTAGTAAACAAGATATCGTTCACTTGTTCGCCATAATGGAAGGAGTGCTGATAAAAAAAGATGAAGATTTTGTTAAGACAAGTAAAACTCAATACTTACTACTGGGCAATATTAGAGCTGTCCCGTAAAAATTTTAAGTTATTGACTTCATCACATCACGTTTAAGGTTCTGCAGTGACAGCCGAATTGGCTGACATCAAGGATTTGTTAGTGTCTACCGTGAGGGAAAAACAAAACATTGTAAAACAACTTGCTACGATAAAGGCCGACAACGAACGATTATTAAAAAAATTGAAAAAATCACAATGGACCCACAGGTAGGTTTTGGGAGTATCTTTCGAGTCTAACGATTAAAAAATATTTAAACAATTTCAGTGGATGCTTTCAAGAACGCGTTACATGTATGAAAGTAAGAATATAAAGTTAATGTATTTTCAACTGAAAGTACAAAAATTATTTTCAATATTTTTGTCTTTTCAGAGCTGTGTACATTCGTATTTGACGAATATAGGCGAGAGCGGAGACAGCAATACATAAGCCGAGTTTGAATGAAACCATCGCCAAAAAAAACCAAATGTCTGATAATTTGATTGTAGAAGAACGAATTCAACAACAACATAATATTGATAGAGCTGCAGGTAGAAGAACAAGACAATCTATAAATGATCAATATTTTACTTAATTTTGTATACTATAAATCATTCATAAACATTTAATTTAAGATATTTCTTAATTAATTAAAATTAATAAATATAATAGATATTTAAAATGTTTTTATTTATTAAAAAAAATCTAATTTAAATTGTCAATGGTCCAATAAATATAAATATATTATAACATTAATTAACAAATAAAAAAAAACTTAACAGACAGTCTTTGTACATCACAAATTATTGTAGGTATTAATATATCCTCAGGCTTTATTATTATTAACTGGTAAATGGTATATTTGATTGTGGTACCATTTTATTGATATCTCTGTAGACAATTCTTGACTTTTGTATAAATGGAGTCAGCTTAAAAAAGAAGAGTCAGTAAGCTACACTTTAGCTTAGCGGAGAGCAGAAATTGCTCTTTATTCACTAATACTAGAGTATGCACAATAAAAAGAGGACGACGGTCAAATTATTTAGAAGTTTTGATTTAAAAAGTTAAGACCATGTGCCAACCAAAGATTCCAGACTTGATAATTTTGCTGATTTTCTAAGACCACAGACAAAAAGAGGGCGGTGCAAGGTACCATTGTATATGGGATTTTAATACTTTAAATCTAATTGCTACACATGTGTAGCAAGAAAAAGACTGCCTTAAGAGGTCCTATACCGAATCATTTTTTTAATGTTTTATTTACTGTGATAGTTGTAATTTTGACTGTGAATTTTATCAACTAAAATTAATGTATGTTTTTATAGTTAGTACTCAATTTTAATACCAAAAAATGTGCCATGCAGACTGATTACATGTTTGTAACAGGCAACTTTTCAACGTTTGATAAACGAGGTAATGCTCGGTTATGTCGGAAAATTCGTGTTGGTATAACTGGATGACGTTGTAGTGTACTCAAGCTGCGTGAACAAGAATGTACATCACTTCAACGAGTCTTAGAAAGATTACAAACACATGGGTTGACTTCAATATTTAATTTAGTTTAACATGTAGAGATTAGTATTGTTTTTGTATTATATAGCATATACTAGTTTTTTCCTTATTCATAGGTTCGAAATCCGAGAGCGGTAGAACAGGTGGCGCGCATTTTTAAAATTGACAGTTGTTTAGCATAAAATATAATATTATAAAGTATGTTTTATACACGCAAGTTTGAGTATCTATTTTATTTTTATTTTAACTTTGAATATAAATATGACGTACATATTTAACTAAGTTTTTAAAATAAGAATGATTTTCGGGAAATGTTGATTGGTCGATAACTTTTAGATTGTTATTCTTATTTTAAAAAAATTGTATTTTAAATTTCAAAATTTAATTGAACTTTGGAATTTAAAAAGATTAAAAATTAAAGATTAAAGATAAAAAATTTAATATTTTCTGCCTTTGTAAAATAATATAAATACCAGCAAAAAAGAAAGCAGAATGGTAGTTATAAGTTATTATTCAATGATATGTATAAAGTTGACTGTAAACGATAGATTTTATAGGATGTTAATACTTTTTATTTTGTTACTTGGTACCTATGGTACGGACGGCGTTCACTTCAATACTACTCTAAAAATAAATATTTACAAAGCTGTGAAGCAGCACAAGAAAAAAACAGGTTATAATCTGATTGTACGAATAAAACATAATATTTATATGTACAATACTCAACATAGCGAAAAGTTCACGTTGCTGACCTTGATTATGCGTTGATTGTACGTATTCTTATCATTTTCAAATTTATTTTATAACGCCTTTTTTGTATTATTGTTGCGCCCTTTTTAAATTTTGAATTTGAGTTATAGCGTTTTATTTTTTTATATATTTAAAAATGGCTTCTTACCAAGACATCCATTCACAGACTAAGAAGGTAATCTTTAGTGTGTATACACATTTAAACATTTTAGCTAGTGACAAAAATAAACCAGAGCTATCAAATTTTTTTCCGGCAAACACGCGAACTAACTGCTGAAATGTGTGGGGTGAGTCTTGCGTGTGGAAACGGGTATGTACAGAGGGCAAAAAACTTCCCAAAGAGAGAGAGAGAGCTTGGTTCTGGACCGTCCAGTGCCATTTCCTTTAAGTCACCAAGAAAATCATATAGTCGTGGAAAGTATGCAACTGGTCTTGACGATTTCGACAACGAGGTAGTTCGAAGAACGGTCCATAGTTTCTATGATAATGGCAAAATCCCAACAAGCGCTAAAATATTATCTGCTATGCGTGACAAAATTAATTATTCCGGGTCAAAATCTTTAGTAAAAATGCTATTAAAAAAATTAAATTTTAAGTACAAAAAATGCAATGACGGGCGCAAAATTTCTAATGGAACGTCATGATATTGTTCTAGCACGGGTAAAATTTTTACGGAAAATGAACGAGTTTCGCCGTAATAATGACACCAGACCAGTGGTTTTCATAGATGAGACCTGGGTAAATCAAAACCATACGAGGTGGCAAATATGGCAAAATTCCGAAAATACCGAGGGTTTAAAAGTGCCTGTAGGAAGGGGCCATCGTCTTATTATTTGTCTCTTAAAGACTCGAAATTGGTATTTCGTTGTAAATCCGGTAGTAAGGAAGATTACCATTCTCAAATGAATGCAATAATATTTGAGAAGTGGTTTAAAGATATGCTAGGTCATTTGGAAGAGCCTTGTATAATAGTAATGGACAATGCGTCGTGTCACTCGGTTTTAATGGAAGACTACCCTAAATCAAATTCTAGTAAGGCAGAGTTACAAGCGCGGTTAAAAAAAAATCTATAGCTTTTTCTCCTCTAGATAGAGTAATAGAATTACGAGAAAAGGTTAGGTTGGCTTTACCGAAGCAAAAAAAGTACAAACTTGATGAACTTGAAGATATTGCTTGATGTACGTCCAATCCGGTGATATCGGTCGGCGCATTAAAAAAATGTAAAATCTATAACAATAATCATTTTTTTGTTATTTTATATTTTGGGGGAAAAAACGAAGTATAAACCATAGTATTGTTTACTTTTGACGGAGCCGTCGGTCGTCTCTCGGTTATGTATGACGTTTTGAAAAATCTGTTTAATTTACTCGTGGAATATATTTTATGGGCATAAGTGCCGTCCAACAGTTTATTACTTACGGCTTCGTTGTGAATAGCATAATGTTTTGAATATCTGTGTAGATATACGATATACGATATATAAATGTTCACAAATGTAGGGACACGGCTATTGGCAACACTGCATATGTTCTAAATTAAAAAACCTATCCTAATCTTCCCGTTGTTAACAATAACTACTGTGCTAAACATTAAAAGCGTTTATAATAATTCTATAAAATAGAAGCCTAAATACGGCAAGTCCAAAAAAGTAGCGAGATATAGAATGACACAAAAAGGAATGGCCAAACGCTGAATTTCTTTATTTTTACAAAAGAAAAAAATCCATACTTGAAAACTATAACTATCCTACAAAAATTAATGCATTATTTGAATTGATTACCTATATTGATTGAATCTATAAATCGATCTAAAAATTACCTACACTGTAAGCTTTACGAGATTCTTTGATATGATGATTGTAAAAGCCCCAATAATGTTATTTATAAGTGCAGAAAAAGTTTTTAAACTCTTAATAAATCATAGTTTATTATAGCTTATATAGGTCATTTGGAAGAGCCTTGTATAATAGTAATGGACAATGCGTCATATCACTCGGTTTTAATGGAAGACTACCCTAATCAAATTCTAGTACAGCGACAGTTACAAGCGTTGTTAAAAAAAAATCTATAGCTTTTTCTGCTCTAGATAGAGTTATAAAGTTACGAAAAAAGTTAGGTTGGCTTTACCGAAGGAAAAAGTACAAACTTGATGAGCTTGCTCTCCAAATGGGTCATTAAGTGGTAAGGCTACCACCTTACCATTGTCACTACAACCCTATCGAGTTGATTTGGGCGCAATGTGCTGCTAAAAACAACAGCTTTAATATGGCGGACGTTGAAATTTTAGTTAATAATTCTCTGAACGAGGTGACGGTGAATGATTGGGCTAAATGCGGTGAACACTGTGTCAAATTGCAAGAAGGCGATTTCTTAAAAGAGGGGCTACGTGATGATATTTTAGAACCCATAATCATTACAATAAATCCCGACGAAAGTAGTTCTAGTGATGAAGATGATGAACTCTTTTAGAAATAAAAAAAAATAAAGGATAATATTTATATCGGCATTAAAACGAAAAATCATATTTTTTTATCAATTTAATTAGATTTATTTTCATACATTTTTTTAGTTGTAGGAATAATTTGTGTTTAATTATTAAGATGATTAAGTAAAATTAGTTAATCAATTATAATTAGTTAATTAATTATCAATTATTTTAATATAAAAAAATAATAATATAAAATAGATGTTATATGAAATCGATTTTACGCGGGAAATAGGCGGAGAAACCCTAGCAAAAAACGGCCGCTAGTTGCGTGACGATCGCGGCTAACCTTTGGTTGGTCGTACAATATAAAAGACATTTTAAATAGCTAAACGTAGGAATTGGATACAATTTAGCCAGCATTAAGTAACAACCTTGTCATTTTTGTCAGCGGAAGTCACCGTTTTCCGCCAAAATGACCCTCGTCCGTTATCACCATGGCCGTTTCCTGCCAAAATAAATACAAATTTATTACTTAAGAGGACGTCGCAGTCAAATATTTCGAGTACTAAAACACCGCTTCGGACTTCAAATAGTACTCAGAAACTATTGATCGTAGAATAAATCTAAGGATACCTAAAGAAAGCCTGGAATGTCTACTATGTGCGTATAGAGCCATATTTCCAAAAAAAAAATTGTTTACTTATAGTTATTTCAATAAGAATTTTTACTTTTTTCAAACGTTTATAGAACCATTGTAAATAAAGTTATCGAAAAAAACTCTCTATAGGCACGTAGAAAAAGTTCTGATCTTTCATATGGTACTATAAACGATTTTCTACCGCCAAAAGCGTACGAGTACTATTTAAAGTGCGAAAGGATGTTTTTTGAATTTTTATAATAATTATTACGCCGAGAGCTGGCGCGCCTAGCGGCTAATTTACTACATATCTTTATACGTTCGGAAAACCGGTTTTGGGCTGACTGCCGTAGCGCGGCGACAGCGATAACGTCGACGGTGACACCGCAATTATATTATTACCTGAAGTAAAAACAGATAACGCAATTTTTAACAATAAATTTTCAATAACACAAATATTATATTTTACTTGCACAACGATACCGTTATTTAATATTTGCTTTTTTGTTTATAATTCTATAGATAACTAGCTCAATAAGCCAGTCGCTAACTCACTTGTGTGAAAAAGGTATCAAGTGTAGTAAATTATAATTTGTAAAAATTGGAATTTAAAAAATTATTTAGGGGAACGGGGGGGGGGGGGTTATTGCACACTGTGATAAAAAATCGGAAAAATGTTCAAATGCCTCTCCGAAAAACCGAAACATTGTATTACAATATATGCCCCCTTCCCTCCCAAGACCAAAATTGAAAATTTAAAAATTGCTACGTGTGAATTAATCAACAGTAAATTTGCAGATGCAACAATTTATATAGACCTGTGACGTATTTTGAACAACATTTTGGGGGGTGTCCGTTTCTTTTTTATACTACCCAGTGTCCGTAATTTCTATATTCGTATTTTTCGTATAGATTGTTTTTCACTCTTAATCTAAGACACCCGCCTCTTATTCAATGCCGAACACTAAAAACTTACTTATCTAACATAAATATTTATAATATAATTTTTTTATAATTATAATTTATAAATTAAAGATTTTTAATCAAAATATATTTTAATTATAATATATTCTTCGTATTCTGTTTTATAACAAAATTAAATTAAAATAAAACTATAAACCCCAGAAGTAATTTGTTTTATTTAGTTCTTGCAGTACATCGTCGGTCTCTCTTATTACGGTTTTTGCAAATGATCATTGGTGCCGATTGCCGAGGCCAATCATAAATTGAAAAAATATATTTTTGAAAGTTTTATTGTAAAGTTATATAAAACGTATTGAATGTCTTTGTCTTTGTATTTTTATTTGTTAAATAAGTGATTTAATTATAAGAACAAATGTATTCACTTGTTGTATATTTAATAAAAAATGTGTTATGTGAAATACATTTTTTTTAGCCATGGGATATCTAGACACCGTGGACACCCACCCAAAATACGCCTATGACAGGCGCAATATGCTCCGTATCCACTTTGTCCCAACTCCACTGTATTGGCTTTTCATTTTATTTATACAGAATATAATATGTCCGTATATATTAGTGCATAATTTTGCAAAAATGTTCTAATGCTCTACAATCGGTATGCCGACTGTCGTAGCCACGGTCCGGCGGCGGCAGCGGCGATAACGTTGGCGCCCGGCGGTGACCACCATAATTCGCCGGATAACAACAGATAATCTAATTTTAACTAATCATATTATTTTGTAAATATTGTAGACATATGTCTATACTAGGGAAATACTATATTTTCGTTGCACAAAGAAGCTACATTTTTATTTTTCCAATTGTGTTGTGTGTTTTATAGTCAATTTTTCAATTGTAATTATAATTATTATTTAAAAATAATTTTTATAATTCTAATTTTTATAATTTTTAATCCAAATTATTTTGTATAATCAAAATTTGTGTAAAAAATGGACCGTTCGAAAAAGAACCTTCCATTTAGTTCTAGAAAACCTTCTTCAAAAAAAAATGTGGCTCAAAAATTAAAGGCAGCCCGCGATAAAAAAAAGTAAGTGATTGTTTACAAAATGATATTTATTTATTTTTTGCTTGAGAAACTAATACAAAAATATTATTGAATCATTAGGTTATCAGGTGTATCTTTAGACATCCAACAAGAGACTTCTAATTTGGATGCTACTGCAACTTCAAAGTTAGTAGTAGCTTTTTTATTTGCACTTGAAGTAGTTGATAAATAATTTAATTAAAAATAAAAATAAAATAATTGTTATTATTTAGTATGACCCAAATTACGCTGAATGATGAAAATCATTCCTATAATAAGGCAGGGTCAGGAGCACCTTCCCTATTAGGAGCTGATGGTTCTATGCCGGGCCCGTCAAAAAATATATTTTATTAAGTAGACGAATTTGGATCAAGGTAGATGTGCACTTTATTAGAACTTATTAATATACTAGGACTCAATGGCGACGCTAGGATGGACCCGGGCCTACCCTAAAGCCCACTCTAAATTAAAATAAATTTATTACCAATTCATAACTAGAACAATAATTTTTATGATTTTAAAATGAACCATAATCCGACTTAGAGTCAAGTGAGGTAATTGTAAACGACGGGCAAATGTAAATGCAGTTTTGTTTAATAATGTAATTAACAATTTTCAGGACAGTTACAACTTGATACTATTAACTATAAGATGTTTATAAAACACATAATTAAATAAAATACTAACACTGTTGGTTCTTTCAATAAACAAAATTGCATTTACATTTGCCCCATTAGTTTATAATTACTCCACTTGACCCAATAAGTATACAAAAATATTGTAATATAATGTATTTAACATTTAATCTTTTAAATCACCTAATGCAAAAGTTCTGGCGCCGCCACTTTGTATGATAATAAGATGTCTGAACATTTTTAGTTATTTTAAATTACAAATATAACAACAAAAATAATTTAAATTCTTATTTATATTTATATATGTAAAGTTCTAATGAAACACGATTGACCGATTTGCCGAATAATTCGACATCATTCATTCCAAGGTAGGCTGATGATTTTACATGTATTTTTGAATATTTTAGTTATTTGTATATACTTTTGTTTTAATGATAGAATTAATGTAATGACATCAAGCGAAATTAGTATTACTGGCATAAATACATTAAATTATATTGAAAATGATATTATGACAAATATTGATGAAAGTGTATCACATGAGCTAACAACTGTCCGTGAATCTGAAATTAATAGTTCTTCTTTAATGTATGTATAATGGATTAATTTTGATTTTTGAACAGTATTAAACAATTTAAACTGTACAAGTTAATGTGTATTATGATATTATTCCAGGATAACATCCAATGAAATACATGGGCAGAGAATTGTTGATATGTCCCATATTTTTTTCCAAATACAAAATACCAAGCACATTGGTGGATTTGATTGCAATTTTATAAATATGGATTTTGTTTCTGAAATTCGCTCGGGTTTATATTCTGAATTTATTTTCAAATGCAAAATGTGTAATTTAGAACAAAAAATTAGTTCTTCTAAAAATGTCCCCAAAAGTAACTGGTCTATTAATAAAGCTGCTGTAAATAGTACTATTGCTATTGGTAAGTTTTAAAAGCAATACACCAAGTGTGTTATAATATCTTATATAAATGTTGATTAGAGTAGGGAATTATTCGAGTAAATTTGAAACAATTATTCTACGCACTAGCCGTGGGTCAAATCTCGGTCGCTGGCTATTTGTTCTAGGGTGGGCAACCGTCTGAAGAGAGAAAAGTACTGGTACGGCTAACTCTCCTGCAACGACAAGGCAGAAAAGGCCTTTAGTAGTAGATTTGTTTTAGAACAATTTTAGTCTTAAATTATTTTAACCTTTATTAAAATATAATTATCGGTGTTAAAATGTCTGTACCTTTACACGGGGCATGGCGCGGCAAATTCGGCAATCTCTATGGTTGATTTATTTAATAATAATAATTAATCGAAGATAGTTATTATTTACAATAATAATAATGGTAGTAAAATACACAATAATAAATTATAAAAATATGCAAACGCGGACAACAGAATGAACGAGAATACGGTCGGCGGTGAACTGGTTTTGGCATACGGAGTTAGTGTGGTTGACGATCGGAACTACGTGTTTATCGATGAAATCGAAAGATCTAGAAACTGTAAAAGCCCTAGATAACGATTTGTTTTTAGACCTACGGCCGTCCAACACAATCACAGCCACACAGTGGTTTCTTGTAATTTTCAAAAAAACGTATTGTAATCTCTGTTAGATTGCTTTATATTGGCAGAAATTTATTTGAAATTAAAACCAATGTAACCAGTAAATTCAGCGTAAAAAATCCTATAAAAATGTTTATAAACTTAAATTTTTATAAAAAGTGGAGTTTGCTGACTTTGTCGCGCAATATCTTATATGTTTTGCTTAGGAATTGGTTATACACAATTATCCGAGTTTTTCGCTGGATTAGAAGTACCATCGATGTCTTCTAATACATATAGTTCGTTACAAAGTATTTTACAATCCGAAATTAAAAATACAGCATATACTGAGATGGAAAAAGCCGGAGAGGAAGAAAAACGATTGGCATTAGAAGCTGGTAACGTGGATAAGGATAACATTCCCTTAATCACTGTTGTAGCAGACGCCCAGTGGTCAAAAAGAAGTTATAGTACTAAATATGACGCACTATCCGGAGTAGTATGGTTCTAAGCGTAATTAAAATAAAAATGATTTTATTTATACAAATATTTATTTTAGGCGAGTATAATTGGTTACAACACTAAAAAAGTTTTATTTGTTGGTATCCGAAATCGATACTGCGTAACATGTGAAGAGCGTCTCACAAAAAAATTGAAATACCTAAACATTTATGTTTTTTAAATTGGAAAAAAGGAGCAACGAAGTATTGAGGCTGATGGAATTGCTAAGGGGTTTAATTTAAGTATTCAAATGCATGGTATTAAATTTGCTAAACTGATTGGTACATATATTTTTTTTAAATGGTTTTTTTTATGAAAATATCAAGTAACAACAATTAATAAAACATAGGTATTTTATGTTACAATTAGGCGATGGAGATAGTAGTGTAACGAAACGTTTAAATGAAATACTTCCATACGGTCAATCATTGAGAGTGGAAAAGATTGAGTGCAGAAATCACCTACTCAGGAATTATTCTAAAAAAATGATGGCTTTAAGTAAAAGAACGGATTTTCCTATTGACATCCGGAAAAAAATATCCGATAATATTCTTAGATTGAGAACTGATATAACTAGTGCTGTTAAATTTCAAAAACTTGAAAATAAACCACTACCTCAAAAGATATCAAGTAAAAATTATTTTGTTGGGCGTCGTGGCCGAGAGGGTTATCACGGCAGAGTTTCTACGCATTAGCCGTGGTTCGAAGAATCTCTCGGTCGCTGGCCGTTTCTCTAGCTGGGCGGGCAACCGTCTGGAGAAAGAAATGGCCACCCGACTGGTGCGGAAGGCAACGGGAAACCACCGCACCATAACCACTTCCTCAGGGTGGCAACTCTTGTCTCTAGTAGAGCAAGAGTTGTCCAACCGACCTAACAGGCCGTAGACTTGTTAGTTAATGATTATATCAATAAATGTATTCTAAGTCTTGTAAAAAGACACTCAAGTAAAATACTTTTATAGTTCTAGTTGTATATACAACTACTAGTGTGTAATACTAACCGAACCAAAATCTATATACTACCATATACTTAATTTTAAAAATATTTATTTTTGATTGTATTTTAGCTCTTAGATTTGACATTACTAACGCGCCAAACCATCGACTCTTTAATATACACGACAAGTGTTCATCTTATTTCTGTAAAGAAAAAAATAACGTTTGTCAAAATTTGATTGTGGCTGAAAAGTATAAAGCCATATCTAGAGAAATTGATTCTATTGTATCGCGTTAATCAAAAAATGCAAATAGTTTGATACTTGACGTAGACAATAACATTTGCGAACAATTTAATAGCGTCATAAACAAATTTTTGGGTGGTAAGCGTATAAACTTTTCACAAAAGAGTTCTTATTCCACTAGAGTTCATGCAGAAGTAGTAAGTTTCAACTCTAAAGAATACCTAAGGACAATTAAAAAACATGTGACACAAACTAGTCCAGGTATTGATAATATTAAAACAATTTTCAACTTTTAATTTTGCACCTATCGATGCCTTTCTATGTTAATGTATTAGGAAATGTTGGAAAAACGTATTTGCGTCGAATTTTAGAAAAACAAAATTTATGTCAAAAGAGGAGAAAAACTCAAAAGAAAATTCCATCGAAAAAGGCAAAGATAAGTTCTACAGCTGATGAGCATTATGGAAATGTTGATGAGTTAGAAAATATAAAAAGTATCAACAGCAAGAAATTAATTTATGAAATGGATATATTTATTAAGTAATTTACAATCCAATTATTTTTATATTCATTATTAACTGCAGTTAAGATATTTTGATTTATTTCATTATTTTAGAACACTAAGTAATGTTGATCGAGTAAGGATAGAAAACGAAACTAGAGATCAAGCAGCTAGTGATACATGGAGATGTGAAAGATTGTCAAGACTTACTTCTAGCAATTTCGGTCGGATTTGTAAGATGCGTCCAAGTACAAGTTGCAAAAATACAATTTATTCTATTTTATACTCTAATTTCACTTGCAAGTAAGTTATAAATAAAATATACAATTTTTAAATAAACATAATTTAATACAAGTTTATACTTATATATATGTATATATCGGTTCAGTATGGTAGAGACATGGAAGATACTGCCAAAAACTTTTTTGAAGGTATGTATGGTCTCTCAGTTACACCCTGTGGTTTATTTATAGACGAGGAGTACCCATACCTTGCTGCAAGTCCAGGTTAGTCGACTCGTTTATTAAATTTAAAAAAATTAAGTCGTTACAAATTAATAGAAACGTTAATTTTTCAATAACCTTATTTAGATGGTATTATTGATGATAATTCTATTATCGAAATTAAAGCACGGTATGCAGCGAAAGATTCATTATTGTTTGATTGTTTGAAGCTGTAGAGAGTTGTAAAGTTAGTAACTTAATTATAATAGTTATTATGATAGGAAAGAAATTAATCTAATAGTTGTGTAATATTCCATAGATAAAATACTGTACAATTGATAGTGGTAAACTAATACTAAAAAAAACGTATGATTATTTTTACCAAGTCCAGGGGCAACTTCATGTAACAAAAAAAAAAAATGTTATTTTATGATTTATACTCCACAATGGACATCAGTCCAAGAAATTTATTACGATCACGTTGCGAGCATTATATTAGTTTTTACTAGATCGACAGTCGGTGAAAGAATAATGTGCCGATCCGATAATACTACAACGCGCGGCGCCGCAGCACTCGTATGGGCGTGACTATAAACCGCCGCCGCCGCGCCGAGACGGAAAATAACGCTATCTCTCGGGAGTTGCATACGTAACACTTTACCTGCGACGTCCTCTTAATATTATTTAAGAACCCCTGAATTTAATTTATAAAATTAAAATTTTTTTTAATTTTATGTATTTTTATGTATTTTATGTAATTTATGTATTTTTAGAAAATAACCCAAATCGATGTTTATTTTATTACCCTAAAAAACATGTCATAGGATATACCATTTACATAATAATATAATTTCACTAGCAGAAAAACCACACGATTGTTAAGTGTATAAAGCTATAATTAATAAAATTTATCAAGTTTGGCCTGGGATAAATGTAGTTGGTTGTCGTTATCACTTCACTCAAGCAAGGTTTCGTCAATTTCAATCCCTTGTCCTAGTTACCGACTACAAAAATAAGTGTCAAATTGGTATGTGGTAACGACATACTTTTGTATAAACATACAGGTTAAAAAACGAAAAAGACGTTTCTGCAATAATTAGAAACTTACCCACATCAATAACCGAGGTTGAAGTTATGGAAGAACTAAGTAGATTACATTTCCCGGTCAAATCTGTCTTAAGACTAAATAACAAAGATAAAACACTAACCCCACTAATGGCAATACAGCTGGAAAAAAATCCCTTATCACAAGACATTTTTAAACTAAATAAATTACTAAACTGCATAATCATCACCGAACCACGCCGAAAATCAAAAGATCCTCCACATTGCACAAATTGTCAGAGATACGGCCATATCCACAAATCGTGCAAACTCCAGCCTCGTTGCGTAAAATGTAACGAGCCACACCACTACTCAGACTGCGACAAACAATCGGATATACCTC
This sequence comes from Adelges cooleyi, assembly GCF_023614345.1. NCBI lineage: Eukaryota > Metazoa > Arthropoda > Insecta > Hemiptera > Adelgidae > Adelges > Adelges cooleyi. Next base: position 3,917,826 of record NW_026095978.1, read on the forward strand.
CAACCTGTGTCAACTGTAATGAAACACACCCAGAAAACTACAAAAACTGTGCCTACTTCAAAACAGTCAAAACCAAAAATTTAAACAACTCCCAGAAACACCCACAAACTGAAAGCCAACTCATAACAAACCCACAAGAAATGACAATGCAAATATCTCCTCCAAAAGAACACCAAACCCCACAGCATACGCCGATATAACTAAAGGGAAAACAAACAGCACATATTATCCCAACTCAGAACAAATACCAAATGTCCTCTAAATGATAACCTACAAAAAATAATCACAGAATTCATTGAAAACATTCTCCAAAATATTATAAGTTCTATCTTCAACTCAATAACAAATAATCTATTTCTTCACAATCTAAATGTCTGTAACTGATTTAAATGAAATAAAATTAGTTAACTCGAATGCCAACGGCATTAAATCAAAAAAATCATCACTAATGGAATTCATAACAAGTGTAACGGACCCACCCTTATCAGGGCTAATAGATACATATATATATTTATTACATTGTACAACTTATCAGGACTAACATATACATATATCTATATATTATATTATATAACTTCTCATTGTTAAATATTGCTAAATATGAATGTACCACACGTGCCGATTTCACATCAGACCCAAAAGGTCATTACAGCATCTTGCGAAAGCAGATAACTTGCAATTCTGTTCACAGTTGACCTCAAACACGAGGCCAACCACTAAGAGAAACTTAACGTTTTGGCAACTACCGTGCGAATCTCACATCGAAGCTAGCCAATTTCGACCATGCGAAGGCTGCATTCTCATGCCTCTACCCTTCCTCCACCGTTGACATAAGCGGATGTCATGGACGAGCGAGGTCATCCACGCGCGGACTTTCGATAATTGCGAGGATTCCCACGGCCATTCAGCGAGCGGACCAACATATAAGGGAGAACTTCAGTCATAGCAGGGCAGATGTGCTGGGACCACCATACACTACACTTGAAGTTTCTACCTATCATCTTCTTTTGAAGTCTTAAGCGGCTTATAATTGTCTTAATCATCATATTTTTGAAGCATACTGAACTTATGCTATTAACTGTTTGTCGTTATACATGTTTTATAAGTATATTAAATTAAATGTTTGTGATTTACTCTGAAGTTATTCTATTAAATATCTAAAAACCTATCACCACGATTGTGACAAGACTCAAACAGCCTGCAATACATACGTACAGGGCTACAGGGTTGTTACACAAGACACAAAATAGACATTGCCAGTATAACAGAAACCCGCCTAAAAAAACACGAAACTCTTAAGTTCAATGGTTATAACATCTATAGAAAAGGCGCCATACACTCATCTGGAGGAGTGGCCATTTCAATAAAAAAAATAATAAAGCACTATCAATCAATTACTCTCAATATGATGAACCTAGAAGCCATCTCTGTAATAATCTCAACAAACAAACATCAAATAAAAATCATGCCGGCCTACAATCCACCTAACAAAAAAATCCAAAAAGAAGTCATATCAGAACTTTTTGATAACCACCCAACGATACTCCTAGGAGATCTAAACTGCAAAAACCAAACATGGGGATGCTTAATAACAAACCCAAACGGAATTAAACTTCTTCAAATCACATCTGAACTCAGGATACTAATATCCCCACCATCTAAACCGACTTTCCAACGATCTGGAAGAATACCAGACATACTTGATATTGCACTAATATCAAATCTGCCCACCACTCTTCACCATCAAGTCATAAATGAGCTCGACTCTGATCATGTCCCAGTCTTCACCATCCTTAACAAACCTTTAATAATGAACCAGCGCATCCCAAAACTAATAACCGCACCAATAAATTGGCAAACGTTCAAAGAAAAACTAAACGAAAACCTAAGCTGTGCAAAACAATATCAAAATCCAGACGACATAAACACTAGCATAGAATACTTAACGAATACGATTAAAAATTCAATCAACCAAGCATTGACCAAAAATAACAAACCCGTCAATCATTCATCAGACTCTCTTACTATCTCATCCAAAACCTTATAAAACAAAAACACAAAGCGAGAAGAATTTGGCATAATACCAGAAACCTAGCCGTCAAATGCAGACTCAACCAACTCACCAAAAGAGTCAAATGGGAATTGAACAATCTTAGATCTAAGTAAGCGTTTGGTGGCTAGCCAGAGACTTGAGTCGCTAGGGTTTATTTTTTTTAACCTAAAAAAAATAATTTACGTAAATAATACGATACGAGTACTCGAAACAAACGCCGAAAAGGCCAAAATCCTAACAAACCACTTCGCATCCTGCTTTACCGCCGCAGTTGAAGAAGCTGTTTACAGCGATCAAAACATCGTGCACCCTGATATAACACACAATGATATCACTGTCGAACCATATGGCAGAATTTCCCCTACATTTCCTAATGAAGTACAACAAATAATTGTCAAACTAGCACATAAAAAAGCCCAGACCACGACCTTATCACAAACAAAATCTTAAAAAACTTAACACCTAAAGTACTTTTTTACTTAGCTAGCCTATACAACTCAGCCATGCGTTTCGGCACATTTCCATCATCTTGGAAACATGCAATCATAATTCCAATACACAAACCAGGAAAATTGGCCCACTCTCCATCAAGTTACAGACCAATTAGCCTTCTTCCATCATTATCAAAACTTTACGAAAGGATATTGCTCAATAGATTAAAATCATTCAGACACATCATTCTGAAACATCAATTTGGATTCATAACGCATCACTCTACATGTCATCAAATCCAACGAATCTCTGAATTAATTGTAAGTGGTTTTGAAAGAAACAATATACAACAGCTGTCTTCCTGGACATAACGCAAGCCTTCGACAACGTATGGCACCATGGACTCAAACAAAAATTGAATTTGCTAGTTCTCCCCAAATATCTACTAAAAACCATAATCTCTTTCATATCGGACCGAACGTTCCAAGTAAGAATTGGAGCTAACTTCTCTCAACCTCACAATATACAAGCTAGAGGAGTCCTCCAAGGCTCGGTTCTAAGTCCTACCTTGTTCAACATTTACTGCCACGATATACCAATCCCTCCAAACTTCCAGCTGGCAATGTTTGCGGATGACACAACACTAACAACCCAAAGCAACTCTCTAGAATCTTCAAACAGCTCTAAACACAATGACCAACTGATTCAAAACGTGGAAACTAAACCTTAATCCAACAAAAAGCGCAGCAAAAATATTTTCCCTAAAACGATATAAAGATCCCCAACCCATTCACATTGATAACCAACCAATACAATGGAACAATAAAGATGACTGTGTCAAGTACCTTGGAGTGTTATTAGACGAAAAACTGACATGGAAAATTCATACAAACAAAAATCTCACCCAAGGCTATGCAAGAATGAACACACTTTACCCCTTAGTTAACTTTAAATCAACCGTCCAAATGAAATCGTCCATCTTACTGTACACATCAATAATCCAGCCATTTATCACTTATGCCTGCCCGATCTGGGCAGCAGCCTCTTCTACTAAAATCAACAAAATTCAAATCCTTCAAAATAAATTTTTGAGAATATGTCTAAAAGCCCCATGATTTATGAGGAATAGACACAATGCCACAGGAATCCTTCTTATACAAGACTGGATAAAAATACAATTCAAAAACTTTCACGCAAATCTCAATACATCCGATGGCGCACGTTTCTACAACCTGGGAAATCGTGTCTACCGCAAGATCTTCTTCTATCAGATTCAAGTGAAGATAAAGATCAACTTTAAATTAGTACTAAAATAACCCATTAACTAATATCAACATGAAAACATCATTATCACAATGTCATAAATTAACTGTAATTAGTAACATAATTTGTAATGTGTAATTAGAACATAAGAAAACTTGTAATAAACTATTTACTTAGCTTTTACTATTAAATATAATTTTGGTTTGAACGCACCACACTGTTAACAAAATGTAAAATAATGATACAAGCATCTGCATCTGACAATTTTTTTGTCAACACCCGGCAACGTGTAGTCAACAGTTGCCTACATGTTGTTACCCTGTTTGTACATACCTAACTTAGAATTTACTCTTTATCAAAGATTCTAGTTAAGAATATGAATACTGACGATGTAGCATTGTAGTGTAAAATCTAGAGCTGATGCACAACTTGATTGCTACTGAAGTGCAAAACTTAAATAAATAATGTATAAACAAATAATCAAAATAGATAGTTATGCAAAATTTAAAGGGTAAAGAATTTTCTAAATACTATGCCTTTAAGTGTTAGGCGAGTATCAGTCTTTGATACAGCAGTTTAGATTTATTTAACTTGTCTACCGCAGGTCACTACTACAGAAATCAAAACAGGTAGCACAAAAATTTGGCAGTAATACTGTAAATTGAAACTAGTTTGCATTGATTGTATATTAATATAACATTATACTATACTTTAAGTAGTTTAACATTAATACTTGTTGAATAAAGTAAATAGTAGTTTAATTTTCTGTATACAATCAACGTTTAGTAGTGATAAACTACTGAATTTACTTAAAAATGTAATTCTATCTCATTAGTTCAATCAGTATTAATACGAATTCGATAAATAAATTGTAAACTTAACTCAAAGTAAGTTTATCAAAATTTAATTTTAACTGTCAACAAAAATGAGTTTGCTCGGTAAAATCAACAAAAGCGTAGCGAGTATACTAGCATAGGTGCTGATTTATCGGCTGTATATTTTTTTTGATACTTAGTACAGTAAATGCAAGTATTTTATTAGGTCGACAAATGTATAAACTTACGATTTGCGAGAAATGTGTACAATAAGAGAGTGTAACAATGTCGCTAAGTATTTATGTTAACGCACAACACTATTGTATTGATAACACCAGTTATTATTTAACTGAATATCTAAAGAATACCTTGTTTCGGCACCATTAAATGTCGCGTTAAAAGAATAGTAAATCACATTTAAATAATAAATAGTTTATATTTTGACATAATGATATGTGTTATGTCGTGTCAGTTTTTATCAAATTCCGGCGACGGCAATCACGATCGCCGTGTGTGCGTTATTAGCGTGCACAGACAAAATAATATTTTAATATGATGCTGACTGTTTTTTTAAACTTTATACTTATTAGCAGTACAAAATGATAATTGGTACTGCAAAGAAATGAATATTTAAATCATAAAAATAATACACTACGCGTATTCTCTTTTTCAGTGCTAACGACAGACTGATTATTGAGTAAAATTTTGTATATAATATCATTTATGAAAAAAATATAAACCTAAATAAATAAAACTGTTGTATACACTATTCATTTTTAATAAATAATATTATTCACAGATAAATTACAAAACGTACATTTAATATTTGTCTAGAAATTTGTGATTTTTTGCTTATCACGGCGTACAACAGTATAGTTTTCTGTAGTCGCTGATAACACGTTTCGTTGAATCATTAATTAAATACGTATTTAATCAATGATGTGGCGGACGTAGTGAACTAATAGCGCTATAGAAGTCAAAAAGCCTACAATAACACTTGTAACATAGTAAGACGAATCAATAATTTCTATTAATTATGACTAATGAGTTATATTTACGAACAAAGAGCATACTTACATTTTTTTTTTAAGCTTATGATGCCGTGTTTATCGTCCACTTTAATTGGACATTGTAATTTAAATCGTTATTAAGTTATGGGCAAACATTAATTTCATTTTACTGGGGATTTTTTCCTTATTTCGACATTTCACGTAGTGTATAGCTGACCAAGGACGCATTCTTATTTGTTGTACATAATTCAGTTATAGTTACTTATTTTAATCCAAATACAATTATTCAAATCTAGAACAATTCTAGAATTTACATCTAATGTTTTACTCTTAAATGTGTCAACTATATCATTTATTCCTTTTTTTTTTCGCTAGGTATTCAATAGTATAGTTGTATAGTAACTTAATGAGTACGATCGAATGAACTTAAAGTAGTGTGTAGAAATTTCAATTCAAATTGTGTTTAAATCCTATTTTAATTTCTCAAATTTTTAGTATTCACTTCCTTGTATTTTTGAAGTTATTAATCTACTTCCACAAGAACAAAAATCACACTACACTACTCCAGAACCTAAATTAAATTATGTGATATATATTTTAATAACAAAATTAAATAATTAGCTTCAATATGTTACATTATTAATTCGTGTTCTATTATTTGTACTGAATAAGTTACTATAGAGTTATACTATTAAACATCTAGTAAAAACAAATTATAAATTATATAGTTAACGCATATGAGAGTAAAACATTAGTTGTAAACTCTTGAATTGTTCTCGACTATTAATGAATATATGCATATGTATTTAGATGAAAATTAGTAATTATAACTGAAATGAGTACAAAAAAAATGCGTCCACTACGTGCATTATACACTATGTGAAATTTAAAGTTAAATTGTATTTATGTTATGCATTACTATTTATATTTTGTTATGATTTATATAATATAGAATATTATTTATTACAATAATAACTATTCTATAATTAGTTTATTCTTAAAAGATTTAAAAACTAATTTTGTTTATTTAAGTAGTATCATGTGTAAATAAATAACGTAAATTAAATTAAAAAATTCAAAGTATCCACACAACAAGCGGATACATGGGCACATATGTATACGTCTTATGACCGAGTAAATGTCAATTTAAGTGTACCTACACTTCTAACTTTCTGATTTTTAAAAGTTTTTTTACTAGGTAGTTTTTTAATATTTGGCCTTAATCGATTTATTTATTATAATTTTCACGGACAAATGTCCATTATAAAATATAGTGATATAAATCAGTGGTGCGCAACCTTTTTGATCCACGACCCTCATATTAATTTACTTCGATGAGGCGACCTCCCTTCCTACCAAAATTACATAAGTGTTTAATATATACTATCATATATACAACAATTGGCCTATCACAAATACCTGAAGTGACAAGAACAGACTTATGTAAGAAGGGAATGAAAGCTTACCACCCGGTAGTCATATACCATGGTCGACATGGAAGACACTAAATAGATTACGAACAAAACTGGAAGGACAGACAGCGAGTAATATGAAAAAATGGGGAATGAAAGAGGATGAAAAATGCGAATGCGGTGGGGAGCAGGATGCAGACTATCTGTTTGCATGCCCACTACTACCGATTAAGTGCAGAAAGGAAGAATTTTTGGCAAATGAAATTTCAGACAAGGCAATACAAATTGCTCCTTATTGGGAAAGGAAGGGAATATGAAGACCGACACGACAAGAAAAAGAATTAGTTAGAAATAGACAAGGGAGCCAAATACCCAGCTGCAAAAATTTTGCTTTGTTTTATCAACTCAGACATATGTGGACAATATTACTACTGGCACAAATTCTACGCAGTCAGTTTTAATACTTCAAAAGCAAGTCATAGCAACCTGGAAATTGACTATGGCCAAAGTGTAATGTTTCCCTTATTTAGGGGTTCCCTCAAAAAAAATAAAGTTTGACTACAGGTTTTTGAGAAAATTACATATGTTATAGTTACATTCTAGATCTACTTTCCATCATTTAATCTCTATAACTGATTAAAACAGTGAAACAAGGAAAAATGTTTATCACTTCTAGGGGGACAAAGTTTATGATGTATTTTTTTGGGCTTGTTATATTCATCGGCTGTTTTTAATGTGTTATATGAATGTGAATATGTTTAAAAGAAAAATGGAATTGAATGTGATACCTGTTCATGTCAATATGGTGAGGTCGTTTATTGGAGAATTACAAGAAAAAATCTGGACGGTATGGCATAATAGGGTTGAACATGGATATCGATATTGACAACCGCTTAAAGTTTTCCAACCAAAATATTGATGACTGACATAAAACGTAGGATATTCGTAGACAACATTTTGGTGATGTGGTTGATGTATTTAGCTATTCAATCGGTACCACTCATACGCATTAGACTATTTGGACCAAAATCTACTGAGAAACAGTAACACATTGACTTATGATATCCTTTATTTAAAATATCTATAAGCAAATCACGAAAATAATATTGATTGTAAATACATAATATAAATTGTGCTAAATTTCATTAAGCTCTTATCGTTTTACATTATGTCTGATCTTTTGTTCTGTACTGCTATTACTGCATCTGTAAGTAAACACATTTTCAAATAAAATACCATTCGTATTTTTAGCTTTGATGCAAAGCTAAGAAGGTATTGTTTTTTTACAATAATGTTCTTTTTTTTATACTTCGTATCCGAGGCTATAGTATTTTTAAAAAAAAAACACAATTTGTCAAGTTAAAATACAACTATAAACACATGTATTGCCTAAAAGTTGATTTATATTTATTTCGAAATTTTATCATCCATATGATAATCATTCGTATCAAAATGTTTATTTTTAGCAACAATAATTTTTAATACTTGAGAACAATTTGTAACGTCCATCCCCACTGTGCTGGCTTTTTTAAGAAATTATTACTCACCCTGATAAAACTGATGTCATCTGGGACGATTCCATATCTAACAATAATAACAATAATAAATTAAAACTTAAATTGAGATAAACTGTTGTATACAATTAAAAAAGAACAACACTAATAATAAAAACTAAAATGTATTACTAATTGAAGTTTCCTGGTCGTATATATCCGAATACAAAAGACTATGAGCTTCTGGTATCTTTATGTTGACTGGAAATGATACACCATTACCAAGGCTGTGTGAGAACAACAAATATTTTACATGCAGTTGGGTAAAAACAATTACTGAGTGTTAGTTCGAAAAGATGAAAAGTTTTAGCAACACATTTTAAAGCCAATATAAATATTGTTCGAAAAGTTGTTTAAAAAAGAAAAAAGTTCGGTAATTATTAAATAGGATATAATTTAAAAAAAAAATTGATGTCATGTGTCAATAAAAAATTAAAACATTAAAAAAAAGCCAGTACAGGTGGGTTTGAGTATAAGGGGGGCGAAGCATATTGGGGAGAGCGAGGTAACAGAACTGCAGATATTATTATTACTGAATAATAAAATCCTATCAAATACTTCGATGCTTAACTGTAAGTATACAAATATTGTCAATAATGTCCTTAAAATTTTATATTTAGTATTAGTGGGAATACGATTAGGGCTTATCATCTGTCTATAATAATTTGTTGCCTTATCACCTATAAATCGTACTTAACAGCATAGTAAAAATAGTTTTCAGAACCCTGTTAATTCAATTCAATCATAATAACTTAGAAATTTTCTAAGGTCAAGTTGTAATTTTCCCTTTTTTTGGTTTTTTCCGTAATATAAAAAAAAAGTTTGGCTAGATTTTTGGGAAAATTGTATATGTATAAGCTCATTCGTGATATATCTTTAGTCTAATTTCCAGGTCTAAAGGCCTAAAGATTCGATGGAAAAACAGAAATAATGAATGAGAGTTTCTACCACTTCTAGGGGAAAGGATTTGTAATATTTTTTGGATTTTTTAAAGAATATTAGTAGTATTTTATCTGAATTATTCAACTATTTTTAAAAATGTTATAGGATTCCGTAGTTATAGGTTGAAAAATATAGGGTATCCTTCAGATAAACGAGGATATAAGGCTTATTGTATGAAAACCAAGACTATAAATGATTATAGAGATGTTGTTTTTAAAAATGAAATAAATACTAACGAGTTAACGTTTAGCGAAAGTGAAAGACAAGATTGTGATGTTACAAGGAGACGTCACAGGCTGTAGCCGTACAGCCAGATAAACAACTGGAAGTCACGCCAACGGAAATACCACGACACAATCTCCACGATCGAGGTGAATTGCGTAAACCGGTCAGATGTGCATGTGTGTTAATGAACCTATAAACTATAATGAAGCTGTGAGTTGTAAATATAAAAGTAATTGAATTCAAGCCATGGGCGACAAAATAAATTCATTACATACTCATGGCACTTGGACGTTAAAGCCAACTCCAATAGGAAAACAAGTATTAAATAATTCTTGGGTTTACAAAATTAAATACGATGTTAACGGGCAGGTAGATAGATTTAAGGCGAGTTAAGTTGTAAACGGTTCTCTACAGATACATGGGATAAATTGCAACGAGACATTCTCACCTGTAGTCAGATTTGAATCTATCACAACAATTTTGGCCATAAGTGCGGCTCAAAAATTTGAATTATGCCAATTAAACATTCGTATAGCATTTCTTTTTGGTTGTTGGAGGACGAACTATAAATAGAACAACCGATTGGATATGATGACAATTCAGGTCGGATTTGCAGGTTACGTTGTATGGATTAGAACAATCTCCACTCTGTTGGAATTCAAGGTTTAAATAGTTCTTATTACAATTAAATTTAATTCAAAGTAAATATGATTCGTGTGTTTTCACTAATCATTATAATAATGAAAAATTGATTTTGGCTATTTTTGTTGATGATGATCTTATAGTCTCAGCCAGTAAAACAAAAATACATAGTAACTTAAATTATTTTCTAGGAATGAGAATGAAGAAGTTAAATGATGGATCATTATTTATTAATCAAACTAATTATTCTAGAAATGTTATTAAACGTTTTAATATGTTGGTTGCAAAGAAATTTCAATACCTATTGATAAATCAATGACACTGGATGTTCACACGGATTGAACAGTACTAAAAGAAGGTCAAATATCGTATCGAGAAGCAGTAGGAAGTTTTCTATTGCTGTCATATTTAACAAGACCAGATTTGGCATTTGCAGTTAATTTTGCGTCGCGATTTTTGGCAAAGCCAACTTATGCTCATTGGTCAATGGTCAAACGCATTATGCGTTACGTAAAACATACGATTCATTATGGATTGGCTTATAAATCTGATAATAATTTAGATTTAAGAATATTCACAGATTCCGCTTATGCCGGAGATTTAGAAACAAGGAGATCATTTTCGGGACATCTATTCATGTTGCGGTCATCTACAATTTCATGGCAAGCTCAACGTCAAGCAACGGTTTCTCTTAGTTCAACAGAAGCCGAGTACATTTCAGCCTCGGACGTAACGATGGGGCTAATTTGGTTTAAAAGTTATTTACTAGAGCTTACTATATACTACTAGTATATATGATAAATCGATATTATTTGTTGATAACCAAAGTACTATTCGTTTATTAAAAAACCAAGCACATCGATGTACAATACCATTTCATTCATGAGAAATGTGTGGAAGGTCAATACAAAAACACAGAAGAAATGTTAGCAGATATCTTTCAAAAGCACTCCCAAAAGACAAATTTGGGATGATTCTACCAACCATTGGAGTACAGAAGATATCATAGTAGAATAAGTCAATTTAAGGGAATATTAATTAAGAAGTGTATTGAATATAATTAATATTGTGTATTTGGGTTATGAAATACGAATTTGCAATGAGTAACACATTTAGTATTACCTTGTATAGTAATATACCAATTATTATAGAAATCATTGTATAACATTTAAAAGTTGTTTTGATACAACACCAATTACACTTGACCTAGACTCTACTTATATAAGCTATAGTATTTAGATGTTTGGCACCACTCTATTACGAATGCTGTAACGTACGTTGTATATTATTCTCTATTAATACTGTGTGATTTTATGTTAAATCATATTATCGTTGTGTTTTATTTCTACTTAAATACTAAACTTCCACCAAGTTATACAAGCGGATAATTTAATAATATTAGCTGCTATTTATCTCACCTTGTATTTATAGGAAAAGGCCACAATAAAAATTCTCTGCCAAAAACTTCTTGTATATTTTTAAAACACCCTAAATTAAATCCGTTTTTATCATAACGCTCTACAAATTTTGGAATACGGCGGTATTCTGAGAACAGATTTCCAAAATCAATTAATAATAATAGTTAATACAAATTAAACTGATTTACCGATAGTAGTGCGATTTTTAGAAATCAAGTAAATATGGATAGCAAGCATTGAAAACAGAATAATTGAACCCACTGATGCGATATAAAATAAAGTATTTATATGTATTTTATACCAAGGTCCTTGTAATCTCTGAAAAAAAAACGTAACACAATATTTTTTTAGGATTGTTTAACATTGCATAAAAATAACATTATATTAAATATAATTTTACTATAACAGATGTGGTGTCCCAAAATTTCAATACAAATTGTACTGTGGTGGATGCAACATAAATACACATAAGAAGTCCATAAATTAAGAATAATATAAAAAATTTATAGTTTGAATACGACACACAATTGTTAATCCACGGGCAGTGATGATCCATTTTTAATACACATTTTCCACACACTCTACAATGGTGGGCTCGATCGGGCTTTACTATTCTACATTTATTACAATATCTAATATCTGAAAAGTAGTTTCTCATTTTGTATATATATATATTACTTTGTTTAACGTAAAACGAGGAATAAATATGATAATATACCATCAGAATTTGAGAATGTCATGATCGGTAGATTTTTCGAAACTTCACGCAAGACAATGCTTTGTCTTGCCAAATCGATTGGAAGTTTATCAAACTCTTCGAGAGCTTCGTCAGAGAGCTTAAACTGTATTGAAATATAGATCAAATGCGAATAAGTATAAATAATAAGGGTATTAGAATAAGGTGTACAATGCAAATTACTTCTTGTGGTACACAACCAGGTTCCGTGTATATTGTTTTGAAGTACGACCACAGAAAAAATAAAAGTATAATATGGTAAATCAGAAGAAACGGCACTATAGTCTCTGTATCTTGGATTTGATCTGTAAAAAAACAAAATAATACGGTATCGAACGTAATATTTTACGGATACAATTAAATCAACCGCTTACTAAGGCACAGGTGATATACGTATGCATAGTATGACCACTAGGGTGGTTCTTATTTATAAACTTTTAAAACTTTAATGGGCTGCCCCGCAATTTTGTTCATTATTATGAGAAAAAAATTTGGGTAGAATTTGGTTTTGATAACTCACCCCCTTCACGTGCCGCAAGGGGGTTGAAAAATGACCAAATGGGGTAGTTTTATAGTTTTTTGTTTAAATAAAAAAATATTGCATTTAGCATAAAATTACATATTAACTTTATGATAGATCATTAAATTCTCTATAAAAAAGGTTTTCACAATTTTTTCCAAAAATGCATTATTATCCAAGAAAAAAAATAAAACATAATTTTTTTCATTAACGATGAACGATTGGAAATCGAGTAAAACAAAATAATTTATTATACAAAATTTATACAAAATTAAATTGTCTACAAAATAGATCATTAGGAAAAATTTCATACGATCAACCATCATGTATTTAAAGATCGTTTAAACAAATATATTGTGAAAAACGAAAATTATCGTTAGAAAAAAAAGTATAGAAATCGACCCGGGAACGAAATAAAATAATCATATTTTTTCCTATAAAAATGTTTTCCAAATAAATGAAAAAAATTATGTTTTATTTTTTTCTTGGATAATAATGCATTTTTGGAAAAATTTGTGAATACCTTTTTTATAGAGATTTTAATGATCTATCATAAAGTTAATATGTAATTTTATGCTAAATGCAATAATTTTTTATTTAAACTCAAAAAACTATAAAACTACCTCATTTGGTCATTTTTCAACCCCCTTGCGGCACGTGAAGGGGTGAGTTATCAAAACCAAATTCTACCCAAATTTTTTTTCCTAGTAATGAACAAAATGGCGGGGTAGCCCATTGAAAAACTTTTAAAAAAATTCTTCATCTATGACTAAGGACCACCCTAATGACCACGCAAGTATGCATAATAATAAAATCACAAGAACACTCTTAAACATCGTAATGCAGCATGAGCAACTGATTTTTTATGAGTTATGCAAAATTAAACAATGGAAAATTATGTTTTGATAATCAGGGGATATGCTAATCTAAGGTAGTGTAGGGAATCTATGGATGTAATAAAACTCAGTGTAACCATATTTAATGCAAAATAAAGGAATCGTTAGTTTTCCCCTTAAAGAAAAGCAACTATCCGTTCATCCAAAAAAATGATAAAAGCTAAGAGTTCTTCCAAATGATAACACAAATTTGTATTTTATCAGCGTGACCAACCCCAAAACTACAAAATATAAAATCACATTCTATCAGTCTGCCAATCCTATCAGAATAAAAGTAACTAAAATATAACTAACGTTTATCAGAATTAACGGTTATCTTAGAACCTAGTTCCGGCAAACCGCAAACGGCATAATTCAAACAATAAAAAAATAAACTGTGTTAAAATATTGAAAATATATATTATATTTTCTTAAATAGTACATCTTTTTACGATACATTTATAATGACAATAAAACAAATAGTTCATATGACGACAACGATAATTATTGGTAAATAAAATTTACTTTCGTTTCTTATAAATATTAAATGAATATTTTTATTAGAATTCTTTTTAAATTCATAATTCAAAACTCTTATTTTCACATGATATAAACATGCAATATATATATATATATATATATATATATATATATAACATAATATAAAGTGGTAAGTGTAGATAAATTTCACCACCTAAGCCGTCAAAAGCAACGTCTCTTATTTAATACTTAAATGTTAAACGTAGACCATTTTGTCGAATTTTCCATCATCAGATTATTTGTTATTTATTTATTCGTATGGCTACACACCGTCTTACAACTAAATCTATCGACCTGTCCAGGTGCGGCTATAGTATGTGCAAATATGTCCTGATGGATAATTTTTTTTATTACACAATATTAAATTAGCTGTTATTGATGACGAGATATTATTATCCGATATCGGTCATCCGAACCGCCCAGATGTTGGCGTTCACTTGTTGCGGTGACATAATCGAATGCGGTTTAACGGTCCCGACGAAATAATATTATCATGTCCATTATAATAATGTGCACGACCGCGGCTCTAAAAGAAGAAGTGTCCTCTCCCCTAAAAAATAATCCAAAATCTCCTCTACAACATCTGTTGTGTCGTTTGTTTACACGGTAAGTGAACGGGCCAATGTAATCGCTTAGGATCTCAGCAACAATAAACAACGTTCGATAATAGAATTATAATATTATTATCATCCCGTCTTATATTGACATGGATATGTCTTTTTATTATATCGATACCTTTTGTTCGGGGTCTCGTCTCAAAAATCGTTTACGTCCGAACCTTTTGCGGTTTTACGCATTGTATTGCGGTAAGATAATAACATAATAACAATAATGTCATTGTATACGGTATACCTAATAATAACACCTTATAATATTGTGGCACTGACACACAAAACAAGTACCTAACCGTAATGGACGCAATATTTGGCACCGTCCCAACTGTCATGATTCGACAAACGTTATTTTACAACTAGTATTCTGAATAAGTATTGTATTTCACAATTTTACAATTGTACAAAACTATAATATTAATAACATAATTTAAAAATAGTCAATATAAAAAAATGATATAAAAATCTCTAGTGGTAATTCTAATAGAAACGTCAAAAAACGAATTTTACAGAAAAGAATATGGGTTTTATAGAATTTTATTTTTGCGTTATTATTATCAGGAGTCGTTTTTCGGATATCAAAGGGACTTTTTAGGGTAATCTTTGGGTATTTGTAGGTGTGTCCTCGAGGAGTCTCTACTCTTTCATAATAGTCGAATTTGACCATAGGTAAACTAGTAAATTTTATTCACTTGTTAAATTTATGTTTCATATAATATACAAGTGACAAGTGACAAGTTAAAAAAAATTCTGGAAAATATTGTAAAAAAACTTGTTTTTCGTTTCATAAACAACAATGATTTTTAAAATATATTGAAAATATGATAACAATTTGACTAGTCTCTGGGAGTATAGTTTTTTAAGTGACAATTGTTATTAATATTATTTTATATTTATTCTTAAACACTGAGAATTTTTTTAAAATGTGGTCATCCTCGTTTTTAAGTTTAGACAGCGACGGTGAAAATTTTATCATTCGTCGAAAAATAATGTTCCGTTTAAGAATTATTAATAATTGTATTGCTCGATATGAATACAACGAACAGTTCAGATTGAACTCGGTTAAGTTGGAGTACATTGTCAGCCGTACAGTTCATCATACAAACAGAAATCATGTATTATCCCCCATTCAACAAGTACATATTTTATGCTTGCATTTTTTGGGAAGTGGTACTCAGTAGCAGTCTGTCCGGTCCTAATAAAATTGGTCCGGACCGGACCATGAAATAGAAAAATACTACTTATCCGGACCAGACCGACATGTAAAATATTATTTCGTAACTCGGACCAACCAAGCCCGGGTCAAAATTATGTTATTAAAACCCGGACAGGATTAAAAATGTTTTAAGATGTCCGGGCCAGAACAAACCAAACCAACTTGGCTAAGATAAAAATGGTATTATAATCGATACTACCCGACGAAGGAGTGAAACTGCAGGACTCCTCAATAGGCCTATTGGCGTACGCGGACGATTTGGTATTAATGGAAGAATCACCGAACGCACTGAAATCAATGTTCGACCGTCTACAAAGAATGGCATCGAAAGTAGGACTACAGATAAACGAAACCAAAACGGAGTACATGGTCGTTGGCAGACGAGACACTGCCGGTGTGTACTTATCCTTGAATGTAAGGAACTATGTTTTCAGCAGAGCCAAGCAGTTTAAATACTTAGGGTCAGTTATAACTGAAAAGAATGAGATAGTCAAGGAAATTTCAGCAAGGATACTTGCCGGCAATAGAGCTTACTATGGACTAGCAAAACTGCTAGGATCTAGATCTTTATCGAGGGAGCTTAAGATACAGCTATATACGACATTACTGCGTCCAGTTATAACTTACGGAGCGGAAACGTGGCCACTACGAAAAGAAGATGAAAGAAAGCTGATAGTATGGGAGAGAAAAGTTCTAAGGAAGACTTATGGACCGATGAAAGATAGCAAAAGCAATGAGTGGAGGATAAGAACGAATAATGAGCTGGAATTACTTTTCCAAAAGCCGAATATATTGGAGACAGTAAGGAGTAAACGACTAAAGTGGACTGGGCATGCTTGGCGTAGTCAGAATCCTTTGTTACGTATAGTATTAGAAAAAGATCCAGTATGGAAGAGACCACTGGGAAGGCCTCGTATGAGATGGGAAGATCTGGTTAAAAAAGATTTTAAATAAATATATTTTTATTGTGTAAAAACGACATAAGTCTATTATTGTGTTTCACCGATAGATTACCATTTATACATTATATTTTATTCATTAAAGGTAATTTTTTTTTATAGTTTTTGAGTAATTGAAACTTTAAATAAATATCGAAATTTAATGTTTTTTATTGTTGATACCGCATGTTTTTACAGCCAGAAATGTTGTTTACCATGACTTTTTCATGGAAGAAAAATATATTTTATCAAATATGATGTTGTCACGTGTTTTTTACCTCCACCGGGTTTAATCCTTTTATCAGGGGTTCGTAATGTTGGGACGTTGTAACTGTACATTGGTAAATGGCGCGAAAAGTGTAATGCGTACTATTATTATAAATTTGTGTTGCTATTATGACTACAGTTATATCGTTTTGAATTATAAATTTATAAAAATGCATAAATTGAATTAAAAATCAATTCTTGATATACTCGATGCTGATTTATCTGGTTTTTAATGATTTGTCAAGAGACGTTGAAGAAATTGAAATTGTTTTAGGCAATTTCATTCTAAAATTTAAGTAAAAGTTATATACATTTTAAATAATTATTAAAAAAGGATTTGTTTTTATTTCTGATTGAACTACTTAAATAATAAATAAGTATTTGATAATTTTTTTTTGTCAGTCACGCAGTGTCCTATATACGGGACACTTTGCAAGTCCTAAACGGCTTGAGATAACAAATTTTAATTTTCACCAAAAGTTTTCTAAAAATCCTATTATAAAATATGCCTAATATCATAATTTTAGGTTAAAAAATTGGTGGATCTGATGATATTGACGACCAATAGATAGTGTTCTACATTATGATGTAAATGAAGCATGTTGGTCTACTGGAATAATTATGCTAACAGTTAATGCTTCTATGGGCATTGTAATAAACGCAAAGTACATATTATTATTTTATCAATATATTTTAATTAGATTATAGTCTAACCTGTTACATAATATTATATTCTTTTAGTAAACGGCAGTAGAATAACATCGCATGATAAATTAAATACCTACAACTTTTATACTTTTCATTGTTAAGTACAACTGTTTAACCGTATAAAGTTAGAATTATCTTCTACTAGTTTGATATAGTATTTCTAACCAAAACTATGTGGGTATAAGATATTCTTAACATAATTATACCATTTTTAATTAATGATAAATCAAAATGGGATTATCTAATCTGTTTTCAAATGTTCACTTAGTTAAAATAGAGTTAACCTGACCGCTTGATATCCAACCTTTTAATTTCTGATTTGATAATTTTATTTTATACATATTAGTGGATTTGGGAATAGCCTCATTAATTTCCCCATTAAATATGTCCATAGCTACGTCTATATCATTTTAAGTTTCACAACTTGACCAATCTTAAGTAAATATTAACAAACTTAAATTAGTCTCATTATAACTTATTAAACTTTTTGTGAGCAAAAAGAGCTTTAATAGCAGATCTCGATGAGAACGAGATAAGAGATAAATAAATATGATGAGATGCTGCAACTTGCAATTGTGTCTCTTTATTTTATAATATGTATTATTTCAATTTTTTTTTTATAATATAAGAAAAGTATACATTTCTTAATAAATGGAATGTAGACAGTTTTTGTGTGGTATTAAAACTTTAAGTTCATCGTAGAGACTTGGTTATCGCTAAGTAAATGGCCATATTAAATAAATAAGTACATAGATTAATAAAATGTGGGCTATGCAATCTTCTAACAAATATGGACATTTTCAAATCAAGAGATAATTGTAAATTTGCAAATTTATATTGACCAAAAATTGAATCATATTTTTAAATCATATGAATAACTTTTACTGAACAAATTCACATTGTTTAGTTTGGTTTCTTTAATAAAATATATACCCAGAGTAGCTTAATATAAACTAATTTCTGTAAAATATTAAGTGAATAATAATTATTTTAAAAACAATTTTTTTTCTCACCACAAGTCTTTATCCGGCAATAGGTTCACTTTGGACTGTACGTTTATAATGTATAACATATACTTATAAGTTATGTATATACACTAATATAATGTAATTTATTATGAATTTTGCATTATATAATTTTACGTGTATAGTGAATACACGATTAATTAGAGAATTGATAAAGATCTAGCTACAATTTGCAATAAAGATTAGAACCTAACTAAAGGCAATGCTTTTGATATTAAAATACGAAATTTCTTTTGGCGGGTTTTTGGTAAAATCGATATTGGTACTATCTATAGTGTTACACATTTTATAGGTTATGTAACATTTATTTCTTATCACATGTTATCATTTTTTGGAAGAACTACCCCCAACTCCAACGGCGGCGGTAGTTGGAGAACCCCTGTTGTCGAGAAAAAAAAAGTTGATAACATATTCGCCAGCGGTCACTTATCATTCTCTCGAATCGAGTGACGAGTCATTTCTCTGGCCCTCGCCATCGGCGTTTTTACGTTTGAGTTTTGATGCAAATTCAATTTTTTCGCATTGTCGTTTAGAATAAAATATTCAGATGTTTAATAATTCGAGTTGTCGGTATTAATTTTAAACTGATTTTAAATTAATTTTAATTTTTAAATTTTCTTGGTCTGTATAATTGACGAGCCTATTACAATATATATTACGTGTTTGATGAACGTGTTGGTTTTTTTTTTTAACAAGAGAAAGGAAAGGTTTAAAACCAACTTGTTAAAACGATAAAACATTTTTGTTGACAACAAATACACATTGTGCTCTGACTATGTATGTGGCCGTAATATTTTTGAGCATGTAAAAAAAAAACTTGTTCAGTATGCAATAATCAAGTAGTTACTGGTTAAGGTGTATGTGCCAGCCAACAGTATTACGGCCAAATGGTCAACGGTTAAAGTGTTAGTTTAATATATTTATTTCTATTATTTATTATTATAAAGAAATTGTTATGTTGGGCCGCCCTCTCTTGGGCTTGGCCCGGGTGATCACTCTTCGCTTAGCAAAAACTAAGTGGAGATTGTTATTAGATGTACTGTGAAACCTTACATGTTTCAATTGAATGGCACAGGGGAAAAACGGTAGTTGTCACATTATAAAAATTATAGAATATAGCAAAAACAAAGTTAGTAAATTCCTCTATCTCTTACATAAGAACAAAAAAAATCACATTAAATGGTACTATAATAATAAATGTATTTATTTAAACAATCTATTAACATAAATAAAAAAATTTATTGGGATATATTGAAAAAAACCATTTAAAAAAAAAAATTGCATAATGTGACTACTACTGTTTTTCCCTTGTGCCCTTCAATTGTCTACGTGTAATTCACCAGCTGCCGGCCAGTTCTGCCGTACCGCCGACCAGAGACTTTGAAGAAATGTAAACACTAGATGGTGTGCACATAGTATCAACCTTAAATCCCAAAGTTTTTATATATTTATCAATTTACCAAGGTTCATTGTTATATAATGCTTTAATACCATATGTGCAATATAAATAAGTATCTTACGATTAAAATAAACACTTGAGCAGTAAAAAATGGATAGTACCTCTTGGGATGGCTTTATGGGTAGCATGGAGAAATGTTGCAGAAATACCCGGGGATTCATTTATTAAAATCATCTTTTGAACTAATAAAATAAGATTGTATTTTAACGGTGTTCGATATTTCAGTATTTAACCATGCTTGATACTTACAATTTTATTGTTCATTCTTATCTATCAGTATTAACCAATATCCTATCTTTGCATAATTCCTGTTCGGACGACTTCGTAAGTAACATTTTAATCTTATTATTCCTATGAACAAAAATGTCATCTGAGTCAAAAGAATATTTTAACGGTGTTCGTGGATTCCACGTAACCGTGTTCTAATATATTATGCGAATAGTCAAACTTTCATTCCTCACTTTGCAAGTTCTCGAGTTTAGTGTCAATAGCATTTTGTTATATTAACTATATTGAGGGTGGGGTGATCACTTTTATTTTATTTATGTTTAAATAATTTCTATTACATTTTTGTACACCTTACATTTTGCGTTATATCCTTGGGTATAGCCAATTTTAAAGGATTTGGTCATTTCCATTTTGATGATACTGCTGTGCAAGCGGTCACCAACCCAACAAGTCTGCACCAATACCCTTATATTATATGCAGCTCTAATATTGGTCGTATGTCGTCAGGTGAATACTAATAATTTATTAAATTATAAGTAAGGATCATAATTAAATTATTGTATAACGGTAGTTATCAGACTCCTTTTAACGATGCTCTTACCTATGTGTATTTAACCGTGCTTAAGGAGTGTAGGTGATTTTAAAACATTTAGTTTAAACTTGTTCTTATTTTAATAACGTTTGTTTAAATGTATATTTTTTTTTTGATAAAACATTTTGTTAGAAATAAACAATTTTTATTAGCGTTTCATGAAATTATTGTCCAATATTTGAAATATTTTTTATATTTTTCGAACCCAATTAGTCAAAATGTTAAATATATTATTAATTCTATAAATTAAAGTAATTTTAGGTGAATAAGTTGCTGCCATAGAGTAGGGCTGGCGGTATTTGATATTTGAATACCGGTATTACGGTATTTAAATATTACCAGTAATTACGGTATTTACCAAAAATACACTATTTACCGAAAATAGGTATGTATCGGAAATAAGGTAATTACCAACAATTTTGGTATTTGCGGTAATCTTTGTAACTATCACATAAGGTGTACAGAGTATACGTACATTTTATATTATAGCGTTCCTCATAGTTATTCAATGTAATTTTTTCCATAGATTTAATAAATAAATAAAATTATAATGGTTTAACGTCTGTAAGTTAATTGGAACTATTTGTTTATAATATTGTAACTGTGATTATTTTTAACATTGTGCACATGAATAATCCGTTCCTTTCTTAAATTTGCCATTCATGTCATAATGTCACGTTGTTATATTGACTTAATCTTGAAATATATCAAACGAAATTACCTCAAACTAAAATATGTAATTAGATGTACAAAGAAAAACGTTTGCCGTCTTATGTCCTGTGAAAATTATATTTTCTTATGTTATCCTATTATTTTCATGCGTTTTTATTATAGATATTATACAGTGATTTTTCATCGTGAGCCGCTATTGAATCTCACTATTAAATCTCAAAGGATTTAATTAGTAATTGAATTTTTTTTTTTGCATAATGCTTTTTAACAATGTGATCTCAATATCTCACAAGTTTTTATGTTTTAACCCCACCCAAACTAACTATTTTTATATAAACTTTTAAATGGTAACGTGGATATTTTATTAACTCTTTTCAATTAAGAATATTTTACTAAAAATGAAGTGCACAAAAAAAAAAAAAGAAATTCAATCATTGACAATTTTATTTATTACTTTGTCTTTAGATCGGCATGTTTTTCTGCTTAAAACTTAATACTAGATTAATGAATATTAATTGATGGTAGTTAAAAAATAATGTACTAATTTGTAACGAAACTGTATGTGTTCGAAAATATTTTAATAATCTCCCTCCCCCCAGGAGAAAGGTTGAAAGTGTTTTTTTGGTTAAAGTTGGACAACGAATGATTCGGATTTTAGTTATATTACATTAAATCAAATACCCATCTTAAGTAATTTGATAAATTATGGATAATTATTACAAACACTAATATTTTTAGTAATTTTAAAGATATAGATATAACCTAAAAAAAATATTATGAAAATACTACAATACAAACAGCGCATATGAGAAAGTATTTTTATGAAAAAGCCGGACAAAATTATTTAATGAACTTAAGTGGTCAAAACAAAATAAATAATAAAATTTAAATTACAAAAAGACTTACAATATAAAACATTATCTGATAAATTTATCAGGGACTTTGTTGAATAGGGCCCACGCTTTTAAATGTAAATCTTTTTAGTCAAAAATTAAAGATGTTTAGCATTATTTAAAATTGTAGTTAATTTTCGGTTGTTTTCAAAGTAATTGACATTTTAAATAAAATATGCTACAATTGAATGGTAAATTGTTCTTGTAATAAAATAATTTTTTACTTTTTAGTTTACTTTTTACTATTTTTTTTTTTTAGAAAAGCATGTTTTTAAAAAAGTTTTTTTAAATTTATATTTTTAGTTTTTAGTTCTATTAAAGGTATTTAATGATTGCTGAATAGTTTACTAAATTAATTTTGGATGATTTGGAAAAAACATGAAATTTTAGTGAAATGACCCCAACATTTGACCCTGTGTAAGGCGACCTAGATGTCCGAGTCCCAATATGATTACGTGATATTGTATTGTCATCCAAGATGAGTGTCTGAGCTAAGTTTTAGCCCTCTACAACATCGGAAAGTGGGTAAAATTAATTTTGCAAGATTTGAAAAATACCCGTACAAACGTACGTACGTGTTAGCGAACTAAAGAAAAGCATGTAAAAACATGTAGATAATCATAAAAAATATCATTAAATCATAATAGAAATATGTTTTTGTTTTGTTGATTTATTTTTACAAATTATGATATTCGCGTTGTCCACATATTGCAACAACTCTTAAAAAAACCTAAATATTGTAAGTTTTTTTTTTTTTTAATAATTTACTACTTCACTGATTAGTAGTAAAAATTATGATTAGAAATTTGCTAAGATTGTAGTACAAAAAAATAATATCAGGAATAACAACATACATAATAAACTATTGTGAAACCTACCTTCTTAACTTTTAAGCTAGAATTAAATGTGTTTTTACGATTCATACTGAAGTGTACAAAAAATTAATATCGAAACATATAAAAACTGAATAAATCATTGCATACGTGTTACCTTCTGTTTTATTTTTATACTTTGTAAATATTTATTATATTATCATACACTTGGAAATGTATAACTATTATGGTGATGACCCACAAGTGAGCACAAACTATTCGTGTATATTTTATCATTTAAACTTTTCAAGATTGTTCCTACGCAATAATCCAAGCGTTTGGTTTTGTGGAACATTCTACTCAGATAACAGTTATCGGTCGAGTTCAGCTTTATAGTATAATATTATTATAAGGAAAACTAAACGCTAGAACACGTATAGTGTAGGAATGTTACAAGGAACCATGTAAATAGTATAAAATGCTAAGAGGCGAAATGTATGAACGACATAATTTAGGTTGTGCGAATAAATTGGCAAAGAAAGAACCGGATGATTGCAGAAAGTGATAATGTAATTAGCACGGTGAAATATTATACGCCTCAGCCCGCAAAAATACTATTGATCGTTTAAAATAATGTCGAAATAACTTTGACCCATCTGAATTGATTTATGTTTTGATGACGCACAGCGCTACCGTCGCTTTCGGCGCCTGGACAAAACGCTGGATGTGTAGTTTACCCTGGATATGCCGCTCTAGCAGTTTTGCAGCTACCCTTACACGAATAAGACGTCCTTCGGCCGGCATCGAACGTCCAGAAAAAACTCAAAGAAAATTGTTCAAGGCCTAATCGTTCAACTTATCCGAGTGAGTATTGTTTTATCGTTGTTATTTTAACAAAATATTTCAACCGAATAGTCGTGAGCGGCGTTAGACGTATTTTTTTACTTAATCCAGCGACACGGTAGTGGCGCGAAGCTAAGTAAAAAAAATGGCGAGCGCTTACCGGGGCGTGTATACTCTACACAAAACACCGCAATCCCATTAAACGCGTGTAAATTTTACCATAAATTTCGGAATGAATTTGTGGGCTAAGGGCTGGACAGAAATGCACATACGAGATATCAATAGATTGGGAAAGTCGTGTAGATCGGATCGAACTAATTAACTTATCGATTGGTTGAATACTTTCTTAGTTACAATAAAAAAAAAAGAACATTTCTGAGGTTTCCAGATACTTGTTTTAGTCAAAAAATTATTATGATGACCGCGCGGTGCCAGACGTTGTGCACGATGGTGAGGGGTCGGATCGGGGGAGTCCCCACCATTGTTATGTCTACAGCTGTTTGTTGTGTATTGTGCTGTACCTTGTGGTGTGTTGTCTTTGTGTATAAATTGCTAATAATAATACTGACGGTTATTACTTTATTTTTATATTATAATATAAAAAAAAAAAAATACTGATATCCCAACAAAAACCCTTCGTAATCTCGGTGTAAATGGTAGCTAGGAAAAAAAAAAAAATGTTTCTACATAAGCTTAAAATACGTGATATAATATAGGAACTAACTAAGCACCATAATGTAATATATTTATTATACATCGTTGTCAACAAATAAAATCATTCGACATATCAAACCAGTCATGAAAAAATCGAAATTTAGTTTACTTGGCCGGAAGTCTGTTTTCCTGCTTCCTACCTAGTAAATATAGCACATGTTATAATAGGGGCATAGTAGGATAACTATAGTAGGAAAAAAATTTAACTTCCAAAATATGTAACACTCTCTTTCCAAACAATACCTTGTGATTTCTTAACGCACTACACCAGTTTTCACTTAAAATAATTGATATGTTGTCGTTTTTCAAAACATGTTTGTTCATGCTGTATTACAATATTTGACCATATTCAAATATTTATGTTTTTTCTCGAGTCTTATCATCTTTTGAAACAACGAGTTTTTAGGTTTTTAACCCCTTCTCAAACTAATTATTTTTATAACAACTTTTGAAACTTAATGGTAACGTATATGTTCTATTAACTTTTTAATTAAAAATAACTTGCTAAACATTTTGTAGGGCGTTAAAATAATCCCCCGGTATATACCTGTACCTACTTTTGTCTAAACACATAATATGATGTACCTATATTTGCAACCAAATTGACTACTAATTATGTACACGAAAGTCACCTATACTTAATAATAAAAAATACATTTGTCATTTATTTATTTTTGCTTAATTAGATTTAATAGGTCTTTTCGTCTTTCAGCTTACGTGCGATCGATCAAAATGGGACATATAAACATTTTATTCTACTTGTTTTACATCAGCATCCTCATGGCAGTAGGGTTCAAATTCAGTTACCGCCACCTTTGGACTTTTTTGGAACTACTGAGTAAGCACATTAGTCATGAAAAACAAAAAATACATTAAATAATCAGCAGCTTATCTTGATGGTCATGAATTATAACTACCATCGTCGTCTTTCGTGAAAAAAATAATTAAAATAACGACATCCGTCTAGAGATACCGTCGCTTAAGATGCAACCTCATAGCTCATTTTTCCAAACTTGACAGGAGATTAAAAAAAAGTCCGTTTCAATTACCAATATTACCATTCTATGACGTTATGATGATTATTCGATTATAGCGTCATCTATTGTCTTTATGATAATTCCGAGCCCGTCAGTCGATTGCCTGCAGAGTAGATTAAAGCACAGTGGACACGTCTTAAAGTAAAAAAACATTTTCTCATAGAGTCCACTATCTTGTCATTTAACCTTAAATTATATTTATACACAACTCATGTATAGAAAAATCCACTACATTGATTTTAGTACTATCGTTTTTTAAGTGTACAGGTATAAAATAAGCCCTGGATTTCCCTCGTAAATTGAAATAAAACAGTGTGGCCAACTTGAAATCAGATATGAGCTGCTGTTGCATCTTGAACGACGACACGCTATAGTTGAACCTTGAATCGATCGGGGCTCATAGAATTTAATATAATAATATTTAACGCTTTTAACGATAACGATTGTTTGTAGTAATATGGACGATTGATGGCCAACTTATGGAGGTATACAAACCAAGCAACTTTGAAATCGACGCAATGTGCGCATGGAACAATCTGAAAACGACACTAACAGCCATTTTTTATTTTGTGCTACCCATGTTAACAAAGCTGTACATACTGATCCCCTTCTTTGTGTATATAATTTTTAAATATATGAGTCTATTCCACTCAATGCGACTATGCATAAAAGTCACCGGTAAATGGAATAAAAATGGATATTTGACCAACTGGTTCAATTATTACACATAATATAATAATAATCATATATAAATGGACTGTAGGTCACGACGTGCCGTGATATTATATCACCTCAGTATCAATAAACAATCTTTATGAAATGAAAATTAACTAAATTTAAACGTTACTACAATTTATCTACTTTTCTTGTTTTATTTTATCATTTTATTTAAAAAATTTAATTTACAGCATAAGAAATAACAAAATGCATTTAAAGTATATAAAATTTAAAGGTTTTTTTAATCATTTTCTGCATATGGACTTAACATAAAGTTTTTGTGAATTTTTTTTTAAAGTATTAGTATTTGTATTTTGTTTGCACTTATTTGTAAGAACGTGAATGATTATACAAATATATTAACACATATTTTCCACTTTCAAATGTTGTTTTTTTTTTATACATTTGTTTTTGTAATATCTTATGTGTACCAAACCTTAAAAATATATGTTTTTTCCAATCATTTTTTTATTGCATATTAACTGAATTTCTACCATTACAATTAAACAATTCGTTTGCCTAAACTTGTACATTTATTAGGTCTCTGTTACGATGGATTCTGGCAAATCCATGCGTATTGTTTGGTAAGCATTTGAAGTATTTTTATTTTAACTTTCGACTTATTATCTGATTCTAATAGATTAGTAAATATCAGATAAACACAGACAATGATACTACGATTTTCGGTAGTACAATTTGTTAAGCTATATAATTTTAATCAAACAAAATAATTAAAATTTACTTTTTGGTAAAAGTGATTTGAAAAAGGTGATGCACACATTCTCAGTTCCTTATCGAAGTTAAAACACTTTTAAAAGTGAATTTTTAAAAAATGTTAATATAAAAGTCCGTGTAACGTGTTTCTGGGTTAACTGATTTTAATTGTTGCATCAGTTTGGATACACACAAAATAACTATTTGGCGTCGCTGGGCCAGATAGCAATTCCAAGATCAGAAGCAACTACCGATCGAACATTGCAAGGTGGTAACATAAGAGAAAACAACATTATTTATCTTCACTTACTGTCGCTTACTTATTTTATACTTATAATATTTATGATACTTAAAATCAAGCGCAATATTAATGTCACACAAACTCGAACAATCGTTAGAACCTAAATAGTGTGACATTTGTTTATGATTACCGTAATTAAAGATATATAGTACTACGACGAAGGACAGACGTGTTGATGGGTTTATTTTACACTGTAATTGAGTTAACAATGCCGGATTGTAAGAGTCTAATGGTACCAAATAAATCTGATAAGGTAACGACCGATTAAATTCTAATTGGAAAATATGAAGTCCATGTGAGAACCGTAAACATTAGGGACAGAGTTGGGTTGATACGAGTTCAGAAATGAAAAGCGCTCATAAAATATAACATCAAATTTTTTCTTTTCATAGTTTTTTACACAATTTTTACGATTTTTTTTTTTGTTTTCACCTCTTTCCAACATAGTTGTTTTAATAGCAACTTTTGAAACTTAAATGGTAACGCATACATTTCATTAACTATTTAAATTGAAAATAATGCACTAAAAATGTTGACTGGTCGATATCCAGTTTTGGATAGCTATTTTTAATGTTATTGAAGTGTCATGTTTAGGGCAGGAGGATTGTAGTATTATTTTTAAGTTGAACACCATTCACTATGTATTTAAATTGATAACTTAGCAAAATATATTGACACGAACTATTAATTGGTAATAATTACAATAACCTGGTAAAATATTAAGAACTGTAGAAACATTAATGCTTCTTCATGAGATCATATTTAACTTATCGATCATTAATGATATAATAAAACACCATTTTCATCTTCAAAATTATTGTTTGATTCCAATGTTTTGTTTAAAAATATCATTATAAAATTTTTGGGCATCTTCAGGATTTGTGCTGACAAACATTCTTCTATTTTTCTATCAGAATTAGATAAAAAAGTTGACACCCGGTAGACAAAAATACCTAAATAAGCAATGTAGTATATTTTTTTAGAAAAACAAAGATACTTAGATGGTAGTTTGTCTGCCGTTGCTTGGCTCTTTGGACTAAGCAATAATAAATCATTGCTTTCAATGGAAATACTTAGCAAAACTCAGAATTATTTACTATAATAGGTCCAACGTTTTAAAGACTTCCTTCTATAAATTAATTATTTTTGTATGTAAAATGTTTTAATTATTCTAGTTAAAAAAACATTATAATAAACCCCCAACTATCGTTTGTTATTATTATTATCTTTACAACATTTTGTAGCCTCACGTGTTGGCCAGTAGCCCAACCACGCGATATCGTAATCTGCTGTTCTTAAGTTATATTTAGAGTACCTGGAATCAAAGATTTGTTTAGACAGGTTTATTTACCTTACTTACTTGGATTGCCAATTAGTGCGATTGCAAGCGATAGCTGTCAGTGTCAGTGTATTCGAATGCTATTAAGTTTAACTAAACAATTCAGAGCTTATAAATTACAATATTTCACAATAAATCATAGAAAAAATATATAATTTGTACAGTTAAAAAATTAGTACGATAAGAAGGATATTAGAATAATAAGAAAGATAAATATATTAGCTGTGTATGGCGGGTTTGAAGATACCAACAACATGGTGTTCATAATCAACATATCATAATGGTCGGAAGAGTGGTGTTGTAGTTAGGTGAACAGGTCTCAACACCATCAAAAATAAATACAAAATTATTTATACAGACTACGGAGCTCAGATATGCTAATGATGACGATTTAAATAATAATTATCATATGAAGACCAACATTTAAATATTTAAAATAACAAAATATTATAGCATCAACGTACACCGGTGTAGATTTCAAAAAGTGAGTACAATTAGTATACTATTTTTTAGGTAGCACCAAAGATAAAATAGGGGAAGAGGAAAAGTCGGAGATTTATAAAATACAACGTGATGAATGTGTTGACAGCTATGTAGTTAAGACATTATTAGATTTAAAAAACACATGAGGAACATAAAAAACCAAAAAGTACACAAATCTCCAGATGCGGAGTATTTAGTGGATACTAACCATAGCATTGTTACCGAAATGGCGAAGTACATATGTACGCTATAGAGTATTCTTTTTGTGGTTAAGAGTTTATTTAAATAGTTTATTTTTTTATTTCTTTCCTCCTTTACTCTTAAAAATAAGAAAAAAAATATTTAATGCAAAATAAAGGAATCGTTAGTTTTCCCCTTAGAGAGAAGCAACTATACGTTCATCCAAAAAATTATAAAGCTAAGAGTTCTTCCAAATGATAACACAAATTTGTATTTTATCAGCGTGACCAACTCCGAAACTACAAAATATAAAATCACATTCTATCAGTCTGCCAATCCTATCAGAATAAAAGTAACTAAAATATCACTAACGTTTATCAGAATTAACGGTTATCTTAGAACCTGGTTCCGGCAAACCGCAAACGGCATAATTCAAACAATAAAAAAATAAACTGTGTTAAAATATTGAAAATATATATTATATTTTCTTAAATAGTACATCTTTTTACGATACATTTATAATGACAATAAAACAAATAGTTCATATGACGACAACGATAATTATTGGTAAATAAAATTTACTTTCGTTTTTTATAAATATTAAATGAATATTTTTATTAGAATTCTTTTTAAATTCATAATTCAAAACTCTTATTTTCACATGATATAAACATGCAATATATATATATATATATATATATATATATATATATATATATATATATATATATATATATAACATAATCTATTAATCAATTATTGTAGTGACTAAGTTCATACGTACACTATGTTGTACTAATTTGTGTGACAATACTATTACATCCTATTTAACAGATATGGTGTTATTTTTTGTAAAATTGTTTTAATTGCTGAATAATCCGTAATTTATGATGTAAATTTCACCACCTAAGCCGTCAAAAGCAACGTCTCTTATTTAATACTTAAATGTTAAACGTAGACCATTTTGTCGAATTTTCATCATCAGATTATTTGTTATTTATTTATTCGTATGGCTACACACCGTCTTACAACTAAATCTATCGACCTGTCCAGGTGCGGCTATAGTATGTGCAAATATGTCCTGATGGATAATTTTTTTTATTACACAATATTAAATTAGCTGTTATTGATGACGAGATATTATTATCCGATATCGGTCATCCGAACCGCCCAGATGTTGGCGTTCACTTGTTGCGGTGACATAATCGAATGCGGTTTAACGGTCCCTACGAAATAATATTATCATGTCCATTATAATAATGTGCACGACCGCGGCTCTAAAAGAAGAAGTGTCCTCTCCCCTAAAAAATGATCCAAAATCTCCTCTACAACATCTTTTGTGTCGTTTGTTTACACGGTAAGTGAACGGGCCCATGTAACCGCTTAGGATCTCAGCAACAATAAACAACGTTCGATAATAGAATTATAATTTTATTATCATCCCGTCTTATATTGACATGGATATGTCTTTTTATTATATCGATACCTTTTGTTCGGGGTCTCGTCTCAAAAATCGTTTACGTCCGAACCTTTTGCGGTTTTACGCATTGTATTGCGGTAAGATAATAACATAATAACAATAATGTCATTGTATACGGTATACCTAATAATAACGTCTTATAATATTGTGGCACTGACACACAAAACAAGTACCTAACCGTAATGGACGCAATATTTGGCACCGTCCCAACTGTCATGATTCGACAAACGTTATTTCACAACTAGTATTGTAATTATTACAATTATTGAAAATATGATAACAATTTGACTAGTCTCTGGGAGTATAGTTTTTTAAGTGACAACTGTTATTAATATTATTTTATATTTATTCTTAAACACTGAGAATTTTTTTAAAATGTGGTCATCCTCGTTTTTAAGTTTAGACAGCGACGGTGAAAATTTTATCATTCGTCGAAAAATAATGTTCCGTATAAGAATTTTTAATAATTGTATTACTCGATATGAATACAACGAACAGTTCAGAATGAACTCGGTTAAGTTGGAGTACATTGTCAGCCGTACAGTTCATCATACAAACAGAAATCATGTATTATCCCCCATTCAACAAGTACATATTTTATGCTTGCATTTTTTGGGAAGTGGTACTCAGTAGCAGTCTGTCCGGTCCTAATAAAATTGGTCCGGACCGGACCATGAAATAGAAAAATACTACTTATCCGGACCGGACCGACATGTAAAATATTATTTCGTAACTCGGACCAACCAAGCCCGGGTCAAAATTATGTTATTAAAACCCGGACAGGATTAAAAATGTTTTAAGATGTCCGGGCCAGAACAAACCAAACCAACTTGGCTAAGATAAAAATGGTATTATAATCGATACTACCCGACGAAGGAGTGAAACTGCAGGACTCCTCAATAGGCCTATTGGCGTACGCGGACGATTTGGTATTAATGGAAGAATCACCGAACGCACTGAAATCACTGTTCGACCGTCTACAAAGAATGGCATCGAAAGTAGGACTACAGATAAACGAAACCAAAACGGAGTACATGGTCGTTGGCAGACGAGACACTGCCGGTGTGTACTTATCCTTGAATGTAAGGAACTATGTTTTCAGCAGAGCCAA
Source organism: Adelges cooleyi (assembly GCF_023614345.1). Lineage (NCBI taxonomy): Eukaryota > Metazoa > Arthropoda > Insecta > Hemiptera > Adelgidae > Adelges > Adelges cooleyi. The sequence continues at coordinate 3,950,602 of NW_026095978.1, forward strand.
GCAGTTTAAATACTTAGGGTCAGTTATAACTGAAAAGAATGAGATAGTCAAGGAAATTTCAGCAAGGATACTTGCCGGCAATAGAGCTTACTATGGACTAGCAAAACTGCTAGGATCTAGATCTTTATCGAGGGAGCTTAAGATACAGCTATATACGACATTACTGCGTCCAGTTATAACTTACAGAGCGGAAACGTGGCCACTACGAAAAGAAGATGAAAGAAAGCTGATAGTATGGGAGAGAAAAGTTCTAAGGAAGACTTATGGACCGATGAAAGATAGCAAAAGCAATGAGTGGAGGATAAGAACGAATAATGAGCTGGAATTACTTTTCCAAAAGCCGAATATATTGGAGACAGTAAGGAGTAAACGACTAAAGTGGACTGGGCATGCTTGGCGTAGTCAGAATCCTTTGTTACGTATAGTATTAGAAAAAGATCCAGTATGGAAGAGACCACTGGGAAGGCCTCGTATGAGATGGGAAGATCTGGTTAAAAAAGATGTAAGTGCCTTAGGTGGAGGATCAGATTGGAAGGTCCGAGCATCCGACAGAGATGGTTGGAGGGAGGGGTGTTTGACGGGATGGTCCTAGCTGCCGTTTACCCGAAGAAGAAGAAGAATCGATACTAGTATAGGTGTGCTATGTATATCATATACCATGTACGATAGGCGACAGTTGATTTTTAGTTTACCATATACATAATTTGTTACACCTTTACGCCCGTTTAAAAAGTGAAACAACTGAAAAAACATGATTTTCGAGATTATTGTAGCATATTTTAAATAAATATATTTTTATTGTGTAAAAACGTCATAAGTCTATTATTGAGTTTCACCGATAGATTACCATTTATACATTATATTTTATTCATCAAAGGTAATTTTTTTTTTATAGTTTTTAAGTAATTGAAACTTTAAATAAATATCGAAATTTAGTGTTTTTTATTGTTGATACCGCATGTTTTTACAGCCGGAAATGTTGTTTACCATGATTTTTTCATGGAAGAAAAATATATTTTATCAAATATGATGTTGTCACGTGTTTTTTACCTCCACCGGGTTTAACCCTTTTATCAGGGGTTCGTAATATTGGGACGTTGTAACTGTACATTGGTAAATGGCGCGAAAAGTGTAATGCGTACTATTATTATAAATTTGTGTTGCTATTATGACTACAGTTATATCGTTTTGAATTATAAATTTATAAAAATGCATAAATTGAATTAAAAATCAATTCTTAATATACTCGATGCTGATTCATCTGGTTTTTAATGATTTGTCAAGAGACGTTGAAGAAATTGAAATTGTTTTAGGCAATTTCATTCTAAAATTTAAGTAAAAGTTATATACATTTTAACTAATTATTAAAAAAGGATTTGTTTTTATTTCTGATTGAACTACTTAAATAATAAATAAGTGTTTGATAATTTTTTTTTGTCAGTCACGCAGTGTCCTATATACGGGACACTTTGTAAGTCCTAAACGGCTTGAGATAACAAATTTTAATTTTCACCTAAAGTTTTCTAAAAATCCTATTATAAAATATGCCAAATATCATAATTTTAGGTTAAAAAATTTGTGGATCTGATGATATTGACGACCAATAGATAGTGTTCTACATTATGATGTAAATGAAGCATGTTGGTCCACTGGAATAATTATGCTAACAGTTAATGCTTCTATGGGCATTGTAATAAACGCAAAGTACATATTATTATTTTATCAATACATTTTAATTAGATTATAGTCTAACCTGTTACATAATATTATATTCTTTTAGTAAACGGCAGTAGAGAATAACATCGCATGATAAATTAAATACCTACAACTTTTATACTTTTCATTGTTAAGTACAACTGTTTAACCGTATAAAGTTAGAATTATCTTCTACTAGTTTGATATAGTATTTCTAACCAAAACTATGTGGGTATAAGATATTCTTAACACAATTATACCATTTTTAATTAATGATAAATCAAAATGGGATTATCTAATCTGTTTTCAAATGTTCACTTAGTTAAAATAGAGTTAACCTGACCGCTTGATATCCAACCTTTTAATTTCTGATTTGATAATTTTATTATATACATATTAGTGGATTTGGGAATATCCTCATTAATTTCCCCATTAAATATGTCCATAGCTACGTCTATATCATTTAAATTTTCACAACTTGACCAATTTTAAGTAAATATTAACAAACTTAAATTAGTCTTATTATAACTTATTAAACTTTTTGTGGGCAAAAAGAGCTTTAATAGCAGATCTCGATGAGAACGAGATAAGAGATAAATAAATATGATGAGATGCTGCAACTTGCAATTGTGTCTCTTAATTTTATAATATGTATTATTTAAATTTTTTTTTATGATATAAGAAAAGTATACATTTCTTAATAAATGGAATGTAGACAGTTTTTGTGTGGTATTAAAACTTTAAGTTCATCGTAGAGACTTGGTTATTGCTAAGTAAATGGCCATATTAAATAAATAAGTACATAGTTTAATAAAATATGGGCTATGCAATCTTCTAACAAATATGGACATTTTTAAATCAAGAGATAATTGTAAATTTGCAAATTTATATTGACCAAAAATTGAATCATATTTTTAAATCATATGAATAACTTTTACTGGACAAATTCATATTGTTTAGTTTGGTTTCTTTAATAAAAATATATACCCAGAGTAGCTTAATATAAACTAATTTCTGTAAAATATTAAGTGAATAATTATTATTTTAAAAACCTACTAATAGATTATAAATAACATTCAGTACTGCAAGGTATTTTAATACAGACATTTTTTTTTTTTTTTTTACCTATATTAGGTTGGTTTACAACGTTTTTAACTTCGCTCTCCATTTATCACGATCTTCAGCAAGTCTTTTTACGAGTTTCTTGGTCTTCCTGGTGGTTTTCGTCCTTCAATTGCACCTTCTATTATAGTATGATGCAATTCTTCGTCGTGACGTAAAATGTGTCCCATCATGTCCCATCGTCGTCGCTTTATGGCTTTAATTATGGATCTTGGTTCTCCAACTTGGGTCAGTACATCTTCATTTGTTACTCTTTCTGTCCAGTTTATTTTCTTCATACGTCTCCAACACCACATTTCGAATGCTTCAAGGGAACTTTTTTCCTTTTCATTAATGACCCATGTCTCGCAGCCGTATAAAGCTACACGTTTTTAAAAATGTCTTCTTAATTTCTCTGCTAATTTTTTTCGAAACCAAAATTTTCTTTTTCTTGATAAAAGCTGCCTTTGCTTGCCCGATTCTTTGTCTAATTTCCTGCGAGCTTTTTCCGTCAGATATTTAAAATACATTATTTGGTATTGAATATTATTTTTGATAATTCGTTATTAATTATTTTATTATTATATATGTATAATTTGTATGATACGGGATACTATTTAGTTAGTTTTCCTTTTTTTTTAAGTTCGGTAAGACAATCAGTCTGTTTTGATAATCTAACCAACGGAAAAGCAAGATTGCATTAAATTACATTATATATTTATTAAGTATAACGTTTATACGATTATTACCCTAGTTTGATCATTTGTATTAATATAACAGAATTTTTTAATCTAGTTTACAATAATTTTATATTATGCAATATTCTTATTATCTACCTATTATCCCATGCAAAAGGGCCGTACAACAATTTTTTTTCTCACCACAAGTCTTTATCCGGCAATAGGTTCACTTTGGACTGTAAGTTTATAATGTATATATTGATTTGTGTAGAAACTTGAAAATTAAATATGTTTTATTCTAGTTATTTATGTGAGGTATTTAAACTACAATTGTCATATGTTCCGTTTTCCTTGCTTTAATATATCTTTTAGGTACCAAAATTTGTTAATAATGTTGTATATTTGTATTTGTATCAATTTATTAATTAATTAAAACACATTTAATTTGTATTCAAGAACATGAGTTAATTATTAAGTAATAATAACAACGTGACTGACATTGAACACACATGTACACTAAAAGTCTAGGGAATGAATTGTATCACAATACTGATAATAAGTTTAATGATAGTACAACAGTGCTACTACAAATAATATATCTTCTAAAAGACAAGATTGAAGACAAAGCTCATAAACTCCTACCCGTATTCTTTAACTACAGAATACAAATGTAAGATGTGGTAAAACTAATTTATACTTGACAGCCAAATTTTGAAATCTGTCAACTAATTTAGGTAAAAAGTAAAGTTTTATTTAAATAGTAATACAAACAATTTGTGGGAAATTTCAATAAAATTATTATTATTTTATACCAAATAATATAAAATTATAACATATACTTATAAGTTATGTATATACACTAATATAATGTAATTTATTATGAATTTTGCATTATATAATTTTACGTGTATAGTGAATACACGATTAATTAGAGAATTGATAAAGATCTAGCTACAATTTGTAATAAAGATTAGAACCTAACTAAAGGCAATGCTTTTGATATTAAAATACGAAATTTCTTTTGGCGGGTTTTTGGTAAAATCGATATTGGTACTATCTATAGTGTTACACATTTTATAGGTTATGTAACATTTATTTCTTATCGCGTGTTATCATTTTTTGGAAGAACTACCCCAACTCCAACGGCGGCGGTAGTTGGAGAACCCCTGTTGTCGAGAAAAAAAAAGTTGATAACATATTCATTATTCACCAGCGGTCACTTATCATTCTCTCGAATTGATACTCGAGTGACGAGTCATTTCGCTGGCCCTCGCCGTCGGCGTTGTTGCGTTTGAGTTTTTATGCAAATTCAATTTTTTCGCATTGTCGTTTAGAATAAAATATTCAGATGTTTGGTAATTCGAGTTGTCGGTATTAATTTTAAACTGTCGATGACGGGCCAAGTCTGTTACTTTTGTGATAGTACACATTTATTGTTATGCGGCAATCGGTATATTATAAAGCGCCGATTAACGGTCCTGCTTATTATGAACCTATAAAAAAACGTACTTGGTAAACTCGATTAGAATAAAATATTCGATATTTGGCAATACACCTTGAATTTCTTGGTCTGTATAATTGACGAGCCTATTACAATATATATTACGTGTTTGATGAACGTGTTGGTTTTTTTTTTAAGAAGAGGGAAAGGTTTAAAACCAACTTGTTAAAACGATAAAAACTTTTTGTTGACAACAAATACACATTGTGCTCTGACTATGTATGTGGCCGTAATATTTTTGAGCATGTAAAAAAAAAACTTGTTCAGTATGCAATAATCAAGTAGTTACTGGTTAAGGTGTATGTGCCAGCCAACAGTATTACGGCCAAATGGTCAACGGTTAAAGTGTTAGTTTAATATATTTATTTCTATTATTTATTATTATAAACAAATTGTTATGTTGGGTCGCCCTCTCTTGGGCTTGGCCCGGGTGATCACTCTTCGCTTAGCTAAACACTAGATGGTGTGCACATAGTATCAAACTTAAATCCCAAAGTTTTTAAATATTTATCAATTTACCAAGGTTCATTGTTATATAATGCTTTAATACCATATGTGCAATATAAATAAGTATCTTACGATTAAAATAAACACTTGAGCAGTAAAAAATATATGGTAAAAAATGGATAGTACCTCTTGGGATGGCTTTATGGGTAGCATGGAGAAATGTTGCAGAAATACCTTATTAATTCATTTATTAAAATCATCTTTTGAACTAATAAAATAAGATTGTATTTTAACGGTGTTCGATACTTCAGTATTTAACCGTGCTTGATACTTACAATTTTATTGTTCATTCTTATCAATCAGTATTAACCAATATCCTATCTTTGCATAATTCCTGTTCGGACGACTTCGTAAGTAACATTTTATTCTTATTATTCCTATGAAATGTCATCCGAGTCAAAAGAATATTTTAACGGTGTTCGTGGATTCCACGTAACCGTGTTCTAATATATTATGCGAATAGTCAAACTTTCATTCCTCACTTTGCAAGTTCTCGAGTATAGTGTCAATAGAATTTTGTTATATTAACTATACTGAGGAAAGCATTCTGAGGGTGGGGTGAACACTTTTATTTTATTCATGTTTAAATAATTTCTATTACATTTGTGTACACCTTACATTTTGTGTTATATCCTTGGGTATAGCCAATTTTAAAGGATTTGGTCATTTCCATTTTGATGATACTGCTGTGCAAGCGGTCACCAACCCAACAAGTCTGCACCAATACTTCCCAACCACCCTTATATTATATGCAGCTCTAATATTGGTCGTATGTCATTAGGTGAATACTAATAATTTATTAAATTATAAGTAAGGATCATAATTAAACTATTGTATAACGGTAGTTATTAGACTCCTTTTAACGATGCTCTTACCTATGTGTATTTAACCGTGCTTAAGCAGTGTAGGTGATTTTAAAACATTTAGTTTAAACTTGTTCTTATTTTAATAACGTTCGTTTAAATGTATATATTTTTTTTGATAAAACATTTTGTTAGAAATAAACAACTTTTATTAGCATTTCATGAAATTATTGTCCAATGTTTGAAATATTTTTTATATTTTTCGAACACAATTAGTCAAAATGTTAAATATATTATTAATTCTATAAATTAAGGTAATTTTAGGTGAATAAGTTGCTGCTATAGAGTAGGGCTGGCAGTATTTGATATTTGAATACCGGTATTACGGTATTTAAATATTACCGGTAATTACGGTATTTACCAAAAATACACTATTTACCGAAAATACGGTATTTACCGAAAATAGGTATGTATCGGAAATAAGGTAATTACCGACAATTTTGGTATTTGCGGTAATCTTTGTAACTATCACACATAATATATAAGGTGTACAGAGTATACGTACATTTTATATTATAGCGTTCCTCATAGTTATTCAATGTAATTTTTTCCATAGATTTAATAAATAAAATTATAATAGTTTAATGTCTGTAAGTTAATTGGAACTATTTGTTTATAATATTGTAACTGTGATTATTTTTAACATTGTGGACATGAATAATCCGTTCCTTTGTTAAATTTGCCATTTATGTCATAATGTCACGTTGTTATATTGACTTATTCTTGAAATATATCAAACAAAATTACCTCAAACTAAAATATGTAATTAGATGTACAAAGAAAAACGTTTGCCGTCTTATGTCCTGTGAAAATTATATTTTCTTATGTTATCCTATTATTTTCATGCGTTTTTATTATAGATATTATACAGTGTGATTTTTCATCGTGAGCTGCTATTGAATCTCACTATTAAATCTCAAAGGATTTAATTAGTAATTGAATTTTTTTTTTTGCATAATGCTTTTAAACAATGTGATTTCAATATCTCACAAGTTTTTATGTTTTGACCCCACCCAAACTAACTATTTTTATATAAACTTTTAAATGGTAACGTGGATATTTTATTAACTCTTTTCAATTAAGAATATTTTACTAAAAATGAAGTGCACAAAAAAAAAAAGAAATTCAAACATTGACAATTTTGTTTATTATTTTTTCTTTAGATCGGCATGTTTTTCTGCTTTAAACTTAATACTAGATTAATGAATATTAATTGATGGTAGTTAAAAAATAATGTACTAATTTGTAACGAAATTGTATGTGTTCGAAAATATTTTAATAATCTCCCTCCCCCCAGGAGAAAGGTTGTGAAAGTGTTTTAAAATTATTTTGTCGCTGTGTTAAGATTAAAGAGCTGAAACTGAAGTTTTTTTTTGGTCAAAGTTGGACAACAAATGATTCGGATTTTGGTTATATTACATTAAATCAAATATCCATCTTAAGTAATTTGGTAAATTATGAATAATTATTACAAACACTAATATTATTAGTAATTTTAAAGATATAGATATAACCTAAAAAAAATATTATGAAAATACTACAATACAAACAGCGCATATGAGAAAGTATTTATATGAAAAAGCCGGACAAAATTATTTAATGAACTTAAGTGGTCAAAACAAATTAAATAATAAAATTTAAATTACAAAAAAACTTACAATATAAAACATTATCTGATAAATTTATCAGGGACTTTGTTGAATAGGGCCCACGCTTTTTAATGTAAATCTTTTTAGTCAAAAATTAAAGATGCTTATTATTTAAAATTGTAGTTAATTTTCGGTTGTTTTCAAAGTAATTGACATTTTAAATAAAATATGCTACAATTGAATGGTAAATTGTTCTTGTAATAAAATAATTTTTTACTTTTTAGTTTACTTTTTACTATTTTTTTTTTTAGGAAAGCATGTTTTTAAAAAAGTTTTTTTAAATTTATATTTTTAGTTTTTAGTCCTATTAAAGGTATTTAATGATTGCTGAATAGATTACTAAATTAATTTTGGAAGATTTGGAAAAACATGAAATTTTAGTGTAATGACCCCCACATTTGACCCTGTGTAAGGCGACCTAGATGTCCGAGTCCCAATGTGATTACGTGATATTGTATTGTCATCCAAGATGAGTGTCTGAGCTAAGTTTTAGCCCTCTACAACATCGGAAAGTGGGTAAAATTAATTTTGCAAGATTTGAAAAATACCCGTACAAACGTACGTACGTGTTAGCGAACTAAAGAAAAGCATGTAAAAACATGTAGATAATCATAAAAAATATCATTAAATCATAATAGAAATATGTTTTTGTTTTGTTGATTTATTTTTACAAATTATGATATTCGCGTTGTCCACATATTGCAACAACTCTTAAAAAAACCTAAATATTGTAAGTTTTTTTTTTTTTAATAATTTACTACTTCACTGATTAGTAGTAAAAATTATTTTTTGGAACAATTAGAAATAAAGTGTACAAATAGTATCTATTTTTTTTGGTTAAATAAAAACGTTTAATTAATAAAAATAAATAATTGTGAATAATGTCGTTTATAGAAATTTGCTAAGATTGTAGTACAAAAAAATAATATCAGGAATAACAACATACATAATAAACTATTGTGAAACCTACCTTCTTAACTTTTAAGCTAGAATTAAATGTGTTTTTACGATTCATACTGAAGTGTCCAAAAATTAATATCGAAACATATAAAAACTGAATAAATCATTGCATACGTGTTAGCTTCTGTTTTATTTTTATACTTTGTAAATATTTATTATATTATCATACACTTGGAAATGTATAACTATTATGGTGATGACCCACAAGTGAGCACAAACTATTCGTGTATATTTTATCATTTAAACTTTTCAAGATTGTTCCTACGCAATAATTCAAGCGTTTGGTTTTGTGGAACATTCTACTCAGATAACAGTTATCGGTCGAGTTCAGCTTTATAGTATAATATTATTATAAGGAAAACTAAACGTTAGAACACGTATAGTGTAGGAATGTTACAAGGAACCATGTAAATAGTATAAAATGCTAAGAGGCGAAATGTATGAACGACATAATTTAGGTTGTGCGAATAAATTGGCAAAGAAAGAACCGGATGATTGCAGAAAGTGATAATGTAATTAGCACGGTGAAATATTATACGCCTCAGCCCGCAAAAATACTATTGATCGTTTAAAATAATGTCGAAATAACTTTGACCCATCTGAATTGATTTATGTTTTGATGACGCACAGCGCTACCGTCGCTTTCGGCGCCTGGACAAAACGCTGGATGTGTAGTTTACCCTGGATATGCCGCTCTAGCAGTTTTGCAGCTACCCTTACACGAATAAGAAGTCCTTCGGCCGGCATCGATCGTCCAGAAAAAACTCAAAGAAAATTGTTCAAGGCCTAATCGTTCAACTTATCCGAGTGAGTATTGTTTTATCGTTGTTATTTTAACAAAATATTTCAACCGAATAGTCGTGAGCGGCGTTAGACGTATTTTTTTACTTAATCCAGCGACACGGTAGTGGCGCGAAGCTAAGTAAAAAAAATGGCGAGCGCTTACCGGGGTGTGTATACTATACACAAAACACCGCAATCCCATTAAACGCGTGTAAATTTTACCATAAATTTCGGAATGAATTTGTGGGCCAAGGGCTGGACAGAAATGCACATACGAGATATCAATAGATTGGGAAAGTCGTGTAGATCGGATCGAACAAACTAACTTATCGATTGGTTGAATACTTTCTTAGTTACAAGCAAAAAAGTAGTACAACATTTCTGAGGTTTCCAGATACATGTTTTAGTCAAAAAATTATTATGATGACCGCGCGGTGCCAGACGTTGTGCACGATGGTGAGGGGTCGGATCGGGGGAGTCCCCACCATTGTTATGTCTACAGCTGTTTGTTGTGTATTGTGCTGTACCTTGTGGTGTGTTGTCCTTGTGTATAAATTGCTAATAATAATACTGACGGTTATTACTTTATTTTTATACTAGAGCTTCGCTCTAGCTGGGGGCTCCGCCCCCAGGCCCCCGAGTCGGGCGGGTAGGTCACAGATTCCCGGTACTGTACCCGGCTACGCCGGGCACGCTCACGTCCCCTCGCTGCAAAGTATTTTCGGGGAGGTCACAGATTCCGAGGGGGGTGCCCGGCTGCGCCGGCCACGGTATGTGGAAGTCAATGCACAACGGTTCCTAGGGGGGTGCCCGGCTGCGCCGGCCACGGTGTCGAGCCATCGCAATACGTCTTAAAGGAATGACGTTATAATTCACGGTACCTATAGGCTGTATCTAGTAATCAGAATTCATACCTAGTTATGGACAAATATTTTGCAAGCTAAGTACTGATTAAGTGTAGAGTAAGTCTAGCTATGTATCTGTAATTTTTTTAAATTTTAAATTGAAAAGAATAGCTAGAAGTTAGACGGTTAATAAATATCAAGTGTCCGGTTTTGCTTACTTGGGTTGTTACCACTTTTTACTACCAATGTCCAGTTCCTTATCAGTGGGCGGAATTCGTGTTGAAAACTGATAAGGACGGCAGGTCTCCGAGTGTTTTACCATTCGCTCGCTCGGCGCCGTCGCTTCGCTCCGCCAACTAAAAATATCCTAGGTTTGTAGGCTACAGTCTATGAGGAGGTAACAGGTTTAAAATTAAGTTTAAATTAAAATTGTAAAAAGTTAAAGAGACTTGATAAGAAGCTGGCCATTGGGAAAAAGTGTATAATGGAAATTGTCTTTGGTAAAAGTAGTTATATTATAGACCACGTCATCAATATAGGCCGGTGTCATCCCGCTTAACTTTATGAGTTTAAAACAGATAAAAATGTCTAGAGGACAGTCAGCTAAATGTCTGTTAAGGTTTGCCTTTGTGAAACAAAATTTGTTTAAACGTAGTATGTTATATGTCTGTACACAGCGGTTCCGAGTGGGGTGCCCGGCTACGCCGGCCACGGTGTCGAGTCAGCTCACTATGTTTTAAAGTATACCGTTATAATTCATCGTGCCTTTATCCAGTAATCATAGTTCATACTTAGTTTCGAAAAAGTGTTTTGCAAGCTAAGTACCAGTTAACTGTAGTGCAAGTCTAGCTATCTGTCAGATCAGAAATGTCCTACTACTAAAGCGAGTGTGCTACTTGCTTAAAGTACAATTATTTTTTTTTTTTATTTGAATTGTTTGAGGTGTTGTTTACTTCACGGGCTTGGTAATAGCTATGGTTAAAAATAGATAGAAATGTTTAGAGGTCAGTCGGCTATATGTCTGATATGGTGTTCCCATGTGCAACAAAACTTTTTCAAACGTATACGTTATATGTCTAGATATTGGTTGAATTAAAATCCTTATTTGTTCAGAAATCACCGTCTATGCCATTATTCGGTAATGACGTACTGTACATTTAGAATGTAACCAACAGCATAATGCATTAAATATGTATATTAAAGGTCTGGTGGTTTAACAGAAGTTCATAAGTGTTTAAGAATTCAAGAGTAAATCACATGAATGAAATGTCTAGTTTATATTAAAACTTAAAAGGGAAAGAAGTGAAGAGTGATAAATACATTATTATTGATCGACTATTTGGCAGAGCTTATAAAAATGTCCAAAGAGAGGTTAAATGAATTGTCTCGATGCAAATCTTTTAGTTTTTGGATCTGGACCTTTAATGCTAAAGGTACTTTGATACTTAAGGTCTGACGTTTGTTGGTTATTAGAAGTTTAAAAGTGTGGAAGAATGATATGTTTGTGTGACGGTTACTTGGGAACTCAAGAGTACAAAACATGAATGAAATGTCTGAAATAATTTGTAGCAAATATTTTTGATTATTCGAGTGTCCGGCGGTGATTATAAAAACGGTCAGAGTACAAAATGATAATAATAATATTCAGTGCATAAAATACCTAAATTATTTGATACTTATCCAGACATATTTTATACATAATAGATAAATTGATATATACATTAATACTTTTTTAAGTAAACCATGAAAGGTATAAATCCATATGTTGATATATTTTTAGATGGCTAACCAACAATTCATCCTACTAAATGATAATAATAAACAATTTTTAAATAATTTTATTTTTCATTATGTAGGATCAATTTAAAAAAATATAGCAAAATCTATAGATTTACTATACTTTTTTAGGGTGGAGCGAATACTTATATTATACTTCTATAAATAATAAAATAGTAAATTAAATGTCGATTTTCAATATAAATTTTAACCCTTTGAAGCACAGCATTTTTATCACCGATTTTCTCTGAACATGATTATGAAGGTGGTAATAAATATATACCACTGTGCGAGAGTAGGCTATTTTTTGAAAAAGTGGTATATTACTTATACCACCATGCTTCAAAATGTTAAAATGCAATAAAATGATTTGAAATTAATATTTTATTTTTATGTTTTAATAATGCCCTATGTCTGAAATCACACCACCAAAAAACCAAAATATCAATATTAATAAGTATCTAATTTAGTTCAAGCTATATCAACAGCAGCTCAAAAAAAATATATATATACATACATATAATATAAAAAAATAACATTAAATAGTTAGTAAAAATAAATGTTCAGACAATTTTTTTGATTTTTGATTACTACTCATAAAAACGGTCTAAGAACACAAAATGTTGAACGCTAAAATAATCTAGAGACAACTGTTTTAAGAATTTAAAAAGATGATATAGGGACTTCTGCTGATGCTTTTAAAAAACATACCTATAATTTTTTATTATAAGACTGTGTAAAAATGCATTTATTCGTTGGTTGAATAAGTATTATAAAGCCAGGGAGTAAAAACTGGAATGATTAGAGCATATGAATAGCATAAGATGTTGCTATGTATAATGCTATGTATGTTGCTATGTATAATGTGATTAAAATAAATTAGATCATATAATATAGTTATTTCTTATTAGAGCGGAATGAACACATAGATATTTTATGTCAATAATGTATATAAATTTAAGCACACAAAAGTAGCCCCAGGTGTAAAAAACTAAAAATTGATTGTTTTTAGATCCGAACAATTTTTATTCAGTGCATCGAATATACTATTATTATTATTTAAAAAAATATTTTTCATTATATATATATATATATATATATATTATTATTTTAACAACAGTAAACTTTTTTTAAATTAATCCATGTATTATGTTATTTTTAGATAGGTATATAAATGTTTTTCTACTAAATAATTTACAATAATACTTCCTAAAAAAAAAATTATCTGGAAAGTGAAATCAGATACATGATTTAAAAAAGTAAAGTTATATGTTTGTCAATTTCAAAGAATACAAACTATATTTTCAACTTTAATGACAATTATTAGATTTTTTTAGCTTAAATTGTTGATTTCCACATAGCTTACCTACAATGTCTGAATTTTCCAAAGTTAAAATATTAAAACCACAAATTAAGTCAAAACACAAATTTTAAAAACCCTAAACGGTTAGTGATAGTACTCGATAGTGATTATACATATTTATATAGGTAAATCATCCTACTAAATGAAATAATTAAAATGTATTCAAATAATGCCAATTTAACGTGAAATAATATATCGTTAAAAAAATATATATAAAAAAACTAAAATAATTTGTATTCTATGTAGTGATCACAATTGTACAGCTTTAACAAAAAAATGTGAAATAATTAATGTTTTAATTATTTGTACATCAGTATCGTATATGTGTGCACGTTTAGAAACTAAAGCGTTAAGAGAAGTCGGTTAAGACACTGTATAATGAAAAAAAAACTGTCAATTTAAATTAGGGTTGAGTATAGAGATTAGATAGGCACTAATTATTAAAAAATACTTCATAAATAACAAAAAATCAACTTCTACGGTGTAAGTTCTCTGTTGGCCGCAGGCAAATTAATCGATGACGGCATAGGATAACAGTCTGTAACCGATGGTAACAATAATAACTACTTATTGTATTAATTAAAGACAGAGTAGATAGAAGTAGCAATCAATCTTCTAATCGGACACGCGTCGGTTATGATTTCACTATAGTATTGGCCTAAAACAAATAATTTACATATATATAAAATAAGTCAGTAAGTTATTTAATTGAAAATAAATAGTAGATATATATGTCAACAAATTTTTCAACAAAAAATATGAAATGTATCGTTATCACCACGCACAGCGGTTTGAAAAAGATAAGAATTTTGTACATCTAATTAATTTGATAATTTGGTTTAAGCAAAATGTAATATACTACTATACTATATAGTATTATATATATTCTAAATCTAAAAAACGTACCGACATCCAACGACGCATATTAATAGGTAATGTTTGCACACCGGGAAACACGTCGATTTCTCTTGAACGAAAACCGTGAGCGAATTCGGACAAATATGTAATTAATAATAACTATTATACGTTTAATATATAATTATATGTATATAATATAACAAACTACAAAGACAAAAATTCACCAAATAAAACAAAACACGCCGTTCGCCGTTTTTAATTTTCATTATTATATATATGATAACGTTTGACACACCGGGAAACACTATTGAATAAAAAACCACGTATGACAATGAACAACAGTGTAATTAATAATAATAATAATAATTTTACGTTTAATTTAAGCAAAGTACAAACTCGGCAATAAAAACAACACACGCCGTCACCGTTATTATTTGATACGATAACGTCGTGACATGATAAAAACGCGCGCCAACGCCACGCGCTGCCCAAGCCGCCTTTATGCTTGTCTATGAGCCAGATGTATTATACGAATCCCATGGAAGAGACGATTAGGCGACTGGCGGGACGTCGACTATTTGAATTGACATTTTATTATTATGATGATGATGATGATGATTATAATTATAATATAAAAAAAAAAAAATACTGATATCCCAACAAAAACCCTTCGTAAACTCGGTGTAAATGGTAGCTAGGAAAAAAAAAAAAAATGTTTCTACATAAGCTTAAAATACGTGATATAATATAGGAACTAACTAAGCACCATAATGTAATATATTTATTATACATCGTTGTCAACAAATAAAATCATTCGACATATCAAACCAGTCATGAAAAAATCGAAATTTAGTTTACTTGGCCGGAAGTCTGTTTTCCTGCTTCCTACCTAGTAAATATAGCACATGTTATAATAAGGACATAGTAGGATAACTATAGTAGGAAAAAAATTTAACTTCCAAAATATGTAACACTCTCTTTCCAAACAATACCTTGTGATTTCTTAACGCACTACACCAGTTTTCACTTAAAATAATTGATATGTTGGCGTTTTTCAAAACATGTTTGTTCATGCTGTATTACAATATTTGACCATATTCAAATTTTTATGTTTTTTCTCGAGTCTTATCATCTTTTGAAACAACGAGTTTTTAGGTTTTTAACCCCTTCTCAAACTAATTATTTTTATAACAACTTTTGAAACTTAATGGTAACGTATATGTTCTATTAACTTTTTAATTAAAAAAAACTTGCTAAACATTTTGTAGGGCGTTAAAATAATCCCCCGGTATATACCTGTACCTACTTTTGTCTAAACACATAATATGATGTACCTATATTTGCAACCAAATTGACTACTAATTATGTACACGAAAGTCACCTATACTTAATAATAAAAAATACATTTGTCATTTATTTATTTTTGCTTAATTAGATTTAATAGGTCTTTTCGTCTTTCAGCTTACGTGCGATCGATCAAAATGGGACCTATAAACATTTTATTCTACTTGTTTTACATCAGCATCCTCATGGCAGTAGGGTTCAAATTCAGTTACCGCCACCTTTGGACTTTTTTTGAACTACTGAGTAAGCACATTAGTCATGAAAAACAAAAAATACATAAAATAATCAGCAGCTTATCTTGATGGTCATGAATTATAACTACCATCGTCGTCTTTCGTGAAAAAAATAATTAAAATAACGACATCCGTCTAGAGATACCGTCGCTTAAGATGCAACCTCATAGCTCATTTTTCTAAACTTGACAGGAGATTAAAAAAAAGTCCGTTTCAATTACCAATATTACCATTCTATGACGTTATGATGATTATTCGATTATAGCGTCATCTATTGTCTTTATGATAATTCCGAGCCCGTCAGTCGATTGCCTGCAGAGTAGATTAAAGCACAGTGGACACGTCTTAAAGTAAAAAAACATTTTCTCATAGAGTCCACTATCTTGTCATTTAACCTTAAATTATATTTATACACAACTCATGTATAGAAAAATCCACTACATTGATTTTAGTATTATCGTTTTTTAAGTGTACAGGTATAAAATAAGCCCTGGATTTCCCTCGTAAATTGAAATAAAACAGTGTGGCCAACTTGAAATCAGATATGAGCTGCTGTTGCATCTTGAACGACGACACGCTATAGTTGAACCTCGAATCGATCGGGGTTCATAGAATTTAATATAATAATATTTAACGCTTTTAACGATAACGATTGTTTGTAGTAATATTGATGATTGATGGCCAACTTATGGAGGTATACAAACCAAGCAACTTTGAATTCGACGCAATGTGCGCATGGAACAATCAGAAAACGACACTAACAGCCATTTTTTATTTTGTGCTACCCATGTTAACAAAGCTGATGCCCTTCTTTGTGTTTATATTTTTTAAATATAAGAGTCTATTCCACTCAATGCGACTATGCATAAAAGTCACCGGTAAATGGAATGAAAATGGATATTTGACCAACTGGCCTTTGAATAATTCGAATAATTAATACTCGATTATCGTTGGTAAAACACTAATAATATTAAAAAAATTAATATCTTGTCTTACTAACCGGTTACGATGACCAATAGTACAACCTAGTTTTTGCGATACGTCGGTGTAGAAATTAATATAAACTGACGTTAGACTTAGATTATTTTGATAGCAAAATAATATTATTACACATAATATAATAATAATCATATATAAATGGACTGTAGGTCACGACGTGCCGTGATATTATATCACCTCAGTATCAATAAACAATCTTTATTAAATGAAAATTAACTAAATTTAAACGTTACTACAATTTATCTACTTTTCTTGTTTTATTTTATCATTTTATTTAAAAAATTAAATTTACAGCATAAGAAATAACAAAATGCATTTAAAGTATATAAAATTTAAAGGTTTTTTTAACCATTTTCTGCATATGGACATAACATAAAGTTTTTGTGAATTTTTTTTAAAGTATTAGTAATTGTTTTTTTTTGCACTTATTTGTAAGAACGTGAATGATTATACAAATATATTAACACATATTTTCCACTTTCAAATGTTGTTTTTTTTTATACATTTGTTTTTGTAATATCATATGTGTACTAAACCTTAAAAATATATGTTTTTTCCAATCATTTTTTTATTGCATATTAACTGAATTTCTACCATTACAATTAAACAATTCGTTTGCCTAAACTTGTACATCTATTAGGTCTCTGTTACGATGGATTCTGGCAAATCCATGCGTATTGTTTGGTAAGCATTTGAAGTATTTTTATTTTAACTTTCGACTTATTATCTGTTTCTAATAGATTAGTAAATATCAGATAAACACAGACAATGATACTATGATTTTCGGTAGTACAATTTGTTAAGCTATATAATTTTAATTAAACAAAATAATTAAAATTTACTTTATGGTAAAAGTGATTTGAAAAAGGTGATGCACACATTCTCAGTTCCTTATCGAAGTTAAAACACTTTTAAAAGTGAATTTTTAAAAAATGTTAATATAAAAGTCCGTGTAACGTGTTTCTGGGTTAACTGATTTTAATTGTTGCATCAGTTTGGATACACACAAAATAACTATTTGGCGTCGCTGGGCCAGATATCAATTCCAAGATCAGAAGCAACTACCGATCGAACATTGCAAGGTGGTAACATAAGAGAAAACAACATTATTTATCTTCACTTACTGTCGCTTACTTATTTTATACTTATAATATTTATGATACTTAAAATCAAGCGCAATATTAATGTCACACAAACTCGAACAATCGTTAGAACCTAAATAGTGTGACATTTGTTTATGATTACCGTAATTAAAGATATATAGTACTACGACGAAGGACAGACGTGTTGATGGGTTTATTTTACACTGTAATTGAGTTAACAATGCCGGATTGTAAGAGTCTAATGGTACCAAATAAATCTGATAAGGTAACGACCGATTAAATTCTAATTGGAAAATATGAAGTCCATGTGAGAACCGTAAACATTAGGGACAGAGTTGGGTTGATACGAGTTCAGAAATGAAAAGCGCTCATAAAATATAACATCATATTTATCACATTTTAGAGGTTTACATGTTTCGATTTGCTGCAAAACGTGTGATTTCCGGACTTCATAAAAGTAATAGTTTTTTTTAGAAAACATTTTTTTTCATAACACATCATTTTCATTGTTTTGAAAAATATTACAATACATTTTATTATTTTATTTATATTTACTTAATCTTTAAGTAATAAATAATTTAAAAATAAATGTAATGTATGGAAAATAAATATTTATTTCAAGAAATTAAATTTTTTCTTTTCATAGTTTTTTACACAATTTTTACCATTTTTTTTTTGTTTTCACCTCTTCCCAACATAGTTTTTTAAATAGCAACTTTTGAAACTTAAATGGTAACGCATACATTTCATTAACTATTTAAATTTAAAATAATGCACTAAAAATGTTGACTGGTCGATATCCAGTTTTGGATAACTATTTTTGATGTTATTGAAGTGTCATCTTTAGGGCAGGAGGAAAGATGGATTGTAGTATTATTTTTATCTGCGTGCACACACCAACGGCACTTTCACTCCCATCCTAACTTTTAAACTCTTATAACTTTAAAAATAGTTCCAAAATTGGTTATCGACCAGTCAAAATATTTAGTACATTATTCTTAATTAAAAAAATATATAAAATGTATGCGTTATCCTTCAGTTACTTAAAGTTTCAAAAGTTGTTATCAAATAAACTAAGTTGAGAGGGAGGTAAAAACAAAAAAATTGTGAGAAATTGAGATCACATTGTATAAAAACTTAATGATAAAAAAATGTAATTATTAATTAAGCCCAATGAGATATTCAGTGGTTCACTATAAGTTGAACACCATTCACCATGTATTTAAATTGATAACTTAGCAAAATATATTGACACGAACTATTAATTGGTAATAATTACAATAACCTGGTAAAAGAGTAAGAACTGTAGAAACATTAATGCTTCTTCATGAGATCATATTTAACTTATCGATCATTAATGATTAATTATAAAATAAAATAAAAAAATAATGAGTACCTGGACTATATAATAAAACACCATTTTCATCTTCAAAATTATTGTTTGATTCCAATGTTTTGTTTAAAAATATCATTATAAAATTTTTGGGCATCTTCAGGATTTGTGCTGACAAACATTCTTCTATTTTTCTATCAGAATTAGATAAAAAAGTTGACACCTGGTAGACAAAAATACTTAAATAAGCAATGTAGTATATTTTTTTAGAAAAACAAGGATACTTAGATGGTAGTTTGTCTGCCGTTGCTTGGCTCTTTGGACTAAGCAATAATAAATCATTGCTTTCAATGGAAATACTTAGCCAAACTCAGAATTATTTACTATAATAGGTCCAACGTTTTAAAGACTTCCTTCTATAAATTAATTATTTTTGTATGTAAAATGTTTTAATTATTCTAGTTAAAAAAACATTATAATAAACCCCCAACTATCGTTTGTTATTATTATTATCTTTACAACATTTTGTAGCCTCACGTGTTGGCCAGTAGTCCAACCACGCGATATCGTAATCTGCTGTTCTTAAGTTATATTTAGAGTACCTGGAATCAAAGATTTGTTTAGACAGGTTTATTTACCTTACTTCAGGATTGCCAATTAGTGCGATTGCAAGCGATAGCTGTCAGTGTCAGTGTATTCGAATGCTATTAAGTTTAACTAAACAATTCAGAGCTTATAAATTACAATATTTCACAATAAATCATAGAAAAAATATATAATTTGTACAGTTAAAAAATTAGTACGATAAGAAGGATATTAGAATAATAAGAAAGATAAATATATTAGCTGTGTATGGCGGGTTTGAAGATACCAACAACATGGTGTTCATAATCAACATATCATAATGGTCGGAAGAGTGGTGTTGTAGTTAGGTGAACAGGTCTCAACACCATCAAAAATAAATACAAAATTATTTATACAGACTACGGAGCTCGGATATGCTAATGATGGCGATTTAAATAATAATTATCATATGAAGACCAACATTTAAATATTTAAAATAACAAAATATTATAGCATCAACGTACACCGGTGTAGATTTCAAAAAGCGAGTACAATTAGTATACTATTTTTTAGGTAGCACCAAAGATAAAATAGGGGAAGAGGAAAAGTCGGAGATTTATAAAATACAACGTGATGAATGTGTTGACAGCTATGTAGTTAAGACATTATTAGATTTAAAGAACACATGAGGAACATAAAAAACCAAAAAGTACACAAATCTCCAGATGCGGAGTATTTAGTGGATACTAATCATAGCATTGTTACCGAAATGGCGAAGTACATATGTACGCTATAGAGTATTCTTTTTGTGGTTAAGAGTTTATTTAAATAGTTTATTTTTTTATTTCTTTCCTCCTTTACTCTTAAAAATAAGAAAAAAAATATTTAATGCAAAATAAAGGAATCGTTAGTTTTCCCCTTAGAGAGAAGCAACTATACGTTCATCCAAAAAATGATAAAAGCTAAGAGTTCTTCCAAATGATAACACAAATTTGTATTTTATCAGCGTGACCAACCCCGAAACTACAAAATATAAAATCACATTCTATCAGTCTGCCAATCCTATCAGAATAAAAGTAACTAAAATATCACTAACGTTTATCAGAATTAACGGTTATCTTAGAACCTGGTTCCGGCAAACCGCAAACGGCATAATTCAAACAATAAAAAAATAAACTGTGTTAAAATATTGAAAATATATATTATATTTTCTTAAATAGTACATATTTTTACGATACATTTATAATGACAATAAAACAAATAGTTCATATGACGACAACGATAATTATTGGTAATTAAAATTTACTTTCGTTTCTTATAAATATTAAATAAATATTTTTATTAGAATTCTCTTTAAATTCATAATTCAAAACTCTTATTTTCACATGATATAAACATGCAATATATATATATATATATATAACATAATATATTAATCAATTATTGTAGTGACTAAGTTCATACGTACACTATGTTGTACTAATTTGTGTGACAATACTATTACATCCTATTTAACAGATATGGTGTTATTTTTTGTATAATTGTTTTAATTGCTGAATAATCCGTAATTTATGATGTAGGTACCTAGTAAAGTGGTAAGTGTAGATAAATTTCACCACCTAAGCCGTCAAAAGCAACGTCTCTTATTTAATACTTAAATGTTAAACGTAGACCATTTTGTCGAATTTTCCATCATCAGATTATTTGTTATTTATTTATTCGTATGGCTACACACCGTCTTACAACTAAATCTATCGACCTGTCCAGGTGCGGCTATAGTATGTGCAAATATGTCCTGATGGATAATTTTTTTTATTACACAATATTAAATTAGCTGTTATTGATGACGAGATATTATTATCCGATATCGGTCATCCGAACCGCCCAGATGTTGGCGTTCACTTGTTGCGGTGACATAATCGAATGCGGTTTAACGGTCCCGACGAAATAATATTATCATGTCCATTATAATAATGTGCACGACCGCGGCTCTAAAAGAAGAAGTGTCCTCTCCCCTAAAAAATAATCCAAAATCTCCTCTACAACATCTGTTGTGTCGTTTGTTTACACGGTAAGTGAACGGGCCAATGTAATCGCTTAGGATCTCAGCAACAATAAACAACGTTCGATAATAGAATTATAATATTATTATCATCCCGTCTTATATTGACATGGATATGTCTTTTTATTATATCGATACCTTTTGTTCGGGGTCTCGTCTCAAAAATCGTTTACGTCCGAACCTTTTGCGGTTTTACGCATTGTATTGCGGTAAGATAATAACATAATAACAATAATGTCATTGTATACGGTATAACTAATAATAACATCTTATAATATTGTGGCAATGACACACAAAACAAGTACCTAACCGTAATGGACGCAATATTTGGCACCGTCCCAACTGTCATGATTCGACAAACGTTATTTCACAACTAGTATTCTGAATAAGTATTGTATTTCACAATTTTACAATTGTACAAAACTATAATATTAATAACATAATTTAAAAATAGTCAATATTAAAAAATGATATAAAAATCTCTAGTGGTAATTCTAATAGAAACGTCAAAAAACGAATTTTACAGAAAAGAATATGGGTTTTATAGAATTTTATTTTTGCGTTATTATTATCAGGAGTCGTTTTTCCGATATCAAAGGGACTTTTTAGGGTAATCTTTGGGCATTTGTAGGTGTGTCCTCGAGGAGTCTCTACTCTTTCATAATAGTCGAATTTGACCATAGGTAAACTAGTAAATTTTATTCACTTGTTAAATTTATGTTTCATATAATATACAAGTGACAAGTTAAAAAAAATTCTGGAAAATATTGTAAAAAAACTTGTTTTTCGTTTCATAAACAACAATGATTTTTAAAATATATTGAAAATATGATAACAATTTGACTAGTCTCTGGGAGTATAGTTTTTTAAGTGACAATTGTTATTAATATTATTTTATATTTATTCTTAAACACTGAGAATTTTTTTAAAATGTGGTCATCCTCGTTTTTAAGTTTAGACAGCGACGGTGAAAATTTTATCATTCGCCGAAAAATAATGTTCCGTTTAAGAATTATTAATAATTGTATTGCTCGATATGAATACAACGCACAGTTCAGATTGAACTCGGTTAAGTTGGAGTACATTGTCAGCCGTACAGTTCATCATACAAAGAGAAATCATGTATTATCCCCCATTCAACAAGTACATATTTTATGCTTGCATTTTTTGGGAAGTGGTACTCAGTAGCAGTCTGTCCGGTCCTAATAAAATTGGTCCGGACCGTACCATGAAATAGAAAAATACTACTTATCCGGACCGGACCGACATGTAAAATATTATTTTGTAACTCGGACCAACCAAGCCCGGGTCAAAATTATGTTATTAAAACCCGGACAGGATTAAAAACGTTTTAAGATGTCCGGGCCAGAACAAACCAAACCAACTTGGCTAAGATAAAAATGGTATTATAATCGATACTACCCGACGAAGGAGTGAAACTGCAGGACTCCTCAATAGGCCTATTGGCGTACGCGGACGATTTGGTATTAATGGAAGAATCACCGAATGCACTGAAATCACTGTTCGACCGTCTACAAAGAATGGCATCGAAAGTAGGACTACAGATAAACGAAACCAAAACGGAGTACATGGTCGTTGGCAGACGAGACACTGCGGGTGTGTACTTATCCTTGAATGTAAGGAACTATGTTTTCAGCAGAGCCAAGCAGTTTAAATACTTAGGGTCAGTTATAACTGAAAAGAATGAGATAGTCAAGGAAATTTCAGCAAGGATACTTGCCGGCAATAGAGCTTACTATGGACTAGCAAAACTGCTAGGATCCAGATCTTTATCGAGGGAGCTTAAGATACAGCTATATACGACATTACTGCGTCCAGTTATAACTTACGGAGCGGAAACGTGGCCACTACGAAAAGAAGATGAAAGAAAGCTGATAGTATGGGAGAGAAAAGTTCTAAGGAAGACTTATGGACCGATGAAAGATAGCAATAGCAATGAGTGGAGGATAAGAACGAATAATGAGCTGGAATTACTTTTCCAAAAGCCGAATATATTGGAGACAGTAAGGAGTAAACGACTAAAGTGGACTGGGCATGCTTGGCGTAGTCAGAATCCTTTGTTACGTATAGTATTAGAAAAAGATCCAGTATGGAAGAGACCACTGGGAAGGCCTCGTATGAGATGGGAAGATCTGGTTAAAAAAGATGTAAGTGCCTTAGGTGGAGGATCAGATTGGAAGGTCCGAGCATCCGACAGAGATGGTTGGAGGGAGGGGTGTTTGACGGGATGGTCCTAGCTGCCGTTTACCCGAAGAAGAAGAAGAATCGATACTAGTATAGGTGTGCTATGTATATCATATACCATGTACGATAGGCGACAGTTGATTTTTAGTTTACCATATACATAATTTGTTACACCTTTACGCCCGTTTAAAAAGTGAAACAACTGAAAAAACTTGATTTTCGAGATTATTGTAGCATATTTTAAATAAATATATTTTTATTGTGTAAAAACGTCATAAGTCTATTATTGTGTTTCACCGATAGATTACCATTTATACATTATATTTTATTCATTAAAGGTAATTTTTTTTTATAGTTTTTGAGTAATTGAAAGTTTAAATAAATATCGAAATTTAGTGTTTTTTATTGTTGATACCGCATGTTTTTACAGCCAGAAATGTTGTTTACCATGATTTTTTCATGGAAGAAAAATATATTTTATCAAATATGATGTTGTCACGTGTTTTTTACCTCCACCGGGCTTAACCCTTTTATCAGGGGTTCGTAATGTGTGGACGTTGTAACTGTACATTGGTAAATGGCGCGAAAAGTGTAATGCGTACCACGATTTAAGATAATATGGTTGCCCAACGAGCCCTGATAATGTGACCGCCAAACTGTCTTCGCTGAGAATTGCTATGTGCAAATCACTCCTAGCGCTTTTAGCGGACAAACCACAAAACCAGCATTACCACTTTTAAGAATATTTAGCTTTTTTTTTTATTGACGCCTACAACCTGTATAACAATCACGATTTAAAATAATTATTATCATCGTTCTTAGTCCTTTAGAGATAATCTGGTAATATTTCAGGATCTAAATTTTTAATTGTGTAAATACTAAAGAACAATTTTTCATTATTAATTTTGTTGTCTTGTTTTATAAAATAAAATAATACAACCCTGTTTATAAATTATTATTATAACAAATACTAGTTGCAACGTTAAATAATATCATTTTTGCATTTCTTTGTATAACAAACACACATTTTTTTAAAATTTATTATAATATCAAGTGTTTACTAATTTAGCCAGTTTCTTCTTTGTTTTATTTAATTTTTTGTTTTTCTGGTTATTAATAAATGTGTACTGGCGCATTCTCATTATAATATAATGTGTACATATATCAGTCAAAACATTTTGTTTGTGTGCTGCACATGGAAAGTCAAAGATAATTTTTTGTTTCAAAAAGTCCTCGCAAATCTCCTCAAATGCATTTGGAGAATTGATAAATTGTGATATTGACAACTCCAGAGTTTTTATAATTTTATAAATAATACTATTAGGATGTGTTAGGTATCCTCTACTTTTTGCAATTATTAAATCAGCATTAGTATCATATTCAGCTGTGTTAAGAGTTTTTATACTAGAAGCACATAATTGACATTTAGTTTTAACTGTCATGCGTTTTGCCATGTATCTATTACAAAAAATAAATGAAATGAAATTAATACAATTTAAAGTAATTGGCTAATTAATTCCTTGTTATAATGATAAAATGTTTACAAACTAACCCAGCTAAATAATATACTATGCAATCAAATACGGAAGAGTCAGAATAGTTGTGCTCTATAAAAATCTCATCTACATCCCAACATCCTTTTTCAGAAATGTTATTCAGCTTTTCGATTTTTTCAGATCTAACGGATGAGCTATCATTTAAATTTTTTACATCTCTCAAATCTTCTAACGTAATAATAGGAGTATTATCTAAAATATATATTTTTTTAATTTTTCACTTTTAAGTATCATGCAATATTTTACATTACCTTCAAAAATCATACAGTTTCCACTTTTTGGAGGTTTTATTAAAGAGTTAAGTGAAAGCATTCTGTATAATTGAAGAAATGATGGACATGATGGGTGGTCATTAGGACCAGCTGCTACTTGTCTCACTATTCCGAAAAATTTCTGAAATATAATATTATTTATTTGTTGTAATAATTTAAAATGATTTCATAGATACTATATTTTAAAACGTGAAATTTAGTAAAATTAAGTAACATTACTTCCAAACAATCTTGATTAAATTTTGATGTCAGTACATAAGAAAAATGTTTCTTTTTAAGTAAGTAATTAACTGCATCTATTGTTGAGGCTATTGTTATTTTTAAACCATCAGCAGTATTTTGTGTTAAAAAATTATCTTTTTCAATTAAATTCTTTGTCAAATTAGATTCCCAACACTTAATCCACTCTAACGTTTGTTTTAACACCTGAAGTTTAATAAATATAGTAAACATTTTTTAATGGATATTTATACAATTAAAAATAAACCAGTATAACACATGCATCCAGTTCCCAAAAAGACAATTGAAACACACAACACATAATAAAAACCTTTAAGTCTTTGCTATTCTCTCGTATTCCTTCAGCAGGAAATTTTCTGTTTAAGGCATCAAACATATTATTTACTACAATGGTAAATTTGATGGTGTCTTCTGCATCATTGAAGCAATCATACTTTTTTTTTTTATAAAATTCCATTCAATTGGCCACAGACATACTAAACAACTGGAATATAATTAATATTCTATGTATTATATATATATAACACAAAACAGACAATATTACCTGAGCAGCATATTTTACTTTCATTTTACTTAAGTTATTTAACTCAAAATGGTTTTTTGTTAGTTTTGGGCAAACTTTTAGGAGTGAATGTTCCTCAATTTTAAAAATACTGTGGTAGTGTTCCCACTTAATAATGGCATTATTAGGGTGAATCTAAGAATATCAGTATTAATGGATATATTTAACCTTTGAAACATATTATATGATTACATACTCTTAGTGTTTTCTTCTCATATATACGATTTCGAATTGTTTTTATAAGATGCGGGGCATCGGAGAAAACAAATATTTTTCTTGTGCTATCAAATGGATTAACAAAATAGTTTTTAAAGGACTCTGATTTGGCACTTATCTAATGGTTTTAAATAAAAGTAATAAAAAGTGATATTAAAAATATAGTACATTGCATTATATAAATGTTAATTTTATAATACCCCTAATTGGTTCCACATTGTCCTATTCGTAGAAGCACCGTCACATGTAAGACCAATAACTTGCCCTCCAGAATCCTCCATTAACATTATAGCTTTTAGTATAAGCTTCGCTAAATCAACACCTTCATAAAAAAAAATATTCAGTAGTTCTACAACCAATAACTTTTTTTTTCAAAAGCATTCCTTTGAAAATGAGAAAAATTGATTTAGTTTATTAACTTAATTTTAAATTTAGCATAAAGAATAGATAAATAGTTAACCTTTGACTGTTCCACGTGAGGCAAATACAGCAATAGGCAGTGCTACATTTTCTGCTAGACTTTGCCACATTAAGACCAATGCATGATTTGCTTTATTGGAACTCTCAATATTTATTTCACCACCAAAATCTTCTAGTCCCATATAAGTCAAAGTTCGGCTATTTACACTTAAACTTTCCCTCAAAAATACTTCATCTAACACAATTACACCTTGCTTTTGCTGCTCAGATTTATTTAAGAATTTCTTCTTTAGAAGTTTAAAAATTTTTTTGTCAAATCCACATCCTATTTCAACTGCTAACAAATGTGCTCTTATTGTGTTAGTACAAGGTAATGGTAATATGTTATTATTTCTTAAAAATGAATAACCACTAGGAGATCTAAAAATATAACATTGATTGTCAAATAAAAATTTAGAATTTTGGTTTAACTTCCAATATATAAAATACCTTATATGAAACAACAAACACAAGAGCATCCAATTTTCATTATACCTTCGATTTTTTGAATTTTTTACCTTAGAGGCATTAAATATTTCTTGTATTAAAGCTGCTTGGCATGTTGGTATGTTATAATTTATTATGATGGACTGAATATCAGTTGATGACATTTTTTTCATTTCATTTTTTATTTTGTATAAATTATTTTGCAACCATGTAATTTTTTTGTGTGCTCTAATACACTTCTTTTTTACAACATTGTTAAGTTTTTTATTTTTCATTAACTGTTTTCTCTTATTTGGAGAAAAATATATTTTTGAATTTTGCCTAGCCTTTTTTTTTGGATAATGTACCATAACCTCTTGCACCAAAGACATAAAGACTCACTAAAAAATAAAATTTTAAATTACTAGTAAACCTTTTGTATATCTCCTGGATAGTTCTTGCCTCATGGAACATATAGTTATGGGTACCTATAATTAGATAATATAGAATAATGGTTATTAATTATACCTACCTCATATTTGTTTTTAGTACACTTATGCATTTTACATGTCTCCACTGGTCAAAATAATTAATGAATTGTGGTCCAAATTTTGATTTTATAGAACTATATTTATTATCTAAATCTATTCCTTGACAGACTTTAATTTTGTCAAATAATTGTATTATATCTTCTAGTTCTTCAATGGACTTAAGTTTAAAATTAGACTCTATATCAATGTCTGATATTTTAATAGTTTTTCCATTAATTTGAAGAACTATGGCTAAATCTTTAAAGTTGAAATAATATTAAACAAATTATTTTATATTATACCTATAACTAGTTAGTATGATAAAATATTTACATAAATTATAGCCAAAAAGAAGAATACATGTTTGGGAGATAATATAATTGTTATTTTACCTCTAGTTAAAACAAGTTGTTTTTCTATGTATCTTGTATAGTCTTTTTTAAAGGGACCGAGTTTATGAAAACAAACACACAGTTGATTAGAGTAACCACTTTGTACATCTACAAACCATCCTATTGGAACTTTCATTGACTTGTTGTATTTTAAAACTTGTTGAAAAAATGTGTCCAATTTTAAGTCATTTATCTCCTTAGAGAAATAGCAGTGATCATGTCCAATAATATCAGTATCATTTATAACCTAATAGACATAATATTGCAGGCTACAATTATTTATTCTGTAGTTACACTAAAAATTTATATTATTGATTGAAACCTTAATTTTTTTTGTTGTAGGCATGGCTAAAGGATTAGCCAAAGCACTGCAATCCAGGTTGGCTTTTATTGGTAAAACTCCTATTTTTAACCTAGGTTTTTTTAAACAAACCTAAAAATAAGTGCAATTAGTAAATACTTAAATAACTAGTGAAATTTTGTAATTAATTTATTAATTATATTGAAATTTCAGTAACGCACAGTGTATTTACTAAAGCCATGTCCTGATACCCATTGTGTAGTTATATCGTCGGACTTAAAATGTAACTCGCAAACTCTAGAGTTTCTTTTTAAATTTACCCCTAAATTTTCTTCCCAAATTTTTAAAAGATTATTATCTTGGGGTACACTAAAAGTACTTTTTGTCCTTTTTGACAAACACATCAATACACAACACGTCATAATGATATATAATGTTAAGTGTTAATATTTATAAACTAACTATACGTTGTGTATATTATATATACGTAATTATTAATAAAGTACAGTTCACGATTTTAAGTTTTATCATTTATCTTAAATCGTGGGCTCATCTAAAAAAACAACTTCATTATTTAAATATTTATATTTTGGCGGTTATTTGGGTTATCATTATTTTGGACTGCAACTTTTACGGCTAGGAGCGCTGTTGTACTTTTGTCCATGTCGGCCATATTATAGACAGTTTCGCGGTCAATGCGACAATGGGCTTAACATAGACCGTTGGGCAACCATATTATCTTAAATCGTGATGCGTACTATTATTATAAATTTGTGTTTCTACTATGACTACAGTTATCTCGTTTTACATTATAAATTTATAAAAATGCATAAATTGAATTAAAAATCAATTCTTGATATACTCGATGCTGATTTATCTGGTTTTTAATGATTTGAAGAAATAGAATTTGTTTTAGGCAATTTCATTCTAAAATTTAAGTAAAAGTTATATACATTTTAACTAATTATTAAAAAAGGATTTGTTTTTATTTCTGGTTGAACTACTTAAATAATAAATAAGTATTTGATAATTACGGGACACTTTGTAAGTCCTAAACGGCTTGAGATAACAAATTTTAATTTTCACCAAAAGTTTTCTAAAAATCCTATTGTAAAATATGCCAAATATCATAATTTTAGGTTAAAAAATTGGTGGATCTGATGATATTGACGACCAATAGATAGTGTTCTACATTATGATGTAAATGAAGCATGTTGGTCTACTGGAATAATTATGCTAACAGTTAATGCTTCTATGGGCATTGTAATAAACGCAAAGTACATATTATTATTTTATCAATATATTTTAATTAGATTATAGTCTAACCTGTTACATAATATTATATTCTTTTAGTAAACGGCAGTAGAGAATAACATCGCATGATAAATTAAATACCTACAACTTTTATACTTTTCATTGTTAAGTACAACTGTTTAACCGTATAAAGTTAGAATTATCTTCTACTAGTTTGATATAGTATTTCTAACCAAAACTATGTGGGTATAAGATATTCTTAACACAATTATACCATTTTTAATTAATGATAAATCAAAATGGGATTATCTAATCTGTTTTCAAATGTTCACTTAGTTAAAATAGAGTTAACCTGACCGCTTGATATCCAACCTTTTAATTTCTGATTTGATAATTTTATTTTATACATATTAGTGGATTTGGGAATAGCCTCATTAATTTCCCCATTAAATATGTCCATAGCTACGTCTATATCATTTAAATTTTCACAACTTGACCAATCTTAAGTAAATATTTACAAACTTAAATTAGTCTTATTATAACTCATTAAACTTTTTGTGGGTAAAAAGAGCTTTAATAGCAGATCTCGATGAGAACTAGATAAGAGGTAAATAAATATGATGAGATGCTGCAACTTGCAATTGTGTCTCTTTATTTTATAATATGTATTATTTCAATTTTTTTTTTATAATATAAGAAAAGTATACATTTCTTAATAAATGGAATGTAGACAGTTTTTGTGTGGTATTAAAACTTTAAGTTCATCGTAGAGACTTGGTTATCGCTAAGTAAATGGCCATATTAAATAAATAAGTACATAGATTAATAAAATGTGGGCTATGCAATCTTCTAACAAATATGGACATTTTCAAATCAAGAGATAATTGTAAATTTGCAAATTTATATTGACCAAAAATTGAATCATATTTTTAAATCATATGAATAACTTTTACTGAACAAACTCATATTGTTTAGTTTGGTTTCTTTAATAAAAATATGTACCCAGAGTAGCTTAATATAAACTAATTTCTGTAAAATATTAAGTGAATAATAATTATTTTAAAAACCTACTAATAGATTATAAATAACATTCAGTCCTGCAAGGTATTCTAATACAGACATTTTTTTTTCAACCTATATTAGGTTGGTTTACAACGTTTTTATCGCTCTCCATTTATCACGATCTTCAGCAAGTCTTTTTAATCCGGCGTAAGTATCAATCCCTGCGTCATTTTTCAGTTGAGATATGTACGAGTTTCTTGGTCTTCCTGGTGGTTTTCGTCCTTCAATTGCACCTTCTATTATAGTATGATGCAATTCTTCGTCGTGACGTAAAATGTGTCCCATCATGTCCCATCGTCGTCGCTTTATGGCTTTAATTATGGATCTTGTTTCTCCAACTTGGGTCAGTACATCTTCATTTGTTACTCTTTCTGTCCAGTTTATTATCTCCATACGTCTCCAACACCACATTTCGAATGCTTCAAGGGAACTTTTTTCCTTTTCATTAATGACCCATGTCTCGCAGCCGTATAAAGCTACACGTTTTTAAAAATGTCTTCTTAATTTCTCTGCTAATTTTTTTCGAAACCAAAATTTTCTTTTTCTTGATAAAAGCTGCCTTTGCTTGCCCGATTCTTTGTCTAATTTTCTGCGAGCTTTTTCCGTCAGATATTTAAAATACATTATTTGGTATTGAATATTATTTTTGATAATTCGTTATTAATTATTTTATTATTATATATGTATAATTTGTATGATACGGGATACTATTTAGTTAGTTTTCCTTTTTTTTTTAAGTTTTACAAACAATTTGTGGGAAATTTCAATATAATTATTATTATTATATACCAAATAATATAAAATTATAACATATACTTATAAGTTATGTATATACACTAATATAATGTAATTTATTATGAATTTTGCATTATATAATTTTACGTGTATAGTGAATACACGATTAATTAGAGAATTGATAAAGATCTAGCTACAATTTGCAATAAAGATTAGAACCTAACTAAAGGCAATGCTTTTGATATTAAAATTCGAAATTTCTTTTGGCGGGTTTTTGGTAAAATCGATATTGGTACTATCTATAGTGTTACACATTTTATAGGTTATGTAACATTTATTTCTTATCACGTGTTATCATTTTTTGGAAGAACTACCCCCAACTCCAACGGCGGCGGTAGTTGGAGAACCCCTGTTGTCGAGAAAAAAAAAGTTGATAACATATTCGCCAGCGGTCCTTATCATTCTCTCGAATCGAGTGACGAGTCATTTCTCTGGCCCTCGCCATCGGCGTTGTTACGTTTGAGTTTTGATGCAAATTCAATTTTTCCGCATTGTCGTTTAGAATAAAATATTCAGATGTTTGGTAATTCGAGTTGTCGGTATTAATTTTAAACTGTCGATGACGGGCCAAGTCTGTTACTTTTGTGATAGTACACATTTATTGTTATGCGGCAATCGTTATATTATAAAGCGCCGATTAACGGTCCTGCTTATTATGAACCTATAAAAAAACGTACTTGGTAAACTCGATTAGAATAAAATATTCGATATTTGGTAATACACCTTGAATTTCTTGGTCTGTATAATTGACGAGCCTATTACAATATATATTACGTGTTTGATGAACGTGTTGGTTTTTTTTTTAAGAAGAGGGAAAGGTTTAAAACCAACTTGTTAAAACGATAAAAAGTTTTTGTTGACAACAAATACACATTGTGCTCTGACTATGTATGTGGCCGTAATATTTTTGAGCATGTAAAAAAAAAACTTGTTCAGTATGCAATAATCAAGTAGTTACTGGTTAAGGTGTATGTGCCAGCCAACAGTATTACGGCCAAATGGTCAACGGTTAAAGTGTTAGTTTAATATATTTATTTCTATTATTTATTATTATAAACAAATTGTTATGTTGGGTCGCCCTCTCTTGGGCTTGGCCCGGGTGATCACTCTTCGCTTAGCTAAACACTAGATGGTGTGCACATAGTATCAACCTTAAATCCCAAAGTTTTTAAATATTTATCAATTTACCAAGGTTCATTGTTATATAATGCTTTAATACCATATGTGCAATATAAATAAGTATCTTACGATTAAAATAAACACTTGAGCAGTAAAAAATATATGGTAAAAAATGGATAGTACCTCTTGGGATGGCTTTTTATGGGTAGCATGGAGAAATGTTGCAGAAATACCCGGGGATTCATTTATTAAAATCATCTTTTGAACTAATAAAATAAGATTGTATTTTAACGGTGTTTGATACTTCAGTATTTAACCACGCTTGATACTTACAATTTTATTGTTCATTCTTATCAATCAGTATTAACCAATATCCTATCTTTGCATAATTCCTGTTCGGACGACTTCGTAAGTAACATTTTAATCTTATTATTCCTATGAACAAAAATGTCATCTGAGTCAAAAGAATATTTTAACGGTGTTCGTGGATTCCACGTAACCGTGTTCTAATATATTATGCGAATAGTCAAACTTTCATTCCTCACTTTGCAAGTTCTCGAGTATAGCGTCAATAGCATTTTGTTATATTAACTATACTGAGGAAAGCATTCTGAGGGTGGGGTGAACACTTTTATTTTATTCATGTTTAAATAATTTCTATTACCTTTTTGTACACCTTACATTTTGCGTTATATCTTTGGGCATAGCCAATTTTAAAGGATTTGGTCATTTCCATTTTGATGATACTGCTGTGCAAGCCGTCACCAACCCAACAAGTCTGCACCAGTACTTCCCAACCACCCTTATATTATATGCAGCTCTAATATTGGTCGTATGTCGTCAGGTGAATACTAATAATTTATTAAATTATTAGTAAGGATCATAATTAAATTATTGTATAACGATAGTTATCAGACTCCTTTTAACGATGCTCTTACCTATGTGTATTTAACCGTGCTTAAGGAGTGTAGGTAATTTTAAAACATTTAGTTTAAACTTGTTCTTATTTTAATAACGTTCGTTTAAATGTATATTTTTTTTTTGATAAAACATTTTGTTAGAAATAAACAATTTTTATTAGCGTTTCATGAAATTATTGTCCAATATTTGAAATATTTTTCGAACACAATTAGTCAAAATGTTAAATATATTATTAATTCTATAAATTAAGGTAATTTTAGGTAAATAAGTTGCTGCCATAGAGTAGGGCTGGCGGTATTTGATATTTGAATACCGGTAATACGGTATTCAAATATTACCGGTAATTACGGTATTTACCAAAAATACACTATTTACCAAAAATACGGTATTTACCGAAAATAGGTATGTATCGGAAATAAGGTAATTACCGACAATTTTGGTATTTGCGGTAATCTTTGTAACTATCACACATAATATATAAGGTGTACAGAGTATACGTACATTTTATATTATAGCGTTCCTCAAAGTTATTCAATGTAATTTTTTCCATAGATTTAATAAATAAATAAAATTATAATAGTATAACGTCTGTAAGTTAATTGGAACTATTTGTTTATAATATTGTAACTGTGATTATTTTTAACATTGTGGACATGAATAATCCGTTCCTTTGTTAAATTTGCCATTCATGTCATGATGTCACGTTGTTATATTGACTTATTCTTGAAATATATCAAACAAAATTACCTCAAACTAAAATATGTAATTAGATGTACAAAGAAAAACGTTTGCCGTCTTATGTCCTGTGAAAATTATATTTTCTTATGTTATCCTATTATTTTCATGCATTTTTATATTAGATATTATACAGTGTGATTTTTTATCATGAGCCGCTATTGAATCTCACTATTAAATCTCAAAGGATTTAATTAGTAATTGAATTTTTTTTTTGCATAATGCTTTTAAACAATGTGATCTCAATATCTCACAAGTTTTTATGTTTTAACCCCACCCAAACTAACTATTTTTATATAAACTTTTAAATGGTAACGTGGATATTTTATTTACTCTTTTCAATTAAGAATATTTTACTATAAAGGAAGTGCACAAAAAAAAAAAGAAATTCAATCATTGACAATTTTATTTATTACTTTGTCTTTAGATCGGCATGTTTATCTGCTTAAAACTTAATACTAGATTAATGAATATTAATTGATGGTAGTTAAAAAATAATGTACTAATTTGTAACGAAATTGTATGTGTTCGAAAATATTTTAATAATCTCCCTCCTCCCAGGAGAAAGGTTGTGAAAGTTTTTTAAAATTATTTTGGCGCTGTTTTAAGATTAAAGAACTGAAACTGAAGTTTTTTTTTGGTCAAAGTTGGACAACGAATGATTCGGATTTTGGTTATATTACATTAAATTAAATATCCATCTTAAGTAATTTGATAAATTATGAATAATTATTACAAACACTAATATTATTAGTAATTTCAAAGATATAGATATAACCTAAAAAAATATTATGAAAATACTACAATACAAACAGCGCATATGAGAAAGTATTTATATGAAAAAGCCGGACAAAATTATTTAATGAACTTAGTGGTCAAAACAAAATAAATAATAAAATTTAAATTACAAAAAAACTTACAATATAAAACATTATCTGATAAATTTATCAGGGACTTTGTTGAATAGGGCCCACGCTTTTTAATGTAAATCTTTTTAGTCAAAAATTAAAGATGCTTATTATTTAAAATTGTAGTTAATTTTCGGTTGTTTTCAAAGTAATTGACATTTTAAATAAAATATGCTACAATTGAATGGTAAATTGTTCTTGTAATAAAATAATTTTTTACTTTTTAGTTTACTTTTTACTATTTTTTTTTTTAGGAAAGCATGTTTTTAAAAAAGTTTTTTTAAATTTATATTTTTAGTTTTTAGTCCTATTAAAGGTATTTAATGATTGCTGAATAGATTACTAAATTAATTTTGGAAGATTTGGAAAAACATGAAATTTTAGTGTAATGACCCCCACATTTGACCCTGTGTAAGGCGACCTAGATGTCCGAGTCCCAATGTGATTACGTGATATTGTATTGTCATCCAAGATGAGTGTCTGAGCTAAGTTTTAGCCCTCTACAACATCGGAAAGTGGGTAAAATTAATTTTGCAAGATTTGAAAAATACCCGTACAAACGTACGTACGTGTTAGCGAACTAAAGAAAAGCATGTAAAAACATGTAGATAATCATAAAAAATATCATTAAATCATAATAGAAATATGTTTTTGTTTTGTTGATTTATTTTTACAAATTATGATATTCGCGTTGTCCACATATTGCAACAACTCTTAAAAAAACCTAAATATTGTAAGTTTTTTTTTTTTTAATAATTTACTACTTCACTGATTAGTAGTAAAAATTATTTTTTGGAACAATTAGAAATAAAGTGTACAAATAGTATCTATTTTTTTTGGTTAAATAAAAACGTTTAATTAATAAAAATAAATAATTGTGAATAATGTCGTTTATAGAAATTTGCTAAGATTGTAGTACAAAAAAATAATATCAGGAATAACAACATACATAATAAACTATTGTGAAACCTACCTTCTTAACTTTTAAGCTAGAATTAAATGTGTTTTTACGATTCATACTGAAGTGTCCAAAAATTAATATCGAAACATATAAAAACTGAATAAATCATTGCATACGTGTTAGCTTCTGTTTTATTTTTATACTTTGTAAATATTTATTATATTATCATACACTTGGAAATGTATAACTATTATGGTGATGACCCACAAGTGAGCACAAACTATTCGTGTATATTTTATCATTTAAACTTTTCAAGATTGTTCCTACGCAATAATTCAAGCGTTTGGTTTTGTGGAACATTCTACTCAGATAACAGTTATCGGTCGAGTTCAGCTTTATAGTATAATATTATTATAAGGAAAACTAAACGTTAGAACACGTATAGTGTAGGAATGTTACAAGGAACCATGTAAATAGTATAAAATGCTAAGAGGCGAAATGTATGAACGACATAATTTAGGTTGTGCGAATAAATTGGCAAAGAAAGAACCGGATGATTGCAGAAAGTGATAATGTAATTAGCACGGTGAAATATTATACGCCTCAGCCCGCAAAAATACTATTGATCGTTTAAAATAATGTCGAAATAACTTTGACCCATCTGAATTGATTTATGTTTTGATGACGCACAGCGCTACCGTCGCTTTCGGCGCCTGGACAAAACGCTGGATGTGTAGTTTACCCTGGATATGCCGCTCTAGCAGTTTTGCAGCTACCCTTACACGAATAAGAAGTCCTTCGGCCGGCATCGATCGTCCAGAAAAAACTCAAAGAAAATTGTTCAAGGCCTAATCGTTCAACTTATCCGAGTGAGTATTGTTTTATCGTTGTTATTTTAACAAAATATTTCAACCGAATAGTCGTGAGCGGCGTTAGACGTATTTTTTTACTTAATCCAGCGACACGGTAGTGGCGCGAAGCTAAGTAAAAAAAATGGCGAGCGCTTACCGGGGTGTGTATACTATACACAAAACACCGCAATCCCATTAAACGCGTGTAAATTTTACCATAAATTTCGGAATGAATTTGTGGGCCAAGGGCTGGACAGAAATGCACATACGAGATATCAATAGATTGGGAAAGTCGTGTAGATCGGATCGAACAAACTAACTTATCGATTGGTTGAATACTTTCTTAGTTACAAGCAAAAAAGTAGTACAACATTTCTGAGGTTTCCAGATACATGTTTTAGTCAAAAAATTATTATGATGACCGCGCGGTGCCAGACGTTGTGCACGATGGTGAGGGGTCGGATCGGGGGAGTCCCCACCATTGTTATGTCTACAGCTGTTTGTTGTGTATTGTGCTGTACCTTGTGGTGTGTTGTCCTTGTGTATAAATTGCTAATAATAATACTGACGGTTATTACTTTATTTTTATACTAGAGCTTCGCTCTAGCTGGGGGCTCCGCCCCCAGGCCCCCGAGTCGGGCGGGTAGGTCACAGATTCCCGGTACTGTACCCGGCTACGCCGGGCACGCTCACGTCCCCTCGCTGCAAAGTATTTTCGGGGAGGTCACAGATTCCGAGGGGGGTGCCCGGCTGCGCCGGCCACGGTATGTGGAAGTCAATGCACAACGGTTCCTAGGGGGGTGCCCGGCTGCGCCGGCCACGGTGTCGAGCCATCGCAATACGTCTTAAAGGAATGACGTTATAATTCACGGTACCTATAGGCTGTATCTAGTAATCAGAATTCATACCTAGTTATGGACAAATATTTTGCAAGCTAAGTACTGATTAAGTGTAGAGTAAGTCTAGCTATGTATCTGTAATTTTTTTAAATTTTAAATTGAAAAGAATAGCTAGAAGTTAGACGGTTAATAAATATCAAGTGTCCGGTTTTGCTTACTTGGGTTGTTACCACTTTTTACTACCAATGTCCAGTTCCTTATCAGTGGGCGGAATTCGTGTTGAAAACTGATAAGGACGGCAGGTCTCCGAGTGTTTTACCATTCGCTCGCTCGGCGCCGTCGCTTCGCTCCGCCAACTAAAAATATCCTAGGTTTGTAGGCTACAGTCTATGAGGAGGTAACAGGTTTAAAATTAAGTTTAAATTAAAATTGTAAAAAGTTAAAGAGACTTGATAAGAAGCTGGCCATTGGGAAAAAGTGTATAATGGAAATTGTCTTTGGTAAAAGTAGTTATATTATAGACCACGTCATCAATATAGGCCGGTGTCATCCCGCTTAACTTTATGAGTTTAAAACAGATAAAAATGTCTAGAGGACAGTCAGCTAAATGTCTGTTAAGGTTTGCCTTTGTGAAACAAAATTTGTTTAAACGTAGTATGTTATATGTCTGTACACAGCGGTTCCGAGTGGGGTGCCCGGCTACGCCGGCCACGGTGTCGAGTCAGCTCACTATGTTTTAAAGTATACCGTTATAATTCATCGTGCCTTTATCCAGTAATCATAGTTCATACTTAGTTTCGAAAAAGTGTTTTGCAAGCTAAGTACCAGTTAACTGTAGTGCAAGTCTAGCTATCTGTCAGATCAGAAATGTCCTACTACTAAAGCGAGTGTGCTACTTGCTTAAAGTACAATTATTTTTTTTTTTTATTTGAATTGTTTGAGGTGTTGTTTACTTCACGGGCTTGGTAATAGCTATGGTTAAAAATAGATAGAAATGTTTAGAGGTCAGTCGGCTATATGTCTGATATGGTGTTCCCATGTGCAACAAAACTTTTTCAAACGTATACGTTATATGTCTAGATATTGGTTGAATTAAAATCCTTATTTGTTCAGAAATCACCGTCTATGCCATTATTCGGTAATGACGTACTGTACATTTAGAATGTAACCAACAGCATAATGCATTAAATATGTATATTAAAGGTCTGGTGGTTTAACAGAAGTTCATAAGTGTTTAAGAATTCAAGAGTAAATCACATGAATGAAATGTCTAGTTTATATTAAAACTTAAAAGGGAAAGAAGTGAAGAGTGATAAATACATTATTATTGATCGACTATTTGGCAGAGCTTATAAAAATGTCCAAAGAGAGGTTAAATGAATTGTCTCGATGCAAATCTTTTAGTTTTTGGATCTGGACCTTTAATGCTAAAGGTACTTTGATACTTAAGGTCTGACGTTTGTTGGTTATTAGAAGTTTAAAAGTGTGGAAGAATGATATGTTTGTGTGACGGTTACTTGGGAACTCAAGAGTACAAAACATGAATGAAATGTCTGAAATAATTTGTAGCAAATATTTTTGATTATTCGAGTGTCCGGCGGTGATTATAAAAACGGTCAGAGTACAAAATGATAATAATAATATTCAGTGCATAAAATACCTAAATTATTTGATACTTATCCAGACATATTTTATACATAATAGATAAATTGATATATACATTAATACTTTTTTAAGTAAACCATGAAAGGTATAAATCCATATGTTGATATATTTTTAGATGGCTAACCAACAATTCATCCTACTAAATGATAATAATAAACAATTTTTAAATAATTTTATTTTTCATTATGTAGGATCAATTTAAAAAAATATAGCAAAATCTATAGATTTACTATACTTTTTTAGGGTGGAGCGAATACTTATATTATACTTCTATAAATAATAAAATAGTAAATTAAATGTCGATTTTCAATATAAATTTTAACCCTTTGAAGCACAGCATTTTTATCTCCGATTTTCTCTGAACATGATTATGAAGGTGGTAATAAATATATACCACTGTGCGAGAGTAGGCTATTTTTTGAAAAAGTGGTATATTACTTATACCACCATGCTTCAAAATGTTAAAATGCAATAAAATGATTTGAAATTAATATTTTATTTTTATGTTTTAATAATGCCCTATGTCTGAAATCACACCACCAAAAAACCAAAATATCAATATTAATAAGTATCTAATTTAGTTCAAGCTATATCAACAGCAGCTCAAAAAAAATATATATATACATACATATAATATAAAAAATTAACATTAAATAGTTAGTAAAAATAAATGTTCAGACAATTTTTTTGATTTTTGATTACTACTCATAAAAACGGTCTAAGAACACAAAATGTTGAACGCTAAAATAATCTAGAGACAACTGTTTTAAGAATTTAAAAAGATGATATAGGGACTTCTGCTGATGCTTTTAAAAAACATACCTATAATTTTTTATTATAAGACTGTGTAAAAATGCATTTATTCGTTGGTTGAATAAGTATTATAAAGCCAGGGAGTAAAAACTGGAATGATTAGAGCATATGAATAGCATAAGATGTTGCTATGTATAATGCTATGTATGTTGCTATGTATAATGTGATTAAAATAAATTAGATCATATAATATAGTTATTTCTTATTAGAGCGGAATGAACACATAGATATTTTATGTCAATAATGTATATAAATTTAAGCACACAAAAGTAGCCCCAGGTGTAAAAAACTAAAAATTGATTGTTTTTAGATCCGAACAATTTTTATTCAGTGCATCGAATATACTATTATTATTATTTAAAAAAATATTTTTCATTATATATATATATATATATTATTATTTTAACAACAGTAAACTTTTTTTAAATTAATCCATGTATTATGTTATTTTTAGATAGGTATATAAATGTTTTTCTACTAAATAATTTACAATAATACTTCCTAAAAAAAAAATTATCTGGAAAGTGAAATCAGATACATGATTTAAAAAAGTTATATGTTTGTCAATTTCAAAGAATACAAACTATATTTTCAACTTTAATGACAATTATTAGATTTTTTTAGCTTGAATTGTTGATTTCCACATAGCTTACCTACAATGTCTGAATTTTCCAAAGTTAAAATATTAAAACCACAAATTAAGTCAAAACACAAATTTTAAAAACCCTAAAGGGTAAGTGATAGTACTCGATAGTGATCATACATATTTATATAGGTAAATCATCCTACTAAATGAAATAATTAAAATGTATTCAAATAATGCCAATTTAACGTGAAATAATATATCATTAAAAAAATATATATAAAAAAACTAAAATAATTTGTATTCTATGTAGTGATCACAATTGTACAGCTTTAACAAAAAAATGTGAAATAATTAATGTTTTAATTATTTGTACATCAGTATCGTATGTGTGTGCACGTTTAGAAACTAAAGCGTTAAGAGAAGTCGGTTAAGACACTGTATAATGAAAAAAAAACTGTCAATTTAAATTAGGGTTGAGTATAGAGATTAGATAGGCACTAATTATTAAAAAATACTTCATAAATAACAAAAAATCAACTTCTACGGTGTAAGTTCTCTGTTGGCCGCAGGCAAATTAATCGATGACGGCATAGGATAACAGTCTGTAACCGATGGTAACAATAATAACTACTTATTGTATTAATTAAAGACAGAGTAGATAGAAGTAGCAATCAATCTTCTAAACGGACACGCGTCGGTTATGATTTCACTATAGTATTGGCCTAAAACAAATAATTTACATATATATAAAATAAGTCAGTAAGTTATTTAATTGAAAATAAATAGTAGATATATATGTCAACAAATTTTTCAACAAAAAATATGAAATGTATCGTTATCACCACGCACAGCGGTTTGAAAAAGATAAGAATTTTGTACATCTAATTAATTTGATAATTTGGTTTAAGCAAAATGTAATATACTACTATACTATATAGTATTATATATATTCTAAATCTAAAAAACGTACCGACATC
Source organism: Adelges cooleyi (assembly GCF_023614345.1). Taxonomy (NCBI): domain Eukaryota; kingdom Metazoa; phylum Arthropoda; class Insecta; order Hemiptera; family Adelgidae; genus Adelges; species Adelges cooleyi. The sequence continues at coordinate 3,993,406 of NW_026095978.1, forward strand.
CAACGACGCATATTAATAGGTAATGTTTGCACACCGGGAAACACGTCGATTTCTCTTGAACGAAAACCGTGAGCGAATTCGGACAAATATGTAATTAATAATAACTATTATACGTTTAATATATAATTATATGTATATAATATAACAAACTACAAAGACAAAAATTCACCAAATAAAACAAAACACGCCGTTCGCCGTTTTTAATTTTCATTATTATATATATGATAACGTTTGACACACCGGGAAACACTATTGAATAAAAAACCACGTATGACAATGAACAACAGTGTAATTAATAATAATAATAATAATTTTACGTTTAATTTAAGCAAAGTACAAACTCGGCAATAAAAACAACACACGCCGTCACCGTTATTATTTGATACGATAACGTCGTGACATGATAAAAACGCGCGCCAACGCCACGCGCTGCCCAAGCCGCCTTTATGCTTGTCTATGAGCCAGATGTATTATACGAATCCCATGGAAGAGACGATTAGGCGACTGGCGGGACGTCGACTATTTGAATTGACATTTAATTATTATGATTATAATATAAAAAAAAAAAAATACTGATATCCCAACAAAAACCCTTCGTAAACTCGGTGTAAATGGTAGCTAGGAAAAAAAAAAAAAATGTTTCTACATAAGCTTAAAATACGTGATATAATAAAGGAACTAACTAAGCACCATAATGTAATATATTTATTATACATCGTTGTCAACAAATAAAATCATTCGACATATCAAACCAGTCATGAAAAAATCGAAATTTAGTTTACTTGGCCGGAAGTCTGTTTTCCTGCTTCCTACCTAGTAAATATAGCACATGTTATAATAAGGACATAGTAGGATAACTATAGTAGGAAAAAAATTTAACTTCCAAAATATGTAACACTCTCTTTCCAAACAATACCCTGTGATTTCTTAACGCACTACACCAGTTTTCACTTAAAATAATTGATATGTTGTCGTTTTTCAAAACATGTTTGTTCATGCTTTATACAATATTTGCCATATTCAAATTTTTATGTTTTTTCTCGAGTCTTATCATCTTTTGAAACAACGAGTTTTTAGGTTTTTAACCCCTTCTCAAACTAATTATTTTTATAACAACTTTTGGAACTTAATGGTAACGTATATGTTCTATTAACTTTTTAATTAAAAATAACTTGCTAAACATTTTGTAGGGCGTTAAAATAATCCCCCGGTATATACCTGTACCTACTTTTGTCTAAACACATAATATGATGTACCTATATTTGCAACCAAATTGACTACTAATTATGTACACGAAAGTCACCTATACTTAATAATAAAAAATACATTTGTCATTTATTTATTTTTGCTTAATTAGATTTAATAGGTCTTTTCGTCTTTCAGCTTACGTGCGATCGATCAAAATGGGACCTATAAACATTTTATTCTACTTGTTTTACATCAGCATCCTCATGGCAGTAGGGTTCAAATTCAGTTACCGCCACCTTTGGACTTTTTTTGAACTACTGAGTAAGCACATTAGTCATGAAAAACAAAAAATACATTAAATAATCAGCAGCTTATCTTGATGGTCATGAATTATAACTACCATCGTCGTCTTTCGTGAAAAAAATAATTAAAATAACGACATCCGTCTAGAGATACCGTCGCTTAAGATGCAACCTCATAGCTCATTTTTCCAAACTTGACAGGAGATTAAAAAAAAGTCCGTTTCAATTACCAATATTACCATTCTATGACGTTATGATGATTATTCGATTATAGCGTCATCTATTGTCTTTATGATAATTCCGAGCCCGTCAGTCGATTGCCTGCAGAGTACATTAAAGCACAGTGGACACGTTTTAAAGTAATAAAACATTTTCTCATAGAGTCCACTATCTTGTCATTTAACCTAAAATTATATTTATACACAACTCATGTATAGAAAAATCCACTACATTGATTTTAGTATTATCGTTTTTTAAGTGTACAGGTATAAAATAAGCCCTGGATTTCCCTCGTAAATTGAAATAAAACAGTGTGGCCAACTTGAAATCAGATATGAGCTGCTGTTGCATCTTGAACGACGACACGCTATAGTTGAACCTCGAATCGATCGGGGTTCATAGAATTTAATATAATAATATTTAACGCTTTTAACGATAACGATTGTTTGTAGTAATATTGATGATTGATGGCCAACTTATGGAGGTATACAAACCAAGCAACTTTGAAATCGACGCAATGTGGAACAATCAGAAAACGACACTAACAGCCATTTTTTATTTTGTGCTACCCATGTTAACAAAGCTGATGCCCTTCTTTGTGTTTATATTTTTTAAATATAAGAGTCTATTCCACTCAATGCGACTATGCATAAAAGTCACCGGTAAATGGAATGAAAATGGATATTTGACCAACTGGCCTTTGAATAATTCGAATAATTAATACTCGATTATCGTTGGTAAAACACTAATAATATTAAAAAAATTAATATCTTGTCTTACTAACCGGTTACGATGACCAATAGTACAACCTAGTTTTTGCGATACGTCGGTGTAGAAATTAATATAAACTGACGTTAGACTTAGATTATTTTGATAGCAAAATAATATTATTACACATAATATAATAATAATCATATATAAATGGACTGTAGGTCACGACGTGCCGTGATATTATATCACCTCAGTATCAATAAACAATCTTTATTAAATGAAAATTAACTAAATTTAAACGTTACTACAATTTATCTACTTTTCTTGTTTTATTTTATCATTTTATTTAAAAAATTAAATTTACAGCATAAGAAATAACAAAATGCATTTAAAGTATATAAAATTTAAAGGTTTTTTTAACCATTTTCTGCATATGGACATAACATAAAGTTTTTGTGAATTTTTTTTAAAGTATTAGTAATTGTTTTTTTTTGCACTTATTTGTAAGAACGTGAATGATTATACAAATGTATTAACACATATTTTCCACTTTCAAATGTTGTTTTTTTTTTATACATTTGTTTTTGTAATATCATATGTGTACTAAACCTTAAAAATATATGTTTTTTCCAATCATTTTTTTATTGCATATTAACTGAATTTCTACCATTACAATTAAACAATTCGTTTGCCTAAACTTGTACATTTATTAGGTCTCTGTTACGATGGATTCTGGCAAATCCATGCGTATTGTTTGGTAAGCATTTGAAGTATTTTTATTTTAACTTTCGACTTATTATCTGATTCTAATAGATTAGTAAATATCAGATAAACACAGACAATGATACTAAGATTTTCGGTAGTACAATTTGTTAAGCTATATAATTTTAATTAAACAAAATAATTAAAATTTACTTTTTGGTAAAAGTGATTTGAAAAAGGTGATGCACCCATTCTCAGTTCCTTATCGAAGTTAAAACACTTTTAAAAGTGAATTTTTAAAAAATGTTAATATAAAAGTCCGTGTAACATGTTTCTGGGTTAACTAATTTTAAATGTTGCATCAGTTTGGATACACACAAAATAACTATTTGGCGTCGCTGGGCCAGATAGCAATTCCAAGATCAGAAGCAACTACCGATCGAACATTGCAAGGTGGTAATATAAGAGAAAACAACATTATTTATCTTCACTTACTGTCGCTTACTTATTTTATACTTATAATATTTATGATACTTAAAATCAAGCGCAATATTAATGTCACACAAACTCGAACAATCGTTAGAACCTAAATAGTGTGACATTTGTTTATGATTACCGTAATTAAAGATATATAGTACTACGACGAAGGACAGACGTGTTGATGGGTTTATTTTACACTGTAATTGAGTTAACAATGCCGGATTGTAAGAGTCTAATGGTACCAAATAAATCTGATAAGGTAACGACCGATTAAATTCTAATTGGAAAATATGAAGTCCATGTAAGAACCGTTAACATTAGGGACAGAGTTGGGTTGATACAAGTTCAGAAATGAAAAGCGATCATAAAATTATAACATCATATTTATCACATTTTAGAGGTTTACATGTTTCGGTTTGCTGCAAAACGTGTGATTTCCGGACTTCATACGTCTAAAAAAAAAGTAATAGTTTTTTTTAGAAAACATTTTTTTTCATAACACATCATTTTCATTGTTTTGAAAAATATTACAATACATTTTATTATTTTATTTATATTTACTTAATCTTTAAGTAATAAATAATTTAAAAATAAATGTAATGTATGGAAAATAAATATTTATTTCAAGAAATTAAATTTTTTCTTTTCATAGTTTCTTACACAATTTTTACCATTTTTTTTTTTGTTTTCACCTCTTCCCAACAAAGTTGTTTTAATAGCAACTTTTGAAACTTAAATGGTAACGCATAGATTTCATTAACTATTTAAATTGAAAATAATGCACTAAAAATGTTGACTGGTCGATAACCAGTTTTGGATAACTATTTTTGATGTTATTGAAGTGTCAAGTTTAGGGCAGGAGGAAAGATGGATTGTAGTATTATTTTTATCTGCGTGCACTTTCACTCCCATCCTAACTTTTAAACTCTTATAACTTTAAAAATAGTTCCAAAATTGGTTATCGACCAGTCAAAATATTTAGTACATTATTCTTAATTAAAAAAATATATAAAATGTATGCGTTATCCTTCAGTTACTTAAAGTTTCAAAAGTTGTTATCAAATAAACTAAGTTGAGAGGGAGGTAAAAACAAAAAAATTGTGAGAAATTGAGATCACATTGTATAAAAACTTAATGATAAAAAAATGTAATTATTAATTAAGCCCAATGAGATATTCAGTGGTTCACTATAAGTTGAACACCATTCACCATGTATTTAAATTGCTAACTTAGCAAAATATATTGACACGAACTATTAATTGGTAATAATTACAATAACCTGGTAAAATATTAAGAACTGTAGAAACATTAATGCTTCTTCATGAGATCATATTTAACTTATCGATCATTAATGATTAATTATAAAATAAAATAAAAAAATAATGAGTACCTGGACTATATAATAAAACACCATTTTCATCTTCAAAATTATTGTTTGATTCCAATGTTTTGTTTAAAAATATCATTATAAAATTTTTGGGCATCTTCAGGATTTGTGCTGACAAACATTCTTCTATTTTTCTATCAGAATTAGATAAAAAAGTTGACACCTGGTAGACAAAAACACCTAAATAAGCAATGTAGTATATTTTTTTAGAAAAACAAAGATACTTAGATGGTAGTTTGTCTGCCGTTGCTTGGCTCTTTGGACTAAGCAATAATAAATCATTGCTTTCAATGGAAATACTTAGCAAAACTCAGAATTATTTACTATAATAGGTCCAACGTTTTAAAGATTTCCTTCTATAAATTAATTATTTTTGTATGTAAAATGTTTTAATTATTCTAGTTAAAAAAACATTATAATAAACCCCCAACTATCGTTTGTTATTATTATTATCTTTACAACATTTTGTAGCCTCACGTGTTGGCCAGTAGCCCAACCACGCGATATCGTAATCTGCTGTTCTTAAGTTATATTTAGAGTACCTGGAATCAAAGATTTGTTTAGACAGGTTTATTTACCTTACTTACTTGGATTGCCAATTAGTGCGATTGCAAGCGATAGCTGTCAGTGTCAGTGTATTCGAATGCTATTAAGTTTAACTAAACAATTCAGAGCTTATAAATTACAATATTTCACAATAAATCATAGAAAAAATATATAATTTGTACAGTTAAAAAATTAGTACGATAAGAAGGATATTAGAATAATAAGAAAGATAAATATATTAGCTGTGTATGGCGGGTTTGAAGATACCAACAACATGGTGTTCATAATCAACATATCATAATGGTCGGAAGAGTGGTGTTGTAGTTAGGTGAACAGGTCTCAACACCATCAAAAATAAATACAAAATTATTTATACAGACTACGGAGCTCGGATATGCTAATGATGGCGATTTAAATAATAATTATCATATGAAGACCAACATTTAAATATTTAAAATAACAAAATATTATAGCATCAACGTACACCGGTGTAGATTTCAAAAAGCGAGTACAATTAGTATACTATTTTTTAGGTAGCACCAAAGACAAAATAGGGGAAGAGGAAAAGTCGGAGATTTATAAAATACAACGTGATGAATGTGTTGACAGCTATGTAGTTAAGACATTATTAGATTTAAAGAACACATGAGGAACATAAAAAACCAAAAAGTACACAAATCTCCAGATGCGGAGTATTTAGTGGATACTAATCATAGCATTGTTACCGAAATGGCGAAGTACATATGTACGCTATAGAGTATTCTTTTTGTGGTTAAGAGTTTATTTAAATAGTTTATTTTTTTATTTCTTTCCTCCTTTACTCTTAAAAATAAGAAAAAAAATATTTAATGCAAAAAAAAGGAATCGTTAGTTTTCCCCTTAGAGAGAAGCAACTATACGTTCATCCAAAAAATGATAAAAGCTAAGAGTTCTTCCAAATGATAACACAAATTTGTATTTTATCAGCGTGACCAACCCCGAAACTACAAAATATAAAATCACATTCTATCAGTCTGCCAATCCTATCAGAATAAAAGTAACTAAAATATCACTAACGTTTATCAGAATTAACGGTTATCTAAGAACCTGGTTCCGGCAAACCGCAAACGGCATAATTCAAACAATAAAAAAATAAACTGTGTTAAAATATTGAAAATATATATTATATTTTCTTAAATAGTACATATTTTTACGATACATTTATAATGACAATAAAACAAATAGTTCATATGACGACAACGATAATTATTGGTAATTAAAATTTACTTTCGTTTCTTATAAATATTAAATGAATATTTTTATTAGAATTCTCTTTAAATTCATAATTCAAAACTCTTATTTTCACATGATATAAACATGCAATATATATATATATAACATAATATATTAATCAATTATTGTAGTGACTAAGTTCATACGTACACTATGTTGTACTAATTTGTGTGACAATACTATTACATCCTATTTAACAGATATGGTGTTATTTTTTGTATAATTGTTTTAATTGCTGAATAATCCGTAATTTATGATGTAGGTACCTAGTAAAGTGGTAAGTGTAGATAAATTTCACCACCTAAGCCGTCAAAAGCAACGTCTCTTATTTAATACTTAAATGTTAAACCATTTTGTCGAATTTTCCATCATCAGATTATTTGTTATTTATTTATTCGTATGGCTACACACCGTCTTACAACTAAATCTATCGACCTGTCCAGGTGCGGCTATAGTATGTGCAAATATGTCCTGATGGATAATTTTTTTTATTACACAATATTAAATTAGCTGTTATTGATGACGAGATATTATTATCCGATATCGGTCATCCGAACCGCCCAGATGTTGGCGTTCACTTGTTGCGGTGACATAATCGAATGCGGTTTAACGGTCCCGACGAAATAATATTATCATGTCTATTATAATAATGTGCACGACCGCGGCTCTAAAAGAAGAAGTGTCCTCTCCCCTAAAAAATAATCCAAAATCTCCTCTACAACATCTGTTGTGTCGTTTGTTTACACGGTAAGTAAACGGGCCCATGTAATCGCTTAGGATCTCAGCAACAATAAACAACGTTCGATAATAGAATTATAATATTATTATCATCCCGTCTTATATTGACATGGATATGTCTTTTTATTATATCGATACCTTTTGTTCGGGGTCTCGTCTCAAAAATCGTTTACGTCCGAACCTTTTGCGGTTTTACACATTGTATTGCGGTAAGATAATAACATAATAACAATAATGTCATTGTATACGGTATACCTAATAATAACGTCTTATAATATTGTGGCACTGACACACAAAACAAGTACCTAACCGTAATGGACGCAATATTTGGCACCGTCCCAACTGTCATGATTCGACAAACGTTATTTCACAACTAGTATTGTAATTATTACAATTATTGAAAATATGATAACAATTTGACTAGTCTCTGGGAGTATAGTTTTTTAAGTGACAACTGTTATTAATATTATTTTATATTTATTCTTAAACACTGAGAATTTTTTTAAAATGTAGTCATCCTCGTTTTTAAGTTTAGACAGCGACGGTGAAAATTTTATCATTCGTCGAAAAATAATGTTCCGTTTAAGAATTATTAATAATTGTATTGCTCGATATGAATACAACGAACAGTTCAGAATGAACTCGGTTAAGTTGGAGTACATTGTCAGCCGTACAGTTCATCATACAAACAGAAATCATGTATTATCCCCCATTCAACAAGTACATATTTTATGCTTGCATTTTTTGGGAAGTGGTATTCAGTAGCAGTCTGTCCGGTCCTAATAAAATTGGTCCGGACCGGACCATGAAATAGCAAAATACTACTTATCCGGACCGGTCCGACATGTAAAATATTATTTCGTAACTCGGACCAACCAAGCCCGGGTAAAAATTATGTTATTAAAACCCGGACAGGATTAAAAATGTTTTAAGATGTCCGGGCCAGAACAAACCAAACCAACTTGGCTAAGATAAAAATGGTATTATAATCGATACTACCCGACGAAGGAGTGAAACTGCAGGACTCCTCAATAGGCCTATTGGCGTACGCGGACGATTTGGTATTAATGGAAGAATCACCGAACGCACTGAAATCACTGTTCGACCGTCTACAAAGAATGGCATCGAAAGTAGGACTACAGATAAACGAAACCAAAACGGAGTACATGGTCGTTGGCAGACGAGACACTGCGGGTGTGTACTTATCCTTGAATGTAAGGAACTATGTTTTCAGCAGAGCCAAGCAGTTTAAATACTTAGGGTCAGTTATAACTGAAAAGAATGAGATAGTCAAGGAAATTTCAGCAAGGATACTTGCCGGCAATAGAGCTTACTATGGACTAGCAAAACTGCTAGGATCTAGATCTTTATCGAGGGAGCTTAAGATACAGCTATATACGACATTACTGCGTCCAGTTATAACTTACGGAGCGGAAACGTGGCCACTACGAAAAGAAGATGAAAGAAAGCTGAAACAACTGAAAAAACATGATTTTCGAGATTATTGTAGCATATTTTAAATAAATATATTTTTATTGTGTAAAAACGTCATAAGTCTATTATTGTGTTTCACCGATAGATTACCATTTATACATTATATTTTATTCATCAAAGGTAATTTTTTTTTATAGTTTTTGAGTAATTGAAACTTTAAATAAATATCGAAATTTAGTGTTTTTTATTGTTGATACCGCATGTTTTTACAGCCAGAAATGTTGTTTACCATGATTTTTTCATGGAAGAAAAATATATTTTATCAAATATGATCTTGTCACATGTTTTTTACCTCCACCGGGCTTAACCCTTTTATCAGGGGTTCGTAATGTTGGGACGTTGTAACTGTACATTGGTAAATGGCGCGAAAAGTGTAATGCGTACTATTATTATAAATTTGTGTTGCTATTATGACTACAGTTATATCGTTTTGAATTATAAATTTATAAAAATGCATAAATTGAATTAAAAATCAATTCTTGATATACTCGATGCTGATTCATCTGGTTTTTAATGATTTGTCAAGAGACGTTGAAGAAATAGAAATTGTTTTAGGCAATTTCATTCTAAAATTTAAGTAAAAGTTATATACATTTTAACTAATTATTAAAAAAGGATTTGTTTTTATTTCTGATTGAACTACTTAAATAATAAATAAGTGTTTGATAATTTTTTTTTGTCAGTCACGCAGTGTCCTATATACGGGACACTTTGTAAGTCCTAAACGGCTTGAGATAACAAATTTTAATTTTCACCAAAAGTTTTCTAAAAATCCTATTATAAAATATGCCAAATATCATAATTTTAGGTTAAAAAATTTGTGGATCTGATGATATTGACGACCAATAGATAGTGTTCTACATTATGATGTAAATGAAGCATGTTGGTCCACTGGAATAATTATTCTAACAGTTAATGCTTCTATGGGCATTGTAATAAACGCAAAGTACATATTATTATTTTATCAATATATTTTAATTAGATTATAGTCTAACCTGTTACAAAATATTATATTCTTTTAGGAAACGGCAGTAGAATAACATCGCATGATAAATTAAATACCTACAACTTTTATACTTTTCATTGTTAAGTACAAAAGTTTAACCGTATAAAGTTAGAATTATCTTCTACTAGATTGATCTAGTATTTCTAACCAAAACTATGTGGGTATAAGATATTTTTAACACAATTATACCATTTTTAATTAATGATAAATCAAAATGGGATTATCTAATCTGTTTTCAAATGTTCACTTAGTTAAAATAGAGTTAACCTGACCGCTTGATATCCAACCTTTTAATTTCTGATTTGATAATTTTATTATATACATATTAGTGGATTTGGGAATAGCCTCATTAATTTCCCCATTAAATATGTCCATATAAGTATACATTTCTTAATAAATGGAATGTAGACAGTTTTTGTGTGGTATTAAAACTTTAAGTTCATCGTAGAGACTTGGTTATCGCTAAGTAAATGGCCATATTAAATAAATAAGTACATAGATTAATAAAATGTGGGCTATGCAATCTTCTAACAAATATGGACATTTTCAAATCAAGAGATAATTGTAAATTTGCAAATTTATATTGACCAAAAATTGAATCATATTTTTAAATCATATGAATAACTTTTACTGAACAAATTCATATTGTTTAGTTCGGTTTCTTTAATAAAAATATATACCCAGAGAAGCTTAATATAAACTAATTTCCGTAAAATATTAAGTAAATAATAATTATTTTAAAAACCTACTAATAGATTATAAATAACATTCAGTCCTGCAAGGTATTTTAATACAGACATTTTTTTTTTTTTTTAACCTTTATTAGGTTGGTTTACAAGGTTTTTAACTTCGCTCTCCATTTATCACGATCTTCAGCAAGTCTTTTTAATCCGGCGTAAGTATCAATCCCTGCGTCATTTTTCAGTTGAGATATGTACGAATTTCTTGGTCTTCCTGGTGGTTTTCGTCCTTCAATTGCACCTTCTATTATAGTATGATGCAATTCTTCGTCGTGACGTAAAACGTGTCCCATCATGTCCCATCGTCGTCGCTTTATGGCTTTAATTATGGATCTTGTTTCTCCAACTTAGGTCAGTACATCTTCATTTGTTACTCTTTCTGTCTAGTTTTTTTTCTCCATACGTCTCCAACACCACATTTCGAATGCTTCAAGGGATCTTTTTTCCTTTTCATTAATGACCCATGTCTCGCAGCCGTATAAAGCTACACTCCATACAAACGTTTTTAAAAATGTCTTCTTAATTTCTCTGCTAATTTTTTTCGAAACCAAAATTTTCTTTTTCTTGATAAAAGCTGCCTTTGCTTGCCCGATTCTTTGTCTAATTTCCTGCGAGCTTTTCCGTCAGACATTTAAAATACATTATTTGGTATTGAATATTATTTTTGATAATTCGTTATTAATTATTTTATTATTATATATGTATAATTTGTATGATACGGGATACTATTTAGTTAGTTTTCCTTTTTTTTTAAGTTCGGTAAGACAATCAGTCTGTTTTGATAATCTCACCAACGTAAAAGCAAGATTGCAATAAATTACATTATATATTTATTAAGTATAACGTTTATACGATTATGACCCTAGTTTGATCATTTGTATTAATATAACAGAAATTTTTAATCTAGTTTACAATAATTTTATATTATGCAATATTCTTATTATCTACCTATTATCCCATGCAAAAGGGCTGTACAACAATTTTTTTCTTACCACAAGTCTTTATCCGGCAATAGGTTCACTTTGGACTGTAAGTTTATAATGTATGTATTGATTTGTGTAGAAACTTGAAAATTAAATATGTTTTATTCTAGTTATTTATGTGAGGTATTTAAACTACAATTGTCATATGTTCCGTTTTCCTTGCTTTAATATATCTTTTAGGTACCAAAATTTGTTAATAATGTTGTATATTTGTATTTGTATCAATTGATTAATTAATTAAAACACATTTAATTTGTATTCAAGAACATGATTTAATTATTAAGTAATAATAACAACGTGACTGACATAGAACACACATGTACAAAAGTCTAGGAAATAAATTGTATCACAATACTGATAATAAGTTTAATGATAGTACAACAGTGCTACTACAAATAATATATCTTCTAAAAGACAAGATTGAAGACAAAGCTCATAAACTCCTACCTGTATTCTTTAACTACAGAATACATATGTAAGATGTGGTAAAACTAATTTATACTTGACAGCCAAATTTTGCAATCTGTCAACTAATTTAGGTAAAAAGTAAAGTTTTATTTAAATAGTAATACAAACAATTTGTGGGAAATTTCAATAAAATTATTATTATTTTATACTAAATAATATAAAATTATAACATATACTTATAAGTTATGTATATACACTAATATAATGTAATTTATTATGAATTTTGCATTATATAATTTTACGTGTATAGTGAATACACGATTAATTAGAGAATTGATAAAGATCTAGCTACAATTTGCAATAAAGATTAGAACCTAACTAAAGGCAATGCTTTTGATATTAAAATTCGAAATTTCTTTTGGCGGGTTTTTGGTAAAATCGATATTGGTACTATCTATAGTGTTACACATTTTATAGGTTATGTAACATTTATTTCTTATCACGTGTTATCATTTTTTGGAAGAACTACCCCCAACTCCAACGGCGGCGGTAGTTGGAGAACCCCTGTTGTCGAGAAAAAAAAGTTGATAACATATTCATTATTTACCAGCGGTCACTTATCATTCTCTCGAATTGATACTCGAGTGACGAGTCATTTCTCTGGCCCTCGCCGTCGGCGTTGTTGCGTTTGAGTTTTGATGCAAATTCAATTTTTTCGCATTGTCGTTTAGAATAAAATATTCAGATGTTTGGTAATTCGAGTTGTCGGTATTAATTTTAAACTGTCGATGACGGGCCAAGTCTGTTACTTTTGTGATAGTACACAATTATTGTTATGCGGATATCGGTATATTATAAAGCGCCGATTAACGGTCCTGCTTATTATGAACCTATAAAAAAAGTATCAACCTTAAATCCCAAAGTTTTTAAATATTTATCAATTTACCAAGGTTCATTGTTATATAATGCTTTAATACCATATGTGCAATATAAATAAGTATCTTACGATTAATATAAACACTTGAGCAGTAAAAAATATATGGTAAAAAATGGATAGTACCTCTTGGGATGGCTTTATGGGTAGCATGGAGAAATGTTGCAGAAATACCCGGGGATTCATTTATTAAAATCATCTTTTGAACTAATAAAATAAGATTGTACTTTAACGGTGTTCGATACTTCAGTATTTAACCATGCTTGATACTTACAATTTTATTGTTCATTCTTATCAATCAGTATTAACCAATATCCTATCTTTGCATAATTCCTGTTCGGACGACTTCGTAAGTAACATTTTAATCTTATTATTCCTATGAAATGTCATCCGAGTCAAAAGAATATTTTAACGGTGTTCGTGGATTCCACGTAACCGTGTTCTAATATATTATGCGAATAGTCAAACTTTCATTCGTCACTTTGCAAGTTCTCGAGTATAGTGTCAATAGCATTTTGTTATATTAACTATACTGAGGGAAGCATTCTGAGGGTGGGGTGAACAGTTTTATTTTATTCATGTTTAAATAATTTCTATTACATTTTTTTACACCTTACATTTTGCGTTATATCCTAGGGCATAGCCAATTTTAAAGGATTTGGTCATTTCCATTTTGATGATACTGCTGTGCAAGCGGTCACCAACCCAACAAGTCTGCACCAATACTTCCCAACCACCCTTATATTATATGCAGCTCTAATATTGGTCGTATGTCGTCAGGTGAATACTAATAATTTATTAAATTATTAGTAAGGATCATAATTAAATTATTGTATAACGGTAGTTATCAGACTCCTTTTAACGATGCTCTTACCTATGTCTATTTAACCGTGCTTAAGGAGTGTAGGTAATATTAAAACATTTAGTTTAAACTTGTTCTTATTTTAATAACGTTCGTTTAAATGTATATTTTTTTTTTGATAAAACATTTTGTTAGAAATAAACAATTTTTATTAGCGTTTCATGAAATTATTGTCCAATATTTGAAATATTTTTTATATTTTTCGAACACAATTAGTCAAAATGTTAAAGATATTATTAATTCTATAAATTAAGGTAATTTTAGGTGAATAAGTTGCTGCCATAGAGTAGGGCTGGCGGTATTTGATATTTGAATACCGGTATTACGGTATTCAAATATTACCGGTAATTACGGTATTTACCAAAAATACACAATTTACCGAAAATAGGTATGTATCGGAAATAAGGTAATTACCGACAATTTTGGTATTTGCGGTAATCTTTGTAACTATCACACATAATATATAAGGTGTACAGAGTATACGTACATTTTATATTATAGCGTTCCTCAAAGTTATTCAATGTAATTTTTTCCATAGATTTAATAAATAAATAAAATTATAATAGTATAACGTCTGTAAGTTAATTGGAACTATTTGTTTATAATATTGTAACTGTGATTATTTTTAACATTGTGGACATGAATAATCCGTTCCTTTGTTAAATTTGCCATTCATGTCATAATGTCACGTTGTTATATTGACTTATTCTTGAAATATATCAAACAAAATTACCTCAAACTAAAATATGTAATTAGATGTACAAAGAAAAACGTTTGCCGTCTAGATAACAGTTTTCGGTCGAGTTCAGCTTTATAGTATAATATTATTTTAAAGAAAACTAAAAGTTAAAACACGTATAGTGTAGGAATGCTACAAGGAACCGTGTAAATAGTATAAAATGCTAAGAGGCAAAATGTATGAACGACATAATTTAGGTTGTGCGAATAAATTGGCAAAGAAAGAACCGGATGATTGCAGAAAGTGATAATGTAATTAGCACGGTGAAATATTATACGCCTCAGCCCGCAAAAATACTATTGATCGTTTGAAATAATGTCGAAATAACTTTGACCTATCTGAATTAATTTATGTTTTGATGACGCACAGCGCTACCGTCGCTTTCGGCGCCTGGACAAAACGCTGGATGTGTAGTTTACCCTGGATATGCCGCTCTAGCAGTTTTGCAGCTACCCTTACACGAATAAGACGTCCTTCGGCCGGCATCGATCGTCCAGGAAAAACTCAAAGAAAATTGTTCAAGGCCTAATCGTTCAACTTATCCGAGTGAGTATTGTTTTATCGTTGTTATTTTACCAAAACATTTCAACCGAATAGTCGTGAGCGGCGTTAGACGTATTTTTTTACTTAATCCAGCGACACGGTAGTGGCGCGAAGCTAAGTAAAAAAAATGGCGAGCGCTTACCGGGGCGTGTATACTATACACAAAACACCGCAATCCCATTAAACGCGTGTAAATTTTACCATAAATTTCGGAATGAATTTGTGGGCTAAGGGCTGGACAGAAATGCACATACGAGATATCAATAGATTGGGAAAGTCGTGTAGATCGGAACGAACAAATTAACTTATCGATTGGTTGAATACTTTCTTAGTTACAATAAAAAAAAAGAACATTTCTGAGGTTTCCAGATACTTGTTTTAGTCAAAAAATTATTATGATGACCGCGCGGTGCCAGACGTTGTGCACGATGGTGAGGGGTCGGATCGGGGGAGTCCCCACCATTGTTATGTCTACAGCTGTTTGTTGTGTATTGTGCTGTACCTTGTGGTGTGTTGTCTTTGTGTATAAATTGCTAATAATAATACTGACGGTTATTACTTTATTTTTATATTATAATATAAAAAAAAAAAAATACTGATATCCCAACAAAAACCCTTCGTAAACTCGGTGTAAATGGTAGCTAGGAAAAAAAAAAAAAATGTTTCTACATAAGCTTAAAATACGTGATATAATATAGGAACTAACTAAGCACCATAATGTAATATATTTATTATACATCGTTGTCAACAAATAAAATCATTCGACATATCAAACCAGTCATGAAAAAATCGAAATTTAGTTTACTTGGCCGGAAGTCTGTTTTCCTGCTTCCTACCTAGTAAATATAGCACATGTTATAATAGGGACATTGTAGGATAACTATAGTAGGAAAAAAATTTAGCTTCTAAAATATGTAACACTCTCTTTCCAAACAATACCCTGTGATTTCTTAACGCACTACACCAGTTTTCACTTAAAATAATTGATATGTTGTCGTTTTTCAAAACATGTTTGTTTATGCTGTATTACAATATTTGACCATATTCAAATTTGTATGTTTTTTCTCGAGTCTTATCATCTTTTGAAACAACGAGTTTTTAGGTTTTTAACCCCTTCTCAAACTAATTATTTTTATAACAACTTTTGAAACTTAATGGTAACGTATATGTTCTATTAACTTTTTAATTAAAAATAACTTGCTAAACATTTTGTAGGGCGTTAAAATAATCCCCCGGTATATACCTGTACCTACTTTTGTCTAAACACATAATATGATGTACCTATATTTGCAACCAAATTGACTACTAATTATGTACACGAAAGTCACCTATACTTTATAATAAAAAATACATTTGTCATTTATTTATTTTTGCTTAATTAGTTTTAATAGGTCTTTTCGTCTTTCAGCTTACGTGCGATCGATCAAAATGGGACATCTACACTTTTTATTCTACTTGTTGTACATCAGCATCCTCATGGCAATAGGGCTCAAATTCAGTTACGGCCACCTTTGGACTTTTTTGGAAATACTGAGTAAGCACATTAGTCATGAAAAACAAAAAATACATTAAATAATCAGCAGCTTATCTTGATGGTCATGAATTATAACTACCATCGTCGTCTTTCGTGAAAAAAATAATTAAAATAACGACATCTGTCTAGAGATGATTTTTGTACATACCGTCGCTTAAGATGCAACCTCATAGCTCATTTTTCTAAACTTGACAGTAGATTAAAAAAAAGTCCGTTTCAATTACCAATATTACCATTCTATGACGTTATGATGATTATTCGATTAAAGCGTTATCTATTGTCTTTATGATAATTCCAAGCCCGTCAGTCGATTGCCTGCAGAGTAGATTAAAGCACAGAGGACAGGTCTTAAAGTAATAAAATATTTTCTCATAGAGTCCACTATCTTGTCATTTAACCTAAAATTATATTTATACACAACTCATGTATAGAAAAATCCACTACATTGATTTTAGTATTAACCTTTTTTAAGTGTACAGGTATAAAATAAGCCCTGGATTTCCCTCGTAAATTGAAATAAAACAGTGTGGCCAACTTGAAATCAGATATGAGCTGCTGTTGCATCTTGAACGACGACACGCTATAGTTGAACCTCGAATCGATCGGGGTTCATAGAATTTAATATAATAATATTTAACGCTTTTAACGATAACGATTGTTTGTAGTTACATGGATGATTGATGGCCAATTTATTGAGGTATCCAATTCAAGCAACTTTGTAATCGACGCAATGTGCGCATGGAACAATCAGAAAACGACACTAACAGCCATTTTTTATTTTGTGCTACCCATGTTAACAAAGCTGTACATACTGATCCCCTTCTTTGTGTATATATTTTTTAAATGTAAGAGTCTACTCCACTCGACGCGACATTGCATACAAGTCACCGGTAAATGGAATGAAATTGGATATTTGACCAACTGGTCTTTGAATAATTCGAATAATTAATACTCGTTTATCGTTGGTAAAACACTAATAATATTAAAAAATTTAATATCTTGTCTTACTAACCGGTTACGATGACCAATAGTACAACCTAGTTTTTGCGATACGTCGGTGTAGAAATTAATATAAACTGACGTTAGACTTAGATTGTTTTGATAGCAAAATAATATTATTACACATAATATAATAATAATCATATATAAATGGACTGTAGGTCACGACGTGCCGTGATATTATATCACCTCAGTATCAATAAACAATCTTTATTAAATGAAAATTTACTAAATTTAAACATTACTACAATTTATCTACTTTTCTTGTTTTATTTTATCATTTTATTTAAAAAATTAAATTTACAGCATAAGAAATAACAAAATGCATTTAAAGTATATAAAATTTAAAGGTTTTTTTAACCATTTTCTGCATATGGACATAACATAAAGTTTTTGTGAATTTTTTTTAAAGTATTAGTATTTGTTTTTTTTTTGCACTTATTTGTAAGAACGTGAATGATTATACAAATATATTAACACATATTTTCCACTTTCAAATGTTGTTTTTTTTTTATACATTTGTTTTTGTAATATCATATGTGTACTAAACCTTAAAAATATGTTTTTTCCAATCATTTTTTTATTGCATATTAACTGAATTTCTACCATTACAATTAAACAATTCGTTTGACTAAACTTGTACATCTATTAGGTCTCTGTTACGATGGATTCTGGCAAATCCATGCGTATTGTTTGGTAAGCATTTGAAGTTTTTTTATTTTAACTTTCGACTTATTATCTGATTCTAATAGTAAATATCAGATAAACACAGACAATGATACTACGATTTTCGGTAGTACAATTTGTTAAGCTATATAATTTTAATTAAACAAAATAATTAAAATTTACTTTATGGTAAAAGTGATTTGAAAAAGGTGATGCACATATTCTCAGTTCCTTATCAAAGTTAAAACACTTTTAAAAAGTAAATTTTTAAAAAATGTTAATATAAAAGTCCGTGTAACGTGTTTCTAGGTTAACTGATTTTAATTGTTGCATCAGTTTGGATACACACAAAATAACTATTTGGCGTCGCTGGGTCAGATATCAATTCCAAGATCAGAAGCAACTACCGATCGAATATTGCAAGGTGGTAACATAAGAGAAAACAACATTATTTATCTTCACTTACTGTCGCTTACTTATTTTATACTTATAATATTTATGATACTTAAAATCAAGCGCAATATTAATGTCACACAAACTCGAACAATCGTTAGAACCTAAATAGTGTGACATTTGTTTATGATTACCGTAATTAAAGATATATAGTACTACGACGAAGGACAGACGTGTTGATGGGTTTATTTTACACTGTAATTGAGTTAACAATGCCGGATTGTAAGAGTCTAATGGTACCAAATAAATCTGATAAGGTAACGACCGATTAAATTCTAATTGGAAAATATGAAGTCCATGTAAGAACCGTTAACATAAGGGACAGAGTTGGGTTGATACAAGTTCAGAAATGAAAAGCGATCATAAAATTATAACATC
The DNA here is from genome assembly GCF_023614345.1 of Adelges cooleyi. Lineage (NCBI taxonomy): Eukaryota > Metazoa > Arthropoda > Insecta > Hemiptera > Adelgidae > Adelges > Adelges cooleyi. The sequence goes on from NW_026095978.1 coordinate 4,012,690, forward strand.
ATATTTATCACATTTTAGAGGTTTACATGTTTCGATTTGCTGCAAAACGTGTGATTTCCGGACTTCATACGTCTAAAAAAAAAGTAATAGTTTTTTTTAGAAAACATTTTTTTTCATAACACATCATTTTCATTGTTTTGAAAAATATTACAATACATTTTATTATTTTATTTATATTTACTTAATCTTTAAGTAATAAATAATTTAAAAATAAATGTAATGTATGGAAAATAAATATTTATTTCAAGAAATTAAATTTTTTCTTTTCATAGTTTCTTACACAATTTTTACCATTTTTTTTTTTGTTTTCACCTCTTCCCAACAAAGTTGTTTTAATAGCAACTTTTGAAACTTAAATGGTAACGCATAGATTTCATTAACTATTTAAATTGAAAATAATGCACTAAAAATGTTGACTGGTCGATAACCAGTTTTGGATAACTATTTTTGATGTTATTGAAGTGTCAAGTTTAGGGCAGGAGGAAAGATGGATTGTAGTATTATTTTTATCTGCGTGCACTTTCACTCCCATCCTAACTTTTAAACTCTTATAACTTTAAAAATAGTTCCAAAATTGGTTATCGACCAGTCAAAATATTTAGTACATTATTCTTAATTTAAAACAAATATAAAATGTGTGCGTTACCCTTCAGTTACTTAAAGTTTCAAAAGTTGTTATCAAATAAACGAAGTTGAGAGGAAGGTAAAAACAAAAAAATTGTGAGAAATTGAGATCACATTGTATAAAAACTTAATGAAAAAAAAATTAAATTATTAATTAAACCCAATGAGGTGTTCAATGGTTCACTATAAGTTGATCACCATTCACCATGTATTTAAATTGATAACTTAGCAAAATATATTGACACGAACTATTAATTGGTAATAATTACAATAACCTGGTAAAATATTAAGAACTGTAGAAACATTAATGCTTCTTCATGAGATCATATTTAACTTATCGATCATTAATGATTAATTATAAAATAAAATAAAAAAATAATGAGTACCTGGACTATATAATAAAACACCATTTTCATCTTCAAAATTATTGTTTGATTCCAATGTTTTGTTTAAAAATATCATTATAGAATTTTTGGGCATCTTCAGGATTTGTGCTGACAAACATTCTTCTATTTTTCTATCAGAATTAGATAAAAAAGTTGACACCTGGTAGACAAAAACACCTAAATAAGCAATGTAGTATATTTTTTTAGAAAAACAAAGATACTTAGATGGTAGTTTGTCTGCCGTTGCTTGGCTCTTTGGACTAAGCAATAATAAATCATTGCTTTCAATGGAAATACTTAGCAAAACTCAGAATTATTTACTATAATAGGTCCAACGTTTTAAAGACTTCCTTCTATAAATTAATTATTTTTGTATGTAAAATGTTTTAATTATTCTAGTTAAAAAAACATTATAATAAACCCCCAACTATCGTTTGTTATTATTATTATCTTTACAACATTTTGTAGCCTCACGTGTTGGCCAGTAGCCCAACCACGCGATATCGTAATCTGCTGTTCTTAAGTTATATTTAGAGTACCTGGAATTAAAGATTTGTTTAGACAGGTTTATTTACCTTACTTCAGGATTGCCAATTAGTGCGATTGCAAGCGATAGCTGTCAGTGTCAGTGTATTCGAATGCTATTAAGTTTAACTAAACAATTCAGAGCTTATAAATTACAATATTTCACAATAAATCATAGAAAAAATATATAATTTGTACAGTTAAAAAATTAGTACGATAAGAAGGATATTAGAATAATAAGAAAGATAAATATATTAGCTGTGTATGGCGGGTTTGAAGATACCAACAACATGGTGTTCATAATCAACATATCATAATGGTCGGAAGAGTGGTGTTGTAGTTAGGTGAACAGGTCTCAACACCATCAAAAATAAATACAAAATTATTTATACAGACTACGGAGCTCGGATATGCTAATGATGGCGATTTAAATAATAATTATCATATGAAGACCAACATTTAAATATTTAAAATAACAAAATATTATAGCATCAACGTACACCGGTGTAGATTTCAAAAAGCGAGTACAATTAGTATACTATTTTTTAGGTAGCACCAAAGATAAAATAGGGGAAGAGGAAAAGTCGGAGATTTATAAAATACAACGTGATGAATGTGTTGACAGCTATGTAGTTAAGACATTATTAGATTTAAAGAACACATGAGGAACATAAAAAACCAAAAAGTACACAAATCTCCAGATGCGGAGTATTTAGTGGATACTAATCATAGCATTGTTACCGAAATGGCGAAGTACATATGTACGCTATAGAGTATTCTTTTTGTGGTTAAGAGTTTATATAAATAGTTTACTTTTTTATTTCTTTCCTCTTTTACTCTTAAAAATAAGAAAAAAACCCAAACAAATTTTCAACTCTGCTCTATTCGAGAACAATGTTCGGATCTAATTTTTAGATGACATTTTAGGACCCTTAGGTTAAAATTTAAAGTAGTTAGTGATTAGTCCTAATACATATCCATAATTAATAGCATACTAAAAAGTAAAAATATGTATCCACTCATTTATTAGGTGTGCCCATTTTGTAATATAACATATTTTCTCTTATTCAAACTTCAAAGGTTTTTTTTTTTTTTTTTGGTCTTATTTTTAGGATTTAAGAACTAAAATTTTTTGAGTTAAAAAAAAAAATTAAGGTTAGTGTAAAGTCCAATGATTTCAACACATATAAATAGCGTACATTTTATTACCTCATTAGTTGTTGTTTTTATAATATAACCTAATTTCACTTACGAGTACATTGTATATAGCTAGCACAGTAAAAATAGTAAATGTTGATTTTGTATTCTAAAAACAAAATGAGTCGGTTCTACAACTGTCATACCTGGAACAGTGTGCAATAGACACTGCCGACATACCCACTTGGTTACTCAACAATCTACAAAAAATTAGTTTTCTATATTAAATAATGTTATCAAAGACGAATAGGCCGAAACCGTATCATAGCTAACATATAACATTATATAAGTGTAGTCAACAAAACCAGGCACAGTAACAAGCACAGTAAGAAAATATTATACTAAACTAAGTAGTAGTAGAAATAGTACGAGTAGTAAATGAGTAAGTAAGGGAGGTTCTGACTTTTGTGTTCAGAGATATAAATACAATTAATACCGACAAAAACATTATAGGTACCTAATGACAATCGTGTGCTTAAAAATGAGTTTTTACTATTAGGGTGGATACGTTTAGGGTTGATCTATAAATATGTATTGCCACAGTTAACCATATATCGTAAATAACAATATAATGAAAATATTTTCATTACTTGTTGACTGTTGATTCACCCACACATTACACAACCTGGAAATTGACTTCGGTCAAAGTGTAATTTTCCCCTTTTTGGGAGGTTTTCAATAATAAAAAAAAATTTGACTACAGATATTATGTTATATAGTACCACTCTAGATTTTTTATTTTTTCAAAGTATATCGAAAGTAATTTATCCGAATAGTAATTTTATCTGAGTTTACAATTTTGGAATCAATTCTACTATTTTTTTTAAAGGTTATAGCGCGCAGTGGTTTTGTTGCGAATAATACAAATTATGCATGTATACTTCTATTCTTTAAAGGAGAACTACTTTGGTCTTATTAATATTAATACTTGTGGGCTTTTTTTGTGTTTAATGTGTGTGTGTGTGTGCGTTTACAGTGTATTAGATAGTACTCGTGACTCGTTTTAGTTGACCCAGTGCAGTGGACGCAATAGTTTTTTTTTAAATGGTTCAAGAACATATAGGTCGAATATATTTATGTTATTTATATTGAATTTATGAAGATTTTTTTATGGTTTAGCTAAAAAGTCTTTTTGTCTCAAAAATAAGTTTTCCTAGAGTCACGAGACATATAAAATGGCTTTTGCGCATCTTAAATAGTTTGTTTAGTATTTTATCTTTGACGAAACAAATTTTTATTATTATATTTGTTTGTATGTACGTAAACGCATGGCGCTTATAAATTAAAAAAAAAAATTGGTTATAAGGCCAGCCAAGATCGTTTGGCATGACAAGAAATAAATTAACGCCTAATATCTTATATATTTCTTTAAAAATGATCATATTATCTAGTTTTAAAATGTTGATTGGATTCTTACAATATACAATCAAATATCTCTAAGCATGAGACTATGGTATATAAAATACAAAATGAAGAATAAAAAATACAATGTGAAGAATGAATAATGTTGTTATCAGTGCTGGGTATGATATAAAAATGAATTGATACTTAGATTTTGTGAAAAGTTGTCTACACCGTATAGAAATATCAGATAAACGTCCTCATATTAAAGTTCAACTATTTAAAAATATTATTTCAAATATATATATATATTTTTCATTTTTAAGTATTTTGTTATGTCCCTCTCCGCACTAAATTTAAATAACATACTTACTATAAATGGACAGTGTACTTATTTTTTAAACACTTCTTATTTTTATATATTTTAATTTAGTGTTGATCTTACAATTATTTTATTGAAACTTATAATTAGATGAATATAATGTTATTTACTTGAAGACGACAGTTTAAGAAATGATGGGACTTGTAAGTGTTTAATAAATTAATTATCATCCGTTGGGTATACTATGTTATTTATTATTTAGGACATTTAATTAATTTAGGAGCTAAAAACTAACTTTGGCACTAATTAATACGATTATTAAAATGTCTAGATACTATCTAACGAACCCTTTTCATATAATATTGGGAGTTACCGAATAGTTTCTCGAAAACAGCGTTTTGATGCTAATTACGTTCCATTCATTTATTTTGTCTTATTTATACAATAAAAACGACAAGATCATACCCCCTTGTTAACAAGTAACAATAGTATAATTACAATTTTGTTTCAAAAATACTATCTGTTGAAACAAAAATAAAACTTGATTGTTGATAATAGATTTTGCAATTATTATTTTTAGTTTCTTTTCCTCATATAAAACACGGTATTTGATCTGCATACTTATCTACCGGAAGACGTTTAACATATCAATTTTAAATATAGACTAGTAGGGGCAACCGAGTGTTTTTAATTATATACGTTTTTTGCATATTTAATGATGGGACTATTGAGCTAGTAAATTTCACTTTCGGACGTAATGATTGGAAGTTACACTAAGAAGTTATTTATTAACAGTGAACGCTATACATGTTATAGGGCGCATATAACACGGCTTGTCTGCTGCGTGCACAGTTTTTTGTGATGTACCACCTATAATTGGAATGATAAGTAATTTGTAAAATGTACACTGTTGCTCTCGTTTTGTAGAAAAACCCCAATTCAATGATAATTATCCGAGACTATACGTGTTGCCTGTATCTTAGCTTTAAATAATACGCTCTATACTGGGAAGCAAAAACTACGGCTAGTTTGACGCGTCAAGAGGATAATAATCGTTTGGAATTATTTGTTAAAAATTATTTGGAATTTATTTGTTTCCAACCGACTATCACATCAGTTTGAATGTTCAAATATCACAAGCATAACATCAGCGTTCGTAAGCGGACGACGGGCTGGTTTCGTCTTCGCCCTCGGAGTCGTTGCACTTTTTCACGCTGCTGCGGCGTTGCCGACTTTGCAGCTGCGGCGTTGCCGCTTGCAGCTCCGGCGGCGCTTTCAACACGAGCGTCTGCGCCGGCACGCGTCGCTGGCGTTTGGCCCCTCGCCCCCCGCGTCCTTGCTGTATCGACGTGCGCTGTCGGTGGGCGAGTACGTCACGCTGACACTGTCGTCCGACGACCCTTCGTCGCGGCACTTGGACTTGCAGCTGCTGCGCCGGCGTCGCCCGGTTCGTCTGCGTCTGAAGGCAACGCGGCCGGCCGCCTGGCGCCGCACGGGCTGGACCGTTACGTCAGACGACTCGTCGTCCGATTGCCCGGCATATTCGGGTGGCGAAATTTGTCCATTTCGTTAGAACCTAAATAGTGTGACATTTGTTTACGATTACCGTGATTAAAGATACTACGACTACTATTTATCTATTTATGTTTTTAATATTGACACTAGTTGTCTGGCACTTGACAACCATTTCGTTTGTACGGCCACCGTACCTTAACGAGATAGATAACGAGTAATGACTAACGAATTTATTTTAATTTTAGTACCTTCGTTAATTTATCATGGTCATTATACAGATATAGTTAATATAAATTAAAATTACATTTTCCAATCGGCTCTTCTATGTTATTGTTATATTACCATTACGTCGACCAGTATATAGTTTTAATATTGTGATCCTCAATCGGCCACTGCAGCAAAAACCTTAATACCTTCAATGGCCAATGGTATGGTGTTTTGTCACGGGTCTATGGGAATATTATTAGGTACAACTGAAAGTGACAAAATCCCTTTAAAAAAAAAAAAACGTTTCGATGCGAATCTGTAATACCTAGTAGGTAGTAATACGAATATCTTTGTAAAAGCATTGTACTTGTTCACAATAATATGCTTAAAACATGTATCTGTTATCATAGGCGGACTTAGGGGTGGGCTAAAGGGGCATTAGCCCCCCCGAACCAAATGGTTTTTTTATTTTAGTAAAATTCTTATTTTTTTATATATATTTTAATACTTAGTTTTTTTTAGACTAGTTGGATAACGTTTGATTGTGGTTTATGTGTGGTGTATATGTATATATATATATATATATTAATAATAAAGCAAACTTATCGCAGATATTATAAAAATAGTTGAAAACCCGTGGTAAAATGAAATGTTTTTTATTTTTTATATGTTAAACCATTTTGGTTATTTTTGCTAAAAAATATAACCAATTCATTGTCTATTTTACTGACAAATAGTACAGATAGTGTTTTTAATACATCAAAAATATTTCAGTTTGTTTTAGCAAGTGGAGCTTGTTATATACGGAAGTTGAATTATAAATACTATAGTAAATTAAAACACAACAATTTTACAGTAGGTATTATTTTAAAGAATAAATGTTTAAGATAACTTTTAGAAGTCAAATTTTAACCTAAATATTTAATTCATCCATTAAGAAGTATAGTGAAATCAAAAACTGGTTTGTAATGTATTAAATAATTTTTGTGTTATTTGCTTTTTAAATTATAGACGAAGTAAGTGGATGGAAATAATAGTAGTCTAGCCCTTTTCTCGACTCGTCGAGTACATAAAACTAAATTTTAGTTTTTTTTGGACATTTTTTAGCTAAAATAAATAGACAAAATAATGTAAAGTACATTTAAGTTCATTGGGTACATTTTTTCCCCTGTTAGATATATATATATATTTTTTATTTAGATAGCTATTATTTCAAAGACATCTTTGTGTGATATTTAAATTAAATATCATATTTTGTTATTAGTTATAAAAAAAAATTATTAACACTACTACAGTAGCGGCTTTGGTTGTTATATTTATATTTATAATTTATAAATTAAATGTACTATTGACTAAAAATTATAAAATATAAATGTATAATATTAAACCTTTAACTATCCGAATCAGGAAAGCAATTTTTTAATAATGCCGGCAAATGATCGGCTGCTAGAAATGATACATTATGTTCATACATAAATGCTGATAATTTTATTTCTGCTCGTTGAATTTTGAGTTTTAATTCTGTGTTTTTATCAGTCTGAACAAATGATGAAATTGGTTTTTGTTTAACTGTACCAGCTTGTTCCATTTGCATGTGTTTAAATCCTTTTGCATGGGCTTTTAAATTAGTCAATTCGGCTACCATTGTTGTCCTACAATGTTTGCAAGCAGCTTTATATGGATCTTTATCGGGCATTAACCAGTTTTTTTAATTCAGGTAAAGAACACCATTCATGACGGAATTTTTGTTGTCTGTGGAGTGTTCTTTTTTTCTTTGCATCTGGTCCTCCAATTTCGACTGGGTTGTCTTGAAAGTCACTCATTTTCTATAATAATTAGGTATTCAAAGTAACAAATATTATACATTACAATAGGGGACAGTCAATGATAATAAATTGCGACAAAAGATAATATTAATATAATACTAATTAATAAACACATTTATACTTACGGATTAAATTATCGCAAAATAATTATAAAAAAAAACAGTTATTACAGGTTTAAAATACACAAAATTCGTTATCAAAATGCTGCGAATCTGATACCAATTAGAAATTATGACAGCGATCGGCTGTCAGCTGATTAGGTATCCGAAAAATAAAAAATTAATTTATGCTAAAGATCCCTAAATATAAATTAAATTGATTTTATTTGGCTTAAAAAAAGTGATCAATACAAAAACGAAAATGATTTACTATATTTTTCTCTTAAACTTTAAAATCACGTATTTTACGTGTACGAGAACTCTCTTCTCTCGTACGATGATATGAAAATTCCGTACCCGTACGAGAATTATCGTACGTCTGGCAACACTGACTGCGAGTGCCCAGTGCTGCTTAACGATTGATAAGAATACATATGTTACTATTTGTTATCTTAACGCACCGGCCGCAGCGATAGCCGACCGGTGGCGTGCATTGTGCAGTAGTGGTTCCGTGAGAGTAGAGAGTGGTGTACTCGCGTAGTACCGTAATTTGTTATACTTATAATTGTAATTGATGTTAAAATAAATGTACACTAGTTCAACCTAGGTCGTCTCAGTCATTTCGTTTAAATATATTTGTATTATTAGGTATATCCGTGTGAAATAGTTAACACGATTAAAGTAAAAATATGGTTTAAATTAAATTTGAAAGTCTAGAGGTTATAAGGCGAATGTCCAGTTCTGCTTACTCACCGATTAGAGTAAAAAATGGTTTAAATTCAAAATGAATGTCTAGAGGTTAGTCGGTTAAAAAGCGAGTGTCCGATGCTTTTTAGATAGCCGCCGAGGTCGCTTCTTATTTTAAACATAGTATGGGTTTTTTTGCATTTAGAAGCGGATAGGCCAAGTTAAATTAATGTTTTTGAGGCTTCAACCGTTTCTAAACATTAAAATATAAATTAAAAAAAATTGGATCGAACCTGCACCTCTCGATTGATCCGAGTGTTTTGGCGCTTGCTCGCTCGGAGCCGTCGCTTCGCTCCGCTAACTAAAAATATCCTAGATTTGTAGGCTACAGCTAGGAGGAGAATACAGGTTTAAAATTAAGTTTAAGTAAAGTGGTGTCATCCCGCTTAACTTTATGAGATAAAAAATAAAAATGTCTATAGGTCAGTCGGCTAAATGTCTGTTATGGCTTACCTTTGTGAAACAAAATTTGTTCAAACGCAGTATGTTATATGTCAGTACACAGCGGTTCTAGAGGGGGGGTGCCCGGCTACGCCGGCCACGGTGTCGAGCCAGCGTACTACGTTTTAAAGTAATGCCATAGATTAAATACATGTATTTAATCTATGGACAGAACGACCGTGGTCGGCTTATCAGTTATCACGTTATCAGCTCAGATCCGTGTTCAAATAGATATCATCATAATAATTTTTTTTTTCGTTCCGACTCGCATTTTAGCAACGTGGGCCGTGGTTGCTGCTTGCTCGTCGAACGTTTGTTAATGTAAATATTTTTTTCAATGATAAAATATAAACATTTTTCACCTAGTCGAATATGTTTCAATTGTTAATTCAATCGTATCGATTAGCCTCGAGTGGCGACGCCGGTTAGTAGGAGGTTGTATTATAAGTATTCAGTCCCGGTATACCGGTGACTTAGGTGTACTTGGCTAACATTTTATGCCGAAAATAAGCAAATGTTGCTATTTCACGTTTAAGCCGGTGCTTGTATGGTGTAAAATTGGTAAACGATTCACACGTTAACAATAATAAAAAAAAATTGTATCATGGCTCGTAAACGTTCAAACGTCTCATATTATAATAAAAAAAAGAATGTGATACAGAAAAATAAAAACTATGATACATGTTTATTGATCCATTCGTTGGTAAATTACAATCTGCACCTAACAGGGTGGAATTGTACGAGTTGATATACGTTTAAATTATATATTTATATATAATTTTAATGCTAAGAAAACCACCATTAAGTTTTAGTGGTCGTTAGCCAAGTGTATACAAACTGTTGTACTGTTTGTAATTTCAAACTGAATATTTCACTACACGCTGTTGTAATAATTGTAATATCAGAGTATACAATATGTTCAAATAAACTTATCGGATTGTGTTATTTGTCACACATTCTAAATTCGTTGCGACTTGCGGAACTGACGGTGAAAGTTTAATTCACGGGTTATAATTATGAACAAGTGTGTTAAATACGTTATGTAGTAACATTGTTTCATTTTTATTCTTGAAGTCTTTGTACAAACGTAACAAAGACCAGTATTTTATTATTATAAGAAGTTCAACTTGTAACTGCTATTTTAATAATTATCATCAGCTTAAGGCCCAACGCTGCTGTCATGAGATGGTAGTTTCTTGACCAATACTATTTAAGTATTATTAGAGCTATTGTAATCATGTTATAAGAATGTATACTGAAAAAGCAGTATAACGTATGTAACATAATATAGAAAACATTTTTTTTTATTAACTAAAATTTTTTATTTACAATCTATACACTGCACATAGTATTAGAGACAGCAACTTATCGTTATTCAGGACATTCCATGTCTGACCGGGGAACATCATATAGGACTCGAGATGAAATTCAAGAAGTGCGTCAAACAAGAGATCCAATTACGTCTTTCAAAACAAAAGTCCTCGATGCCAACTTAGTTACAGCTGATCAGTTAAAGGACATTGATAGTTCAGTAAAAGCTGAAATTGATGACGCTGTGAAAAAAGCTAAAGCTGATACTGAAGTGCCATTGGCTGAGTTGGCTGGTGATATTTACTCAGCACCACTGGAAAAATCAATTAGAGGTGTGAGTCCGTTCCAACCTCTAGAACATATTACAGTAGGAAAAGCTGTAAATTTGAATTAATGTTAATTAAAAACAAACATTGTTATTTTTTATTTTTATAAGCCAAACTATATACAGTCCATATTTTAATGTTTAATAGTACAACCAATATTGTTGTGGATTAAACGTCAAACGCTTTAACATTTCAATCCATAGGCCGGATAAGGTCATACTGTTTGTTCCCTCCGCCTTAACAGACTGCATTGGTAATGTTTGTATCATTCGTTATACCATTTACCTTGTTCAATAAATTGCATTTTTACTCTAACTCCACAATTTCATCTTTTAGGTGGTCAGCTGTATGTGATTCCATAATTTCTTCAACAAAGTTAAAATGCGCAATATCCATATAAGAATGTATAGCCAGTTAACTCCAGCCATCAGTAGTTAAAGCGATGGCGTCAATATTTTCAATTTCATTATCGCTTTTTTCAACATAACCACGTACCTTATGAAGTAAATAAGTATATTAATAATTATCAAACATGTCGAGTTTTACTGTTTTGAAAGAGGATTCTACTATCGTATTACTCTGCCGCACCTCTACGCCGTTATTAACTTAAATATTTAATACTGGAGCTAGAGTGGAAAAAAGGGGACACATTTAAGGATAAATTCTTCTACAAATATGCCATGCCATAATACATGTTCGCCAAAGAGTACTGATCAGTAACATAGGCTGTCTCGAGTTTAAATTTAACTTTTATTATGATTAATTGAAATCTTAAAGATAATATGAAAATATTAAAGATTTACTAGTGTCCGACTCCCTTACGTTTTTATTTAAAGATTCTAAACATTCTTTGACGTCTTCTTCGTAGTTCGTACAACTGGTTGCCTGCGTTACAACCGTTTTGGTTGCGGTTCTTGAGTCTGTGGTGATTGCGAGATAGGAGATGTAATGGATAGTGGTAGCGGATAGTTCCATAAAGGCGGTATTTCGACATCCAATACCAATGGAGGTCCTCGGGTGATACCGGCCATACTCCTTCTATCTTTACTGGCTTTTTTCTTCTATTTATGGTTGTATCACTAGAGCGTCGTTATTAATCTAGTAATTTATACTGGTCGTCAAACGCTGGTATCGGTACGTCAGTCGTTTTTTTTGTTTTCTCCTCACATTTCTCAACCATTTCCACATCCTCTGAGTCGGATAGCTCGAACCACTCGACCTCCATTAGTTCGTGTTCATCATGGTGATAACCGAGGAAGTCGTTGAGAAGTTGGTCGATCTTTCCGGTCAACTGCTGGACGCTCGGTGTCTTCACGGTCGGAGATTTCTGACATTTTCCACCGATTCCTTACCGCTCAGTAAATAATTTACAATAAACGAATTTTCTTCTAATTGTTTTGTTATTCTATAAGGACCTTCGAAAAGTAAGAATAATTTTTTAATTTCCTTTTCAAAATTTGACGATTTCGGATGGGTTTTTACCCAAGACCAACTGTCCTATCGAATATTTTATAAAATGTTAATTACTATGGGTTTTTTATTTTCTAAATAATGCTTTACTTAAAATATTTTCGCGAACAGTTGCAATTCTATTATTCTCTTTTACTTCCGTAGGTGGAATATTTAATAAATCCCTAATAGGTCGATCCGGCGGTTTCTTTTTTAATACCTCCCAGGTCAAACCAATTTCATATTTTATTTAAAATATTAGGTTGCATGGTATGTTTTTCATAACAATATGCCCTCAGCATTTTCCCTATCTCTCTATTATCCCGTTACACCGGATTCCTTTGTGGGCTGTAGACTGCCGTAAGTATTGTTTTAATATTTAGTTCATTCATTCGCTTCGACTAAATTTAAGATTTAAATTGAGTGGCGTTATCAGTTAGAATCACGTGGATGTGCCTTCTTTAGGTTTAAAATCTTTAATTACCCGATTTAATATTGTTATAGTGTTAGCTTTTTTAATCGCATATATTTTTATATATTTAGAAGATCTATCTGTCATCTCCAATATATATTGTACTCCCTCTTCCTTTCGGTAATGGTCCCATTATGTCCAATGACAGTAGGTCTACGGGTTGTGTGGAGTATGTTTTTTTTGTGGACCTGTTGTATTTTGATTAAACATTTTAGCCTTTTGACAAAGATCACAGGTACTAGCGTATCTAACTATTTCACGTGACATTTTCTTAAACTCATAATACTTTAGTAGTAAGTAGTAGTAAGTATATAGATATAAAAAAAGTTTTATATTCTATATACTTACTACCGATATATTTTTTATAAATTATATGAAAATAATAGAAAATGAGATTAATTTAATAGGTACCTAGTTGTTTAACATGTATTTAATACCATGTGGTTATTATTTATATATTTTTAAAGGTTAGAATTAAATATGAATTGAATTACTTTAAAAATTAACTTTAAACTTATTTTATTTTTAACAAAGAAGCAAAATTAAAAAAAAATATTATAAAACTAATATGGTCTTAATGTTTATTTTTATAAAAAAATTTCTCCCATGCATTTTAACAATATTTGCCTCACCCCTCATTCGGTTCACGAGCCGCCACTGGTTTTCACCTGACAAAATATTTAACGTTGGTGAAACTGGTATTTTATTTATTCATAAACACCCAAAGCTTAGAGTATGAGTACAAATTATAATTTAATAAAACAGTACAAATTCAGGTATACATGCAAAAGATAGGTAAAAATTAAAATAAATATTAAGAGAAAGTGAGGATGCATTTTTAATCTTGTTTATATTATTAAAATATAAATAAAATTTAATAGAATTACAGATGGAGAGAGACCTATTAATCGGTGAGTGAGTGCCGTATAATGTTCGTTGATAATCAACATCAAAAATAATACTCGATTGCCGATAGTATGGGGTAAACTTGATAGACCAAGAAGACTAGGAATATAATAAAGAGTTCTTATCTTGTTTTTTTAGGCGCATGGATTGCAGATAATGAATACATTTGTATTAAGCGTTCCGCGTTAGTGGTGTCTCAACTGAAAGCAGAACCAGTGGTTTCCAAAGTGTATTCCAATGGTTCTCAGTTTATTTAAAACATATTTATTCTTTGATTTTTATTACCAAACAAATAAAAACAACATCAAGTGAATAAAATATGTTAAATATATTGCTTAACACAAAACAGTTATAATATATTTATAATGCACAATAAACGTTTAAATTTAAAAGTCATAATATTAATAACATTACATAAATATGAGTAGTGTAAAAATGTTATTTGACAGCGAACAGTATGATTTACAAAATAGAAATTAATATAGGCTAAATACACTAAATAATAGTTATTAATTATTCATTACAATGCATATAATAATAATAACACAAATTACAACAACTAGTATTATTCCGACAACTACAAAATAAATAATTTACAATAAAAAAAACTTTCTAAAAAAAAAAACAAGAATATCAGTCTTTAATTAGCCTCATTATTGGAAAAATGGTAACGAGAATCGTCAAATTAATATATAAAATGTAAAATAAAAAATTGTTAATAGTACCTAACCGTTATTAAATAATCAATTTACAATATCACAATGTATTATAGAATAAAGTGTTATAAGTAATTCTTTTAAAAGGTTGTTGATACGAATATAATGTTTGTTCAAGGAATAAATCGTAAATCATTTTACCTGAGTTTATAAAAATACAAAATTATGTAATATAATTTACTATCACATTAAAGCTAATACTGGTTCTGAGATAATAAGTTTACTTTAGGTAACTTTAAGTCATAAATACTGTAGTATAAAATTCACAATAACATAATGTACTCAACCACAAAAAAAATCAAGTAGTTTAAAACAAAAACTAATCATATTACACATTTATTTCCATTTATTTATCCTATTATTTTTAGGCGTTTTTATTATACAGTGTAATTTTTTATCGTGAGCCGCTATTGAATCTCAAAGGATTTAATTAGTAAATTAATTTTTCTTTTGCATAATGCTTTTAAACAATGTGATCTCAATATCTCACAAATTGTTATGTTTTTAACCTCACCCAAACTAATCATTTTTATATAAACTTTTAAATAAAAGTATTTTTATTTAAAAAAGATATTTTATTAACTTTTTTCAATTAAGAATATTTTACTAAAAATGAAGTGCACAAAAAAAAAAAGAAATTCAAACATTTTGTTTATTATTTTGTCTTTAGATCGGCGTGTTTTTCTGCTTAAAACTTAATACTAGATTTATGAATATTTATTCATGGCAGTTTAAAAATAATGTACTAAAACATTCATGTGTGTAGAAGTATCGAAATTGTATGTGTTCGAAAATATTTTAATAATCCCCCTCCCCCCGGTAGAAAGGTTGAAAGTGTTTTAAAATTATTTCGGCGCAGTTTTAAGATTAAAGAACTGAAACTGAAGTTTTTTTTTGGTCAATGTTGGACAACGAATAATTCGGATTTTGGTTATATTACATTAAATCAAATATCCATCTCAAGTAATTTGATATATTATGGATAAGTATTATAAACACTAATATTTTTAGTAATTTCAAAGATATAGATATAACCTAAAAATAATATTATGGAAATACTACAATAAAAACAGCGCATATGAGAAAGTTTTTATATGAAAAAGCCGGACAAAATTATTTATTGAACTTAAGTGGTCAAAACAAAATAAATAATAATTAAACATTTATTTGAAAAAACCACAATTTAGTTAAAATAACACTTATTAGGTCCATTTTCTAATAAAATCAAATGATGTTGTCTTATTGCAGTACGTTCCGGTATGCACACTGGTCCAATATTCTACCACAATAATAATAAAATAAAACGCATTTTACAAACAAAAAAATGAAATGGGCCCTTGTTCTAATAAGTGTCTAAATTGTATATGTTATAAATGTTTTACCTCAGTTAGTACCTAATAATGGCTTACAATATTGCATGTTGAATAACAATCATAATTCCCAATCTCTGACTGTATAAATTATTTATAAAATATACTGCTTAGTAGCTTATACTCAATTATTTTAAATCTATCAAATTTATTGTAGTACCATAGAAATAAAAAATAGTTTTATTTTATTATGTTCTCCGTGTAAAATTGTAAAAACCATCGATGATTTTCCATTTGTACTTATGATTTTACATGATTGAACAACTTTTTATTTTCTCATTTAGTATAATTTTTTCTATTAATCTTATTTTTGTTCCAACGTACGATTAATAATTACACGCATATTTAAATTTCGACATATTAAATTTAAGACATTTTGTGAAAACGATTGCCATTGAAACCGAAGAAAATAAATACATTCGTATTATTTATTACATATTGTTTAATAGTAAATTGTTTTTTAAGTTTACCTACACTCCAGAACACAATATGTACAACAGTAATATAACATTGTATAACCAACAAAATAGTACCTACCTAACATTATTTTAATTTTTTTTGAGTTATTAATTCTTGGATTAGTTCGTTGAAGCTCTCAATGCTTGTCTATTGTAACTTAATTCGTCCAGGTCTTTGTATTTTATTTTATTCATATCCTTCATTAATTGGGTCATGTATTTGGCCCTCGGTCTTCCTCTTCCAATGTTTCCTTAAATTATTGTCTTCAGTAAGCGTTTGTGTCTTAATGTATGTGTCCTTTCTTCTTATCTCTTCTGGATTGAATACTCTTTCATAACTGTCGTTTTTCATTTATCTTATCTAGTACCTCTTAATTTGTCACTCTCTCGATGACTTATGGCCATCTGGGCGTACCTGCACTCTTTTAAATTATTTTATTAATTCGATTGATATATTTTTTTGCATTAAATTACAGTAATAAAAAAAAATGTCGCAAGTAAGAAGAATCAGAAACAACGTATGGGAGGTGAAGGTAGGAGTGGACATCGTATTGTTTGTCATTTCACAAATGCTCGATAACGGCCATTGGTCTGAAACCGTTAACAGTGTAGATTTGAAATACTTGTTCCTTCATAAGTAATAATAACCGCGTGTTTTTAATTAATGAAATATTTACCTGGTCAAATTTTGAAAGAAAAAAAATACTTTTGATGGATGTTAAGTGCATAGTAAAATGTATGTTAAGTGTGCACTAGGCAAAGTTGGACAGTTAACAAAAATTAGTTCCTCTTAAAAAGTTAAAAATAACTTAGAAACCATTTGTATAACTTTGGTGGTTCAAAATACAAATCAAAAATAATGACTCACTCGCCTTTTATTTTAAAAATTCAAGACAATAGGAAAATTGTACATAAATAACGACTGTAAAAATAACATTAACAACTACTTTAAGGAATAATTTTAGGAACATAATATTATTGTCGTTTTACTAAATATATTTTTACAACGATTTAACTATAGTGCATTTATATGTGTCTCTGTGAACATTTATATACCTAATGAGACTAAAATGACTTGTTCATTTTTCAAAGTCTAATTAAGAAATTAACACCGGTAGTAGATACGTTAAACGCGCGCACACAAATTTTTTTATTGACCTAGGTATATCAAATGGACATAGCTATTTTATTCACTTAAAAGAAAAATCACTTAAGACAACGAGGTCAAACGTTTTTAAAAACTATTATATAACTGAAAGCGATAAACACACTTTCAAATAAAAAAAAAAATTATTAAATTCAAACAAAAATATAGTTGTATAGACTATAAATGTACTTTGTGCTTATGCTTAAAAGTTGTCTTATCATAAAAACATGTTTGTTAGGTAAAAAGGATTATGAAAATGTACGCTATAATTATACGTGTAGTACCGAGTACCGGAGCCGTTCGGGAATTTATCTACTCGTGAAACCTTTTTCAACGGGAGCCGTTTGTGAAAAAACAAACAATGGATGGGAGCCGTTTGGGTTGCACCCAGGGGCGATCCTAGAGTTTATTTTTAGGGGGGTTTGGAGTGAATATTGCCGACTTCCAAGGAAAAATCTGCCGACTGTGTACTAAATATGTATTATAATAATTATAAATTACATATTCCTATAGTAATAATATCAAGAATAATTTATTATATCTATCTTACTAATATATATAGTATAATCTACATAGGGCAAATCTATTGCTGTTGTATAATAGTAGTGTGAGAAAGGTGTTAATAAAAAAAATACAATAGCCAATAATTATAACTGTGAATTATTTAGTAGATGCATTTATTGTAATAAGTGTAAAAGAAAGTAAACAATTGTTAACATTTAAATTTGTATTCTTATTTGTTTGGCCGAAGACCATTTTTTAACAACATCATCTATATCTATTTCGTCAACTATATCGTTTTCACAACTCAATATCATTAATGAGTTAAGCCTGTCTGAAGTCATCGTAGAACGTAAATTGTTTTTAATAAGTTTCAACTTACTGAAACTTCGTTCACTAGAAGCTGTTGTAACAGGAGATGTAAATGAAAGGCGGCAAAACCAATTAGCCCAAGGAAGCATATGTTTCACTTCTTCTGACTTTTGAAGGACATCTAAACATTTTAAATTTTCATCGACACACTGGCGACCCAGAATTTCCCATTCTGCTGCTGAATTTGCAATGATAAAACCGTGCTTTTTATTAAAACTGCTGCATCACACACATTTAGTTCTTTGGCTTCTAAAGATTCTGTTAAATTTTTTATTTTATACATTATGTTTTTCATAAATATTAAAGAAACAAAAAAAATCAAAATTTAGAATTTTTTTTATTTATCCAAAAGCTTTAGTTTTAGTTAAATTATCAAAACTACTTGAATTATTAATATATTCCAATGTGTCAACAATTGCCTCTAAAGATGTCCACACAGTCTTGATGCTTTCGGCTCGGGCTGTCCATCGAGTTTTTGATAAATTCCTGAGCTTCAGACTTCCCTCAATTTTTGCCATACGTTCCATTAAATTACTTGATCTTTTTGTACTTGCCGAGAAAAATACATAGATGTTTTCAAGAATGTCAATGAAGTTTCCAATTATATGACTAGCCTTGCAGCCGTGTTCCAGAAAAGTATTAAGTCTGTGTGCTTGACATGGGATATATGGAACTGTATGTCCAACAAACTCAGAAAAAAAACGTTGAGCTCTTTTGTTAATGCCACTCATACTACTACCATAATCATATGACTGAAAAGCAACGTTCCCAGTTTTTAGTTCATATATTATATTAATATTATCAAACTGTCATATATACTTTTTGCCAACCCATATCCAGTTTTATCTGTTACTTCAACGACATCAAGTAATCGTTCGTTTAGTGATTTCCCTTGATCAACATATCTCAAACAAACAGATAATTGGTCTTTTAGTGCAACATCCGGCGTGGTATCAGCTAAAACTGAGGATATATCAGATTTTGACACTTCTTGTACTATCTTTTTGCGTATGTCTGCAGCTAACAGGTTCGATAAACTCATTTTGAGACTACATACTGAGATATGTAACTTGATGGAACGCATAGATTTATCATTAAGTCATCTTTTCAATATTGCATCGTGACGGGAAAGTAAAAGAACTACTTGATAAAAATTTCCATTTTGAGATTCATTTGCACCTTCATTATGACTACGGAACGCAAGTCCTTTTCTCGCTAAAGTACGTGCTACATCTATTAAAATACTGACTGCATCTCTGTTAAATGCTTGTTCTTGTTTCTCACGTATAGCAGATTGCCGTAACTGGTTATTTAACATAACATCGATGGTATTAGATTTACTAGAAAACCCTGTAAACGAACAATAATCCCACATGAATTCTTTATGTGAAGTTTATGAGAAATGTTGGGCTAATTTTCCTTGTTTATCCTTTCCTCGGCTTTTCATTTTTTGCCACTGCCTTACACCACCAACTACCCATGCACTTTTACTATGACCACATCGATGGGGAAATAAGGTGCAAACAAAACAGTACACCGAATTATTAAAAATGTTATATTCAAGCATAGGATATTCAATAAACTACTTAGAAGTAAATTGCTGTTGTTTGTAAGCTGATATATCAGCATCGTTTGGGTATGAAGATAATTTTGGTTGATATGGTCCCAAAGATATCAAAAACTGTCGTTGACATGTAGTTTAGATTGTAACACGCTTACCTGGATCATGATCTATGAACTCATTTTCAGCGACAACAACTTCTTCATTTCCTTCCAACATTTCTGTTTCTCCTTTTCTGGAATAGTGGAGTAGCTCCCCACATTCTTTGTAAATTTTTGATAAACAACCAATTATCTCGATGACAAATATTTTCGGGTTTGGAACAGCAACAGTCTTGATATTATTTAAAATATCACTAGCCCTTTCAAAATTAGCGAGGAATGCGGTAACTTGTCCAGAACAACTTATCCAGGAAAATGATTCATCATCATCTTCAGTAATAGTTTTACTAGTTTCGGTCTGCGCAGGTTTTTCTATATCTACCTTTTCATCAACTAATGACTCGTCAGTTACTTTAATAACAATACTGGGAAATGATTTAGTAATAGGGGATGATTCAGTAACGGGAGATAATTCAGTAATGGGAGGCGATTCTGTAATAAACGATGATTTGACCATTGTTGGTCCTTCAAAAATATCAAAAGACATTTCAGCTGTGGAAGTCTGAGATGGAGATTGTGTAGTTAACATAGTAGAAACACTTGCAGAAGGAACAGGCGGAACAGAAACTGTAGCTCTGCTCTTAGAGACTTCAAAGGGATTTAATGGTGCCTCCACATGTTTAACTTTGACCTTTTTACCACCATGTACTGCTTTTTTATGACGAGATTTATAGTCATCATCGAACTGACTACCGTATTCTTCACATTCCAATTTGATACGTTTCCTCTTATTCATAATTATTCTCTTAACTGTTCAAAAATACAATGAATGTTAATGTGACTCACAAGTAACAAACTAGACAGAGTAAATAAAATATGCAACAATTTGCTGTTTTGACAAACGAGAATACAAGCAACAATACAACAGTGGCGGCCCGTAGGAATATATTCAGGGGAGACAGAAAATTTAAACTATTAATACCTACTAAATCAAAACGATCAAACAAGAAGGTCCTTTGTCAACTGTAAGAAGAAGGTCAACTGTAATTGTATTTTTATCAATTAAAAAAAAATGTTTTTTCTGTGAAAAAGATAAAATAACGGACTATCCGGTTGTATGTGTTGAACGTATTTATTTTATTGGGTAATCGCCAAGATGTGCGCGACATAGCGAGTAAAAATGAATAATAATATTATGTTTTATAATTTTGAATATTATACTGTTTCCCGCTATTGGAGTTAGCAGAATGACCGACAGAACGACCGTGGTCGGCTTATCAGTTATCACGTTATCAGCTCAGATCCGTGTTCAAATAGATATCATCATAATAATTTTTTTTTCGTTCCGACTCGCATTTTAGCAACGTGGGCCGTGGTTGCTGCTTGCTCGTCGAACGTTTGTTAATGTAAATATTTTTTTACAATGATGAAATATAAACATTTTTCACCTAGTCAATATGTTTCAATTGTTAATTCAATCGTATCGATTAGTCTCGAGTGGCGACGCCGATTAATAGGAGGTTGTATTATAAGTATTCAGTCCCGGTTTACCGGTGACTGAGGTGTACTTGGCTAACATTTTATGCCGAAAATAAGCAAATGTTGTTATTTCACGTTTAAGCCGGTGCTTGTATGGTGTAAAATTGGTAAACGATTCACACGTGAACAATAATAAAAAAAAATTGTATCATGGCTCGTAAACGTTCAAACGTCTCATATTATAATAAAAAAAAGAATGTGATACAAAAAAAAAAAACTATGATACACGGTTATTGATCCATTCGTTGGTAAATTACAATCTGCACCTAACAGGGTGGAATTGTATGAGTTGATATACTTATAAACAATATATTTATATATAATTGTAATGCTAAGAAAACCACCATTAAGTTTTAGTGGTCGTTAGCCAAGTGTATACAAACTGTTGTACTGTTTGTAATTTTAAACTGAATATTTCACTGCACGCTGTTGTAATAATTGTAATATCAGAGTATACAATATGTTCAAATAAACTTATCGGATTGTGTTATTTGTCACACATTCTAAATCTGTTGCGACTTGCGGAACTGACGGTGAAAGTTTAATTTACAGGTTATAATTATGAACAAGTGTGTTAAATATGTTATGTAGTAACATTGTTTCATTTTTATCCTTGAAGTCTTTGTACAAACGTAACAAAGACCAGTATTTTATTATTATAAGAAGTTCAACTTGTTTACCTGCTATTTTAATAGTTATCATCAGCTTAAGGTCCAACGCCGCCGTCATGAGATGATAGTTTCTTGACCAATACTATTTAAGTATTATTAGAGCTATTGTAATCATGTTATAAGAATGTATACTGAAAAAGCAGTACAACGTATGTAACATAATATAGAAAACATTTTTTTTTATTAACTAAAATTTTTTATTTACAATCTATACACTACACAATCAGTAAATTTGATGAATTATATACTTAATCTACGAATAAGATTTTAGAGAAGCGTGAGTGTAGAGAGGTGACATTAAAGGGTTAGAATGGTTTTGGAGTTTTTGATGGAATTGTAGGTTTAGTATGGGGATTTTCAGGTCTGTGCATGTTGGCGTTTGAAAAGTAACCATGGAGCACCTGTATCACACGAAGACTAATAGATTGAAATGCTTGCATAGTCCTTGTGTTGGAAGACTTGGTGGTCCCCTAGATTTGTATGGCATAATAAAGCCATACAGAATTGAGTAATGTCAAACATTTAAAATAAAGAAATAATAATTATAAATTTACTGAAGGCTTATTTTATATAAATGAAATATATATAAAACATGATGGAGCCGGTAACTCTTAGTTTATAAAGATGTAAACTTATAGCTGCGTTTGAAACCGATAAAAACTGAGTAAAGCAAATTCAACGAGTCAGAAATGGAGTTAAACGAGACATAAAATTTATAATTAACGGGGAAAATATTGCCAAAAGTTAAAAAATATTGATAAATAAAATTTAATATTTTTAGAAGCCACTAAAACAGCAGAAGAGCCAACAAAAACACAGGTAGCAAGACTTGTTTGTTAAAATTTTTGTCTTAAAGTTCCAACTAAGTGGGTTTTTTGTTTTAATAGTTCTTTTGCAAGTTTTATATTGTTATAATAATTTATCAGCTACTAATGTTCTTCCACTGTTCAAATATGACTCCATTAAATTGTTGACAACAGTATTATCGACACTTTTATCAGACAACCCGGGTCCTAAATTTTAAACTTTAAAACTATTAACTCAAACGTGATTATCGACCGTTCAAAATTTTCAACAAATGATTTTTCATTAAAAGATAATGTATTTTTGTTTAAAATTAGGAAAATACCTCGTTTATTAACTGGTATGCAATTATGCGCATACATAGAATGTAGCCTGTTCTGGGTGATTTGAGCTTCTAACTGGGAAGTAGCAAGCTTTTAGTTAAGTCTTTAAAAGGAAACAATTGAAATACCTAAGTATTCAACATCCAATTTAACGAAATGACATTTTGCAAGCCTCAGTTTAATGTTCTGTGCCTTCAAACGTACAAAAACATTTTTTAAGAGTTCCATATGGTCCTCAAACGTATTGGAGTAAATAATAAAATCATCTAGGTAGTTGATACAACCTTCGTACATTAAGTCTCCTAAGGTGTTTTGGATAATCCTTTGGAAAGTAGGGGCGGCATTCTTTAATCCAAATGGCATTACCAACCATTCATAGTGACCTTCATTAGTCACAAACCCCGTTTTTTCAATACTAGATGGGTCAAACTCGACGTGCCAATATCCCCAAGAAAAACAAGCTTACTCCAACATACGAAGGATTATTTCTGCCAACAATCATTTCGCTTTACGTTAAGATTAACCTCTTCAATTATCTCACCTCTTCAACCGCGAATATTTTGATTTTCTGGGCGATGCTAATGTCAACCTCCTAAAAACAGTCCTGATCGTTTGGTGGGTGCTGTTAGTGAGGTCAGTGGAGACGCTGGTGTTTCACCTGGAAAGAACGACCACAACATAATTAAACATAAATAAGTATACCACAACTATTTGATTAGTACCGAATGGACGGCCGGTTGTTCCGTCTATGTATATATTGCGGACGACCGCTTCACTCTTCGGGACCCCAGGATTAGATATTAGGATATTGATAAAACATAGAGCGATTATTAAAATGTATTTGAAAAATTATCTATATACTATACTAGTATATGCTATGTACTATGTAAAAAATGATATAGGTTATGAAAAGTAGGATGTATTTTGTTAGGTTGTTCTGTTTTCAAATTTTGTTCTTCTTCTAGTAAAACACTTAGTAACATTTCTTCTCTACTTCTAATTCTAACTTGGTAATTTCTATTTTTTTGTAGATTTTCGCGTTCCGTTTTTATACAATTGTCAACTTGTTGGCGTGTTAATGGCTGAATTTTTTTATATACGCTTCGACATCTAGTAATAACTATGTTATTTGAAAACAATCAAGGAGCAATACATCTATCATCATCTCAAGAGCTACACAAGCGTAACAAAAATATAGACACAAAACATCACTTTGTTCGTGAAAAGGTGAAGGAAGGACTCATTGAGCTTAAATATATTCCAACATCTAATCAGTTAGCAGATTTCTTAACTAAAGGTCTAGGTAACGAACAGTTCAAGCGATTATTGAATGATAGTATTGTTGTTATTACAAACATTAAATTATTACTTATATTTAAATTTTATAATTCATACATACATATTTTATTTGTTAAATTATACTAATGTACTATGCTATCGAGGGGTAGTATCGTTATAATGATTGTTGATAATTATTGTCTTGAGGTTATGTTTAAGTGTTTTCTATCTATCATTATGTAATTTTTGTTCTGTTCTTTTAATTATATTTTCTTTTATAAACTAATTAAACTACCTATTTTGTTTAATTAAATAGTGTCATTTTTATAAAATTAAATAACTTATAGTAGGTACCTAGGTGATTGAGTGTTGAAACTTATAATATAAATCAATACCTATCAATATAAAATATTTATAAAATTTGAATAAAAATTAAAAATGAATAAAAGTTAAGAATGGATTAATCTTATCACAATATAATAATATTAAATATATAAACCCTTGCATAATATGCATAAAAATAACTTATTTAATTCGTCAGTATTATGTTCCAGTACTAAATCAAATGTAACAAAGAATATTCCAATAATAATTTATTTTCTATCTGTAAAATTTTCGGGATTTCTTTGTAGTTTTGTTTTTCAAGCCATTCAACTTGATGTTCTAACTTCCTACGCTTTAACGCTGTTATTGCATCTATAACATTAAATTGTTTATATGACATTTACATTCAGTTTTTGACCCACATTCTTAGCAGTGTCTAAACATTTTTTTCGAGCCTTCTCTTGAGTGAGTAAGTTGACTTGAAAAAGCACCAAACATTACATCATTATGCTCTTTAATGCATTCAAGAAGTATTTGGTTTGTTATTTTGGTCATATTAAAAAGTTTAAAACTTTAAAAGTATTTGTTAATTTGCTGTATAGCATAAAAACAAAAACATTTTAAGAAACAACGGCGAATTGGACTTGTCTGTTTTTAAATGTAACTTGTCACTTGTAATTTTCAAACTTGTTTTTTTTTTATGAAATAGGTCCTAGGGGTGTTGTATTCGTAGAGTCCCTGTGCTATTAGAGGTATATTATTCTTTTATTGTGAAAAGGTAGATTGGAGCGAAGAAGTGGACGTAGCGCGTAGGAAGTGGAGTTTAGGATTGATGATTTTCCTTTTCTCATTGAGGTGTGGTTTCTAATTTAGTCGTTTATCAAAAGTCAGTCCTAGGTATGACTTGATTGTTTAGTTTGATTGGGGGACATTCATTCCATCCCAGAATGAGTGTGACGAATATTGACTTAGGTTCGTTTATTTTTATTTCCTTTCGGGACACACAGGGAAGTAGTTGGCACAGACATATTTTAATATAATAATAAGAATTATATTTTAGTGGTTGACTATTTATTTTAGCAAATATATATATATATCTTGGTAGAGGAGTTAACGGATCTAAGCGCAAGAACGTTAATTCATAAATTGAAGTATCTCTTGATATGGAATACCGATAACGGGGTAGGTATACTCAGATAATGGACCGCAATATAAAAACAGACAATTTAAAGCATTTTCAGAGGACTGGAATTTGGAACATCGAGCCTCAAGCCACAGATTTCCGCAAAAGGTCAATTCAAACTGTGAAGAATATGTTTAAAAAAGAAGTCATAGATAAGAAAGACATGCTTGCTTTGTTAGAATTCAGGAATACACCATTTATTATAAAGATACTTTCCTTTCATTGTATTTATAACTAATTAGATATGCTATTGAAGGTTACAATTATTAGAACTATTTTTTTAAGAATTAGTTTATCCAATTATATACATTATTTTGGAGAAACATTAATTATATTAGGTTAGCAAGTTCAATACTGATTAATAAATATATTATAGGTATTTTATTGTCTATAAAACAACAGTTTAACTTTCTAGTTATAACACTACAAAATAAATTGTATTTTAGTGCCTCCTGTAAAATTGTATTGTGTAGGGTAACATCAATTGCCCTATTAACCAGCGGTATGTTAAGATATACCTATCTAATAATTAACACAACAAAAGCAATATCTTCAAATTACAGGTACTACCTATTCATTTATTAATAATGAAAAAATTAATTTATGGTAATTATACGATAAATGTTTATTGGAAAATATGGTGCCTTATTAATTGGATGCAGATGCTTATAGCCAATTTTTACGGTATTTAGTTTACCGATTGTTATAAGAACATAAAAAAAATATAGGTAATATACCTACCAATTGTTTCAAGTAGGTATCCTGATAGTTTATCAAACATGCACGTTTTCCAATAGTCATTTTCTCTATAGGTTAAATATTTATTGGAAAAAGTGGTAACTGGTAGAAGTTGTAGCAACCCCGCCCGCAGCCGAAATTGTCGGGCTGCTGATAAGGGACACACGTGTTGACAACAAAATTCACCGAACTTAAATTTTTATCCGATTACATCTTTTAACCTACGAATTTATATGTTGACGTCCAGCCGATACCGTGTTTTTCATTTAGTTTGCTTCTAATTTCTGTGTTGTTCAATGTGTGATTTAAAATTATTGCAATCATGGTCTTTCTTTTTTGTTGAAAATCATTCGGTAGGTATGATGATGGATATTTTTTGTTTGTATTTTTTATATTTAGCTTAATATTTAAACTATATACTTATGTAATTAATAAGAAATTCTATCCACAATTATAACGCTTATACACGGATATAAATTAAATATAATCGCGACAGTACCGACTTTTACAATTTTTCTTTTTTTAATCAAAATAAATAATATAAAGTAAAAAACTATATTAACGGAAATAAAGGAACTGGAAATTGCGTTTAGGTATAAAACAAAATATACATTAATAAAACATTCTATGAAAGAATATATAACAGTCAAATGCTTAGCTATATTAAAAAATATATTGTATTATTTTAAAGGTGAGCAGTTTCAATCACTGGGAAGAATGGGCTGATGGCCATTGTCGCCTGGTGTACCCGTCGAATTGTGAGGAGGCCAAGAGACACGCTTGTGGATGGGCAATGAGGAATACAAACAACCATAATGTGCACATCTTGAAGAAATCTTGTCTAGGTGTCCTCCTGTGTTCTAGAAGGTGCGTACTACCAATTGGCGATACAGTCCACCTAAGACCAGCCATATGCGACAAGGCCAGGAAAAAGCAACAAGGTATGTTTCATACATTTAAAAACAATAAACATTTTAACTCATAATATTATTGTGAACTGGCAAACATATTAAAACAATTAATCTAAACAGGTTAGCTCAGACAACAAAGATTTTTATATTATTTTTAAAAACAATATAAAAATATTTCTTATACAAGTGCTCTTACATTAAAAATAAACCACACCAATGGACTCGTCCGATTTCCGCCAAATTTTTTTTGAATAATCATATTTCATAACGCTGCTTAATTCGGATTAATTCGGGTTTTTATACTGCCTGTAACTTTTAAGTATTGAGTATATATTCAATGTATACAATATATACTCAATGCTGTAAGCTATTCGGTTCATTATCTATTTTTTGTCACAGTAAAAATCTACTGTTATTATTATTGTACACGCTCGTTTTAACTTCTTATTGTATTGTGAACAACAATAATTTATTATTACCTATAAAATACAGTATACATTATTATATATTATTAGGTAATGTACCTACTTATTATAGAAACCAATAAACGATTGTTACTGTCAATTAATTTAATTGGAAACCAAAAAGTTAAACTTTTTATCTTAGTCAATTTTTTACCAAGAAAAAAAAGTCGTTAACATTAATTAATTAATTTATAATGATAAAAGTAGAGCTTTAGGAAAAATTTTAAAATATAAGGATACATGTTTAGTATGTTAAAACTTACTAAAAGAAAATCTTAGCAAATTTGTGTGATAATTTTTTTAAAAAATAGGTATATTTTTTAGGTATAATTATTTTTCTCAGTTCAGGCAAAATAATTTGGCTGATAGCTTATTTTTACAAAAATATATTATTATCTTATATGCTATCTTACGACATACATCATCCGTTTTTCCAATAAAACTAATAATTTTTGAAATGTTTTCTACTATCCTTAACACATTTATACAATCTGCATTTTTTTTAATGCAACAAATGCAATAATTAAAAGTTTTTGAATTGAGAAGATTACCCAGCGGCATGAATTCTTAACTTAAATTTGTTTCGTATTTGTTATTTATAAGATTCGGTTTATGCGAGATGACGACTGAGGTTAGAGGGTTTTGATGGTGGATATTTTTTGTTTGTATTTTTTATATTTAGCTTAATATTTAAACTATATACTTATGTAATTAATAAGAAATTCTATCCACAATTATAACGCTTATACACGGATATAAATTAAATATAATCGCGACAGTACCGACTTTTACAATTTTTCATTTTTTAATCAAAATAAATAATATAAAGTAAAAAACTATATTAACGGAAATAAAGGAACTGGAAATTGCGTGTAGGTATAAAACAAAATATACATTAATAAAACATTCTATGAAAGAATATATAACAGTCAAATGCTTAGCTATATTAAAAAATATATTGTATTATTTTAAAGGTGAGCAGTTTCAATCACTGGGAAGAATGGGCTGATGGCCATTGTCGCCTGGTGTACCCGTCGAATTGTGAGGAGGCCAAGAGACACGCTTCTGGATGGGCAATGAGGAATACAAACAACCATAATGTGCACATCTTGAAGAAATCTTGTCTAGGTGTCCTCCTGTGTTCTAGAAGGTGCGTACTACCAAATGGCGATACAGTCCACCTAAGACCAGCCATATGCGACAAGGCCAGGAAAAAGCAACAAGGTATGTTTCATACATTTAAAAACAATAAACATTTTAACTCATAATATTATTGTGAACTGGCAAACATATTAAAACAATTAATCTAAACAGGTTAGCTCAGACAACAAAGATTTTTATATTATTTTTAAAAACAATATAAAAATATTTCTTATACAAGTGCTCTTACATTAAAAATAAACCACACCAATGGACTCGTCCGATTTCCGCCAAATTTTTTTTGAATAATCATATTTCATAACGCTGCTTAATTCGGATTAATTCGGGTTTTTATACTGCCTGTAACTTTTAAGTATTGAGTATATATTCAATGTATACAATATATACTCAATGCTGTAAGCTATTCGGTTCATTATCTATTTTTTGTCACAGTAAAAATCTACTGTTATTATTATTGTACACGCTCGTTTTAACTTCTTATTGTATTGTGAACAACAATAATTTATTATTACCTATAAAATACAGTATACATTATTATATATTATTAGGTAATGTACCTACTTATTATAGAAACCAATAAACGATTGTTACTGTCAATTAATTTAATTGGAAACCAAAAAGTTAAACTTTTTATCTTAGTCAATTTTTTACCAAGAAAAAAAAGTCGTTAACATTAATTAATTAATTTATAATGATAAAAGTAGAGCTTTAGGAAAAATTTTAAAATATAAGGATACATGTTTAGTATGTTAAAACTTACTAAAAGAAAATCTTAGCAAATTTGTGTGATAATTTTTTTAAAAAATAGGTATATTTTTTAGGTATAATTATTTTTCTCAGTTCAGGCAAAATAATTTGGCTGATAGCTTATTTTTACAAAAATATATTATTATCTTATATGCTATCTTACGACATACATCATCCGTTTTTTCAATAAAACTAATAATTTTTGAAATGTTTTCTACTATCCTTAACACATTTATACAATCTGCATTTTTTTAATGCAACAAGTGCAATAATTAAAAGTTTTTGAATTGAGAAGATTACCCAGCGGCATGAATTCTTAACTTAAATTTGTTTCGTATTTGTTATTTATAAGATTCGGTTTATGCGAGATGACGACTGAGGTTAGAGGGTTTTGATGGTGGATATTTTTTGTTTGTATTTTTTATATTTAGCTTAATATTTAAACTATATACTTATGTAATTAATAAGAAATTCTATCCACAATTATAACGCTTATACACGGATATAAATTAAATATAATCGCGACAGTACCGACTTTTACAATTTTTCTTTTTTTAATCAAAATAAATAATATAAAGTAAAAAACTATATTAACGGAAATAAAGGAACTGGAAATTGCGTGTAGGTATAAAACAAAATATACATTAATAAAACATTCTATGAAAGAATATATAACAGTCAAATGCTTAGCTATATTAAAAAATATATTGTATTATTTTAAAGGTGAGCAGTTTCAATCACTGGGAAGAATGGGCTGATGGCCATTGTCGCCTGGTGTACCCGTCGAATTGTGAGGAGGCCAAGAGACACGCTTCTGGATGGGCAATGAGGAATACAAACAACCATAATGTGCACATCTTGAAGAAATCTTGTCTAGGTGTCCTCCTGTGTTCTAGAAGGGGCGTACTACCAAATGGCGATACAGTCCACCTAAGACCAGCCATATGCGACAAGGCCAGGAAAAAGCAACAAGGTATGTTTCATACATTTAAAAACAATAAACATTTTAACTCATAATATTATTGTGAACTGGCAAACATATTAAAACAATTAATCTAAACAGGTTAGCTCAGACAACAAAGATTTTTATATTATTTTTAAAAACAATATAAAAATATTTCTTATACAAGTGCTCTTACATTAAAAATAAACCACACCAATGGACTCGTCCGATTTCCGCCAAATTTTTTTTTGAATAATCATATTTCATAACGCTGCTTAATTCGGATTAATTCGGGTTTTTATACTGCCTGTAACTTTTAAGTATTGAGTATATATTCAATGTATACAATATATACTCAATGCTGTAAGCTATTCGGTTCATTATCTATTTTTTGTCACAGTAAAAATCTACTGTTATTATTATTGTACACGCTCGTTTTAACTTCTTATTGTATTGTGAACAACAATAATTTATTATTACCTATAAAATACAGTATACATTATTATATATTATTAGGTAATGTACCTACTTATTATAGAAACCAATAAACGATTGTTACTGTCAATTAATTTAATTGGAAACCAAAAAGTTAAACTTTTTATCTTAGTCAATTTTTTACCAAGAAAAAAAAATCGTTAACATTAATTAATTAATTTATAATGATAAAAGTAGAGCTTTAGGAAAAATTTTAAAATATAAGGATACATGTTTAGTATGTTAAAACTTACTAAAAGAAAATCTTAGCAAATTTGTGTGATAATTTTTTTAAAAAATAGGTATATTTTTTAGGTATAATTATTTTTCTCAGTTCAGGCAAAATAATTTGGCTGATAGCTTATTTTTACAAAAATATATTATTATCTTATATGCTATCTTACGACATACATCATCCGTTTTTCCAATAAAACTAATAATTTTTGAAATGTTTTCTACTATCCTTAACACATTTATACAATCTGCATTTTTTTTAATGCAACAAATGCAATAATTAAAAGTTTTTGAATTGAGAAGATTACCCAGCGGCATGAATTCTTAACTTAAATTTGTTTCGTATTTGTTATTTATAAGATTCGGTTTATGCGAGATGACGACTGAGGTTAGAGGGTTTTGATGGTGGATATTTTTTGTTTGTATTTTTTATATTTAGCTTAATATTTAAACTATATACTTATGTAATTAATAAGAAATTCTATCCACAATTATAACGCTTATACACGGATATAAATTAAATATAATCGCGACAGTACCGACTTTTACAATTTTTCTTTTTTAATCAAAATAAATAATATAAAGTAAAAAACTATATTAACGGAAATAAAGGAACTGGAAATTGCGTGTAGGTATAAAACAAAATATACATTAATAAAACATTCTATGAAAGAATATATAACAGTCAAATGCTTAGCTATATTAAAAAATATATTGTATTATTTTAAAGGTGAGCAGTTTCAATCACTGGGAAGAATGGGCTGATGGCCATTGTCGCCTGGTGTACCCGTCGAATTGTGAGGAGGCCAAGAGACACGCTTCTGGATGGGCAATGAGGAATACAAACAACCATAATGTGCACATCTTGAAGAAATCTTGTCTAGGTGTCCTCCTGTGTTCTAGAAGGGGCGTACTACCAAATGGCGATACAGTCCACCTAAGACCAGCCATATGCGACAAGGCCAGGAAAAAGCAACAAGGTATGTTTCATACATTTAAAAACAATAAACATTTTAACTCATAATATTATTGTGAACTGGCAAACATATTAAAACAATTAATCTAAACAGGTTAGCTCAGACAACAAAGATTTTTATATTATTTTTAAAAACAATATAAAAATATTTCTTATACAAGTGCTCTTACATTAAAAATAAACCACACCAATGGACTCGTCCGATTTCCGCCAAATTTTTTTTTGAAGATCGAAAATTGTTTTATACCTACACATTTTATATTCCAATGCATGTTATGAATATTTTATTTTAATTATTATTATTGTCATGTTTTATGTTACCTGATAATAGTTTTCTTATGGTATGAAATAACATGTGAGACTTAAGATAATATGTGATATATCATAATGAGTATAAATATAGTACCTAAGAGAAGTGCATAGTGTGTAGTATAGTACTATGTCATATGTATTTAAATTACCTAACATAGAAAATAATAATAATTGTTTTGGTTGGATTTGTAGGTAAACCCTGTCCAAACCGCCAATGCAGTGGGCACTTGGAAATAATGCCCTGTCGTGGACACTGTGGCTACCACGGTCACTCATTTCTGGAGGCACACCGAACATGCCATTTTTTTTCAAGCAAAAGGTGTGCATGATCATTTAAGGCCGGAAGCCAAATCAACTTCAGAAGCCCGGAGAAGTTTAAAAATCAGGAACTTTGGTATGTTAGTGTCAAGAGATGTTTCATTCAACAACGGCAAGGTAAGATAAAAAAAATTGTCTTAAAAATAAAATAACGAATTTTAAATATATATACAAATATAAAAAGCTTAAGTTTATTATAATATAATTACTAGTTTTATTGTTAAAATAAATTGAATGGTAACGATAGTTGCTTAGATATAGATAACAATGTTTGTTTTTTATCTAATACAGTGTACAAAAAAATCCAAGACAGACATTCCCACATCTACTAAATACTTGAAATAAAAATAATTTCATCGAGAAGTCAATTCATAGAGTAGGTACCATGTGTTGTGGAAATTATATCAGTGGCTAAAAACGTTCAATGTTAATATATCGTGAAAATTACACAGCCAACAAAAGTACCGGTTAAGTTAGGCGCACAAAGAAAAGCACCATAGTAAAATAAAATTGTGACGATTCTCAGAAAAAAAGAGTAATTATTATAGTAATAATAAAAGAACAACTAATTTTTGTATCGTATAGATTTTAATATTGTTTTCTTTGATACTTATTTAACTACAACCACTTTACTAATTACCGCTATAACCTGTCAAAAGATTGAGTGTAGAATTTTTTTATTGTAAATGCAGTATATGCAAATATGTAATATAATGAATATTTAATTTAAACTTAATACAAAGACGTTATTCTGAAAAAGTATTGACAACAAATTTGGTACAAACAGTAATCTCAAATATGTATAAAATAATTTTGAAAAAAGCTATAGGTATAATAAAAAATACCTACTACTGATTTAAAATTGAAATTTTGATCATTTTTATATTGTCTTTAGAATTATCTTCAATTAGGTTTATCTAACGTGATTTTAATTCAGTTAATCGAATAGGTAATAACTGTTCCAACTCTCAAATAATTCCCGCCGCTATCATAAAAAATATTTTTAAATTTTTTAACATATCGGTAGATACTCTATATGTTTTATAGTGATTCAAATGAGATACGCATTCCCACTTAAAATTTTCTTAAAAGTTGCTATTTTGTAATTTTGTTTGTGTTATTTTACAATATTATAAAATAACTATAAGTATTTTAGTATTTCCCAGAGCTTAAACAACTTTTTAGACTTAGTGGTAACTTCTATATTTAATTAACATTTTAAACTAAGATTAATTGCAATACAAATTTGATTGGTCGTTAACCAGTTTAAGATAATTACTTTTAAAGTTTAATGTATATGTATATGTATAAGTTACCAATAGTTTCAGAAGTTAATCAATGTCTGGAGAATACTAAGAAAGAAAAAATCGAAAATTGTATATTATTGTAAAATAGCATAAAAGAAAAGAAAAACTACAAAATTGCAATTATTTTAAGAGAAAATCAGTGTCTTATCCTTTATTAAATCACCCTGTATTATTTTTATAACAAATTTTGAGAATAGTGGGCATTATTTACAGCAGCACTGATTATTATAATTGTTGTGAAACAAAAATTGTATTATTTAGTTTAAATCGACTAATTTTTATCAATGAACTAATGAACATTAATACATTTTTTGTTTAGCAAACAAGAATACGATGATCATAGTATGAGTAATGAATGCAGTTACTCTCGTGGTCGACCACCGACAGAATCTATTACTCGCATCACCGACTGGGATATCAACGACTCAATTATACCAAAGGTAAAGTACCATATTATATACGTTTTAATAATCATATTTCAATTTTTTTGTAAATAAATCATTAGCTTACAAAATACCAAAAGTCTATTTTTGAAAGAAAAAAAAACTTAAACAAATAACTTTGTTTTTTTAATTTATTAACGCTTATAACCGTCAACACATTTTGTTATGTAAAACTTACATCACACACGTTTAATCGCCAGTCGCTGTAGTCTACCGCAAAGGGGGTTTACCTTGTTTGTTTTTTCTGTGTAAGTAATCGACACAGCTCGCCATTATCGGACCGGAATAAGCTCATGTTATTATTAAGCTTTTTGTACGGTTTATTCGAAGTCTTACGAGCATATGCAAAACCCGTGTAGAAGGAGTACAGGTCGATTTTTGTTTAAAAGTGTAGCACATATTATATGTACATATTATACGGTACAAAGTTTATACTTGTATAAGTATTATGTCGTTGTTTATAATTATCATACCCTCCATGGCGTTTGTCGTAACACGATTATTGTTGTAAGCGTTACATCTTACAATCACTTAAAATTATAACACACTTATGCTAACGTTATAAACTAGTGAGAATTGAAAAGTGCGCAGAATGAACGATTTTCGGAAGCCGAATCCTTTTAATCGTTTTCGGCCGTTAAACTTTTTGATACACCCACTTAGCCCTTTATAATATTACAGTTACAAAACCTCTTAAATGTAAATACCGTACTACACCATGAACCAACGCTACAGTTACGGTAAAACAAGTTTCAAAAGTGATTAAACCTAATTATTTGCTTATAGCAAAATGTTAGTGCAAAATATTATATTCTTTAAAATGCGAATAAAAAAAATACTAATTAAAACACACAATTATTATAACCATACGTTATCATTTTAGAGCAGACCTGTTGAATATCATTGGGTTGCTTGAATACTTTGAATGATTTTATTGCGATTATGTCTATAACAACTGTGAATAAGTGTGGTGTAAGTCGATTTCAGTGATTTTACAGGTTTTTTTTTTTGAGCGATTTCAAGTTTGAAATAAACCATTTGAGTACCTCTAAGATATTTATCAATACAAGAGGATCATAAAAAAATGTAATGTTTTTAATGAAATCCTGATTTATGGCAGCTGGTTAAAGTTTAAAATCGCTCCCCTGTAAAATCACTAGAATCGACTTACACACTTATTCACAGTTGTTACAGATATTATGTGCTATTTAAATTGAACTAATAACGACCTAATCGTCAGTATACATCAGTCGCCAGTTATTGTATACGATTCGAATTAGTTAAAAATTAATAACTCCATTTATAAATACGCTTAATTGTGTGGAGCAAGGAGGACTGAGATGTTAAATATTATAATAATATGTATTTTACATGGAAACATATAAATTAAACGACTATAGTATATACGTATAATTAATATCTAGTTGTTTAGCCCTACCCGAGCCACAAATATACTATACAGATTATAATTATTAAATCGGTTTTGCATTGTCTTCGGGAAAAATTAATACCTTTAATTGTAGTACCTTTAATCACACTCAAAAACCGCCTAGTCGGTTGCCCATGAATCATAAAATATATAATATAATATTATGAATATGAATGACTGTAGAGCTGTTTTCTACACGGACAATATAGCATAAATACTATAGTATAACATACTTATAAATTGTAATTTGTAGGTCAAGTTGTAAACAAAAAGTCTCAGATTTCTCTGCTGATCACTAGGTATATAAATTAAACCTAAGGCATTATGTGCACGACAGGTTCGTTGATATATTACAATTATATTGAACACGATTTTCACATATTTCAAAATCTAGATTTCGATCGTTCAAATTATATAGTTATAAATAACGCGCTTTATTTACTTTATTTGTCAATGAATAAATTATAGCTTTTAATTATTGATGGTCCATCTTTAGTCACTATTTAAGTGTACAATTTCAAACAATTGATAGTATTTAGTTATGTTATAATTAAAAAATTATAATATGTAAAGTACTCTATGATATTATTTGTTTCACGCAAAATTTACCACGTCTTGTGGTTTTAAATTTACTGTGTGTAAAATAAATAGTATGTACAAACGTATAATCAAATTAAAACAATTTTTAAGCTCCGCATCTAAGTTAAAATATTTTATATTTTATTCATCATCATCATCATCATCAGCTTCCGGGACGGGTCGTCAATCCGTCGCCGTAGAGGGGGATGGCGGTTCCTTTTCACCGAACGATTGCTCGCCCAGCAAACGGAGCGCCTTATATTTTATTCAACTAGGTAGAAACTAGGAACCCAATTTTATGGACATAAATGTCCAATTAATGGACAATTATGTACATAAATGATAATATATTTAGTTTAAGAACAATGGTATC
The DNA here is from genome assembly GCF_023614345.1 of Adelges cooleyi. Taxonomy (NCBI): domain Eukaryota; kingdom Metazoa; phylum Arthropoda; class Insecta; order Hemiptera; family Adelgidae; genus Adelges; species Adelges cooleyi. The sequence goes on from NW_026095978.1 coordinate 4,050,140, forward strand.
ATTCAACCGATTTTAAAGTAAAAATGCATAATTAAGCATTATAAGAATAGGTTTTTTAAAAATTTTGGTTTACATAATAAGTTTATTCTTGAAATTAATAACTATTGATTAGAAAAAAAAACAACGATTACCTTCGTCCTATGATGGCTAGTGTAATTATAGAATTTTCGATTATAGCGTTTAACAATCTAATTAAAAAATGTGTAAATAGTATGTAAAAATAACCTACAATCTTACAAACAAGAAAAAATATAATACTTGTTTAAGTATTGATTTAATAATTACTATTTCCAAAATAAATTAATATTAGCCATTAACGCATTCTTTATAATTTAATAAATTGTAACAATTCAAAATAATTATAAAAATTGGGTTTTTAAAAATTTATGTGAATTGTAATATACATTTAAAATTTTATTTCAGACTTCAACTTCAAGGAAACAAAAGTCAGTAAACACTCGTAAGAACTATTTAAGTGTTCAACCCGCCCGAGTAGTTCCCGATAATCAAAATATAAGTAAGTCTATATACCTAATTAAAACTCAAATAATGTCTTTCAGTTATAACTTATAAGTAAAATGTAAATAAGTTATAACATCATTAAATGTCTCGTTATAAATATTAAAGTTACAAGATAGGAATTCTCTTTAAAATATAAACCAAAAAATAATTCTTAATTATATTTAAAAATGATTTATCAATTAAAAATTTTAATCAATATTTCTGCAAAAGGAATCATATTTTTTTCTTTTTGGTATACCACTAAAATAATAATTATTACCGTTTTACATGGTGATTTTTTTATTTTTAATAATTTTTGAACATATTTAAATTAAAAAAAAAACATTTTTCAGCTCCTATCACAAGATATAAGAATCAACTATTAGACTTAAGAAGTATCCAAATAGTTACTTCCAAGCCAAATTAGGTGTAATCCAAATAAAAATATATTAAATTGGTTCACTGACTTTTCTACTTGATTCACTTGATTTTCTATTTCCTATTTAATTATTACCAGTTTAAAAAAAAATTAATAAAAAATAGTAGAAATAAAATTCTGAACGAAAAAAAAATACGAAATTAAAATTTTTCAAATTTTATAGATTTTTTCATTTAGTTTTAATCGATTTTCCAATAAATATTTTTTATTCAGATAAATATCGCAAGTACCTAAATTGTATCCAAAATGAGTGTAATGAGGCTAGAACAACGGTCGATCGCCTTTTAATTTGTGTATAGCTCTGATATTTTTTCGGTGGAAATATTAAGATCATTTATATTTTGCTTTAAAATCAGATTACAATAATGTTTAATTATTTCAGTTACTCGACAAACTTGCTCAGCTAAAATAGTCAATTCTAATAATCGCATACCTATTTTGCCACTATTGAAAAACTAATTTTAACCATTATGTTTTGTTTTCCAGACCCTAACTGTTCGTGTTTACCACACTGCTGTGTATGTAACCGCCTCGAGCTACCCGCAACGACCGCCGACACGGGGATGCCGCAACCGTACGCTTTTGGCGGCGACAACTGGTCGTCGGGTATGCAACAATTCACCCGTTTACCGCCGCCCGCCGACCCGTCACCCATCGACGATTTTGCTGCCGCGCTTTGGGTCCCGAGGCGTTCGGTCAGCCACAGCCGTGCGCCGCTCTGGCCAACGATGTGTTCCAAGACGGCCACGACCCGTCGTCGTACACCAACAAGTCACCTACCACTATGCTGGACCTGGGCCAATGATGTCGGTTTGGCCAGCCCAATCGACTTCATCGGGGCAAACGCCGACGCGCTGACCGACGCGTCTGTTGACTTCATGGTGTTGGATCCCTCGAAAATGTTAAACAATAACAATAATGACTATTACATGGACCCTTATTGCGCCGGTATCGCCGTCGAGTCTTCCAGCGACTATAGCGACTTTTCGCTGAATTGGTCTCAGTAAAATGTATTAAAAACGTTTATTCTTTAATCTTTTGTGTATTTTAATTTTTATAGCTTTCTGATTATATATATATATATATATATATTTTCATATATTCGTGTATATTTATGTATTTAAATACCTCGTTTGTAGTTTTTTAATTTAGGTATAAATTTCTTTTTTTGACTACCTGTATATTACTATGTTTAAATGAGTTTTATAAACTTGACATAAAAGTATGTTTTTAGATCTCCCTTTTGTATTATAATTTTTCAGCTAAATAATATTCACGTGTTTAAATTAAATTGAATTTTATATATGATTTACTGTATATTTTAGTGTCTATTCACTCTGTACTATTTGAAAGGGTTGAAAATCTACGTGGAAAACTTAAATAACTGACGAGATAATATCTACACAGGGCAAGATAATGAGGGTAGACGATTTTGATCAATGTTTAGCTAAGAAGTTCCATTAACCTAATGAATAATTCCTTCGGCTAGCATAAATAATTCAACTGCCAACGAATGATGTCTTATGGATGTACATAATATGTATAAAAAATGCATTAAAGCGAGATAGGTAATTTTCATCACTTGAAGCTTTTAAGGTAACACAAAAATATGTATAAAGGATTAAAATTTTGAACATCAGTGGTGCAGCTAGAATTTTTGAAACCCCAGACAAGAACACTATAAATGGTTCCCGACCCTCATATATCTATTTAGGTAAGTGCTTTTTATAATTTTTATCTAAAACAAATCTATTATTCGGCTAGGTACCGAGGTAAGTAAAAACTGAAAAAAGACATAATAAATATGTACCTAATCACATCATCACATGTGATCTTTCAATTTTAGTACCTTATAATTCTGAAATTCTTTGTCGATACTTCCCACAAGCTCTGCTAAACTTATTAGAGGGGTGATAAAAATGGAAATACTAAAAAATATGTATACATATTGCACTCATCTATGAATCAATAGGTTATAGTGCTTAATTGTATTCATACAGGTTCAGGTGCGTAATGGGTAATGGGTCATGGATATGAGTATGTAATAGGTAATACATTTAATATAATGTTATATAATAGTATGCGAATATGATAGAAATCATTATGTAATATTATTTAAAAGTTTTTTGATACAAGAACAATTTCACTTGTGACCTAGATTCTACCATGTATAATCCTATCGTGAAATAGACAAAACTTGCTAATTGAGTCTATTGCAAAGTTTATATTGTCAACTATAAGAACGCAAATAGTTTCAGCTCATTATTTTAGTATAAGTTCTGATTCTATTATATTTAACCTGGAATATTTATTTCAATTTTGTGTATCTTTAAAGTTAAGAGTTAACCGGTTAACGATACGTCATTTGTTTATAACGTTTAATTGATTTAAATTAAAAATGCCAGTTGTAAGGCACATATTTTGAACAACACATCAAAATAATTGAGGAATGAGAATGGTTACGACCCCGTATTCTTATGTCAGATGAACAAAAAAGATTTATAAGTACTGCACAGCGCCCGTAAGTAATCAAATTAACATCATTTTTGAAAAGTATTAACTAGTGAGTAGTGACGGTTTTAGCATACATTTTTACGAGGCGAAAAAATATTATTGGCGACCGTCGGGTACTACCGGCGTCACATTTCGGCAAGGTATTTAACATAGTAAAATAATAAGTAAAGAAAAAAAATTATTTTACATCAAAATGATCACAGTGAATCATCACTGTAATCCAATTATTCAATTGGTATTTGAACTGGCAGTACTTCTAGCTTTCCCTAGAAAAAGAACGATGTTTCTTGAGCGGCCCAATAATTTCATAAAGTGGAGAGATGAATAATGTTTTAATCGTTTACGCACTATGAGAATTGTATATATGTCACTATACCAGTCTATATGTCAGTATGGAAATAAATGTATGGGGTGGTATCAATCAGTGGTTTAACTTTAGTTTAAACCAATGATAATCGATTGTAAACGGTCTTTTCCATTAGAACTCCGATTAGAGTTTAAACTAATACTGCAAAACAGGCTAACGTTAGAGGTGGTAGCGCACTGCACAGTAATAAACGGCTATAAAATAGTACCAATAAGAAGTAAAACAAACTGGTATACAATAGAATATTATTTAATTGACATTTTAATTTTATAGATAAGTGTTCCCCGGGTTCACCCTCTGGGAATATGAAAAACTAGCAGAGATGAATGCAATGGTAGTACTTTTGATATCTCACACAAAGAACAACTTTCTTTTGTTATGAAATATTTATTTAAGTCAAAAATATATAAAAGAATAATTGCATTATATGAATTACCAAACACTACAAGTCAGTCACTGTTAGAAGTTTTTAAATTGGTCATGGAAAAATGAGGACTAGATTGGAAAAACAATTTAATCGGCCAGTCGTATGATGGAGCTGCAAATATGAGGAGCTTAAATAGTGGACCGTAAACGCGAATTAACAAGGAAAATCCAAAAGCTTTATACATGTGGTGTCATGCAATTGATGCAATTTGGTAGTTTTGTCTGCGGTTGTCTCTTGTAAGGAGGCAGTAAACTTATTTGGAAATATGGAGTTATATTCCTTTATTGTGAGCAGTAAAAAAAGGTCAGATATATACAGAAAAAAACAATGTGAACTATATAAAAAAACAACTTAAGGCTATCAAACGAGTAGAAACGACTAGGTGGACGTCGAACTCATTTTCTGTTATTAAAATATTATCTCACACTATTTTTCGAATATAATAATAATTGTTTTAGCTAAAAGATAAAATGGTAATACGAGTATTTAATGGTCAAAAGTTCAAAGTATTATTTTTAAGGGTCATATTAAGGGGTGACTTTTAAAAGTCCAATAGCAGCATATATATTAGATTTAGCTAAGAAAAGTAGAATGATGTTATGAAAATAATCACTGGTCGAAATCTAGTTCTCGCGAGTATTACTTTTTAAGTCATTCCTAATGACTTATTAGTATTTAAAGGTATAGATTGAAAGCATATTTACCCGCACTTCCTTCTTGACCTAAACTTCAAATGTGAATAGTTGAAAAGTAATTATGCAAATATGTTTATCGACTAGACGTTTTATTGATTATGCCACTCTGATTTAAATAAGTAATAAAAATGTTGTTATTTTACTTTTAACAATTACCCTTTATGTAACTATACTTTATGTAAGAAGATTTTTTCTGCTAAATATTAAATATAATAATAAGGGTTTGGTAACATGAAAATAACTGAATATAATATGTAATAAAGATATTTTAATAATGATATAAAAATATTTTCATTAAATCTAACAATTTATAATACATATTACAAATCACTATGTATGGTTCATAATATGTAAAATACTTTTAACATTTCGAACTTCTCAACATAACTTTTACAATTTTTGGGCTATCAAGTTTGGATTAAGCTTAAAATAAGCGCAAGTCTTAACTGCATCAATACGGGGTCTTGCCAATACTGGTACATTTAATAATAAAATAATACCTTGGATAAAAGTTATTGTGGCCCATAGACACAAAAAATTCCCTAAACCTAATCTTTCTTAACCCAACCCGCATAAATACGACTTTAATGGGGTGTGAGTACTATACTTGCTTCACTGTATCGGATTTCAATAATATTTTTACAGTTCCTATGCCTTTTCATACATTTCAGTGTTATTTTTTGTAATGTTTTTTCAAAACTTATATCAAGAATATTGTGGTCTTCACATGGAAAGGACAGATACTAAGAACACAATATTAAGTATTAACTATTTATAATTAATATTTAAAAATATAATAATGTTGGAAAACATTTAGCTAGATAGTTTATCTCTAATCGTGATTACAGAAAAACCAAAGTTTCCTCGTAAATATATAAAAATGAATTGGTTACCAAAAGCTGTAAAGGGGTTAAAAACCCAGGGACATATTTACGCAAGGACATTATCGGTATTTGTCCAGGGCCACCTACTAGATTTAATCCTTTTAATTTAATTTACAATTAATAAAAATAACCCATTTTTGTCTTTTGTCCGGGGCCTCAAAAATTCTAAATCCGGCTCTGGTTAAACCTAAGTATTTATACCATTATATCATATATTTTATTTTTTCATTTTATAAATATTATAATCACACCATCGGTTTTAGGACAAAAAAATACATCAAGTTCATGTATTATATTGTTCTTGTAGACTTGAATACTACTATCTTTATCGGTTAAAAAAACAGCTTTTTAGTACACGTTAGATAGGAAATATATGATGGCCTGCATCCTGGTGGCGCGCTCTATAGACAGCGTAACGCTGCGTGACCGCTATAAGCCAGTCGATAACATACACCGTCGTGTAAACTGTTTATTTATAACTATGGGTTAGGTATAAATGATGCAAACTCACGTAAAAGTTGAGAAGATTTTACTTGAAGAACTCAGCAGAGGACAGTCGAGCAAGCACGAAAACAGGAACAGATATTACCAGGGTAAATAAGTAGAACTAAAATAAAACTTTTGATTTAAGATTAAGATTAAATTTGTAAGAATACAAGTAAAAATGAGTAAAAATTCTGAACTGTTATCTTTTTTTTTTTTCATCAATTGCATTTTAATATTTTTTCAGCATTTTTTCTTGCTTAGTGATTTTCAACAGCGGCTTGATTTTTGAAAAAAAATTATACACAACAATTATTTGTATACCAAACAACACGTATTAATACATTCCATTCGATGGAAAGTTTTAAAAAATAACTTCCATCAATAAACGTAAAAGTTTAAAAAAAACTTTTTTACATAAACATGTATAAATAAAGTTAAATTTTACTTTTATTAATAACAGAAAATGAGTTCGACGTCCACCTAGTCGTTTCTACTCGTTTGATAGCCTTAAGTTGTTTTTTTATATAGTTCACATTGTTTTTTTCTGTATATATCTGACCTTTTTTTACTGCTCACAATAAAGGAATATAACTCCATATTTCCAAATAAGTTTACTGCCTCCTTACAAGAGACAACCGCAGACAAAACTACCAAATTGCATCAATTGCATGACACCACATGTATAAAGCTTTTGGATTTTCCTTGTTAATTCGCGTTTACGGTCCACTATTTAAGCTCCTCATATTTGCAGCTCCATCATACGACTGGCCGATTAAATTGTTTTTCCAATCTAGTCCTCATTTTTCCATGACCAATTTAAAAACTTCTAACAGTGACTGACTTGTAGTGTTTGGTAATTCATATAATGCAATTATTCTTTTATATATTTTTGACTTAAATAAATATTTCATAACAAAAGAAAGTTGTTCTTTGTGTGAGATATCAAAAGTACTACCATTGCATTCATCTCTGCTAGTTTTTCATATTCCCAGAGGGTGAACCCGGGGAACACTTATCTATAAAATTAAAATGTCAATTAAATAATATTCTATTGTATACCAGTTTGTTTTACTTCTTATTGGTACTATTTTATAGCCGTTTATTACTGTGCAGTGCGCTACCACCTCTAACGTTAGCCTGTTTTGCAGTATTAGTTTAAACTCTAATCGGAGTTCTAATGGAAAAGACCGTTTACAATCGATTATCATTGGTTTAAACTAAAGTTAAACCACTGATTGATACCACCCCATACATTTATTTCCATACTGACATATAGACTGGTATAGTGACATATATACAATTCTCATAGTGCGTAAACGATTAAAACATTATTCATCTCTCCACTTTATGAAATTATTGGGCCGCTCAAGAAACATCGTTCTTTTTCTAGGGAAAGCTAGAAGTACTGCCAGTTCAAATACCAATTGAATAATTGGATTACAGTGATGATTCACTGTGATCATTTTGATGTAAAATAATTTTTTTTCTTTACTTATTATTTTACTATGTTAAATACCTTGCCGAAATGTGACGCCGGTAGTACCCGACGGTCGCCAATAATATTTTTTCGCCTCGTAAAAATGTATGCTAAAACCGTCACTACTCACTAGTTAATACTTTTCAAAAATGATGTTAATTTGATTACTTACGGGCGCTGTGCAGTACTTATAAATCTTTTTTGTTCATCTGACATAAGAATACGGGGTCGTAACCATTCTCATTCCTCAATTATTTTGATGTGTTGTTCAAAATATGTGCCTTACAACTGGCATTTTTAATTTAAATCAATTAAACGTTATAAACAAATGACGTATCGTTAACCGGTTAACTCTTAACTTTAAAGATACACAAAATTGAAATAAATATTCCAGGTTAAATATAATAGAATCAGAACTTATACTAAAATAATGAGCTGAAACTATTTGCGTTCTTATAGTTGACAATATAAACTTTGCAATAGACTCAATTAGCAAGTTTTGTCTATTTCACGATAGGATTATACATGGTAGAATCTAGGTCACAAGTGAAATTGTTCTTGTATCAAAAAACTTTTAAATAATATTACATAATGATTTCTATCATATTCGCATACTATTATATAACATTATATTAAATGTATTACCTATTACATACTCATATCCATGACCCATTACCCATTACGCACCTGAACCTGTATGAATACAATTAAGCACTATAACCTATTGATTCATAGATGAGTGCAATATGTATACATATTTTTTAGTATTTCCATTTTTATCACCCCTCTAATAAGTTTAGCAGAGCTTGTGGGAAGTATCGACAAAGAATTTCAGAATTATAAGGTACTAAAATTGAAAGATCACATGTGATGATGTGATTAGGTACATATTTATTATGTCTTTTTTCAGTTTTTACTTACCTCGGTACCTAGCCGAATAATAGATTTGTTTTAGATAAAAATTATAAAAAGCACTTACCTAAATAGATATATGAGGGTCGGGAACCATTTATAGTGTTCTTGTCTGGGGTTTCAAAAATTCTAGCTGCACCACTGATGTTCAAAATTTTAATCCTTTATACATATTTTTGTGTTACCTTAAAAGCTTCAAGTGATGAAAATTACCTATCTCGCTTTAATGCATTTTTTATACATATTATGTACATCCATAAGACATCATTCGTTGGCAGTTGAATTATTTATGCTAGCCGAAGGAATTATTCATTAGGTTAATGGAACTTCTTAGCTAAACATTGATCAAAATCGTCTACCCTCATTATCTTGCCCTGTGTAGATATTATCTCGTCAGTTATTTAAGTTTTCCACGTAGATTTTCAACCCTTTCAAATAGTACAGAGTGAATAGACACTAAAATATACAGTAAATCATATATAAAATTCAATTTAATTTAAACACGTGAATATTATTTAGCTGAAAAATTATAATACAAAAGGGAGATCTAAAAACATACTTTTATGTCAAGTTTATAAAACTCATTTAAACATAGTAATATACAGGTAGTCAAAAAAAGAAATTTATACCTAAATTAAAAAACTACAAACGAGGTATTTAAATACATAAATATACACGAATATATGAAAATATATATATATATATATATAATCAGAAAGCTATAAAAATTAAAATACACAAAAGATTAAAGAATAAACGTTTTTAATACATTTTACTGAGACCAATTCAGCGAAAAGTCGCTATAGTCGCTGGAAGACTCGACGGCGATACCGGCGCAATAAGGGTCCATGTAATAGTCATTATTGTTATTGTTTAACATTTTCGAGGGATCCAACACCATGAAGTCAACAGACGCGTCGGTCAGCGCGTCGGCGTTTGCCCCGATGAAGTCGATTGGGCTGGCCAAACCGACATCATTGGCCCAGGTCCAGCATAGTGGTAGGTGACTTGTTGGTGTACGACGACGGGTCGTGGCCGTCTTGGAACACATCGTTGGCCAGAGCGGCGCACGGCTGTGGCTGACCGAACGCCTCGGGACCCAAAGCGCGGCAGCAAAATCGTCGATGGGTGACGGGTCGGCGGGCGGCGGTAAACGGGTGAATTGTTGCATACCCGACGACCAGTTGTCGCCGCCAAAAGCGTACGGTTGCGGCATCCCCGTGTCGGCGGTCGTTGCGGGTAGCTCGAGGCGGTTACATACACAGCAGTGTGGTAAACACGAACAGTTAGGGTCTGGAAAACAAAACATAATGGTTAAAATTAGTTTTTCAATAGTGGCAAAATAGGTATGCGATTATTAGAATTGACTATTTTAGCTGAGCAAGTTTGTCGAGTAACTGAAATAATTAAACATTATTGTAATCTGATTTTAAAGCAAAATATAAATGATCTTAATATTTCCACCGAAAAAATATCAGAGCTATACACAAATTAAAAGGCGATCGACCGTTGTTCTAGCCTCATTACACTCATTTTGGATACAATTTAGGTACTTGCGATATTTATCTGAATAAAAAATATTTATTGGAAAATCGATTAAAACTAAATGAAAAAATCTATAAAATTTGAAAAATTTTAATTTCGTTCAGAATTTTATTTCTACTATTTTTTATTAATTTTTTTTTAAACTGGTAATAATTAAATAGGAAATAGAAAATCAAGTGAATCAAGTAGAAGAGTCAGTGAACCAATTTAATATATTTTTATTTGGATTACACCTAATTTGGCTTGGAAGTAACTATTTGGATACTTCTTAAGTCTAATAGTTGATTCTTATATCTTGTGATAGGAGCTGAAAAATGTTTTTTTTTTAATTTAAATATGTTCAAAAATTATTAAAAATAAAAAAATGTAAAACGGTAATAATTATTATTTTAGTGGTATACCAAAAAGAAAAAAATATGATTCTTTGTGCAGAAATATTGATTAAAATTTTAAATTGATAAATCATTTTTAAATATAATTAAGAAATATTTTTTGGTTTATATTTTAAAGAGAATTCCTATCTTGTAACTTTAATATTTATAACGAGACATTTAATGATGTTATAACTTATTTACATTTTACTTATAAGTTATAACTGAAAGACATTATTTGAGTTTTAATTAGGTATATAGACTTACTTATATTTTGATTATCAGGAACTACTCGGGCGGGTTGAACACTTAAATAGTTCTTACGAGTGTTTACTGACTTTTGTTTCCTTGAAGTTGAAGTCTGAAATAAAATTTTAAATGTATATTACAATTCACATAAATTTTTAAAAACCCAATTTTTATAATTATTTTGAATTGTTACAATTTATTAAATTATAAAGAATGCGTTAATGGCTAATATTAATTTATTTTGGAAATAGTAATTATTAAATCAATACTTAAACAAGTATTATATTTTTTCTTGTTTGTAAGATTGTAGGTTATTTTTACATACTATATACACATTTTTTAATTAGATTGTTAAACGCTATAATCGAAAATTCTATAATTACACTAGCCATCATAGGACGAAGGTAATCGTTGTTTTTTTTTCTAATCAATAGTTATTAATTTCAAGAATAAACTTATTATGTAAACCAAAATTTTTAAAAAACCTATTCTTATAATGCTTAATTATGCATTTTTACTTTAAAATCGGTTGAATGATACCATTGTTCTTAAACTAAATATATTATCATTTATGTACATAATTGTCCATTAATTGGACATTTATGTCCATAAAATTGGGTTCCTAGTTTCTACCTAGTTGAATAAAATATAAGGCGCTCCGTTTGCTGGGCGAGCAATCGTTCGGTGAAAAGGAACCGCCATCCCCCTCTACGGCGACGGATTGACGACCCGTCCCGGAAGCGAATTCGTCAAAAAACCATCTCATGATGGCAGCGTTGGGCCTTCATGGCCCGTTAAGCTACATGATGATGATGATGATGATGATGAATAAAATATAAAATATTTTAACTTAGATGCGGAGCTTAAAAATTGTTTTAATTTGATTATACGTTTGTACATACTATTTATTTTACACACAGTAAATTTAAAACCACAAGACGTGGTAGATTTTGCGTGAAACAAATAATATCATAGAGTACTTTACATATTATAATTTTTTAATTATAACATAACTAAATACTATCAATTGTTTGAAATTGTACACTTAAATAGTGACTAAAGATGGACCATCAATAATTAAAAGCTATAATTTATTCATGGACAAATAAAGTAAATAAAGCGCGTTATTTATAACTATATAATTTGAACGATCGAAATCTAGATTTTGAAATATGTGAAAATCGTGTTCAATATAATTGTAATATATCAACGAACCTGTCGTGCACATAATGCCTTAGGTTTAATTTATATACCTAGTGATCAGCAGAGAAATCTGAGACTTTTTGTTTACAACTTGACCTACAAATTACAATTTATAAGTATGTTATACTATAGTATTTATGCTATATTGTCCGTGTAGAAAACAGCTCTACAGTCATTTATATTCATAATATTATATTATATATTTTATGATTCATGGGCAACCGACTAGGCGGTTTTTGAGTGTGTGCCACAGAGCGTTTATTATCAATGAAAACCTACAATTAAAGGTATTAATTTTTCCCGAAGACAATGCAAAACCGATTTAATAATTATAATCTGTATAGTATATTTGTGGCTCGGGTAGGGCTAAACAACTAGATATTAATTATACGTATATACTATAGTCGTTTAATTTATATGTTTCCATGTAAAATACACATTATTATAATATTTAACATCTCAGTCCTCCTTGCTCAACACAATTAAGCGTATTTATAAATGGAGTTATTAATTTTTAACTAATTCGAATCGTATACAATAACTGGCGACTGATGTATACTGACGATTAGGTCGTTATTAGTTCAATTTAAATAGCACATAATATCTGTAACAACTGTGAATAAGTGTGTAAGTCGATTCTAGTGATTTTACAGGGGAGCGATTTTAAACTTTAACCAGCTGCCATAAATCAGGATTTCATTAAAAACATTACATTTTTTTATGATCCTCTTGTATTGATAAATATCTTAGAGGTACTCAAATGGTTTATTTCAAACTTGAAATTGCTCAAAAAAAAAACCTGTAAAATCACTGAAATCGACTTACACCACACTTATTCACAGTTGTTATAGACATAATCGTAATAAAATCATTCAAAGTATTCAAGCAACCCAATGATATTCAACAGGTCTGGTCTAAAATGATAACGTATGGTTATAATAATTGTGTGTTTTAATTAGTATTTTTTTTATTCGCATTTTAAAGAATATAATATTTTGCACTAACATTTTGCTATAAGCAAATAATTAGGTTTAATCACTTTTGAAACTTGTTTTACCGTAACTGTAGCGTTGGTTCATGGTGTAGTACGGTATTTACATTTAAGAGGTTTTGTAACTGTAATATTATAAAGGGCTAAGTGGGTGTATCAAAAAGTTTAACGGCCGAAAACGATTAAAAGGATTCGGCTTCCGAAAATCGTTCATTCTGCGCACTTTTCAATTCTCACTAGTTTATAACGTTAGCATAAGTGTGTTATAATTTTAAGTGATTGTAAGATGTAACGCTTACAACAATAATCGTGTTACGACAAACGCCATGGAGGGTATGATAATTATAAACAACGACATAATACTTATACAAGTATAAACTTTGTACCGTATAATATGTACATATAATATGTGCTACACTTTTAAACAAAAATCGACCTGTACTCCTTCTACACGGGTTTTGCATATGCTCGTAAGACTTCGAATAAACCGTACAAAAAGCTTAATAATAACATGAGCTTATTCCGGTCCGATAATGGCGAGCTGTGTCGATTACTTACACAGAAAAAACAAACAAGGTAAACCCCCTTTGCGGTAGACTACAGCGACTGGCGATTAAACGTGTGTGATGTAAGTTTTACATAACAAAATGTGTTGACGGTTATAAGCGTTAATAAATTAAAAAAACAAAGTTATTTGTTTAAGTTTTTTTTTCTTTCAAAAATAGACTTTTGGTATTTTGTAAGCTAATGATTTATTTACAAAAAAAAAAAAAAAAACAGAACTTAAAAATGTGAATAACCAGCATAGAAGATATTTTTTAAGATGTTTATATTACATTCGTGGACTTTTATATTCTTTTATGTTAATGCATGTTTATTGTTGTGTGCATTTTCGTGTAACATATCACGTCATATAGAGTACTTAAATTGTATGCATTAAAAGTGTATTAGGTATAGCATTATATTTTTTATTGTGTAAACTTTAACTCTATGACTAATGATTTTATGTTATTTAAGTGAATTTTTTTCTAGTCCCCCTCCCCATTTATTTTCATACCTTATTATGACATTATATACAAATTATATATATATATATCATATAATAGTATGTACCTACTAATCGATGTATCTGTTGTAGTTTCAAGAAGTAAATCTAATAAATTGGAACAAAAAATCGCGTAACAACGTTTTGTCCAATAGGAAAGCGTGCTGTAATTGACAAACAAGTATATCAATTCGTTTAGGGTGTTTTCTCTTTCGAAAATAAAAGCGAAAATTTGAATCGTACAAAGTACTTTTGGCGTTAGATCAAAGTACCTATAGATTATTTTTATTAAAAAATCGGCACAGGGGTTAAAAAGTTATCGTGGGTCTGGAGACAAAAAAATAATAAAATCACTCAATGAAAATAAAAATCATTATCGAACCTATAGACATTTTACTAAATGGACCGTGCAAGGAAAACAAATTATTTTAGCAAGATGTGTGCGATAGAGACAGAGCAAGTTAGGGAATGTCCTAACCAGTTCGGCTAAATTAGCTCTGTCTCTCTCCCATATCATTTATAATGTGATTCATCGTTATACATTGTCATTTGTCTATGATCGAAATTCGAACCTTTTCAGTTCCATATCGAAACGGTTAATAAAAAATATAATAGTAATAATGCCCGTTAAAAAAAAAGGAATATTATTCCAACGTTCGTCTTGTTTGTTACAAGATAATGATTTTATGTTTTAACCTCAAGACAGTCAACAGTTACAAGAATATTCAACTACGGTTTAATAAAAAAAATGTATACATTATTTACTCCTGTAGTGTACTGATGAGTATCGACGTTCCATGATAATTTTACAACTACAAAATGTATATGTTCGGTCGTACCAACGATACTAACGTTGTTTGTCAATAAAGTAATAGGTACAGTGAATATACATATGACAGTACACAGGTACAATATAAAACTGTTGTGTTGTTTCCCGTATTATTATAATAATTTGTTTTATTGCCTCGCGGCATTTGAATCGTGTGTGTGTTGATGTCCACCGGGCGTTATCATTGATGAACGATTTTGATATATTTAATAATTAATAATATATTATTCCTGTAGTGGAATTCATAGTGTACGGTATAAGTACTGTTATAGCAATGTCGCAGTAGTACCTATTAGCATGGACGCGTCGTGACTTATAATACTCATGCAATTTCTTATTACACATATTATATAAATAAATAGGTACATCGATCAATTTTACCGTAAATATAAATCTAAATTAGCCTACCGATATGTTAAAAAATTTAAAAATATTTTTTATGATAGCGGCGGGAATTATTTGAGAGTTGGAACAGTTATTACCTATTCGATTAACTGAATTAAAATCACGTTAGATAAACCTAATTGAAGATAATTCTAAAGACAATATAAAAATTATCAAAATTTCAATTTTAAATCAGTAGTAGGTATTTTTTATTATACCTATAGCTTTTTTCAAAATTATTTTATACATATTTGAGATTACTGTTTGTACCAAATTTGTTGTCAATACTTTTTCAGAATAACGTCTTTGTATTAAGTTTAAATTAAATATTCATTATATTACATATTTGCATATACTGCATTTACAATAAAAAAATTCTATACTCAATCTTTTGACAGGTTATAGCGGTAATTAGTAAAGTGGTTGTAGTTAAATAAGTATCAAAGAAAACAATATTAAAATCTATACGATACAAAAATTAGTTGTTCTTTTATTATTACTATAATAATTACTGTTTTTTTCTGAGAATCGTCACAATTTTATTTTACTATGGTGCTTTTCTTTGTGCGCCTAACTTAACCGGTACTTTTGTTGGCTGTATAATTTTCACGATATATTAACATTGAACGTTTTTAGCCAAAGTAGGTAAAAAGCCACTGATATAATTTCCACACCACATGGTACCTACTCTATGAATTGACTTCTCGATGAAATTATTTTTATTTCAAGTATTTAGTAGATGTGGGAATGTCTCTCTTGGATTTTTTTGTACACTGTATTAGATAAAAAACAAACATTGTTATCTATATCTAAGCAACTATCGTTACCATTCAATTTATTTTAACAATAAAACTAGTAATTATATTATACTAAACTTAAGCTTTTTATATTTGTACATATATTTAAAATTCGTTATTTTATTTTTAAGACAATTTTTTTTATCTTACCTTGCCGTTGTTGAATAAAACATCTCTTGACACTAACATACCAAAGTTCCTGATTTTTAAACTTTTCCGGGCTTCTGAAGTTGATTTGGCTTCCGGCCTTAAATGATCATGCACACCTTTTGCTTGAAAAAAAATGGCATGTTCGGTGTGTCTCCAGAAATGAGTGACCGGGTAGCCACAGTGTCCACGACAGGGCATTATTTCCAAGTGCCCACTGCATTGGCGGTTTGGACAGGGTTTACCTACAAATCCAACCACAACAATTATTATTATTTTCTATGTAAGGTAATTTAAATACATATGACATAGTACTATACTACACACTATGCACTTCTCTTAGGTACTATATTTATACTCATTATGTTATATCACATATTATCTTAAGTCTCACATGTTATTTCATACCATACAAAAACTATTATCAGGTAACATAAAACATGACAAAAATAATAATTAAAATAAAATATTCATAACATGCATTGGAATATAAAATGTGTAGGTATAAAACAATTTTCGAGCTTCAAAAAAAAATTTGGCGGAAATCGGACGAGTCCATTGGTGTGGTTTATTTTTAATGTAAGAGCACTTGTATAAGAAATATTTTTATATTGTTTTTAAAAATAATATAAAAATCTTTGTTGTCTGAGCTAACCTGTTTGTTTAGATTAATTGTTTTAATATGTTTGCCAGTTCACAATAATATTATGAGTTAAAATGTTTATTGTTTTTAAATGTATGAAACATACCTTGTTGCTTTTATCCTGGCCTTGTCGCATATGGCTGGTCTTAGGTGGACTGTATCGCCATTTGGTAGTACGCACCTTCTAGAACACAGGAGGACACCTAGACAAGATTTATTCAAGATGTGCACATTATGGTTGTTTGTATTCCTCATTGCCCATCCAGAAGCGTGTCTCTTGGCCTCCTCACAAATCGACGGGTACACCAGGCGACAATGGCCATCAGCCCATTCTTCCCAGTGATTGAAACTGCTCACCTTTAAAATAATACAATATATTTTTTAATATAGCTAAGCATTTGACTGTTATATATTCTTTCATGGAATGTTTTATTAATGTATATTTTGTTTTATACCTACACGCAATTTCCAGTTCCTTTATTTCCGTTAATATAGTTTTTTACTTTATATTATTTATTTTGATTAAAAAAAGAAAATTTGTAAAAGTCGGTACTGTCGCGATTATATTTAATTTATATCCGTGTATAAGCGTTATAATTGTGGATAGAATTTCTTATTAATTACATAAGTATATAGTTTAAATATTAGGCTAACTATAAAAAATACAAACAAAAAATGTCCACCATCAAAACCCTCTAACCTCAGTCGTCATCTCGCATAAACCGAATCTTTTAAATAACAAATACGAAACAAATTTAAGTTAAGAATTCATGCCGCTGGGTAATCTTCTCAATTCAAAAACTTTTAATTATTGCATTTGTTGCATTAAAATGCAGATTGTATAAATGTGTTAACGATAGTAGAAAACATTTCAAAAATTATTAGTTTTATTGGAAAAACGGATGATGTATGTCTTAAGATAGCATAAAAGATAATAATATATTTTTGTAAAAATATGCTATCAGCCAAATGATTTTGCCTGAACTGAGAAAAATAATTATACCTAAAAAATTATCATACAAATTTGCTAAGATTTTCTTTTAGTAAGTTTTAACATACTAAACATGTATCCTTATATTTTAAAATTTTTCCTAAAGCTCTACTTTTATCATTATAAATAAATTAATTAATGTTAACGATTTTTTTTTCTTGGTAAAAAATTGACTAAGATAAAAAGTTTAACTTTTTGGTTTCCAATTAAATTAATTGACAGTAACACATCGTTTATTGGTTTCTATAATAAGTAGGTACATTACCTAATAATATATAATAATGTATACTGTATTTTATAGGTAATAATAAATTATTGTTGTTCACAATACAATAAGAAGTTAAAACGAGCGTGTACAATAATAATAACAGTAGAATTTTATTGTGACAAAAAATAGATAATGAACCGAATAGCTTACAGCATTGAGTATATATTGTATACATTGAATATATACTCAATACTTAAAAGTTACAGGCAGTATAAAAACCCTAATTAATCCGAATTAAGCAGCGTTATGAAATATGATTATTCAAAAAAAAATTTGGCGGAAATCGGACGAGTCCATTGGTGTGGTTTATTTTTAATGTAAGAGCACTTGTATAAGAAATATTTTTATATTGTTTTTAAAAATAATATAAAAATCTTTGTTGTCTGAGCTAACCTGTTTAGATTAATTGTTTTAATATGTTTGCCAGTTCACAATAATATTATGAGTTAAAATGTTTATTGTTTTTAAATGTATGAAACATACCTTGTTGCTTTTTCCTGGCCTTGTCGCATATGGCTGGTCTTAGGTGGACTGTATCGCCATTTGGTAGTACGCACCTTCTAGAACACAGGAGGACACCTAGACAAGATTTCTTCAAGATGTGCACATTATGGTTGTTTGTATTCCTCATTGGCCATCCAGAAGCGTGTCTCTTGGCCTCCTCACAATTCGACGGGTACACCAGGCGACAATGGCCATCAGCCCATTCTTCCCAGTGATTGAAACTGCTCACCTTTAAAATAATACAATATATTTTTTAATATAGCTAAGCATTTGACTGTTATATATTCTTTCATAGAATGTTTTATTAATGTATATTTTTGTAATATTATGAGTTAAAATGTTTATTGTTTTTAAATGTATGAAACATACCTTGTTGCTTTTTCCTGGCCTTGTCGCATATGGCTGGTCTTAGGTGGACTGTATCGCCATTTGGTAGTACGCACCTTCTAGAACACAGGAGGACACCTAGACAAGATTTCTTCAAGATGTGCACATTATGGTTGTTTGTATTCCTCATTGGCCATCCAGAAGCGTGTCTCTTGGCCTCCTCACAATTCGACGGGTACACCAGGCGACAATGGCCATCAGCCCATTCTTCCCAGTGATTGAAACTGCTCACCTTTAAAATAATACAATATATTTTTTAATATAGCTAAGCATTTGACTGTTATATATTCTTTCATAGAATGTTTTATTAATGTATATTTTTGTAATATTATGAGTTAAAATGTTTATTGTTTTTAAATGTATGAAACATACCTTGTTGCTTTTTCCTGGCCTTGTCGCATATGGCTGGTCTTAGGTGGACTGTATCGCCATTTGGTAGTACGCACCTTCTAGAACACAGGAGGACACCTAGACAAGATTTCTTCAAGATGTGCACATTATGGTTGTTTGTATTCCTCATTGCCCATCCAGAAGCGTGTCTCTTGGCCTCCTCACAATTCGACGGGTACACCAGGCGACAATGGCCATCAGCCCATTCTTCCCAGTGATTGAATCTGCTCACCTTTAAAATAATACAATATATTTTTTAATATAGCTAAGCATTTGACTGTTATATATTCTTTCATAGAATGTTTTATTAATGTATATTTTGTTTTATGCCTACACGCAATTTCCAGTTCCTTTATTGCCGTTAATATATTGTTTACTTTGTATTATTTATTTTGATTAAAAAGAAAATTTGTAAAAGTCGGTACTGTCGCGTTAGCTTTATTTCTGGCCGTGTGTACGCGTTATAATTGTGGATAGAGTCTTTAGGAATGGACATATGTATATCGTTTCCATATTAAGCTAAAGATAGAAAATACAAACAAAAACTATCCACCATCAGAACCCTCTACCTCAGTCGTCATCTCGCATAAACCGAATCTTATAAATAACAAATACGAAACAAATTTAAGTGCAGCATTCATGCCGCTGGGTAATCTGCTCAATTCAAAAACTTTTACTTATTGCCTTTGTTGCATCAAGAATGCAGATTGTATAACTGTGTTAAGGCTCGTAGAAAACATTTCAAAACTATTAGTTTTCTGGAAAAACGGATGATGTATGTCTTACAGATAGCATAAAAGATAATCATATATTTTTGTAAAATATGCCATCAGCCACATGATCTTGCCAGTGAACTGAGAAACTGCTTCTACCTTTAAAATACATACAATGATAGTTTTCTTAGTAAGTACTAGCTAAGCATGTTGACTGTTAAATCCAGCTCTCTTTCATAGAATGTTTTATTAATGTATCGATTTTTCGGTAATATTGACTGAGTTAAAATGTTTACTTGTTTTTAAATGTATGAAGACATACCTTGGTTGCTTTGTGGTCCTGGCCTTGTCGCATATGGCTGGTCTTAGGTGGACTGTATCGCCATTTGGTAGTACGCACCTTCTAGAAGCACACGGAGGACACCTAGACAGAGATTTCTTGGCAAGATGCCGTGCTACATTATGGTTGTTTGTATTCCTGCATTGCCCATCCAGAAGCGTCGTCTCTTGGCCTACTCACCGAATTCGCAGCGGGTACAACAGGCGACAATGGCGGCATCAGCCGATTCTTCCCAGTGGATTGAAACTGCTCAGGCCTTGTAAAGATAATACAATATATTTTTTAATATAGCTAAACATCTTGACTGTCTGATATATTCTGTTCATAGAATGTTGTTATTAATGTATGTTTTTGTCACATATTATGAGTTAAAATGTTTATTGTTTTTAAATGTATGAAACATACCTTGTTGCTTTTTCCTGGCCTTGTCGCATATGGCTGGTCTTAGGTGGACTGTATCGCCATTTGGTAGTACGCACCTTCTAGAACACAGGAGGACACCTAGACAAGATTTCTTCAAGATGTGCACATTATGGTTGTTTGTATTCCTCATTGCCCATCCAGAAGCGTGTCTCTTGGCCTCCTCACAATTCGACGGGTACACCAGGCGACAATGGCCATCAGCCCATTCTTCCCAGTGATTGAAACTGCTCACCTTTAAAATAATACAATATATTTTTTAATATAGCTAAGCATTTGACTGTTATATATTCTTTCATAGAATGTTTTATTAATGTATATTTTTGTAATATTATGAGTTAAAATGTTTATTGTTTTTAAATGTATGAAACATACCTTGTTGCTTTTTCCTGGCCTTGTCGCATATGGCTGGTCTTAGGTGGACTGTATCGCCATTTGGTAGTACGCACCTTCTAGAACACAGGAGGACACCTAGACAAGATTTCTTCAAGATGTGCACATTATGGTTGTTTGTATTCCTCATTGCCCATCCAGAAGCGTGTCTCTTGGCCTCCTCACAATTCGACGGGTACACCAGGCGACAATGGCCATCAGCCCATTCTTCCCAGTGATTGAAACTGCTCACCTTTAAAATAATACAATATATTTTTTAATATAGCTAAGCATTTGACTGTTATATATTCTTTCATAGAATGTTTTATTAATGTATATTTTTGTAATATTATGAGTTAAAATGTTTATTGTTTTTAAATGTATGAAACATACCTTGTTGCTTTTTCCTGGCCTTGTCGCATATGGCTGGTCTTAGGTGGACTGTATCGCCATTTGGTAGTACGCACCTTCTAGAACACAGGAGGACACCTAGACAAGATTTCTTCAAGATGTGCACATTATGGTTGTTTGTATGCCTCATTGCCCATCCAGAAGCGTGTCTCTTGGCCTGCCTCACAATTCGACGGGTACACCAGGCGACAATGGCCATCAGCCCATTCTTCCCAGTGATTGAAACTGCTCACCTTTAAAATAATACAATATATTTTTTAATATAGCTAAGCATTTGACTGTTATATATTCTTTCATAGAATGTTTTATTAATGTATGTTTTTGTAATATTATGAGTTAAAATGTTTATTGTTTTTAAATGTATGAAACATACCTTGTTGCTTTTTCCTGGCCTTGTCGCATATGGCTGGTCTTAGGTGGACTGTATCGCCATTTGGTAGTACGCACCTTCTAGAACACAGGAGGACACCTAGACAAGATTTCTTCAAGATGTGTACATTATGGTTGTTTGTATTCCTCATTGCCCATCCAGAAGCGTGTCTCTTGGCCTCCTCACAATTCGACGGGTACACCAGGCGACAATGGCCATCAGCCCATTCTTCCCAGTGATTGAAACTGCTCACCTTTAAAATAATACAATATATTTTTTAATGTAGCTAAGCATTTGACTGTTATATATTCTTTCATAGAATGTTTTATTAATGTATAGTTTTTGTAATATTATGAGTTAAAATGTTTATTGTTTTTAAATGTATGAAACATACCTTGTTGCTTTTTCCTGGCCTTGTCGCATATGGCTGGTCTTAGGTGGACTGTATCGCCATTTGGTAGTACGCACCTTCTAGAACACAGGAGGACACCTAGACAAGATTTCTTCAAGATGTGCACATTATGGTTGTTTGTATTCCTCATTGCCCATCCAGAAGCGTGTCTCTTGGCCTCCTCACAATTCGACGGGTACACCAGGCGACAATGGCCATCAGCCCATTCTTCCCAGTGATTGAAACTGCTCACCTTTAAAATAATACAATATATTTTTTAATATAGCTAAGCATTTGACTGTTATATATTCTTTCATAGAATGTTTTATTAATGTATATTTTTGTAATATTATGAGTTAAAATGTTTATTGTTTTTAAATGTATGAAACATACCTTGTTGCTTTTTCCTGGCCTTGTCGCATATGGCTGGTCTTAGGTGGACTGTATCGCCATTTGGTAGTACGCACCTTCTAGAACACAGGAGGACACCTAGACAAGATTTCTTCAAGATGTGCACATTATGGTTGTTTGTATTCCTCATTGCCCATCCAGAAGCGTGTCTCTTGGCCTCCTCACAATTCGACGGGTACACCAGGCGACAATGGCCATCAGCCCATTCTTCCCAGTGATTGAAACTGCTCACCTTTAAAATAATACAATATATTTTTTAATATAGCTAAGCATTTGACTGTTATATATTCTTTCATAGAATGTTTTATTAATGTATATTTTTGTAATATTATGAGTTAAAATGTTTATTGTTTTTAAATGTATGAAACATACCTTGTTGCTTTTTCCTGGCCTTGTCGCATATGGCTGGTCTTAGGTGGACTGTATCGCCATTTGGTAGTACGCACCTTCTAGAACACAGGAGGACACCTAGACAAGATTTCTTCAAGATGTGCACATTATGGTTGTTTGTATTCCTCATTGCCCATCCAGAAGCGTGTCTCTTGGCCTCCTCACAATTCGACGGGTACACCAGGCGACAATGGCCATCAGCCCATTCTTCCCAGTGATTGAAACTGCTCACCTTTAAAATAATACAATATATTTTTTAATGTAGCTAAGCATTTGACTGTTATATATTCTTTCATAGAATGTTTTATTAATGTATATTTTTGTAATATTATGAGTTAAAATGTTTATTGTTTTTAAATGTATGAAACATACCTTGTTGCTTTTTCCTGGCCTTGTCGCATATGGCTGGTCTTAGGTGGACTGTATCGCCATTTGGTAGTACGCACCTTCTAGAACACAGGAGGACACCTAGACAAGATTTCTTCAAGATGTGCACATTATGGTTGTTTGTATTCCTCATTGCCCATCCAGAAGCGTGTCTCTTGGCCTCCTCACAATTCGACGGGTACACCAGGCGACAATGGCCATCAGCCCATTCTTCCCAGTGATTGAAACTGCTCACCTTTAAAATAATACAATATATTTTTTAATATAGCTAAGCATTTGACTGTTATATATTCTTTCATAGAATGTTTTATTAATGTATATTTTGTTTTATACCTACACGCAATTTCCAGTTCCTTTATTTCCGTTAATATAGTTTTTTACTTTATATTATTTATTTTGATTAAAAAAAGAAAAATTGTAAAAGTCGGTACTGTCGCGATTATATTTAATTTATATCCGTGTATAAGCGTTATAATTGTGGATAGAATTTCTTATTAATTACATATGTATATAGTTTAAATATTAAGCTAAATATAAAAAATACAAACAAAAAATATCCACCATCAAAACCCTCTAACCTCAGTCGTCATCTCGCGTAGTACCGCATCTTCTAAATAACAATACGAAACACATGGAAGTTAAGAATTCATGCCGCTGGGCAAGCTTCTCAATTCAAAAACTTGAATTATTGCATTGTTGCATTAAAATGCAGATTGTATAAATGTGTTCCGGATAGTAGACCCATTTCCAGAATTAGTAGTTCTCTTGGAAACCGGATGCTGCATGTCTTAAGATAGCGACGGGTAACACTCTATTGGCGTAACAATATGCCATCAGCCACATATCTTGCCTGAGCTGATTGAAAACTGCTTATACCTTTAAAATATCATACAAATTTGCTAAGATTTTTTTAGTAGTTTTAACATACTAAGCATGTATCCTGATCTGTTAAAATTTTTCCTAAAGCTCTACTTTTATCATTAGAAATAAGTTAATTAATGTTAACGATGTTTTTTTCTTGGTAAAATATTGACTGAGTTAAAATGTTTAACTTTTGGTTTCCAATTAAATGTAATTGACAGTAACAATACGTTTCTTGGTTGCTATAATAAGTAGGTACCTGGCCTAATAGTCGCATAATGTAGACTGTAGTCTATAGGTGGACTGTATCGCCATTATGGTTGTTCGCACCTTCAATAAGAAGTTAACACGAGCGTGTACAATCCTAGAACAGTAGATTTTTACTGTGACAAAAAATAGATAGTGAACCGAATATTACAGATTGAGTATGTATTGTATTCCTTGCATATAGACTCCATCCTTAGAAGTTACAGGCAGTCTCTTGGCCCTAATTCATCCGAATTACGCAGCGTTATGAAATATGATTATTCAAAAACCATTGGCGGACAATCGGCCATCGAGCCCATTGGTGTGCCAGTTGATTGTTAACTGCTAAGAGCACTTGTATAAGATAATATCTTTATATTGTTTTAAAAATAATAGCTAAACATCTTTGTCTGTCTGAGCTATACCTGTTTCAGATGAATTGTTTTATTAATGTATTTCGTTTACAGTAATATTATGAGTTAAAATGTTTATTGTTTTTAAATGTATGAAACATACCTTGTTGCTTTTTCCTGGCCTTGTCGCATATGGCTGGTCTTAGGTGGACTGTATCGCCATTTGGTAGTACGCACCTTCTAGAACACAGGAGGACACCTAGACAAGATTTCTTCAAGATGTGCACATTATGGTTGTTTGTATTCCTCATTGCCCATCCAGAAGCGTGTCTCTTGGCCTCCTCACAATTCGACGGGTACACCAGGCGACAATGGCCATCAGCCCATTCTTCCCAGTGATTGAAACTGCTCACCTTTAAAATAATACAATATATTTTTTAATATAGCTAAGCATTTGACTGTTATATATTCTTTCATAGAATGTTTTATTAATGTATATTTTTGTAATATTATGAGTTAAAATGTTTATTGTTTTTAAATGTATGAAACATACCTTGTTGCTTTTTCCTGGCCTTGTCGCATATGGCTGGTCTTAGGTGGACTGTATCGCCATTTGGTAGTACGCACCTTCTAGAACACAGGAGGACACCTAGACAAGATTTCTTCAAGATGTGCACATTATGGTTGTTTGTATTCCTCATTGCCCATCCAGAAGCGTGTCTCTTGGCCTCCTCACAATTCGACGGGTACACCAGGCGACAATGGCCATCAGCCCATTCTTCCCAGTGATTGAAACTGCTCACCTTTAAAATAATACAATATATTTTTTAATATAGCTAAGCATTTGACTGTTATATATTCTTTCATAGAATGTTTTATTAATGTATATTTTTGTAATATTATGAGTTAAAATGTTTATTGTTTTTAAATGTATGAAACATACCTTGTTGCTTTTTCCTGGCCTTGTCGCATATGGCTGGTCTTAGGTGGACTGTATCGCCATTTGGTAGTACGCACCTTCTAGAACACAGGAGGACACCTAGACAAGATTTCTTCAAGATGTGCACATTATGGTTGTTTGTATTCCTCATTGCCCATCCAGAAGCGTGTCTCTTGGCCTCCTCACAATTCGACGGGTACACCAGGCGACAATGGCCATCAGCCCATTCTTCCCAGTGATTGAAACTGCTCACCTTTAAAATAATACAATATATTTTTTAATATAGCTAAGCATTTGACTGTTATATATTCTTTCATAGAATGTTTTATTAATGTATATTTTTGTAATATTATGAGTTAAAATGTTTATTGTTTTTAAATGTATGAAACATACCTTGTTGCTTTTTCCTGGCCTTGTCGCATATGGCTGGTCTTAGGTGGACTGTATCGCCATTTGGTAGTACGCACCTTCTAGAACACAGGAGGACACCTAGACAAGATTTCTTCAAGATGTGCACATTATGGTTGTTTGTATTCCTCATTGCCCATCCAGAAGCGTGTCTCTTGGCCTCCTCACAATTCGACGGGTACACCAGGCGACAATGGCCATCAGCCCATTCTTCCCAGTGATTGAAACTGCTCACCTTTAAAATAATACAATATATTTTTTAATATAGCTAAGCATTTGACTGTTATATATTCTTTCATAGAATGTTTTATTAATGTATATTTTTGTAATATTATGAGTTAAAATGTTTATTGTTTTTAAATGTATGAAACATACCTTGTTGCTTTTTCCTGGCCTTGTCGCATATGGCTGGTCTTAGGTGGACTGTATCGCCATTTGGTAGTACGCACCTTCTAGAACACAGGAGGACACCTAGACAAGATTTCTTCAAGATGTGCACATTATGGTTGTTTGTATTCCTCATTGCCCATCCAGAAGCGTGTCTCTTGGCCTCCTCACAATTCGACGGGTACACCAGGCGACAATGGCCATCAGCCCATTCTTCCCAGTGATTGAAACTGCTCACCTTTAAAATAATACAATATATTTTTTAATATAGCTAAGCATTTGACTGTTATATATTCTTTCATAGAATGTTTTATTAATGTATATTTTTGTAATATTATGAGTTAAAATGTTTATTGTTTTTAAATGTATGAAACATACCTTGTTGCTTTTTCCTGGCCTTGTCGCATATGGCTGGTCTTAGGTGGACTGTATCGCCATTTGGTAGTACGCACCTTCTAGAACACAGGAGGACACCTAGACAAGATTTCTTCAAGATGTGCACATTATGGTTGTTTGTATTCCTCATTGCCCATCCAGAAGCGTGTCTCTTGGCCTCCTCACAATTCGACGGGTACACCAGGCGACAATGGCCATCAGCCCATTCTTCCCAGTGATTGAAACTGCTCACCTTTAAAATAATACAATATATTTTTTAATATAGCTAAGCATTTGACTGTTATATATTCTTTCATAGAATGTTTTATTAATGTATATTTTTGTAATATTATGAGTTAAAATGTTTATTGTTTTTAAATGTATGAAACATACCTTGTTGCTTTTTCCTGGCCTTGTCGCATATGGCTGGTCTTAGGTGGACTGTATCGCCATTTGGTAGTACGCACCTTCTAGAACACAGGAGGACACCTAGACAAGATTTCTTCAAGATGTGCACATTATGGTTGTTTGTATTCCTCATTGCCCATCCAGAAGCGTGTCTCTTGGCCTCCTCACAATTCGACGGGTACACCAGGCGACAATGGCCATCAGCCCATTCTTCCCAGTGATTGAAACTGCTCACCTTTAAAATAATACAATATATTTTTTAATATAGCTAAGCATTTGACTGTTATATATTCTTTCATAGAATGTTTTATTAATGTATATTTTTGTAATATTATGAGTTAAAATGTTTATTGTTTTTAAATGTATGAAACATACCTTGTTGCTTTTTCCTGGCCTTGTCGCATATGGCTGGTCTTAGGTGGACTGTATCGCCATTTGGTAGTACGCACCTTCTAGAACACAGGAGGACACCTAGACAAGATTTCTTCAAGATGTGCACATTATGGTTGTTTGTATTCCTCATTGCCCATCCAGAAGCGTGTCTCTTGGCCTCCTCACAATTCGACGGGTACACCAGGCGACAATGGCCATCAGCCCATTCTTCCCAGTGATTGAAACTGCTCACCTTTAAAATAATACAATATATTTTTTAATATAGCTAAGCATTTGACTGTTATATATTCTTTCATAGAATGTTTTATTAATGTATATTTTTGTAATATTATGAGTTAAAATGTTTATTGTTTTTAAATGTATGAAACATACCTTGTTGCTTTTTCCTGGCCTTGTCGCATATGGCTGGTCTTAGGTGGACTGTATCGCCATTTGGTAGTACGCACCTTCTAGAACACAGGAGGACACCTAGACAAGATTTCTTCAAGATGTGCACATTATGGTTGTTTGTATTCCTCATTGGCCATCCAGAAGCGTGTCTCTTGGGCTCCTCACAATTCGACGGGTACACCAGGCGACAATGGCCATCAGCCCATTCTTCCCAGTGATTGAAACTGCTCACCTTTAAAATAATACAATATATTTTTTAATATAGCTAAGCATTTGACTGTTATATATTCTTTCATAGAATGTTTTATTAATGTATATTTTTGTAATATTATGAGTTAAAATGTTTATTGTTTTTAAATGTATGAAACATACCTTGTTGCTTTTTCCTGGCCTTGTCGCATATGGCTGGTCTTAGGTGGACTGTATCGCCATTTGGTAGTACGCACCTTCTAGAACACAGGAGGACACCTAGACAAGATTTCTTCAAGATGTGCACATTATGGTTGTTTGTATTCCTCATTGCCCATCCAGAAGCGTGTCTCTTGGCCTCCTCACAATTCGACGGGTACACCAGGCGACAATGGCCATCAGCCCATTCTTCCCAGTGATTGAAACTGCTCACCTTTAAAATAATACAATATATTTTTTAATGTAGCTAAGCATTTGACTGTTATATATTCTTTCATAGAATGTTTTATTAATGTATATTTTTGTAATATTATGAGTTAAAATGTTTATTGTTTTTAAATGTATGAAACATACCTTGTTGCTTTTTCCTGGCCTTGTCGCATATGGCTGGTCTTAGGTGGACTGTATCGCCATTTGGTAGTACGCACCTTCTAGAACACAGGAGGACACCTAGACAAGATTTCTTCAAGATGTGCACATTATGGTTGTTTGTATTCCTCATTGCCCATCCAGAAGCGTGTCTCTTGGCCTCCTCACAATTCGACGGGTACACCAGGCGACAATGGCCATCAGCCCATTCTTCCCAGTGATTGAAACTGCTCACCTTTAAAATAATACAATATATTTTTTAATATAGCTAAGCATTTGACTGTTATATATTCTTTCATAGAATGTTTTATTAATGTATATTTTGTTTTATACCTACACGCAATTTCCAGTTTCTTTATTTCCATTAATATAGTTTTTTACTTTATATTATTTATTTTGATTAAAAAAAGAAAAATTGTAAAAGTCGGTACTGTCGCGATTATATTTAAGTTATATCCGTGTATAAGCGTTATAATTGTGGATAGAATTTCTTATTAATTACATATGAATATAGTTTAAATATTAAGCTAAATATAAAAAATACAAACAAAAAATATCCACCATCAAAACCCTCTAACCTCAGGCGTCATGTCGCATATGCTGAGTCTATAGGTGGACTGTATACGAAACCATTTGGTAAGTTACGCACCTTCTATGCACGCTGGAGGACATCTTCTCAGATTCAAAAACTTTTACTTCATTGCATGTGTTGCATTAAAAAAATGCAGATTGTATAAATGTGTTCCGGATAGTAGAAACCATTTCCAGAATGCGTAGTTCTATTGGCCTCCGGACGATGTATGTCGTACGATAGCATAAAGATACTACTCTATTGGCGTAACAATAGGCCATCAGCCACATATCTTGCCAGTGAACTGAGAAAACTGCTTATACCTTTAAAATTATCATACAAATTTGCTAAGATTTTCTTTTAGTAAGTCTAAGCATACTTGACATGTATCCTTATATTTAAACTTTTCCTAAAGCTCTACTTTTATCATTATAAATAAATTAATAATGTTAACGATGTTTTTTTCTTGGTAAAATATTGACTAAGATAAAATGTTTAACTTTTTGGTTTCCAATTAAATTAATTGACAGTAACAATCGTTTATTGGTTGCTATAATAAGTAGGTACATGACCTAATAATATAGAATATGTATACTGTATCTTATAGGTAATACTAAAGTATTGTGTTCACAATACAATAAGAAGTTAAAACGAGCGTGTACAATAATAATAACAGTAGATTTTTATGTGACAAAAACTAGATAATGAACCGAATAGCTTACAGCATTGAGTATATATTGTATACATTGAATATATACTCAATACTGACAAGTTACAGGCAGTATAAAAGCCCTAATTCATCCGAATTAAGCAGCGTTATGAAATATGACTATTCAAAAAACCATTTGGCGAAATCGGACGAGTCCATTGGTGTGGTTTATTTTAATGTAAGAGCACTTGTATAAGAAATATTTTATATTGTTTTTAAAAATAATATAAAAATCTTTGTTGTCTGAGCTAACCTGTTTAGATTAATTGTTTTAATATGTTTGCCAGTTGACAATAATATTATGAGTTAAAATGTTTATTGTTTTTAAATGTATGAAACATACCTTGTTGCTTTTTCCTGGCCTTGTCGCATATGGCTGGTCTTAGGTGGACTGTATCGCCATTTGGTAGTACGCACCTTCTAGAACACAGGAGGACACCTAGACAAGATTTCTTCAAGATGTGCACATTATGGTTGTTTGTATTCCTCATTGCCCATCCAGAAGCGTGTCTCTTGGCCTCCTCACAATTCGACGGGTACACCAGGCGACAATGGCCATCAGCCCATTCTTCCCAGTGATTGAAACTGCTCACCTTTAAAATAATACAATATATTTTTTAATATAGCTAAGCATTTGACTGTTATATATTCTTTCATAGAATGTTTTATTAATGTATATTTTTGTAATATTATGAGTTAAAATGTTTATTGTTTTTAAATGTATGAAACATACCTTGTTGCTTTTTCCTGGCCTTGTCGCATATGGCTGGTCTTAGGTGGACTGTATCGCCATTTGGTAGTACGCACCTTCTAGAACACAGGAGGACACCTAGACAAGATTTCTTCAAGATGTGCACATTATGGTTGTTTGTATTCCTCATTGCCCATCCAGAAGCGTGTCTCTTGGCCTCCTCACAATTCGACGGGTACACCAGGCGACAATGGCCATCAGCCCATTCTTCCCAGTGATTGAAACTGCTCACCTTTAAAATAATACAATATATTTTTTAATATAGCTAAGCATTTGACTGTTATATATTCTTTCATAGAATGTTTTATTAATGTATATTTTTGTAATATTATGAGTTAAAATGTTTATTGTTTTTAAATGTATGAAACATACCTTGTTGCTTTTTCCTGGCCTTGTCGCATATGGCTGGTCTTAGGTGGACTGTATCGCCATTTGGTAGTACGCACCTTCTAGAACACAGGAGGACACCTAGACAAGATTTCTTCAAGATGTGCACATTATGGTTGTTTGTATTCCTCATTGCCCATCCAGAAGCGTGTCTCTTGGCCTCCTCACAATTCGACGGGTACACCAGGCGACAATGGCCATCAGCCCATTCTTCCCAGTGATTGAAACTGCTCACCTTTAAAATAATACAATATATTTTTTAATATAGCTAAGCATTTGACTGTTATATATTCTTTCATAGAATGTTTTATTAATGTATATTTTTGTAATATTATGAGTTAAAATGTTTATTGTTTTTAAATGTATGAAACATACCTTGTTGCTTTTTCCTGGCCTTGTCGCATATGGCTGGTCTTAGGTGGACTGTATCGCCATTTGGTAGTACGCACCTTCTAGAACACAGGAGGACACCTAGACAAGATTTCTTCAAGATGTGCACATTATGGTTGTTTGTATTCCTCATTGCCCATCCAGAAGCGTGTCTCTTGGCCTCCTCACAATTCGACGGGTACACCAGGCGACAATGGCCATCAGCCCATTCTTCCCAGTGATTGAAACTGCTCACCTTTAAAATAATACAATATATTTTTTAATATAGCTAAGCATTTGACTGTTATATATTCTTTCATAGAATGTTTTATTAATGTATATTTTGTTTTATACCTACACGCAATTTCCAGTTCCTTTATTTCCGTTAATATAGTTTTTTACTTTATATTATTTATTTTGATTAAAAAAAGAAAAATTGTAAAAGTCGGTACTGTCGCGATTATATTTAATTTATATCCGTGTATAAGCGTTATAATTGTGGATAGAATTTCTTATTAATTACATATGTATATAGTTTAAATATTAAGCTAAATATAAAAAATACAAACAAAAAATATCCACCATCAAAACCCTCTAACCTCAGTCGTCATCTCGCATAAACCGAATCTTATAAATAACAAATACGAAACAAATTTAAGTTAAGAATTCATGCCGCTGGGTAATCTTCTCAATTCAAAAACTTTTAATTATTGCATTTGTTGCATTAAAATGCAGATTGTATAAATGTGTTAAGGATAGTAGAAAACATTTCAAAAATTATTAGTTTTATTGGAAAACGGATGATGTATGTCTTAAGATAGCATAAAAGATAATAATATATTTTTGTAAAAATATGCTATCAGCCAAATGATTTTGCCTGAACTGAGAAAAATAATTATACCTAAAAAATTATCATACAAATTTGCTAAGATTTTCTTTTAGTAAGTTTTAACATACTAAACATGTATCCTTATATTTTAAAATTTTTCCTAAAGCTCTACTTTTATCATTATAAATAAATTAATTAATGTTAACGATTTTTTTTTCTTGGTAAAAAATTGACTAAGATAAAAAGTTTAACTTTTTGGTTTCCAATTAAATTAATTGACAGTAACAATCGTTTATTGGTTTCTATAATAAGTAGGTACATTACCTAATAATATATAATAATGTATACTGTATTTTATAGGTAATAATAAATTATTGTTGTTCACAATACAATAAGAAGTTAAAACGAGCGTGTACAATAATAATAACAGTAGATTTTTATGTGACAAAAAATAGATAATGAACCGAATAGCTTACAGCATTGAGTATATGTTGTATACATTGAATATATACTCAATACTTAAAAGTTACAGGCAGTATAAAAACCCTAATTAATCCGAATCTAAGCAGCGTTATGAAATATGATTATTCAAAAAAAAAATTGGCGGAAATCGGACGAGTCTATTGGTGTGGTTTATTTTTAATGTAAGAGCACTTGTATAAGAAATATTTTTACATTGTTTTTAAAAATAATATAAAAATCTTTGTTGTCTGAGCTAACCTGTTTAGATTAATTGTTTTAATATGTTTTCCAGTTCACAAAATATTATGAGTTAAAATGTTTATTGTTTTTAAATGTATGAAACATACCTTGTTGCTTTTTCCTGGCCTTGTCGCATATGGCTGGTCTTAGGTGGACTGTATCGCCATTTGGTAGTACGCACCTTCTAGAACACAGGAGGACACCTAGACAAGATTTCTTCAAGATGTGCACATTATGGTTGTTTGTATTCCTCATTGCCCATCCAGAAGCGTGTCTCTTGGCCTCCTCACAATTCGACGGGTACACCAGGCGACAATGGCCATCAGCCCATTCTTCCCAGTGATTGAAACTGCTCACCTTTAAAATAATACAATATATTTTTTAATATAGCTAAGCATTTGACTGTTATATATTCTTTCATAGAATGTTTTATTAATGTATATTTTGTTTTATACCTACACGCAATTTCCAGTTTCTTTATTTCCATTAATATAGTTTTTTACTTTATATTATTTATTTTGATTAAAAAAAGAAAAATTGTAAAAGTCGGTACTGTCGCGATTATATTTAAGTTATATCCGTGTATAAGCGTTATAATTGTGGATAGAATTTCTTATTAATTACATATGTATATAGTTTAAATATTAAGCTAAATATAAAAAATACAAACAAAAAATATCCACCATCAAAACCCTCTAACCTCAGTCGTCATCTCCCATAAACCTGAATCATATAAATAACAAATACGAAACAAATTTAAGTTAAGAATTTATGCCGCTGGGTAATCTTCTCAATTCAAGAACTTTTATTATTGCATTTGTTGCATTAAAAAAATGCAGATTGTATAAATGTGTTAAGGATAGTAGAAACATTTCAAAAATTGTTAGTTTTATTGGACAACGGACGATGTATGTCGTAAGATAGCATATAAGATAACATATATTTTTGTGACAATAGCTATCAGCCAATTTTTTGCCTGAACTGAGAAAAATAATTATACCTAAAAATTATCATACAAATTTGCTAAGATTTTCTTTTAGTAAGTTTTAACATACTAAACATGTATCCTTATATTTAAAAACTTTTCCTAAAGCTCTACTTTTATCATTATAAATAAATTAATAAATGTTAACGATTTTTTTTCTTGGTAAAAATTGACTAAGATAAAAAGTTTAACTTTTTGGTTTCCAATTAAATTAATTGACAGTAACAATCGTTTATTGGTTTCTATAATAAGTAGGTACATTACCTAATAATATATAATATGTATACTGTATTTTATAGGTAATAATAGATATGTTGTTCACAATACAATAAGAAGTTAAAACGAGCGTGTACAATAATAATAACAGTAGATTTTTATGTGACAAAAATAGATAATGAACCGAATAGCTTACAGCATTGAGTATATATTGTATACATTGAATATATACTCAATACTTAAAAGTTACAGGCAGTATAAAAACCCTAATTAATCCGAATAAGCAGCGTTATGACATATGATTATTCAACAAAACATTTGGCGGAAATCGGACGAGTCCATTGGTGTGGTTTATTGTTAACTGCTACGAGCACTTGTATAAATAATATCTTTATATTGTTTTTAAAAATAATAGCTAAGCATCTTTGTCTGTCTGAGCTAACTGTTTCAGATGAATTGTTTTATTAATGTTTGCCAGTTTACTGTAATATTATGAGTTAAAATGTTTATTGTTTTTAAATGTATGAAACATACCTTGTTGCTTTTTCCTGGCCTTGTCGCATATGGCTGGTCTTAGGTGGACTGTATCGCCATTTGGTAGTACGCACCTTCTAGAACACAGGAGGACACCTAGACAAGATTTCTTCAAGATGTGCACATTATGGTTGTTTGTATTCCTCATTGCCCATCCAGAAGCGTGTCTCTTGGCCTCCTCACAATTCGACGGGTACACCAGGCGACAATGGCCATCAGCCCATTCTTCCCAGTGATTGAAACTGCTCACCTTTAAAATAATACAATATATTTTTTAATATAGCTAAGCATTTGACTGTTATATATTCTTTCATAGAATGTTTTATTAATGTATGTTTTTGTAATATTATGAGTTAAAATGTTTATTGTTTTTAAATGTATGAAACATACCTTGTTGCTTTTTCCTGGCCTTGTCGCATATGGCTGGTCTTAGGTGGACTGTATCGCCATTTGGTAGTACGCACCTTCTAGAACACAGGAGGACACCTAGACAAGATTTCTTCAAGATGTGCACATTATGGTTGTTTGTATTCCTCATTGCCCATCCAGAAGCGTGTCTCTTGGCCTCCTCACAATTCGACGGGTACACCAGGCGACAATGGCCATCAGCCCATTCTTCCCAGTGATTGAAACTGCTCACCTTTAAAATAATACAATATATTTTTTAATATAGCTAAGCATTTGACTGTTATATATTCTTTCATAGAATGTTTTATTAATGTATATTTTTGTAATATTATGAGTTAAAATGTTTATTGTTTTTAAATGTATGAAACATACCTTGTTGCTTTTTCCTGGCCTTGTCGCATATGGCTGGTCTTAGGTGGACTGTATCGCCATTTGGTAGTACGCACCTTCTAGAACACAGGAGGACACCTAGACAAGATTTCTTCAAGATGTGCACATTATGGTTGTTTGTATTCCTCATTGCCCATCCAGAAGCGTGTCTCTTGGCCTCCTCACAATTCGACGGGTACACCAGGCGACAATGGCCATCAGCCCATTCTTCCCAGTGATTGAATCTGCTCACCTTTAAAATAATACAATATATTTTTTAATATAGCTAAACATTTGACTGTTATATATTCTTTCATAGAATGTTTTATTAATGTATATTTTGTTTTATACCTACACGCAATTTCCAGTTCCTTTATTTCCGTTAATATAGTTTTTTACTTTATATTATTTATTTTGATTAAAAAAAGAAAAATTGTAAAAGTCGGTACTGTCGCGATTATATTTAATTTATATCCGTGTATAAGCGTTATAATTGTGGATAGAATTTCTTATTAATTACATATGTATATAGTTTAAATATTAAGCTAAATATAAAAAATACAAACAAAAAATATCCACCATCAAAACCCTCTAACCTCAGTCGTCATCTCGCATAAACCGAATCTTATAAATAACAAATACGAAACAAATTTAAGTTAAGAATTCATGCCGCTGGGTAATCTTCTCAATTCAAAAACTTTTAATTATTGCATTTGTTGCATTAAAATGCAGATTGTATAAATGTGTTAAGGATAGTAGAAAACATTTCAAAAATTATTAGTTTTATTGGAAAAAACGGATGATGTATGTCTTAAGATAGCATAAAAGATAATAATATATTTTTGTAAAAATATGCTATCAGCCAAATGATTTTGCCTGAACTGAGAAAAATAATTATACCTAAAAAATTATCATACAAATTTGCTAAGATTTTCTTTTAGTAAGTTTTAACATACTAAACATGTATCCTTATATTTTAAAATTTTTCCTAAAGCTCTACTTTTATCATTATAAATAAATTAATTAATGTTAACGATTTTTTTTTCTTGGTAAAAAATTGACTAAGATAAAAAGTTTAACTTTTTGGTTTCCAATTAAATTAATTGACAGTAACAATCGTTTATTGGTTTCTATAATAAGTAGGTACATTACCTAATAATATATAATAATGTATACTGTATTTTATAGGTAATAATAAATTATTGTTGTTCACAATACAATAAGAAGTTAAAACGAGCGTGTACAATAATAATAACAGTAGATTTTTATTGTGACAAAAAATAGATAATGAACCGAATAGCTTACAGCATTGAGTATATTTTGTATACATTGAATATATACTCAATACTTAAAAGTTACAGGCAGTATAAAAACCCTAATTAATCCGAATTAAGCAGCGTTATGAAATATGATTATT
The DNA here is from genome assembly GCF_023614345.1 of Adelges cooleyi. Lineage (NCBI taxonomy): Eukaryota > Metazoa > Arthropoda > Insecta > Hemiptera > Adelgidae > Adelges > Adelges cooleyi. Next base: position 4,087,576 of record NW_026095978.1, read on the forward strand.
CAAAAAAAAAAATTGGCGGAAATCGGACGAGTCTATTGGTGTGGTTTATTTTTAATGTAAGAGCACTTGTATAAGAAATATTTTTATATTGTTTTTAAAATAATAAAAAATCTTTGTTGTCTGAGCTAACCTGTTTAGATTAATTGTTTTAATATGTTTTCCAGTTCACAATAATATTATGAGTTAAAATGTTTATTGTTTTTAAATGTATGAAACATACCTTGTTGCTTTTTCCTGGCCTTGTCGCATATGGCTGGTCTTAGGTGGACTGTATCGCCATTTGGTAGTACGCACCTTCTAGAACACAGGAGGACACCTAGACAAGATTTCTTCAAGATGTGCACATTATGGTTGTTTGTATTCCTCATTGCCCATCCAGAAGCGTGTCTCTTGGCCTCCTCACAATTCGACGGGTACACCAGGCGACAATGGCCATCAGCCCATTCTTCCCAGTGATTGAAACTGCTCACCTTTAAAATAATACAATATATTTTTTAATATAGCTAAGCATTTGACTGTTATATATTCTTTCATAGAATGTTTTATTAATGTATATTTTTGTAATATTATGAGTTAAAATGTTTATTGTTTTTAAATGTATGAAACATACCTTGTTGCTTTTTCCTGGCCTTGTCGCATATGGCTGGTCTTAGGTGGACTGTATCGCCATTTGGTAGTACGCACCTTCTAGAACACAGGAGGACACCTAGACAAGATTTCTTCAAGATGTGCACATTATGGTTGTTTGTATTCCTCATTGCCCATCCAGAAGCGTGTCTCTTGGCCTCCTCACAATTCGACGGGTACACCAGGCGACAATGGCCATCAGCCCATTCTTCCCAGTGATTGAAACTGCTCACCTTTAAAATAATACAATATATTTTTTAATATAGCTAAGCATTTGACTGTTATATATTCTTTCATAGAATGTTTTATTAATGTATATTTTTGTAATATTATGAGTTAAAATGTTTATTGTTTTTAAATGTATGAAACATACCTTGTTGCTTTTTCCTGGCCTTGTCGCATATGGCTGGTCTTAGGTGGACTGTATCGCCATTTGGTAGTACGCACCTTCTAGAACACAGGAGGACACCTAGACAAGATTTCTTCAAGATGTGCACATTATGGTTGTTTGTATTCCTCATTGCCCATCCAGAAGCGTGTCTCTTGGCCTCCTCACAATTCGACGGGTACACCAGGCGACAATGGCCATCAGCCCATTCTTCCCAGTGATTGAAACTGCTCACCTTTAAAATAATACAATATATTTTTTAATATAGCTAAGCATTTGACTGTTATATATTCTTTCATAGAATGTTTTATTAATGTATATTTTTGTAATATTATGAGTTAAAATGTTTATTGTTTTTAAATGTATGAAACATACCTTGTTGCTTTTTCCTGGCCTTGTCGCATATGGCTGGTCTTAGGTGGACTGTATCGCCATTTGGTAGTACGCACCTTCTAGAACACAGGAGGACACCTAGACAAGATTTCTTCAAGATGTGCACATTATGGTTGTTTGTATTCCTCATTGCCCATCCAGAAGCGTGTCTCTTGGCCTCCTCACAATTCGACGGGTACACCAGGCGACAATGGCCATCAGCCCATTCTTCCCAGTGATTGAAACTGCTCACCTTTAAAATAATACAATATATTTTTTAATATAGCTAAGCATTTGACTGTTATATATTCTTTCATAGAATGTTTTATTAATGTATATTTTTGTAATATTATGAGTTAAAATGTTTATTGTTTTTAAATGTATGAAACATACCTTGTTGCTTTTTCCTGGCCTTGTCGCATATGGCTGGTCTTAGGTGGACTGTATCGCCATTTGGTAGTACGCACCTTCTAGAACACAGGAGGACACCTAGACAAGATTTCTTCAAGATGTGCACATTATGGTTGTTTGTATTCCTCATTGCCCATCCAGAAGCGTGTCTCTTGGCCTCCTCACAATTCGACGGGTACACCAGGCGACAATGGCCATCAGCCCATTCTTCCCAGTGATTGAAACTGCTCACCTTTAAAATAATACAATATATTTTTTAATATAGCTAAGCATTTGACTGTTATATATTCTTTCATAGAATGTTTTATTAATGTATATTTTTGTAATATTATGAGTTAAAATGTTTATTGTTTTTAAATGTATGAAACATACCTTGTTGCTTTTTCCTGGCCTTGTCGCATATGGCTGGTCTTAGGTGGACTGTATCGCCATTTGGTAGTACGCACCTTCTAGAACACAGGAGGACACCTAGACAAGATTTCTTCAAGATGTGCACATTATGGTTGTTTGTATTCCTCATTGCCCATCCAGAAGCGTGTCTCTTGGCCTCCTCACAATTCGACGGGTACACCAGGCGACAATGGCCATCAGCCCATTCTTCCCAGTGATTGAAACTGCTCACCTTTAAAATAATACAATATATTTTTTAATATAGCTAAGCATTTGACTGTTATATATTCTTTCATAGAATGTTTTATTAATGTATATTTTTGTAATATTATGAGTTAAAATGTTTATTGTTTTTAAATGTATGAAACATACCTTGTTGCTTTTTCCTGGCCTTGTCGCATATGGCTGGTCTTAGGTGGACTGTATCGCCATTTGGTAGTACGCACCTTCTAGAACACAGGAGGACACCTAGACAAGATTTCTTCAAGATGTGCACATTATGGTTGTTTGTATTCCTCATTGCCCATCCAGAAGCGTGTCTCTTGGCCTCCTCACAATTCGACGGGTACACCAGGCGACAATGGCCATCAGCCCATTCTTCCCAGTGATTGAAACTGCTCACCTTTAAAATAATACAATATATTTTTTAATATAGCTAAGCATTTGACTGTTATATATTCTTTCATAGAATGTTTTATTAATGTATATTTTTGTAATATTATGAGTTAAAATGTTTATTGTTTTTAAATGTATGAAACATACCTTGTTGCTTTTTCCTGGCCTTGTCGCATATGGCTGGTCTTAGGTGGACTGTATCGCCATTTGGTAGTACGCACCTTCTAGAACACAGGAGGACACCTAGACAAGATTTCTTCAAGATGTGCACATTATGGTTGTTTGTATTCCTCATTGCCCATCCAGAAGCGTGTCTCTTGGCCTCCTCACAATTCGACGGGTACACCAGGCGACAATGGCCATCAGCCCATTCTTCCCAGTGATTGAAACTGCTCACCTTTAAAATAATACAATATATTTTTTAATATAGCTAAGCATTTGACTGTTATATATTCTTTCATAGAATGTTTTATTAATGTATATTTTTGTAATATTATGAGTTAAAATGTTTATTGTTTTTAAATGTATGAAACATACCTTGTTGCTTTTTCCTGGCCTTGTCGCATATGGCTGGTCTTAGGTGGACTGTATCGCCATTTGGTAGTACGCACCTTCTAGAACACAGGAGGACACCTAGACAAGATTTCTTCAAGATGTGCACATTATGGTTGTTTGTATTCCTCATTGCCCATCCAGAAGCGTGTCTCTTGGCCTCCTCACAATTCGACGGGTACACCAGGCGACAATGGCCATCAGCCCATTCTTCCCAGTGATTGAAACTGCTCACCTTTAAAATAATACAATATATTTTTTAATATAGCTAAGCATTTGACTGTTATATATTCTTTCATAGAATGTTTTATTAATGTATATTTTTGTAATATTATGAGTTAAAATGTTTATTGTTTTTAAATGTATGAAACATACCTTGTTGCTTTTTCCTGGCCTTGTCGCATATGGCTGGTCTTAGGTGGACTGTATCGCCATTTGGTAGTACGCACCTTCTAGAACACAGGAGGACACCTAGACAAGATTTCTTCAAGATGTGCACATTATGGTTGTTTGTATTCCTCATTGCCCATCCAGAAGCGTGTCTCTTGGCCTCCTCACAATTCGACGGGTACACCAGGCGACAATGGCCATCAGCCCATTCTTCCCAGTGATTGAAACTGCTCACCTTTAAAATAATACAATATATTTTTTAATATAGCTAAGCATTTGACTGTTATATATTCTTTCATAGAATGTTTTATTAGTGTATATTTTTGTAATATTATGAGTTAAAATGTTTATTGTTTTTAAATGTATGAAACATACCTTGTTGCTTTTTCCTGGCCTTGTCGCATATGGCTGGTCTTAGGTGGACTGTATCGCCATTTGGTAGTACGCACCTTCTAGAACACAGGAGGACACCTAGACAAGATTTCTTCAAGATGTGCACATTATGGTTGTTTGTATTCCTCATTGCCCATCCAGAAGCGTGTCTCTTGGCCTCCTCACAATTCGACGGGTACACCAGGTGACAATGGCCATCAGCCCATTCTTCCCATTGATTGAAACTGCTCACCTTTAAAATAATACAATATATTTTTTAATATAGCTAAGCATTTGACTGTTATATATTCTTTCATAGAATGTTTTATTAATGTATATTTTTGTAATATTATGAGTTAAAATGTTTATTGTTTTTAAATGTATGAAACATACCTTGTTGCTTTTTCCTGGCCTTGTCGCATATGGCTGGTCTTAGGTGGACTGTATCGCCATTTGGTAGTACGCACCTTCTAGAACACAGGAGGACACCTAGACAAGATTTCTTCAAGATGTGCACATTATGGTTGTTTGTATTCCTCATTGCCCATCCAGAAGCGTGTATCTTGGCCTCCTCACAATTCGACGGGTACACCAGGCGACAATGGCCATCAGCCCATTCTTCCCAGTGATTGAAACTGCTCACCTTTAAAATAATACAATATATTTTTTAATATAGCTAAGCATTTGACTGTTATATATTCTTTCATAGAATGTTTTATTAGTGTATATTTTTGTAATATTATGAGTTAAAATGTTTATTGTTTTTAAATGTATGAAACATACCTTGTTGCTTTTTCCTGGCCTTGTCGCATATGGCTGGTCTTAGGTGGACTGTATCGCCATTTGGTAGTACGCACCTTCTAGAACACAGGAGGACACCTAGACAAGATTTCTTCAAGATGTGCACATTATGGTTGTTTGTATTCCTCATTGCCCATCCAGAAGCGTGTCTCTTGGCCTCCTCACAATTCGACGGGTACACCAGGCGACAATGGCCATCAGCCCATTCTTCCCAGTGATTGAAACTGCTCACCTTTAAAATAATACAATATATTTTTTAATATAGCTAAGCATTTGACTGTTATATATTCTTTCATAGAATGTTTTATTAATGTATATTTTTGTAATATTATGAGTTAAAATGTTTATTGTTTTTAAATGTATGAAACATACCTTGTTGCTTTTTCCTGGCCTTGTCGCATATGGCTGGTCTTAGGTGGACTGTATCGCCATTTGGTAGTACGCACCTTCTAGAACACAGGAGGACACCTAGACAAGATTTCTTCAAGATGTGCACATTATGGTTGTTTGTATTCCTCATTGCCCATCCAGAAGCGTGTCTCTTGGCCTCCTCACAATTCGACGGGTACACCAGGCGACAATGGCCATCAGCCCATTCTTCCCAGTGATTGAAACTGCTCACCTTTAAAATAATACAATATATTTTTTAATATAGCTAAGCATTTGACTGTTATATATTCTTTCATAGAATGTTTTATTAATGTATATTTTGTTTTATACCTACACGCAATTTCCAGTTCCTTTATTTCCGTTAATATAGTTTTTTACTTTATATTATTTATTTTGATTAAAAAAAGAAAATTTGTAAAAGTCGGTACTGTCGCGATTATATATAATTTATATCCGTGTATAAGCGTTATAATTGTGGATAGAATTTCTTATTAATTACATAAGTATATAGTTTAAATATTAAGCTAAATATAAAAAATACAAACAAAAAATATCCACCATCAAAACCCTCTAACCTCAGTCGTCATCTCGCATAAACCGAATCTTATAAATAACAAATACGAAACAAATTTAAGTTAAGAATTCATGCCGCTGGGTAATCTTCTCAATTCAAAAACTTTTAATTATTGCATTTGTTGCATTAAAAAAATGCAGATTGTATAAATGTGTTAAGGATAGTAGAAAACATTTCAAAAATTATTAGTTTTATTAGAAAAACGGATGATGTATGTCTTAAGATAGCATAAAAGATAATAATATATTTTTGTAAAAATATGCTATCAGCCAAATGATTTTGCCTGAACTGAGAAAAGTAATTATACCTAAAAAATATACCTATTTTTTAAAAAAATTACCATACAAATTTGCTAAGATTTTCTTTTAGTAAGTTTTAACATACTAAACATGTATCCTTATATTTAAAAATTTTCCTAAAGCTATACTTTTATCATTATAAATAAATTAATAAATGTTAACGATTTTTTTTTCTTGGTAAAAAATTGACTAAGATAAAAAGTTTAACTTTTTGGTTTCCAATTAAATTAATTGACAGTAACAATCGTTTATTGGTTTCTATAATAAGTAGGTACATTACCTAATAATATATAATAATGTATACTGTATTTTATAGGTAATAATAAATTATTGTTGTTCACAATACAATAAGAAGTTAAAACGAGCGTGTACAATAATAATAACAGTAGATTTTTATTGTGACAAAAAATAGATAATGAACCGAATAGCTTACAGCATTGAGTATATATTGTATACATTGAATATATACTCAATACTTAAAAGTTACAGGCAGTATAAAAACCCTAATTAATCCGAATTAAGCAGCGTTATGAAATATGATTTTTCAAAAAAAAATTTGGCGGAAATCGGACGAGTCCATTGGTGTGGTTTATTTTTAATGTAAGAGTACTTGTATAAGAAATATTTTTATATTGTTTTTAAAAATAATAAAAAAATCTTTGTTGTCTGAGCTAACCTGTTTAGATTAATTGTTTTAATATGTTTGCCAGTTCACAATAATATTATGAGTTAAAATGTTTATTGTTTTTAAATGTATGAAACATACCTTGTTGCTTTTTCCTGGCCTTGTCGCATATGGCTGGTCTTAGGTGGACTGTATCGCCATTTGGTAGTACGCACCTTCTAGAACACAGGAGGACACCTAGACAAGATTTCTTCAAGATGTGCACATTATGGTTGTTTGTATTCCTCATTGCCCATCCAGAAGCGTGTCTCTTGGCCTCCTCACAATTCGACGGGTACACCAGGCGACAATGGCCATCAGCCCATTCTTCCCAGTGATTGAAACTGCTCACCTTTAAAATAATACAATATATTTTTTAATATAGCTAAGCATTTGACTGTTATATATTCTTTCATAGAATGTTTTATTAATGTATATTTTGTTTTATACCTACACGCAATTTCCAGTTCCTTTATTTCCGTTAATATAGTTTTTTACTTTATATTATTTATTTTGATTAAAAAAAGAAAATTTGTAAAAGTCGGTACTGTCGCGATTATATTTAATTTATATCCGTGTATAAGCGTTATAATTGTGGATAGAATTTCTTATTAATTACATAAGTATATAGTTTAAATATTAAGCTAAATATAAAAAATATCCACCATCAAAACCCTCTAACCTCAGTCGTCATCTCGCATAAACCGAATCTTATAAATAACAAATACGAAACAAATTTAAGTTAAGAATTCGTGCCGCTGGGTAATCTTCTCAATTCAAAAACTTTTAATTATTGCATTTGTTGCATTAAAAAAATGCAGATTGTATAAATGTGTTAAGGATAGTAGAAAACATTTCAAAAATTATTAGTTTTATTGGAAAAACGGATGATGTATGTCGTAAGATAGCATATAAGATAATAATATATTTTTGTAAAAATAAGCTATCAGCCAAATTATTTTGCCTGAACTGAGAAAAATAATTATACATAAAAAATATACCTATTTTTTAAAAAAATTATCATACAAATTTGCTAAGATTTTCTTTTAGTAAGTTTTAACATACTAAACATGTATCCTTATATTTTAAAATTTTTCCTAAAGCTCTACTTTTATCATTATAAATTAATTAATTAATGTTAACGATTTTTTTTTCTTGGTAAAAAATTGACTAAGATAAAAAGTTTAACTTTTTGGTTTCCAATTAAATTAATTGACAGTAACAATCGTTTATTGGTTTCTATAATAAGTAGGTACATTACCTAATAATATATAATAATGTATACTGTATTTTATAGGTAATAATAAATTATTGTTGTTCACAATACAATAAGAAGTTAAAACGAGCGTGTACAATAATAATAACAGTAGATTTTTATTGTGACAAAAAATAGATAATGAACCGAATAGCTTACAGCATTGAGTATATATTGTATACATTGAATATATACTCAATACTTAAAAGTTACAGGCAGTATAAAAACCCTAATTAATCCGAATTAAGCAGCGTTATGAAATATGATTATTAAAACGTATATAATATGGTACTTTACATTTGGTATAATTGAGTCGTTGATATCCCAGTCGGCGATGCGAGAAATAGATTCTGTCGGTGGTCGACCACGAGAGTAACTGTATTCATTACTCATACTATGATCATGGTATTCTTGTTTGCTAAACAAAAAATGTATTAATGTTCATTAGTTCATTGATAAAAATTAGTCGATTTAAACTAAATAATACAATTTTTGTTTCACAACAATTATAATAATCAGTGCTGCTGTAAATAATGCCCACTATTCTCAAAATTTGTTATAAAAATAATACAGGGTGATTTAATAAAGGATAAGACACTGATTTTCTCTTAAAATAATTGCAATTTTGTAGTTTTTCTTTTCTTTTATGCTATTTTACAATAATATACAATTTTCGATTTTTTCTTTCTTAGTATTCTCCAGACATTGATTAACTTCTGAAACTATTGGTAACTTATACATATACATATACATTAAACTTTAAAAGTAATTATCTTAAACTGGTTAACGACCAATCAAATTTGTATTGCAATTAATCTTAGTTTAAAATGTTAATTAAATATAGACGTTACCACTAAGTCTAAAAAGTTGTTTAAGCTCTGGGAAATACTAAAATATTAAGTTATTTTATAATATTGTAAAATAACACAAACAAAATTACAAAATAGCAACTTTTAAGAAAATTTTAAGTGGAAATGCGTATCTCATTTGAATCACTATAAAACATATAGAGTATCTACCGATACGTTAAAAAATTTTAAAATATTTTTTATGATAACCCAACCATTGACTATTGAGACAATGATATAGGTTTTTAATTTGTTAGTTTTACGGAAGTTTTAGTATAAAATATTAAATGCGTTAAATTAGTCTACAAGCTGAATTTATATGAAAACTAATAGAAATTAATGACCTACAATTGTCCAACTAATAGAGATTGGTAGGCAATTGTTTTTTTCCTAGTCCCCGGTGAGTTTTACCGTTTATTTAAAAGTTATGTATATTTAATTCGTCGGTTTTTAGGAGTGTTTTAAGTGTAGATAGTAAGTAATACTATGTTATTATAAGAAGGACGACTATTCGAGTAATGTTAACTATTTAATACAAGCAGGTATATTTTTGGTTACGGATGTGCAGCACGTCTACTACATGTAACATCTACTAAAACGAAGTTATCAAAATCACAAAAATAAGTTTACGTAGGTACAGACAAGTGAACGGCCGACAATAGACGCCATAGACTATTACAACTATTATATATATATTACTAATAGTTAAAAAAAAGTTCCACATTTTTTATAGTTAAAATACAAATTGGGCATAAAATAATATGCTTTTATTAAGTTAAGCTCTAAGTGAAATTTGTATGCGTTTTACCTACTTTGGAATTTTGTATTTGATTTAAATAACCTTGATTACCTAACGATTATTATTTTTTGGATAAGCTTTTATATCAGTGCGCTCAACAGATCTTCCGCTATTACATAAACTTTAAAATGCTAATAAATACAAAAACCATAAATAAAAATGTCAAAACTAATTATTATGGATCAGTCAACATGTTTAGTCAATTTTTTTTGATTGATTGATAAACGTCAACAACATAAGTAATGCATGTTAACAATACTATTTATAATTTTAGAGTTTTGAGTTTTAAAAAGTATTACTTTAGTTTAATGGACCACAAATTGTATTGATGTTTAACATCAGAATATAGGTAGCTACAATTAGTAATTCATAGCATTTCAGTTAAACTACTATTTTTAATTCTCTTTGAGTTCTTATTAAGCTACGAAAATATGTTCAAATGAGTTTAAATCCTTCAATTATAATTTATAATATATTATATTTACCCCTTCGTGTTGGGCCTGTCGAGACATCTCTTAATTGTGCCAGACTAGCGACGGTATATTTTATATACAATTAAAAGACACACACGACAAAATTTACGAGGAAATTATACCTACCTACCTCTATTTATTGTGAGGATTTGTAAAGACAATTTTTTCGGAAAATCTGAATTTAAAGCAATAATTGTGTGCATAATATATCACGAGAATTCTTTATTAGTAGTTATTTCTTTATTATATCGTTACAGCTTACATTGAAAACGTTTTTACTACATTTCTAATAAGGTAGAAAATATAATATAATATTTAGTTCCACAGAATGCATTTTACTCGGATCAAGTTAATTATAGAGAAAAAAACAAAACCGAGAGATTAATACATTTGTTCAAATCCTTTAATATATTCAATATTTGGTTTATTGTCAATGTTGTTTTTACTTGAATTCAAAATTTTGTCGTTTGGTCATGTTATTATAATGTATACATTTTATACTTACAACATAGCGACCATGTCGGAACACTTTTGACTGAATTCTCTTTTGCGTTCACTTTGTGTACAGCTACTATAACCGAAAGTTAGCTGTAGGTTGTATATAGTAGTATAATACCTAGGCGGTACCTACACTAAACGGTAATAACGAAGAGTTTGATGAACGAGAAGATGAGAGAACGTGCGAGACGGACGAGCAACGACTGGGGTCGAGTAGCAAACAGTCACTGCCGGGCGCCGGCTGCTGGCTTGTTAGGCAGTCCTGTGCCGGCGGGTTCGCGTTGCCGGGGCCGACCTCGATCGACCAATGAGAAGTCAAGCCAAACCCACTGAAACGTTTACATTAAAAAAAAAATTAAAAAAAACCCCTCACAACGAGAAAAACGGTAGTCCTTCCGTTCCGCTATAATGTACAATATACCTATGTACTGTGTACATTACAACCGTACACATCATATTGTTATTACTTTAGTATGGTATATACCTATGATTGTGTACTATAACTGTTACTCTTATTGTCATCACCGCCGGCAAACCGGTAACTGCGGTAACCCCTCCAAACGATTGCCCGCCCTCGCATTATTTACCACCCGAGTGTATCTGCTCTTATCTAAGTACCTAGGTATTCTATATGTTTAACGCTTATAATAATATAATCTTCCAAGACGTCGTGATATCATAAATAACGGGGATGTGCACTTATCATAGCTGGTATATTATAATAATACCTATACGTATAGGTACTGTGGGTAGCGATTATGAGTTCATACGAAAATCATTTTGGTAGGTAGGTACACATGTTTTCGTTGTCTTCTCGGTAGGTACTCAACCTTATTTAATGATTTATTAGTAATTAACTCGGATAATTATTTTACTGACTAAGCAATCAATTTATCTGATTTATCTGACTAAGTAATTAAACGATCAAATCGGGAATGTTGTTTATACCCCAAACGATAATCAATACCGCGATATTTTAATAATAAATTAGCATAATCATTACAATAATAAAATAACGGGTAAATTAAGAAGAGTTGGCATGATAATATATTAACTTTGGTGATGCTTACATTCGAAATTATGTTAATATACGTATAACTAACGCGTAGGTAGGTAGGTACATCAACTAATACACAAAATATAGTGTACCTATTATAATATAATTTCAAATCTCATAAAACTCACCAATTCAATTGTTTAAATTAATTAAAGTGATTATAATTATGGAAGAATAAAATTACAATACAAATTATATAAAACATTTATACTGAAATATGTTATAGTAATATAAACATTTATAGTAACCATATCGAATTGTCATCACATATAAGTCTTTAGATATAGAAAAATGGAATTTATAGATAACTAATACGATATTTATCGTCTTTCATCTCATCCCTTATATCTCACATTTGCATAACAAAATACGTAGAATTAAAAATAACTGTTGCGATATTTTAGTGCTTGCAATGCCCCAGTTATAGCCTATATTAAAATGTAGGTTATGAGCCTACGGGGTTGGTCTTCCAGGTAGGTAAGGTTCTCTCAAAAAAACTTTGGAGACTATGACGCCCACTACCGGGACAGAAGTAACTGTGCCACCGACTTTGGCTCCTTTCAACCCCCTTTAATCTAAAGCTGCACCAATATATTACCACTATAGATTGCGGTCTGTAGTTCTCGAAAATAAAAATTCAGTGTTTTATCCGCTAACAGTTATTCTACGGTTGAAACGGATATCTTTTATTTTTAAAGAAAATCTGATACCTTACGGTTTTGAATAAAGTTGTCTACCGGGTGACAATGTGGCGCCAAGGCGAGAACAACATCTTCCTGTGATCACCCGCATGTTGATTCTTATCGTTTCAGATTATGTAGACTGTCAAGTTGCTTTATAGAAAAATCATTGTTTAAATCTGCTACGACGTTTATTGCTATGTATTATAGTCATCGATATTATATACAATATAAAACGCTTCTGTATAATGTTTTAAATTTCGCTACAACTTGACAAAAAAAAAAAATAAAAAAACTACTAAATAATTAGCCCATAACTTTCTCAATCTGAAGGATATGAATGTCAACCTTAGAAATACATGTTTGCGACAAAAATAGTTTTGAAAATACTGCTACGGCTAACG